>NC_030808.1:141517088-143923075 GCF_001704415.2 Capra hircus | reverse complement strand
GGTCCGTGGTGACCCAGGGTCAGTGGCCAGGGACCTTTGCAGTGCCCGTGCCACCGTGTGTGTCTGTGTGTGGTTGTGTGCTGTGTGTGTCTGTCTCTGTGTGTGTCTGTGTGTGTGCACCTGTGAATCCCTTCTGTGTGTGTCTGGTGTGCCGTGGTGTGTGGTGCTGTTGTTGTCTGTCTCCTGTGTGTGTCTGTCTCTGTGTGTGGCTTGTGTGTGGCTGTGTGTCTCCTGTGTGTGTGTCTGTCTCTGTGTGTGTCTGTGTGTGTGCACCTGTGAATCCCCCTGTGTGTGTCTGTCTCTGTGTGTGTCTGTCCCTGTGTGTGTCTGTCTCTGTGTGTGGCTGTGTGTGGCTGTGTGTCTCTGTGTGTGTCTGTCTCTGTGTGTGGCTGTGTGTGGTTGTGTGTCCTCTGTGGTGTGTCTGTCTCTGTGTGTGGCTGTGTGTCTGTCCCTGTGTGTGTCTGTCTCTGTGTGTGGTTGTGTGTCTCTGTGTGTGTCTGTCTCTGTGTGTGTCTGTGTGTGGCTGTGTGTGTATGTCCCTGTGTGTGTCTGTCTCTGTGTGTGTCTGTGTGTGGCTGTGTGTCCCTGTGTGTGTCTGTCTCTGTGTGTGTCTGTGTGTGGCTGTGTGTCCCTGTGTGTGTCTGTCTCTGTGTGTGTCTGTGTGTGGCTGTGTGTCCCTGTGTGTGTCTGTCTCTGTGTGTGTCTGTGTGTGGTTGTGTGTCTCTGTGTGTGTCTGTCTCTGTGTGTGTCTGTGTGTGTGCACCTGTATATCTCCTTATTGTTCCTCCATGTCCCTGTGTGCACGTCCTGGCGTGCACATGCGCTCACAGCAGGGAGGGTCACAGGCTCACCAGCTGGATGATGTTGGAGACGCTGAGCCAGTTGGCCTGCCTGATGTTCTCGCCTCCCTCCACGAGGCCTTCATAGCCCTGAAAGTAAGGGGATAGGCATGAGATGGGTGCCCATGGCCACAGAGAACACTGCCCACAGGAGCAAGACGCATGGAACCTCGGCCAAAACCCCATCTGGCAGGAAGTAGGCCCAGGGGTCCTGACTGCAGAGGCCCCTCCACTCCCAGGGCCTTGGGGGATGAAGCTGAGTCGGCTGGGGTCAGGGGTGTTATGGGACAAAGCTGGGGTTGGCAGCACCCTCTGCAGGGCCTGCAGGCTGGTGTATTACAGAGCGTGACTCACTCGGCAAAGTGCTCCTGTCACAGGGACACCTTCTGATGCGTGTCCATGAGCTGCACCTGGGTCACACACTTGGGTCAGAACCAGAACCAGTCAGCACCCTGTGGCCCCTCTGCCCTGCCAGGACCCTCTCCTCCAGAAGTGACCACCGCCGTGCCTCCCAGGGGTGCCACCTAGATTCAGAAATGACAGGCACAGCGTCCACTCTGTCTGGCCTCCTTCTCTCAGCTGGGTGACTGTGTGGCCCCACAGGACCATGTGCAGCTGTGACTGTGCTCACTGCCATGCGGGAGTCCCCTGAGCAGGCCCACAGGGTATGACCCGTTCACCGTTTGTGGACCTCCGGAGGGATCCGGTTTGGGACTATTGGACATAATGCTGCTAAGAACATGTTTGTGTATCACTAGGTGTGCGGCCAGCCTCTGACGGCACTGCTACACAACGTCCCACGTGCTGTGGCCACCTCGTCTGTCAGCAACATGGACAGGGCGGGCCTCTGGGCGCCTTTCCCCCAGTGCCAAACTGTGCTGGTCTCCATCCCGGACGCTGCATGTGGCCCCTGACGTGGGTTCTCCTCTGAGCTCTGCTGACAAACCCGCTGACGAACCATGTTATTTCTCATAAGCCACTGGCCGCCTGGACAGTCGGCCCTTCTCATTAGCAGGAGCTCTATACAGTCGGGACCAGGCCACGTGCTTTCACAAACGGTGAGAAGACAAAGCGCCACCAAGCACCATGTGTACAGCCTCCGGGAGCCTGGCCTTGGACCCACCCCACCCTGATTGGAGAGCACTTGTCCACAAAATTCGGCCACTCCCTGAAGAGTCTCACCCTGCTCTTTGGAAGGTTCTAGACCATTATCAGGGCGTGAGTCCCACCTGCCCAGCTCCTGAGGCCACGGGTCCCTGATGCCCTGAGGAGATGTCTCCCCAGGCATGACCGAAGACTTTGAGGACTCTGGCCATCTGAGCCTGGTCTGAGGGTCCGGATCCCCCAAGAGGGACGGGCCTGCAGAAGTGCCTGCCTATGTGTCCATTCAGATGGCCCCGTACAGCCAAGGCTGGGAAGTCACGCCTGACCTGGGTCAGGGCGAAGGGACAGGGACACAGACAGGCCCAAGGTGGGAAGAGGAAGCTCTGGGGAGAGCAGAGCAGGCAGGGGTTCCTGCATCCTAGTAAAGAGTGAAAACAAAGTAACACGGTGTGAGGGAATTCCAGGGCTGCCCACATGTGTCTGTGTCTCTGTAACGGGGTCTTAGGGGGATAGGAATGGGGAGGGTGGAACAAAGGGGAGCCCTAGCTTCTGCCAGAGCAAAGGAGAACAATGATTCTCTGTTGCTTTGCACAGGGAGGCTGTTTGCTAGGGTGACTCAAGCTCAGGTTAGGCGAGGAGGGTGCAGGAGAGCTGGGGGTCAGAGGACGGTGGGGTGAGGTCTTGGCCTCAGAGGAGGACCACAGCTTCATGCCCTCCTCTCTCTCAAAGGACACACCCGCACCCAAGAACCCAGCCTGAAGGCAGACTCCCCACCCACAGCTCAGAGCCGGGGCCCCGCCCCATCCACTGTCCTGACCAGCCTCTCTCTGGGCCTGGCCCTCAGAGGCTGAACAAGGACCAGTGACCCTGACAGAGCAGGGTCCTGCATCCCTCCTCTCTTCCCCCTCCCCACAATGTTCCCCGCCCGCCAGAGCACAGGGCCCACCCACCAGAGTTTGAGGCGAGGAACCCTGCACCTTACCTCGTAGATGAGGAAGACCTTGGCCCCCACGTAAATGCCCATACGAGTCACGGCTCTGACAGCGGCATTCATGCCTGCAAGGGGTCAGGGAGACGCCTATCAGCGGAGACACAGAGTGTGGGGGAACCCGGGACCACCCCTCCCCACATCTCAGGGAGCCCAGCCAAGCATCTGAGTCCAGCCCGGGGTGAACCGCTAAGGTTGTTTCAGCTTCGCATCTGGAAATATGCCACCCCCAGAGTTACGCCGGGAAGGCCCCCACCAGGCCAACTCCTGAGCCTGCACTCCTGACTCTGCACGGGCACCTGCAGACCAGCCACATCTTTCTGGCCGCATCCTCACCCAGTGCTCACCTGCAGCCTCTGCTGCTCGGCACAGCCCTCTCCCTGGCCCTCAAGGCTCTGACCTGGGGGAATCTCAGCAGATTGGGGACTTGGCCCCAAGATGAAAGAAGGGGCTGGTGGGACAGAAGACAACTACCTTTCAAACTCTGTCATCCTCTGCCAGGGTCTCAGACCACCACACCAAGCTCCGTGCCTGTGGCCCTGGGGCAATGAGGCCCATAGGGGCCTCTGTGAGCCAGGAGAGGCAGGCAGTGCCCCCGAGAGTCAATGTCTGGCTGTTGGGGGTCTGGGGGGCCTCAGGCAGTGTAGCTGACTCAGCTGATGCCCCTGCCCCCAACCTGCACTGCACACCGGGGCCACCAGGCTCGGCGAATCACCTCTCTTCCCTGTCCCCCAGGCCCAACCCCCCAGTCTCCCATCCCCTCACCACCACGTCTACAGCAGCTACCCTGCAGCACCGACTTCGTGGAAAGACAGATGTTCATGGGGAGGAGGAGCAGACAGCTCATAGGAAATGCTCAGAGGATCTCAGAGGAACCCCGGTCCCCCTCCCTCACGGTCAGTCCTGAGACTGAGACCCACAGAAGGCAAAGGGGTCTCTGAGGTCCCTGTGGGGATCATCGTGGCCCTAAGGTTCTTCCATGGAGGACCGCTCACTGTGTTCCCGGGGTCTCATACACAGTCAGGTTCACTAGCACGACTTGAGGGAGCCCCCGAGAGGCTCGAGCACCAGCAGTGGCCCCAGGTGGTGGCCCTGCTGCTGTCTGAGGGTGGGACGCGGCCCCGCCCAGGGAGCAGGCCTCCAAGTGGCCCAGTGGCAGGGCTGCAGCTGTTGCAGGCCTGGACAGGTCAGGTCAGGTACTGGGTCCGTGGCCCTGTGCAGGCACCTGGGGAGGGCCCAGCCCCCACACTGACTGCCACCTGGCGGGTAGCCAGGGCTGGGGCACACGGACGGCTGAGGGGCTCCACGCTCGGGGCTCAGGAGCAGGAGCCTGGAATCAGTGGCTGTAGGAAACCTTCTTGCCCGTCACAAAAGATATCAGCATTGGGAACAGGCAGGGTGGCCCCACGTCCTTGGAGAGGAAGAAAATTGACCAGTCACCTGCCCTGGGTTCCAGCCTGTGACACTGGGTCTGGGGCCTGGGTCACAAAGGTGACGCCGGGTCTGACCCCAGGACCACCCCTGCTTTCCCAGCCTTCTTCCTGGTGGTCCTGGCTCAGAGCACATGCACATCCCGTGATCTGTCCCTAGGCTGTGAAAGCTTTTTCCTGGAAAGGTGGGGCACCAGCTGGAATGTGACTAAGAGCCCAGGAGCCCTGCCCTCCAGGCCCAAGAGCTGGTGGAGGGGCAGTGCCCATCAGCTTGGGAATCCTGTGGGAGGACCATGAGGCTTAGACAGCATACAGTACCTCAGGAAGAGCCTTGTGGGCAGAGCCTGCCCTGGCACTGGGCTCGGAGGAGGTCAGCACAAAGGTCACTCTCCAGATGGTAAGCTGGGGTCCCAGAGGAAGGGAGGGGGACTGCTGGGACCCTTGCTGGTGCGGGCAGTGCCTGGAGACACCCTGTAACCCCCATCTTGGGCACAGCAAGCTGCCCCATCCCCACCCAGCTGCTGAGGCTTCTGCTATCTGATGACAGGAGGGACTCCCCAGGCAGGGGTGCCTGGACATCACAGCCGGCAGGGCACAGAGGCCAGGCAGCCCTAAACCAGCCACACTCATGGTTTACACACCTGCCTTTATCAAGAGAACTCCGTTTCTAAAGAAATCGTAAGTCACACTTTCCTGTAATGTATGGAAGTGGGGTGACAGTGAAGTTAGCAATAGGAGCCCAGGGAGCGTAGCCCCCCACCACACACACACACCCAGGCTACTCCAGGAACGGGATCTGAAGGCCAACAGGCCTGCTGCTGGAGGCCAAGGGCTGCGAGCTGTGGGGCTGGTGGAGGTGGGGAGGGAGCTGAGACAGCTGCAAAGCTGCCCCGCCTGCCCCCAGCAGGCCCTAGGTTCTGCAGAAGCGCTCAGCCGCCTCTGGGGCCTCGGCCAGCCCAGGCTTTCCACTCTCAGGCATCTGCCTCCCTGGTCACCCCTGCTGGGGTGAGCCCACTGTGGCCTCACTGCAGGCTCAAGGTCCAAGCCCCACCTCTGGTGGCAGGAGGGAGACCAGCAGTTCTGGATTGATGCTGGGGGGAGGGCAGTGGCTGGAAACCAGGCCACCATCCAACTCAGAGGTCATGGGCATCTCCCTAGCCAGCCTGGTGGGCTTATCTGCACCCCCAGGGACTGCAAAGGACCCCATTCTTAGAGTATTGCTCTCAGTCTTGCAGAGGAGAACAAATGACCTATTACAGGAAAACTCTTGACTCTTCAAATGGGACTGTGCCAGCTGCCATGGAGACGGAGGCCTAAGGGTGTGGGCTTCCCTGTGAACTTCACAGTAAACTGCCTTCCTAAGAGGGCCTTTTTAATTGCCCTTTAAGCTGCTTTTCTTTCTCAAAATAAACCAAGGATGGCAGCCATGAGCCCCAGGGTCAGAGAAGCAAGGAAGCTGCATCCACTGCTGATGAGCCAGCCCTGGACCCTTGCTTGACCTTTCACCCCAACCTCCCCCACCCTCCGCCCTAGAGTGGGCCAGGGAGACTGCTACCGATCACTTCCTATTGGAGGAAATGGACACCAAGCAAACTGATGTCAGAGGTGAAAGCATCTGTTCCGAAGGTGACTTTTCATCATAATTAGCTTCCAGAAAAACAAAATGTACAAGAAAGAGGTGATCCGATCCTGGGGGAACACGCGGCCCAGCAGACCCATGTTTATTCATCAGTCGATGTGAGGATAAGGAGCTGGACTGGACAGCTGAGGGAAACTGAGGCCCCAGGGTCGGGCTCGGGTCAAGTCACAGAGCTGGTCAAGGCTGGCTCCCCATCGCAAGGCTGGCCTCCATTCACCCCAACAAGAGCAGACTTAAGCGTCTAGGAGTCAAATGCAGGTCAGGGTGGAGGCCCGTTCTCCACGTGGCTGTCAGCCCCACCCCACACGGGAGGGCACGTGGGGAGGGCCAAGTGACACCATCAGGTACCCAGAGGTCAGCCTCTGTTTGGAAGGCAGTGGTAGGGGTCCCCGAGGGAAAACTGAGGAGCCACTGCTTAAAGCCAGTTCTCTGGAGCAGCGCTAGCGAGAAGGAGCAGCCTCAGGCAGACAGCCCTGGGCGGGCTCCCAGAACTTACAGAGCAGAAAGGCTCTGCCCCGCAGAGAGCCAGCTGGCCCACATCCTCCCCCAGGCATCAGTCTGAGCCCTAATCAGGGAAGTCTGCGGAAAGCTCTCTTGCAGCCTCAACCATAAAACCATGTCACAGCAAGGCGTCGAGGAGAGTGAGGACAGGGCGTGAGGTGAGGGGCCGACGGTCAGCCTGGCCAGCGGCGCACGGGTGGCTACACTCCAGGGCATTCAGGGAGCACTCCCCGTTACGTGTGGGGCACCAGGGCTGGACTGGCCAAGAGGAGACCTTCAGTCAAACGGGCTTTGCCCTCAGTTGGCCTGCCTGCCCGGGCCAGCAGCACCCTTCTGCCAGGGTCCTTTCCTTCCAGCCCTGCGTCCTATTTTGTCTGTGCAGCCGCCGAGCTCAGCTCCCCTGCCTCAGTGTACCTCATTTATCCTCCCCAGCCCTCCCTGCAGTGCCGCTGTCACCACGGTGCAACAGGAGCCTGGGTGGAGACCCCCGCACAGAGGAAGGGTCAGCCCTCTGGCGATGTGTCTGCCCTCCACACATCTGGCCCTTCCCGTGGTCCAGTCTCACAGGATGATGCTTCCCCAAGACCACCCTCTAAGCCCACTCTCCTGCCCGGCCCCGGCCCACCAGCCTTGCTCTAAGAGGGCGCCAGCTGCCACTGCCCAGCAACAGGCAACCGCTCTGGCCACGCAGGGCTGCAGACGTGCAGCAGAGCACACTGCCCGCCCCCAGTTCAGAAACAGAGGGCTCAGCCAAACCCGCGGAAGGCCTGTGCAGGCGGGGGTGCAGACAGCCGCTGATCCCTCTGCCGACCTGGTCTGGCTCCCTTATGAAAGGCCCCTCCTCCCCTCCTCCGTGCTCTCCCCTGCGTCTGTCTGACGGGGAGCCAGGAGTCAGGGGTCTGAGGCAGAGACAAATTAAGTGTCTAGACTTTCTGATCGGGAAGGAGGCACACCAGGCTCACTGTGCAGCCTGAGGGTGCTGGCTCCATCCCTCCCGCTTCCTGGGCCACTTAAAGTCTCTCCTGGGGTTCAAGGTGTGTGGTGTGGCCAAGTGGCCAAGCCCCACAGGTGCTGACACTAGCCATCCCAAGCCATTGGTCCTGCAGAGCAGCGGTCAGGACAGGACCAGGGTGCCAGGAGGGGGCGGCCAAGACAGACCCCCTGGAAGGGCAATAGCCTGGCTCTGCCAGGTCCTGGCTGCGGGACGCTGGGCAGGTCCCCCAGGAAGGCCACCGTCTTAGATACGCGGCGTTGAGGACAGGCCAGCACTAAAGAAATGCCCCAGACCCGCCCTGAAGGTGGTGTTTGGGGGAAGCGCTGAGCCCTCGGGTCGTGTTTCAGAACCAGGAAGAGACGGGTTCTCCAGGCCTGCGGTGACTGCCCTGCCCTCGGCGGCCTCCGCTCAGCGTGCATTCCAGGAAATGGGGCTCCTGACACACGTGAACGGGAAGGGGTGCCGGGACCGCCTGGGGCGGAGAGAGCCGGGAGAGCTCCGGGTCGCCGGCCACAGCCGGCCGCGCAGACACGCCCCCGGGGGCGGGGGCAGGCGGGTGGGGTGCAGATGCCGTGGTGGGCGGCACGTACGCGGGTACCCGGCGCGCCGGGGAAGATCCAGGACAGGGACAGGGATCTGGGCTGGGGGGACCTGCCGACCGCGCGCCGCAGATCCGGGCAGAGGGTGGCGGGCACGCCGCAGGGACCCGGGGACAGCAGAATCCCCGCCCGCCAGCGACCCGCCGCGGGCCCGCGCCCACCTTGCGCATCGCCGCCGCTGGTCAGCACGCCGATGGCCTTGCCGGCCCCGGTGGTCCGCAGCTTCTCCAGATCCACGCTGGCCATGGTGGCGCCGACTCTGCCGCGCTCACTCTCCTGCCCCGCGCCGCCGCTGTCGCCGAGCCCGCCCCGCGCCCTGCGCTCCGCCCCGCGCCGTGTGAGGTCACCGCAGTCCACGCCGGGGCCGGCCGGGGAGGGGGGCGGGGCGGTCGAGGCGGGGGCGGGGCCGACGTGCCCGTGCGGATGTCTCGGGTCCCGGCGCGCGCGGCACCACCCCACCCCGCTCCCGGGCGGAGGGACTGGCGTCTTTTCCGATCAAGTTTTAAACCTGTTCAGTCTAACACGGAGCGCGTTTATTAAGGGGGGTGGACGGGGGGCGGACGGTGGCCGTCCAGATCTGTTGCTCACCACCTGCGGCAAAGCTGGTCAAGCACGTTGAGGGAAGCCCCACGTGTCCTTTTGCTAATCGCTGCTTGCCCTGCTTCTCGCAGGAATTTGTAATTCTGGGCGCCCGTCTGTTTCAAGTTTGTTCATTGCAAGAGTCAAGAGAGTCCTACCCCGCCTAAAGGCACGCCCCCACTTGGAGGGGAACAAGATTAAGGCGCGAGGAAAACCGGCCAGCGTTCATTCATTCACCTATCCAGTTACAGGAAATGTTAGCTGGACCCTTGGAAAACTTGCACCCCAGGCAGCACTTTCATGGGTCAGGACAGTGGACTCCACCTTGGGAGCCACGAAGCCCCTCCCCTGATCCAGCCTTTCCCCCCACGGTGGGGATCCAGCCAGTCACCAGAACAGACTGGACCCCTGCCCTCAGGAGGCCAGGTCACTGGTCCTGAACTGGCCCAGACTGGTTGTCCGCACCCCTAGACCCTGGCCCATCAACCACGGGGACACCCGGGGCTCCCACCACAAGCCTTGTCTGCCTGCTCCAGGCTCATGGTCTGTGGGTCCAGGTCACACAGGTGCTGAACGTGAGGCACAGAGTTGGAAAGAGAGGTGGGGAGGGGACCCTGTCTGGGAAGGAAAGGGGGCACTGCCCTGGAGAGGTGTAGGGGGTCTGCCCCAGAAGGTGGGGGGCACTGCCCCTGGAGATGAGGGCGTCACTGCCCCAGGGAGGTGGAGAGGGCAGTGCTCTGGGAAGTGGAGGGGGGCACTGGGGAGCACTGCCCTGGGAGATGAGGGGGCACTGCCCTTGGGAGGTGGTGGGGGCCCTGCCCTGGGGAGGTGGGGGTGTCTGCCCCAGAAGGGAGGGCTGCCCTGGGAGGTGAGGGGGTGCTGCTCCAGGAGGTGAGGGGGCCGCCGCCCTGGGAGGTGAGGGGGTCACTGCCCTGGGGAGGTGGGGAGGGCATTGACTGTGAATGCTCAGGTTGGCTCCTCCAGGCACGGAGGCAGGGCAGACCTGGCTGGAGCAGAGTAAGTGTTCCGATCATCCCTTGGCATCTAGGGAGAGCCTTGAAGGTCTGTGGTCTGGGTTTTGTTGGCTTGCTCTTCCATTTTGCTGTGGAGGATCCAAGTGTGCCCCTGGGTTGAGAGAGCAGTAAGATGGTCCCAAGCCCCTCTCTCCAGCCCCTCCCCCTACAAGGGTCCATTCAGGACAGTGTCCACACTTCAGAAAAATGACTCTGGGTGGAAGAGGGAAGGAGGGGAGTGTTTAGGGGCCAGAGCAGTGACAGCTATTCCAGTAGAGAGGGGACCGGTCTGTGAGGTGTCTGGGGAGGGAGGGTGGTTCAGCAGGAGAGTTTGGGCATGAGTGGGGCTGAGGAGGGGGTTGCAGAATGGAGGGGCAGCCAGGGCTGGCACCCCTTCCAGGCACCCCTTTTGCTCTGGCAGCACGCTGCTCCTCCTGTCGCATCCCAGGGCTGCCCTCGATCACCCCCTAAAGTAATGTCCGCTGCCCTGGGATGACAGCTGTTCACAGGGAACAAGGCCCCAGGAGCTCTGCCTCCACAGGAGAGAGCGCTGCCCTTCAACACATGGGAGGAGGAAGCCCTTGGCTTTCATGCATCCACTGGGCAGGGATCCGTGGAGCCGGAGCTGGGCAGCCTGGGCTCAGGGTGGGGGCGGGGATGGGGGGCCACTACCCAGTCATAGAGAGCACAGCCTGGCCACCTGTAGCACCAGCCCATGTAGGTTGGGACGCGAGGACACACGGGGAGCGGCTGTGCCTTTTGTAAATCGTTCTTTTTAAGTTATCTAAAAATTAATCAGGGTGACAGGATAGTTTACAAAGGAAAAATCTCTATACTCGCATTTTCACGCAACTGTCTCCATCTTTTCAGTTTCATCTTCCAGCGTTTCCCTCTATACACACACGTGTCTGTATCTATGCACATATGTACACACATACATATACACATCTAAATACATATACTCTGGGCCTCCGGGCCGGGAGGCAATGGGGCTGAGTTGGGACCTGAACACTGACCAAGAGCAGGGATGATGAAGTGTCTGGTGCTGGTTCAAGTCCCGTGTTGGGGGGGCATGAACTTGCTCTCCAGCAACTTCAGCTTCCCGGAGTTGTTCACTCGGAAGGTGGAGGAGCAGCACCAGAGGCCGGGGGGACGCCCAGGCCCACAGTAGCAACCCGGACAGCCGACCACCACCAACAGGCCTGGGGATCCGAAGAGGAAGTGAGGCCCGGGCCCTACACTCAGCTTCATGGGCAAGCACAGAGATGGGGACAAACTAGCCCTCAAGACAGGAAGAGCGGACGTCCCTGGTGGCGCAGTGGATAAGAGTCCACCGGCCAGTGCAGGAGGCAGGGGTTCAATCCCTGGTCCAGGAAGATCCCACAGGCCGAGGAGCAGCTGTGCCCGTATGCCGCAACCACTGAGCCCCTGAGCTGCAACTACTGAAGCCTGCTCGCCTTAGAGCCCGTGCTCGGCGACAAGAGAAGCCGCCACAATGAGAAGCCCGCACACCTCAACTGGAGAGTAGCCCCCGCTCAGCGCAACTAGAGAAAGCCTGCGTGCAGCCACAGAGACCTAGCACAGCCAAAAATATAATATAGCAGTGTGTACATGTCAAAAAAATTTTTTTAATCTGGGAGGAGTAGCCGAGGAGTAGCCAAGAAGTAGAAGACGGAAGATGAGGTATTAACATGTAGAGGTGAAGCCTGGGCCAAGTGCATGGCAGAGGCAATAAAGTACAAAGTCCACCAGTGCACCAGTGTGGCAACGAGGGTAAGCGATCGGCCCCTGGCGAAGGGACCCCCTCCCTGCCTGGTGCAGTGGCAGCCCAAGGACTTATGCACAGAAGGAAACCGTGATGCTCCCTGAAGCTGCGGACAGTTCTCAAGGTCTCTTTCTCACCCTGAGCACTGGCCTCCTGAGACTTCACAGAACAGTGGTTTACTGTCCCCTCCCTTCCCATCACCTCCCTCTGTCTGTCTTCCTCTTCTTGCCCTCTCCTTCCTCCATTTAGCCATCACTAATGGGAACCAAAGAAGTAAAGAATTTGACTTAGCGCTGGGAAAAAATAAATATGTACATATAGTATATTTGGGGCGGGGGGGGGGGGGGGGGCTTCCCTGGTGGCTCAGGTGGTAAAGAATCCTCTGGCTATACAGGAGACCTGAGTTTGATCCATGGGTTGGGAAGATGCCCTGGAGGAGGGCATGTCAACCCACTCCACTATTCTTGCCTGGAGAATCCCATGGACAGAGGAGCCTGGCAGGCTACAGTGCACAGGGTCACAAAGAGTCAGACACGACTGAGCGACTAAGCACAGCACATAGTGTCTTTTTATATATATCCTGTCTGTCTATGTATAAGTATACACTTTTAAAATGTACGTGTATATACAGGTGACCCTTGAAAACATCCATTTAATCCACCTATATGCAGATTTTTTTTCAATAAATATATTGAAAAACTTTTGGAGATTTTTGACATTTAAAAAACTTGCAGAACCATGTAGCCTAGAAATAGAAAAAAAAAAGCAAAGGGTATGTATGAATGCATAAAATATATATAGGCATGCATAGAACATACAAAATGCAAACTAACCAACTGTTTATATTCTCAGTAAGACTTCTGATCTACCGTAGATCTAAGACTTCTGATCTACAGTAGTAATTAAGTAAGTAACTTAATTACTACTGTCCATCACCAACTCCCGGAGTCCACTCAAACTCAAGTCCATCAAGTTGATGATGCCATCCAGCCATCTCATCCTCTGTCGTCCCTTTCTCCCCTTGCCCTCAATCCCTCGCAGCATCAGGCTCTTTTCCAATGAGTCAACTCTTCGCATGAGGTGGCCAAAGTACTGGAGTTTCAGCCTCAGCATCAGTCCTTCCAATGAACACCCAGGACTGATCTCCTTCAGAATGGATCAGTTGGATCTCCTTGTAGTCCAAGGGACTTGCAAGAGTCTTCTCCAACACCGCAGTTCAAAAGCATCAATTCTTTGGAGCTCAGCTTTCTTCACAGTCCAACTCTCACATCCATACATGACCACTGGAAAAACCATAGCCTTGACTAGATGGAACTTTGTTGGCAAAGTAATGTCTCTGCTTTTTAATATGCTATCTAGGTGGGTCATAACTTTCCTTCCAAGGAGTAAGCGTCTTTTAATTTCATGGCTGCAGTCACCATCTGCAGTGATTTGGGAGCCCAAAAAATAAAGTCTGACACTATTTCCACTGTTTCCCCATCTGTTTCCCATGAAGTGATGGGCAGATGCCATGATCTTCGTTTTCTGAATGTTGAGCTTTAAGCCAACTTTTTCATTCTCCTCTTTCACTTTCATCAAGAGGCTTTTTAGTTCCTCTTCACTCTCTGCCATAAGGGTGGTGTCATCTGCATGTCTGAGGTTATTGATATTTCTCCTGGCAATCTTGATTCCAGCTTGTGCTTCTTCCAGCCCAGTGTTTCTCATGATATACTCTGCATATAATTTAAATAAGCAGGGTGACAATATAAAGCCTTGACGTACTCCTTTTCCTATTTGGAACCAGTCTGTTGTTCCATGTCCAGTTCTAACTGTTGCTTCCTGACCTGCATATAGGTTTCTCAAGAGGCAGGTCAGGTGATCTGGTATTCCCATCTCTTTCAGAATTTCCCACAGTTTCTTGTGATTCACAGTCAAAGGCTTGGCATAGTCAATAAAGCAGAAATAGATGTTTTTCTGGAACTCTCTTGCTTTTTCCATGATCCAGCAGATGTTGGCAATTTGATCTCTGGTTCCTCTGCCTTTTCTAAATCCACCTTGAACATCTGGAAATTCATGGTTCACGTATTGCTGAAGCCTGGCTTGGAGACATTTGAGCATTACTTTACTAGTGTGTGAGAAGAGTGCAATTGTGTGGTGGTTTGAACATTCTTTGGCATTGCCTTTCTTTGGGATTGGAACGAAAACTGCCCTTTTCCAGTCCTGTGGCCACTGCTGAGTTTTCCAAATTTGCTGGCATATTGAGTGCAGCACTTTCACAGCATCATCTTTCAGGATTTGAAAGAGTTCAACTGGAATTCCAGCACCTCCACTAGCTTTGTTTGCAGTGATGCTTGCTAAGGCCCACTTGACTTGACCTTCCAGGATGTCTGGCTCTAGGTGAGTGATCACACCATTGTAATTATCTTGGTCGTGAAGATCTTTTTTGTACAGTTCTTCGGTGTATTTTTGCCACCTCTTCTTAATATCTTCTGCTTCTGTTAGATCCATACCATTTCTGTCCTTTATCGAGCCCATTTTTGCAAGAAGTGTTCCCTTGGTGTCTCTAGTTTTAAATATAATTGAATACACCTCAGTTCACCCACTGGGCTTGTGTTTATCATTCTTATTGTCTGGATAGCATCCCAACCTCTGACATTGTTTCTCCATGGTTACTGAATGCTTAGTTCATTTTCAGAGTTGGATTCACTCACTTTGAGCACTGACCAGCCTGGGCTCTGTGCAGACCTGCCCCTGGCACACACAGCGTGGAGGGGACAGTCAGAGAGCAAGTGACCAGACAAAGGGGCCTATGCCCTGAAGGTGTGAAGACAGGCTATGGCGAGAACAAGGGGCTTCCCTGAGGCTGGGGTGCATGGTGCTCAGGACGGGCGTCCTATAGTGGGTGGTCTCTATTGGAGGGCTGGGGGGCTTCAGTAGGGCTGCATGGAGTGCATTGCTGTGGACATCTGTTATCCGGTTAGAGCCAGGCTGCAGAAGCTGCAGGTGGAGATCAAGTGGCCGTCAGAGACCCCCGGGGCCTGGGCCCCACTAGTACCTGTCCCCAGGACCCCTGTGAGACCCCCACCTTCAGTACCACCACTCAGCTCCCAGATGGCCTCCAAGTCCCTAGAGAATCAATGGAAGTGAGACAACTGTCCTGGGAGCTCCAGGGTGACATCAGATGATGGAGCTCGGGGCACAGGGGGTGACAGAGATTGCGTCCAGTCCAGTTCAGCCCACGAGCCAAGAGCTCAGCCCACTTGCTTATCCTGAGTTCTGACTGTCCAGAGCACTGTGTTCTCCCAAGCCCACCAAGCCCCGATGTGTCCACCTCCACCAGGCTCTTCACCGCTTGTTGGCAGTGACCTCTGACCCCGTCCAGGGCCCAGCACAACATGAAATTCAGACTCCTTATTCACAAATAGTTAACAATTTCTGAACAGCGACAGCTGAGCCTCCAACCAAGGGTGGATCAAGACCTCTGACAGCCTCATGTGGATGAAAAGAGTAATGTCGTGGCCAAATCCTGCACATGTTACAGGAAAAGGAGCCCATGACACTCGCTAAGGTGCTAAAGGCCTTCCCAGGTGGCACTAGAGGTAAAGAACCCCCCTGCCAAAGAAGGAGACACAAGAGAGGCGGGTTAGATCCCTGTGTCAGGAAGATCCCCTGGAGAGGAAGACGGAAACCTACTCCAGTATTCTTGCCTGGAGAATCCCATGCACAGGGGAGCCTGACAGGCTAGTCCATGAAGTTGCAGAGTCGGATAGGACTGAAGTGACTTGGCCAGGGACTACACCTGGTGCAGGGGGAGACCTCTGCAGTGGGGTTTGCAGGAGGGGAGAGCGGTCCAGCTCAACTCTGAATACAACCTGGAAAGTGGGGGTTATGGCCAAGGAGCAAGGTAGGGCCAGTGGAGGGAGATTTCGAAGAGCAAACACTGGGGCCTGGGGATATGGCTAAGCCCCTCAACAGGACCCTTACTGAGGGCAGGCCAGGTGATCAGTATGAAGGCTGAAGAAGAGAAAGAGATCAGATGTTCAGAGAGCTCAGAGTCCAAGGAAGGGGGTTCCCCCAAACTGACTTGGACTTGTAAGGGTCAAAGACAGAGGCCAAGGTCAGAGGCCAAGGTTGTTTGAGCTGCCTGGTCTGTGGCACTTTGTCACAGTTGCCCAGGAAAGGAGTCCAGGAACAGGATGTACAAATGTAGCCGCTGGCCGGTGCTGCTCACCCACTGGGCAGACACATGCTGCAGCGGGTTATGTAGCCGGCCGCCACTCACTGCCAGATGAGCAAGACCAACTTCCAGCCCCACAGGAAGATGGACAGGAGCAGCAGATGGACAGCAGCCTCTGAGGAGCAAAGCACAGGGGCTGCAGAAGGGCAGGGCCCACTCCCGACGGTCGTTCTCTCCCGTCCTCTAAGCATAAATCACTGTATGAACACAATGCCACCAACCCAGGCTTCTGACAGCAGGAACGGCCCCTCCCCACCTCCTCCTTCCCACGAGCTCCCTGCACGCACACCATGGACGGACAGACAGACAACATTTGGGATTGCTGTGTGTCCCTCACCGCACCCTACCCCATGCTTAAGTTCGGAGTGACATTTCCTGAACTTGAGGAGAGTGACACGGGTGCAGTGGAGGCCACCGGGCCACCAATGGGAGCACCAAGCCCCCAAGGGAGGGTCTTCATAGACCTGTCCACAGAGGGATTCTGATGAGGCAGGGGTCTCCAGAGCCCAGGATGAGACCCAGTGGCAGGGGGGCTGCAGTGGGCGGAGAGGAGGGCTGGCCACGTCCGTGCTCAGCAGCTGTGGGGGTCCTTGGAGGATGTGGACCATGATGGGCAGGGTGTCTGTGACATCTGGGTCCACCCTGGTCAGTTCCCTGGCACGTCCCTCCACCACTGCCACTGTCCCCACTGTGTCAAACCCACCGTGCCACCCCCACTGGCTTTTGCAGCCTTCATCCAGCCCTGCTTCATCCTACGGGTGGGGAACAGGGGCAGGGACGGCAGCTGGGCTCCATGGGGAAGAGACAGCTCTCAGGCAAGCAGGGCACCCCTACTAGTCAGAAAGCCCTTGCTCCACCCCGCCCCTGGTCCATTCCATGCCCCGCCACGGGCCCTGCTCACTCCTCCCCTCATCAGCCACCCACGCCTGGTCTCTAGTCCCTCCTCCACTGGGTCTTTCTCTGTCCACGAATGTGATCCAGTCTCCAGCTGGGCCGCTCCACATGTGGCCACGGCCTGGCATCACTGTCCACTGCCATCTGTCCCGCTGCTGCCCGCCCAGCCTGGCTGCCCTGGAACAGCTGCCCACTCGCTCATGTGACACTAGCGTCCTCCTCAGCAGCTCCCTGTGTGAATAAACAACTTCACCCTGTGACCTGGGGCAGCTACCCCCTACACCAGAGGGTGTCTGCCAGCCCCTCCCCAGCGCTGTCCCAGGTCAGCTACTTCCAGCCCCACCCCCACAGAGGCTGCCTAATGTGTGCCCAGGACAGAGGGGCTCCGGAGAGGCTCAGTGAGCCGCTAAACCCCCCAAAGTCCAGAGGTTGTGAGTCCCATGCTGGGACCCCCATTCCTGTTAGATAGGCAGACTGCTCCCTGCCTGCCCAACCCCGGGTGGCGACACAACCCATGAGTCCCAAGTCCACACACACCAACTGCTGCCCCCCACTCACAGGGCACAGCAGGCCTGCGGCCACCCCCTTCCTCCCCAGGGCTCTGACCCCCATCAGGACTTCTACCGAGGGGTCCCTGCAGGTGAGCGGTATGACAGCCCTGCCATCTCCTTGCAGTCGCAGTGACCCAGCAGCTGTGCCAGGGCCTGGGGACGAATGTGGCTGAGAACTAGAGTGCCAGGTCCCCAGGGGCTGGTCTAGAGGGGAGCACCCTCTAGAGACCACCAGGAAAGATCTCCATTCTGACAGGCTCTCTTCCGGTGGCAGGTGCGGTGAGCAGGATACCCAGTGCCATCCCCCACAGCCCGCAGCACCCCCACCCCTGGCCTGGAGTCTGTCCCAGATGCGACAACTCCTGGTCCCTCCCACCCCCCCCCCCCCGCCCGCCACACGCTGGCCCCCAGGCCCTGTCTTGTGTCTTGCTTCTAAGGTCACCCTCCTCTTGTGAACGACCTGCCACAAGAATGTTCCCTAGTGCTCAGCCTATAGAAGAGACACAGTAAGGGTTTCCCGAATAAATGACCCTCTGCATGAAAGAATGAGGATGTGGCTTTGGAGCTGAGACCTCCCGTGGGTGAGAAAAGAGACAGGCGAAGTACCAAGGGGAACCCAGAGCCGAGGCAGCAGCCCGTGCAAAGGCCCTGAGGTGGGGATGGGCTGGGCCCTTTGAGGTTGCGGGGGGCAGGCAGAGGTGGGCAGAGCCAGACCAGTGGGGCAGGGGCTGTGCCGGGGGCTCCCGCAGAGGTGGAGCAGAGGGACTCCTGCACCCAGCGGCATTCTGGCACCCTCTTTTCCATACAGCCAGCTCAGTCTGCACGATGGGCACCAGAAACAGACCCTCCAAAACAAACACACTGCACCGGAAGTCGTGTCAAGCACACAGAAGTGACTTTACTTTCAGACAGGGTGCTGATCAGCCGAGTGTTGATGCCACGTGGAACATCTCAGATCCTGGCCCTAACCTTCCCCTCGATCCCTTTCAGAGCTGGTGGTTGCAAGTGTGAAGTCTTCTCCGCCAGAGTCCACAGGTGCCTCCCTTCTCCTTCTCATGCTGCCTGCAGCCCAGTCTGGGTCAGCCCAGCATCCAGATCAGGAGGGGAAGGTGGGTGCCTCGGCCAGCGGGCGGGACATGCTCTGGATGGCCCACTGCAGGATGCCGTCAAAGGAGTGCTGCGGAAGCAGAGAGCGGGCTCAGGGCCTGGCTGGAGCCTCAGCGGGCAGGTGTGCCTGCCTGGCCCACAGCCCGTCCGCCCTGGCCTTCAGGGCCACCTGAGTCATCAACATCCAACCCAGCCATCCTACTCAGAGGATGTTGAGGCCTGAGGCCCCACTGTACACGTCCACTCCTCTGAGCATCCCTTAAGCCTGGGCATGGCCACCACGGCTGTTCGGCTCCCGGGTGACCGGCAGAGCCAGCTCCTTCCCTCCCTCTGCTCAGCTCTTTTCAGAACCTCCCTGGTGCTCTTGCAGGACCTCCCTGGTGCTCCAGCAGGACAGGAGGAGCCTCGGGAATGCCCAATATTCCAACAGAACAAGGTGATCTGCTCCAGAAGGGCCTGTGCGTCTGCCCCCTATGTTTTCATATATCGGCACCTCGGGTCATCCCGGCATCCTGGGGCCCTGGGCTCTCTAAAGACACCTGTAGTGTCTGGGACCTGCCCGTGCCCAGCTCATCACATAAGGCAGGGACTCCATGGTCAGCTGGGATCCCCAAGTGCCACACCAGGGTCCTGAGGAGGACATACGCTGGCCACCAGAGGCCTGGAGGTGGCTAGAGAAATTGGACCTTTCCTAAAAGCCACCTTTTCTTCCCAGTTATTCTAGCTGCTCATCACCAGGTGGAGAAGCCTGCATTGAGAGCAGTGAGTGAGGGATCTGCAAGGTCCAGAGTGCCCAGCCCCCACCTGCACCTGGGGAAACTCTCGGCCTCCACGTCAGGCTTCAGCGGCCCTGGTGCCAGATTCTGCACCACCAGCCTTTCAGGGTCCCGGGCCTGGGACCTCCAGCAAGGCTGGGAAGGGGGCAGCTCGGGGCCCCCTCCGGCTTGTTTGTGCACGGAGAGGCCAGCACCATCTGGCAATGAGGGCCCGTGGAATGCCATGGGCCCGGAATAGGGGTGCTGACTGCTTCAGAGGCTGTGGAGGAAGGGATGGAGGGCAGGAGGAGGGGGCTGGGTGACACGTTACCTCACTCAGGAGGGACTCCAGGTCGTCCCTGTGCAGAACCGGCTCATGACCAGCAGAATCGTCCCCCACCTGGATGCCAGAAAGATAGGAGGTCAACCCAACTTCCACACCCCTGCTGGGGTCATCACCACAGAAGCAGGACTCTCTACAGAAGGGGCAGGGCTGGGGGCAGTGGCCAGGCCAGGGCAGCGGGTGCTGTGTACTGCTCCAGGTGGGACCCTGGGAACTGAATTCTAACATCCAGCTCCCGGGGGCAGGGCAGAGATGGAGTGGGCATGAGTGAGGTGGGGGCTGCCCGCCCAGGGCCCTGCCACACCTCTGAAGTGGCTGCCCAAGGCCCCAGGGGCCTGCCTGCCTCCAAGCTCTGGGGGAAGGAGCAGCTGTTAGGACCCCTGTCACCAGTGAGAATCCTGAGGCCCAGAGGGGAAGGGTCTGATCCCAAGCCAGCCCTTCAGTGACCAACAGTCACACATTCCCTGCCCTGCTCCTGGGCGAGGGGCCAGAGCAGGAGATGAGGCACACTCCCCCATCACAGGTTAGGAGGGGGACAGGCCATACTAAGTGGGACCATAAGACAATGCCCGGTTTGCAGCTGCAAACAGCCACTTGTTCTGGCCCCTGAAGGGGCCACCAGCCTGGTGTGGCTCAGCATGGACAGCAGACGGCTGGGGGTGAGGTGAGACTTCCAGAAGGAACGGGGCACCAGCAGGTGGGGGCCCTCTGTGCCCAGTGTCCCAGAGCCCCATCACCCACAGAGTGTAAGGAGGGAAGAGATGGAGGCGGGGCTGGGAGGTGGGATGGACCATGGATAGGGGTAGGACATCACCACCCAGGGCCCCCCAAGGATTCTTCCGGGGCAGGGATGGGGTTAGGAAGTCCCTGCTGGGGGCTGGAGGCTTCTGATCAGGAAAAACTTGTGGTGGTGGTGGTGTTGGGGTGGGGGTGGGGGTGTCCCCAGGTTCTGAGAGAGCCCTGGGAAGTAAGGTTCAATGAGGCTAGAGTTACTCCTCCCAAGGTCCCAGGGTCCCAGGCTGCTGGAGGACTGTGGCGATGACACGCGGGGCGGGGGGGGGGGGGGGGGAGGGGGGGGCGGCGGGGGGGGGGGGCGGGGGCGGAGGGAGTCACACTGCTCACCTGTGTGTGCCTGCTTGCTCATTCCTGGCTGGGAGCCTCCTTCCTGCTCTCCCTGCCCCACCCCCACCCCAGGATGGCTCTCCTGGTACAGGGCACTCCGGGGGTCGAGGGGTCAGGGATGGGCTCAGGGAAGCTGGGGGTCGGGTGCTGGGGGTTAGGGGAGCCCTGAGCCTGGGTTAATCGTGAGCCAGGCCTGCAACCAACCAGTGACTTCATAGCCACTGTTGCTCAGGAGGGTTTCCTTTTTTTAAAAAAGTATTTATTTGGCTGTGCTAGGTCTTAATTTCCACATCCAGTCCCCTGACCAGGGATCGAGTTCTGGCCTCTGCATTGGGAGCACAGCGTCTTAGCCACTGGACCACCAGGGAAGTCCCAGAAGGGTTTCCTTTTTAGGTAGATTTAAGTTAAGCAGGAATCGATTTAAACAAAAATATCATCCATACATAACTGTCAGGCGGTTTGGTGCCCACTGCCAAGCTGTCCCCCGGGCCTCCCCTGGCGATGTGCCCACCACCCCCAGCCCTCGGCGTCCCTCCCCTCACCTGCGCCCCGGGGCCGACCGCGCCGGCGGTGAGCTTGGGGGTCGCGGGAGCCGGGCGGGCGGGGCTCGCGGCGGGCGCCCCCTCCCCAGGGGCCGGGGCGGCGTCTCCGGAGCAGGCTCTGCAGCGCAGGGCGGCCCTGGCGATCGGAGGAGAGGCTTCGGGCTGCCCGGTTGGGGCCAGGCTGGGAGCGCCCTCTGGGGACCCAGGTCTCGAAGAGCCTTGGTGGGGGGCGCCGGCCCTCCCCCTCCCCATCCCGAGCCCCGCACTCACCCGGGCCGAGCGGCGCCGCCGGGGAAGTGGCAGCGCCAGTGAAAGGCGGCCGCGCAGTGTGAGCACCGCAGCGCGTCCGCGCCGTCCCCGCACACCCCGCAGCGCGCGCCGGGCACCGGGCCCTGTGGACCGACAGACCACGGCGGGGTGACCGAGGACCCGGGCGAGGCAGGGGTGAGGTAGGCGGGGTGGGGAAGTGGCGGTGGCCTGAGCATCTCGCGTTCAGGACCGCCGGGACCCCGCCGAGGCTGAACGGCTGGGAGGGGCGCACGGGGTTGGGGAGCGGGTCCGAAGTTTCGGGATCCAGACCAGGAGAGGTCAAGGGCACCCCAGCACCTCTGGGCTGCAGCTTGGAGAAACCAGGTGCCCCATCTCCATCCTCCTTGGTGGGCCCAGGCCCCCTCCAGGGCTGGTCAAGAGGTCCCCGGAGGCCCGGCTCCAGAGGATGCAGGAGGGACTGGGAGACCTGGGACTACCAGGCCCCAGGTTCCAGGTAGACTGCAAACTACCTGCTTTATTGTTCTGCCCTGGTGGGGTGGAGGGGTGGGGCGCGGTGGGGGATGGTGCTTGGTTTCAAGAGCAAGGAGAGAATGGTCACCCTGGCTGGAATCCCTCCAGGAACCCCCTTCCCCCCCTCTCCCAAGAACCCCCACCTTGTTCTGGGTAATCTCACAGCCCCCACAACCTCTGCACCTCCCTTCAGCCTCTTCCCACCTGCCCTCCCAGTGGCCAGCCTGGCTGCTCCTGAAAGCGCCACACCCACCCGTCTGACTCCTACCTCCTTACCCCTGCTTGCCCCTCACTGTCCTATTTCGGGTTTGCCTGGTTGCCCCAGTGGACCCTGGGCTCCCTGACCCCAGCACCCCCTCACCTGCTGCCCCTCAGGGCCCACGCACAGTAGAGGGCGCAGGGCAGAGGGGTCAGGCACCAGCAGGGGAGCTGCAGAGGGCGGGGCCAGCAGGTGCTTGTAGGTGACAGCAGCGTCCGTCCCAGGGGGCAGCTCCCTGGGCAGTGCCCTCGCCTCTTCCCCTGACCTCAGACCCAGGAAGGCCTGGAAGCAGAGGGTCAGCTCTCAGAGGGGCTGCAGGGGGCTTGCCTAGAACCACCCCGGAGTTCATGAGCATGGGGAGCCTGGGGCCCACACTGGGTGAGAAAAGTTGAGGCACGGTTCTGGGGTCTATGGCCCCTGGCCCTCTCCCAACCAGAAGGCACTGCCCTGTGACCCTTGGAGGCTGTCAGAGTAAACACTCTGGGGCGCGTGTCATGTCCTTCATGCCTTTGTGGCGACAGAACGCTTACACCGTTTTGGAGAATGTTATCTGTGATCGAGGTGTGTCCCCTGTGTGGGCTGGCAGCTGAGGGCCCAGAATCAGTGTATTGAGAAACCAGTCCTCATAAGGGCCACTTCCCAATGGGCTGCACCCCCGTGGCCCCACAGGAAGGAGAAAGTCGGACTGATGGGGCCAGGCCAGGGTAGGGGGGCTTGGCTTTATGGCTGGGGCAGGTCCAACCCACAAGAGTGGCTGGGAGGCAGGGAGTAAGTAGACAGAGGGGCCAGGAATGGTCTGGGCATACCGGGGTCTCGGCGGGCAGCTCCTGGGGCCGGGGCTGCTCTGCCTGAGGCAGGTCCCGCTGGGCTGTTGTCCCCTGGACGCAGTTGGAGCACCTCCAGGTCCCGCTGACCGGCCAGGGGCATGCAGAGCAGGACAGAGGGGACAGTAGATTCCCATACTGGCAGCGCAGGGGAGGCCTGACAGCTCCTCCAGGTCACCCACCCTCATGGTCCCCAGAGGGGGAACCCAGGCCCAGCAGGAAAGTGGGTGGAGACCAGGGCAAGGGCCTGCCCACTCGTCGGCAGGAGAGCCTGGGGGGCCAGGATCGCTGGCCCTGGTGGGATGGCCTTCACCAGCATGGCACGTCCCCTGAGTGCTTCTCGTATGAGCCCCGAGAATTCCTGACACCTGGGAACCAGCAGTGGCCTTTGCCTGTGTTTGGCTCCCATGGACCCTGCCTTGCAGGCGGGACCTCTGAGGCTGGCGTAGTTACACTCTTGGGACTCTCCCCCAATTCCTTGGGGGGACGGTGCCCAGCAGAAAGGGAGCCGGTCAGGGGCAGGAAGGAAGAGAATGGAAGGGCAGTGTTGAGCTGAGCTGAGGGATGACCCCAGCCAGAGATGTGACCTGGTCAAGGTCATGCGGTCAGTTAGGCAGGGCCGGGTGGAGAATGCCAACCCCATGCTCCTCCCCACAGAGCGGGCTGCCATGACCTATGCGAGCTGGTGGCAGAGGGAAGCGCTCTCCCCGTGGGCCAGGACAGGGGGCCCTGCGCCAGGCAGAGGATGGGGAACCCCCTGGCCCTTGGGGAGCAGCTCTGTGGCCTCCGTACTTCCCAAACTGACTTGGAGTCAGATTCTGCTTAGGGCTCAAGGTCAGCTGCTCAGGGGAGCTGACCTCCTTGCCTTGGGTCTCAGGGCCCCATAGGCCAGGCTGGAGGGACAGCATGGCCACATGGGGAGGTGGGGTGGGAAGATCCCAGGCCCCAGAGCCACCACCCAGAGACCTGAACCAAGGCCCCTCCCAGGCTGGCCTCACCATCCACTGATGGAGCGATGGGACTTCTGGGTGGGGGGTGGGGGGAGAAGGGGGGTGGGCAGAGGCTCACCTGGGGATCTCGCTGAGCGGCGGGGTCAGGCAGGCCAGATGGAAGGCACGGGGGCAGCCATCACAACAGAGCAGCTCCCCACCGTCCCGGCAGGCCGCACACTCGTCCTCATTCTTCTGACAAAGAGACACGTGTGTCTGGAAGACCCAGGATGGGGCGGCCCTCCCAGAGACCCCCACCCCCACCCAAGTCCCCTGGCCCACTCCCAACTGAAATCCTGCCCTGACTGCCTGCTCCCTGGGGCGCCCCGCGACCCCACCATCTCTGGGACTCTAGCCCCCAGCACCCTCTCTTGGGAAGAAAGAACAGTCTAAGAAAGTCGGGCTTCCCATGGGTGCCTGGGCTCCAGGGCCCTGAGGCTGCAGGCCCATCCCCATGCAGCCCCTTCCTCACAGGGCAGTGGAGGGCAGGCCCAACCGTGTTCCCCTGGGCCCTGGGCACCCGCTGTCCCCTCTGCCTGAGGCTTGCTGGCACCCTTGGTTGGATGCGCCCACCGTGCCTCCTTGGGTGTCATCTCCTTCGGAAGTCCCCCTCCCCTGCCCCGGGATGACAGGGCTGCGATGAGCACACTGACCGTAGTAATGCCCCACCCCCGGGCACCGCCAGCCTCAGAGCTCCTGGGAGCAGGCACAGCACCGGGTGGAGGTGTCGGGTTCTAGAGCTGGTTCCACCTTGTTCAGAACCAGTGTGAGGAACCCAAGAGCTTCTATGGCTTCCAATAGGGGCCACCGTCCCATCTAAGGGCCCAACTACAAGCGCGGGACAGTGGGCACCTGGGCCCAGGAGTACTCACTTGCTCTGACTTATGTGACTTTTTACAGTTGTGTATTATCAGGAAAAAATATATATATACTATTAAAATAAAGAACTCCACACTGAGAGCAGAAGTTTGGCTCTCATCCCCCAGTCCCTGGACGAGTGACAGAAACCACCGCCCCCTCAGATCCTGGAATGCTCTGGTCTCTACCTGGTGCAGGTGGGGCTCGCTGGGGAGGGCAGGAGGGGCTGGGGCCCTGTCCCGTGGGCCAGCCCTGGAGTCACCTCCACCCTGTCGGGAGATGTGGGCGGGTCAGCAATAGGACAGAGGAGGCAGGAGGGGCCGACCCAGCCCCCAGCAGAGCTCCTGACCCAAGGTGACGTCACTGTCCCTCGAGTGCTGGGGGAGGGGACTGAAGGCCAGGCTTCCCTGGGGTGGTCCCTGCGGTGCTTACAGGGGCAGGGGCCTGGGTCCCCTTGGCTCGGACCAGGGTCTTCAGGCTGCTGCTGCGGGTCTTGTTCTTTCCCCCAGCGGGGTCTTCAAACTTGTTGGGCGTGTAAAACTCCCCCCCAACCTGGATGCACTTCTTGGAGCCACCTGCGGGGAGGTGGGGGAGCCTGGCAGGGAGGCTCTACAGTGTGCTGTTCCTCCCCCAACCCAACCCCCAGTTAGCTCTGGGGCCAGGGTCCTGGGCACAGGTAGGGTTCTCTGCTGGGGGAAGGAAGCGTGTCTCCCAAATTCACATCCACTTGGAAGCTCAGAAGCAACCTTATTTGGAAGTCGGGTCTTTGTAGATGTTAAGATGGGCTCACACTGGACCCTATGTCCAAGGATAGGGTCCTTCTGAGAAGAGAAGGCAGAGACACAGGGAGGAGGCAGAGGCTGGAGTGATGATACCACCAGCCGGGGCGCAGGGTTGGGGCGGCCCCTCCAGGAGCTGAGGGAGCTGGGAAGATCTGCTGTAGAGCCTTGTGAGCGGCAAGTGTGGTCCTGCCTGCACGGCGGTTTTGGAGTTGCTTGAAGCCACCCCGTTTGTGGCAATTTGTCACAACAGCCCTAGGAATCTACTGCAAGGACCATCCCTGGAGCCTGGCGAGACTGGAGCCTGCGTCAGCTCCCAGGGTCCTCGCGTGCCCCGTGGGTGCCCAGCACAGAGAGTGGAGGAAGGAGGTGATGCAGCGGTGTGTCACGCAGGGCGGGGGTTGCACTCATCCCCCTTAGAGTCCAAGAGGCCCCCCCTGCCCAGACCATCCCCTCCAGAGACAGCAGGCCCACTGGGGGAGCAGGGCATGCCGGCTGCCTTGCCCATGTCCCGGCTGCTCCAGAGCCTCCAGGGAGCTTCGTGGGGACGTGGATGCGCTGGCAGCCTCTCCCAGTGCCGTCTACCTGACTCAAACACTTGCTGGATAAGGATCCCCTCCACGGCCCCGCGGGCTCCTGGGACGTCCCTAGAGGACACAGCCATAGCTCTCTGGACCGAAGTGGACATGGTCTGAATTCCTAGGAAAGTGAGCATCGAAGTTGGTGGTGGGGGGGGGACAGTCATCAGTTGGGTGATGAGCCCTGAGAACAGGCAGTGGGGAGCTGAGGGGTCTGGGCAACAGAACCCTTCCTTCTTTCCACCCACGGCAGGCCAGACTCAGACAGACAGACAGCCTGCCTGTCAGTGCAGAGATGGCCGTGATGTGCATGTGTGTACATGTACGTGGTATGGCCTGGTGTATGGTGTGAGCTGGCTGAAGACAGCGGGCAGGAATGAACAGGGACCCTGGGACATGTCCCTCGACAGTGCTGGGAGGGGGAAGGGTCCCCAGGACCTGCCCACAGGTTGGCACCAGCTGGCTCGCAGGTTGGCACCAGCCGGCCACAGGAGGTCTCTAGGGTCCCAGGTTGTGTCCAGCCGAGGGACAAGGAGGATTCTCTGGAGGAAGCAGAGTCCAAGCTGGCCCTGATGGTCGGGGCATTCGGATGGGCACAGGTGGGGTGACCCCAGGCCAGCATGGTCCCAGCTCCCAGGATGGCCCCTGACCCCAGGACCTCGGGCCTGGCTCACCATTGCCCAGTGGGAGACGCTGTGGTTCTGCATTGCTCTCAGGCTTCTTGGCGGGCTTGGCCTTGGTTTGGGAGCCTGTGTTGGCCGGGGAGAACCAACAGTCTGGCTCTCTTGCCTCTGCTAGGCCAAGGCTGGGGGGCAGGTGGGAGAGCGCCAGCAGGGGACTCCCAAACTCTGGTGGAGCCCCTTGCTTTATCCAGCTCTGGTGGCCACATCAGGAGAAAGGAAGAACACCCGTCTGCCTACCCAGGGGGCTCAGGGGGCAGCATGGACTGCCGGGCTCACCCAGGTGTCTATGTCCCTGGAGGGACCTCTGCCAGGCTGGTCAAGTAGGAGGGACAGATGCTCCCGGAGCTGGTTGGGAGGGGGTGGTCATGGAGGGGTACAGTCTGGGGGCAGGGTGTGTGGAACTCCCCAGGGGATCTGTGACCCCACCAGCTCCTCAAATGGGGTACCTGGACTGGAGGTGCCCCTTGGGGATGGGGCTGCTGGTGGGGCAGTCCGCGGCTCCTCGAGTGCCTTCCTCTTGGTGGGGGGCCTGGGCAGCAGCACAGTGGCCTTGGGACCAGCCGGGGGCCTCCTCCCCTTCCGGGACTGGCTGAGGTCCACATCTGTGGGGCACGTGCAGGGCCGAGGGCCGAGCTCAAGCCCAGAACTGACGCTTCGTTCAGGGAAGTGAGGCCTGCCCCTTGGTCTCTTAGAACCCAAGACGGTCTAGGCAACATCAGGGGCTCCCTAAACACCCTATCCCTTCCCTCTTACAGTCCAGTTGGGGCCCAGAAGCCGACTCCAGCTGCCCCAGCCCCTCTGAGGGAGGCTGAGCCGGCCAGGACCCCAGACCCCGGTGCCCCCCACCTTTGGGGAAAGTGTCCAGGATAGACTGCAGCCGGACGTATCTCTCCAGGTTGTAGTCCTTGAAGAGAACCCTCCAGAAGTCCAGGATGGCGCCGGCGTCCTGGGTCAGGAGCCACGAGAGGAGCGCGTGGAAGGCCTGTGGACAGCCCTCCTTCTCCTTCAGGCGCAGGGTCTCCTGGAGCAAAGGTGGGAGTGGGAGCCCTGCCCTGCCGCGTCCAGGCCCCACTTCCTGCCACCTCCACTGCGGGTCGGAGGGCGAATGCTGACCCCGAGGAGGCAGCTGTGTCCATCCCCTAGGCTTGGGCAGGTATGGGGATGGAGTGGGGGGTGCTGGGATGACGTGGGGAACCAGCTGGGTTTCATCTTACGGGACTGTGCTCGGTTTAAACGCGGCTGGGGGAGGGCAGGGAGGGCGCTGGGGGCGCAGTAACTTGCCCTGGAGACCACGCCCTCCGCTGGTGGGTGGGGCGTGGTCAGGCTGCGGCGTTAGGAGCTGGGATCCTTTGGCTCTGCCGCTTCGGGGAGCGGAGGGGTGTTGAGGGCGGACAGTGGGGCGGGGCGGGGGAGGTCCCTCTGGAACGCGTCTTCCGAGACCCTGCCCGCTCCAGGGACCGGCGTTGGGGCAAGTCTCCCGCGCGTAGCGGCTCTGGATCGCGGCCCACCTGGAACTTGTCCTCGGGGACCACGTCGTGGTCGGCCAGCGCGTGCAGCAGCGGGAAGGCGCTGTCCACGGCCACCGCGATCTCCGTGCGATGCAGCCTCAGCAGGCGGCGCAGCGCCGCGTCCCCACCGGCCCGGGCCTCGCCCGCCATCACGGGGTCCGGGGACGCGGCGCTGGGGGCTCCCTCTCCCCGCCTGGGGTCTCGGGGCCTCAGGGCGCCGCTGGCCTTGTGGGGTGTCCGGGCCGTGTCTGCCTCCTGGTGCTCGCACTCACTCCGCCTGCGCCGGGAACACCTGGGCCGGCTCACCTGCTCGGGGAGAGGGAGCCCTGAGAGCTTCTCCGGCCTCCTCGGGGCCGGAGTCTGTTATACCTGCGTCTCCTGAGAGAGAGCAAGGACCGCTCCGCCAATCAGGGCCCAGGCAGCTTCCTCAGGGGCCAGAAACTTCCCCGTGACTGAGTTCCCCAAGGTCCCAGCCACCTGCCAGCGCCCTTGAACACCTCCGGCAGGCCGCTGACTTTTCTTTCCGTGGTCAAGAAGCGTCTAGACTCAATTTCCCAAACGTGGTTCCGGCCAGCATCCCACGGGGCACTGTTCAAATAGGGGAAAGCAGTGTTGGGTGTCCACGCAGCTGCTCCAGCAGCTGCCAGGGGCCAGCGCAGGAAGCCTCCAGGGAGCTGAGCCGGGGCAGGGAGTGGGCACTGCTGCCTCCGCAGCTGCTGCTCAGAATCCTTAGTCTGGGGCTGTAGAAAGGGTCCAATGAGGGGTGCCCTGGGATATGACTTAGTGTGTCAGTGGGTTCAGTGCTGGGCATCACCTGGAAGCTGGGTGATGTGGGGCAAGTGTCTCTCCTTCTCTCATCTTTAAATGGACACTTTCCACTGGGAGTCCCCATGGTCGATCCATCCTCTACCTCCTCCTGGTGTGTTGGGAAGTAAAGCTTCTAGGAAGGTGACTAACCCTATGGACAGACATGTCTGAGCATTAGCCCTGGGAGCCCCTGTCTGGCTGGCTCTCAGTCCAGAGAGAGACACCCCAGGGGTCTTCCTGGGGTGGGGGACAGAAGCTTCTGGGGGAAGTGAGAAAGGCTCCCTGGAGAATCACAGCAAGGGTCCCTGGTCTATGAGATGGGAACAGCGTACCAGCAATGGGTGGGCAGGGGCAGAGGACTAGGGTATCCATGGACCCTGAGCCCATGGTGGCCCAGCTAGCATGGTCTGGGTGGGGGGCAGGGACATGAGACATGGTGGGAAGGCCCGTCCATGTGGTCAGGCTGCAGAGCCCAGGAGGCTTGTGGAGGAAGACATCCAGCCAACTTGTGTTAGGGAGAAGAGCTGGCCACCTGGGGACAGGTGAGTGGGGGGAAGCCTGGGGTCAGGGCCAGCACTGGGGTGGGACTTGCCACATGAGGCAGTGGGGAGACTCGTGACCAATTGGCTGGTGGTGTCCCCAAGAATTCTTACATGTGTCAGCCTTCATGTTTTATACTGAGGTGAGGGTTCAGGGTGGGAGGATTGTGGGGCCCCTCCTCCTGATGCAGGAGCCCTGCCTTGGTGTTCCTAACTCCAAGTCCTGGGCCTTCGGGCTGCTCCAAGCCTGGGGAGTGGGTGTCAGAGGTGAGCTCCAACAGCCTGGGGTCAGGCGCGGGAGGGCATGGTGAGGGCGGAGGCTGTTGTCATCTCAGGGGCCAGAACTTGAGGGTGGCTCTCTTGGGCTAGCTCTCCTGTAGGATGTTCTGGGAACTGACCTGGGAGCAGGGCCCTGGTGCTGCCTATCTCCGGGGGCACTGAGCCCAGTGGCTGCTGTGGGTGCGCACATGGAGGTGTGGAGCTTGGGTTCCCTGTCCTAGGTGAAGGTGAAGTCACTCAGTCGTGTCTGACTCTTTGCGACCCCATGGACTGTAACCTACTAGGCTTCTCCGTCCATGGGATTCTCCAGGCAAGAATACTGGAGTAGATTGCCATTTCCTTCTCCAAGGGATCTTCCCGACCCAGGGATCGAACCCAGGTCTCCCTGTCCTAAGTTGCCCCCAAATTCACACACAGAGGCATCAGGATGCCAGGGAGCCATGTTTGTGGCCTTGGGGTGATCGGCCCAGAGGGCCTCCCCTTTCAGCATCGTGGTCTTCCATTATCACTTTGCACCTGGTGGATTTTCTCCTTGGGGGGCTGAGTGGTCATCGGGGGATGCCTTAGCCACAAGCCAACTGTTCAAGGGAGATTTACAAACTGCCAAGAAGACCGAAGTCTTCACTTCACTTTTTAAAGCGCCGACACCCTTGCAGGTGGCTCTGCGTCGTCAGGCTGGCCTGGCCGCTTTGGGCGTTGCCTGGCTGCTGGCTTGGAGGTTAGCTCACAGGCTCCTGTAGAGTTTTGGACTTTCCACTGCGCCGGGAGTTTCCACAGCAGCCCCTTACCTGCCAGCAACCCAGAGCAACCTGGGGTGTATGGAGGTGGCCTGCGCAACCACAGAAGGGCCCAGTGAGGGCCTGTCCTGCCTTCAGCCAGGTCACTGCTCCAGAGGCCTGAGCCTCAGCTCCTCCTCCAGGCAGTGGCCCAGCGACTTGCCTGCCCCCTCGTAACACATCTCTGAGCCTCTGTCCTCACCTGTGAGGGACCAAGCTCAGGAGCTCTTCCTGCATCTGGGTGATGCTACATAATAGACACCCCAGCCCCACCGTGCACTGGCCCTGATCTGAGTGCCTGGCACCTGCCCTCACCTAATCTCAGAACTGCTGTGTTCAATCAGCATTGTTATCAGCCCCCATTCCATAGACTGGGAGACTGAGGCACAGAGAAGTTAACCAGCTGTATGCTCAGTCGTGTTCAACTCAGTGACCCCGTGGACGGTAGCCCACCAGGCTCTTCTGTCCATGGAATTCTCCAGGCAAGAATACTGGAGTGGGCTGCCATGCCCTCCTCCAGGGGACCCTCCCGACCCAGGGATTGATCCCAGGGAATGTGACCAAAGTCATGCAACTAGTAGATGGCCTTGGGTGGATGGTGTCCAGCACTCAGGACTCAGCATCCACTCAGGACTCAGCACTCAGGACACTAGTTGGGTGCCCAGGTCATGCCAGGCCCTCCCAGTGCCCAAAGAGGAGGAAGTACTCCCTGTGTGACATGCCCAGAAGTCGGGGAGAAGGAGGTCCCATTGGTGGGATGGGGACAGGAGGGGGCCCTGCCCCTGGCTGCTTGGCCTTGGTCCCTCAAGCAAGCCTGGACACTGCAATCTTCTCCTCTTGCCCCAGACAGAAACTTCAGTCTCTGTGTGTGTTAGTCGCTCAGTCATGTCTGACTCTTTGAGATCCCATGGACTGTAGCCTACCAGGCTCCTTGGTCCATGAGATTTTCCAGGCAAGAATACTAGAGTTGGTTGCCATTTCCTTCTCCAGGGGATCTTCCCAACCCAGGGATCGAACCTGGGTCTTCTGCACTGCAGGCAGATTCTTTACCATCTGAGCCACCAGAGAAGTCTGTGTGGCTCCTCAAAAAGGGATGGGGTCCCAGAGGTCAGGAATCCTGAGCTGGGATGATCTCAGGGGGCCTCAGAATGCCAGCCCAGGCTTAGCTGGAGGATCAGTGCAGGAGGGGCCCTGGGCCTACTCCCTGAGGACTTCCTGGCTGGTGGGGCACTGGGTGGTGGGTCTCCTGCTGACTCTCTACCAGGACTTTAGCACCTTCTTGTCCTCCAGCTAGCTGTGTGACCTTGTCCGGGCGTGTCTTCCTGAGAAAAGCTGTTCAACATTGTTACTCATTACAAAAATGCACATTAAAGCCAAGTGAGCTACCACTTCACCTCCACAGGGATGGCTAGTATCAAAACAGACAACAGCAAATGTTAGGGAAGATGTGGAGAAACTGGAGCGCTCACACATTCATGGTGGGAGTGTGAAATGGTGCAGCCACTCTGGAAGTACCTTTAGCATCTTCTTAACGAGTCCAGGGTTTCCCCAGTGGCTCAGATGGTAAAGAATCTGCAATGCATGAGACCTGGATTCGCTCCCTGGATTGGGAAGATCCCTTAGAGAAGGAAATGGCTACTTACTCCAATATTCTTGCCTGGAGAATTCTGTGGACAGAGGAGCCTGGTGGGCTATAGTCCTTGGAGTTGCAAAGAGTTGGACATGACTGAGTAACTAATGCTTTCACTTTCTAATGGGTTCAACATAGCACTAGCACTACTGCATGACCCAGAAATTCCACTCCTAGGTACACCCAAAAGAGTCAATAACAGACACTCAAACAAAATGTTGTACACAAATGTTTATAATAGCACTATTCACAACAGACGAAGTACAGAAACAACCCAGATGTCCATCTACAGAAGAATGGATAAAGCAGGGTTCATTCATACAATAAAATATTCATGTGACATGCATGAACTTTGAGAATGCTACACTAAGTGAAATAAGCCAGATGGAGGAGGCCACGTAGTATGTGATTTCACGCATGTGAAATACGTAGACGAGACAGTAAGCAGATTTCCAGGGGGTGGCGGTGGGGGTAGTGAAAGGTTGTTGCTGAACCTCAAAAAGACACTGAGATTCTTTGCCTCCAGAGGAGAAGAATTCAATCCAGGGCCAGAGACAAGGCTTGATCACTCAGAGCTTTTGTGTAATAAAGTTAATAAAGTATAAAGGAGATAGAGAAAGCGTCTGTCATAGGCATCAGAAGGGGGCAGAAAGAGTTAGTGTTAGCAATGGAGTAATATACTCTCCAATGAATCCAAAGAATGTCTGGAGGCTGTAAGTTCAGTTCAGTACAGTTCAGTACAGTTCAGTCGCTCAGTCGTGTCCGACTCTTTGCCAGCCCATGAACTGCACCATGCCAGGCCTCCCTGGCCATCACCAACTCCCGGAGATCACTCAAACTCAAGTCCATCGAGTCCGTGATGCCATCCAGCCATCTCATCCTGTCATCCCCTTCTCCTCCTGCCCCTAATCCCTCCCAGCATCAGAGTCTTTTCCAATGAGTCAGCTCTTCAAATGAGGTGGCAAAAGTACTGGAGTTTCAGCTTTAACATCAGTCCTTCCAAAGAACACCCAGGACTGGTCTCCTTTAGGATGGACTGGTTGGATCTCCTTGCAGTCCAAGGGACTAACAAGAGTCTTCTCCAACACCACAGTTCAAAAGCATCAATTCTTCAGCGCTCAGCTTTCATCACAGTCCAACTCTCACATCCATACATGACCGCAGGAAAAACCATAGCCTTGACTAGATGGGCCTTTGTTGACAAAGTAATATCTCTGCTTTTCAATATGCTATTTAGGTGGGTCATAACTTTCCTTTCAAGGAGTAAGTGTCTTTTAACTTCATGGCTGCAATCACCATCTGCAGTGATTTTGGAGCCCCCCAAAATAAAGTCTGACACTGTTTCCACTGTTTCCCCATCTATTTCCCATGAAGTGATGGGACCAGATGCCATGATCTTCGTTTTCTGAATGTTGAGCTTTAAGCCAACTTTTTCACTCTCCTCTTTCACTTTCATCAAGAGGCTTTTTAGTTCCTCTTCACCTTCTGCCATAAGGGTGGTGTCATCTGCATATCTGGGTTATTGATATTTCTCCTAGCAATCTTGATTCCAGCTTGTGCTTCTTCCAGCCCAGTGTTTCTCATGATATACTCTGCATATAATTTAAATAAGCAGGGTGACAATATAAAGCCTTGACGTACTCCTTTTCCTATTTGGAACCAGTCTGTTGTTCCATGTCCAGTTCTAACTGTTGCTTCCTGACCTGCATCCAGATTTCTCAAGAGGCAGGTCAGGTGGTCTGGTATTCCCATCTCTTGCAGAATTTTCCACAGTTTATTGTGATCCACACAGTCAAAGGCTTTGGCATAGTCAATAAAGCAGAAATAGATGTTTTTTTGGAACTCTCTTGCTTTTTCCATGATCCAGCAGATGTTGGCAATTTGATCTCTGGTTCCTCTGCCTTTTCTAAATCCACCTTGAACATCTGGAAGTTCACGGTTCACATATTGCTGGGGCCTCGCTTGGAGAATTTTGAGCATTACTTTACTAGTGTGTGAGAAGAGTGCAATTGTGTGGTAGTTTGAACATTCTTTGGCATTGCCTTTCTTTGGGATTGGAATGAAAACTGCCCTTTTCCAGTCCTGTGGCCACTGCTGAGTTTTCCAAATTTGCTGGCATATTGAGTGCAGCACTTTCACAGCATCATCTTTCAGGATTTGAAAGAGTTCAACTGGAATTTCATCACCTCTACTAGCTTTGTTCGTAGTGATGCTTGCTAAGGCCCACTTGACTTGACCTTCCAGGATGTCTGGCTCTAGGTGAGTGATCACACCATCGTGATTATCTGGGTTGTGAAGATCTGTGTATTTTTGCCACCTCTTCTTAATATCTTCTGCTTCTCTTAGGTCCATTCCATTTCTGTCCTTTATCGAGCCCATCTTTGCATGAAATGTTCCCTTGGTATCTCTAATTTTCTTGAACAGATCTATAGTCTTTTCCATTCTATTGTTTTCCTCTATTTTTTTGCACTGATCACTGAGGAAGGCTTTTCTTATTTCTCCTTGCTATTCCTTGGAACTCTGCATTCAAATGGGAATATCTTTCCTTTTCTCCTTTGCTTTTCACTTCTCTTCTTTTCACAGCTATTTGTAAGTCCTCCCCAGACAGCCATTTCGCTTTTTTGCATTTCTTTTCCATGGGGATGGTCTTGATCCCTGTCTCCTGTACAATGTCACGAACCTCAGTCCATAGTTCATCAGGCACTCTTGTCTATCAGATCTAGGCCCTTAAATCTATTTCTCACTTCCACTGTATAATCATAAGGGATTTGATTTAGGTCATACCTGAATGGTCTAGTGGTTTTCCCCACTTTCTTCAATTTAAGTCTGAATTTGGCAATAAGGAGTTCATGATCTGAGCCACAGTCAGCTCCTGGTCTTGTTTTTGCTAACTGTATTGAGCTTCTCCATCTTTGGCTGCAAAGAATATAATCAATCTGATATCGGTGTTGACCATCTGGTGATGTCCATGTGTAGAGTCTTCTCTTGTGTTGTTGGAAGAGGGTGTTTGTTGTGACCAGTGCATTTTCTTGGCAAAACTCTATTAGTCTTTGCCCTGCTTCATTCCGCATTCCAAGGCCAAATTTGCCTGTTACTCCAGGTGTTTCTTGACTTCCTACTTTTGCATTCCAGCCCCCTATAATGAAAAGGACATCTTTTTGGGGTGTTAGTTCTAAAAGGTCTTGTAGGTCTTCATAGAACTGTTCAGCTTCAGCTTCTTCAGCATTACTGGTTGGGGCATAGACTTGGATTACTGTGATATTGAATGGTTTGGAGACGAACAGAGATCATTCTGTCGGTTTTGAGATTGCATCTAAGTACTGCATTTCGGACTCTTTTGTTGACCATGATGGCTACTCCATTTCTTCTGAGGGATTCCTGCCCACAGTAGTAGATATAATGGTCATCTGAGTTAAATTCACCCATTCCAGTCCATTTTAGTTCTCTAATTCCTAGAATGTTGACGTTCACTCTTACCATCTCTTATGTGACCACTTCCAATTTGCCTTGATTCATGGACCTGACATTCCAGGTTCCTATGCAATATTGCTCTCTACAGCATCGGACCTTGCTTCTATCAGCACACACACAACTGGGTATTGTTTTTGCCTTGGCTCCATCCCTTCATTCTTTCTGGAGTTATTTCTCCACTGATCTCCAGTAGCATGTTGGGCACCTACTGACCTGAGGAGTTCCTCTTTCAGTATCTTATCATTTTGCCTTTTCATACTGTTCATGGGGTTCTCAAGGCAAGAATACTGAAGTGGCTTGCCATTCCCTTCTCCAGTAGACCACATTCTGTCAGACCTCTCCACCATGACCTGCCCATCTTGGGTGGTGCCACAGGGGATGGCTTAGTTTCATTGAGTTAGACAAGGCTGTGGTCCTAGTGTGATTAGATTGACTAATCAATTGTCCAAGGAGCAGTGGATGCGCGGGTGCAGAAGGCCTAGAGGAGCTACTCCACATTCAAAGTCAGAAAGGGTGGCTGCCTTTGTTGGGGCAGCTGTGAAGAGATACCCCACATCCAAGGTAAGAGAAACCCAAGTAAGACAGTAGGTGTTGCAGAGGGCATCAGAGGGAAGACACACTGAAATCATAACTGGAGGTTGTAATGACCTCACCAGACCTGCTCCCGTAATTTACATTTTAAGATAACAGAATTAGCCAGAAGGTTTAATCCAGAGTCTGTCCTCAGGCAGGACACATTATTGTTATATAATCTTTAGGAATGTAGAGGGAAAAAAAAAGTTTGTCCTTTCTTCCTCCTTGAGAATTCCAGACCCCCTCTCCTTGGGGATACCTAGACTTCTTATTAACCTACCTAGGAAATGACTCTTTCAGTAGGAAGGAAGACTAAAGCTTAATAATATGCAGTTTCTATTTTCAGTGATGAAAAAGTTCTGGAAATAGATAATGGTGATGATTAATAACAACACTGTGATATATTATGGAGAAGCTCTATATAGTCAGCAAAAACAGGACAGGGAGCTGACTGTGGCTCAGATCGTGAACTCCTTATTGCCAAATTCAGACTTAAATTGAAGAAAGTGGGGAAAACCACTAGGCCACTCAGGTATGATCTAAATCAAATCCCTTATGATTATTCAGTGGAAGTGAGAAATAGATTTAAGGGCCTAGATCTGATAGACAAGAGTGCCTGATGAACTATGGACTGAGGTTCATGACATTGTACAGGAGACAGGGATCAAGACCAGGTGTAAATATAACAAAACGGGTATAAAATTTTTGAAACTACAACTTTTTGAAAGATTTTGAAAACTACAAAGCACTGATGAAAGACATTAATGAAGTCCTGAATAAATGGAGAAACAGGCATACATGAATTGGAAGACTCAATAAGTATATCAGTTTCCCCCAAATTGTAATTTCTACCAACATCCCAGCAAGAATTTTGTAGATAAAGACAAGATTATTCTAAAACTTACATGGAAAATCAAAGAAACTAGAGAATAGCTAAAACTATTTTGAAAAAGAATACAATTGGAGGAGCCGGTCTACTGACTTTCAAGATTTATCGTATATTAATAGTCAGTTCAGTCAGCTACAGTTCACTTCAGTCACTCAGTTGTGTCCAACTCTGTGACCCCGTGGACTGCAGCATGCCAGGCTTCCTTGTCCATCATCAACTCCCAGAGCTTGCTCAAACTCATGTTCATTGAGTCGGTGACGCCATCCAACTATCTCCTCCTCTGTCGTCCCCTTCTCCTCCCACCTTCAATCTTTCCCAGCATCAGGGTCTTTTCCACTGAGTCAGTTATTCACATCATTGGAGCTTCAGCTTCAGCATCAGTCCTTACAATGAATATTCAGGACTGACTCCTTTTAGGATTGACTGGTTTGATCTCCTTGCAATCCAAGGGGCTCTCAAGAGTCTTCTCCAACACCACAGTTCAAAAGCATCAATTCTTCAGCACTTGGCTTTCTTCACAGTCCAACTCTCACATCCATACATGACTATTGGAAAAACCATAGCTTTGACTAGATGGACCTTTGCTGGCAAAGTAATATCTCTGCTTTATAATATGCTGTCTAGGTTTGTCATAGCTTTTCTTCCAAGAAGCAAGCATCTTTTAATTTCATGGCTGCGGTCACCATCTGCAGTGATTTTGGAGACCAAGGAAATAAAGTCTGTCACTGTTTCCATTGTTTCCCCATCTATTTACCATGAAGTGATGGGACTGGATGCCATGTTTTTTGAATGTTGAGTTTTAAGCCAGGTTTTTCCCTCTCCTCTTTCACTTTCATCAAGATGCTCTTCAGTTCCTCTTCACGTTCTGCCATAAGGGTGGCATCATCTGCATATCTGAGGTTATTGATATATCTCCTGGCAATCTTGATTCCAGCTTGTGCTTCATCCAGCCTGACATTTCACATGATGTACTCTGCATATAAGTTAAATAAGCAGAGTGACAATATACAGCCTTGTTGTACTTCTTTCCCAATTTGGAACCAGTCTGTTGTTCCATGTTCAGTTCTAGCTGCTACTTCTTGACCTGCATATAGATTTCTCAGGAGGCAGGTAAGGTGGTCTGGTATTCCCATCTCTTGCAGAATTTTCCACAGTTTGTTGTGATCCAAATAGTCAGAGGCTTTAGCATAGTCAATGAAGCAGAAGTAGATATTTTTCTGGAATTCTGCTTTTTCTATGATCCAATGGATGTTGGCAATGTGATCTCTGGTTCCTCTGCCTTTTCTAAATCCACCTTGAACATCTGGAAGTTTTCAGTTCATTTACTGCTGAAGCCTAGCTTGGAGAATTTTCAGCATTACCTTCATAGCATATGAGATGAGTGCAACTATGCAGTAGTTTGAGCATTATTTGGCATTGCCTTTCTTTGGGATTGGAATGAAAATGGACTTTTTCCAGTCCTGTGGCCACTGCTGAGTTTTCCAAATTTGCTGGCATATTGAGTGCAACATTTTCACAGCATCATCTTTCAGGATTTGAAATAGCTCAACTGGAATTCCATCACCTTCACTAGCTCTGTTCATAATGATGCTTCCTAAGGCCCACTCCAGGATGTCTGTCTTTAGGTGAGTGATCACACCATCATGGTTATCTGGGTCATGATCTTTTTTGTATTGTTCTTCTGTGTATTCTTGCCCCCTCTTCTTAATATCTTCTGCTTCTGTTAGATCCATGCCATTTCTGTCCGTAATTGTGCCCATCTTTCATGAAATGTTCCCTTGGTATCTCTAATTTTCTTGAAGAGATCTCTAGTCTATTCCATTCTATTGTTTCCCTTTATTTCTTTTCACTGATCACTGAGGAAGGCTTTCTTATCTCTCCTTGCTATTCTTTGGAACTCTAAATTCAGATGGATAGATCTTTCCTTTTGCTTTTTGCTTCTTTTCTCTTCTCAGCTATTTGTAAGTCCTCCTCACACTATCATTTTGCTTTTTTTGTGTTTCTTTTTCTTGGGGATGGTTTTGATCATGGCCTCCTGTACAATGTTATGAACCTCCATCCATAGTTCTTCAGGCACTCTGTGTATCAGATCTAATGCCTTGAATCTATTTGTCACTTCCCCTGTATAATCGTTAGGGATTTGATTTAGGTCATACCTGAATGGTCTTGTGGTTTTCCTTACTTTCTTCAATTTAAGTCTGAATTTGGCAATAAGGAGTTCATGTTCAGAGCCACAGGTCAGCTCCTGGTCTTGCTTCTGCTGACTGTGTAGAGCTTTTCCATCTTTGGCTGCAAAGAATATAATCAGTCTGATTTTGGTGTTGACCATCTGGTGATGTCCATGTGTAGATTTGTCTCTTTGTTGTTGGAAGACAGTGTTTGCTATGACCAGTGCATTCTCTTGGCAAAACTCTGTTAGCCTTTGCCCTGCTTCATTTTGTAGTCCAAAGCCAAAGTTGCCTGCTACTCCAGGTATCGCTTGACTTTCTATATTTGCATTCCAGTCCCATATGATGAAAAGGACATCTTTTTTTGTTGTTAGTTCTAGAAGGTCTAGAAGAGTCGGGCATGGCTGGACCACTGAACTGAACTGAACTAGAAGGTCTTGTAGGTCTTCATAGAACCATTCAACTTCAGCATTAGTGGTTGGGTCATAGACTTGGATTACTGTGATATTGAATGGTTTGGAAAAGAACAGAAATCATTCTATCATTTTTGAGGTTGCACCAAAGTATGCATTTTGGACTTTTTTGTTGACTATAAGGGCTACTCCATTTCTTCTAAGGGATTCTTGCCCACAGTAGTAGATGTAATGGTCATCTGAATTAAATTCGCCCATTCTGGTGCATTTTAGTTCACTGATTCCTAAAATGTCAATGTTCACTCTTGCCATCTCCTGCTTAAACACTTTTAATTTACCTTGATTCATGGACCTAACATTCTAGGTTCCTATGCAATATTGCTCTTTACAGCATCGGACGTTACTTCCATCACCAGTCACATCCACAACTGGGCATTGCTTTTGCTTTGGGTCAGCTTCTTCATTCTTTCTGGAGTTATTTCTCCACTCTTCCCCAGTAGCATATTGGGCACCTACCAGCCTGGGGAGTTCATCTTTCAGTGTCATATCTTTTTCTCTTTTCATACTGTATGTGGGGTTCTCAAGCAAGAATGCTGAAATGGTTTGCCATTCCCTTCTCCAGTGGACCACAGTTTGTCAGAACTCTCCACCATGACCCATTCGTCTTGGGTGGCCCTACACGGCATGGCTCATAGTTTCATTGAGTTAGACAAGGCTGTTATCCATGTGTTTAGTTTGATTAGTTTTCTGTGACTGTGGTTTTCATTCTGTATGCCCTCTGATGGATAAGCATAAGAGGCTTGTGGAAGATTCCATAACTGGCTGTGGGGGAATCTGGGTCTTGTTCTGATGGGCTGGGCCATGTTCAGTAAATCTTTAATCCAATTTTCTATCTATGGGTGGAGCTGTGTTCCCTCCTTGTAGTTTAGCCTCCTTCAAAAGGACCTACAGTAGTCAACTATTTGGGGTACAGATGGATGGACAGACATAGAGATGAATGGAACAGAATACAGAACCCAGAAATAGGTCCACACAAATATGCCCAATTGAGTTTTTAAGAATTAAATAATTTTATTTTGCTAAAATATACATAACTACTTCAGAGTTTAAAATTCAGGAGCAATTAATATATCACAGTTCACTTCAGTTCAGTCACTCAGTCGTGTTCGACTTTGCGATCCCATGAATCGCAGCACACCAGGCCTTCCTGTCCATCACCAGCTCCCAGAGTTCACCCAAACGCATGTCCATCGAGTCGGTGATGCCATCCAGCGATCTCATCCTCTGTCGTCCCCTTCTCCTGAACCCAATCTCTCCCAGCATCAGAGTCTTTTCCAATGAGTCAGCTCTTCGCATGAGGTGTCCAAAGTACTGGAGTTTCAGCTTCAACATCAGTCCTCCAACGAACACCAGGACTGGTCTCCTTCAGAATGGACTGGTTGGATCTCCTTGCAGTCCAAGGGACTCACAAGAGTCTTCTCCAACACCACAGTTCAAAAGCAACAATTCTTTGGTACTCAGCTTTCTTCACAGTTCAACTCTCACATCCATACATGACCACTGAAAAAATCATAGCCTTGACTAGATGGACCTTTGTTGGCATAGTAATATCTCTGCTTTTCAATATGCTATCTAGGTTGGTCATAACTTTCCTTTCAAGGAGTAAGCATCCTTTAATTTCATGGCTGCAATCATCATCTGCAGTGATTTTGGAGCCCCCCAAAATAATTTTTTTGAGCAAGCATACATAGTTTTGTGCTTTTAATTTTAATTTTTGTGTTTCTATATTCATTGTTAGTATTTAGAAATACCAGTGATTTTTTTTTTGCATGTTCATCTCATATCCTACAGGCTTGCTGGATTCATTTGTTCTAGGAGTGTTTTGTTTTGTTACCGAATCTTTGAGATTTTCTACAAAGAAAACTGTGTCATCTGTAAACAGGAACCATTTGATGTCTTCCTTCCCAGGCTGTATGCCTTTTGTTCCCTTTTTTTTTTTTTGGTCTCACTGCCCAGGCCAGAACTTCCAGCATGATGCTGAATAAAAATCAGGACAGTAGATGTCCTTGCCTCGTTCCCAACCCTAGAGGGAAAGCTGTAGGTTATTTATGATGTTCTTTATCATGTTCAGGAAGTCCCTTCCATTCCTATGTTTATGAGAGTTTTTTTTTTTAATCATGAATGAGTATTAAGTTTTCTTAAATGCCTTTTGGGCACTGATTGATACGACCAGATGATTTTTCATCATTACCCTGGTAATATGGCAAATTACAGAGATTGATGTTTCTGAATTTTGAACCACCCTTGAATCCCTGGGATAGACTCCACTTGGCCATAGTATATCTTATTGAATCTAATTTTCCAAACTTTTTTTTTTAAGGATTTTTGTATTTATATTCACAAAGTATTAATATATTTACCTATAGTTTTCTTTTTGTGACTGTTTGGTTTTGGCATTAGGATGATGTTAACTTCATACAATGAATCAGGGAATATTCCATTCTTGTTTTTCTGGAAGACATATGTAGAATTCATGTTAATACTTTTTAAACTATTTGATAGAAACCCCAATGAAACCATCTGGGTCTAGAGATTTAGGGGAAGGGATAAATTAAGAAGTTAATCTCCTTAATAGTTACAGGCTGTTCCAATTATTTTCTACAGGTAAGTTGTGGCAGGTTGTGCTTTTTTAGGAATTGGTTCATTTCATGTAAGTTGTCAAATTTACGAATGCACAGTTGCCGGGAGCCAGCTGAGGAACTCCGCCCATGGCAAAGGTCATGAGGAAGGAGGCTCAGCATATGCAAAGGCAGGATCGAGTCTCAGGAGACCCCCTGTTCCTGAGGATCTACCTCCAAAACCAGAGTCTGCCTACTTTACTGCTCTATGCTCTCACCTACACCTCTGACTTTATGGGGGGCTGTCCCCCACCTCTCTCTTGAAGAAGGAGTTAACTTACAGCTCCAGTTAATAATTCCCGGGCATGACAAGAGTGTTTCAACTTACAAACTCCTCTGAAGGTTCTCTAGCCTGCCTGAACAGGTTCGTCTGGCCACATGTGGTTATTCATAGCCTCCCAACCGTGAGAGGCACAATATGCTTTAAACTTTCTAAATACAGATTCTTTTGAGAAGTTAGAAAATCATTAGTATAGTATAGTGGGTTGATTAGGAATTATACTGGTGAAGGGTTTTTCATTTGTTGGGCCAATATTTGCTGCCAAGTCTCCATATTCCCTGCCCTTATACACATAAATGAATATAACTAGCATATAGGAGAAATAAGTATTAACCTTTAAGATTAATCATGTTAAACCTTAGGCTAAGTAAATTCCTTTCTTAATTGTAACCCACTGCACCTTCACCCTATAGGAATGCAACTTTATCTGGTGCCTTTGGAGAGTGGCGCCTGGTTTAAGAAAATTTACCCCTGAAAAAATAGGTTTTCTGGTTGACTGACTGTTATCAGAAAGAAAGGGTCATAAAATGTTAGCAGGCCTCATGGCCAGAAGATGATGTAAAGCCACCTAAGACCTTTTGTATACATTTATATGAAGCACCTGATTTTGATAAAGGTCAGGTCTGCTGACCCCACATGACTCTGTATTCATCCCTATGTATAACAAAAAGTATATAAGCAAACCTGGAAAATAAAGAAAACAGATCAGTTCCTGGAAAGACTGGTCTCCTCATGTCATTCTTTCTCTCACTTTCTGGCTGAATTCCCATCTGGAGTGGGGATGCCCGCCAAGCCTGCTAATTATGCCTGGGCTTCTAAGATCTGACCCAGGAGGCCTTAGTGTCTCCTCTCCTTCGGGAGAATGGGAGGACGCCTGCGGCCTACGTAGGTGGTGCAAACCTCTTGTCTCGAGGTTTTATCGGTATTCCACGTAAACCAAGTTATTCAGCCCCTTTTCTCCACTAATATTTCCTACTATACTATCCTTTTCTAATCTCTCTTTATGTCTGTAATTAAATAAGTTCTTTCCTAGGACGCTGACTCCGTCCCCCCTTCGAATTCCCTGGATCCACCAGGGCTGGACCCCGGCACACAGTTGTTCATAATCTCCCCTCATTTCCCTTTTGAAGTCCTTAGGGTCTGTAGTGACACTTTCTGTGTCAGTTTTAAGACTGGAAATTTATGTCTTCTTTATCTCTTTTTTTTGGTCAGTTTTTCTGGAAGTTTGTTGGTTAAAAAAAAAAAAATCCCAAAGAACTATCTCTTTATTTCATTGGATTTCCCTGTTGTTTTGCCATTTTCAATTTGATTGATTTCTGCTCTTATCTTTACCATGCTATCCCTTCTGCTTGCATTGGGTTCATTCTGCTCTCCTTCTTACAGGTTCTTGAGGTGGGTGCTTAATTACACCCCCCTTTTCTTCTTCTTTATTTTAAAAATAAACGTATAGTCCAACAAAGCCAAGTTTATTGGGTCAGTGAAGCCAGGAAGGACTCTCTGAATAACTACACATCTCTTGGGGATGGAGAGAAGGCACGTGACACAGCTGTTTTCAAGTTTGTGTTGAGCGCACACTTGTCCAGCCTGTGCCTCCCTGCTCAGGTGGTGTTGCCACGACAGAAGGGTCTAGGGTTTCTTCATGTCCTCCTTTGAATAAAAGGTGTCAGTGAGAGGACAGCAGGCACACCCTTCCCTGTATCCCAGAGGTGCAGGTGGGGGCAGGTGTAAGGGGAGCAGGTGGACAAGGGCCAGGCAGACACGCCCAGCTTGACCCATGCCCACGGCAGCCAGAACATGAAGGAGCCCCGTGAGTGATGTGAATGTGACTCCTTGACCCACAGGAAGCATTTATTTAGCACCTCCTGTGTGCTAGCCAGTGTCCCAGGAGAACAAAACAGCCCAAGCTCCCTGCCCAAGAAGATCCTAGTCTAGTGGGAGGAGACTGACAACCCAGAGAAGAGAAAAGAGGCCTGAGTGAGCCAGAGGGAAAAGTGCAGATGAGAAAGCAGGGCAGGAAGGAAGAGGGCAGGTAGGCTGGGGCTGGGGGTTGGGCTCTGCAGCAACAAGAGGGGAGGCAGCCTGCAAGAAAGACCCTGAACCGAGACCCTGCGGATGTGCTCTTGGGGGGCGGGGGCAAAGCCCTGCGGGGTGCCAGCCTGGCGTGGAGCCCAGCGTGTCTGAGCAGCAGTGTGTGCAGGAGGGAACAGGGGGAGAGGCAGGTGATGAGAGCCGTGGACTTGGGCCTGGGATTCTGACACCCCTCAGTGTGAAATCAGACTGGGAGGCTCAACAGGAAGTCACCACAGTGACCAGGGAGCCACGGCGGCCTGGCCCAGGTGGAGGAGGGGCTCATGGTCCGATGCTGGGTATGTCTGGGGGTGGATTTGCTGAAAGTAGAAAACATTCTTATGGTTGCCAAGGGGATAAGGGGTGGAGGGATAAATTGGGAGATTGGGACTGACATAAACACACTACCATACATAAAATAGATACCTAATAAGAACCTACTGTATAGCACAGGGAACCCTGAGGAGGGTCCAGAAACCTATGGTTCCACAAAGCCTTTGGGAGTGGAAGACAAGGCTGGGTGCTGAAGCTGGAGAGGGGGCTCCGAGCCTGGGAGGGAACAGCCAGGAAAGGCATCAGTGGGGACCCTCTCTTGTCCCAATCTTAGATCCCTGGTTCTATAAAACCCACTTTGACTTTAGGTAGAAATTCTAGAGCACCACGGCCGTGACGAGATGAGTCTGAAGGCTCCTTTCATGGGTGTGTCCTGTTTTGCCTTTCATCAGTTCAGCTGCTCAGTCATGTCCGACCCTTTGTGACCCCATGGACTGCAGCACACCAGGCTTCCCTGTCCATCACCAACTCCCAGAGCTTGCTCAAACTCATGTCCATAGAGTCAGTGATGCCATCCAACCATCTCATTCTCTGTCGTTCCCTTCTCCTCCTGCCTTCAATCTTTCCCAGCATCAGGGTCTTTTCCAATGAGTCAGTTCTTCACATCAAGTGGTCAAAGTATTGGAGCTTCAGCTTCAGTATCAGTCCTTCCAATGAATACTCAGGACTGATTTCCTTTAGGATTGACTGGTTTGATCTTCTTGAAGTCCAAGGGATTCTCCAATTCCACAGTTCATAACCATCCATTCTTCAGCACTCAGCTTTCTTTATGGTCCAGCTCTCACATCCATACATGACTACTGGAAAAACCATAGCTTTGACTGGACAGACCTTTGTCAGCAAAATGAAGTCTCTGCTTTTTAATATGCTGTTGAGAGAGTCATTTCCTAGGCAGGTTGATAAGAAGTCTAGGGGTCCCCAAGGAGAGAGGGGTCTGGAATTCTCAAGGAGGAAGAAAAGACAAACTTTTTTCTTCTCTACATTCCTTAGGATTATATAACAACAATGCATTCTGCCGGAGGACAGTCTCTGGATTAAACCTTCTGGCTAATTCTGTAAATTATGGGAGTAGACCTGCTCTTTACAAGGATTATATAACAACAATGTATTCTGTCTGAGGACAGGCTCTGGATTAAACTTTCTGGCTAATTCTGTTATCTTAAAATGTAAATTATGGGAGTAGGTCTGGTGAGGTCTTTACAATATCCAGACATTCTTTGGATTTACTGGAGAGTATATAACTTCATTGCTAACACTAACAAGCGGGTACTCTTTCTACCCCCTTCTGATGCCTATGTCAGAAGCTTTCTCTGTCTCCTTTATACTTTTTTATTACACAAAAGCTCTGAGCAATCAAGCCTCGTCTCTGGCCCCGGATTGAATTCTTCTCCTCTGGGGGCCAAGAATCCCGGCGTCGTGATTCAATAACAACCTTTCATCTTGGGGGCTCATCCAGGATCCTTCAGGACAAGGTAAGGATGCTTGGAGCTCTAGTTCTTTGTTCTCTTAGCGAACACGTTTTCTGCTGTGCTTTACTAACTCTACAGTGTGCTTGTGTGAATGAATGACATGCTCTGCGTGAAGCAAGTAAGGAGCCCTGCTCTGCGGTTCCACAGTGATCTCATACGGCTTATGGCAGAAACCTGTCGGGGGTTTATACCGACCTGCCAATGCCAAGAGGCACCCAATATCTCCTTCAGAAACTGACCAGAAATGGGCAAAGTGTGTGGACCGAACTCTCCTTTCTCGGTCAGACCTTTCAGTCTATTTGACCATTTCATAACTCCGTGGGAATTAGAAGTACTAACCTAATCTATCGGATCATAGACTTTCAAGGGACTTGTGATCTATACTGTTACTGTGTACTGTGGCAAACTTGGATTGGTAGTCAAGAAAGCGCCTAGCCTCCCTAGGAATCGAAAGTTTGGAAGCTAGATGGAGCTTTAGCCCCAAGAACATCTCGGAGGTTAAAGGTTACTCAGATTGGGACTGCAATGGGTTTTTTCCTTTGGTAACGCTGGCTCTTAGTGGACCAGAGGAGGCTCTCATACTGGTGTGGTGATGCTTGAAAGGAACATCTCAGCTTTATGTTCATATCAGTCTTATTGTGGTCAGGAATATACTCAGGGTTGTGCACAGGCACTCAGGTGATGAATGTTTTCCCCAGCCGTCTTAGCTTGGGAGGCATTCTGGAAGGTTACTCTGATTGCACCCTGAGTGGCATCAGAGGCAAGCAAGGTTAAAGGTGAAGAGCTGGACATCAGATAGAGATGCTATCAGGTCTACCCCTGGTACATCCCCACCCCATCTCAGTGGTAGAACCGGGAGGGTCGAGATGGCACCTGCGTCGGTAAGGGACAGACTACGTCCGACCAGGAAGAAAAAGCTTTGGGTGTAAAGTCTGTCTACACCCCCATCTAGAGCAGGAAGGGACGCCTCCGGTAGAAAAATGGCCCTAGTCACTTTTTTTCTCTCTTACAGATGGGGGCTAACAATTCCAGCCTCACTCCTTTGAACTGTATCTTGAAAAACTGGGATAGATTCGATACCTAAGGGCCTGAAGAAGACACACCTGGTCTTCCTATGCGATACTGCATGGCCACGGTATCCATTGGAGGACGGCGGACAGTGGCCGGTTGGAGGGTCTCTTAAGCATAATACTGTTTTACAGTTAGACCGGTTCTGTAAGGAACAAGGGAAATGGGTAGAAGTAGCATATGTGTTGCCCTTTTTCTCTCTGCGAAATATGCCAGACTTATGTCCTAAGGGTATAGATTTGGGCATGAAACCTTCAGCTCCCTCCTGTCCTCCTACTTTGCCCCCGTACCCGGGGCTCCAAGCTGAGCTAACTAAAAGCCAGAAAACTCCCCCTCAGAACGGCTGCTTTGGTCTCAGTGAAAACCCAAACTGAGATTCAAACCGCTTTGGTCTCAATGGAAACCCAAACTGAGATTCAAAGTGCCCACGTGGAGGTCCAAACAACTCCTGTCTCAGTACGACCTCAGACTACTCTGGTTTCAGTAGAAACTCAGACCACCGAAGTTAGAGATGAGATGGAGGACAGGAGACAAAGAGAAAAAGAAAAAGAAAAAGAGGTTTCTCCATTCTATCCCTGGGATCATATGTGCAGAGCAGCCAGGGAGACTGAAGAACAGCCACGCAAGCTGTTGCCTCTTTATGAAACACCCACTGGGAGAAATAATCAGTCTATGAGAGTTAATAAGCCCTTTTCTTATCAAGAAATACAAAGAATCAAGGAGGATCTGGGAGACTATTTAGAGGACCCAGAAAATATATATATCAGAGCTTTTAAAGGTGTTACTCTGCTTTATGACCTTACTTGGAAGGATGTGATGTATATCTTGAGACAAACACTGACTCCTGACTCAAAGACTCGAGTTTTGGGAAAAGCGGTTGCTTATGGAGATGAATGGCTTGGTAATGAATCAGTAGGGAAGAGGGAGGATGAGATACCGGCCCTCCCCACTGGGAATCAGGCAGTCCCAACTATAGAACCAGACTGGGACTACAACTCAGCTAAAGGAAGATGGGATCAGAGTCATTTTGTCAGATGTATTCTTGAAGGACTCAGGCAGGCGCGTTCTAAGCCTTTAAACTATAGCAAATTGGCAGACATAGAACAGAAGGAGAAGGAAGCTCCTGGTAAATTCCTAGATAGACTAAGAGAAGCTCTTCGCAGATTCACTGAGATTGATCCCGAAAGTGAAGAAGGAAAAGTGATCTTAAAAGAGATTTATCACTCAGTCGGCTCCAGATATCCACCATAAGCTACAAAAACGGGGGTAGGGACCAAATCAGTCTTTAGATACTCTGTTACAACTGGCTCAGACGGTCTATTATGGTAGGCAATATGAGGAAAAGAAAGGCAAAGAAAGACAAAGGAAAAGGCGGAAGCCTTCACAATGGCTATGAAAAACACTCTTAAGCAGCCTGAGAAAAATGCCCAGAGGGACCCAGTGAAAAGGGATGGGCTTGCTATTACTGTGGAAAGGAGGGGCACCTCAAGTGGGATTGCCCTCAGGCATCTAAGCCGCCCCTGGCTCCCCCATGTCCTGTCTGCAAAGAACCACACTGGAAGAGAGACTGCCCTCAGGCGTAGGTCTCCGGGTCAGACTCTCAAGACAATCAGGACTGAAGGTGCCCGGGGGTCCCCACACAAGCTCCCGTCCTAATTACACCTGAGGAACCCCGGGTATTAATAATTGTGTGGGGGCCAATCCGTTGATTTCCTTTTAGATACTGGGGCAACTTACTCTGCTTACTGAAGCCCCTGGCCCACTTTCTTCCCGATCCGCTTCCGTAATGGGACTGTCTGGACGAGCCAAAAGGTATTATTTCAGTTATTCTTTATCTTGCAACTGGGATTCTGTGCTATTTTCACACGAGTTTCTGATCGTGCCAGAATCTCCATCACCCTTTTGGGGGAGAGATATACTGAGCAAGGTCCACGCCTCTGTTTTTATGAATATGGAGCCCTCCCTTTCTCTTTCTCTAGTTGAACAAAATGTAAATCCTAGAGTATGGGCTGATGGAAAATCTGTGGGTTGAGCACAAAATGCTACTCCTGTAGTTGTCAAGCTCAAAGACCCACACTTATTTCCACATAAGGAGCAGTATCCTCTGAAACCTGAGGTTAAGGAAGGATTAAAACGCATCACTGAAAATTTAAAGGAACAGGGACTATTAATTCCCTGTAACAGTCCTTGCAACACTCCTGTTTTGGGTATAAAGAAATCAAATGGCAAATGGAGGCTAGTTCAAGATTTACGTGTAATAAATGAGGCTGTAGTCCTTTACACCCCGTGGTGCCTAATCCTTATACTCTATTGTCTGAAATTCCTGAATGAGCCAAATATTTCTCAGTAATTGATTTAAAGGATGCCTTCTATTCAGTGCCTTTGGTGGAGGAAAGTCAATTTCTAATTGCCTGTGAAGACCCTACACAGCCAGCTTCTCAGCTAAGCTGGACAGTTTTGCCCCAGGGATTTTGTGACAGTCCTCACTTATCTGGACAAAGTTTGTCACAGGATCTACAAAACTTTAATAGTTCTGAAGCAGTGGTGGTACAATATGTAGATGATATTTTGCTCTGTGCTGAGGCAGAGGAAGCTTGTTTGTGAGCCTCAGAAGATTTCTTAAACTTCCTGGCTGGCTGTGGTTACAAGGCATCAAGAGAAAAGGCTCAGCTGTGTCAACAATCAGTTAGATATCTGGGCCTAATCATATCAGAAGGGACTAGGGCCATAGGCCCTGAGAATTAAGCCTATACTAAATCATTCCCTGCCTATGAATTTAAGACAATTGAGAGGATTTTTGGGAATCACAGGTTACTGTCACATTTGGATTCCGGGTTATGGAGAACTTGCCCAGCATTTATATAAACTTACAGCTGAAACTCAGCAGGCCCAAACTGACAAACTGGTTTGGTCACCAGAAACTCAAAAGGCTTTTAAGGTTCTTCAAACTGCTCTCCTGCAAGCTCCAGCTCTGAGCTTGCCCACAGGGTCAGAATTTAATTTGTTTGTTACTGAAAGAAAAGGTATGGCCTTGGGAGTTTTGACACAACCCCGAGGGCCTCACCAGCAACCTATTGCTTATCTAAGCAGAGAATTAGATGTAATTTCACATGGGTGGCTGCACTGCCTAAGAGTAATTGGGGCAGTGGCTTTATTAGCACCTGAAGCTTTAAAAGTAATTAATGGACAAAACCTTACTGTACTGACTTCTCATGATGTGAGTGGAATCTTAAATTCTAAGGTTAATATTTGGATGACAGACAGTAGGCTTCTTAAATACCAGTCATTGTTGTTAGAAGGACCAGTAACTAAGCTTAAAGTTTGTGGAAATTTAAATCCTGCCACTTTCCTTCCTGAAAAGGAAAATGAAACACCTGATCACGATTGTTCTCAATTCCTAACTTTAAACTATGCAGCTCGGGAAGATCTAATGGATACCCCATTAGACAATCCTGACATGGAAATATTTACAGATGGCAGTTTTTTCGTTCAGGATGGAAAGCGTAAAGCAGGTTATGCCATGGCGACTGCTGAACAGGTTTTGGAAGCAAAATCTCTCCCCATCTGTATTACAACGATGTGGGAAGTATCCTGGAGAGGACTGGGAAACTGATTTTACTCATATGCCAAAAGCTAATGGATATTCTTGCTTACAAGTTTGGGTAGATACTTTTATTGGATGGATTGAGGCTTTTCTCTGTTGTAGTGGACAGGCTAAGGAGGTTATAAAGATTCTCTTCCTCAATGGAAGGCTTCCGGTGGTGGACGTCTCCACTTCAAGGAAAGGACTTTCTCCAAGTCTGTGAATACCTTCAACAACAATCACATGCGATGCCTCTTCTTCATCTGATGACATCTACCAACCCTAAAATGGACTGGTGCAATACGTTGCACTTTAACTATGGACTTAATGTGTCTTTTAATTTTGATTTTAACTTGTTTTAATGACAACATTGCCTTACATCTGTAACTGTGTAACTAAATTTGTTTCTAGCCACATGAAAGCTTTTAAGTTACAAATGGTTGCTCAAACTCCTGCTACTGCTGCATCTTCCTCCAACTACTATTTGGGGCCCCTGGATCAGATATCCTCAATAGGAGGATTAGGATAATATGTTGCCTCGCCAATTTAGGGACAACGCCCCTTCTCAGCTCGGAAGCAGTTATGGAAAGAGAATGAAGCCCCTTTTCCCTAGGCAACATAATTCTCCTAAAAGAAAAGGGGGGAATAAGAGTCATTTCCTAGGTAGGTTGATAAGAAGTCTAGGGGTCCCCAAGGAGAGAGGGGTCTGGAATTCTCAAGGAGGAAGAAAGGACAAACTTTCTCCTTCTCTACATTCCTTAGGATTATAGAACAACAATGTATTCTGCCTGAGGACAGTCTCTGGATTAAACCTTCTGGCTAATTCTGTAAATTATGGGAGGAGACCTGTTCTTTACAAGGATTATATAACAACAATGTATTTTGTCTGAGGACAGTCTCTGGATTAAGCTTTCTGGCTAATTCTGTTATCTTAAAATGTAAATTATGGGAGTAGGTCTGGTGAGGTCTTTACAATATCCAGACATTCGTTGGATTTACTGGAGAGTATATAACTTCATTGCTAACACTAACAAGTGGGTACTCTTTCTACCCCCTTCTGATGCCTATGTCAGAAGCTTTCTCTATCTCCTTTATACTTTAATAAAACTTTATTACACAAAAGCTCTGAGCGATCAAGCCTCATCTCTGGCCCCCGATTGAATTCTTCTCCTCCAGGGGCCAAGAATCCCGGCGTCATGATTCAACAACAACCTTTCACTGTCTAGGTTGGTCATACCTTATCTCCCAAAGAACAAGTATCTTAATTTCATGGCTGCAGTCACCATCTGCAGTGTTTTTGGAGCCCAGGGAAATAAAGTCTGTCACTGTTTCCATTGTTTCCCATCTATTTACCACAAAGTAATGGGCCAGATGCCATGATCTTCGTTTTCTGAATGCTGAGCTTTAAGCTAGCTTTTTCACTCTTTCACTTTCATCAAGAAGCTCTTTAGTTTCTCTTGCTTTCTGCCATAAGGGTGGTGTCATCTGCATATCTGAGGTTATTGAGATTTCTCCCGGCAATCTTGATTCCAGCTTGGGCATCATCCAGCCTGGCATTTCACATGAGATATAATTTCTGCTGTGATGTGCATAGATCTGAGTGCCTGTCTGAGATGGCCCCCTCACCCGCCCCATGCAACTCATACCCCGTCACCAGACAGAACATGTCCATCTCCCCACAAAGCTCCCTGGTGCCACCTCCTGGAAGTAACCTCCGACCTAGTTTGGGTCACTGTGGGTTCATTGTGCCTGTTCTGGAACTTTCTACAAAGGGAACCCTCCGTGGGTTCGACTTCTTTTACTCCAGGTACGTCTGGGCTCCTCTGTGAGGCCTCGAGCACCGATACTTCATTCCGGTACTACCTGGACCCCTGAGCTGGTTCATCTGCTCACCTGTTGGAGGGCATCTGGGCTAATGTGAACCTTCTCATCCAAGCTCTTGTTGGGCCAAGGTTTTCATTTCTCGTGGGTAAGCTATTAGCCAGAAGGGGAATTCCTGGGCCTTAGTGTCACTGTGCGGAGAAGGCGATGGCACCCCACTCCAGTACTCTTGCCTGGAAAATCCCATGGGCGGAGGAGCCTGGTGGGCTGCAGCCCATGGGGTCGCTGAGAGTTGGACACGACTGAGCGACTTCACTTTCACTTTTCACCTTCATGCACTGGAGAAGGAAATGGCAATCCACTCCAGTGCTCTTGCCTGGAGAATCCCAGGGACGGGGGAGCCTGGTGGGCTGCCGTCTATGGGGTTGCACAAAGTCGGACACAACTGGGGCAACTTAGCAGCAGCAGCAGCAGCAGGGTCACTGTGGATTCAGGGACAGTTTCCCGAAGTGACCGCACCATTTTGTGTTCCCACCAGCAACGCTTGAGGGTTCCAGTTGCTCCATTTCCTCAGAACACCTGCTGACGTCTGGTTACAACCATTTTGCTCCGTGAGTGGTGGCGTCTCACTGCGGCTTTGATTCACGTTTCCCTGATGACTGATGTTCTTGTGCGAATTGGCCATCAGCATATCTTCCTGTGCCAAATATCTGTCCAAGTCTCTTGCCTATTTTAAAAAGTTGGGTAGTTTGCATCATTGATTTGTAATTCTTTACTCACTCTAGACACAATTTAACTTTTTATTTTGTATTGAGGTATAGAGGATTAACAATGTTGTTTCAGGTAAACAGGGAGGGGACTCAGCCATTCATATACATGTATCCATTCTCCCCTAAATTTCTCTCCCATCCAGGCTGCCATATGACATTGAACAGAGTTCTCTGTGCTGTACAGTAGGTCCTTGGTGGTTACCCATTTTAAATATAGCAGTGTAGACACAAAGTTTTGTCAGATGTTGCAAAAGGGTTTTGCACTTTTTCTCTGGGAGTGGCCACCTCATCTTAGATTTTAGAATCTCCTGGCCACAGGCTGCAGCCCTGCCCAGCCCCCAACCAGGCCCATCCTCTGCAGGTTCAGAACATGTTGAGTGGACAAGAGGTTGAGCCCCGTGCTTTCTGGGGGCAAGGGAGCCAGACAGGGAAGGGCCAATGGCTTGGCACTGGGAAGAGTGTGATCCTGGAATAACAGGATGGGGACCTGGCCCCCACAGTGCAGGAGCAGAAAGCATGAAGTGAGCTTCCAGGTCAAAGGGCTTGTGGTGGGCACCCCCACACCAGGGTCTTCAGACTCCCCCTGTGGCCCCAAGTCCCCCAGGCAGACACAAACCACTCTCTAGCTTCTCTGGGAGTCTGGCGGGCTGGGACCCAGGCCCAAGTGGGCAGGGAAAGTGCACTGATAGTTCTCTGGGGACATCCCTTCTGGAAGGTCCCCAGCAGTTCCTGTCCCCCTGAGTGTGCAGGGAACAAAGCAGAAAGGTCACCTGCTCCAGGGTCTGACGGGAGTCCCCCGAGGATTGTGTGTGAAGGTGAAGGAAGGAAAAGCCCCAAAATGTCCCTCAGTGGAGACCTGCGAGCATCAAGGCCACCCCTCTGTAACGGGCAAACCAGGGGTCGGGTGAGCCCAGGCCCACACCGTGTTTACTGTCTGCTGCAAACAGCGGTGTGGTGTGTGCAGGTGACTCAGTTACTGTGAAGAAAACAAGAGAAGGGAAAAGAAAATGTCTCCATCTGGGAGGAGCCTTAGCAGGTGTGAGCCCTGGGTGGGGGGCGGGGGGACAGTGAGAGGGACTTTGGGACTTAATCCATACACTTAAATATGGTTTGTCTGCACAGGCTTGTTTTTACATGAAAAGTAAGAAATAGAATGTCATGGGAAATATCCACAATACCAACCAAAGTATCAGGGAATTGGGAATAAAGATAGTAAGAACTGTGCTGTACCCATATCTCATTTATTGTTATTATTTATTTGCTTGTATCTTTTTAGTAAGGTGTGATTGGCATATATAATATTTTTAAAAGAAGAAAGAAACAGGAAGATGCACCATGTACCTGGATTTAATTTCCTAATTGCATTTTAAAAGGCAATTCTTCATATCTACAAAACAGAAGCAGACTCATAGACATCGAGAGGAGACTTGTGGTTGCCAAGAGGGAGGTGGGGTGGGACAGGGAGGGACTGGGAAGCTGGGGTGAGCAGATGCAAACTGTTCCATATAGACTGGAGAAACAATCAGGACCTACTGTATAGCACAGGCAACTATATTCAATATCCTAGGATAAGCCATAATGAAAAAGAATATGAAAAAGAATGTATATAGAGAAAGAATACGTATAAAGGATATATATATGGAAAAAGAAATGTATAACAGAATCACTTTACAGCAGAAATTAACACAACATTTTAAATCAACTATACCTCGGTAAAAAATTGCTTTGAAAAGTGGCCCGTAATCTCAAAAACGAATACAATTCCAATCAAATTACTAAAAGGAGTTTAGAACTTGAGTCTCCTGTTCTTTTGGCACATGAGTGAACCAGAAACAAGACTCTTTTGAAGAGGATCAAGCTGCCCAGACAAAACATTAAAGAGCTGCAGAGAGGACAGGAGGGCTGGTGTACAGATGCAGATGGCTGGAGTGAATGGCAAAGCCCAGAGCGAGACCCAAACATACCTGCGAATTATGGATGATAACTGCATCGCCTGGAACACATAGTAGGCAGGGGTAGATGGACCCCTCGATAAATCTGTCAGACCAGCTAATCAGTGCAAAACTCCTGTCAAACACCAAAAAAATATCCTGAAATAAAATGCTAAAATAAAGATGAATGTTAATATTATCTAATAACATAACAAAGCTGAATGCTAACATCACTTTGGAGTGGAGAAGAACTTTTAAAGTATGATAGGAAAAGTGAAAACCATTACAGAAGAGACAAAGATATTTGTGTGTTAAAATATTTTTAAAAAATTTAAATCGATAGAGCAAGGTACAGAAAATATTGGTGAAAAATCCTTGTATCACATATATGAGGATTAGCTAAGAGTTAATATCTCTCTTATAGAGAGGTCTCAAATCAGTAAGAAAAAGACAAATACTCAAGAGCTTTAAAAGAAAAGAGATTGACCTTCAAGTTATATTCCACAGCCCAGTAGCAATAAGGGATCGGACTCCAGCACCATTTCATTGTCTACTTTGGAACTTCTTTAAAAATTATTTTTTTTTAAATTGGAGAATAATTGCTTTACAATATTGTGTTGGTTTCTGCCATACATCAACATGAATCAGTCATAGATATACATATGTCCCCTCCCTCTTGAGCCTCCCCCGCACCCCCCACCCTTCTAGGTTGTCACCAGGTTTGAGCTCCCTGCATCATACAGCAAATTCCCACTGGTTGTCCATTTTTCATGTGGTAAAATGTTTCAAAGCTACTATTTGAAAACTTTGAGACCTTTGGATATTGGTCTATTAAAACATGTAGCCTGTGCACAGAAAATATAACTAGTGTTCTCCATGTGGTGTTTACAAATGTACCATGAGAGGACTGTCTTCGTGTAAGTGAGCTTGGAGGAACAGCAGGTTAAACCCAGTAAGAGGGCAGTCGTAGCCATGTCCTCAGGGATGCCACCTTGAGTGGGTCTGGATGCAGCTCTGCTCCCGAGCCTCCCCGAGGCAGGTGGCGGCTCCAGATGGGGTGCCACTGGGGAGCGTAGGTGCAGGGACTGGGCATCTTAGGGTGCCTCGTGCAGCAGCAGGGAAGACGCGCAGTCACAGTTTTGGCCAGGAGAGGGGGATGCCTGGTCACTTTTGGGGGTGGTGGAGGCCCTTGCTTTTGTGCTCACAGCGACTAGGATGGGGTTGCTTCTTTTCCACTCCCCTCATCAGGGCACCGATTGGCAGGCCCTCCGTTCTGCTCTGTGTGGCCGCAGGCGTCCACCAGGAGCACCAGGAGTCCAAGCTGTTAGGCTGCAAACCCCACCCTAGTCAAGCTGTCCACGGGTCTCCTCTCTCTGCGTATGGAAAGCATCACTAATGGCCAAGACAGGCTTCCCTGGTGGCTCAGGCAGTAAACAATCTGCCTGCTATTCAGGAGATGCAGGTTTGGTCCCTGAGTCAGGAAGATGCCCTGAAGAAGGGAATGGCAACCTGCTCCAGTATTTTTGCCTGGAGAATTCCATGGACAGAGGAGGCTGGCAGGCTACAGCTCATAGGGTCGTGAAGAGTCAGACTCGACTGAGTGACTAACACTTTAATGGTTAAGACAGCTGCAGGCTGGAGGGCAGAGGAGGGGTGCATGGGCACATGGGCCAGAGCCTGAGCACCAGCCTCAGGCCGGCAGCCGGCCCCTTCTCCCACCTTTCAGAAGCGTGCTCATGGGCAGCCTGGGAAACAGGATGGGTCTGGGTCTGTGTACCACCTCCTGCTTAGAACTTCACAGTTTCCATCACTGCATAAAGGTCTGAGAACCTCTGCAGGATTAAGTCCTGCCCATGTAATCCACCACTTCCCCCAACCCTGTTTGCACAGAGACTGTTTTCTTCTCAGGACATTTAAAAACACTTCTGTGTGAAGCACGAGTTAGGGAATCAGCTTCCGATATGTGACATGACTGCTCCCAGGCCATCTTCCCAGAAACCTGTCTCCCTGAGCCCATTTCCCCAGGAGTTTTGTCTAGTGAAAGCACAAAGGTCTGGACTCAGCAAGCCCACGCTGTGGTGGGGGGTCAGCACCGGGCTCCTATCTCCTCCCCCTCATCCAGGCCCATAGTCTGGGAGAGGCAGTCTCTGCATCTCCTCCTGAATGACCTATGAGTGGCCAGGAGCCTGCACCTGGCACCTGAGACAAAGGAGAAGCCCTAACCCCAGTCCCTGATGGATGCTCGCACGACTGTTGCTTCCCTGATGCAGGACAGCAGTCCTGTCGGCAACTCCTGGTCAGCGTGCACTCCAGGAAAAGTGAGGCTACACCTCTGCCAGGCCCCCTCTCTGTTTCACGTGCCTGAAAATCCTCTCCAGATGCCTGCTGTGTGCCCTGAGCCCCTGCTGCTCTGGGGGCCTCGCAGGAATGCAGAAGGACAATATGAGGGGAGGGTGGGGTCCCTCCCCTTTCCCAGGAAACCTGGTCGGCGCCCTGTCACTGGGACAAGATTCCCCCAGGTTGTATGCCCCCCACCCCCGCACTTGGACCAGCCTTGGCTGCAGGGCCGAGCCTGACTGGAGTCAGGTGCCATTCAGGATGCCCTTGGGCCCCAAAGCCTCTGAACTAAACTGGGAGCAAGCTGTGGGTCATCCTATCTGGCCAGCATTCAGAGAGTGACCACCAGGCCAGGCAGGACCTACCAACCAGAGGCCCACTGTGGCTCTGAGGTGTAGGGGCTCCATGCAGGGGTGTCAGCAGGCCCTCACTGCATCCATGCCAGCCTCACAGATATCCTAACTGGGGAAAGCAGGATCTCAGTCAGCTTGGGCTGGGCTGGGCGAGGCTGGGGTTCACCCAGGAATCTTCAGAACCACCCCAGCAGGGCCCATCCTCACATCCTGCTGGGTGTGAGGCCATGGAGAGAGGTGCAGCTGGCACTTGGTCCTCTTGGAGATGGAGACCTGTGCTGTGTCCTGCCCCTTGCTCCCACATGCATGATCTTCAGGCTTCCTGGGGTGTCCACAGGTGAGGACAGTGTGCCCTTGACCAGCAGAGGGACCTGGCATGTCAGGGTCTGAGGCTAGTGGTGGCCTCAGGGACTGGGCTGGTCACCCACAGGCCAGCTCCTCTGAGGCCTGTTTCCAATCCACTAGACTCCCCACTACCCCATGCTCCCCTCCAGACAGCACTGTCTCTGCCAAGCTGCCTCAGGGTGCATGGTGACCCAATGCCCTGAGAGAAAAGCACCTGTGCCTGAGTGTCCCAGGGCCCCACCTGCACCTGTCCACACACTCTGGGTGGAAACTTCTAGAAGCCTCTGCTCCACACTGCTAGGTCAGGTGCTCCTGCCCTCAGGATGCCCTCCCTGCTGTTCAGGTCCAACAACAAGAAGTTTGTCCCTTCCATAGAGCTAGAATGGGTCCCTGGAACTCCCACATCCCCCTTTTGCCACAGGAACAACACAGGGCAGATTGGGGAGCAGGGGTGTGTGGTCAGGTGACAGGTCTACACCCCAATCCCTTCTGGCCCTTATAATCTTTTAAAATCTAGTGTCCCAGTTTAAAAATTGAAAATAAATAAAAGGAAGAGAAAGCAATAAAGACAGTGTACTCGGACATAGGGGAAATTATCTCATCATCATTTTCAGTTTCATCATTTTCTTCCCTCCACTAAAAAATAGTCTTAATAAACTCTTTTAGAATAAAATTCTAAAATATTGAGAAATATATGCATATGAGTTGAAAGAACTAATATTATTAAAGTGATAATATTATCCAACATAATCTATAGATTTGACAAAACCACTATCAAAATTCCAATGGTATGTTTCACAGAAAGAGAAAAAATAAAGCCTAGAATTTGTGTGGAAGCACAAAGACCCCAAATTGCCAAAGCAATCTTGAGAAAGAAGAACAAAGCTAGAGGTATCACACATCCTAATTTCAAACTATGTTACAAAGCTACTCTAATTAAAATAGTATGGTGCTGACACAAAAACAGACACATAGATCAATAGAACAGAATAAAAAGCCCAGAAGTAAATCCACATATATACATGTACAATTAATTTATGACAAAGAAGCCACGAATATACAATGGGGAAAGAACAGTCTCTTTAATTAATGGTTCTGGGAAAACTGGACAGTCATATGCAAAAGAATGAAACTGGACCTCTGTCTTACAGCATACACAAAAATTAACTCAAAATGGATTTAAGACTTGAACAGATAACCTGAAACCATAAACCCCTAGGAGAGAATATAGGTGGTAAGCTCCTTGATGTGGGTCTTGGCAATGGTTTTTTGGATTTGATGCTAAAAACAAAAGCAATGAAGGCAAAACCAAACAGATGAGACTATATTCACACTAAAAATCTTTACTACAAAAGAAACCACTAACAAAATAAAAAGGCAACATGCTGAATGAGGGGAAATATTTGACAATCATATATCTAATAAAAGCTTAATATCCAAAATATGTAAAGAATTGATACAACTCAATAGCAAAACAAAAGACAACTTGGTGTAAAATCTAGGCAAGGAATCTAAATAGATGTTTTCCAAAGAAGACACATGGATGTTTTCTGTACGTCTTCCAACAAACAGGTACATGAAAATATGCTCTATATCACAAATCATCAGGGAAATGCAAATCAAAGCCACAGCAAGTTAGCACCTCACACCTGTCAGAGTGGCTGGTATCAAAAATGCAAGAATAACAAATGGCAAGGATGTGGAGAAAAGGAAACCCTTGTGCCCTGTTGTGAGAATGTAAATTGGTGCAGCTGCCATGGAAAACACTAAGGAGCTTCCTCAAAAAATAAAAAATTAAACTACCACACAATCCAGCAAAACCATTTCTGGGTATGCATCCAACATATGAAAACACTAATTTGAGAAGATATCTGCACCCTCATATTCATTGCAGCATTACTTACAATATCCAAGGCGTAAACCAAGTGCCCATCAATGGGTGAATGCATCAGGAAAATACAATGTATGTATACAATGGGATGCTACTTTGTCATAAAACAGGAATGAAATTTTGCCATTTGTGACAACATGAGGGCATTATGCCAAGTGAAATACACCAGACAAAGACAGATACCATATGACCTCACTTACATGTGGGATTAAAAACAAACAAAAAATCCAAACTCACAGATGCAGAGAAGGTGGTTGCCAAAGGTGGAGACTGAGCAGTGGATAAATAGATCTGGCTCTCCCACCTTGCAGCTTGACACTTTCCCCTCTGAGCCACCAGGGAGGCCAGATAAATGGATGAAGAGGGTCAAAAGGTGTAAACTTTCAGTTAAAGATAAATAACTCACGCATAGAGATATAGAGTATTGCATGATGGCTACAGTCAATAATTTGTTGTTGTTTAGTTTCTAAGTTGTGTCTGACTGTTTGCAACCCACTGGACTGTAGCCCGCCAAGCTCCTCTGTCCATAGGATTTTCCAGGCAAGAATACTGGAGTGGGTTGTTATTTCCTTCTCAAGGGGATATTTCCTACTCAGGGAATAAACTCTCATTTCCTGCCCTCGCAGAGGATTCTTTACCTCTGAGCCACCTGGGGAGTTTAGTCAATACAGTGTGGTTAAAAAAGAAAGTACTTTAGAATACTTTAGAATACTTTGTATCTATCTCTGAAGCTAGGACAGAGCTCCCACAAACCCATACCCCTGTGATTAACATCTTGCTTCAGTGTGATACAATTGTAACAATTAGTGAATCACTACTGATACAAGCACAAGCTGGAATCAAGATTGCCAGGAGAAATATCAATAACCTCAGATATGCAGATGACACCACTCTTATGGCAGAAAGTGAAGAGGAACTAAAAAGCCTCTTGATGAAAGTGAAAGAGGAGAGTAAAAAAGTTGGCTTAAAGCTCAACATTCAGAAAACGAAGATCATGGCATCTGGTCCCATCACTTCATGGGAAATAGATGGGGAAACAGTGGAAACAGTGGCAGACTTTATTTTGGGGGGCTCCAAAATCACTGCAGATAGTGACTGCAGCCATGAAATTAAAAGACGCTTACTCCTTGGAAGAAAAGTTATGACCAACCTAGATAGCATATTGAAAAACAGAGACATTACTTTGTCAACAAAGATCAAGGCTATGATTTTTCCAGTGGTCATGTATGGATGTGAGAGTTGAACTGTGAAGAAAGCTGAGCACCAAAGAATTGTTGCTTTTGAACTGTGGTGTTGGAGAAGACTCTTGAGAGTCCCTTGGACTGCAAGGAGATCCAACCAGTCCATTCCGAAGGAGACCAGTCCTCGGTGTTCATTGGAAGGACTGATGCTGAATCTGAAACTCCAATACTTTGGCCACCTCATGTGAACAGTTGACTCATTGGAAAAGACTCTGATGCTGGGAGGGACTGGGGGCAGGAGGAGAAGGGGACGACAGAGGATGAGATGGCTGGATGGCATCACCAACTCAATGAACGTGAGTTTGAGTGAACTCCGGGAGTTGGTGATGGACAGAGAGGCCTGGTGTGCTGCAATTCATGGGGTGGCAAAGAGTCGGACACAACTGAGCAACTGAACTGAACTGATACAATATTCTCGAGGCTAATGAGCCATAGTTTACTAGATGTCCTTGGTTTTCCTCTAAGGTTGTTTTTCTGTCCCATTTAGTCTAATCGTCACGCTTCCTTAGGCTCCTCTTGGGTGTGACAGTTTCTCGGATTTTTTATGATGAGCGATATAGTTGTGAAGAGCCCCAGGCAGGTGTGTTGCAGGCTGTCCTGCCCCTGGCATCTTCCAGTGTTTCTCTCATGGGTGGGGGCTGAGTCACAGGTGGGGAGGGAGCCCACAGAGGTGGCACACCATCCTCGTCTCTCCCTATCAGGAGCAGTACTGTCCACTCCACTGACCACTCTGCTGTCAACCTTGACCTTGGCAGGTTTCTCCCTGCAGAGCTACTGCCTGACATCCTGCTGAGGTTTATATATATATATAATTTATTTATTTGGCTACATCAGGTCTTAGTTGGGGCATGTGGGATCTAGTTCCGTGACCGGGGATAGAACCTGGGCCCCCGCATTGGGAGCCTGGAATCGTAGCGGCTGGATCACTAGGGAAGCACTCATTGAACTTCACACAAGTAACTCAGGCCACCCAGACCACGCCCAAGCAGAAAGGAGGGAGCCATGAGCCCTCCCCGAGCCAACTGAGCTTCCTCCCCACTTATTGCCCCTTGGCCCCTCCCACCGCAGCAAACGCCCCCACTCCCGACCATTTATCCCACCCAGAACCTTCACCCTCATTAGGCACCACACCCCTTAGATCACTAAACCCCACTGAACTCCCTCCCAGCCCTTGCTGCCCCCCTGTGCCCGCCCCCAGCAGAGAATCCTGAGAGCCCTATGCCCCGCCCCTGAGTCCCCCACCCCCGCACTCGGGCCCCATCACTGAGCCTCCTCACTCCGCCCCCCTGAACCCTCCTCTCCCACACGGGTCTTCTCATCCCTCCCCACTGTGAGGAGTCTCCTTCCCCTCCCCCTCCCAGGATTCCCTAATCCCCCACCCAACAGGAGCACCCTCACAGGAGCCCTCCACCCTTCCACCCAACACCCAGGGGCACTGAGGGGTCCCCGCCCTCCCCCGCCCTCATCTGTACGTCATCCTACGCGCCCCCACCCCAGGAGTCCAGCACCCCGGTTTCCTGCTGATTCTGGAAGAGGTCCCTTCCCAGATTCCATGGCCCTCTCCTCCCCAGGGACGCTGAACCTGGAGACTGTGGATGGCTCGGACCCTGACCCAGCCCTGCTGCCGGATAGGGAGCAATGGCCCCCGCCCTGTGAAATCCGTGAGGCCCTTTTTTCTTCTCAGGAGCCCCCCTGCCTTCAAGAGTTCTTGGGAGAGACCAAGGCTGGATGGGTCTGGGTGACCCTGGGGTGGCAGGAACATGGGGTGGCTGAGGGGCCCACAGCTGGGGGGATGCAGACTGAGGAGGTGCCATGGAGGACGTCGGGCCCTGTGAGACCCAAGTGGCCCACCTAATGGGCAACCCCTGAATTCCCCCTCCAGGCTGGTACTCACCACTGATATTCCTGCCCCTCAACACCATCCCCGCCCTGGGTTGGGAGGAGTGAGTGTCACTGTGGGAGGTGGGTAGGGGCTGAATGAGGATTCCAAGATTCCAGGGCTCCCAGATGGAGGCTGATGGGGCACCTTCTCGCTCTCCGCTGTCTGTCCTGTCTCCCGGTTTGGTGGCCCCTTGGCTGCTACCCTAGTCCTGGACCCAGAGGCGGAGCACAGTCTGGACATCATCCTAGTGGGTTCCAGCGAACTGTCATCCCCACCATCACCTGGGCCTCGCAGAGGTGAGGGTTCATTTGAGTACTGGGCCCATCACTTGGGATGCCAACTCCAGGCCTGAGCACTGTCCAGGGTTCCCAGCTTCTGGAATAATCAGGCCTCACTCAGGAGCAGGAGGGCCCCACTCCAAGCCTCCCCTACCCCAGCAATCAGCTTGGATGTTTAAATGTCAACGTGAAAGGTAGAGAGGGGAGGGTGGTGCTGGTCCTCTGTGACCTCAAAAGATCGACTTTTGAGTCTCCTCTCTTGACCTGTTTGATGTAGGAGACAGGCAGAGGCAGGGACTACATCGTTTCTTTTCCAGATTTTATTGCATATGAAGTCAAGGTCAACCAGCGAGACATAGAAGGTGAGTGCCACACACCTGCCCAGGCGAAGGGATGTCAGCCCACTCAAGAAGGTTGTCCATCCCTGGAGGAGGGCAGTGGATGCCGCTGGTGCCCAGCTTGTATCCCCTCCACCTGCTCTAAAGACCCTGACCCATCACTGAAGGTGTACGCTTCAGTGTCTTAGTATAATCATACATAATGTGCCACCGCCACTGCAATCTAACTTTGGGCCGTTTTCATCACCTGCACAAGAAACTGTAACTCCGCAGTAACTCCTTCCGTATCCCTCCCCTCTTTCAACTCTAGGCAACCACAAATTTACTTTTTTTCTCTATGGGTTTGCCTAGCCTGGATCCCCTGCATTTACACATGGATTTTTGGATCAGGCTAGCAATTTCTGCAAAAATAAAAAAAAGGAAAAAAAAAAAAAAAAACCCAGCTGGAATTTTGAAAGAGATCTGTAGACCAATTTGGGGAGGCTTGCCATTTTAATGGGCTTCCCTGGGTAGCTCAGTGGTAAAGAATCTGCCTGCTAATGCAGGAGATGTGGGTTTGCTCTGTGGGTCAGGAAGATCCCCTGGAGAAGGAAATGGCAACCCACTCCAGTATTCTTGCCTGGGAAATCCCATGGACAGAGGAGCCTGGTGGGTTAGTCTGTGGGGTCGCAAAGAGTCAGACACGACTGAGACACACAGCATTTTAACACTCATTAGTCTTCTGATCCACAAACATGGGATGCCCTCCCATCTGAGCTTTCTTTCAAGAGCAGTTTGTGGCTTTCAGGGTACAGGCCTTGCACTTTTTCTGTTGTTGCTAATCCGTTGCTCTGTCTGGCGGTGTCATGACGCACATTGACTGTGGGTTTCTGCCTCAGACGTGTGTATCTGCTGTGGAAGTCTCCAGGTGCACACACAGCACCCTCTGTTTGAGGGGGGGATGTGTGCTCCGTGCAAGGTAAGCAGGGAGGCGAGGGTGGCTTCGTGGCGGCCTCAGGGCAGTGTGGGCAGCCTGGCTTTGCCCTCACCAAGGACAAGTTCCTGGAGTGCCTCTTCCTGTATGACGACGACGGGTACCAGTCTTACTGCTCCATCTGCTGCGCCGGGGAGACGCTGCTCATCTGCGAGAATCCCGACTGCACCCGGTGAGGCCAGGGGCGTGTGGGATCGGGTCATGAAGGATTGCTGCCCATAAACCTGGGGAACGCCCATCCTTCTGGGCTCTGCATCCCGGAGTGCAAGGGACTTTCCCACCCCACCCCCTCTTCCCCAAAGGATGACTTTCTCCAAAGCTTTCAATTTCCATCTCAAATATTTCATTTGCTGAAGAGCCTTGACCTATGGGAGGGGCTTCCCAGGTGGCACTAGTAATAAAGAGCCTACCTGCCTGTGAAAGAGAAATAAGAGATGCTGGTTCGATCCCTGGATGGGGAAGATCCCCTGGAGAAGGGCATGGCAACCCACTCCAGTATACTTGCCTGCAGAATCCCACACACAGAGGAGCCTGGCAGGCTATGACCTGTGGGGTCACAAAGAGTCGGACACAACTGAAGTGACTTAGCAAGCGTGTACGCTTGGCCTATGGGAGGGGGTGTCAAAAGCTGTGTGCTTGTGATTTTTCTTTCTGTTTTTATCGCCAAGGCATAGCTGCTCCCTCGCTGGTTAAGTAGGACAGTGACAGGACACTCACACGGCCAGGGCCAGGCAGGTGCCTTCATTCTCCCCTGCTATGTGCCCAGCTGAGCTTTACTTGAGTCCCTCCCTCCAGCCCTTCTGGGCCATCCTTGTACTTAAGCTCCCCGACCCCAAACCTGCCCCCCTGTCCCCTCGGTGGGCGCCCCTGCACTTGAGCTCATGGGGAGATCTCACTTGCTTTCTTAGATGCTAAAGTTTGGAGGAGGAGAACAGCTGGTGTAGGGGAGTCTTGAAAACCTGCCACTGTCCGCAGGTCCCCCTGTCCTCTGCGGATGACTGGGGCCCTGTGGCTCTAGGTCCCCGAGAGGGACTGACCCCCTCCCTCAGCCGCAGCCTTGCCTCCCCACCCTGCTGGCTTTGTCTTTCCACCTGTCTTTTCACTCACTCCAGAACAAGGAGCAGGCTCTCTGCTGCCTACTGGGCCACTGGGGTTTCACCTGGAGAGGAGGCGGCATCATTTCTGCCGCTGTGGTTTTCTGTTTGACTCTAGATGCTACTGTTTCGAGTGCGTTGACACCCTGGTTGGCCCCGGGACCTCGGGGAAGGTTCACGCCATGAGCTACTGGGTCTGCTTCCTTTGCCTGCCCTTCCCCCGGAGTGGGCTGCTGCAGAGAAGGAGGAAGTGGCGGACGTGGCTGAAGGCCTTCTATGACCGGGAGGCGGTGAGTGGCAGCTGGGGCTGGAGAATAGAACGGGCGAACAGCCAGCCCTAACTTGGCTCGTTTCCTCCGGCGACTAGTTGCAAAACGCCCATCCGCTCTGCTTATGTGATGAAGTTAAAGGCTTTTGAGCAAATGCACTTTCCTCATCTTCCTCTTTGATAGCAGTGTCCACTAGGTGTCTGTCTCCCACCAGTCCCCTTAGCGCAGCAGCTTTGTTTCTCCCAAGCTTGGGAACCAGGCATTTGTAGCAGGGAGGAGAGGGCCCAGCAAACGTGAGCCTCTGGGCTCAGCAAGTGGGAGCAAATGCCTGGGTGGGATCTCCAAGTCCAGCCCAGACAGCTGGCACAGACATGGGTCCTCTCTGGAATCAAGGCCAGGGCCATGAGCTAAGCAGGAGTGTGGGCTCATCGTAGTAGTTTGAGCTCTGTTCCTCAAACATACACCCAAGTCCTAACCTCCGGTACCTCTGAACATGACCTATTTTGGAAATAAGGTCTTTGGAGACGCAGTTTAGAGAAGGATCTTGAGGTGAGGTCATCCTGGATTGGGGTGACATGAAATGCGGTGATTGGTGTCATCTACCAGGAAGGAGTGGGATAGAGACCCACGGAGAAGGGGTGGGGCCTGAGTGATGGGGCAGGGTGGGCGCTGATGGGGCGGCCTGGAGCCTCAGGTTCCTTCTCTGCTGTTCGAGGCTGGCCGGTTCTGGGGAGTCGCTGCACACCTGGCGTTGCTGGGCCAACCATGGGGGCACGTGGTGGCCCCACCACCCTGCACTCCCTGACACTGGATGGAGCAAGTGCCTTCAAGGTGCTTTTCTAAACTAGGCACCTGCCCTCCCCGTAGAGCCTTCTTCAGGTCCATCTTGTGGCAGAAGCTGCCCATCTCTGTGTAAAAGACCCCGAGCCAGCAAACTGCAGGAGGGGTTTCTCACCCAAGGGGTAAGGGGTAGATACTCTGAACCACTGTTACTGCCCCAGGGGAGCAAGGGGAAGGAGGCATGGCTCCTGCAGCTGCCACAGGGAACCAGGACGTGCCTCCCCAAGTGTCTGTCAGGGCTGTGCCTGCACCAGACATGCCCTGCCTTCTCCATGCCCCCAGGAAGCCCAGGACTGCCTGCCCTCTCCATTGCTTCACTTTTTGCCTGCCTTGGTGCCGTCCACGTGCTCCAGTCCTGGGCTCAGGGTCTCCTGGGACCCCCGCCATCCACTGCTTGCAGGCAGGACCGCTGCTCAGGCCCGGTCATCCATCCACAGCTTGACGTTATGCTCATAGGAGGCCAAGAAGCCTCCCGGAGGTCGGGGGCTCAGGAGTGCTTGTTTCCTGGATAGATCCACTGCATCTCTGCCAGCTGGTGCCCTGCATGGGAGACAGGGTGCTACCGGACACCTTCTCAGCTCCTGTCCTCAGCCTAGCCCCTTCACGCGGAGACACGGGTGCTGGCTCAGGCCTGGCCTGGGAGAGGCCCTGCGCTGGTAGCCTTCACGGGTGGTGCCGGGTGACTTGGGGCCTGGGTTCAGAGCCTGCAGAGGGGACAGAGAGGGATCCGGTGTCTCCCATGGCCATGGGCGTTCGGAGTGTCCCAGGTCAGAGACTCTTCCCAAGAAGTACAGGGAAGTGGTTTCTCTAGGGACAGAGTTATCTCCTTTCACAAGCAATGAGGTCCCGAGCATCTGCCTCCCCTTTGCTGGAGATGCGGTTGGCGGGGGAGGGCAGGAGCCTTGGCCTGGGGGATGGGCCGGATCTTCATGAAGGCCTGGTGGTCAGTGCAGTCAAGGCGGGGCCAGCCCCCTCAGCAGGTGTGCAAGGCCAGAAAGAACTTGTCTTGACACTCATGGGCTCTATGACCAGGCAGTCATCAGAATGTTCTGGTTTTGTTTTTTGTTTTTAATAGGAGAATCCCCTTGAGATGTACAAAACTGTGCCTGTGTGGAAGAGAGAGCCCATCCGGGTGCTATCCCTTTTTGGGGACATCAAGAAAGGTGGGTGCAGTGACACCTGAGGATTCATGCTAGAGGAGGGGTCTGCTTGGAGCGAGACCCACAGGGGACCCAGGTGTGTGCAACGAGGGTGGGGGTGCAAAGGTCCCCAGCGTCACACTCACTGCATGTCTGGGACTGGGGGCCGTTTCCAGGAAGCAAGGGGTGTGCTGTGCAGGAGCACCTGAGGCTCCTTCCTTCAGCTGGGCTGCCTTGGAAAGAAAATTCACATAGCAAGACGGTGGGTGTGAAATGCCACAGTGAGGGCCGTAGGGCCAGCTCTCTGCTAGGACAGCCCTGCCCAGAGCCACTGAGCCTCACACACCTCCACACACCTGGCTCCCTTACTTGCCCCACCCCTTGCCAGGCTCCCTGCACTCTCCGTCTCTACCCAAATGCCCCCATCACCCAGGCAGTCACATGTTGCATTCTAGCCTTGCCTGGGTGTCCTGCTCCTGCGGACCTCCAGCAGACCCCCACCTGCCGGTACTTTTGGAAACCCTGTGGATTCCTGTGGGCCCAGCAGATGTAAAAGGGATCAGTGAAAATATGTCTGTTAGTCTCTGGCTAAGTGGAATGGGGCCATCTGCCCCACTCCTGGCGCTCGCCAAGGGCCTGGTATTGTGATCCCGGTGGCCCCGTGTACATCCGTGTTAAGGATCTGGGGGCCAAGACACACAGAGCGGGCATGACTTCCCTGAAGGAACCCAGGAGTCATGGCCCATGGCCACTCAGCCTTCCAGTCCCTGCCCAGACAGTGCGTTATTTAATTCACAAGATCCTTTCTGGGCTCACCTTCCAGTGCCTCGGCTGCACGCTTTCCTGCAGCCCAGCTGTGTCTCCCAGCCTGACCGGGTGACGTCAGCATGCATCGCCACCGCCCAGTGGTTCCCTAACCCAGAGAGTGGCACTGCAGCCTGTAGCGCTGGTTTTGCAACACACGGCTTGACTTTCTGAAATCAGTGCTTGCTCACCCCATCATGTCGCTGGAAAGATAAAGTCTGCTCGCCATACGATAGCCATACTTTCTGATCAGCCGTTGGCCTTTGATTCCACGTCGGGTCAAAACCCAACGCCAGCCCTCTTATGTCCTCTCGGCTCCCCACCCAGAGCTGACGAGTCTGGGCTTTTTGGAAGATGGTTCTAAGCCGGGAAGATTGAAACATTTGGATGACGTCACCAACGTAGTGAGGAGGGACGTAAGTACTGCCGGCTCCTCCAGGTCCCCGGTGAGGGCAGACTCAGCTCCTCCAGGCCCCTGGTGAGAGCAGACTCGGGGGAAGGGGACAGGGAACCAGGCAGAAAGAGGGGGAGGGGCAGCCCCCTGCAGGGCTGACCTGGGGGGGTCTCACGGGGATCACCCCCACAACAGGGGAGATGAGAGGGACATCTTTGTGGCCCCCACGCTGCCTGTTCCTGCTGTCCTGAACGTGACTGGAAGGGAGGGCCTAAAAGTGACTCAGCCAGCTTGGTCAAGAGCATTCTGGGGTGGGAAAGGGATGGGAAGCCTCCTCCGGGGGCCTCTGCAGGAGGATCTGGGCCCTTGCCCAAGGCCCACACAGCCCCTCACATCGGATTAAGCCTGAGGGGCCGGAGCGCTGGCCATTGCAGGTGGCAGCAAGGAGTCCACTCTGCCCCCAGGGTGCCAGCCAGAGCCTTACAGCTCCGTTCCGCCCCCATCTTGGTCTGACCCAAGGGTGTGTCCAGGGGCCAGCCCTCCTCTCTGGCTGAGCCTGGAGACTCCCCTGCCACCGGTCCATCCCCCTGGGGTCTGCCCTGCCTTGAAGCCTAAAACAGTGTCTGTCTTCTCGCCCCACTGGTCCCATCAGATGTCCCACCAGGGAACATTTCTGGTCATCACACTTGTCCTAGGCTCCCCAGGCGGGGTCCTCCCTTGAAGGGCAGGATGGTCCAGGCGGGGCTGGACAGTGATATGAGGCCTCCCTCCTCAAGCCGCAGAGCTGCAGGACAGAGCAGACGTGGAGGGGCTCTTGCTGGTGCAGTGGAGGGTCTAGATCCCTCCCATGATGAGCTCTGAGTCTCACTGGTGACAGTGACTCCCATGTGTATCGTCATTGCTCGGTCCCGCCAGCATCCAGTCCTTTTCATGAGGATCGTGACCCAGGCTTTCCTGTAGTGCCACCACCCTGGAGATGGGGCATCCGGCTGCCACTCGCTCCCATGTCTGCACGGTGACATCTGGCTGTCCATGTCTGTGGGTTTCAGGGGATTCAGAGTGCTCGCTGGCGGATTCTTGGGGAGAACAAGGAAGACCTTGCTTCCTTCATGGCATTTCCTGGGTCGTCCCAGCAGCCACCAGCCTGCAGACCCTGGCCCCCCAGCTCAAGCTCGCCTCCTCCAGCCCCCTTGCCTCCTCCCTATCCAGACCCCCCTCTGTACTCACCCCAGTCTGCAGCCTGCAGCCTGCAGCCTGCAGTAGAGCCCCTGGATAGAGCCCCTGCTATAGGAGTGCACCTGGTCAGGGGCAGGGGCAGGGGCAGAGCTGGCTGCAACAGGGCATGTGAGGTGGGGAGCTGGCGTCTGGTGCGGGCTTCTGTCCACTGGTTTGGTGAGGGTCCAGGGAAGCCACGTCTTCTCTGGACGGGTTGCTGTCACAGAACCAGGCATCCAGTGTTTGGGTCTCATTTATTTTAAGAATGACTTGGGCCGGTATCGCTGACCGGGGCCCTTGGTCACGTGGGAGGGGCACTTGAGCCCCTGGTGGTGAAAGCACGTCCTCCACTCAGGAGGGGTTGGGGGGCCTCGGGGTGGGGGTGTTGCTGCAGCAGCCGGAGCAGCCCACGCTCCCACTGTCCACTGACCCATCAGGGGCTCGATGTGTATTTTCCAGCAACACAGGAAATACGCATGAATCTGGGGGCCCGTGTGTCAACCTCCCGGGAGGGTCTTTGAGGGCATGGTACTCAGATTCCCAGGGCCGCCTCCTCCAGATGGAGGAAGTGAGTTCCCCACACCCCCTGACTTACAGAGGCGGGTCTGACCCAGTGGGTTTCACTGCCCCGCCACCCCTTCCATGAGGGTCAGCTTGAATCACATGATTAGACAAACGAGGTGCCCAACCCAGGGGACCGCTTTACCCTCCTGAGCCACCCCTGTCCTCCTGCAGATAGATGAGTGGGGCCCCTTCGACCTCACCTATGGCTCCACGCCCGCCCTGGGCCACACCTGCGACCATCCCCCGGGTAAGAAACTGCCATCTGCTGGGACTCTAGGGCCTCTTGTCCCCCACTCTCTCCCACACACCCCAGCACTCTTCCGGGAGGGCAGGAATTGCAAACTGTCTGCAATTTTAAAAAAACAGCTTTGTTGGGGCATCAGAGACATGTATCAGTGTCCATATTCAGTGAGCACGTCCCAGTGGGTCTTGTGTACCCTGTGAAGCCATCACCACAACCACAATGTGAGCGGGTCTGTCACCCCAGGGCGGCCTGGCGCCCCTCCCACGCCGTCTGCTCGCCCGTGTGTCCCTCAGGGGCGGTACCCAGCCCCTCCCTCCTGTGCTGTCTTGGTGTCAGGCACATCTGGGCCCTCCAGGATGTTGGGGGGCAGGTGGCCGCAATGCAGCTGAGGTCTCCCCTCCCCACTCCCACCGGAGCCCTGCCCTCCTGTCCCAGGCCCCTCCCAGTGGGTGGAGCCCAGACACACCTGCCCGCTCCCTCCACAGGGTGGTACGTGTACCAGTTCCACCGCATTCTGCAGTACGCGAGGCCCCTGCCTGGCAGCCCCCAGCCCTTCTTCTGGATGTTCGTGGACAACCTGGTGCTCACGGAGGAGGACCTGGATGTGGCCACTCGCTTCCTGGAGGTACGTGCAGGTCAGGGCCTCTGCAGGGGACACTAAGGCCCCTTGGTGGGGGCACCACTTAGGTCCCGGCCCTGAGGACTGGTTTCTCAGAATTCATGGGACCCACGAGGGCTGTCATACCACTGAGGCCCCAACGGTGCCTTCTCGATGCTTTGCTCTGGATTCAGGAAGCTACCATGTCTTTCTCCCCCTACCCAGCTCCGTCTGCACATACACACTCACACACATGTGCACACACTCACACTCACACCCACCCTGGGGAACCAACAGCCTTGCTCTTTCTGTCCTCAGACCCAAGTCCTGGCCTTTAGGCCACTTCTGGACTCAGTGACCTTCTATCCAGGCCTGACCCGGCCCATGCTTCCCAGCTCGTTTCGCCCCCCGCACAGGGCAGCCCCAGGCCAGGCTGGGTGTCCCTCATCCCAGGACATCCCCCTGCTGTGTTCCGGTGCTTATAAATTGACAGCAGATGTCTCCCAGCCGCCCGCTCCCCCCATTCCCGCTGCATTTGCCTTTAGGCCCCTCGTCACCTCCAGGACACCTCCACAAACTTGCAAACCTGCCCACAGGCTTTCCTCACTCACCTGTTACCCTGGAAATCCTTCTGCTGGGAAAGTGCCTTTCTCCTTCTTTGTTTTAATTTATGTGTTTTTGTTTTGTTCTATTTGTATGGACATAAAAAATTGCCTTCAACCTGTTTCCAGGAACACACAGTTGGGTGGTTTCTAATCTCTTCCTCTTAAAAACATTGCTACGAGGGGGTATGTCAGTAGGGGTGGATTCCGGAAGAGAGGTTGCGGGATCCATGGGCTGTTTTCAGAGATGCTGCCCCCCACCCCCAGGATGTCTGCATAGCCCCTCTGAAGGCAGAGCTGCTCTTTCCCCTGCCCGCCCACAGGGTGTCCCCAGCTCTCTGCCTTCCTTCTTTGGCTCCAAGTGTCCTTCTGCTCGTCTTTCCTCCTACAAAGCTGGGATTTTTCCAGTCTGTATCTTACTGGTTTTGATTTGTATTCAAGACTATCGATCCATCTCGATTGATTTGGCTCCTGTCACCTTATTGGACTACTTTGTGGAGGACAGTGGTTTGCAGTTGATTCAGGTAGACTTCCTAGGTGTTTGAGCAGATTATCTGCAAGCTGTGACAGTTTTTTCTTTCCAATTCTGTACCTCGAATTTCGCTGTTCCCGAATTTCTCTGGTTTCACGTTGGATCACAGTAGTGGCAGGACATGCCTGCCTGGCTCCTAACTTTCACGGAAATGTTCCCAGTGTTTCTCTCCTAGGCTGATGCTGATTTTGAGGTCACAGTTGATAAATTTCACTATCTTAAGGAAATTTCTAGTCATTTCCCTTGATTTCTATTTTTTTGATCCATTTTAATTAAGAATAATTGTGGGATTCTGTCAAATGTTCTTTTTTATGTTCATGGAGATAATTGAATTTATTCTTTAGATCTGTTGTGAAAGTGTTAGTCGCTCAGTTGTATCCAACTCTTTTGACGGATTGCTGAATTCTGGTGAACTGCTTTTCATGTAGGATTTTTGCTTTGACAAGTGCAAGAGAGGTGCGTGTGAGGTTTTTATTGGCTTTGTGCTATTTTTATTGGTTTGGATGCCAATGTTAAGCTTGCTTTGTAAAAATATTTAAAGATTTGACAACGGTGAAATTGTCTGGATTGGTCATTGTCACCCAGGTTTTAAATGGGAGCAATTCTTGTGTCGGAGAAGGCAATGGCACCCCACTCCAGTACTCTTGCCTGGAAAATCCCTTGGATGGAGGAGCCTGGTGGGCTGCAGTCCATGGGGTCGCTAAGAGTCGGACACGACTGAGCGACTTCATTTTCACTTTTCACTTTCATGCATTGGAGAAGGAAATGGCAACCCACTCCAGCGTTCTTGCCTGGAGAATCCCGGGGACAGGGGAGCCTGGAGGGCTGCCGTCTATGGGATCACACAGAGTCGGACACGGCTGAAGCGACTTAGCAGAATTCTTCTGTAGAAACTAATCTGTTAAGATTTTCAATCTTTTCTGAGATCACTTTGGTAAGTTATGTTTTCCCAGAATGCCATCCTTTTAAGTAAACTTTAAAATCATTTTCATAGAGTTGAGCAAAGTGTCCTCATGATTCTCTTACTTTCTTCCGCCATCTGTGGTTATTTCTCCTTTTTAGGGAACCTGGAATTTTAAAATACTGGCATGTTACCACATACGAGCAGTCAGGACCAGGCTTGTAAGGTTCCTTGATTATTGAAAAGTCTGTGAATATGTGATCCTGAGTCCAGCCAAAGCCAGTCTGCAAACCTAAGCAGCAGCTGTCAGCAGACGTGGAGGACAGCAAAGATGCTGGCTCTTGACCGTTTTGTGAGCACATTTGGTTGCTCGGAATCAGTCCCGAATCGAAAGTAGGCAGCAAAGAGAACTCACCGTGTGTCCTGTGACTGCTCCCACTTTCCTGTAGATCCACATTTCTGCTGATGGCAGGGAACAACTGGACGTGCCAAACCCAGGACTGCCTGTCTCTGCCCTGTACCTAATGGCACATCCTGCTGTGACCTCTCCTCCCCGCCAGGGGTGTGGACACGGGAGAGGCTGACATGCCCAGAAAGGTTCTGCCGCCCCGGCTGAGTCTGAGGAAGTGGAGTCCAGGCCGCCGGGGTGCGTGTCGGGAATTGGATGGTCTCTCGGCCCCGTTTCTCCGGCCATGGCTCCCCCAGCCCCTCCTCCCTTGACCTTTTGAGGGAGACTGTGGCCCCAGGATCCAGGTGCTCCCTTAGATCACGAGGCATCAGCCTTTTTGGAAGTCTGCTGTCTGCCCGCAAAGCTTCTTATCTGCCGGAGATGACACAGCTCTTGGCTCAGAGATCAAGGAATTCTTTGTCCTTCACGGAATCCACCTCTGCGTGGAGCAGACGGGGAGTCCCTGGGCATGTGACCTTTGGAAATGAAAAATCTGCTGTTTAAAAGGTCTAAAATAGTAACTCAGTTTTATCCTCATAAGGTGATTTATAAGAAAACAGACGTGCCATGTGAACAGTCTCGACTGGGAGACAGCTTCCGTCCAGGAGGGCTGAGACTGTGCTCTGGGCGCCTGTGGTGGCTGAGGCCTGTGGGTGCCCCCAGCTCACAGCCCGTGTTCCCATCCCTCAGACTGACCCGGTGACCATCCAGGATGTCCGCGGCAGGACTGTCCAGAACGCCGTGCGCGTGTGGAGCAACATCCCTGCTGTGAAGAGGTACTCCCTGTGCACGTGAGGTCCCTGGAGGCCTGGAAGCACACTGGCTGTGGGCATGTCACCAGGGAACCCAGGGCGGCTGAGGGAGCCATGCCCAGGCAGCCTCTGTGGCCAGCTTGGGGCTCCCCACAAATTCTGGACAAGCTCAAGGCCAGCGGGCCCCCTTTTCACTTCAGGGACCTCCTCCCCGCTTTCACACTGGTCCTTTCTGAGCAATTCGCCTCTGGACAAACTCCTGGACGTGAGCCGCCCGGCATGTGTGCCCCAGTCCCCTGTCCCCAAGTTCCGGGCACCTGCCTCACCCTGCACACCCCCACACCCATGTGAACACACCCAGTCTCTCATAAGCTCACACTTGTCATTCACACACAGAGCACATACTCACACAGGCCCACGTTCTCACTCATGTTTCGCCATGCACTTTTGGGCCACACTGAGCTGCTTCTAGCCCCTCAAACAGGTCTGCTTAGGGCCTTCACACACACGCACATGGACACACACACACACGCACACACACACACATACACACACACACACATGTGCTCATGAAGACACACACAGCCCCCTCTCTGCTCCCGGAACATCCTCAGTACTGTTGATCCCCAGGAACAGCCCCTCGCTGCCCCTGCACACCCCTAGCCCTGGCCCAGCCACCCCACTGCTCCAAGGACACTGCCCTCCCCTTCTGACCCTGCCGCATGCCCTCCCCAGGCCCTAAAGGAGAAGGCCATCTCCTCCCCCAAAACCTCATGCATCTGGCCTTTGCCCTTGTCTTGCCTGCATCTTCCAGGGCAGTAAGTCATGTGCCCTCCTCCTGACAGTTTCTGGAAACTTCTCTTTGCCACTTCCCATGCCAGCCTTCTCTCTGCTCACATTGTGGTGCCCGCCAGGCCCCCACCCAGGACTGTAGTGGGGGGAGGTGGGCAGCAAGGTGGAGCAGGTTCTTAAAACACTGTCGTTTTGAAGACTTGAGGGTCACCCAGCCTCATCTACGGCATCTCCCCCCACTTCTGGCCCCTGGAGGGAGGTGGTGGGGCCTGGGGGCACACCTGGGCCCCAGAAACACAGCGGGTGCTTCCCCTCAGACCCGTGTTGCCTCAGTAGTGAGCAAGACCTGCCTCACTGGATGTAAGTCACTGCTGAGTGGCCTCTGGCCAGGCAGTCCAGGGCCTGCAGGTGGCCGTGGTCAGCTTGGGTGCAGTCGAACCCACAGGGAGGCCACGGAATGCTGCTGGACCGGCCTTGCCCACCACCCACCCCCCGCCTCGGTGGGTCTGCTCCACGGTGGCCTTTCCACATGCAAACTGGGATCTGCTGAGCTGGGCCAGTAGTCTGTCCTTGGGAACCCTCTGTGCCCCCGTCTCCAGGGACAGGCTCCTCCCTGGGGGAGGTGGGAGGTGTGGGGGCCGTTGTCCCCTACTGCCCAGGACACACCTGTTACCCACCCCCCCACTGGGTGAAACACTCACAGAGGGTGGGGGCTCTTATAAGCGTGTTTATCTCAGAGACCTCAGGGAGCCTGGCAAGGCTGTACCCCTGGCTTCCAGGGTGTCTGTGGGGTCCCCGGTTGGGCACCGAGCCCCTTTCTCCTTCACAGCAGGCACTCGGCTCTGGTGTCCCAGGAGGAACTCTCCCTACTGGCTCAGGACAGGCAGCGAGTGAAGCCCCTTGCCCAGGGCCCGGCCACGCTGGTGAAGAATTGCTTTCTCCCCCTGAGAGAGTATTTCAAGTATTTTTCAACAGAACTCACTTCCTCTTTATGAATGAGTCATTCTACTGTGAAAAAAAAAAAAAAAAACTTTTCCTAGAACAAAGGCAACTTTCCTTACATTGTCTTTATTTTCCTTTTTCAAATTATTATTTTATTTGCTTAACTTTGGGTTTTCCATGGTTGCTAAAGACCCACCATCACCCTTTGGATCTGGTGGTCCTGCCCCCACTGTGACCTTTGGTGGGAGGAGGTGAAGCCCAGGGTCTAATGGTGGACGAGACCCAGACGTTGTCATGCACCTGTGCTGCCAGAAGCATTTCTGTCCAGCTGAGAAGTTACAAATATATTTATTATGATCATTACAGGTCTTTTTTTGGTGTTTTTGTGTGTGGTGCTAAGTCACTCAGTCATGTCTGACTCTTTGTGACCCTATGGACTGTAGCCTGCCGGGCTCCCCTGTCCATGGGCTTCTCCAGGCAGGAATACTGGAGCAGGTTTCCATGTCCTTCAAGAGATTTTCCAACCCAGGGATCAAACTCACGTCTCTTATGCCTCCTGCATTGGCACGTGGGTTCTTTACCACTAGCGCCGCCTTATCCTGTAGGACGTGGGACGTGTGTGTAAGACGAGCAGGACACGTGCCTATAAGCCCCCGCTGCACCTGTGTTATTCTTACACATAGCCAATGCCTTCATAACTGCCATGTGCCTTGATGGTTAAAACCACCCATCCTGGTGAGAGGCACATGAAACATTCCAAACCTTAGCAAAGCGTGGAATATCTGCTTGGTCAGCAAAGGGAGGACAGGCTGAAGGGAAGCAGTGGAGGCCGAGGCCAGGTCCACTCATGAAGTGTGTGACCTCTGTCCTCCTTAACCCAGAGGGATTTGCTTGTGGAGGCAGGGTCCCCGTCTGCCCTGGGCTCTGGTGAGGACTTTGCAGTCCTGACACAGCTGGCTCCAAACCACATGTGATAAACCCACAAGGGATCTTTCCAGACTAACCAGAAAACCCCCCAAAGAGACCTAGACTCAGATAAGCATGCAGGTTCCGCTTGTCCCGGGGGTCACCCTGCGACTGGGGGCATGCTGGGGATCAGCTGGTGCTGATCAGCTCGGGATCAAGCTGGTGGCTTTTGGAAGAAAGGGGGAGGGCTAAAACGGACTTCTGAAGGGTGTTTTTAAAATATTTTTAAATAGAATGGAAATTGTGATAGTTAATTTCAGTGTTGACTTGGCTACAGCACCCAGACATTTGTTCAGACGTTAACCTGGAGGTTTCTGTGAAAGGATTTCTGGGTTAGGTTGACACACTGGTGGACTTTGAGTAAAGCAGGCAGTTCTTCACAAGGCAGGTGGGCGTTGTGGTCTGAATGTCTGTGACCCATAATTCACTGTTGACCCTAACCCAAGTTGGCCTCCAAGGTGATGGTGTTAGGAGGTGGGGCCTTTGAGAGGTGACCCTAAGATGGGATTAGTGAAGTGAAGTTGCTCAGTGATGTACAACTCTTTGAGACCCTATGGACTGCAGCTCTCCAGGCTCCTCCATCCATGGGATTTTCCAGGCAAGGAAACTAGAGTGAGTTGCCGTTTCCTTCTCCAGGGGATCTTCCTGACCCAAGGATCCAACTCAGGTCTCTTACATTGCAGGCAGACTCTTCTCAGTCTGAGCTACCAGGGGATCCCCCAAGATGGGGTTAGTGCCCTTACAAAAGAGGCCCCAGGGAGCTCTCTCACCCACCGCTGCCCGTGTGACTAAGAAGTGTGTGACCAGGGAAAAGGCCCTCACCTGCCCCTCCAGGTACCTGATCCACCACTTCCAGCCCCCAGCACTGTGAGCAGGATGTTTGTGTTGTTTGCAAGCTGCCCAGTATGTGGGATTTCACCATAGTGGCCCCATCAGACTGGGACAAGGGGCGACTCCTGAGCCATCAAAAGCCTAACATCCCCAGAGCAAGAAGGCTGGCCAGCTCACCCTGCAGATTGAGGGTTCATCAGGCCTTCATAATTACAGGAGCCAATTCCTTGAAATCAATTCTCTCTCTCTCTCTCTCCACACACACACACACACACACACACACACACAGCCCTAGCTGACACAGACATCCTCATCTTCATGAAGACCTTCTCTCCAAGCTGGCAGGAGGACAATCCTGGACTCTGATGTCACAGGTCTCCTGTTCAGGGGCTAAAGATTTGTAATGAAACTAAGGTCATGCAGGCCCAGAAAACACGGAGGGCCAGTGGGGACAGGAGCATCGAGCACAGGTGAGACACTTGGGGAGGCCAAGCTCTGGGTCCAAGCCAGGACAGGTCTGGTGACAGCTGTTTGCCAGCAGGCTGACTCCAGCTGCTTCCACCCAAAGCAGCCGGTGCTGAGAGAGCTGACCTGCTGCTGTCTGCTCTTCTTCACCTGCTGCCAGGCAGGGGCCCAGAGCCTCTCAAAGCAGCTTTACATCTTTGGCTTTTTCTCAAACACCTTAAAATTCTAAAAGTATTTAATCCCAATTACAGGGGCCCCTTGTGACCGCCCTGTGGTCAGCTGAACAATGACCCGCAAAAGATGTCCCTGTCTGAAAGCCCAGAACTGTGAATATCAACTTATATGGCAAAAGGGGACTTGGCTGAGGTGAGGAGGTGGAGACGGGGAGATCAGGCTGAATTGTGTGTGATCCTGAAGGTCCTGGTCAGGGGAGGCAGAGGAGACCTGATCCCGTTCAGAGGACAAGGCTGTGGCCCCGGGGGCAGAGCGAGCCGAAAGCCTAATGGGCCCGGAGCCCCTCAAGGATGACTGGTTCGGGCAACCAGCCCCCAGAACTGGATAGGAGGCTGCATTTCTGTTGTTTTATGCCCCCACTTGGTGGAAGTGGGGTCCTGCTTCCGAGTCTGCCCCCAGAGCCTCGGATCCTTCTTGGTTCCTATGCATAGACAACCTCATGGGGGCTTCTCTCTCCAACCCCTGACTCCCACCCCAATTGCCTGAGAAACAGTCACAGTGAAGGGCAAGAGAGGAAAACCTTACCTCACCTACAGGAAGCCTCCTGAGGGCCGTTTGTGTGTGTCCATTTGTCTTGAAACCCTCTGTGCATAACCCACGTGCGGGTTCTGGTGTGTATGCTCTGTGTTCATTCACGATTCCTCAAGGCTATCCCCACCTCACAAACGGGAATCCAGGCACAGCGGATTTAAGTAACTTGCCGAATATCACTCTGCTCCTGAGGAGCACTTGCCAGTCTGAGGTTCCTGGGACTGGTCTTCTGCCCACTCCAGGGGCGCCCCTGCCCCACTGCCCTGAGAAGCTTGGATGCCCCCTTCCAACCTGGCTGCACTCCCTACCCTTGTCTGCCTGCTCAACCAACAGCGCGTTCCTTGGACCTGGGGTCCCCACACTCTGGTGGGCCTGGCAGCAACACTTGGTCTTCTGGGGTCTGGCATGGAGGGCTGCCAGAGCCTGCCACCAGTGCCCAGCAGCTGCCAACTCGAGGGTGTCAGCCCCTTGAAGCCCACTGTGTTTCCTCCTCCGCAGCCCTGGGGCAGTAAACGGGAGGCATTGAAGGGCTGCGCTCCAGACACCGACTGGGCACCTTCGCTTCCCGGGTCCACGTGAGCAGGCACCCTCCGAGGGAGACTATAACCGATGGGGGGCTTGACCTGGTGCTCTCCAACAATCTGAGGTTGCAGTGGGGTCCACCGCTCCTGCTCCTGCTCCAGCTCCCTGCGGGTAGAGGCAGCATCCTACTGGGAGCCAGGTAGTGGGAGGAGAACCCAGCCGTCAGCCAATCAGTGCAGCGCAGCCCTCCGCCTGTCCAATCAGAGAGAGCCCAGGGATTTGCGGGCAGGGTTGGACCCGGGAAGGTGGGAAGCAGCGCCGCAGACGGTCCCTTGTCTCTTCCTCCTCACCCGTGGGTGATGCTGGGGCTGGCTTTCCGCAAACGCTGTTCTCCTTTACCAGCTGTTGGGGGAGAGGATCAAAGGCCACCGATACCATGCCCCCTCCAGCCGCACTAGGCCTGACGCGGTGCTCACTCCCATCATCCAAGTGTCCCGCTAAGTGTGTTGTAGAGGCAGCGCTGGTTTTCTGGCTCTGGCAATGGAAAGCGTCCCGAGACCCCGTTTCTGATTTGATTCATGCCCACGGCCAGCTCTCCTGGCCAAATCTTACCTTTCCTCCTGGCTCCCATTTTCAGCCCCTTCAGGACGTCCCCCACCCAGGTTCAGACGTGTCTGTGCCCTCACTGGACACCTGACCAGGAGCCCTGACCAGGACCCCTGTCCCTTCTTTGCTCCTGACCACAGAAAAGGGAGGGTAAATCTTCCCTGGCCTCTTTAAATCCTCCACCCCAGTCTCCCAGCCTGACCTGGGAGGAGTGAAGCCCCTGGGCTCTAGGCCTGCAGGCCTCTCTCCCTGGCCACCTGCAACCCCCACCCTCTCATCCCACCTCCCAGCCCATCTCTTTTACTTCTTTGTCTTGTTTGTTCTTGTGTCCAGAGAAGTGATCGTTTCCACCAGGCAGAGATTCTCTTGTTTTAAGCTTTTATCTTTAGTGCTTACACAGGCCGTGGTAGGTGGGCATTAACCCTTAGTTGAAAGACTGGTAGCATGCAGGAGATGGCTGGGGCCAGGGGAGCCCCCCCTTGGTTCTGCCCTCACCTTACACCCTCCCTCTCCTACCCCCCTCCAAAGGCAAGCCTCAGCATCTGCATCAGGCCAAGTGTGGCTGGAGGGGGCATGATATCCTGCAGCCAGGGCAGCAGGACACACCCCTCCTTCCTGCTCCATCCAAGACATGACCCTCTGGACCTGAGGCAGGTGCCTAGGAGCTCAGGTCCTTCCAGGGATGCCCAGCAGAGAGGGAACCTGTTCCCTCATGGCTTCATCCCCTCACCTCATTGGCATCTACCTGCCCTGTGCGGAAGGAGGGAGGGGGAGCACTGACTCAGCTGGGACTCCCAGAGAGAGGTCAAGTTGACTGGGAGGGGTGAGGAAGGAATAAACAGAGTGTTTGTCCTTAGCACGGGGCTCTGGGGCTCCCCCAGTGTTACCAGAAAACAAGAGCATCAAGTCCCACAGGCTTGGAGGAGCAAAGACTGAACAACTTTCCACAAGGTGGGCTTCTCAGAGTCTTTAATGTGTAAACATGCAAAGTCTTTAATTCAGACTTAAACTGAAAAAAGTAGGGAAAACCACTAAAGCATTCAGGTATGACCTAAATCAAATCCCTTACAATTATGCAGTGAAAATGACAAATAATTCAAGGAATTAGATCTGCTATATAGAGTGCCTGAAGAACTATGGATGGAAGTTCATAACATTGTACAGGAGTCCAAGATGAAAACCATCCCCAAGGGAAAAAAATGCAAAAAGGTAAAATGGCTGTCTGAGGAGGTCTTACAAATAGCTGAGAAAAGAAGAGAAGTGAAAGGCAAAGAAGTAAAGGAAAGATATATCCATCTGAATGCAGAGTTCCAAAGAATAGCAAGGAGAGATAAGAAACCCTTTCTAAATGATCAATGGAAAGAAATAGAGGAAAGCAATAGAATGGGAAAGACTAGAGATCTCTTCAAGAAAATTAAAGATAGCAAGGAAACATTTCATGCTAAGATGGGCTTAATAAAGGACAGAAATGGTATGAACCTAACAGAAGCAGGATATAAGAAGAGGTGTCAAGATATTAAGAACAATACAAGAAAGATCTTAATGACCCAGATAACCACCATCAATCACCTAGAACCAGACATCCTGGAGCCTTGGGAAGCATCACTATGAACAAAGCTCTTGGAGGTGATGGGATTCCAGCTGAGCTATTTCAAATCCTAAAAGATGATGCTGTGAAAGTGTTGCACTCAATATGCCAGCAAACTTGGAAAACTCAGCAGTGGCCACAGGACTGGAAAAGGTCAGTTTTCATTCCAATCCCAAAGAATGCTCAAACTACCACACAATTGCACTCATCTCACATGCTAGCAAAGTAATGCTCAAAATTCTCCAAGCCAGGCTTCAGCAGTACGTGAACTGAGACTTTCAGATGTTCAAGCTGGATTTAGAAAAGGCAGAGGAACCAGAGTTCAAATTGCCAACATCCACAGAAGCAAGAGAGTTCCAGAAAAACATCTAGTTCTGCTTCGTTGGCTATGCTAAATAAAACCTTTGACTGTGTGGATCACAAAAAACTGGGGAAAATTCTTCAAGAGATTGGAATACCAGACCACCTTACCTGCCTCCTGAGAAATTTGTATGCAGGTCAAGAAGCAAGAGTTAGAACTGGACATGGAACAACGGGCTGGTTCCAAATTGAGAAAGGAGTACGACAAGGCTGTATATTGTCACCCTGCTTATTTGACTTCTATGCAGAGTACATCAAGTGAAATGCCAAGCTGAATGGAGCACAAGTTGGAATCAAGATTGCTGGGGGAAATATCAATAACCTCAGATATACAGATGACACCACCTTTACAGCAGAAAGTGAAAAGGAACTAAAGAGCCTCTTGATGAAAGTGAAAGCTGGCTGAAAACTCAACATTCAAAAAACTAAGATCATGGCATCTGGTCCCATCACTTCATGGCAAATATGGGGATACAGTGAGAGACTTTATTTCCTTGGTCTCCAAAATCACGGCAGATGGTGACTGCAGCTATGAAATTAAAAGATGCTTGCTTCTTGGAAGAAAAGCTATGACAAATCTAGACAGCATATTAAAAAGCAGAGACATTACTTTACCGACAAAGGTCTGTATAGTCAAAGCTATGGTTTTCCCAATAGTCATATGTGGATGTGAGAGTTGGACCATAAAGAAAGCTGAGTGCTGAAGAATTGATGCTTTTGAACTGTGGAGTCGAAGAAGACTCTTGAGAATCCCTTGGACAGCAAGTGGATAAAACCAGTCAATTCTAAAGGAAATCAGTCCTGAATATTCATTGGAAGGACTGATGGTGAAGCTGAAGCTCCAATACTTTGACCACCTGATAGAAAGAGCTGACTCATTAGAAAAGACCCTGATGCTGGGAAAGATTGAAGGCAGGAGGAGAAGGGGACGACAAATGATGAGATGGTTGGATGCCATCACCGACTCGATGGACATGAGTTTGAGCAAGCTCCAGGAGTTGGTGATGGACAGGGAAGCCTGGTGTGCTACAGTCCATGGGATCGCAAAGGGTCGACAAGACTGAGCAACTGAACTGAACTGAGTGCTGCGGCAGGTGGCCCAGGATGGAGGAAGGACAGAGGAGCCAGACTGGGGGGCGGGGCAGGGGGTGACCCAGGACTGGACTGGAAGAGGAGCCTGCCAGCCTGCCTTCCGCCTTCCGGCCACTCATTCATTCGCTCCTGAACAGTCGTGGAGCTCTCACTTCACCTCGCCCTGGAGGAGCTGACTGGGTTCTGAGAGGGGGAAGGAGGGCGGGAGACTGACACCCAGCCCGCCCGCCAGGCTCTCAGGGCGCAGGGGTGGGGGAGCCGGCGTGCGCGGGCGGAAGCTGGGCGCTTGGGGGCGCGGACGTTCTGTGCGACTTTGGGGGACAGCATTTAGCCTCCCTTCAGCCAGGCAAGTGCTCCCACAGCGGCCTTGGCCGCCCTCCTCCATGGGGCCTTCCCTGTCCTCAACCTGCCGGGCCTGGAGCCCCCGGCCTGCTACCCTCGGGGCCCGACTTGCACTGTTGCCTGGGAAGGGCTTAACTTTCGTGAGTCAGTGTCCACGCTTCGGTTCCCACAGCTCCGGGCAGACACAGTGGGAGGGGCCAGGGGCGGGGCCAGGGGCGGGGCCAGGCTGATCTCTGGCTGGCGCTCAGCCCCCGACCCGCTCAGCTCCCAGAGCCTCAGAGGCGCGGCGGGAGCTCGGCTGGTGTTGGCTGGCCGCTCCGAGGGCTCCCGCGGCCCGAGGTCGCCCGTGCTCGGAGTTCTCCCGCCGCCCGAGACCTCCCTCTGGCTGCGGTCTCTAGCGCCCCGAGATCTCCGGGGCGGGCCGGGGTCTCCGCCCCCACCATGCGGCCGAGGAGGTGAGTGTGTGCGCGGCCGCGTCCTGTAGGTTCGCGGGACGGAGCGGAGGCGCGGCGCGGAGGCGCGGCGCCGGGAAACGAAGTTCTCGCCGGCGACCGGTCGCCTGGCGGGGCAGCGGAGGCGGAGCGGCCTCGGGCTGGGCCGCGGCAGGTGCGGTTACGTGCGGGCAGGAGGGCGGCGAAGGACGGTGGCCTTGCGCGGGTGTGTGCTCCGGCCGGGTCCCCGCCGAGGGGGGGAGCGGAGAGCTGAGAAGACGCAGCGACCCACGCTCACTTCCCCCCTTGCCCTCCCCTGTCCCAGCGGTTACCCAGAGGAAAGAAGGGCGTGACCGCGCTGTGCCAAAGTCACTCATTTACTTCCAATGCGGGCTGGTGCCCACCGCCCCCGAAGCCCCCCACTATCCGCCGCCCGCTCCCAACTCCCCCTCCACTTTTGGCCAAAACGCTGCCTTCAGGGAAGTCTTAGGGTAGGCAGCCTGTGCCCTACTTGATGAGATGGTGCGGTACCTCATCCCCAGGTGTCCCATCACACAACCCAGAAGCACCCACCCCTTCTCCCACCCCCTACCCGCCTCTGTCCCGTCGGTCCCACCACTTAGTCTCCCTAGTCAGAAATGCAGGTAAAGACTATTCCCTCAAGAAAGGAACGTAGAAGTACTGGGATGTCACAGCCACCAGCCACCATGCCCCTGGGCGGGTAGCCCCGTGTGTGCTTTCTCCTATCTGACCCAGGGAGCTGTGGGCTAGGGCAGGGGCAGGGAGGTGTCAGGTGAGGCAGGGGTCACAGCTGGGGTGTGCAGGGTGCAGAGGCTCCCAGACTGGAGGTGCCAGGAGCCTGGGAGCGCTGAGACGCATCTGCTGGCCCCCAGGGCTGAGCTGACCACAGACTGGGGTGGAGCCACCAGATCTGGTTCCAGATTGACTGTGTTCCTTCAGAAGGTTGTCCTGGGGCTGCTCTGACCTTGCCTTGAGGCAAGCATCTTACATCCTGTCTTTCAAATTTCAAATGCTGGGAAAGTATTTTTTTTTTTTCCTGATTTTATACAGTTTCTTGGACCCCATCCGTGCAAAGCCACACTACCAAGGGTCTGGTGACCCCTCTCAATACCCTTTATCACACTCTCAAAATTGCTATGAGGGGCATTCTGTTAACACAGAGCTGGTCCCTGGCAGGGCCTTGCTGTGCTGGGCAGGGCGGCTGCAGTCCTGGCCCCTCTTCCTGAGTTCCTGGCTGCCCCAGGGACTCTGGGCAGATGGGCTGGCTGGTTGTGGATGTATTCCCATTTGGATGATGTGTGTAACGAGCTCTTGCCTAGTCTGGAAGAAGCGGGACTCACCTGGCTTTCTGGTTGTTTCTTCTCAGTCCTGGACTGCTCCTGCTGCTGCTCTGGGGCCTGCAAGCTGGTAAGTGCAGGAGGCACTCTTGGGGAGGCTTTCAAGCCCTTCAGCGCTGAGCAGTAGGTCCCAGGGCAGAGGCAGGTGTCAGTGGGGCCCTCCTCACAGGGCTGCCTGCTTTGCCAGGGGTCCTTATGAGAAAGCTGGGCCCCCAAGCCTGGGTTAATGTGTGGGACTGACAGCCACCAAGGGGAGCACTCCACCAGCCCCCAAGGTTTTGTTTTGTTTCATGCTTGGGGCAAGCACAGTGCAGTTCCACCCAAGTGTTTCAGAACCTCCACTTCCCAGAGGAGCCAGGGGCTGGTCTTCCTGTTTCTTGCAGCCCCTGTGCTCCCCAAAGCCACCAGCATCCAGGAGAGCATGAAATGAGGTGTGGCACCACAGTGGAGATCGAGGCCTTGTCTGGCCCTCCAGCCTGCAGAGGAACGGGCCAAGGCACACAGCCACTCTCCCTGCTGGCATTCCTATGGCTGGAACACCCCAGAGCCTCGCTGGGCCTGCACTGATGGAGCACAGGCAGCATCACAGTGATGCTGAGAAGCTTATGCTTACTTTCAAAACATCTAAATTTTTTTTTAAACCTTTTAATTTTGAATTTGTTATAAAAATCCCAAGAAGTAGCAGAAACCGTGAGGAGCAGTTCCAGTGCCCTAGGGCCTGATCCTCCCAAGGCTGGCCTTCCGCTTGATCACAGGAAACCAGCCCTGGTCCTCCATTGGGGCAGTTCACTGCCAGGGTCCGAATGTTTAAAATACTTTGGCTTCCCTATGTGCTTCTTATTAACACATTCCTTTCCTACTGACATGAGTCACAATTGGAGTTTGAGTCTTGCAACTCAGCAGCTCCCCCCACCCCGCCGCCCCCCATAGGGTGACGTCAAAGTTAGGGGTCAGGTGCGGAAGATGACTTCTGTTCTCTGTGGGTGGTTGCAGAGAGTCAAGAAGAAGTCCGAGCGATGGTGGGCAGCGATGTCCGGCTCCGCTGCATTTACCCTGAAGGAAACAGCTTTGATTTAAACGATCTTTACGTTTACTGGCAAATCAGCATGGCGGGCAAAGGGAATGCCGACTCCGTGGTGACCTACCACCTATCCGGAAACAGCTCTGCCAGCCATGATGACAACCACTACAAGGACCGGGCTCGGCTGTCCTTGGACAGCATGAAGCGGGGCGACTTCTCTCTGCACCTGCGCAACGTCACTCCCCAGGATGAGCAGAAGTTCAACTGCCTGGTGTTTCGGAAATCCTTGGAATTAGAAAAGATTTTGGAAGTTTCGGTCACGCTGCACGTGGCAGGTAAGACAGAGGAAGCGGCCAAGCCGATTTCATCGCAGACTTATGTCCAGGAAGAAGTGTCAGTAAGACCCGTTTCCTGTGGCTCTTTCACCTGTGTGTTCCCTTAAAGAAAACCCCGATCCCTCTGTGGTCTGGTGTTTAACTGTGTGTACAGCTAAGGGGAGCAAAGATCATTCAGCTCCTGAAACTGTTTTCCAGTATCTGAGGCTGCCTGCTTCCATACGGGAGCTCCCCATCTTGCTGTCTTTGCTTTGAACTCTCCAACTCAACCCAATCTAGACTCTTTTGCATAATTCACTTATTTTATTTTTGGCTGCACTAGGTCTTCATTGCTGCATGCGAGCTTTCTGTAGTTGTGGCAAACAGAGGGGCCTCTCTAGCTGTGCTGTGCGGCCTCTCATTGTGGCGGCTTCTCTTGTTGTGGAGCACGGGTTCTAGGGCATGTGGGCCCAGTAGCTGCAGCTCAGTGATGGGCTCAGTAGTTGAGGCTCCAAACTCAACAGCACAGGCTTAGTAGTTGTGGTTCACAGGCTAAGTTGCTGTGCAGCATGTGGGATCCTCTCTGATCATGGATCAAACCTGCGAAATGGCAGGCAGATTCTTTACCACTGAGCCACCAAGGAAGCCCGCCAAACTAGGTTTTTTGATGAAATAAGAAACCAGTGCTGCAAGGCACTAAATGAGGTCAGGAGAGTCAGAAAATGAAAGTGTCTCCAGTAGGCTGCTCGGGGCATCATTCAGTGGACATGGGATCGCCAGCTGTCCATGTCACTAGACTCAAATGAGGCCAGCCCCACTGGGGCAGGAAGTGGGCACTGGTCACTGCTCACCAGACTCAGTAGCCTCCTTATTGACCTGGGGGGTGGCTCTTGGGCAGAACGGAGCCTGTGCTGCTGACGAGACCACAGTTTTTGTTCTGCCCCTGCTCCAGCATCACGGACTCAATGGCTGCCTCCCCTCTGCCCTGGCCCTTGGCATGTGTCCCCCCTTTTCTGACCTTCAGGACCTGGCACCCCTCAGCCCATTTCTCTCCCTGCAGCAAACTACAGCATGCCCGTGGTCAGTGGCCCGTCCCAGGATGAGGAGCTCACCTTCACGTGCACGTCCACCAACGGCTACCCGCGGCCAAACGTGTACTGGATCAACAAGACGGACAACAGCGTGCTGGATGGCGCCCTGCAGAACAGCACGGTGTCCCTGAACGCGCGGGGCCTGTATGATGTGGTCAGTGTCCTGAGGATCGGGCGAACCCCCCACGTCAACGTGGGCTGCTGCATTGAGAACGTGCTGCTACACCAGAACCTCACGAGCGGCCAGACAGGTGAGGTCCCGGGGGACCCCATGGTGCTGCATGCTGACCCCAACCCAAGGCCGGGCTGGGGGTGACTGGGCAGGAGACAAAGCCCCTATGAGGAGACTGGGCAGCAGCATCAGAGGTGGGGCAGGGAGGGGAGGGGAGAGTGTCACCATGCTGAGGGCAGGAGCTGGCTGGTGCTCGGGGGTCAGTTTTAGTGACCCATTTCACAGATGGGGGACTGAGGCTCTGAAAATCTCAGAAGCCACAGAATGAGGCAGCAGCAGCACTGGGATGGAAGCCCCGTTCAGCACGGCCCCCTTCCACACTCTTTGGACATGTGCCCCCTAAGAAGCCAGAACAACTCCTCCACCAGCGGGTCCAGCTGGGCCCAGCCACTGCCCAAGGCCCCCCGTAGAAGGGTGCAGGCAGGTGACTCCTTCGTAGAAGCCATAGGCTCTCTGGGTCTGTGAGTCGCTGTCAGCAGGGTTGAGATGCTGGAGAAGGAGGGCAGGAGCTGGGGGATGGGGGCTGCCAGGAGTGTCTGGCCCGGGCATTCTCCTGGAATACGGGTGCAGCCCTGTGGCTCAGCAGTCACAGTCCTCTGGCTGCACTAAAGGCCTCCTCTGACTCTGTGTCCCAGCAGGATAGTCCGAGGCAGGGGAGAGGGGATGGGAGAAGAGCAGGAGGGTCTCCTGGGGTCGTGGTCTCAGCCTGGCTGCTCTGGGGAACAACTGGGAACCCCTGTCCCCCCTCATCGCGTGCCCACACTCTCTGAATCAGCACCTCTGGAATGTGTTGAAAAGCTTCCGGGGGGTTCTAAGGCACATGGGGGGCCTCACCACTGTCTGGTTTGTAGCTTCTCCAGGTTTGGGGAAACATGGGGCACTTGTCACAAGCCTCCCGGAGAGGGTGTTGCCTGTCTGCCCCTGAGAACCGCTCCCCAAGAGGCACCATCGTGGGGCACTGGGACGGGGGTGCTGGCCCCCTCATGCACTTCCAACAGATTCGGGGTGGCGCAGCTGCCATGGAAAACGGTCTGCTTGTTCCTTTAAAAGCTAAACAGGATCAGCAGTGACCCAGCAGTTCCACACAGCTGGGTGTGTGGCCAAGGGCTCTGGAAGCGAGACTCAGACAAACACCTGTACATAAATGTTCACAGCAGCTTATTCACAGTAACCAAAAGGTGGGGACGCCCAAGAGTCCATAGGTGGACGAAGGGGTGAGCACAGAGTGTCCATCCACAAGGTATAGCGTTACTCAGCCACGAAAAGGAGCGAAGCTCTGAGCATGCTGCAGCGTGGATGAGCCATGCAAAAGATGTTCAGTGGGAGAAGCCAGACAGAACAGTCCTCAGCGTATGACTGCACTGATACAAAATGTCCGGAATAGGTAAACCCAAACAGACAGGAAGTAGATTAGAGTTTGCCAGAGGGCTGGGGGAGGGAAGGGCTTCCCAGATGGTGCAGTGGTAATGCAGGAGACCCAGAAGACTCGGGTTCGATCCCTGGGACGGGAAGATCCCCTGGAAAAGGGAATGGCAACCCACTCCAGTATTCTTGCCTGGAGAATTTCATGGACAGAGGAGCCTGCAGGCTGCAGTCCATGGGGTTGCAAAAAGTCAGACACGACTTATTGACTGAACTCGCATGCATGCCTGGAGGAGAGGGTGGGGAGTGACTGCTGGTGGGCAGAGGGTTTCCCTTTGTGGCATGAAAAGTTCTGGAATCAGATAACAGTCATGGCTGCATGAACTTGTAAATTAGGAAACACCACTGAATGGTTAAAAAATGGTTAATTTTGTTCTGTGACTTTCACCATTTTTTTTTTAAGCCAGCAATTAAGCTAGAAAGAATTAAAGTTTAAAAAGCCAGGAAGACTTATGCTTCCTTCCACGCCATCCCCAGGTGTGAACCTCTAGGCAGCACTGGGGTTACAGGTCTCACCGGTGGGCTGAGGAGAAGGGGCATCCCAAGAAGAGATGAAGGCTCACCTGAAAGAGGAAATCCTTGTCTCCGTCAGCTTTATAGCTTAAAAACCACCAAGTGCCTCTAGGAAGTCTTGTTGGATCAGTGCTTCTCTTAGCGCCCAGTCCTTCAGGATGAAAAAAAAACCGCTTTTCCTCCCTGTCTATAAGCCCTGCATGATTTTCCTCTCCTGCAGAAACGTTCACAGGAACCAAGGACAGCATCACAGAGGACCCCGTCGATGGCAGCCCCAGCGGGGAACACCAGCCGATTCTTGGAGTCCTTGTCGTGCTGGCCGTGATCGTGTCCCTGGCTGTCGCCACAGGCTGGCTGTGCAGGAGCAGGTGTCAGCCCAGAAGCTACACAGGTATGGGGACGCCTGTGCTGTGGACAGCGCACTTTTGCGTTGTTGGGGTGTGGGGCCGCCTTTCCCAAGATGTTTACAAGCTCTGAGAGGTGTCGCTTTCACGGGACACGCAGTTTAACCGTGCTAACGAGCATGAGCGTAGTAGCTGCAGCATGCTCCTGGGTGGATCTCAGCCTCCAAGATCCTGACACTGCCCATCCCCGAAGGGAAGGCCAGTCTCCTGGGTTTGGGGGAGGATGGAGGACTCTACTAATGTGGAGGTCAGGTCGCAGTGCCCCTGTGGAGGCTGAGCTGCCTTCTAGTCCCTTCAAGGCCTTCTGTCCAATTCTGGCCAAACTCAGACAGATACAGAAAGTCTGGGGTTTGGCTACGTGAAACGAAGAAGCAGGGCTCACAGTGGGAGCAGGAAAGCCAAGAGTGTGGACCCTGGAAGCACCCAGGGGTCAGCGAGAAGGGCTGAGGGCTGGCTTGGGCCCCGCACAGTCTTCCCAGGTCAGCCTGGAGGTAGAGGTCAGTGGGCATCCCCAGAGGTCCTATTAACAGAGTCAGGACCCACTGAGACCCCCCCCCAGAGAGTGAGAAAGGGGAGCGTGGCTGGACTTAGGACCCAGCTCATGGCGGGAGGCCCGCCTGATGAGAGGGTTTCCACCTGTGGCCCTGGGGTGTCCCCCTGGCTGCCAGCTTCCACCTCCTAGAGACGTCGCCTGGTGCCCTGGAACCCAGGCCGTGAAAGCCCTCAAGCCTCTCCAGGTGCTTCCCACCTGACCTCCTACAAAGTCTCGTCCTGGGACTTAGGGTGGCCTGAGAAGCCCCTCACCTGAGCAGGAAGCCAGAGGAGGGTTGAGTGGGGGGAGGGTACTGAACAGGGGCCCCTTGGGGTCTTCAGAGAGGCCTTGCTTCACTACCCCACCCTGAGCATTTACGCTTAATTCCCGCAGGTGCCCAGGTGGAAAGGCCGGAGCTGGCGCTCGCGGGTGAGTTTGCCGGGAGGGAAGGAGATGTGTGGAGGAAGCTCGGATCACTCAGGCAGGGTGGCTGGGTGCTTGTCTCTCTGCACAAGCATGGCTCAATGACCAGGAAATAGGTGCTTCCAGTGCACAGCTGGTGGAACCCTGAGTGGAGGCCTTCCCTCCTGGCGTGGTGCCCTGTCCTCTGCTGACTCTGGGATTTTCCAAATGTTTGCAGGAGCAGAGAGCCTGGAGCATGAGGCCCCGCCCCACACCCTGTCTCCATTCCCCTGGTCTCCCTCCATCACAGCCCTCAGGGTGGGGCTCTCCAGCAAGTCCAGACCCTTTGTGCAGACGAGCACCTCAGAGTTCCCACACAAACGTCACGTGACTCCTGCCCTGCTCTGGGGAAGTATCACACACAAAGCCTTTGGTTTCGGTTTCCCACTGACAGGTGCCTCAGGCTGCCAGGGCCTTTGGGGTCCTGCCAGCCGGCTCCATGCCTGAAGCCAGTGGCCTCACCTCTCTGAACCCCGTTCCCCGCCAAACGGCCTTGAGAAGGGTTGTCAGGGAAGGGTGAGCACGACCCACGCGACGTGCCTGCCCACCTGTTCACCCAGGTTATTCCCAGCCCGCGGCTGCCTGGTGCCGCAGCAGATTCACTCCCGAGGCCTGTCCCCGAGGCCCATCCTGGAGGATGCGGGACACAGCTTGCTAAGGAATCCGGGCCCACAGACCTGAGAGTCCAGTGTGCACTGCCTGCAGGCGTTCTCAACCCTGTTTTCACTGTACTGGGCCCTGAGAAGACCAGTCTCTGCCGCCAAAATGAGAATAAGTGGATTCCAGGCTCACGCTCTCTCCCCTCTTTCCTTCCAAGGGCACGTGTGATGAGGGACCCCCCAGGACGAGGCCAGGGCTCCCAGGAGATGCTGCCAGCTGGGACGTCAGATGGCAGCTCAAGAACTGACTCAGACAGGCCAGGCAGAGGGGACCATCTGCACCAGAAGCTCGGGGCTGCATGGACACTGGCCTCCTGGCATCGGGGGGATGTGAAAGGCACCCTTGGAAGGACCACGCTGATCCCGGGAGCATGTGTCAGCTGCTGCCCCGATCCCAATGAACCTTTCAAAAGTTTGGCATGGTGGCTCCCCAGGGCTACACATGCCCCCAAGTAGGTGGGCCCCCCACCTTTGCCACCAAACACAGAACAAGAGAAGGGCCGTGACAGCTGCTTCCTGCTACCAGCCCCGGACCCAACTCGCTGGGGGATGAACTGCTGAAGCTGGAGGAAGAATGTCTGGTTCAGGAAGAGGTGTGCGGAGCCCTCTCTTCCAGATGATCCGTGCTGGGCAGTGGTTGCTCCAGGTGCAGCGGCCACTCTCTGGGTCTGCATGTGAGGCTCCCACTCCACCTCCAGCCCAAAGGCCCCGTGTCTGTGTGCATGTCCTGAAGCACAAAACAGGAAACACTGGAAAGCCCCCTGAATTCACGTCTCTTCAGGATGCTCACTGGGAGGAAAACTTGACCTCCTTTGTTTTGGTCAGAAGCTAGGTTTCCCTCCTCAAAAGCACATGGAATTTTAGGAGAAGCTCTGTGCTGGGCTGAGCAGCTGGACAGGGCAGCCAAGGGCTTGGACTCTACTGTAGGCGACACGTGGGCAGGTCTGGGACAAGCATTTCCAGTGGACACCAGTGTGGACCGTCATGGTCCTTCACAGTGGGGCCATGGGTGGACAGAGGGTGACCTCCCGGCCACGGCAGCTTTTCTTCAAACACGGCAGACATTCCCTCAAATCTCGCTGGGCAGCCCCTGCCAGCCCCACACTGTTGCCTGTGCCCCCACCTGCCTCCTCTGAGGAACTGCAGGGTCACAGCAGCAACCTTGCCTCACCCAGGGGGTCCCTGGAGCCCACCAGGCCCGCTGGGTGACCGGAGTGGAGCCGTGGCCAAGTCCGGGGGCAGGTGGCCCGATGCCCTGCCCCCGTCCAGGTGGTTTCCATGTTAATTCCAGGACTGCATCCAGCAGCTCAGTGTTCCCAGCAGGTTCTGTAACGGAGTCTGCCAGGTCGCCTGGTGGGCGGCGCACCACCCCCCACCCCCCCAGGAAACAGGCCTGTCGCCCTGTGGTCATTCAGCACCCACGGGTGTGTGAGACCTGCACCTCCCAGACCCAGACTTGCAGCAAACTCAACATGGCGGCTTGGCGTGGATCCTGAGTCAACAGTGTCTCAAGAATCCTGCGTATGTTTGTACCAAAAACCCTCACATGGCCTGTACATGAGTGTGCTGTGGGATCCACACAGACTTTTAATATGAAAGCATTAGAAGGCATGTGTGGTTCCTCAGAGAATGACAGAAGGGTGACTCATGGCATCTCGAGCAAGAAGGCCGAGTGGCAGGTGGGGCCGGGCAGGTGGGAGCACCCAAGTGGATACAGACAAGTGGGCGTGGCCTGTCCACAGTGACTGTGCTGTGATGCCAGGACAGGTACCCAGGAGGGCTGCTCCGCCACCCCGCTGGAGGCCCTGCCTGCAGACCCTGAGCAGCCTCTGGTGGGGGTGGGATGGGGAGGGGGCATCTCAGCCTGGCAGGATGGTGCAGCTGCGGGGAGACCGAGTCTGATTCCAGCTTGCCAATCAGAAGCAGTTTCCTTCTCGGGGAAGCAGCAGGGCTGGCTCTCTGGCTCAGGCCCCCTTGACATCCTGGCCCAGGAGGGCCCCTAGGGGTTTTCTCCCACTTGCTTGTGGGCTCTGCCTTGGCCCTGGCCTTCCCGAAGCTGAGGCCACGCCCTCCAGGCTCCGTGCCAGAGTCGTCATCTTCCTGCTGGGCTCCGACCGACCCTCCTGGCTGCCTCCGGGCCTCTGGGGCCGAAGCAGTGCCTGCTCTGTCCAGCTCGCACAGGTCACCCCCGGCCAGTTCACCCTGGGGCCTCTGCTTGCGTCTCAAGCTGTGTTATGGATAGCATGTGAGTGCCGAGTTTTGACATTTTTGGAAGCCTGGTTCCAGAGAATATAAGCTATTGGCATGCCTGGGTCCAGACACTTTGGTCAGCATGCGGACCAACTCAGTCCTCTTGGCCAGCCCTGATTGCGGTGGGGGACCCAGGCCCTGCCCCTCCAGAGTGGCCCCGTCTCCCGGGGGACATGGGTCAGCGTGGAGGCATTTGGTCACTCTTGGGGATTTCTACTGATGGTGGGGGGGCACTTCTCAATGTCCCACACAGGTGGGGTCCTGCCCAGAGGTCAGTAGCCAAGACTGAGGATCCCCATGTCACCTTTCCCCGCAGGGCAGGGCAACAGAGCTGCTGTCAGGGTCCCTATCTGTATGGGCTACAGGAGAGGTGACTGATAGTTCACCAGGGAACATTCCAGGTCAGGGGTTGGGCACGAGTCCAGGGTGCTGGCATTGCCATGGGTGGAGGCCACAGGCTGCAGGAGTCTGGTCTCTGGGAGCCTGTGGCCCCTGCCCCCTCTGCCCTGCATACAGCAGGTATGCAGTGAACACCTGTCAGGGAGGTGGAGCCTGCTGGCAGGGGGAGGCTCGTCGAGAGGGCAGGGGGCAGAAGGGAAGCCGCGTGACCAGCACACCCCAGTTTCCTTTCCCACAAGGCAGGCAGCTGGAGCCTGGTTCTGTCTCCCCACGCCCTGCAGCTTGGATGCTCCCTGTGACTGCAGCCCCCACCCTGGGGAGGGCAGCCGTGGCATTGGAGACCCTCAGGAGAGGGCCACCCTGCTCTGCCAGTGCCCGTGAGGCCCTGGTGCTGTGACGATGGTTGCTGGTTGGGCCGGAAGCTGGCAGGCGGCTCAGGACAGTGCCTGGGCCAAGCAGGCATATCCTGTCTGCATCTCCTTCCAAGCCCCGGCTTCTCAGAAGGAGGCCGTTTCCAGTCAGAAGGCACTGACCTGGCACCATTCTGTCCTTGGTGACTGGCGCCCCATCCCCGCACTGGCCCAGCCCAAAGATGGTACCCCCACAACGTGGCCTGCACTGTGTTCCCCACCCTCATCAGGCCCACCGGGCACCGCTAACCACCTGTCTGCTGCATTCCTGAATGTTCTCCAGCCCTGACTCAGCACCCGCCCCCAGCTGCCCAGGGCTCCTTCCTGACTCCTGAGTCCCATGGGGAGAGCCTCCTTCATTACTAGTAAACACGTCATGCTTTCCTCGAATCCGTGTTGATCCTGCTGTCGTCGTCAGAGAGAAGTGAGAAACTGGGCTTTTGTCACAGGGGCAGGGTAGGACAGCTCCAGGGGGTGAAGGTCTGGGGAAGGCTGGACCTTGTCCAGGGGCTTTACTGTCAGGAATTTGGGGCTTGTCTCAGTGACCCCTGGGCTCAGCCTGAGCTCCGGGGAGGGGGCTTCTGCCACTGCTGCTGTTGGGGGGGCACAGTGCACACTTCCTGGGGGTGGGGGCTTGAGTCCCCACGAGACCCCCATGAACAGGCTCCAACGCCCAGAAGCTGTGCAGGCTCTGGCCGGCCACCCCGTGTCAACAGAACCACGGCCATACCACCTTCCAAGTCTCCTAAGGACCCAGATAGGTCTGGGTCTTGGGGGTGTGACCCCAAGGGCAGGAACTGGCCAGGATCCTCCTCCCCTCTCCTGCCCCCACCTCCTCACCGTGCGCCAGTCCCCATGGCCTCAGGGTCCTGGGGCCTGAGCTCCCCCTGCCCCTGCCCCCTGAGGCCGATTCATCCCCAGGTTGCACATGCTGGGAGGTTGCAGGCTGCTGGGAGTGGGCCGACCAGGAAAGGGGGACACTGCCACACCAGGGCCCAGGCTGGGGGAGGAAGTGGTCTCCCCAAGGCAGGTGGCTGTGATCAGAGAGGCAGGGGAGGACCCGGGGCACATCTGATCCACGGAGAAGAGGGTCTGGAGAGCGTGGCTGTGCATGTGTGGTTCAGGTACCCCGTGCACTTCCCCACGGGCTCCCGGCAGATCCAGGGCAGGACCCCTCACCCAAACCCAGAAAGTGACACAGCGGTTTGGCTAAAATGCAGCCTGAGAGGGCTGCTGGGCCCAGACCCAGGGGCCACGACAGGCAGGACCTCTATGTGGGGTCTGTCTCCTCTGGGGCGAGGGTGCTGGGACTCACCCAAGCTGTGAGGCAGTGAGCTCCCAGGAGGGGCCCCAAGCATCTTAAACAGCAGATGTCTGCTCTCTCTGGGTCTAGAGGTCAGAGTCCAAGATGAAGGCGTGGGCAGATGAAGGCATTCCCTGACCTCTCTGCGTCTCCTGCAGCTTCCAGAGCCTGCAGGTGACCCCGGCACAGCCCACAGCCCTGTCTCTGGTGCTCTCCTCTCCTTACATGGACACGGGTCACTGCATTAAGGACCACCCTATCCAGGGTGACCCCATCTTCACTAGTGACATCAGCTGAGACCGTTTCCCAGTGAGGTTCCCTGACATGAATTTGGGGGACCCTGTGCGACTCCAGGGAAGATCCCCTGGGGGAGGGCACGGCAACCTTCTCCAATATTCTTGCCTGGAATGTCCCACGAACAGAGGAGCCTGACGGACTACAGTCCATGGAGTCACAGAGTCAGACACTGAGGCAACTGCTCATTTCCAAGCAACTCACTACGGGAGGAGGAGAGAGAAAGATGGAGCAATGGGGAGGGGACCCCAGAGGGGTCGGGAGAGGGCAGAGACTGAGCAGAGGGGAGGGCTGAGTTCCGACCCAGTGGCCACCGCCCTTTCCCCTGTGATGACCGCACCCAGTATGGCCTTCTTCACGCCTCCCCTGCAAGGAGCACCTGCAGGAGCTGGGCCCAGTGGGTGAACACCGGCCCCCACTCTTGTGCCGATCGGAGTTCTTTCCCTGCAGGAGCACCTCATGGGTGCCACGGGGGGGCCCGCAAGTCCCTCTGCAGGGTGCTGGCCCTGGTGCCCCGTGTCCTCCTCGCCGAGATCCCCATCCTGGCCGGTGTCCAGCTCTGGACCTCAGGTCAGCCTGCAGTCAGCACCGAGCCCATAGGGCAGCTACAGAGGCCGTGCGGCCAGGGGAGGGACAGGCCCCCACCTTGTTCTGAGCCTTCCCTGGGACCCATGCCCCCTGCCCGCTGGGTCAGAGCCCTTTGGAGGCGTGGGCACCACCCCTCCCCGAGTACGTGTACTCAGACATGGCCTGCTACAAGGGATGCTGGGAATTGCAGTCTTGGGTCTCAGGAGGCCATGCGGACTGGGCCAAGGCTGGAAGCCAAGCCAGCAAGGAGGTCCTTGGGAGGAGAAGCAGCTGACCCTGGAGGAGGGACAGGACAGACACAGCTGTGGCCAAGGCTGCAGGGGAGGGGCCGTGAGAGCGACGGGGCTCAGGCTCAGGAGGACAAGGTCCAGCAGACCCCATTTAACCCTGAATGCCAGGCACTGCCTCCCCACTGTCTCCCACCCCTCCTGACTTGCCAGGCGCAGGGTCACTGCAGACTGCCCACACTACAAGGCCTGGTGCCCAGGGAGGCCAGCCCCTACGCTGACTCAGGTGGAAACACCAGCATTGGAATTTTCATTCCAGATGCCAAATCCAAGAGGCTTCACAGCCACACTTCAGTTTTTTAAGGTAAGAATTACTTAAAAAATAAAAACCAAAACCACTTCCTAAAAAACAGGAGTGGATGGGAAATGCCAAGCCTCGACTCTAACCAAGTTCAGTTGCTCAGTCGTGTCTGACTCTGCGACCCCATGGACTGCAGCACACCAGGCTTCCCTGTCCATCACCAACTCCTGGAGCTAGGGTTTTTCAGCTTGCTCCTTGGAAGAAAATCTATGACCAACCTAGACAGCATATTAAAAAGCAAAGACATTACTTTGTCAACAAAGTCCATCTAGTCAAAGCCATGGTTTTCCAGTGGTCATGTATGGATGTGAGAGTTGGACTATAAAGAAAGCTGAGCACTGAAGAATTGATGCTTTTGAACTGTGGTGTTAGAGAAGACTCTTAGAGTCCCCTGGACTGCAAGGAGATGCAACCAGTCAGTCCTAAAGGAGATCAGTCCTTTCTAGTCATTGGAAGGACTCTAAGCAAATGTTCACTCAGTTGTGAGTGAAGCGTGGTGGGAGTGGGGGTGGGGTGAGAGGAGGCACAGCTAGCGGCCAGGAGAGGCCGGCCTCGCAGAGCGCACGGGGGTTGGTGTGTCCAGACCTGGATGACATGGGGGAGCCCCGCCCTCACCAACGCTCGAGGGCCACTCCCGCAGGACTGGGACGGCCTGGCGTGACGCAGGACAGAGCACCGCATGGCCGGCGCATAGGAAGGCACGGGTCCCGACGGCTCAGCCGCCGGGCGCCTCGCACCTGAGTCGCCAGGGACTTTCCACCTCTGCCCTCAACCGCTGGACATGCAGGGCTGTGTGCACGGAGGCGCAAAGCACCTGACCCGCAGAGCCGTTTTCCGTTTACACCCGTGTCTGCGAGCATCCTCTTAGAACCTTCTACTTCAGTTAACTGATTGGGTTCCCTGTTTATCTTCCAATGAAACCTCCACATTAGAAAATGAAACTTCATTACTGGGAGTCTAAGCAGACACCCCCACCCCGGCCCTGCCCCATTTGGGAAGGAAGAGGCTTCATGTCACCAAGTGGATTTCGTGGATGGATCCCCAGGGGTTGAGGCAGGTGGGAAAAGTCACTGAAGGGGATTAGGGGGTTGGGCTGGCCAGGGTCAGGGGCTGATGACGGGAAAACCTGAAGTTTAGCTTCGGAGGACAGTAAAATCTCCCCAGCTTTCAAGGGCTATTTATAAACCTTTATTTAATGATGGGATAAACCCGGGAATCCCTCACCTTCTATAATAAAGTAAAGCTAAAAGTAGAACTGTGACAAAGGGCACGGAAAAAGCTGTCAACTACAAAGACCCAGGTCTGGAAAGGGCTCCTGGCTGTAGACGAGAGGCCCACAGTCAGGGACACCCCACAGCCAGAGGGAAGCCCCAGGGCAGAAGGACACCCCAAGGTCAGAGGGGACCCTCCAGGCACTGAGGACGGGGTGACTCTGGACACAGAATCAGAATGAGCGACTGTGGCTTCAGCAGGATGTTCCTGGAAGGACTCTGTGGAGCAGCTGCTCACCGGTGCCCGGCCTGGCAGTGCACTTGCTGCTGTTTTTCTCTGGGACAGTGGTCCTGTCCATGGGGGGCGTGGGTGCCATGAGGGTGTCTGCTCTGGGCAGAGCCTGGGCATTGGGATTGACAGATGGGGGGGGGGTCATGAGGGTGGCTCTGCACCACTTTAACATCGGGCACACCTGCAGGAGCCAGAGGCATCCCTGATGATCATGGGCCCACAGGCTGGGAGAATAGCAGTAAAGCTCAGCTGGGGGAGAGGCGAAGCAAAGAACTCGCTTAAGATCACCTCCCAAACTTCCTGTCTGCCTTTAGGGCCTAAAAAAGGAAGTGACACTTTTGTAGTCAAGAAGCCAAATCAGAAAGAAGCCTCTTACGCTCGGAGGGCTCCCAAAGCAAGCCTGGCACTCCTCCCAGAGCCAGGAGGACGGCAGGCCTGGTCCCCCCCCACCGATGTGAGGGCCACTAGGAGGCCACGGTGCCGGCCTGGGGCTGAGATGGGTCGGCCAGGCCCCTCCGCGGGGGATGGCGCTGTGCTCTGCCTCACCCCCACATCCTCCCCACCCTATCCTTCCCCGCACATACCACCCCCACCCACGGCTCTGCGAGGACCAAGGAGAGAGGGCTTGCGATGTTCCGGGAAGGGACAGGATGCGGTTAGGATGCCAGATCTGCTTCTGTGACTGTAGGGGTGGCCTGCCTATGGGGGACAGGATTGTCAGATACTGGGGTGGAGGAGAAGGAGCCTGTCCGTCCCAGGGCCCAGCTGTCCTTGGGCTGGACTGTGACAGCCCCCAGCCTGGGGGAGGGACCTCCAAGCCCAGCCACAGAGGCAGATCCTCTGGTCAGAGCTGGGGGTGGCCTGTCTGCCAGGTAGGCTAACTCACACAGGTGTGGCTCAGTGCTGCCTGAATCCTGTGCCCAGACCTGCCAGTTCCAGCTCTAAGCTGCCCAGCTCCCCCTTGACTTCTCTCCCGGAGGGTGCAAGGTGTATGATGAGGAGGTGGACCATGAGATTGAGGGAAGGGATGGCTCATTCCTCCGAGACTCCCACTGAGCTCCTTCAGAGGAGGTGGATCTGGCCCAAGGGACTGCCCATCAGGACATGCAGCCTGGAATGCTCCAGGGTCCACCCCTCAAGCCACAAGGTCCCAGGAGCCCTGGGCATGTTGGCAGGGATGGGTCACTGATCAATTCAGATGTGTGTCCCTAGGCAGGTAGGTCAGGGAAGCATGTACAGGTATGAAAGAGACATGGAGATTAAGGTGTAGAGGGAAGTGACAATGGACAGAAGGAGGTGATCAGATGCATACACAGACTAGGTCTATCCATTTTTAGCAGGGGGAGCTGTGCCGCAGAGCCTGTAGGATCTTAGTCCTCGGACCAGGGATCAAGCCCATTCCCTGCGGTGGAAGTCCTAACCCCTGGACCACCAGGGCGTTCCCTACACACAAACTGCTTTTAAATTGTTTGTGTCAAATTCCGAAACCCCTTCAGTTTTTTTCTGAAACAGTTCCAGACTAGCTGGACTCCCTCCACTAGACTCTCGAGCTGACCTCCTGGTCTCACCACGTAAAGAAGAGATCGAGGGCTTCCCAGTTGGCTCAGTGGTTAAGAATCTGCCTGCCAATGCAGGAGATCGGGCTCCTTTGCTCAGACAAGAGCACACAGGAGGGGCCCCGGGCCATGGGGCCATGAAGGAGCTCTTCCCTCCCCGTGGGTTCAGCCCGTAGAGGTGGGGGCAGGCAGGAGAGCAGAAGGACGGGCTGCTGCCCCAGCTCCCTCCTGAGAGGGCAGGCTGCCCGGGGTCCAAGCCTCCATCAGGGCGGTGGCCACTCTGCAGGTGCGCACCCGCTGGGCAGAGCCGGTCACGCTCTGTCACCTGTGTACAGCACCCCCGGCCTGTGTCTTCCTAAAGCCACGCCGTGACTCGCGAGCATTTGCATGGCCGGAAGTCACTGCTTCCTAACAACACTGTCACGCAGGTGGGACACGCGTGATTGCCACTTCCCGGGGGCAGGGGCTGAGCGTGACCCACTGCCCATCTCAGTGCTGACGGCAGAATCTTCCAAGGCCAGATTCCAGCCTCCTCCTGCCATGCCCAAGATGCCGCTGCCCTACCACCTGGGCTGCTGGGTGTTCCCCAGCGCTTAGATCTCGGGTGCACACCCCGGGTTCCGTTAGGGCTGTCTGAGAGTATTCAGCAAAGTTCCAAAGTGGGCCGATTGCTGGGAATCCTGCAGCTGGTGTCCGGGGAGCCCGGCCCCTGGGATGGGGGAACAGGGCTGGTCACGGCCACGGCCACAGAACAAGCTCATGTCTCCTGATTTTACAGAAAGAAGCCAAAGCCCAGGGGGTTGTGGCCAAGGCGGTGACTGAGTTGGACCCAGGACCACGGCTGCCTGCGGTCCAGACAGGCAAGGCACTTGAGACACAAAGACAAAGGTGGGCTCACCCACAAGCCAAGGCTGTACACTTGAACCTGTACATGCCTTCCTCCTGAAGCTGGACCCTCTGGGCACCGTGGACCCCAGGCAGTGGGAAACAGCCACTAAATATTCAGGAAATTTGCAGCCCATCTCACAGGGCTGGTAACTTGCACCCACAAGAAGGCTCGGTTGGGGTAGGTTCCCTCTTCTCTGGTGCCTGCTGTAAGCTCAGGACCCTCCCCAAATGATCCGGGTCCTTGCATTTTTTGTCCTAACATCCTACCCAGTGAAGTTCTGCTCTGTACAAAGGCATCCCCAGTACAAGCCAGCCAAGGGCACTTTCCCTAAGTAACAGTCCTGGGCAAGGAACCCATCATTTACTCCCCAAATCTGCGAACAAATGTCGGTGTCTTTGCTTTGTTAATGACTATTGAGTGACTGATTGTCACAGGACCCCGTCTGAACACAGACCCTTGCTCACAGCCTCTCCCTGGGAAGTCCCCGGAGATGGTGTTCTTTGCTCAAGAAATAGCCCTCAGCCCCTGGACATCACTTTTGTGGCTTGCTATGCAGCAGCTCCTTTCGATAAAGGGAATTTCCATCCGTTCGTTAAAAACACTTTTTTTAACGGCCTCTATTTTTAACACTGAGGTTTCTCAGCTGAGGTCCCACGTCTGTCTGGTGGGGTCTGCAATCCCAGACATTTCCCTTCTCGGGCAACTGGTCCCCTGCAGCGCTGTGCACGCCAGGCAGGCACTGGTTCCGTTCACTTACTTGTCCATCCAGCGGTCACTGATTCCGCTCCCACCCCTGCCCCCACCCCCAGGAGGGGTGTGCTCACAGAGAGCCAGGTGGGGGTTGGGAACAGGCAGGCTTCAGGTCACAGGTGAGACACACAGAAGTCAGGTGAACATGATGACGTGGAGAAAGCAGGGCTCTGGGGGGAATAAGAGGAGGGGGGTTGGGGGGACCCTGTCTTCACATTCTGCAGAGGTTTTGGAGGGGTTGACATGTGTCCAAACCTATCCTCTGTCTCCATCACTCATTCACTCATTCTGGGCCCCCTGACACGTCCCCCACCAAGGAGCAGTGACCCCCTGAGAGGTGACAGTTATCAATCATCTCCTAAAGGGGTGACCCAGGCTGATGGAGAAACCAGGGATGTTCTTCCTGTGGTGGTTGGCGAGGCCTGTGGAGAGGGGACTTTGGAGAGGTGGGCAGCAGCCCTGGGGCTACTCTTGCCCAGGGGTTAGCAGGGGCCCCACTGACCCCTTCCCCAAGATAAAGGATGTTGGGTCTTGTCTGGAGGCTGGCGAGTCTTTTGAGGAATAGGTTCGTGCTGATGGGGATGCTCAGTCATGGATGTGGAGAACACTCCTGCCCCCCACCTCGTGCTCCCAGTGGCGAACACTCCTGCCCCCTTCTCCGTGCTCCCAGTTCCTGTCCTGTCTCTGAACCCACGGAGGGCTGTCCCTGTAGGGACAGGCAAGGGACAGGCAGGGTCCTGTGTCATCCGGTCACCAGACTGGGCACATCACGTTGCCCGACCATCCCCGCTGCATGTTGTTGCCCCACCCCAGCACGATCTGTCTGCAGGGGCTCCAAGTCTTGGGAATTCTGGCACTAGTGGGTAGGGTGAGGGCTGCATAAGTGTCCCGAGGGTGCTGCAGGGCGAGCAGGGTGCCTGCCCTCTCCTGACTCCCTGGCCCGCCGCTGGAAGTGTCTCAGATCTCAGGTCCCTACCCCTGGAGAGGCCTGCCCGCTGCCTCCGAGAGGGTTAAGGTTAACCTGGTTAACAACTGCTGGCAGGGGCGGGCTATTAGCACAGCTCTGAGTCAGTGATGGGGGTGGAGGGAGGAGGGAGCTCTGAGGATCTCCAGGCTGCTCAGGAGCTTGGGGAAACTTCTTCCAGACTGCTCCCAGGGGTGACTCATGACATGGCTGATGCCCCTGTGCTTCAGGGAAAGAAAAGCCTGGAAATGACCCAAAGTGTGCCCCTGGCTTTCAGAAGTCCCAGTGGTCACCTCAGGTGTCCATGTGAAAGTAGCGTGGTCCTGCTCCGCAGTTCTTATCCCCCTCAGGACCCTGCTCTGTGGCCCTGATCCCCACACCCAGACCCTGCTCTGTGGTCCTGACATCCCCCCAGGGCCCTGCTCGCTCTGTGTTCCTAACCCTAGCCACAGGGCCCAGCTCCATAGTGATGGACAGCCTAGACCTTTACCCTCTGATCTGGAGGCCCATGAGAAAGCAAGATTCAGAATAAGGAGCCCAGGATGACCCCTTCAGAACAGTTCCCCCGTGGGCCCAGGGGACTTGCACCCACGGGAGCAGATGGGAGGGACGTGTGGATAAACGTCCTTGAGGGACACGGTCCAGGTCAGCTCCCGAGCCCGGGCCTTCATCCCTGCCTCCCGGGCTCAGCTTCACACGTCTTCCAGCCACACAGCTATGAGCATGCCTGTTAAGTCCCTTCAGTTGTGTCCAGCTTTTTTTCGACCCCATGAACTGTAGCTCACCAGAGCCCCCGTCCATGGGGTTCTCCGGGAAAGAATGCTGGAGGGGGTTGCCGTGCCTTCCTCCAGGGGATCTTCCCAACCCAGGGAATGAACTCGAGTTTCCTGCATCTCCCGCACTGCAGGTGAACTCTTTACCACTGAACCACCTGGGAAGCCCTATGTTATGAGCCCCCATCCCAAACCTGCAGGGCTCCGTCCCCCTGTCCACTCAGCTCACAGGCCCCATCTCCCATCAGGGCCTTCCCCACAGCTCCAGTGGGGTCTGACATGACTGGAGGAAGAACAGCCATTTGGGCCCCTTGGTCACCCAGGCCTGGTGCCCCTGTAGAGTTCTGACCAATCTGGGCTGCACCCAATGATGGGGGTGCTGACACCTTTGCCTCTGTGGTCTCCTTGGAAGCTGTGCATCCCAGGAGGGAGGGCAGGAGGCCCCCAGAGGGGCTGGGAGCTGTGTCTGCAAGGGAGGAGGAGGCACACTCGGACAGCAGGCCCACAGTGGGGGTTGCGAAGAGAGAACAGTGGAGCCCTGGAGGGGACACGCTACCAGGCCATCACGGCACAGACTGGACAACAGACACAAGACAGACCCAGTCCAAGGAATTCAGCAAGCTCTTGTCTTGAGCAGGCCTCACACTCGGCAGCCTGGACCTCTGGGGCCATGTCACTCTGTCCTGGGCCTCGCGGGGTGCCGAGGGGCATCCTGACCCTGCGCATAGCTCACCAGCAGTGCCGGCCTGGTGGTGACATCCCAAAATGTCTGCAGACATTGCAGGTCAAAGTCACACCAGGGGAGAACTCTGTTGTTGACAGACAGAGCCACATCCCCCAACAACGACCATGTCTGAGCCACCTGCCCCCGAGGGTCCGAGTCAGTGGTCGGGCCCCAGGTAGGGGTGATGCTGGTTGCTCCCTGCGTGGAGCAGACACACCGCCTCCCCAATCCAGTGACCTGGTCGGGGACACGCGCGCGGTGAATGAAGGAGTGGAAGAAGAAGGAACAGAGGGAGCAGGGGAGATGCTGTGTCACTCCGTCCCCCGCCTCCCCGCCTGGCAGGTGAGGTCGCCATCCGCTTCGGAAAACCCCTCCAGAAAAACCTAGGGCAAGAGCAGGTGCGCGTTCACGCTCGGGAGGACCCGGAAACAAGGGTGACGCATTCACGCTTGGGTAGCCATCTGCAGGCGGTGGTGGAGCGAGAGGACCGTTCTCTGCTCCGGTGGGGTGCTCAGAGCCTGGTGCCCGGGGTGCTGTGCTGGACAGCCGAGTCCCCAGGCCTGCAGCTGGGGCGTGAGTGGGGCGAGCCCAGAACAGAGCCAGCCTCAGGAGCAGGCAGAGGTCACCTGCAGGTCCCTGTGGCCCACATAGCCATCCTGAGCCCAGCCTGCCACCGACGCCCACTGGAGTTACGATTACCGCCTTTATTGTTGTCCATGCCTTTATGGATTTCAACAACCTGGGCTGGGGAGCTGGCACGTGGGTGGGAGGGGCAGAAGGAGGGGAGCAGATGCGGCCAGACAAGGGTGTGCAGACGGAAGTGGTTGGAGGCGGCTGTGGCCTGCTTGGTCTGGGCTGACCAGCTGCAGCAGCCCCATGCTGCCACGGGGGCCGCTCAGGGGACACAGAGCCTCTGGGTTCTGGCCGGGAACACAGACCTGCCGTCAGCCCTCACGCTGATGCAGCCCGAGGACCCCCATCCCCAACCTCTCCTGCCAGGTTGCCTGGTCAGGAGGCCAGCCCGTCCCACCAAGCCAGCTCGTGATGCCTGTCCCAGCCGGTTCCTGAGGCTCTCATGCGTTTCCTCCTCAGGGCCCCACATCCGGGCCCTCACCAGACCCCAGCAGACCCCAGAAGGTCCTGTCCTTCTGGTTCCAAAGCTGATGTGCCTTCTAGGGTTCAAGCCACTTTTTCTTAGCTTTTTATTTTCTTCAATCGCAAGGGTATCACGGGGCAGATGCTCAGGAGAACAGCCAAGGGATTCATTTTACAACCAGAAGCTTCTATTTTGCCATCCTAAAATCACTCATGTGAGAAGATAACCCTCAAAAAGAGGTAAAATCAGGGCTCTTGAGCAGATAAAAAAGGAATGCATGTTAAGATTTTATTGAACTCCATTTAGTGAGGGAGCTGGTAAGATGTTCCAGCCAATTCAGAGGATGGTGAAAAAGCATCAGTTTACAGGGAGTGAAAGAGAGAATCGAGCTGGATGGTCCACAGGTGTGGCTGAGGGAAGTCGATTGGCTCTGACTGGTCGCTGGTGTTTCTCAGGGGCCAGATCAGCAGCTTGAACAGCGGAGGCTTCCTCTCTCTTGGTTCCAGAGACTAGAGTCCTGTAAAGGTGTCACGGGGTTATTTCCTCCTGAAGGCTCCTCCCCTCTTCCAGCATCTGATGGTTACCATGGTTACCAGTAATCCCTGGCATCCCTTGTCCTGTAAATACTCCAGTCTCTGCTTCCACCTTCCCGTGGCTTCCTCCCCTGTGTTCAAATCTCCTTTCCTTTCTCTCAGAAGGACCCCAGTGGTGGCACATGGTATGTGTGCATGCTAAGTCGCTTCAGTCGTGTCCAACTCCGTACAACCCCATGGAATTTAGCCCACCAGGCTCCTCCATCCATGGGATTCTCCAGACAAGAATACTGGAGTGGGTTGCCAAGCCCTCCTCCAGGGGATCTTCCTGACCCAGAGATCAAACCCAGGTCTCCTGCATTGCAGGCAGAGTCTTTACCAACTAAGCCAGCAGTTATCTGATTTTATAGCATGTGGAAGTGCTCAGAGGCAGTAAGAGAGTATATCTAGGAACCCCAGAGAAGTCCTTGCCCCTTGTCTCTGAATGTTGTTCAGTCACTCAGTCGTGTCCGCCTCTGTGACCCCATGGCCTGCAGCACACCAAGCTTCCCTGTCCTTCACCATCTCCTGGAGCTTGTTCAAACTCATGTTCATTGAGTTGGTGATGCCATACAACCATCTCATCCTCTGTCATCCCCTTCTCCTACTGCCTTCAATCTTTCCCAGCATCAGGGTCTTTTCCAATGAGTCAGCTCATATCAGGTGGCCAAAGTACTGGAGCTTCAGCTTCCAATGAATATTCAGGACTGATTTCCTTTAGGATGGACTGGTTTGATCTCCTTGCAGTCAAAGGAAGTCTCAAGAGTCTTCTCCAAAACCACAGTTCAAAAGCCTCAATTCTTCAGTACTCAGCCTTCTTTGGACTGTTGGACTCAGGTCCAACTTGTTCTAATTTCCTTTCACTTGATTCTCAGAGATGATTTCTAAGCTCCCAGAAGGACAGGTGGGTCTAAAAGGCAGCAGCCCCATGATACCCTTTGGGCATCAGGAGCCTGGGGGACCTGATAAGCTGTGATGTGGACAGGGGGTCTGAGGGGCCAGGGAACACACCTTGAAAACCCAAACCACCGCAGTTGCAGCCCTGATCTTCCATCCTTCCCCCCTCCCCACAGGGCCTTCAGCAGGCAGAGGGCACCTGCCTCGGGGTCTTTGCCCCTGCTGCTTCCACTCCTCAGGGGTCTCAGGCATATCTCCCTTACTTTAGTTGTTTGGGCTCAGAGAGGCCCACTTTCTCTCCCCCATAGCACCCAGGGCCATTGGCTCTGCACTGGCCTCAGGCCCAAGCTCCGAGACTCTGTCCTCTCCACTCCGAGTCCCCAGTGTCTAGAAGAGTGCCTGTCCCATAGCCATCACCATGAATACCTGTCAAAGGATGAGGGGCCACCTTTCTCTCAGCCTGGGAGGGGGAGAGGCCCCCTCCCTACCTCCCCTACCTCCATCCTGGGTCCATCTCAAAGGCAGAACCGCCTGGCCTCCTGCCCCTTCCAGGATGGCCAGCTCACCCTGGTGAGCAAACCACTGCCCACTTATCCCTCTGGAGTGTCTTCTGAGGGCTGCTCCATACCAGCCTGGGGGCACAGGAGGCAGACAGGACAAAGTCTCCAACCTCCTGCAGTGGCCCACCACTCCCCTCCTCCAGGGAAACCCCTTAAACAGTGGCGCTCTGGGAACAGAAGCAGGTGCAGACAACACCTGCAGGACCTTAGCCGGAGGGAGGGTGAGCTTCCGGGAGCATCTGATGCATGAGTGGATATGCAGGAGCCCAGGGGGTCTGGGTGGAGGCGGGGCAGGGTGGGAGGAGGAGGGGAGTGGACGGCCTCGGGAGACACGCAGGACGCAGCCCCTATCAGCAGGCAGGCAGGGGGCAGCAGCCCAGGGGTGGAGTCACCACAGGTAGAGGAGGAGCCGAGGGAGGACCTGCTCACACTAAGAGGTGGGGAGGAGGGTCTGCAAGGGTCAGCGCAGGGCAGGGCTGGCCAAGAGGGCGACCCCTTCCTCCCTGTGCTCAGCGTGTATTTACGTGCAGCCTGCCTGGCTCCCTGGAAGAGGGATTGCTTGAGTGTTCCTCAGCTGCAGGCTCATCCTGCTCTTTCTTCTTCCTGACGTGTCCTAGTGTTTTGAAAATCCTCACTAGTTTTGGCCTCCTGTGCTGTGGGGAGAAGGTTTGTCCAATTTTGCCAAAGTGTTAAGGGAACCCAGGGCACAGCCCCAAGGGACAGGAGACACTCAGTGGACTCGGGCACAACCCACCTCCTCGCCAGGGATCTTCACTCCCAGACCCCAGACCCCAAGCTCCCCAGATGGGCTGTAGGGAGCAGGGAGATGACAGTCCTGGCCTGGGGGCAGGTGGCTGTCTCAGAAGCAAAATGAACTCGGGACACTGTCTGCATTCTGGAAGTTAGAGGCCCCCAACATGAGGTCAGTACACCCCCTCTCCCCGCCCCCGAAGAAAAGGAACATCTCTTTCTTGGAGAGAAGACAACCAAGGGTCACCTGGTGGCATAAAGGAGTGACCAAGATGAAGAGGGAAATAAGGATGCTGAGGGCAACAGGTGAGTCCTGGAAGGAGGAGGACTTAGCGCAATAGAGCATCCCTGCCATTCACATCCTGAGGACACCCTGCCTCTGCAAACCAGGACTGAGCACAAGAAAATCTTCTAAAATATTCATATAAAAGCGCCACTGAAAATTCAAGAAGTTAATAAAGAGATAAAGACGAAGAAGTCTCCCTGAAAGCAGAAAAAGCAGGCAGGAACTAAGAAAGGACAGGAGACAGGGAGGATCCACAGAAGGGGTCAGATGCATGACGATCAGGAATTCTAGGGAGAGAAACCAGAGAAAATGGGAGTGAGGAAGTTGTCAGAGATGTAAGAGGAGAGTTTCTCCAACTGAAGGAATATGAGTTTTCAGGCGGCAAGAATCCCCTTGAGTGTCCAAAAAATGAACAATAATCATAAACCTCCATTATATGCACTATTGTGAGTTATAGAATTTCAAGGGGGAAAGAAGATCCTGAAAGATTTTCATGAAACAGAATACAAGTCACCCACAGAAAGCAAGGATGGACTGTCTGCAGCTCGAGATGCTGGAAGGCAGCTGGGAGGTTCCTCCAGATGCTGGCAGGAGTTATACTTGCTGCGAATTCGTTCACTGACCAAACTAACCATCAAGTGTGAGAGTGGATGAAGCTGTTTTTAGGTATGTACTGCCCGTGCGCCCTTTGGTAGGATACTCCTTGAGGACATACTTCAACAAAATGAAGAGACAAATCAAGAAAGAAGACACAGGTCCCTAAAACCGTCTCTCCAACTCATGGGGACAGTGTTGGGGAGTTAAAGATGGCCTTTTCAGCAGGTCTGGAGAGCAGCTAGCCCAACATGGAGCAGGCTCGGGGAGCTGGAAGGAAATCTCTGGGGAGTGATAGGGTACCCAAGAAGCTGGGCAGTGTCCTCTAGAGAGATGTATGTAAGTCCTAACCTCTGGCATGTGAAACTGTGACTTTATTTGAAAATAGGGTCTTCGCAGATATGATCAAATTAAGTGCTCAGAAGGTAAAAAAATCTGCCTGCAGTGCAGAAGACCTGGGTTTGATCCCTGGGTCAGGAAGATCCACTGGAGAAAGGAATGGCAACCCACTCCAGTATTCTTGCCTGGAGAATCCCATGGACAGAGAAGCCTGGTGGGCTTAAGTCTGTGGGGTCACAAAGAGTCAGACAAAACTGAATGACTGCTGCTGCTGCTGCTGCTAAGTCGCTTCAGTCGTGTCCGACTCTGTGCGACCCCAGAGATGGCAGCCCACCAGGCTCCCCCGTCCCTGGGATTCTCCAGGCAAGAACACTGGAGTGGGTTGCCATTTCCTTCTCCAATGCATGAAAGTGAAAAGTGAAAGTGAAGTCGCTTAGTCGTGCCCGACTCTTAGCAACCCCATGGACTGCAGCCTACCAGCCTCCTTCGTCCATGGGATTTTCCAGGCAAGAGTACTAAATGACTAACACTTACAAAAAGAGGAGAGACAAACGACACAGAGAGGATGCCGTGTGACCACAAAGGCAGAGATTGAAGTGATGTGGCTTCAAGCCAAGTAATTCCAAGAAATGTCAGCAACCGTCCGAAGCTGCAAGAGGCAAGGAGGGATCCTCCCCAGAGCCTTCACAGAGGGAGCACCGTGCTGCCAACACCTTGATCTTGGACTTTTGACCTCCTCAACTGTAAGAGAATAAGTTTCTGTTGTGTTAAGCCACCTGGTTTGCGGACTTTGTTTCAATACCCACAGGAAACTAACACATATGACATAATGGAAAGCAGAAAAAAAAAATGAGGCTAGGATTAAAACAGTATGGCAGAAAAAAATAAAGGCATGTAAAAAGGCCTGGAAAATCATAAAGCAGTATGAGGAAAGATTATACTACACCACTGGCTTTTGCTATAAGCAACATTTATCCAGCAAAATCACATAAACACTGTTTATTGATTAAAAATCTTGACATTGAGAGGATGAGGAGAGAAATTAGGGTGCACAAGGGCTAAGATATAATCGTGCAGAGCAGGAAGCCCGCAAATCAGTCTGAAATGATGAGCTAAGGAGTAATCCTGTGAACCCGGGTTCCCCTCTCTGCTGTGATGGTGCCTTCTCTTCTCCCCTCCTCTCCCCATCCTATTGACTGGCAGGATGGGCTGTGCGTGGCTGACCCTCTGGGGTCCCCAAAGTCAAAGAAGCATACCATGGAAAATGACCTTGACTCTCTCAGGCCATAAATAAGGCATTTACACCACTTCTCCAATGAACTGATAGGAGCACACAGCCCAGTTTTATGTCTGTGTGACCAGCAAGAGAAACAGTTCCATAGAAGCGTGTAAAAGACCATGGTGCTGGGAAAGATTGAAGGCAGGAGAAGAAGGGGACAACAGAGGATGAGATGGCTGGATGGCATCACTTACTCAATGGACATGAGTTTGAGCAAGCTCCAGAAGCTGGTGAAGGACAGGGAAGCCTGGCATGCTGCAGTCCATGGGGTGGCAAAGAGTCGGACATGACTGAGCAACTGAACTGAACTGAAAAGCATGTACATGGATTCTTCTTGACAGAGACATTTTATAGAAAAGAAAAAAGACGATTGATGATTGCTGTTAGACTAAGTTTCAAATAAAAAAGTGTTAGTTGCTCAGTTGTGTCCAACTCTTTGCAACCCCATGGACTATAGCCCACCAGACTCCTGTCCATGGGATTCTCCAGGAAAGAATACTGGAGTGGGTTCCTATTTCTTTCTCCAAGGGATCTTCCCAACCCAGGGATCAAACCCAGGTCTCCTGCATTGTAGGCAGATTCCTTACCATCTGAACCGCCAAGGAAGCCCAAGTTTTAATAAATATGAACATAAAAGCCTCCATGAAGTTGAGGGTCCTTCGTTCGGTTCCAGGAGAAACCAATGATTCAGACAGAGTGAATCTGACTTCTCAGAGGGGGTCTCCAGCCCATCAGAACCACCCAGAAATGTGCCCAAGCACTTGGTCAGGAGCTCCAGGCTCTCCCTAGAAGAGACCCGAAGGTCATCTCACAAAGTAACTTTCTGCCCCAGACCAGGTCTGGGAGCATCTTCTTTCTCAACAGTCTATGTGAGATTTTTATATTTGTTTTAGAAACCAAGGTAGATGAACTTTTTTTTTTTCTTGTAAGAAGCAGCAGGAATGGTAACAATTAAACCCAGTCTCACCACAAAGAACAGCATTCCAAGGGAATTTCATATTCTGAAAAGAAAAAAGTAGACCTCTTGTTTACTTTGCTTCATCCCACAAACAGCCTCAGGCCTCGGTGCTGACAGGATTGCTCCCGGCTGTGCCTGTGCTGCTGGTGCGTCCCGGGGCACCTCAGTGATGGGGGTCTTGCGAAGTTTAGAATGAAAATGTGATGGATCTGGGTGCCTCTTCCAGGGGTCAACTCCAGTGGCTCAGACTTAGGGTGCAAAGCAGCCTGCGTCGTGCTGGTTTCATTTTGGGGGGGGTCCCCAAACCCCGGTGTTGCGGGGACAGATGGGAAGGAAAGTGAAGTTTCTCCCCTTTCCCATCCCCCCGCCTTGACTAGCCCCAGCCTCTGCCTGGAGTGACCCGGACCGCCACAGCAGAAGCCAGCTGGAGCCCATCTTCCTGCGACACTTGGAAGCCAGCTGCCTGGGTCTGGATAGATGTTTTTTGCTGCGATCGTAGGCAAAACACAATGATGAAACCTCCCTAACAAGGCAACTAAAATGAGAGTCATCTGACTCTCTTAAGTGCCAAAATAAACATCAGTGTCAACATTCTGGACCAAGGCCACTCTGTTTATTAAGATGTATTTGCAGCTGTTTATTATTATTAAATAATCATGTCTCATTTTTAATTTGGCTTTTCTTAAATGTAGTCTTGTTATGCGAGTTTCTGTTAACCACTACACAAGTGTCTACATTCTCATGTGCTTAATCAGGTTCTCTGGGTATTTTGAATAACAAGAGTATCTTAGCTTCCTAATAAATTGCCACCACTAAGTGGCATGAATTTATCATCTTGCATATTTGGGGGTCAGAAGTCAACCTCACTGGGCTGAATGGATGTGTGGAGGGCTGGCATGCCTCCTGGGTGGGGGACACAGGGGACAGTTATTTCCTGCCTTATCCAGCTCCCTGAGGCTCCTGCAATCCTTGGCGCGTGATTTCCTTCTCCATCTGTAAAGAAGCAGCATCACACCCACTGCCCTCCCTGGCCTCCGCTCCCATCACCACTTCTCTCTCTGACCTCTCTGCCTCCTTTTACGAATACTCTCCCTTCTCAAGACCCTTCATTTAACCCCACCTGCCAGCCGCTCTGGCCCTGAAAGGTGACAGTCACAGGTTCTGCATGCTAGGATGTGGGCGCCTCTGGGTACTTCAACTAGAATCTGTGCAAGTTTGCAGCAAGGTTGTCCAGTTAAATAGGACAGTATTTGAAGATAGAAAAACACAAAGAACAGCAGAGATGACCAAAGAGAAGAGTGAGACGTGGTCTCTCAGGGAGCCAGTCCCAGTGGGGGAGGGGTGGGAACACGGAGTGTGTTTTTATATTCCGCATTTGTTTTAGTAAATTCAGTTATTATAAAATAACACTTCTTCAATTTCAAAGAAAAGAATGCTACGATCCCCTTCCCCCAGGATGCTGGCAGTCAGAGGAGACGCGTGTACCTGCGCTGCACTGAGGTCCAGGGGACCGTGCGGTGCAGGAGGTGCTGCCCAGGGCCAGGTGAGCCCCAGAACAAGCAGCCAGGGCTGAGGGGGCTCTCTTGGCCGACGACCTTCAAACTGGAGACACAAAAGTGCCAAACACTTTCCCAGGGAGACTGCTGAAGATCTGATGCCCCTGTGTTCCCTCCCAGAGCCGCCTGCCTCTGGTGTCACTGGTGACCTGCACATGCCCCCATGGGCTCTGGGACATTTCCGAGGCCCAGAGTGAGGGGGCTGGAGGGGAGGAGACGCTTTGGTCCTCCCAACTGTGGTCAAGAAGCCAGGCCCTTGGGGGGCCCCAACACAGAGGCGCCCACCTTCTCGACTGCTCTCAGCGCCCCTCCGAGAGTGTAACACAGGTGTGGGGAGGCATAGGTCCCAGACACTGGCGGTTCAGGCCAAGGCTCCAACCTGCAGTGGCTGCAGTTTTTCTCCAGGCCACCTTAAGCGGAAGTAGCATGTCCTCATCCCCCCAACAGAGCGAGCTGCCTCCAGCACATCCCCACCACTGCAGGCAAAAGCTGACCTCAGGGCTGATGGAGCCGGGTGTGCTGAGTCCACCGGGTTCTTGTTTGATAACTGAGGCCATGGAGTCAGTTCACTGCCAGCGCACACACGGGTGTACACACACGCACACACACATGCACACGTGCACTCATTCATGGGCTCTCACACACAAACCTAAAGCCGACACTTCCTCACGCATGTACACGCACATGCACACTTATTCATGGGCTCACACACACACACCTCACCAGGAACACCAGCTCCCCCTTCACAGAGAGCCCACCCTCTAACCACGTGTGACCTGGAATTACTGAGACACGGTGACAAGACAGAGCATGCAGGCTGTCTGTGTTCACGATCCACTGAAGAGCAAGTTCAGCCTCTGTGACACTCGTCCTGGTTCATACTGTGCACGCTGGGACTCGTCTAAAAGAATGGCCTCATTACTATTGTCTCAGCGTTGATTTCCACAATATGTCAGAACCTCCCACTTAAACTTTGGTTGTTGTTTAGTTGCTGAGCCATATCTGACTCTTTGCGACCCTGTGGACTGCAGCACACCGGGCTTCCCCATCCTTCACTATTTCCTGAAGTTTTCTCAAACTCATGTCCATGGAGTCGGTGATGGCATCCAGCCATCTCTTTCTCTGTCTTCCCCTTCTCTTCCTGCCTTCAGTCTTTCCCAGCATCAGGGTCTTTTCCAATGAGTCAGCTCTTTGTATCAGGTGGCCAAAGGATTGGAGCTTCAGCATCCTTCCAGTGAAAGTCAGGACTTATTTCCTTTAGGATTGATTGGTTTCATCTGCTTGCTCTCGAAGGAACGCTCAAGAGTCTTTTCCAGCACCACCGCTTAAACTAAGGATGTGAAATTTTAGTTGTGAGAGACTGAAGTTACACATGGACCATGGCCAGACTGCATAAAAGGTGAAACTCTGACCCACAACCTGCAGCCACCTGCCCGGCAACAGAACTGCCATATCCAGGACCAGCTGGGTAGCCTGTGAGTCACGGTGGCTCAGGGCCAGACCACTGTCATCTGTGTGCCCAGGAAGCAAAACAGCAACCAGTTACCATCAGCTGAGAACAGATAGGACTTGGCCAGTGACCACCAGCTTCCCCAACTCCTCTCCTTGCTTCCAGCTCAGGAGCAATGGTGTGCTTCTGAGCCAGACACCCAGCCTCTGGATCCCACCCAGAGTCCCAGGCACCCCCTCCCACCACCAGGCCACCCCTCCACTGCCTGCCTGACTGCCAGTCCCTGCTCAACACATTGGATGAAAGCCCTCTAGTTTTGGTGGTCATTGAATATTTCCACAGTTGTTGACTTAAAAATGTAATGGGGGCCACAGGATTTCTCAAGATTCCTTTAGGGTTTGTAAACTGGTCTGGGAAAGAGGGAGAGGGGCAGTGCCAGCTGGTGAGGGGCCTGGAGGCCTGAGACCATGTGGGTGGGGGAAGCAGGGTGGGGGGCAGCACTGGACAGCTGGGGGCAGGTGATCGGCAGCTCCATGGACACCCTGGTCAACCTCAGCACCCAAATGTTACCCCATGTGCGCTGTCTGGGACCGAGGGGCTCAGAGAAGGTGACAGGTCAGTGTCTGCACAGAATCTGCTGGCCGCTGATGGGCCCAAACCTCCTGCGGACACAGGAGGCGGCCGCCTGCTGAGATAGGGGCTTGTGTCTCACTTTATAGCCCCCAGGCTCACTTTAGGCCAGCCAGGCAGGTATCCTGTCCCCAGGGAAACAGGTGCCTAAGGTTTAACCCAAGGCAAGTCTGTGTCTTACCTGGTCAGACTCCAGTCCAGGCCGGCTACTCCACGCAGCCCTTCAGGGACCCAGGCTCCCCGCCTCTCAAGGCTCTGCCCTCCTCCCACCCAGGCAGAGGAGGAGCTGGGGGCTCAGGCCGGAACATTCTTTAGGGCCAGGCAGGGGCTGCACTGGTCACTTCTGCCCAAATGCCAGCAGCCTGCACTCAGGCCTACTCTTAACCATTCCGAAGGCTGGGGCGGGGATAAGCTCTCTTCCCAGGACTAGCCTCAAGCATGTGGAGGCCGTGAGGGTCACAGGTGAGACGGAGGACATTCCTCCACTTCCAGCCCTACCCCCTGGAGCTTCCTCCAGGCCGGGCTCAGATGCCTCGTTGCCTCCAGAACTGCCTCCTGAGTGTTCTCACGGGTCATCTGAGTTGGATTCTGCGTCTTCTCCATTCACCACATCACTGAGCACTCCTCATTTATTTCAAGGCCTCTGACATGTGACGGATCCATATCCTTTCTCAAAATAAATTTAGCATCTCAGATTCTACCCTTAGCTTTTCTTTCCTTTGATCTATTGTATTAGTCAGCATTTCTGCAGTAACAAACAGCCCCAGTAGCTCAGAGGCTTACAGCACCTAATGTGTGTTTCTGGCTTACTTTACCTTATGTGAAGACTGAGTCCACAGCAGCAGAGGGTTTGGCTAGCTCCATGCCACTGCTTGTTCTGGATCACCTGGGCCCTCTTTTCTCATTGTGGATGAGAGCAAGAGGGGAGGAACTGAACACGTGGATGATTTTGGCTCAGCTGCACACACATCCTCTGGCCACAGCAAGTCATGTGGTCAACTCAGTGTCCGTGGTGTCAGGGAAGCCCGGCAGGCAGGGGAACACTGGCCACTTGTGGGTGAGGGGTCACCAGCCACGTTCCCCCATCTACCTTCCTTCAAGCCATGTCCACTTCTCCCACAGCAGGGGGTGGATGACTGTGTTGGTCACCCCTCCCTGCCTGCTGCCCAGCAGAAAAGCACCAATGGGATGCACAGCATCAGACCAAGGAGCAGAATGGGGACAGATGGGGACAGGGGAGGTGAAGTCCCAAGTAAGAATGTCTGGTCACACCACGTGCTGCAGGACTGAACTGGGCCGAGCCAGTGAGGACCCACCTGGAGGGACCCACTGTGGATGTGCAGCTGAGCCTGTCCCACCACGCGAGAAGTGGGTCCACGTGGAGCCCCCTGAACAGGCCACTGGTCCAGCTGTGTGGCTAAGCCCCTGGGACACAAAGACCCCATGAGGAGATGAGGGGGACCCCTTGCCCCAGGGAAGTCCAATCTCCAGACCCCATGGACTGCAGCATGCCAGGCCTCTCTGTCCTTCACCATCTCCCAGAGCTTGCTCAAATTAGTGTCCATTGAGTCAGTGATGCCATCCAACCATCTCATCCTCTGTTGTCCCCTTCTCCTCCTGCCTTCAATCTTTCCCAGCATCAGGGTCTTTTCCAGTGAGTCAGCTCTTTACATCAGGGGGCCAAATTATTGGTGCTTCAGCTTTAGCATCAGTCCTTCCAATGAATATTCAGGGTTGGTTTCCTTAGGATCGACCGGTTTGATCTCCTTGCAGTCCAAGGGACTCTCAAGAATCTTCTCCAGCACCACAGTTCAAAAGCATCAGTTCTTCAGCACTCAGCCTTCTTTATGCTCCAAGTCTCACATCCATACATGACTACCAGAAAAACCATAGCTTTGACTACACAGACCTTTTGTTGGTAAAGTAATGTCTCTGCTTTTTAATACGCTGTGACATCATAGCAAATGTTGAGGGAGAGGCCCTTTTAGCCTCATTCACGTCCAGGGAGGCAGGGGCTCCTCCCATTACAGAGTCTTCCTCCCTGGCATCTCCTGGCCCCCAGACAACAGAAGGTGCCCACCCCCACCCCCCGGATCCCCAGACAGTGCTCCAGCCTAGAGTATACCAAGTTGTGCCTCGTGCAGCCATCCTGGGTAACAAATGAGACCAAGAATGACCTGTTATCAGGAGATCAGTGACCTGACCAGACAGCCCAGCACGGACTGGCCCGGGCATGCAGCCAAGCGAGGAGAGGAGCGTCAGCAGGTCCAGGGGACTGACTGGCGTGAGTCTCATGGCAAAGAGACACCCAAGTCCTTGAGGAGGAAGAGAAAACAGAAGCATCATTTAGAATCTGCTGGTGGGCTTTCTGGCTCATCAAGCCTTGGCCCTCGTACCTGGACAGTGAGCTGCCTGTGACTCTCAGCCCTTCTCAACAAACCACCTCCCTCTCTCTCTGCTACTGGCTCGGGAGGGGCTAGGCAGAAGAGGGCCGTGGGGCAGCCACAGGGAGAACAAGGCCAGAATCCACACCCAGCCTTCCCACGGTCATGGAGGAAGCTGGGAGCTGATCCAGCGGCAAGATGCTGTCCGATTTCCATCCATGCGCGCATGTTCGTTGTTTTTGGCTGACACTCATCAAGTGGTTTGGGAGGCCTGGGTCCACTTCTCTGTTTACTTGCAAACGCAAGCCAAGATTGAGCAACTCGTCTGAATCAACGTTCCAGCTGTACCAGCCCCACAACCTGTCAAAAACATAGCCGGAGGCAACACAAAACTAGTATTCAGGAGACTCTCCAGTGAAAAAGCATGGTTAAACATCCTGAAGAAGTCAGTGACATATCCACGTGCAAGAGTGAAGTGGACCCTCACCTCATACCATATATACACAAACCAACTCAAACCAAACTGAAGCTATGAAACTCCCAGATGAAGCCAGAGGAAAAGCTTCATGACACTGAACGGGTTTCTTGCTTTCATGACAACAGTTTCTGGGATCTGACATCAAAGGCACAAAACAACAAAAGAAAAAATAGAGAAATCAGATTACATCAAAATTAAAAACTCTTGTGCATCCAAGGACAGAAGGGAAAGGCAAAACACAGAAGGAAAGAGATATTTGCAAATCATACATCTGATATGGGACTACTATTCAAAACATATAAAGAACTTCTAAAACAACAAGAAAACCCAAAGAACTCTGGCTTGAAAATGGGCAAAGGACTTCAATAGAAATTCCAACAAAGAATATTTTAAAAATTGGCAAGACGCACATGAAAAGATGCTCAGTATCACTAATCACTGGGAAACGCAAATCAAAATCACACAAGAGCTATCACTTTGTCCCCAAAAGGACAGTTCAGTTCAGTTCAGTTCAGTTCAGTCGCTCAGTCGTGTCCGACTCTTTGCAACCCCATGAATCGCAGCACGCCAGGCCTCCCTGTCTATCACCATCTCCCGGAGTTCACCCAGACTCACGTCCATCGAGTCCGTGATGCCATCCAGCCATCTCATCCTCGGTCGTCCCATTCTCCTCCTGCCCCCAATCCCTCCCAGCATCAGAGTCTTTTCCAATGAGTCAACTCTTCGCATGAGGTGGCCAAAGTACTGGAGCTTCAGCTTTAGCATCATTCCCTCCAAAGAAATCCCAGGGTTGATCTCCTTCAGAATGGACTGGTTGGATCTCCTTGCAGTCCAAGGGACTCTCAAGAGTATTCTCCAACACCACAGTTCAAAAGCATCAGTTCTTCGGTGCTCAGCCTTCTTCACAGTCCAACTCTCACATCCATACATGACCACAGGAAAAACCATAGCCTTGACTAGACGAACCTCAGTCGGCAAAGTAATGTCTTTGCTTTTGAATATGCTATCTAGGTTGCTCATAACTTTTCTTCCAAGGAGTAAGTGTCTTTTCATTTCATGGCTGCAGTCACCATGTGCAGTGATTTTGGAGCCCAGAAAAATAAAGTCTGACACTGTTTCCACTGTTTCCCCATCTATTTCCCATGAAGTGATGGGACCAGATGCCATGATCTTCGTTTTCTGAATGTTGAGATTTAAGCCAACTTTTTCACTCTCCTCTTTCACTTTCATCAAGAGGCTTTTTAGTTCCTCTTCTCTTTCTGCCATAAGGGTGGTGTCATCTGCATATCTGAGGTTATTGAGATTTCTCCCGGCAATCTTGATTCCAGCTTGTGTTTCTTCCAGTCCAGCGTTTCTCATGATGTACTCTGCATAGAAGTTAAATAAGTAGGGTGACAATATACAGCCTTGACGTACTCCTTTTCCTATTTGGAACCAGTCTGTTGTTCCATGTCCAGTTCTAACTGTTGCTTCCTGACCTGCATATAGGTCTCTCAAGAGGCAGGTCAGGTGGTCTGGTATTCCTATCTCTTTCAGAATTTTCCACAGTTTATTGTGATCCACACAGTCAAAGGCTTTGGCATTGTCAATAAAGCAGAAATAGATGTTTTTTTGGAACTCTCTTGCTTTTTCCATGATCCAGCGGATGTTGGCAATTTGATCTCTGGTTCCTCTGCCTTTTCTAAAACCAGCTTGAACATCAGGGAGTTCACGGTTCACGTATTGCTGAAGCCTGGCTTGGAGAATTTTGAGCGTTACTTTACTAGCATGTGAGATGAGTGCAATTGTGTGGTAGTCTGAGCATTCTTTGGCATTCCCTTTCTTTGGGATTGGAATGAAAACTGATCTTTTCCAGTCCTGTGGCCACTGCTGAGTTTTCCAAATTTGCTGGCATATTGAGTGCAGCACTTTCACAGCATCATCTTTCAGGATTTGGAACAGCTCAACTGGAATTCCATCACCTCCAATAGCTTTGCTCGTAGTGATGCTTTCTAAGGCCCACTTGACTTCACATTCCAAGATGTCTGGCTCTAGATGAGTGATCACATCATCATGATTATCTGGGTCGTGAAGATCTTTTTTGTACAGTTCTTCTGTGTATTCTTGCCACCTCTTCTTAATACCTTCTGCTTCTGTTAGGTCCATACCATTTCTGTCCTTTATTGAGCCCATCTTTGCATGAAATGTTCCCTTGGTATCTCTAGTTTTCTTAAAGAGATCTCTAGTCTTTCCCATTCTGTTGTTTTCCTCTATTTCTTTGCATTGATCACTGAAGAAAGCTTTCTTATCTCTTCTTGCTATTCTTTGGAACTCTGCATTCATATGCTTATATCTTTCCTTTTCTCCTTTGCTTTTCACCTCTCTTCTTTTCACAGCTATTTGAAAGGCCTCCCCAGACAGCCATTTTGCTCTTTTGCATTTCTTTTCCATGGGGACGGTCTTGATCCCTGTCTCCTGGACAATGTCACGAACCTCATTCCATAGTTCACCAGGCACTCTATCTATCAGATCTAGGCCCTTAAATCTATTTCTCACTTCCACTGTATAATTGTAAGGGATTTGATTTAGGTCATACCTGAATGGTCTAACGGTTTTCCCTATTTTCTTCAATTTGAGTCTGAATCTGGTAATAAGGAGTTCATGATCTGAGCCACAGTCAGCTCCTGGTCTCGTTTTTGTTGACTGTATAGAGCTTCTCCATCTTTGGCTGCAAAGAATATAATCAATCTGATTTTGGTGTTGACCATCTGGTGATGTCCATGTATAGAGTCTTCTCTTGTGTTGTTGGAAGAGGGTGTTTGCTGTGACCAGTGCATTTTCTTGGCAAAACTCTATTAGTCTTTGCCCTGCTTCATTCTGCATTCCAAGGCCAAATTTGCCTGTTACTCCAGGTGTTTCTTGACTTCCTACTTTTGCATTCCAGCCCCCTATAATGAAAAGGACATCTTTTTTGGGGTGTTAGTTCTAAAAGTCTTGTAGGTCTTCATAGAACTGTTCAACTTCAGTTTCTTCAGCCTTACTGGTTGGGGCATAGACTTGGATAACTGTGATATTGAATGGTTTGCCTTGGAGATGAACAGAGATCATTCTGTCGGTTTTGAGATTGCATCCACGTACTGCATTTCGGACTCTTTTGTTGACCATGATGGCTACTCCATTTCTTCTGAGGGATTCCTGCCCACAGTAGTAGATATAATGGTCATCCGAGTTAAATTCACCCATTCCAGTTCATTTTAGTTCGCTGATTCCTAGAATGTCGACATTCACCCTTGCCATCTCTTGTTTGACCACTTCCAATTTGCCTTGATTCATGGACCTGACATTCCAGGTTCCTATGCAATATTGCTCTTTACAGCATCGGATCTTGCTTCTATCACCAGTCACATCCACAGCTGGGTATTGTTTTTGCTTTGGCTCCATCCCTTCATTCTTTCTGGAGTTATTTCTCCACTGATCTCCAGTAGCATTTTGGGCACCTAATGACCTGGGGAGTTCCTCTTTCGGTATCCTATCATTTTGCCTTTTCATACTGTTCATGGGGTTCTCAAGGCAAGAATACTGAAGTGGCTTGCCATTCCCTTCTCCAGTGGACCACATTCTGTCAGACCTCTCCACCGTGACCCACCCGTCAGCAAACAAAACAAAACAAAGTGTGGGCAAGGATGTGGAGAAAGTGGAACATTTGTGCTCCATTGGTGAAAATGTAAAATGTTGTAGCCGCCGTGGAACACTGCAGTGATTCTTCAAAATGTTAAAGAATTACCATTACCGTACCATCCAGGAATTCCACTCTGGGTTTATACCCAGAAGACGTGAAAGCAGAGACTTGAATAAATATTTGCACAACCAAGTTCTTAGCAGGTTATTTACAATAGCAAAAGATGGAAGGTAAACAAACCACACACACATCAGTGGGTGATGGATAAACCAAACATGGTCCAGCCACACAAAAAAGGAAGGAGGTTCTGACACATGCTGCAACGTGGCTTAAAACTCAACATTTGAAAAACTAAGATCATGGCATCCGATCCGATCACTTCATGGCAAATAGGTGGGGAAACAAAGGAAACAGTGACAGACTTTACTTTCTTGGGCTCCAAAATCACTGCAGATGGTGGCTGCAGCCATGAAATTAAAAGACACTTGCTTTTGAGAAGAAAAGCTATGCGCAACTTAGGCAGCACATTAAAAAGCAGAGGTATTACTTTGCCAACAAAGTCCGTCTAGTCAAAGCTGTGGTTTTTCCAGTAGTCATGTATGGTTGTGAGAGGTGGACCATAAAGAAGGCTGAGTGCCGAAGAATCAATGCTTTTGAGCTGCGGTATTGGAGAAGACTCTTGAGAGTCCCTTGGACTGCAAGGGGATCAAACTAGCCAATCCTAAAGGAAATCAACCCTGAATTTTCATCGGAAGGACTGATGCTGAATTTGAAGTTCCAATACTTTGGGCCACCTGATGCAAAGAGCTGATTCATTCGAAAAGACCCAGATGCTGGAAAAGATTGAGGGCAGGAGGAGAAGGGGACGACAGAGGATGAGATGGTTATGGTTGGATGGCATCACCAACTCGATGGACATGAGTTTGAGCAAGCTCTGGGAGATGGTGATGGACAGGGAAGCCTGGAGTGCTGCAGTCCACGGGGTCGCAAAGAATCAAACACGACTGAACAGCTGAACAACAGCAGACAATGTGGATGAACCTTGAGGACGTGATGCTCAGTGACAGAGGCCAAACACAAAAGGGACACAAACTCTATGAGCCACTTACTTGAGGTTCCTAGAGAAGTCAGATTCATGGAGATAGAAAGTGGTTGCCAGGGACTGGGGGTGAATTATTTAACAGGTATAGGTTAAGTTTTGCAACAGGAAAAAGTCCTGGAGATGGACAATGATGATGGTTACACAACAGTGCAAATGTAGTTAATGTCACTGAATGGTACATTCAAAATGGTTTAAATGGTGAATTTCATATAGTATATATGGGCTTCCCTAGTAGCTCAGACCGTAAAGGGTCTGCAATACAGCAGACCCAGGTTTGATCCCTGGGTCAGGAAGATCCCTTGGAGGAAGGAAATGGCAACTCATTCCAGTATTCTTGCCTGGAGGATTCCATGGACAGAGGAGCCTGGTGGGCTACAGTTCATGGGGTCACAGAGTCAGACATGACTGAGTGACTAACACACACAAGACACACACACATATGTTGTATATATTGTATCATAATTTTTAAAAATAAAGAAGCTAAACACAATTACATGTATATTTTGTTAATAAAATGTTAAACTTTACAGATCACTAAATTCTTTATAGATGTATCAGTTAGCATTAAGCTATAATGTATTGAAACAACAAAAAATTTAATAGAAATAATGCACTATATCAACAATTTTGTATTAGTTATCTTTAAAATTAATCTTAGGAATGATCTATTATTTATATTAGAGTTGTGATTTTTAAGCTGAGAGCATTCATTTAAGCATGTGAAACAGTATTAGAATGTGTATGTGAGCTTAATTTGTTATAAGCTCAATTTATTACATAAATAAGAGTAATTTAAGTGTTTGAGAGGTGTTGGTGTATTTGCATGTAAATGCTTCTTGTCAGTGCTTAAAAAGAGAAAGGAATGCTTTCAGTTACAATAGAACTTGAGACTTTAAGGGGAATGTGACCTTAATAAAAAGTGACGAATAACAATGAGTGTTTAAAATGCATGAACTAAACATTGGGAAGCCTGGAGATTACCCAAGCTTTCGGGTCCTGAACTTCATCAACCTGTTTTCAAACAATAAGATAGTATCTGGTGAAGACTGTTCCCAACTGGTGTGAGTAGGAATGACATTTCCTGATTAAGAAGGCAACCCTGAGAATAACACCCTTCTCACGTCTCCCTATCTGGAGAAGGCAATGGCACCCCACTCCAGTGCTCTTGCTTGGAAAATCCCATGGACGGAGGAGGCTGGTAGGCTGCAGTCCATGGGATCACTAGGAATCCGACACGACTGAGTGACTTCACTTTCACTTTTCACTTTCATGCACTGGAGAAGGAAATAGCAACCCACTCCAGTGTTCTTGCCTGGAGAATCCCAGGGACGGGGGAGCCTGGTGGGCTGCTGTCTATGGGGTTGCACAGAGTCGGACACGACTGAAGCGACTTAGCAGTGTCAGGCGAGTGTATGCGCCTTGGTTTTTGTCTCGTCACAACAAAGATTTGGAGTGACGGACATTAAAGCCCCCTCGGCGTGTCACAGCTCTCGGGTCCTGGACAGACCGTGTTATGTTATAGTTCTCAGGTCTCAAACGGACCGTGTTATAGCTCTTAGACCAATCAGTGTTACAGCTCTATTTTATTTAGAAGATAGCAGGAAAATCCATCTTCAAGGCGTGAGGGCACGTCGGTCCAAAGACGTGAAGATAAGAGGGCCCCAGAGCCCAGGAGAGAGAGAGAGAGAGAGCCCTTTGGCTCCTCTTTTTATATGTTTTCCCCCGGGCCTGTCCTGTGTAAACTGGGCAAGCCAGGAGTGTTGTTTGTTTTAACTGAGGTCCTCACTCTGCTCCTCAGCCCTTCCTTTGTTCTATTTTTGCCGGCTTTTCCCTTCCTTGTCTTTTAGCCACCGCCATTCTGGACTCCTTTTCCCTATTCTACCTACCTAACAGCAGCATGTCTCCCTAAAATGTCTGTTATTGCCACCGTCGTTTGGTTCCAAACCAAGAGTGTCTCTGCACAGCCATGTGGCAACCTGCCATAACCCAGATGGCCCCCAGCCCCTGCCTGGCCCCTGCCTGGCCCCTGCCCAGTGGTGGTAGAAGGGTGGGCAGGGAATAGGGGCTGGGCAGCAAGACCTGGGCTGTAACGAAGGCAGTCAAGCCCATTCCAAGAACATGCATGGGAAATGGGTGCCTTTCTAGTAAAATAGAAATTACCAAACTCAGTCCTAGAAGAATTGTGACATTTATAAAGTCCAGCTTCCATAGAAAAAATTTAAAAAGTGAATAAAGTGAACAAAGCTAGCGGAGGTAATGGAATTCCAGCTGAGTTATTTAAAATCCTAAAAGATGCTGCTGCTGCAAAAGTGCTGCACTCAACGTGCCAACAAACTGAGTTGGAAAACTCAGCGAAGGGCACGGGACTGGAAAAAGTCAGTTTTCATTCCAATCCCAAAGAACAGCAATGCCAAAGAATCTTCAAACTACCACACAATGCACTCATTTCACATACTAGCAAAGTAATGCTCAAAATCCTTCAAGCTAAGCTTCAACAAGACATGAACCAAGAACTTCCAGATGTTCAAGCTGGATTTAGAAAAGGCAGAGGAATCAGAGATCAAATTACCAACATCTGTTGGATCATGAAAAAAGCAAGAGAGTTCCAGAAAAACATCTGCTTCATTGACTACACTAAAGCCTTTGACAGTGTGGGTCACAACAAACTGTGGAAAATTCTTCAAGAGATGAGAACATCAGACCATCTTACCTGCTTCCTGAGAAATCTGTATGCAGGCAAGAATTAACAGAACCAAACATGGAACAACGAACTGCTTCCAAATTGGGAAAGTAGTATGACAAGGCTGTATATTGTCATCCTGCTTATTTAACTTACATGCAGAGTATGTCATGTGAAATGCCAAGCTGGATGAATCACAAGGTGGAATCAAGACTGCCAGGAGAAGTATCAATAACCTCAGGTTAGCAAATGACACCACCCTTATGGCAAAAGGGAAGAAGAACCAAAGAGCCTCTGGATGAAAGTGAAAGAGAAGAGTGAAAAACCTGGCTTAAAGCTCAACATTCAGAAAACTAAGATCATGGCATCCATTCCCATCACTTTATGGCAAATAGATGGGAAACAATGGAAACAGTGAGAGACTTTATTTTCCTGGGCTCCAAAATCACTGCAGATGGTGACCGCAAGCATGAAATTAAAAGATCTTTGCTGCTTGGAAGAAAAGCTATGACCAACTGAGACAGTGTATTGAAAAGCAGAGACATCAGTTTGCAAACAAAGGTCCATCTAGTCAAATCTATGGTTTTTCCAGTAGTCATGCATGGATGTGAGAGTTGAACCATATAAAAGCTAAGGGCTGAAGAACTGATGCTTCTGAATTGTGGTGCTGGGGAAGATGCTGGAGAGTCCTTTGGACTGCAAGGAGATCAAATCAGTCAATCCTGAAGGAAATTAATATTTCTGAATATGCTGGAAGGACTGGTGCTGAAGCTAAAGCTCCAATACTTTGGCCACCTGATGCAAAAAGCCAACTCATTGGAAAAGGCCCTGATGCTGGGAAAGATTGAGGGCAGTGTAAGGTGAGTGCAGAGAAAAAGAGAACGAGCCGGGGAGTCAGGCAAGAAAGGGGAAATTTATTAGAGGGAAAAGAGAGGGTGACTGGCCCTTAAGGAGAACCAGCATCCTCCCTTTCTGAGAGGGTCTTTCTTATACCCCACTAATGAAACTTCTCTGAAGGGATGATTAATTTTTAGCCTGTAGTTGAGTCCTGTGGTCATGTAGCCAGAGGTCTGAAATCTGGTGGTCTTGCAGCTTTGAGAAGGTAGGCACCAGTGAGAAAACAGAATGTCATTTGGGCAATTTGGTCATTTTCAGATTTCACTGTGAGTTTATTCTTGGTTTGCGAGGCCAACATAATAAGCCATCTTAACAATGTGGGCGGTATCAGTAAGGCGGATAAGGAAGTGACAGAGGACGAGATGGTTGGATGGCATCATTGACTCAATGGATGTGAGTTTGAGCAAGCTCTGGGAGTTGGTGAAAGACAGGGAAGCCTGGCGTGCTGTAGTCCATGGGGTCACAGAGAGTCAGATACGACTGAGTGAACAACAACAACGGACTGAGATTAGTTAGTTCATCTGGCTGAATTCATCTGGGGGACTCAACCATGTCTGGCCAAGCGCTGCTCTCAGACTTTCCAGCGAAGATTGTGATGTCATCTGGGCACATGGCCAGAGCGAGGATGAGCACAGTGGCCTGCTCTTGGAGAGCATGCCAGTGTGGACAGAGGGGCTAGTCCCACCCTGTGGTGCCTGGACTGAGCCACCCCCCAATCTGAGAACATGTCACCCTCAGTCCGGGTGTCATGGGTGAGTGGCTGTAGCCGCAGCTTCATACTCCTGAGGGAGGGGTCTGATGGGCCTCCTGGGCCCATCACCCACCCTGGGCAGAGGTCAGCGCCAAGCTGTCCATGGAAAGAATTCAGGCAGGAGCTCGGCAGGTCACAGAGACCGCCCATACCCGCTCACTCTCCCCACCCCTCCAAGGAGGCCAGCAAGCAGCAGGCCAGGCAGGCTGGGCTGATAGCACATCAGCTAAGTTTGTGCTGGGGCTTCCACAGGGATGGACAGTGTGAATAAGCAAAGCAGCTCTTCTTAACCTTCCCGCTCTCCTGCCGGAGGGGTGCCGTGACTGCCTGGAAATTACCGATGGGAAAATGGAGGCAGGGAGTGGTTAGAGAGCTTGCCCATGGCCAGATACCTCGCCAGCAGGTGAGCAGACTCCGTTTGGACTCCTGGCCCCTCACCTGCCTGTGTTAGTGTGACGGCTGAGGACCACACAGTGCGTTTGGGGAGGACCACTGCATCCCTGGGCCAAGGCTCTCTGACGCACCTTCACCTGCGTGTCTGTGGGATCTGGCCTCTCCTGGGCCTGTGGGGCCCTGGAGGAGGGGCGGGAGTGCTGGGTGGGCGAGGAGCCTGTGTCTGGGGGCTGCCCCCTCTTCAGGTCCCGAAGTCCTGGGACAAGTGGCTGGGGGCAGACAGGTGTGAGCAGTTCAGGGGCACTTGGGGAGCTGCTGACAGCAACGAGAGCTCTGTTCCAGTTCCCCCAGGCTTGCCTGGGTGGGTGCAAAGGCCTCCAAAGAGCAGACACACCTCATGGCCCGCTGAGCCAGAGCACCTGAGCGCACCATTGGCTGAAACCCAGGCGTGGTCGGCCTGCACATGGAAAGCCTCATCGGGGCCTCCTGACACTGGTGCCAACTGGTTGTTTCAAAGGATGCTGATAGTAACTGGAGGAGAGGCGTCGGGGATCCCAGAGCCCCCAGTGTGGAGTCTGAGCCACAAGGGCAGCCAGGACCCATGTGGGGACCTCAGCACTCTGGGCACAGGCAGTTGAGCAGGAAGCTCATGGTGGAGCCAGGCAGCAAAGCCCTTCCCAGACCCACCGGGGACAGCTCCTGGAGAGGATGGGCTGGGTCTGTGCCCATGGGGCCAGAAGGCTGGGCACAGGCTGCCTGATGGAGCAGGGTGCAGGCCATGCAGAGGACCTTCTGCCCCAAGTAGAAGACGGAGCCTGCAGGGCCTGGCCCACATCAGGCTTCAGTCCATACGACAGAGAACCATGGAATTTCCCAGGGCCTCTCCTCCATGCTGCCTCCAGCAGCTGCAGACACCACCCACGAAGTGACCGCAGGAACCAGGAACGCACCACCAGACACAAAGGGAGGAGAGTCAAGAAGACCCACTCCCACTGTGTCGGGGGAATCTCCAGCCTCTGTGAGGAGTAAAAAGAAAAATAAAACTAGCACAGAACCGTTCATTGTTCTGCTCCATGAACTCAGGAAAGGGCAGCACGTACTTGGGAAAGAAATTCTAAAGGAAGTATAATAAATCCAGGCTGCTTTTTTCCACTCCATTTAAGAAAATTCCTATGTAGGAAATAAAGGCTGAGACGCAGATGAAACGGACTGAAATTGAGCGGAAATTGGTGGGTAAACGGATGTCCACTGAGATGAGAGCACATGATGTAGGGGGAAAGTGTGGAATAAAAACACAGTCTTGGAACTTCCCTCGTGGTTCAGTGGCTGGGACTCTGTGTTCCTGACGCAGGGGCCCCAGTTCAGTCCCAGGGAACTGAATCCCATGTGTCGAAACTAAAGACTCCACGTGCTGCAGCTAAGACGTGGTGGAGCCAAATGCAGCTTAAAAAAAAAAAAAAAAAAAACTCTTAAAAAAAAATCACAATAGTAAGTTGAAAGGACACTCAAAGACAAAAGCTAGAGCCTCGCCAAGTGCTTTTCCATAGGAAGAAATATAACAAACAGAAAAAAAGACAATAATCAAAGATACAGTAGAAGAAAGTTTCTTAAACTGAAGGCCAATAACAATTCATTTAACAAAAAGTCTCGTTGGGTACCAGCCCAAAGTAATGGCAGTCTGGTGAAAAGCTTTCAGGTATAAAACATCAGACAAGTGCACACAAACACACTCAGAGTAGTCTAGAGAATTGTGTACAAAGTGAAAGTGAAAGTGAAGTCGCTCAGTCGTGTCCGACTCTGCGACCCCATGGACTGTAGCCTACCAGGCTCCTCCGTCCGTCCATGGGATTCTCCAGGCAAGAGTACTGGAGTGGGGTGCCATTTCCTTCTCCAAGTTGTGCACAAATAGGTACAGAAGTCAGGGTTTGCAGCTGTGGTATCAAGGCTGTATTTGCCTAGTTGTGTACAAATGCCAGGCAAATAAACACAGCCTGATGCCACAGCTGCAAGCCCTGACTTCTGTACCTAGCCAGGTCACTGTGGGGTGACGTTCTACACGTATGCAGGCAACAGAAAAGAAAGATCTTAGGTACAAGGGGCTCAAAAATTGTACCAAGAACATTCCATTCCTGAAAAGCCAACTCAAAAAACCATCCAGGCAAACAAGAGGTGACTCAAAATAAAGATCCTACAAACAGAGAAAGCCAGGTTGGAAAGGGTGAACGGGGGAATCAAGGTGGTTGAAGCTGGAGTAAAGTTCAAGTAGAATCTATGAATAAAATCTAAAAATTACAAAAGAACTATTGCTAAAGCTAAAACGTTCAGCTTGCAAGGAATGGTGGTTCTTTGGGGTCTCTCTTCATAGCAGATGAGTTTAGCATGGTAGGTAGCACCTGGGAGAGGTGTGTATGCTGTGATGTTCACAGCCAGCACCAGAGTCTCAGGGTCCCCTGCTCACCCAGAGCCCTTTGGCACAGGACATAGAAGAAGGCACACCAGCCCCATCCCACCCCCATAACTTGCACCCTTAGCCTAGGCACCGCCTTCCTTCCAGGTCCTTCCACACCTTCCTTGGATTTCCAACTTCTTGTAACATTCGGTCTACCCATTTCTCTTGTGTCTGAGTCAGAGTTCTCCAGAGAAACAGAACCAATAGGGGATATATCCATAGTCATATCCACATTGGTATAGAGCTATGGAGAGAGAGGAAGAGAGGAAATTATATTCAGGAATTGGCTCATGTGCTTGTGGAGGCTGTGTGTTTAGTCGTTCAGTCATGTCTGACTCTTTGCAACCCCATGGACTGTAGCCCGCCAGGCTCCTCTGTCCATGGGATTCTTCAGGCAATACTGGAGTGGGTAGCCATGCCCTTCTCAAGGGGATCTTCCTGACCCAGGGATTGAGTCTCCCACATTACAGGCAGATTCTTTAACATCTCAGCCACCAGGGAAGCTTGCGTGTGGAGGCTGGCAAGTGCAGTCTGCAGGGCAGGCTGGAGTCCTGGGAAGAATTGCTGCTGTTGCAGCTCAAGTCTGAAGGTCGTCTGGTCGTTCCTTCCTCCTTATGGGACCTCAGTGGTGCTTTCTCTTATGGCCTTCCACTGATTAGATGAGGCCCACCCATGTTTTAGAGGGCAATCTGCTTCACTCAAAGTCTGCTGATTTAATGTTAATCTCATCTTTTTAAAACAAACAAACAAACAAACGAAAAACCTTCATGGCAATATCCAGATGTGTTTGACCAAATACCTGAGCCTTGTGGCCCAGTCAAGTTGACACACAAAATTAATCATCCCTTGTCAATCATTTAAAAATTACATTTTGGGAGAAACTATAAGGAGAGGAAAATATCCTCCTTTTTGAAGAGTGAATCACCTAATCTTCCCTCACACAACATGAATTATTTCTACCATATATGTGCATATTTATTTTTATACTTCAAAAACAAACTTTTATTCCTAATTACATAGGTGGGGCAAGGGTGGGGGATCTCTAAAGGCATTAGTCTAACCATTAATAATATTAGCACATTTTCTTTCTACTTACTTTATTAACAGTGAAGACTTTTCCAGTAAACCACAGATGCCGTGCCATTCCTCCCCAAAATCTCTGTTTGCCGCTCTTAAAAAGACAAATATTTCTCCCCTAAACAAATATCATCACCACCACCATCACAAAATCAGGACAAATTTTTTCATAATGTCCAACCCCCAGTTCATGCTCTGATTTCTCAAACTGCCCCAAAATATGCTCCACAGCTGGCCTCTCTCAAAGAGGACTGAATCCAGGCTGCACATGGTTTGTTCCAGTCCCGGATGTGGCGTTCCCAGACCACACGCCGTTTCCACAACATGGACGTGGAGACCTGGGCTGGCGTCCTGGAGAGCATCCACTCCTGGATTTGCCTGGTGGCTGCTTGTCTTGTCATTCCTGCAGCTGGAAGTTCGCTCTGAAGGCCCGTTAGACTTGAGTTAATTGTTTGGGCGACAGTGCCCAGTAGCTGATGTCTGTGGACTTGCATCACAGGAAGAGACACGAAATCCAGGCATCACCCTGTCGTGGAGCCAAGATTGACTCAGGTTCAGGCTTCAGCCAGCGATGCTGGCTCACCCAGCAGAGCAGCCACAGCACCTGGCCCACCTGCCCACCCATCTATAGACCACTCGCAGCCATTGTTCAGGAGCCCACGGGGCCATCTCAAAGCGGCAAGGCAGGTTCACGTGGAAGCTGGGGGCCGGCTGCCACCCTTGCTGTTGCCAACTTTGTTGTGGTGGCCCCCCCCGCTGTGGAGTGGGCAGTCCAGCTCCTGAGCGAGTGCGCTGCTGGGCCTTGGCCCCACCCAGGTGAGCAGGGCAGGAGGGCACCACGGCCAGGGGCACTTCTGTTGTTCGGTCACTCAGTTGTGTTTGCCTCTTTGCGACCTCATGGACTGAAGCATGCCAGGCTTCCCTATCTGCCAGAGTTTGTTTAAACTCGTGTCCATTGATTAGCTGATGGAATCCACTGAGGCCCCCAGTGCCTCACGGGGCCCCCACCCCCATACCCTGTGACCGTGTGGGCCCAGTAAGAGCTTCTTTCGCTGAATTACATTTCGGAAAGGAGCCTCTTCCTGTGGGGACGGCTATAACCCGGCAGGGACTTGCATCCGTGGCCTGTTTCTCCAGGAGGCTGCTCCTGCCTCTCGCTTTCCCCACACGGCCCTCTTCGTGTGACCACGTCCATCCCGCCCTGGGGTCATGGAGCAGCAGCTCCAAAGTCACCCCCTGAGGCCAGCACAGCCTGTCCACATCCATCCAGCCTACGGGGGGAGGTGGACAGTGGCCCTTCCCCCGGTGGGGGTTGGAGAGAACCAACAGGCTCTACAGGCTGGGCCACCCCAGGAACCAAATGCCTCTCCTGGGAGAAAAGGCCTGACTTTCAGTACCTGCCTCTGTCCACAGCATGAACACTCCACCCGGCAGGCTGGGTGACAGCCAGGTCTGACTGCCGTCCAGGGACCAGGGCCCCAGGAGACCTCACAGGCTGAAAGCAGAGGCCACATCCAGGGAGATATGGGCACACTGCCCCTGAAAGCTGACCTCCAGTCTTCACAGTGTGACTGCTGGCTAGGTTTTGCTCACCCACTTCTCTGTAACAATACCCCAAACTCAGTCTACTTAACTCATGGGTAGAATGTGGCAGAGCTCCCTGTGGCCAGTCTGCCTCTTCTCCATGGGTACCAATGGTTGACACCAGGAGGCTGGGGCTGGAATCCCCTGCAGGCTGAGCTCAGACCTGGGGGAATGGGCTGCCAGCTGCCAGATGCATCCAGGAAATGCCACATAAGATGGTACACACTCTGCTCCAGGGCTGGAGGACGGCTGCTCAGACCGGGGGTGGGGTCCTGCCCTAGGAAGTGGGTGGGTGCCCTTGGCTGGCACAGAGCCCATGGGGCCACTGGGGACTCAAGGCCCTTAGTCTTTCTGTCCAAATTGCATAGGCCATGCCAGCCGCACGTGTAACCAGGATGTGTGGCTGTTGATGGCCAGGCTGCTGCCTTCGATTAACTGACGGCATTCGGCAGAGGCAGGCTCAGGGGCCTCCTGGGGCCTGAGCTTGGCCGTCAGAATTCTCATGCCGAACCTGATCCAGAAGCAGGCCGTCTGGGTGGTGCATGTGCAGCGGGTGGCCCCAGCCCGGGCTCTTCCCGCCTCCTCACCGACCCCAGAGTCCCGTGAGGCCTCCCCCAGTGCTGTGCAGAAAGAGCCTCCACTGCCTGCACAGAAGAGCCCTGACGGGTGCCCATTGCTTCTCAATAAAATGGGGCTTGGGGGAGAAGCCTGAGTGGCACAGGAGATGTGGTTCAAAAGGGGGAGAAGCAGAAAGATGCTCACGCAACCAGACTCTGCGGCCAAGATGGAACAGCACAGAGGCTCCAAATCAGGAGCAGTGCAGAGAACAGGAGAAGCTGGGGCCTCCCACTTCCCCAGGAGCCCTCATGGAGCCCCAGCTCCCCCAGGACCACATTGCCCACAGGCCTCGGTCTGCAGGTCTGCACCCGTGCGCATCCCAGGCTCCTGGACGCCACTTGGGTCTCGCCCTCTTCGAAGGGCAGGTGGGTAGATGTTGGGGGTTGCAGGGTCCACGTGGGCTAATTACCAGCTAACTGCTGCTCTGCCCTGCCCAGCAGCTTTGTCACAGCTGGACACACCGCCAGCACTATTCTGCCACCCAGGGGTCTGTGAGAGACTGCACGGGCTGCAGTGCACACACACACAAGCACACACACACTTGCACACACAGTACAGACACTCGCAGATGGAAGCGCACACACACACACAGTCTCGAGCACAGCAATTGTGGGCAGAGCCACAATCTGACCAGGGCAGCACGGAGCTCAGCTGGGGAGGACAGGGGGACCTGTCAGCCTCCATGGTGGGGTCGGATAGCGCCCGTGGGGAGGAGGTGACACGGGCTTGGTTCTAGACTTGCTGCTCATGGGCATGGACAGTGGCCCAGCACCATGGGAGCGTGACCCCAGATCTCCAAGCTCCCCTGTGTTTCACAGGCCTCCGTGACTCGGACGCAGTCACTCCCGAGTTCTGGAAAGATGGGACTCAGGCTGAAAGGACAGCAAGACGATCCCAGTGCTCTGTCTGCATTGGGGGTCTTAACCCCACACCGCCCCTGCGGCCGTGGACACTTGGCAAAGAGATTGGAGCCTGTGATTTCATCATGAACCCCTGACCACCCCAGGGGAGGATCAAGGGGTCCTGGGGGCACAGCCCTCTGAAAGCAGAGAGTTGTCCCCACTGGAGTCGACAAGCCGAAGCTGCCTGGAAGACTGAGGGCCACCAGGAGAGGACCTAGTACATCGTCCAGGCCAGGGAGCTGTCCCCACCCAACAGCCAGCAAGAAAACAGGTCTCTCAGCTTTGCTACTACAGGGCCCTGCGTTCTGCCCACAGTGCAGTGAGCATGGAAGAGGCCCTGTGCTTCGACTCAGCCCTGCCAGCACGGGCCTTGACGGCAACCTTGCGTAGGACCCAGGCCCACCGGCTGCACTTCTAACCTACAGACTGAGCTGACAAGTGCTGACGGGATCTCCTGTGTACTTCTTTATTTTTATTGTGGTAAAGTACACACCACAAGAAATTTACAGTTTTATCTCTACATCGAGCTGCACTAAGTACTTCACAGAACTGCACGGCCATTGCTTCTGTCTCAGAACCTCATCTTCCCAGGCATACCAGGTGGACAGACCCCAAGTTCATATCTTTGAAGACGTACTTGGAGAAAGTGCGGGCCTTGGTCAGAAGCCAGAAGAGCCATGGGAAGCCCCAGCCTGGCCCCTGGGGCGGCTCATTTCCTCCCAGGCAAGCCCCACTCTGTTTACTTTCTCTGAGCTGCCTTCCCACTGGGGAAACTCCATGCCCAGCACATGGAGACCAGCTCCCAGGAGAATATTCCACCCCCTGCAAGCTGGGGCGCGGCGAGGAAGTGGGTGAACACTCTTCTGGGTGCTACCTGGTGGGAAAGAGGAAGGCATCTGCCCACTCTTGACCTTGGGCGCCGGGACAGTGGGCCCCCTTTCTCCGGACTTCCTGGCATCCCACCGGCACCTGCAGCCTGGGATTTCTGCAGGAGAGTGGGGGGAGGGGTTGGTTTGCACATGGCCCCCTAGGCAGCCCCTCTGCGCAACCACTGCAGGTTCGTTCAAGGCAAGAAATCTGCGAGAGGCTGCCTCCCCATCCTCTCCCAGCCCCATTGCCTCAGTTATGTCTGGTCTCCTGGTCCCACGACAGGTTCCAAATGTAGCACCCCTCTGAGTGGACGTGAACACGCACACGCGCAGGTGTACAAGCTCCTATGTACAAATGCACACGGGCCTCAAAGAGGGGTCAGGAGGGCCCAGGTACCTTTTGGAGGCCACCTTCCTCCCCAGGAGCAGACAGGCATGGGGTGGACAGGGCGTCTCAGTTCCTCTTTTAACCTGAGCATGGCGCGTCAAAAGAGGAGCTGACATTCCTGTCCTCGCGTCTTCTTTCTGCCCAGCAAATTGGAAATTACTTTGGAATAACTCCCCCTCCAGTCCCCCAGCTTCAGCTTGTTTATTTAGAAGTTTTCCTTTTTGCAGGAAGCCCGCATGCAGGCAGGAGGGGCCTGGCTGAGTGTGGGCGCCTCTTCTGGTGGTTTCCGCAGAGGGTACTGTGAGCGGACAGATGCCCGGCCACTCCGCCAGGGCTTAGGAAACTACTTGCCACTCACACACCCGCAGAGAGGCTGTGTGCCCAGCATGGAAGACACGCTAGACATGAGCACACGATGCATGAACCAGGTCCCGTGTACAGAGACGCGTCTGCTCCCGGGAGGTCATGTCACAAACATGGATGTGTGCAGCTTCAGGACACACCTTCCCACAGCTGTAGGGATGCATGGCATGCTTTCTGAGGCACTTCGTGGGGAATTTGGAAAGTACAGAAGAACTCGGAGAAGAACCCGAAAATCACCCGGTTTGTGGCCAGCCACTGCCCAGGATGTTTAAGTCACGGGGGGTGGGTGGGGGCGGTCATATTAAATGATATGACCAAGTCGCCCACAGTGGCAGTGAGGACGGAAGTCTGTTAAATACAACAGGACATCCGTGCTCACATCCAGCCCCTGATCTGCCCCAGCAGCAGAGCGAGCATACAGCCAGCACGGGTGGGGGTCCCTGACTGAGGAGTGGGGCAGGCCAAGTCCCTGGAGGGTGGGGACAGATGTAGGATCGTGGCTGGTGGCCCTCTCTGTGGCTGACGGTGGGGATGGGCTGGGGGTGGCAGCTGGCAGTTCAGTTGCCTGCTCTAAGCGAAGGCCCCTCCTGAAGTCCTGGACCCCCGTCCTCACCCCAGGGTCCTGTTGCCCCAGGAGCAGCTTCCCAGACCCCAGGATGCACCTTCAGGACCCTTGGGTGGGGTTCCGCCAGGATAGCTGGCCTATCTCCTAGAGGCTTGGCCCCTCCTTGACTGCCCCAGAGCAGGAATGAGAAAGCATTCCCCGAAACCATCCTCTCGCTCAGACCTGGGCGCCAGCCAGCATGGAGATCCTGTGGAAAGGGCTCCCTGCCAGCTGGAACCTCTGCCTCCCCTGCCTGGTCACCTAGCAGCTCTCTCCATCAGACTGTGACCCCAGGACTGCACTTGCCTGCAAGGCAGCCTCCATGCTCCCGGCCCACCAGCAGCACCCAGGAGTCCCTCATCCAGGTCCTGTGTCCCAGCCTTTCTGGCTCACAATTCCCTTCACTATTTTGCCACTTTTAATAAAGACATGAGTTTAGGGTTAAAAGAAAAGGTTAATTTTCTATCTGTAGCTTATTACAGATTTATTTAATAGATTGAAAGTGAAAGTGATAGTCACTTGTCATATCCAACTCTTTGTGAGGCATGGACTATAGCCCACCAGGCTCCTCTGTCCATGGGATTCTCCCGGCAAGGATACTGGAGTGGTTTGTCATTCGTTTCTCCAGGGGATCTTCCTGACCCAGGGACTGAACATGGGTCTCCTGCATTGCAGACAGATTCTTGACTATCTGAGCCACCAGGGAAGCCCCAGTAAAATTTAAACTAAATATAAGAAAGACCAATGTCAACCTCCACTCATCCACCTTTGTAAGAAGAACACACGTTTTTCTGAGTGATAACATGTTTAATGCACCACAAAGTGCTTGATTTGGCAGTAAACCTGCACCAGAACATAGATGGCATCTAGCTTCCTGTCCTGGCCGCAGGCCCAGGCACACCATCCTCGGAGGGGACTGTCACAGGGAAGTCAGCTGCCAGCTTTCATCGCATCCAAGCCATCTCCAGCTTCTTGTCAGAAAGGAGGGCAGGACTTCTGGCCCAGAAAGCAGCCTGTGGACCACACCAGGCATGGACCCACGGCACTGGCTCTGGTTCACGGGCAGTCAGGTGCACAGCAGGTACCTCAACCTGCCGAACCACCCAGTTCCCGAGTCCCATCAACTACAGGTGAAAGTGAGCCCCATCCTGAGCCCACGGCCTCTGTGAAGAAGGAGGTAGAAATACCCAATGCTTCTCAGTGAGGCTGGATGTGTGTGATACACACATCCTATAAAGCTGAGCTGGACACAGATCCCAGGACTGAACCACCTGGAGAGATGGGCCCGAGGCCCTGTGGGGTCAGGGTTGAGCAGGTGGACGCAGGCGAGAACTCGACCTCCAGCCACCTTTGGGGCATATGGGGGTCCCCAGATGGCCTGTCTTCTGTCCCAATTCCTTGGCAGGTTGGTCTTTTTACAGAAATCAAGCAGATGCTGCCCTAGGAACAAGAGGCCCCTGTCCTGGCCCCGCAGGAATGCGGCCCCCAAGGAGGCTGGCTGTCCTATTGTCATGCCCACTGCCCCCTGGACCTGCCCCTTCCTCACCTCAGGCTCCAGGACGGTACAGCACAGCTGCCTGGCTGCCTTCATCCAGGGACATGATGTCCACTACCCCGGGGCCAGGACATCCGGCCTGCCTGCCAGTCTACCCCCACCTTTCCAGCTGCAAGATGTGGTGTGGATGCTGGGCACCCTGCTGCTGGGTGAGTGGGGAGCAGCAGGCACTCCCCACAGCAGGAAAGTGCCAGGGGCCCTGGGCACAGGAGCCATCAGGGCCCGTGTGGATGGAGCCCCAGGGGACTGAAGGCTGCAGTTTCTACTGGAGGAAACAAAGGCCTGGCCAGATGGAGGGGCCATCCTGTTCCCGAATGTCAGGAGAGGGGAGCCCAGGCTGCTAGCTTGGCCTCTGAACATGTCCCCCTTTTAACAACTGCCTTCCAGCTTCACTGACTCCAAGCTCCAGTTCAGGGACTCCCCAGTCCTGCGGCAACATCGCACTCAGCACATGGGCTCCCAGCCAGCTGGGAGCTGAGGAGGTGGGCAGGGTGCCAGGGCACATAGCTGGCAGGAGTGCCTGCCCCGCCCGCCCAGTGCCATGCCCGCCTGAGGCTCTGGGAGAGGGCTCACTTCCTCCCACTGCCTGTCTCAGGGTCCAGCTCCCACGTGAAAGAACGAAACATCAGGGCAAGTCCCCCGGCTACTTCCCAGGAAAGTCCCAACCGAGTCCCGCTCCCTTGACACTTTCAAGGCTTATTTTAGCCCAGGAGGAAAGGGGATTTCTCTCTCCTGTGTCTGACAGGCATTCTGGGCCCCTCATATGTCCCAACCCAGCCCTGACAGTCACCAGCTCCTGCTGCAGCCATGGGGCCTGAAGTTTCCAGAAGGCTGATGAGGCTGCACCCACACAGGTGGTGAGGAGCCCCCAGGCCAGTGCCCATTGCACCCAAAGGATTGGGGAACAGATCGTCCCCCAGGTCAGTGCCCACCACACCCCCAGGACTAAGGAGAGGCATATCCCCAGGCCAGTGCCTACCACAATCCCCAGGACTGGGGACAGATTACTCCCCTGTCCAGCACCCAGAGCAACCCCAGGACTGGGGACAGATTACTCCCCTGTCCAGTATCCAACACATCCCCCAGGACTGTGGTCAGACCACCCCCCTAGGCCAGTACCCAACACACCCCCCAGGATTGGGGTCAGACCACCCCCTTAGGCCAGAATCCAACACACCCCCCAGGACTGGGGTCAGACCACCCCCCTAGGCCAGTACCCATCACACCCCCCAGGACTGGGGACAGACCATCCCCAGACCATCATTCACTGCGTCCAGGACTGGGGGCACTAAAAGCACCATCACAAGGCGCTTCCCCTCAGCAGCTCACATCATGCCTTTCCAGGCCTTTCTTGGGCCACAGATTCTGCAACCACCTGATTAGGGATACCCCCCCCCCACCAAGCAGGGTCATGGCCCCTTCCCACCGACGGGGCTCTGGCTGCAGTTACGAGTGGGGTGAGAGGAGGGGAACCTCCTCTCAGCAGGGTGTCCCGTGGTACAGAAGTGTGGGGCCCTGGGGAACGTGGTGAGGGACAGTGGCCCAGAGGAGGTGGACACGGCTACAGGAGACGTGCTCAGGCCCTCCTCCCTCTCACCCACCAGCAACCTTGACCTCACAGGGCCTCCTGAGCCTCAGTGTGCCTCCTTGAGCTGCCTGGTCCCAGCCCTTATTCCAGCCTTCTAAGAACTGGGACCACGCACACTTGCCGCGGTCCTGACACACTGCCCCTCTGGTCTTTGTTCTCTCCCCGCAAACCCGAGGGGTCTGTACGTTGATCACTGACTTTTACCCAAGCCCGGACACGTGTCCACTCTCTGCCAGCTCTCCCTGGGCCTGGGGTGAGTGCAACTTGGAAAGGAGCCCTCCAAGCGAGAGGAATAGCCTGTGCAAAGGCCCCGGGGCGGAGGTGCCTGGAGAGAGCTGAGCTTGGAGAGGTCGGGGATCAGGGCGGGCCTGGGTGCAGCCTGGCAAGCCGGCACTCAGGGTGTGGGCTGGGGGAGTGGGTGCCGACTCCCACCCCTCTGACCCGGGCGAGGCTGCCCAGGATACTGGACAGCCAGCCCTCTCTCATGCCGCCAGCTGACCTGGTGACTCCACTTTCACCTGGGGTTTCCCCGCGAGTGTCTCCGTGGCAGGGAGCCTGGCCAGGAAAGTCCCAGACCACAGGCGACAAGGGAAAGTAGGCTCCCGGCCAGACTGGGCAAGGCCAGGCCAGTGGTGCCTGGAGGATTCCCGAGGGCCAGAGTTCAGGCTCCAGTTCCTCCGAGGGGCCGTGGGGACCCCAAAGGGCCTGCAAGGAGACCCCTGACAGGCCTTGGCCTGTGTCCGCGCCGGCCTCTCGGTCTCTGCTCTGCTCTCAGCCCTGAGGCCACAGCCAGATGTGGGCGTGGCCCACGGACCTCAGGGCCTGAGAGCTGATTGCCCTCTGGGAAGTAACCCCGATGCTGGGGAGTGGGGGTGGCCAAGAGCAGGGGTGCGGTGGGTGTGGGGTCTGGGGGATGAGGACCCCAATCTCAGGTAGAGGGGGCAGGTTCAAATGTGCGGGGCTGAGCGGCCACAGCAGGGGGGCTCTGGGCTCAGTGGGGGACATGGTGGAGGAGATCTGAGAATCCAGAGTGAAAGGAGCCCCGAGAGGACATGACAGGGTGGAGGGGCTGCCGGGGATGTGCGGAAGTGCTTTCATGCCAGGAGGTCCTGCCCCTTCCAGTGCAGCCCCAGAGGTCAGAGGTCAAGCACGTGGACAGCAGCTGGGCTGTGAGGGGGGGCTCCAGGGCTGCAATAACAGGGCACAGTAGGGGTCATGCCCCAATAGAGAGGGACAGTGGGGGTGTCCTGGGCCTGAGCTGCCCACCTCCTCCCAGGGTGCAAGAGCACACGTAAGGGGGGCCCCAGAGGTACCTGTTCCCACTGGGGTTCCTGGGAAGCAGGCGGCCGGTGGAGGTCACAGTCCTGACGGCAGGGAGGAGAGGCCCCCACCTGCTGAGGGAGATAGCCCAGGCCTCACCATCACCCCTAAACGCCATGGCCAGCACGTACACGGAGTCCCTCTCCTCCTCACCCGTCCTTCTCTGTCCCTGCGCTGGGGACCAGGGTTCCCTGAGAGTGTACAGCCCACAGGGAGCACACATGGGTTCTCCCAAAGGGACCCCACTAACCAGAGTCCATTCAATGACGGACCTCGCTCCACCCTGCCAGTCTCAGCACCCTCTCCTTCCGGTCCTGAGACAGCTGGCGTCCTGTCTGACCCCTCCACCCCGTGCCTCCAGGGTTTGCACCCCCACCTGCTCAGACCAGCCTCTCCCCCGTGGCAGCCAGCTCTCTCCTAATCCTTCTCCAGGAAAAGGTCCAAGCCCGGGTTCTGCTCTGTGGACGGACGGGCTGTGATTCTCCCTGGGCCCTGACGTCGTCTTGGCTGTGCCTTGTCAAGAACCCAGCCCCTGTCACCGTGGAACCAGTGCCCGAGTCCCGACTTCCACTAATTGGACTTCTTGGCCCCACTGACCATCACTGGCCCACTTGCCGCTCCTTATCTTGACCGTCCAGGCCCTCCTAAGGCAGCCAGGTGACCCTCTAGAAGCCGTTTCCGGCAGCCCTCTCCTCTGATTCCCGGGGGCGCACCAAAGGCACCAATAGCCCGTTCAAGTCCGCCGACAGTCCTGTGCTGCCGCCTGAACACGCACCCCCACCCAGGACAGCTTGCACGCCCGCTGTCCCTCCAGCCTGTGTCCTCGGCTCCATCTGCACACCGCTGGGTGCACCCCTGCCACAGGGCTGGCGTCCTCTTGTGAGCAGTGGTAGGAGATACCGGCCACGTTTGGATGTGAGCAAACCCTGACCCACCCCACGGAGTCCACTCCCCGCTGGCCTGGCCACGTCCTCACGTGCCAGGGTCCATGGCTGGATGCATCCATGCCCGGATGCATCCATGCCCCTCACCTGTAGTGCCCACCTGGCTCCCCACAACCCTCAAGCACCTCAGGAAGCAGCTCCTTATTCTCCCCATTTCACAGGTGAGGAAGTTGAGGCCCAGAGAGTTAGGCGGCTCACCCCAGGCCACAAAGTGCAGAGGACGGAGCTTGTTCAGAGAGAAGGGGCCCTGCCCACGCCCACGGCAGCCACACCTCAGGCCTGCGGCGGGGAAGCCCCTGGAGGGAGCATGCAGCTGCAAGGACAGGGCTCTAGCACCGGTCTGTCCCTGCTGACATCCTAAAACACTTTAGACTTCAAAACAGTTTCAAGAGTGGAAGAAGTCTGTGTGCAGAGCACTGCTTTGGGTATTTGAGGAAACGGGGTTGAATGTCACACTTTCTCCACACTGACAGCACTTCCGTCAGGGAAGTCAGTGCAGGCGGCTCGGAGCCCTGGCCTCAGAAAGCAGCCTGTCAGGGCCTGCGCTGAGCCCCAAGGACCACGAGGAAACCCGCACCTTCCTCGGAGCTGGAGGCCGAGATGTGAAACCCGGGTCTCGTGAGTCATATCACGAAGTTCTTAGAAACCGAGAGTTTCAGGGCAAGGAGGAGGTGGCACAGACAACCACACGGCTGAGCCTCCCGATGTCGCGTGAGCGGCCACGCTACCGTGCGTGTCCACCTGTGTGTGTGTTTACCCTGTGCTCCACATCCTAGCTAGCTCGATGCAATGATCTGGAGACAGGGACACCTGAGGCGACTGACTGCGCCTGGGCCTCGGTCTCAAATCCCCCTCCCTTCGGAAAGGAACCAGGAAGGAGGTGGGTGCGAACCCGCGAAGTGGGGTGGAGGGGTGCAGGTGCGGCCAGGAGGCACTCGCCACCTGGGACTGTGGGTTGGGGGGAGGCCGGCGGCCACACTATGGACACTTTGAGGGTCAAACAGAGTAACGGCTGTGATCCACTGAAACACTCTGAATGAGTAAAAACCCATAAATCCAGAGAGATACTTTTAAAAACTCTAAGGCTAAATCTAAACGAAGAGAGCAAGAGACTGGAGACAGAGGGAAAGGGGACTCGATAGTGGGGAAGTGAAAGCACCCCCACCTGCCACCCCCTGAGAGGCGCAGGGCTGATCAGCTGGGCTCTGCAATTGCTCAGTACCACCCCCACCTCCTGGGACAGAGGCAGGGGTGGGGCCACCAGCTGAAGGGTCCCCGGGGACCAGGTATCTCTTGGGGTGAAGAGGGGTCCCCAGTGACTTAGGAGTTGCCCAGGGTGTGGGCCTGCCCGCGGAGGTCACAGGCGCCCCTTGTTGGCTGCCCTGGCAGAGGAGCAAGCTCTTGGCAGCGCTTGCTGCAAGGACCTGGCAAGAGGTGTCTGAGCTGGAGCTCAGCAGCTTCTAGACCGGGGGTCCTCACCCTGAGGCTGCTGAGCTCTGGGGGGACAGCTCGGTGTTGTGGGGGCTACCCTGCACGGTGCAGGGTGTTGAACCGTGCTGCCATCCCTGGGAGTGACTGTCCTGAAGGTCTCTGGGTGTTGGTGACTATCTCCTGGGGGCAAAGTTAAGGATGACCACTCTGGACCCTGGTTTCCTCCAGGTAACAGGAAACCAGGCAAGGGACTTGTGGGCAAGCCAGAGACAGCAGGGGACAGTGAGACGGATCCAGAGTGTGGACTGACTGCAGCCAAGTAGTGTCATCAACGAGAGAGTGTGGCCCGAGGCGGGCTGTGACCTGGAGTGCAGGCTGGTAGGCATCTGGGAGACAGGGGCAGGGAGGGAGATGGGGGTGGGCAGTGAGGAGCTACAGATATCCTGAGGGCAGAGAGGTCATTGTGGTGACCTCTCCTTATCCCAGAAGTTGGCTCAGGGATCCAGTGTCCAATGTCTACGACTCACTTTAAGTGGAACATCCAAAAACAACATATATGCTGATATCAGAAGAGGTGGAGTGAACTTGCTAACTGCTTTCCTGGGATACAGGATGTGGGTGGGGTCCTCAAACTTCCTAGACACTTAGCAGTTTTCACAATACACCCCCATTGAGATGACTGTGATGTAGAAACAAAGAAACAGGAACCCAAGTGTTGGTGACGATGAGCCTATAAGGTGGTGCAACTGCCAGGGTGCAACCACAGGATGGTGGTTCCTCAACCAGTGAGAAACAGAATTTCCATATGACTCACTTCTAGGCATAGACACCAAGGAATTGAAAGCAGGGCCTCAGACAGGTCTTTTGAGATGTATTAGCACATCTGTGTTCATAGCAGCATTACTGACAACCGCTAAGGGGTAGACACCACTCAAGGGCACGTGCGTGGATGGATGGATGGATGGATGGACAAAACGTGGTCCATCCGCACAAGGTCCATCTTCCAGCCTTGAAAAGGAAGGAGGCCCTGACACCTGCTACACATGGATGAACCTTGAGGACACGATGCTCAGGGACCCCAGCCAGACACGAGACGAATACTGTGTGATCCACTGACCTGAGGTTCCTGGCGGGGTCAGATCCATAGAGACAGGAAGGAGATGGAGGGGGCCAGGGGCTGGGGTGGGGAAGGGGGACTGTTTCCTGGGGATGGAGGTTCAGTTTGGAAGATGGGAAGTCCTGGAGATGATGGTGGGAATGCTTACATAACACGAGTGTACTTAACGCCACTGAGCTGTGCACTTAAAAATGGTTATGGTGGCAAGTTTTACATTATATATATTTTCCTACAATTTTAAAGAAGGAAATACTGGTTTCAAAAACGTTTTCACAACAAAACACTGGAGAAAACTTCCCTCGGACCCCAGGGTCCTTTCTGGAGAGAAGGCCCGCTCACGTCAGCCCAGCTCAGTGGCTGCAGCTGGTGAGTAGGGGGCGGGGGCTGGGAGAGGGGAACAGGGCCCTGGCAGCTCCAGTCGCTGGGCCACCGCGGGGGAGGGAGTGGACTTCCGCTCTATCTTCCTGAGTCTGACAACTGCCCACTCAGTGGTCCTAAAATTCAGGCCTCCCCACCGCCCACCAACGTCCAGCACTTCCCCAATATTTCCCGAGACCGCAGCCTGACACCCTGCTCTGAGGGAAGCCAGCACTGTGGCTGGAACACGCGCAGCTGGCCGCCCCCACCTGGGGGTTCTTGGATTTCTCCCCACTTCCTCCAGGGGCAGCTTCCTCGTCTACCCCTGTCCTGTAGCCCACACTGTTCACCCTTCACTTGTCCCAACCTGGAGGGGCCTGTGGGGCTGGGCAGGTGGCAGTCGTGGGACCAGGAACTGGCTCCCATCTGCAGCCACTCCTGGGCACCTGGGGAGAATGTGGGGGGTCACCGGGGCGGACACTCTAATCAGCATCACAGGCCCCCCGCCTCCAGTCGAGTCCCCCACATGGCTGTTCTCTTGGCACAGGCTGGCCTCCTCCTGGAAGTGGGGGTACCCTTCTGAGGTTGAGGAGAAGTTTCCCTAAAGCAGCTCAGCCATGGGGACCCCCCGCGCCACCCACTTGCCCCCCAGACCTCATCCCTGTTCCAGAGGGACGTTCCCTCCCCTCTGGAGGTGACCCCTGCAGGTGACCAAATGGCACTCCTGGGGCTGGAGGTAGACAGGGAGGAATAAGGCTGTGGCTGGACTGGTGTTGGCTGGAGGCTAGGGGTCATGGGTCAGAGGGCACCCAGTGCCAAGGAGGGTGCCCAGATACACAGGGACCTGGGGCAGTTGGGTGTGGGGGAGGAGATTATCAGAAGAGGCCAACACAGCGCTGGACCTGGGAACTGGGATCCTGGCCCCCTCCCCTGGCTGGTGGGGGCCATGCTCCAAGCCCCATGGCCTCAGCCCGGGGCCCCACTACAGGGAGGCCAGGGGTCCTGGGAGGGGGCAGCCCTGAGGCTGGTGCTGCAGGGCAGTCTGTCCACCAGCTTCCTAGTGAGTCACCACGTGGCTCGGAGGACACTGTCCTGGTCCGGCTGTCACACCACAGAGACGGCACTGGTGTGACCCCTGGGGTCCTTCCAAAACCCTTCAGACCCGGGGCGTTTCCCTGCCTCTGGGTCTTCCTCAGGTCACTGCGGGCAGGTGGACAGATGGAACGGCCACCCCTGTGCCGAGTGGGTGCCTGAGGCCACCGGCTCTGATCCCGGGGCGGGGGGGGCATGCCAGGGTGTGGTGCCATCTCCCTGCACCACTGGGGTCTCCTCCGCGATTGACTCCAGGCTGGAATGCGGATGCTCAGGGCCCATACCTGGAGCTCCATGCGATGGCCGCACCGAGGGTCAGGGTCAGGGTCAGGCACTGCTCTCACCAGCTGGGCTCCCCCAGCGTCTGGCCCTGGAGGGCTGACGGCACTCGGTCAGGCGTCTGTTTCGCAACAGAGGACAGCCTGAGGTCCAAGGTCAACAGCCTGGGCAGGCAGGAGGTCTGGACTGAGGTCAGTGAGAGGAACTGACTGGGAGGGGAGGGGATGGCTCCCTGGGCAGTGGGGTCCGAGGCTGAGGCCCGCCCGGGGCAGACAGTGATCGCACTGCAAACCCCAGCTGACACCCTGGCTGGCGGACTGGCCCCCACATGGTGCCCCCGCTCTTCCTCGGGCCTCTCCTGACCTAGGACCCCACGGACCCCAGGAGAGGAAGCTGACTTGGGAGCCGCCCACCTTGCTGGCTACAGCGGGCACCCACCTCCTTCTCCGACCTGAGTCACAGTTTCCAGGTCAGGCCCCGGCCTTCCTGCTTTTCAGCCGGAGGCCGAGGATTCCGTGCCCAGCTGCGGGTGTGGTGGGCTGCTTGGTGAGAACCTGGGGATCACCTTGAGGGAGTGGCCACGTCCACTCTAAGAGGGGCGGCCCCCACCCTCATTCGCCATCGTATCACTCCCTGGAGCTGCTGTAAGCACAGACATGGGCCTTCAGGCAACAGAGATCCAACCCCTCATGTTCCCAAGGCCAGGGATGGAAACCCAGGTGTCTGCAGGGTTGTTCCCTCCTGGAGACTCAGGGAGGCCCTGCTCCAGCCTTGCCTCCAGCTCCAGGGGCTCCACGCGTCCTCCGCTCATGGCCACATCATGCCATCACTACACAGCCTCCTCCTCTCACCGTGTTTCCTGTAGGGACACCTGTCCCTGGACTTAGGGCTGACCCTAGTAACCAGGACCATCTCATCTCAGGATCCTCAATGTAATCACCTTTGCAAAGACCTCGCTTCCAGGAAAGGGGTCCAGGTGGAAGCATCTTTGGGGCGGGCATGATTCAACCCTCTATAGGATCTGGACCAGTATACTCCTTCCCAGAAAAGCAGCCGTGTCCAGACCACGTCCACATGTGCTCTGCAGACCAGCACCTTGGGGACGCAGGGTCCTGGACAGCACCCCCAGTGGGATTACAGACGAGGGGTAGGGGGGTTGTTTATGATGCCAACGCCTTTAGTCCAGGTGCCAGGAAGGAGTTCCTCAGGGCAGGGCCCCACAGCATGACTGGACAAGCAAAGAAGGTTGGTGGGGTCAGTGGGGTCAGCAGGGTCCGTGACTCTGTGAGGTGCGCCTCTGGGAGGTATGTGCAGGACCCAAGATGTTCTCCCTTAAAGACGCTGGTTTGGTTCAGTTCCATTTAACCTGCTGTTTTCCTATACAGGAAAGGCCACCCACCCAGATGTATGCTGGACACCAGGCCCCCTCCCCCTGCAAAAGAGGCTGGGCCATGGGCCTGGCCCTCCCAGGACCTGGGATGGTGCCCAGACAGGGGGCCTGCCCTTGCTGCACCCCCTCCACAGGCTCTCCATCGTCCTCCGCCACCCCTGGGCTCCAGAAGGCCCTTGGGAGTGAGCTGGAAACCAGGGCCAGCTGCTGGGCTCAGGACAGAAGCCTAGGAAAAGACTCGGGGTCAGGGTCACCTGGGAACCCAGGCTGGGCAGCGGTTACTTAAACCCAGAGCCCCGGCCCAGTCTGGAGGGAGCTTCAGAGGAAAAAAGCCATGTGACAACCCTTAACATGAGAAGGAGACACTCAGGGCCTCGGCTCAGCCTGAGTACCAGGGTGACGAAGGGGGCTGGCTGCTCGGAGATCCCGGGGCTGACAGGACTCCTGCTGGGGGTGAGTAGGTGATCAGACGGCTCAGGGGATAAGAGGGTGATGAGTCTCATATAGAGGGTGGGGCTGGGGGGTCCCAGCGGGGAGGGAGGTGCACAGAGGAGCCTGACTGGTGCCTCTGCCCCAGGCTCTAGGTCAGCATGAAGAGGAAGGGGCACATCTGGCCCGGGACAAAGGCTGTGGCTGGACGGTGGCGGGGGCACGGGGGTGAGGAGACCAGGAGAGGAGAGAGGGTGAGGAGAGAGGGTGAGGGGGCAGGGGGCTGAACCTTCCTTTCCATGTCCTTCCCACGATTTGCCAAAGGTTCCAGTAGAAAGTCTCAGGGGAAGGTGACCTTGAGGGCCAGGCTGGGGGCAGCCAGCGGACCCCTAGAGCCCCAAGCCCCACACGTGCTCTGACCTGCCTGGAGCCTGCGGTGACAGTGGGCCAGGGGGCCGGGAGCAGGGCCCTTGCCCATGGTCCTGAGCAGCCCCACCTGCCCTTGGATCCTGCCTGGAAGCTTCGCCTTCACCTCCTGACCCACTGCCCGCCCACCTGCACGTGCAGACGTCGAGTGTGCTCAGAACACGGCTCCTCTCAGACCAGCTACACAAACAGCGGGGCCTCCATCTGTCAGCCAGCGACCCCGTGAGCCCCGGACCAGGCTGTGGGGTTGCCATTCCCTCCTCCAGGGGATCTTCCCAACAGGAATCGAATCAAGGTCTCCAGCATTGCAGGTGGATTCTTTACCAGCTGAGCCATGAGGGAAGCCTGTGGGAATGCCCAGCACAAGCCAGGACCACACACATAGTGGAGGGACCTAACACGGGATTCCTGGGAGGAGGGCGTCTCTGCAGCAGCCCCAGGGGAGGCCTGGGGAGCCCCCTGCCCAGCCCGAGGACACCCAGCCCCTCAGCCCCACCCACCTTGCTGGCTGGAATCTCGAAGCTAACTCACCCTCTAGGGCCCAGGATCCACCTTGAGCCTGCCATGCTTGCCCGTCTCCCCATGTTCACGCCCCTCCTCCATCCTCCATAAACCCCTTGACCCCCTGCCCCAGGCGGCTTCTAGAGTGCTGGTCTGAGGCAGCCCGTGGGAGCCCTGGCTCAGCAGAGGGAGGCCCTGTGGGCACCGTGGGGTCGCGTCCCAGCCCTGGGGTGGCCAGAAGAGGGTGGGCTCTGGGGAGAAAGCGGCTGTCAGGACTTCCTCGGACTCCCTTGGTGCTGGGGCCCCACTGCTGTGCTCACAGACTGGCGGAGAGAGGCAAACAGGCTCAGGGCGTGGCTGAGGCTTCAGCACTGCCAGGAAGAGCTGGGGTCTGACACCCAAGGGGCCTCTTAATTTTTCTTCTGAGCATGTCCAGATCCAAAATCCATGTCCACCTTCAGCTGACAAGTCCTGCATCCGGGGTGACGAGGCAGAGTGCCTGGAACTGACTCTGCTGGGGGCCTTATGGCATCAGGATGGCCCTTGTCAACCACAGAACCACCTGCTTTAATGCAGCTAAAATGGTGACAGCTAAAAGCAACCTGTGCTCACCCCGGAAAGCCCATGGGCCAGGAGTGGGGTGGGGGAGTGGGGGCCAGTGCCCTCATCTGGGCTGTGCCGGGGCCAGCTGTGGGCACGGGCCCTGCAAGCCTGTTCACCCTGTCCAAGAGGGTCCACCCAGAATGAGCTCTGCTGTTAGACGGGCACTGCCTGACCCCAGGTGGTCAACAGCCTCACCTTCAGCCTCTGTACTGACTTTAAAAAAAGATGGCTTTATGGGTTGACTGGTGTCCTTCAAAATCTGTACGTTGGAGCCCCGGCCCCCAGCACTGGAAATGTGACGACGTGTGGAGGTGAGGCCTCCAGACCTGTGACTGTGTTATAGGGAGGTCACCGGAGCTGGTGCAATTCAACCTGGCCAGCGTCCTTCCGACCAGGGGAGATCAGATATAGACAAGGGACAAACATGGGAGACACGGGGTGGGGACGGCTGTCACACAGGTAGGAGGAGGCATCAGAGGGATCCTGCTGACTCCCTGGTCTCAGGCCTCCAGCTTCAACTGAGAAAGAACAAACTTCTGCTGTGAAAGCCGCCTCGTCCATGGTGTCGGATACGACAGCCTGAGCGGACTGGGTTCCGAGCTTCCCCGAAGGACCTCAGTGCCTGCAAGGCTCTGGTGTCATCCCCAAGTCAGGGCCGGGCCTTTTGGGCTGAGGGCCCCGCATCCCCGCAGGACCCCAGCCAGGGCCACCGAACCCGCGGTGGACGTGGAGACTTCCGGCGGCAAGTCTCAGGGAACTTGCTGTTTGGGGCCAGATCAGAGCACCATGAGACATTTGATGAGAAATATTTTAGTACTTCTGCTATTTGACCTCAGCCCAAACCAGGAAGTGCAGGGATGTATGCCACAGAGATAGAAAGTAAAGATAACATTTTCAAAAGGAGCCACGGGTTATGATGTCTGAATTCCATAAATTCTTCCTGAGTCCCCCAGTGTGTTCCCGGCCCTCAGTCCCTTCGGGAATGCCCTTCTGGAACCAAGAGGTCAGGCTGCACATGTGGGGGGGCTGGGGGTGGGGCCTGATGGGCTGCAGCGTTGGCCAGAAAGGCCAGGGCGGCCGCTGTCTCCACGTGGGAATCGTGCGCAGGGATCAGCAGTGGAGCTCCAAACCAAGCACTGCGAGGCCCCAAGGCCCACAGTCCCCAGGCCAAGGCAGGAGGCTGGGCCCCGCAGGCCACAGCAGAAGAAAGTCACTGACCTCTGCTTTAAAAGCAGCGCCCCTCCCCACCCAACCCTGTGGGGTCAGGACACTCCTGGCTTCCTGTTTCAGCACACCAGCCCCTGAGTCACCCTCCCCTCCAGGCAGAGGTGGGGACCCACACAGCCAGGCCCTCAGGAGCTGCGAAAGCCTTTCTTGGGGGCGGGGCCCTGGGCTGCTGTTGTCGTAGCAACAGGGGCAGCTGGGCCCTGAGGTCAGAAGTGACGTCCCATCGCTGCCCCTGGCAGTGAGGTCCAGGGCTCAAGTGACTGAGTGGTGGTTGTTTCTTATGGCTGCTGCGGTTTTCTAAGAAGGTAACTCATGCTATGTAATAGTAACAAAAATAATCATTACTGTTCATGCAAACTGGCATCTCCCTGACTACTCTAGACGCTGGCATACATGCACACATTAATGCGCACAACACACACACGTGCACACACACCAACACGCGTGTATGTACCAGCACCACACAGAACCACACATGCCTATTCGTCTGTGCACACTCACATGACACACCAACATGCATGTACACGCCTATCTGCACACACTTGTGCGCATATACCCTCTACACACATGCACACACTTGTACACATATACCCTATACATGCATGCACACACTTGTGCACATACACTCAACCACACACAGCCCAAGTCCTCAAAAGCCCCCATGAGCAGGCGCTGTCACCTCCATTTCTCTGTGGCCTCAGCACTCACGAGATTTGCCTGTGGTCACGCAGGAGAAGGGATCAAGGTGCAGACCAAACACTGTTCTTTGCCCAGCAGTGCCCTGGGTCAGGGGGAGGGGTGGTGCTGCTGGTGGTCATAGGACTCATGTGCCCACAGCACAGAGGGGCCGGCAAGGACCTCCCTCTGGCAGCTCCAGTGGACTTGGAGCACCTGGACTCCTCCAGCACTCAAGCTCATGCCAAACATCTACCCTCCTGGAAATCCAAAACACCCAACCTCGGTTCCCCGGGGACTGGCGTGGGGCCACTGGACCTGACTGCAGAGCATTCAGGGAGCCGGGCCTGCCTCGCTGGGTAGGCCTGTTCTAGAAACATCTGTTGCCCACTGGGGAGCTCCAGTCCACACATGGATGAGCTCCCAGCACACACAATATCTTGGGCATTTCTTCCCTGTGAGACTGTTCTGTTTCTCTCTTGGATGAACAACGGCTTTGGATTTTTACATGTGACTCCTGAAGCCCCTCACCACTCCTTTCACTGTGGACTCACCAAGCAACCCGGCTGCAGGACCCTCTGCCCGGTGAGCCCCCTTCTCCGGATCCTCAAAGCCCAGGCCTGCAGGCACGCATACAGCATAGCTGGTTGGGGGGACTCTGGTGAGCTGGGCCAGCGCTGGGTCAGTGTGACCCTCAGGACTTGAGCTGCTAACTCGAGACCCTTCCTAGTAGGGCAGTCGAGGGCACGGAAGTCCCTGGTATCAGGAGACACCAGCCACACAGGGCTGATGAGGAAAAGGGACTTGACCATTGGCGACTTCACCTGAGGCCAGCTCATTCCCAGAATTCTCCAGGGCAAGCTCAGGAACCCCTCCCCTGTGTAAGCCCATGTGTGGGTCTTGGTTTTGGAATTGACGCATTCTGAATCCAAATGCCCCTACTTTTGAAATTCATCTTCAATTCACAGCAAGGCAGAATTTACTTAGCTATTAAAAGGCCAAGGGGGGCTTTCCTGGTGGTCCAGTGGTTTGTTCAGTTCAGTTCAGTTGCTCTGTCATGTCTGACTCTTTGCGACCCCATGGACTGCAGCACGCCATGCTTTCCTGTCCATCACCAACTCCCAGAGTTTGCTCAGACTCATCCTTCACGTCGGTAATGCCATCCAACCATCTCATCCTCTGTCATCCCCTTCTCCTCCTGCTTTTAATCTTTCCCAGCATCAGGGTCTTTTCCAATAAGTCAGTTCTTCACATCAGGTGGCCAAAGTATTGGAGCTTCAGCTTCAGCATCAGTCCTTCCAATGAATATTCAGGATTGACTTCCTTTAGGATTGACTGGCTTGATCTCCTTGCAAACCAAGGGACTCTCAAGAGTCTTCTCCAACACCACAGTACAAAAGCATCAATTCTTCAGCACTCAGCTTTCTTTATGGTCCAACTCTCACATCCATACATGACTACTGGAAAAACCATAGCTTTGACTAGATGGACCTTTGTTAGCAAAGTAATGGCTCTGGTTTTTAACATGCTGTCTAGGCTGGTCATAGATTTTCTTCCAAGGAGTAAGCGTCTTTTAATTTCATGGCTGCAGTCACCATCTGCAGTGATCTTGGAGCCCAAGAAAATAAAGTCTGTCACTGTTTCCATTGTTTCCCCATCTATTTGCCATGAAGTGATGGGACCAGATGCCATGATCTTCGTTTTTTGAATGTTGAGTTTTAAGCCAGGTTTTTCACTCCCCTCTTTCACTTTCATCCAGAAGCTCTTTAGTTCCTCTTCACTTTCTGCCTTAAGGATGGTCATCTGCATATCTGTGGTTATCGATGTTTCTCTCGGCAATCTTGATTCCAGCCTGTGCTTCATCCAGCCCAGCATTTCTCATGATGTACTCTGCACATAAATTAAACAAGCAGGGTGACAATATACAGCCTTGATGTACTCTTTTCCCAATATGGAACCAGTCCGTTGTTTCATGTCCATTTCTAACTGTTGCTTCGTAATCTGCACACAGGTTTCTCAGAAGGCAGGTAAGGTGGTCTGGTATTCCCATCTCTTGAAAAATTTTCCAGTTTGTTGTGATCCACAGTCAAAGGCTTTAGCATAGTCAATAAAGCAGAAGTAGATGTTTTTCTGGAACTCTCTTGCTTTTTGTATTATCCAACAAATACTGGCAATTTGATCTCTGGTTCCTCTGCTTTTTCTCAATCCAGCTCGAACATCTGGAAGTTATCAGTTCACGTACTGTTGAAGCCTAGCTTGGAGAATTTTGAGCATTACTTTGCTAGCGTGTGAGATGAGTGCAACTGTATAATAGTTTGAACATTCTTTGGCATTGCCTTTCTTTGGGATTGGATTGAAAACTGACCTTTTCTAGTCCCGTAGTCACTGCTGAGTTTTCCAAATTTGCTGGCATTATGAGTGCAGCACTTGAACAGCATCTTAGGATTTTAAATAGCTCAACTGTACACACAATGTACAGCACAAACATTTCTGCTCTACAAAGACACGATCAGGAGAATGAGAAAAGCCACAGATTGAGATAATTACAGAAGACGTATCTGAGAAAGGGCTGTTATCCAAAACATACCAAGAGTTCTTAAATCATAACAAAAAGTAAATGAACAACAGATTTTAAAGTGGACAAAAGATGTGAAAACATACTTTACTGAAGATACACAGATGGCAAATGAGCCTATGAAAAGATTTGCCACGTCACACGTTATCAGGAGGAAAATGGAAACAGCAGTGAGCTACTTCTAAGCACCCCTTGTGGGGCCAAAACCCCACGCCGGACACACCCAAGGCCAGGGAGGATGCAGTGCCCTGCCTCACTGCTCGAGGGAGTGCAGAGAGGTACAGCCATCGTGAGGGACACACCTCTGTCTCTTTCAAACTGAATGTACTCCCACCATACAATCCAGCAGCTGTGCTCCTGGGGTTTACCCAAAGGAGCTAAAAACTATGTCCACACAAAAACCCGCGCACACACATCTACGGCAGCTTTTTTCCACAACCGCCAAAAGTTGGGAGCAAACAAGATGCCCCTCAGTAGGTAAAGGGATAAACAACAGGTCCATTCTGACAATGGAGTATCGTTTCAGCTCCAAGAAGAAATGAGCCATCAAGTCAAGGCCTGGAGGAACCTTAGCGAATACAGTAAGTGAAAGAAGCCGGTCTGAAAAGGCTACAGACTGCTTCCAACTGCACAGCACTCTGGAAAAGGCCAAACTATGGAGACAGTAAGATCAGAGGCTGCCAGAAGGGCTGGGAGGGCTGCCCAGGTGGAGCTGTTTTAGAGCACACCCGTCTGTATGATACCACCATGCTATCACTGTCATTATACACGTCATGGTATCACACGTCGTTACACGTGCATCTCGACACACAGGCTGTCCAACACCAGGAGTGACCCCCGGGTACACTGTGGACGCGGGCGGGTGAGGCATCGGTGCGGGCCTCTCAGCTGTAGCAGCTGCACATATGGTGGGGTTGCTGACAGCGGGGGAGGTTGTGTGCATGGAGGTGGGAACCCTGTACCTTCCCACCAACCTTCCTGCAAACGTAAGACTGCGCTAAAAAATAAAGTCTGTGTAAGACAAACAGAGAACCATGTTATCACAGGAAGTACTGCAGGAAGAGGAAGCTGTGGAAAAGCAGGTCTGTCAAGCAGCAGGGCCACAGGGCAGGCCTGGGGCAGGCTGAGGCCCTAGCCGGGCCAGCAAGCTACGCAGCTTCCGGTGCCCACTAGTAAGCTCACAGCCTGGTCCTGGGGAGACTGAGGAGCAGTCGTGTCCTCTCTTTCGGAGCTCTGAATCCTCGCGGATAGGACCGGTGACAAGTCAGTGACGAGAACATGCACACGCGTGTGCACAGGCTTGCACACATGGGTGTGTCTGCACACACACCCACAGAGGTCACAAACCAAGGGTTCAAGGCAGCAAACCAGGGGGTACCGCCTCAGCCAGACAGCATGGCAAGCCCTCAGCAGGGTGACAGTGGGGCAGGGAGCTGAGGGCCGAGGGGCTGGTAGTCCAGAAGCAGGCTTTCCAGGTGGAAGGGACTGGAGAGGAGGTGAGGTGTCGTCCATGTAGGGCCCCAGACATGGGGACAGGGAGGGACAGCGGGGGCCAGGAGGGCCTTGGGGAGAAATGAAAAGCCCTGCCCCCTGGGTGCAGGAGGAGGGGGCTTGGAGAGGCTGCCCACCCGGGCAGGGTCAACCCTGGAGCCTGCACCAGGCCTGAGGATGGCTCTGCAGCGCCCCTGGTGGCCGCCTCCTGTCAAGAAGCCTCCAGGGACTCAGAGCCCTGAGGCACCAGTGCCTCCCACCATCGGTGCCACGCTGTCCTTGACCCCAGGCCCCCTGCTGGGCACCTGCATGCCACTCCTGCCAGGACCACGCTTCACACACAGCCACCTGCTCGCTCTGCTGTTGACCCTGCTCAGATGGTGACCATCCCCTCCCTGATGGCCCTCTTGCCCTCCATGTCCCTGCCCCTTGCACCCCAGCCTGGGGACACTGCCTGGCATGAGGCAGGCACTCAGTCCTTGTCAACTGGACTCGTGCCTGGACTCCCTCTGGCTCTGGTTTGCTGGTCCCTCCGGGGCTTCCGAACATCTCATGTGTTTCCAGAGCCATGTTCTTTGCTGGTCTTGCTGCCTAACCTGGGCCCCTAGTTGAAGACTCCTCCTAGGGCTGGTACCAGGGCTAAGCGGGCAGATGCACAGTCCGCAGGACAGCGCGATGGCTGGCACCTAGACCTGACACCCAGGTGCTTTGTGTGGAAGAGTCCAGGGCAGACAACAGGGAACCACGTGACGCCACCCAGTGACCACACCATTGTCCCTGGGGGGCTTTCTCATGAGCTCTCCCTGCCCTCCCTGGTCACCTGCACTCTGGCCAGTTCACGGCAGGTGGCAGCAGAGGAGGTGAAATCCAGGGGCCCCACCCCTCAGACACTGAAGCCCCACAGCCCACAGGCCTCGCCCCCAGTCGTGGGATGAACCCGAGCAAGCGGGGCCCGTGGTGGCCTCGTGGTGATGGTTCTTGGGCCGCCACACCGTGCTCTGATCCGCAGGCACGGCCCCGGGATTTCTGGAAGAGAAGGACTGAATGCAGAGCAGAGGGTTCCAGACCAACCCCTGACCTAACACGGAGGCAGAGTAACGGCGGACCCAGGTTTCTGTGGAAGCACGGGAGAGCGCGACTTCCTTCCAGGGGAGGAAGCTCCTCCACAAAAGGACAGAAACGCAGGCAGCAAGGGGCGGTGCACATCTGTGACTCTGCACTCTGCCACCTGCACGTGCAGGCACTCACGGGCACACACACATTTGTAGTGAACTTGTCTGTGAACAAGCTACTTAGGAGGAGCTGTCACCCTCAGCTCCCTGACCTCCGCAGGCTCTGTGAGCCCTCTGCAGCCGCCCGGGGCAGGATGGTCCTGGCCAGCCAGGTTGGTGCCCCCAAGGGGGCCCAGGAGCTTGTGTTCCAGGGGACCCAGCCTCGTGGGAGGACGACAGGCCACCAGAGAACGAGTTCTTGGGGAGGAAAGAACAGCAGACACGAGACACCGGGACGCTGAGGGGACTGGGTGGTTGTGGACTCAGGTTCTACTGAGCCTTCCGCAGGCCCCTGCCCCACCCACGGTACCCGAGAACCCAGACAGCCACTAGAAGGGCGTCGTTGTACCTGATGTGGGGCGGGGGGGCAGTGTGAGGGACCTGTCCAGGCCCCTGCCCAGAACACCCAGACACAGCTCAGTGTGGACTGGGTCCAGCAGCCTTCTCGGGACCAGGCATGGACGCAGCAGCGCTGAGCAGCGGGTCCCTGAGGAAGGGTGGACAGGGCTGTGCTGTGACGCGCGGCTCAGAGGAGGGCACCGGCCAACACCGCTCAGACTTCACGGCTCCGCCCTCACGTCCCGGTCCCCTTGCCCCCCTGCTCAGGGCCCAACCCCCAGGGCCCACGCTCCCTTCCTGACATGAGCAGACCTGAGCCCAAAGTGAGGAGCTCACACGGGCCACCCCTTGTTTGCGGGCTCAGGAGGCCTGGATGGGGCGCCCTTGTCTGTCTCGGACACGAGTTTACCCGCCCAGCCGATGGCCTGCCGCTCTAGAAAAGCCTCAGGTCATTCTAATTAGGACACGTCTACTCCAGGTGAGAGAATCTTTAATTACCGATGAGATGATATTTTGGTCTCCTAACTATGAGATTTGTGAGCTTCAAGAACTTTGCCTTCCAAATACTACATAAGGTGCTCTGAGGCGAGCCCGACCTCAGCCTGGCGTCACCTCAACCTGCTGCTTGTGCTGAAGAGCTGACTCGAGCTGAAGCCTGAGCCCGCAGAGCAAGTACCCAGCGCTCCTCAGAGGGTGGGCCCCACCGTCCACTCCCTCCTTGCTGGGGGAATATCTCACGTCAGCCTCCCGGCCCCGAGTGTGTGCGAAGTGCCCTCCTTACAAAGACGACGCCTACACGTTTAAGCAAAGAGTCAGCCCCTGCAGGGTCCCAAGCCAACGGGAGGGTGGCTGTGCGGGGAGCTGGGCGGGCCTATGCCGAGGCCTCAGCGGCCAGCAAGCTCCAGCACCTTCCGCACCATGGCGCCGATGCCGTCGTGGATGTGGTGGAGGGCGGTGTCGCACATGAAGGCTGGGGTCGTGACCACCTTGTTCTTCTGGTCCACGTGAGCCTCGTGCACACAGGTTATGGAAAAACACCCGCAGCCAGGACTAGGACGATCTGGTGTCCAGCGCCACCCTGCACCCCCAGGAGTGCATCCCCCTCCTGCCCCGCAACAGCACTTGGAAGAGGCTTCTGGCACTGACTGTGCTGCTTTAGCAAAGACCCAAGACCAGCCAGCAAGCTGCTGAGACCCCACGAACAGAGCGCTGCTTCCTGACCCGCACCCCAGTGGCAAGCCACTGAGGGGCCAGCTGCAGGGCATCTCCACACCACACAGCCACCACCACCCCCACCCCCGCCACCAGCCCAAAACCGTCTCCTTGGCCCACCCACGAAGCCCGAGTCTGGGGTGCGCTAAGATCAGCGGGCACCGCTGTGGGGACGTGGGAACAGAGCCACTGGGCAGAGAAAGCATCACCCTCACTGCCACACCCATCACTCAGGTGCCCTGGGCACCCCCGCCCTGCAGTGCCCCAGGGCAGCCCCGAGTGGCCAGAGGGGGTCCCCACGCTGCCCCAGCTGTTGGAAGGATATGGTCACGCCCATGACACAGTGCTTGGCGCCCAGAGCTTTGATGACCTCCGCGGTCCCAGCGTGCGGCCACTTGCCGCCTTCCTCCTGCTCGTGGCCCACAGTGACCTCGACGCCTCTGAGCACTTTGGCCGCAAGCACTGGAGCAATGCAGCACAAGCTGAAAGGGGACGAGAAGGGGTCAGCTCAGGACCACACATGGTCACCCAGCTGGGGGCACAGTGAGGCCACCTGGGGAACACAGTGAGCCTCAGAAAGGAGTGTGACCTCTGTGCTGTGGGCTCTGCCGGTTCCGAGGGCTACAGTCTGACCCCGACCCTGGGCTGCCCGCCTGACTGTGACCTGCGGAGCGTGGGGCAGTGCAGGGCCCGGCACCAGGCTGGGGAGCCTCAGGGGGCAGTCAGCTGAGGCCCCGGCTGCCACATGCGCACCAGGCGCCCGGCAGCGTCCCGGGTCCCAGGGAGTGGACCGTGCATGGCAGCACTGCCTCTGGCCGAGGCTTCCGGCCGGTTTGTCACACGACACAGAGAAGCTGGACGGCACTGACCGGCTCCAACCTGACGTCCTTCTCTGGAGGGAGAGCAGCGGGCTGGGGGACGTGGTCCAACCAGCAGCCTCGCCTGGCCTGTCGAGTGGAGGCGAGGGCCCTGTCCTAGCAGCAGGCCAAGCCCACCCCTGCCCCCCACAGCAGACTGTCCCCAGAGGCGGCCAGCAGGTTCATGGGGACACCTGCCACGTGGGTGCCTGATCCGAGGTCCTGCTCTTCATCGAGGGGCTTCTGACCAGCAGCTCCTGAGCCCCTGGATCAGCAAACTTGAGTTCCACGGGAGCCAGGGCTGCACCAGTGCCCTGCTCCGCAAGACAGCATGTGTGACACCTGCCACAGCGGCTCCGGGCCTGGCCGGCCCCACTCCCCTGGGGCCCAAACGCCAAGGGGCTGCGCCCCACCTCCCCCACCTGTTCATCTGGTCCTGAGCTGACCTTAAGACCAAGCGTGCACTCCCTGTCATAAAACGTCCTAAGAATGTAATCTTCACACTAATTGGTACCACAGCACCTGGGGACAAGATAAATCCTGGACCAGCCTGTCGCCAGGCCACAGGCACCCAACTCAGCAGGCGATGCCCAGAGGTGCAGGCTGCCAGGGGCTCCTGCAGTGTGGGGACGAACGCAGAGGCCTGGCACAAAGCTGGCTGCTCCCCTACGCTGTCCGTAATCCTGACGAGCAGGCCGAGGAGTGATGGGCGGGCGGCTTGGAAGGAGGATGTGAGGAGCCCTGACCTAGAAAGGGCGTTTTGCTCGTGGTCGAATGACACTGCCACTTGTATAAAGAAACAGGTGAGCTGCTGTAGGAGGCACTGAACAGAGCTGCCCAGAGTGACCTGACAGCCACCACAGGGCCATGTCCCCGCTCTGCGCCCTTCCCCCGGCTCCCATGCAGCTCGGCTGAGGCGTCCGCTCACTGGAGGAGTGTCCGCTGGGAGGTGGAGGAGCGCCCACCGGGAGGTGGTCAATCTGCTGGGCACCCATCCTGTTCATCATGCCGTCGAACTCTTAGAGGAAGAGCGCGAGGCACTTATCCACACATACAAGCCCTGCCTCAGCGAGGCACCACGGCTGATCAGCTGGGCTCTGCAATTGCTCGGAACTGCCTCCCACGGGCAGTCGGAGCATGGGGTGAAGGTGTTGTAAGGGCACATGCCCTCTGGGGCTATGGCCGCTGCGGGATGTGTGTCCTGGACGTTGAACCCTTGGTAGGCTGTCCTCTCCAGCCTTAGCACTCTACACCTCCTTCTCCAGTTGGCCGAGAGAAAGCAAGCAGCTGTGCGATGGAGGCCTGGCAAGTTTTGCTTTCAATGCGTCTGTGTGCCACTGTGCTCCTGGGAGGACTTCCCCAGTCAGGGATGACCCGACTACAAGAACCATGTGCTCCAGCACCACCATCTCAGTAAAGCAGGACTGAGGAGCCCCCGGGGGTGCTCGTGGACAGGACAGCCTGACGAGCAGGTCTGATGATGACGTGGCCATTTCTTGTCCCGAGAGCCTCCTGGTGTGAGTTACAGCCAGTCTGTTGGGACCAGGACCAAGGACCAAGGACTGGGCAGTGAGGAGTGGCTGTGCCCTGAGTGTGGGCCCAGTGTGTGACCGCCACAGGATCTAGTCCCCAGGGAAGCTCAGCTGTGTCACAGGGGCCAGCACTGTGCTCAGGGCGGCTGTGGCTCCAGGAAGGACAGGCCAGCTAGCCTAGGGGCTGCCTGAGCCGGGAGCGAGGAGAGGCCTGGCAAAGGGTAGGGCCAGAGCAGGACCAGGGAACCTTCTAGACATGGACAGACTCACCCTCTCCCCTCCCTGTTATGTCACCCAGAAACATTAATGTAACCATACAACTTCAGAATTCTCAGAGCTGGAAGGCTTTGTGAACTCACACAAAACCCCCTGAGTTACAGTGAGGAAAGGGCCTAGAGTTTCCAAAACCACACAGCTCCAAGCCCAGCTCCTGGCTGGGGGACCCGGCATGGCCACGCTGCGGGCTCCACCATGGCCCTCCCACCACCTGGCTACAGCCGCCCCTCCCAGCTGCACCTACCCAATGGGCTTTCCGGCCTGGTGGAACTCCTTCAGCACACGCTCTACATCTCTGTTGACCTTGCAGGTGCCCCCATCCACAGCAAATGTGCTCCTGCCACGAGAAGAGGGCTCCTCAGACCTCAGGGCTTCACCTCCGCCGGCCTAGGGAGCACCCTCTCCTGGATCCCGAATGCTCCGTCAGCTTCTCAGCAGCTGAAGGAAGTGACACGTGTGCAAACACGTGTGGGCGCTCAGCTGTCTACTCGGTCAGCCCTGGAGCAGCAGAAGTGCCGTTGGCCTGAAACCCATGACGGAGCCTGTGTATCACTAACAGGGATGAGAGTCAAGTCAAACAAGACCTGTCTTCTTCACAAGACAAGAGCACCGAGGGTCTGGATGGTCCCCCTCCATTGGGTGGGCTCAGACCCAGCGACGCCACAGCACTCTCTGCCACAAACCCCCTCTTGGCTCCCTCGGTCAAGGCCTCTGCCCCGGGAGGCTCTCAGGCTGTGAGAGCTCTCAAACGGGTCAGACTTTACACTTTCACTACACGCACATCAGCTAAATCCCCACAAGTGATGAAGATTCCTGGAGTCTCGTTAGCCCCATGTCACTGCGTGATGGGATCTGCATGCGCGGCTGCCCGTTAATGGACAAGTCGCAGCTTTAACTGAAAAATACAAAGTGCAGAACAAGAGGCTCCCATCTTACTGGATTTTTAAGACATGTGTGTGAATCTCGCGGAAATCAGTGTTGGCAACGGTGCTGGAGAGGGGTCTTGGGGTCCCATGCAGGAAGAACTGGGGTTCCACAGGGAACAGGTCAGGCTGAGCTCGCCTGCTGCCCCTGGTGCATCGCACAGACCACTGGCAAGAAGCTGGCCTTTCTCCTGGAAAGGTCAGAGAGCTCGCTCCCTGGGGGTCTGTGAGCCCACGGACAAGGATGCTGACCCAAGGCACTGCTTCCTCACGACCACTAAGTCACATGAGGCAGGTCGTGAGCCACACCAGAGACACAACCCCAACCCCCTCCCCACCACACACACAATGACACAGTGGTGCCGCTGCCCTCAGACTGGGCAAGGTCTAGGGACTGGGGCAGGCTCTGTGAACCCAGCTCATCCTTCAGAGACAGAAGCCTGGTCCCGCCAGGGGGACGAGCCCAGCTGACACAGACGAGACCTGCTGCCTCCTGCCAAGAGGCTCAGGAGCATGGAGACAGTGGAGAGCACCCCAAGGCTGGCCGTGAGAGAGGCAGTGGGCACAAGGTGTGGCAGCAGTGCGGGGAAGGACTGTGGAAACTGCTGGGAATGTAAGAGAGGAGGCTCTCTGGGGACACCCGCGAGCAGAGGGGAGCCTGGAAGTGAAGGGCCGGGGGTAGGGATGGACTCAGAATGGAAGCACCTCTGCCCTTGCTCCTGGGGGCATGGCACCCGGGCAGACAGAGCGCCAGCTGGGAGGCCATCATGCTGCAGCAGAACCACCACCAGTGAATGGCTCAACGGAGGAGAATGGTGGTGTTGGGCACAACACACCGTGCTGGAGCCCCAGAGCCGCGGGCATGGCTGTCTGGTGCCTCCTGGCATAGCCCCAGCTGCAGCGAGCCCCTCCACCAAGGGAGCACCAGCCCTGCGCAAGGCGGAAGGGATGTGCTGGGCCCACGAGGCCAGCGTAAGGGGACGTCCATGAAACGTGGAAAAGAGAGTTAACGGAACGGAGAACAGAAAGAGGATCTGAAAGCCAAAACACGTCACGGCTGCGGTCATGACGGCCTCCCGGCTAGAGGTCCAGTTACCCTCCGGTTCCCACAGGGCAGAAAGAACAGGGCGCCCGGCCTCATCAGGACCGTGGCCAAATGGCCCCACTGGGAAGGAAGGACTGTTGCCCCCCTGCAAGGTCCACAAGAGGGCAGGTGTCTGCGGGGAACAGCTCCAGGGAGCGACCCCCCAACTCCACGCCTGATGCATGGCCTGGTCCGGGAGCCTCCTCCCTTCGGTGTCCCATCCTGAGGCAGCTACATCATCACTGTCCCCCCACAGCTGCTCCTGTCACCATCGTGTCCCCACCCGACGCCCCAGGGGAAAAGGAGGAGAGCCCAAGCAGCAACACATACAGGTTTTTGGCGGCCCCGAAGCCCCCAGGGAAGATGGCCGCGTCGTGGTTGACGGCAGTGAGCTTGGCTAGGTCGGTGATCTTGCCTCGCGCAATCCTCGCCGACTCAGTCAGAACGTTCCTGGGGATGAGCAGAGGCCCCAAAGGGTCAGTGCAGACAGTCCATCCCTCAGCACGGACGGGGGCGGGGTGGAGCTGCCCTGACACAAGAGGACCCATCCTCCCAGCTCACAGGCCACACAGAGACAGGGACCCCAGCGGGTCTACACTTAGTCTCCGGACCCTATCAAATGGTGCTCAGAACCACCACACCTGGTCACTCAGATGCCAGCGTAAGGTAGGGCCACCAGGTGGTTTTCAGTGAAGAGAGCAGATGGGACGGAACTGTGGGTGGAGCATCAAGAGGCGACTTTGAAGGACCAGCCGCAGCGGGAACTTCTCCCTGCCCTGTGGGCAGCCCAGGCCAGGGTCCTCACTGGGGGGGCCTCAGTCCCCGGACAGGGCACCATGCTTCCTTCCCACCACCTCGTCCCTCACTGTCCGCACCCTGGCCTAAGGGCCCCTAGGAAACAGCCTCCAGGGGCTGTCACCCCATAGCCCAGGCAGGACGGAATCTGAGAGCAGGGCTGCACACCCTCAGAACAGAAATGCTGGTGGGAGTTGCTCACAGATATCTGGGGCCCAGGCGGGTGGATGAGGTTCAAGGCCAAAGGAACGCACACGCCTTCGGTCAGAAGGCAGGTATGAGAGCTCACTGGGGAGACCCGCCTTCACTGTTCCTATAGCGTGGGAAGCGAGAGCACCCCGAGGCCCGGGACAAGCCCAGGACCACAGCTGTGAAGTCCACCTGAACACGGGCTCGGCTCACAGCTAAGACGAAGCAACTGTGGGCGGGCTCTCGGGGAGTTTCAGCCCGCCCCGTCCACACTGAGGGATGAGGCAGAGGGCTCGTACCTGGTCTCGCCCTCGGAAGGCTGTCCCTTGATGTGGTCAATCACGTGCATCTGAGGGACATCAGGGGCGAAGATCTGGACCTCGGCGCCCCCGCGGCTCAGGTGGACCAGGATCCTGCATGGGGGGACCAGACCAGACTGACCTGTGCCCAGCCCACCCTTTCCTGCCCACAGACGCTAATAAACACAGGGTTTCAGCTGACGGACAGGCGCACGCTCCTCACACAGGTTAAGCCTCCTTGCTCTGAAAACAGTTATAGCTGGCTCGCTAACAACCCAAATGCCCTCCATGTGAGTCGCCGTCACTGATCTGGAGACCAGCCAGCGCCCAAGCTCCTTCTACAAACCAGGGTATGGGGATGGGCGACCAACTGTGGTCACAGTCTGGATGTCTAGGTTCCCAGGCGGCCTCTGGGCACTCGTCCTCCCACAGGCCAGCTGACAATGGCCTTGAGGGTTTGAGGAGGGCTTCTGGTGGTCCTGGTCCCCTCAACCTTCCCCTCACGGGGGTGGGAGGCAGGAAGACACACAGGCATCCCAGGAGCTGCCAATGATAGGAGCGTTGCCCAGGGCTGCTTGGTGCCAGCCCGAGTCCAAACACTGGCATGTGATCCATCCCTGGCAGGGCTGTCACCACTCCCTTCCAGGGAAGGAGGTGGTATGAGAGCATGACCCCAAGAGAGATCACAGCCATCTCCTGGCAGGGCTGGGAACCCCTGGTTCTGGTCTCTGCTCCTTAAACCTCATGTACATTCGACCCATGAAATCCACTCCCTGTCCAGCCAACACCAGCACACGCTGGCCACCCCCAATGGGAGGGTTCAGCAGACACACCAGTGTTAGGGTCCTCTGGGGCCAGTGAGGTCCCAAGCTTGGGAGGGGGGGTGTTCCCTAACCACTACCTAACTCTGCTGTCCAACGAGCTTTGAATCTCACAGCCTCTTCAGTCCTGCTCACAGTAACTTCTCAAATAAATGAAAAGCCAAAATATAAACTACTTGGTAATAAGTGACAGGCTACACCAGTAACACCTATCTACAGTGAGGTCATTGCACCACCCTTCACAATCACACTGTAAACATGGGATAGAGCTCGATCTCCAAAACACAGGATCTGGTGATTCCAACGTGTGTAACACAGGTGTGTGGAGAAACAGGAGGGGAGAGAGTGTTTACTGCTGAGTGACATCAGAGGCGGCGCTAAAATGCTTATTTTGTGCCTCCCTGTATTTTATATGCATGACTTCAAACGTTTTCCTTCGCGTCCACCATGGTCTCTGCCTTTCTAACCAGCAGGAAGGTTTCTCCAAACGGTTCAGGAAAAGGGGAACCGGCCCTCCCGAGGGTGAGCCGCCCGGGGGCTTACGATGAGGCCTCGTGGAGCTCGGTTCCATCGTAGACCCCGCATCCAGACAGCACCTGCGGGGATGGAGGGCCGGTCACCAGAGTCAAGGGGTCCGCCGGGCGGCCGATCGCCTCCAACGGCGGGAGAGGCCGACTTCGGGGGCGGGGAAGGGCTGGGGAGCCGAGGGAGGGCGTGGGTGCAAAAGGCGGGCCTCGGCGCCCGGCCCACACGGCCCCAGGTTCCCATCTCCCCAGGTGCCCGCGTCCGCTCACCACTGCAACCCTGGGCCCGGGGCGCGGGGCGGAGGCGTGGAGGGCCGCGCGCGAGGAGGGCGCCGGTCCGCCGAAAGGCAGCGGCCACAGGCCGGGACGCGGCGCGAATCCGGCGGTCACCGCCAGCCTTGACGCCGCCAGAGCCCTGAACGCCGCCATGCTGCGCAAGGAGAACAGGGTCACAGGTCACGGTGGGCGGGGCCGCGCCTGCGCAGTAGCCCGGGACGGGCTTCGCCTCGCGAGCGCAGGTGGTCCAGCAGTGATCTGCGCGGCCTTGCGCGCAGTCGCCGCTCCGCGCAGGTTTCCCCGGGGCGGGACGACGCAGGGTCGCAGCCCCCTAGGAGCGCTGTGCTGAGATACTGGTTCCGGAAAGTTAACTTTCAGTGTCGCCATAAGGCCTCAACGTTACTGGCGACACCGAGTGGCCGGCGCCCGCTTGTCCAGCTCTCATCCACGGCCCCTTTCCGGTTCGCTGAGTTGGGACGGAGTGAGGGTCCCGACTATAGCGGCCTGGCGACCTTACCCCACCCCCCGTTCCCCCCACTCTCGCCGCCGTTCCCCAACCCCCACCCGAGTTTCCATTGACCCGGTTGTGCAAGGGGAAGGTCAGGTAGAGGCCAGGTCTTTGCGGAGAAAAGGCTTTATCCCACGGGGCCAGGCAAGGACCAGGGGGTGAAGCTCAGATGTGTGTACGTGAGGGCTTCGGAGGGGCTGTTTATGCGGAAGTAAGAAGCCGGAAGGGAAGGGTGGGATTGATGGAAAACAGCCTTATGGAGAGCTCTGCGCTGGGGCAGTGGCGGCACTTCATGCCTCTTCCCAGGTCCATGTGCAGACTGGGAGTAGGACACGGTGGGTCTTCGGCCCTCGATGACTAAAGTTCACAATCCTTCATTCTTGTCTTTCATGTGCCCGCGTGATTCTTGGTCAGAGGGACTGTCAGCAAGCTGTTTCCCTGTTCAGTTGGTTGGTTGTGTTTGACTCTGCGACCCCATGGACTGCAGCACACCCGGCTTCCCTGTGCTTCACCATCCCCGGAGCTTGCTCAAACTCATTCTATCGAGTCAGTGATGCCATCCAATCATCTCATCCTCTGTCATCCCCTTCTCCTCCTGCCCTCAATCTTTCCCAACATCAGGGTCTTTACCAATAAGTCAGCTCTTCGTATCAGGTGGCCAAAGTATTGGAGCTTCAGCTTCAGCTTCAGTCCTTCCAGTGAATATTCAGGACTGACTGCCTTTAGGATTGACTGGTTTGATCTTGCAGTCCAAGGGATGCTCCAAAGCCTTCTCCAACACCACAGTTCAAAATCATCAATTCTTCGACCTCAGCCTTCTTTGTGGTCCAAGTCTCACCTCCATACTTGACTACTGGAAAAACCATAGCTTTTACTAGATGCCCCTTTGTTGGCAAAGTAATGGCTCTGCTTTTTAATATACTGTCTAGGTAGGTCATAGCGTTTCTTTCCAAGGAGCAAACATCTTTTAATTTCATGGCTGCAGTCACCATCTGCAGTAGTTTTAGAGTCCAAGAAAATAAAGGTGGTCATCGTTTCCATTGTTTCCCCATCTATTTGCCATGAAGTAATGGGACCGGATGCCATCATCTTCATTTTTTGAATGTTGAATTTTAAGCCAGCTTTTTCACTCTCCCACTTTCATCAAGAGGCTCTTTAGCTCCTCTTTGCTTTCTGCCATAAAGGTGGAGTCATCTGCATATCTGAGGTTATTGATATTTCTCCCAGCAATCTTGATTCCAGCTTGTGCTTCATCCAGGCTGGCATTTCTCATGCTATACTCTGCATATAAGTTAAATAAACAGGGTGACACTATACAGCCTTGATGTACTCCTTTCTCAATATGGAACCAGTCTGTTGTTTCATGTCCGATTTTAATTGTTGTTTCTTGACCTGTACACAGGTTTCTCAGGAGGCAGGTAAGGTAGTCTGGTATTCCCATCTCTTTAAGAATTTTCCACAGTTTGTTGTGATCCACAGTCACCCCTGCAAACAGGCTTGGTTTTCTCGGTATCATTTCCTACCTCATGGGCCTTGTAACTTACAGGGGGTGGTTTTAGTCCATGCCTGTCTTTTGGTCATTCCTCAGTCTTGAGCGATGGAGGCAACCACTGCTTTAGCTGCCTCCTGTTGCTAAAGGGCGTAGGCCTAGCAAGGGCTTGGGGAATAAAACAGTTTGACGATGGAGCTATACACACTCTCGGGTATGCAAACTGGATGGTTGGAGGGACTGCTATCTACCGGCTCAGGGTTGACACAGGGGTTGACGAAGAGGAATAATCTGGTTGCCTGTGGCCTTAGGGAGACAAACTTGACATGAAAGTTAAGAATTACAGGCCCAAACAGAGGAATCAATAATGCTGTAACTAAAGAAGTACCAGCAGATAAAGCTAATTTTACTCAAACTTACAGGAAGGTCCTTTATAGAACCCCATGCCTCCAGGACAGAATCAGCAGGGCTGTGTCCCCAGCTGCCCTGTTGGTATAGTTCCTTTCTGTCGTGGCCACTCATTGGATGGTGGCCATGCACAGCAGCAGGTGTGGCAGCCACACAGACACCTTGTTCTGCCAGGAGAGAACTGAGGGCTGCTCTATTATCCATCACCACGCTGTCTACACAGCTCTCCACGGTTTGTAGTCTAACCGGAGGCTGGTGTTCCAGCCAGTTCCTCCACTGAGGCGGGTAGATCTCTGATAGGCCCCCCTTCCCATGGTGAGCTCGTCCTGGGCTAAGCTGGCACCCGTGATCATCAACCCTGAGGCCTGCTCTGCGGGGTCCAGCCCCAGTGGATCCAGGGTAATTCGAAGAGTGGATGGAGTCGGTGTCTAGGAAGGAACTTTGATATAAAGAAAGATCAGGAGAAGACAGTAGGAAAGTTAGTGGAGAAAAGTGGCTGATATTCCTTGGTTTACACGGAAAGCTAATAAAGTCTCAAGACAAGAAACTTGCACCGTTTACATTAGGCCACAGGTGCCCGCTTGAAAAACGGAGGGTGCCCCGCCTTGGGCTCCCTCTCGCGTGGGTCTTAGAAGCCCGGGCAAATAAGTAGACACGGAGAGCCTCTGCGTTCCAAGGGATCAACCTAAAAAGAGAGGGAGGAAGAGGGAGAAAGAGAGAGAGAGTGGACATGGGGGGAGCCAGATTTCTGAGAAACTGGTCCGTCCTTTATTTTCCAGGAAAGCTTTTTACACTTTTAGTTGTACATAGAAATCAATGGATAATACAAAGTCATGCAGGGTCGGCAGCCCTGACCCTTATCGAGACCAGGCTTTCTCTCTGCATACCTAGTTGTATACATAGGTCTTAGGTGATTTACATCATCTTCTGGCCAGGAGGCCATTAGCATTTTAATGGCCCTTTTCTGATAAGGGTCCGTCAACCAGAAAACTTATTTGCCCTAAAAGTGTTGTTCTTACTAAAGTCTGGTGCCACTTTCAGAAAGCACTAATTAAGGTTACATTCTTACATAGCAAGGACACAACAATTTATAACAAGGAAAGAGGAGTACAGTGATTTATAACAGAAAATTCATTAACTCAAAAGTCTAGTATTGCTAACATCAAAACTACTATATTCTTTTTCTACATCCCAATTACATTGATTAATATCCTCCAGGTGCCTAAAAGATAAAGGATATGGAGGCCTGGCGACAGTCATTAATGCAACAATGAAAACCTACACCGATATAATTTTTAGCTCTTTAAAAAGGGGCTCTATAAGATGCTTTAAGCTTTGTGCCTCTCGTGGTTGGGGGGCTATAAACAATCACATGCGTAGTTGTAAAAATCTGGGTAAGCCTGTCAGGCAAGTTAGAGAGCCATCAAAGGGGTCTGATCTGAGACACTCCTTTTATATGCAGAAGACTGTTAACTGGAGCTCTAAGTTTTCCAGAGAAAGGTGGTAAGGGATAGCCCCTGTTAATGTCAGAAATATAGGTGCAAGGCATAATGCAGCAAGGCAGGCAGACTCTGGTTTTGGGGGCAGATGCACAAGCAGACCCAGTGAGGCTCCCTTAAGGCCCGACTCGCCTTTGCCTGGCCCCTTAACCTCATGACCTTTGCCACGGGCGGGACTCCTCGTGCTGGCTCTCGGCACTGCTCCCTTTTTATCTGCTCTCCTGGGTGAAAAATACTTGTCTCGGGACGACATGTTACAACCCTTGTGAGTTGGGCGCCACCTTCTGCTCGCTGACACTCATGCCAGTAGATGGAGACCAAGTTCAGTTCAGAAGCAAAGGGAAACTTTATTCTGTAATGATGAAGAGTGAGCAGTGTGAGCACGTATCAGAGCGCACAGGCTTGGCCCTGAAAGGCTGTAGGTGACGCTGCTCTACAGTCTGCTCCCAGAGGGAGGGTTGGAGTTGTGGGTCAGGCTGGTCGAGGTGTCAGGCACAGTGACTTTACACTGGGAACTCTTCAAGTAATTCCTGTCTGGGGACCTGTTACACTTATTTTACTTGAACCCATGCTTCATACTCGATGGGCTCTTGGTAGCCAGCATGTTCTAAGGCTGCCCAGACAAGTTAGGAGCACCCTGGAAGGCTTGTCCATCTTTGGTTTGGGTCAGTTCCTTTGCTGACTCATTTTGGATCCCCCTCTGTGGAATAGATAACAAGCTGTAAGGTTAGTTTGCGGCTGGCACCCAATTGGTAGGGTGTCCTGGGTTGTGGATAATGGCAGGTCCGAGCTCTGTAGGGAGGCATTTAAGTACATCGTTAAGGGACCTGTCTAGTGGTGTGCGGGCTTTCCTAGTGGCTCTGGTGCAGAATCTGCCTGACAATAAGGGAAACATGGGTTCAATCACTGGTCCGGGAGGATCCCACTTGTCAGGGAGAAAGTAAGCCCACATGCCCGAACTACTGAGCCTGCCTGCCTAGAGCTCATGCTCTGCAGTAAGACAAGCCACTGCAGTGAGAAGCCTGCGCACAAGGAAGAGTGGCCCCACTTGCCACTAGAGAAAGCCCACCTGCAATGAAGACCCAGTGCTGCCTAAAATAAACACACAAAAATCTGTAAAGACGAGAACTGTATAGCTGCATGTACTGGAGAAGTCAAATTAACACAGGAATTTTGTTTCAGGAGTGATGTTGGGGTAGCCTCTAGAGGAAGGTCAAGGTTACATTACTCAGTCCTCTTCTGATTATTAGTGGGGGAGCCTGACCCCAAGATGGGCGTGGGAAGACAGACCCTACACCGCTCTTCACCGCCTGCTGCTGTAGTGGCTTTTGACAATAGATTCAGAGTATTTGTGTCCCAGTCTTGGTGGGTGACAACCACCAGCAGGGAGAGGGGAGAAAAAGGTCTGTCCGAATTCTTTTTAGGACCACGGGGATAGCTTACAGATGAGTTATCTGTGTCTGAACATACACAACCATCCATGTGTTTATTTTATAGCTTAAGACCCAGTGATGGAAGAGGATCTGATAGATATTATATTTACAGAACACACACGTTTCACAAGCAGATAGGAGAGCACCGCAAGGTGACACACCTGACAAGCAGGAGCCTGCCTGCTGCTTTTCCCAATAACGTCCAGTGACTCCTGGCCATACCTCTGGAGACCTGCAGGCTGGGGCCTATGTCCCGACCCTGGAGGCTGTCACTGCTGAGAGACCAGGCGCCTGGCTGTGGTCTGGACCACCCTCGTGACCCTTCCTGACGGGCCTCGCGGGATGGAGTCCTCCTTGGAGCTGGCAAGCAGGTCCGACAAGTCTCCCTGGGAAGCCCATCCAGGCCCAGCCCTGGGGCTCCCAGGCCATCTCCAAACTCAAGAGTCCAGCGATGCTCCTTGCTCCAACCCTGGGCAGGGAGATGAGGCTGGTGGCCAGGCTACCTGGCCAGCTCACCTGTTCGCTGGCATGGAGGTGCCAGCACGACAGTCACACCCAGGATGCGTTACAAGCAGTTTAAATTCAGAGATCAGCCTTAATACATATGTTTTAGAAATACATGTCTTTTTCATCCCTAAAATTATCAAAACTTTATATAAAAAATATAAAAATCCTCATACAAAGTTTGCATCTACACACGTTGGCCCACTAGCCTCTCTGCAAGGTGTTTTCAACGGCAGCCGCTCCCGGGCCCTGAGTGCTGAGTCGTGCCCGCCGGGAACCCAACCCCGCGGCGGTGTTTGGTGCCTGCTGTGGAGCGAGTCCCGGGGCTGGGGCTCTGGCTCTCGGGACGGCTGCCCCCCGCGGTGGCGGCCCCTCCTCGCCCAGTGTCCCAACCAGAGCCGTGGGGTGCGGCCCTAGGCCAGCGGCCCGTCCGCGTGCCCAGGCCCTCCCCCGAGCAGGTGCAGACTGTCGTCGTCGTCCTCGGACGCGTCTGCCTCCTCCTCACTGCCCGGTGGCTCTGAGGGCCGCTTCAGGCCCCGCTGCTTCGAGACGGCCAGCGCGTACTGCAGGTTGTAGCGGTTCCAGTCACAGCTGTGAGGACACATGGGACTCGTGTCAGTGAGACCGACGCGGGGGCCCTTTGAGCCCAGGTCTGACAACACGGGGAGTGACCCTGGCTGGACCAGCTGGCGACAGTGAAAGCCCCCTTGCTCCCTCCCACCGGGAGACATCACATACAGTTTGGAGACATCATCCAAGTGGCGCTGGATGTTCTTCTGAAGGAACTGAACCACTGGCAGCAGCGTCCCCACTCTGGAAAAAGACGTTCCTCAGCGTGGGCTGCCACCCGAGGCCCCCGGGACCCACTCCACGCTGTCCCTGGGTAAAGGCTGCCGCCCCCATCCCAGCCAGCGGCCCCAGTGATGGGAGTCCACGGTGAGTGGGCAGGGTGTACCTGGATTTCAGCTTCTGTCCATGCACCATGAGCAGTTTCTGAGTCCATATGAGGTAGAATTCTAAATGGCGAGATACTTCAAAGGATGAAGCTAAAAACTCCAACACCTTCTCCACGTACAAGTCGGGCAGGGAGGAGCTTATGACCTCGACTGTGAGGGAAGGACAGCCACACTCAGTCCACAAAGACCCCGTCAGGAGAGATGTGCTCACAGCTTGTGGCCTCTGCACGTGCAGAACCGGCCAGCATGTGTGAACGCAGGCCCCCGGGGCACCCCCGCTCCTCTGGCCCAGGCTCACTCTCGTCCCAGGGCACCGCCTCCAGGGTCTCCTGCAGCAGCTTCCTCTCGTTGAGCCGGAAGGCTAGGAGGATGGCCCTGGTGAAGTCCCGCTGGCGCAGCGCCGCCCGGATCCGCACGGGGGTGACGCTGGTGTCCAGCTCGAACGGGTCAAAGAGCATCTGGGCATCCAAGGAGTAAATGAGGAGCCCCTCGGTGGTGGTGGCCGCCCAGCAGCGCCCTGCAACAAAAAGCAGACTTGAGAAAGGCTTCCTGAACATTTATTTCCACTTTCCCCCTTTTTTTGAAGCACAGGTCCTGAACACATCTGGGACCCTGAGTGAAAGTGTGGAGGGAGCCTGGGGATGCTGGCCCCTCAGGAAGGGGTGCCTGGGCCTCTGTTATGGCCCCTGTGAACCCCAGCCACTAAGACCCTGTCCTGTCACCGCCAGACACTCCAGGGGTTGGGGCGGGTGGGGGATGAGGCCCAAGGACGACACCACTGTTGGGGGGTGGGGGAGCTGCCTGTCTCCATGCCCCCACGCCAGCCACGTCTGCAGCCACATCTGCCCTCCAGCAAGGACACAGATGACATCGGACCCCAGGGGGACTGTGGTGCCCAGAGCTGGCCCCGGGAGCAGGGTGACAGGCCCAGAAGCCCATCGGGACCAAGCCCACCTCTCCCACCCTGATGACCCGAAGCCCAGGGCTCACCGGTGGGGGAGAAGCGGAGTGAAGTCACCCTGATCTCAGGTTTGAAGTGCCGGGAGCTCATGTCACCTGGGAACAGAGATTCCCCCTACTCAGAGGGCTGCACACACCTCAGCACCCCCCCCCACAGAGGGAGGTCCACGGTGCAGGGCCTCAGGTGCTGCTTCGCGGGTGCTGGCGGCCTCCACAGGCAAGCCCTCAGTGTAGACATTCCCGTGGGCTAGGGCCCAGCCTAGAGCAGACCCCTGCGCCTAGGGAAAGCCCCGCCCAGCCCAGGGCTGCCAGGCAGGGGAGGCCCTGCACTCCTGACACAAGGCTTTTTCTCTGGCCACATGGGGGCACGTACTAGGAGCAAGGCACAGGGCTGGGCACCAGCCAGACATCCAGCTGCTCACAGGGGGGCCCACCCAGGCCAGGTTCCTGGACATCAACTGCTATAGCCTCAACAAGGGAGCAAAGCTGCTATTACCCAGGAAAATGGCCAGGGAGTAGGACAGCCTGCCATGGCCTGGCTGTGGGACACGAGAGAACCCCCTGCTCACCTTTCTTCACACCCGGCAATGGTATGACAACCCCGCCCTCCTCCGCAGCATCTTGGTCAATGAGTGCCAGGTTGCCAAACTCCGTCATTTTCCTTCGGTTCAAAAATTCCTGAAGGGCGAAACCCAGACATCTCACTGTGGGAGGTGGGAAGGTGCACTCATCTGCCCCACCTCCCCCTGCATCACCAACATGGGGCCCAGTTCTGCCTGGAACCCACACGGGACACAGGGAGCCCGAGACAAGACAGCCCGGGGCCCACAGTCAGGCCTGAAGAGGGCGGGTTCTCGTAACTCAATGTCTGAACAGAGGGTGTGCGAGAGCCTGCAAGGGAGACGCACGTGGGGAGCCTCTGCTACCACTTGCCTCAGCCTGTCCTGGGGACATGATGAGAATATTCCAGCCCCAACACCTCGGAGGGGTGGGCTGCGGACGCACAGAGAAGCCCCTCACCTGGCACGAGGGCCAGGACAGGTGAACCCAGGCGAGCACACCTGTCTGGAGGGTCCCCAGGTTGCCTGCGGGGCTAGGGTGTGAGGAGGCCTCCAGGTGAGGCCGGACAGCTCTGGGGACCACGGAGCCCTGCAGCGCCCCCGGAGCTCACACACCTCCATGGCGTCCAATGACAGGTTGCAGGAGATCTCGAACTTCTTCCTGAGAATCTGCTCCCTGACGTGATAGATGCACACGAACTTGGACATCCCTCCCGCCAGGATGCTCTGGCCATCCGCGGAGTAGCACAGAGTGGTGAAGGCCCTGGGCAGAGGGCATGCGGGCTTAGTCACCATCCAGAGGGCAAATGGCATGCGCCCCTGCCCCCTCCAGGGCTCCAGCCCAAACCCTGCAGCCCCGTCACCCGGCTCCCCGCGGGCAGCACGACCCCTGGTGGAGGTCAAGGACCGCAGCGCTGCGTCAGGGCGCTTCCAACTGAAGTCAGCACGGAGACGGGTCAGCCCGCCCACCACCCCCACAGTGGCCGTGGACAGGACCAGAGCTCAGGCCTGCGCTGCCCTGGCTGGCTCCCAGGACTTGGACTGCAACCTGGGGTTTGGCAAAGGATTCTTAGATATGACACAAAGAGCTTGAGTGACCAAAAAAAACAAGTGGGGCTTTGTCACAGTTAAAATCGTTTGTGCTTCACATTAACATCCTTGAGAGAAAGTGGAGACGAGCGACTGGAGGAGGAGGTATCTGAAGATTGTGTATTTGATGAGGCCTCATATCTTGAGTCTGCAGAGAGCCCTTGCAACTCGGCACCACAGACACACCCATTAACACAGCCCACACATGATGGCCTGTCAGCTGATGAGCAGATGCCCAGGAACACCAGCGCACGGGGGACGCCAAGCCCCAGGCATGCCTACACCGCCTCGCCCCCCCGCAGCACAGCTGTGACTGTAAACCAGAGTAAAGAGCACTGCTCGTGACGTGGGGAGACTAGAAGCCGCTGCCCTGGATGGGCGTAAACAGTGCAGGCTCTGAGAGATGGCCTGCAGGGCAGCAGACTGCCAGGGACGCACCCTGGACCTGAAAACAGGACCCACAAACACTTATCCTCGGGGTGTGACAACATGGACACCTGTTAACCCACATGGGCCCCAGGACAACCTGCTCCCTCTGAGGTCCCAGCCACGGAGCCCCCAGGCTTCGGGACACACCCCACTGGGCACTCACTTCCCCTTGGCTGAGTGCTTGGCGGTGATCTTGTCCAGCTCCTTCCGGCCCGTCTTGAGGTCATGTCTGCCCTCGATGGAGCCCGTCTGTACTGCATTCTCAGGGTCCCAGAAGGTGATCTGTGCGTTCAGTGTGGCCACGGCCAACTCAGCACCATCAGGGCGAAAGGTCACGGCCAGAGCTAAGAAGAGACGTCTAATCAGGGCCGGGGAAAACCCTGGGCTCCAGCCATTGGGCAACTCTGCCCTGCCCTCATCCTGGCACCCTGAGGGTCTGGGGGCCGCAGGACCCACCCAAGCATGACCAAGCTGGGCAGCCTGGTGACAGAGTCTGGGCAGGAGATGCCACGTGGAGGCCGTGAGCAGGCTAGAAACAGACTAGCTGGAGGCAGGGTCAGTACAGGGGCCCTGAGAAGATGCAGGGCCCAACAGCTAAAAGCCTGAATCAGACCCGTGTGAGGTAGCAGAGAGCCTAGACCACCGCAGAGACTGAGAGCCCGGGGCCGACGACTGGGTTCTGTGAAGGCTGGGCATGGGCAGGCGGCGGGGTAGGGCCTCGCTCCCAGGAACGGGAGGGAAGCCAGCTGCAGCAGGGCCCCCGCTCGCTCACTCTGCTGGGGAGCCCGATGCCAAGCCACACGGCTGTGCTGCCAACCCCCACAGCCCACGAAACTCTGGGGCCACCAGTCCTGACAGTCCATGCGCTCGGGACCCTGGGTTTACCCAAGCATGTGACTAAGACAGGGCCTTTCCCCTGGGTGCCACTCACCGTCAGAAGTGAGGGCCAGCGTCTCTGTGGTCCTCCAGCTGTCCGCCATGTCCCACAGACGCACCGTCCTGTCCCAGGAGGCGCTGGCCAGGACCGACTTCATGGGGTTAAAACACAGTCCGCTGATGGGCCCCTCGTGGCCAGACAAAACCTGTGGCCATTCAGAAGAGAGCTCTGAGGACCTGAGACCCTCGGGGGTCCTCCACCCCGGGGCTGAGCTCGCCTGCTGGATGCTGGTGTGCAGAGGCCACGGGCCCTGGGCTGGGGGTGAAGGAACCCCACCTTGGTTGGGCCAGGGAGTGGAGCCTGCCAGGAAATGTATGTAAACGGTGCCACCTCTGCTGGACGTGACCCCTATCCCCACTCTTCTCGCTAGGCCCCCTCCCCGCACCCTGGCCCCTCCCAGACTTGTGGCCCTTACATCAAGCAGCCGGCCCGTCTGCATGGACCAGATGAAGACCTCGAAAGAGTCCTGTGCTCCAGCAGAGACGATCTCCCCGCTCGAGTCCACAGCCACGCAGGAGAACTGGGTGGGGCGTGGGGATGTGAAGGTGCGGAAGTTCCGGTACCTGTGGGCGGACAGCCCAGTTGGGACAGTTCTGGGGCCACATGCCCTCAGTCGTGTCTTCCTGACAAGCCCGACCCCTTGACCTTGCTCTCACAGCCCAGAGCTCAGGGGTACCCTGAAGAGCCAAGGTCCCCACAGGAAGTCACCTGTGAAGATCAAAGGCACGCACAGTCCCGTCCATGGAGGAGGTCACGATGACGTAGCCAGTGGTGGTGAAGGTCACGCCGGTGACCCCACTTGAGTGCTCCGTGAAAGTGACAAAGCAGAAGCCGCTGAGGGTATTCCACACCTTGACCTGAGCAGGGAGGCCACGGCTCAGGACAGCCCACGTGGGTGCCCTGGTGAGTGAGGACTAGGGGCTGCGGGGGGCCTCCCGCGTCAGAGCAGCTGCCGGCAGCACGGACCCGAGCCACGTACGGAAAATCAAGTCAGGAAGGGAAACACGGTACAAGGCTCTTCGTTCCGACACCGGCGAGCCTGTGAACAGCTTCTTAGGAGCCCGGGGGGTTCCTTGCTATTGGGGCAGACCACCAGTGTGGCACCCCCCAGCCGGTCAGCAGAACAGAGACAGGAGGGGGGCCCCCCGACGCGACACAGCCAGCCCACCTTGCCGTCGTCCCCGCCGGTCACGATGTGCTGCCCGTCGGGGGAGTAGGCCAGGGACACCATGCTGTTGAAGTGGCCCTGCTGCTTGAGCACGTAGGACTCACTCTGCCACTCCCACACCAGCAGCTGGCCCAGGCCTGCGGGGCGCACAGGACCGCGCGTGACCCCCGCTTCCCGCCCGGGCCTGAACACGGGGACCCAGAGCGGAGATGCCGCCCACCACATCGCCCCCAGAGGCCGGGGCCACAGGCTAAGCGTTTCAGGTGGCAACGGGACTCAGACTCGGAGGAGCCTCTGTTCTCAAGGTTTCATTAGCTGCTTTTTCACAGTGAGCCAGCGGCCTGCCAGCCTGGCCCCGGAGCCTCGGGAGCGAGCTGGGGCAGGGCAGGCTTCCCAGGGAGGAGGAGCTCCACTCGGGTCACCTCACAAACCCAGGCACCAACCTGAGCACCCAAAGGCGATCCAGTCCCCAGAGCTGTTGATGGCGACGGAGGCAACCCTCTGATCCGAGATGCTGGGGAGACACACGGGACCCGGTCAGCACAGCAAGGCCTCCGTCCCCACCCCAGGGTGGCTGCACAAGCCAGGATGGGGCCAGGTCTCCTGGCTGGCAGCACCCACCTCCTCCCCATCCGGTTACTGTGTTTACTTCACTCAGAACAACAGAAAACCCAGAGCTTCTGCACCCCATGTTCAAAAACTCAGAGCTTGTGGCTTCATGAAACCAACACTTCGGTTTCCTCTATACTCCGAAGATACAGGAGGGAAAATGAAAACGGAAGATAAGAACAGCATGACCTGCACACACCTCCCCGTGACTGGGGGTGGGAGCGGCACGTCTGAGATGGAGGGTGGCACAGCACCCTAAGCCCCTCAACCCAGGACAGAGGTGAGGATGGGTGTTCGGGAAGCCAACCATGGAGCCGGTCGGGCCTCCTGATCCCTCCATGGCCCTCAGTCCTGGCAGCCATGGTATGGCTTCCACCCACGCTGCCTGGCTGGTGGACGGAGAGCTCACATGTACACACGACCACCCACACAGGTACATGACTGTACACACACGTGTACACAACAGCACACACAGGTACATGACTACACACATGCATGTACACAACAACACACACAGGTACACGACCACACACACACAGGTACACGATGGCACACACAGGTACATGACCACACACACACAGGTACATGACCACACACACAGGTACATGACCACACACACACAGGTACATGACCACACACACAGGTACATGACCACACACACAGGTACATGGCTGTACACACATGCATGTACACAACAACACACACAGGTACACGACGGCACACACAGGTACATGACCACACACACAGGTACATGGCTGTACACACATGCATGTACACAACAACACACACAGGTACATGACCACCCATACAGGTACACGACGGCACACACACAGGTACACGACCACACACACACAGGTACACGACCACACACACACAGGTACACGACGGCACACACAGGTACATGACCGCACACACACAGGTACATGACCACACACACAGGTACATGACCACACACACACAGGTACATGACCACACACACACAGGTACATGACCACACACACAGGTACATGACCACACACACACAGGTACATGACCACACACACAGGTACATGACCACACACACAGGTACATGGCTGTACACACATGCATGTACACAACAACACACACAGGTACATGACCACCCATACAGGTACACGACGGCACACACAGGTACACGACGGCACACACACAGGTACACGACCACACACACACAGGTACACGACCGCACACACACAGGTACACGACGGCACACACAGGTACATGACCGCACACACAGGTACATGGCTGTACACACATGCATGTACACAACAACACACACAGGTACACGACGGCACACACAGGTACACGACTACACACACAGGTACACGACCACACACACACAGGTACACGACCACACACACACAGGTACACGACGGCACACACAGGTACATGACCGCACACACAGGTACATGGCTGTACACACATGCATGTACACAACAACACACACAGGTACACGACGGCACACACAGGTACATGACCACACACACAGGTACACGACCACACACACACAGGTACACGACGGCACACACAGGTACATGACCACACACACAGGTACATGACCACACACACAGGTACATGACCGCACACACAGGTGTACACAACTGCCCACACACAGCAGAGGTGCTGACCTCAGCGAGTGGATAAGGTTGAACTCTGGGAGCTCGTGAAGGTGGAAGATTCCAGAAGCAAAACCAGTGACCAAGAGGTGGACCTTCTTGTGATATGCAGCAGCCGTCAGATTGTTAAAATCTCCTTCTTTGTTGAAAAAGTACCTAAACAGACAGGGACACAAGAACTGTGGGAGAGGGACCAGAGAGCCTGGCTGATCCCACACCCTCACCCCAGCCTCCGCCCTGGCCCCTCGGGGCAGGTGGAGACCCCAGCCCCCAAGGGCAGGCGGGGGACAGCAGGTTGGTGCTGCCCTGCAGTGCCCCCGGTCCTCACCCCCCACCCTGGTGCAGGATGGGCACCTACTTGGCCAGCCGCGAGTACTTCACTTTCCCTTGCTGCTCCTCGGCGGCCGGCGTGGCCTTCCCGCGGATGGTAGTCTCCCTCTCTGCCCCTTCCTCCTCCTCCTCCTCCTCCTCCTCCTCCCTCCGCAGCAGGTCTGCCTTCCAGCCTGTGGGGGCCTTCAGCCGCAGGCCCTCAGGAAGGGTGTCACACTGCCACACGCACAGGGCGCCGTCCTGGCTGAGCGTGTACAGCTGCAGAGGAAGACGGGTGAGCCCAGGGGGGTTCCCCAACCCCCAGCCCACACCCACCCAGGCTGTGGGGACGAGAACGTGGGCCGGTGCAGCCAAAGCCTGCCTGGCCCCCACGGCCCCCGTGTCCCCAGGGGAGGGGCTGTGATGGGGACGTACGTCCAGGCTGCTGGCCTCGAAGAAGCAGGCCACGATGGCATCCTTGTGTCCCCCCAGCGCGTAGTAGATGAGGTTGTCCCAGCGCTCGGCCCCAAACACCCACGTGGACATGTCTCTGCTCCCGACTGCAAAGCACCTGGGGACAGGGGGCCACAGCTCGGCCTGGGTTCGCGGGCGTCCACCTTCCAGCATCCCGGGGCACGGGGGTGAAGCCCGAGGTCGGCTCGGGTCTGCGTCCGCCCTGGGCGGGGGCTGGGTCCACCTGCGGTTCTCCCAGGGCCAGGGGTCTCACTGCACGTGTGTCGCTGCCCCTCGTTGCAAAACAGTCTCTCCCCTTGGCCCACGGGGGCCCAAGGACCGACCCCTGAGCCCAACGGAAGGCCTCCTGGGGGACCCTGTGCCTCCCATCTCCCTGACCCCAGTTGGAGCCAACTGCGCTCTTGGCAGGAGGAAAGCCAGATGTGGGCCCAGGCCATGCAGAGGGCATGACTTCTTGGCTGTGGCAGCCCACAGACCACCAGCATCGCCCACAGACACAGTGTGAGCCTGGGGCTGTTCCTGCACTGTGGCCCAGAGAACGTGGGAAGAGTCGGCCTGGTCTAGAAAGTGGCAGCCACCCCCAGCCGCGCCCCCCCCCGGCTCCCTCCCCTCGCCCCTGAATGCAGGGCAGCAGACACAGCCCCAGGACGCCTTTGGGACAGTTGCCCAGAGCACTGCCTGGGCAGCCAGCCTGGGAGACGCTGCCAGCGCTCCCGCCGCCCACGGCTGCCATGGAGGCTGGGCTGCAGCGCGCTGGCTCGGGCCGTCCTCACCCTGGGCCATGCTTCGCTCTGCTCTCCAGTGACCAGGGTCAGCAGACCTGACTCAGACTCAAGAGCCAGGCCTGCATCCAACCCTCACGAGAGGCTTGTGACAGGCCATTTGAAAAAGAGCTGGGGACGTGACAAGTCACCCCACGTGATCAGACACTTCACAGGTGCCCCTTCAGGCCCCTCCCATGTCCAGCACCCCTGCCTCACCGGGAGTCGTCCGTCCAGTCAATGCATGTGGTCTCGTCATATGGCCCAAAATAGGTTTTGTCCAGGACGAATGCGTTGAATTCCCGCTTCCTCCCAGGGGCATGGTACATCTGAGCAATGTTGCCTTTGGTGACGACGAATTTCCTGCCATAGAAACGGTGTCGTCAACATCGGACACCAGGGCAGGTCCTGAGCCCGAGGCCAGCTTCCCACAGGAGGCAAACCTGGGTGGGGCCCTAAGCCTCACCCTGCCTCTCACGGGCCCCAAGTTCCCTCTCCTCTGGGTGGACAGTTGGGGAAGAAGTGGACGGACTCTAGGTCACGCCACACTTTTGCCTTGGAGCAGACACCCCTTCAGGCCCTCCCACCAGTCTGGGAGATGGTCGCCAAGGTTAGGGCAAACTCGGACAGCCCCAGCCCAGGACGCCCTCTACTGTGTTTCAGCTGGGGCTCACAGCTGACCACTGGAGCGCCTCCTCCCCAACACAGCCAGGCTGGCCCAGGTGTGAGCAACCCGAGATCGAGCCCCCTTTCCTGCAGTCCAAGAACAGGCCAGGTCTGGCCCCGTTGTCCTCATGGTGGACGTCGGGGCCAGGGGCCTGTACCACCCAACACCAAGGCTCCCTTATGGCTCAGGGGCTGTCTGTGGCTCGGATCATTGGCCATCCGAGCCCAGCACATGAGTAATGCAGCTCCACGGCTCCCACCCCGTCCGCAGATGCGTACCTGCCATCGGGGGAGAAGGAGACGCTGTGCACAGCACCCTTGAAGTGGAAGTGGTGCAGCACAGACCTGCAGACCAGGCTGACCAGCAGCGCATCGCCCCCTGTGGGGAGGGAGCAGACTGAGGGCCAGGCTGGCCAGCAGCGCACCACCCCGTGGGGAGGGAGCAGACTGAGGGCCAGGCTGACCAGCAGCACATCACCCCCTGTGGGAAGGGGGAGCAGACTGAGGGCCAGGCTGGCCAGCAGCGCACCGCCCCCTGTGCGGAGGGAGCAGACTGAGGGCCAGGCTGGCCAGCAGCACATCACCCCCTGTGGGAAGGGAGAGCAGACTGAGGGCCAGGCTGCCAGCAGCGCATCGCCCTGTGGGGAGGGAGCAGACTGAGGGCCAGGCTGACCAGCAGCGCACCGCCCCCTGTGCGGAGGGAGCAGACTGAGGGCCAGGCTGGCCAGCAGCCCACCGCCCCCTGTGGGAAGGGAGAGCAGACTGAGGCCCTGCACACAGTGTGCACACACTAGGCCCTGAAGGCGGGCCCTGGGCCCTGCACTGTGGGCAGCACACTGCCAGGAAGGATGCCTCACATGCCCACCCGAGTCCCACCCAGGCCCAGATACAGAAGCAACCGAGGCAGTGGTGGGACCTCGACCCGCAAGGGTCTCAGTGTTGGCCTCTAGTCATCTGGACACCACCACACCTGGCCCCCTGTTGAGGTGGTTACCTTCATCAACAACGATGGCCAGGCGGCCGTCCGGGGACAGCCCCACACACTTGATGTTGTAGCGAGTGGCCAGGGGCAGGGTGTTGGACTTGTTGCTGGGAGACAAAAACCAAAGCTGAGCCACTACACTCACGTCATCGGGGTGGGGGTGGCGGCTGGGGCAGACCAGCCTGCACCAGCAACCCTCACCCCTGCACAAAACACATAAAAACCTTACAAATGCGTTTTGAACATGTCAGTTCTGCTTCTAGGGCCTCATACCAAGAGGACCTGCAAATATACAGTCAGGAAACCGGAAATGACCAAGCTGCCCAATAAGAGGGTAAGCCCAGGGACAACACGCCCAGTAAGGCCTTCTGCAGGAATGAGAAAAATGTGGAGTCGTGGGAAACTAAGTAAAGATAAGTAGCCACTGGGTCACACTCTAATTCTGCCCTTTATTGTATCACTTTCCATTGCTTCTTCAGCAGCCACGGGGCCTCGACCTGGGAGTGCCCCTGCCACACATCACTTAAACAGTTGACACCAGCAATGACCTGCCAGGAACTGGGTGCACCCTGCACTTCAGGAAACAACTCACAAGCACAGCAGGTACTGTGGCCCCATCTTATTGATGAAAAAACTGAGGCCTGCAGAGATCCAAGCAGCCTCTGCAACAGGAGGGTCTCACCCAGGTCACACGTCTGAGCCAAGTGAGTGCTCAGTGGAGACAATGAACCTGAGCATGCTGGCCAGGCAGCAGTCTAGGGCTGGTCCCATACCCAGGCATCCTCTACCAGATATTTCAGCCAAGTGATACAACCTCAAGACACAGGGTCCAGTGGAGAGGTTAGAAGGGAGAAACCAGGACCCCTACAGCCAGTCCTGCTGCTGATCCATTGGCACTGCGTGAATCTGCAGGCCCCTCTTGGGCCGTCTTAAGTAAAAGCTGTGCTTTAGACAGGTGAGGAAAAAGCTGTTTTTATAAGGATCACTATTGCTAAGATCATTTTAGCATACTTACTTTTTCAAGTCGAACACAGTAACTCTGTTTCCCACAGGGCTGATAACTGAATTCCCATCACAGGTAAAATTTAAGTTGCCACACCGATAGACTGTCCCCAGCAAATTTGAAAACTGAAAAGAAAACAAAACTGTCTCTATAATATAAAGAAAATACAACTCTTGGAAACGACGAAGCAAGGCTTCTGGTCAAGGAGATGGTGCAGACTCTCGCAGGCTCCCTGATTATTCCCAGGGTCCCTCGAGCCACCCTCCTCCTCCCAGGACAGTTTCTGGGCACCTCTCAGTCCAGCCCTGAGCAAGACAGAATACATAAGCCCAGTCCCCAGGGGCTGTGAGCTTCCGCTGGGGTAGACAAAGGGCAGGGTCAGCGCAGGGAAGCCTCCAGACAAGAGGCGTCTGCTGGAGGGAGGGGGGACAGGACCCGTGCTGCAGGAAGAGAACTGCTGATGGAACAGCTTTCCGACTGCAGGTGGGGTTTAAGGCTTCCTGAACGGGGTAATCTGCCGGCAGCCGATCCGTTCAATCATTCATTCAACCATCAACCACCTGCAGGTCCCACGACCTGCGTGTGGGCCACTGAGACAGGAAGGATCGCCAAGGAGCATCTGGAGCTGCAGGCGGCAGGGCCCTGGGAACCCCAGGAGGTTACGGGAGACTGGAGAGCCGGGGATGGACGGCACACCGAGAGGACCTGGATAGGGGAGGGTGGGGTCACAGTGGGGGAGCATTCTGAGCTGGAAGACCAGAATGGGTAGGGGCAGCCTGGGTGTGGGGTGGACCTGAGGAAGCTCCCGCTGAGGCTAGGGCCAGGCTAAGCCTGGCACATGAGGAGCTGGGACTTGACAGAGAGAGAAAGGCTGGAAACGACGAACCTGCGGAGGAACAGCCTTCAGGGCAGTGGCAGCAGCAGGCAGGGCCGCGCAAACGCTCACGGCTCCAGACACACAGGTGGCCCGCTGTGCCAAGGGGACCGAGACGCGGGGACGATGCAGAAGCGCGTCCAGTGAGCTCGGCACCCGGCTCCCGCCCGCTGCCCCCGCGTCCTCCCCACGTCGCGAGCTGCGGAGCCTGGGAACCAGGACTTCCGTCCGGGCTGGCCTCCGCTGCCCCGCTCGGATCTCGGCGTGACCCGCTCTTAGCGCTCCTGCCCTTTTCGTCCGCGCGCGCCGCTCCGTCCCAGTCCGGGGCTCTGCGGGCCCGGGCCGGGCCTGTCTCAGGCTGCCGGGTGAGGAGCCGGTCGGTGGTGCCTGACCCAATCAACCCAGGCTCGGCTCCCCGACCCTGAGGGAGCAGTCTAGAGGAGAGACTCCATCCGGACCCCGAGTTAAGAACCCCTCACCACCCCTGGCCCGCGCTCACCCTGTATGCGAACTTCATCCCGGCAGCCACACGTGTGTTGCTTGCAGTCTCTGCGCCCCGCCCCTCAGCTCGAAGCAAGCACTTCCGGGGTGGGAGCGCGGCCACGCGCCACAGCGCCCCCTGGAGGCCTGGAGGAGCGGCGCCGCCCGAGGTGGGGTCCCTGCCGGCCGACCCCGCCCCCAAGGGTGGTTTCCCGGCTGCCGGTCCAGCCCCGGAGGCGAAACCCCACCCAGCGGCCCCTCCCCAAAGCGCGGGTTCTTTGCAGCCAGTACGGTCCCAAGGCGCAGCCCCAGCCCCCTGCTCTGCACCCCGCAGGTCAGGCTCAGGTCCTCTTGGGCTTGGGGTGGCTTGCCCGGCTGCTTTGACAAACCATTCCAGCACCATGGAGGGTGAGATCTGATCAGATCGTCCGATACGACGCTTATTTGTTTAAAAGCTCTAGGTTAAGGGGGGGGGGGGGCGGGCAAAACAGCAAGACTAAGTAAATGGAAAACCTTTTCCGAAGAAAAGAAATTGTATTAGTGAAGATACCAAATGTGACTGAGGCAGCTACCTTGTCAGACTGTTGTTCAGGGGCTAAGCGGTGTCCAACTGTCTGCAACCCACTGGACTGTAGCCTGCTAGGCTCCTCTGTCCTCCACTACCTCCCAGAAATTGCTCAAATTCATGTCCATTGAATCGGTGATGCTATCTAACCGTCTCTTCCTCCGCCACCCCTTCTCCTGCCCTCAACCTTTCCCAGCATCAGGGTCTTTTCCATGGGTCAGCTCTTCACAAAAGGAGGCCAAAACACTGGAGCTTCAGCTTCAGCATCAGTCCTTCCAATGAATATTCAGGGTTGATTCCCTTTAGGATTGACTGCATCGATCTCCTTGCACTCTAAGATGTCAAACTGTAGGATGGCAAATATGTCTACAAAAAACCTCAAAAACTCTCTAGACTCAGATGTCTTACTTCTAGTGTGCTATTGGGCATTAAGGGGCTTCCCTGGTGGCTCAGCAGTCAAGAATCTACCTGCCACTGCAGGAGAGAGAGGCTGCACCCCCGAGTCGGGAAGATCTCCTAGAGGAGGAAATGTCAACCTACTCTAGTATTCCTCCCTAAAAAATCCCATGGACAGAGGGGCCCGACAGGTTATATAGTCCACAGGGTTGCAAGGGTCAGAAATGACCTAGCAGCTAAACAACAAATGGGCAGTAAGTTGTGAAAAACAATCCCTAATGCTACCCCCAAAAGAATTAATGTTTAGTAGTCAGGAACAAGGATTAGGGAAAGAAAACAAGAATATTCCTTTTTTTACACACTCAATTTTCACACGCCACAGGATAGAATGAAGTCCAAGACAGCAGGTTTCTTCTTAAAATGTGTATTTTCAGAATTATAATGCTTACATTTTAAACAGTCTTAATACAATGGCTTTAGTCTAACAATATATTACAGAATAATGTGAAAAATGACTTTCATAGTAAACTATGAAAATGGAGTTAATACCTGCAGTATCAAAGTCACCAACTTGTCACCTTTTCCAGCCGCAGAACGCCAGCAAACCATCTTGACCACACTCTCAGGTCTTACAGCCTGGTGCACAGGGTGAATACATTTAGAGAAAGGGGCATTTTCATGAAAAGTCAGATTTTAAAATCACATAGGATTTCTTTTAAAGATTACAGTTGACAATAAAACATTTAGATCAGGTTAGTTTGCTGTTTTATAAAAAGTAGTACAAGTTTTCATTTCATATACACACCTGGAGTGTTTAACTTCATTTTGTAACTCAGTTTTATTTTAAACACTACTGGAATTGACTAGAAGCCTGTGTGTCTTTTCTCCACCAACTCTGGGATACCCAGACCCCATCACCTATGGGAACCTGGCCCACAAGAGGCTGAGCTGATGATGGAGTTGCAGGTAGAAGTCATTTTCAGATTAAATACAAGAATTTCCACATTAAAACAAGAAGAGTTATAATTTTTCCAGTCATAGGAGACCCTATGAAATTCACCAAAATTATAACTTATTTCCTTTTCCACTTGCTAGTATTTACATCTTCCACAGATATCTGTAAAATGGCTGCATACTGTTTCTCAGGATGTACATTCGATACCTGGCTTTACAATTGTTCAACAGCTGCTACATTTTTACCTACAAAACCAGCTTGTCTCAAACACATAAGCCTTATTTTAAATACAACAAAAATTCAGTTACAGCCTTTTAGACTAAAAAAAAAAAAGTTTGAGGTGACACTCTTCATTTATGTTAAAAAAAAAATAACAATAGAGGTACCCACGTAACTTAGATTGAAAAGATCTTGGGTAATCAAGGAAAAAAATAAACCTGTGATTAAATTTCATGTCAGTCAGTTTTCAGACATAAGAAACCACCATGGACACTTTGTACTTCCACTTCATTTTTTCCCTTCTGAATATGTATGTAATTAGAGAATTTCATAGTGGAATCAGAACCCAGTGCAAAAGTCGACTGGGTATCGGGAAGCACGGACCCATATCCCCCTCCGGAAGGTCACACATGGAGGGTGCCGCCCTGGACTCCTGAGGCTCACCATGCAGATGGGTGAGAGGCTTTTCTAACACAATCAAGTCTCAAAGATCTCTTCATTCACTGGGCTTGGCGGATCTGTAGGGCAATCACCAATTTTTACAATAAAGCAAACTCATGTTAGAAACTGTTAACTACCATTAGATTCTGAGCTTCTAATCTGCTTAGTTTATTAGCTTTAAACTGCACATAAAGAAGGTAAATTTCTAAAAAATTTAATTAAATGTACCGGTATTTATCTTCTTTGTACATTTCTCCAATTTCTATAAATGAAAACCAGGGGAGCAAGGATCACCACCTTTATTTGTTAAACAAGCTGGAAGACCATATACTGAAGAGACTGTGATGCTCTGCTTTCTGTTCATTTTGCCCTGTGCCTTCTTGCCCCCAGGCCACCAGGAGGTGACAGCCAGGGACAGCGGTGGCTGCAGAAGCCTCCTTTTTCTCTAAGGCTCACACATTTGAGGTTATTCGTGAGGTCCCACCCTCTGCTGGACCAACTACACTCACTTGCATTAATCTGGTCAGGTTCAATTCCAAGCACACTTTCCCAATGAATTAAGAGTTCTCTATTTCATATGTACAAAAATACATCGCTTTGGAGAGCTGGAAAAGGTTTAATACATACAACACTTATTTACAAGCTGTGACTTTCACACCAATAAAAACAAACACACATTTATTTTGTCCTTGATTTTTGGTGCAACTTATACATAAACATCAGTTAGTATGTACTTTTAAAAATAATAAATCAACCATATGTACAATTAAATGTACAACCTAAAGCAAATTAACCCATTTGTATGGTACAACTGCCATGTCGTAGGCAGGAGAGTAATAGTCCAAGACTCTCGCCCTCATACAACCAGACCAGAAATACGCTGAGAAGACCCCTCTAATCGTCATTTAAGTGGAACCTCTTAATTTCTGAGACTTAAGGTGCAAAAGAAAAATACTGATTATACAGTAACAATTACATGTAAAGACTCGAAAGGTGAGAGAAAAACACAACATATTAACCCCACATATAAAATGATAATTAAAATAAATATATATTTAATTCCAAGTGCCTATGATACCTAATCCACATGGGGGGAGAGGGGAGGAAGGGCTCCAGAAACATTTATGCCTAAATCATCTCAGTGCCGAGTGGTTTCTCATGCCCTGGCCTAGTCTTTAAGTACCTTTAAAACGGCTACAGCTGTCGGATGCTCCAGGCCCTCCCAGTCTGACGTCCCAAGGCACAGAAGGGGTTTTTATTCCCTCCTCACCCCCAACCCCCCTGCCCAGAGAGGGAGTTATTCTAGAAAAGCGCAACTAGATGACCTGGGATAAAGGGCTGTGCTTTCCTCCTGAGGAGACACACAAGCCCGCCTGGCCCAGAAACTGGGCAGCCATGTGGCAGAAAGGCATACGCGTCACTAACAAGCCCACAGGGCCTGTGTGTCCACCTGAAAGACACCTGGGCTTCAGGTGAAGACTGGCAGATGACAGGCTGCTCAGGCGAGTGGGCTCCAGAAAGCTCTCCAGGGAGCAGGGAGGAGGAGGTAAGTGGCGGGGCTCTGGGCAAACCTGGAGGACATCACGGGGAAGGGGGAGGAAGTTAACAGCCTCTGACACCCCGGGTGATATGAACAACCAGCTGAGCACGGGGACTTCTCTGACGCTCCCACGGCCAGGCAGAGTCCACACAAGGCAGGTTAGAGGGAGAAGGCTACCATCGAGTCAGGATCCTTCCGGCGCACACATGCCCGGCCCGGGGACTGTGTGAGCCCTGTGCGTCATGTGACGCTGACTTCGAGGACGTGGTCGTCTTTGCTGGGGATGACCAGGACCTGCGTGCCCGCACTCGAGTTGAAGGCCTGGCCGGGGGGCAGTGCTCGGAGCCGGGGCATCGGCAGGCCTTTGTGCTCGCTGCTGGCAGCTGAGTGCACACTGCCCCTGCTCTTGACGCTGCCGCTGTCCAGCTGGTCATCCACGTGCTTGTCCACCGACAGGCTGTCATTTTCTATCCAGCTATCTGCAAAACGAACAGGAAGTGAGACAGAGGCTGCCCTGCGGTGGCCTCTTCCCACCCCGGGGAGCTGCCCGCCTCCCGAGCCGCCCTTCAAGGCACAAGGATGTCAACAGCCACCACGCCTTTGGAGAGATCCCAGTACACAGGTCCCGGGTGGATCACCCTCGGGAGCAGGGGCCCAGGACGAGTGACCCTGACCAAGTGTTTGGTATTAGAGCACCCTGGTTCCGAGTGTGGGGCTGCTGAACAGCACAGAGCTGCCACACACCCTGCGCCGAGGGCGTGCTGCGTCATTACCAGGGTCCCTACCCGCGTCCAGCTGTGAGGACTGTGCAGAGTGGTGGGGGAGGTACTTGAATAGCCTGACGTCGGGGAGCGGCAGGTAGCCCGCAAAGAGCGGCATCACCTCCATGTGGACTCGGTGCATGGCCTGGGCCGTCACGGGCATGGAGATGACTCCGGAGCTCTTCCCGCACACTGCCCAGTTGCTGCTGTTGTCCACAACTGAAACAAAGAGGGAAAGCGCCATGTTCACCCAGAAAGGTTCACACAAAAGAGGCGGCGGCCAGTCCACGCTCCAGACTGACGTCCAGAAGTGGGGGCCTGTCCCATATCTTGGTGCCCTGGAGCTGCATCTCAAAGTAGAACACCTCTGACCGAGAAAGGAAGCTGCAGGCTGGCTACACAGGGGAAGATGGCTTCTTTCTCCTCACATTCGTCAGTGAACAGAGTCAAAGCTGCCTTGAAAGCCCCTTGAAAATGCGGTGTAACCTGCCACCCAGCACCGCGAAGGCGGCACCAGGAGTGAGGGCAGGGTCGGGCGCCGGTTCCCCCGTTACGCGTGGTGCTGACCAGCGCATCTGTCCCACCTCTGCTGCTCCCATCAGCCCCCGAGGGTTTGGGAAGAAAAGGTGCACGTGAACACAGAGCTCCTCTTCGGGAACCACGGGGAGGCCGCACACACGGCAGGGGCTGCTAGGGACGCTGTGAGACCATGACTGTGATGAAACTCAGTCCCACGGGCAAGGAGGGCAGGATCCTCGTCGGCTCAACAAAGGCCGATGAGGAAGGAGGGGCAGCAGAGGGCAAGCTGCCCGCAGCTGAGGCCGTGCAGAGGCCAAAGCGGCACCGGGGAGGGACACACTGGAGTGACGGTTCGCAGAGCTGGCCCTCGGGGCGCCCCTGAGGGCGCCTGTCCGTTCCTCACTGTGCTGGCGCGCCCTCTGGCGGGAAGCCCGCAGGCCTGAGCGCTGGCCGGGCCACTGGCGCTCGGAGCAGAGGCGCCGTGCCCCCCCCCACCGCTACGGACTGCAGAGGCACCATGGCCCCCCACCGCTACAGACTGCAGAGGCGCCGTGGCCCCCACCGCTACAGACTGCAGAGGCGCCGTGGCCCCCACCGCTACAGACTGCAGAGGCGCCGTGGCCCCCCACCGCTACAGACTGCACAGGCGCCGTGGCCCCCAACGCTACAGACTGCAGAGGCGCCGTGGCCCCCACCGCTACAGACTGCAGAGGCGCCGTGCCCCCACCGCTACAGACTGCAGAGGCGCCGTGGCCCCCACCGCTACGGACTGCAGAGGCGCCGTGGCCCCCCACCGCTACGGACTGCAGAGGCTTGGTGTCCCCCACCGCTACAGACTGCAGAGGCGCCGTGGCCCCCACCGCTACAGACTGCAGAGGCGCCGTGGCCCCCACCGCTACGGACTGCAGAGGCGCCGTGGCCCCCCACCGCTACGGACTGCAGAGGCGGCGCCGTGGCCCCCACCGCTACGGACTGCAGAGGCGCCGTGGCCCCCCACCGCTACGGACTGCAGAGGCGCCGTGGCCCCCACCGCTACAGACTGCAGAGGCGCCGTGGCCCCCACCGTTACGGACTGCAGAGGCGCCGTGGCCCCCCACCGCTACGGACTGCAGAGGCGCCGTGCCCCCACCGCTACGGACTGCAGAGGCGCGGTGTCCCCCACCGCTACAGACTGCAGAGGCGCCGTAGCCCCCCACCGCTACAGACTGCACAGGCGCCGTGGCCCCCACCGCTACAGACTGCAGAGGCGCCGTGGCCCCCACCGCTACAGACTGCAGAGGCGCCGTGCCCCCACCGCTACAGACTGCAGAGGCGCCGTGGCCCCCACCGCTACGGACTGCAGAGGCGCCGTGGCCCCCCACAGCTACGGACTGCAGAGGCGCGGTGTCCCCCACCGCTACAGACTGCAGAGGCGCCGTGGCCCCCACCGCTACAGACTGCAGAGGCGCCGTGGCCCCCACCGCTACGGACTGCAGAGGCGCCGTGGCCCCCCACCGCTACGGACTGCAGAGGCGGCGCCGTGGCCCCCACCGCTACGGACTGCAGAGGCGCCGTGGCCCCCACCGCTACAGACTGCAGAGGCGCCGTGGCCCCCACCGCTACAGACTGCAGAGGCGCCGTGGCCCCCACCGTTACGGACTGCAGAGGCGCCGTGCCCCCACCGCTACGGACTGCAGAGGCGCGGTGTCCCCCACCGCTACAGACTGCAGAGGCGCCGTATCCCCCACCGCTACAGACTGCAGAGGCGCCGTGGCCCCTCACCGCTACAGACTGCAGAGGCGCCGTGGCCCCCACCGCTACAGACTGCAGAGGCGCCGTGGCCCCCACCGCTACAGACTGCAGAGGCGCCGTGGCCCCCACCGCTACAGACTGCAGAGGCGCCGTGGCCCCCACCGCTACGGACTGCAGAGGCGCCGTGGCCCCCCACCGCTACGGACTGCAGAGGCGCCGTGCCCCCACCGCTACGGACTGCAGAGGCGCGGTGTCCCCCACCGCTACGGACTGCAGAGGTGCCGTGGCCCCCACCGCTACAGGACTGCAGAGGCGCCGTGGCCCCCACCGCTACAGACTGCAGAGGCGCCGTGGCCCCCACCGCTACAGACTGCAGAGGCGCCGTGCCCCCACCGCTACAGACTGCAGAGGCGCCGTGGCCCCCACCGCTACAGACTGCAGAGGCGCGGTGTCCCCCACCGCTACGGACTGCAGAGGCGCCGTGGCCCCCACCGCTACGGACTGCAGAGGCGCCGTGGCCCCCACCGCTACGGACTGCAGAGGCACGGTGTCCCCCACCGCTACAGACTGCAGAGGCGCCATGGCCCCCACCGCTACAGACTGCAGAGGCGCCGTGGCCCCCACCGCTACGGACTGCAGAGGCGCCGTGGCCCCCACCGCTACGGACTGCAGAGGCGCCGTGGCCCCCACCGCTACAGACTGCAGAGGCGCCGTGGCCCCACCGCTACAGACTGCAGAGGCGCCGTGGCCCCCACCGCTACAGACTGCAGAGGTGCCGTGGCCCCCACCGTTACGGACTGCAGAGGCGCCGTGGCCCCCCACCGCCACGGACTGCAGAGGCGCCGTGCCCCCACCGCTACAGACTGCAGAGGCGCGGTGTCCCCCACCGCTACAGACTGCAGAGGTGCCGTGGCCCCCACTGCTACAGACTGCAGAGGCGCCGTGGCCCCTCACCGCTACGGACTGCAGAGGCGCCATGGCCCCCACCGCTACGGACTGCAGAGGCGCCGTGCCCCGCACCGCCACAGACTGCAGAGGTGCCGTGCCCCCCACCGCTACAGACTGCAGAGGCGCGGTGTCCCCCACCGCTACAGACTGCAGAGGTGCCGTGCCCCCCACCGCTACGGACTGCAGAGGAGAAACTGCTGCTGTCAGTCACAGATGCTCTGCACGCAACAGTCAAAATCCAGTCAATTCAACCCTTTCGGTCACGTCCTTTTTTTAACTTTAATTCTGAGATGATGACACACACACAAGAAGTTGCAAAATAGCAGTGAGAGGTCCACGCACCCACCACCCGGCCTCCTGTGCCAGGGGACACAGGCCCAGGCCCAGCACAGGTCACTGGGCACTGGGCTGGCAGCCCACGGCGGCGAGCTCCTTAGTCTCAGGTATTCAGCAGATGCCTTCTTAAAAACCAATGGCACAAGCCTGGTGTGGAAGAGGCTGCCCGTGGCACAGTTTGAAAGTGACCAAAACTCAGCGTTCTGGGAAACGTGCATTTGCCACTGTGAGCTTGGTAGAGTCCCAACTCAGAGCGGTGTGATGAGCCCAGACCCAGTGCGAACGCGTGACTGTCAACTGCAAGAAGGGCCGACGAGCAGCGGATCCGCACGACTCAGCAACCACGTTTCACAGACGCCCGAGGTGTGAGGGGAGGAGCAGCGCCTGGCTGAGAGCCTTTCCACATGCAGGACGGGGGAGAGCACCAGCTGAGCTGCTTACGTGACCTCAGACTCCAGCCGGAGCTAGCCTGTGAGAGAATGCCAGAGGAGTGGCCCAGTCCTCTGAAGGCCGTAACAAGAGCGCTCCTTTACCAACTGCGAATCTACTCGGGATGGGCGGCTCCCAGGCCCTTCAGCGCACTGAACGCAGCAGATGGGAACCGCGCAGGCACCTTCTGGGAGGCGGGCGCTGAAGAGGCGTGAGGACAGCAAAACACCGTGCTTCTATGTTCACTGCTCCGGAAACCAGCCCTTTCTCAAGAGCACTGTCATGTACTGGCTTTCCTAACACCTTAAAGAAAGTCAATGGAGACCTGCCTCCCTAGCCATTTTTAGAGCATAAAGGGCCTGACACCAAAACCTGAGAATCCTACAGAAGCGGCCCAGGCCCCAGAGGAGGAGGGCTGTCGAGGGGCATCTGGGAGGCCGGGAGGAGGAGGGGCCAGGGTCTGGGTAGAGGGGTGGAAGGGGGGAAAGGAGGCTGGAGGGAGAGGGCTGGAGGGAGAGGGCGGGAGCGTGAGCACAGGACGCCTGGCCTGCTGAGCGAGGGGGGCCCCTGACTCACGGGCAGAGGACAGAGCAGCTCCGGGCACCACTGTGCCCCAGCCCCGAGCCCCACAGCCACTCCAACACCTCTCAGAGAAACCGCTCTGCAGTAACCAGGCTCAACACCCTCTGAGCCCAGGGCCACGTCACACAGTGGGACATTCAAACGTGCTCTTTCAATTCTAGAATGTTCTCTCTTCAGATGAGGAGTACTGCACGTTGTGAGCGACAGGGCTGAGCACAGCAGTCAGGGGCAAGAAGCCTCCAGACCCACCTTCATACATCAGCTTTGTTGAAAAATACTCGTCAGATTCCGTCAGGGCTTCATCCTTATCCACCTCCAGGAGGTCCGAGAGCCGCGTGATGGTCACGTCCAGGGAGCAGAGTGAGCCCGTCCTACAGTGCTCCGTGCCTGGAGGGGGCGATATCTCTGCTCTCACGTTGTACAAGGTCTGGGCCAGAAAGGAGAGAGGGCAAAGGAGACAGTCAACAATCTGAACAGACGGCTCTCTGAGGCCACTGTGGTGCTGCCTGCAGACTTGAAATTTCGAGAATGGACCAGAGGAGCAGCTGTGTGTTCGCGCCTTCTGACCAACTGAGTCCCTGTGGAGACGCCCTCGGGAAGCCCCACCCCAAGAGCCTTAAACTCTTCTTAACATGAACATGGTCAAGCCTCTCAGGAGGAGGGAGGCTGGCCCGGTGACTCCGCACAGGCCTGTCACCAGGTCCCAGGCCAGCGTCACACTTCACGAGCCTCCTCTCCCCACCAGCACACACTGACTTATCTGCCAGGGCTGCTATAAAGCAGGCTCCGGACCTGTCACGGCACCCTGGACACCTCAGACGAGTCACTAAAAGACACAACGCCATTACCTAACCAGCAAAATGAACAGAGTTCCTTGGAACTACCGCATATTAAGTCCATCCTGAATCTTCTCCACGATGTTCCCTTCTCTGTGACCTCCCTACCTGACAGTCACACCTGCTCACACTTGCCCACCACCCAGGACAAAGGCCCCAAACCCGCACAGGGGATAAGAGCCTGCCCCTCCACATGCTGTCAGCCCCACTGCCACAGGAGAGGTGAAGGGCACACCAGTGGGGCGGAGGGAAGAGGCCCGGCCTGGGAAGCCCACGGCTGGAGGCCAGCCGCAACAAAGGACAGAGTCCTGACACGCTCTCCAAGATGAACGAACGCTGGAAACATCATGTCACGTCAAAGCCGTCAGTCTCGAGACGATCACACTGAATGCGACTGTCCTTGCACAGGCAAGGCTCAGGCACCCTGCTCTAGAGCGGAGTAGCTCGGGGCTGAGAACAGGAGTCGGGAGTGTGAATGGGCACAGGCTTTCTTCTTGGAAGAATGAATACCATCGTGGTACTGACAGCCCAGCTCTTTCAATACACTAACTTCAGTGAATCGAACGCCCCAAACGGTGAACTTCACGGTGAAAGTGAAACTGCTAGTCGCTCAGTCGTGTCTGACTCTTTGTGATCCACCCGTGGTATGGCCCAGGCAAGAAACTCTAGAGTGGGTTGCCATTTCCCTCTCCAGGGGATCTTCCCGACCCAGGGATCAAACCCAGGTCTCCTGCATTGCAGGCAGACTGTTTACCATCTGCACCACCAGGGAACTTCATGGTACAGAAATGAGACTTAAAAAAAAAAAAATTCTGTATTTCTGGTCCTCAGAATACCAGTTTTAAAGAGAGCAATCCACCAAGTATTTTTCTCTGGCTTTTTTACTAAGCGTGTACAGGTCTAAACGAAAATTTTTCCTATGCTCAATTTGAAAAGGAAGCAAAAAAGACAAAAAAGTACCAGTGGAATCTGCTAATGAGTTCGTTGTCACTGGCAGTAAGCAAACCACATTAAGTTTCTGCAGACTCTTCACCATGTGAATAATCTAATGTTCAACAGCTATCACCACATCAAAAGAGCATCTGCTTCTCCAACAAAATGATGAACTACACTAGTGGCTGTGTGTAACTCTAAGGCCAATACGGAATGCTCAAGAAAACAGGTGGGTTTAAATAGTCTTTTGGTCAGAAGGAGGTATTAAAAAAATTGCTAATATCAAGAGCTATGCACACAAACACCTTCTCAAATAAAGTGTTGCTTGACAGTCTCCGTTGTTAAGAGAAGAAAACACCACAAAGCTGTGTGTCCACGTTCTGGTTTGCCTAACGCCAAACCCAAGCACCACACAGCGGCCCTGACTCACCCAGCTCCAGGCTGCTGTTAGCTCCACACCTAACATGCACGTTAAAGAAAATCTGCTTTCTTTTAAAAAACTGGAGATGTAGCAGCTAACGCTCAAGGTGAAAGGAACAGGTGCAGGATGTGACTAAGTCAGTGTAAGGAAGACAACAGGGAGGAGAGCTGGAGTCCTTTCCCTGGAGATGGTCATGCTCAGCGGGGGTCACGCAGGAGGGCCCAAGGGGCAGACACGCCACTGACAGGACCAGGGCTCTAACCACAGCTGGTCGCTGCCCCCATGTCTCTAGCGCTGGCTCTTTTCCATGACAGGTTGCTTCATTATATTGAAAGATTTTGTCTGTTTGATTTTTAGAAAGTAAAGAATATGACATCACCTTCCATGCTTCCACCCCAGAACCCCACCAAAAAAATAAGGCGATACATACAAAAAAATTTTCCACTTGAAATTCATAGGTGTAGGGCTTTAAGGAGATAGACAGCTGTTCTTCAGAAGCTGGGGAGAATCCGATGGAGAAGCGGCAGTGCAGAGATGGGGGAGGCTCCTGTGTCCACTTCAGCTCCCAGACAAAGAACACGGCCTGCCTGCTGTGGATGCACTGCAAGAGAGTCGGCTGTCACTGCACACGCCATGCACACGCAGGTACGCACACACACCAGATGCTCAGGGTAAGGGGTGTGTGCCCCCACCAGGCGAGCGGGAGGGAGCTGGGAGGCTGTCCCCAGGCCCGCTTCCTGACACCTCTGCATGTGCTGCCGCGGCCCTGCCTCCCAGCACCTCCCGAGGCCCTGCCCGCAAAGACTGTCTGGAACTGGTCAAAGGGCTTGATTTCTCGTGATTCCGTAAGCGCGACAGCACAGGGGCAAAGAATATTTCTTAGTACACACTATCCCATAGGTTTCCAAAGTGGGAAATGTCATCAAACAATTACAGGGACACCTTTACACCATGACAGTCACTATGCCCTACCACTAAGTGAAGTGGGGGAAAGAACTGGTGCCACCTCAGGGATCAAGTCTGCATCTGCAAGTGTGGGCAGACTCAGGAAGCGCTGAAGTGGGCCAAATGGGGGGAAAGTCCTTTGAAAATGCTAGACATCAGATACCCTTAAGAAAACCTTTGATCTTCTAAACACTCAGCACTGACTGTCTAAAAACATACGCAACAAATAAACAGAAAGGCGGGGCCAGGATTCAGCCAGGCAGCACAGACACGAACATGACTCCTTTACGAAGCTACCCTGACAACCAAGAGCCCGCCACTGGGCAAGGCAGCGTGTGACTGTGGGCAGGACGCAGCAGCCACTGTTGCTGGGGTGATGGCGTCTACGCACCACCATGAGACTCAAGGAAGAGCTTAGAGTAAACCTGTGCGTGGAGTCTGACAAGCGAAGATTTAATTTTTCTAAAAACACAATCTGTTTCCTGCTCTGCGCTGCGCCCCTTGGCCCACAGAGAACCTGAGCGGGCATGTCAGGGTGCTCCTCCCTGGGCACGCGCGCCCCACTACTGCCTGCGTGGTTGCTCTCTGTACACAGTCAGCTCCGTTACGCCAGCACACTCTTCTCACTCTGCATTCTGCTGAGAGGTTACCTGTTCAGATTCCGTGTTCAGCGGTATTAGTCGCAGGTCAGTACTATCATGGGTGTCTACAAGACAACTATCTGACAGTTGAAAGTCAAGTTCTGACAAATTCTGGACACACACTTGAACATATTTCCTAAAAGAGAAAAAAAGATCCTGATGTTTGAGAACTTTATTAATGCACTTTGGCTGTGCTAAGAAGACACTGGGGCACTTTCCTGGTGGTCCAGTGGTTAAGATTCTACCTTCTAATGCGGGGGTGGGGTGGGGGGATGGCTACGATCCCACATGCCTTATGCCAAAAAACCAAAACATAAAAGAGAAGCAAAACTGTAACAAACTCAACTAGGTAAGTAGAATTCACTTGAATTTCTGTTATACGTAAGATAAATTTTGAAAAATCAGTCTCAAATGCAGCAACTCAGATTCTCTGTAGAGTCACTGGTATTTTTAACCATTAGTATCTACAGAATTGCTGAATCATTAACATCTGTAGAACTGTTGGTGTTTTTTTGTTTTTTTCTAATTACTTTTGGGTCGCAGTGGGTCTTCACTGCTTTGCTGAGGCTTTCTCGAGTTGTGGAGAGCAGGGGCTACTCTCTCTAGCTGCGGTGCGTGGGCTTCTCATTGCGGCGGCGTCTCTTGTTGCAGAGCATGGGCTTTAGGGCAAGTGCGCTCAGCAGTTGTGGTTCCCAGGCTCCAGAGCATGGACTCAGCGGTGGTGGTGCATGATTAGTTGCTTCGAGGCATGTGAGATCTTCCCAGACCAGCGATGCAACCTGTGTCCCCTACACTGGCACCACCTGGGAAGTCTACTGCTGGTGTTTTCAAGCACCAGATACTGCGTCTCCCAATGCCCAGACAGATGAAGTGTGGGACGACACCCGCAGACTTCCTTGTTCAGACACTGAATCTGAACTCGGTCTAGCCCCCAAAGCAGCGGCTCTCAACTGGAGGCAATGTCTAGAGACATCTGTGGTTCTCACACTGGGGGTAGGGAGGTAGAGGAGTGCCCCTGGCAAAAAGTGGAGGAACTAGGGGTGCTGCCATTCACCCACCACGTGGGGTTACCTAAGGGAGTGTCAGAAGAGCTGAACTTGAAAACCCCACCTTTGAGGTAAGACACAGCAGCTGACAGGGAACTAGTTACACAAACCCATGATAATGTGATCAGTGGAATCCAGGATGGCAGGTGACCCTGGTCTGTCAATGGGCCAGTGGCTTGAAAATAGGGAAGGAGGGATAAAAAGGGATCTCAGAACAGAGGAGATGTGTCTGAATCCCACATCCTACAAACCAGCTGTGCAAACTCACTCCTGAGAGAGCTGGGGAAATCTGAGTAGAGCCTGTGCACTCAGGATCCAGGGAATGACTCTGAATTAGACAGGTGGACCGCAGCATTATGGCTGTGATAAAACATGCTCAGTGTCACCAAGGTCAAGCTCTGAGCAATAGGGCCTGCGTATGGGGGAGAGTGGGAAAGAAGCAGGGCCTGTGGTCCTTTACCGTGTCCCGGACGACAGCAGGGAGTGCGTGGTCCTGAAGGGCACGCTGAATGTGAGCGCGATGACAGTGGAGTAGATGGACCATGGGCAATCGATGGACACCTGAGGAGAAACAGGGAACAGGTCTTCAGACCACTTGTCACAGGGACAGCCACTGCCAACCCTAGCCAGCCAGATCTGTGGTGGCTGCCAATTTCCTAGACAGTTAGTGTGTTTACCATTCCTTATTCAGAAAGAAAAACCCCACTGAACATAGCACAAAGGAAGGGGACAAAAGTGAGTCACCGGCACAGTTTCAATGGCTCCCAAGCAGACACCGCAGCTGAAAGTGCAGACACCACCCCCTCAAACATACACACACTATTCTCACATACAAGTGGCCACAACACTAAATGCGTTCTTTAATATGCAGGAGGATGTGACAAAGTGCTTTTAGTCACATATGTGCAGATGATGCTCATCAATCATTAACTATTATAAAATTAAATAAATTGTCCAAACTCTTAATCCACATGACACCGACCACATAAACCAACCAATCTGAGGGCATCGTGGAGACCAAGCTACTAACGTCCTTAAGGGCAGAAACCAGGCCTCAAACTTCTGTTTATTTCCCTCACGGAACAAATGCATATACTGAGTAAAGAGCGTGCACATATTGATGGAGTCTCGTCTCTGCTTCCTGAACTCTGTATCAGGTAAGGAGGGAAGAAATTCCAAGGACTGAAAATTAAAACATTGCCCTTCAGGTGCTGCCCTGTCTGACATTTGATGCCACAATCCTTTTGAAATGACTGCATTTATTAGCCTTTTATCTTACTGCTTTTGTGCATATACTTCTTTTTGCACAAGTAACAAAAAAAATTCACCCCTTTTTCTCAATCCCTTCTCCATATCTCATGCAGCCACCAACCTATTCTCTATGAGCTTTTCTTTACTTTTATTTTCCAGATTCTACATATAAGTTAGATCACGTGGTATATGTCTTTCTCTGACTTATTTCACTCGGCATAATGCCCTAGATCCATCCTCCACCCATGCTGTCACAAATGGTGAGATTTCCTTCTTCTTTATGGCTGAATAATATTCCTGTGTGTGTGTTCATCTTTAATTCATTCACTAGTGGGCGCTTTAGCTTGCTTCCGTGTCTTGGCCACTATCAGCAATGCTGCAGTGAACATGGGCTGCAGATAGCTCTTTGAGTTAGTGTTTCTGTAGTCCTCAGAAAAATACCAAGGAGTAGAACTGTGAGGTTGTATGGCAGATCGATTTTTAATTTTTTGAGGAAATTCCATAGTGTTTTCTACAGTGGCTGCACCACTTTACATACCCCACCAATAATACGGCGGGGTACCTTTCTGCCAACACTTGCTATCTGTTGTCTTTCTGAGAACAGCCATTCTGACAGGTGTTAAGACGTGATCTCACTGTGGCTTTGACTAAACTTCCCTGATGATCAGTGACGTTGAGCATTTCTTTCATGAATTTGTTGGCCTTTTGCATGTCTTCTTTGGGAAAATGTCTGTTCAGATCTTCTGCCCATTTTTATATTGGATTGTCTTTTTTTGCTATTAAGTTGTATGAGTTCTTTATATACAGACACTTATCACATATATGATCTGGGAATACTGTCCGCCACTCAGCAGGCTGCCTTTTCATCTCGTTGACAGTTTCTTTGCTGGGTAGAGGCGTCTTGGTTTGATAGAGCCCCATTTGTTTAATTTTGCTTTTACCGTTTTTGGTGTCAGATTGAAACAAGCATCACCAAGGCCTATGTCAAGAACTTACTACCTGTGCTTTCCTCCAGTTTTACTGTTTCAGGCCTTACTTTCAAGTCTTTAATTCATTTTGAATTCATTTTTGTGCACAGTGTAAACTCCAGTTTCATTCCTCTGCATGTGGCTCTCCAGTTTTACCAACATCTTTTACTGAATGTCCTTTTTCCAATATATATTCTTGTATCCTTTATTATTAATTAATTGACCATATATGCAAAGATTTATTTAAAGGCTGTCTATTCTGTTCCACTGATCTATGTGTCTATTTTCATGCCAGTATCATAAACACTGTTTGAATTACTATAGCTTGGTAATGTAATTTGAAATCAGAGAGCATGTTATTCCCAGCTTTGTACCTCTTTCTCAAGACTGCTTTTGCTATTTGGGGACTTTAGTGGTTCTGCACAAACTTTACGATTATTTCTTCTATTTCCGTGAAAAATGCCATTGGAATTTTGAAAAAGGCTGCACTGAATCTGTACATTGCCTTGGGGAGTATGGACACTTGAACAGTAATAATTTTTCCAACACATAAGCATGCAATATCTTTCCATTTATTTGTCTTCTCCCATTTCTTTCATTAATGTCTTTTCAGTTTCAACATAAAGTCTCTTACCTTCTTCATTAAATTTATTCCTAGGTGTTTTATTTTTTGATGCAATTGAAAACAGGATTTTCTTAATGTCTCTGACAGCTCATTATTAGTGTAAAGAAATGCAACAGATTTCTACATATTGATTTTGTATCCTGCAACTTCATGAAATTTGTTTACTAGTTCAAATAGTTTTTTGTTGGAATCTTTAGGTTTTTCTATATATAAAAAGGTGCTTCCTGGTAGCTCAGCTGGTAAAGAATCCACCCGCAATGCCGGAGACCTGGGTTTGATCCCTGGGTTGGGAAGATCCCCTGGAGGAGGGCATGGCAACCCACTTCAGTATTCTTGCTTGGAGAATCCCCATGGACAGAGAAGCCTGGCGGGCTACAGTCTATGGGGTCACAAAGAGTTGGACACGACTGAGACTAAGCAAACAATAGTTTTTTGTTGGAATCTTTAGATTTTTCAATATATATAATATCATGTCATCTTCAAATAGTTTAATTTCTTCCTTTCCAACAGGGATGACTTTTATTTTTCTTGCCTAGTTGTTCTAAGATTTCCAATACGATATTAAGTAAAAGCGGTGAGTGTCCCTGTCTTTTTCCTGATCTCAGAAGAAGAGCTTTCAGCTTTTCACCATTGAGTACGATATTGGCTGTGGGCCCATCATATACGGCCTTTATTATGCTGAGGTGCATTCCCTCTATTCTGACTTGGTTGATAATTTTATCATAAACAGATATTGAATTTTGATACACCTTTTCTGTATCTATCAACAAGATCATATGATCCCATTTGATCATGGTGCATCATACATGTTGAATTTGGTTTGCTAGTATTTGGTGCAGGATTTTTGTACCTATGTTCATCAGAGATATTGGTCTGCAATTTTCTTTTCTTGCGGTGTCCTTATCTGGTTTTGGTATCTGGGTAATGCTGGCCTGATAAAATGAGTTTGGAAGAGTTCCCTCCTCTTCTATTTCTGGGAAGAGGTTGAGAGGACTGGTACTTGAATGTTTAGTAGAACCACCAGTGACGCCATCTGGTCTTGGACTTTTGTTGGGGGTTTTCTGATTTCTGATCCAATTTCCTTATTAGTAATCAGTCCATTCAGACTTTCTATTTCATCATGATTCAGTCTTGGTAGGTTGTATGATCCAACAGATGTTGGCAATTTGATCTCTGGTTCCTCTGCCTTTTCTAAATCCAGTTTGAACATCCAGAAGTTCTTAGTTCACGTACTGTTGAAGCCTGGCTTGGAGAATTTTGAGCATTACTTTGCTAGTGTGTGAGATGAGTGCAACTCTGCAGTATACTGTTTGAACATTCTTTGGCACTGTCTTCCTTTGGAATTGGAAAGAAAACTGACCTTTTCCAGCCCTGTGGCCACTGCTGAGTTTTCCAAATTTGCGAGCATATTGAGTGCAGCACTTTTACACCATCATCTTTCAGGATTTGAAATAACTCAACTGGAATTCCATCACCTCCACTAGCTTTGTTCATAGTGATGCTTCCTAAGATACACTTGACTTTGTGTTCCTGGATGTCTGGCTCTAGGTGAGTGATCACATCATCTGAGTGGTTATCTGGGTCATGAAGACCTTTTTTGTACAGTCCTTCTGTGTATTCTTGCCACCTCTTAATATCTTACGCTTCTGTCCTTTATTGTGCCCATCTTGGCATGAAATGTTCCCTTAGTATCTCTAATTTTCTTGAAGAGATCTCTCTAGTCTTTCTATTTCTTTGCACTGATCACGAAGAAGGCTTTCTTATCTCGCCTGCTATTCTTTGGAACTCTGCATTCATAGTCGCCTCTTAAGACACTGTATTTCTGTGAGGTCAGCTGTAACATCTCTCTCCTTTCTGATTTTGAGTTCTGTCTTTTGTTCCTGGTGAGTCTGGCTAAGGGTTGGTCACTTTTATCTTATCAAAGAACCAGCTCTTAGTTTCACTGATCTTTTCTACTGTCTTTTCAGTTTCTATTTCATCTGTTTCTCCTATGAGCATCTAATTTCCTTCCTTCTGTTAAATCTGGGCTTTGCTCTTCTTTTCCTAGTTCCCTAAGGTCTAAGGTTGTTTGAGACTTTATTTCTTGAGGAAAGCATGTATTGCTACGACTTTCCCTCTCAGGACTGCTTACAATGCATCCCAGAAATTCCGCTATGTTACATTTCCATGTGCATTTGTCTCAAAGTAAGTCTTTCTTTCTCTTTTGGTTTCTTCTTTGACCCACTGTTCAACAGCACGTTGTTTAATCTCTAGATATGTGTGCATTTTGCAGTTGTCTTCATGTAATTAATTTCGTTTTATACCACTGTGGCTAGAAAAGATGCTTGCTATGATTTCCATCCAATCAAGTTTACTAAGACTTGTGTTGCAGCCCAATATACTCTATCTTGGAAAATATTTCATGTGTAATTCAGAAGAATGTGTATTTTGTTGTTTCTTGATGGTATGTTCTGTAAATGTCGTGTTAAATCCATCTAGTCTAACACGCTTAAGGCCAATGTGTCCTTATTCATTTTTTGTCTGAGGGATCTGTCCATTTATTTAAGTGGAGTATCAAAGCCCCGTACTATTACTATATTGCTATTTCTGTGTTTAAATATGATAATATTTGCTTTATATTTTAGGTGCTCCTATGTTTGGTGCATAAATACTTACATATGATATCTTCTTAATGGACTGACCCCTTTATCATTACCTAACACCCTGCCTTGTCTTTTATTAAGTCTTAAAGTCTACTTTGTCTGATGTAAGTGTAGCTACTCCTTTTTATTTGCATGAAATAGCTTTTTCCATGCCTTTACTCTCAGTTTGTGTGTGCTTACATCTAAAGTGAGTCTCTTGCAGGCAAGTTAAAGATGGGTCTATTTATTTTTATTTATTTATTGTTCATTTGGCTGTGTGAGGTCTTCGTTGCGGTTACGTGGGATTTTTATTTGCAGCGCAGGAACTCTTAGTTGTGGCGCGTGGGATCCAGTTCCCTGACCAGGGATCAAACCCCGGGCCATTATCATTATCAGCAGGGGGAGCGCAGAGTCCTTGCCACTGAACCACCAGGGAAGTCCCAGATCTTGGCTTTTTAATTCATACAGCTACTTTGTCTTCTAAGTGGAGAACTTAGTCCATTTTTATTTAAAGCAATTAGTGATAGGTGTATGCTTACTGTCATTCTGTTAATTCTTTTCTGGCTGTTTTTAAAGTTCGTCTTTGTTCCCATCTTCTTCTCTTGCTTGCTTCCTTTGTGGTTTGTTGCCTTTCTTTAGTGGTATGTTTCTATTCCTTTATCTCTTGTACACTTACTATAGGTTTTTGCTCTGTGATTGTCATGATGCTTATATATAACAAATTATATTTACAGTAGTCTATTTTAAGTTGATTAACAACTTAAGTTTGATCTCATTCTAAAACTCAACATTTTAACTACCTCCTCCAATGTTTGCCTTTGAGATAATCATATTTTACATCTTTTTATCTTGTGTATCCATTCCTCTTAACTAATAATTGTAATCATAGCTATTTTCACTTTTAAAAAAAACCCTTCATACTAGCTTTGTGAGTAATCCATCTCCAGTACTTTGGCCACCTCATGTGAAGAGTTGACTCACTGGAAAAGACTCTGATGCTGGGAGGGATTGGGGACAGGAGGAGAAGGGGACGACCCAGGATGAGATGGCTGGATGGCATCATGGACTCCATGGATGTGAGACTGAGTGAACTCCGGGAGATGGTGATGGACAGGGAGGCCTGGCGTGCTGCGATTCATGGGGTCGCAAAGTCGGACACGACTGAACGACTGAACTGAACTGAACTGAATCCATTATCTTTATCAAATCCATTACCTTTTCATTGTGTTTCTGTTACTATAATTAGCAGTATCTTTTCATCTTAAAGAAATCTCTTTAACATTTCTTAGATGGCCAGTTTAGTGGTGATAAACTCCTTTAATTTTTACTTTCTATCTTTCCTTCAATTCTGAATAACAACTTTGCCACATATTCTTGGTTGGAAGTTTCCCCCCACCCAGCATTTTAATATATTGTGCCCTCCCTTCTGGCATCTAGTCGGCTGCGAACCCCTCTAGTGTATTTTTCAGTTCATCTATTGTACCCTTCAGCTCTGAGGCTTTTATTTGGTACTTTCTTATGTTTCTCTCTTTCTATTAAAGTTCTTGCTGTTTTCGTCCATTTTTCTCCCAGTCCGATGAGCATCTCTCAGACCCCACTTTGAACTGTTTATCAGATGAATCACTGATCTCTGTCTCACTAAGGTCTCTGCGGAGGCGGTACCTTGCTCTGTCATTCTGGAACATGCTCCTCCGCTCCTCTGTTTTGCCTGGCTCTGTGTCCGTGTCTACACAGCGGATGAAGCAACCACCTCTCCCAGTCCTGACGGAGGCCTCATGCAGGAGACAAACGGTCTGCTTCGCCCCAGCTCTTGGTTGTCTCTGTGCTTGCCCAAGCTATTATATTTTCAATGGCTCCAGAAGCTGAGGATGCGCCAAGACCTGTCACTGTCCCAAATGGGAGGATCTCAGCAGCTACATTCAGGCTGTTTGGAAGCTAGACCCTCAGGCAGCAGCTTTTAAAAGTATGCCAGAAAGAGTCCCGTGGGAACACAAGTACACACTTCAACCCCTGGGTTATTCAAAAGCCCTCAGAATGGATATCTGTGTTACGAGACATGGACAAAATCAGAGTAAGCATGATGCTAGTGCAGGTTCTGTGAGCTGATGGACTGTGGACTTAGGACTAAAGTTATGAATCTCTCAAATAACAATCAATAAATACCCATCTCAAAGGATAAAATGATAGCACGTCTTCCTTGCTAAGTACGATGTGATGTTTCGGGGAACAAAAAGTGAAGCACACCAAGACACAGAACTCCATCCAGCCTAATCACCAGGACAGAGGGACCACAGAGGCACACTACTACCTCTAAACAAAACCTGTACCTCTTACAGTGAACTGTCCTTCCTCAAGGTGGGACAGAAAAGTTAACAGCCTGTCTGTCTGTCTTTGAAAGATGTACCCCTTATCTAAGGAAGGCTGATTCACAGATATAAATGCTAAACCCAACCAGAACCTGCGGTGTTAGGAACTTGGAAATCTGCCCCCTCAACAGAAATCATTTTGAATGTGCCGTCTTCAAATCTAGGAGGACAGGCAGAAGCTGCCCCCACTGGCTGCACAGCTCCAGTCCCTCCTTACTTTGTGGTCCGTGGTAGCCATGCCGTGGCCAGTCTTCTGCTTGTCCTTATGCTTCCCGTGGGGCTCTGTCACCCCCAGCAGGGTGCTCTCCCCTCCTGCTGCTGGAGCTGAAGGTAAAGAGAGAACTTCCAGCTCAAATTCGATTAGGTGGTATGTGGGTGCAGCTGGCAGACTGATGCTCGTGACCTTGTCAGACGACTGAACCCGGAGCAGCGCGTCAGAAACCTTTTCTAGGAAAGAGAAAAAGTCACCTTTAACACAGTGCCTCCGTTTCCTTGCTCCTTTCTCCTCTTGTAGATGACAGTCCCGTAGTGAAGTTCCAGCCCAGCTCCTGCTGCGTGTGCACATGTGCAAGGGTGTAACCAGGAAGGATTTCAGAGGAAGAGAGACAGGAAAATCAGGGACAGAATCCCGAGACAAAGCAGCATTGCGTGAAAGCTGTCTGGTAGAGCTGGGCTCAGAGAATGGTCACTGTGCTCAGTCTGAAGACAGAAAAGAGACCCTCCCTCACAGCCCACCTGAGAGGGCCTGTGTCCCAGCATGATGTGGCCCCACCCCATCCCACCACCAGACCAGCCCCCACTCAGGAAGAGTGCTGAATCCTTCCGGCTCCAACCTCAAGGCTGGGGACTGCAGGAGATGGGATTTTTTTAGGGCTTCCAACCAGTGCCTTCAAAGGTTGATTTGCTTTTGCTTTTGCAGAGGAAAGTTGAAGGGGGTGGAAGGAGGCTAGAGGCCACCAAAGCATCGCCAGGGAGCATGAGCCAGGCGGTAATGCTGCATCACAGACTTGTAGCAAGGCCCACACCGCCTGGCTGCAGGGCACGGCACAGTTCTATGTCTATCCCCTCAAATGTCACGCCATGTCTAGGGGCAGGGTTACTGTCCACCCACAGGCGGAACACTGCCAGGAGAGAGCTGCAAGGAGACAGGTCCTTGGATGCCACCCGAGGATGCGCGGATGACAGAGCCTTAGAGCCTGATGGTGCGCACCAAGGCCAAAGGCCTGCCTTCGCCCGTGAGTGCCCTTTACCTCTTGCGTTAGAGTAGATCACGGCTCTGTTCTTCTCAGGACACAGGATAAGCATTGCGTCTATGTTGCTGAGCTGGAGGCTGTCCCCATTTTTTACTGTATAATGGCCAGTAGTGACAGTGAACTTGACCTTCTGAGGAATACCAGCCAAAAGGCTATCTAAAGGGAAAAAGACGGCAATTAGCATTGCTATCAACCAAGAGGACCAATGGAAGGCCTACTGTAAGTTAGAAGAGTGTGTTTTCTCTTCTAGAAAAGATCTGTTCACTCTAAATACTCCATCCATTCACTCAGTGTCCACCCGTCCCACCCTCACTTCTCATCTCAATTACACAGACTGCAGAGCTGAGGGACCCTCGCTTGGAATAAGAGAATCTGTGCGCCTGGGGGAACCTCATCACCACCTCGGTTCAGAAAGCTAGGGGTCATGGTGGCAACCATGTCTATGAGGGTCTCAAAATGTACCTGCTTGTCAGTTACTAAGAGAGAATCAGATAATAACGACACTAAAGAAAAAAACTAATGAAATCGCATGTGCTGCGGCTACTCAGATTTTCCTCTGGCTTTTTCAGGTCAGGCCTCTTCCAGACCTTTGGTTCAGAAGCAGCTGGGCAGAAGACACAGCTACCTTTTCTCCTGGATGGAAATGGAGGGGAGGGAATGGGCTGAGGTTTCTGAGAATCAGCTCCAGGGAAGGCCGAAGGAAGAAGCGAGAGGAGACAAAAGGAGGAGGAACAGCTGACAAGAACCGAGGGTGGGGGTGGGGGGCGGCGTGGGGGTGGGGAGAGGCGGTGAGGGAGTCGGGGCCCAGAGGAGGGTGGAGGCGCAAGCCAGCACCTCCCAGCCACACGGCCCAGCCTCTCACAAAAGGTTCCCTGATGAAGAATCATTTGTGAGACTCTGTGCTCCATACCTGAGGGCCTTTCCAGAAGTCAAGGGAGTAGTTTCAAAGCATAAAAATGGGGAGTTTGGAGAGATTAAACAGCAAAAAAGGTTTCCTTGATTTTTTTCCACAAATGGAAGAAATGAGCAAATAAATACACTGCTCCCAGCCATTAACTGAGACACTTAATCGTTAGTGTTTTACTAAAGTGCTATGTCGTCTTCAATAATTCGTTTATACCAAGTCCTCCTAATTTGAGAACTTAACAAAAAGGACAGCAGCACTGAATTCTCAAATGCCATGCCAGGGGTCAAGGTTAATCAACACTTTCAGTGGAAAAGACTTTTGATCACAGTATAGATCATAAGTAAATCTAGCATTTAGCCTTTGGAATTCTAAGCAGGAAACTAATATTTACTGATTAAATTCTCTGCAGCAGACATCAGCTGATTTAGCCAACTTTTCTCTTATTTTTCATATTTTCAGATACAGAATGTTTAGTAAACATGAAAGTAGCAATTACAGAGAAGCAAATATTCAGATGAACAAAAGAGCCACAGTACCCAGGCAAAATCTCCACGATGCTCCCAACAGTGTCACCTAGAGAGGACACGGTCACAGAGGGCTGGAATGTGATGCAGGAGAAAGCCTCCTCCTGTCTGCCTCCCTCCAGTAAAGGAGCAAAGCACAGCCCAGACACCTGCACAGCGCCTTGCCCGCCGCAGGCCCCGCCCACCCGGGCCCTCAGACATCGCACAGCGCCCCGCCCACCCCAGGCCCCCTCACCGGCCAGCGGTTCCACAAGCAGCTGCGGCTCCTGTGAATACACGTCGTACTGCACCAGCGGGTAGATGTGAGGAAGTACAAACCACACTGGGCCCAGTGAGGCGCACAACTGCCGCAGCGTGTACGTTCCCGGCTCCCTGGCCTACGGGTGAGACAAGCGTTGGCACAGTCGTCCCCACTTGTGACGACAAGCTTCTCAAGGGCAAGCTGAGCCATAACCTCCGAAGGGACCGCTATTCTCACCCTCTTCATCCTGCCGCCCTGTGCTAACACGTCTACATTTGGGCTCTTCAAAAGATCCCTCAGAATCTCCTAGTTGAGGTCTGGGTGAGTAACTGATGGTTAAGTTTGACTTGATGCTTCTAACAGTGCTTTCTCAATTTAACAAGCTTTATCTGTGCCATTCTCTTCTGGAAAAGGTAGTCAATGGAGACACGGAGCATGAAATTTAAGACTTGCTCCAGGACTAGACTGAAAACACATGTGGCAAACAGCGGTACTTTCCACCAACCTTGCCTCTGTGCAGGCTCAGAGGCACCAACAGAATGCGCTGCGCTGGCTGGGGGGGTGGGGGGAGAGTTGTATCGAGCGGACGGAAGAGACTGTTCTGACATCCATTTCAACAAATGAGGATGCATTTTAATATAAAGGGAAAAAGTCTAAATCCAGTGAGAACACAAATAATTATCTACGTTAAGAACTTTATGCACAACTCATCGACTGCCTTACAACTATGCAAGTATAGAAGATTTTTTTCAAAACACCAATCTATTTTTCTGTTAAGGATAAACCAGAGGCAGGCTAATGGTGCAGAGGCCACCACTGGACTCTCAGCTTCTCCAGATGGTGCTTGCAAGCGCCACCGTTCTGACCGCCCTAAAGCCAGCTCCTGCTCGGCACATACCTGTGTCTTGAACACGATGGTGTTGGGCCCCGGCTGCAGGGTCACACCGGCACACCTCAGCACATGGGCCCCGTCCTCCAGAGCCAGGCCCGAGGATGCCTCCAGAGACGTGCCGCTCTCCTGCCTCCGCAGGAGCATGTGGACATTCTTGCAAATGATCCCTGTGGTGTTCAAGGAGTTGTCGGAAGGACTCCTCTCAAACATCTCGTACAGCTCCAGCGCAGGGAGGCTGCTCTGGGATGTGGGAAAGGGTGAGGCCTCCGCCGGGAAGTTAATAACCCCGTTGGCTGTCTTGTGCTTGGTGAGCCACTCGGCAGTCTTCCGGTAATTGTTCTTATCGATGCTGAAGTGGACGTGGATGGCAATCTGCTCCACGTGGATGGGCACGGGCATCTGACTGCACACAGTTATCTCCACAGACAGGACGCCACCCACGTGGACCACGGCGTTGGCAGGGGTGAAGCGGAGATCGCGCAGCTGTGCGAAGGAGTGCATGGGGAGGGCGACCCTGTGACCTGTGGACGCACAGTACACGTTTCACTCCCCAGTCACACTGTCTGAGGCTCAGAATCACGTCGGCCGGAAGCAGTGAAGGGGGACAGAGACAGTTTAGACCCTTCCGACCCCACGCCACCTTCACACACCAAAAGGAGTTACTCTGTCAAAAGTAGTTACTTTGTAAAAAGCAGAACAGGAGCACATGCCCAGATACCTCCTGGAAATCATAAAACCTGAAGAAATTTAAGGTTTCTCACTCCCGTTTTGGCAAACCCAAGGTAAATACAGGTCAACTAACTCCTCAATTTCAAAATGAGATTTGTAAGTCCAAGTCCTAGAGATGTTTCAGGAAGTCTACCACCCTCCCAACCCACACAAGAAGTTCTCTAGTGAAGATGCCGGAGTTTCCCCCTACATCCGGAAATCAGTAAGTCCAGGTGTGTGCCACCCTGGGAGCTCAGCCAAGGATGCGGGGAGTCGGGAGGGCAGTGAGTCCTAGCCCTCGGGCACCAAAGGGGCAAATCCACTGCACCCTCCACCAGCACTGTGCGTCGAGAGAACCCACCAGGCCGCTGGACTGACCAGGAGGGGTTCATAAACACCCAGTAACTGAAGGCTGTGCTGAGATCGACGGTATAAAACCACAAGAAAACAGGGACAAGCACAGCAGAGCTTCTTCACGGAGAGGCCACGGAATGGTGGAAAAGCGGAAGTCCACGGTCTCACATACTGGAGACGTGGCACACAGCCCTGTGATGTCAGTATGGGCACCCTGAAGAAACTAACATGTAGACCAAGGCCACGCTGGCCCTGAGAACCCCTCCAGATGGCTGTGTGTGAGGGGCGCCCAGCAGTCAAGGACCACATCAACCGGAGGCCCAAACCTCTGGACACACCGACTTCCCAGCAGTCAGCACTGGCTGTGGACAGCATGTGATCCCCGCAGGGTGATGGTGACTGGAAGTGGCTCCCCGGGGGAAGTTAATTAGGGTTGGGTGAGGTCAGGGATGGTCATGCCCTTACAGGAGGATGCACCAGAGAGCTCCATCTGTCTCTGAATCTATCCGTCTCTCTCCTGTCTCGTCTCTCCTCCTGCACCCCTGGTCAGGAGAGGAAAAGTCAGGGAGAGAGGAGGCCTCGTCAGGAGCCAGCCGAGAGGGGCGTGGGCCCTCGGTGGTCAGCCTCCAGAAGCCACTCACTCGGTCTGCGGCATCTTGTCACGGCCGCCGAGACACACTGACGGAGACAGTGACTGTTTAAAATAAACCCTCATCTTGACGAACTGAATGTGAGAAGCTGGATAGTACCATAAACCTAAACTTACCACACAGCGATGTGTATAAAGTATATTTGCTAAGACACTCAGAAGCAAAGTCTTTCTGATCTACTGTCCTGTTGGACACGCCCACAAGGAAACAACAAACTTCAGAAGGTGAGATGGTCTGTGAGACACCTGGCTCGACTTTGAAAAGCCAGTGTCTTTCAACCCACAACTGCTGAGGGGCTGAGTGTGGTCCACCCACCCAATGGAATGTTATTCAGCCACGAAAGGGAATGAAGTGCTGACACACGTGGCAACACAGGCGGATCCTCATCGTGTGCTGTGTGAAATAAGCTGATCACAAAACCCACACACTGTGTGGTTCCATTTACATGAAATACCCATAACACGTATCCTCAGAGACGGAAGGCAGGCTAGTGACTCCCAGGAACTTGGCGGGGTAGGGGGTGTGAGAGAAGGTGGGGGTGGGAGAAGGTTGGGAGGAAATGAGTACGGGGCGGGCTGCTTTTGAGGGAAAAAGTGTTCTAAACTTGACGGTGGTGATGGCTGCACATACCTGTGACTAGAGTAAAAACCACTAGGCTACACACTGCCAGTGGGGCGTGACATGATATGTGAATTCTATCTCAGTGAAACTTATAGTTTAAAGGGTCAGCGTTTGGAAAAAAAAAAGATGGGAAGATGGTAAAGGAGAATTGAGATGTAACAATCAAATGCAGTATGTGACCCCTGATTGGACTAGTACAGGCCAGTGATTTTTAATATAAAATAATCGTAAAAACACTGTTTGAAACAACGAGGGAGACCTGAAGAGGGCTAAGTGGAAGCCAGAGCCAGAACACCGTCCTTCTGTGGGCACGGAGTTTAGGGGACCACTCTTGTTTTCAGAAGACGCAACACTGTCCCAAGGTGGAGTGGCCCTTGTGGTCTGGAGTGGCTCTGAAGTTCAGCAAAAAGAAAAAAGTAGGAAGATAGACACACATGGGTGCTACACAGCAAAATGTTAGCAACTGCGGAATCTAGGCGTCAGTATACATCACCTATTATATAGTGTTATTCTTTTTGCTTTTCTAGGGTATTTGACAGTTTTCACAAAAAAGTTTTTTTAAGCCTTTATTGAATTTGTTACAACACTGCTTCTGTTTAAAGGTTTGGGTTTTCTGGCCGAGTGCCATGTGAGATCTTACTTTCCATATCAAGACTGAACCCAAAGCCCCTGCACTGGAAGGTGAAGTCTTAACCACTGGACCACCAGGGATGTTCCTGTAACAAAGTTTCAGGAATGAGTCTCACCCGGGCTGTTCGTCTGCTGGCTGGCGAAGCTGAGGATCTCTCTGCAGAAGTACTCCCGTTCGTCTGTGGTCAGGTGCTGGTCGCTGGCCAGGAGGCTGCTGGTCTGAAGGTAGCTGGGTACAGAGTCAAGGGGCCGGAGAGGGCCACGTGGTGGGGCACCGCACGCACAGCCCCCAGTCCCGGGGGTGTAGCCGGCAGGCACGCCCCTTCCTTGAGAGCCCTCAGGACTGGCACAGAAGTCAGGCAGGCAGACCCCTGACCAGCCTCTACCCAACAGGGGTGCACGTCAAGGCAGGCTTCCCTCTCCTAATTACCAGGCACCTAGGGACTTGCAACTGTGGGCACTGCTGCTGTACAGACAGACAGCAATGCTCCTATTCCGTGACTGTACTCAACTTAAAGGATACTTCTCAATCTGTCCAAGGCGCTTCTGACATTCGGCGAGCTGCTTCCTTGTGTGTGTGATTGGCAGCGCCCAGCCCTCAGCCAGGTAATTTTTCAAGGCTCCTTGAAGGTACATCTCTGCCTTCTGAGGAGACTTCTTCCTCCTTGCAAATCAACAAACAGAAGCTTTCATAATGGGTCACAATAATCAACAAACTCAGACCTTTCATAGCTTGCTCCCTACCCTTGGTGATCTCAGCGACACCACGACACTGGTGCCATCCAGAGTCCTCTTCTGACCACTGCCCCCCACCCAGCCCTCGAGGTGAGAAAGAACACAAAATCAGGAACACATAACCAGACCCGGGAAATGTGCCAGGCTGGTAACCCCACACACGCTTTTTGTCCAGCATCCTACACTAGCTGAAGGGCCTTCAGAGTTCAGTCTCTGGATAAGAGTGTGAGGGCATCACTTATGACTTCAAGCTGCTGTGAGGCCGCCAAGCATGAAGGAAGGGGAAGGATCTGCCTACCGGCACAGAAGCAGGTATGAAGGAAGCTAGAAACCTGGGCTTGGAGCCACCCTAGCTCCTGAAGACAGACCAAAACAGAATGGTTTCCATGAACCAACCAATGGGAGCTTGGGCCAACTCCAAAACGCAGGCCAGTGCTCTGAGCAGGTTTCAAAGATTTACGGAGAACTATGAAGGATTCAAATAGCAACACATATCACATAAAAGCACATCTTCCCAGGCCCAAGATATTCAGAACAAACCAAAGTTTAAAATACGATTAGCGAAGCTTGCCTGAGCTTCAGTGACAAAACGGATGCCCTGGCCTTTCCCAGAGGGCTTGGGACTGCTGATCTTGCAGGATAAAGGCCAACAATGAACAAGCATCTGCTCTCCTGGCATCTTGGGAAAACATCTTGGTCCTCAGGACCTTACTCTGAAACAGTAAGAGTTCCCAAATTCTCAAATTTCAAGCCTATCGAATTACATATGCCAGTTTTTCGAGACTTTTCTGGTCCTCTCTCATCCTGTCATTTAAAGGCTCCAGAACCTTCCATACTTCTTCAGTTAGTATCTCCAGCCAATGATTTGTACACTGTAGTGAAGGATGGGAGACCACTGCCACTCAGCCCTCAGAGACGCAGGCTGAGGGTCACCCAGTTGGCTAGTCCACGGTGACACCAGAACCAGGACCCAAGTCTCCCGTTAGCAGGCCAGCGTCACCCCACCACCGTGCCAGCCTCAGGGGGCTGAGCTCACAGCATCTGAGGACATGGCTTCTCTGTTCCACTAACCAATAATAACTCACTCCTCAGGACACCAGATGGAGACTCAAGAGACCCCACCTCAGCTCTGTGACTGCTGGCTGCTCCAACCACACCTAAAACATCAGGACGTTCCCTTAGATGATCTACTAACCCGTTCCCTGCCTACTCAACCAGTTACAATACACTATTCTTTCCTGTTTCATCTAATAAAATGACAAAGTGTATATATCCAGATACCACTTCAAACACATATTTCTTTTGAGAAAACAACCATCTTTTCCCTCATAACTTGTATCTTTTCCAGTGCTTTGAATTAGCAGCTGCATTCCCAGCCAGGGTTCTTCTCTTTGATAGGTTATTTACCAAATACATATGAAATATACCAGGTTTTGAGTCTTTTCTCTGGAATCCAACTCAGAAGCTGGAGCCAGACGAGAAACGTTCGTCTCTGTGCACTCCGGCTCCTGGGCACTCACAGCTCAGCCTCTCTCGTGGAGGTGACACATGCATGTACCCCACGTCACTGACCTCGGGGGACACGCACGAGCAAGCAGGGAAAACGATGTAGCGCACACACCATATACTGCATACAACAGGGCACACATTATCTACATACGTGTAACATTTATGTAACAGTTCACAGATTAATTAAAGAAACACAAAGATCAGTAACAATTACTATGGTTAATAAACTAAACTCTGATATTCAGAAGGAATCATCTGGAAAAATGATGTTTGGTTAACAGTTTACATTTTCATTCTACAAAGTTAGGTACACGTCATATTAACTCCTACATAACAAACCTCTTACTACACATGGGAGATGTCTGAAATTCAGAGAAAAGTTCAAAATCAATTACATGTAAAACTCTGCCAGATCCTTTCCAACAAGCTTAGCAGATCGAATCCTCCCGATACTCGTGAACATTTCGATGGTGGCGTGCGACAAGTCCTGTGGAAAAGCAAAGACCGAGTAACTCTGTACTTCAAATTTAATGCTATACAGACCTGACATTCATTTACCCAAAGCTGAAGCAAAGGACTTCCTTATTAATATAACAATTTTTTACTCTGGATCTTTTTCTGTTATTTGCGTTTTTACAAAACAGTGATTTATGCAAAGTCATCAACTTGTATATAAACTATGAAGCATAATAAGAAACATAAACTCAGCAGGCATAGAATAATTTTTTCCAGTGTATTTTCCACATGCAGGTAACATTTTTAGCGTTTTTTCCCTCTTTGAGTAACAGAGGCAACTGTCAGATGCTCTTCAATTAACCGTGACTTGGGAACGCAGGTGGTCCACTGAACTTCTACTGCACTGCTTTCTAAGACTGCCCAAATTTAAGTCCTTTAAAATCAAGTACAATAAGCCCTGTTCAGGTTCAAACTGTTCCTCTGTATACAGAAAATCAATCACTAGCCTTATGGCACCCCACTCCAGTACTCTTGTCTGGAAAATCCCATGGATAGAGGAGCCTGGAAGGCTGCAGTCCATGGGGTCGCTGAAGGTCGGACACGACTGAGTGCCTTCACTTTCACTTTTCACTTTCATGCATTGGAGAAGGAAATGGCAACCCACTCCAGTGTTCTTGCCTGGAGAATCCCAAGGATGGGGGGAGCCTGGTGGGCTGCCATCTATGGGGTCACACAGAGTTGGACACAACTGAAGTGACTTAGCAGCAGCAGCAGCAGCAACTTTTCTTACAATTTTTGCTCTACTGAATGAGCAATCCCATGGAGAACAGAACAATAAATATCCAAGGATGCTTCTATGCCTAATTATGGCACTGTGGATACTGACCCACCAACTACTCCAGGTGCATCCACAACTCCCTAGGAAACTGAGGAAACTTAACAGGCCAGCAAGGAGGAGGTCCATGACACCAGCTCACTCCCAATCCGAAATGCTACAAAGGTAGCAAAGTCTCAGAGACAGGCCCTCTGCCACCAGTGGACAGGGAGCACTTGAAATACTTACTAAGTAGTGCTTTTCAAAAGCTTCTACTGATGATAACGCTTCTTTGAGTTTCTTATAAGGACTCTGAGCTGTGTTGGCTTAAACAGAAAGAAATAAGAATCCTTATTCATCTTCATTACATCCAGTCATGACTTTATGTTCAGCCTCAAATGTCACAGGTACAGGACTTTGTCTGACGCTTGCGGAAACTACCAACATACCCATGTCAGCTGAAACCACACTACTACTTGCATTCTTGTCCAGTTTATATACTCATGAAATAGTCTAAACACTTCATACAATGCTTTTATCTTTAACTAAGGCTAGACGTCGTTAAGCGTGTATTACAAATCCTACGATGAACTGAATTACTTTCCGAATGCTGTGAAGTGGTCTCAGGTTGAAACAGAGCAACACACACGTCACGCACTCTCCCTGAGGAACTGATCCAAGCCAGCGGGGTCCCCTCAGGTCACTAGGTGCGCTTCAGTCAGCACCAGCCCTGCTAACTTGCACTCACCATTACGCTAAAAGGATCAGCAATGCTCCTTTCAAAGTGCTCTATCACCTAGGAGCGATTGACTCAATAAAAGGACTTATCTGGCCATATTATCAGAAAAATAAATCACCTGTAACTGGGGGAGATTGGTACATTTAAACTTCATGAGGGTTGTACAAAGTCCTGACCAGCTCAATATAAGCCTACCAGAAACTCAGACACAGTTTTAAGAACTCTTATACTTTTTTAAACTATTTCTGACATCTCTTTATGTGATTAAAGGGTAAAATATCCCGTGTCTTAATCTGGTCAGCTAATAATGAGTGTAATGTCCCAAATGGTGAGTAGTTCTATTGCCAGAATCTGAGTTATACATGCCACGCACAGCCCACGTTCTCGGTGCTTTTGGGTACATTTCAAAAAGTACCTGTCTCAGGCCGCTCAGCTCCCAAACCCGCCAAAAGATCCACGGTCCTATTGAGGTCCTCTGAGTTAGGTCCCTTTTCTGACACAAGTCCACACAGATAGCCCAGGGACTTCAGCTGTTGAGACAGACCCCAAATATCAATTAATCTGCTGTAAGAACGAGTAAAGAATTTACAAATTTAAAGTTAACATCCATCTAAATGCAAGAAATTTAGCTTTCCTACCCAAAAGATTCTTATCTGGATATAAAAACACATCTTGCTATGATCCTTCCAAACTGAAACCTTCTACACGATCATCCCGGGAGTGCCTCTGACTATGGTCATTCCCAAGCTGCAAGGCCCCCACTCTGCACTGCCACCAAGCTTTTCTGCTGCCACACGGGACCACTGTGCTCATCTGATTTCTGCACGGGCTTCACGCTCACCCTCTTTGTCTCCACCACCCTCATTCCTGGAGCAAAAGTCCACCTTTAGCACGAGCACAGTAAATGTCTGACGTCTACTGGAGTCAGAAACTGGCAGGGACCCACCACATCCATGTTGCTACTGGATGCCCCTGAAGCAGCCAGAGCCACAAGGAGGGACCGCGTGTGCAGCACTTCCCCAACAGCGAACTCCCTCCCCACCGCGGGGGCACAGCCCAGACAGGCTCCCTCTGCACTCTGCAGCTACCTTCTCCGTGGCGTAGCTCCACAAGCCCACGGTGTGGGCAATGTTCGAGTCTATCTGTGCCCGGTCACAGCACCCTTCTATCCTCTGCAGCACCTCCAGGCAGCTCAGGAACACCCAGCAGTCCAGGGCACCGGGCGGCACGGAGACCTGGGGGCACAGGTGTGGGCAGTGAGGAGGGCGCTCGGGGAAGCCCCTCCCATCAGCCACCAAGACTCTGCACAACCACAGGGAAGAGAGAGGGGCATAACGACAAGGGCAGTGGCTCAGCTACAGGAGGAAGGGCCATCTGTGCCCAAAAGCAATCAGTGGCTCACACTCCCGATGATGTGGATGGGCTCAGCAGGGGTTTGATCTCAGCAATGTACTCAAAAGCTTATTAAAGATGCCTGCTAGAAGGCCGACTGTCAGCACGTACTCTAGGCTTGGAAACTGGTCATTTCTCCATTTAAAGAGCACACAGTGTGAAGGTGGGAAGCTAAGACCTCAGAGGACCACTGGAAAACAGTTCAGATCATATATCAACACAGAAATCTGAGTATTAAGTAGATATTTGATGGCATTTGAGAACTGCTATTAATTTTTTAGGTGTAATTATGTTTGTAAAAATGGATGCCTGTTGCTTGGGGGATATAATAAACATTATACTGTCAGATATTCAGAAGTATCTACTGTATGTGATCGGTTCTAAGGTGGGCTTTCCTCTACACTTCAGGGTCTTTGAAACAGGAGTGTCTCACAATTGACAGCACCTTCATGCCCACACCTGGCAGTTCAGACTGCCTTTTCGGGGGCACTGACGTCATGAGGTGTCTCACAGCTGGGGCCCCAGCTCTGGTGAGACCCACCAGTTGGTCCTAGTCAAAATGGGGACTAAGAAGTGATACCACATCAGCTGACAGGGGAGGAGCTGCACAAGCTGACGAAACCAACTCCTGTAAGAAAGACTTCTTCAACACACCCTGAGCATACATGGAAGGACCTGGCACCAGCCGGGAAGACCCAGAGAACGCTATTAAATGCTCCCACACATGCTCAATTGCCCAGTCTTTGAAAAATGAGACAAACTACTTAGATCCTTTAAATGAGACATCAGTATGGAAAATAACGACATGATCAGAAGCAACTTTCATAAGGTGATAAAGTGGTATGACTCTTGTCCAGACAAGGGACCAACCTCAAAGGGATGCAGAGAGCTGGCCGGTGGGATGCAGTTCAGGGACCCTGTCCAGAGCACATACGCCCCCCGAGTCGAACTGCGGTGCTCCACAGGGGGCGAGGCTGAGGAGTATAAATGGCCCGCAGGGGTCTCACCCAAAAGCCACATACCTTTAGACGGTGGCAGGCTGACTTCCTCTGACAGCCACCCCCGCCCCCTCAAGTGCCCCACGGCCTGACAAAAGAGCAAGCCCTGTCTCCCACAAGGGACAAGCGCTAAGCAAGCTCAAGGCTCCGCCAGTCCACCTGGAGCCCAGCAGCATTCTCGGCATCTAGACACTTCATGCACCCTAACAAGAAAGACACTGAGTGCCTTCCCATAGACTTCGGGGCCCTCTGGATAAACTCCTTTGTGAACAACAGACTTTTTAAAACTAATTTCTTCATAAACATTCTTTACCTTTCTTCAAACCTCTCTCCTTTTCTGATATCAGTATTATTGGTCATAGCAAGAGCTGTCTTACCATTTTCCAAGCATAAAATTAAAGACATTCTTTTGTCTTTTCTAAACCTATGTTTTAAAACATAATGCAAATGCTGAAAACCCCAGTGTCCTATATGGACCACAATGGGGCCATGCCCACCACACACCTCCCAACACGCCACTGGTGCCTCCTTGTGAACTTGTACACACGAGATCAACATGCAGGCACGTCTTGGGTCTGACTCCTCCAGCTCGACTCTGTGTCCACAGCCTCGGCCACTCCAAGTTCACTGATTTCTGCGGCCACACCCATCTGCTGTCCGCGCAGACAGCAATGACTGCTTCCCTCGTATAGGATAGACATTTGGGTTATTTCCAGGGTCTGGCAGTTACGGTAAGGCCACCACGAGCGTCCCTGCACTGCCTCCTGGACAGAGCAGGAGCAAATCACCGGCTCACGGGCAGCCCAGGTTTGGCTCTAGCAGATGCTGCCAAACAGCTTTCCTAAGGTGGGTGCCCATTCCTACTCTTCTTGTCAAGGAAAGAACTCCAGGTGCTCCCTGCTCTCACCAACACTGATCAAGCCCTTCCACTTTAGCCACTTGAGGGGCGGTGGTAGATTTCACTGTTATTTTAGTTTGCATTTCTCTATAATGAATGAGACTGAGCACCTTTTCCTCTGCTTACTAGCCAACTGGATATCTTCATTTGCCTACTTTCTACTGATTTTTCAGTCTTTTAAGCTGATTTGTAGGGGTTCTTCCCCTACTCTGGGTAAGAGTCCTTCTTAACTATATAGCCTATGGACCTCTGTCCCCTCCTGGCTGCCCTGTCACCCCCTCTCCGTGGTGCTGATTGATGATGAGAGGCTCTGATTTCCAGGCTGCCCATTTTCCACTCTTCCCTCCTGGCCCAAGCCTTTCTGTCCTACTTAAGCAACATTTGCTAATCTCAAGGTCATAAAGATACTTCCCCACATTATCTTTCAGAAGCCTTGCTTTATCTTTCATAAATAATAATTATTTGTGGGTGGTATGAGATTCAGTTGACTCAGACCCATTTATTCATTGAATCCATTTATATTCCATTTATTCAAAGTCTACCCCAGTGCCTTTGCTCCGCCTCACGTTTCTCCCCAGGTCTCAGCCGAGTCTCCAACTCTTTTCCGCATCTCCTCCTAACCGGGAGCCTCTCTCTGCCCTCACCTCTCACAGCACCCCAGCTTTCAACCCAAGGGTGGCTCCCCACTAGTTGTAGAATAAAAGCCAACTCTCAAGGTGATGTATGCTTTCAAACCTGGCTTCCAAGACCTCTGGAGCCTCACCTCCATGTCCAGCCTCAGCCCTAAGTTCTACCAAGACTAAGCTCCTCAAGAGTTCCTTCTCAACAGTGAGTTCTCTGCCTGGAACTCACCCTGCCCGCCACCCAGGCCATGTTCACCTGGTGGGTCCGGACTCAGCTCACGGGGTGAGGAGGGGTGATGTTGGTCTGTCGTGCTCGCTGCTAAAAACACAGCTCCTAGAGTGAGTGCTTGGCCAGCACAGAACAGGTGCTCAACGAGTAACTTCTGAATGAATCAAACTTTAAAACCCAGCTCACACAAGACCACCTCTTGACCCCCACCCCTAGACACGTCAGGCAGTGTCCATGCGCCTACACAAGCTGCCCCTCTCTCCTCGATTCCACACCCACCCACCCACCCCACCCTGGAACAGCTTGCTCTGATGGCCCGGCAGCTCTGGGCTCTGACAGCCCACTCACACAGCTGGCTCTGTGCACAAACTGTGGGTTTCCTGAGGTCAAGCAGGACTCGTTTGTTCCTCATGTGTGGGCCCTCTCTCCCCTTATCACTGTGTGTCGTCAGTTGCTTTCTGAATGGTGCTGGGCAGTTCCTTCTCTAACCCTTTCTCCCTCTTCCTGAGGCTCATCGGCTCTTGTCGACATCAGCGCCTTCCCCAGTTTCCTCCTGATCCGTCCACTCCCACTCCTCTCACAGTTCGGGTCCTCCCTCAGGGCTCAAGGTCACATGATGAGCAAGTACTCGAGGACCCTAAGGTTCACTCCTCTGCAAAGCCTCTGCTCTGTCCTCTGTGGGGTCTGAACCCAGGAATGCCAACACCAGCTGGCAGGCCTGGATGGCAGGCCTTGTCCATCCTGGTCAGCCTGCAGCTTCTCCCACACACAGTCTGGGCATGGGCTTCTCATGCACAGCGCTGGCCAGGCTCTAGATCCTGAAGAGTCCTGATCCCTCTTGGCCAGCCCTGTCTGTGAACATAATCAGAACCTATGCTGATAAAAGACAAGCCGGTACTGAGAAAAACACATTAACACAGAAATCCTTTGGGTAGTCATTGTAACAAACATAAAACGATATTCTAGAAAAAATCCTCCTTATATTGTTCTCACTTACCAATCTGGTAAAGATGAAAATATATGCACGTATTACTTTTTTTCTTACCAAAGATGCAGGAAAAGAGTATTACTAGTGCAACTAAAAACAGGACGATCTTTCTAGAAGGCAATTCGATGATGGACACTAAAAGCGTTAAAGACAAGTGCAGTCTTGAACTAGCCATTCTATGTGCAAATGCACTGAATAAGGGGGACGGACAAGGATACACACTCCTGCAACGGCAGACACTGCTGAACAATCCCAAAGTCCATACAGTCCTTCTACACACAGAAAGGCCACAGACCAAAAAGAGAACCTCTTACTTTAGAATACGCAATGACATTTTCTTCTGCAGATCTGTCTGTATTTTCCAAATTTACGCAGGGAATACACTACACTTTTGGTAAACAGGTGGAAGGGGGGTTAAATGTCTAGACAACAAAGAGATACTCTGTGACGGAGTCATCTGAGCCCCCACAGACCTGACGCAACTTTAGGGCTATTGCTCCTGACGCCAGCAGCGTGGTGGGCAGGCACCCTTTCCACGTTCACACACTGCCAAGCCCGGGAGCTGGCCCCCCGCCTCAGCAGGCACCGCCAGGGGTGACAACCCCAGGCCACACCACAGAGGTGGCATCTGGCCACCTCAGCGTCCCCTACTCTCAGAGAAAATACTATAAATCAACTGATGCACCAACAAGGAAGTCACCATGACTTGCTTTACAAACCACAAAGAGCAAACACAGGCATTTTCTGCAAAAGAAACATCATAATAAGAAATGCACAAAATGGTTGCAATACATACGCTTTTGGCTTAAAAAGAATAAATGACCAAACCTAACCCTGGAAGCACCACATACTGGCCCAGCCTGCAAGCGGCCTGAGGACGGCTCTGCAGTGGCAGTTCTGCCCAGCTCTGTGTGGGGGAACCCAAGGCCCTACGCTAGCCTCTGGCCATGGACATGACTGTCAACAGCAATCACCAGGAAGAAAGCTAGCAGACACAGGAAATGAGTTCTAGTTTTGAGAGCGGAATCAAATCTGCAGAAAAAATAAATAATTTTGAGTCTTGAATTTTCATTGTCTCCATAAAAACTTAAAGAAATTCTAAGAATAAAACTCATTCGCTTTATTGCCAACCACAAAACTTCCTGAAGATATAAGGACCACCCCCAGCTCCCAAAACAACCTAGAGAGAGAATCTCAGATGAGAGAGTAGAGAGAGGAGTTCTGTGCTTGACGCCCCACATGCCCTCTCCAGTGAGAACACCATCACTAAGTCCTGAAGAGCCCTCCTGGGCGACCCCAATTTGAAGGTGCCAAGGCTGGACTGCTTGGGCTGTTAATACACTCCCCTGTTTTCCCCTGATCCACTAACAAGAGAAAAGCTCTCAGTTAGCAAATCTCGAGGCCCCATGAACACAGGCAGCCCTGTCCCATTAATGAGGCAGCCCCCTCAGCCCTGGAGTCCGTACAACTAGAGTGGAAGGCCAAAGGAGATTATCTCAACCTACTCGGTGACAGGTGGCCACAAGAACATCACCTCAAGGTGCAAAGTGTTCTTTTTTCCTCGTGTGCTCAATTAGATGTCCAAAGAAGAAAAATAATTTGATAAAAAGTCCTAAATTCTCAAGTTTGTCACTCAGCTAGGCTAGGAATCTTTTCTTTAGAAATTAGCAAAACAGTTTATCTTATTGAGTCTGTTATTTAGCTTTTTAGGGAACATAAAACAGAAATGTCTATGATATGAAAACTACCCCTACCACCAGTGCCCTGGGTCTTCATTAACTGTGCCCCCAGAGCCCTGGTGTGGAGCCCAACAGAAAGGACTGCAGCCTGCCAGGAGGATCTGAGTCTGTGACGAGTTAATTGTTACCCGTAAGTCACCTAACCACTCCCACAACCACTTTCCTCCTTTATAAAATGGAATTAGACCACCCTCTCAGTTCTTAACCAGGGAGTGGGAGTGGGTGCCTAAGAATCCTCTGAAAGTGTATGTAACATTTGGAGTGTGTATATGTGCAGTTTCCCATGTAAAGAGGTCACTAAAACAAAAAAGGTGAGAACCCCCGGAATGAACAGTCAGTCATTAGAGCTCCCCTACCTCACTAAAATGTTTACAACGCTACAGGCAGGAAGTGTCCAGAGCCCCGGGGGATATTAATCTAGAAAAACCAGTGTTTCACTACAAATGAACACCTTCAAGCTAACTGTGTTCCTTCATACACGCATGCACACGTGTTTGTAACATACCTCCATTAAACTGTGAGCTACTGATTAACGTGCACAGCGTGCTGTGCGTCACTCACATTGTTACTGGTGTGCTCATGTGCAAATTCATGTATCTGAAAGGACAGCTCTGAAAGAAAACAATCACTACCTGTGAAACCTGGTTCTGCGTGTCCCCCAGGTGAGTGATTTCAATCAGCGAGGCCCAGCTCCCACAGAGCAAGCCAGGCTTACCGTAAAAATTATATTGAGAAACTGATCTAGGAGGCTCACTGTGGGCCAGTGTGAACTGCACTGTGTTGAGAGCAGAAGTTGTATTTTCTAGCAATTACTTAATCAGTTTCTACGCCAACAGTCAGGAAGCGGGTAAATGGGGAAAAGAGACGACTCACTTCCAAGAGCTTCAGCTCCTGCACACAGCTGTGCAGCAGTTCTAGGGCGCGCTGAGCCACCTCCCACGGCCTCTGCAGGAAGAGGAGCAGGGTGCACTGGCGAGAGAACAGGTAACTGCGCAGATCTAACAGGGTGGCTTCTTGCCTCTGTATCAATTCGCGCTTCTCCATATCTATGGGCTTTCGGAGGATCAATCCATTCCAGCTCTTCACCGGCTGGCAGAAAAAAGTCAGCCAGTTGGCACCATCTAAACAAACACACATCGTGAAAGGCGCTGACTGCAGATTCCTTCACCTCACTGCGTGGGACTGTGAGCCCTAGGGGACCGACGGGCGGCCCAACTGCCGTTCGGCCCAAAGCGCCAGCCCCCCCTTGAGGCTGTGGGGAACCCAGCAAGGGACACAGGACAGGGTGCTCACTACAAGGACACCCACTTGGCAGCTGGCATGGGGCAACAGGACGGAGGCCACAAGGCAAAACGCCATTCCAGGCCCCGAAGGTCGTGAACAAGCCAGGATGCGACCAGGCCGCCGGGCCGAGGGTCGGGGACACCTCAGGCTCCACCGTCAGTCTCCCGGGAGGAGGCATGAGGCCCAGGAGGGAGCGTGCTATCAGGTTCCTCCCTACCGTGTGCGGGGGAGCAACCTGGCCACAGGACAGTCTTTATCTTCTTTCATCTCCACACTCTTCCTGACGTGTTTAAGCCTCCTGCCTGTCTGCCACTCAACCCTGTCAACACCCGAGTCCAGTTTCCAGAGGAAGGGCCCGCAGGCACGAGGAAGATGTAGCAGTGGGAAGCAGAAGGAACCTCCTCTAACGGTCAGAGATTTCCAACAAGGCTCCCCGATTCTAACAGCCCAAAGACTCAAATATGGTTTTAAATTAAACACAAGCGTCTACAATAACAGGGTCATTCAATCTAATGGAAAAAAACGTTTTAATCTACCTTTCTTTCTCACAGCCACCTCCCTGGAAGTCCACATCTACCCTGGCACGGTGGCACTGCTTCATGGCTGCAGGGCCAGCAACGGCAACAGCCTCCCTCACTGACCTGAGCTGAGACTCAGCGGCTCACTGCCCATAAAGTGAGGTGTCCCCTCTGCCGTCAGGCCCTTCCTCAGCAGATCCCTCTGCTGGGGCCCCATCTCCAGCACTTTCCTGGCTCCCCCGTTTGGTCAGGCCTCTCTCAGAGGGCCTCTTAGGCCCCCATCTGACACTAACCAGCCTCACCGCCACCGCCCCCCATACCTGCATCTTCTGCCCAGCCTGCACTTGCTACCCTCACTACCTGACTCTAGGTGACATGCTTGTTTTTCCATATGTCTCCCTTTCATGTAAACTCCATCAAAGAAGGAATTTTGCTGTGTTCCCTACTGTATTTAGAACAGGGAGGGCTCTCAAGAAGTATGTGTATGAATGAACAAAAATGAACCACCTAATCATTTCACTGTAAAAGCTGGTCCGGGCTTACTTGTGGATTTAAAATTGCCCCAGGTTTATTTTAAAACTGAGAGAACAAAGAAACTATGTGAAATATAATGTAAGAAACATGTAAGCTATTTGAGACATACACACACACATATATATATATACACACATATATATATGTATAATATGGGTATGGAAGATATAAGAAATGTAATTTAACTCCCTTTAAGTTTTCAAAATCTAACTAGTAAATTGCTTTAGTTATATGCTTTTGTCTGTGTCTCAGCAAAGTTAGAGATCCAAAGCTGAACTGCATGAAAACTGCCTGGAAGTGGGCCTCAGTGGGTGACATCGCATCACTCTGAGAACCAGGGCGGGGCCCACAGGCCAGGGGGCCGGCCCCTGCACCTCACTCCCTACAGGTCTCCTAGCAGACACGACAATGGCTCCTGGGAATCACGCCTCTCTTCAGACACCGTGACAAAGGTTCTCAAAAGATGTCCATTATGGCACTGCTTGTGGTAGCAAGCGCGGAGACAACCCAAATGCCCAGCACCAGGGGTGGCGGAATCAAGTCTAAGGAACCCACACTGCGAAGCACTCTGCAGCTACTGCAGAAACAGCTTAGCGCCTGACCCGTCAGCCTGAAGAGATGCCTGCGATGGACTGCTAGTAAGAACAAGCTACAGACAAATGTCATGATGCTGTGATGCCATTTCTACCACAATAAATACCAAGCAAAGAACAGTGGGCACAATCACAAACTTTTTTCTTTGTACATGGGTCACTGTGCTAATTTCGTATTTTTAGAAAACTCTAAGACATCGTTAAAAAGATGAACACCCTTTACAATGGTGTCATGTAAGACTCACTGTAGTGAACACTCAAATATTACACAGACAACCTCTTAACCAAAGAAAAAGATCCCCCACACTATGTTAGCAAGGAGGCACAGAATCGGGAGCATCCCTAGACAGCTCAAGCTATAAAAATGACACTTTATATCTGAAAACAACTCCTTCAACACTTTCATTCCTCAAGATTCTTCCACAAGTGTGACTAACACCTAACTCTCATTTCATTCCCTATAGCAACCATGAGAATATATCCTGCATAATCTGTTTTTCAAAAAACACAGAAGATGATTTAATCATTAGGTAAATAACAGCAGCTTCCATACTAGTTAAAAGTGGGGAAAGCTATGGTGAGAAAAAAACTTGTTTCTAAAACTTCACTACTCACCCCCAGCACCAAAGTTGACAACATACTGAGAAAACAAGGCGTCCAGTTCATCGTACTGCACCAGAGCGTCTTCAAACTGCTGCAGCATCTCAAAGACAAAGGCAAGCTCCTCCTAGTCACCCAAAAAAAGTTTAAAAAGGAAAACACAAAATTATAAATCAATGTTTTGAAACAAGAAGCCACGAAAGATCGCAACAGAGAAGAGCAAGCAGCATTCTGAATAATGTTTATGCTAAGAAAAAGAAACTCAAGTTAACGACCATGCACAGACAGAAGCAGGAAGAGGCCAGCATGACTCCTGGAGTCCCTCTGTGACGTGCCAGGCCTGAGTGCTCGGCCTCTCGTCCTTGGTACTTCCCTTGCCTCCCCAGACACACACTCCCTAATTAGAATTCTGCTCTATGAAACAGCGGAATCTTCTCCTTCATTTACTTATTAAACCCACTACTTATGTATATCTGTGGAGACACAAGGATACTAATTCTGTCCCACAGGGTGACCCTCTGGTCTGTCATTACTCATTTTCTGCACACACTGCTCCTGCTTTGGGTGTCAGGAGGCCCCTGGAGGTGGTGTGTGTGCTCCTTTGACAGACGTTCACCTTTTTCTTGAGCACCTGCTTACTTTCTGCTTCTAGAAAATATGGTATTTTCCCTAATTAGCCCTGGAACCAATCATGTCCACAAGGAGCCCTGGCAACTTTTATTGGAGAATGCAGTTTAGAAACCAAGATCTTAACACTAAGTCTGCTCACTGCTACTGAGGCGTCATTTTCTCCAGACCCCATCAGAGGAGAGAGCAAAGCAATTTACATGCACACGTATTAACCCTCCCTCACACATACGTCAATATTTCTGAATCTATCTATCCAGCCATCCAGTTATCCAACCATGAGTTCACACTGATTCTAAACCAATACCACTGTGTTCATTTGGACTCTTCTCTTTCCTTGTCACTTACTCTTAGGAAATAAGTTTAATAAGATTGAAGGGTAAAGAGATAGGGTAATCTGAAAGTTCTGTCACAGTCAGTCATACAGGGAATTATGAACACGTTCAAACTCCCTTATGTTACGCAAATCACCCAAATATCACCACGATAGGAGCATCAGAATTAAGAGACAAACTTCAAAATTTCTAATTAGGGTCTTTTATTGATTCAAAGTGCAGTATTTCTTCAGTAATTAATATACAAGTGATATTTAAATATGAAAATTATGAAATATGAAAATCATGCTTTTCCAGGCAAAACATGGTAAACAAAGAACAAGGACCCTAACAGCAACACTCTTATCCCTCTGCAGTGCAAGGAGGGTCTCCTCCCCCAAGCTCCTCTGTTTCACATCACTTTGTTCACTTAACACACTCTTCCTCTTAAAAAACAAGAGAACTGATTATAGACCACAATTTTTGGAAACCTGAACACTTTTGTAAGCTAGAATAAAGAAACCAGCTTAAGACAATCTTTCACTGGAACCCAAAGTTATAAAACTATGAGGAAACATACTTGGGACTCAGCATCAGGCAGGCAGTAGACATCTCATCATCAGGGTCATCACCAGTAGACAACCAGGAGGCCCGAGACACTAACAAAACCAGAACTGCTCTGAGGACAAGGTCATTTCATAAAAGGCTAGATGCCAAGCTCTGAAGCAGCGAGGCAGCTGACACAGGAATTACTCAGGAGACCATCTCCGATCTTCCTTAATAAGCCAAGAGAATGAAGCTGGCCACTACACTGTCATTTGGTCTTATAGGAAAGTCGCTCAGTCGTGTCCGACTCTTTGCGACCCCATGGACTGTAGCCAACCAGGCTTCTCAGTCCATGGGATTTTCCAGGCAAGAGTACTGGAGTGGGTTGCCATTTCCCTCTCCAGGGGATCTTCCTGACCCAGGGATCGAACCCGGGTCTCCCGCATTGTAGGCAGACGCTTTACCCACTGAGCCACCAGGAATATGTCCATATCAATGACGGTAAGAGAGCTGCCTTATTCACAAGAATGAAGAGGGAGGGAAAGAGAAGGAAGCAGTCTCACTCTATGTAATCACTCAGGTACCTGCACCATGAAGTATTCACAGAAACTCCAGCCTGGCTCGGTTCTCTTCTCCCTCAAGGTTCTCATGTCATCCTCAAACTTGCCTAGGTTTTTTGTAAAAGACATAAGTAGTAATGTCCTGAGTTTGGTCAGGAAGGCATTCCAGGATTCCTGAGTTCGGGAGGAGTCCTTCAAGGGATCAGAGAGCACGACACACCTGTGAAGACATGAACAGACTATGCAGAAAACACTCCAGCACAGAACCACTGCCCAACAGCGACCACGTTCTTGGGATGCAAACTGGCTTCCTCCCTCCTCTTCCTTTCTTCCCTCTAGAACTGGTGAAAAACATCAGGCAGGTGATGAGACCTCAGATGAGGAAATGGTTTCATCGTGAGCTGGTCTAAGGCCATGTAAGCAGTCAGTGAGTACTGTTACGAGAGAGGTGCTGTGGGATGGATGGGGGGGTTATGATGAGTCACAAAACTCAGACCCTATCTACAGGGTGCACTGGAAAATAAGGTGATTGCACCTCAGTTCCCAAATCCCAGGTGCCCTGCCCACTTCAAAAACTTCTTTGGGTTCCCTGTGACTGACAGACTAAAATGCAGGTGTTTAACATGGTACCTGAGGACCATGACAACATGGACCAGCCCGGTTGTCCAGTTCTGATTCCTATTCTCTCCAGTTCAAGCACACTCAGCTTCTCAGGCTCTCCTGTCTTTCTACCAACACCTTCCTACTCACCCCACACAACCCTGCTCAGCTGACACATCCTCACTGACCCTCTCCCCAGCCCTCGCCCCAGCTGCTCCGAGCTCAGCCCCACCGACTCCATGACCAGTGCAGTCAGTGGCCCCTGGAAACACTTCTCACTGTTAGTCTGTCTCTCCCAGCAGCCTGAGCTCAAGAGGAGCGTCAATAAACAATAAATAAAGGCTTAGAAGGATGGGGCTTAACTTCTGGCACTTCCCTGGTGGCTCATACAGTAAAGAATCCACCTGCAATGCTAGAGACTCAGGTTCGATCCCTGGGACAGGAAGATCCCCTGGAGAAGGAAATGGCAGCCCACTCCAGTATTCTTGCCTGGAGAATCCCAGGGACAGAGGAGCCTGGTGGGCTACAGACATAGGGTTGCAGACTCAGAGAGGACTGAGTGACTGAACAACAACAACAAAGGTAGGATACAATTTCGCTACAAGAAACTCTGTATCCATAGTGTACAAATCTCAAAGCATACAGTTACATGTTTCCAGTGGATCTGGAAAAGATAATGTGTTCATCCAACAGGTTGGAAAAGGTAACTTTCTCTATCCTTGAAAACAATATAGAGAGATGAGTAAATTTGAACTCAGAAATAACTTCTAAATATTGATGCTATGAATTTCAACATTTCTCCTCTATAAATATTTCACCTGAATTACCAGCAAGTGGCAAAATGAACAGATTTTTAGTTTCATTTCCTTTTGGCCCCATCATCCCCGCTACAGGAAGGACTGATTCTATGGATTATCAACCAGAGGACAAAGGGTCAAACAGCCATAATCTAGATGGCCCACCAGATGAGTAATCAGCACCAAGAAGGAAATTTTAAAACTGGTAGCTGGCCTTAATTTCAGTCACCCCACCCACCTCACTCCACCCCATTAGATACTGTTTCTTCCCCTGAAAGATAAAGAGGCCCAGGCAACTCACTCCTAAGCCCCCTCCCCAGTGAGAGTAATATGCATTTGTCCACTGTATGAGCTGCTAGGGTCTACTGGCCCAGTAGTTCCTCCTTAAGGCCTTAAGGATTGCAATCATCCACGTTTATTTCCGACCAGATGCAGAGTTCTCTACTACAGGGGTGGATGAAAAAAGAAACCTACATGAACAGCAACCACCGAAACAGTATTTTCCTTCAGTGCTGATCAACAGACAATACATCCGTTACACTCTCCATCCCTCATCAAGACCTTCAACGTTTACTGATTCCAGATCTTCTCCTTATTAATTAAAGCAACAAACAAACTAAGCTTCAGAAATTCCCATCAAGTGTTGTTAACTCAGAAAAGGAGAACCCAAAGCAGCAGATGAAGTCAGGGCTGGTGGGGGCCGATCTGAGCAGAGCAGCGTCCACAGAGCAGGCACCGGCGTGGCAAGGAGCTCCGGGCAGGGCCCTCCCTGTCACTGGGACGCCGCTGCAAAGACAACACGTGTCAGCAATACTCACCAATAGCCTGGAAATGCACAAAAACTTCTACCCAATTTTCCTTTTAGGGACTCGATTAAGGAGACAATTAGGGAGGGGCCTGGTCTCCTCTGCTGCATCCGCCACGTGCTCAAGCACCAGGCGCAGGGCAGGCGCTCACAGAGCAAATACTTACAATCACCTGGGAGCCAGTAAACTATCGCACCTAGACGTCAGCCCAATGAGGTTAACCGCAAACACACACGTACCTGTCACTCTGTTTATTACAGAAATCATTTCTTATTTTGTCCACAATGGAAGTTCGAGGAAGTATGTTGGTTTTGTTTTTTTTCTTGGCATCATTTTCAACCACCACAATTAACCAGTCCACGGAGCTATAAGCTTTCAGAACATTCTGCCACTTGGTGAGGTCATCCTTTACCGTAGCTTTATATACTTCAGTATCCTGAAAATAAATGAGTCACCGTGAACGCAGATTTATCAACACCCTGTAGTTTATTTGGCAAAAGAGCCTGATAACAGAGAAGGCAGCACGCTTTTCTGCTCTGGGACACAGACACTCCATGGAAAGTCCATGGCCGGTCCCAGCTACGGGCGCTCAGGGCAGGTTCCCCCCACGTCCCAGGTGCACGTTGTCCCTGCGCCCAAGGGCACCGAGGGGAGGTCCTCCAACGTTACGAGGAAGAACTGGAAAGGCAGAGGGCCGAGCACACCGCCCACCAAGACACACTCTGCTAAGAAGGCTGGGATTTTAAAACCCAGGTCTGCAGGGCTAGGGCCCTGGGCCCAAACACAGCAGGGTCCCCTCCCGTCACAACCCCGCCATGACAGGAAAGGGGAGCAGCCAGTCCCGCCGCAGGCCCACTGCCATCTGGGGGCGGGGGCCTCCCCATGGTCTCCTCCAGAGCCCCATGGCACTCCAGGAGCCCCCAGAACCACTCCAATCTCAACGCCACTCGCAGGCCATGTCAGAGACAAGGCAGCTGTAGAGGTGACCCAGTCAAAGAGGACAATCCAGGACTTTTGGAAATGTTTCTCATTCCCATGGCCTCAACAGGGGAGCCAACATGGGACTGGAAATCAAGGCTACTCCTGACTTGGGGCCTAAATGCCAGCCTGCTGGAGACAGTAGTCCTTCTGCCCCGATAATCAACAAGCCCAGCCTCGGCTCTCCTCCAGAGAGAAGCAGGGAGACACAAATTCTCCTTGCTCTGTAACTGTTTACAACTGATCTTATGCTCCATGAATCCACTCAGCAGATTAAGAGCGAAAATCGAAACCAAGATGCTTAACTCATTTCAGCATCAGGTATTTAAAAGCCTTTGGAAACTATAATTAATAGCTACTGTCTAAATATATTCTTTCCCTCTTTGAAGAGAAGGATTCCTTATTATTCTGCCCACCCATATTTTCTCTGGATTTCTTTAGTCTCTTTTGAATAATACTCATGTGACTGATCCATGAATGAGTTAAATCTCAAATTCTGTACCAAGTACCTCCCTTTCATTTAATCAGTAAGTGAAAAGTTTCAAAAGGCAGTACTTAAAAATGTTAAAAACTACTATGTCCTCAGTGTAACTCTGAAACAACTACAATCTGAAAAAGAACTTCTGGCTAAAAAGAAAACCATCCCGCAAAATTCTGACTTCTGTGAATTAACATCCAACAGTAACACACTCACATACTGCTTATTTTCCACACAATGGCAGTGCTTAGGACCAGAAGTTGTACAAGGTTGGTGTTCTGTCAGAACCCAACCTGACCCCAGGAAAGTGAAACCAGAAGGCCAGGGGGCGGCAGCCCTGGATCCGGCAGTTTCAAAATCAAAGCACAGATGCAGATCCCAAGGCCCACCAGACAGGGAGAGGTGAGGCAACATGACAAGCTCCAAGGAGGCCTTCGCCAGAACCCACCGCAAGGGGGGCAGTCACACCCCAAGGGGACACCAGCCCCTCTCCTGGGGACGCTGTGGGTGGCAGCCTGCAGGGACTCTCAGAAGAGGCCTCACTGGGCAGCAGGCAGGACAGAGTCCCCCAGAGTCCTAGAGGAATCAGGACAGAGGCCAGCCCATGGCTCACAATGGTGAGCAAACAACAAACGTTCCAAGAGAGGCTCGGTGACTCTGCAGAAGAGGAACCCAAGCTGAACCCGTGGGCCTAAGGGTCTCTCAGGAAACCACAGTGAAGAGAGGAAAACCCCATCATGGAGGAGAGTGCCTGGCTTCTCCAGCTGAAGAAAGTCACACACACAGAAAGGGAAGGAATGAGGACTGACCCTGTGTGCTGCACTGGAACTGGGCTGTGTGTGTGCACACGTTCACATGCATGGGCACAGAGAGTTACGTATGGAGGTAAACACCTGTGTAAACACACATGTGGGGGACACATACACATATACACACATATATCCTCCAACCTAGTGCTGTTCTTAGTCGCTCAGCCTTGTCTGAGCCTTTGCGACCTCACGGACTGCAGCCCACTAGGCTCCAATCTAGACAGTGTATTAAAAATCAGAGACATCACTTTGTCGACAAAGATCCATATAGTCAAAGCTATGGTTTTTCCAATAGTCATGTATGGATGTGGGAGTTGGACCATAAAGAAAGCTGAGCACCAAAGAAGATGCTTTCAAATTATGGTGCTGGAGAAGATTCTTGAGAGTCCTTTGGACTACAAGGAGATCAAATCAGTCAATCCTAGTGGAAATCAACCCTGAACATTCATTGGAAGGACTGATGCTGAAGCTAAAGCCCCAATACTTTGGGAACCTGATGCAAAGAACCAACTCATTGGGAAAGACCCTGATGCTGGGAAAGACTGAGGGCAGGAGGAGAAAGCGGTGACAGAGGATAAGATGGTTGGATGGCATCACTGACTCAATGGACATGAGTTTGAGCAAATTCCAGGAGATAGTGAAGGACAGGGAAGCCTGGTGTGGCTGCAGCTCATGGGGTCGCAGAGTTGGACACAGCCTGGCGTTTGAACAATAACGACAACAACAATAAAAAGGATCGAATTTAAAAGTAACTTAAATAAAGCACAAGAAAATTTCTGGGATTACATAAAATAACATCACCAAACAAGATAAAATTCACAGTGACTAGCATCCAATAAAAAACTGCCAGGCAGGTAAAAAAATAAGAATATAAAATCTATAAAAAGCAGAAAAATCGCTCAAAAGAAACAGACTCAGTAAATACAGATAACAGAGTCAGTAGACAAGGCCATTAAAATAGCTACTGCTGCCATATTTCATATGTTCATGAAGGCAGAGAAAGACTGATGCTAAGCAGAGACAGGAAAGATATTTTTAAGGAGGGAGAAGACCTCTGAGGAACTCAAAGAGATGAAAAGCAATGTCTAAACTGAAAAATACACTGGGTAGGACTAAGAGCAGATTAGACACTGAAGAAGAAACAATCAGTTAACGTGAAGGCATAGGAACAGAAATTATCCAAATGAAACACACAGAGAAAAAGGCTGATGAAACAGCCACAGTGCAGTGACTTGGGAGATGTCAAGTGACCTCATACAGAGGTAACTGGCATCCCCAAAGGAGGGAAGAGGATCAGAAAAAATATTTGAAGAAATAATGACCAAAAATGTTCCAAATTTGATCGAAATTATAAATCCCAAAAGTAAAAAAGCAAAAACAAAAACCCAAAATCCAAGCACAAGAAATGAAGCTCCACCATGGCATATCATAATCAAACTGCTTAAAATCACTGATAAAGAAAGAGAATCTTAAAACAACAAAGGAGGGCTTCTCTGGTCGTCCAGTGGTTAAGAATCCACCTGCCAATGCAGGGAACACTAGCTCCATCCCTGATAAGAGAAGATACCACATGCCAGGGGACAACTGGGCCTACGTACCACAACTGCTGAGCCTGCGCTCTAGAGTCCACGAGCCACAACTACTAGGGCTGCGCACCTCAGAGCCTGTGCTCCACGAGAGAAGCCACCACAATAAGAAACCCACGCGCCACAACTAGAGCGTAGCTCTCACTTGCCACAACTAGAGAAAGCCCATAGGCAGCAACCAAGACCCAGTGCAGGCATAAATCAATCGATCAATCTGGGGGAAAAAAAACAAAGGAAAGACATTTTACGTACAAAATAACAGTCAAAAATCACAGATGTTTCATGGGTAACAATGGAAACCAAAGACAGTGAAGCAACATCTTCTAGGTGCTGAAAGCGGAGGCAGGGCGGGGAGAACCTTCAAACAAGACCTCTCTATCAGGGAAATATTTTCCAGAAATAAAGACAATATAAATAGCTCCTCAAATATTTAACGGCTGAGAAGAACTCATCATCAATGGACCTGTACTATACAGAAATTGAAAGAAGTCCTTCAGGCAGAAAGAAATTAATACCAACTGAAAATCTGGATCCACACACGGAAGGGGATGCACTGGAAATGGCAAACATGCAGGCAAATACGAAAGACACACTTCCCCAGGTTTATTTTCTTAAAATCATGCTTGATGGTTTACAGCAAAAACAGCAACAATGTACTGTGGGGCCTACCACACACGTAAGACCGAGTGTAAGCCACACTAGCCCAAGGCAGGGGCATGAAAGGCAGTGCTGTGACTGCCGCATACTGTCTCAAGCAGCACAACAGATGTGGAGGAAGGAGGTGTCGCTGACAGTGTGGACTATAAACCCAAAAGCAACCACTAAAATAACACAACGGAATTTTACTTCTAAATCTAAAATCCTAAACGTTGTCAACTTGTTCCAGGAATTTTTCTCAATAAAAGGAAAAGTGAAAGTGAAGTCACTCAGTCATGACTGAGTCTTTGGGACCCTACAGACTGTAGCCCACCAGGCTCCTCTGTCCATGGGATTTTCTAGGCAAGAATACTGGAGTGGGTTGCCATTTCCTTCTCCAGGGGATCTTCCCAACCCAGGGATCAAACTCAGGTCTCTGACACTGCAGGCAGACTCTTTACCGTCTGAGCCACCAGGGAATCCCATGGTGGGATACTCCACCCATGGAAATTTTCTTAATAGATGATAACCAAAACTAAAACAGAAAAATAAAAAATAAAAAACTCCACAGGATTCCTACTAGGAAATGTAAGTTTAAGGAAGAAAAAAATCATCTATAATGTCCACCTGATGCAAAGAGCCAAATCATTGGAAAATACCCTGATGCTGGGGAAGACTGAAGGCAGGAAGAAAAGTGGACAAGAGAGGATGAGATGGCTGGATGGCATCACTGACTTAACGGACACGAGTCTGAGCAAGCTCTGGGTAGTGAAGAACAGGAAAGCCTGGCGTGCTGTAGTCCATGGGGTCGCAACGAGTCGGACCTGACTGAGTGACTGAACAACAACATAATGTCCATAAACACTAAATACATCATGCAGTAAAAATGTAAGACTTTTATGAAAAACATAACAAAAACACAGTACAAAAGAACATAAAGAAGCCATAAAGAATGGTTCCCAGAGGAGATTCATCATCATTAAAATTCTTCTCAGACGAATGTATTAATGATTCCAAGGCAATCCCCATCAAAACACTTCCAGTCCTCTGCTTTTCTCTTTTCAATCAGTTATCTATGACTTTGTAACAAACCACTAAGAACAGAGTGGCCCAGAAGACTGACTGCTCCCAAGTCTACAGCTCGCCTGCTCCACCTGGTGTCAGCTGTGGCCCTGGGATATATTTAAAGTCACATCTTTAAAGATCTATATCACTGAAAATTTAAGAATGAAGATAAATGTATTTCCAACTCAAAACCACTAGGAAAAGAACAAAGTAAACTATAAGAAAACAAAAGGAAGGAGACAGTAAAAAAAAAAAATGAAAGCAGAAATTAATCAGATAGAAACCGTACCAACTGTGTATCAGACTAACAAATGAAAATCCTGGTTCTGGAGGAAAGGGGAGAATCAAGCCAGCTAATCTCATCAAGAAAGGAAAAAACACCAATATACAAGTAAGAAATGACAATGGAGAAGTAACTATTGACAGAGCACATTTTAAAAGTCGAAAAGATACTATCATACATCTCAATGGAAAGAGATTTTAAATTTTAACTGAAATGTAAAATTTGTAAGAATAACACAGTTTATCAAAGTAGACAAATGGTTAAAACAGACCAACTTCCATGGAAGGGACACAGAACATAATCCCATGAGAGTGCCGGGCCCAGATGGTTCCTCAGGAGAACTCTGTCAAGTTATGAATCAAGCATGACATTGATAGCTAAACCTTATAAACACAATACACAAAAAAGTTAAAGACCAAGCACTTGTGAATGCAGATGCAAGAACTCCTAAATAAAATGAACAGACACCAATGTCACATTAAGAAAATAATACTCTGACCAAGTGAATATACCAGGAATACGAGTATAGTTCAAAAATACCCATTACCAGTAATGTAATTCAACGTGCTTTACTGACTATGCCAAAGCCTTTCACTGTGTGGATCACAATAAACTGTGGAAAATTCTGAAAGAGATGGGAATACCAGACCACCTAACCTGCCTCTTGAGAAATCTGTATGCAGGTCAGGAAGCAACAGTTAGAACGGGACATGGAACAACAGACTCGTTCCAAATAGGAAAAGGAGTATGTCAAGGCTGTATATTGTCACCCTGCTTGTTTAACTTCTATGCAGAGTACATCATGAGAAACGCTGGACTGGAAGAAACACAAGCTGGAATCAAGATTGCCGGGAGAAATCTCAATAACCTCAGATATGCAGATGACACCACCCTTATGGCAGAAAGTGAAGAGGAACTAAAAAGCCTCTTGATGAAAGTGAAAGAGGAGAGAAAAAAAGTTGGCTTAAATCTCAACATTCAGAAAACGAAGATCATGGCATCTGGTCCCATCACTTCATGGCAAATAGATGGGGAAACAGTGGAAACAGTGTCTGACTTTATTTTTGGGGGCTCCAAAATCACTGCAGATGGTGACTGCAGCCATGAAATTAAAAGACACTTACTCCTTGGAAGAAAACTTATGACCAACCTCGATAGTATATTCAAAAGCAGAGACATTACTTTGCCGACTAAGGTCCGTCTAGTCAAGGCTATGGTTTTTCCAGTAGTCATGTATGGGTGTGAGAGTTGGACTGTGAAGAAAGCTGAGCGCCGAAGAATTGATGCTTTTGGACTGTGGTGTTGGAGAAGACTCTTGAGGGTCCCTTGGACTGCAAGGAGATCCAACCAGTCCATTCTGAAGGAGATGAGCCCTGGGATTTCTTTGGAGGGAATGATGCTGAAGCTGAAACTCCAGTACTTTGGCCACTTCATGTGAAGAGTTGACTCATTGGAAAAGACTCTGATGTTGGGAGAGATTGGGGGCAGGAGGAGAAGGGAACGACAGAGGATGAGATGGCTGGATGGCATCATGGACTCGATGGACGTGAGTCTGAGTGAACTCTGGGAGATGGTGATGGACAGGGAGGCCTGGCGTGCTGCGATTCATGGGGTCGCAAAGAGTTGGACACGACTGAGTGACTGAACTGAAGTGAGAAAAATCATATGATTATCTCCACCAGGTATGACAAAGCCTTTAACAGAATTCAACAGCGTATTCCTAATTTTAAAAACTCTCAAGAAAATAGGAATGGATGGAAGTTCCTTTACACACTGACTCAAATCCACCTGATTCCCACAGCCATCGCCCTACTTACTAGGGGGTACCAATCACAGGCATTCCCACTGAATCAGGAACAAGGAAAAGATACTCACTGTCTCCACCACTAATAGACCATGTCCTAGACCAGGAAAGTACTCTGAGACATAAGAATTGAAAAGGAAACAGTAAGACTCTCTGCAGGTGGCATCATAGGATGACTGGAAAACCCCAGACTTTGGGGCCTGCAAACACTGGTTTTGAGAACCAATGACAAAACAAACTCAAACAATAAAAAAAAATTCAGCAAGGTTAACATGAAAAAAAAAACCAACAAAAAAACAACCCAACAGTTTCCATATACACAAAAAATCACCAACTGGAAGATATTATAATGTGAGAAAAAAATCCCACTGACCATAGCAACAAAAAAGGTAAAATACTTAGAAAAGGAATTTAATACTAAGGTTCATATGAAAAAATAAACATGCCAGGGCAACCAGGCAAACACTGAAAAGAATGACCCCTGAGAGTGACCAGCCCAACCAGGTCTGAACATGGGCTGTCAGGCCAGGGAAGGCACGCACTGCACACAAGCTCCAAACTCTTCTCGGCCAGCCTGTTTCAGGCTGGCGTGTGGGTATGGCAACTCTGAAACTATACTATGCACACTGCAGGCCTGAGCAGATAAGTGAACGCGCTCATGTTGTCAGGGCCAGGGTGGATACAAACACAGAACAGGTTAAGGCAAGAAGGCGCCCTGGGGTAAGGCTAAAACCAGAGGCATCAGTATTGAGTCATGATTTCTAAGACACGTGCTTTCAGAGCCCTGTGGAGTCCACTGGCGCAGTAGCAGGGCCACTCCCGCCATGCCAGGGGATCAAGGCCTTGAGAAAAAACGGCTGATTCCAACACAGGGGTAGCAAAGGGACAAGAACCCAGAATACTGTCATGCCGAAAGTTAGAAAGTGCTCAGAAGGCCACAGGAGCCAGTCTGAAGTGACTCTCACTGGCCAAACCTGAGATAACTTGAACATCAAAATAAGGATAATGAACTGTAAAGCACTGAAAGAGAAACCCACACGGGTTTCTGATAACTTGGGAAGGTGTACAGGCTGTGGTGATGTCTGGGTCAGGAAGAGTCAGCCTTGGGCTAAATCCAATCTGGATGTTGGAGGATTCCCGTCACTGCGCCACAGGAGTGCCTCCCTGCACACACACTGCTCCCATCACATGGCTTGTGCTGACCTCTGTGCTCCCCAGGAGTTCAGAGCACTGCTACGTGCCAGGCAGAGGCTGCCTATGTGCCTGGTCCAATAAAACCCCAGGCGTCGCATCTCTAACGAGGCCCCCTGGTGGACAACACCTCACATAAGCTAGCCTAAGAGTTCCCAGGGAAGAAGCCTGTCCCATGTGACTTCACAGGGAAAGGCTACAAAGTCAGCAACGTCAAAAGCACGTGGGGTGAAGGGAGCCCAGGCGTGAGCTTCCAGCCCTTTCTCATAAGAACTACAAAAACTACTCTGGCATCCTCAGATCCAGGTTAAAACATCACAATGTGTAATGATTCATGTACTCTGTACACTGCTAAATGCTTATTTTGTTAGAGTTGAAACAGATAGAACAAATGATCCACAGAATTTTCTATTCATTCATGAAAGAATAATTCAGGTTCATGAGTACAGAACTGCCAAGTACAAGTAGAGGCCAGGGTGCCCACAGCAGCAGTGTCTGCTCTCTCAACGGGCATCACAGAGCACCTCCTGCACCAGACTCGGGGGGTGAGTTAGGAGACAGATCCCTGCCCACAGAGAACCTGCCAACCAGCACCAGAGACAGGCAAGGATTCTCAAGGAGAATAACAGCCATGTGGTGACTACAGGGTGCGAGGAAAACAAAGCTGAAAGGAAATGTTAGAAATAGCTAGTGCCCACCAGGACACAGGGAGACGGCTCACAAGAACTGGAAACACAGGCAGTAACGTGGCGACTGTACTTGGTGATTACGATGAGAACACTGCACTGCGCCAGAGCAGAAATAAACCATGGCAAAGTCACACACTGAAGAACAGAGAAAAGAGAATACCAAAAAATTAAAACAGTAAACTTTAAAAAGTATAGCTGTCTCAGCAAAACCCAGACCCGTGAGTTCTCAACCCATTGTAAAATTCCCCGGAATGAATACTCACACAGCACTCTGTCCAGTAAATGTGCAGGAAGGGGAAGGTCAGCAGGGCTTTGTTCCCTTCTTTGGGCAGCAGCTCCTCTTTGAACTGAACGAAGTTAGACTCCAGGTGGATCATCTTTGGAGCCCGGCCATAGGACCTATCAACAATTGTGAACGAGTCAGAGAAACGTGAGAGCGTTCAGCAGAAGGAAAAGGGAAAAAAAGGCAACAATCCAATCATATCTGTGCGTTCAGAAGTGCATAGGTGATACTAACCCTGAGTTTTAACTAGTATATGTTCCATTTGAAAAGATGCTATAAATCACTTTAAACACAGTTCATGTGTCAAAGCTCTTCATAACTCCATTTGCAACAATACAGACTTCTGAGAAAAATAAATGTCAGTATACAGCCACCATAAAAGAAGCAGAGTGTTTCCCAAATGTCAAAAGTGCAATTTGAAACTACCAAAGCTTTAAACTGCTCTCGTATTTTTGCAACAAACTGCATTATCCAAAAAAGAGAACTGTCTGGTGAAAAAGAACAGGTTTCTGTTTGCACAGCATAAACAGCGGTAACCACCCATCCTTCAATTTTTTTAAAAGACATCTCAAGAAAACTTTTTAAAACAACTTTTGAATTTATTGTTGGCTGCGCGGGGTCTTTGCTGCTTTCGTGGGCTCTCTCTAGCTGCAGCGAGTGGGGGCTACCCCCCGTTGCAGAGCCTGGGCTCCGGGCACGCAGGCTTCAGCATCTGCGGTGCGCGGGCCCCCGCTGCAGGGCCTGGGCCCCGGGCACGCAGGCTTCAGCATCTGCGGTGCGCGGGCCCCCGCTGCAGGGCCTGGGCCCCGGGCACGCAGGCTTCAGCAGCTGCGGTGCGCGGGCCCCCGCTGCAGGGCCTGGGCCCCGGGCACACAGGCTTCAGCAGTTGCGGTGCGTGGGCTCGCAGCTGCTGGGCTCTAGAGCGCAGGCTCAGTGGCTATGGGTCACGGGCTTATTGTCCTGTGGCACGTAGGATCTTCCTGAAACAGGGACCAAACCTACATTGGAAGGCAGATTCTTACCCACTGCATCACCAGGGATGTCCCGTCCTCCAATTTTCCTCAATCCAAGAACACAGATCCCACAAGCTGCACGCATCTTATTGATGGCTATCATAGAGTATGGACGCTGTTTAATTATACTTCTAAAAATAAATTAGACTACATACATCTCTTTTGCACACCTCTATTTTCCACCTCTAGTGAGTTGTGTCTCTTTTAAATATCTACAGATGGATTTTATTCTTTTTGTCTAACCTAAGGAGTCTCCATAATGAATAAACTGAAAACCACCAGACTGAATGTTATTATGCTTTAACTTGTGGATTTTCTATTTCACGCTAGTTTTTTTCTGTCTTTGGTGAGATTAATCAAGTTTTCTTTTTCCTTCCTTTTTCTCTGTTACCTTGAAAGTTTAATCTTCTATTTCTTTTCTGTTATTATTTACATTTTAATATTTAAATGCATAAACTTTAATTTCCCTTTCAAAAACTACAGTTAAGTGTCTATCTCTCCTTGAACGGGACAAAGATATTACAGTTTTCTTTCTACTTTCTTCCACATTCTGAAATTTTATATTTTTAATTTTTAAAAGCATTGACACCATAAAATAGTGAAATATTTGTTATGACTTGCTTTCAGGCAGCTGCTCCCTTCACTCTGTGAATTCAGGGTTCATGTTCCTGACACATGTCTTTTCCTTGGGACACATCCCTTAATTACTTGAGAGACAGTAGTACAGCTTCTGATCATACACAGCTGAAGGTGTTCCTGTTGACAGCATGTTTCCAGCTATTTCCATGCTGTGGCGGCAGCGAACGTTAAGACGGGAGCAGGGCTCTGGAGAGCACGGTGTGGTGTGCAGACACCCCGGGCCCAGTCGGTACCCTGTCTCAAGGCCAGGGGAGGCTGAGACCGTCTTCCTGCTGTGTGACTGGGAATAATACACAACTCTAGAGTCAAGGTGGGGCTTCTCAGAGCTCAACTCTCAGTCTCCTTAGAACTCAAGTCAAGGCAGGGCTTCCCTTGTGGCTCAGCTGGTAAAGAATCTGCCTGCAATGCGGGAGACCCGGGTTTAATCCCTGGGTTGGAAAGATCCCCTGGAGAAGGGAAAGGCTACTCACTCCAGTATTCTGACCTGGAGAACTCCATGGACTGCATGGGGTCGCAAAGAGTTGGACACAACCAAGAGTCAAGGTACAGCCTTCGAGTCAGGGTGCTCCTCTACAATGCTCTATCTTAGGCTGCATTTTAATTGCTGTTAGAGACTGCAAACTCGGTTTTTCTTTTCTCCCTATTTCCTGATGTGGCTTTTTGTTCGCTTGGTTTTGTTTTCATTCTGCTTCACATCCAGCAGCCCCCGAAATCTCTGAACTCACTTCTGGGAAAACCTGGACACCAGTTCCTCAAGCAGGGCCGGTCTCTCCACCCGCTCCACAATCACTTCTGAAATACCTACTACAGAGACATGGAAACCTATGGACTTAGCCTTCATGGCTCAGCTTTCCTCTCGGACCTCCATTTCTGGCTCTCAGCTCTCAACTCCGGAGTTCCCAAGTGCAATCTCCCAATTCATCACTCTGTTCTTCAGCTACACAGAAGTTCAGTGCATGAAGTCAAGTTTCTGCTTCAATTTTGTTTCCCAATATCTAATCAATTACATTTTTGCCAAAGTGAAATATATATACTTTAACATGTCAAACAGTACTAAAGAGCCACACACACACACACACACACACACCTCCCCTCTGCACTTGGTCTTGCCCTTTTCTCCCAAAGTCCTGGGCCCTGTCACCTGTCAGGGACCCGTCTGCTTCTCAGGGTGTCCCCTCTGCAAACACACAGAGGGCTTTCCCTCCCATTCTTCTGTCTATCCTTCTGCTCCCAGAAAGATAACCAGGTCTCCGCTGCTGCCTCCTCTGCCTTCTCTGTCCTTAAACATTTAGGCCTTTCCAGTACTCTTCTCTCAATTAGTTTTCAAGAAGGTGAAGAAAAGAATATGCGTATTAAATCTATGCAGGGTCTCTATTCCATTTTTTCCTCATAAGCCCATTTCTCATTTCTTTTATCTTTCTGAATGTTTGAATAATGTATACTTGTTTGAAATCCTTTCCAGATCACTCCATTTCTTCAGATATTATTAAATTCTTCCATTTGCTGAATTGTTTTCTCTCATTCACAGCACTGGGCCTCCTCAATAGTTGAATAATTTTCCTGTAAGAGAATTCTCCCAGTTCTGTACATTCTTTATATTACATTTTGGTAAATAAATACATTCCTTGTAACACTAAGCAGGCACAAAGATTAGACTAGACTCAACAGAGACCCTGGTAAAGTCATCCAGAATGTTAATTCTTCACGTCAGGAGGGTAAAAACTGGTGGTCAGAAAGGAATAATGTAGCAAGAAACAGAATTACATGAGCATGAATAACAACAGGAAATTTTTCATTCACCTTGGTTAAAATCAGACTGCCAGTATTAACAGGTATTAACAATATTAATATTATTAATAAACAGTGTTAACAATCTAAACATTTTCTACAAATAACATCTAATCTTACCAGAAGTTAGTTTTTCAGTGAAATAATTAAAAGTCAGTTAAGGGAAGGTAAGGTAAGTTGCTCAGTCGTGTCCGACTCTTTGCGACCCCATGGACTGTAGCCTACCAGGTTCCTCCGTCCGTGGGATTCTCCAGGCAAGAATACTGGAGTGGGTTGCCATTTCCTTCTCCAGAAGATCTTCCCAACACAGAGATCGAACCCAGGTCTCCCGCGTTGTAGGCAGATGCTTTACCATCTGAGCCACCAGGGAAGTCAAAAGTCAGTTATCTCCTCAGAACAAGTCATTAGAGGAACAATTACAAACAACAGGGCGAACGGGAGGACTGATCTGATGGCAAGCCTAATTTTAAAGATCATCCTCTGTCCAGTTTCTCATCCTTAAGAGAAGAGCCCAGGCACTCAGGGTGACAAAGCCCTGGTTAAGACGCAGAGGCACCAGCTCTACTGAGGAATATGGGTGCACATCTCCTTAACAGAATGCCACCAGGAGTCAGAAGTCACCTCTATACAAGGGGCCTGCGGCTCCGAAGACGTGTCCCATTTCTATCATCCTAGGTCTTGTTCAGAAAACAAGCCTTAAAAAAGGCTCACAGATTACGGGGCCTTCTTCTCAGTCTCCTTAGAACTCAGGCTCTCACTTTCACTGCTTCACTCACTCACACAAACACCTACAAAACAAGGAGGGAGGTGCCATACCTCCTCCATTCCATCGGTTCTCTTGGAAGCTGCTGGGAAAGTGTCGGGTAAATGGAGGTAAATAAATTCTGATCTCCAGCACCTACAACAGGAATGAACAACTGTTAGGTAAATATAGGGAAAATGGGCTCTAAAACGTATTAATTGGTATTTTTAGACAATTTAATAATTTAGCAAAATGACATCACAAAACAGGTTGTTTTGTATCTTTAAAGAAGTGGTCTCTAGAAAAGCCAGCACTTGATCTAACTTCATGCCCACCTGGCCTCCCTGAGGAGATAAATTCTCCCCAAGAGCAAGAGGAGGAGGAAGAGGTCTGACAGCTAAGGAGGGCGGAGCTGGACCAACCCTGCCCAGCCGTGTAACTGTGTCGGCTCCTACAGCCACTTCTTCAACTTGGATAAAACAGCCATGAAACTCCAGGCAGAAAAGGAAGCCAGGACAAGTGGATGTGAGTTTCTTCACCAAATTACAGCAGGCGCCAAGACACACAGGCTGCTCTCTGGTACCCAGGACACCAAACACACCTGCTCTCACTCGTTCTCATGGGAGCCCTGGAGGCAGATCCGACCACACACCGAGGAGAGAGGAGCTGCAAGGGCCCGGCGCTCCGAGTACACAGCTTGCTGGTGGCAGAGACCAGCGAGGAACTCGGGAGTCTCTGACTTCACAGCTCAGCTGTTAACTCAGCTCTTTCATCCCAGCCTTAACAGAACTGGAAAATCCACTTGGCTCTCCTAAAATGACAGTACAGCCACATCCTGCTTCAGCCTAGAAAGAGCCTTTCAATACCAGTGGCTCCGTCTCACACTCAGGAACCTCTACCGTTACGCGAAACCTTTTTCCAAGCTGCATTTATATTGATGGTAAAGAAATCATTGGGAAGTGATGTGGGCCACTGACATACTTACCTATTTTGCTACCACAAGCCTAAAAAAAAAGAAAACAAAAACAAGACAAACAAAATGGAACCTTTCCCAAACCACATAACAATGTCAAGTCACTACAGAGAGGAATGATGTTTCTGGGCAACTGAGCTGATCCTCAGAGAAGCAGTGAGGCATGGGGACTGGACACAGATGCTGGAAGGTTGACCACCTGGGTCCCTTCTGAGCTCCACCACCTACTAGCCGAATACGCTTGGGAAGACCATGTATCCTTTCTGTGCCTCAGGGACCATCTGTGAAATGGGAAAATAAGAATAGCTTCCAACAGGGCTATTGTGAGACTGAGTCAACACAATAACCTTGAACAAGGCCCAACACAGAGTAAATCGTTAATAAGGGTTACTATTAATAATTTATTGTTACCATAAAAACAGCTTTTAGGTTTTAACTCATTTTTATTGCATTCATGTCTTTGGTAATTGTCTTAGAAATCATTACAGTAAGAAAACCTTTAGTTAGCTTCTAATTTCTTATCTTTGAGTGCCAACTCCTGCTGCCTCTTGAAAAGGTTCTAGAATTAACATATTTTTAAAAAATCACTACTCTCTGCTAAAAAGAAATTAGGGCAACCACAGGGAAGCTTTCTTCTCTTTCATTTGGTTTTTTATATATATGCTCCTTGCAATAAAGTCTCACATAAAGGTACAAGTAACCTCTGCAACAGGGTAAACAAATGAAGTGCCTCCTACACACCCCCTTCTCAAGTGTCTCCCACAGGAAATCCTGTTATACAAGATAAAACTTGTCCAACTGGAGGCTGTAAAGTACCAATTTTTCTTACATTCAATCATGAAATAAACCTTTAATCTGTGTCCTAAATTTAATTTTAAAAGATTACAGGTCAATTAACCCATCTGTCAAGGGCAGAGACATCTTCTGATAATAACTGGGCACTGAACATGTGACCATTTGATCTCAGCCCCTGTTAAGGAGCTGAACTGTGTCCCAGCAAAACTCATACACTGAAACCCTAACCCCTCAGCACCTCTGTTATGTGACTGTATCTGAAAGAGGTGATTAGGTGAGAACAAGGGCTTTTGAATGGGCCCTGATTAAATCCCTTCAGAAAGAAAGTGAAGTCACTCAGTCATGTCTGACTCTTTGCAACCCCATGGACTGTAGCCTACCACGCTCCTCCATCCACGGAATTTTCCAGGCAAGAGTACTGGAGTGAGTTACCATTTCCTTCTCCAGGGGATCTTCCCGACCCAGGGATCGGACCCGGGTCTCCCACATTGCAGCCAGACACTTTACCATCTGAGCCACCAGGGAAGTCGATTAAATCCCTCAGGCATCCTTACAAGAGAAGATGTGGACACACGGTCATGTGGGCGGGAAGGACCACGTAGGGATGCAGCAAGAAGACATGGCCCCCGACAAGCCCCCAGAGGAGGCCTCACGTCCAGCCCTGCCGACACCCTGACCTCGCCTCCAGCCTCCAGACAGCGAGGAATAAAGCTCTGCTGTTTCAGCTCCCCCACCCCCAGCCTGGAGGGTTACCCCGAGCACCCGAGCAAACTGACACAGCACCTGCTTTTCATTCCTACCCACTGAAACCCTATGCTGACTGCACATGAAGAAAAGCCACCATGATTTTCTCAGAATACACGGCTATTATTAATGATAATACTCGCAAGTTTTTATACTGAGTATTATGGAAAACAGAGGGAAGTATCTTTGACAATGAGCTAGAAAGAGCCATAAAAGACAGACAGGAAAGAGCTTATATGTAAAACCTCAGAAGAATAAAATCTCCATTCACCTGACAGGTAATTAAATTAACAATGTGTATTAATACTTTGTAGTGCCCCAAAACAGCCCAACCAGTTAGCAGAAAAGCCACTGGAGTGCTGAGGCCTGAACTGTAAGAGCAACTTCGTTTTGATCCCCTGGGCTGCACAGGGGCATGAGAACAACAGGAGCTCAGCTGTCAGAATACAGCCACTAGAAGCAAAAATGAGGCTTAAGACAACGTGTTGAGAGAACTTTGTTCAGAAAACTACTGTGTTTATTTTTCTTTCTCAAGAGGGCTACTAAGATTCACTCGGACTTCCCTGGTGGGCCAGTAGTTAAGAATCCGCTTCCAATGCAGGAGACACAGGTGTGATCCCTGGTTATGGAACTATGATCCCACACACATGCTGCGAGGCAACTAAGCCCCATGTTCCACAACAGGAGATGTCTGAGAGAAAGGCAGGCAGAGCCCTGGGTTCCTGACTACCTATGCCTCTCTTATGTCTGCCATTTGTGATCAGACTCTGGTCCACACACTCAGATATCTGAGGCAGACCTTCACTATTTTCTGAATTAGGACTGCATTCTCTGAGATTTTTAGAAGCATATATTTATGTATTAGTCACATAATTTTAAACTTTTTATTTTAAAAGCAGGTAAGAACTAATTAAATATGGCCAGTGTGTGTGTGGTAGTGAGGGGGAGGTGGTTTTTAAAAAAGATGATTTCAGTGACTTAAGTATATATGGGTCACATTTCAATAAACTCAGCTGAACATTTTCTTAAAATTTTAAAAACAGAAGGACTTGGGAACTCAACTATAAAATAGTTGACTTTCACCAGCATTGAGAAGACATTGACACATGTCCAACAGAATGCAAGTAAATACAGACAAAGATGTGTCGTTTTGATTTTCACGTGCTAGCAAGGTAACGCTCAAAATCCTTCAAGCTAGGCTTCAACAGCACCAGATGTACAAGCTGGATTTAGAAAAGGCAGAGGAACCAGAGATCCAATTGCCAACATCCACTGGATCACAGAAAAGCAAGGGAAAAAGAAAAAAGAAAAAGCAAGGTAATTCCAAAAACATATCTACTTCTGCTTCACTGACTAAGCTAAAGCCTTTTTGACTGTGTGGATCACAACAAACTGGAAAATTCTTAAAGAGATAGGAATACCAAATAGGAGACTTATCTGTCTCCTGAGAAACATGTATACAGGACAAGAAGCAACAAGTAGAACCAGACATGGAACAATGAACTGGTTCAAAACTGGGAAAGGAGTATGTCAAGGCTGTATACTGTCATCCTGTTTATTTAATTTATATGCAGAGTACATCATGCATGAATGCATCATTCATGGATGAAGCATTAGCTGGAGTCAAAACTGGGAAAGGAGTACATCAGGAAGAAATATCAACAACCTCAGGTATGTGGATGATACCACTATAACGGCAGAAAGTGAAGACCTGAAGAGCCTCTTGATGAGGGTGAAAGAGGACAAGGAAAATACTGGCTTAAAGCTCAACATTAAAAAAACTAAGATCACGGCATCCAGTCCCATCACTTCATGGCAAACAGATGGGGAAAAGTGAAAACTGGCAGCTTTTCTCTTTTGGGCTCCAGAATCAATGTGGACAGTGACTGCAGCCATGAAATCAAAAGACACTTCCTCCCTGGAAGAAAAGTGAAAGTGAAAGTCGCTCAGTGGTATCCAACTCTTTGTGACCCCATGGACTGTATCCATGGAACTCTTCAGGCCAGACTACTGGAGTGGGTAGCCTTTCCCTTCTCCAGGGGATCTCCCCAACCCAGGGATTGAACCCAGGTCTCCCACATTGCAGGCCGATTCTTTACCAGCTGAGCCACCAGGGAAGCCCAAGAATATCTGAGTGAATACTGGAAGAAAAGCTATGACAAACCTAGACAGTGTATTAAAAAGCAGAGATATCACTTTGCCGATAAAGGTCTGTGTAGTCAAAGCTATGGTCTTTCCAATAATCATGGAGAGATGTGGGAGTTGAACCATAAAGAAGGCTGAGTGCTGAAGAATTAATGCTTTCGAACTGTGATGCCGGAGAAGACTCCTGAGAGTCCCCTGGACTCTCCTGGACAGCAAGAAGATCAAACCGGTCAATTCTAAAGGAAATCAATCCTAATATTCGTTGGAAGGACTGATGCTGAAGCTGAAGCTCCAATACTTTGGCCACCTGATGCAAAGAGCCGACTCACTGGAAAAGACCCTGACACTGGGAAATATTGAGGGCAGGAGAAGAAGGGAGGCAGAGGATGAGATGGTTGGATGGCATCACTGACTCAATGGACATGAGTTTGAGCAAGCTCTGGGAGATGGTGAAGGACAGGCAAGCCTGGTGTCCCTGGGGTCGCAAAGAGTTGTAAACAACCTAGTGAATGAACAACAAAAAGAGACAGTAAGAAATTGGCTATTTTTGAAACAACTCTAATTTCCAAAGAAGTCAATTATAACTAAAAATAGAAACCTGTAGGCCAGACAGTCTTTTAGACCCAATACACCATCACTAAGATCAGAGTCTAAGCAGAGCAGAGTAACATGTCCAGACCAAGCCCAGGAGGGCACAGCAGACCCGCCCAGCCACACTCAGGGCCACTCACAGCTGAGGTCAGTCACACAGCATCGGCTTCACCCTCCACCAACACAAACAGCAATGGAAACTTTCACTTTCAATCATTTTTCTGCACAAAACTTTTAGGATCCACTAGAACTGCAACGTCACAAGGTTATTTAGTGTCAAAGCATTTTAAAATCCTGATTTTCAGTTAACAGTCAACTGCAACCAGAACAGAATCAGTCTTATGCTGATACTTAAAGAGCAGAGGCTGAGTCCAGGGTCCTGTTCTGCGTGAAAGAGCCTCCAGCAGAAGAAAGGCACATGAAGCTCAACCCTGCGGGAATCAACATCCAACCAAACCATGTGAACTGGCTCCGTATGGGGTGGAGGTTAGAGAGAGATTCCCATCTGCATCTCAGCAACACTGCGTGTCTAGACTAGGCTAACATAAAGGCACCTATACTCTTAATTGAGAAGAAAATATTTGTATCTCTGTTCAAAAAGCTATACGTTTGTTGTTGCTAATATAGCTGCAATATTTATGGTTATCCACTCCAGGGTTCTTGCCTGGAAAATCCCAGGGACGGGGGAGCCTGGTGGGCTGCCATCTACGGGGTCACACAGAGTTGGACACGACTGAAGTGACTTAGCAGCAGCAGCATATGCAGTATTTATGTATATGTAATATTTATGCAATCATTTTGTTTTAATTTTAAGATTTGATGATGACATAAGACTGCATTTAGCACTAAGCCATCTACAGAAAGGGCAGCGCAAATGGACGAACGTGGTGCGAGTGCACCAAAGCTACCAGTCATGCCTCGTGGGGAACAAAAGGTTAAACAGAAGAGCCACCTATTTGTTGGGAAGGACACAGGGCTTTCATACTTATAGACTCAGACATGTGCCAAGGGCATTCAGAAATTGACAGAATCGTCCTGCTCCCCTGGGGCCTGTGAACATGTTACATTACACAGTAAGGAAGAATCAAGGTTGCAGATGGATTAAAGCTGCTAGTCAGCTGACCTTAAAATAAAGAGATGATCCTGGCTTATCCGGACAGGCCCACTGTGCTCCCAAGGGTCCTTAGATGGGGAAGAGCCACAAGCACAGAGATGGCATCACAAGAAAGACCGAACTGGGGCCCAGAGAGAGAGTCAAGGGAGCAGGCGCCTCCAGCTGCTGGAAAGGGGATTCTCCCCTGGAGCCCTCAGAAGCAGCAGCCCTACCCATATCTCAGTCCAGAGAGAACCATGTCAGAATTCTGAATTCCATGACTCTGAGAAAATACCTCTGCGTTACTTTTAGGCACAAAGTCTACGTAATTTTTTACAGCAGTCACAAGAAACTGACACAACCATGAAAAGTAAAGTCATGGGACTGATTTAAAACAAAGAAGGAAAAGCATTTGAGTTGCCATTCCCCGTCCCTCCCCCCCCCCCAATCTATGTACTACTCCCAATCTGGTGATCCGGGAGGACTTGCTATTAGCACTAGAGGGTTTGGCCCCAGGTGAGAACAAGCTGACAGAAGTCAGAGGAGGGACCACTCGTTTACTGCGCAGTTGCTCTTGCACTGTAAGCACGCTGCTCAGTCCCCCGGAGTCCTCCCAGCAGCCCGAGGGCCACCCCACACAGGGAAGCCCGGGCACCCACGGCTCCCCGCCCAGGTGAGTCCAGCAGCTCGTCAGCGTAAAGCTGCCCACTCTGGACTCAACATTATGCACTGCTGCTGCAAGACGCTTCTCTCATTTTATTGTTTCCTGGGCTTCCTGGGTGGTTCACTGGTAAAGAATCAGCCTGCAATGCAGGAGATGTGGGCTTGATCCCTGGGTTGGGAGGATCCCCTGGAGAAGTAAATGGCAACCCACTCCAGTGTTCTTAAATCACAACCCGGCCCATCCTGCCATCTCAGCACTGGCTTTCCCGACAGGTCTGGTCACCAGCTTCCGCAGCCTGCCGGTGACAGACACCTGCTCGCTCTCCCCGAGCAGCTTCCCTTGCTCCTACACCCAGTTACGCAGCCAGCACCACCCTGCCCGCGGGCGTGGCCAAAGGGACGAAGTGCACTGAGGGTTAACCGAGTTCCAGGCTGGGAGTTTGCAGAAAAGAAACTACAGCCGATGCAGAGGCCGCCCGAGACAGAAAAAGTCCCAAAGTCTCCCTTTTTAAAGAAGAAAGACAAGATAGTAATGACCTTCTCTAGCACTCAGAGACCACATTAGACCCCAAACCCAGGAATTTACCAGAAAAAGAAAGACTGGATAAGTGCATCTATATATAAGAAGACCCAAGAATCAGCCTTTGAAAGTTTACGTATTTTTAAAATACAGGGAATGCAGTCAAGCTGCAGCCGTTTGAATTACGGCATTTGCGATTCAGAAGGACATCTTGCTCGCTCCAGGCACACCTGGACCGGAGGCTTCTCCCAAACTGCTCTTTCCCTGGATTTCCTCACCTCCTTAAAAGTCCGTTTGAAGATCACTCACTTTCTCAATGGGGTCTCACTATCATTTTCAAAAGCAGCACCGTTTTGAAGGGGGATTTAAACTAGCGAAACTGTGCATACCACAGCCTCAGCAATCCTCACAGTGATAGACCCCAAAAGATACATGGAGAAAATACATTTGATTGCAAGACTGTGTCAAACAGCAAAAGATGAAACCATTCAAATTCCACTGATGGAGGGCCAGAGTAAACCATGGCATGCCGACATAACAGGGCTCTAGGGACTGTAAACAGGAGAGTAACCACCTCTACACTCTCTTCTCCCAGAAATCTTTGGGGAAAGCAAAGTCAGGAATGTGTGTGCAGTTTGCGATCTCTTATCTAAGAAAGGGGAATACTAATACAACATGTATGACTGTTTCCTACAGGAGACGCTTCAGGTCAGGGAGGGGCAGGGCAGAGAGGACAAGGCTACACACGAGATTGTTGCACTGCTGGTGGCAGTCACAGGGCTATCAGAGGCTGTGTGAGGTGGACTGAGGGGGGCCCAGGACCCACAGCACCCGGATCACCTGGGCATCTGTGAGAGGGCCTCACTCCCAGCCCCCACCCCATCCTGCTCCATCAGAAACTCTGGCCCTCCACGAGCACTCCACGGGACTCTGATCCTGTCTGAGGACCTTGCTCTATCATCCCCAAGCATGCCTGAAACTGGAAGAAAAAATACACGAGAGAGAGAGAGCAGGGAGAAAGCACATACAGAGGACAGAGCAGTTAAATAAAGCCCTGAAGTCCTGAATTTGAACTGAAAAGATCAGAGTGAATTTAGAGCCCAGCTCTTCCCCCTATAAAGGCCCAGCAGCACCTAGAAGCCCAAGCACACAGACTGGGATCTCCAAATACCATCTCCCACCAGAAGGAATCAGGGCTCCCTGAAGAAGGGCTGATTCCAGGGCCAGAGCAGGAAATGCACAAAGTGAGTCTGGAACATCATGTCACACCAGAGAGCAAAGAAACTAAAGATTCCTACAACAAGGATTCCTACACCTCAGAAGCCAGCTGGCAAACAGACACAAGGCACACCCTAGACTCTTCAACAAGCGATAAGGAACCACAGAGGGTGAAAGGGAGACTAAGATTTCAAGACAGAATGAAAACATCAATCTAAAAACCTATCGACACTGAATAATTTAAAGAATTTTTTTAAAAAAGACATTTCAGACACACTGGAAATGTAAACACTCAATATTCGATACTAAGGAATTGTATTTTTAGACGTGATAAAGATTTTGCAGTCATGTTTTTTAAAGTCCTTATCTTTCAGGGCTACAGGCTGTCTTAGCTCAGGCTGCCATGATAGAACACCCCAGGTGGAGTGGCTTAAACAATGCATACAACTGTTTCCCTCCTCGTTCTGGAGGCTGAAGACCAAGGTGCCTCCTTGTGGCTTCCCAGGGAGGGCTCCCCCCTTGCTGACTTGCTCTCTCAGCCTCTCCTCCTCTTATGAGGCCGATGACGAGGTCCCCACCCATGTGATCCAAGCCAATCCTAATTATCTCCCAGAAGGTCCCGTCTGCAAATACGACCACATTAGTGGTCTGGGCTTCAGTGTAGGAATTTGCGTGGGGCATACAAATCTGCAGTCCACAACACATACAGGTACTGATAAATGTTCCATGCCTGAGATTTGCTTCAAAATAACTACAGGACTGGAAGAAATGGGCGGGGGTATAAAGAACCAAGACTGTCCACTTTGTTGTTGAAACTGAGTGACAGGCTTGGAGGGGTTCTTCATACTATTTTTTTTTAATACAAGTTTTCAAGCTTCTATAATAAAACGTTTGAGATGTTAACAATTCTCCCATTTCTCTTACCCTTTTCTCTTTCTCCTTTCTTCCTAGCATACATTACCTATTACATGATATCATTTACCTTGTATGCACACAATCCACGCTCTCGCTGGAACGTAAGCTCTAAGACGGCCAGGAACAGATGCTGAGGACGTGCTCTGATGGTGAATCCAGGGCCTAGTTCTACACTAAACAACACAGGGCCCCCAAAGGTCAGGATATCCTACAGCAGATGGAGTGATGGCACTGGCTGTCAAGTTCTCAGAAGATGAATTTAATTTTAGAATCAGTAAGACTACACTAAAAACTGCCAGTACGGCTACCCTACTCAGTTCTTCAACTGCTGAACTAAAGAAAGTGATGTTTCGATTCTACTTAGCTGTATGACTAAGGCTTTCTCTCAGGGATAACTTGAGAGACAATCCCCTTTCTGTGTGGGCAGACGGAGTCTGATTCCCCCACCACTTGGCAAGGTTGCGGTGGACAAGGAGTCGGCCACCTTGGGCCCGGTCCTCGTTGCGTCACTAAATACTGAGGGGCCTTGGTCAGGCACAGAAACTGGCCCTCAGGTCTTCAGCCTCAAAATGACCTACCTGCTGGCCCTTCCTGCTTAAGTGCTTAAGGAACTTTCAAGCTGACCTAGCCAGACTAAGAGTGCCTACACATGGTGAGCTGTGAATGTAGTAAAAATTGTTACCACAGGCGTTACTGTTAGTTCTAAGACTCTACCTAAAATTGCAGCTCTGAAATGTATGCAACTACGTCTAAACACTAAACATATCTGTTGAAAAAAGGAAAAATTTCCAAACACGTGACATGACACTCCCTGGTGAAAGCAAGGTATAAGCCTGTTGTAGTTTCTTCATAATTTTTCTGTTCATTGTTTTTAAAAAATAATTTTATTTACTGATGCTGTCATTCATGTATTTTATTTCTGGCTGTGCTGGGTCTTCGCTGTTGCACAGGATTTTCTCCCATGGCGGAGAGGGGGCTTCTCATCGTGGGGGCTCCTCTCGTGGTGGAGCACAGGCTCCAGGGGGCGCGGGCTTCCACAGTGGAGGCACGTGGCTCAGCAGGTGCAGCTCGCGGGCTCTAGGGCACAGGCTCAGAAGTTGCGGCACACGGGCTCAGCTGCTTCATGGCCTATGGGATCTTCCTGGATTAGGGACTGAACCCATGTCTCCTGCATTGGCAGGCAGATTCTTAACCTCTGAGCCAACAGGAAAGCCCTCCCTGCTCACTTCTTTAAAAAATTTGGCAAATGAGGGCCTAAAACAACATTGAAGAATGAAACATCATGTAACGTGTGCAGGAAGCCAAATAAAAACATTTATTTTCTTGGGGGGAAAAAAAGGAAAGAGAGGTTCTATAACAGGTTCATCTTTTCTTAAGAGATCATCCCACCTTGAGTCAACATCTCAAGCCCAAAATTCCAGATACCATGGACATGCTCAGGGGTCAGGAGCACAGTAAGGACATGCCTCTAGACGGAGAAAGTGCTGTAAAACCAAAGACACATGAGGGACGCTGCCGACGTGCACCTGGATGCCAGTGCAGACGCCATAATCAAGGAGCTGACCAGCACCCCTAGACGGTTTGTCCACATCCCGACCCCCCCGCCCCAGGGCCTGGGAATGAACCTTATTTGGAAAAAGGGGTCTTTATAGATATGAGTAAGTTCAAGCTCTCAAATAAGATCATTCCGTATCATATACAGATGGGCCCTACATCCAATGACAAGAGGTCACTTGTCAGGTCAGATAAGAGGCAGAAGGGAAAACACAGGGAGAGAAAGCCATGTGAAGACGGCAGAGACTGGAGTGATGTACCTACAAGTCAAGGAACAGCAAGGATTTCCGGGTGCTGGAAAGAGGCAAGAAAGGACCACCTCCATCCCCAAGGCCTCAGGAAGAAGCACAGCCTTGCTGACACTTTGAGTTTCAACTTCCAGTCTCCAGAACTGTGAGAAAATAAATTTCAGTTGTTTTAAGCCACTCAGTTTCTGATAATTTGTTACAGCTATCCTAGAAAACTAATACATGTGGCGTAAAATACAAAAATCAAACGCACATCTTCCCTAGTGCTCTTCCAATCCATCTTTTAGATATGTTTTTGGCCACACCACTTATATGTTGAAATAAACACAGATGAACAGGAAATTCTCAAGAGGTACAAGCACGAAGAACCACGTAAAAAGAACCTCACTAATCATCAGGTGTATAACACCAAAACTATGATAGAAGATGGCCTTGGGCTGGGCAAAGAGTTCTTAGATACGATATTGAAAGCATAAGAGAAAAAAATGGGTAACTGGATTTAACATTTAAAATGTTTGCACTTCTGAAGACAGAGTAACTAAAAGACAACCAAAGAATAGGAGAAAATATCTGCAAATCACATATCTGATAAAGGAGTCCACACACTGGAATACTAGACAGCAAGAAAAGGAGGGGCCAGCTGTAGTTGGTGCAACACGAACGAACCTCAGAAACACTGCAGAGCGAGAGAAGCCAGAAAGAAGACTGCACGCTACACGACTCACTTCTGCGCGACGTCTAGAAAACGCCAGTCTATAGAGACAGAAAGCAGATCAGTGGTGCCTACGCCTAGGGGCAGAGATTAACTGCTAAAAAGCTCTTGGGGTGATGGAAATGTTCTAGAACTGAACTATGGTGATGGCTGCACAACTGTGAACATTTACTAACAGTCTGAAAAGTGTACACGTACAACGGATATTTATTTTATAATATGTAGACTAAAGCTCAATAAAGCTGCTCAGAAAAAGAAAAAACAAAAAACTATAACCTGTCCACTAGACTGGCAAAAATTAAAAAGATATCTCCAACCCAACAGGGCAGAGTATAACTTGGAGGGCAGCTTTTTCACAAGGCGATTCGGGCTCTCCCCTTCTGACCCAACAATTATACTTCTAGATTCCATTCTTCATAATGAAAATGTATTCCTGCTTTATTTATATACTTTTAAGGTTAAAGTTTCATTTCTAAAAGTTACAGCTGTATGTTTTTCAAAGGCTTCACCCAAATGCCAGGCTGACAGTCCCTCAATCCTAAATGCTCCAGAGCAGAAGCTGAATCACAGACCTGAGAATGCTTCGGTTTGTTCATAATTTCTCCTGACTTGAAGCAAAGAAACCATATCTGAACACAACTCAGAAGGACTATTTCCAACATTATGGGCCATGGAACTTTTCTTCTACTGGATTAATATGTATTTCCTCGATTCAAAAACCCCAAAGAGAAAATGCTCCAGCACCAAAACACAAAGAACCACCTAAGTGCATAGCAGTTTACCTGGAACCAAGTCTCAGCGGCCAGGACTCAAACTCTCCAAACATTTTCCTACAAAGCTATCTAATCTTGACAAAGACATGTATTTAAAGAAAGTAACTACACCATTAAAAGCTCCTACCTTACATATAACACAGTTCCCCCTTTAGAGTAATGTTTACTCACTTATTAATTTCCTCTACAAATATTTACTGAGCACCAACTACGTGCCCAGCACCATCCAGGTGCCACAAATACAGCAGTGAACACAGCAGATGAAGTTCCGAACCTCACATTCTATTCCAGGGCAGCCTGGGTTGTGGTGGAGAGCAACAACCACAGGGAAAAAAAAAAAAAAAAATTTGTCAGGGTGCTGAGCCAGAAGACTGAGCAAAGTCCAAGAGATGCCAAAGGCTCACAGGCCTGGGAGGTGGCACATGAGCAGCCCCAGTGCGAAAGGGAAACACCGAGGGGGTCAGGAGAGCGACAGGACAGGGGCTGCTGGGCCGTGTGGTGTGTGCGGCCCGGCCAGGAGGCCAGCTGGGGGTGGAGATGGGGGACATGGACAGAGGGTCTCAGAGCCCACAGGAAGCCCTGAGAATACTATCCTGAGAAGGTGGGTGGCCCCTGGAGAGGAAGAAGCCAAGGAATTATGTGACAACTTCTCTCTTGGAGGGACTGCCCCCAACCCCAGAGAGAATCAGCTTCAAGGGTAAGGCCAGAAATGAGCCGGGCAGCTGGAAGGCTGCAGGGGTCCAGGGAGAGGTGAAGGGGGCCAGGGTTTGGGGGAGCAGCAGTGAAGGCAGAGAAAAGGGGCTGAATTCTAGATCAATTTCAAAGATAAAATGGTGTTTGCTAGTAGACAATATTGGTTATGAGAGAAAGAGAGAAGTCAGAATGACTCCAAGGTCATCAATTTTAAATTTAAAAACCAAGTATTCTCAAAGAGCAAAATACTGCGAATACACTTAAAAGTCACATTAAGCACAGTCCCACGGGGATGACCTGACTGAAAGTGGGGAACGAAGGGAGTAAAGGCAGAAGGGAAGGTGAGGGGAAGGAAGGGGCGACAGGGAGGATCTGTGGGGGCCCGTGCCCGTCATCCAGACCCCCCAGGCCAGAGCAGAGGGAGGGAGGAGCATCAGGGAGCCCTGGGGGGCAAGGCACCAGCACGCCGTCAACTGGCAAAAATCTGTTTTTAGACAAGAAATTCTCAGGTGAGTCACTTGCCTTTTCAAGAAAAGGTGACCAAGGCCCTTCCTACCTCTCGAGTGGACCAGCCAACTGGCTGTCTGCTCCCCTCCAGCCCAAGACTGCCTCCTGCATGGTGTGTGCCATGTTTCTTTCAAAGAGCTTAAAAAAACTCAGACCCTGAGTCTTATTGCACAAACCAAACTTCACTGGAAACTCTTCAGGAACACATCTTACAAATCAAGCCCATGAGCTGAAGTTCAAATGGAAAAGGAAGTTTTTCGCATCTAAATGACTGATTCAGATCCACCCTAGAGTTGGGCTAACATACTAGTAACATCGGTTCCCCAGATGCCCCAGGGTACCGCAGCAAACCCACAGAGGCCCAAAGGGTGTCCCAAATCTACAAGGGGAACAGCAGTACCAAGCCATCCCAGGCCCCAGGAGAGTCAGTTTCAGTACTACATCGGTTGTATTTCTTTCAGTGACATCATTATCATCACAAAACAGGGGAGCTGTTGTGATGAAAGGCAAGTACCACCCCACCCCACCCCAAGTAAAGCGAGCCACTGCGTCCAATCTGATCCCCCGGTTAGAGAGGTTGCACAGTGCCCAACAGGTGCAACCATCCCAATAGTATGCTACTGTGGTTATCTAAGACAGAAGTAAAAAATTTTCTTCCAATTTATGTGTATTTTTTTCAAATAACTTCTGTTAAGACATAATACTTAATAAAATTACTTGAATCTACTTAATAAATGGAATTACTAAGTGCTCTTCTGAGTCTAGAAGTGCCATGAAAACACCACTGAAGACACCAAAGCCACCATGGAGAGAGAAACTGAGGAATCTCTGCTGAGAAGCTAACATTTTTTGCACATTCATCATTCTTCTGAGTACTTTACACAGACTCATTCAAGCCCCTATCAACTCTCTGTGACTGGCACCGTCCCTGACCCTGGGTCACAGGTGAGGAAGTCATCACACAGTAAACCACGCCTGCTTTTACCTGCGCACAGATGGCAGCGCCTTCTAAAGCCAGGGAGCACAGGCAGTAACTCCTCCAACCATGGCCCAAGGAACTGCGGTCTCCTGAGGAGACACATTCCGCCCCCCTTCTCAACTGTTACTTCTCTGCTGACTTAAGAAGGCACTGTGGACCAAGACCTGCATTTAAGTGTATCAGTTTAAAAAGAGGACATTTTAAGTTACTTTTCCAACAGTGAAACTGAGAGTGGTTAAATCACAAAGGCCACACTTTTATGCTTGGTAGAAAATCACAACCGTGCGAATTTAAAACCTTTAACCCACAGGGAGAGAAAAACAAACTCCAGCCAGGTACAAAGTGTTACAGATCTACTCATTTCTTCTATCTTTTCCCCCACTATGAAAATTCATAATGTCATATCCAGAATTCTAAATATAGAGACAGAAAAATTAAAGCGGCAACATCCAGTGCAACTGGGTGAGAACAGATCATCATTTGGATGGAACACTGCTATTTTTCAGATACTACACAATCTCATGTTGATGCTTTCGAACTGTAAGGCTGGAGAAGACTCTTGAGAGTCCCTTGGACCGCAAGGAGAACCAACCAATCAATCCTAACAGAAATCAACCCTGAATATTCATTGGAAGGACTAATGCTGAAGCTGAAGCCCCAGTATTTTGGCCACCTTTTTCAAAGAGTGGACTCACTGGAAAAGAAGGGGGGCAGCACAGGATAAGATGGTTAGATAGCACCACTGACTCAATGGACATGAATCTGAGCAAACTCCAGGAGAAAGTGGAGCACAGGGGAGCCTGGTGTATCACAGTCCATGGAGTCACAGAGTCGGACACAACTGTTCAGTTAGCAACTGAACAACAATTCTGGGTAGGATACCAACAAATCAGTGAAATTACCATAGCTTTGCCTACTAAACCAGACAGCTGGAAAGGAAACACCTCTTTCCTAACGTATCCTTAGATCAGAAACCCCAGTCTTTATTCCAAAGCAGAGAACTGATCCAGTGAAGAAAAAAATCGAAGCTCCAACTTAAATTTAGACTGAATGGATCTGCTGAATTGGTTTCAATTTCACGGTACATCTTTCATGATTAGTAAATTATGCTATAGATGTTCAAATTGCTACGGCCAGGTGATTCATCACCCAATGTCATCACACCAGCAGCACCCCTGAGAGCTCGGAGGACAACCCCGGGCATTTCAGACACATCTCCCAACACTGAGACGTTTCTGGAACTTCCCAACCCTGGAAGTCTAAGCAAATCCTTGACTAAGGTGGTCACTCTGCACCAGAGGCAGTTTGGGCAGTGGCTCTGGAAAATTTTAATCATGAACTGAAAGTCATTAAAACTTCTAGATAGCTTCAGAATATTATTAAAATAATTTAACAAGGTTTTCAAGTAATGATGTATCCTGTTTACCCCTAATCTCTGGGGACTTTTCCCTCTTCTCACAGTTGCAAATAAATAGTTCTTAAATTTATCTGAACCAGTAACATTCTACATTCTTCTCAGAAAGGCTGATGCACAATTCATTCAAAGTAAAATGTTCTAAATTCTATGAAAAAAAATCTGAAAATGAGTTATCAACTCTGCTGTCATTTTTACAATGAACAAACACAGACTTCCTGAGGGTGCAATGGCTGGAAAAAGTATTAAACAGACTTTTGAAAATTAAAATGCTGCTAAGGGAGCTATGTACACAACAGCCAAGCCTCCGGATGGACTTTTAAAGCAGTTTTTCTGCTACCTTTATCTACCCTGCTTAGACTAGGGGCTCCCATCAAGCGTGTGCTGCAGAAGGACTGGAACAAAACGAAGAAAATATGACGCAAAACCAGGACAGCAAGTGCTTACTGGAGCTCCAGTCCAGACACACCAAAATGTAATTTCAAGTGTGAACTATGAAGTCAGCTCTTCTAAAAGTTAAAAAAATTTAAATTTAAAAAGATCTTTTTTATTTTTCAAGCTAACTTTCTCTGAAAGTTTACTGAAGCCGCTAATGAATGAATGGTTGTGCCTTTGAAAACAGAGATACCAGTACAGACAACAGCTTTAAACACCGGAAAAACCTCCACCAGTGTAGCTTTTACAGTAAATCTGTAGAAAGGAAACTTTCCCAGAGTTGTCTGTCATGTATGTGAAATGAAACTAAACATGTCACATGTATCTCTAACACCATGAGGACAACAATCTCCCCACTGAGTCAAGGCTGAACCAACAGAGCTTTAGGAACCTTCTCTTCAAGTATGTATTTACACAATGCCTACAGAAACACGGCTAGAAAAATGGAAGCTAAAGGCTATGAGGTATAATGAGACATCTGGATGTCTCCACAAGTAATACTGATCCAGCACTCAGAGCACGGAGGACACTTAGGGAGAAGTCCCCAGGATCTGGGAGACACTGAACCCGAACACGAGCACCACCCAAGTTTGGCTCCTCTTCCCTCAGGATACAGAAAGCACCTGGGGATTAACTGCAGGGCCTCCAGATGACCACTGCATCCACCTGCTCCCTCAGACTGAAGGTGCAGTCCTGAGTAAGACTTTCAGTTGGTAAGTGTCCTGGTGAAAAGGGAAAACCTGGCTGAATTATGCAAGTGTCTAAATTCAGATGTGACAACAATCCATTTTCCTAAGAAAGTTTATCAGCTAAACATAAAGCAACAAAATCTGACTTTAAATATACAGTTTCTCAGCAATATGACAAGAGGAAACACACAAGGAGAGTATCCATTAATCCGAAAAAAAAAAGTGAAAAAGAATGAGAGAGAGAAACTTTAACTTTTAAAAGGATCTTCTACCTACAGAACTGTCTGCTATGGCCTAAGGGCCTGCCCCCGGATGTTGCTATAAAAAGTGCTTCCTTTCAAAGTATAGAAGACCACCTGAAAAAAATAAACTGACGACAAAAGCACTGTCAAAAGTCAAAACTCCTAATAGCCTGAAATATCTCTCTGCAAGTCAACAAAACGTCAGCCAACATTTCAACACTTTCCATAAACTCACTGCTTTTGAAAGTACTGAATTCTGAGGTCACGACTGTAAATATTAGAGGGAATTTTGTAAAAGAAAAACAGTTCTTTGTGGGTGCATAAATGTGGCACAAAAAAAAACAAAAAAAAAAAACAAAATAAAACACTTGACAGCCAAAACGTCGAGACACCGGTCCAGAGCGCTGAGAGCTCGCCGAACCTTTACACGCCATCTGTGAAATGGGTCTTTGCTCTGTGCCGGCGTCGCGGGCGGGGAAGTCCTGGCCCGCGGTCCCAGCCAGGCAGGGCCGGCTGTGCACGGCTCTGCCGGGCGTCCTGCGTCTCAGACCCACCACTTAACACGTTCCTGAAGTGCACACCCCGTCTCCTAACAGCACAGCCGCACGCAAACTTCGTCCACGCTTGTGACCGAGCGCCGGGAGACCCGCTGCGGGGTCGGAAGGAACAGTATGCCCGGAGGAGACAGTCTCCGCCGCGAAGGACGGGCCGCGAGGGGCAAGCTGACGACCCTGTGGCCGGACGGGGCTCAAGGGGGGGGCCCCTCGGGGCGCACCTCAGTCCGGCCCGCCCCGCCTCCCCGGCGCTATCAACTGCAGCCGAACAACCTGGAGGGCGTCCCCGGTGAGGTCAGAGGTCGCCTCCAGGAGAGCTAGGAGATCGGCCCCGGGGAGGTCGGAGGTCGCCCGCGGGGTTAGAGCTTCGCCGCAGCCGCCGCCCCGGCCACACCTCTATTCCAGGAAGTGGCCGGGCCGGAGCGCGGGGCCCAGGAGCCGACGACCTGGGCCGCGCTACCAGCCGCGACCGCCGCCCCCTCCCGCGCCGCCGGGCACTCACAGGTGACGATGGGCTTGTTCTCCATGGTGTAGATCACCGGCGGCAGCGGCTCCTCAGGGGCGTCCATGGGCGTCCGGCGTCACCGGCCTGGCCCCTCGTGCCCCATGGGCAGCCCGAGGCCGCGCCGGGCCAGCCCAAGCCTGAGCGGCGCCGCAGCCGCCACAGCGACGTCCGCCCGGCAGCGCTAAGCAGCTCCAGAGCCGGCCGTCCGCCGCCGCCGCCGCCGCCGCCCGCCGGCCGCATCCACTTCCGGTGCCGGCGCGCGGCGGGTACCGCTTCCGGGGCGCGCTCTTTAAAGGGGAGGCCTTTCCGCCGTGCGGGCGCAGCCCTCCAATGGAATGGTAGCTGGGGCTGCGCGAGGATTGGTGGAGCGCTCCTCTGTGCCTGGGGGCCGAAGCACCCGTGAGCCGGCCGTGGGCAGCTGTCCACGGGCCCCTGCCGTAGAGGCTGGACGGCCGAGAGCCGCCACCCCAAGCCGGCACCCTCGGGCAGACTGGGCTGGCTTGGAAAGGGCCGCCCAAACTCGCCGCCGTGGAGCGCCCAGGATCATCGCCCCCGCCCTGCCCCCACGCCGCGTGCCCGACGGCGAGGACCGACTCAGGGGTCGCTGACAGCCGCGTGCGGACACGGAAGCCACCTGGGGGTCAGTAACACTGACTCATGGACCCGGGAGTCACCAAGAACAGCAAGTGAACATGGGCATGCCAGTTTCTCACCGGTGTGGGACTGTGGCCCATAACCTAGCATTGTTATCTTTACCAAAGACCTGATGCCTGGGGGGGATCAGTTAAGACACCGGGTTAATTCCCACCACTGAGCAAATGGCAGTTACCCCTTGCAAAACTCTTGGTCTTGTGTTTCTTGTTATTCTGGTTTTATGAAGTAACATTGCTGCCATGAAGTAGAGCAAGATTATATACCTTCTCGATACAACCTGAACTCTTCAGCACCATCTCCTGGGAGGTCGATCCCCACAAATCCTCTCCCTCTGGTTGGAAGCAACCATCTCTGAATTTCCACAACTCTGGTTTCCTGTCTCCATGGCACTGAGAAGTTCTTACAGTAGGGGTTGCCTTTCACTTTTGTCCCCAATCCGCTCCCCTCTCCATACCCACCAGGGCCTTCCGTGGCTTGTGCACCTTTGGGGAATGCACAAAATAAAACCTTACTTTAACTGCATGTACATTTCTAATGAAAGGGAAGTAGGTTTGGGATACCTTTTACAAAAGCAACAAATGTATGTGAAACAGTATGAGTGTGAACACAGTTGCTAAACGTGTGTGCGTAGTGTGTGCTCTGTGGGTGGGTGAGCAGGCAGAGGGCAGAATCCTGGACAGCTGGAGCCTGTGAGGCAGAGCACCGATCTCAGGATGGGGAATGAGAAGTCTGTGGGGGGTACCTTGTATGTGCCCCATGCCAGCTGGCCTCAGCACTTTCTGGATGAGATTCCAAGAGACCCACTGAGAAGAGAGTGAGAAGAGGGCAGAAGTCCACAAACTTGATGATAAATGTTGACTTACAGATTCAGAAACTCAGGACAACTTCAGTAGGGTACCCGCAAATAAAGTTGATAGGGACAGAATGAAGGGACAAAATAGGTGATTAAATAGTTAATCCCACTAGTAGATTGTAAGTAAAAAGAACATGGTTGACCCCTGTAAGTTAATGATTACTCGAGAAAGCAGGTTTGCTTAACAACAAAATCTTGCAACAGAAACATGAGACATACCCCCAAACAACAAAACAATGGTGACATGAAACCACATCCCACCCAGTGAGCTGAGTGAGTTAGTAGCCCCCGAAACATGTTCTTTGGCCCCTAAGACAAGTTTTTTACACAATGCCCACAAAAAGATAAAATAACAGTAGAAAATGGGGCCTGCACGCTGCCCAATGGTGTCAACCGGTCAGTGACCCCGAACCAAGCTCTATGCACACAGAAAACAATCATTTATGGGAAGGTGACTTCAAAATAAAACACCTTCATTGTACTGAGACCTGAAAATATTTTTCCAAAGTGCTATGACAGTCCTGGCCTGACCATCTAGGAAGGGACAGGTAAACTCCCCTGCCCCACCTGGGGAGGAACTGATGACGGAAACATGGCATCTACTCGAGAAAGACAGAGAAGTTCTCTCCTCCCCACTTTTCCTTTGATGAGAAAACTGTGTCCGCTAAATTATCAGGGTGTGGCATTTCTCGTGCGCCTGCTTGTAAGTCTCACAGTGTCCTGTTCTAATAAATCACTTCTCATCTACCACTTTGCTCTCACTATATTCTTCTCTGCAGAGACATAAAGAACTGTGGTCCCGGAGCTCTTCAGAGCACCCCCTGAAGTAACACCAAGTAGTCTCAAAATCATACCTAGGCACACTGTGGTCAAACTGATGAAAACCATAAAGAAAAAAGTCTTGAAAGCATCCAGCCAAGAAAAACAAGTTACTTTCAGGGGGAAAATGATAAGAATTTCCACCAAATTTGCACCACACAAAAAACCACTGTATAAACCTTTAAAGGGCCGAATTTTAAAAACTCAGCCAAAAACTATATGTCCAGCAAAAAAAAAAAAAAAAAACTGTAAAAAAAGAGAACAGATAAAGCTATTTCCTGATAAAGTTGAAAGAATCTGTGGCCAGCAGGTAGAGACTACAAGAAATGCTTTCCGTTCAGTTCAGTCGCTCAGTCGTGTCCAACTCTGTGCGACCCCATAAATCACATCACGCCGGGCCTCCCTGTCCATCACCAACTCCCATAGTTCACTCAAGCTCACGTCCATCGAGTCGGTGATGCCATCCAGCCATCTCATCCTCTGTCATCCCCTTCTCCTCCTGCCCCCAATCCCTCCCAGCATTAGTCTTTTCCAATGAGTCAACTCTTTGCATGAAGTCATCAAAGTACGGGAGCTTCAGCTTTAGCATCATTCCCTCCAAAGAACACCCAGTGTTGATCTCCTTCAGAATGGACTGGTTGGATCTCCTTGCAGTCCAAGGGACTCTCAGGAGTCTCTTCTGACACCGCAGTTCAAAAGCATCAATTCTTCAGCCCTCAGCTTTCTTCACAGTCCAACTCTCACATCTATATATGATCACTGGAAAAACCATAGCCTTGACTACACAGACCTTTGTTGGCAAAGTAATGTCTCTGCTTTTCAATATGCTATCTAGGTTGGTCATAAGTTTTCTTCCAAGGAGTAAGCGTCTTTTAATTTCATGGCTGCAGTCACCATCTGCAGTGATTTTGGAGCCCCCCAAAATAAAGTCTGACACTATTTCCACTGTTTCCCCATCTATTTCCCATGAAGTGATGAGACCAGATGCCATGATCTTTGTTTTCTGAATGTTGAGCTTTAAGCCAACTTTTTCACTCTCCTCTTTCACTTTCGCTTTAGGATATTATTTTTTTTGGTGGGGGGTGTGGGGCGGAATTCCCACTTTAGGATGCTCTTGAGAGTGAAAAAAACAATATATCAATAATACATTGGAAACTTAGATGTATGGGAAGGAAAGGATAGCCCTGGAAATAATCAACAAACGGGCAAACATAAATTATGCTTTTTTTCTTCTTCCCATAGGTTCCTTAACAGACAACTGACTGTTGAAAGCATGCTTAATAACTTTGTGTGATGGTTTTAAAGTGTATATAGAAGTAGATGCGGGACTTCCCTCGTGGTCCAGTGGCTAAGACTGTGCTCCCAGTGCAAGGGGCATGGGTTCGATCCCTGGCCAGGAAGCTGGATCCCACACGCCACAGCTAAGACTCGGCACAGCCAAACAAATAAATACTTTAAAAAAAAGGGTAAATGATATGACAATGACAGTACAAAGGATGGGTGGGTAAAGGACATCACACATTTGTGAATGGGTTACATTGTGAAGTGAGAAATTTCAGGTGTGAGGTGATAAGTGGGACATGAGAAATGTGTATATGAAGAGGTGTGTGTGTGTGTGCTCTGTCATGTCCGACTCTTTACACCCCCCTGGACTGTAGCCCACCAGGCTCCTCTGTCTATGGGATTTCCCAGGCAAGAACACTGGAGTGGGTTGCCATTTCCTTCTCCAGAGGAAATAAAATGGAAGAATAAAAAATATTTGTCCAATCCAAAAGGAGGCAGGAAAGGAACAGCTGAAGAAGAAAAATCAGGGAACTGAGATTCTGCAAGTCTTGCAGCATGACCAAAACTTTAAAAAAGTGAAAGAGATTCAACACAAAGAGCCAATTATCACATGAAAAGATGCCCAACATCCTTTAGGTATCAGGGAAATGCAAATTGAAGTGACAACAACGTATCACTTCACATCTACTCAAATAAGAATCGTAAAAATGAAATGAAATGAAGGATACCAAATGTAGACTCCAAGGCCAGGTCTCCACCTCTTAATCTATTCTAACAGAGAAGGAAGTGCCAAGACTCTGAAAAGACAGACACTAAAAATTCTTCCTTCACGGCAATGCTGTGTCCTGGCCTCACCGGCCAACCCTTGTTTGGAAAAATTTTCTTTCTGGACAGAGGGAAGGGGAGGTCAAAGTTCTTCCAAACTCTACCAGGCAACACTCCAGCTCACGGGTGGTAAGTGAGCTGTTTTTCCCCTAAGCAGAGGAAAAACAGAGGTTTTATTTTTCACGTGGAAATTTAGAAAATGCTTGAATTTAGTACACATTCTGGTTTAGTGATCCCTTTTAATACTGGTGAAAATGATGCTATTCCTATTAATTGATGTCCGCTGAATGTTTTTGTTTTTTCCCTGGATCCTTTTCTCCTGAGATAGCATTTGCTTTTTCAAAGGTTGCTGGAACTGGAGCCCAAACAGTCTTTCCTGGTAGCCCATTACGCCGTCTCCAGGCTGCAGAGAGCCTGATCAATTATGTATTGGGATATTGCAGATGCTTCGTCTAAAGGGAGGCCTCACAGAGTTTGCTCTGCCCCACCACGCAGGCCCTCACCACAGAGGACTGCACCACAACCGAAGGCCAGGCAGCAGCTGCTCACAGCAGATTTATTCCTAGTAGCTGAAAACTGGAAACCACCCAGGTGTCCTTTGATGGGTGACTAGTCTGACAATGTGTGGTCCATTGGCACCGCGGAAGACTATGCAGCAAAAAGACGTAAAATGTTGTTATACACAACCACCTGGCTGGATCTTGACAGAATTGTGCTGAATGAAAGAACTCCAGTCCCCAAAGGCTATATATCGTAGAATTCCACTTCTGGAACACTTGAAAATGACAAAATTATAGACATGGAGAAGAGTTTAGTGGCTGCTGAGGGTTAAGGAGGGGTGGGGTAGGGAGGGAGTGGATGTGCCTACAGAAGGGCTGGAGGGGCCCTGTGGACACCAATGTCCTGGGTCTGGACAGCATTGGTGTCAGCTCCCTGCTGTGATGCTGTGCTAGAGTTTTATAAGACACCACCATTGGCGGAAACTCGGGAAAGTTTACCAAGTCCAGGCTTGCACTACGTACCGCTCAACAAGCCAATAAATAAATAAATAAATAAATAAATAAAGAGACCAGCAGAAAGCCAGCAGACTGAGGACAGGGTGGACTAGTGTCCCAGAGAGCCATCTTGCCCAGCTTCATCTTTTTTTTTTTTTTTAATATTTACTTATTTATTTGACTGTGCCAGGTCTTAGTTGGGGCACTCGGGATCTTTGATTGTAGTTTCAGCATGTAGGATCTAGTTTCCTGACCAGGGATTGAACCCGGCACCCCCCCACCCCCCGCCCCCGTGGCATTTGGAGCATGGAGTCCTAGCCATTGGACCACCAGGGAAGTCCCATTGCCCAGGTTTAGATGCTAGTTTCTTTCACAGAGCAAAATGGGGAGGCAGGGAAGAAAAGATTAAAAAAAAAATAAACAGCCCTAAGTTGTTGCAACTACTTCCGCCTTCCAGCCAGACTCCCATTTCTTCTTTCCTGCAGCCTTTTACAGGTGGTCCTGGTCAGGGTGTTTCCTGTGAGCTGACAAAAAAAGGTATTTCAGTTTAACCTCAGGCATGAGAGGCAGGTCTCCTGGAGTTGGGCGACTATGTGTACTTCAAGCAATAGGCAGCATCCCTTTAGTGACTAACACAGGTTAAAGTAAAAGATCAGCACAGAGTCAGATTGGGCTTCCCTATTATGTAAAGGGTGTGTGGGACCTCTCCACAACAGCATATGAATCTACAGGATCTCTAAGTGGAATTTTAGTAAACTCACCTGACTCTGAAGCTGTAACATACAGAGAACCCAGCTAGTGAACACTGCCATTTCGTGGCACTCCGGCGCTTCTCCCTGCGCTTCCTTCCCTCACCTGGAGTGCAGGAACACTGTCGCCTGTAGCGCTCTGAGGAGTGGTCCTGACCTCAGGACAAGTGTTTCCTTATACTTAATCCAGACTTCCGTGAAAGGTAGCTTCAGGGGAGCACATGGTCCACAGAGGGAAATAGACATAGAAAAGCTACGACAAACCTAGACAGCATAATGCAGGAACATCACTCTGTCAACAAAGGTCCATAGAGTCAAAGCTATGGTTTTCCCAGTAGTCATGTACAGATGTGAGTGTTGGATCATAAAGAAGGCCGAATGTCAAAGAACTGATGCTTTTGAATTATGGTGCTGGAGAAGACTCTTGAGAGTTGCTTGGACTGCAAGGATATCAAACCAATCAATGCTAAAGGAAATCAACTCTGGATATTCATTGGAAGTACAAGAAACATCAATGTACTCTTGCCTGGAAAACCCCATGGACCGAGGAGCCTGGTAGGTTGCAGTCCATGGGGTCGCTGAGTCGGGTACAGCTGAGCGACTTCACTTTCACTTTTCACTTTAATGCATTGGAGAAGGAAATGGCAACCCACTCCAGTGTTCTTGCCTGGAGAATCCCAGGGACGGGGGAGCCTGGTGGGCTGCCGTCTATGGGGTCGCACAGAGTCAGACACGACTGAAGCGACTTAGCAGCAGCAGTAGCTGGGGAAGACTCTTGAGAGTCGCTTGGACTGCAAGGAGATCAAACCAGTCAATCCTAATGGAAATCAACTCTGAATATTCATTGGAAGGACAAAAAACATCAATGGCTGTTATGTAATTTATGTAACAATTACGCTATGTTTATTGATGAACTATAATGTCACCATCAAAATAGTGTTTAGAAAGGGTTTGTGATAGTCTGGAAAGTCTTAAAATGTTCATTGTTAAAGTGGATTCCCAGATCATAAAACTTTCCCCCTTGCCACGACGGCGATTGCTGCTTGTACTGTCTTTCTCCTCCTTTTTGGAGTGGTACCTTTGATGAAGTATGCTAAAGTCAGAGGAATTCATCACCCCCTAACTAGAAGAATCGTGAAGGTACAGAACTGAGCTAGTTGAGATGAGGCTTAAGCAACAGGAAAACCAACAGTCAGACCTGCCTGTCATCTAATCTGAAACCTGGCTATCTTTAGGCCTTTGAATCTTTTCAAAGTCTCTTGAGCATTTTATTTATTCTTATTATTTTTGGTCACACCACATGGTATGCAGGATATTACTTCCCTGGCCAGGGGTTGAATCCAGGCCCCATGAAGTGGAAGCACAGAGTCATAACCACTGGACCACCAGGGAAGTCTCCCCTGAGCATTTAAAAAATGAGTCAACGTGAAGGAGTGATATGATCACAACTACATAAAAGTTTAAAAAAAATTTTTTTAAAGAGAGTGACTCTGGAGAAGGAAATGGCAACCTACTCCAGTATTCTTGCCCATGGACAGAGGAGCCTGGCGGGCTACAGTCTAGGGGATCACAAAGAGTAGGACATGACTTAGTGACTAAACAACAGGGCCTTCAAAGCATGAAGGAATCTTCATCACAGGATATAGAGACCATTTTTTGTGATAAATGTATAAGGAAGGTACCCGCTGCTTGGGTTGAAGAGTGCAGAAGAGAAGGTGATGGGGCCTCTCATTTCTCTCTCTTTTTTTTTTTTTTTGCCTCTCATTTCTCTTGAGGTGAGTCTTCATGCTGGGCCTGGGCCATCTCCACACTGACAGCCTCCCCAGCACCACCACTGATGTAAGGGACCCCCCCAGTACTGCACTCTGTAACTGTCAGTTAGTACCACACCTAAAAGACCCACTATCCTGGGCATGCCACAACTAGACCAGATGCAGCCAAGTAAAAGATATAAAGAAGTGGTGGGGTCCAGCCCCGGTGGATCCAGGGTAATTCAAAGGGGAGATGCAATAGGCGTCCTAGGATAGAACTTATTTAATTACAGATATAAAGAGAGATTAGAAAAGAATAGTGTAGTAGGAAAATTAGTGGAGAAAAAGAGGCTGAATAACTTGGTTTACATGGAATACCAATAAAACCTCGAGACAAGAAGCTTGCACCACCTACGTAGGCCACAGGCGTCTTTCCGTTCTCCCGAAGGAGAGGAGGCACTGAGGCCTCCCCAGTCCGATCTTAGAAGCCCAGGCAGAATTAGCAGGCTTGGTGAGTACCCATGCTCCAGATGGGAATTCAGCCAGAAGGGGAAAGAAACGACACGGGGGAATCGGTCTTTCCAGAAACTGATCCGATTTCTTTATTTTCAGGTTTGCTTATATACTTTTTGTTATACATAGGGATGAATACAGAGTCATGCAGGGTCAGCAGACCTGACCCTTGCCAAAATCAGGTGCTTCATATAAAATTATACAAAGGTCTTAGGGGTTTTACATCATCTTCTGGCCATGAGGCCTGCTTACATTTTATGGCCCTTTCTGATACCGGTCAGTCAACCAGAAAACTAATTTTTTCCAGGGGTGATTTTTTTATTAAACTAGGCACCACCCTCCAAATAAAGTTGCATTCCTATAGGGTGAGGGTGTAGTGGGTTACAATCAAGAAAGGAATTTACTTAGCCTAAAGTTTAACATGATTAATCTTAAAGGTTAATACTTATTTCTCCTATATGCTAGTTATATTCATTATAAGGGCAGGGAATATGGAGATTTAGCAGCAAATATTGGTTCAACAAATGAAAAACCCTTCACCAATATAATTTCTAATCAACCCTCTATACTATACTAATAATTTTCTAACTTCTCAAAAGAGCCTGTATTTAGAAAGTTTAAAGCATCTCGTGCCTCTCACGGTTGGAAGGCTGTAAACAAGCACATGTGGCCGGACGAACCTGCTCAGGCAGGCTAGAGAACCTTCAGAGGAGCTTGTAAGTTGAAACACTCTTGTCACACCCAGGAATTTTTATTAACTGGAGCTGCAAGTTAACTCCTTCTCCGAGAGAGGTGGTGGGGGGGTCAGCCCCCCTTACAGTCAGTGGTATAGGTGAGAGTATAAAACAGTAAAGTAGGCACTCTGGTTTTGGGGGTAGATGCTCAGGAACAGGGGGTTTCCTGAGGCTCAATCCTGCCTTTGCGTATGCCGAAGCCTCCTTCCTCATGACCTTTGCCATGGGCAGAGTTCCTCACGCTGGCTCCCGGCAAAGAAGTATTTTAAAAATTGTCAGTTATGGTAATGAAAACACTTCACTCCCAAACAACCATTCATCAATAATAATAATAATTGATAATATAATACAATGGAGGAATAACCTGTTTGAACCAATATTTATCATATGTTATTTGGCTTTTATGAGATAATAAACTATTGGAAGGAGAAAAAACAGAGATTGGAAGGAAATGCATCAGAATGCCAGGGGTGACTGTCTTGGACGAGCGGTGACTGCCTCCCCCTGGGTCTCTCAGTGCAGTACTTTCTGCATTCGTTTGTACAGAAACAGTATCCTCTCCCCGGGCTTTATTCTGCATACTGTGACTTAAATAATTAGCAATAATGAATCAAACCTGGTGCTGTGGTTGGCATTTCCGGACATTCTGTTCAGCGCTCCTATTTTCAGCTCTGCTGCCTTTTTCCTTGGCTTTCTGACAGCCTGGATTCTTGCTCTCCCCTTTCAAGCTGAAGTTGTCCACCAAGAGTCCTTTCCATGCCCAAACCGCCTCTCCCTCACCTGGGGTCCTGCCGGATGTGTTGGGTGTGGGGCAGGGGCAGAAGCGACCACCCTGCACTGCAGGTGGCCCTCCTAAGCCCTCCATCCACCTGCTTGGGCTGTTTTTCTAGCCCAAGAGACCGCCTTCCCTGGGGGCAGAAGCTAGCTCAGGCCTAGTGCCTCTGGTGTCAGCACCCAGCACATCTAATATCCGGTTCAGGGGCAGAAGAGAGAGATGGGAGGGAAGGGCGTGTTCTGGGCTGAGCTGCCCAGAATGCCGACCTCCAAAGGTCCCAGAGTGCCGTGGGTGCAAATGGAAGGCGAGGTGGTCGGCTAATCCCGATCTTGTGTGTCTCTTCCCCCCAGCTGCCTGGTCACAGTGGCCTGCTTGGTGACCCAGACTCCAGCAGACACACAGGGTACCCCAGATCCCGTGCCAGCAGCTCACTCTGATCAGCTGCTGCTGGGCGGCTGGGCACTGGCAGGGTCCCACCTGCAGGACCCGCTGGGGGCTCCGGAGCAGGCAAGTAAGATGTGGTGGGGCGTGGACACCACTGGCCCCCCCTCAGTGAGTGGTGGGATCACACCCCAGAGTGTGGGATACACAGAAGGCCCGCGGAGACAGCCAGTTCAGTGACGGTCACGGTCGCACTCCTCGTCCTCGCCCACCTCACCCTCCCTCACGTCCTTCCTGCTCTTTTTGGGACCGACAAAAAAATCCCATCTGCACCCAAGTTTTGCACACGCCGGTCCTAGGAAGCAGCCTGATCAGTATCACAAAGGAGGTATGCTGCCCTCAAGTCTAAAATAGACACACCCACGGCCTGGCCTCTGAAAGTCAGTGACTCGATGATTACATAAATGCTATATGTTTAGTATGCTGACCAGGAACTTGGCCAGCACACGGAATAAATGCTTTCTTTTTGAACTTTACTTTCTGGGGGGAGGGGGAAGGTCACACCAAGCGGCAAGTCGGATCTTAGTTCCCCTTCCAGGCCCTCTGCAGTGGAAGCCACGATTCCTAGCCACTGGACAGCCAGGGAAGTCCCCGAATGCTTTGTTTTGAACACCAAGAGTATTTCAGTCAGTCAGTTCAGTTCAGTCACTCAGTCACGTCCGACTCTTTGTGACCCCATGAACCGCAGCATGCCAGGCCTCCCTGTCCATCACCAACTGCCGGAGTTCACTCAAACCCACCTCCATTGTGTCAGTGAAGCCATCCAACCATCTCATCCTCTGTTGTCCCCTTCTCCTTCTGCCCTCAATCTTTCCCAGCATCAGGGTCTTTTCAAATGAGACAGCTCTTCGCTTCCGGTGGCCAAAGTATTGGAGTTTCAGCTTCAACATCATTCCCTCCAATGAACACCCAGGACTGACCTTCAGAATGGACTGGTTGGATCTCCTTGCAGTCCAAGGGATTCTCAAGGGTCTTTTCCAACACCACAGTTCAAAAGCATCAATTCTTCGGCGCTCAGCTTTCTTCACAGTCCAACTCTCATATCCATATATGACCATTGGAAAAACCATATCCTTGAGCAGATGGACCTTTGTTGGCAAAGTAATGTCTCTGCTTTTGAATATGCTGTCTAGGTTGGTCATAACTTTCCTTCCAAGGAGCAAGCGTCTTTTAATCTCATGGCTGCAGTCACCATCCCGCAGAACCCAAAAAAATAAAGCCAGCCACTGTTTCCACTGTTTCCCCGTCTGTTTGCCATGAAGTGATGGGACCGGATGACATGATCTTAGTTTTCTGAATATTGAACCTTAAGCCAACTTTTTCACTCTCCTCTTTTACTTTCTAGTTACTAAATAGGAAACTCATTTTCTCCCTGAATCTTTTAACGAATGTTTGAGGACCATGACCCTGAAGGAGGCCTGGCTGCCCAGAGGCCTCGGCCAGCTGTCACTGACTGGCCAGGCCAGGAGCCCCAGACCGACACTGACAGAAGGCAACAGAGCTGGGCCCACCTGGGGCAGGGGGCGAGCTTGCCAGTATCGCTCTTCCCTGCTCTGGCCGCAGCTGGCACAGAGGCCCCGGATGAGCAAGGGGCTCACCACTATCTCTGGTCTGGCCCCCGGGGCTGCTTCTCCAGGCCCAGCGGCCCCTTCTGGCCCCAGGCTCCTCCTCGCCCCTACCCTCCCTTTGCAGAGAGTTCTACAGACTCGGGCAGCCTGACAAGATGGCAAGGGTTGGGGGAAGATATGCCATCCTCCCAGAAAGCTCAGACAGAGCATGTTTTCTTCGAGGCCACTGTGTGGAGTGTCGGGAGCCGCGTTAGGCATTACTGACAAAATAGAGGCACGGCTCTAAACCCCCTCCCTTTGTTCCGTAGGCATGGAGCCGGGATAAAGGAGTAATGTTTTGTGATTCTGACTTGTTTTTTCCTTTCCTTGGCTGGGTTGACTGAAGAGACTATTAAGGTGCTTATTGTTTTTGAGAGGAGCAGGAGAAGGCATAAAGCCTTCTGCAGCTGTGCTCAAAGAATAATTCATAAAGTTAATCACTGACATTTGTTCAAGGACTTTTACAAAAAAGTGTTTCAGGGTGAGCACAGAGGCTGCAGCTTGAGACCATGGCAGGGATTCCTATCTGAAGCCTATTTGTGAGAAAAGTGTTTATGGCAAAGGAGTTTGCTGAATTTAGGGCTTAGGAATAATTAAAATAGTTAGAAGCTAAAGATTTAAGGATTGCTGTAATGTTACAATATTCTACTATAGCTTATAAAAATTAGGGACTTTAGAGATATTATTAGCTAGAAGCCCTTTCTAAGAAATAGTGAGCTTAGGATTCTAGGGGCAAACAGGACTTAGAAAGATAAGAAATAAACTGAGGAATGCGGTATGCAGCTCAGACATTAGCATGAGTTACAGTGTATTCACAAGGACACATGAGAAGAAGTAGATAAAAGAATTGCTGAGGAAGGAACTCCTTTTGAGGGGCAACAACGATTTTTGGAGAAAAATAAACCTGGGTCAGTGGGAACTAAAAATATCGAACCTCTGACCTAATGCTTTTGTAAAAGTATAAAAGAGAATCATAAGCTCGAAATAAACAGGCAGTCCAAGAAAACTGAGAGGCTGCCTCAGTTTCTCTCGCTGACACCGCCCACCCCTTCAGGCTGAATCCCTGGCTGCTGGAGCTGGACTCCGGCAGTGGAGAAAAGGAATGGACATTGTTTGAGACACATCCTCGCGCCAGGAGACACAGAGAGAAAGCTGGCCCTTTGGTAAGAGGGGCCTTTACTCTCCTCCGCGTCCACAGCAGAACCGGCACTAAGGAAACTGTACGCACAGCCCAGCAAGATGACCAGAAGGTGGAAATGAGGGAGACGTTGCCGGTGCCATCTCAGGGACGGCACTGCCTCTCCATGTGGCCCTGGAACATTCTTGGACGTTGACAACACGTTGAGCCGCAGAGAGTTTCAATAATTTCCAGACTATAGGAAAACACGAGATTTTCTGATCATAATGCAATAATACCAGAAATTGATTGGCTTCCCAAGTGGCACTGGTGGTAAAGAACCTGCCTGCCAACGCAGGAGACGTTAGGAGACGTGAGTCTGATCCCTGGGTTGGGAAGATCCCCTGGAGGAGAAAATGGCTACCCACTCCAGTACTCTTGCCTGGGAAATCCCATGGACAGAGGAGCCTGGCTGGCTACGGTCCATGGGGTCACAAAGAGTCAGAAACAACCGAAACAGCTTAAGCACACACGCACCAGAAATTGATGACAAAATAAGGAAACAGAAACCACAGCAATTGCTGCACACCAGCCTTTCTCCAGCAGCTGTCACTAACTGCTGTAACTTCCTGCAGGGTCCTGGGCCAACGGGCCCCTCTGTCTCCAAATTCCTCGTCAGCCAGTTTGCTCAGGGCTCACTTCCTGTGGACAGAGGAGCCTGGAGGGCTGCTGTCCGTAGAGTCGCACGGAGTTGGACACGACTGAAGTGACTTAGCATGCATGCATGCACTGGAGAAGAAAATGGCAACCCACTCCAGTATTCTTGCCTGGAGAATCCAAGGGACAGAGGAGCCTGGTGGGCTGCCGTCTATGGAGTCGCACAGAATCGGACATGACTAAAGCGACTTAGCAGCAGCAGCAGCAGCACTTCCATAGGTGGAGGTTCAGCTCTGGGCCGCTGGGCTCTTAAAGCTCCCTTGGGACAGCTGTCCTGAGAACACAGGTGCTGGGAGGCCATGCACATTGCGAAGACAGCCAGCTGACACCCCAGGGCCTGTCACGGCCTCTGCCGTGGATGCTGCCAGGCCAGGCGTGCTCAGACCCAGCCACCCTCTAGCCTGGGCTGGCTGCACAGACAACATACTGGCGCTGACCTCGTCAAGCTGCAGAGCAGGTCAGCACGGACCTGGCTCTATTTTGGCATGGGTAAACAACTGACTCTGGTTTAGGGCACTGTTAGCAGGGTCCTGATCACTTGCAGCTAATACCATGAGTCACAGACCCTGGAGTGGGATGACTAAGTACTCAGACAAAGTGCCACCCACTGGGCTTGAGTGCAGAGCCTGGCTCACTGGTGCCCCGAGGTGACATAAGGGCACTCCGGGCCATGCTGGTCACTGCAAAGTCCTGCAAGAGAGGCTGGACTCAGATCAGAGGGGCCTTCAGATCTGAAGGCAGAGATAGCACTTCCTGGGAGGAGCCTCCCTCCTGGCCAGGGAGCTACAGCCCAAATCCATAATCTAGTGCCTTGCTGGGTTGCCAGAACCAGATCCTGCAGCCTGAGCAAGGCTGGGAGATGCTGGGAGCCGAGGGGTCCGGGGACGGGAAACCCACCGATGGGGGTTATTGATCCTCTGGTGCCTTTGCGTGGGAAATGGGCCACTCAGCAGCCTTGGCCCTCACAGCCTGAGGCCCGTCCCGATGCCGTGAACACGCGCAGTCTCTGAACTGCCTGGGCAGAGAACCATGGGACAAGAGAAGCTGGTGACAAAGCTCAGGGCATCAGTTTTTGCCCCAGGAGGGGTGAGTGGGGGGCAAAGGGAACGTGGGCGGGAGGTGAAGCTGATGCTGGTTCCAGGGCCCCGGGACCCTGCGGGAAAGACTCAGGATCAATCTTCCCAGTGCTACCCAGGACCTGGCCGGAGCCGAGGTCATACATTTTTAAGTGGCCATTAGTCTAGGCCACTCTCTAAGTGAGTTGTGTGGCCACAGAGGCTCCAGCCGGGCGGCAGAAAGGCCCTGGGGTGGCCGCAGGAGGTGGTGACCCTTCCACCCACGAAAGCCTGCAGGCAGGGTCCGGGTGTGCCCACCAAGAGCTGGCCACTGTGCTCATCCTTGCTCTGGCTATGTCCCCAGACAACCCCTCAATCTTCACTGGAAAGTCTGAGAGGAGCGCTGGGCAGGTTGAATCCCCCAGACGAATTCAGCCTCAGTCCCTGAACTAACTAGTCTCGCTTCCTGTACATTTGTTAATTCTTTTTTTTCCTCTTTCTTTTTTATGTTTTAAATTATGAAAGTATGATAACACACTTACAGGAGACTTGAAAAATACAGGACAAAGTTACATATGGCTCCACTATACATTACTACATTTGTTCATTCTTAATTCTGCATTTTTGAAGTAAATGAAACCACCTATTGCTTACCCTTGGGGCCCTCAATTCCCCTTTACTGAACCTAGTATTAGTTATGAGATAGTTTCCTGATTTAAATGACCACAGTTCCAGTGCCCCGACCTGTGCCCTCAGCAAGGGTCTCAGTCACCGGTAATCGGCCTGTCCTGAATTGGATCCAGGATCTGACTGTAAGCAGGTGACTCTCTGGGAGACAAAAGAGCTTGGGTCCGAGGCCATGGGACTTTCAGGACAGTCTCAGGCTCACTGGGATGGCCAGTCACACAGAGGAGGCAGAGCCATAGGCATTCTGGCCATGGACCGGGCCACGTGACAAGTTTGCTGTGCTGAAGACTAGGCATGGGGCGGGGATGGACCCTGAGACCCGGGAGGGAAAATCTTACTTGACCAGCCCGCAAACCTTGAGCTAATGCCCCCCCAGCTCTGGGCCAGCAGAGCAGCCTCCCTCACGCGTACAAGGGGAGCATCCCCTTTTCCCTGGAGACCTACAGGGGCCCCCACATGGGTCAGGTGTCACAGGTGACACCAGCCCCTCATTCCAGAACAGTCAGGAGAGAGCCAGGCCTGAGCATAGCCCGAGCAATGGAACGTGGGCCCTGTTCATTTTAGTGCAGGGTCTGGCTCCTAAGAGGGCTTCCTAGCGGTAAAGAGCCCGGCTGCCAATGCAGGAAATGTAAGAGATGCAAGTCAGATCCCTGGGTGGGGAAGATCCCCTGGAGGAGGGCATAACCCACTCCAGTATTCTTGCCTGGAGAATCCCATGGGCAGAGGAGCCTGGGGACTAAGATCCTGGGGTAGGGTTGCATAGAATGAGATATGACTGAAGCGACTTAGCATGACTGGCTCCTAGGAAGGCATGGTCTTTGGGGGACTGGATAGTAGGGGGCAGATGGTGGTACAGAGCGTAAGGCCGGGCAAGGAAGAGGGTGTGAGCCTGGGCTCTGTGCCCCAGACTCGGGATCCCTAATACGCTGGGCGAGTGTCTGGGTGACCCTGATGAGCTGTGAAGGGGCCAGCCAGGGGGCATGGCCACGGTGACTCCCTGTAGCCCATGGAGATGCCGGCATTGCCTGGCCAGGGTGTGGAGGAGGGGTGAGAGGCTCAGGGGGCGGAGACTTGCAGCAGATGCACCTGTGTGGTCGGAGAGTCCTCCGTCTGACCAGTGTCCTAGGAAAGCCAGAAATCCCCCGCTCTCCACTAAGCGGAGGGCGGGCACCAGCGGGGCACCACCACTGCACAGGCACTCTGGCGGCCACTCTCCACGGCCAGGCCGTGGTCCAGGATGTGGACGCCAAGCCGGGCTCCCCGGGGGTAGCAGGAAGGGCCCCCCTGGGTTGTAGTGTGATGCCAGTCCTTCTGGCTCAGGGAACTAGACACTGTTCCAGTTTCTGGGCCCTGGCAGGTCCTGAGGACTCAGCACTGACGTCGGGTGTGATTGAAACTGCCCCTCCCGAGCTAGGGGCTCGCAAACCGCTGTCATAAGGTTGGGTGGGTGCAACAGCCTCTGTCCTGGGATGGAAATGGTACGTTTGGGTTCAAGCCCAGGGACAAGGAAGTTACCCAGCCTGTGGTCCAGACCTTCTTGTCACCTCTATCGCCCTGACGCCTCCCCCTCAGTCTCACCTTGGCCACTTGGGGGTGTCCCCTAAGTCCTAAGATGCTACTAGGGGGGCAGCCTAGATCCGATTCGTGAGCGGCTCAGCCTGACATGATAGTGCAAAGGAACATACATATGGCTGCACCCCAGCCACAGGTGGCCCTGAGGGCCAGTGAGCAGAGATTACGGAGGTCATGGTGCCCCGCCTTTGGATGGAGGGAGAGGTGGCTTGAGGGCATGCCACGAGAGGACTTCTGGGCAGCAGCGAATGGCCTCAGAGCACCAGATTGGAACCAGAACCGGAAGGTCTGGGGGGAAGGCCTTGGTAGGCTGCCTTAGGGAACATGGGTGGGTCTAAGGGGATGGCCCAAAGTGTGTGCCTCTTTGTGTCCCACCTCCGTCCACAGAGAGCATCTGCACAGAGGACAACAGGGGGCCAGATGGCCCAGGGGCAGGTGTCAGCACCTCACTCCCTGGCCACCGCAAGGTGACTCCCACTCCAGCTCTCCAAGGGTGATGTGGCCGAATGTGCAAGCTGCCCGCAGAAGGCTGTGCTGCTGAGTCCGCGACAAGAGTTCCTTTCTCAAGGAGCTCAACCGGCCAGCTAGGGGCAGACTGGTGAGCGGAGACCCCCATCCTCACTGGAGGGGGAAGCGAGTCATCACCACCAGAGGTGATGTCAGCTGCAGCCCGGGGCTTGCTCCCTGGACCCCAGGACCTGAGCCCACACTGGTCTCCAAGGGTCCTTGCAGCCCCCAGTCCATGCTCAGGGGACCTCACACATCACAGCCTCAGATCGGGGACTCACGTCATAGCAGAAGGGCTGTGGCCACAGAGACCACCGCTCTGTCACTGGTTCCCCACGCTGCTGGGAGCCCAGCCTCACAAACCGAGTGGGGCCCAGGCTCAGTGTCCTCGGGGGTGGGGTGTTAGCTCCAGGACACTGGCTATGGGTTTAGCCAACAGCGAATGGACAGTAATACCCCCTCATAATCAGACTCCCCACGGGGAAGGGTGGAGTTGGCTCCTCCCCCCATTAACTCCAGGATCCACCTGCAAGATGTGTGCTTCTCATGCCTGCAAACTTAGATCCTGTTGGACGGGCGGCTCTGGTTTGGGGGAAACGTAGGGGATGCTCCATGGGGGATACACTAAGTTCTGCACAGAAATAAAGCTATGGACACCTCCAGCCACTTCACGCCCCTTATGCCAATGGCCTCGTAATCCAAGAAAGGAGGTACCTCCCTGGAGAGCTACTTGGCCCTGACTGTGCTGGGTGAGGAGGAGTATTTTCAGGACCGAAGACTCTTTGGGGCTTAGCCATTCATGGTTTTGTGCATCCAGAATATTTCAAGTGCTGAAAGGGAATCAAAAGCATGGGGCAGGAACGTGATACTATGTGGAAAAGAGGAGGGATGTGCTTTTTTAAAAGCATAGTGATAAAAATGTAAAATTTAAGATTAAGACTCAGTGGATGGGCACACTTCCCTGATGGTCCAGTGGTTAAGAATTGGTCTGCCAATGCAGGGGGCACCAGTTCAACCCCTGGTCCAGGAAGATTCCCCCATGCCATGGAGCAAAAAGCTCATGTGCCATAGCTACTGAAGCCCACTCTAGAGCCTGTGCTCAGCGACAAGAGAAGCCACCGCAATGAGAAGCCCTTGCTCACCGCAGCCAGAGAGAACCTGCATGCAGCATCGAAGACCCAGTGCAACCAAAAATGAATAAATAAACAATTTAAGAAAAAGACTTAATGGACAGTTCAGAGGGCAGATTAGACGTGGCTGCTGACAGAATGTGTCAGCTGGCAGATGGACAGAATTGGCCATAACGCCGTGCAGAGAGACACAGAGGTGGGGCACAGGAAAGAGGGTGTGAGGCCTGGGGATGGAAAGGCAGGCACAGCACACACCTGGCTGGGGTTATAGAGGGAACACAGGAAGGAACAGGGCAAAGACAAAATGAGAGGCACAATGATGGCTGAGCAATTGCTAGAACTGATGAAAGACTGTATTCTCAGAGGCACGGGGGGCAAATCAGACCTCAAGCCAGATAAAAATAAATTCACGCTCAGACATTCTAGTGTGGCTGCGGACAGCGAAGACAAACAGGAGGAAGGATTTCTGAACAGGCAGAGAGAAAGGACGAGTTCGCAACCAGGCATGAGATCCTGTCCAGAGACCTCCAAGCAAGAGGAGTGGAAATTGTCTGAAAATGCTGAGAGAAAGCAATGATGGCTTGTAACTAGTCAGACAGCCAAACTTCATTTCAAAACCAGGACAAGACAAAGACATTTGCAGAAAAGCTAAAGTTGTTTACCACCAACAGACCCACTCGAGGAAGTTCCCAAAGGTTTGTTCTGAGAACAATGAGCCTAGCAGGTGGGGGGTAGGGGGTGGGTTCTAAGACGGAAGACAGCTATCAAACCCAGAAGTTCAGACATGGGGAATCCAGGCAAACAGGAACTCTCTGTGAAAATAGCAATAGTGACATTGGGGGTAAAAATGAGAAAGAATTGCAGGTGCTGGGAAATATTTGGGGGTGGTCGGGAGTCGGGGACACAGATGTGAACACTGCCCTAGGCACACACACTGTAGGAAGGAAAGTGAAAAATGTCCGTGATCTCAGGGGTTGTTACTATAAGAAAGGATGTTGATGGAAGCAACTTAAATGTCCACCAACAGATGAATAGGTTAAGATGTGGTGCATATAAACAATGGAATATTACTCAGCCATCCAAAAGGATGAAACAGCGCCATCTGCAGCAACATGGCTGAACCTAGAGATTATCTTACCAAGTAAGTCAGAAGGAGAAGGACGAATATCATCTGATACCACTAACGTGCACGCTGAGTCGCTTCAGTCACGTCCAGCTCTTTGTGACCTCATGGAGTGTAGACCATAGACTGCTCTGTCCATGTGATTCTTCAGGCAAGAATACTGGAGCAGGTTGCCACTTCCTCCTCCAGGGGTATCTTCCTGATCCAAAGAGCAAACCTATGTCTCCTATGTCTTCTGTACTGGCAGGTGGATTCTTTACCACTAGTGCCACCTGGGAATATTAGCTCAGTTCAGTTGCTCAGTCGTGTCCGACTCTTTGCGACCCCATGAATTGCAGCACACCAGGCCTCCCTGTCCGTTCCAACTCCCGGAGTTCACTAAGACTCACGTCCATTGAGTCAGTGATGCCATCCAGCCATCTCATCCTCTGTCGTCCCCTTCTCCTCCTGCCCCCAGTCCCTCCCAGCATTAGAGTCTTTTCCAATGAGTCAACTCTTCGCATGAGGTGGCCAAAGTACTGGAGTTTCAGCTTTTGCATCATTCCTTCCAAAGAAATCCCAGGGTTGATCTCCTTTAGAATGGACTGGTTGGATCTCCTTGCAGTCTAAGGGACTCTCAGGAGTCTCCTCCAACACCACAGTTCAAAAGCATCAATCCTTCAGCGCTCAGCTTTCTTCACAGTCCAACTCTCACATCCATACATGACCACTGGAAAAACCATAGCCTTGACTAGACAGACCTTTGTTGGCAATGTAATGTCTCTGCTTTTGAATATGCTGTCTAGGTTGCTCATAACTTTCCTTTCAAGGAGTAAGCGTCTTTTAATTTCATGGCTGCAATCACCATCTCCAGTGATTTTGGAGCCCAAAAAATAAAGTCTGACTGTTTCCACTGTTTCCCCATCTATTTCCCATGAAGTGATGGGACCAGATGCCATGATCTTCGTTTTCTGAATGTTGAGCTTTAAGCCAACTTTTTCACTCTCCTCCTTCACTTTCATCAAGAGGCTTTTTAGTTCCTCTTCACTTTCTACCATAAGGGTGGTGTTATCTGCATATCTGAGGTTATTGATATTTCTCCTGGCAATCCTGATTCCAGCTTGTGCTTCTTCCAGCCCAGCGTTTCTCATGATGTACTCTGCATATAAGTTAAATAAGCAGGGTGACAATATACAGCCTTGACGTACTCCTTTTCCTATTTGGAACCAGTCTGTTGTTCCATGTCCAGTTCTAACTGTTGCTTCCTGACCTGCATACAGATTTCTCAAGAGGCAGGTTAGGTGGTCTGGTATTCCCATCTCTTGAGGAATTTTCCACAGTTTATTGTGATCCACACAGTCAAAGGCTTTGGCATAGTCAATAAAGGAGAAATAGATGTTTTTCTGGAACTCTCTTGCTTTTTCCATGATCCAGCAGATGTTGGAAATTTGCTTTCTGGTTCCTCTGCCTTTTCTAAAACCAGCTTGAACATCTGGAAGTTCATGGTTCATGTATTGCTGAAGCTTGGCTTGGAGAATTTTGAGCATTACTTTATCAGCGTGTGAGAAGAGTGCAATTGTGCGGTAGTTTGAGCATTCTTTGACATTGCCTTTCTTTGGGATTGGAATGAACACTGACCTTTTCCAGTCCTGTGGCCACTGCTGAGTTTTCCAAATTTGCTGGCATATTGAGTGCAGCACTCTCACAGCATCATCTTTCAGGATTTGAAATAGCTCCTCTGGAATTCCATCACCTCCACTAGCTTTGTTCATAGTGATCCTTTCTAAGGCCCACTTGACTTCACATTCCAGGATTTCTGGCTGTAGGTGAGTGTTCACACCATCGTGATTATCTGGGTCATGAAGATCTTTTTTATACAGTTCTTCTGTGTATTCTTGCCACCTCTTCTTAATATCTTCGGCTTCTGTTATGTCCATATAATTTCTGTCCTTTATCGAGCCCATCTTTGCATGAAATGTTCCCTTGGTATCTTTCATTTTCTTGAACAGATCTCTAGTCTTTCCCATTCTGTTGTTTTCCCTCTATTTCTTTGCATTGATCGCTGAGGAAGGCTTTCTTATCACTTCTTGCTATTCTTTAGAACTCTGCATTCAGATGCTTATATCTTTCCTTTTCTCCTTTGCTTTTCGCTTCTCTTCTTTTCACAGCTATTTGTAAGGCCTCCCCAGACAGCCATTTTGCTTTTTTGCCTTTCTTTTCCATGGGGATGGTCTTGATCCCTGTCTCTCCTGTACAATGTCATGAACCTCATCCCATAGTTCATCAGGCACTTTATCTATCAGATCTAGTCGCTTAAATCTATTTCTCACTTCCACTGTATAATCATAAGGGATTTGATTTAGGTCATACCTGTATGGTCTAGTGGTTTTCCCCACTTTCTTCAATTTAAGTCTGAATTTGGCAATAAGAAGTTCATGATCTGAGCTACACTCAGCTCCCAGTCTTGTTTTTGCTTACTGTATATCCATCTTTGGCTGCAAAGAATATAATCAGTCTGATTTCAGTGTTGACCATCTGATGATGTCCATGAGTAGAGTCTTCTCTTGTGTTGTTGGAAGAGGGTGTTTGCTATGACCAGTGCTATGACCTGGGAATATAGGTGAAATCTAAAATATGACACAAGTGGGGGACTCTCCTGGTGGTCCAGTGGTTAAGAATCTGCCTTGCAATGCAGGGGATAGGGATTTGACCCCTGGTTGGGGAACCAAGATCCCACATGTTGAAGAGCAGCTAAATCTGTGTGACAGAATCAAGGAGCCCCCAACAAAGGGTCCGGCATGAAGCAACCCACTGAAGCAGCCAAATCAATGCAGTCAATAAATATTCAAAATAAAATAAAACACAGCACTAATGGACTTATCTTTGAAACAGAAACAGACTCACAAATACAGAGAACAGACTTGTGGTGGCCAAGGGTTGGAGAGTAGGGGAGAGATGGACTGGAGTTTGAAGTTAGTAGATGATACTATTATACAGAGAACAGATTAACAAGGTCCTACAGTATAGCACAGGGAACTATTAGGTTGGTACAAAGTAGCTGCAGTTTCAGATCCCGAATTTTAAATCACTATAACTCAGCTCAAACACATCTTTACTAATAAAAATAGGAACAATTCTCAGTTTGTGTATGGCTGAAGCCTAGATTGAAGGATTTTGAGCATTACCTTGTTAGCACATGAAATAAGCACAATTCTATGGTAGTTTGAGCAGATAGAAATAACTAAGGATATAGAGGTTTGGTCAGTCTAGTCAAGGCTATGATTTTTTCAGTAGTCATGTATGGATGTGAGAGTTGGACTATAAAGAAAGCTGAGCACCAAAGAATTGATGCTTTTGAACTGTGGTGTTGGAGAAGACTCTTGAGAGTCCCTTGGACTGAAAGAAGATCCAACCAGTCCATCCTAAAGGAGATCAGTCCTGGGTGTTCATTGGAAGGACTGATGTTGAAGCTGAAATGCCAATACTTTGGCCACCTGATGCGGAGAGCTGACTCATTTGAAAAGACCCGGATGCTGGGAAAGATTGAGGGCGGAAGGAGAAGGGGATGACAGAGGATGAGATGGTTGGATGGTATCACTGACACAATGGACGTGGGTTTGGGTGGACTCTGGCAGTTGGTGATGGACAGGGAGGTCTGGCATGCTGCAGTTCATGGGGTCACAAAGAGTCGGACATGACTGAGTGACTGAACTGAACTGATAGAGGTTTGGAAAAATTGAAGTAGGGTTAGTGTTAGGATTAGCTTGATTTAACGCACACACAGAAGGATCTAAGCCCAGAGTGGGTGGCTGGTACTTATGAGCAGATACGTATAATCTATAAGGAAAAAAATCATAAAACTTTATTGCAAGACATGAAAAAGGATTATATGAGAGGAGGAATGGGATGTTCCACACAGGAAGAATCAATATTAGAAATGGCCAGTTCAGCTCAGTCACTCAGTCATGTCTGACTCTGCAACTCCAAGAACTGCAATACCAGGCTTCCTGTCCCTTACCAACTCCCGGAGCTTGCTCAAACTCATGTCCATCGAGTTGGTGATGCCGTCCAACCGCCTCACCCTCTGTCGTCCCCTTCTCCTCCTGCCTTCAATCTTTCCCAGCTTCAGGGTCTTTTCTGATGAGTCGACTCTTCACATCAGGTGGCCAAAGTATTGGAGCTTCAGCATCAATCCTTATCTGGTTAGATTATGGATATTTCTTCCTGCAATCTTGACTCCAGCTTGTGCTTCATCCAGCCTGGCATTTTGCATGATGTACTCTGCATATAAGTTAAATAAGCAGGGTGACAATATACAGCCTTGATGTACTCCTTTCCCAATTGGGAACCAGTCCGTTGTTCCATGTCTGGTACTAACTATTGCTTCTTGACCTGCGTGCAGGTTTCTCAGGAGGCAGGTAAGGTGGTCTGGTATTCCCATGTCTGGAAGAATTTTCCAGTTTGTGGTGATCCACACAGGCAAAGGCTTTATTGTAGTGAATGAAACAGAAGTAGATGTTTTTCTGGAACTCTCTTACTTTTTTGATGATCCAGTGGATATTGGCAATTTGATCTCTGGTTTCTTTGCCTTTTCTCAATCCACCTTGAACATCTGGAAGTTCACAGTTCACGTACTGTTGAAGCCTGGCTTGGAGAATTTTTAGTATTACTTTGCTAGCGTGTGAGATGAGTGCAACTCTGCAGTAGTTTGAACATTCTTTGGCATTGCCTTTCTTTGGGATTGGAATGAAAACTGACCTTTTCCAGTTCTGTGGACACTGCTGAGTTTTCCAAATTTGCTGGCATATTGATTTTCTGCAGCACTCTCACAGCATCATCTTTTAGGATTTGAAATAGCTCAGCTGGAATTCCATCACCTCCACTAGCGCTGTTCATAGTGATGCTTCCTAAAGGCCACTTAACTTCGCATTCCAGGATGTCTAACTCTAGGTGAGTGATCACACCATAATGGTTATTTGGGTCGTGAAGATTTGTTTTGTACAGTTCTTCTGTGTATTCTTGCCACCTCTTCTTAATATCTTCTGCTTCTGTTAGGTCCATTCCATTTCTGTCCTTTATTGTGCCCATCTTTGCATGAAATGTTCCCTTGGTACCTCTAATTTTATTGGAGAGATCTCTAGTCTTCCCCATTCTGTTTTTTTCTCTCTATTTCTTCCCATTCATCACTTATTTAGGAAGGCTTTCTTATCTCTCCCTGCTATTCTCTGGAACTCTGCATTCAGATGGGTATATCTTTCCTTCTCTGCTTTGCCTTTAGCTTCTTTTCTTTTCTCAGCTATTTGTAAGGCCTTCTCGGACAACCATTTTGCCTTTTTGCATTTCTTTTTCTTGGGGATGTTTTTGATCACCACCTCGTATACAATGTTACGAACTTCCATCTAATGGAGAAGGGAATGGCAAATCACTTCAGTATTCTTGCCTTGCTGCTGCTGCTTCTAAGTCGCTTCAGTCGCGTCCGACTCTGTGCGACTCCATAGACGGCAGCCCACCAGGCTCCCGCGTCCCTGGGATTCTCCAGGCAAGAACACTGGAGTGGGTTGCTATTTTTTTCTCCAATGCATGAAAGTGAAAAGTGAAAGTGAAGTCGCTCAGTCATGTCCGACTCTTCACGACCCCATAGACTGTAGCCTACCAGGCTCCTCCATACATGGGTTTTCCAGGCAAGAGTACTGGAGTGGGGTGCCATTGCCTTCTCCGATTCTTGCCTTGAGAACCTCATAAACAGAATGAAAAGGCAAAAAGATATGACTTTTCTGGTTAGTGGTAGCTTGTTAGTTCCGTGATCCTTACTAGCACTTCCAGTCATAAAATAACTCATACAAATGGTTACCATGGTGTCTGGCCAGGGTGGGCGGTTTCAGCCAGTGTGCTTCCCCTAACAATGCCAATCTTTCCATCTCTTCATATCTAGAAAAGCACTAAATCCCTTCTTGGTGACATCGGCTCCTGGTGACTAGCAGATAACATTTTGTAAAGTAAGTACTTGATTGCACTGAACTCTCCCTTCACCACAGTCTTATATACTGACCTTCCCCCCTCCCTCCTTCTATTGACCTTTGCCACTACCTCTTTGGAGCAGTGTCTCAGAGCTCTCTGAGGTGCTGTCTTGCGGGCTACAGTCCTCATTTGGTCCCAAGTGAAACTCCACTCTCAGCTCTCATGTTGTACATTTTCTGGTTGACAGTTGCTTTGTTGGTGGTGCTATGCTTTCACTTTACCTCTTTTTCCTTTGAAGAGTTCATCTTGGGACTTCCTTTCCAAACAATTCCATCGCTCCCTTACCACCCACTCCCATTGCCTTCAGGCCTCAGAGAGAAGAACCCCGGGGCGGGTGACAGTTCTGATCAAGTGCTGCCTGGAGACTTCCAGTGTCACCACAGGACTGCCCTTGGAAATTCCCTGCCGCCCCCCATTCAGCCTTGACCTTCCCAAGTTCCTTCCAGCAGCTTCTGTGCAGGTTGGCTTTCCTTTGCTCTCCAGTTCTCATGACCCTTGCTGCAGAAACTCCAGGCTCCTCCAGGCCACACCAGGGGAGAGCCAGCATAATGGCCAGGGGATGAGGGCAGGGAGGTTGGCTTTTGTCCCCTTTCTGCAGGGTGCTGAGAACCATCCAGACCTTTCACTGAGACTGATCTGATTCTGGCAGCTGCTGACAGCTCGGGGCCCTGCCCTGGGACAAAGTTGAAAGTGTTAGTTGTTCAGTCATGTCTGACTCTCTGCGACCCGATTGACTGTAGCCTGCCAGGCTCCACCGTCTATGGGATTTTCCAGGCAAGAATACTAGAGTGGGTTGCCAATTCCTTCTCCAGAGGCTCTTTCCGACCCAGGGATCTTCCTGACCCAGGGATCGAACCTGTGTCTCCCACATTGCAGGCAGATGCTTTGTCATCTGAACTACCAATGAAGGGCAACAACCCCACCTTAAAATGCTCAGCTCCGCCAGGAGAATGTCCTGCCAGTTCCAGCTCCACCTGGTGCTAGACAGGTGAATCCTGGAGCCCCCTCAGAGCAGTTTGCTTAGGCAAATCCTCCTCCACCCTTAAATGTAAACCTCCCCTGCCCAAAGGACCAGGGAGCAAATGTTCAGTGAGCCTCTCCATTCTCCCTGCCCTGTACCCAGGGAGGTTAGGGCCTACCACTGTGAAATGAAGTATTTTCCTGCCATATCAGTAAACGAGGATGTCACAGCCATCAGTGACTTCAGGCCTCCAAATGTGAATTACTGAGCCCAGAGGATGCCCAAATGAGAGGACAATGCCTGTGATCCAGCAGCTGTCAGCTGCCACCTCCTCCCTTCAGTGAACCGACTAGTGAACCAGAAACTAAGTTGTTGTTCCATTAAGTTGTGTCTGATTCTTTGCGATCCCATGGACTGTATCCCCCCAGGCTTTTCTGTCCATGGGATTCTTCAGCCAAGAATACTGGAGTGGGTTGCCATTTTCTCCTCCAGGGGATCTTTCTGGACCAAGGGTGGAAGCTGGATCTCCTGCATTACAGGCAGACTCTTATGTCTGAGCCGTCAGGGAAGCATGAACAAGGAGCTAAGGAAGTAATAAAATCAAGAAACAGAATGCTGGTCCCAGAGAGATGAAATATATAAGAAACACATGATTTCAGTAAGCCTGCTGCTGCTGCTGCTAAGTCGGTGCCAGGCTCCTCCATCCATGGGATTATCCAGGCAAGAGTACTGGAGTGGGGTGCCATTGCCTTATGCTTGCAAAGATGGGCTCGATAAAGGACAGAAATGGTATGGACCTAACAGAAGCAGAAGATATTAAGAAGAGGTGGCAAGAATACACAGAAGAACTATACAAAAAAGATCTTCACAACCCAGATAATCACGATGGTATGATCACTCACCTAGAGCCAGACGTCCTGAAATGCAAAGTCAGGTGGGCCTTAGGAAGCATCACTATGAACAAAGCTAGTGGAGGTGATGGAATTCCAGCTGAGCTATTTCAAATCCTAAAAGATGAAGCTGTGAGAGTGCTGTACTCAATATGTCAGCAAATTTGGAAAACTCAGCAGAAGCCATAGGACTGGAAAAGGTCAGTTTTCATTTCAATCACAAAGAAAAGCAATGTCAAAGAATGCTCAAACTACTGCAGTTGCACTCATCTCACACGCTAGCAAAGTAATGCTCAAAATTCTCCAAGCCAGGCTTCAACACTACGTGAACTGTGAACTTCCAGATGTTCAAGCTGGATTGAGAAAAGGCAGAAGAACCAGAGATCAGATTGCCAACATCCATTGGATTATTGAAAAAGCAAGATAGCTCCAGAAAAACATCTATTTCTGCTTTATTGACTATGCTAAAACCTTTGACTGTGTGGATCACAATAAACTGTGGAAAATTCTTCCAGACATGGAAATACCAGACCATCTGATCTGCCTCTTGAGAAATCTGTACACAGGTCAGGAAGTAACAGTTAGAACTGGACATGGAACAACAGACTGGTTCCCAACTGGGAAAGGAGTACATCAAGGCTGTATATTGTCACTTGTTTATTTAACTTATATACAGAGTACATCACGAGAAATGCCAGGCTGGATGAAATACAAGCTGGAATTAAGACAGCAGGGAAAAATATCAATAACCTCAGATATTCAGATGACACCACCCTTATGGCAGAAAGTGAAGAACTAAAAAGCCTCTTGATGAACGTAAAAGAGGACAGTGAAAAAGTTACCTTAAAGCTCAACATTCAGAAAACTAAGATCATGGCATCCGGTTCCATCACTTCATGGCAAATAGATGGGGAAACAGTGGAAACAGTGACAGACTTTATTTTGGGGGGCTCCAAAATCACTGCAGATGGTGACTGCAGCCATGAAATTAAAAGACACTTGCTCCTTGGAAGAAAAGTTATGACCAACCTAGACAGCATATTGAAAAGCAGAGACATTACTTTGCCAACAAAGGTCCGTCTAGTCAAAGCTATGGTTTTTCCTGTGGTCATGTAAGGATGTGACAGTTGGACTATAAAGAAAGCTGAGTGCCAAAGAACAGATGCTTTTGAACTGTGGTGTTGGAGAAGACTCCTGAGAGTCCCTTGGACTGCAAGGAGATCCAAGGAAATCAGTTGTGGATATTCATTGGAAAGACTGATGTTGAAGCTGAAACTCCAATACTTTGGCCACCTGATGAGAAGAACTGACTCATTAGAAAAGCCCCTGATGCTGGGAGGGATTGGGGGCAGGAGGAGAAGGGGACGACAGAGGATGAGATGGTTGGATGGCATCACCAGTTCAATGCACGAGTTTGAGCAAACTCCGGGAGTTGGTGATGGACAGGGAGGCCTGGCGTGCTGCAGTCCATGCGGTCACAAAGAGTCGGGCACAACTGAGCTACTGAACTCAGATGCTACTGAACTGAGCTGAGATGCTTGCATCTTCCAATACATAGAAAAGCACTACTAAATTCCTTAATTTGATGTATCTGGTTTTCTTTAATTAAAATAGCCTCTTATATTCAGATTGCCTGCCCCACTTTGTTGCAAGCTTCTGTATAATCTGACTCTTTCCTCCGCCTCCTTGGAGCAGTTTCTTGGGACTACTTTAGACCTATCTCCCAGGCTTGAAGCCCTAAACATTCCCATAAATAAAATGTAACTCTAAGTTTTTAAGCTGTGACTTTTTTAGTAGATACCTCTGGGCCCCTTGCTCCAATGTACACACCACCTCCTGTCCTCGGGGGGCCTTGGCATGTCCAGTTAGCTCACCCCGGTGGCCTGGCCACAGCATGCACCCCTGCCCTGTGCCCTTCCTTCAGGGCACCCAGCCTTCCAGAGCCCCTGCCTTGGCATGGGGATTAGGGCTCAAGCCTCCCTGGCTCTCCTCCCTCCTACAGTAGGAAAACCTGCCTTTGACAGGTGACCAGCCTTTTTTTACCCATCCTAACTGGGTGAGCCAACCTCTGTCTCTCCCTCTGGGAGGGATCTGACAGCACAGGACTCAGCAGGTGTGCCCAGTGCAAGGTTAGCTCTCTTGCTTCTCGGGGCACTGGTGGGCATGGGGAGGGGTGGCCAGCTGAGCTCAGCAGGCCTGGAGGACCTGGCTGAGACCCCAGGTCCACCTCCCAGTTCCTCACCTCCCCTGTCTCTGGAGACCTGGCTGTCCGGCCGAGAGGCATCCACTCTGCTGGCTGCTGTCCAGAGGGATGGAGTCCTTCGATCTTCAGCCTGTTCTCCAGTGCCCGCCTGGGTATTCTGGGTGCTCATTCTGGGATGAAGCACAAGCAGTGATGCCTCATGGGTCACTTGCATCTACCAGTGGGAGGAGTCTTCTGGGAGTCTCCTGAGGAGATTCCACAAGCTGACATGGTTGTGACAACAGACCCAGCCGTCAGGACCCTGAGCTCTCACAGCCGAGGGCCCGGGTTCAATCCAAGCTCGGGGAACTAAGATCCCACCAGCCAGTGCAGGAAAAAAAAAAGTCAAAGCGGGAGCAGTGTTCACAATAGTAAAATGAGTTTCCCCTCACTGGGGACAGGACACGGGAATACCGCAAGGGGCAGCTCAGCTTCAGTGGCCACGCTGGGCTTTGCGGCCCGTCTGCCGTGTGGCCTGGCAGGAATGTGCATACATGTGCCTTCGCCTCCCACCCACAGCAACCCTGTGCTCATCAGATCCTGGGGTGTGCAGGAAACTGAGCTGCTGGGAAGAAATAGTTCTCACCAGCGCATTGCTCGCAGCTATCCCGACTCGGCACAGTGAGCACTCACCCTCGTGCCGAGGACACCACAGATGTGCTGGGCTGTCCCCAGGAGACAGGCCAGCGAGGCCAAGGAGGGGTGTCTGGACTACGTACCTCTCACACTGGAAGGTGGGCGTCTCTCCAAACCCCTGAGCCCGGGAGCAGCTCCGTGCAGGGCACACTCCCCCAGACCTTGAGCTTTACCAGGACGCACAGCACCCACCTCCCTCTCCCAAGTCTCTCACTGAAGAGGGGCGGGCAGGTTGGTCTCAGCCTCTGTTCTGGTTGGAAGCCACAGAAAAGGGATTGAGCAGGAGGAGGGGCCGACAACTCCCACCTGCCCGGCTGGCTTTAGGCACTGAAGGGCCATCCTGAGACAGTTGCACAGCTCCGTGTGGCATCCAGAAGGCAGGGGCCTGAGGCGGCAGCTCCCGCCCTGCCATTCATAGGGTTGACGGCACATCCATGGCCGTGGGTTGGCCCAGTGGGTCAGGTTTTCTTACATAGTCCTGGGCAGGAGGGACCGATCGTTTAATCAGAGATGTCACTAAAATCCTCTACCAGTAAGTGGTAACATTTTAGCACAGTCTGTGGGGACTATGATCCAGAGCTTCCTAGTCCTGAGTGGTGACCCAGACCCCAGGGGAGGTGGAGAGCCCTCAGGGCAGGTGTGCTGTGCCTTCCCAGACAGCGTTCCCCGCCCCGGGGTTCTCAGACCCACAGCATCCAGAGTCCCTCTAAGTCTCCAAGCCCTGGCAGGAGGTCTGGCTCCTATAAGTGGAACACCCTGCCAGTCGGTGGAACTGGAGCCCAGAGACAGCCCATCTTCGCCCCCTTCCTCCAAGCTACCACAGGACACTTCCAACTCCCCACTGAGGTTTCAGCCTCTAGGGAGCACTTTCAAACCCTCACCTGTGCAACTGCCTGGCCCAGGCTGTGCTCAGGCTCTGTGCAGGGAGGAGACACGGGGCAGGGGAGCCCCCAGGGCAGGCTTAGAGTTTCATCCCATTTCCTAATGGGGCTGTTCCTACATGACCACCTCAAGCTCTCCCCTTGCTATCTGGGATATGTGTGTACCTGTGTGTGTGTGTGTGTATGTGTGTGTGTGTGCACGTGCACCAGTACACATGTGTATGGGGGGGGCCTGTAGGCATGTGCTGGTCCACACATTCTCTGAGTTTAGGATATACTTGCAAAGCCAAGTCATGGGTAGACACGTTCGGGTCAGGAGAACCTAGTGGAGCCCGGCTTTCCCAGGTCTCAGGGTGGATGCCCACTGCTGGCACCGGCCCCAGAGCAGAGAGGCATGTCTTCAGGGGCCTTGCCCAGAGCATAAGTGACACCATGAGTCTTTTAGCTCAATTTATTTTCACAAGACAGACAAATCAGACCCTGGAATAGCTCTTGGTTCTGACAAGAGTTTTTTTCTTTATAAAGAAGGGTTCCTGGGTTTTCTCCACAGAGTGAATTTGCTTTTACAAAAAAATAGTTTTTGATATATACATGCCTACTTTGGAAACCCTTTTGTCCTAGATGGCTTTTCAGACTGGTTTTTAGGCAGAGGGGTCAGTGAGCATGCTTTAGGCACCAGCTGATCTTTCTGCCTTGCTTTCGCCTGACCATCGCTCTGCCTGAGTTCCCTTCCAAAAGCAACTTTCACAAGAGGGGGAGGCTCAGAGAGTGTCATCACAGGATGGTCTCGAGAAACAGTCCAAGCCTCAGGGTGCCTGCAGGCAGGGAACCCAAGGGCCAGGAAGTGCCCAGGGAAAACCCTCCGCGGGCCAGCAGCACAGAAACAGGAGGAGGCAGGCAGTCACTGTCTCATAGTTTGGATATTTTATCCCTCTCTTTCACAGCAGCAATTTTTAATAAACAAGCATGACACCCACAGCATTCTATCTAGAAAATACTGCCATTCAGGCAGGCTGGAGCACACCCGAGTACAAAGCGATCTTTGCAGCACACGGCAAGTGCAGCCAGTTCTCGCGGGATACAGACGTTTAGAGTCGAAGTTAGCTCCCACCCCCACCCCCCACCCCCGACAGGCTCCCATAGACCAAAAATACCCACTCTCCTCCACTACACAAAGCTGTAGCAAAATTGTAAAAACGAAGTGTACAAAAGGAAGCATTCATATAATACATTTGCACCCTGTATACAATTTATCACCCTTTGAAGCTGGCCAACGGTCAGGTACGGCAGAGGATCAATAATGGAAAAAGAACGCTGACATCTGTCCCACACGTTTCGGTCGATGGATTGTGTTGTTTTCCAAAGAGAGAGATTTTCATTTACAGTTACAGTACTTGCTGACGATCATTATGATTCAGAAGCCAGTTGAATTTCCTGGTATGTAGGCAAGTAACATTTGATTGTCACCACATACAATTCTGAGACAATAAATACAAGCAGATCAGATGCATTTCTTCATGGCATCAAGTAACTCCAGTTTAACACAATTTAGTGCATTTCAGTATCTCATTCACAGTTCAACTTCTGTCCTAAATACTTTTGCAAACAAAAAGTTAAGAAACTGAAGAGTTTATAGGAAAAGAAAACTCCAAGTAAACTTGTCATCACAAAGCTTCAAATTTTAAAGCAATTCAATTGTCTTTGAAAGGAGGGTGCGGCTGCCGCCAGCCTGACTGGAGTCAACTGCCCTGAGTTCCTGGGTTCCCCCGAGGGCTCTTATTTCCTTCCCGTACGTTTGTGGTAATGCCTCTATTGCACTGAATTAGCTAGTAGCCAGTGCTGGGGGTGAACTCAACTCATGCATGTCCACCCCTGCATCAAGCAGAATGCAGTGTGACATCACCTACCCAAAAAAGGTCCCAGCGTATTTGTGTCCTGGCCCTGACATGCAAGGATGTGGAACCCACAGGAAAGTCTGCCTGCCTGCAGCACCACTCACGGCCCAGGACAAGTCCGGGGGTGTCAGGGGTGTGGCTGGCCCCAAGGGCACTGGGGAGAGGCTTGCCTTTGCTTGGGAGATAACTTGTTAGAAAGGGGCAGGCACGTGGAGGGGGGACATGCTGTCTTGAGAGGGAAGCAGGTGGGCACGTTGGGCTGATGGTTTTAACCCCTAAGCCTGGTTACACTGCCAGGGGAAACCACAAGGCACCACTACCTGCCATGCATGCCAGGGCTGCATGCCACGGTGCATGCCAGGGCTGCGTGCAGCTGTGGTGAGAAACTCACAGCGCACAGTACACAAGGGTCGGTCAGCTCAGCTGAAAATCAGCCGGGCTCCGAAGACTCTATGTGGCTTGTCTCTAGGTGTCTCAGGCAGAGACAAAGCAACGTGCAGGGGGACTTGTTCTTCAAACCTGACACGAACGGGGGTCACACGGGTGTGGACAGCTTGGAGACAGCACCTGACCTGTACGTAACTGCGTGCACCACTCTTCTGCAGGTGGACGGCGGTGCTCAGCAACTGAGTTAGAGTGAGAAACAGCTCAGGCCATGGCGCACACAGGGGTCGGGGGTGACCGGGCGAACAAGGCGGAGACTCCAAGCTCCCCTGGCAGGCGGTCACGCCTGCGTCACCTTCACAAGCAAGTACTACTCATGTCGCTGATTCAAGTCATGACTGAGCAGTTCATACAGAGACCATCTCTTCAATCTGACTCTGCTGCTCAGCGAGGGGCTGTGGCTCAGACAGGGCTGTGCACCCAGCACACTGTCACCAAGGAGCTGATGACCAGGGTCACTTCTTTGGGGTTAAAAGTCCCTGAGCAGGTAAGCCTTTCCCCAGCATCTGCTCACCTGCTCCAGGGCTGTCACAGGACCTTGAGGGGTGCCTGTCACAAGGTCACAGTGCTGCAGGCACCCTAGAAGCCCCTGGAGCCCCCCAGAGGGACAGCTGGACACACAAGGAGGGCCCAGGACCCAGACTCTACTTGCCAGGCGGCACCAGGACACGTGTGCCGAGTTCTGAGTCCAGGCCGCCGGGGCCTGAGCTGAGAAATACACCATCCAGCGGCCTGGACTCAGAACTTGGCCTTCAGAGGGCACCCGTGGGAGGGACCCAAGGCCTGGAGCTGCTGCCTTTCCTCTCTCCAGCGGGAGTGGGGCTGGCTCTGGAAGCTGCTGCAGCAACAGAGCTACACCCCCAGAGGCTCAGCAAACCCCTCCCCTGGCAGAGCGGTCAGCCAACGCCGTGGATTCCTGGTCCCACCCGACCCAACCTGGGGCCACGTGTGTTGAATTTGGAGTACACCCTCCCTGGTTGTGACCAGGAGGACCGTCCCAACACTCAGCCTGATTTGGGACAATGAGAACATCAGTAACAAAGGAGTTAAAGGAAAATAAATAAGAAAAGCACTGTTCTGAGATTTATTAATTTAGAAAAACTAAAGGAGCCTCCCCCTCTTCCCTCTGAAGTGGATGAAAAGCAAGATCCACCCCTCCAAAAAAAAAAAAAAGCAAACATTCATGGTGTAATTTTTATTGCTCTCAAAGGGCTTGGTATTCAAATGCACAAGCTAATCTTCGTTAAATCAGAAGGAAGTCACTGAGATTTAAAACCTACACATGGTCTCAATCTCCATTCACCCAGGAGTCTTCACAGGTGGTTACTGACTCAGTATAGAATTGACATATTGTGTATCAGTTTCAAGGGGAGGGAACTTAGCTGGGAAGCAAGAACTATTAATTAAATGGTAAAAGATCTAAATTTGCACTTTCCAGGTAATGTAGCTTCACAGTAGTGCCCTTCAACTTCTTTCTTTAAGCTCTTCAGGGATGAGTGGATTAGCAAATCACACACACACACACACACACACAGGTGAGCAGCATGTTGTGTGAAGAAAAACAAGATCTAAGGGAGCCGCTCACCCAAGTGGAAGTGGCCTTACTGCGTGTCAGGCTCCACGCCTGAAGGGAAGCGGGAGGCAAGCTTTGTGGCAGAGGGTAGCTGCCTTCCACTCTGTCTCAGTGCCCAGCCTTGAGAGGACGTGTGTGCCTTCACAGTCACTGTGAGCGAGCAGTGCCATCACCAAGGTCACCGACCCAGAATTCAATAGTATCCCTGTAAAGGCAATCTGCTGTTTCCACAGGTCTCCCCAGAATTCAGACTTAGGGCCAATGCATAATTATTTTTTCCAGTTTGGTTTATAATTTTGCCCATTCTTCTTTTGTTTTTTTCCCCCCTAGAAAATTCAACCTGCCTCTATTCTGAATGCTGGTTACAGGACAGCAGAGATAACACCCATTTTTTTCTTTCCCTTGCTAAAAAAGATGAGGGGAGTGTGACTTTAAAAAAGCAAGTTGAAAGTTTAAGAAGAAAGTCGGATGCAGGCGGGTGGCGAAGCTGAAGGGGCGGCCCACGCCCACCCTGCTGGGCAACCCCAAGGCTTCCAGCCCCGCCAGGCCAAGAGGCCCGAGAGTGCACGAAACACCTCCCTTTGGCTGCAGGCTGGAGAGGATGCTGCCTGGACACTAGGGACTCCCCTGCCTCCCCCAAAAGGCCAGCATTCTCCAGGACACACGCACCTGCTTGGAAGGGAGGTGACGGAGTGGGGAAGGCTCCCCACCTCTGGTTTCCACCAGGTCAACTGTGAAAACAAAACCTCTAAAAAGCTCCGAGTGAACAGTCTCCAATCACCTTTAGAAGACAGGGTGATGTTGCACCGCCTTTTCAAAGTACCTGCCAGCCCTGCATAGCGCCCCTGGCGCACCGGCCCTGCCGGGGGTGGGGGGCCGGCCCCCTGCGGCCCTGCCCCCGGTGGGATGAAAAGGCCGCTGTCCGCCGGGAGCAAGGGGGACCGGAGCTAAGCTCCGGGCATGGGCAGAATTCGACATCTCACCACGTTTTCGCTGGCTCCACTCGCTTTAAAACGGATTCAAGGTGTCAGCAGGCAGGTTTAGGTAGGCGCTCCTGGGGGAGGGGGCGTGTCCCGTCGCAGCCCCGCCCAGTGTGCTTTTCGCCAGGCCACGTCCCCGCCGCCCGGAGGCCGGGTGCGGGCTGGTAGCGGCCTGTAGGTGCTCTGGGGGCCTGGGGACCCAGGCACACAGTTCTCAGCGGGAGCAGGGTGGAGAGTCCGCAGGGGGTGCAGGGGAAGAGGCGAGGGCCGGGGGAAATTCCCAAGAAAATTGATAAAAACCGAAAACGGGATCTAAGCGCGAGAAGAGAACGTTTCCAAAGCCTCCCTCGGGCCAGGTGAGCCCCCGTATCCCTGGGGGACGGGAGCGGCCGCCCCCCAGAGCAGGCGCCCAGCCTGGCTCTCCTGCGCAGGGGCGAGGCTGGCGTCTCCATCTGCAGGTCTGCCGACCGCTTTACTCTTGGCTCAAGTTTTATTGGTCAATATTAGTCACCAGTTAATAAGAAAAATAGTTTCTAAGTGTCTTTTTTTCCCGCTCTAGATGTGTTGTTGTTTTTAATTGAGTTAATTGGATACCACCGTCAGGTTATGTGTGTTCAATCACAGCCATTAATTATTCCTTTTTCTTAAATTCTTGGTTTCCATAGCTGGAGCCTTTTTCTATTTCAGTCACTCCTATTAGTCGGCGGACTCCAAAGGAAGCTTTAAAACAGGAAAAAGGCTAGGTTAGCTGATCGCCTTGCCATCAAGCTGGAAAAGTCGTTTTGGGTGGGTGGCGGGGGTGGGGGGGGGCTGCCTTTGACCTCAGACTTTCCTGGGGGCGAGGGGCGGGTCCTCTGCCCTTCTCCCACCCAGTCAGACTGTGGGGTTGGGTAGCGGGGAGCAGCAGTAGGTGTGGGCCCATTGAGGCCTGCAGTGCCCTACACTTAGTGCCCCTGAGTCTGCTACAGCGCAAGCGATGGCAGTGTCCTGGGGAACCTCGGCCCAGCATGCCAGCCCATGCCCCCAACTGCCCAAGTGCAAACCCAGTGGCCAGGACCCTCCCCACGCAGCTCTTGGCCCAAGATGCCAGGCAGGTGGCAGGCCGGCTGGCCAGCTTTCTGGAGAGATGGCCCTGTGCCTCAATGGTCAGAGCTGCTCTCTGAGGCTGGCAAGGCTCGGGCTGGACCCCAGCTGCCAGGTGACCGTCTCCAGGCCTGGGCATGGCCACCAGCACACCGAAGGCTCCCACCCTTGAGCCGCGCCATCATTCTCCTTCATTACCTGCCCCGACAAACCCCAGGAACGTCAGGATCAGGAGGGGGGATCCACTGGCAAAGACGCCCAAGACGAAACTGAAGAGAGGAGACAGGAGGAGCGTGGCCCAGGAGAGGAAGTTGAGGAGCGTCCACGGCCGGCGGGCGGGCTTGAACTGCTGCCCCGGAAACACACCCTTCTGGTTATATATCTCCTGCAGTGCATCCTGGAAGAGTCAACCGAACAGTGGCCGTCATGTGCTGCTGTCATAACCCAAAAGCGAGAAATGACTCTACCTGAAGTGGAGGGGCCACATGACACGGGCCACGGGATGAAGATGACGTGACCTTCATCTGTGGTTGGCTTATATGGAAAGCTTGAGAAACATAAACCCTTCGATCAGGCAAGTTTCCTAGGAAAATGATCAGCCCATGCCTGGCACACAGTAGGCACCTCCAAGCCCCAGGACTGCAGGGTCTGCCAGGCCCCACACCATCTCTGGCGACACCTCCAGAGCGAGGGTGGCAGCCACCGCTGCTGGGAGTCCATGGCCCGCCAGCTGTGTCATGCACAGAAAGCTGCTTAACCTCTCCTTCCTTCGTGTCCTGGCAGCTAATGATGGCAGGACAGGGAGCAGGTGGGGACGTGAAAGCGTCCTCGACAGGGAGATGGGGCCACGCTAAACATCGAGCGGCAGCTGCCTGATTGAGCAGCCGAGATAGACTTCTCTGCGGCTGTGACACATCACATGCCAGCAAGCACCTACACTCACGATAGTCTGGGTTTTCTGAAGAACCTAAGTGCCATACAATTCCATATAAATAAAAACATGTATGACGAGGCATGTGTCTGGGACCAAGTCTGGAAAGAACACCCACATGATCTTAATCACCTCAGGGGCTTGGGTCTCACCTCTCACCTTTTTCTTTTTTATTTTCTGCATTTAGCTTCTTCAGCTGTGTTTGGCATTTCATTAAAAACAGGGCAGGGGTCTTGACAAATACCCAGTGTCACAGCCTCTTCCAATGTGTGGTCAGACACCAGCTGCCCCTGCCAACCCAGGGGGCATGGGGCGGGCGCCATAGGCCTGAGAGCTCAGGAGCAGCTGCGACCCTTACATCTATGAGGATACCTCAGGGTGCCCACACGTGCCCCCCACCCCCACCCCAAGGGCCCTTCCCGTGGGGTTCCAGAACATTTTCAAGCCCGTTCGTTCAGCCCGCTCCCCTCTGCCCGCCTGCCCCTAAGCAGACGATGCAGATGGTGGTAGTCTCTCCCGTCCCGACCTGTCAGCCATTCCTCATACACCCAAAGGCCAGCGTGCTCTCCTTCCCCAGGAGGGTTTACGCCTGCACCCCGTGCACGGGCACCTCTATGACAGTGTCTGGGACCGCTCCTGTGCCGTGTGCTTTTCTGTGAGTAGCATCACACCACACGCCTACCGCAGTCTGCTTTTCATACACCTGCTTTCTCAAGATTCAGTTAGACTAAGAATATGCATGCAGTTCATTCATTCTAACTGTATCCCAGCAAATGAATAAACATAATGTATCTATTTTCTAATAATGCACTTTTAGATTATTTCTCACTTCCTGCTAAATAAGCAAATACTGTTGCTGGGAGATATCACTCTTTGTAAGAGGTTCCAACTTTTAAAAACTAACCCTGATCCAGAGACACACTCTCCTTTGCACCCTCATGCACACGTCTTTCTGCCCACCCACCATGGGACGGGCACACACTGTATTCCTTCTTTTAATTGGTCAGCCTTGCCCAAGGTTTTCCATTTTATTAATATGTTTAAAGAAAATCTTTCGGTGCACCGGATTCCTCTTTTGTAGCTTTGTTTTCTGCTTAAATAGTTTATGCTGTTATTATTTTTTTTGTTCTCTGTTTATTCTATTTCATGTATATTTGTGTGCATGTGTACACATATGTATGTACATACATTATTTTAATCTATCCCATCCCTGACTTGTGTTTCTTGAACCTGACAAAACCCATGTTCTTCAACTCTGGAGGTTTTATGGTTATCCCTGACAACTGCTCTTCGTCATTGTTCCCACCTTATCCTCTGAATGCTCTAATTGTTACATTCTGGACATCTTTTTAGCCTCTGGATCTTTTAACTTTCCTTTTATGTATTCACTTCCCCTGTGATATGTGCTGAGTAATTTCCTCAAAACCTTTGTTGTTGTTATTTGCTAAGTTGTATCCACCTGTTTGGGACCTCACGGACTGCAGCATACCAGGTTTCTCTGTCCTTCACTATCTCCTGGAGTTTCCTCTCATGTCCATTGAGTCGGTAGTACTATCTAACCATCTCATCCTCTGCCACCCTCTTCTCCTTTTGTCTTCAGTCTTTCCCAGCATCAGGGTCTTTTCCAATGAGTTGGCTCTTCGCATCAGGTGGCCAAAGTATTGGAGTTTCAGCTTCAGCACCAGTCCTTCCAATGAATAGTCAGGACTGATTTCCTTTAGGACTGACTAGTTTGATCTCCTTGCAGTCCAAGGCACTCTTCAAGGGGTCTTCTGCAGCACCTCAACTCGATATCAGTTCTTCAGTGCCCAGCCTTCTTTATGGTCCGACTTTCACATCCTTACATGACTACTGGAAAAACTGTAGCTTTGACTATATGGACTTTTGTCAGCCAAGTGACGTCTCTGCATTGTCTAGGTTTTTCATAGCCTTCTTTTCAAGGAGCAAGCGTCTTTTAATTTCATGGCTGCAGTCACCATCTGCAGTGATTTGGGAGCCCAAGAAAATAAAGTCTGTCACTGCTTCCACTTTCCCGCCTTCTATATGCTATGAACTGATGAGACTAAATGCCATGATGTTAATTTTTTAAATGTTGAATTTCAAGCCAGCTTTTTCACTCTCCTCTTTCACTTTCTTCAAGAGGTTCTTTAGTCCCTTTTCACTTTCTGCCATGAGGGTGGTGTTATCTGCATATCTGGGTTGTTGATATTTCTCGCAGCAGTCTTGATTCCAGCTTCTAATTCTCTCTGTAGCTGTATCAAATCTTCTATCTAATCTGTTAACTAAGATTTTACTGTCAATTACTAGATTTCTCATGCCTGTATATCTTACTTGGTTTTTCCTCAAATCTGTTCCATTTTTGATCGGTCTTACTCTTTGGTTTTCAATCCCTTCTTCTTTTAAAAAAATATTTGTTAATTTTTATTTTTGGCTGTGCTGGGTCTTTGTTGTTGCACGCGGCCTTTCTCTGGTTGAGGTGAGTTGGGGGCGACTCTGGCTGCGGTGTGCGGGCTTCTCATTGCAGTGGCTTCTCTTGTTGCAGAGCATGGGCTCTAGGGTGCACAGGCTTCAGTCGTTGTGGCACACGAGCTCAGTAGCGGCACATGGGCTTAGTGGCCCCAAGGCACATGGAATCTTCTTGGACCACGACTGAACTCATGACCCCTGCATTGGCAGGCGGATTCTTCCCCACTGGACCGCCAGGGAAGTCCTCAGTCCCTTCCTTTTTGCTTAGTCATTTCAAGCAAGCTGACCTGAGTCTCTGCCTGGTGGTAGTTCCAAAGCTGAAGTTTCGGGAGGGTTTAATTTTCTGTCTGCTTGTCGTGCTTGCGCGTGGCGGGTCCCGGTTACGAGCGTGTCTCCAGCAGAAGTCTCAGCAGCTGAGCCTGGAGTCGTGCTCGTCTAGCTTTATGTGTACTTCTCTCAGGAACTCTGGAGAGATTCACCTGGAGCCACTTTTTTATGCTGATATTTTGATTTTGTTCTTGAACTATGTTGTTAGTATGACGTCAATCCCCCGCCTGTTTAAGGACAGTGCTGTGATTATGAATCACCAGGGAGATGTTTCAAGACTCACAGGGGAAAGGTAAGCTTCAAAGTCACTCCCTGTGCTGGCAGGTTCATTTTCCAGTTTAGCCTCCATGAGGATGAAAGTCCAACAGGGTCCCAGCTTCATTAGGGTCTTCAGTTCTAACTTCCAGCCCCGAGTGAGGTCAAATCCATGTCTTTTGTTTCTGTAAGACCACAGGGTGGGCAGACCAACAGACTCCGCGAGCTTCCACTCACAGCCTTCCCAGCTGACTCCCAGTCCCACGTCCTCTTTTGCTCCTGAGAGAGGTCCCTTACTCTTTTTTAGCACTTGTCAGTGCATTTAAAAGGATGTGCATTTTATTTTTTAGTTTTAAAAGTTTGCTTAAATTCCTCTGAAGGTTTATGTTTCATACATTACTTGGTTGCCGCTGCACATGGGCTCAGTCATGTCTGACTCTCTACGACACCAGGAACCCACCAGGCTCCTCTGTCCATGGGATTCTCCAGGCAAGAAGACATGAGTGGGCTGCATTTCCTACTCCAGGGGATCTTCCCGACCCAGGGGTGGAACCTGTGTCTCTTGCATTGGCAGGTGGACTCTCTGCCCTTGCACCACCTGGGAAGCTCCTGTTACTTGGTTAAAACCCTTATAAAAGGGTATGTGTTTTATACTAGAAGGGCTTTCTGATTATCTGAGCCTCTCTGTTGCTGAAGATGAGAACCTAGTGCCCTGTATGTTTGTGTGTATAAAACAAACCGAAGAGTCAGGGGTGAGACATGTCAGGGGAATGGAGGAGGGGCTGGGTGGGGTCACCAAGAAGGCTGTCCTATCATCTATAGTGTGTCTTTTACATATTAAATCATATGTATACACACACACACATATAATGTGTGTTGCATACCTATAATTTCTGTTACACACACAAAATGAAACAAATGTGGTATTATTGGCAATGGTTATACAAGCACTGTGATATCCAGTATACTTTTCTCTAGTTCGTTAATTTCTTGAAAGTTAGGAAAAATGAAAGGCGCAGAAAAGGATTGGAAAGAAGAATTTGAGAGTGGCACAGCATGCCTGTCTCTAGAGGCAGTCGGCGCACTACCTGCCTGCCCTGTTAGCTGCCCCTTGGGAACCTCTGTGAGACCCCAGGGGTAGGGGTGGAGGTGGGGGGAGCTGGGCGCCTTTACCTTCTCCTGGTACAGTTTATGAAGCCACTGAGCTGCTTCCTTCTCATCCAGTGGAATCTCTTCCAGAGGAAATCTCCTGTTTCATTAAGAAGATTGAAAGCAAAGTGAATTACCAGATGATATCAAACTGAAACAGGGAAAAGTAACTTCTTGTGCATCAGGAACTTCTGTGAGACCCCTTTACCTTCTCCTGGTACAGTTTATGAAGTCCTGCCTTTTCTATTCAAAGTCCTGCCTTTTCTATTCAAATCTGACTCTCAATTTCTAAGAACACACAAACATCAAAGTAACTTTCCCTCGAGCAGTGTCCCGTGCCTCGGAGGACTGTGGGGGATCATGAAGGGCCCCGGCAGGCGCTTCAAATGTCCAGGAGCGCTGAAGCATTGCACGGGGACACTTCAGGAGTGTCCCCATGGACAGGAGCAGTTAGCTCCACTGGGCAGGCTGACTGTTCATTAGCCTCAGCAGGAGGTTTGGTCTTGCAGTTCATCTTTGGATGTGATCATCGCTGAGAGTGTCTTTCATGAGGCAAAGAAAACTTCATCTTTCACAAATGAAATCTACTTGCCTGAAAAGCTAAAGAGAGTTTGAAAATTTAATCTCACCTAACAAACTGCTGACTTCAACTGGGACAGTGGCTTATGTGTAAACCGTATCACCAGCTGAATTACCAGCCCCAGAATGGGAGGTGTGTCTACCTGTTAACACCAGGATCTCTTTCCAGGGCACTGCAATACCTCAGGATCGCCAGCAGGGGCCGCTGAGCGCACTTTACCAGCGGACCGCTGCTGGGCCTGACTGCCTATGTCGGAGGGCCCAGGGTGAGAGAAGAGACAGGAGAAATTTCAGCCAGAGGCAAATCTCCTATGTTGAAGGAATATCAACCTTTTTTTTTTTTTTTCCTCTAAAAGTTGAGAACTTTGTTTTTGGTGGGTTGTACTTATCCATATTACCATATTCAAAATGAAAACAGGATTTTTACAAGCACACGCAATCAGACGTCTGAGCACACATCACACAGCCTCCAGGAGACTCCGCTGTGCACTCAGAGGACAGAAGAAGACTGCTAACCCCCTAGTAAACAAAACGGTTTAGCTCTGTGGACCCGGAAGGTGTGGGGCACTGCAGGAGTCCCCAGACCACACGGAGAAAGGTACCACTTGAAGGACTCATCACAGGCACCACCTCGGGACGGAAAGGAAGTCAGGAGAGGTTTGTCTGCAGAGGTGACTGCCCACAGCATCAAACTCAACTGACTGTTCTCCCCTAATTGCACATACGGATACCACATACGGATTCCACATACGGATTCTGTTGTGTGTCTGCTGTATGAAGCATGAAATGTGTAAGAATTTTAAATGATGAGACAAATATGAATACTATCTCCTAGAGTCGACTCAAGCCACTTTGAGGATGGTGGCCCCAAGAGCCAGCATGGACACAGGAGAGCCTCAAGGCACCATCCCCATGGCCCTGGCCCTGCCTAATCACAGGCCCCTGGGGCATCTTCTTCAGTAGGGGGATGGGAAAATGAAGCAAAACTCCACTGGGTCATGTGAACCTTGACTTATTTGATTACAGATATGTTCTGGACTCATTGGAATATTGCTTTTGCCCAAAACACCCAAACGGTACATAATACAAAGCAGTAAGTTGAAACTTTCCAAAATTCTAAGAATATATATATTAAGATACTGAATACAGCCCCTCATTTTCTGCAACAAAGGAGAAAAAGAGCAGATTACAGCACCAGTCCTCTCCCACTGGAGCTGAATGTCCACGCCGAGGGCAGTGCAGCTTGGGGGCAGGCGAGAGCACCAGCCTGGAGCTGGACCAGGTAGGTCCCCCCTCCACCAGCTGCTTTTCCACCCACCGGCTCTGACCATGGGCATCTGGGATGCCCAGAGCCCCTTACTACCCAGGGGCTAGACCAAGATTTGCCTCAAGGGCTCCCTGAGGAGGACGGGGACCTACAGGGCCCCGGAAAAATCAACCCCTGGCGGCCACTACTGTGTCTCCACCACCCCCTCCCCCGCCCCGCCAGACTTTGTGGGTATCTGTCTTCTCTTCCTGAGGCAGAGAAACATGGAGGTCAGAGTGTGGCTGTGAGACAGGAAGACCTTGCACACAACTCTAGTCCCCGGCCTTGATCTTTTGTTACAGACATGGATCCCACCATCCCAAGCAGCCCTGTGTTGCCCAGCTTGAGGTGCCTCCGTATTGGCTGCCTCTAAGCCAAGGGGGTTCAGGCTGGCTAGGACAGAGCCTGCCGACTCAGCGAGGACATGGCCCTGACCCCACCATCACTCCCAGGTGGTCTAGATGGCTGTACACCATGAAAAGGGGACCACATGGGCATGCCGCTGAGGATGGGCCAGCTCATCCTTCTGCCTATGAAAAGTCTACTCACTGCCCAAGGTTTAGCTCTCTAAAGCCTCTTCCCAAAAGCCTCTGCTCCCTCCAAGGGGAGGGATCACACCTCCCTTGGAGCTTCTGGAACCTTCTGCCTGTACCTCACGCAGCCTCCTTTGCTCTGTACGGGCCCCACCATGCGCGGGTCCTAGAGGGTGGAATGCCCCAGCACCTCCACGTGGGAGCATCCGGGAGAGGGGAGGAGCCGCGCAGAAGGTGCACGCTGGCTCGGTCCCGGCCCCGCCCCCGCCAGCCCCGGCCCCGCCCCCGCCAGCCCCGGCCCGTGGCAGTAGCTGACCTGACACACATGTCCGCCTCGTACTTCTTCCCATAGAGGATCCCCAGCAGAGACGGGTTCTTGTTTCCTCGGAAATTCAGCGTGACGTCGTACACAGCTGTGACTGCAGGGAGGGCGCAGAGGGTGACAGGTGACATCCGGCAGCTTGGCCCACCGTGGCTCTCCACCTGGATGCCCGTTGTGAGGGTTCCCATCTCTCATTGGGGCGTTTAGTTGAGTCACTTGTGTTTAAAGTTACTGTCTGGCTGTTTCCTATCCATCCTGTGCTTTGTCCCTTTCTTTGATTTTGCCATCCTTTTGGATTAATTGGATATATATTTTTTCCTTTATAAGGTTTTCAGGTATATACTTTTTTAAAATTATCACTGTAGTTGTTTTCCAATAACTAGTATTTTATCACCTCAAAAAATGACACGAGAATCTTACAACATGTAAATCCACGAACTCAGATCTCCTTTTAATGCCACTGGCATTCTGTATTTTACACAGAACTCACTGATTTGGTTTCTGGCAAATCACTGATTTCATTTCTCACTTTGCTGGGAGTCTGGACTGGTGGTGGTCAGGGCAGGCAGCTCTTACCTGTCCCGCGGAGGCACTGGACCGCGGTGGTGAAGCCTTTGGTCCGAGGCAGCAGGTGGTACTTGAGGACGGGCAGCCCCTTGGAAGCGGCCACCTCCATGCTGACGCGGTGCTTCTTCTCCGTGAAGCGTGTGCCCTCACAGTACAGGAGGAACTAGGACATGGTGGGGGACAGAGGCCAGTTAGAGATGCTGCGGCCACACCTGTACACAGATGGTGGCAGCACTGCGCCTACTCCCAGGGAGTGAAAAGACACTTCCTGGAGAAGTGAGACTCGCTGTCCCTGGGTGCCAGCCTTCGGGTGGCTTGTGGAAAACAAAATCTTCCATCCCTCTGCCTCAATGTGAGTTACAGACACCAAATACATAAACAGCCGGTTCACAAATAATTGCCGTCAGAGACCAGAAAGAAGAATCAGAAAGAACTGATTTCAAACCGATTGATACCGATCATTTCAGATGGCTGTTCGTCAAACTCCAACCAAGGGGTCAGAAAGGACCCACCAGGCCCTGCTCTGCGCTTGAAGGGTGCCTGCTTTAAGTGCAGTGCAAACCTTCTAGGAATTGAAGTCCACGTTGACCCACAGGACTGTGGGTCACAGGGCTTGTCCTGACATCTGACTCCACAGAACAGCCTGGGTGCCTGGGCAGACTCTCCACTAACATTCCAGGGGTGCTCCCAACTCAGCCCAGCAGGATCTCCTCAGTGTGAGCCCAGATGTGCGGGGCCCACCTGGGGCAGGTGGAAGCAGGTGGTCTAAGAGGGGTTCCCAAGCCCGCAGGTGTATGGGGCGGGGCCGTGGCCCTGGAGCTCAGAGGCTCTTGTTGGCTTTACAACTAATAACCTGGGCTGCATTCCTGATGCCCAAGGTAACACAGCTTGTGTGGCCTTGCCCCACTGTCTCACTCACCCACATGTATTCGGGGTAGTTGGCCAAGGACTTCAGGCCTTTGATGACGGTGTCCCGGTCTTCCTCCCACTTCCGTTTGCAGAACACAATCTCCAGAAAGTACCACGTCCAGCCAATGAGGGGCACGTAGAGCAGTTCCCTTTTCGCCAGGACTTTGGAACTCTGGAGGGAGGGGGAGCAGCTGGTGCATCATGGCCACGAAGTCCCCACGGGCAGCACCCTGCAGGCAGCCCTCAGCACTGGCTGTCATCGGGAGACCCTGACACTGAGCATGATGCCACTGGGATGGGCAGGGCCCCAGCGTGCAGGTGCCGCTAGATGAGAATCCATGGGCAGATCTGCCCGATGCTGGCAGGCGGGTGCGTGGGCAGGAGGGGGGCCTAGAGGCTGCCCGATGCTGGCAGGCGGGTGCGTGGGCAGGAGGGGAGCCTAGAGGGTGCCCGATGCTGGCAGGCGGGTGCGTGGGCAGGAGGGGAGCCTAGAGGGTATACTGGGTCTTCAGGGCTGCTCTGGCTGCCAGGCTGGGGGCTTGTTGAGGATGATGTCAGGGCCACCACCCACTGGGCTTCCCTGCAGGGGACCCCTCAGCCTTTCTCATTTGAGGCAGCTGAGCCAACGAGGAAGGACTGCAAAGGAAATCTCAGGAGGGAGCCCTGGGGCAGCCTGCAGTCCCAGAACCCATGTGGTCAGCCATGCTCACACGCCTAGCTCAGAGGGACCAGGGGCTAAACACAGAGCAAATGAAAACTCAGAGCCCTGGAGACTTCAGACCCCCCAGGGAGCCATGCCAGCCCCTCCTTGGGACCCCATGTCGCTCACCCCACACCCTCCTGGGACCCCTATGTTGCTCACCCCCAGCACACCGAAGCGCTCGCACATGGTCCACCCACAGAGGAAGTCGATTTCAAAGTTGTGGTTGAGGATGATGACTGCGTGCTCCTTTCCAAAGCTGTCCACCGTGGCCTGGTCGGTGAACAGGGTGCACTCCGTGCACGACCACCACTCCAGGAGCATGACCAGCTCTGTGGACACATGCGGGACGTTGGCCAGGTGCAGACTGCCACGCTCCGGCCAGCCCTCCCTCCCTGCTCCCCGACATGGGCGGGGCTTGCACAGTATCACCCAGATTGGGATTTTCTGCTGGAAATGAGTTTTGATGGTTTGTGTGTAATAAATTAAGTTTTCTAAACCTATAATTATCTCTCTAAGCAAAAGTCAGGGGAGAAGTCAAATGGAAGCAGAAAAAATGGGGGATTTCCCTGGCGGTCTAGTGGTTAGAAATCCATCTTGCAATGCAGAGGACATGCCCCTGGCGCACAGCAACTAGAGGAAGCCCGTGTGCCACAGCAAGGACCCAGAGCAGCCCCCCAAAAAAAAAAAAAAACAGAAGAAATGGAAGAGGAAACCCATTTTAGGTGGATTTTTTTTTGTAATCAACATATCTAAAGGACTTAATTTGAAATATATATTTTTAAAAATCAGATCTTCACTTTTCTTAAAAATCAAATAACCCATTGGATGAGATGGTGAACAAGACATTCACTTATTAAGAGAATACAGCACCATAATTATATTATTATTATTTCATTACAAGGTATTGAATACCAACTGTATACCAGGCACTCTGCCTAAAAATGACATCAGATTGTAGCAGACAACTTGAGTTATTGTTATTATTATTCCCAAAGCTCAGAGAAAAAGTGGTGGAGTTCCAATCTCAGCCCCCCAAAACTAAGTCCGGGGCTCTGTGGAAAGTTTCAGAGGAAGCTCCAAAATACAGAAGTAAGTGAATAAAACCAGAGTCCCCCTCTGGGGGGTCTTTGGTTGAGATGTATTAAGCACTGTTACTCTTATCCACGCTACTCTTTACATAGGGTTGAGGTGGACACCTGTATCATCATGTGCGACTATGGCCTTCACACGTGCTCTGGACCCATGGGGCAGCACACATTCTGTGCCCAGATGAGGCGGCTGGGGAGGCAGTGGGCACCCAGCCAGGCAATGTCACACCCACCAAGGCCAGGCATCCTAAGAAGGGTGGCCTCAGACCGTGAAGTGTAGCTCCCAGGCTCAGGACTGATTTCAGAGGGCCTGTCCTTTCCATGCTGGATACCAACCCATCGGTTTTCAGAGAGGACCAGCCCTGGGAAGGCTGAAGAGGCAGGACTGCCCAGCACTTTGACAGTGGGCTCCCGGCCTGCTTCCCCTGTTGGCAGGAGACAACTGTGGCTTCCTCAGAGGCTGCCGGGGGGCAGGATGGGACTTGACATGGGGGCTGGCTTCTCCTTCCCAATGAAGGTCCCCACCAGCCCAGGCAGAAGTGGGGAGACACACAGCTCTTCCCATGTACTGGGGTCTTAAATTCCTCTTTTACATGAGGTGGGACTGGATGGAAGGCCAGTTCTGAGACGACACCTGCACACTCTCAAACCATGGAGAGGAAGGGCCATGAAGGGATCAGCTCCAGGACACACTCACCATAAGCTCCATCAAGGGACCAGGGCCCTGAGGAGATGGAGGCCCACCAACAGGGGCAAACTATGCCCCTGGGATAGCCCGGCCACTTCCATCCAACATTCAAGTTGTGAATAAAGGAATAGAAAGACAAGAGGTCCTCAACAGACATTGTTCAAGGGTGATTTATAGATGGCCAACATGAGAAGGCGCTTGGGATCTCTGGTCACCAGGAAAGTGCAGGCCAAAGCCACAGGCAGACACTGCGTCACACTCACAGGATGGCTGTCATCCAATAGATGGACAACACATAGCATGTGCCAGCGAGGATCAGAGGCCCTGGGACGCCCAATGCTGCAGGTGGGGATGTCAGCTAAACAGGGCAGCTGCGTCTATGCTCCAAACAGAGCAACCAGATAACCCAGCAATTCCACCACCAGGGAGATGCCCAGTAGAAATGAGAGCAGATGTCAGTGTAGAAACTTGAACATGGATGTTCGTGGCAGTGTTATTCACAAAGCCAGAGGGTGGAAACAGCCCAGAAGGGCGACAAGTGATGAAGAAACGGGCAGCGCACGTCCATACAGGGCAGCACCGTTCAGCCGAAGTGGGAACATGGGCCTGACACACAGCAGGACACAGATGAACCCAGGAAGCACGGAGCCCTGAGTGAGGGGAGTCAGACAACGCCCACGCAGTGCATGATTCCATCACGTGAACCACACAAAACAGGCAAAGCCATGCGGACAGGAAGTAGACCAGTGACTGTGGGGCTTGGTAGGGGAGAGATGGCGGGGGGTGGGGGGAACATGGGGAAAGCTTCTCCACACTCTAAGTGGGTGAATTTCACTTCCTTTTTGCTATTTAAGAAAAAAGAGGCCCAAGGCTAGGCTGACCTGTCCCTCTGAAAGCACAGGTGGCTGCCGGGGACTTGCCAACGCCCCCACTCACACCCCCTCCCCAGGTGGCGGGGGCCCAGGGCTGGGACAGACCCACAAGCAGCCTGGTGACGGCCTGCTCCTGCGCCTCCTTGGCTTCCTTCTGGGAAGCCTCCATGTGTCAGCTGGTCAAGGAAGAGCCGGTGGCTGAGGCTGCTGCCTCTAGAGCAGTTTGCTTGGGAACGAGGAGACGTCCTTCCTTATCACAGTAAGGACTATCAACCTGAGGCCTTCCTCTGCGCAGATATCCAAGTGCACAGTGCGGTCCTGTTAACTGTGGGCTCCAGGCCCTAAGCGGGCTCTAGAACTCACTCCTCTTGGGTAACAGACACTTCCCACCCATCTGACCGCAGCTCACCACTGCCCCTCCCCCAGCCCCGGCCACCACCGTTCTCTGCTCCGCTTCCCTGAGCCTGGCCATGTGGATCCCTCGAAGGAGGAATCAGGCAGTGTTGGTCCTTCCGCGACTGCCTGGTTTCCCTCTGTGTCATCCCCTCCAGGTTCATCCATATTGTCACAAACAGCAGGATTTCCTTCCTCTTGAGTAGTACTCCATTGTCCATATGGACGGCATTTTGCTTGTCCGCTGGTCTGTTGATGGACATGGATGCCATCTCCACCTCCTGGCTATTGTGAACAAGCCACGGTGAGTGCACACCCTCACCTGGCAGCGCTCAGGACCCGGGCCTTTCTGGCCAGAACAAGAGGTCTGGCCCAGGTGGGGGCCACGAGGAGGAACCAGCTTTTAGACAGACAGACACAGGCAGCCCTCTGCAGATGTTCCAAGCCCCCTGGAGAGTGGGTCCAGCAGAGCCACCTGTGGGAAGGTGGTGTGTTGAGGAGGCTCTGTCCCACCAATGGCCAGCATGGCCTGAGGGTGTCTCGGCCTGTTTCGAGATATATTGTCTCCCCGTGGATGGCAGGTGACTACATGTGCAGACAGGACTGAAGGCATGAGTCTTCTGCCCATGGTCAAGTTGGACAATTTTTTATTTTCAGCTGTGCCATGGGGCTTAAAAAATCTATTTCCTTGACCAGGGATTGAACCTGGGGCACAGTAGTTAAAGTGCTGAGTCCTTACCATTAAATTTTCCCTTCAGGAAAATTCTCAGCCACCATCTCCTCCAACAGTGCTTCTCCTTATTCACTCCTCAGGGACAGGAGTCCAACACCCGTTTCATAAGCCTGCATGCTCTCCTTACCTCCTTTAGCTCCTGTTTCATATTCTTCACCTTGTCATTCTACTGCAGGCTGTGAGCTCTTCATATTATTGTCCAGTTCACCCACTTGCTCACTAGCTGTGTCTAATCTGATGTAAGATTCACTAAGTTTTTTTCTTAAAAAAATTATTATAATTACAATTTTCATGCATAGAAGTGCTCCTTGGTTCTTCTTCAAATCTGGGGACTTTGGGTAGTCTTTTGTCTAAATCTTCCGTTGTATATTTATTGTCTTGAGTTCATATATGACTTGTTTCAATCTATGTGATTCTACTGAATTAGAGACTAATTCAGGCCAAAAGCACATTTCTGTTTGCCTCTGTTGACCCCATGGGCACTGCCAGTCTGCTCATTTCAGCAAATTTTAAGGTCCTGGCTGAGACCCAGCCCGTCTCTTGGAGCTGCCAAGGTGGGGCCCTGGGAAGCAGTGCTGATACTCCATCTTAGTATCCTCTTCTGCGGAGAGGTGGGGGTGTGGCTGAGGGATTTCCTTTATTTACAGCCTTAAAAAAGCCAGCTTTACTCAGAGTCTGGCTGTGCAGAAGCGCTTTGACTTCAGAATGCTACTGTCCGTGGACGCTGTGACTTTCACAAGTCAGCATTTGCCCTGCAGGCGTGTACTCATCTGCCCTGGCGACGCTGGTATGTGCTCTGCCTGGTAGTATTTCTAATTCTCCTTCTCACACACAGGAAGGCGGCCTTTTATTTTGGAAAAAAAGCAGCTGGGAACTGAAACCTTCGCCTATTTATGGCTGGAAGCATGGGCGGGGCTGCTGTGCCCTGGTTGGGGCACGCACACCTGGACTTGGACACCTCACTGCCTGCTCAGCTGCCCTCCTACACTGGGGAGGGGGAGGCCTTGGGGCAAGTGCACAGACTCACCACTTCCCATAGGACATAAAATGGGTACTACCTGCTCTTCATTGTAAAAGAAAGGTGTTCTTATGCTAAGTAAATTGCACACAGTATGGAAAAAGCAGTGAGTCCCTCCCACCCCCACTCCCGGGACAGCCACATTTTCTGTTCTGACTTCTACACTTTCTAAGGAGGTACAGCTACACGCCAGTGCAGACATATCACACGTGTCTTTAAAAGTAAATCATGGTAGCACCTCTATACTTTGGTTTTTTAGCTTCTGTTTTCACCTAAAAATGTATCTTGAACTTGGTTCTCTATACCAGGAAAGAGAGATCCCCTGCTGGTCTTAGAGGCCGTGTGGGCCTCCATCCGGTGGATACACCACAGTTACTGGGCATTTTGGCTGCTCATTTTTATATTAGTTAATATAAAACTGGCAAAATGAATATATCTGTGCATATACATACTTTTATAGATATCTTTCTAGGTTACATTCTTATTTGGTGGAATAATTGGGTCAAAAAATAGAACTGTTTAAGTTGCTGATTGTTATGGATCCAAAGAAGTGCCTGGGAACCCCAACCCGCAATGTGTTCCCTCGCCAGCGGCGGGTCATCACCGAGCTTCCTAGTCTCTGACAGCTGAGGGTGACTCCACACACAAATGCACGCACATCACCAGTGCACACAGGTAACACCTGTGCATGCCTGAACATTTAGTTAAGAGACAGGTAGGTCCAGAGAGAGATGCTGAAGTATTATTTGCACGTGATAACAGGCCACTCGAGGGGAGTGCTCTAGGGCTGGGGTTTGGAGGCCTGTGACTGGCCACGTGCTGGCAGGCGTCGGGCATAGTAGTGGTGTGCTGACACGGTGCTTGTTTTCAGGTGTCCAGGGTACCGTGTGAGACCACACGGAGCCACCGTCTCTGTGGGTCCAGAGGCTCGGGTACTGGGACATCGCATGGTTCAGCCCAGTGAAGGGCTCAGGCTGAGCACCGCCTACATTCCTCGCGGCCAGGAGAGGCCCCCTAGTTCCTGACTGCGGAGCCCACGGCCATCTTGTCTCATCGTCACAAGCACTAACCCCCACGGGCCCCTGCGCCGGCTTGTTTGTGGCTGTCCTTGTCCCAGACCCCTCCCCGCGCCGTGCCATGCCCAGCGCAGGCAGTACTCACGGCTCCAGAGCGAGTAGGCGAGGCGGCAGTTCAGCCGGCGGTACAGCTGCTTGTTGACGGGCCAGAGGACCAGCGTGCAGAGCTGGATGGAGTTGATGACCAGCCCGCTCACCACGAAGACGAAGCCGATGAGGAGGTGCACGACGAACTGGGTCTTCAGGAAGGCGAGCAGGCCCATGGCCACAGCTCAGTAGCGAGTGCAGGGTCCTTCACTGAGAATCGCCGTCCTGCAAAGAGAGGGCAGCGGTCAGGAGGGCGCAGGAACCCCAGGGTGAGGGGCGGCGAGTGGAGAAGGGGTCCACAGTGGTCCTGCCAGAGCCCAGATCCGTGGCTCCCACAGCACCCTCAGGCCCTTCCCTCCTGAGAGTGTCGGATGGACATGTGGGGCAGAGGGGGAGCTGATACATGGTGCACACAGGCACCACACACACCACATACACACACCCCCCAAGTGCACACACCACATACACACCCCCCCCAAGTGCACACACCCCATGTATACACGCACCAATACCAGGTACACATTCCACATACACACACACACACCATGCACACACACACACCATGCACATACCACCTATATACACAACATGTATGTACACACACACTACGTACACACACCACATGCATACACGACATACACACCATGCACATACCACATGCACACACACCACATACACACCATGTACACACACATCACATACACACCATACACACATGTATACACACACCATGCACATACCACACACACACCACATATACACACACAATGCACACACACATGTATACACCCACACAGCACACACACATACCACACACCACATACACACACACCATGTACATACATGCCGTGCACACACACACACATGTACACACACATACCAAATACACACACACCATGTCACATATCACACACACACACACCTCACACACATACCATGCACTCAGCACATATACACACACCACATGTACACACACACCTACCATGTACATATACACATATGTACACACACAAACACCACATATACACACACCATGTACACACACACCACATACACACACACCACACATACCAAATACACACACACCATGTACACACACATACCACGTACACACCATGTATATACACACACCACATACACAAACACCATGCACACAAATACCATGTATACACCACATATACACACCACATATACACACCACACACACACACACACCAAATACACACACCATGTACACAAACATCACATACACACACCTCATACACGTAACATGCACACACCATATACACATACCACATACACACACACCATGCACACACCCTCATATATACAAGAAAGAAAAGACTAGAAAAATGCATACAAATATCAATAGCGATTGGCTTCCCAGGTGGCACTAGTGGGAAAGAACCCGCCTGCCAACACAGGAGATGTAAGAGACACAGGTTCAATCCCTGGGTCGGGAACCCGCTCCAGTTACTCTTGTCTGGAGAACTGCACGGACAGAGAAGCCTGGCAGGCTACCGTCCATGAGGCCACAAAGAGCTGGACGCAGCTGAGACGACTGAGTGCAGCTCAGCGCAGCATGTTATCTCTAGCTGAAGGCGTGATGGGTAATTTTTATTTTAGCATCTTATTTAAAAAATAAAAACTACACATGAAATCACTATAAAACATTCAACTAATGCCTTTTAACTCACAAGCTGTTGTGGACTTTTTTAGCTGAAAAGCCTTTGTTTTAGTCTAAGGCAGACAGGGTGACCCCCAGGGACCCAGTTAGCTTCTCCCTCCCTTCCCTTCAACACGTTTGGTTTCTTGGTTTCAGATGTGAAGCCAGAAGCTCACATTTTATGGCTGTACTTGTTCTGTGAGTGGCCCTGAAATCCTGCTGTGGACAGAAACAACAGAGCTGGGCACAGGACAGCCTGGCAGCCGCTGGCCGCCGCTCCAGTCCTCCAGAGAGGTGCCCACACTCTGGGGTGAGGGTGGAGCAGGCTCGGGAAGCCTCCAGGGTGGGCCATGCCAGGCTCTCCAGGGCACAAGCGGCCCCACTGCTGAGTGGGAGACCAGGCCACATGACTCTAGAAGGTGCCCTCCGTCTGCCCTTGGGTGCCAAGTGGCTGCATGGGGGTATGGGGGGGTGAAGTCTGCGGCCATGTGCGGGACGCTAGGAGGACAAGGAAGGAGCCGAGGCCGGACACCGCCTTCTCCATCAATGCCCCCTTCCCCGTCAACGCTCCCCCACTCCTGTGAGGACCTCTTGGCATTCAGGCACTGGATCAACCTTCCTTTTCTAAAGGTTCACATAGAGAGGCTCACACGGTATCCATCTATGGGCCCAGTCCGGCTGCCGTCCAGCCACTGGTGGGAGCACCATCTCCAGTTTCTCCGCTCACCTGTGCACCTGCTCACGGCGGCAGGTGTGCAGTCTCTGGCCCCACACTTTCCCTACAAGCCTCTGCGTGGACACAGCCCTCTGCTCGGGAATCCATTTAACACCTGCCAGTCCCAGTCCAGCCCCTGAATCTCTGGTCAAGGACGGCCATCCACAGAGGCCCTATGAGCCACACCTTTTTCTTGGACCGGCTGCTGCAAGTGCGCACCCCCGTCTGGAATGGCTGCCCACCCCTGCCCAGGATTCCTGGTTGCCGTTGACTGTCCCCCCTGCTGCTGGCCACTGGACTAGATTGTCAGTCTGTCCCCAGTGCCCGGATGTGGGCCAGACCTGTTCTAAGGAGCATTAGCAGTTGCAGTTCAGGCCCCCCACCTACCCACCCGCCATGAGAGCACACAGTGGCCACCATCTGTTTAGGCATCCCTGCCTCTTGCCCACCACCTCTGGGCCACCCGGGCCTGAATGCTTTAATAACACATCAGTCACAGATGCTAACTTGGGGGCCCTTCAATGACAGTGGGCTTACCAGCCCTGCCCCCTGCAGAAGAAACCCTGCTGCCCATTCAGCTCACACCCTCCCCAGCTCCCCCCAAGGCCTACAGACCAGCAAGGGGGAAAGCATCAACTCAGCAGCCCCCAAGGGCACTGGCTTGTGCCTACCCCTTGAAAATATTTTCAAAACTATATAATATCACAAGACTTCCCTGGTGATCCAGTGGTTAAGACTTCCTTCCAATGAAGGGGGTGCAGGTTCGATCCCTGATCAAGGAGTTAAGACCCCACATGACTTACGGTCGAAAAACCAAAACATAAGCCAGAAACAATGTTGTAACAAATTCAATAAAGACTTTAAAAATGCTCCACAGCAAAAATATTAAATAAAAAAAAAATATATCACCAGACAAATTATAAGTCAATTTCTACATTTTTAAACCCAAGTCTAAATATGCAAGGGGTATAAATTCTGGTATAGTGTGAAGTTTCACTTTTTAAATATACAGATCTGGACTTCCCTGGTGGTCCAGTGGTTAAGAATCCTCCTGCCAATGCAGGGGACTCAGGCTCGATCCCTGGTCCGGGAAGATCCCGCACGGCGTGGGACAACTAAGCCCACAGGCCACAACTACTGAAGCCTGTGGGCCTAGAGCCTGTGCTCCACGACAAGAGAAGCCCGCACGAAGAGAAGCTTGCACACCGCAACTAGCGCGGAGGCCCTGCTCGCCGCAAGCCCACACGCAGCAACAAAGACCCAGCTCAGCCAGATGAATAAATAAACAAATACACTTAAAGGAAAGCCTAAATATATAGAACTTCCTTAACTTACAACAGTATTACATCTCAATAAACCCACCATAAGTTGAAAATATCATTAAGTTGCTGCTGCTGCTGCTAAGTCACTTCAGTTGTGTCGGACTCTGTGCGACCCCATAGACGGCAGCCCACCAGGCTGCCCCATCCCTGGGATTCTCCAGACAAGAATACTGGAGTGGGTTGCCATTTCCTTCTCCAGTGCATGAAAGTGAAAAGGGAAAGTGAAGTTGCTTAGTCATGTCTGACTCTTAGCAATCCCGTGGACTGCAGCCTACCAGGCTTCCCCGTCCATGGATTTTCCAGGCAAGAGTACTGGAGTGGGTTGCCATTGCCTTCTCCGTCATTAAGTTGAAATATGTTTAATACACCTAACTTCCCAAACATCACAGCTGAGCCCCACCCACCTCAACATTCGCCTACAGTGGGCTAAATCACCTGACACAAAGCCTATTTTATAACAAAGTGCTGAATATTTCTTTTAATGTACTGAATACTGTACTAGAAGTAAAAAAACAGGACGGCATCTGGGTCCAGCACGGGTTGTTCACCCTCGTGATGGTGGGGCTGACGGGGCCGTGGCCACCCCTGTCCAGCATCAGAGAGAGGACTTGACCGCACGCCACCAGCCTGGGAGAAGGTTAAAATTCACAATCTGAAGTATGGTTTTCACCGAGTGTGTATTGGAAAGTCCAAAAATCATGATCTGAATCACCATAAGTCAGGGACATTTTTCTCTTAAGTGTAGACGGTGGGATCTAAATGCCGCCGTGACTTGATAGCCACCACCACCATCCATTTTCAAAATACAAAAACAGCAAGCTTTTCTTTAAAAGTCAAGAAATGCATTCCATTTTCTCCTTGATTTTGTATTTCCACTGTACCTCCTCTACAGAAGCTTATTAGAATATAATTTATTATGATTGAAAGTCTTCTACCAATCACATTAACCTAACATTATATAACAAAAATACATATGAATATTTAAATTTAATTTTTACATTTCATGTTTATGGGCTAAATTTAAAATTTTCTTCTGGAATATTTGATGAAAATGCACTCTGAAACAGTTCAGCCTATGTCTCCTTAGAATCTGGGCATTTGACTGACCGTAAAATACCATGATTGTATCTGAGAAATTTAACCCCGACGTAAGCATATTGTCGAATATCCCATCTGTAGTCCAGTTTCACCCACTGTCCCCAAACAACCTGTACCGCTTCTTTCCATCCAGGCCCTGGTTGAGGGGCGGCGTGGCGTTCGACCACACACTCCCCCTGTTCTCTGACCTAACACCCTTGCCCACCCGCTTGAGAGCCCAGGCCAGTGGTCCTGATGTCTACAGGACATCCCGCTACCGGATGTCTGGCTGTTCTCTCGTGACTGATTCAGGTCCAGAGTGTCGTTGGGGGCTTCTGGCTGCACCTGCTGGCACACTGCACCTTGTCCCGTCCCTGCCACCACGTGGTAAAGCTGGGGCCACTAGGAGTCTGCGGGTAGAAGTTCAGCTTGCTGGGCTGAGCCCACCATCTGAGGGCAGATGCTGAGTTAATATCCATCTCCAACCGCCTCTGACCCCACAGTTTCAGTCAACGCCTCCTCCTGCCTAGCTCTCATGTCATGGGCCCAGCTTGTTCTGATCCAGAACCGCCCCCTGTAATGGATGCTGTAGGGACCACGCCTGCCTATGTGATGTACTTAGCCTAATGACACAAACGAGATGCTTCAAAACCACAGCAATGCACAGCTCTTTCACTGAGGCTGGTACGTGCTTTTAGAAAACACACGGTATGTCCTGGAATAAAAGAATGCATGTAAGGCAGAGCTCATGAGGCATAACAGGCATCCACTCGTCCCCTAATGGCCCCAGAAAGAAAGAAAGTCGCTCAGTTGTGTCTGACTCTTTTTGACCCCATAGACTGCAGCCTACCAGGCTCCTCCATCCATGGGATTTTCCAGGCAAGAGTACTGGAGTGGGGTGCCATTTCCTTCTGCAGCAGATCTTCCTGACCAAGGTAACCACTGTTATTCCATAACGTTTTAAGATAAACAATAGTGGGAGGTGGGAGGGAGGTTCAAGAGAGAGGGGACATATGTATACCTATGGCCAAGTCACACTGATGTATGGCAGAGACCAACACAACATTGTAAAGCAATTATCCTCCAATTAAAAATAAAATATATTGGCACCTTTTCATTAATTCTCAGATGCTGTTGCTGAGCTGGAGAAGAAACCTGAGCCTAAGTCCTTCACTGGATAAGAGTTTAGATTGCTCCAGAAACCTGGCACCTACACAGCCCAGTCCTGAAGGGTTTGTGGTCCCGTACAAGCTGCTGGGACCCCACTTTCTCAGGGCAGGGGAGGGGCTGCATTCATGCTTCCCAACGGGGAGACACAGGGTGGTATTGCCCCTCACTCGGGAGAAGAGGCGCAGAGCAGAGGTGGCCAGGTGGGGAGGGGGCGGGGCCAGGGGCTCAGCGGGGCTGCGCTCACGTGGTTCCAGGGCAGGTGAATCCCAGACGGACGCTGACCCCGGCTGCCCAGGAGCCGCTGGAGCTCTGATACAGCGAGGAGGGCTGGGAGCCAAACCAGTCTCTCCTCCTAGCCCCTGCCCCGCCCCAGGCCCCTGGCTTACAAGCAGGCACCTTGTGGTTCTGACACCACCCCTCCAGGGTTGTCCCACTATTTTTGAGCCTGGGGTTCCCGTGGCCACGTTGCTCGGGGCTTAGGGTGGTGAGGGTGAGACCCAGAGCCAGGAGCACTGGGACCGGCTCACCACCGTGCCCAGAAGGGCCCAGCCCGCTGACCACTGGCCAGCCCTGACCTCGGCTCTCTCTTACGAGTGAACTGCATCCCCTCACAAGGCTGTGCTGGGGGCCTAACTGCCCCCAAGCACCCCAGCGAGTGGCTGTGTTTGGAAATATGGTCTCAACAAAGGCAGTCAAGTTAAGTGAGGTCACTAGGGCGGGTCCTAATCCAATCTGACTGGCATCCTTATAAGAAGGAGGACCACAAGAGGACATGGGGGAGGCAGCCTCCACACGCAGCTTCTCCCTTCATAGTCTCCAACACCCTGGCCTTGGCCTTCCAGCCTCCAGGATGGGAGAGTTGATGACTGCTGTTTAAGCCCCTGGCCTGTGGTGTGTGTCATGGTCCCCCCAGGAGAGGAACACATCCATGACAAACATTCAGGCCTCATTCTCAGATCCTGCAATGCCCATGCCCTGCTGCCCAGGAGGCCCAGCCTCACCCTGCTCACACCCCCTGCACCAGCCTCAGGTACCACCAGATGCTCGTCAGGCTGGTATTGGTCCCTTTGTCTCTCTTCCTCATGAACTAGCCTTCAGATTTTCCTCCCAGGCATATCCCCCCATCCCCCTCCCATCTTTACAACAAACCCTTCCCACAGAAACTGAAGTTGAAGTCCAGGGCCTGCTCTCTCCCACACCACCCAGACAGCTCCTCCGCTCTGTGCAGGGAGGTGAATGCCTCTCTGCGTGTGGATGACCACTTTTCTACTCACACACAGGGCCCACGTCAGCCCTCCAGCCTCTGCCAATGCAGTCTACTCAGACAGTTTGAAGAGCAGTGCCCAATAGGAAACTGCACCCCCAGCCTCAAACATCCAGTGCTGCCCCACGGGCAGGCATCTGGCTCTGTGTGGGGGCAGGAACTGGCCAGCACTGGGGGCACCACTTCAGCTGCCCTGCTGCCCCATTCCTGAAAGCCACCCTGGACCAACTACCCCTCGGAGCTGCGGTCAAAGGCTGGCAGCCTCATCCTGCCCTGCTGGGGCAGTCTGTCCTGAGCAGGGCTGACTCTAAGCACAGTGGTTAGTAAAGGGAAAAGACATTAAACACTCCAAAAGTGCCTCATTTTTGTGGTTCTAGATAGGAAGTCTGGATTACAGGATTAAAAAGAGCTGTTTAGTTATATGCAATCCAAATTCAAAGCCCACGATGAAAGGGAACCAAGGCTGTTACCTTCCCTTCTCCCTTCTTTCTCTTCCTCTGTCCCATCCACTCACTTACCATCTACCCACTCACTCCCTCACCCATCTATCCATTATCCATCCATTCACTCATCCCTTCACCCATCAGTCCACCCATCCATCCACCCACCCAGTCATCCACCCATCCACCTATCCATCTATCCACCATCCATCCATCCATCCAACATCCATCTACCCGTCCAGCCATCCACCCACCCATTCACCCATCCATCCACCTACTTATCCATCTACCAATCCATCCACCAACCACTCATCCATCCATCATCCATCCACCCATCCACTCATTCATCCATCCATCCACCCACTCATCCATCCACCCACCCATCTACCAATCCATCCACCCACCCACCCATCCACCCACCCATCTACCAATCCATCCACCCACCCACCCATCCACCCACCCATCTACCAATCCATCCACCCACCCACCACCCATCCCACCCACCCTGCCATCCATCCATCCATCCACCAACCCATCCCCCTACCTTGCAATCCACCTACACACTCATCCATCCATCATCCATCCACCCATCCACCCATCTAGCCATCTACCCATCCATCCACCTACCCACTCTGCCATCCACCCGTCCATCTACCCAGCCATCCACCTACCCAGCCATCCATCATCCATCCACCCACCCACCTATCCATCCATTCATCCACCCTACCATCCACCCACCCATCCATCCAGCCAGCCAGCCAGCCATCCATCCACCCTGCCATCCACCCACCCACCCATCCATCCATCCATCCATCAATCCATCCACCTACCCAGCCATCAGCCTACCCACTCATCCACCCATCCATCTACCCACCCTGCCATCCACCCATCCATCCATCTACCAAGCCATCCATCCATTCACCTGTTCATTGGTCCCACATTTGAGTGCCTATATGCACAGCAAGCAGAGCAGACCTGGTCTGCTATGAGGCTGCAGGGCAGAAAGGCCATGCTGGCTGACTGCATGGGGGGTGGGTTATGCTGGGGCAAGTCGTACATTTTTCTTTAGCATGTTGATAGTTCTGTTGTTTCCAGTCAGGAAATACTGGAGGGAAAAGTCTATGAACTGGACTGACTATTTGAAACAGAGGACAGTAGAGAGATATCATCTCAGATATTTTTAAGTTATCTTAAGATAATTTAGGTGGCAAATTGGCCAACTAATTTTATCTTAATTTGGCAAATAACCTCAGTGATTTACTGTTCTGAACACAACCAAAACCAAGAATAAACCCCATTTCTTTCTTTGCAGCTGGCCAGGATACCAGGGAGGCAGAACCCTCACTCACAACAGACGCCTTAGCTCCTGGATGGGCTCCTCCTCACTCTCGCTTTTAACACAGCTCGGACACACAGGACTGGGTGGTCTCCTGGCCCACAGCCAAACCGAAGTGCCAGATGAGAAAAGGAGGGGCAGGGGGCACTGGGGGCAGGCATCCTGCTGGCGGCAGCACAAGGGCAAAGGCAAGCCCGCGACCTGAGACAGCACACCTCGGAGGGCGCCCGGTGCTGGGCCAGCTCGCAGACCCAGCGGACCCATGGTGACATCACAGATGAGAACACAGCGCAGCAACGGTTGTCCACGGTGACCTGGCCCTGGCGCCAGGGGCCGAGCCGCGGCCACCAGGGCACCGAAGGCAGCTGGGGATCAGAGGGAGCACTTCCACAAGCCCAGCAAAAATTTCAGATTAGTCCTAGCTTTGAGATTTAAGGGGGCTGGTGTCAGTTCTTGGGTAAATTCACTTACAGGGACCACCTTATGTTTCAGTAACGCTGAGAAAGTCGACGTATTTCGTTGCTAATAATCATCTGCTGCTGGTCCGACCCTCATGAGGATATGAAATCATCAAGACACCTAAGAACTGAAAAGGAGGAGTGAGACCAGCAGTGTCTGAAGGTGGAAGGGGTATGCTGTGTAGACTCGAGAGAACCCACTGTAACCAAAGTGTTGCTGGAACCAATGAGTGGTTACGGTCACGCTGAAAGGAATAAAACCAATACAATGCCAGAAATCAATGTTCTACTGATAATAGTGTTCAATAACCTGCTATAACTGAAGTAATTAAGAGGCCCAGTACAGAAGTTTGTTTATTTCTGACTTAACAGATTTCAGGCCACTGGTCCCAGATGGTCATTTGGGACAATGGAGCAACCTAGGAAGCCATGCACTGAAGATACAGCCTGGCAGCTCCAACCCTGTGGTCATCCAGGCCCAGGGAGCCTGGCAGCTCCTCCCCACAAGGTCATCTGGGGCCCAGGCACTCTGGCAGCTCCACCCCTCAAGGTCATCTGGGTCCCAGGCAGCCTGGCAGCTCCACCCCCTGAGGTCATCTGGGGTCCAGGGAGCCTGGCAGCTCCACCCCCTGTGATCATCCAGGGCCTCGGCAGCCTGGCAGCTCCACCCCAGTGGTCATCTAGGGCTCAGGGAGCCTGGCAGCTCCGCCCACTGTCGTCATCCAGGGCCTAGGTAGCCTGGCAGCTCCGCCCACTGTGGTCATCTGGGGCCCAGGCTGTTGGGAGCTCTGCCATCTTCAATGCATGCCTGTCTGGGCTGCTCTGTGGTTCCTCTCTAGCAGAAAGGAATAAAATTGGAATTCCAGTACCAGGGATTCCGTCTAAAGCAAGACGGGGTAGCAACAAGTGCTCAGTGACCAGAAAGACACAGAGCCCTGCTGTACGTCCAGGCTGCCAGAGAGCATGGCACAGTGGGCACACCTCCAGGTGAACACACAAAAACAGAAGACACAGTGGAGAAGGCCCTGGACCTTTGTGATTAAAAAAGATGAAAAAAAAAAAGATGAAAATACCTACTCACAAACTTCAGAAGAAATAAACAGAGCTCATACGTATAAACCATAGGACCAGAAGGAGACGAAAGCAAAACTAAGCAAATGGGAAGACGCTATGCAGTAGGGGCAACGGTGCCCCTGTGCTCACAGCCCAGTAAACCAGCACTGCTCCCCCATCAAGGTGTAGGGGTCTGCTCCCTGGCCCCTGGAGCCTGGGCTGGCTGCAAGGCTCACCCCTAAGTAGAATGGGGTGACATCCCTTCAGAGGCCTTGCAGCTTCCCCTGCACCCTCCAGGCACTGGGGGAAGAGACTTCATCTAGCCAGCTGGAAGGTGGGCCCACAGGGAGCAAAGATGGACCCACAACCCCAGGCAGGCTGCCAGCTGACTGCAGCCACACATGAGACCCCAGGTGAGACCAGCAGAAAACCGCCCTGCTGGGCACAGCCCAAAGTGCTGGCCCACAGAATTGTGAGATAAGAAAATGGTGGTTGTTTTCAATCACGACTTTTTGAGGTGGTTTGTTAGATGTTAACACATAAATAATACACAAGCCATGCTTTCTAAGTTAATTTATAGATGTAATCGAACCCTAAATAAAATACCAAGAGGTCCTCTCTCCCTCAGCCCTGGAACTGGAAATGCTGACTCTACGGTCCACATGAGAAAACAAACAGGAAAGAAAACCAAACCACCATGAAACAGAACCTGAAACAGCCGCAAGATACCATCACATATGACGACGCCTCTGCTCTTAAGGGTGTGTTCCTGGCCTGTGACCAGACATGCAGGCAATGACACAGACCAACAGTCTGCGGTGGACAGTGGGCTAACAAGGAGGGGGCCTCCTGGAGCCTCTAGGCAGCTGGACCAGGTGACCCTGCAGTTGCCAGGGGAAGACCAGACAGTCGAGGGTCCTGAGTGTTGCTACCAACTAAGCAGATGACACAGGACAGGTCTCACGTGACATCTCACATGGCAGACTTCCTTTGCACTTGCCTTTAGGCAAACTGGCATTTCTGCTGCATGTACAAGAAAGAGGATACAAAGTCAACCTAAAACCATCCCTGGGCTCATGAGACTCTTGGTATTCTGTATCTCTCAACCAAAGGGGTAAGAAAAGTATCACGAAAGGATATACTGAATGGCTCATTCAGGCTTCCATAACAATCCTCCCCAACCCGAGAGAGCTCTGCCATGGCAGCAGCACCAATCCTTGGGCCCAGGAGGGGACCCCCAGCCCCAGATCTAAGCCGTAAAGGTAACCTCACCCCCAGTTCAAGCGACTGCTCCAGGGATGGGCATGAGGCCATCTCAGGAGCATGAAGGGATCCACGTGAGGAAGGACCCATGCTGTGGGCAGTGGCCCTGGTGAGCAGCTGAGACTCTGCCAGCAGCCGCCATTCCAAGAGGCAGAGGGGACACGAGTCACAAGCATTTCAGTGGGCATTCCTGTGACCCAAACCCCTGTGGGCGCACCCTCACCACGTCCGTTCCTGCTGTGCACGCAGGTCTGGCATACAACACGCAGTGCTCCAGCAAGGCTGGCTAAGGGACGCCCGTGTTTATTACGTACATGTGTGACGTGCGGCAGCATGACTCCTGAAGCTTGCACCACTCACATGTCATTACAAGCCGCCTCAGGAAAAGCTTCCTGAAAGAACAACGTTATGGGAGAGCCGATGAAGCCCTTCTCCTGACAGTCTCATCGGAGACCCTCAACACCCTGCCACACTCTGGATGGGTGGGTGCTGCTGGCTGGGGAGGGGCTGTGCAGGCTGGAGGGCGAGGGCTTGGGATGCAGGACAGGGGAACTGCCACGTTTGCAGCCCTGTGGGAGATGTGCGGGGCATCACTGCAGCTGGTGAAGGCTGGACAGACAACTCTGGCTGCCCAGGACGGAGGCAGGCACCCTGCACAGCCAGCATCCCTCCTGACCACAGGCCGGAGGGGCCACATGGACTGAAGGGCCCCTGTGCCCCTGGGCCACCGCTGACAGAGGCCAGAAGCTCCCGCCAGGCCCTAGAGGAAGGGCCTGCAAACCACACTCCAAGGACCAGGTGGGGGTTGGGGGGAGAGTGCTGTCATGTCCCCGGGGGGCTTCCACTGTGGAAACAGTGCCCCCAGGCAGGAAGCATGGTGGCTAGCTGAGGAGAGGGGCTGGGACAGATGCCCAGGGACAGAGGCCTGAGAGGGACCTCCGGGCCGCCCTACACCCCACCTACCCTACTCTTTGACCTCCAGAATCGATCGTCTTTCCTAGGGTGTCCTGATGGACTTACTGGTCTGGGCAGTGGTGACTTCTGGGGCAGGAGGTGGGAGGGAGGTGAAGAGCTCCCAGCTTGATGACTGCACAATAGGCCTGTGACAAACCTCTGGGCCTAAGGACACTGCAGGCACCCCGCACTCCAAGGCAGCTGTCCACCTGCATGCACACGCACACACACGCACACACACAAAACAGGCGAAGCCACCTTGGATATCACTTTGTGACAATGATCTGCCCCTTATAGTAAATGACATTTTGCTCTTAGAGAAACAGGTGTTTGCTTTATAATTATTGTGACCCCATGTACTATACAGTCCATGGAATTCTCCAGGCCAGAACACTGGAGTGGATAGCCTTTCCCTTCTCCAGGGATCTTCCCAACCCAGGGATCGAACCCAGGTCTCCCGCACTGCAGGCGATTCTTTACCAGCTGAGCCACAAAGGAAGCCCTTTATACAATGAGTTGGTTGTTATTCACTTTTCTACATGGACAATATATTTCATAATTTTAAAAGTTATATGGAGTCTTGGTGTCCCATTAGGAATGCAGAGAGCTCGTCACTCCCACCCCGCCACAAGATAATGCCAGAAAAACAGCAAATTCATGACTTTTCTTGACCCCATCAGAGATGTGAGGCTATAGGACAACCAATTAACAAAAAATGGGGAGCGAGGTGGGTGCCTGCCAGGGGCAGGACTGAGACCCAGCCCCCAGGGCAGACATGGGAGGAGTTGTCAGCAAAGGCAGTTCAGCTGGGGAGTGTGGGAAGGTCTCCCCTCCTGCAGACTTTTCCTCCATGACCCCCAGTGAACCCCAGTCAGCAAGCCTGGGAAAGCTTCTCCTACACACTCTAGAGTCTGCAGGTCATTAACAAGAGATTTTTAGTAAGCAGAACACAAACCTCAAAGGATGAACAAGGTCATTTACAAAGATAAAAAATCCCGTCACACTTCCCATTAAAGACACATCGTGACTCCAACAAGGGGTAAACGCAATGGGTTTCAAATGTCCATCTGGGCCTCTGTTGAGGGCAATGGAAAGGGCAGCCCAGATCCAGGATGGTTTGGAAAAGGCCAGACTCACCCCAAGTCAGAGGAGGAGGGCCACCTGTCACTCAGCAGCTGCCTCTTACTTGAGTTTCCTGCCTGAACACCAACTCAGAGCATCTCAGATACACACATGCTTCAAAGGGCATAACCACACCCGTGAAGCGTTAGGTAGAAAGTGAAACAGAGACTGCCATGAGCACTGCCCACCTACTTCCCGTGGGGGGTTGGTGCCCTGAGGTGCCTCCTGGGCTGGTACAGAGCCAAGGTGTCACCCTGGGACGTTAGGACCCCGGAGGGCAAGCTGTACGCTGCTCCTCTCTTTCCTACCAGTAGCCTGACTGGAAAATGGTAAGAGAGGTGTGAGTGGGGGTGGACACGGTACCTTCAAGGCCCTAGCACACTCCCCACCCCCAAGGCGGCTCCATCCCACTGCACCGCTGGGGCTGGGGTTTCAAGGACAGCAGCCCCACTGGGATGATCCGGTGACAAGTGGCTGTCCAGGGGAGGGCTGAGGGCACTGGAGGCTGGGGAGACCTCTCTGTGTGTGCATGTTGGGGGGGGGCGGGTACTGAGAACCAATGCCCGTCCCCTCCTTGCTGTACCCCTACAACGAGCTTCTCACCCTAAAGTCGCTTTTCCAGTAAGATGTGAAATGCTTGTGGAGTCTGATGAGATTTTATGGGGGGGGTCCCACCTCTGCTGGCTTTGTCTTCCTCATTTTCCTCAAATCCACCTAGGTTTACACCACACCCCTTTGGTCTCCAGTTTACCCCTAAGGATGCCTCTCTGTAGCCTGCAAGATCGACAGCAATGTCCAAGGATGGGTTCACGACACTGGTGCCTATGACAGGCGCATCCTTGGTGGGAAGGAGACTCCAAGACAGTGGATGAGATGCCATTAGAGCCTTGCTGGGCGCTCCAGAAAGGGCAGGGCTGTGTCTGAGGAACAGGCCTTGCTTTCTGTTCTTTTGGGGGAACCAAGCTCTTTCTGTGATCCCTTTAAGATCATCCTGCTTAGGGAGGGCAGGTCAGGGGCTGAGGGAGGCACTGCCTCCAGGGCAGACCTTGTTCCACAACGTCCTTCCCTGAACGTCGGGGCAAACCAGAGGCAGCAGCCTGACTGCCCCGTCCCCATTGTGCACCCAGAACTCAGTGGAAATGGCACAGGAGCTGACAACCAATCCAGCAGGTGAAGGCACCAGCCACATCTCCTACTGACAGCCCCATTATGTGAGCAACATCTGCTTCCAAAGACGCGTGATGTAACAACACCTGCTTATATTTAAAAGGCATGCTAGACAAGCATTTCCTGGGTTGACTGTTAATACAGCCATGGAAAGAGTGCCCAGGGAGTCTGGTGGGCAGTACAGATCTGCCCAGCAGTGACAGAGTTAACACTGACGCCTGGACAAGAGGGCACGTGATGACCTCTCTAGCTCTTTCTAGCACTGGACTTTTCTCCTTTTTCAGTAGATGCTTCCGAAGCACCTGCTGTGGACAGTCACTGTTTCGGTATCCTAAGAGACGATGTCACAGACCACCGACGTTCAGGACACTATGCTCTATTTGACATAAAGACCAAGTAGCAAAATAGAAAAATGAACTGAGTGGAAGAAAAGAAAATTAAACTCATGAAATGGCAAAGATTCACTAAGGATTAATTTAATCTATTGAGTGATCTCTATTACAGTGGCAATGATTTCACAACATTTAAAATGTCAAATTGCTTACGAATTTTTAGCCTCTTCTGGTCCGCATAGAAACTCCAAGTCCTCTACATGTAGCACTGCCGATGGAAAGTCCTGATGGGGTTGGAACGCTCCCCACCTCTCATGAATGGCCCCACACTCTGTCCTGTTCCCTTTGGGGAAAGGACCAGGAATGATTATCCTCTCTGAGTTGCTCTTTCTTCTTCCCTGCATGACTCTCTCACTCCTAGTCTACGGATTTTTCTAAATTGTAACATATAGACCAAGGATGGGTCTATTGACTAAACCAAGAAATAATAATGCATTCGTACTACAGATGCTTTATTTTCATATTAAATGTGCTGAAAAGGTCACCTCACTGCCAGTAGCATTCTCTTCCTGAGTGCTTTCAGGCTGAAACCTTTATTTAGGCCAATAGCCGTGGAACACAGCAGGTGTTTCCTCCAGGATTTGAAGCTTAAGCACAATCCAAAATGTGGTCACTTTATAAATTTCACAGAATTTGAACCCTGGGACCAAGAACAGCAAAATTTAATTCCATGATTCTCCTTCTACTGTCCCCTGGACCATTTACTCCTCCCAACCCCTGCACACACACAGAAAAGGCAGAAAAAAGTCCTACTATTTGCAAGAACTTGTTAACTCAAGCTATTTTTAACCTCCTTATTGCTTTCCTTAATCTCTGCCTACACTTTTGTAAACACCCCCTTTACTAATCCTGGCTTCACACCTTTGTTTTCTAGTGGGATGCTGACTCATACAAAGAATGAAGACAAAGATTATGGTAACCTCATGATAGGCAAGATTTCAGAAAACTTAACTTCTACTCATCCTTTGTGAAAAGACTACTTGAAGATGTAGTCCGGCAAAACAAGAAGGAATCTAATGAAGATTCCTTTTTTTAAGAAAAAGAAAAAACAGACCAGTTACGCAATGAAAAGAAATGCCATGATAACACCTTTATAGATGGCCTGGAAAGAAATTGGTCAAAATTAACATAGGAAATCTTTTGAGAAGAAAATAGAATTTATTCAACAAAGAATATAATTAAGGAGCTGGAAGTTTTGGGTATTGAAGAAGGAATGTTTCTTTTCTCAAAAAAAAAAAAACAGCAATTAAGATTTTCAAGTAATAAAAAATGCTGTGCAAGGCAACTGTTATCCAAATGTAAATCAAATTAACAGGGGGCATGATTTCCCACAATCACTTCATGAGGTACCTAAAACTTCCTCCTCCAAGCAGCAAAGACTTAATGGCTTAGATTTCTAGTTTCTCCTTTGTGGCACTTGCAGGAACAAAAAACGTTTTAAAATCTTACTGTGAATTCTATTTCTGGACCTTTAATATTTATAATCAACCCATAAAAGAAACATGGAGAATTTAATTGCAATTATTCAATAGAATATGAACATCCTAAACCCAAATTTTGTACATAATGGAGGTCAAGAGATTTCTAAGTTGATCCAACAAAAAGTGGTAAGTTGAGTACAAAGTGGTAAGTTGAGTATATTAAAGTTTTAAGGGAACAGTAAAATAACTAAAAAATAACAGTATAGCTAACAAAACTTAGTGACAGCAATGGACGGAAGACAGGAGGCGTGTAAGCTGACTAAATCCCTCATCACTCGTAGCGAGGACTGGACAGGTCCCGCTGTTGAGAGTGGGGCGTGATCTGTCTTACATACTGAGAAGCAGAAGTCTCGAACAGCACCTGGGACACGGTGGGTACTCAGTGGAAACCTGCCGGAGCACTGAATGACATTTCAGTGAAGAAACAGGCACACGCAGACTGTGGAGTAAGCCCCAGGACTCAGTCTCGAGGCTCCTCTTCTGAGCAGCAGAGCTGCCGGGAGGCAGCTGGAGAACCACCCGTCCTTTCAGTCATTTCTGCTGCTTGATTTCTTTTAAACCAGTGTACACTGCTATTCTTATCATCATAAAAAAGTAAAGAAATCTCAGTGCCTAAATTAACATTGACTATTGGGGTCGAAAAGGGTTGGATACGACTGAATGACTGAACAATAATGAAATGATAACATCTTTAAAGATGAAAAACAGATCCTCTTGGCACTTTGTCAGGCAAAAAGGACCTGAAGAAAGTTTCAATCCCATCAGTGTCTCAGTGTCCACCCTCAGCACCCAGGACCCCACACACCTGCTGAGGTTTCTCCACCAAAAAGGAGGAGCCTGTGCTGGTGGCCAGTGTTCTGGGCCAGGGGCTCCTGACACTGGACTCTTGCCCCCTGTCTCCCCTGTCTGTGGCCTTGGCACATGACGTGGTCATTTTGAATGTCAGTTTCTGGTCTGAAGATGAGAATAAGGCAACCTTTAGCCCAGTAGCATATGGTGTCTCTGAGGGTTGAGAAGGGTCCCTCTCATGCTTATAAATAGCTGAGATCCGAAAGATCCTTTGTAAGCCAAGTTTTAAAGGGTATTCAGGTTCCCAGGTGAGCAAACAAAGGTGCTATTTTCCCTACAAACGGCAGGTATTTGAATCATTTTGAGCATTTGTAAAACCGCATACTTCAACTGCTAATCCGAAGAAATGGCTTGTACAACAGGGTCTCACTGTCACATTACTTTGGGAAAGTCTGTGTGCCCCACTCCCTCTGGAAGGTAACTGATATGCACTCTGAGGAGCTGGGCAGGGAAGAAACGGTCTGGCCAGTTACTTCTCCTTGTGCCTTCAATCTTTCTCTGCATCAGGGTCTTTTCACTCTACATTAGTGGGGTTTTAATTATTATTTACACATTTCATTTCAAAGAGTATCGTTGGAATCTGATTATTTGACTTGGTTATAAATCACCAACATGAAAAACAACTTCTGTTATAAGCTCAAACAAGGTTTTTGGTGCTAGCGTTTTTCCTCTCTGAAACACCCCAAAACCCCAGAGCGATAACCACACTTCAACTAAGATGGCAAGGAGGGAAACTTACCACCAAGCCAGGTTTAGGAGGCTTCCAACTACACTTGTCCAGACAGGACCAGTGGGATTGTGGGACTGAGCACAGAAAGTGAGATTTCCGCCAGGGCAACCACTGTGAGTCTGAATATGCTATACACGAGATGCTAAAATGTCTTTCTCCTCTTAGGGTGTTTCTCAGTGGCAGGAATTTTTTCTTTAACAATGAGGAAAATTCCTGAGCTGATGGATCAAACAGTTTTCGCAGTAAGGTCAAGGAACTCACGAAATATTTTCAATATGAGAGAAGGGCAACACAGTTTCCTATTTTCCTCTGAAGACGAGGTTGCCCCTGCCTCTGCCTCCACCAGAACCTCCCTGTTCCCGCGGTGTCCCCTGCGTGACCCACTCCTGGGCAGTGGGACACAGTCTAAATGGTTTCACCTGGCTGACCCAGCATTTTCTTATACATTGTAGTGGGGTCCTGGGATCTTCCCCCTGGGTCTGAAGCAAGGCTTCCTGAGAAAAGCAGGCTCCATCCCGGCCACAGAGCCCAGACATGGCGACTGTCCCCCACCTCACTCCCCAGTCAGAGGTCCCAGGTAGCGCTTCCCATGACAGCGCTGTGCTGCCAGACCATACGCCCGTCATAAAGGGGCCCCCTCGCGGGGTGGGGGCCCCTTCTGCCCGAGACCCTGCTGGCCCCATCCAGCGCCCTTGTCAGTGATAGGCTCACACCCAGCTCGAGTCAGAGCCCGCTACGACCAGAGCCCCAGCCCATGGAGAGGATGAGGCTACGACCAGAGCCCCAGCCCATGGAGAGGATGAGATGAGGCGAGGCCTCCGTCCTGGGCGCTGGGATGCGGCAGGGCCGCTGTGACTGCACCACCTGGGTCCCGCCAGGGGCAGGGCCTCCCTCTGGACTCCCTATGCTGTTCCCAGGAGAGGCCCGAGGTGAGCACGGAGGCCACCACCCTGTCCTTGGAGATCACACCCACCCACAAAGATGCAGCGCCCTCTCGCTGAGCGGGACCCCCTCCCCAACACCCTCTGACACAGAGCTGAGCTGTGTCTGTCTGAACAGTGAGCTGTGGGCCCCAGTCCCCCTTCTGCAGGGGGCTTGAGCCAGTGCCCACCTGGTGCAGGACGCAGGGTCACTGGGGAGAACAGCCAGAGAAAAGGCAGTGCTCCGTCCAGTACTGACCAGGGAGGGCAGTTCCGCAGACCCAGAGAAGGAAAACCTTGACATCCTTCCCAGTTCTGAGCCTCAGGGACTCGCTGGGGGCTGTCAGACTCTTTGGTCAGATCACTGCTGCTTCAGGAATGTTCCTGGAACAGTGTCTCTGCCTGTTTACGGATCAAGTGACGTTTTGGTGGCCAGGAGAAGCGTCAGAGGAGGGCAGGTCGGAGGACAAACCAGACTAGAAGGCAGCCCGCTCCTCCCCTGCCCATGCAGCCCCTGACCAGGGTGGCCACCAACCCCCACCCCCAGCCCAGTCCCATGCCCAGCAGGCCTGCAGCCTCGGAGCCCGCATTGGCTGCCCCGGCCCTACCTGGACTCACCATTGACCACCATGGGGTGACAGACACCCCCACCGCCACCCCTGGGGCAGGAGGACGGCCCACGCAGAGGCTCCCTGGGCAGTGGTACTGCACGCCTATGCTGTGGTTCTTCACCCTCAAGTGTCCCAGAGTCTGTGATAAAGTAGGTGGCCGCTGCTCCTACGGGGGCCACTCCAGACCAGCGACTGCTGCCACTCACCCTCAAAGAGGCCAGAAACCCATTTAATAAGGGACACAAGTCTAATGAGGAATTAGGGTTAATTCCTCCCCACACTAATGTGTTTATCTTTTGGTTCCCTGTAATCCTCACCTGTAAACAGCACCAGCCCTGTCTGTAGAGGCTCTGAGTGCAAACACTTCCACACATGAATTCACCCTAAGTTTGGGAGGGGAGGGCTGGGGTCACGCCTACCTGGCCGCAGGCCAGGCCCCTTCTCCTCCTCAGAAACAGAAGCAGCACTAATCGGATCTACAGAAAAGAGACCTTCCAGACCAGGAAACTCAATTCCAAACCAGACTACGGGTGTCCTGAGGAAACCAACCCGGGATGGAACCTTCAGAGGGGCAACAACTCTTCATGGGGTGTTACCCCATTCTCAGACCTAGCACGTAAAGTTAGCTCTGGATCTAGGGTCTGGCCTTCCGCACAGTCGCCCTGACAGCTCCCACCATCAGGCGAGTGCTGTCCTGTATGGGTTGCTCCCCCACGGAGGTGCCATTACCATCAGCCCTGTGTACTATGAGGTTGTCACCTGGAGGGACGGGACATCAGTGTGTCCTGTCTCTACAGACGGAAACGGGGCTTGCAGCTCCCAGGCCCCCAGCCTTGTGAGGGGCCAGACTGGAAGGGGGCACCCAGAACCTCCCTGTGTTCACCACAAGAACTGGTGGGCACGCCCATTGCAGCTGTGCCCAGGGTGTAGGTGATCTGCCATAAATCAGCTCAACATTTATGCCTGCAACAAGTGGCATCCCTTTGATGGAAACCATGGTTTTCCCACTGAATTTACAGACCACGTGTGCATAGCTCCCACCTCAGGGAGACACTCTGCCGACTTGCTTCCCTTTGTTTGCCGCGAGGGACCGCTTGTCAGTCTGGAGAACAGAGCGTGCAGAGCCACAACGAAAGCAGAAGTAAGTGTGGCCCCCCGTCCCCCGCCCTGACAGCCCAGCCCGGGCATCAGCCATGCTCACCAGTAGAAGTAGTAGGCCAGAGCCACGGCCAGCAGGGCGGTGCAGACGCCCCAGAACAGGCAGGCCGAGTAGCTGGCCAGCATCTTCAGGTCCTTCTTGAGAGTTGGTGAGAGGAGCCTGGCAGCCGGAGTGGGTCAGCCTCCGACCCGAGGTTAACTGGAGGGATCACGGCCAGGACCGCTCTGCTGGGCTCTGTCGGGCTGTGGCCACCGGGACCATTTGCCCAGCAAAGACCCAGCTTCTGGGTCCCGCCGTCCACAACAGCCTGCAGGTCTCAGCGGCCAACTCAGAGACAAACTGGAGCTGCATGGAAAACTCGGGCCTCTCCTTGGCCACCGCAGGGGTTTGTGGGCGCCCACTAATCCAGTAAGCGGCTTGCAACCTGGAGCCACGGTAAGCAGGTGGTGTCACGGGGCTCAGCCAGGAGACAGGTCAGCGGTCCCCATCTAGCCCCCCATCTGGACTGTGGATGGAGGGCACATGCAGGAACCCCAATGGCACAACAGCCCCAACCCTACTCAGCCTGGGGCAGGTAGTGCGGTAAGCTAACTGGTCAGGCTTGGCCCTCGGGCTGATGTCCTCTGTGTGGGGCCGAGTCCTGAACTCCAGGCAGGGCCCAGAGACCACACGCACCGCTCAGTGTCAAGCCCGGGTGCTGGGTGGGCATGGCTGCTCCAGCGCCGCTGTGGGCACAGGTCCCCGTAAAGAACCATGAGGGAAGATGCCCCTCTTATCCTTGGGAGGGGTGCAGAATGAACCTGACCCCTGAACAAGCAAATGTGGGGGCCTGTCTTCTGATGCTGACACCTCCCCAGCCTGAGACGTCTGAACCTGTTGCAAGCGGCCAAGGTGAGACAGGCTGACCCAAGGACAGAGGTGGCCCTGCGACACAGGGCCTGCATAGACAGAGGCGCACGAGACACGGAAGAGAGGTTTCCAGAGGGCTCTTCACGCTGTGTTGGGATGGAAGGACAGTCATCGCTTTCCACATCTTTGCGGCACTCAGCATAAAAGACCATCTCCTGAACCAGCCGTTGTCCCAGCCGCTCTGGCTGCCTGTCTGGCCCCCTCGCAGCCCTGTGTCCTGCTTGGTAAATACACAGCTGGAGAAGCCTGATCGGTCCGAGCGCCACCGTGAGGCTTTGGGGTGTGGACGGCCCCGTGGTGAACCAAGGTGGCTGTCCTAGGCCTCTGGACGGGCTACTGTATGGCTCCTTCTAACTGCATGGTTCTGCCAGACCAGCCCTGGGCTCCTGGCCTAAGGAGCTTCAGGGGAGAAAGCGGTCATCACTTGTCCGCTGAGCACATGGGCGGGGCTGCAAGCTTTGCTCAGCACCATCCCCACTGGCTAAGGCTTTCCAGCCCTTAATCCCCACCAAGGCAGAGGAACTGCTGACCTGGGAGGCTGGCTCCTCGGGAGACACTTGGAGCCTCAGGAGAGGACACAGCCTCTGCCCACCTGATGAGGAATGACCCAGCGCCGCCCCCAGAGCTGTGCACTGACCTATGGCCACAGAGCAAGCCCCCAGCATCTGGCAGGGCCCTCCGTGCATCTGCTTGTGTGATTGTGACCCATCACTGAGCTGAGGTCTCCCTCAGACCTCCAGGAAGGGCGCAGACAGCCCTGCCTTGACCCTTGACCAGTAGCACCTGGATTTGACCTTTGCTCTAAAGCCTGTTCTCAATTAAAAAGCTATTTGTCAGGACCTTCTGAGCCTCAATTGGTTCTGCCCTGCTCCAGAAAGGCTCCCCAGGCCTCTCCACGCGCAGCCAGAACTAACCATGCGTCTGAAGCACAAATCAGGCCATGGCCCCCAAATCACCACTGCCAGCATCCTAAGGGTCACCTTCGACTCCAGGCCTTGGAGACACTCCCAAGTCCTGTGCTGTCCCCAGCCTCCTGCCGCAGTCACAGGGCTGGAGCCAAGCTCGGAGGGTGGGTGGGCAGCTGAGGCGGGGGGTGGTGTCTCTGAACACCTGGGGTCTGGCAGCGTCCCCCGAGGATGGCTACAGGGCCCACAAGGATGGCCGCAGGGCCCACGAGGCAGGAGGTGAGACAGAGCCCTCGCGAGAGTTGGGCCCCTTCCCTGGCATCCACAAGCCCATGGGCTTCCACCCTGGAAACCAGGAGCCAAGAGTCAAGCGGGAAGTGGACACACGGAGACACACGGTGGCGGGGGGTCATGCTAAGTGCTGGGCCCTATACAGGTATTACTGAAGGACCAGCATGCTGCTGCCGACTCCACAGAACACTGTCCCAGGGCTCCATGTTACTGGCAGAGCCAGGATTGGAAATCAGTTTGGCTAACACAGCCTCTGAGCCAGTCGCTGTCCCCAGCTGCTGGCTGTACTCCAGATGCCCAGAGAGGAGTTGAGCTTGTCCTGTCCAGCAGTCCCCAGGGGCCGGGTGTCCTGGAGCTGGTCCACACAGCTCCATGCCTCAGACATTTATGAAATCTCTGCCCATCACCCTCTACCCTGGTTCCCCAAAGACACTGTCAACCCTGGTGCCCTGCGCTCAGGGCAGTGGGCAACAACAGGCGTTGGCCTCGGAGGAGAGGCGCTCCGGGTTCTCTGGCCCGCCTCCAGTTCTCAGCTATCCAGACACCTCTGCCCCAGGAGGGCCTCTTGCTCACCGAGTGGCTGCATTTATTGGGTTAACGGGTTGAGGAGAGGCTGCCCGTCCGCTGGGGAGGCCTGGCTGTTTATAAACAGCAGCCTGTTTATCCAGTGAGCTCAGCACCAGAGCTAGGGGAGCACCCTCAACAAGGGACGCGTTGCCAGAAGTGCTCACCCACGACTCCCCGGCCCCGAAGGCCTCTCTGGGCTCCCCTCCTCACAGGGTGCCCTAAACCTGCACCTCATTCCCCACCCAGGGCGACCTCCCCGCTGACCGCTTAGACACGGAGCTCCTGGTGCTTTCCTGCAGCACGAAACTGGAAAGGGCGTGAGTTTCTGGGGCCTTCTCCACAGGTCCTGGAGGAAGCAGGGAGGGGTGGCGTCTGCAGCCCCAGCATCCCCAGAGAGGATGCTCTCACCAGCTCCGGTCTGCGTGCCCGGAGGGCCCAGGGCCACGTTCTGCTGGGAACCAGCCTCGCACCCACAGGGTGGCACCAGTGGCAGGCCACCTCCCACCCGCACACCTGGAGATTTTGTGTTTCACTCTTCAACCTGATCCGCCCTCCCGCAGCTTTAAATACGTGAATAAATAAGTAAATAACAAAAATAACCCCCACACATGAAAAGCTCCCGGGTAAACAAGCCGGCGGTGGCGGAGGCCCCAGGAAGGAGGCCAGCGCTCTCGGGGACCAGCTGACACAACGTCCTTCCAAACCACACAGGGACCTTGGAGAACACAAGTTACTATGCAAACCAAACATGAGCAAACAGCCTGAGGCACAAGCCCAGGAAAACCCATGGCCAAGTCTCCAGGGCCTCGGAGGAGCCTGGGACGCCTACCGCCTGCCTCCCGGGACCTCCACCAGCGCCGTCTGCACAGTGGCGGTGACCCAGCGGTTGTCTATACAGGCTGATCGGGTGAACACGGGCAGAGGGGCAAGCACAGTAGGTAGCCCGGGATAACATGGGATCCACCTGCAAAGCCTTCCAAAGACTTGGGACCAGGCTCTCTGGCAGTCCCTGGCCACCTCGGGCATTCAGACAATGAGAACACACTTATTTTTGAGGGGGACTATTAGTCAGGCCTTCAAGAAGCACTTAAGAGTCCAGTGCTCGGAAGCACCTGTAAAACTACCTGTTGGTCCTTGAAGCAAGATGACAGCACAGGATAAAAGGAAACTGGCATGTGGACAACTTCAGTTCATTAGAAGAACTTTAAGCAGCCCAGTATTCTGCATGGAGTTGAAACACACGTGCACACCCGTCTTAGTGAATCTCTTGGTTTCCAGGAACTAGTACCACCCACTGGACACTCACCCAGAAAGAGAGCTCCTAGGATGAAGGCGATTTTTAAACAAAATATAGTCTCAATCATGAAATCTGTTTGAACAATTATCATGATTTTTAAAAACTCATATGAGTCAGCTTGCTTTGTTCCTAACCATTTCAACTAAAACCCACTGTTAACATTTCTAACCTTCAGCTAAGTGGCTGCCACATGTACACCGCAGCCATTCCCAGGCGGGCATGTACACGCCCCTCACTTTGGTCTTCGTGATCTCCTGATGCAAGAAAACAGACATGGGAGGCTGTGAAAGCCACGAGGCCATGAGCATCAAGGCTCTTCCTGTGATACTTACGGATGTCGGAGCACAGGAAGAAGTCAGGTGTCTACACCAAGGGCCTGCCCAGGTGACCGAATAGTTTGCATCCATTCAGGGCAGCAGCTGGGCAGGGCTTGCTCACCCCTGGGTGTGCTGAGCGAGAGCAGAGCAAGCACGCGATAGCACCGCACAGAGGCACTGCTCCTCGAGGCAGGGTGTCCACCCCGGGGCAGGGCAGGGTCCCATAGGAAGAGGAGGAGGGTGCCAGGTTGGACCTGGACCTCCCACCTCCCCAGGCAGCACCAGGGGCTGGAAACCCAGTGGGGAGGGAACCAGGAAGTGGGTTCTCACCAGACACCGAACCTGCCGGCACCGTGATCTGGAACTTCCAGCCTCTAGAACTGCGAGATATGAAGGCCTGCTTGTGTCCGCCCCCAGGCTCGGGGAGTCTGTGGCAGCAGCCTGGGTGGCCTGAGCATGGTAGCAGGAGACTCTCGGGTCAGTACAAACCTCTCCTCTTCTTCAAAAGCAGCGGAGGCTGCAAACAGCACCATCTGGGTTCAGGCCTAGTCTTGTCACCACTGCACTGCGTGCCCCTGAGACGTGCACGTGCCTCCCTGGGCCTCCGTGTCTTCATCTATACAGTGGGGATGGCAGTTCCTAAGTCACCAGGTTTCAAGGGTGAAAAGTGCAAAGCACTTCGACTGGGGAGGTGGCGGGGGTGGGGTGGGGGTGGGGAGCCCCGGGCCTAGTACTGCTGGCGTCAGCATCACTGCGTTCAGTCTGGTAAAGTCAGCTGCAGGGTATTTCATTGTACAGATGCGGTAACCACGTCACCCTTCTCCTCCTGAGGACACTTGGGTCACCTCCGACGTCTCTCCTTTACCAGCGATGCTACACTGAGCCTCCTTATGCAGATCCTGGAGCCCTTGTTGAATATTTTGGTTAGATAGAGTCCCCAGAAAAAAAGGCTGGTCAAAGCGTAAACAGAGTTTATATTTTAAAAGGTACTGCCATCTTAGTCCTCAAAAAAGCTGCAGCAGTTCCTACTCAGCCCAGTTGCGGACAGTGCTTTAATCACTTGACACGTGCCTTCCAAGGGGGTGTTTAATGGGACAAGAGAAACTGCCTTCGAACACATTTCTGTGCACTCACAACCTGGTCTCTGTGAGATGTGGGCCCTCGGTGAGACTGGGTGTCCCCGCGGGCTGTGGTCACACTGGCCACAGAGCCCGGCCCACACTCGCTCAGTTGCCAGTGTGTCCAGGACGTCCGTGCAGTCCTGTGACTCTCAGCTCTCTCCCCAGCGCTGGCGGATGGAGAGCCTGAGGCACCCCGCTGCTGGGGCACCTGCCTATCTCTGGCCCGAATCCGCTCCTGTTTAAGTCCCGCAGGCTGTCCCAGGCTCAGTTTACTGCCCTTGTCCTGGAGCCCTGCGGTTGACGGTATGATGGCAAGCTGGCCTGCATCCCCCCTGCCGGCCTGACTCTCACCGGCCAACCAAGTGTGGCAACAGTGGAGCCTCATCCTTCACTGGGGGCGTGTGAACATCACCTTCACCGGGGGCGTGTGAACACAGCCAGACCGGCCTGGCTCCTCCTGGGAAAGGACAGGCTTCCACAGTTCCGAGGGCGTGACCCCACCTTCTGCACCACACCATGTGTTAGCCTCCAGGCTGTGGATGAATCGTCCCCGCCACCACCTAGGGGCATAGCAGGTAGAGGGACACTGATGAGCAGCCTCGTCCCTGCCTGCTTCCTGGGATGCCAGGCTACTAGGGGCCTTCTCTTGGGGACCTTCCTGCCCATCTGTGATCAAAAGACGTCTTCGCCGATGGGCACACACATAAAGCTAACTACCCCCTCCCCAGTTTCTGGGGCTCATATAGGAGCCCTCTGGTTCCCACCTGGATGCCCCTAACTGTGGGGCCACCCTGGTGTCTGCTGATCTAATGGTCAGGCTCTGGGGCCCTGTGCAGTTGAACCTGCATTTTTTGTTTGTTTGTTTAAAAAAAGCTTTTATTCATTTTTGATCAGGGAAAGGACAACAATCTCAATGTCAAATTGTCACCTAATCATATACTTGAACTTACAAGATTTACTGCCTAAAGACACTGCATCTACTGACTTGACAACATAACTTAAAATGAAAATCTCCTTTCTGTCCCCTAAGGTTGCATGTTGAAAGAATAAACAAGCCCTTGCAATAGCCAACACTGGCACTCGGCTTAGGTTTAAGATCAAATAGCAAAACAGGAGCAAAACAAGGCCAAAAGCATTATAACTTGATAGCCCATCAAGTACAAACATCACTGGAATAAAGAAAGTTGCAGGCACCAAAGAAAACAAGGGGCAGGTTCATTAGCATAAAAAAATTTACACTTGGTTGAAGGTGAGGCGAACTATTCCACAAGCAAACATGTATGCCAGTCCTAATGGCGAACACGAAACCAAAGCAACAAGACCGAAAACATTAAACTCAGTTAACTACACTGAATGTAAAATTCAAAACCTGAACTTATCTAGGATATCCGCCCAAATCTAGAGAGAAAAGGTTTTCTTTTTAATGCACCAGGAAGATCTGTTGTAATGACATGACTTGGTCACACTTAAGACTTGCATTTACATAAGAATCAAGGGCTCTCCTTCTCCATTGTTCTTTTATGTCTGAATGTGAATATGCTCAACTACTCAGCTCATGCACTAACCGCAGGAAAAAAATGACTGAAACCTACTAACCATGCCTTCTAAGAACTCACACCATCTAACAGTTAACACCCAGTACAGCTTCCTAACAATGCCCCAAGAGAAAACATTTTGTTCAGTTTGGTGCTTGCTGTGACATAAAACCAACGGAAGAGAATACAATTAATTTACTCAGCTACTACTTCAAATCTTTTAATCTAACTTTTGTTCAAACTTTTAATAACTTCATACCTATTTGCCCAAATTGTTGTGTAAAATCTAACTATATCTGATATTCTTAACCTGTAGCTCCTATAACACAGTTTTAGCCCCCCCCCACCCTGTAATGGGTATATCTAGACATTTTTAATCAAGAAAACAAAGTTATCATATTATGATCAGTCAAAGCTCTTTCTAGCAGACCACTGAATAAAACAAACCATTAAAAAATGCCTTTCTGGAGACAAGAATAAAGCAAAATATTTTCTTCATAAAAGGAGCTACCAGCATGCTTTGTCCCATTAAAAATTTACTTTTCAAAATATAACCAAAGACTTACGGTCTACTAGAAAGCTCCCACTCATCACAACAGTATAACTATGCCACAGAAACTTTCATGACAATGTCTCCAGATAGGCAGAGAGGAAACATTAAAGGTTATGATGGAAGCCTCGGTTAGAGGAAAATGAAGGCTTAAGAGCACAGAATCCATCTAACAAACAAGGGGGACAGAGAAGACACTGTAGCTGGCTATTCACAAAGGACCAGCTCTCTCTTCCTATGGAGCAAGACTCCCTACAAAATAAACTGTGCATTAATTATTGCTGATTTAAAATTACACTTTTACAGAGCTATTTAGTACCTGACGCAGAAAAACAGTCACATAAGGAAGCATTTATTTGAGGTTTAACATGTAATCATACAAATAAAGTCTGTATAAACACAAATCCACACAGTCATAACACAGAGAGCAAAAGACAAAGTAAAAACAAAGAAAACTAACTGGCGGCTATATACAGGTGGACACAAATTGTGTCTTGCACACTAGAAAGTCTGTTACAAAATAATCATCTTAGATCAGCAGAAGACCAATCTCCAATGTCCTCCCGCAAGATGGCTACTTGAGCAATCTCTTCCTGTTTCCTGCAGTGTCCCCTTTAATACGGCTGGTAATTGTTTCGGTGATTGCCACCCTCTCGGGATGCCTTGCCATAAGTGCTCTGTTGCCCACTGTAGTCTTCATATCCCTGTCCATGTCCATAGTTATACGCAGTATAACCATAGCTGCCATAGCCACTATAGTTTCAATCACCACCATAGGCACTATTGTAATTTCCATATCCTTGATCATAATAGTTATTAAATCCTTAGTTCCAGTTCTGGCCCTGACCTCGGCCTCGCCCCCTAGCACCACCTCGCCCACCAGCTGCAGCACCTCTTCCTCCCTTTTGTTGTTGCCGTTGCTGTCTATATACCTCTTTGGGTTGTGCAACTTTGATTTCACACTTCCCAGAACCAATCTGATGATATCTGCTTTCTAACAATGTCTTTACTGGCTCCTCGTCTGTATGTGTAAAAAAGCAAAATCCTCTTCTTTCATTTGTTTTTGTATCCATAGGAAGTTCCGTATTTCCAATCTCTCCAAAGGCTCCAAAATTTTCTTTAATTTGTTCCTCCGAAGTATCTGGGCTCAACCCACCCACGAAAACCTTTTTGGGAGATTCCTTCCCGTTTAAAGCTTTGGCCCTTTAAGGGTCTATCAATTTGCCACCCAGTTTGTGTTCTTTCAGTTCCAAAACCTTATCAACACTAGCAGCGTCCTTGAAAAGCACAAATCCAACTTCTTGTGATCTTCCAATAACAGGATCTGTTTTAACCGTGCAGTCCACAACTTCCCCAAATCGAGACATATATTCAGTTAGATCTTTCTTGCTTGTATCCCAGCTCAAGCCTCCAATAAACATTTTACCGTCATCCTGCTGGTTCTTGCTCGCCTTGATCCTGGATCCCTCTGCGAATTCCTCTATGTTGCTGCACTCCCTCATGTCTTCCCTAGTGCCGGAGTGGTCGGCGGAAGGTGCTGCCGCGCAGATGGAGTCGCGGCAGCAGCGGGGGCAGCGGAGCGTTGTATGGAGATGGATTTAAAATGGCGGCGGAAGAGCTGAACTTGCATTTTTTGACCACTGGGAGAACATGCCAGGCCCTCCGGCCGCTCCCATCCCCTTGTCTTCTGAGCACTAGTGGTCTGGTGTCAGCCTCTCCTTCCCGCCCTGACCTGCAGACTGCCCGCCCGAGTGTCCTGGGGTGGCCCTGCCCTACAGTGGGGGGCTGCAGTCGCCCATTGCTGGTGGGCAAGCCTGGGGCTTAGAATCAGGAAGTCCAGCTTTGTAGGACACCTAAGTTACGTTCAACAGATCAGTGACACGGCTGTCACTTTGACCTCCCCTGGTTCCACACCAGGCGGGGAAACGGACTGCACTCGTAAGCCGCTAATGAACACCAGTTCTCGCTTCACAGTGCCTTGTCTCGTCGTGATGGGAGCTACAGTCTCGTCCTGCCCTGGGCACCCAGACACAGTGCATGTTTTCTAGACTTTGCAAGCTGGCTCACAGAACCAGCTCCATCAGGAGAAAGCTCTGACTCCAAACGCACACTTCACGTGCTCAGTGCTGGATTTCTCAAGTGACCCTGACCTTGACACAGACTCATGCTGTTTGTGCGTCCGGGAGTATTGGCCTCCAGGGGCACCTCCACAGCCCAAGCCTTGGCCCTTCCCACGGCTGGCACCTAGAGAGGCTGGGTACCTGGAAGAGCTCACCACTCCTTGAAACAACCAGATCAGGAAGTCATGGGCGCTGAGGCCAGGGGGAGTTCACAGGGGTGGACAACAAGATGCCCCGGCCAACACTCACCTCTACCTGGTCCATCCCACCAATTTCAGCTCCAGGGAAACTCAGCCACCAGCAAGACCACCCAGAATGCTTGTCTCAACTTTCTCTTCTTTCATAGCACAAAACCCACCACACCTAAGTACTTACTGGTCCAGGTTTATCCTCTCCACACCATAGCCGCTGGGCAGGGACCCACCCTCTGGCATCTGCCTGCTTCACACCTCTGATTCTGCCATGAACACACCCTCACCCTTCAGAACCCTTCCTCCAGCCCTTGCATATTAACCTGACATAATCCCCAAGATATGGCTGTAGAGAAAGCGAAGGCAGAAGTGACAGCCAGTCACCGCCCCCCCAACTCCAACCCCACCCTCCCCTGCAGACTCAGAGTCCGTCCCAGGCAAATCGGGGAGGCGGCACCCCAGCAGGCTGGCACAGGGTGATACCTTGAGCCTGGGGGGATCTTAAACTGCATTTAAAAAGGGAAAGGTGAAATTCACTTTAGCGATGTATTCTATTTAACCCAGGGCAGTCAGAATGTCAGCATTTGAGCAGGCAGTCATATTAAGAAGGCAGCAATGAGGCGTCTGTGCCCTCATCCAAGTCTGTGAAGTCTGTGTGTTTTTACCTCCCAGGGATACTTAGTTTTCAGGGTCTGAGGCATCGCACGTTGGACCATCAGCTCTGCTGTTCGGTTCCGTGTGTAATGTTTGCGGCAGATGAAAGCTTCTGATCACTCTGACTGGCAGACGCTACAGACCCAGGAACCACTCAGCCGTGACAGCCTGATGGAAGCAGGGTCAAGTGTGGTGCGCTGAAGGCGGGCACAGGATGGGTGAACACAAGACCTCTGGGTCCCTGGTCCTTGCCTGTCTTTTGAAGCTCAGGGTGAGGACAGACAAACCACAGAAAACTTTGGCACGTTAAAGAGGAGCAAGTTCTCAAAAGTGGAGGCCAGCAGAGGCAGGGAAGGGTCCCTGGACAGACCACTGACCCAGCCCCCTCTCCTGCAGCTGGAGCTCAGGGAGAGGCGAGCCCACAGAGGGTGCAGACTCGCAGTCCTGAGGAGCATGGCCCTGACCTCCCGTCCCCTCTCCCCAGGAGGTCTTGGGGCCTCTTCCAGAGGGAAGGAGGGAGGCCCTGTGGGGAGCAGCTCCCAGCCACCCTTACCTAGGCTCTGGGCGCCAGCCTGCAGGACAAGTCCCAAAGGCCCTGAAGTCCCACGAGGTGGCTTTTATCCTGCCCTCAGCCCCGCCCCGTTGGCGAGGAAGGAGCTCCTAGGAAGATAGGAAAAAAGATCCTGCCTCCTGCCTGTGGCCAGAGATGGGGGCTTTTCACCCATGACTCAGACTCTGTGCAAGCCAGGAAGGCAAAAGCAGCCAGGAGAGCGGCCTGGGGCGGCTGCCACGGGGCCCAGGGGCGAGTGTGCTGCTGCCCATGGCTGCTGGCCTGGCCCCAAGTGCGGAGAGGAGCCAGGGACTGTGGCTGCCTCCTTCTTTTTCTTATTTTCAGAGACTGGAAGCTGGGACTTGACCAGCCCCCACATTGAAAGGAGAAGTGCAAGTCCACAGTGAAGAGCCACCCACGTGGAGAGCAGTGAGGAGGGAGGACAAAGAGTCCAAATTCAGGCCAAGGGTCAAGGACACACACAGTTCCTGGAAAATGACTACCCTGCCAAGTGGCAGAAGGAGCTGCTTCTGTACCAACTGGACAGACATCCTGTCCACGGGCACAGGCCCAGACAGGAAGGAGAGGGGACCAGTGGGAACCCCGTGTCTGGCCAGGAAGAGGGAGGTGGAGGCCACTGAGGGGAACTTGGGGAGAGCCCTTTAAAAGGAAACGGCCCAGATATGCACTTTTCCTTCCTACCTGGAATGAAGATGAAATGGCAAGGGGGGGGAGCAGCCTCCTTGAGACCACTGGGAGGACAGAAGCTGTGGACTGAGGAGTCAGAGTCCAGAGTCCCTGTGGCTCCATGGAGCTACCACCCCTGCCATGGACTGTCTTACTGTTAACAGGAGAAACACTGACCTGTGCCGATTTCTTAGACTACGCAGAGGCTGAACCTGCTCTCAGCAGATGTGGAAGTCTGGGGCAAAGGTGATTAAAGGGCAGATCTTGAAACTGTTACAAATTAACCTGAGTGGTTTAGGACTCGCCAGTGGTTCATAAATGTGGCTCCGGCTCTGCACTCCCATTGCAATCCTGTCGACACTGGAACAGGGAGCTGTGGAGGCCGTGCCCAGCATGCACCGGGTTCTCAACCCTACCCTTCCGAGCACCCTACCCTTCCCCCCGTGTTCTCTTGGCCTCACTTGTCCTTTCACAGCATAAATGCCCAATGACAGCAAGTCCTCTTGGGGACAGTTGCATCATGGGTCCTGATGTCCCCACAGTGTAGGGAGGAGAGCAGAGGCTTGTGGTTGGAACAGACGAGCTCACCCACCAGGGCCCAGCTGGGTGCACAGCACCCTGGTCCCAATCATGCCAACCAGGCCTGGGATCCATCCACAGCTGGAGGTTGGTCACCCAAGAAACTGCCTCCACATCCCCTCACTGGAGCCCCAGGGCCACCCTTCGCCCTGCAACCCCACTCCCAAGGACAGGAGCCCCCAGCTACAGTCTCTGGGCGACACTTTACAGGTTCTACCAGTTGCATAGATTTTTGATTCTAAAAAGTCAAATGCAAGAAAACAATGTCTCAGACACCCTTGAACCCACATTGCCAGGTAGCAGTGTGGGGTCTGAGACAGACCCCAAATCCAAAAGGGCAGCTCCAGGGAGATAAACTGTCAGCCTCGGACAGGCTACCGCATACACAGACACATGTGCACATGCAGACACGCGTGCACATGCAGACACGCACACTCAGCCTCCGGCTCCTCATCTGCAGGAGGATGGCTGGTGCGGGCGCCCCCGATGCCCCGACCCCAGAGCCTGTGACCCCCCCTACCAGGGTCACAGATGGTGTCTGAAGACAGGGTTGAGAGAAGAGGCTCCTGCCAGGCCAAACCCAATCCTGGTGAAACACAACTGCCCTGGGCCACCCTCCCAGCACCGGGCATGTTCCCACACATTCCAGCTCGGAGCACAAGGCAGGATCAGCACTGTGCCCTCCCCACATCTCCCGCAGCTCGCACCTGGGGGTGGGGGCTGGCGCACCGCACGCCTGCCTCCCACCCTCCCTCCTCCCCCACACACACATGTGCACCACACGCACGCCCACAGATACATCCCACACGTCTATACCATGTGCATCCCACATCCACACGCACATGCGCACCCCACGCACCCCACGCACATGTGTGTACCACACATGTGCACATGCACATGGGTGAACCACACCCACCCACACGTGCACCACACACACACGTGTGTGCCACACGCATGTGCGCCACACATGCACTCACCCCCCTGCAAGCCAAGCTGCTCTCCTCCCAGTGCTGCCACCCAGCCCACCCTCCCCGACCTTCACTCGAGTCCCCGCCAGCCTGAGTCAGCTGGGGCCTCCCTGCCCAGCAAAGGCCATGACCATGCTGGGCATCTGCTGTGGGCCCCGCTGAACCAAGAACAAAACCCCCACCCCATGGCTGCTGGGCCTGCCGTCCACACACCCCCCTGCTCCCCACTGGCTGCACTGCGTCCACCCAGCTGTCCCTCCATCTGTCTGACCCTCCTCCAGCCCACTCCTGCTGCCCCCCTGGGAGGGGCTGCTGCCCCCCTGGGAGGGGCTGTCTGTTCTCCCGCATCCTCCACCCCACCTGCCACCCTGCCACACCCCCAGTCAGGCTCCTGTCAGCATTTTGGTGTTCATCTGTTTATTACTGTCGCCTCAGCCCCCATCCCACCACTGCCCACCAGAATGCAGCCCGGAAGCCGGGAAGGGCCCCTAGGAACTGGCAAAGGACAGAGGGTCCCACTGTGGGTCTTTAGCACGTTTCATGTTTCTGTGTCACCTCCCCCAGGAGCCTCTGACTGCCCAGGAGCCCCTGAGCCCCCAGGAGCCTCTGCCCTCACCAAACAGAGGTCTGCAGGCACCTCGCCCACCCGACCCAAGCAGCACATGGGACGTGGCTGGCCCTTCCCTGCAGTTAGCGAGTGTTGAATAAGATCTCAGCTGAACCTGTTTCCAGGCTCAGTGCTTCACCCTCCCCACTGGGCGCCTGACCTCTGGCTGGGACGGCCCGTCCGAGGGGGCCTGAACAGGTCCACGGTCATGGTGGCCAGGTCCTCCCCAAGCCGACAAACCCCAGTGGACACCGAGGGCCCATAGCCACAGAGCAGCAGACCCTCCCAGCAGCCACGGGAGCCCGGACCAGGGCCTGTTCCGCAACCACTGAGGGGTAGGTTCTTTATGAGCAACCTGACTTCTAAGACAGACAACACGTGTCGCTGGCTACAGCATTTTTCCAGAGCGAATGACACAAAGTACCTGCAGCAGAGAGAAAACATGCGGACGGTCCTCCCTGGCCCCCAGCCCGCCAGCCCCAGCCCCCAGTGCTCCCTCCTTCCTCAGGCTTCAGCTCCTCACACCCAGGTCCTGCGGGAGGATTCTGGTTTCACCCCAAACAAAGAAGCCTACTTTCTCACAATGACCCACCAAGTGTTCATTAAACCTTCACGAGAGTGGCATCAGGACACAGAGGTATCCTCACACCTGCACCTCCTGCTGACCTCCCAAGATGTCCCCCCCACCCCGCCCCGTGCTCCTGGGACGTTCCCCACCACATCCACCCAGCACTGTGGCTGTGCGACGTGCCCACCTTCCCTGACACCCACTGGCCCATCCTGAGACTCCAGAGGTCGGGAAACGATCCCTGGAGACTCACTCAGAGAACCAAGCACCTGGGGCCGGTTACTGATAAACAGAAGCACAACCAACCACTGAAAACAAGCTGTCAAGGTGCCAAATAGTGGAGCTCCTGCAAGGTCCTTCACTGCCCCGATAAAGCCAAGTTCCTGGTGTCCCCAGCATCCCTGAGCCCCTCCCTCACAGAGGAAGACACACACACACAAGCCAGTGCAGGAGCTGCCCCAGGAAGGGCCCTTTGCTCGGGGGTGTGGGAGGCAGGAGTGTGGTGGCTGTGGTTGGTGACCAGCATGGACTTAAGCACCCGCTGGGCTAAGAACTACTGCGATAAGAACTGTCAGCATCTATGGCAGAGAAGGAAGGAGATAAAAAGGCCAGCTGACGGTCCTGGAAGGCCAGAGGCGGGGAGTGAGGAGCAGGTGGGGAGCGCCACAGCTGGGGCCCATGTGCCCTGCTGCCCACTCCAGTGTCACCCTCGGGACTCCCTGTCCCTCATTTGCAGATGGTGCCCAGAGCCTGTCTGGTCACAGCAGGGACTCTGAGAGAGCACAAGGGCAAACACCTGCACGGTACTGCCCGTGCCCAGAGAGCAGGGCATGAAAACACCGTGTGCCCAAACCCTGGTCCTCAGGTTTTCACATTATTTGAGACGTGAATACACTCTGCCTCCGTCTGAGGCATCCCAGGGTCAGAAGGGTGGGCACCACAGGGAGGAGTGAGTGAACACGTTCAACATGCTAAGTTCAAGAGCAGGCGGGAAAGCAAAGAAGGATGGTAACGAGATGATTACGAGCAGGAAGTCCAAGCTCGTCAGTGATCGTGACAAGCATACACAGCAGTCTACAGGTCCAGTCGCATGCTAGACCACAGGAGACAAGCAAAGCTAAGACGCAGTACCACAGAAAGACACACAAACACCCACAGGAAGAACGCTGGCCTGAGAGACTAAGGTCGAGACACAGACTTGGAGCCGAGAGGTCCTGGAGCCCTGAGAGGGTTGGCACGTGGGGACAAGTGGCTCTGTGCCCATACCTGTGCCTGTGACAGGACTGCAGGACACGCCTGGGCCACCAGAAGGCCCAGCGAGGAGCTCTGATGTGCTGCAGGGGACAGAGGGGTCCAAGCACAGGAGGCTGACCCGACAAGACACGCTGTGCGCTCAACAAGCTGGTAGGGCAGGGGAGGGTGTGGAGGAGGCGTGGTGGCAGCGGGTGACCCCATCACTCCACTCCACGAGCAGCAGCAGGTACACCGAGGGGGGCCCGGGTGTGCAGGGCTGTCCGGAGCAGGTGCCAGGGAAGGGAATGGCGCGGGGAGGGAGGCCACAGGGCCTCTTACTGTTGCTCTTAGGAGAAAAACAACAGACATTATCTGAAAGCGGGGGGGACTCAGGATCTGACGTAAATCTGCTCATACCAGGTAACCACTAAGGCCAAGCACACTTTCCTGACTGTCGGGTCAGCATCACCAAACACAAAACAAGATACCAGAAAGGCCAAGAGCAGAGAACAGCAGAGTGTGTCTGTGTATGGGTACCATTCTATCCGTACTCATCCCCCAAATACACAGAATACTGACAGCATTAATCCAAACACACGGATCAGGTCAGTACAAACGGATGAACAACACGAACACAAGGGAAGCCCTTTCATACGGGCTTGTGAGGAGCACTGAATCTTACATATTACCATTTGTAAAGCAGGTGGCCAGTGGGAACTTGCTGTATGAAGCAGGGAACCCAAATCTGGTGCTCTGTGACAATTTAGAGGAGTGGGATGGGGAGGAGGGCTCAAGAGGGAGGAGACATACATATACCTATGGCTGACTCATGTTGATGTATGGCAGAAACTAACACAATATTGAAATTATTCTCCAATTAAAAATAAAATAAAAATTTTCAAACATTCAGCTCTGCTAGGTATAAAAGAATAGCTCAACCAAAACAGTTCAGCAAGACTGAAAACAGTGAACAAATATACACAAGGAATGCTCAAAAAATAGGGTCCAAAATTTTTATATTGGAGAAGAAAATGTCAGGCAAGTGAAATTAAATGACACACAGCAGGACTATTTATAATGCTAGAAACTAAAATTCTCAAGGAAGATGTAAGTTTAGAGCTACACACCAAGCAATGCAGCTTCATGTTTCAGGAAGCAGAAATCACGGGGATGCCACAGAAACAAATCAAGGCATCTCCTAGTAACAGGAGATGTCAGTACTTTGCTCTGAATCCAGGAAAGAACAGTGGTCCAGAACTAAGAGAGACCTCAGATGATGCCGCCTGTTGAAGTGCAGCTGGAGGACAAGCAGCCAGGCCTGTGCTTGATGAGACAGGACGCACTTTCTCTCAGCTGCTCACAGAAGCGTTCACAAACAGTGCCCATGAATTAAGCAATGAAGAAATTTTCAACAAATCCGAAACAGGAAGTAAGATACAAACAATATTGCCTAGAAATGAGTAACAAAATCAGGAATCAGAAAAGGCCTGCTTCCTTGCCGCAAAATGTCAGTGTTCTCCCCTGACAAGTTACTCTCCAGGGAAAAAAAAGTAGAGACCCAAACTGCAAATTTCCTAGAAAACACAATGAAAACAAAACCAGTGCTTACAGGAAAATTTATCACACTAAATACTTTAAATCTTTAGAAATGAGAACAGGAAAATAAGAGAGTTAAGCCTCCAATTCAGAAAGTTGGAAGAAAATTTAAAAGTAACTGAAGGAATTAATAAAAGTAAAAGCAAAAATGAGTTAGGAAGAAAGTATTCTAATTAATGACTAAAGCTTAAAAGCTGGTTTTGGAAAAAAATCAATAAAACAGGTAAGTTCCCTATAGCAAGAAAAATAAACTAAGGAAAGGCAGAATACACAAAGAATACACAAAGTATGAGAGAAAAACCGTCAAAAGAAAATAAAGTTGTTTTAAAAATCATGGAAATAATTGTACATCTCTATGCAAATAAACTTGAAAACTTGGGTGAAATAGAGAATTTTCTAAGAGAAAAAAATTTTTTTTATAAAAACAGTGACCACAGGAAAGATAGAAAGTCTGAGCAGACCTAATTTTATAGAATTAAAAATTAATGAATGATACCAAACCCAGATGACTCACAAGAGAATTCTATCAACCCTGTAAGATCAGATTGTCTTAACATAATTTAACCTTCTCCAAACATAAGAAAGGAAGGAAATTTCCAAGTGCCTTTTTATGAAGGAAGTGTGACCCTGAATTTACTATGTGAGAATGAACACAGAAAAAAAGGAATTTGTCTAAACCAACGGTTCTCAGGAGTGATCTGGGAAGCCCAGGGGACCCTAAGACCCTGTCGTGGGATCAGACTCATCTGTTTTCCAAGCACATTCTTGGTAAAGTGGAGTTTTCATCACTAGCTCCACCACACTGCACAGTAAAGCCAACTGAATGCAGAGGCAGATAGTTCAGTCCAGTTGCTTAGTCCTGTCTGGCTCTTTGCGACTCCATGGACAGCAGCACACCAGGCCTCCCTGTCCTTCACCATCTGCAGATACTTCAGGGGTCTCCTATTGCATCATATGCTTGAGAGATTTACTACATTGTAGTAATATAAATTTACAAATAGCTGAGGAGAGAAGAGAAGCAAAAGGCAAAGGAGAAAGAAAAAGGTATACCCAACTGAACGCAGAGTTCCAGAGAATAGCAAGGAGAGATAAAACGGCCTTCTTCAATGAACAATGCCTAAAAGAAGAAAACAATAGAATGGGAAAGACTAGAGATCTCTTCAAGAAAACTGGAGGCAACAAGGGAACATTTCATGTGAGGATGGGCCTGATAAAGGACGGGAACAGTAAGGACCTAATAGGAGCAGAAGAGGTTAAGAGAGGTGGCAAAAAATACACAGAGGAACTATGCAAAAAAGGTCTTAATGACTCTAATAACCACGATGGTGTGATCATTCACCTAGAGCCAGACATCCTGAAGTGCGAAGTCAAGTGGGCCTTAGGGAGCAACACTACGAACAAAGCTAGTGGAGGTGATGGAATTCCGGCTGAGCTATTTCAAATCCTAAAAGATGATGCTGTGAAAGTGTTGCACTCAATATGCCAGCAAATTTGGAAAACTCAGCAGTGGCTACAGGACTGGAAAAGGTCAGTTTTCATTCCAATCTTGAAGAAGGGCAATGCCAAAGAATGTTCAAATTACCATATAATTGTGCTCATTTCACATGCTAGCAAACTAATACTCAAAATTCTCCATGCCAGGCTTCAACAGAATGAGAAACAAGAACTTCCAGATGTTCAAGCTGGATTTAGAAAAGGCAGAGAAACGAGAGATCAAATTGCCAACATCTGCTGGTTCATCGAAAAAGCAAGAGAATTCCAGAAAAACATCTACTTCTGCTTCACTGATTGTGCTAAAGCCTCTGGCTGTGTGGATCATAACAAACAGTAGAAAAATTTTAAAGGAAAGGAGCTTCCCTGGTGGCTCAGACTGTAAAGAGTCTGCCTGCAATGCGGGCGACTTGGGTTCGATCCCTGGGTCTGGAAGAGCCCCTGGAGAAGGAAATGGCAACCTGCTCCAGTACTTTTGCCTGGAAATTTTCACAGGAGAAGACTGGCAGGCTACAGTCCATGGGGTCACGAAGAGTCATACGCAACTGAGCGACTTCCCTTTGCCTGCCTCCTGAGAAACCTGTATGCAGGCCAAGAAGCAACACTGAGAACCAGACATGTTACAACGGACTGGTTCAAAATTGGGAAAGGAGTACATCAAGGCTGTATGTTGTCACCCTGCTTATCTAACTTCTATGCAGAGTTCATCATGTGAAATGCTACGCTGGATGAATCCCAAGCTGGAATCAAGATTGCTGGGGGAAATATAAATAACTTTAGATGTGTAGATAATACCATTCTAATGGCAGAAAGTGAAAAGGAACTAAAGAGCCTTTTAATGAAAGTGAAAGAGGAGAGTGAAAAAAAAACTGGCTTAAAATCTAACATTCAAAAAACAGAGATCATGGCATCCAGTCCCGTCACTTCATAGCAAAGAGAAGGGGAAAAAGCGGAAGCAGTGACAACATTTTATTTTCTTGGGCTCCAAAATCTCTGTGAACAGTCACTGCAGCCATGAAATTAGAAGACCCTTGCTCCTTGGAAGGAAAGCTATGACAAACCTAGACAGCATATTAGAAAGCAGAGACATTTTGCCAACAAAAGTCCATATAGTCAAAGTTATGGTTTTCCAGTAGTCATGTATGGATGTGAGAGTTGGATCATAAGGAAGGCTGAGTACTAAAGAATTGATACATTCAAATTGTGGTGCTGGAGAAAACTCTTGACAGTTCCCTGTACTGCAAGGAAATCAAACCAGTCAATCCTAAAGGAAATCAACCATGAATATTCATTAGAAGGATTGATGTGGAAGCTCCAATACTTTGGCCACCTGATGCAGAGTTGACTCACTGGAAAAGACCCTGAGGCTGGGAAAGATTGAGGGCAGGAGGAGAAAAGGCCAACCGAGGATGAAATGGCTGGATTGCATCACTGACTCGGTGGACATGGGTTTGAGCAAACTCCAGGAGATAGTAGAGGACACAGGAGCCTGGGGTGCTGCAGTCCACGGGGTCACAAAGAGTCAGACACAACTTAGTGACTGAACAAAACAACAAGGAATATATAAAATGATCTCTCTCTCTCCTCATTATATTTTTTTTCAGCTTTGGAAAATGTTGTTGTTGTTTTTCAGTGCCCAGCTCTTTGCGACCCCATAGACTGTGGCATACCAGGTTTCTTTGTCCTTCACTATCTCCTGGGTGTGGGAAGTCAAGAAACACCTGGAGTAACAGGCAAATTTGGCCTTGGAATGCAGAATGAAGCAGGGCAAAGACTAATAGACTTTTGCCAAGAAAATGCACTGGTCATAGCAAACACCCTCTTCCAACAACACAAGAGAAGACTCTACACATGGACATCACCAGATGGTCAACACTGAAATCAGATTGATTATATTCTTTGCAGCCAAAGATGGAGAAGCTCTATACAGTCAACAAAAACAAGACCAGGAGCTGACTGTGGCTCAGATCATGAACTCCTTATTACCAAATTCAGACTCATATTAAAGAAAGTAGGGAAAACCACTACACCATTCAGGTATGATCTAAATCAAATCCCTTATGATTATATAGTGGAAGTGAGAAATAGATTTAAGGGCCTAGATCTGATAGATAGAGTGCCTGATGAACTATGGAATGAAGTTCATGACATTGTACAGGAGACAGGGATCAGGACCATCCCCAGGGAAAAGAAATGCAAAAAAGCAAAATGGCTGTCTGGGGAGGCCTTACAAATAGCTGTGAAAAGAAGAGAGGCGAAAAGCAAAGGAGAAAAGGAAAGATATAAGCATCTGAATGCAGAGTTCCAAAGAACAGCAAGAAGAGATAAGAAAGACTTCCTCAGCGATCAATGTAAAGAAATAGAGGAAAACAACAGAATGGGAAAGACTAGAGATCTCTTTAAGAAAACTAGAGATACCAAGGGAACATTTCATGCAAAGATGGGCTCAATAAAGGACAGAAATGGTATGGACCTAACAGAAGCAGAAGATATTAAGAAGAGGTGGCAAGAATACACAGAAGAACTGTATAAAAAAGATCTTCACGACCCAGATAATCACGATGGTGTGATTACTCATCTAGAGCCAGACATCCTGGAATGTGAAGTCAAGTGGGCCTTAGAAAGCATCGCTACGAACAAAGCTAGTGGAGGTGATGGAATTCCTATTGAGCTATTTCAAATCCTGAAAGATGATGCTGTGAAAGTGCTGCACTCAATATGCCAGCAAATCTGGAAAACTCAGCAGTGGCCGCAGCACTGGAAAAGGGCAGTTTTCATTCCGATCCCAAAGAAAGGCAATGCAAAGAATGCTCAAACTATTGCACAATTGCACTCATCTCACATGCTAGTAAAGTAATGCTCAAATGTCTCCAAGCCAGGCTTCAGCAATACATGAACTGTGAACTTCCTGATGTTCAAGTTGGTTTTAGAAAAGACAGAGGAGCCAGAGATCAAATTGCCAACATCCACTGGATCATGGAAAAAGCAAGAGAGTTCCAGAAAAACATCTATTTCTGCTTTATTGACTATGCTAAAGCATTTGACTGTGTGGATCACAAGAAACTGTGGAAAATTCCTCAAGAGATGGGAATACCAGACCACCTGACCTGCCTCTTGAGAAATCTGTATGCAGGTCAGGAAGCAACAGTTAGAACTAGACATGGAACAACAGACTGGTTTCAAATAGGAAAAGGAGTACGTCAAGGCTATATATTGTCACCCTGCTTATTTAACTTATATGCAGAGTACATCATGAGAAACGCTGGGCTGGAAGAAGCACAAGCTGGAATCAAGATTGCCAGGAGAAATATCAATAACCTCAGATATGCAGATGACACCACCCTTATGGCAGAAAGTGAAGAGGAACTAAAACGCCTCTTGGTGAAAGTGAAAGAGGAGAGTGAAAAAGTTGGCTTAAAGCTCAACATTCAGAAAATGAAGATCATGGCATCTGGACCCATCACTTCCTGGGAAATAGATGGGGAAACAGTAGAAACAGTGTCAGACTTTATTTTGGGGGGCTCCAAAATCACTGGCGATGGTGATTGCAGCCATGAAATCAAAAGACACTTACCCCTTGGAAGAAAAGTTATGAGCAACCTAGACAGCATATTCAAAAGCAGAGACATTACATTGCCAAAAAAGGTCTGTCTAGTCAAGGCTATGGTTTTTCCAGTGCTCATGTATGGATGTGAGAGTTGGACTGTGAAGAAAGCTGAGCGCTGAAGGATTGATGCTTTTGAACTGTGGTGTTGGAGGAGACTCCTGAGAGTCCCTTGGACTGCAAGGAGATCCAACCAGTCCATTCTAAAGGAGATCAACCCTGGGATTTCTTTGGAAGGAATGATGCCAAAGCTGAAACTCCAGTACTTTGGCCACTTCATGCGAAGAGTTGACTCATTGGAAAAGACTCTGATGCTGGGAGGGATTGGGGGCAGGAGGAGAAGGGGACGACAGAGGATGAGATGGCTGGATGGCATCATAGACTCGATGGACGTGAGTCTGAGTGAACTCTGGGAGTTGGTGATGGACAGGGAGGCCTGGCGTGCTACAATTCATGGGGTCGCAAAGAGTCGGACACGACTGAGCAACTGAACTGAACTGATCTCCTGGAGTTTGCTCAAATATAGTTTTTTATTAAAAAATATTCTTTATGTTAACACGCAATGGGTTTATTGCTGCTCTTTTGAGTGAATCATTAAATAAAATTTTTTAATGTTCTGTGTTACTGTGGCACTGCTGACATTTGGGACCTCTGTCGTAGGGCTGCTGTGGGGCTGTTCTGTGCATCACAGGACATCTGTCTTCTACCCACTAGACACCCGTAGAAACACCCAACACACCAGCTGTGTCAACCAAAAACCTCTCCTCACATCACCAAACATACCCCTGTGTAGAGGAAGGATCACCCTCAGCTGAGAACAATGGAAGTCATACCTCACAAAAGCAAAAGCTTTATACAGTCCCCAATAATTTTTTAAGTGTGTAAAGAGACCAAAACTTTGAGAACCATTGCTCTTTACTTATGAAAATAAATATAAAACTTCCTTTAAAAATTAACAAACAGAATCTAACAGCACATTAAAAAGACAATATGGCAGGACCAAGTGGGGTCTGCTCCATGAATGCAAGGATGGTTTGATGGTTTGCTGTTGTTCTTTTGTTGCTAAGTTGTGTCAGACTCTTTGCAACCCCAGGGACTGTAGCCTACCAGGCTCCTCTGTCCATGGCGCATTACTTAAAAGGTCAATGAGATGTGTGAACACAGACATATGCAATACATATATCTTAGCAAACTGATTTCATCACATAGGTAATGAAAGCAAAACATCATGAGCAAGTTTGGTTTATGGCAGGACACAGGAACGATCTACCATAGAAACTCAATTGATCTAATAATTGTCAATAGAGACCAAAAAAGAAAAAACATGATTATGTCATGAGATTCAGGAAAAGCAGCTGATGACAAGTGCCATCCATGACTGTTTAGGGACGTCCACCCTTGAGACCCCTAATCCTCAGAGAGCTCACTGCAGCCTCTGTGATGAGACAAGGAAAAAACTAACAGAAATCAGGGTGAAAAGAAGGAAACCAGCTTTCCTTCTTTTTAGACAATCAGAACCCGTAGGTGATATGATTGTCTATAAAATCCAAGAAGCTCTTAAGTTATCGGTGATAGCAAGGGATAGGTGGGCAGCTGGGCAGGGCCTCCGTCCCCTGGGTCCCCTCACAGCCAGTGGTTCCCTTGAAAGAAGCTCACTTTGCTGGGGGGCCAGGACAGCAAAGCGGCGCTGAAGCTGAGAAGGGGCCACACGTGGTCGATGGGACGGGCACTCACAGGCCGGCCTCTTTCTAGCACCCACCCACCTCAGCCCCGGGGTCCCTGTGCTTCCACGGACATGCTTCTGAATGTAAATTAACACGCAAGCCAGCAGGAGACCACTTCAGGCAAGCCGGAACCGAGTGTGGGAAGGCGGCTCCAGACCGGACGCCCATCCCTGGGGCAGCCAGACCCCCTTGGAGCAGAGTGAGCCATGTCGGTGCTCAGGCTCCGCAAGGGCTCCAGAGGACTCTCTAGCCTCAGCTCTGTTCACCAGGAGACAAGGGGCCGTCAGGCAGATGGTGTGTCGGGGACACGGGGCCTCGTGGTGGAGTAGAGTCAGACCAAGGCCCCCGCCTGCTTCTGCTTCTGCTGTGCTTGCTCTTTACGTGCTTGAGGGACATGGCTCTGTTACTGAACTGATGACCAGCTGAACGTAACCACGTGTGCACATACCCTTACATGGGTCCCAACGAGAGGAACACAGTGTGGAATGTTCCAGAAAACAGACGCTCCTGGGTGGCAAGGGAATCCGGCCCAGGCCACTGTTCTTGTAGAGCCTAACCCACCCCACCCCACCCCCAACCTACAAACAGCACCAGCCAGGGGCTCTACACGGGCAGGGGGCAAAGTCTACCTTCCAGCAGGGGGGGCCGGGCAGGGCCGCTCACACTGCCGCAGTGTCCGAGAGGGTGAGCCTTGCTCTCTGCCAATTGTCCCCACTGCGCTCACCCAACCCCCTCCACACAGCCCCTGAACAGGAGGATGAGCGTGCCAGTTACACTTTCTGAGAAGACACACATAGCTCAAGTCATGAAAGCACACTCTGGGTCTAGGTAACTGAAAACCAGAACCAGGTATTGTGCTCTGCAATTATCAGCCAGACTTCTTACAAAGCTTGCGTGTACGTGTGCGCATGCGTGTACGTGTCTGTTTGTATACGTATGTCCAATCATGCTCTTTAGAACATACATAAAAGAGGAAGCTACGTCTTTTTAAACAAGGTAGGTTTGTGTATGTTAAAAGACCCCAAACAGGTTAAAATCAAGTCCCACAGACAGACGTCATGACACATAAACATTTTCAGAAACTGCATAAATGTTCTCATGTGTATGTTGACAAGTTCTGGAAGGATAAACCACAAACCATTTACAGTGGCAGTTCCCTCCAGAAAAAAAAAAAAAAGGTGGGATTTGGGATGGAGGAAAGAATGAAATTTTGATGACTTATTAGGTTTGGTTTTGTGTTTAATTTTTACAAGCATACATCACTTCTTTAATTAAAATGTAAATATTAACAAAAAGTTACCTGCTGGCTTACAAAGCTCCAATCTTCTGTCTTTGCAACCATTACATGGCCTAATCAATTAGGCTGAACCTGAATAAGATAGTGTTTAAGGGAAAAAGCTTGCCCTGCAGGACACCAGCCTCCTCCAAACACAACTTGGCCGGTCAAAGTCTGAGCCCTTTGTGAGTCCCCTTGTGTCTCGTTTAGAACAAAGAGGACCTGTCCCCAAACATGGCCAAGTGGGGGGGCCTCCCACCTTATCTGCCCTCGCAGCCTCTCCTTCTGCACCCCCACCTCAGACTGAGCTCTGAGATCCACGTGGGCCATGGGGGCAGGCAGCGAACAGCACTGTTTCAGCATCAGTACCTAAGAAAGACTACGGAAAACCTTCTAATCACCTTAAAACTTGTAAGAAAAGCTAATGGAAAACTCGTGTGAGCTAAAATTGCAGTAAGCTACGTAGGAGAGATGTTTAGTTTGTTTTACCATTCATCAGTGGGGGGGGGGGTGGGGGGCGGGTGGTGCAGAGCCAGTGACCATCATTGTGCCTGGGGCCGTGTGGCAGGTGGGGTGCTTCTCAGGAGCACTCAGGCCCCAGGGCCCGAGAATCCACGCAGCCAAGATCTGAGCATGTTCCCAGCTTCCTGCAGAGCTGGGGCAGGACGCCATGACCAGCACCAGAGTCCACCAGGGCTTGGGAGCCGGAGCGGCAGGGACAGGACCATGTACCCCTGCCCTCAGGACAAAGGGAGCATCGTGAGCCTGTGTCCTCCTCAGAAAAACACAGGTAAGACTCACTGTTCACAGATGGGAAGAGAATTGAATGATGAGGGGTTTTATAAGTGCTCAGCTACAAGCCGACTTGCAGAAAAACAGAGGTAAGCGTGCCTGATGAGCCCCCTGCTGCCACCCGTCCACCTGCCTCATCTCCACTCATCACACCAGCACACCGCGGTCTATAACTTCCATTTCTCTGATGACTACGTCACACATCTTTTCAGATGTTTATTGTTATTAGACACTTGGGTATCTTTTGAGAGGTACCAGTTCAAGTCATAAGCAAATGATTTGCTTTAACTTTCAGTACTGATGACTACTAGCTTATTGTGGTGGTGGTAGGGTGGGGGGAGGTTGCTCTATCTTTCCTGTCTCTAAAAACTGTTCAGTTGTATGCAGGTAACTGAATGTCGTTTCTTCTCGTAAACGTGGAGTTAATCTTGTTGGGTGCTTGGTTATCAGTCTGATCTGGGGATTGTCCAGTAGCTGAAGAGCCTCTGACTCGCTGCTCTCTTCCCGCTCCTGTTCCCAGCCCTCAAGGGCTACAGAACTTGAGGCTCCGTACCCCGAAAGAGGGAGACCAAACTGACTTCCATCTCTGACCTCCCCAGTTCTGTGCTTCCGGGAAAGGCCTGGCTGATGACCAGTGCCATTGGCCACTCTCCTCCAGAAACAAAGCAGTGCTGATAACGCATGGCTGCCGTGCACAGAGCAATGTGCTTTGCTGATCAGAAGGCTCTTGGTGCCCTCCACAGCCCCGCTGGACTCCTTTAGGAAAATCAACCAGCAATGCATTAAGGCCTAACTGTGCCCACTCCATCCGTCTCTTCAGTGTCACTGAGGCTGGGCCAGCGAGCCTGGCTCTCCAAGCGAGGAACTTCCGTGTCTCCCAACAGAGCCAGGTCCAGAGGACTGGGATGGGACCCTGTCTGACTGGGACTGCTCCAGGGGACAGTAATAAACACAAGCACACACACAACCGCACATGCGCACACACACGCGGCTAAAGCATCAGGCACCTCCCTCTCTGGACTCACCGAGGCCCAGGGTCAGCAGGGAGCGGGAGAATCGTCCTTGGAGGTTTCTAACTTCAAGGCCTGAAAGTGAAAGACACAACACAGTGTAGTTAGGCAGGACTAGAAAAATACCAGCAAACGAACTACATGCTGTTACCCTGAAATCAAAAGAGTCTGCACATCAGGGAGGCGGACGGTTATGAACGAACCTGATTTCCTGATGAACTGAACAGTCCACTAGCTGAGGCAAACACCAAGGACACAGCCTCGCGGGGCCTTTCCGAGAGCTGCTACTGTCCTCCGCCTTCTAAGGAGGCCTGACAGATGGCCCATAAATGAACATACCCAGAGAGAGGCAGAGGGCACACCCCAGGAAGGGCTGCAAAGCAATTTCAACCTCCGTGGGGGGCTGGCAGGAGCAGCTGAAGGTGGGCTGCCTCCTGCCTCGGAAGAGGAGCAGAACAGCCTTCAGGTCTCTGGCCTCTGGGTGACGAGGCTCCAGCTCCCAGGACAATGACCGTGCTGACCTCAGCAGCTCTCACCTTCCTCCAGACCCACTAACCCTGCAGACAGGCTCGTCTCCAGGTCAGCCCAGCCCTCTTCCACTACGGCTTAGCTTGTGATCAAGAAGCCAAAACCAGGCCTATTGGCTAAGTTTAGTCCTTGTTTTTGTGTGTTTGTTTTAAACCTTAGGTACGAGTCACCATTTAAATCATCGTGCTGTGTCCAGCTCGGTGGCCTTAAGAGCATTCACGCTGCTGAGCTGCTGTCAGCACCGTCCAATCACAGACCTTGTCCATCTTCCCACGCTGACCCTCGGCCCCATCACTCACTCACTCCCCTCCCCCTCCCCAGCCTCTGGCCCTGCCATCCTGCCTTCCGTCCCTGGTACTTGACTCCTCCAGGGGCCTCACATAAGTGGGTCACTCCAGCGTTTGTCCTTTTGTGTCTGGCTCATGTCACGGAGCAGCCTGTCCTCAAGGTTCATTCATGCCATAGCACGTGTCAGAATTTTGTTTTATGCTGAGTTGCTTCAGTCATTTGTCCGACTCTTGGGCAGCCCCAAGGACAGTAGCCCGCCAGGCTCCTCTGTCCATCGGATTCTCCAGGCAAGAATACTGCAGTGGCATAGTTTTCTTCTGCTTGGGATTTGTGGATCTCCTTGAAAATCAGTTTTCATCAAATTTGCAAAATTTTAGCCATTTTTTTTCAAATATTGTCCATCACACATCCTTTTCAATTTCCTATTTATTATCCCTCTTTATGGTTACACTGATGATGTTGTTTTTTTTTCCCTGCCTCTTTCCTGTGTTTCATTTTTAGAAAGTTTCTGGTGCTATATCTTCAATAATACTGATCTCGTGTCTGCAGCGTCTGACCCACTATGAACCCATCCAGCGCAGGGCTTTCCTCTCTAGAAGACTTGGGTCTTTTTTTTACACCATTCATTTTTCTCCTCACCTTGTGCATAGCTTCTCTGTGTCACTGAACACATGGGCCGTATTTATAACAGACATTTTTAACATCCTTCTATCCTGATTCTACCATCTGGATAGCGTGGATCCACCTGGATCTGTTTCTAATTGATTTTTCTCAACTTCTGGGTTACATTTTCCCACCTGTTTGCGCGACAAATAATTTCTGCCTGGTTCCTGGACACTGTGAACGTGGCGTGTTGGGGGGTGAGTTTGTTGTCATCCCTCAAATATTGTCAGGCCTCATTAGTGGATGTCATTAACTTACTCAAGAGTTGTTCAACTCTCTCCAGGCTTCCTTCAAGCTTTGTATCTATGGGTCCTGAGCAGGCTCACGTCTGGGGAGGAGACAACCGCCTTTGAGGACCCTGCTCAATGCCCTCTGAACTGTGAGGTCTTTTCACCTGGCTGCTGAGTATGCAACTTCACTCACAGCCCATGTGAACTGAGGAAATAATGATACCCACGCTCTTCCAGGTCCCCTGACCTTGGGGGCATCCCCCACACCTGCGATGGTCAACAGGGTCTAAGCGCGGGGTGGGGGTTCTGTGCTCAGCGCCCTATAGCTCCTGATTCATGCTCTCCTATCCTCTCCAGCATTTCCCCCACAGATTCCAGCCTCCCTGGAGCCCTGGTCACCGGGTTACGCCTCCACCACCCTCCCTGTGCTCAGCTGGCAGGTGCAGGGGATGAGCTGAAGGGGGCGCCCCTCCTGTGGGGTCACTGTCCAGCGCTCCTGCCGTGCGTTGTTTAACGTTGCAACCTCATATGCTTCTGTTTGGTTTTTCCTGCTGCTCAACGCAGGATGTGAGATCTGGTCCGGGTCACCCGGTCACGGCTAGAAGTGGATGTTGGGATCCCGTGTTTGCATTCCATTTCTCACTCATCCAAGTGGGCACCACTGCACTTAGCTGAGAGGCGCTGGCCATATTGGAGGCAGAGGCTGCGGCTGTATAGAACGGTGACGCTCATGACGTCTGGAAAGATGACGGGTGATTCTCCTGCATGCAGGCAGATGGAGGGGTGGTCCAGGTGGGCGACAGCACAGGCAGGAGGGTGCGGTCAGAGCTGGCGGCAGGTGGCAGGACCTCCCCACTCACTGTCCCTGCTCGAGAGTATCACGGGCACTCAGGTACTGGCCATACAGCCTCGCCAGAGCTCTTTCTACCTTCTAGTACAAGCCCCTAGGCAAATGAGTTATTCGCATATTTTCTCTCATCCTGTGGGTTGTCTTTTCACTTTCTTGATGGCATCCTTTGAAGCACAAAGACTTTTAATTTTGATGTTAAAAGCCAGAGAAAAAATCAGATTACCTGCAAAGAAGGGATAGCCTGACAATGGTTTGTTAGCAAACAAAGGATGTCAGAGGCCAGCACACAATGTCGCACTGAAAGGACCCAACAGCCAACCTGGATTCTACAACAGGCAAGCCCATCTCCAGAGCAGCAAGGAAACCCAAACAAAAGTAGGGAAAGCTTGCCACCTCAGAACCTGATGAAAGGAATTTCTGATGCAGGTACACTTGAACAGGAAGAAGGGAGCTCAGATGGAATGCCAGAGATGCAAAAAGAATAAAGAGCAAAGAAAGAGGCAGGTACGTCTGCAAATCTAAACGAGACTAATACTGAGGATAAAGCAGCAAAGGCTAGTGGGTTAAAAAAGTTAAATATACAATAACACTTGGAAGGGGTAGTGGGGTGATCTCAGGTCCTTGGGTTCCCCCAAGAGTAAAGTACAAGTTAGTTTTAGACATTTGATAAATAAGTATGTTGTAATTTCTGGAAAACCATCAAAGGTGCAGAAAAAGTCTATAACTTCCTAGTGGTAGAGGTAAGAAAAAAACAAAAACTAAGAACGGATCAATAACCAACTCAAAAAAGAAAGGAGAAGGAAAGAAAAAAACAGCACAGATAAAATAGTAAAATATAAGATGGTAGATTTAAACTCAAATCTATCTGAAATTACATTTACAATGGCTCTAAAATTCTTAATTGTCAGAATTTTTAAAAAAGAATATCAAACTTCAATTTAAAATACCATTAAAAAAAAAAAAAAACACGTTAATTATATTGAGTTGGCCAGAAAGTTTGTTTGGGTTTTTCCGTAAGATGTTACAGAAAAACCCAAATGAACTTTCCGGCTGCCCCAACATGTATATGTTTACAAGGCACATCCAAGACTTAAAAATAAAAAAGAGGTAAAAATTACAGAACAGAAGGAGTACACCAGGCAAATACTCCCCAGAGGCTCAGCTATACGAATCTCAGACAAAGCCGACTTACAGGCAAGACACGCTAGCAGAGACAGACGATTGCTTCATACGACAGACATGTCATGCATGAAGAAGATGCCGCAATTTTAAACCGTGTCGCTAATAACACAGCCCCAAACATATAAAACAAAAACAGAATGCAAGAATTAGTAGGCAAATCCACAATGATAACTGAAGATTCTAACAGACCCGCTCTCTGTATTTGATAAAATAGATAAAATAAATGACTGAAGATACAAGAGTTGGCAAACATTTTTCTGGAAAGGGCCAAAGAGTAAATATTTTAGATTTTTCAGGGCACATGAATAGAGACCACGGCAATACATAAACCAAGGACGTGGATGTGATCCCATAAGATTTATCTTTAGGGACTGCCCTGTAAGTCCAGTAGTTGGGACTGTGCTTCCACTGCAGAGGCCACAGGTTTGATTCCTGATAATTAGGGAACCATGATCCCACATGCCATGTGGCATGACCAAAAAATAAAAGTTAAAACAAAACAAAAAAAGAATTTATTTCTAGAAATAGGTGGCAAGCCAGATTAAGCCTATGGGCTCTATTTTTGCCAAGACCCAATATAGGAGGTTTAAACAACACGATTAATGAACCTACCAAAACTAATCTCACCTATCACAGAATACAGTCTTTTCAAAAATGCACAGAGCATTTATAAAATGTGACTATAATGCTAGCCATAAAACAGGTCTCAACAAATTTCACAAGACAGGCATCAATCAGAGTATATTCTTTGACCAAAACTTACTGATGCAAAAGAAAAAGGTAACAAAAAAGACACTGGGAAAAATTCTCATACACTTGGACGGTCCATCAACAGAACGGATGCTGAAGATGTGGTGCCGACACACGATGGGATCTCAGCCGCAAAAAGGAACAGGACTGTACAACCTGCCGAGACATGGATGGACCTAGAGGCGGTCAGAGTGAAGGGAGTCAGAAAGAGAAAAACACTATCGTATCGCTTCTGGAATTTAGAAAAAAGACACTGATGAACCTTTTTCCAAAGCAGAAACAGAGATGCAGATGCAGAGAATGGTCGCAGATGGATGTACGGATACCAAGGAAGGAAAGAGGGCGTGGGGTGAATTGGGAGACTGGGATTGATGCGATACACTATTGATATTATGTATAAAACAGAGAACTAATGAGAACCTCCTGTTAAGCACTGGGAACTCTACTCCGTGCTCTGTGGTGACCTAAATGGGAAGCAAACCCCCAAAAGAGGGGATATATGTATATGTATAACTGGTTCACTCTGCTGTACAGCAGAAGCTAATACAACATTGTAGAGCAACTGTACTCCAACAAAAATTAATTTTAAAAAGTAATTAACAATTTAAAAATCAATTAAGATACTATACTAGAAAAATCTGTTGAATGAAATAGTAGCAAAAATGTCATTTCGCAACTTTAGGCTGCAGCTAAAAGTTCTTAAAGGGATCAAAGGTTATACTTTAGGGGAGAAATTTTCAGAAGGCTGAAAACAAATGACATAAAACATGTTAGAAAAACAAAGTAGATTAAGAGGAAGGAAGGAAATAACCTAGAAAGCAGAAATTAATGAAACGAAAAACATGCAGAAACCCACAAAAGTGAGTCTTTGAAAGGATGAGCAAACTTGGCTGTGTTTTGGCAAGAAAATCAGGACACAATGAGAGACTGCGCGGACAGTGTCAGGAGGTCGGGGAGGCACAAGCAGATGCTGAGGGATTTTTCCAGAGGGAATCAGGAGCCGCTTCTGAGCAGCTCCTGATGTGCAAACACAGCTAATGGGACAGATTCCTAGGAACAACAGCTGACCACCACGTGCTGAAGGAGCTACAGAAAACCGAAAGTGCGCCATGATCTTTAAAGCCCTGAAGCGTCAGCCACAAGCCACCCCGGAACCCTGGACACCAGGACCCCTGCCTGTGCCCTCACCTGGAGGCACTGCCGCCCTCGCAGATGCCCGGCACCCCCGGGCTGCTCTGGTTGGAGCCTTCTTAAATTGGCTTGTGTGAGAAACTGGCCTCCACAAATGGAGAAGATATTTAACCGAAAGTGTTTACTCGAGAACCAAGTGTGACCTCAGAGAGGCAGCCTGCGCACAGTGGAGACCGAGAGCGAGTGGGCTGTGCGTGAGCGTGCTGTCCAGACACTGGAAGCTCCTGCTTGGGTCTGAGCCCCACCGCATGGGGCCCCTCTGAGGGGGTGCTGGGGGACACTGTCCAGACCCCAGTCCCGCTTCCACGCCCAGAACCGGGTCAGGACACATCCTTGATCTGAAGACCAGAGCTCCCATTCCAACAAGGTCTCTGGGGCTGAAGGTTATGTTTGTGAAGGCAACACAGAGCATCATTGTTAGCCAATTGTTAAGGGGCACAGGGGAGTCAGGGGAGGGACAAAAGAGTCAAAATATACAACAAGCAGCTGCTGCTGATCCAGGCCAGGCCAGCACTCAAGGTCAGCCCTGGATGCCCCAGAGCTCAGCTCGGGCACAGGTATGTGTGTCTCACACACACACGCACACACACACACAGAGCAATAAATGAAACTGCTGAGACAGGGAGATGATCCCTTCTGAGCCCACTAGAAGGGAGAACAAAGCAGGACAGGCCCAGTACACCCAAAACCAGAAACTGAACCCGCGGCATAGATAGCTCAGTTGGTAAAGAATCCGTCTGCAATGCAGGAAACCCCGGTTTGATTCCAGGTCTGGAAGATCCTCTGGGGAAGGGATAGGCTACCCACTCCAGTATTTTGGGGCTTCCCTTGTGGCTCAGAGACTGAACTCGTGGCATAAACATTGGGGCCCGTGCAGAGCCCCCGCTTGGTCTTCTCCCCAAGACACAGAAACACAGCTTCGTGCCCTGAGGAGCAGCCTCAGAGCCGCACAAGGACGGATGGGCGAGGCGCCCTGCCTGCTCTGGGTGCACAGCCGGCAGGTGCCTCCCTGGGGCAGGCCGCCAGCACCTCTGATGCCCTCAGGGGCACTTTAGAGGGAAACAAAGCTCTGTGCCACGTGCTGAGCCATGAAAAAGTCCAGCGCCAGGGTGAGAGGGGTTGTCAAGCTGGCACAGAAGCCAGCACTTCTGAGATGGACAGACCAGCATCCGGGCTGGCCACAGGCTAGTGGGCAGCGGCCTCGCCCGTGTTCCAGAAAAGGGCCAAACACAGCAGCAAGTGGCTTCTGCAGAAACAAGACCCACCAGCCTCTTGCTTGGCATCTGAGGGGCAGAGGGGAGAAGCGTTGGGTGAGAGATGGTTGGGACCCTTGTCAGCCACCCAAGGACGCATGCGCCAGTTTGGGGAGGAGCTGGCGTGGGGCTCAGCTGTGTCCATCTCTGTACCCTCTGCAGGGCTCACGGCCCTGGGTCTCTTGGCCAAGTGCTGTCATCCCTGGCAGCCCCGCCGGGACTCACCATCACCCCCTCATGAGGCATCGCTGCTCTGACACACATGTGGTGCCTCACGTGTGACACCACTTTACAAACTGTCTTCACACGTGATGTTTTCTAACCCTCATGAGCCCCCGGGCGAGCAATGAGGAGCAGAGGGCCACTCCTGAGAAGTGTGAAGTCACTGGCTGAGGCCACTTAAGCCTGTGGCCCATCCCACACCTCCACGGGGAAAATCAGTCTACCTGCCACCAACCTGCATTGTGTGTGTGCGTTTGTGTGTTAGCTGCTCAGTCATGTCCAACTCTTTGCGACCCCATAAACTGTTCCCTCCAGGCTCCTCTGTCCATGGGATTCTCCAGGCAAGACTACTGGAGTAGGTTGCTATTCCCTTCTCCAGGGGATCTTCTTGACCCAGGGACGGAACCTGGGTCTCCTGCAGTGCAGGCAGATGCTTTACTGTCTGAGCCACCAGGGAAGCCCCGACTCATACTGTGGACGTTAACCAACAGGGGACAGTGTGGGTTACGATGCTACCGACGTTCATTGTAGAGCAGGGACAAAGCCTCTGTTTGCTGGATTCAAAACCAGAAATAAAGTGGAAACAAAAGGCTACCAGGCACCCAGAATGGTGGTATTCTCTCCATCGTTACTGGTGGGTGTGGAGACAGGTGTGGTCTCTTCACGGTAAGTCTGCTATGTGGGTCTGCAGTGTTGGGACGGGCAGGATGCGCTCAGCAAGCCACCCAGGGGAATGTGGTGCCCGCAGGACTCACCACAGGGAACAGAAAAAGCTCCAGGGCTGGCTGCTGACCTCACTGTTCACACCACAGGCCCAAGTGCAGCCCTGTGGTCTCTACCCAGGGGCGGAGCAGGCAGATGGTGAAGGTCAGCAGTGGGACGTGAAGTGAGGAAAGCAGCCCATAGACAGCCTGCACGATGTGAGGTGTGTGCGGGTGCGTGTGTGTGTGTGTGTGTGTGTGTGTGTGTGTGTGCATGCATGTGAGCATCTGAGTACATGTGTGTGCATCCCAGCTGGGGAAGGTGTCCTGGCAAACTGACAGCTGGAGGATGAGCAAGAATCCACCAGGCAAAGGTCCAGGGTGCAGCCTCAGGGGAGAAGCCGAGACCGGGTTTTGAGGGGACAGTGAGGACCGAACAGAGGAGATGGCATCCCCTGAGCATCACCACCATCAGCAGGGGCTGGAGCGGGCAAGGGCAGGAGCAGAACTGGGCTCACTGAGATAGAACCTCAATGGCCACAGGGAAGGGATCTGATGGGAGCGGGACTGGAGGCAGTCTTGGGTGAGGCAGGGGGCGATGAGAAACATGGAGGAGGGGGTCGTGGGTGGGGCAGGGCCTGGCCTGGACACATCACCCCAGGAGGCATGTTCACGGGTATGGGAGAAACGGACAGGAGAGGACTGCTGAGGTTGGGGTGCCTGGTCCAGGGACGCACAGGCTGCAGGGGACCCTGTGGGCCCAGGGTTTAAGAAGCAGAACTGACAGGACAGTGAGCTGGGGTCATGGCCTCCCAAGTAATTAAAACACAAGGGAGTCTTGGAGATCCACAGTGGACATGAGCTCGGGCAGACCCCGCCCCACCAAGACAACATTCCACGTGCCTGACGGTCTTTCCATTCATGTTTAATTTCTATTAATAGCTTTGAAATCTGACATGTTAGATTTACTAATCCCCTTTAAAAATTCACGCTCTTTCACCTTCACTGGTATATACCATACACTGCAGACGTATGGCAGTTTTTAGCTACCAAAAGCATTGCCTGGATGGTCTGCCTGTTCTAAGACAACAGACACCACCTCCGTCGCATGGACAACAGAGAAGTCAATGGGAAGTTAAGTTCACTGAGGACAAAATCAGAGTCACGTTTTGCAACTGTGTCCCAAACTGAATAAAGCGCTTCACGGAGTGCAGGGAGCGAGGGCCTCCGACTTTCCACATCCTGGACACTGCTCTTGTCCCTGGCGAGGCAGTCCTAGGCCAGGACAAAGCCCCCGAGGTTAGCTGAGTCCCTCAGGGCTACTCACACCATAGCATTCCTTAACTCCCACAATTGCTTTATTCACCAGGATTTGTGTAGGTTCACCTTGGGAATCTCTTCAAGCTCTGAGTTCTGTTTAGGGGATCAAGTTCCTTCTTTGTCAATGACACCTTCAGAAGTCCCCTCTTATGAATCCAGGAAATAAACCTATAATGGTTTATTTCTAGATCAGCCCCGCTCCCGGGCTCCTGGGAGAAGCAGAGCCCCTCCAGGGAGACAAAGTCTCCTGAACACAAGATCACAGCCCAGGGTACAAAGCACATGAGAACTGAGCGTCAGGGAGTGAGAGGCAGCATAGCAAATGCTCAAGAAATTTAGACTTCAGTATTATTTTAGGTGTTTTTATTATGTTGGCATTATTCTTTGCAGTATATAAAATAAGTAGGGCTTCCCAGGTGGCACTAGTCAAAAAGAATCTGCCTGCAATGCAGAAGACCTGGGTTTGATCCCTGGGTTGGGAAGATTCCCTGAAGGAGGAAATGGCAACCCACTCTAGAATTCTTGCCTGGGAAATCCCATGGACAGAGAAGCCTGGTGGGCCCACAAAGAGGTGGATGAAACTGAGCACACATATGAAATAAGTATGCTTAGAGATAAAAGAAGAACTTGGAACAAGTGCAAAGAAAAAAACACCAAGCAAGAGAAGAGCCAGGTTTGGAGAGAACTACCGAGGACATTTAAGAACGAGAAACAGGGACTTCCCTGGTGGTCCAGTGGGTAAGACTGAAAAGACTCTGATGCTGGGAGGGATTGGGGGCAGGAGGAGAAGGGGACGACAGAGGATGAGATGGCTGGATGGCATCCCCGACTCGATGGACGTGAGTCTGAGTGAACTCCGGGAGACGGTGATGGACAGGGAGGCCTGGCGTGCTATGGTTCATGGGGTCGCAAAGAGTCGGACACGACTGAGCGACTGAACTGAACTGAACTGAACTCCCGATGCAGGGGGCCTGGATGCAATCCCTGGTAGGGGAACTAGATCCCACTTGCTGCAACTAAAGATCTCACACGCCGCAGCTGAGACCCGGTCCAACCAAATAAATCAATGAATAAAGATAATATATTTTTTTAAAAAGGAATGAAAACTAGGACCACTGAAATGAAGAGCTTAATGTGCAGGTTAAGTAGCAGATTAGACAGAAGATACAGCTGGAAAACGAGAGGGGAAGATGGAGGAATTCACTGAGAATGTGGTGATAAAAAAAAAAGACTAAAAGACAAACATGAGCAAGAGTGTGAGGCTTGGAAACTGGTGTGAGAAAGTCAAGCATAAGGTAAGTTGAAGCAAAAGTCAACAGAAGAACGGCTGAAATTTTTCCAGAATTCCCGAGAGACACAAAACTTTCTCCTCAGGAAGCACATTGACTCCAACGCAGGATAAATAAGAAGAAACCCACTCTAGAGATGCCACCATAAAAACAAAGAACACTGGATGTAAAAGGGGCCATGAACACAGTGGAGAGGGAACATCACTCACCCAGGAAGGCCAGAGGGACCACCAGATGACCCCTGGAGATGGTAGGCGGTGACACGGTATGATCCATGTCTGTGCCCTCTGCCCGCAAGCCTTCTGAGCTGAAATCAATAATAAATGTAAAATCCCCACGCACTTAGAAAATAAAAGTACCTTCCATATCACTCATGGGTCACAGAAGAGTAATGACAGATATTTAAACCCTCAGAAAAGGAGAAGAGGGTGGCAGAGGACGAGATGGTTGATAGCATCACTCATTCAATGGACACGAACTTGGGCAGACTCCAGGAGATAGTGAGGAACAGGGAGGCCTTGCATGCTGCAGTCCACGGGGTCACAAAGAGTCAGACATGATCTGGCAACTGAACAACCATAATGCTCAAGAACTGAACAATGATTCTAAAGTGAAGCCGATCAGTCATGTCCGACTCTTTGCGACCCCATGGACTGTAGCCAGCTAGGCTCCTCTGTCTGTGGAATTTTCCAGGCAAGAGTACTAGAGTGGGTTGCCATTTCCTTCTCCAGGGGATCTTCCAGACCCAGGGGTCGAACCCAGGTCTCCTGCATTGCAGGCAGATGCTTTACCATCTGAGCCACCAGGGAAGCCGAACAGTGATACTGCTATACTCCAAAATATACCAGACACAGGACTATAGCACCAGGAAGAAATGTTTACCTTTAATTCTTATGATAGAAATAAAGCTTGAAAATTAAGAAACTGTGCTTACAAAAATAACAAAGAAGTTAAGCTTTCAACTCAATAACCTGTAAAGAGATCACCAGGGAAAAAACCCAGAAAGAGCAGAAAGAAATGATGACAATGGAAGGATAAATTAATGTCAGGAGAACCAAGAATGTGATAGACGTGAGAGCTGGTGGAGAGTCGGCTCTTTGTGAGCAGCAAGGAGACAGATGAACCTCTGCTGAGTTAAACTGAGAGAAAAGGAAAACAAACACAATGCTAGGGATGAAAGGTGGAGCTTAATGTCAAATACCATGGAGATTAAAAAATTAAGAAAATATTAAGACCTTTTTGCCAAGAAATTGACAATGTTCTTAATGTGGACCCTGGGGTAGAGAGGTCTAAGATGACTCCAAGGTTCACACCTTCGAGGGTGGGCTGGGCCTAGCGACTGGCTTTTGAGAAAAGCAGTGGAAGGTGGCCTCCAAGATGGGGTTTACAGCACTGAGCCTTCGACTAGCTGGCTCACACTCTCCCCCCCTCTTGCTCTGATGGACAAACTGCCAGGATGGACAGAACAACTGGCAAAGACCTGAATCCTGTTGACAGTGTGAATGAACTTGAAGAAGGACCCTTGCCCTGTCTCGCCTTTAGATAAGACTGCAGCCTCGGTGACACTTGGTCACAGCCCGTGAGAGACCTGGGCCTGAGGAACCAGCTAAGCTGAGCCTGGATTCCTGGACCACAGAAACGGCGAGATGGAAAGTGTTGTTGAAAGCCAGGAAGTGCTGAGGTCACTTGTTACACAGCAACAATGCAGGTCACTCCTTAGAAAAATAACACCAAATCTTATTTTAAAGACTAGAAAACCTGGACAGATCAGAAGCTAGTAAAAGAATCAATCAAAATGCAAAAATCTGTCGACACAAAAGCCAGGCCCAGGCCGAGAAACACATCACCTCAATCTCACATGGAAGGTAACACTGCCCACTTGGATGATGAGATGAGTGTAACCCGGCCCCAAACCCTTTGGGACAGTACAAGAGAGGACAGTTACAAGCCATGCACATTTCTAAACAAAGGTGCAACAAATTCTACACAAAATCTCAACACACCAAGTATGGTAATGGAGTAAAATACATCACGGTTGAGACGGGGTATTTCCTGAAAAGCAGGAAAATCTACTCAAGTACTTTTACCACATTAACTGATAAAAGGAGAAAATTTTATATGATCAGCTCAACACACACAGAAAAAGTCTTTGATAAAGCAACATCTTCAGTCAAATATTCACGACATCTATCTGGAGAAAACCATAATTCAAAAAGATACAAGCACCTCAGTGTTCACAGCAGCACTATCACAACAGCCAGGACATGGAAGCAACCCAAATATTCATCAGCAGAGGAACAGATAAAGATAAAGGTACGTATATACCGTGGAACAGTACTCAGCCACAAAAAGAATGAAATAAGGCCATTTGCAGCCACGTGGATGGACCTAGAGACTGTCATACGTAGTGAAGTCAGTCAGAGACAAATACCATATGATAACGCCTGCATGTGGAATCTTAAAAAATGGTACAAATGGACTTATTTACAAAACAGAAATAGAGTTACAGATGTAGAAAACAGATGGTTACCAGGGGGTAAAGGGATAAATTGGAAGACTGGAATTTTGATATATGAACTATTATATATATTAATAAAATAAATAACTAGTAACACCTACTATATAGCACAGGGAACTCTACACAATATTCTGTAATGCCCTATATGGGAAAAGAATTTTTTAAAGTGTGGAACTATGTGTAACTGACTCACTTTGCTGTACACCTGAAACCAACACAACATTGTAAGTCAGCTACACTCCAAAAGGAATTTAAAGAAGAAAGCAAGGGGAAAAAAGTATATATGGTTCCTATTTTTCAGAAAGAAGTCAAATACTTGTATAAACAAGACCACTCTTTTAACTGGAAAGGGGAGTCTACAGAAAAATAAGCATTCTCTCTTTTATTTTTTGTAACTTGTTTTAAATGGGTTAAGGTGATCTGAGGAGATACAGTAATACATTGTAACTCCTCCCAGCTGCACTATCCCACCCCTTGAAAGAAGTAACCACTTACCCCTTGAGTCTCTTCCCAGTATGTCCTCATTCCAACAAGACAGGAAATCTGGGAAGGGGTTCTTACCACACACACCCCATTCCATATAGTTGCCCTAAACCCCGCCCTCTCCCCAGCAGTCCCTGGGACACAGCACGCATGCTGCTGTGGCCATCCTGCCCATGTGGGACCACACACCAAGTGTGCCTAGATGTGGAGGCCGCTCTGCAGACATGGCCGTGCTTCTCTAACACCCCCCAGCTCACATTCACACCAGCGCACCTTGGCTCACGTCTGTGCCCACACCTGGCCCAGGCACTCTACATTTTGGCCACCCCGGTGGAGCGGGCCGGCATCTCACCAAGCTGTTATTTTTGCATCTTCCTGATAACCAGTGAAGGTGAGTCTTGAATCTCTTCATCTCTTTATTTCCTTCCATCTGTTAGCTCCTTTGCTCCCAGGAGGAGCAACTGGAAGATTCGGAACTAAGCAGCCTCCATATTTGTACCAACACCAAACGGGAAAACTGAGCAGATTCCCTGAAAACCCAGAATAATGACCAAAATGCCCCATCACACTCGCATGCAGTACAGTCCTGTCTTGACAACCCTGGCCCAGGCAGCAAAACAGGATGGGACAATGCCAAAGGTGTAAGGAGGAAACAGACACTTTCTGTCCATGCAGAAATCCCCCAACTCTGCAAATTATAAGAAAAAGAGATTGGCGAGGTGCCTGGACAGCAATCAGTATCCAAAATCCACTCCCTTTCTGCTCAACACCAACGAGAGTTAGAATTTTTTTTAAGTAAAAAAATAAATAAAATGTGAAAACACCATTTATAAAAATTAACAAAAATAAGGACACCTGGGAATAAATTTAACCACAAAGCATAAGATAGAGTGCAGAATAGGATGTAGAGAGCCCTAGTAAAACCATGTAAGAAGACTGACATTAATGGAAACACACCACCTCTACGGCAGGAAGACCTCATACCATAGACATGAAATCCACTCCCCCCACCTGCCGCTGATCTACAGAATGGGTGCAGTTTTGATCTAAATCCTTGACAAAGTTTTTCAGGAAACTTGACACACTGCTTTTAACATATACACAGGAAAACAAAGAGCAAGATCAGCCAGGTGCTCTAGAGACCCCGGGTGGCAGGGGGAGTGGGGTGCATGCCCAGAGAGCAAGAGGGTCAGGTTGAGGGGCCACCCATGCAGACGCATCGACCAGAGGGGCAGAGAACCCAGTGGAGGGAACTGGACACATGATTGCAGTAGCCCCACGGGTCAACAGGGAAAGAGGGCCACCCGGCGGAGGCTGGTATCAGGACAACTGTACTCTGCATGGGGACAGAGCCCCTACCTGTCACCACCCAGAAGCCACTCTCGAGGGACGGAGGGCTTCAGCGTGGAAAGCAAACAGTCCAACTTCTATAAGAAAACAGAGGAGAACACACAAGTGACCTCAGGACTTCTCAACTGCATTCGAAAAGCTGAAAAGGTGGATAAACTCTATATTACATTAAGAATTTCTATTCATCAAAACAAAGTAAAAAGACCAGACCCACCTAAGCAAGACGCCTGAAGCACACTATAGGACAACAGATTATTATCCTCAATACACAAGGAAATACCTCATACAGAACCATATGCAAGGAATACATAAGGAAAACCTATCACCCAACAGGAAAACAGGTGAAGGGATTCACAGAGGAGGAAACGCATCCAGCAGGAAGTGCAGAGAGAGGCCCAACCCCATCTACCAGGAAACAAATCCAGGCCACCACTAGTCACGTTCTGTATCCGACCTATTGGCAAAACTTTCCCTATTTGGCACATGGGATCTTTAGTCGGGGCATGCAGGATCTAGTTCCCTGACCAGGGATGGAAACGTGTTCCCTGCCGTCTTAGCCACTGGACCACCAGGGAAGTCCCTCCACTTGCAAAACTTAATGACAACTCCAGGTGCTGAAGAGCAGGTGGGTCCACGGAACACCCTGCGGGGGGCTGTGCAGTTGGAGTCTCTCCTATCTCTGCAAACAGCCCAGTGTAGGCATCACTGCCTGGACTTCCCTGCCCAGTGGTCCCCTTCAGAGAACGCTAGAGGGCTGCATGGCTCCACACGTGTAACCAAGACGTGTGGACACAGAACATTCTATCAAAGTATAGAGCAAGATTATACTTGGGGGATCATAGCTCAGTTGGTAAAGAATCCGCCTGCAAAGCAGGAGACCCCAGTTCGATTCCTGGGTCGGGAAGATCAGCTGGAGAAAGGATAGGCTATCCACTCCAGTATTCTCGGGCTGCCCTTGTGGCTCAGCTGGTAAAGAATCCGCCTGCAATGTGGGAGACCTGGGTTTGATTCCTAGGTTGGAAAGATCCCCTGGAGAAGACAAAGGCTACCCACTCCAGGATTCTGACCTGGAGAATTCCATGGACTGGATAAGTCCATGGGGTTGCAAAGAGTCGGATACAACTGAGCGACTTTCACTTTCAACACTTTCATAGAGCAAGATGAGGAGCTCCTTCCACTAAAGGCATTTGGTATCAGTAAACATTACATTTTGCAGACTTCATCTTTACATGGACCTTGGGAGGACCTCCTATAGGCACCCGGAGACACACAGAGCTCCTTTGTTCTCTGACTGACACCTCTCTGGGTACCAGCTTCTCCTTCCCTCCACCCATCCTCACGGACCCCAAACCTGTTTCCAGCAGCCATGCTTGAGATAGGAAAGACAGTTCTCCTGGTTCTCATCTGGACATGAAATCCTGGGGTCTTGTTTTTCATCTTTTTGTTTGTTTGCCTCTCTTGCATGCATTTTGTCCTCATTTAATTGGCTCACTGACTTCATTTTGAAAATTACACAAATATTTTAGACAAGAGGTTGTAAAAATAGTGGCCCACAGTCTAAATTCAGGCAGGAACATCTTCCATTTGCCTGCACAGCTTGTTAAAAATAAATAATTGCATATAAAGATCTAGGTTTCTGGCTGGTTTCAGCAGCCAAAGAGCTAGTGACTTGGGTACCACAGCTGCATGGCATGTCTGCTGGGGGTCCGTGGCTGGGGGTCAGAGGCTAGGGGTCACTGGCTGCAGGTCAATGGGGTCAGTGGCTGGGGGTCAGGCAAGACACATCTGAGAGAAGAAGTGTACAGTCCTCATTCATGTTTGCGTGGCCACCCTGGCCTAGCACTTGTCCCATCTGTGTTTAGAATTTTCACATATAGCTTTGTTTACCAAAATAGAAACATTTATACCAGATAACAGGCTTCTCTGGTGGCTCAGATGGTAAAGAATCAGCCTGCAATGCAGGAGACTTGCGTTCGATCCCTGGGTTGGGAAGATGCCCTGAAGGAGGGCATGGCAACCCACTCCAGTATTCTCACCTGGAGATTCTCCATGGACAGAGGAGCCTGGAGGGCTACAGTCCACGGGGTTGCAAAGAGTCAGACACAACTGAGCGACTAAGCGCAGCACATACCCAATAACTCATTAAAATTTAAAGAAGAGAAATGCCAGGTACAGAGCACTTGGGGCTCCAGGGAAACACCCTGCTGCCTTGGAGCTTGGAACTGAACCACAGGCCACCGATGCACTTTCTACCAAATGTTCTAGAACTTGAGTAACAGTAGTAAGTGCCCATCTTAGGAACCTAAACACACTGCCCCATGCTCACACATGTGTGCTCTGCCCTTTGTCATTTATCTGCAAGAGTCTGCTTCCTCTCATTGCTGGACACTCTCTTTTTGTATCAGTTCACCACAGCAGTCATGTATGGATGTGAGAGCTGGACCATAAAGAAGGCTGAGCACCGAAGAACTGATGCTTTTGAACTGTGGTGCTGGAGAAGACTCTTGAGAGTCCCTTGGACTGCAAGGAGATCAAACCAGATCAAACCAAAGGAATTCATTCCTGAATATTCATTAGAAGGACTGATGCTAAAGCTGAAGGCTCCAATACTTTGGTCACCTCATTCAAAGAGCCAACTCATTGGAAAAGACCCTGATGCTGGGAAAGGTCAAAGGCAGGAGGAGAAAGGGACGACAGAGGGTGAGATAGTTGAATGGCATTACTGACTCAATAGACATAAGTTTGGGCAAGCTCCTAGAGACGGTGTAGGATGAGGGGCCTGGTGTGCTGCAGTTCATGGGGTCATAAAGAGTTGGACACAATTTAGCTGCTGAACAACAACAACACTACTTATAGTAAAGGAGCCAAAATAAACACTCATGGAACCCAACAGACTGTAGGGCTTTTCCTAAAACTAAACCAAAACTTTGTCTGGGCCAAGGGATCATTTTTACTGTCCTTCTACTTCTGTGGAGTCCAAGTCACTAAACTTTGTCTTTGAGGCTGTGACAGCACTTTGACACACAGAAGGCCCTTAAGAGAGAACCTGCTTCCCGGGGTACGGGGGAGGGGTGCCTGCCATTCCTGGCTGCAAGACACAGGGTGGGGCTGAGGACCCCAGGCAGACCTTCTCAGAGCTGCGTCTGAGGCCCATCCTCCCAGTCCTCTGCCCTGTCTCCCACCCCACCCCACACAGGCCAGGCGCAGGATCACCCCTCCTCCCCTCCCTACAGCTTCCACAGCAGCCCCCCACAAACCTCCTGCACTTCCCACCTTGGCCTCCTCCTCTCATGGAACCTGGACAGGTGAAGTCTTCATCCAACAATCTGATTTGTGTTAGTCTGGCGAAAATCGCTGCTAGTGAATCATATTTTGCAAGGTATACCATCGATTACTTTCTCTCTGAACCTAAGGATTAGGTGACGTGTATCTTCCCAAGAAAAGGTGCATTCATTCATTCATTCACTCAACCAATCATTCCAGTTAGCCTGGAATAACCGTCTAATTAGAAGCCAAAGTATGAAAAGCATTAACACAATCATCCACACATTCTCCACACTGAGGGTTGATACCCATGGGCTCACAGGCCACTCCCCTACCCCAGGGGTGCACCCCTGGGGCTCACAGGCCTCAGAAGGGCAGAACTGGTAAAGGCGTTCCTGCTGCAGTTTCTACTGCTGCTCCCAGCAGAACTCACTACTAACCTTCTTGCTGCTGGTTTCATTCCCCGCCCACTTTCAGAAAGGAACCGAGGAGCCACATCAATGATGCAAGGCCTCCCCGGGCCACCTGGGGACAGGCCTCTCGGCTGCTGGCGGGCGGCTCCCACCCTGAGCGCCCAGCTTCAGTTTTTAGTCCGGTGTGATGCCAAGTTCTCCTGCCTGGGAGAAGACTTCTGCCTGTCACAGTATCAAAGGACACGTTTCTTTCAATTTGCTAACACCAGCATCTACAATGTATCCTATCCATGACCTTCTAGCTGCGCTTGGGAAAAGATGTGGCCAATTCGTACAGGGCCAAAGGCCCCAGCCCTGCAGCGGGAACTTGGGCCAACTTTCCCCGTGGATCAGCTCCTCCACCTCCAGAAAGACATATAGGCACTGCCGCCCGATTATTTGTGTTTCAGTTTCTGGCACTTTACTCGACACATAATCAGGGCATGGTGAATTCTTCTAAATAACTAAATAAGAGTCTGTACGAGGCTGAACCAGTACTGTGTTTGCTTAAAATCCAGCATTTTGAAATGAGCAATTTAAGGCTTCTTAGGTGGCTCAGAGGTGAAGAATCCACCGGCAATGCAAGAGACACGGGTTCAGTCTCTGGGTCAGAAAGATCCCCTGGAGAAGGAACTGTCACCCCACTCCAGTATTCCTGCCTGGAAAATCCCATAGACGGAGGAGCCTGGCGGGCTACACACAGCCCATGGGGTCACAAAGAGTCAGCATGACTGAGCAAGTAAACAACAGCGGCAACAATTTAGGACTACTTTTAATCATTAGGAAGTGGTTTCAGAAACAACAGACTAAGTCCAAGTCATTTCACTTTACAACATGAAGCAACTTATTTAAAATCTCAAGCATTCCTTGGTTAACCAAAAGTAAAATCTATGAAACTTCCAAGCAATCGTTTTACGAAATTTAGTCCAACCTTCCTGTAGCTATACATTTCTCGATGAGAAGATTGAGTAAAGATTCCATGTCATACAGTACAAATCATTAAGAAAGGAATAGATAAATGCAGCCAATTGCATCCAGTGCTTTGCTCTGGATTAATCAGCCACAACTTGTAACAGTGAGATATTAGAGTTTCTGATGAGGCCCAAGAGAGGATAGAAAGACAGAAGCAGAAGCCACTACTTTTGCCCCAGGTGGACTCTGACGGAGTCAGGGCCTCACTGCTGAGAGCAGGGGATGGAGTACTAACCTTCGCTGAAGCTGATCTCTGAGTCTGCTCCACTGGGTCAGGCTGAAGGCCGGTTGGAAGGTGTGTGGTTTGGAGTCAAATGTGATTGGACATGTCAACAACACCCTCCCCACTCCAGAAAAGCCAGTAAATTCAACTCTTCTCAAACACAGTTTCTGGATTTCATTTCCCCTGTTTATAGGGATTTCAACATTTCCCTCCCATCTCTGATTTGACTAGAGATAAAAATGTTCACCAACTCAAAGAGCCGGACACGACTGAGCGACTGAACTGAACTGAACTGAAAAATGTTCACAGATGTTTAGCAGATTGATAGAGCTGAGAAGACGGCGACCAAGGATCTCAGTTCAGATTCTGGTCATGCCGATCTGTGACCCACCCTTCAGGAGGTAACGAAACCTCTGGCTTTTCCCAGACCACTCTTCTCCAAGGCTGAAGTGCAATTCAGGGGTGTCACATGTAAAGGCCTGATCCTGCATGTCAGGAACCATGCTAGCAAACGTGGGAAGCAGAAGTAAAAACAGACAGACAAGGGCCTTCCCTGCTGGTCTGGTGGGACTCTGCTTTGATGGCTGGTTAGGGCGCTAAGATCCCACATGCCATGGAACAACGTAGTCCACGTGTCGCAACTAAGATCTGAAGCACTCGGATCTTATATAAATGAATAAATAGTTCTAAAAAATCACTTTGGTGGATACACTTCTTCTAACTTCCAAAATGAACAACGTTCAGGTTGCTTCCCTGGCCCTGGCACCCAGACTTGTGACAGACACACAGAAAGTCAGCTGGCCCTCCCAGGCAGCGCAGAGTCCTTGCCGGAGGTGGCTCCTAGAACCCACACCCTGGCAACTCAAGTGTCCCCTGAGCCTCTTCCTTCACCTCCTGCCACTTTCCCTGCTCCTGCACTTTCTCTAGGCCACACTGCTCAACCTCAAACCTCCGGACAGAGATGCCTGGACAGGGCCCAGCACAGCCAGTCTGCATGCGCGTGGAACATGGAGGCACCTGTCCCCCTCCGAGGCCACGAGGGCCACGAGGCCCTGTGCATGCTGAATCTCAGTCACACTTGCGTGCATTGTGGATGTCAGCCACATGGTGTGTGTGAACCTCAATCACATGTCCTCTTTTTTTATACAAGGTAATCAAGAAGGTTCCCTCAGGGCTGAGAAAAGGATACAGAAGTGAGTTGTAACAGGCCAACTCTGAAACTTTCAGGGAGAGGAGGAGTCGAGTTAGGATGGTCTAGAAAAGGGGAAATGACCCAATTAGAAAAAGTTCAGAGTCTCCCTGAGACCCCCCAGGAAGCTTTTCAACAGCAGAGGAAGTTGATTACCAGCCTGGGGATGACCACAACCAGCCTGCAGAGCTGTCATTTAGAGCCCCAGGGGGTCCCCTGGCCTCTCCCACAGCACACAGCCGCCACACACCACCCGGGATCTGGGGTCTCCGTGATTCCACCCTTAATATGGGTGTCAGTTATTCTAGTGAGACACAAGGCCAACAGCCCACCGTCATTTTTCCTTCTGGTAAGATCGAATTTCCTACAGAAAGGAACCTAACTGCTCCAGTATTCTCTAAGAGGAGGTTTTATATTGTGCCTAAAAAAAGTCTGGGGAGCCATTTATAAAATCATTTTCCCTATTTCACCCAACTTCTTTCAAAGTTGGAAGAAAGGAAGAAAGGGAGAAGGAGGAGAGACAGAGAGGACCCGCACATTATTTGCAGGCAGCTCCATCCGCTAGTCATCGCCCCTTCCTGCGACCCCGGGAGGGCAGCATCAGGCGTCCCTGGGCCCTCTGGCCGGCCCTGGGGGTGAAGGTGGTTTTCCTCCCAAACAGCTCTTGGATCATTGACCGGCCCCATCACCTGACTGGAACCGTGGAAATTCACAGTCGGCCTTTGGTCCAAACGTCAAAGTCAAATCGGAACGCTCAGCCCCACAGCCTGCGGTCTCACCTGCAGCCCTCCCTCCGGGCCGAGCAAAAAGTGAAACTAACCCGTGGCCGCAGCGCGCAGGGTCGGGGGCGCGCGCGGGGTCCCGGTTGCCAGCTCCCCGAAACCCGGCGGGGGCGCGTGGCGTCCACCCGGAGCAGAGGGGCCCAAGGAAGTCCGCGGGGCGAGGGGCAGGGGTGTTGTTCCCTCGCCTAGCCCGGCTGCCCGCCCCTCCTAGGACGCCCCGGCCCCAGCCGCGCGCCGCCCACCCCGGCCCAGCGCGCCCGGCTGCAGTGCCCCAGGCCGGCCGGCGAGGACGGGGACAGGCTTGGGCCTGGCCGGCCGAGGCCCCGGAGGCTGGGAGGGAACCCACGGCCCGCCGTCCCCAGTCCCGGTCCTCCAGTCCTCCCGCAGGCCCCGCTCCCGGCGGAGCGCAGCCGGCCTGCTGCGCCGCGGGGCCCGGGTGGGGGCGATCTGGCGAGGCAAGGGGGGCCGATCTCGGGCTGCGGGGAGGGAGCCGACCTCGGGGCTGCGCCGCTCACCTGCAGCCGCCGCCACCTGCTCCTCGCGCGTGGCCCCGGCGTCGCCTCCGCTCCGGGCCGCTCGGTCGCTGCGCTCCGGCCCTGGGCGCGCCCGGCCCTGCGTCGGGCCTCAGCGAGTGCGGCGCCCGCCGCCCCCGGCCCCCATCCCGCCCCGCCCGGCCCGCCGCCCTCCGCCCTCGGCCGCGCCGCCCCGCCACTTCCTGTGCGCGGCGATCCCACAGTTCCGCCGGCGCGCGGGGCGGCGGGGACACGCGGGGGGGGGACACGCAGGGAGGGGACATGGGACCTGCGGAGGGCACACGGGGCGGAGACCGGCCAGGGGCACGCGGGGAGGGAATACGAGGGGCGAGCGGAGCGGGGACACGCGGGGGGACCCGGTGGGCGGCGGGTGAGCCAAGGGGACAGCGAGGTACCAGGGGACGGCGGGCGGAGCGCGGGGCGCAGAGGGAGACAGGGGCACATGGGGTTGGCGGCCTGGCCGGGCGCCGGCTGTGAAGGGACGCCCGGGGTCCAGTAACGGACGCGGCTGGAGGACCCGGCGGTCCTGGGGCGGCGGAGCACGTGGGTGCGGAACCGGCTAGGTGGGTGGAGGGCGGGGACCCGCGGGGGGCACACAGGGCATGCGTGCGGGGTGGGCCTCACGGTGGGGGCGGGGCACACGGGGTCGAGGAGACAGGACCACGGACAGTGCTGACCGCGTGGACGCCCCTCCCCCCAGGGGCACAGGGGTGTTACCAAGAATTAAATCCCCCCCGCCCCCTCTCCCCCGTCCACGGTTACCGCCGTGGGGAGGGGGGTCCCGGAGGCTGCCCTGGGAAACGTCCTGGGAGCCACCGTTCCCACTGGTTTCAGACCCAAGTGGGGCCCCTCTGACTTATTTACAGTTGGCTCCCGGCTGGCAACGTTGTATATCTGTATCCGCTTTTGACAATGGAGGAAGCTTCCCTGAATGGGGGTGGCGTTTGCCAGGGGGGCCTCGGACCGGCCTTGCTAGCCCAACCCCTCCCCTGTGGTCACTGACACTGTCCTCTCTTGAGCAGTTGGACAGGGCTGCCTGCGTCCCCTCAGGCACCTGGCCCAAGGGAGCAGCCAGGCTGCACAGAGGTAGAGGGTCGTTACCGCTGTGTCTGCCCGGCTCCATACCTCCATGTGGCCTGCCCTCTGCTTGAGTCCCCACGTCCAAGGTGGACCTCCTGAGCTTGGAGGAGCTTCATTTGAAAACTGCTTACAATACCAGGTGCTGTTGCTGTCTGCTGTGCCTTATTTTAAGCCTCCTGAAATTATTTCAGAAAACACCAACTAAAATAAAATAAACAGACCTGCACCTGTTCTACTCACAGTCCCTTATCCTTGAAAAAGGAGATATATTTGCAATGTTCATGCGAATTTAATACCTGTGAAGGCTGGGTCCTTGCACTGCCACCTGGACACTACAGTGGAAGCTCCACAGGCTCCTGCAGATGTGTGTCCAGGAGGTTGTGACACAGCATATATTTACCAAAAAAAATAATAAACCTGAAACAACCAACAAGACACCTCATTAAAAAAAAAAAAACTCTGAAATGTTCATTTAGCAATATTTTTCTTCTAAAACATTAAAATTGTGACTGATTCTATACTTGCTGATAGTACCTGATCTCTGAGATTTAGATAAATACAGAGCATTGAGTATCTGACCATCCCTTTTATGTATCAAAAGCAATGGATGAATATACACATCCTAAAAACTTCTGGAAGGATAAACAGACTGTCGTTGGCTGTGCTGCAAAGAACTAGGTAGTGAAGTTTAAATGTATCATACCCACACACTTTATAATTACTTTTTAAAAACTGGATAAAATGTACCTCATCATTTGGACATTTGTGCGTATGTGTGCTAAGTTGCTTCAGTCGTGTGCAACCCTATGGGCCATAGCCTGCCAGGCTCTGCTGTTCATGGGATTCTCCAGGCAAGAATACTTGAGTGGGTTGCCATGCCCTCCTCCAGGGGATCTGCCCAACCCAGGGATCAAAGCGGCATCTCTTATGTCTCCTGCATTGGCAGGCGGGTTCTTTACCACTAGGGCCCCCTGGGAAGCCCTTAGACATTTAATGCCCCCTTTATAGTTACTCTGAGACTTTAGATCAACTCAAAACACTGTATTTGTCTCATCAGCATAAATTGTCAGCAATCTAATCTATATTCAGTGGGAATCTATGATCACTCAGGCCCCAGCTGAGCAGAAATTTGCCTCTGGAAAAGCTCGGCTGAACACGTGAGCAGGGTAAACATACAAAAGGAACTTGAAAGTGAGCGGAGCAGACCTGAGCTCCTGCTCGTGTTACCAGGAGATGTGGTCACCACTACGGTTTACTGAGAGCTGTTATTTCACCTCCTTATCACAACAAGGCCACTGTTATCATCCCATTTTACAATTGCAAAACTGAGGCCCAGCCAAGCTGCATGGCTTTTCCACAGTTGCACAGCCAGCAGCAGAGCCAGCAGCCTGGCTCCAGGCCCCAACCCACCCACAGGGATGGAGCTTCTCAAGAGCGCAGTAAGGATGCTATCTTGCTAGGAAAGAAACTCAGGTCCCCAGCCTACTGAATTAAAATGGCGAAAGGATAAGTCTCACCTAGAATATTATTTGGCACAGGTATGTAGAAAGAGGGGGATGGATTTTTGCCATGAATAAGCTAAAAGAAAGTGGGGGCTGAGCGCTGAAAATGGGTATGAGCCAGGCTCTGGGAAAAGGACTATCTTGGTCATTATCTGCTCTAATTCTTAGATGAACTTGCTGGCATACCATGTCACAGAAAAGGAAACTGGAGCCTGAGAGGTGATCCCAAATCAAATGGCAGACAGCTGCTCACCCCAGGCCCAGAAGGGATCTTTCCAGCTCTGAGACAGTCTCACTGGGACCCTTCCAGTCAAGCCCAGCTCAGGAGCCAGGAGCAAAGGTGAGGGGCCAGGCGGGTCTGGAGATGGGCCATACTGCCTGACAGGTGTCTCCTAAAGTAGCTGGACAAACTGTTCGGGAATTGAGAGCCGAGGTCTAGACTATTAGTATTCTTTCTCTGTAAAACCAGGAGATCCACACCAGGACTTCCATGATGCTAAGAGTGTGCCAGGACAGCCGCAAGCCCTGGGGCTAATTCAAGCACTTTTGAAAGTCTGTAAGGCAAAGGACTTCCCTGGTGGTTCAGTGGCTAAGACTCTGAGCTCTCAACGCAGGGGGCTTGGGTTCAATTTCTGGTCGGGGAACTAGATCCCACATGCTGCAACTCAGATGCGGTGCAACTGAATAAATAAAGAAAATTAAACATAAATATTAAAAAAGAGTGTCTGGGCTTCCCTTGTGGCTCAGTGGTAAAGAATCTGCCTGCCAGTGCAGAAGACACAGGTTCAATCCCTGGTGTAGGAAGATCTCATCTGCCACGGAGCAGCTAAGCCCATGTGCCATAGCCACTGAACTTGTTCTCTGAGGCCATGTGCCCCAACTATTGAGCCCGTGTGCCGTAACTGCTGAAACCTGCACGCCCTGCAGTTCATACTCTGCAAGGAGAAACCACCACAGTGAGCATCCTGAGCACTGCAACCAAGAGCAGCCCCTGCTCGCTGCAACTAGAGAAACGTCTGTGAAGCAACGAAGACCCAGCACGGTCAAAAATAAGTAAATAATTTATTGTTTTATATAAAGAGTGTTGACAAGCGGGGAACGCAATGCAGAGGGGCTCCAGGGAGAAACCTGGCCTGATCAGCCCACAAGTCGAAGTCGGGGTCTCAAGAGTGGTGAAGCCAGTGCCCAGCCTGGACAGACCTCAGGCAAACCTCCAGCATACGGGGAAGCCGGCTGCAGTGGTGAAGCCCCAGGGTTGAACCTGGTCCCACGTTGTACTAGCTGCTCAGCCAAGTGGGGCTGACTGGCTTCTGTGTGTGGTCATTCTGTCCTGGGGACTGAGGCTCTGTGACTTGAGCACAGGGCCTGCTGAGCTGCCTGCCATGGACTGTCATGGGCATCCTTGTAGCAAGTCCCACAGGAGAGTCAGGGCACCAGACAGAGGGCAACTGGACCAGAGAGTCAGTGTGAGCAGCCGGGGTGCTGGGGCAGGTCTGCTGGTGGCCAGACACCCCAAACAGGCCATCCAAGCCTCAGTCAGCAGCTCTGAGGTCTGAGGCTCCATCCCCTTTCACAGGTATTACAACGGCCCCCAAGCGCCTTGCACCCTAACCCTTCTCTTTGTTCTGCTTGGAGGCCCCACCTGGTACGCAGACCTTGCCTGCACATTTTGCTTAGAAGTGCTTCTTACCTGGGGCACCCTCAGGGCCTGCACTCCAGCTCTGCAGACTGATTGGGGGATGGGGGAGCCATCTGGCTAATACAGAACTTGGCCTGGACTTTACGTGGGCTGGAACACCTGTTTATGGCCTGTCCACCCTGCCTTACACCTGCCTTAACCATTAAAGAAAACAACACATTACCTAGAAGTAAGAATGTCCACTTTGAAAATGATGATAAAAGCTGATCCTCATTTGAAAATAAGGTTCCCGTTCAGATGTCAAAGCTGTGCTGACTTGCTCTGTATATGCTACTGTGTCTCCTTTGAAACCTTAAAGGAGTATATTCCTGTCATGTCAAGGAGTATATCCTGGATGAGGGATCGAACCCGTGTCTCCTGCTTTGGCAGGCAGATTCTTTACCACCAAGCCATTCCTGTCATGTTTGATGTGTGTTCTCTGTTCTTACAAAGTCTAATGCTGCTAAAGACCATGCTTTTTAAGTATATATATATATTTATTTATATATAAGAGGATTTCTTATATATATATATATAAGACAGGATCTCTTAGTTGCAGCATACGGCATCTAGTTCCCTGACCAGAGATTGAACACAGAACCCTTGTGCTGGGAGCACAGAACCTTAGCCACTGGACCACCAGGAAGTCCTAAAGCTATGCTTTCTTCCTCGGTGGAGGTTACACTCCCTGGCTAGAATTCTCGACTTGAATAAAACTTTCTTCCATTCTTACTATAGACTGCTTATTTTTGTGTAGCTATCATTTATTTTTATTATGTTTTAATTGTGTTGAACTGTAGCTGATTTAAAATATTATGTTTGTTTCAGGTGTACAGCAAAGTAATTCAGATACACACACACACATAAGAATATCTATATGCTTTTCAAGATTCTTTTCCATTATAGCTTATTACAAGATATTGAGCAGAGTTCGCTGTGCTATACAGGAAATCCTGATTGCTTATCCGTTTTATATATTTAGTGTATTTGGGTTAATCCCATGCTCCTAATTTATCCCTCCCCCTCTTTTCCCCTTCGGTAATAAGTTTGTTTTCCATGCCTGTGAGTCTGTTTCTGTTTTGTATACAGATTCATTTGTATTATTTTTAGATTTTGCATAAAAGTGATATCATGTATTTGCCTTATTCTGTCTGACTTTGCTTAGTATGATCGTCTCTAGGCCCATCCGTGTTGCTGGAAATGACATTACTTCATTCTTCTTTATGGCTGAGTAATATTTCATTGTGTATGCACACTACATCTTCTTTATCCGTTCATCTGTTGAGGGACACTTAGGTTGCTTCTGCATCTTAGCTATTGTAAATAGTGCTTCTGTGAAGTTTAGGTTGCGTATATCTTTTCAAATTTTTGTTTTTTCTGGATTTATGCCCAGGAGTGGGATTGCAGGATCAAATGGTAGCTCTGTTTTTAGGTTTTTAAGGAACCTCTGGACTGATCTCCATAGCGGCTGCACCAATTCACATTCCCACCAACGGTGCGGGAGGGTTGCATTTTCTCCATACCCTCTCCAGCATTTGTTGTTTCTAGACATTTTGATGATGGCCATTCTGACCTGTGTGAGGTGGTACCTCACTGCAGTTTTGATTTGCATTTCTCTAATAATTAGTGATGTAGAAGTGCCTATTGGCCACACAGATTATTGATTTTTTTTTTTTTTTTTGAGACCAAGACAAAGGGGACGTCCTGTGCACGCTCACGTCCTCCTGACCTGCAGCCATGGGCCTCCAGATCCACACAGAGCTGGGGGGCTCCTTGTGAAGGTGGGAGCGGCTGCCTTGAGCAGGCTTGTCCACATGGTGGGTGGGCAGGGCCTCTCCAAGGAAGGTCAGTCTGCCCCTCACACCCACCCTTACCCAGATACACACCCTCAATCAAAAATTCTCATTTTTTTTTCTTTGCATCAAATTGTTTTCCAATTAGTTCTCTGAGGTTTGGTTTGTTGTTGTTTTTTTTAAGTTCACGCTGTTTCTAAAATTTCACCTGTTCAGATTGGGTGTTTCTAACATACACAGAAAAACTAACTCATCTCACAGGCCCAGTATGCCACCTGATTCCTGAGAAGTAGGGGAAAGGGCCACTTGAGTAATGTTTTGAGTGGGTTCAAGGAAATGCTTCCAGAAAAAGCCATCCACTGTCTTAATATAAGGGGAAGGGAACCTGGGTGGGTTTGAGGGGGTGGAATGCCTTCTGCACAGAGTTTTAGGCACACAAGTAAGATCATGGCATGATGTGACTAGGAACAAAACAGTCTAAAAACCCAGATATGCAGAATAACACAAGAGTTGTTTCTGGAAATAAGAAGAGAGGCCTGGATAGTGCCCTGGGCCCCAGGAAAGGAGCTGGTCTCTGCAGCACTCAGCGCATTGAGGACAAGCTCAGGGTCACTTCCTGGAAACGCATGGGAGGAAGTGCCTGCCCTTTGGCTGACTTGCTAACATCATCGGTCACAACATCTCAGCAAAAAAAAAGCGCAGGGACTTCCCTGGGGTCCAGTGGCTAAGACCTCCCCTTCCAATGCAGGGGGTGTGGGTTAGATCCCTGAGGAGGAAGTTAAAATCTACATACTTTGAGGCCAAAACACAAAACATGAAACAAAAGCACTACTGTAACAAATTCAATAAATAATTTGAAGATGGTCCACATCCGCCCCCCCAAAAAAGAAACTTGAAAAAAAAAAATTAGCCCACTCTTTGCATCAGAATGGGTTGTAGCCTGGGAACCGAGTAATTACCAAATGCATGAGTTTCTGTTCTTTGGCTTCAGGGATGGGAGGCTTTGGGTGGTGTGGGGCAGGGTTGGGGGGGAATGAGTCCTCAGGTGCCCTGCCCTGGAAAACGGAGCGGCCTCTGTCAGAACCGGTGGGGAGGGGCATGGTGGTGCCGGGAGGACCTTGAGTCCGCTGTCACAGGGACGGCTCAGCTGGGGGACAGGGCCCAGCTCCAGCCACCATCTGGGCCTGGTCTGAGCGGACAGCTGCGAACCTGCTTCAAGCTTGGGCAGCTGCGCAGCAGGCCCTCTCTGGAGACCTCAGGATGGGGGCCCACGGGGAGAAGCGCTCTGTTCACTTCACATCTCGCCTGGGTTTGCTAGCGCTGCAGCGACACCACGGCCTCGGCAGCGTAAACGACAGAAATGTGTCTTCTCGGGATTCCGTAAATGAGAGGCTGGAGGTCAGGTGTGGGCAGGCCAGTTCTTCCCGAAGCCTGTCTCCTTGTCATGTGGATGGCTGTTTCCACCCCGTGTCCCCACGTGGTCGTCCCTCCATGCATCTCTGCGTCCTCCTCTCCTGTCCTCATGGGACCCCTGTCATGCTGGATGAGGCCCACCCTTGTGACCTCTTTGTACCTGAATCACCCCTTCAGAGACCCCAGACTGTCACATTCAGCGTGTGTTGAATACATGCCTTCAATGTATGAATTTGAGGGTGACATAGCCCCCTCAAACACTCAGCCCAAAATATAAATGTCCTCTCTCGCTTTATTTTTATTTTCTGCGATGAACATGTATCACTTATATAATGCAGAAAGGCATTTAAAAGTAACCCGTGTCTTACCTGATCAGAGATGCTGAGAGGAGATAAGCTGGACCTGGAGCTGGTGTTGTGAAAGCGGAAGCGGCTCTCCAGGAGAAACAGAGCTGCTTGCAGCCGGGTCAGATGGCCTCCGCTCCATCATGGCCTCCCCACGGTCCACTGCAGCCCGACTCCGCTGGGGCCGCTCCCCTCTGGGGAACAGAATCCGGAGGGAGTTCGGAATCTGGAAGGAGAGTGAAGGCAGCAACATGAGTAAAGATGGTTTGAGTCCAAGGGCATCACTCCGACACTCTCCAGGGATCGCCCTCAACAGGAGGAGTCCCAGCTCCCCCGGCCCAGCTAGTCGGAGTCGGGCCGAGAGGAATCAGAGCTGTGTCGTGATGGCAACGATGATGCTGATGGCAGGCCTCGTGCGCAGCACTGTGCTACGTGTTCTCCTTTTGTCCCCAACATCACTATGAGGCAGGGACTACTGTTCTCTGTTTTCCTGTGAGGAAGGTGAGGCACAGAGTGGCTGAGTAACTTGCCTGAGGTCACACAGCTGCTAGCGTCGAAACCAGGTCCCCTTGGCTGGAGAGCTTGTTTGCTCAACCCCTGGTGGATAATTTGAATGAAAGGAGAAGGGACAGAACCTCCAGCCCTTGACAGAAAAACGTCCCCCAATTAGAGCTGGCCGACCACTGCTGATCACGGAGACTTCAGGCAGAGGGGACGGGAATAGAAGCCCCAGCTGCTGGGGAGTGGGGGCTCAGCCTGGATGTCTCGACAGCCCTCTCAGCCCCACAGCTCCAGACGGAGCTGGTGCCTGGTTGGCAAGCAGGATGCCTGCGGGGATGGGGTGTGGAAGTGTCACCCCCGTCTCTCCCAGGCACAGGTCTCTGCCCTTCCCCCTGTTCCAGGACACCCGTTTCACAGCTGGGCGTGTTTGACTTCTGGGGGGATGCAGGGTCGGAGTGGTCGTGAGGATGAAGACCACGGGAAGTGTCCTGTGCTGTCACTGCCCAGAAACCCTAACAGATAGCAGCCCTACCCCGCCCAGGCTGTCTGCAGAGGCAGACCCTCGGGAGAACAGCAGTCCCCAGGCATGGATGACTGCCACTGGGACCGCCAACCCAGCCAGGGCCACGTCGACACCAGCTGAGAGTCCAGCCATCTCTCAGCAAGCCCTGCAGTCCTTTGTTCTACAGCCTGTGTGTGTGTGGTGGGGTGGGGTGGGCTTCAGGAAGATTAAGTCTGGAGTGTAAGAGCCCCTGGGGCCCAGCCGCCTGCACTCACCAAATGCCTGCACATCTGCTGGCTCCCCAGACCAGGTAGCATGAAGCCTGCCCAGGAGGCAGGACTCCTGCCCCCAGGGCGGGTACCCTCATCCCACACTCTGAGCCCTGCCTGGGCGCCCAGGGCGGGTACCCTCATCCCACACTTTGACCCCTGCCTGGGCGCCCTGGTGGGTCTCTGCCCGGTGGCTGCCTCTGCCCTCTCCCCTTCCATCCACCCCAGCACGTGATGGCTTTGCCCTGCTCTGTGGCTGGTGTTCACCAAGTGCCTATGAAGCCACTACTCACAGCCAGGCTGGCATACCCTGCCAGAGTCAGGCCAGCCAGTGGCACCCTGACCACTGTCTCGCTCGGCCTATTCCCCAGGGCACTGGACCAGGGTCTATGCCTCCAGCCACTGGAGCCAAGCGCCTGCGATCTACTGCCACTCCCCAGGGTCCCTGTTGCCCTGTCTCTATCAGACACAAGATAGAGCCACCTTTCCTCAGAAGTGACCCTCAGCTCCCTGGCCCACCCACCCCCTTGGGAACTGGCTGCACTGCCCCGCTTAGCACTGCTGCGGCCCCGCTGTAGCCCCTGTAAGGCTCAGCTCCTCCATGACCTCACGACCTTAAACCTGGGTTGCTCTTGAGATCTGTTTTGGCAGCAGGACTACAGCAAAGGCATGCAAGGTAACTGTCTCTAAATAATGCCACTGAACAAAAACTTAAAGAGGCTAAAATAAAATTAATGTTATGTGTGTTTTACTACAACTGAAAAGGAATAAAGTTTTTTAAAGTGGCTTTAAGAGGACCTGCACATGCGGCTGGCTGTCTTGCTTCTCTCGGCATCTCTGTGGTCTCATCACATCAACGGCTGACCTGTGGGTGCTGAGGCACAGCAGCCAAGTCACTCCCATCCCCCCAGGCGACCACCAGCCAACACCAGTCACGAGGCCACTGACCGTCAGCTGGCTTCAGATGCTGGTGAAACTCAGCCAAAACCGGCAGGAGAACCACCCAGCTGAGCCTAGACTAACTGCCAACCCACAGAATCATGGGCTAAATAAATGGTTAAGCTGTGAAATTTTGTGGTGGTTTGTTACACGGCTGTAGCTAATCGATAACCAGCTTATCACCCTATTTCTACTAGCTCACATCAGAGAGATCTCAACACACTCTCCTTCCAAAATCAATGGAGAAGATATAACTACTGCTTATGTTTCCTTGTGACTTTACAGCTGTGATGAACTGATGTATTTCAAAGAGTTCTAAGCATCTGAGCTCCCATGATGTTGATCTAAAAGGACGTGAAAACCAGTGGTGTTCATTTATCTTAACTCCACAGGGAGGCTGCCTGAGTCCTCACTTTGAGGATTGCAATTTTATGGAAGATAATGTAAGAAACCCCCAACTGGGCTAGATTTTTCAGAACTCACGGAACTAAATGACCATAACTCCTTACAGCAGTGCACCAGTGAGAACAACATGGGGAATCTGGGTGGGGTTTCTAGTTCCTATAAAAGTAGCTGGGCCCCAGACTCCCTGCCAGCCCACACTGCCTCCGGTGGGAGACAGCCCCCACTCGGTGAGACGGATGGAGCACTCCCTCAGTGGTTGTGTGCTGGCTACCCAGCACTGAGCCAGGAATTGTAAGAGGCAAACTCAACCTGCTTTCTGCCCCATGGAGGGGTGCCATCCCATCCAGGGCACATGCACCATCCATCCATACAGGAAGTGTGGAGAAGGGGGCACAGAGGAGAGACAGAGCAGGGCAGAACACCATCCACAGGGCAGAGAAGGTCTTGTCTTGTTGGGAAGGTGGCCTGTAAGAGGGCCGCGAAGGATGGCTGGAAATAAGCCAGGAGCAAAGGGTGGCCAACTCAGGGCTCTCCATCACCCTGGCCCCAGCTGTCTGGCCTCCCTTACCCATGAACATCGCCCGCTAACCACGCACACACACACGCCACTCTCTCAGTGGGGACCAGGAACATCCAAGGAACCAAAGCCCCAGACCCTGTCCAGCTGGGATCCTCCCACCACGCTGATGCTTACACCGCCAGCAACAGCTGCTGTTCCTGGAGCTGCTGAGACTGTGTCGGGTCCTGGGAGCCAGGCCAGCCCTGCCCTGCCTGCATCACGTCCGTTTTCACAGGACTATGAGGACCGTATCACTAATCCCATTTCCCAGGTGAGGAAAGTTTAAGACCAGCAGAGGCTGACAAGCAGGCTCCTGTCCTTGCAGCTAAAGAGCTGGGTGTGAAGCTTCACGTGGAGTCAACACTCAGATGAAGAAGGAAGTAGAGGAAACATTGTCCCCCTGAGTCCAGCCCCTTTGAGAATTTGGAACTGAAACCTATAGCCTCATTTTTGTTTTTTGATTTTTTTAAGACTGGAGGATAATGGTTTTACAATATTGTGATGGTTTCTGCCATACGTAAGCCTGAATCAGCCACAGGGATGCATGTGTCCCCCACGTCCTGAACTCCCCCTCCCATCCTCCCACATCCCACCTCTCTAGGTTGCCACAGGGCCATAATTTAAAAAGTCGCATGTACCCCAGTGCCCATTGGAGCACTTTTCACAATAGCTAGGACATGGAGACAACCTGGATGTCCACTGACAGATGAATAGACACAGAGATCATGGTACATACACACAATGGAATATTACTCGGCCATAAAAAAAAGAGCATGTTTGAGTGAGTCCTAGTGAAGTGAATGAACCTAGAGCTGATTATACAGAGTGAAGTAAGTCAGAAAGAGGAAGACCATATTGTATACTAACTTATATGTGGAATCTACAAAGATGGCACTGATGAGCCTCATTTTAAAATTATCATTTATAATTTTATTAAAATTATAAATTTAAAACATATGTTATGTATCATATACAGTTTTCACCATTTCAAACATGTGACTCAGTGGTTTTTTAAACAAATCTCCTGAGGCAGGCGACCTTCACAAGCGTCACTGTCCCCTCACCCCGGGAGTGTCCTTCTTGCCCACTGATTATCGACCATGTTGGTCCCCCTCAGCCACTGCTGCCCGGGCAACCTCTCACCCACTTTCCAGCTCCATAGATTTGCCTATTCCGGACGTTTCATACAAACCGCAGCCTCCGTTTTGCATCTGAAATCTCAGGCTCAGCTCTGAGCCGGGGACACTTCCATCCCCTTCATTCCTGGGAAGGGGGCATATCTGCAGGAGGGGACTTGCCCCCACCTGCTGGGCCAACCTCATAGGAATGAAAGAGAGCCAGGGCTGCCACCTGCTTCCCACATGGCTCACGTGGTCCCCTGAGGCTTCAGGAGCTTGGCCTGAGTCCCACGGCCATCATGGCCTGAGCCAGCCTCCCCTGGCAGGCAGGGCTCCATGCCTGGACCACACAGCACTTGACCCCTGGAGGCTGGGATGGAGGGGGCCAGGCACCTCCCCTGAGAAGGACCCACAACAGAGCGTGGCTCCAGGAACCACCCAAAGACCACAGGGCCACCTTACGTCTCCCACCACGTGGGCACTACAGTCAAAGCCAGATTCAAATGTAAAGCTGCTGCTCACAAGGAGGGGCATCGTGAGCACTTTGATCTGCTTGAACTTTATCCACAGATAAGCTCTCACTGGGCTAATCACTTCTCCCAAAGACACAGCAAATGTGTTTTCTGCCACAGAGGACATGGGCAGATAGGGCGTAGCCAACAAGGACGGCCAGGCAGCCCAGCTGGAAGCGGGTCTGAGTTAAATGCACCCCTTGGGTCTGCTTCAGATCCATCACAGGACACTTCCCTCCAGAGTGTCGTCCCCCTTTCCCCCGCCCCCTCTTGCTGCTGTCGCTCCTGCCTGGTCCTGTAATGGTCATGGGGCCTCCTGCAGCTTCCATTTCAGCACGTTAGTGTCTGCTGCAGCTGGGTTCATCTTTACAAGGTGAAGGCTGGTTCCCTCCACTCACAAAAGCCCTGGCCCCTGGCCTGCGGGATTAGAGGTGAGCTTGGCCAGCCTGGCCCAGACTGGGGACAAGAGGAAACAGGGACACAGGCATACAGAGGGATGACCGTGCCAGGACACGGAGAGAGGATGGCCATTCACACAGCCAAGAGAGAGGCTTCAAGGGGGACAACCCTGCAACCCCTGGATCTCACACTTCCAGCCTCCAGACTATGAGAGAGTAAGTGTTAACTGTCTTAGTCTCCAGCCTGTGGTCCTTGGCCAGGCAGCCCGCCTCCCCACCCTCCCTGCCCCCAGCCTGGCAGGCACCCTGCTGCCCCTCACTGTGGTCAGTGGGCAATGCCCTCAGCCTGCCCCCTCACTTCTCTGCTGAGCACCCACAGTGGACTAAACCCTGTGCAGGGGCCAAGAAGGTAAGGCCAGCACCCCAGCACAGGGTAGACAGAGGGACAGGCCAGGCCTGCCTCCTGGATCCTCGTTCTGTGACCTAAATGCTATGTGCTTAGGCTCTCAGCTGTGTCTGACTTTGTGATACTTTGGACTGTAGCCCACCAGGCTCCTCTGTCCATGGGATTTCCCAGGCAATAATACTGGAGTGGGTTGCCATTTCCTTCTCCAGGAGATCTTCCTGACCCCGGGATCAAACCAGCGTCCTGCATTGTAGGTGCACTGTTTACCCACTGACCCATGGGTCAACCCCAAATGCCCCTAGCAGCTGAGCTCAGCCCTTTCCTGCTCATGTTACAGCCCAGCACCAGTGGTCCAGACTGAAGACTGGGGCTCCTGTTATCATTCGCTGGGGTACTGGGCTGATTCCTTCTACTTTATACACACTTTTATGTACTTGTTGCAGAGTGCTGCAAATTAATAGATTAATAGAGTAGATAAAACTGCTAAGGGAATGTTTAAAATATTCAAGGACTATTTTGAAGCAATTTGGAAGCAATCTTCTCACAGAAATTTGAATGTTAATTATAAATAATTATGGCTTTTCCAGTAGTCATGTACGGATGTGAGAGTTGGACTGTGAAGAAGGCTGAGCGCCAAAGAATTGATGCGTTTGAACTGTGGTGTTGGAGAAGACTCTTGAGAGTCCCTTGGACTGCAAGGAGATCCAACCAGTCCATTCTGAAGGAGATCAACCCTGGGATTTCTTTGGAGGGAATGATGCTAAAGCTGAAACTCCAGTACTTTGGCCACCTCATGCGAAGAGTTGACTCATTGGAAAAGACTCTGATGCTGGGAGGGATTGGGGGCAGGAGGAGAAGGGGACGACAGAGGATGAGATGTCTGGATGGCATCGCGGACTCGATGGACGTGAGTCTGACTGAACTCCAGGAGATGGTGATGGACAGGGAGGCCTGGCGTGCTGCAATTCATGGGGTCGCAAAGAGTCGGACACGATTGAGCTACTGAACTGAACTGAACTAAGATAATCAACACTGTTGCACTGGTCTGAGCTTCTCTTGGCATCTGGAAAAAGAACATGGCACTCTCCAGCCACCCGGCCAAGGGGTGAGCCAGCCTCAAACTCAGACAGGCTTCTTCCCGCCCCTCCCAGCTACCTCTGCCCTCTATCGTCTCCTCCCTCCTGGCTCCAGAGAGAATTAAGTTGCACCATCTCTGAAATGTGCTCCCAAGAGGTTGAACAACCTGCTTCTGACCAGTTTCTTGGGTTTGCATCCTGACTTGGCAATTTACAGCTACGTGACCTTAGGCAGGTTTCTTAAACTCTCTGTGCCTTAGTGTTCTCATTTCAGATGGGGATAATAAAAGTACCAGCCTTGTAGGAACGTTGTGAAGATTAGAAGACATCAGGCAATAGGGCCTTGCACAGTGCCTGGCATGGGGTAAGAGCCGTACAAAATTAGCTTTGTGAAAGGCTCCGGGTGGGGCTGATGGCCGTATCTGCCCTTCCCACCTCCATTCATTATGGAAAGTTCATGGGTCACTTTAAAAATATTTATGTATTTGTTTATTTTTGGCCGCACTGGGTCTTCATTGCTATGTGGGCTGTTCTCTAGTGACAAGGGAGGGGCGACTGTTCGGTTGTGGTGCTTGGGCCTCTTGTTGCAGTGGCTTCTCTTGTTGTGGAGCAAAGAGTCTAGGCACTTGGGCTTCAGTAGTCTCAGCACGTGGACTCAGCAGTTGAGGCTTTCAGGCTCTAGAGCATGGGTTCAGAAGTTGCGGTACACCAGCTTGGTTGCTCTGCAGTGTGTGGGACTGTCCCAGATCAGGGATCAAACCCATGTCCCCTGCATTGGCAGACAGATTCTTAACCCCTGAGCCACCAGGAAAGCCCCCAGAGATTTATTTTTATGATTTGAATAATTTGTGCATTGGTCATTCTGAAAAGGTGGACCCTGGGCCCTAGCCCTGACAGCTAGACCGGGGCAGTAAGCAAGTCTCTGACGTGGTCCCAGCCCCGCTGAAGCAGAGACCCTGGGGTGGGACCTTGCCATCTGTGTTCCCACAAGCCTTCCAGGGAATCCGGTGCAAGCCTAAGTTCTGAGAGTTGCTGCTCTTACGGCTGTATATTAAAAAGTAAATAGAGATGAATTCAGTAACCTAGGTCACACAAGAAAACAGAAATGTCTGTCCTTTCTCCTCCTACACTAAACACGATGATTTCTGTATTATCACAGATATCCACACTCAGCCTCACTCTGAGCCCGAGCCCCCAGCCCAGGGTAGATGTCCTGCAGTGGCCCTGTCCGAGTTCCCGAGGGCCCAGACAGAGACAGCGGAAGGTTACTCTCACAGTCTGCGTGTTGGAGTCCCAGGTCAAGGTGTCAGCAGGGTTGGCTCCCTCTGGAGTTTCTGGGGAAGGACCTGTCCCAAGCTCTCTTAGCTTCTGGAGGTTGCTGGCAATTCTTGGGGCTACTTGGTTTGTCTGTGTGTGCACTCCTATCTCTGTCCAAATTCCCCTCTTTTATAAAGACGCCAGTTATGTTGGATCAGAGTCATCTACCCCAGCCTGACCTCACATTAACTCCTTACGTCTGCAATGACCGTATTTCCAAAGGTCACCTTGTGAGGTACTGGGAGTCAGAACTTTGGCATGTGAGTTGTTGAAGGACACAGTTCAGCCAATAACTCCCAGTAGAACCCACCCTTCAGACTGGTGTTGAGATGGAGACCTCGCATAGCTGTCTATTATTTTGCGAGCAAGTTTCCAGGATTCTGGTTTGCAGGAGGGATCAGAGGCTGCTCATTTAGACTTTCTGCCCCTGGAGCTGAGTATGAGGAGCTGCCTGTTGAGAAAGGGCTTCACTCCTGGGTCTGGGGCCCAAGCTGGGCTTGACGCCCCCTTGGCCCTGCGCAGGTACACCACCTGAGCACAACCTGAGCTCCGTGCGCACCTGGTTCTCCTGTGAGCAGGGAACAGCTCGCCCGCCCATTTGCACTGCGGGCTGTTCCCTGAGTCAGCGCTGATCTGCCCTGACTTCTTGCCTCAAAGCTTCAAGTGGGTCTCGCCTGTGAAGATGTTTGTCTCATTTTATTGCAAAATCCAATGTGGAAATGGTGTTTGTTTTACAGAACTTACAACACAAATGACTTACAAATGGCTTTTAACTAAATAAAATGACAGATCTCTGCTAGATACCTGCTCTCACAAACATCATTGTGTTTAAAGTAATTAATGCCGCTTGTGAAACCAGAGAAGGACTTGATACAGAGAGGTTGTGGTGCAAACTTTCTCTACAGCTGCACCACATCCAGGCTGGATAAAGAGAAGAGGCCAGGCTCTCACATCCGTGTGTGTGTGGGGGGTGTGTGTGTGTGTGTGTGTGTGTGTGTGTGTGTGTGTATGCAGGGGGGCATGTGTGTGTGTGTGCATGCATGTGTGTGCACCAGGGCATCTGTGGACATGAGCTGCTGGAAGGACAGTGTCTGGAGGGAGTGAGGGCTCATGTCCTAGGGTGACCGGCCCAATGCCCCTTCAAGGTCAGAGCAGCTCAGATATCCCGGGGCCATGTTGGGGTCATGGTCCTCTGGTCCCACCTAAGCCCCAAGGGGAGTTGAGTTGTGTGTTGCACATGTGGTCTGTGTCAGGAAGGAAGAGGCCAGGGTTCCAGGCTCACGGGGGAGACAGTAAGTAAACCCCTTCCCCCGTCCAGGGCCAGGGTGCCCCCTCAACTAGGATGCGGCTTCTGGCAGAGGCCCGCTTGTCTCAGCTCCAAGTGGACACTGCCTCCCCTCCCCCATTGGCAGTCCACTTGTGTCCTCAGACCCCCCATCTCTGCAGTCTCTAGGCAATTTGGGGTGACATGGGCCAAAAAGCACGCTCCGCTCAAGGCCAAGGAGAGTTTCCTAACAAAAGACCTGTGACCCAGCTTGGTGCTGGGGGTCAGGACCCACCCCTCCACGGTGTAGACAAAGGGCTTGTCCCCTCCACTAGACTCCGCCATACAGCACCAGCCTGCAAGGCAGCAGAAGTAGGGGCCCTGAGTCTGCAGGGCCCAGGCCTACTGACGATGGAGAAGGTCGCCAGCCAGGGGCCCAGCAAAGCCTAGCTGGCAAGGCAGGAAGGAGGCCTCTGCAGCTGAGTTCTTTTGGACATGAGTCCAAGTCTACACCACCGGCTGCCTGTTTCCTTGGCTGTCTCCATTTCAGCCTCTTCCGACTCTGGTGTCCTTGAGGTAACAGGACAGGCTTGCAGGATAAGCCCATCAGGTGCTTCAACATTCCCAGGAATGTTCAGGGCCCAGGGACAGCTGAGGAAATGCCAGAAAAGCCTTTCCCATGAGGCTGATCACCTGAGGTCTGAATCCCCTGGGGTGGCTGCAGCAAACACCAGTAGCTGGGGCTTAGGGTCATTCTGCCCAGTTCTGGGACCAAAGTTTGGAGCCACCATGTCACAGGGCTGAAATCCACCAGGGGCTTTCCAAGGGCGGGGCTCCGGGCACCCCATGGCTCATGGCCGCATCGCTCCCAGGCTCACCTGCATTGTCATGTGGCCTCCCCCTGGGTCCGCATCTTCTCCCGACCCTTTAAGGAGGTCTGTCTTGGATCAGGACCCACCCTGCCCCCCCTCATCTTAGCTAACATGCCTGCAATGGCCCAGTTTCCAAATAAGGCCACAGGCACGGGAACAGGGGTCAGAACCCAGCTTCTCAGGCACACAGTTCAACCTCCAGCACCTGGCAAGTGGCAGATGTCTCACCACACGACCCTCACCCCAGGCCTAGGCTTCCAGGACCTCCAGGGCACATCTGTGCTCATAGGTGACAACAAGCGCACACAGGACCCAGAGCCCCGGGGTGAAAGCCTGAGAGGTCATTAGTCAGCAATCCCTCTGGCCCAGATGTCTGGCCAAGCGTCTGAGGCAATCCTCGGCTGGGGGCAGGGCTGGCTGTGGCCCAGCGATTCAGACCCTTCTCCACGCGTCCCAGCACAGGGATGTCAAGCGAAGACACACAGGCCGCCGGCCCCCAGGACGGGGTGTGCTGAGCGTCCCTGGAGAGAGTGGTTCTCATGCCCAGTCCCAGTCTCATCCTCTTATCCTCGCTGATCCCCCGCCCAGCACTGCCCCCTGGGGTGAGAGGCTCCCCCTGCCCTCTCCTGGTCCAGCCCCTCACCTGCGTCCTGCCCTCTCCTGGTCCAGCCCCTCACCTGCGTCCTGCCCTCTCCTGGTCCAGCCCCTCACCTGCGTCCTGCACCCTCTCCTGGTCCAGCCCCTCACCTGCGTCCTGCACCCTCTCCTGGTCCAGCCCCTCACCTGCGTCCTGCACCCTCTCCTGGTCCAGCCCCTCACCTGCGTCCTGCACCCTCTCCTGGTCCAGCCCCTCACCTGCGTCCTGCACTCTCTCCTGGTCCAGCCCCCTCACCTGTGTCCTGTACTCTCTCCTGGTCCAGCCCCTCACCTGCGTCCTGCACTCTCGGACGCCTCAGCCGTCAGGTCTCTGACTCCAGCCCCCAGGTCCCCACCATGGCGAGTGTCAAGCCCTGGGCACTGCCTGTCTGCTCACAGTCCCCGGAGTCTGGGCCTCCCGGGTCACCCTGAGACGGGGTGAGGTGCGCAGAGCCGGCCAGCAGGCACTTGCCCGGCAGCACCTGACTCGGGGTCCCAGGAGGGACCCCCACAGCAGAATGTGGGCCCATGTTCACTCCTCGGGAACCACGGAGGCCCTCAAGTTCAGCTTCAAGTTCACCGAGCACGTCGCCCTCCTCCCGATGCTTGTTTCCCTCGAACGTCTCGTTTAAGTTCAAGGAGAGCTCTTGCATTTAGGGACAGTGCTGGCCCTCCGAGTACGAACCCATAGGAAAGCACGCAGGGCAACAGACAAAATAGAAATGCTGGCTGGGTGACGTCACCCTAGAGACGCATCCATGCGTGTACGCAGGGACGGAGCGGCAGAAGGCCAGAAGAGAGCTCAACTCTGGGCTGAACCTGTTGGTGTCACTTCAGATATCATTTGGTATTTGACAGTTTAAGAGATCTCCAAGCATGGAGTTAAATAGGAAAAAAAAAAAAAAAAAGCACAAATATCCAGATGATAGGTGTTATACAATGCCATTTATGGGTAAAAAAAGGCAGCCTGCAGAATACTGTATGTACTGTATGTATCCATCTTTCGTCAACTCTGAGAGAAAGACCTGGAAACATACACCCAAGCTCTCAAATAAGAGTGGAGAGACCAGGACTGGGGGGCGATAGAAGAACTCTGCTTTGTAAATGTGGGGTTTTTTTTTTTTTTTCATTTTTGTCACTTTATTGTTGTTGCTGTTCAGTTGCCAAGTTGTGTCTGACTCTTTGTGAGCCCATGGACTGCAGCACGCCAGGCTCCCCTGTCCTTCACCATCTCCTGGAGTTTGCTCAAACTCATGTCCATTGAGTCGGTGATGCCATCCAACCATCTCATCCTCTGTCGTCCCCTCCTCCTCCTGCCTTCAATCTTTCCCAGCATCAGAGTCTTGTCCAGTGAGTCGGCTCTTCGCATCAGGTGGTCAAAACATCGGAGCCTTCACCTTCAGCATCAGTCCTTCCAATGAATATTCAGGGTTGATTTTGTTTAGGATTGGCTGGTTTGATCTCCTTGCTGTCCAAGGGACTCTCAAAAGTCTTCTCCAGCACTGCAATTCAAACCATCAATTCTCCGGTGTTCAGCCTTCATTGTAACCTTATTACAAAGGGCACAAAGGAGCAGCCAGATGAAAAGACACACAGGACGACGTTTGAGTGCCCTGAGCGTAGAGTTCTGTGCCCAAGGAGACAACCTAGTCTCTCCCTGGTCTGCCATTGTTCACTTATAAACTTCTACAAGGAGAACAAATTTCTGTACCACTTGGGTAATTAAAAAAATTCCTTTTTTTGAAAAAGTCACATCATTTCCAACAGTAAAAATGCTACAACAACTGTAAAAACGAAAAGAAAAAGTGCTAAAGAAAGCATGTAAAGGAAGTGTTTCTAGTAAAGAAAGCCTAGGAGACCTGAGCTGAAGTAATTGGGCATTTTCCTTGGCTGGGCCTTTCCTGGCAGCTAAAACAGAAAGAGAAGTAGCAACAGCTACGTGGATCCTGCTTCCTAACTTCACAAGGGGAAACGGTACATCTAATGAGAAAAAACTCTCTCCTGGAATTGAATCAGCAGGAATTTATCTTGAGGGTCCTTGGAGGAAAGATGGACGTGACGCCGGGGGACCTCAGTCCTGCCTGTACTACACGCCGAGGACCCCCTCTCCACCAGTGCCTGTGACAAGCTGCTCCCTGGGTCCCACGTGCGCTAACTTGTGACAGCAGGAGGCTGGGGACGGGGTACTGGGGTCCCTCCCACGGCTCAGGGCCTGCCGCCCGTGAGGACAGGACCGTGGATCCAGACACATCAAGCAGGGTGGACGTGAGCACACGCCTCTCACAGAAGCTCTGCGAGTAGCTATTACATAGTAATTACTCTCATACTCCCATCTGGCAGCTGAGGAATCGGAGGCCAAAGCATGGACATACCTTGACTAACCTCTTGAAGCTAGTGAGTGCCAACACGGGGATCCTTTGAGCCCAGGCCTCTGATGCCAGGGCTCTGTGCTCTTCCCAGAGCACATTTTCCACAAGTACACACACCCACACGCCTCTCTCCTGTGCTCCTGGGGCCCTTGTAAACACGCAGCCCCTGGGGGTCAACCTCCCCCCACGGCCACCCCACCTCCGTCAGACTGGAGATGCAGGAAGGCGGGTCTTCACGGCTGTGTCTAGACCAGGGCCAGTTCACAGGGGGCGGTCCACACCAGCGACCAGCATCCTGTTGGTGAAGGAAGAAGACCTTCTGCGCTCCAGGGAGAGCCCCAGGGGCAGCTGCAGGCAGTCCTCCAGGAGCGAGTCCACACCCATGGGGAAGGCTCTCAGGTGCAAAGGCTGGGTGAGATCCCTGGGGCAGCTTTTTCTTAGGGAGAAAGAAATGCAGGGACCCCATGAGCTTTTGTGAAAGCCAAGCTGTTCCAAGGGTTGTGGGGGCAGGGTGGCAGTCCTGGGTGCGGCCGTAAGCAGGGGCGAGGGCTCTTAGCACCCGGTTTGAGTGGATGGCTCTTGCCAAGAGTTTTTACCATTCTCAACTCTAGGAAGGTAGTATTTTGTAAAACAACATGAGTCATCCCAAAATCAGCCCCTAAATATGACCAATATAAAATATAATCTTGATACTGAGCCCTCAGACCTTTTAAGTGAAGTTTTGCGTGTGCTATTATGTCCTGGAACCTCCAGGATTTGTGTGTAGGTTTGATAATACCCTGTGGATTTTCCATGGCAATGCCTGTGACCAGCAAAGAATATTCCTGTCTGAATATCCCATGACATGGACCAAATCCTGTGAATGGAGACCCGCTGGTTTGCTGTGGTTCTGTCCGTGTGGCTGAACCTTTTACAGAGGAAAATCAGCCGTTCTCTGGAAGGTGGAGCCAGGCACCCCCTCTCGGGAAGAAGGCCTTCCCCGCCTTCAAGAGGACACAGGAAAAAAAAAAAAAGAGGACACAGGAGAGCCTGGGCCCAGGGGCAGCAGAGCCTGTCCAGGGACTGAGCCCGACAAGGCAGGTTCATCGCTCCCGGGTCAGAGAGGCTGCAGCAGGGCAGAGTCTGGGCCAGACCCTGTGCCCCTTGGTTCCCCTCGGGGGTCACTGCTGCTAAGCTGGCCTGACGCCTGTGTGGTCCTGGCGAGGCTGCTGCCTGGGAGCACGCAGGGCATGTGCCACCTGGACTGAGGTCTGGATATCTGCAGAGGGCTAACCCAAGACTGGCCGGTGCTGACACCAGAGCCGAGGGGCTCAGCTGTGGGGCAGATGCCCAGAGACCATGTGTGATCTTGTCTGACCACATGTGTCACGACGATGTTGGGGACAGGATTGACCTCTGGGCTGATGAAGCCCAAGGATCTTGGGCGTGTCCAGTGGAGGGTTGGCGACAACACGAGGAAGGCCCACCGTCCTTCTGATGGGGACCGCCAGACTCCCATCCATGCCTCTCAGCACTCGCTTTGTGGCTCCCAACATCATCAAGGTTTCTAGAATTTTCAGGTCAAAGTATAAGGGCAATTAAACCTTGATTCTAGGGCCTCCCTGGTGGTCCAGTGGCTAAGACTTCATGCTCTCAGTGCAGGGGACATGGGTTCCATCCCTGGTCCAGGAACTAAGATCCACATGCAGGAACTGAAGATCCCGTGTGGCACAACTAAGACCTGGCACAATCAAAAAAATATTTAAAAAAATAAATAAACAAAAATAAACCTGATTCCACCGCCCCACAGAAGCCCCGAGGTAACCTCTTCCCACTCTGAATTATCGAGGCCCAGTGACTGCTGCCCTGAGTCCAGTTGTTTTCCAGCCACCCTGGCCCAGGTCCTGTACATCTCAGACCCCTGCCTAAGCTGGGGAGGCAGCGTCTCCAGGACCCCATACCCAGTCCTCATGAAACCCCCCGACGGGCCAGAGCCCTGAGACTAGCCACTTCTCCCCCGCTCTGCTCTCCTGGGCAGGGCTGCAGGCTAGAGGTCTGTGCGCCCCCAGATTTACAGGATAACCCAGAGGCCCAGGGTGGTGGTGCCACACTGGGGCCTCTGGGGGTAACCAGGTCAGGAGGGTGGAGCTCTCAGGAACAGGGTCGGGGCCCTTATAAAAGAGACCCCGAGAGGCCCCTGCCCCTTCCTCCAGTGAAAACACAGAAGTCGGTCACCCACCAGGCAGAGCCCTGATCTTGGACTTGGCCTCTGAGACTGTGAGAAATAAGCGTCCACTGTTAGAGCTGCCCGGCTGTGTGCTCCGCTGCAGCAGCCAGGGCCAGCTGAGGTGCTTAGCCATCTGTTTCATGCCCATGGTCCTCAAGGCCAGCCTGGCTCTCGGGGCCCCTGAGGATTTCCTGGGTACCAATGCCCGGGCCCTAGCTCAAACCAGCTGCATCTGAATGCACCGGGACTTCTGGTCCTAGGAGCCCAGGAGCCCCAGCCCGGGGCCTCTGCCATCTCACATCAGGGACCCCAGATTTGCCCACCTGACATCCGGGATGTAAGGTGGGAGACAGCTTATCTACCCAGTGGGTCTGACCTGAGCTCAAGGGCCTTTGAATCCAGATGCAGAGACCAGAGCAGAGGAGTAGAGAAGGACAAGTGAGAAGGGTTTGAGGAGGGCCAGATGCTCTGTGTCTGTCTTTGAAGAGAGAGGACCACTCGGCAGAGAACTTGACAGCCAGCCCGAGAGGAGCTGAATTCCTAGTCAGCCGTGTGAGCTGGGAAGAAGGCCAGGCTCTGGGTGAGAAGGCAGCCAGTGGCCCCCTTCCTCCTGCCCAAAACTTCAGGGGCTGCGTGAAACTCACGCCCAGGAAGGTTCGAGCACAGAGGGCTGTGTCCTTAGGGCCTGGGGACAGGGAAGAAGGGCTGGTGCCGAGCGGGAAAGCACCTTCTGAACCTTAGATTAAACGATGGAGTGGGGGCACGGCTGGGAGGAATCATAAGCTCTATTTTCAGGGTTTTCCTGGTGGTCCAGTGTTGAAGACTCTGCGCTTGCACTGCAAGGGAAGCAGGTTCGAGCCCTGGTCTGGGAACTAAGATCCCACAGGAGTCAAGGTGCAGCTCCCTCCTCGCCAGATTTATGGCAGGACAACAGGAATACGATGATATCTTTAAAAAAGGAGTTCTATTTTCTCTGCCACTGTTTAGGCAAGAGTCTGTTCTTGTACCTCGGTTGTAATCCAAATGGGACTCAGATTGGTTCCACCCCAGGAAGCCAGTTCCAGGGGGTCCCAGAGTCAATTCCATCTCAAGGACACCACAGTCCTGCTGTAAGGGCCAGGGTACAAGTCCGCACTTTGACCTCTTCTTCCTCAGACAGCTTGCATCTGAGGCCTGGCGTCATCTCCTTGGCTAGTGTGACCGAGGGCAGGAGTCGGGGCTCCCAGGCCCAAGTGGAAGGCGGGGACGGTAATAAACCCTACAGCCCCGAAAGTCTGAAACCCTTCCCTGCACCTGCTGTTTGGGTTTGTTTCTTCTTTATTATTGTGGTAAAACAACCTAACATGACTTTTACCATTCTATCTGCTCAGAGGTGTGTCCAAGCCAGCGGCATTAAGTCCATTTACATTGTGGTGTGACCATCACCGCTGTCCACCTCTTCCCCAACAGATACTCTGCCCCCATGAAACAGTGATTCCCCATCCCACCCCCCAGCCCCTGGCACCCACTGTCCTGCTTCCCATCTCTATGGATCTGACTCCTCCAGGGACCTCAGGTAAGTGGATCACATAGTATTTGTCCTTTCATGTCTGGCCTATGTCACTGAGCATTGGGTCCTCAAGGCTCACCCTTGTCACAGCAGATGTCAGAACCTCCTTCTTCTTTACAGTGGAGACTATTCTCTCGTGAAGGTGGACCACACCTCTCTGTCCACCTGTCCTTTGATGGACACTGGGCTGTGGCCCCTGCTTGGCTGTTGAGAGTAGGGCTGCTGTGCACACGGGTGTGCAAATATCTGTTTGAGGCTCCACTCTCACTTCTCCTGGGTTCTGCCCAGAAGTGGAATTGCTGGATCATATGGTATTTCTATGTTTAATTTTTTGAGGAACTGCCATACTGTTTCCTACAGGAGCTGTGATTCATTTCTGCTAACATGTTTCGGAAGATCTTTAAAAAGGAAATGAGACAGCAGGAAGTGAATTGTTTGGCCTGAAACACGTAAGGGAAACCAGTCCCCCAGATCCTACAGGGCCAAGCTGCAGTCCCTGGGCTCTGGCTGCGGCTAGTGTCCACACCTACCCCTCCTCTGCCCTGGAGGCCCCACGTCTGGCAAGCAGGGGCTCTCTCCCTGCACGCAGGAGGTGGAAATCATGAAAGCCCCTGTCTACATACAAGCAGGACCCCACCCTCACGTTCAGTAAACCCCAGCCAGCGCCTTCCTGGCTCTGAGCTGTGTTCCTACCAGCTGAGGAGCCTGCTCTGTTCTGCTCAGAAAACCTGGTCCTGCGAGGAACGAAACCCGAGCATGTGGAACAAAACTTCCCCCACCTCAGATCCAGCTGTGGCATCTTTAGTGTCCACCTCAGAACTTAATTCGGGGTGCGGGTCCATCCAGCCTCCGGGGATGACTGCCCAGGGCTTTTGCAGCAGGTCTGCTGGGCCCGTCCAGCCGGGGCTCGCGCTGGAACACCTGGGTCCTCGTGTCCACAGGATGCCTTGAGACTGGGCTGTGCAGAGCCACGCAGGGTGTTCCGAGCCATAGGCCTCAAATCCTCCACTTGCTTCTTTTACACCCAAGGTGGCTTCCTGCATCATGTGTCCTAACTCCAGCCCATAAGAAGTGACAAGGAGAGGGACAGATCAGACCAGTCATTATGTCCCCACCTCAGCCCTGAGCCCACAGTATCTGCCAGCCCTTGGCAGCAGCAGACAGAGGTCAGCTGGAGGTCTACCGAGACCCTGCCGGGGGCAGATAACAAGCTCCTCAGATGCACTGTGACATTCCGTCTCTCCCTCAACTGCAGTCCTGACTGAGGGCCAGAGTCCAGGCCAGGCCCGTCCCAAGGCGCCTACTCAGGACAAGCCATAAGGCACTGGGCACTGCTCTCTGTCCTGGGAGATCCCACAGGGGAACTTCACTCCTGTGGTGGCTGGGGATCTGTAGGCTCTCCTGAGGTTCAAGTGACATTGGGATGATCCTGGTGGATAGAAGAGATTTGGTGGACTCTTTAACCTGGATCTTCCATTTTTATTCCATCTCCTATAATAGGACAGCTATTTGGAAGATCAGATGTCAGAAACATGGAGGTACTTCTAAGCTGTTCCCCCAAATTCTTGTGCAGCTCAGAAAAGTTTAGTTTGTTAATTCCATGTGATGCTCCTTCAAGGGTAGCTGGGAAGGTGCTATTTAAATCCAAGCTTTAATTTTTATCCTTATCTGAAAAGGCAGCTGTGAACAGTACCTGCTCCAGCAGGCTGCCATTAAATTTAATTGTCTCTTAGCGTGTGAGTTTTCCTGTAGTGAGGTTTGGTGCTGATGAGGGGGATGTAAGTAAACAGGTAAGCCCACCAGGATGTCAGGGGAAAGCAGAGGACTTGAATTATCAACACTTCCTTGGGGCCGGAACCTCAGATGTAGCTTCTCTTTGCCCTGTCCAGGCCTGGTCCCAGGGTAGTCCTGCTGCAGACTCCACTCCACGCTCCCTTTTGGTAGCCTGGAGCCCTGACTTCAGCACCACGGCCAGCTCTGGACTCTTCCCTTTGGGGAGACAGTTCCTGCTCCTCTCAGCTCAGATCTTTTGTTCTCTTCCCACATCTTCTGGACTCTCACAATTAGACAGGAGATCAAATACCCCACAGAGTGAGGGGCTTTGGGACTAAGTTTGTTTAGGCAGGGCAGTGACTCAATCAGTCCCAGGGCCTTCACCATCTCTCTGGCGCCTGGACCTCAAGGAGCTTGTGTAGCAAACCCTGGACATCAATCTGACCTGCCCTCTGTCTCCAAATCACTAACCCCCCTCTTACTGTCTGAGACACTTATTCACTCTGCAGATTTCCTGAGCAAGCTCTGTTCTCACCGCGGATGAGTTCAGGGACCAGGGATGAACAAGACAATCCCAGTAGATGCTGGAGTCTGGGGGCAAGGCTGGCACCAATGGGGAGGTCCTGAGCCTCAGACCACCTGCAGCTGTGACCAAATGGGTGTGAGGGACAGAGAGGCAGCAGACACTCCCAGGATGGAGGTCATCATTCAGGTACCACAGTAGCAAGGGGACTCAAGGTCAAACAGCTGGAACGCAGCAGGCAGTAGCAGACCACAGGGCTCTAGCGTCAGGCCCAGGGCCCAGGGTTGGCAGACAGGCTCCTGGAGGGGACGCCAGGAGCAGGCCAGGCAGTCGGAGCAGGCCAGGCAGTCAACCCGGACTCTCTGAGCAAATCCATCTGCGATTCTACCTGGAGGTAATTATCAGTATCTCCAAAAAAATTTATACACAGAGATGTTTGTCAGAGAATTTAAATTGGAAACAGAACATCAAAAAGGAATAGTTTCATCAATTTAATAAAACATATCGTCATTAGAATTTTTAATATTGATGTGCTTACCATAAAAATCTCAAATGACAAAAGACAGCTAAAATGTGTAAACATAATTGCTTATGTGGTTGTTATTCAGTTGCTCCGTTGTGCCCAACTCCTTGTGACCCCCATGGACTGCAGCATGCCAGGCTTCCCTGTCCTTCACTATCTCCTGGAGTTTGTTTTCAAACTCATGTCCATTGAGCCAGTGATGCCACCCAACCATCTAATCCTCTGTCATCCCCTTCTCCTCCTGCCTTCAGTCTTCGCAGCATCAGGGTCTTTTCCAATGAGTCAGCTCTACACATCAGGTGGCCAAAGTGTTGGAGCTTCAGTTTCAGCATCAGTCCTTCTAATGAATATTCAGGGTTGATTTCCTTTAGGATTGACTTGTTTGATCTCCTTGCTGTCCAAGGGACTCTCAAGAGTCTTCTCCAGCACCACAATAATTTCGTACAACAATACAAAAAGTTTTACATATTTGGGGGAAAGATTGAAGGAGTATCAGCCCAAATACTCAGAATTATTGTCTTTATGTGGTCAGACTGATCTACCTTTTTTTTTTTTTTTTTTAGTTTTCTGAATGTCTCCAACTTTATTCAATTAAAATTTTGTTTTTTAATCTAAAAATATGTGTCTATGACAGTTACCCTGTTTCTGAGAGGCAGCTCCTAACACATGATGAAATTAGCTTCCATCCACAATTCCAGTGATGTGCATGGGTGGTTCTGGGTCCACAGTGAAAGAATGATAATTATGTACCATTAAATAGGAAGCGCAGTTATTAATATAGCCTCAGTGATTAATCCTCCATCCACCTCGCAGTTATGCTGGTAAAAATCGAATGGAAGGTAGACAGGAAGGCACCCAGGAGGAAATTAAAGCCCAGCTCAAATGCCAGGAGCTCATGCTCTGGAGCAAAGCCTGATGCTCACTTGCTAAATCCTAAACAGGACAAGGAGGCTGCAGTTTATACTTAACTAGACCAGATTTGCCTCTAATCCTGGAGAGCAGCTCTGCCATGGTGAGAAGTGACAGGCGTAGAGCAGGTCTGTTAGAACCTCCCCTGGAGCCTGTGAATGTCCCCTGTAAGGACCTGAGGTGGGTCCTTCAGCATCCTTCAGTGAGGACAGAGGTCTGCAGTGGAGGAATCCCTGGTTTCAGGGAGCTCTGTGGCACCTACGGCCTCCAGTCTCCATGTTCAGTATCCTTTCACTCATCAGCTGTGCCCCCGTGCAGTATGAGTCCCGCAGCAGTGGGGACTGTGCTTCCAGCTCATTCCACCCCCCCAGTGCCCAGCACCACAAACGCTGGGCATTGTGCTCGGACATTTGTGATCACCGCTGCCTTTGTTTGAAGGCCATTCGGGATATGTTTTAATGAGGGATGTTAAGACACACAGACACAGAAATGATGCCAGGAAGGAAGAGGTTTATACACACAGCTCCCTGGAATCAGGAGACATGTCAGAGCAGGCAGGGCCCCATGGAGAGGCACCAGGGTCATCGGGAGATGACCAAGAGCTAGTTATGTGGTGTTTTCCACAGGAAGGAGCTGGCAAGGCTGGGTCAGCAGGCTTGGGACTAGCTGGCCTGAGTCACTCCAGCAGGTTCTGGGCCCAGTGGCTGTTCCCAGGTACTGGGTACCTGCCCTGTGTGACAAGGGACAGTGGCCCAGAGTGATGGTCCCATAGAGGAGGGGGTGAGGTGTGAGCTCTCTGATTGGTTGATCTACATATGAAAGAGGCACATGAAGGTAAGTGGTTCACTGTCTCTAGGAATTCATTAACCTGGGCAGGGCCATCCCTCCAGGGTCAGCAAGGCCCCAACGTGACAAAGCATCAGACACAGAAAATAAACAGATGGGGCGATGCAGTCTCCATAGATGTGTATCTTATTGTCAGGGAGTCTGAGCTGTGGTTTGCTGTACATTTACTGGTTACATGCCTGTCTTGTGACTCCTGGGCCTTGGCGTTGGCTCCAATCCTTAAGACGTTTTCCAAATGCTGCTTCTTTTCTGTGGGAGTCTTTGGCACTACCTGCCAAGCAGCTCCATTTTCCCTCTGGGAGGGAACATGCGGTAGGATTGTACTCTGGCTTCCTGTAAACAGGGAGGGGAAAGGGACTGTCGTAGGGTTCTTACAGTACATGTGAAGCAGAATAAAAACGTTGGAAGGTGGAATGTGTGAGTTAAACATATACAGTGTATACACATAGCAGCTTGGAGGATACGAGGCTGGGGGTCCAGGAAGAGTGAAACAGAGGAGGGTGAGGGGACCCCAGAGCATGGCCTGACTCTGCACCTCTGCAGCTTCCCCCAGCACCAACCATAGCTCCATCCCACAAGCCATGGCAGAGCCAGAGGTCTCCTGACAAGCAGCTTTGGTTCATAACCACTTCTGAAAAAAACAAATTCTTTAGTGCTAGTGAATAAACTAGAGTCCAGACTCAAGCCTTATATATGACTGTAGGAAGGAAAAAACACCCCATGAAAAATTCATCTTGGATTAATTGATCCAAACATAAAATGAATGGCAGGTCCTTTGGGACACATCCCACATAAAAAGAAAGTGCTGAAAACACCACTGTTTTGCTCCAGCTTTTAGCCCATTCTGAATAAGATGGAAATCTACTGGCTTCCTTAATGAAACTATGGTCCCTCACTTCCAGGTTGGTGATGGGTTTCCCTCATTGTCATAAATTAAAAAAAAAAAACAAAACCAAATCTAGCAGCTGCCTTTGTTTTGCGTGCTGTGGGCTAAGTTTTGAGACATCCTTCTCCCAAAGGACAAGGTCCACCTGGGGTCAAGAGATGGACCTCCTGGGGATATGTTCCTTCCCAAGCAGCCTTGAGCACCAGGGTTTGATTTCATTAAAGGAGTCAGAAAAGGGTACCTTACAGACAGACCCTCACAGTCACCAAACTGGCAGCATGGTGGCCCAGCTATACTCTCATGGGCTCCCAGAATGACCATCATCCACCAGCAAGAAGACAGCATGGCCAAGAAGTGCCAGAAAGACCTACAACCTCTAGACACACAGCCACAGGCCATCGCCTTCCCCAGGCCCCTTGCCCCAACTCCACAAGGCCAACCACTATTGATAGAGCTGAGAGCTAGCACCCAACAGCAGTTCTGGGCTATTGACAGGGAGAGCTGCCATGCATCAAAATTAGAGACAGGGAATATTTTAGCAGGAGTAGCTGCTTTCGGAATGGCTGAGTAAGGACTTCCAAAAAACTGTTCCTCCATAAAAGCAGTGAGAACAGTGGCCAAAAAAATTATGAAAATGAACTTTTTCAGAACTGTGGAAATTAACCAAAGGCTTGCAACAATCTGAGAAACATTTATTCAAGAAAACAGCTGAAGCTCAGAGAGAACAGTGAGCTTTGTGGCACTTCAGCTTGCCCTAGTCCCGTTCCCCCATTCATCTCCGCAGTATTGAAGACCTTCAAATTTTAAGTAGCCGTGAAAGGCAGAAGCCTAGCACCCCTTGGAGGGGTCAGATTGTGTTTGGGGCTCACCAAAAGTCCATCTCCTGACATGCCACTGGTTGCCCTGTGTGGTAGACCCTGGAAACCCCACTGATTGCTTGAAACAGTTAGTGGCAATTGTTTAATATGGCAGCTGTCTGAGACGGTGTTGGCAGTTGAGGCAAACAAGAAGTCAACCAACATATAAAAGGAAAAGTTTGAGGATGAGAGGTCCACAGGGCACTTTGAAAGGCTCTGGTAGAGTCCGGGGAATGTAGAAATTAACCATCACTAACAGAAGGATATTTAGGAGATTCATAGATAGGTGGGAATTTAAAAGCTCACTCCTAAATCACCAACTGGTAAAAGGAGATACCATGAGATGAACTAGAAAATGTTTTGAAATGAATGAAAATGAAAATGCTAAAACTTATGAGATGTAGTGAAGTAGTGCTTAGAGGAAGTTTATAGTGTTAAATACCTACATTAGAAAGAAAATCTTAAATCAATGACCTAACTTTCCACCCTAAAAAGAGTAAACAAAAGCAAAAAGAAGGAAGAAAATAAGATTAGAGCAGAGATAAATGAAATAGTATGGAATGGAAAAAATGCAGAGAAAATGAACAAAACCCAAAGTTGACTCTTTGAAAAGATCAATATTTTGATAAATTTTTAGCTAGAAAGAGAAAGAGAGAGAGAGAAGATTCAAATTACTAGAATAAGGAATGAACAAGGAGACATTGCTAATGACCTTGTAGACCTAATAAAAGAGATTTATGAAATGCGTGAACAATTGTATGCCACAAATTAGATAACTTAGAGGAAATGGATAATTACTAAAAAGGCACAAACTACCAAAACTGACTCAGGAAGAAATAGAAAATGTCAGTACAAGTAGAGATAATGAAATAGTAATTTTTAAAAAACTACCCACAAAGAGAAGCCAAGCCAAGATGGCTATACTGGGGACTTCCCTGGTGGTCCAGTGGCTAAGACTTGGCACTCTCAAGGCAGGGGCCCAAGTTCAATCCCTGGTCAGGGAGCTAGATCCCACACGTCACACCTAAGACCCAGCCCAGACAAATAAATAAATAAAAATATTAAAGGAAAGAATACTAAGGGTGCAATGTAATTTTTTTCAGGCCACCCCTTGCAGCTTGCAGAATCTTAGTTCCTTGATCAGGAATTGGAAGCCCAGGAATTTAACACAGAGTCCTAACCACTGGGCCATCAGGGAATTAAATTAGTGTGTAATTTAGTTATGTTTTTCTTGTAATGCTTTTTGTTCGGCCTTTATATTTACTTTTTTAAAAATTCTCTTATTGAAAAAGTGATATAACAACATTAAAAAGAAAAATGATGCTATCTTAACGTAACACTATTCTCACTTTTGTATATGACCTCCCAGATACTGCTTATATCAACACACATTTTAGAATTACCCAAGTGACACTATATTTAAAGTGATGAAAGAAAAGAACCTACAACCAAGAATACTCTACCCAGCAAGGCTCTCATTCAGATTCCACGGAGAAATCAAAAGCTTTACCAACAAGCAAAAGCTGAGAGATTACAGCACCAACGAGACCAGCTTTGCACCAAACGCTAAAGGAACTTCTCTAAGTGGAAAAGAAAAGGCTGCAACTAGAAACAAGAACATTATGCTTGGAAAAGCTCACCGGTAAAGGCAAATACTCAGTAAAGCTGGGAAATCATCGACTCAAGTGCGGTGTCGAAACCAGCAATCGTGAGAAGGAGAGAATGCACAGGCAGGATATCGGAAATGCATTTGACATTAAAAGACCAGAAACTTAAAGAATCTTGTCTAAATTCAGGGTGCAGTATTGAAACTTCATGGTAACCACAAACTGAAAATCTACAACAGAAACACACCTGAAAAAGAAAAACAAATCGAAACACAGCCCTAAAGCTAGTCATCAGATCACAAGAAAATACCATTACCTGTGTGAGAATTACTGATTTCTTGAGGTTGCAGGCCAACACAGATTTTTTTCCTTTTCCAACACAGTCTTCCTGATGTTGATTTTGAATAGTGTTTGCCGCAGTCTCCACCGTGCTGAAGAACTTTCATGTACTAAATGACTATTTTTTAATAACTTTAGGTTATTTTAGATTTTGCCTCTCTTAATACCCTGCAAAGAATTTTCTTGTGCCAAAGGATTTTTACCTCAGTTAAACTCCCATGGAATTAATTCCCAGTCAAGGAAGAGAACCTCTAAAAGTGGTTTTGGTAATGTATTCTGTGTCTGTCATCTCATTTTTTTTCTTCAATATTTTTGTAGAAAAAGTTCAAACCTCAACAGAAAAGTTGAAAGAATTACACACTGTGTACCCACCAGCTTGATTCCACAATGGACAATTCTCATAGTCGACCAGCTCCCTATCTATCTCATTTTTATGCATTTCAAAGTAAGCTACAAGTATCAGTGAATGTCTCCGCACAAAAGATTTCAGCATGCATTTTACTGACTAGAGTTTAAGCTCAATATTTATCTACGGTTATTCAGAAGTAAAACTTACAATAAAATGCATGGATTTGCTTCTTTCTGGGAAATCCACACATCTGTGTCACCTAAGTGCTTATTAGGGTGCAGAATGTGAATGCTATTTCAGAAGTTTCCTTCATGCTCCCCCTCCACCCCCCAACCCCCAAAAGGCACCTTTGTTCTGATTCTTCTCTACTGCAGCTTGATTTTGCCTTCTCAGAACTTCATATACATGGGATAGTATAGCAGGCATACTTTTGGTTAAGCTGTAACAGGTTTTGGATTCATTAATGTTGCTGTGTGCATTAATAATTCTTTGCTTTTTAGGGCTGAGTTGAATTCCATAGTGTGGATATAACACAGTTTATCCATCTTCTTGTCCGTGGACCCCTGGGCTTTTCCCACTCTGGAGCTATTATGAACAAAGCTGTGCTGTGGACTGAGTGTTACTGTACCCCTCGGAGTTCATATGGTGAAATCTAATCTCCAGTGTGCTGGTGTGTGGAGATGGGACCCTTGGCAGGTGATGAGCTCCTTCCTCGTGAATGGATTCAACAAGAGGTCAGCCCTCCCAGAAGCGAAACTAACCTCAGCCTCCCTGCCTCCAGAGCTGAGAAAAGAAAAAGGTCTATGGTCATGACCCCACACAATCCCTTCCCCATCTTCGGTGTTTTCTTAAAGCAGCCTGAACTGGCAAGGACAAGCTGCTATGAAGATCTTTCAAGGGTCTTTCTGTGAACATCTTTTCCTGTTTTCCTTGGTAAAAAACCTAGGAGAGTGCTTCCCTGGTGGTACAGCGGATGGGAATCTGCCTGCCAGTGTAGGGGCCCCAGTTCAATCCGCTCTGGGAATATTCCACATGCCGCGGAGCAGCTAAACCACAGCTACTGAGCCTGGAGCTGCAACTGCTGCAGCCAGTGCACCGAGAGCCAGCACTCCACAACCAGAGGTGCCACCGCAACAGGAAGCCTTGCCCACCCCCCACAGCCAGAGACAGCCTGCACACAGCATCGAAGAGGAGCCCCCCCCCACAGCCAGAGATAGCCTGCACACAACATCGAATAGGAGCCCCCCCACAGCCAGAGACAGCCTGCACACAGCATCGAAGAGGAGCCCCCCCCCAACAGCCAGAGATAGCCTGCACACAGCATCGAAGAGGAGCCCCCCCCAACAGCCAGAGACAGCCTGCACACAGCATCGAAGAGGAGCCCCCCCCCCACAGCCAGAGACAGCCTGCACACAGCATCGAAGAGGAGCCCCCCCACAGCCAGAGACAGCCTGCACACAGCATCGAAGAGGAGCCCCCCCACAGCCAGAGACAGCCTGCACACAGCATCGAATAGGAGCCCCCCCCCAACAGCCAGAGACAGCCTGCACACAGCATCGAAGAGGACCCCACCCCTGCCCCCACCACAGCCAGAAACAGCCTGCACATAGCAAGGCCGAAAATAAAATTCAAAAAATCTTATAAAGAAATAAAACAAAAAGAGTGATTGCTGGATTATCAGTTCAGTTCAGTCGCTCAGTCGCGTCCAACTCTTTGTGATCCCATAGGCTGCAGCAAGCCAGGCTTCCCTGTCCATCACCAACTCCCGGAGCCTGCTCAAACTCATGTCCATTGAGTCGGTGATGCCATCCAACCATCTCATTCCCTCTCGTCCCCTTCTCCTCCTGCCTTCAATCTTTCCCAGCATCAGGGTTTATTCTAATGAGTCAGCTCCTCACATCAGGTGACCAAAGTACTAGAGCTTCAGCTTCAACGTCAGTCCTTCCAATGAATATTCAGGATTGATTTCCTTTAGGATTGACTGGTTGGATCCCTTTGCTGTCCAAGGGACTCTAAAGAGTCTTCTCCAGCACCACAGTTCAAAAGCATTAATTCTTTGGCATTCAGCTTTCTTTATGGTCCAACTCTCACATCTGTACATAACTACTGGAAAAATCATAGTTTTGACTAGATGGACCTTTGTTGGCAAAGTAATGTCTCTGTTGGGTTATAGGGCAACTGTATATTCAGTTTTATAAGAAACTCCCAGCTCTCTGATCAAAAAGTTGAGTGTTTACCCGGCTATCAGCAGTTGCTCTACATTGCTGCCTAAACTCCATCATGTTAGTTTTTAGCCATTCTTTTTTTAATGGGTTTCTAAGTTTTTTTAAACACATACTTAACATGTGGTTTTTACTAATCTGAATATATTGCTGTCCTAAATTCACTCTGAGCCAATTTACTGAATCATATTCACTTTGGCATGTTTTTTTAAATTGGAGTATAATTGCTTGTTGTGTTAGTTTCTGCTGTACAACAAAGTGAATCAGCTATACGTATAATAAACCCCCTCCCTCTTGGACCTCCCTCACACCCATGCCCCCCATCCCACCCCTCTAGGTCATCACAGGGCGCTGAGCTGAGCTCCTTGAGCTCTACAGCAGCTCCCCCCAGCTGTCTGCTTTACGTGTGGCAGTGTATATACTTAATGCCGCTCTCCCAGTTCCTTCCACCCCCTTTCCCCTCCCTGTGTCTGCGCGTCTGTTCTTTACATCTGCATCTCTATTCCTGCCCTGAAAATAGGTTCATCTGTACTATTTTCCTAGATTCCACATGTATGCATTAATAAACAATATTTGCTTTTCTCTTTCTCACTTCACTCTGTATGACAGACTCTAGGTCCATCCACGTCTCAACAAAGGACCAATTTTGTTCCTTTTTATGACTAATATGCTTTTGTACCTATGTACCACATCTTATTTATCCATTCCTCTGTTGATGGGGCTTCCCTTGTGGCTCAGCTGGTAAAGAATCCACCTGCAATGCGGGAGACCTGGGTTCCATCCTTGGGTTGGGGAGATCCCCTGGAGAAGGGAAAGGCTACCCACTCCAGTATTCTGGCCTGGAGAGTTCCATGGACTGTATAGTCCAGAGGTCACAAAGAGTTGGACACCACTGGGCAACTTTCACTTTCACTTTCCTCTTGATGGACGTTTAGGTTGCTTCCGTGTCAAGCCAGTAGATTAACTGTTGTTGTTTAGTCACTAAGTTGTGACCAACTCTTTGCTCACTAAGTTGTGACCCCATGGATGGTAGCCCACCAGGCTCCTCTGTTCACGGGATTTTCCAGGCAAGAATACTGGACTGGGTTGCCATTTCCTTTTTCGGGAGATCTTCCTGACCGAGGGATCAAACCTGCCTTCTGCTTAGCAGGTGGAATTTTTACCACTGAGCCACCTGGGAAGCTCCAAGACGTTAATACTATTGTAGGAATACATAGTGCCGCAAGTTGTAGCCATCCTGATGAGCGTTGTAACAGTAGCACATCGTGGTTTCTACCTTTATTTCCTTGATGTTTAATGATGCTTTTAATGAACACATTTTCATGTGTTTGTGGGTCGTTTGTATGTCTTCTGTTGTGAAGTGTCTGTTCCAATTATTTGCCCATTTCTTAACTGAGTTGTCTTTTTATTCTTGAGGTGTAGGAGTTCTTTACATATTCTGGACCCCAGTGCTTAACAGATATGCATTTTTACACATATTTCCTCCCAGTCTGTGGCTTGCCTATTTACTTCTTTTTTAGATTATTTGTTTATTTGGCTGCGCCTGGCCTTTGTTGCTACACGCAGGCTTTCTCTAGCTTTGGTGAGCCGGGGCTACTCTTCCTCGCAGCGCACAGGCTTCTCATTGCTGCGGCTTCTCTTGTTGTGGAGCACAGGCCTAGGAAGGCAGTTGTGTCTTTCAGGCTCTTGAGTGCAGGCTCAGTAGCTGTGGTGCATGGGCTCAGCTGCTTCAAATCATGTGCATCTTTCTGGACCAGGGATTGAATCCGTGTCCCCTGCATTGACAGGCGAATTCTCATCCACTGTTCTACCAGGGAAGTCCACCTGTTTATTTCATAATGAAGCATTCTGATGAGCAGAACTTCTTAATTTTAATGAAGTCAAATTTTCTTTTAGGGTTATTGTTTTCTCTGTACTTTGTAAGAAAGCTTTGCCTACCCCCAAGTCAAAAAGATATTTTCCTGCGTTTACTCCTGGAAGGTTTCTAGTTCAGGTTTTATATTTCTGTCTAGGATCCATCTCCATTTAATTTTGCATAAGATGTAAAGTAGGGACCTAGGTTCATTATTTTCTACATGGATATCTAGTCATTTAAGACTTTCTTATCTGTATCAGATCACTTTAGCACCTTTGTTGGAAATCAGATGGTGGTGTTAGCGGGAATCTAGCATCTCTATTTTGCCCCAAGATGTATCTGTCTACCGTTTGCCAAGACCTTGCTGTATGAATACTGGAGTTTTATGGTGAAACTTGAGACCCAGTAATGAGTCTTCCAGCTGTTCCTTTTTAGGAGAGTTTTGGCTAGCCTAGGTGTTTGCGTTTCCATATACGTTTGAAACCGGTTCATCAACTGCTGGTTCATCAATCCCCAAATCTGCGGAATTAGGATTGGGATTTTGTATTATAGCAATAGATAAATTTGGAAGGGACTGACCTCGTAACAGTACCGGGTCTTCCAAGTCATTGAACATGGTATATATTAGGTCTTGTTTAATTTCTCACACCATCTCCTTGTATGTGTGTGTTACATGTGTGCAACTTATTCATTATTAAAATCACAAAGTTTCATTGTTAAAAAAAAATGGATGCTGTATATAACACAGGGACCTGGGCTCACCCCTGTGTGGCAGCCTGGACAGGAGGAGAGTTTGGGGAAGAATGGACACATGTGTATGTAGAGCTGAGTTCCTTTGCTGTTCACCTGAAACTATCACACTGTTGACTGGCTTTAGCCCAATTAAATTAAAAGTTTTTTTAAAAATCTAAAAATGGAAAGTACAGTAAAGTCAATATAATGAACAGAAAAGAAAATGCCCCACTATCTGTGCTGTTGCTCAGAGACCCCGACTGCTAACAGTCCAGTGTATTTTCTCCCAGTCCTCTTTCTACGCAGTTTTTGTCTGTTTCGTGTGGCTGTTAGTAGTGAATATAAAGTTGTGTGCTTTGCATTTACGACAAGCATGCTGTAGCAAACTCTGTTGGTGCCTGCCACTTGCCCTCAGTTTTCCCCGAAGATGGATCCAACACCTGTTTCTTGCCACTCTGCCTGAGGGTGTGTGTCTCCAGCCCTGGAGACTGCTTGGATGGTGGTGCACGAAGTTGCCAGAAGCCCTGGGGAGTTGATGTAACAGGAGCACTCCTCCAACAAGGAGACAGGATGCTGCATGGACCTCCATGGAGTGTTCCAGCGTCCCCGGTGGGATGGAGTTCCCAGCTCAGGAGGGCATTCTCCTCCCCTCCAGGTCCTCTCCCATCTCCCCCAAGGGGACCACCCCGTGCCTTGGACCAGCTTTGGTAGGAATTCACACTAAGATGCCTAGACAGCATATTAAAAAGCAAAGACATCACTTTACCAACAAAGGTCCATCTAGTCAAAGCTATGATTTTCCAGTAGTCACGAACAGATGTGAGAATTGGACCATAAAGAAGGCTGAGCGCCAAAAGAAATGATGTTTTCAAACTGTGGTGCTGGAGAAGTCCCTTGGATGGCAAGGAGATCAAATCAGTCCAACCTAAAGGAAATCAGTCTTGAATATTCATTGGAAGGACTGATGCTGAAGCTGAAGCTCCAATACTTTGGCCACCTGAATGGGAAGAGCCAACTCTTTGGAAAAGACCCTGATGCTGGGAAAGATTGAACTCAGGAGGAGAAAGGGATGACAGAGGATGAGACGGTTGGATGAAATCACAAATTCAATAGATATGAACTTAGGCGAACTCTGGGCGGGACAGGACAGGTGAGAGACAGGGAGGCCTGGCGTGCTGCGGACAGTGGGGTCACAAAGAGTCAGACACAATTTGGTGCCCAAACAACAACGACAACAACACACTAATCTGCATTTCCCTGGTGTCTTAATGCTCTTGGAAACATCAGCTCTAGTTGCCATGCAATATTCATCCAATATGTTTACCATTGTTTTCTCAACCCTTCCTTTTTGCTAAGATTTTCACTCTCAGGAGTTGTACGTGATGCTTTTTTTTGGTATGAAGAGTAATTTCCTTAGGATCTCTTCCTGGAACAGGAATTTTTTTAAGGCTCAAATTCATTCTGCCAAAATGCTCTTCTGAAAAACTTAAACCAATTTAGAGTCCTCCTAGTAGGATATAAAGGTGCCTGGTTTATCATATGCTAAGTGGCCCATTTTTTTTTTTAAAGGAATTGGCATCTATTCCTAGTTTATGTAATGGAAAGATTAAACACCTGAGTGGTTTTCTTCCATTTCAGGTGATTCAGGAAGAAAACAGACACAGCGTTGATTTTCACAGCTTCCTTCTGTGTTTCTCTCCTGTGCATGCATGCTAAGTTGTGTCCGACTGTGTGACCCTATGGACTGCAGCCTGCCAGGCTCCTCTGTCCATGGGATTCTCCAGGCAAGAGTACTGGAGTGGGTTGCCATGCCCTCCTCCAGGGGATCTCCCCGGTCCAGGGATCGAACCTGCGTGTCTTATATCCACCTGCATTGACAGCAGCAAATGGCTATCGTGGCCATCAGGAAGCGCTGGCCAGAAGGCCCACTGGAGCAGAGGCAGCAGCATCCACAGCAGTGACAGTTTCTGGGCTTGGAGTCAGGTCTGTCCTACTTTGGAGCAACTCAAGGACCAGGTTTGGAGAAAAAAATTGATTTTTCATTTTTTAGATGCTTTTCCTTTGGCTGAAGAAATGTAATAAGGTGAGAAGGTGTGTATAGCTGAGAAATGTGGTTTAGGAGAAAAAGATTATTAAAAACTAGCTCTTCACTTGGTCTCCAAAGAATTCCACTGGGGTCAGTGTCTTGGCATCGACCTCCTGGATAAGCAAGATCGACTTCACATTTAGCTGGTTTCCATGGTAAACAGAATGATGATCTGAAAGAGGTCCATGTTCTGATCCTCAGAACCTGAGAGTGTTACCTTGTGAGGCAAAAGAAACTTTGCAGATGGGGCTAAAGATGGGAAGATGCCAAGGTGAGGGGGCCTCGATATAATCACGAGGGTCCTCTTGAGAGGGAGGCAGAGGGTCAGGGTCAGAGGAGACAAGATGCTATAAGCAGGTCAGGGCAGGCCCTGTGCTGCTGCCCCTGGGGGCAACGGAGGGGCCACGAGCCAAGAAGTAGTGCCTGTAGAAGCTGAAAGGCAAGAAAAGGCTTTTCCCCAGAGGGCCCAGGAGGAAAACAGCCTTGCCCAGACCTCGACCTTACGACTTCTCACGCTTGAACCGAAAGATAACACATCTGTATTGTTTCAAGCCGCTGCGCTTGGGGCCATTTGCTCAGTAGCCACAGGAAACCAGGGCAGCTATGGTCTGCTCTCCTGGTCACCAAAGACCCTCACAAACTCATCGCTATGCTAAAGTCTCCCACACAAGCACCGCTGTCTTAGAATGTCCAGCAGAGTGAGAACTGCTTTAAAAAACTCCAACATGGATGGACCTAGAGGTTATTGTGTTAAGTGAAGTAAGTCAAACAGAGAGAGATAAATATATGATATCACTTAAATGTGGAATCTAAAAAAATGGTACAAACGAACTTATTTATGAAACAGAAATAGACTCACTGACATAGACAGCAAATCTTTGGCTATCAAAGGGGAAAGAAGGAAGCGATAAATTAGGAGTTTGAATTAACAGATACACACTACTGTGTATGAAATAGATAGACATCAAGGACCTACTGTACAGGACAGGGAACTCTACTCAATATCTTATAATAAACTGTATGGAAAAGAATCTGAAATAGAATATATATCAATGGGCTTCCCTGATGGCTCAGCAGTAAAGAATCCACCTGCAGGGCAGGAGACACAGTCAGCGTGAGTTCGATCCCTGAGTCAGGAAGAGCCCCTGGAGAAGGAAATGTCAACCCACTCCAGTATTGCCTGGGGAATCCCATGGACAGAGAAGCCTAGCGGTTTATAGTCCAGGGGTCGCAAAGAGCCAGACACGACACAGCATACGTGTACAATGCATATAACTGAACCACTTTGCCCCGCACTTGAAACTAACACACTGTAAGCCATTTATACTTCAGTTTAAAAAACAAAAACAAAAAACCTCAACCAGCCTCCCAGAGGCAGCAACTCTGCAGAAGCTGCCCAAAGATCCATGACCGGGGACCGTGTCCCCCGGCAACCCCTCTCTGTGCAAACACAGTGGGAGAAACGGTGTCAGATGGTACAAACTAGCAGTACATTTAGAAGGACAACTAATTCTGCTACATATTAACGATAAAATGGGCATCTTTTCTCTAAGACAGGGCCACCTGGTCCCCTTGTGGGGCCTCAGCTGTGAGAGCCTGCGCCACGCACTGGGGGGCGTGATGTAGACACCCCTCCTGCATCCCCCCGAGAGACGAACCTGGCTTCTCCTTTGGGAGATGGAGGGGGGACCAGGTCGTGCCTGTCATCCTTCCTGGGTCTCAGGGCTGCCTCATGTTCACGTGGTCGTGTTGTCGGGAGACCTCCACCCACAGTTTCAGTTGGATTCCTTTCACTCAGTTCGGTCGCTCAGTAGTATCCGACTCTTTGTGACTCCATGAACTGCAGCACGCCAGGCCTCCCTGTCCATCACCAGCTCCCGGAGTCTACCCAAACTCATATCCATGAAGTTGGTGATGCCATCCAAGCGTCTCATCCTCTGTCATCCCCTTCTCCTCCTGCTCTCAGTCTTTCCCAGAATCAGGGTTTTTTTTCCAGTGAGTCAGCTCTTGGCCGCATCAGGTGGCCAAAGGATTGGAGTTTCAGCTTCAACATCAGTCCTTCCAATGAACACCCAGAACTGATCTCCTTTAGGATGGACTGGTTGGATCTCCTCGCAGTCCAAGGGACTCTCAAGAGTCTTCTCCAACATCACAGTTCAAAAGCATCAATTCTTCTGCACTCAGCTTTCTTTATAGTCCAAATGCTCACATCCACACACGACCACTGGAAAAACCATAGCCTTGACTAGACGGACCTTTGTTGGCAAAGTAATGTCTCTGCTTTTTAATATGATTTCTTTAGCCGACCAAGAAAGTGACATTAAGCACCTACTGAGTACAAAGCCTGCTGGTCACTATTTCTGCCAGTGCAGGGCCGTTTAGGGGCGACTGAAACACGAGTCACGCTGCCAATACCTTGACTTAATTTCTGTTCTATTTTTTTTACTTTCTTTAAAAATTAACAGCAAAAAAAAAAAATTGATTTTCATTGTAGTATATTAATACTTGCTTTACAAAGTTGGGTTAGTTTCTTCTGTGCAACAAAATGAATTGGGTATTTGTTTACATATATCCACTCTTGTTCTTTTTTTTTTTTTAATAAGCTTTAAATTTCCTGAGGTCTGACCTGGGGCCCAGGTCTTTGTGGAAATGAACTCATCAGGTGGGAGGACAGAGCTGATGTTGCTAGTGGCCGGTTGGCTTGGTCATGACTCAAATATCGAGGCACAGCCGCCTGGCCTGTGCGTGTCGCATCCCCCAGGCAGGCCCGTGGCTGTGGCGGGCTGGAGGAGGGGGGCCAATGCTCAGGGCCCTCGACCATTCACACTGTTGCTTTCCCTGTGTCCCAGAGAAGCTAGGATCAGAGGGACGTGCCTGGGCCCCAGAGGCACCAATGGAGCCGCAGATGCTGGGGAGGGGAGCAGGGCCACACACATTGAGTGCCGGCTGTGTGCACTCAACACAGTCCAAACGGTCCCTTTAAAATGATCCCCAAAGACAAGCCTTATTGTGCTAAGGTACTGTTACTCCCACTGCCCCGTGAGAACACTGGAATAGACTGGAGGATGGGGCTGGAAGACCCTTCCTCCCTAGAGCCAGGTGACTGCTCTGAGACAGAGATGACCATAGGTGCGGGCCTGCAAAGGTGCTGAACCCAGGACATGCACGGCCCCCTGAGAGTGCAGACTGACGGGCTGCTATTACTAATACTATTATGACCTCCGTGCTCCAACTGCCTGTTTCACAAACTCTCAGGGCACAACTAAACACGTAGGATACAAGGGCAGGGATGCTGAATGTGAAGGGGTTTGTTTCTGAGCACTCGAAGCGCTTTGGCCTCCAGGGACGTGGCTGCAAATGGTCCGCCTTGAATCCGGGATGAGAAGGGTCTGGATGACCAGGCTGGCCAGAAATAGGCCCGCGCGGGCGCGTGGGCTCAAGGAGGGGGACGCGGCCGGAGGTGAGTCATCCACAGCTCCTGGTGCCACCACTTCTAGAAACAGATGTTTCAGGGTCCTTTGGGAAGGCAGTTTCCAAAGAGGGCTTTTGACCTGCCGTCGTTTACCCAGGACAGAGAGGAGAGACACTCAGGGCTGCACTTGAGGTAGAGGGGAGGCAGGAAGGGGCAGAGCCCTCCTTCCCTCCTGGGGGCTGAGGGCCTGTGAGCCAGGCGGGGCCCTGGGGCAGAGGCTCCTTCCACAGCCACCTCGGAGCTCCCAACACAATTGAGAAAGGACCCCAAGGAAGAGGGGGACCTTACTGAGGATGTGCTTCTAAGGTTCCACATGGGGTCTCCGCAAGGGTCTTCACCACCCCCTCACCAGATCCCAGCATGTTGTCCAAGATGAATCTGGCCGAGGTCACCGCAGGACAGACCCACAGCCTGGAGGCCTCAGAGCAGAGGATCCCCACCCTCCCTGTGGGCAGCAGACCCAGCTGGAGCAGAGTTGAGGAGCCAGAGCCAGGCAGCCCGTCTCTCTGGGCCTTTTTCCTTGTTTGCATAAAAGGAGCAGCAAGAGGAAGTTTGGAGGATTCTAGAAGATTCTAGCCACAAGACCCTCTGTGCAGGGGCCGTGGAGCCTGACCCCTCAGGACTGTGCGCTCAGACTCTTTATCATCAGAGAGCAAGTCACCTCTTGGCACCCACTTTCCAGATACCTGTCCCTGGAACAAAAGAGATGATTCTGCCCCAAACAACCTGAAAACAGGTCAGCAGGGACAGGGATGCTGGGCAGCGCCCCTTCTGGAGCTTGACAGTCGAGAGAAAACTGCTTCTGGAGACATTCTCAGGACTGAACACAACAGTGTGTGGGGAACGCTCACCACTGACCCCAAGCTGGGGCCTGTGGGCCCAGGCCTTTGAGAGAGGATGGGCTCCTTTGCCCCCAAGTCCTCCTGGACATGTCAGAGGGTCCTAGGAGCCTGTGTTCTCATGGTAGAAACTGCCGTCAGGGGGCTGTCTACCCTGTTTCTGATGCTAGTGTTATCTTGCCCAGTGTGGACTCCCTGCAGTGTGGATTGGGTGGTCTATCGACTCAATGGACATGAGTTTGAGTAAGGTCTGGGAGTTGGTGAAGGACAGGAAAGCCTGGCGTGCTGCAGGCTGTGGGGTCGCAAAGAGTCGGACACGACTGAGCAACCACTGGCAGGGTACATTCTTCATAAACAAACCCTGACTCCCAGGGTGATGGCATTAGGAGTGGGGACGCGGCTAGGAAGACAATGGCCTGCCCCTAACTGGTTGACAGGGCATCGGGGCCCCAGCCAGGGCACTCTGTCACCGCAGCCCGTGCTAGAAAATGGGACAGTCTTGTGCCCCTCTGCCCTTGGTCCTGTCCCCTTGCCCCCGGCCTGGCTGCTATCCAAACAGCCGCTGCTTCTTGCCCTGTGACCATCTGCAGCTCTGCCCGGTGACAGAGGTTCTGCCGGGTCACCCCACACCTCTCTGCTGCCGCTGAGGCTCCCCAAGACTGAAGCTGCCTCGCCTCCAAGCCGCACACCCTCCCCATGTCCATCTGTCCCTCCCTAACTCCTGCCAGTCCACAGGCATCGCCCCTCCTCAGGGCCGCCTGCCCCTGCCCCTGCCCTGTGGAGTGGTCCTGGTAGCCTCTCCCTTTGACCCTTGTCCCAGGGTGTGGGACCCCACAGCCCCCATCAGCCATGCCCCTGAGGAAGGGGCTTGCGTCCAGGCCCCAGCCTCCCCGGAGCCCAGCCCCGAGCCAGGTCAATGCTTAGACAGCAGGGGGCCAACAGGCAATGAAGACAAAACAGACACGGCTATTTTTTTAGAATAGCAGTTACTCTTAGAAATTGAGAAGAGATGGGGCTTCCCTGGTGGTCCAGTGGTTAAGACTCTTCGCTTCCATTTCAAGGGGCTCAGGTTCCATCCCTGGTCAGGAAACTAAGATCCCACAAGCTACGTGGCGTGGCCAAAGGTAAAAATAAAGAAGAAGAAATAGAGGTGAGGATGGGTATTTTTATTAAGAAACACGGGTGAATGTACTAAAAAAAAAAAAATTGACATTGACATTATTTGGAATGTGAAGTTCAGTTCTGTGACCAGACCAGTCTGAGCTGCAAGATGCAGGCTGCTTCCCTCCCACCCGCTCCTACTGAGGGCCATGCCCCCACCACCCCAGGAGCATTCCGGCCTAAACGAGTCAGGAGTGATAAGCCCCCACTTTATTCCACATTCTCCTCCTTTACAGTCGTGGACACTTGAGCTTCATACACATTTTTACCACGAAGTACGAGTTTGCGACGGTCTGTGGGTTTCAGGGAGCCCTGCTCTCCTTCACGCCAACTTCTAAGACCATGGAGACTGATCCCAGCTGGAAACCTGACCCAGTGTGGGGAGGGTGGGGCGTGTGCAGGGGCTGAGTAGGTGGGGTGCCGCCAGGGCTCAGACCCACCCTCCAGGAAAGACTCACACTGTACTCCTCTGTGAGGCGGTCAGGGCTGGGGCCAGAATTCGGGGACGAGTCAGCCCAGCCCCCACTCTCAGGGAACTTGAGCCTTTATGGGGAGACAGACAAAGCCCGTACTGCAGACTGTGGCTAGTGCCATGAACAGAGCGAACAGGGGCTGAGATGAACAGAGCTTGGGGCACCTCCTTCAGTGTTCCAGCGAGGGTGCCTGCCCCTCACTGCCTGTCCACTCTCCATTCTCTCGGCCTCCCTTTTAACACGGCCCCAGTGTTGGTGGTGTGGCCGTGATTACAGCTCTCAAAAGGCTTCTCAGCTCCCCTTGCAACAGGGTTTGCCAATGCGATAGAAGCTGAGACTTCCAGAAAAGTTCTTTAAAGAGGGCAGCCTCCACTGAGAAATGCTCTCTTCCCTGTTCCGTTCTCTTTCTTCCTGCTTGGAATATGATTGTGATGGTTGGGGTTCCAGTGGCCATTTTGTGACATGAAGTGATCTTCCCAAATAGTATTTGGGAATCCAAAGTTTAAACAGAAGGTAAGTTCTAGAGCCAAGCACTGGACTTTTGATTCTAAAACCTATATTCTTCACCCCCTCCAAACCCTTTCCTTTCAACACACACACCTGAGATGGAAAATGTTTCAAGGGGAGCTTCTTGTGGGAAGGAAGAACCCTGTGAGTGCAGGGAATGTTTCTACTCATGTGAGTTCAGCTTCAGGCAGAAGGAGCAGACAGATCAGATTGCAGCAATTCTTGTTTTCCTGAGAGCTCTAAAATCAAACTCTCAGTTCTCCTCTGTGACTACAACCAGATAGAATTACATGGTGCCAGCAACTTATAAATAGAATGAAATAAATGGGGAGAAACGAGCAGATTAAGCCGCAAGCCACCAGGCAAAATCAGGAGGAGGAAGTTGCTTGGCTGCTTTTTCGCGCATCCCGCGACACCAAGGCTGGAGTGCTCCACCTCTGCATCTGCGGCGTGGTCCGCCGTGCAGCTCTGGCTCCAGCCCCCTCTCATGTCAGCAGAACCTTAGGTGACAGTGTGGAATGCGGGGCTCGTCTGCACTCCTGGGTCTGCTGAGGCCCCTGAGTCAGAGAGTGAGACACACCTCAGGAGACACATGTTCAGCACGATAGTCTACGTTTGGTGGCTCCACATTCCTGCAGGTGAGGGTCCCACGGAGAGCAGCCCCAGGCAGATTCCAAGGCAAGCAGGGTGGGGGAACACCGGCTCCAGGGCCAGGTCAGCCCAGGGATGATTCCTCTTCCAGCATCTTCACCAGGAATCAGATGCTCACTTTGCAAACACGCCCAAAGTCCAACGTCCACATGAAACAAACTGAAGAGTAGACAAGATTAAAAGTAAGATAGGCAGTGCTTTGTCTCAGAAGCTGCCAAACTCCTGGGATGTGCAGGAGGGGCACAGCTGAGACCTGCTCTTGATAGTGGTGCCGCCACACAGCAGGCGATGCTGAAACGCGTCAGCTGGGATGGCAGGAGATGTGCTGAGGGGCAGGAGCAGCTCAGCCTCCCTGCGACACCCCCCGCCCCCCACCTAAGCTCTGCCCAGAGAGACGTCTGCTAAGGCGAGTCTCGAGGAGCCCAGCCTGCGTCTCTGGCCTGCGAGTTTTCTTTTTTTCCTTCATGGAAGAATGAGGACTATTTTCCTCTCCCTTTTCCCTTCTTTTTCGTTTTTGCTCTGTGAGCTTCTAAGCATGACAGAGAGCCTTCCTCGTGGAAGCCTTGGACACGGGTGCCAGGAAGATGTTCAGATACCCATGTGCAGTGACGCCTGTCCTGGCCCTTGCTGTCTGCATTTTATTATTATTATTATCACATTTTAAATTTTGAGACGTGGTAGATTGACATGCAGTTGTAAGAAATAATACAGACTGTGCTTTTACTCCGCTCCCCCCGTGGTGACACGCTGCAAACGGCAGAGCCCCGTCACACCAGGATGGTGACATGGATACAGACACAGAGCCTCCCGTCCCCACGAGCTCCCTCCCGCTGCCCTCATCTCTCCACTCCCAACCCTCCAGCCCCACCAGCTGCCAACCTGTCCTCTCTTTCCGCAGTTTCGTCATTTGAAGGAGGTTCTCTGAAAGGAATCGCATGTATGTAACCTTTGGGGCTCGGCTTTTGCTTCCTCAGCTTAATTTTCTGGAGATTCGTCCAGGGGACCATCTTTGCCAACAGTCTGTTCCTTTTTGTCACCAGCGTCTTTTGAATGTCCCATCTGTGTTTGGGGACACGCCAGGACAACACCTCTGTTTAGTGGCCGAGCCCTGGGTCTGGCTGCGCAGCTGTCATTGGAACAGAGCGCTTCGCCCCATGAGACCTCGTCTCATGGTGGGTCTAGCCCCTGGAGTCTCCTACTGGGCACCTTTCTCCTTTCTCTGCCATTCATCCCTCCCCTTGCACACTCACAGATATACACACTTGCACACCCAGGCTCACCATCACACTCACCCATATTTGCACTCTCACACTCACAAGCCCACATTTGGGGTCTGAGTTCACTTTCTGGGAGTTTTATGCTCAAGAATGAGCGTGAGATCAGGAAAAAGAAAGCTGGCAGTCTGCCTGCTGTTTAACTGCTTCATTATCGTTCTTATGCTGCCCTGTGAGGCATCCGTTTGGTTTTTGTTTCATTTTTATTTTACCTCTTAGGAAGTGAAACCAATGACGCTGGGCAGCCATCTGATGGCAGGAGGCACCACCCTTACCCTCCTCCAGTGGGGCTGGGATGACTGCAGGCCTCTCCCCAACCACCCTGGGGGTCCAGACCCCACCGCAGGGTCCTCTCATCCTGCCCCTCCCGTCCCACTAGGCCCAAGGCGTTGCCAGGTCACTCCAGATTAGATGCACAAAGGACAAGAACCCCCAGATGCTGCGGTGGGGGCAGGGGGCTGGCCTGGGTCCCCCAAGGTCAGGAGAGGGCCCAGGGATCCTGCGGGCAGGGCCAGCCAGGCAGGAGAGCCTTGCTCACTCAAGCAAAAGTGTAAGTGGGTGCCCAAAACTCAGCAGCGGGATAAACAATATTTTAATAAATCAAAATGGATGCCCACTCCTGAAATTAACAATAAACAAAATATCAAAAGTTTAAGTAGGACATCTCAGTGGGGCAGTGGCTAAGAATCCGCCTGCCAATGCAGGGGACGTGGGTTCAATCTCTGGTCCGGGAGAATCCCACATGCTGAGGGACAACTAAGCCCCTGAACCACAGCTACTGAGCCTGCGCTCTAGAGCCCCGGAGCCGCGCCTGCGGGAGCCCCTGCACCCTACAGCCTGTGTGCTGAAACAGAGGAGCCGCCCCAGGGAGCGGCCCACGCACCCCAGCGAGGAGGAGTCCCCGTTTGTTGCAACTTGAGAAAAGCCCCTGCAGCAACGAAGATGCAGCCCAGCCGAAAGTAAATTAATTTTTAAATTTTTAAATAAAAGCAGAGTCTGGCCCTAGCTTCACCAAACTTTTCATTCACCTCTCCCGACCCCAGCCCCACTCATGGGCAGCTTGACCCCCAAAGCAGAAGAGGAAGGGTGGCTCAGGGGCCCGCATGTGGCTCAGGGCTGTCTGGGCTTTGCAGCTGGTCAGGTCCTCCTGTCACCCACGTGGCAGAAGGCTTTGAGAAATGAGCTGGGGTCGTCCCCTGGAGTCCTACAGCCGTTGCTCTGGGCATCACCAACACAGATGCACATGTGTGCACACACACACACATTCACATCCACACCTGAACACGCGTGCTCAACAGCCGGCCTCCAGGGAGCATGTGGGCCATGCTCACTGGCTGTGGGCTGGAGCAGTGGCTGCCGAGTCCTCATTAGCCAGAGCAGATTTTTTAATCCGGGTCAAAAGTCATCTAGTCTAGAACTGATGGAGGCCCAGGCCGCACATGGGGCTTAGTCAGTGACGCTCTCTGACTCAGGTGTCAGCTCTGCCTGGGCACTGACCTTCCAGCAGGGACACTTCTATGTGTGTGTGTGTGCACGTGTAGGTGTGCGCTCAGCGTCTACTTCCCTGGCTGGACGTGATGCCCACAGCGCACAGCCTCTCATGCCACCCACCCCTCCACTCTGCAGCACAGAGTCTCTCACTCTGCTGGAGTGAGGGAAGGCATGACGTGGGCAGGGGGTCAGTGGGGGTGTGCCTTTCTGTGCAGTCCTTCCTGTGAAGCCCCCACGTTGCAGGGGGGACTGTGGTCTACTGCCGGCTCCGCAAGACCTCCCGTCGACCTTGTGGCTCTTCAGGGCTAGGGGGAAGGCAGGTGGGCTCGGGGCCAGAGGTGCGATTCCCACTGGCACAGACAGCACCACCCGCACTGGCTGGGCTGGGAGCCCCATCTCGAGGCGGGAGCAAGGCAGAGGCAGGGCTCTGTCCTTGCTCCCCTCGCAGCCGCGATCCTCCGGGCCTGACCCGACCCGTCATGCACATTCATCACCACTCTCTTCTCGCAGCGTCCAGCTCCGTCCACCCCGCTGTTTATAGTTGACTGTTTTGGAGACACAAATGGCCACTGTGGCTTGGCCTTTAAAATCCACCGAAGACACTGGGCTGAAACGTTTGCCGGCAGACTTGGAGTCTGGAGGGAGGGCAGTACAACTGTCTCTCTTCAGCGCTGAGCGTCCTTTCACATCCCAAGAGGCTTCTCCAAAAACACAGCACATTTTAAATAAACCACCTGCTCCTCCTTCTCCTAACCCACCATCCATGGAAGAGAAGTGTCTCTTCCATTTGTGGGTTTAGGAAGGTCCCGGCTATTCCCACGTGGCCCGAGTTTCCCAATTTCACAGCCTCTCCTTTGTCCTTGGAGGGCAACCTCTGTTCAGCACAAGCAGAGTGAAAAAAAAATGATTAAAAACCTTATCCACAACTTATCCATTATCCACAACTACTCTGGGCCCATGTGCCTCTAAGTACTTCACACGCTTCAGTTCACTGAATCCTCAGATGACCCTGAGCCGGCGCGTTGCCAATTCCCAGGTGAGAGACGGGAAACAGGGCTGGCTGTCAGTGCACTGCATCCCGAAGCTGCTCTGGGCTTGATGGTCCTGAGGTCCCTGGGGCCTGAGCCCTGCCTGTCCCCTCATTGCTCATTTAGGAGGCATTGGGGGCTGTGGGCTTCTGACCAGGTGAGTGTGTGAAGTGTGGGGGGTGAGGTGGGGAAGACCCGGTGTCCTGGGGGCTGCTCACCAGGGACGCTTTCATGAGCCTCCAGCCAAGCCATCCTAAGTGCCCACAAGACTGTCCCAGAGGCAGAGAGGGTCTCTGGGAGAGCCAGCTCACCTGGCCTCTCAGCCGGCCCCTCACCCCAGGGTGAGGGCCCCCCCCATCAGCGGGTCTCCCCCTCCCGTTGGGTTGCCGTGGCTGCCGGATGCTGCCCCCACCTGCACTACTGGGTGGATCAGGCTGCCATCAGCCTGCTGAGCAGCTGGGCAGGTGGCGGGAGGGAAGCGTGGCTGCCGGAGGCTCTCTAGCCCAAGGAAGTACTGAGCGGACCTCCCGAGGCTCATGCCCCAGGCCTGCGGGGCCAGCCCCCAAGAAGCACAGGGAGACAGGCACCCTCGCCTGAGCCGGGCGTCGGCCTGTCTGCCTCCTGGAGACCATCACCCAGCCCTCTCCAGGAAGGAGCTGGCAGATACCCAGGCAGGAGACAGCAAGAGGGAAAGTCCAGTGAGATGCAAGTCGGATGAGGACGGCAGAGCCTCAGTGCTGGCCGGGGAGCAGGGGCTACCTCCTCCCTCCAGAACAGACGGGCCAGCTTTCCTATACACACACACACGCCCATGCACATACACGCCACACCACACACACACACACATTCACTCACATTCACTCACATGCATACACTCACAGCACACACACACACACATTCACTCACATGCACATACTCACAGCACACACACACACACACACTCACTCACATGCATACACTCACAGCACACACACACACACACACATTCACTCACATGCACATACTCACAGCACACACACACACACACATTCACTCACATGCATACACTCACAGCACACACACACACAGATTCACTCACATACACATACTCATAGCACACACACACACACACACATTCACTCACATGCATACACTCACAGCACACACACACACACACACACATATTCACTCACATGCATACACTCACAGCACACACACACACACACAGACACATTCACTCACATGCACATACTCACAGCACACACACACACACACACATTCACTCACATGCATACACTCACAGCACACACACACACACACTCACTCACATGCACATACTCACAGCACACACACACACACACACATTCACTCACATGCATACACTCACAGCACACACACACACATTCACTCACATGCATACACTCACAGCACACACACACACATTCACTCACATGCATACACTCACAGCACACACACACACACGCATTCACTCACATGCATACACTCACAGCACACACACACGCACACATTCACTCACACGCATACACTCACAGCACACACACACACACACACATTCACTCACATGCATATACTCACAGCACACACACACACACACATTCACTCACAGCACACACACACACATTCCCTCACATGCATACACTCACAGCACACACACACCCCAGGTCCACACATGTGTACATACACGCAACAGACACACACACACTTGCATGCGCTCCCCTGCCCTGAGCTGTGCGGGCCTGTGGACCCACGCCCGCTATGAACACGAGAGTGCATTCGGACGTGGGTAGCGCCCCGCCCCCGCCGTGGTCACACTGAGGACCTGGGACAGCAGCCCGGAGTCTGATAGGCCCTAGGGGGCCCCAAGCTGAGACGCTGATCACACACACACACACAACCGGTGCTGGTCCAGTGAGAATGTGTCCCAGAGGTTCGTGGCAGTGCAGTCGGGGGTGTGGGCAGCCCAGGCCATCCAGGGGACTTCCCAGGTGGGGAAGGGGATCCACGTGGCCATGAGCCATGGAGAAAGGGATGTCCCCACCGCACAGGGGAAGCCTCACAGTCAGTGTGGGAGTTAACGAAAGGGGGATGAAGTACCCGCACAATGACGTATACGTGGACCCAACAGGCGGCCCTGCAGCAGAGGACCCACCGGCAAAGTCCAGGAGTGGACAACTGAGGTCAGAGAGAAAGAAAGGGATGGAAGAGGGGCTCTGGGTGAAGAGGTGTAGGCATTTCAATCTAAAACCGAACAGGCAAGTCTGGCGGCTCTGCAGTGGTTAAACGGAGTTTAAATAGGATTGAAAAGAGGTGTTGTTCAGGACTTCCCTGGAGGCTCAGTGGTAAAGAACCTGCCTGCCAGTGCGGGAGACACAGGCTCCCTTCCTGGTCCAGGAAGACCCCACATGCTGCGGAGTATCTAGGCTCCCGCTCCAGCCGCTGAGCCTGCGCTCAGAGCCTGTGCTCCATGACAGGAGGAGGCACTGCAGAGAGAAGCCCGCACATCCCAGCTAGAGAGGAGCCCCCTCCCCGCAGCCAGAGAAAAGACTGCGAGCGACAAAGAGGCAGCAGAGCCAAAATAAATATCTTCAAAAACTGCGTCAATAATCTAAAACAACAGATGTTCAACCAAAAACCTGTCCTCCCAGGAGAGGGACGAAGATGGACCTGCTCCCACGACCATGCTGAAATCACAGCTATTCACAGAGCAACTATTGGTGAGAGAGGCTGGAAGCTGAGCAGGAAATACCCAGAGTAACACACCCACGGAGATAAGAGTAGCTTAGTGGGTGTCAGGGGCTGAGGCTGGGGTGGGGTGATAGGCTCCTTTGGGGTGACAGAATGTTCCAGAACTAGGCAAAGCAGAGGGTTGCACCAGCCCGGGGATGTACAAAATGCTGCTGACAGTACATGTCATGTGATGTGTGTTTCACTGCAGTAAAAACTGCTTAAAACAAGAGCCAGACCAGAGTAAACTATTGGCTCTAAGGAAGAAAGCACACTTGGGCCATGACCTGTTCAAACACACAGGCGGTGATAACTGTGATGAAACCAAGTTTGTAGGTGAAGGCAGGACAAGAAACATTAATCATGAGATCCTCTCTGTGTGTTTGGGCCTCTGCCTCACACATGAACCTGACCTCCTTCAAGGTGGGAAGTCCTGCACCCCACAAAGATGGATTCATTCTCTCCCTTCTGATGCTGGCGATGATGCTTCTTAGAGAAATGACTGTAGAAGGTCACAGTGGCCGGCTACGCTCTGCGTACATGCTACCCGGACTCTCCACCCCTGGTGACCTTGAAGTCAAATGCCAGACCCTCATTTTGATGGCTAATCCTTTGTCTCAAAAACATCCCTGAGCATACTTTCAACTCCTAGCAGGTGGTCAGTGCTCAGAATTTCTGAGAATCTGCTTCCCGGGTTAGACTCCTCAGTTTGGAGTAAAATTCCCTGTTTGATTCTTCCCATGGCCGTGAACTGAATTTTCTTGGCCCATCATGAGAAGCTGGGATGGTGGTTACCTGTGTGGCTGGGTGTGGCGTGTGGGGGGTTCTCGGGGCAGAACGGGGGGAGCTTCCGGTACTGCTGTCTGGCCTGGGTGGGCTCCCCTCATAAGCACATTTTTCATGGTTTCTACATCTGGTTTCTAGGACTACATGCTTTTGGATGTGACCTGATGGCTGTGAGCCTTATACAGGGCAGCTGCTTGTCCCCTCCAACACACACCTGCCGCCCCTCACCTGCTCCCACCCCATGGTTTCCCTGAGGGCTTGCTCATCTATGGGTGCCTCTACGCATCTGTGTAACCCCCAGAGGAACAGCCAGCTGGCTCCTCTGAGCCCACAGACGCCGTTGGAAACAGGAGGAGGCAGGGCCAGCCCCTGCTCCCAGCCTCCTGTGTCCATGGGCGCTTGCGGGCAGAGACAGCAGGAAGCTGGCCAGTGAGGAACCAGCAGGGGTGGGGCGGTCCTTCAGAGAGACGCCTGTCCTGAGCTGAGGACACAGGCAGGGGGACAGGCTGAGGGGGGAACACTGGTCCATGCCCAGAGCCTGGCCAGTTCCTCAGCACCCCTGCCCCGGGCTCCCACGTGGGTGTCGAGGTGGGAGGGCGGTCAGTGGAAGGGCCAGGGTGACTGGTGGCTGTGGAGGCCGTGACCGTGGTGCTAATACTGAGGGTGGGGTGACCTTGGTGAGCCGAGGAGGGAGCTAAGATGATTAAACATGAATGTGCACATCCTTCTCTCCAGGTTAGGTCTGGAGGTGGCTGCTTGCCATGGTAGGTCCCTGTCACCCAGGGGACCCATCTGACCCATATCCCAGAAGGGCCTCCTGTGTAGACAGTGGGTTCGTAAGCAAGCAAGGGGCCGGCCCCACACAGGACATGGACTTTTTCATCTAGATTTAGGCTTTCTGTGTATAAGCCAGCACAGGATGATTTAAATCAAAATTATTTTAATTTTATAACATAATATAACCAATTGATCTACTTTGTTTTCATGTAAATGCTTGGCTTTTTAAACACATCCCATTTCCAAAGGTGTCAATAAAAGAGAAACCATGAAAATGATGTTTTCCAAAGCTTTCTTTTACTTCTCATGGAGAAGCAGGTAACATGTCAAACAGATGAAAGAAGAAAGAAGCATACAATAAACCCCGATGACCTTGGTGTTTTCCCACTTGAACACTGCATGTGTCCTTCCCATAAGGATGCTCTCGACCTTCTCTGGTCAGCCTCGAGGTCAGGAGACACGGGGGCGGGTGGTGTCCAGCCTTTGCTCCCACTCAAGTCCTCTGGGGTCCTGTGATGTCCTTGGGATCAAATCGGGTTCCCTGAGATCGTCACTCTTCCAGCATAGTCCCAGCAGCGTCGGCGTTTTCCTAGTGTGTTTACTGGCTTCATAGATTTGATCTATAGACAGAGACCAGCTGGTGTCTCCATTCTGCTTCTGTAGCACCCCATCCCCAACCCCACTTCTTTTCCTATAGAGTTTCTGTAAAACCAGGCTGCTTGTCCTGTGGCGTTTTCCCTGGACTAAAGGACACATTTCTATTAACAGGTGTCTGCTCTGCAGACCTAATCCATCCTGGATTCCTCTTCTTTCTTTCTAGACTTCCTTGCAGGCAGGGGTAGGGTCTCTGCCAGGAGGCATTATGGCTACTTGTTTCTCCTTTGTGATGTCACACCCATTGGTATCCATCCCCCATACCCCTTAATTCATCAGGGGCTGCACGATCCTTGGGTTCTATCCTCCTGTCTTTGTCTAACTCTCCGTAGTCATCTCTTGACTGCCCTCGGGCAGGGGAGTGTCTGGGGGTCTGGACAGGAAGGGTGAGGTTGGCGTGGAATCCTCAGTGGGCCCCCAGTTCAGTTCAGTTCAGTCACTCCTGATTCCATAGATTGCAGCATGCCAGGTTTCCCTGTCCATCACCATCTCCCAGAGCTTCCTCAAACTCATGTCCATCGAGTCACTGATGCCATCCAACCATCTCATCCTCTGTCGTCCCCTTCTCCTCCTGATTTCTATCTTTCTCAGCATCAGAATTTTTCCTAATGAGTCAGTTCTTTGCATCAGGTGGCCAAAGGATTGGAGCTTCGGCTTCAGCATCAGTCCTTCCAATGAATATTCAGGACTGATTTCATTTAGGATTGACTGGTTTGATCTAGTTGCAGTCCAAGGGACTCTCAAGAGCCTTCTCCAACACCACAGTTCAAAAGTATCAATTCTTCAGCACTCAGCTTTCTTTATAGTCCAACTCTCACATCCATGCATGACTACTGGAAAAACCATAGCTTTGACTAGATAGACCTTTGTTGACAAAGTAATGTCTCTGTTTTGTAATATGCTGTCTAGGTTAGTCATAGCTTTTCTTCCAAGGAGCAAGTGTCTTTTAATTTCATGGCTGCAGTCACCATCTGCAGTGATTCTGGAGTCCAAGGAAATAAAGTCTCTCACTATTTCCATTGTTTCCCCATCTATTTGCCCTGAAGTGATGGGACAGCACCCTTATGGCAGAAAGTGAAGAGGAACTAAAAAGCCTCTTGATGAAAGTGAAAGTGGAGAGTGAAAAAGTTGGCTTAAAGCTCAACATTCAGAAAACGAAGATCATGGCATCTGGTCCCATCACTTCATGGGAAATAGATGGGGAAACAGTGGAAACAGTGTCAGACTTTATTTTGGGGGGCTCCAAAATCACTGCAGATGGTGACTGCAGCCATGAAATTAAAAGACGCTTACTCCTTGGAAGAAAAGTTATGACCAACCTAGATAGTATATTCAAAAGCAGAGACATTACTTGGCCAACAAAGGTCCGTCTAGTCAAGGCTATGGTTCTTCCTGTGGTCATGTATGGATGTGAGAGTTGGACTGTGAAGAAAGCTGAGCGCCGAAGAATTGATGCTTTTGAACTGTGGTGTTGGAGGAGACTCTTGAGAGTCCCTTGGACTGCAAGGAGATTCAACCAGTCCATTCTGAAGGAGATCAGTCCTGGGATTTCTTTGGAGGGAATGATGCTAAAGCTGAAACTCCAGTACTTTGGCCACCTCATGCGAAGAGTTGACTCATTGGAAAAGACTCTGATGCTGGGAGGGATTGGGGGCAGGAGGAGAAGGGGACGACTGAGGATGAGATGGCTGGACGGCATCACTGACTCGATGGACGTGAGTCTGAGTGAACTCTGGGAGTTGGTGATGGACAGGGAGGCCTGGTGTGCTGCGATTCATGGGGTCGCAAAGAGTCGGACACGACTGAGTGACTGAACTGAACTGAACTGATGGGACGGGATGCCATGATCTTCATTTTTTGAATGTTGAGTTTTAAGCCAGCTTTTTCACTCCTCTTTCACTTTCATCAATAGGCTTTTTAGTTCCTCTTAGTTTTCTGCCATAAGGGTAGTGTCATCTGCGTACCTGAGATTATTGATATTTTCCCCAGCAATCCTGATAACAGCTTGTGCTTCATTCAGCCCAGTATTTGGCATGATGCATAGAAGTTAAATAAGCAGGGTGAAAATATACAGCCTTGACATACTGCTTTCCCAAGCTGGAAACAGTCCATTGTTCCATGTCCGGTTTGAACTGTTCCTTCTTGACCTGCATACAGATTTCTCAGGAGGCAGTCCATCTCTTGAAGAATTTTCCACAGTTTGTTGTGATCCACACAGTCAAAGGCTTTAGCATAGTCAATGAAGTAGATGTTTTCTGGAATTCTCTTGCTTTTTCTATGATCCAACAAATGTTGGCAATTTGATCTCTGGTTCTTCTGCCTTTTCTAAATCCAGCTTGAACGTCTGGAAGTTCTCGGTTTATGTACTATTGAAGTCTAGCTTGGAGAATTTTGAGCATTACTTTGCTAGCATGTGATATGAGTGCAATTGTGAAGTAGTTTGAACATTATTTGGCATTGCCTTTCTTTGGGATTGGAGTGAAAACTGACCTTTCCCAGTCCTGTGGCCGCTGCTGAGTTTCAGCCCCATCCAAAGCCCACAGGTGTGTTTGCACAGCCCCGTCCACAGAGCTCACGTCTGACCTGTTAACCCAATGGCAGCTTCCATCCTGGTGGATCTTCTCCATCACCTCCCACCTTGTGCCATCAAGAGCTGGGTGAGTTAGTGACATGGCACCAAGAGCGGAAGGACGCTGACACTACACTGGGGTCAGAGTTTGCACGCTGGGCATGACCTCAGGCTCAGCGTGACAAAAATGGAGGGAGAACGAGTGGCAGGGCTGGGCAGGCTGAGGGACCGTCCCCTCCCCGCTCTCCTTGCTGTGCTGACTTTGACACAAAGCTAGTGTCTGGCCCCATTTCATCTCATGCTGCCTATGCTGGGACACGGCTGTTGGGGGCTTTTGAAAAGCAGGGAGACTCTCCCCTCCTTCTACCTCATGCAAACACTGGCTGGTGTTTGGAAATAAAATCTGAGCTTGGCAGAGATTCAAACAGGGCATGCATTTCACAAGAGGCCTTGTGGTCTGGGGACACATGAGTTTCACAAAATAAACTGGCTTCTGTTTTCTGTTAGAATCTACAAGTGTCCATCTGGTCCCTACCATGAAGGAAAAAAACAATCCTCAGAAGGATGTTGAGAAATACTTTAAGATTATCAATTGTTTTCAAATTTCCTGCCAGGGCAGGAGAGACCCTCTCTCTCTTATTAAGGCTTGGTTACTGCACACCTCTGGGCACACTCCTTAGACACCAACAGCTGCCACCAGCTGAATGTGTCCCCCCCCTCCCAATTCATGTGTTGACATCCTGACTCCCAGCATTTCAGAGTGTGACTCTGTGGAAAGAGGCGACTGAGGTCAGATGAGGTCACCAGGGTGGGTGTTGACTCCAGATGAGTGTATCCTTATGAGAAGGAGGTCAGGACATGGACAGGTACAGAGGGATGGCCTCATGAGGAACCAGCCCTGCACACACCATGGTCTTGGATGTCCAGCCTCCAGGCCATGAGAAGATAAATTCCTGTCATCTGAGCCCCTGTCTGTGGTACTCATTAAGGTGGCCCCATGACTGCCCTCCTGTTACCACCCACCTCACCCTCCCGCCCTCTAGCCTCCTTGCTGTTCCACCAGCAGGCACACTCCCCATCAGGGTCTCTGCTCCTAATATCCACTCGACTCCTGGCTTTGCCCAAAGGCGACCTCAGAAGACCACCCTTTGCCCTCCACACCTGATCCTTCTCCCTCTACTGCCTCCAGACCCGTGGTCTCTGCCTCTAGAGTGTGATTCCGTGAGGACAGAGTCTGGCTGTAAGAGGAGCCCCATCTGGGGAGCCCACAGCTGTGATACCAGGATCCCTGGGGGCAGGGGGGCTGACTCCACTGCTGAAGCCTGGGTGGTCACTTGGGCCACTGGGTTCATGTCCTGTTTGAAATTCTGAATGATTATAAAGAGGGGCTGTAATCATTCACAATCTGCCCTACAGATTCATTCTTTAGACAGGATCCTGCAAACTGTGGGCCTTGGGGACCACCCCACCACATTCTAGACTCGTAGGCTCCCAGAACCTTGAATGTTCTCATCAAGGTTGTACCCCAACTCCACGGTCAATGTTGGATTTGGGGGCCTCCCCCAGCCAGCTGGCCTGGCCTCAGGACAGTCCAACTCTGTAGCTGCCCTGCTCCAAGGCTCCCATGGAGCCAGGTGGGAGCAGGTCCCCAGCCAAACCAACGAGCAGCCACTCCTTCCCCGTCCAGCCCGCCTCCCTCCCTTCTCCCATCAGTCACACAGATGAGAAACCACCCCCAGCCATCAGTGTCCCCCAGACCCCCTACAGACAAACTTGGGGTCCACATTCCCCTGGGCTGCGTGTGCCCAAGTTCATGCAGAAGCGGGCGCTTTCACAGCTCCCAGAGACCTGGGTGCACTCCCTCACTGCCTCAGGGACCCATCTGGCCTGAAGCTGGCTTCTGGCCAAGAGCCTTTTCTCCAGAGTCAGCTCACTGCCTCCTTCCTGGAACCTTCTGGAACGTGCTCAGACTCCACAGGGTCATTACTCGGAGGGAGGAAGGCAGGAACTTTGCTCTTATCTAGACAGAAATGCATGAATGTCACCAGGACTTTCTGAAAAGGAATTCTTTGAAAAGGAAAAATTACAACAAAATACTAAAATCTCACCAAGCCTCTCAGCTGCTTCCAGCCAGGAGAGGAAAACGCTCATGTCAACCAGGCAGGAGCTTGGCCGAGAAGGAGCAGGTCCCTAACTGATCACAGTCACTGCGCTGCCCACACGGTGAGGTGGTTGAGTCAGAAAACCTACCTGAGTCCTGGACCGGGGGCTTCGGGAGAGGGAGGGGTGGTCAGGCGTGAGGTGTCCTCAATGGCGCTCGGCTGCAGAGCCGAGGGCCGACTGCACTGCGTTTCTTTGCTTTGTCGAGTCCCGGCCCTTAGGGAGGGAGCCGGCAGGTGTTCTTCACTCCGCCCGCTCGATGCCTCCATCACCGCCGTGGCCCCAGAGGCTCTGAGGCCTGTGGGCATCAGGGTGAGGCCCTGCCTCTGGCCAGCGGAGGGTCAGGGCAGCGTGAGACTCGGGGCCTGGGCTGCGAGCTCGAGGCCTTCCCCAGTGCGGGGCCGTCAAAGGGATGGGAACCCTGGTATGAGGGGACACCAACCACACAAGTCTGAGGACAAAGAACTTGACCGTTGGTGACCTCACCTGAGGCCAGACAATTCCCAGAATCCTCAGGAGCAAGCCTGGGCACCCCTCCCCTGTATAAGCCCGCGTGTGTCTAGGTTCTGGAGTCAACGCATTCTGAATCCAAAAGCCCCCCATTTCTGAAATTGAACCACATCTTCAATTCACATCAAGGTAGAATTTACTTAGTTATTAAAAGGACAGGGGCACTGCCCTGGTGGCCCAGTGGTTAGGACTCCGCACTTCCATCGCAGGAGCCGTGGGTTCACTCCCTGGTTGGGGAACTAAGATCCTGCATGCCACGTGGCATGCCACCAGCCCTCCACCAAAAAGTAAAAGAACAGACACAGACTGCGATGCCAAAAGCCCAAAGCACAAACCCCTTGGCCTGAGAGCAGCTGAGGCCACGCTCCCTGGGGAAAGGGGCTGGAGGCAGAGGCCCAGACTTTGGACTGGGGTCCCGGTGAATCTGCTTGGCGCCAAGTCGAAGGAGCTGTGAGAAAGTGAGAGCCGGTTGGGCTGACCTGCAAGGCTCGTTTCCTTAGAAACCGTGTAGCTGAGAGAAGTGCAGCCAAGCTGAGTGCCCTGGGCACAGAGAGCCGCACGCCGATGGCTGCAGCAGACTTAGGGTTTATTGCAGGCGCCAAGCCAGCGAGGGGAGACAAGCCAGGATCCACTTCCACCGGGTCTCTGGGTTGGGGGATGTGTTTAGGGGAAAAGCAGAGCAGCTGGGGTGAATCATTGTCTTGAGACCTTTCTGAGACGTGGTTTCAGGAGGCAGGACGTTTCAGGTGGTCCATGGCTCAGGGGTTCTGTGCGCTCATCTTGCCCTGGAGAAGCTGCCTTGATGTGTACATTAAAGACCATGTTACAGTAGCAATTTAAGTACCTGCACGATGTTATCGCCAAGAGTATTCTCAGTCACCTGACTGGCTGACTAGGGTAGTTAGTGCAGGATTGCGGTCAGAGGGGACAGGAAGGGGGTGAAGTTTTGGATGAAAGGTGAATCATAAACTCAGTATGGGAACTTGGCTTTAGGGGACAGGGTTCCAGAAGAGGAACCAGGCCTGGAGGGTGAGGAGCCTGCTCTGGGGGCCTGTGCATGGACTGGGGCTCACGGAGCGCTTAGGAGAGAGCAAGAGCAGGACATTCTGTCCTCACAGTGGGAGGGCTGTCAAGGTGGGCACCAGCCAGCCAGTCCCCCACCCCCTCCCTGAAGGGACTTGCCCCAAGGCAAGGCCCAGGCTGCTCAAGTGCCGGGAAGCACGCAGGGCACCTCCCCAGCACTGCGGTGTTCTCTAATCCTTTCACTCTCTGGCAAAGCTCCCAGGGCAAGCAGCTGTCCAGGGGCAGGAATCTTCTGCTCCTGGGTCAAGCTCTGAGGGGAAGACTCAGGAGAGAAAGAGGACATGGGGCCTATGGCATTGGATCTCAGGTGACCCAGGACACTACCCTGGTCACAACCTCCTCCCCACCGCCCCGGGGTGTCCACACCTGCAGATACCCTCCCCCGAGCATGGTGGGCCTGACCTCATCAGATGAACTGGTGCTCAGGATGAAGTCAGAGGGATTCAGAATGTGAGGCTTTCTCCTGCCGGCTGCCAGTACATGGCCGGGAACCACGGGCCCACAGTCGGGAGCTGTGGGTGCGTGGCCAGGAGATATGGGCAGTGGAGGAGCTCAGAGCCAGTCCGGCTGACAGCCAGCAAGGAAATGGGAAGGAACCTCAACCTCGATCTTGGGTGCAAAGGATTGAATTCTGCCAGCAAGAAGCGAGCTAGACAGGGCTTGGCAGCGCGGAGACCCCGGACCTACGAGGCTGCTTTCATGCCACACTCGCAGTAATTCATGAGGGAGCATGGCTGTCTCGCGCAGGACTGAGTAAACATTTAGGCAGGAAAAGGGCAAGGGGACAGGGCAGGAAACAGGCAGGAGGGGAGGCTGTGGAGCGGGGTGGGGAGCCAGGCTGCCAGGGCACCTCAAAGCCTGGGGTGCAGCTAGGGAGCACAGCCCCCCAAAACACCGAACATCAAACCTGGAAATCACATAGCTTAGACCCCCCCCCCAAGTGAGGTGGAGGAGGGGAAAGGGGGATCTAGGTCACCAGGTGGCAGGCGGGTGCCGCAGAGCCAAGGCCCTGGGGGCGGGGTGGCCACTTCGCCCGAGAACCACTGTGCAGACCACCCACCTCCCATCCTCGGTGTGGCCTGGTGACCCGGCGCTGGAGCAGTTGCGCCACACTGACTAGCGTGACCGCCTCCTGGGAAAGGAGGACAGAGGTAAAGCTGATTTCCATCACCTCCCCGCCAGGACTGGCCACAGTCCGCGAATCAGGGACGCTCTGTGAAGTCACCTGAGATCAGCAGCCCCACCCCGGTGCAGAGGACACAGGCCCAGAGCAGATGGGGACACTCCAGGGCAGACTAGGACCCAGGCTTGGCTGCTGGCAGGTCTGTCCCCAAGCCCATTCCATCCCACTGCAGCGGGGGTGGGGGCGGGGCGGGGGGGGGGTGTGTGTGTCCCAAACCGCTCTGGCTGGTCCCTCCCCCATGACATGCAGACCCCTCCTCATCCCCTCCCCCCGCAGCCTTTAGACTCGCTCGGGCCAGAGCTCCCCACTGCTCGCTGCTCCTGTTACAGTATTACTTTGCCTGGCTCCAGCTACAACAGAGGGAGTTTTGGGAGAGTTTGACGAGCAAGCCATGGGCTGATGTAAGCACTTTAAGAACTCTGGGCTGTTGTTTTGGACCCTCCTTAGCAGGCCGGGAGAAGACTTCAATCCGGGTGAACCAGGGTGGGAGCTGAGAACCCACACGGCTGCCACCCTTGCCTAGAAGGACAAAGTTCCAGGTGGGCCCACATGTACTGACACACAAAGGGGCTCCCGGAGACACCACTAGTGAACATTCTCCAAAGCCTCTCCAGTCTCCCGGGAAGAGAACCATTAAATTGGAGCTCTTATAACCACAAAGCTGTAAAACACACTTGCCACCTGAAACTCTCAGGTCACGCAGACACAGGGCTGTTTGTTCTAGACCCTGGCTGCTCCAGAAAACTGTAAGTGAACTTCCTAGCCTGGTGATCAATAACAACCACTGGCCCCAAAGCCTCCCCAAGGGTAAGAGCACAGGGTTCCTTTGGGGGTCAATGAAGAAGTCCTGAGGGGCTGAGGTGATGATGTGCAACCTTATGAATATACTAAGGACTGCTGGATTGCACCCTTTAACCGGGTGGACTGAATGGCTATAAAAAAAGTGAAGTCGCTCAGTCGTGTCCGACTCTTTGCAACCCTGTGGACTGTAGCCCACCAGGCTCCTCCGCCCATGGGATTCTCCAGGCAAGAGTACTGGAGCGGGTTGCCATTTCCTCCTCCAGGGGATCTTCCCAACCCAGGGATCGAACCCAGGTCTCCCGCATCGTAGGCAGACGCTTTAACCTCTGAGCCACCAGGGAAGCCCCTGAATGGTTATAAAGTAAATCTCAATAGAAAAGAAGAGGCCAGTGTAGACCCTCATCCACAGCAGCTCCTCCCAGGGCTGGGGCTTCCTGCCCAACCAAGGGGTAGCGAGCGAGCGCCTGGGCAAGGGCCTCAGGAGCCGGCCTCAAGTTTCCCACTGGAGACTGAGCTGAGGATTAACATTCCTGACATCAACGGAGTACATATAATCCACTGGGTTAGACAGGAAACCATGAGCCCCTAACACAGGAGATCAGTGAATAAGTAGCAGTTTGACGAGAAACAGTACTATAATTTCAGAGCCCCTCTGCAACACTGTTAGCCCCAGGGGGAAGGCCACTTTCTCAAGATCCACCCCTCTCCACACACACACATGCACGCACACACGCAGGTGGAAACTCTGCAGACTGGACACACACACACACAGGTGGGTAGAAACTCTGCGGACTGGGCAGGATCTGGGGAGAAACCACGTGAGATCTGGGATGCTCCCACCCGAGGGGGGAATCTGCACAGAGGTATTTACTACTCAGCCCCAAAGGGAATGAAGTTCTGACACACATCCCAGTGTGAACAACAAAGACACTGCAGGAAGCCACACACTGAAGGATTCCCCCCATCTGAAAATCCAAAATGGAGAAATCAGCACAGGAAGTAGGTCGGGTGGAGGGTGGGGACTGGGAGGGGACCAAGCGTCCTCAGGGGTGGAAACATTTGATGGTGGGTTCATCACATCTCAATAAAGTGATTTAAAAAAATGATAAACGGGGAAAATAAAAACAATGCCCTCTTTTGAACACAAGCTTTCCGGGGAACAATGGTTGGCATCTTTACCCATCTTGCCCAATGGGAACGTTTCCCAACACTGGAGAAACACTGCCCTTCAGGAAGACAGCAACACACCGCCCGGCAGGGCCCACAGCGCGGTAATGCAGCCAAAGTTGAAGGGTCCTGAAGACTCGGGAGGCGGTGGAACAGCCTGGCCTGGAACGGTGGCAGGAGCAGGGTGCTGACGGAGTTACGGGGGCCGGGGTTTGAGAACTGCGATCAGGCATGACGCTTTTTCTTCCCCCCCAGAAACTTCTGCAGGGATGATGGTTGCTTCCTTACTCTTTGATCAAAGGAATTCCACCAACCAGAGACCCATACCCACTCGCACCCACAAAACAGCGCCAAGAGCAGCAGGACCGACCTCCCTCCCAGGGGCCCTGCTGAGGAGGAAGTGACGCCTGAGGGCACCAGCCAGGCCAGCCCTGCGGCCAGCGGCGTTGTCTCCTGAAGCTGCTCTGTGGAGATGGCAGAAACGTTCGCCCAGAGGTGAGGGGAGGGCACTCTGGCTTGCACAGGAGTTGACCTGCACCTTACGCTAACTGCAGCCGTCTGACAGTGGCCTATCCAACACCCACCGTGACTGCGCTTTAATGACCGAAGAGAAAGGCACAGTCGCGACAAGTAAAAATGAAAGATGAAGCGCCTCTCTTCCTAGGATGCCAGTCCTCCCCTAAAACTCCTGCCCAGGTGCCAAGGCCGTGCTGACTCACTGTGCACCTGTGGGCCTGGTTCTGAAACTGTGAAGGAAAGTGTGCCTGACTTGTCAGGACTTTTCTTTCTGACAAGACATAAACCTGTGCGGAAGACTTTCCTGGTAGCCCGGTGGTTAGGACTCTGCGCTCCCAACACATAGGCCACAGGTTCAGTTCCTGGTCGGGGAAGACCCTGCAGGCCAAGGGGAGCCAAAAAAAAAAAAACCAAATTGTGCTGAAAACCTCGTTTCTCTGGAGCAGGGCCTTGGCTCTCTGAGAGGCTGTCCTCTGGGTTCCAGTCCTGTCTGGCTCGGATAAAACTCTCTTCTATTCCTATCACAGACTGTTGACTATTTCTGTCAACAGGGGAGAGAAGCACGGTAAACTCGGGGACGTAAACTCCACTCCCCTCCAATCTCCTCCTCCAGCCCCCACCTGGACTGGAAGGGGGCCCACTGGGGACCTTCTCCTGGGGGCACGAGCCTGCACACAGCTGGGCTCCGTAAACTGAGGTTCAGCTCCAGCCTCTACGGGCCCTCCCAAGGCCGGGCCTCTCACTGGGCTCGGCCTCACACCTCGGGCAGAGCCAGCCCAGCTGGAGATGACACCCACCCGAAACCCAGGCAGCCCTCTGCGGCGGGTGCAGCACCACCTGGAAGCCCCCCGAGCCCACCTGCACTGCACGCCGTTTCTCTTTCCTGTCTAGTCAGGGCTCGGGCCAGGAGCTGAACCCGGGGGAAAGGGGCAGCGGCATGGCAGGCAGATGCCCACGGGACCTCAGGCCCAGCTCTGCCTCCAGGTCGCAGAGAAGGGGTGGGTGGGGAGCCGACCCCCCCGCCCACGTGACAGGGTTGGCACAAAGCGCCAGCGCACTGGCAGCTCTCACCCTGAGCTAATAAAGTACACGTGCAGACGACACTGTTAACACCTGGCATCATCTCCAGGGTCTGAGGAAGATGCAAACAGGCTCTGGAGGCACAATACCAAAACCGCCGGGCACCTGCCAGGCCGCGCAACTGGACATCCCGTGAAACCACACCAGGGCAGGACCAACGTGCAGGCGCCACGTGGCACGTTTATTTATCGACACCTGTCGAGTGGCCAGTCTCCTGCCTAGGGAGGGTGTCTGTGGGGGCCTCCAGTCCCAGGGTTTGCCGGCCTGACCGAGGGACATGGGCACCAAGTGAGGGCCCGACCCCGAGTCCTGGCCTTGGCCACCTCTCCACACAGTAAGCTGGGGAGCAGTCAGTTTCTGGAGTCTTGGGGACCCGGCCCAACTGTCTTGTCCCCTCATTCTCCCGGGGGCCTGGGGGATGTCACTTCTGGCCCTCTGGGGTCCGCTTCCTTTTTGCCTTTGGCTCCTGGCAACCGGCCATCTTTGCTTTGGCCCCCACCCGAGGCCGCCGCTGCCTCCTGGGGGCCCCTCTCCCGCCATGGCCCCCGGGCCGCTCCTGGGGCACAGCAGGGTCACCGCCTGCTCTCCGCCGCCGCCTCCTCCTCATGGATCCTGGGCTCAAGTCAGAACGTAAGGCCTCCTTTGCATGTCTCCCTGAAACACAAGGCTGAGTGAACGAAGCATCGAGAAGGTTGGCTCCGACTCCTGAGATTGCCTGGGGTGCTGGGCCCGGCGGCAGGGACACAGTGTGCAGCACGATGGCCCTGGGAACGGACCCGAGTCAGCCACCCAGGGCTGCATCAGTGAGGGTGCAAGGCCCACAGCCACCAGGCGGGCACACAACGTGTGAGACTGACCGGGAGGTGGACCTTCAGGACAACCAGAGTGAGGGCAGGACCGGAGAGAGGGACGTGGGCGAAGACGAGATGGACGGGGGCCCAGGCTCAGTGTATGGGGGCAAGGGCTGCTGAGAAGGTAGGGCTGGAGTCCAGTCAACGTGACAGCTGTGAGTGGCATCCAGGGCCCAGCGCAAGACGTCCAGACTGCAGAGCAGCCTGGCATAAATGGACCCGGACGGGACTGGCTGGGCTGGAGCAGGGGTGAATGGAGACCCTTCACAGGGCAGGTCACATTCCAGCCACTGGCCTGTGTACAAGCTCATGGGGAGGGGAGGAGGGAGGGGAAGGGGGAGGGGAGAAGAGCAGGAAGGGGAGGGGGAGGGAAGGGTGGGAAGGAGGGAGCACAGGGGAGGGGAGAGGAGCCTCTAAAATCAAGGAGGGCGCATGAAGTCAGGGGGTTCCTGAGGATGCTGCAGAGGAGGAAGGGGAGGCCCACGTGGAGCAGGTCAAACCAAAGACGGAGAAGGGTCAGGAAGAGGCACCAGACCAAGCCGCAGGGAAGGAGAATGGGGAGGACCGCGAGGGTGTCTGGGCCAGGGTGCCACATCTCCAGGACATGTGGGCAGCGGGGGGTGGGGCGGGAGGCAGGGAGTCAGGTCTAGGGGGAGACAGGCCACACTCACAGGTGACACGAGGAGGGGAGCGGTGGGGAAAAGCCAACACCGCCAGGCCTACCTGTCTTGCCCTGCAGCTGGGATCCGGACAAGCGCTTCTTCATTCTCACCCGCCTCCCGCCCCGCGGATTCTGGTACGCTTTTTCTGGGATGTCAGCTTCAGGGAAGAGGCCTACCGACCAAGGCAGGCAGTCAGGGGGCCGCAGGCCAGGGTGCTTACGGTCCGTGCGTCCACCGCCTCCAGCACCCCACAAGCACCATGGCCATGAGCTTTCAGCAAGAAGCCCTGGTCTGATTCCCACATGGCCATGGGCAGCTCACGGGGCATTGCCAGACACTGTCTGGAAGAGCCCACGTGGAGAGCTGGACGCGTTACGCTCTGCCTCACACACACTTAGCTGGGGAGAGGCAGCAGACCCTTCAAAATACTAATGGGTTTTGGTCACACAAGCGTATGTCAGTCAAAACCCCACCAGACGAACCCAACGTTCACGTGCTCTGTTGTATGTTAACTTCATCTAGAAAGTACTATCCCAGCATGAAGCATTTAGAAAGTATGCTCTGACTGAGGGGTGGGGGTAGATATATGATAAATCAAAGATGATAAAATGCCGATAGTAGAATCTAAGTACTCACCATAGAATCCCTGAGACTTTGCACATATTTAAAATTTTTCATAATGAAAAATGTTGGTGTGTTGGGGGGAAAACACACCTTCAATCTTACGCTTTCTAGGAAACTGTCCTTCAGAACAAGCCATACCGGCTCCACCAGCTACACGCGGAGAAGCGGAGCCATACGCTGCACCACAGGCCAGCAGAGTGGCCAACCAGGGGAACTTGCTAGAAATTCAGGTTCTCGGGCCAGCCATCCCCCCACTCCTCACACTCAGCCCGGAGAACCCCTGGGCTTCACCAGGACGAGAGCTGCACAGCCCCACAGCAGCCTCCTGAAAGAAACACCATTGGCCTCCCCACAGCCACCGGTGCTGGGGGGCGAGCACACGTGGCCCGATCCACTGCGGGGAGGACAAGATGCTGTCGCGCCTGGCGCCCAGTGCTCACCTTCCGCGAGGGCCTGCAACCTGGAAGGACGAGAGAGTCACTCATCACACACCTGACGAGGAGGGGTCGCCCCCCTAGGGAAGGCCCTCCCAACGCGATCTCTGAAGATGGGCCACCCATCTGAAAATGGGCCACCCATCTAAAGACGGGCGGAGCAGAGGGCCGGTGCACTCACTTCCGGACCACTTTGTAGAGGCGCTTCCGGTTCTGCGGAGGGGTATCCTGGCGACTGGCCATCTCAAACAGTCTGTCAGCAACAGCCTTGTAGTCGAACTGTTCAATGGAGAGATGCCGCGGAGGCTGTCAGCCCCCAGGGGCTCGCAGAAGGAGGCCCAACAAGGAGCAAGCAGGAGGACCAACGCTCAGCCACCCGATGCCCCCAGCTGCGCCCCACACCCTACTCCACCCGGCAGACGCCGGCCCCAGCGAACACGAGGGGCCGCACGGGGAGCCTCTGCACAACTGTAAGTCCTCCGGGAGCCATGTCAATAGGAGCAGAGGATGGAACAAGTGAAATTAATCTGGTGAATTTAGCCCAAGACATCTAAAATCTTATTAACTCATCAAGTAACCAACATCTGACACTGCCTAGGAAGGCCCCTACGGGTCCCATCCACCTGAAGTCCCTGATCTTGTCTGCTGAGCTCAGGCTCCGATGGGGACCTGAAAGGCCCCCGCTCAGCACGCACCACCCCAGTGGCCCCAGCGCCCGAAAGGGGCCGGGAGCAGAGGCAGGGTGACTGCCGAGAGGGGAAACCTGGGCTCAGCCTCCCAGGACCCGGTCCCCAACTCCCCTTTCAACCAGTCTGTGTTCTACAGACGAGCCTCCAGGGTCCCTGCCTCCCACCCAGTCCCAGCCGGACAGATGCCGACCTGCTTGACGTCTGGAGCTGAGAGCTCAGCCCACAGGCCCAGCCACACACCTGGAGAACAGGGCTGGCGCTGTCCTCATTGTCATCTTCCGCCTGCTTGTCCAGGGGGCGCTGAGCCCTGCAGACCAAACCTAGAACAGAAGGGCCCCATGGACTTAGACACGCCTAGTACCGTGGGAGTTAAAGGCCCAACCTAGGGCCCAGGCACCCTGCCTGCCAGGGCCACAGCTGGGCTCAGGAGCCCACAGCGGGATGGCAGGAGCGCTGAGGGCCTTGTCCCAGGGCAGCGGTGCCCGCACAGACCGGGAACCAAAGAGCCGTCCCAGAGGCAGGGGGCCTGTGAAACCAGGAGGGGGCACCTCAGGCAGGAATGGTGGGCCAGGAGCCCCAGGAGGAGGAGGAAGCGGGCTGTCCGGCCAGGAGGCGGCCTGGACTAAGAGGCGAGCAGGAAGAGCCTTTTCGGGTGAGGGAGCAGACACCAGACACTTGGGGCTCTGCCGTCTCCACCTCCAGAAGACAGCTTCGATCACCAGCTGGCCTGAGGGGTGAGCACATGTGGCAAAGAATGACAACAGCAGGGCTGTGGGCAGGCCCTAGGCCACCATGGGCCCCTGGGTCCATCTGCATTGGTCACTCAGGCTACTGAGGACAAGGAGGAGGGGAAGGAGGCCCAGGAAGGACGTCCAGGACGGCTGGGGCGTGTTGAGGGGGATGGCTGACCAACGAGAAAGCCAGGGGCGCCAGCAAGGGTGCCAGACTTAGAGGCTGCAGCAATCAACTCTTGCTCCTACCATCCAATGACCTCCCCACAGGGCACAGGACCATCCAGGGGTGAAAGGACAGTCCCTTCAACAAATGTGCCAGTACACCCGACATCAACACACAGAGAAAGAAGCTGGACCAAATTAACTCAACATGGACCAAAGACCTAAAGAAAGAACCAAAACAGTGAAACTCAGATGAAAACATAGGGCGAAAGCCTCAGGAGACTGGATCTGGCCACGATTTCTTGGACTAAAGGCACAGGTAACATGGAAAATGAAGACAACCAGACTTGATGAGAACTTTCAAATCTGTACATCGAGAGACTGTGAATACAGTTAAAACGACCACCCATACAGCAGAAGACTCCTGCACACCATAACGTGGGGAGGAATTACAACCAGAACATGCGAAAAAGCAAGTGTCCGACTGTTAGCGATCCCACGGACTGTAGCCTGCCAGGGCGTGTGTGCATGGGATTCCCTAGGCAAGAGTACTGGAGTGGGGTGCCATTGCCTTCTCCAGGGTCTCCTGCGTTGCAGGCAAATTCTTTTACCCACTGAGCTACTAGGGAAGATGCCAGAACATGTGCTGCTGCTGCTGCTAAGTCGCTTCAGTCGTGTCCGACTGTGCGATCCCTTAGACGGCAGCCCACCAGGCTCCCCTGTCCCCGGGATTCTCCAGGCAAGAATACTGGAGTGGGTCGCCATTTCCTTCTCCAGTGCATGAAAGTGAAAAGTGGAAGTGAAGTCGCTCAGTTGTGTCCGACTCTTGGCGACCCCATGGACTGTAGGTAGGCTCCTCAGTCCATGGGATTTTCCAGGCAAGCATACTGGAGTGGGGTGCCATTGCCTTCTCCACCAGAACATATGAAGACCTCCTAAAACACAATGAAAAAACAATGACTCAAAAAAATGGGCCAAGGGCTTGAGTAAACATTCCTCCAAAAATACGTGAAGGGCCAAGAAGCACATGAAAAGGTGCCTGACACCGACAGTCACTAGGGAAACGCAAACCACAACCCGGGCGACAGCACGCGCATGCAGGAGGGCCGCTATCAGAGAAGGCGAGAAACTGGGAGGACGCGGAGGAGCCACAGCCTCCCGCACTGCCGGCCGGAACGCACGCGAGGCTGCGCTGGGGAACAGGGTGACAGGTCCTAGAAAGTTAAACATGGATTACCCGAGGACCCAGCAATCCCACTTCTGGGCACAGACCAAAAAGAATTGAAAACAGGGTCTCAAACAGATATTCATACACCCGTGTTCATAATAGCATTAACCACAACAGAGAAACACAGAAGCAACCTCAAACTCCATCTACCAACGAAGAAAACATGAGCTACACATTCAATGCTGTGTCGCTCAGCCTCAAGCACTGCCACACACGCTGCGGCGTGGCTCAGGGAACTAAGCCAGACACAAGGACAGATACGTGTGAGCCCACTGCTGTCAACACAGACGCCGACGGGCAGGCTCACAGGACTGACGGCAGGGCGGGTGCAGGAGCTGAGCTGGCAGAGGGAGGCACGCGGACAGCTTTCGTCTGGGAAGATGAGAAGTTCCAGAGACGGACAGTGATGACAGCTGTCTAACGTGAACACACTTAGTGCCACCGAACTGTGCGCTTACACACGGTTAAGCTAGTAGACCTCACGTCACGTGTGTTCCGCAACAAGAGGCCAGGGTGGGAAAGTCTGCAGCTGGTGGAGGACACGCACCCCTAAAGGCACGAGAACCCACCACACAGTCTCCCCGAGGACACGGCCATGAGCCTAGCTGGCGCCCCCCGAGGACCCACCTAGCACAAGGTGGACAGGCTGGACCAGACACCGGCGACGCAGGCCCCCGGGCCCCGCCTCCAAGGGGATGCTCACTCCAGCTGCCCGCTACTCTTCGTTCATACCCTCTCCCTCGTCCAGCTCGACCCAGCGGGCCCCGCTCCCAACACCAGGGACACACAGCTCCCATCCTGGTGGGTGGGGCCGGGCACCCGGTGCTGGGAGACAGGCCAGAAAGATAAGCAAGTGACTTACGTAATTTTAAGTGATTTACTCCAAAAAGTGATCCACCATGGAAATGCCCATTGAGCAAGCTGGGTAGGGACTGGGAGGCTGCACTCTAAAAGGTGGGCAGGGCAGGGCAGGAGTGATGGAGGGCAGAGATCCCACAGGGGTGGGCTGGATACCCAGTGACAGGCACAGAGCTTGGGGCGTTGTGAGGAGGCGGGGGCCATGGAGTGGGCGCCGGGAGAGCGACCGGCACATGTGTTTGTTTCCAAGGTCAGCCCGGCTGCCGCACTGAGAACAGACTTCAGGGGCGAGAGCAGAAGCAAGGGGGTGGGACAGGAGAGGAAGGGGGGGTCCACCGCAAGTGGGACCGGGACAGGCTGTCACCCTGCAGTGTGCAGTCCTCACCTTTAGGGGGCTCTCTGGACAGCACGCCCGGCTCCTGCGCCTCCTCCTCTGACAGCGCCTCCTCCTCCGACAGCTCCTCCTCCTCCGACAGCTCCTCCTCCTCCAGTTCATTCATGAGCTCTTCAATGGCCAGTGGGGCCTGCTCCACGATTGTTTCAAAGATGCCTTGAGCGATGTTGTGCAAAACCAGGGAGCTGACGGGAAACACAGAGCCGCATTCAGGCTGGACCATGCTTGCGCTCGCCCCTCCCCATGCTGGCCTCTGGACCTCGCTGGACTGTCGTGAGCACACAGCGTCTTCCAAGGGCAGCTCCTCAGGGACTCAACGGAACAGAGGAGGCAGGCAGGAGACAGCACTCACTCCTGAGTCTGGGCAGCAATCGTGCAGAAGGGCCCGATGAGCCTGAGGTTCTGGTCTGCGGTCAACTGCAGGGAGAGGGCTGGGGCTCAGCTCCTGGGCCACAGGCACCGAGCAGCCTGCTACTGCCCACCTCGCCCTGCCTGGCTGCCGACCACCTACCTCGTGGGCGCCCACTTTGGTCAGCTCCTCCAGGAAGATCTCAATGAAGTGGCTCTTCACCCCGTTGGGGGCTTCACTGTCCGGGTGCAGGATCTCTGTCGTTAGCAGCTCCAGCAGCTGCTCGGTTTGTCTGGGGAAGAAGCGGCAAGTCAGGCAGCAACACCAGGGTGCTGTCCCTGGATCAGCGACCCAGGCCGGGGCCGGAGACCTCTCCTCCAGGCTACGACACACACATACTTACCGAATGTCACCCTCAGCCTATTACATGCGTGAGAATGGAAAAGGGCCAGAAAAGCAGATAAACTAGCTGTTTACACAGGGTAACGGAAGGTTACCAGCTTCTTCATTAAGGATCTGAGGCTGAATTACCAGCAACAATGAGGATGGAACTACCTTCCTAACAACACCCCCCAAGTTAACACAAGTAACACCATCGCTTCCACCGCCCCCGCCCCTCAACCAAGACAGCAGAGCCCTAAATCCTGGCATGAGGGACACTGCCAGCCTCAGGGCTTCACAGGATTTTTAAGGATGAAAATCACTAAAAACCAGAGACAGCCGGGCCCTAAACGTGGAGTCAAGTCACCCACAGCCATTCTCAATGTAGAAAAGCAGCTCAGTAAGTACAGTCCAACTCCTGCTGATATTTTTATTGGCTGGACGTTAGGCCAAGGGTAACACTTGAATTCTGTGATCCAGAAGATGGAAAAGTCCTACAGTGATGCGGGCCGTAAGCTGCCCTTTTCCAGTCTGGCAGCTGTTTTGACATCTGGGTCCTAGATTTATTATCCTTATGCTTAAAAATAAATTGCTTTACCATCACTTTTTAAACACAAATTAATTCAAAATCTGCTGTTTCTAAGCCCTTTCCCCTAGCACCCGCCCTCCCCAAATTTGGTGGTGGCAGGACACTCACAGGTGGGATGTCTGGACACACTTTCAGTAAAATAAAAAAGCAGTCTCTATAAACTCCACACCCAATTCCATGGCCCTTCTGTACCAAGCACAGAACACCACCATATTTTAAAAGTAATTGTCAGAGAGTCCCCTGGTGGCCTAGTGGATTCCGGGCTTTCACTGCCATGGCCGGGGTTCAAACTGGGGTTCAAACCCTGGTTGGGGAACTGAGGCCCCACAAGCCATGCAGCACAGCCAAAAAAAAATTTTTTTAAGTACTTGTCTGCTGGAATTAAAATTGCTTTTCAATGTTTTTAAAAAGTTTTTCTGGGTTCTTTTTACTGAGCACATATCCCTCCTATCATTAAAAAAAAAGTTTAAAAAAAATTTTAAAAACTTTAAAACGTGAATCTGCAAAAACTCACTTTATGTTGTGATGTCAGACTGCCCCCTGGAGGTTTGGAAACCTGCTGGCTGGTGGAACTTGGACACAGGGCAGCGGGTGATAGACAGGTCCAGGCAGCAGTAGCCCCGCCCATCTGCCCAGGGAGCCCCACCCACCTGTCTCCAGGAGGGACTAGCCGGGAGGGGTAGCTAAGACCAGCAGAGCCCTGCCCAGCCCCACTGGAGGACCCCACCCAGCTGCCAGTTGCCAGGGAGGCCTGAGGTGAGCCAGGAAACACAGACCCTCAGTCTGGAGGGTTACACACCACCCAGCAACGGGTGTGAGCAGCACGCGCACCCGGGGCACCCACCTCTCGTCCCATTCCTGCATCCGCAGGGCCGTCAGGGCCTCGCGCAGGACCATCCGCATGAGCTGTGGCACAGGAGGAGACCCCGTGAGCAGACCAGCCCAGACCTCCCCGCTGCCCACCATCTGTGTGCCCACCATGCACCGCGGGCCCTCCAGAGCAGCCGGGGGCTGGGCCTGGATGCCAGCCTCCCGGGAGCAGCAGGATGGACTCTGGGGAGCGACCGCAGCACCAGGACTGATGGCTATGATGGATGTTCGCAGAGTGAAAACGACGAGGAGACGCGCCTCTGCGGGAGGAGCCTCCAGACACACAGGGCTGCGCCATGCGGTGCTTACCCCTCAGGGGCCTTGTCTTTGCCACTGTCGGGCAGGGGCGCCAAGACCAGGCGCCTGGACGCCGAGCCCGGCTCTGGGAGCGCTGTCCCCAGCCCAGCACTGTGGGGCCCCTTGCAGGGAGCGGGCCACATCCTCACCATGTAAAACTTGTCCAGGCGCAGTCTGTCAATGCCTGGCCACTCACGGTTCATGGTCTGCCAGAAGGTCTGAAGGAACAGGTGCTCTGGGGGAAGAACGAGACCAGAAGAGTTGGGGGGAGCGGCGGCCGCCTCTGGACGGCAGGGGAGAGCGGAGACCATGAAGAAACCTGGTCAGGAGGTCCCACGGCAATGGCCTTGGGGCCCTCGGCCTGGGTGCACTAAGAGCAGTGCTGCAGATCTGGCCTGAAAATGGGACTTTCAGGAACCTCAGAAGGAAAAGGACAGTCCAGTCACAAGCCTGAACCATAGCCGCATCCTCTGGACATCAAGCGTAAAGAGAAGGTGAGGCCTGGCAGGAGAGGCGCTGCCTAGGCCGCCCCTCCCCACACTGCCCCCGCCCCAGCACCTACACCCCATCCCACCACTTACCCCACTGGATCCACCGACCTGATCAAACACAAAACCCTGCCAACAACAGGTATGTCAGGACCAGGGGGCTGCGGGTTCAACCAGGTCCCCCAAAGTCCTAATCCTCAACCCTCAGTATATAACTATACTTGGGAGACAAGTCTTTATAGAGGCGATGAAGAGAAAGGGCCTCTGGTGATTCAAGACACTGATATGCACAGTCAGACAGCCCCGTGAGGACACAGGAAGAGGAGGCCATCCACACTTCCAGAGAAGAGGCCTGATGAGATCCTGGCCTGCTGATGCCCTGCCCTCAGGACACGAAGGCCACCACTAGCGCCTGCTGCAGAGCATCCCCAGAGAGAGGGCTGGTCAGACAGCCCAGTGAAGGACAGAACTGCGTCCATTACCTCACTCAAGTGTCACCAACGCTCTGCACCTGCCCTCATGCTGAGCATGGAAACGCTTCTGCACGTTCTTAAAAGGTGAAACTTACAGAGAATGGATTTCCTCTTTGGCTACTTAACCATAACCGAACTACACCTAACCACACAGCCAGGACACCACCAGCAATGGTCCCAGTGGTCCCAAGATCCAGGCCAGGGAGACTGCCTGGCCTTGGCTGCCCTTGGAGCAGGGTAGGGAGGTCACAGATGCTGGCACACGGGCCCCATCCCCACAGCTCGGCTCAACAGGACCAGGGTCTACATACACATCAGGATTTCTAAAGACACAAAGGATGCCAAAGGGCAGGCGACAGGGCTGAGGATCCCTGATGCTAGTCCGAAGAAGACTCAGGAAGACGCACAGCAGGGAGCTCACGCCGTCAGCTGCGGACACTCCACAGCTTCCACTGAGATTCTAAATGAAAGGCATTAGCCCTCCAGATCTCAGACAGCTCCAGACCTCTGTCCTGGGTGAGTGAGGAACACATACTGGAAAGCAGAGTAGCCTCTCCCGCACCAGCAAATGCTGGCTGGGATGGGGCCCTCGCTCCCACTCTCAGAACGCAGGCCTCGTGTTCAGGGGCTGGGTCTCTGCGGATCCAGCCTCACTGCTGGGGCTCACCATGGCAAGGATACTTACGTGCCTCTGTGGTCTGGAAAGCATGGACAAGCTGGGAAATGGTCCGGCCAAGTTCCTCCTGCACAGGAAACAGGACAAACGCCCTCAGTCCCTGAACAAATGGGATCCTATGCAACGAGCAGCGGCAGGAAGAAACTCAACTGTCCTCACTCACCGTGGGATCTGGCTCCACAGGGCCCTGCAGCCCAGCGAGCTTGGGGTCTGGAAGTCCCACACCACTAGAAGAGGCCTCCCCTGAAGGCCATGCCCACCTAGCCTCACAACAAGCAAGGGCAGGGACTGCCCTCCTGACCAAAGCCCCACACTCAGTAACGGAGCCTGACAGTCAAAGCGGGGAGGGGAGCAGGAGCCTGGGAGCACACAGCCACCTGAGAGGGGGGCTGAGGAGACCCCTGAGGTTACCAGCTGCCTGCCTGCCTCGGTGTACAAGCACCACCGAGCGCACTGGGCCCCAGTGCAGCATCTGAACTTCATTAAGTACCCTCACTACGCAGAGTGCTCTGAAGCAGCATCTGAACTTCATTAAGTACCCTCACTACGCAGAGTGCTCTGAAGCGCGAACAATTCCCACTGAGACACACCCCAAGAAAGGCGAGTACTTGAGGGCAGTGACACCACTCTAAGGTACACAACGATGGACACGCGTCATGATACACGTATCAGCCCACAGAGCACAACAGCGCAACCCTCATGGACTCTGGGTGCTGATGATGTACTGGGTGGGTCCATGGATTCTGAGAAAGGGCCCACTCCCGTGGGGGTGTGGAGTACAGGGGTAGGTGGCATGTGAGAAGTCGCAATACCTTCTCTTCTCATGTTGCTGTGACCCTAAAACTGCTCGAAAACATAAAGCCTATTTTTATAAAAGACAATTAAGAAAAAAAGGCCAGGGACTTCCCTGGTGGTCCAGTGGCTAAGACCATTCCATGCTCCCAATGCAGGGGGCCCAGGTTTGATCCAGGTCGGGGAACTAGATCCCACATGCCGCAACTAAAACCCGGTGCGGCCAAACAAATAGAAAAAAGGGAAAAATACTTGTCTCAGAAGACTTGAATGCTGTCCCCTGCTTTCCAGCATTTCCGCACTCAGCTCATCGTCTCTGACAAACACAAAACAGACAACCCAGGGGCTTCTCCAGCGGCCCAGTGGTTAGGACTCTAAGCTTCCACTGCAGGGCGATGGGTTCAACCGCTGGTCCTGGCAGGGTACTAAGAGCCCACAACCACTCCCACCCCGGGCCAAAAAAAGCCAGAAAACCCAGTTTTCAGCCACAACGTACCCTGGCATTTACCAGCATCGCTATGGTGCCCAACTCATCAAGTGTGAGACCCTCCCTAACCCAAGGCGGTGGCCCTCCAGGCCTTAAGGAAAAAATAGCATCAAAGCTATAAAACTGCGCCCAGCATGTCTGCTGCAGTAAAACGAGGGCTGACAACACGCTCGTCCACCCTCCCACTCATACTGTGGCCCCAGTGCCTTCTGCAGCCTCCTGGGCACTCACCTGCAGCAGCGGCTTGTCCTGCATCCACATGCAATAAAATAGCCCTTTCCACACCTTCAGCAGCTCATCATGAGTGAAACCACCTGCGCCAGAAACAGCACCATTCAGACTAAAGGAACCCCATCTTTTAGCGCCAGAACAGCCAGAGAACTGTGACGGCCTGAATCAGACCAAAGTCCTCTTACTGCACAGGTGTCTGGCCCTCGCTCTCAACCGATCCTCCCAACCCAGAACCTGCTGGGCCAGTGGCTGCAGGGTCTCCCGCAGGTAACTGCTGTTTGATTTTTTCAATAAATGTTTACCGAGAAATCTCCAAGTATCAGAGACTGTGCTCCATTTTTCAGATTCAAAATTGAATGAGTCACCATTTTCCTGGGCTGGATGGTGGCTATGCAGGTGAATCTTGGCCACAGTTCACCCAGTGTTACACCTGGGCTTTACGCACTTTTCAAATTTTAAAATTACACATTCAGGCTCATTATGACAACACTAGACAGCATATTGAAAATCACAGCTTTGCTGACATTCCTTTGCCGACAAACATCCGTCTAGTCAAAGCTATGGTTTTTCCATTGGTCATGTATGGATGTGAGAGTTGGACCATGAAGAAAGCTGAGCACCAAAGAATTGATGCTTTTGAACTGTGGTGTTGGAGAAGACTCTGAGAGTCCCTCAGACTGCAAGAAGATCAAACGAGTCAATCCTAAAGGAAATAAGTCCTGAATATTTATTGGAAGGACTCATGCTGACGCTGAAGCTCCAATACCTTGACCACCTGATTAGAAGAATTGACTCATTGCAAAAGACCCTGATGTTGTGAAAGATTGGAGGCAGGAGAAGGGGAAAACAGAGGATGAGATGGTTGGATGGCATCACTGACTCGATGGACATGAGTTTGAGCAAGCTCTGAGAGTTGGCCATGGGGTTACAAAGAGTCAGACCCGACTGAGCAACTGAAGTGACTGACAAATATATAAACTGACTGATGAAGACAGATATATAAAATCACCCAACAAGTATAGACTGAGGTCTTAACTATGTTCTGGCACCCTGTTCCAGAGCAGTGGTTCTCAGACTTTATTAATAGGATGGCATCACCTGGAGGGTTTCTTTAAAAGATTCCTGGGCTTCCCAGGTGGCATGAGTGATAAAGAACTTGCCCGCCAATGCAGGAGACATAAGAGACGTGGGCTCCATCCCTGTTGGTAAGATCCCCTGAAGGAGGAAATGGCAACCCACTCCAGTATTCTTGTCTGGAGAATCCCATGGACAGAGGAGCCTGCTTTCTCTTCCACAAAGAGTAGAAGATGGCTTACAAGGCTAAGCACATACACAGTCCATCTGCCAGAGCTTCTGATTCAGCAGGGCCGGGATGGGACTCACAAATTTACATTTCTAACAAATGTCCAGGTGATGCGGAAGTTACTGATGGGGCCACGTTCTGAGAACCACTAAGGAGCGTGATATCCGACAGGTGTATGCTGCATGAAACTCAGACGACAATCCAACAACTACACAAGAAAAAACTACCAACAGTCACAAATGCCGCTCTGAAAAAAAAAAAACATGGTGCCCAAACAGTGGCTAGCAGGGGTAGCGGGATATACGCGTTGACAGGATCCTGCTCCCAGAGTAGGCAAGTCTGAACTGGAAAGAGATTAGGGGCTTGGCTGAGGCCGGGGGCGGGGGGGGGGGGGGTGGGTGGGGGGTGGAGAGGGACATATAGCGGCCGAGAACGAGGTGACGCCGCGCACCTTCAAATCAGTCAGCGTGGATAAGGGATCAGGGCCAAGCGTTCAGGCGGGAGCGTGACTGGTGGGGTGGGTGGGAGCATCGCTACGGCCCGACCAGGCTCCGCCCGGCCGGCCGGACCACGTGGAGGCTCCACGCGGTTGGAAAGTCTGCTAACTCGGGCCGCCGGTCCCCAACCCGGGCCCTCGAGCCCCCAGCCCGGCCCCGTTCGCGAGACGCCCCCGGCCCACATCCCGTCAACGCCGCGCCAACCTTCGGCCCGCTGAGTTCTGGCGACGATGTATTTCCGGAGCTTCCTCACCGCCCGGTCCCGGGTCACCTGCTCGTTCCCCGCCAGCCGCTGCGCGAGCTGGATTTCGGGCGGGAGTTGTACTCGCGGACCCATGACGACCGCGCCGAGACCCCACGATACCAGTTACCTTGCCGCTATGCCTGGGCGCGTTCCGTGACGTCACACGCCCGCGCCGGGCTCGATGGGATTTAGTGTGACGTCACGCTCCCGCGCCGGCCTCTCCAGCACACTGAGTGACGTCATGTGTCTGCGCCAGCCTCTCCCGGGTCGCCCGCCTCCACCTCCTAGTGGCACGGTGCCGTAATGACAAGTGCATGGGGCTCTGGCTCCAATCATTCTGCTGCTGCTGCTGCTGCTAAGTCGCGTCAGTCGTGTCCGACTCTGTGCGAGCCCATAGACGGCAGACCACCAGGCTCCCCTGTCCCTGGGATTCTCCAGGCAAGAACACTGGAGTGGGTTGCCATTTCCTTCTCCAATGCATGTAAGTGAAAAGTGAAAGTGAAGTCGCTCAGTCGTGTCTGACTCTTCGCGACCCCATGGACTGCAGCCTACCAGGCTCCTCCGTCCATGGGATTTTCCAGGCAAGGGTATTGGAGTGGGTTGCCACTGCCTTCTCCCCATTTATTCTCAGTTCAGTTCAGTCGCTCAGTCGTATCCAACTCTTTGCGACCCCATGAACCACAGCATGCCAGGCCTCCCTGTCCATCACCAACTCCCGGAGTTCACCCAAACCCATGCCCACTGAGTCGGTGATGCCATCCAACCGTCTCATCCTCTGTCGTCCCTTTCTCCTCCTGCCCTCAATCTTTCCCAGCATCAGGGTCTTTTCCAATGAGTCAGCTCTTCGCATCAGATGGCCAAAGGATTGTAGTTTCAGCTTTAGCATCAGTCCTTCCAATGAACACCCCAGGACTGATCTCCTTTAGGAGGACTGGTTCGATCTCCTTGTAGTCCGAGGGACTCTCAAGAGTCTTCTCCAACAGCACAGTTCAAAAGCATCAATTCTTCTGAACTCAGCTTTCTTCACAGTCCAACTCTCACATCCATACATGACCACTGGAAAAACCGTAGCCTTGACTAGATGGACCTTTGTTGGCAAAGCAATGTCTCTGCTTTTTAATATGTTGTCTAGGTTGGTTATAACTTTCCTTCCAAGGAGTAAGTGTCTTTTAATTTCATGGCTGCAGTCACCATCTGCAGTGATTTTGGAGCCCAGAAAAATAAAGTCAGCCACTGTTTCTACTGTTTCCCCATCTATTTCCTATGAAGTGATGGGACCAGATGCCATGATGTTCGTTTTCTGAATGTTGAGCTTTAAGCCAACTTTTTCACTCTCCACTTTCACTTTCATCAAGAGGCTCTTTAGTTCTTTTTCACTTTCTGCCATAAGGGTGGTGTCATCTGCATATCTGAGGTTATTGATATTTCTCCCGGCAATCTTGATTCCAGCTTGTGCTCCCTCCAGCCCAGTGTTTCTCATGATGTACTCTGCATATAAGTTAAATAAGCAGGGTGACAATATACAGCCTTGACGTACTCCTTTTCCTCTTTGGAACCAGTCTGTTGTTCCATGTCCAGTTCTAACTGTTGCTTCCTGACCTGCATACAGATTTTTCAAGAGGCAGGTCAGGTGGTCTGATATTCCCATCTCTTTCAGAATTCTCCACAGTTTATTGTGATCCACACAGTCAAAGGCTTTGGCATAGTCAAGAAAGCAGAAATAGATGTTTTTCTGTAACTCTCTTGCTTTTTCAATGATCCAGCGGATGTTGGCAATTTGATCTCTGGTTCCTCTGTCTTTTCTAAAACCAGCTTGAACATCTGGAAGTTCATGGTTCATGTATTGCTGAAGCCTGGCTTGGAGAATTTTAAGCATTACTTTATTAGCGTGTGAGATGAGTACAATTGTGCGGTAGTTTGAGCATTCTTTGGCATTGCCTTTCTTTGGGATTGGAATGAAAACTGACCTTTTCCAGTCCTGTGGCCACTGCTGAGTTTTCCAAATTTGCTGGCATATTGAGTGCAGCACTCTCACAGCATCATCTTTCAGGATTTACTGACAAGTAAAAGGAAGCCAGCATTTGCCCACCTTTTGGGAGGCGGAGAGGTGCTGTAGTTCACCCTTGGCTGCTGAGGGAAGGCTCTTCTTTAGCAAAGAATGCCAGTGAGCCCAGACAGAGGAAAGGTGGAATTGTAGAAAGTCCACAATGAATCCAGTGAATGTTGGTTCAGGCCAAGGTCATCAGAAAATGCCACGATGCCAGGGGAGGGTAGTCACGGCGGGCTTTGCGGGAGTATCACCTATGCCCGCAGTGGCCTGCCACCCTGGAGGGCCCCCACGCTACAGCACCATCACCCGTGGGGCACACTGCACGGACCTCGTCCACCCTGTAGGTCCGAGACCGGCCTGGAACACAGAAAGGCAGAAGGCGGCACACAGAGCAGGGGAAGGCAGTCTTGAACCTGTTCCAGGACAGCGCCCCTCAGTAGCCTTTTTCAGTAATGAGTTATATGTCAGGGGGACTCAGGATCCCCAGATCCACTGACTCACTAGGAAACTCTTGGCTGTGATTTATTATGGCAAAAGGATTCAAAGCACAGGGAAAAGGTTTAAAGAGCACGTGTTCCCCTAACTTCCAAGCAAACAGCTATGACAACACATTGAATGTCAGAAGGAGCTTGTTAGAGATCAGAATCCGGAGCATTTAGGGGACTTTCCTGGTGGTCCCGTAGCCGACACTCTCCACTTCCACTGCGGAGATCCCTGGTCTCCCGAATGACTTGAAACACCGCTAAGAAGTTAAAAAAAAAAAAAAAGCCCAGAGTTGTTATTATGAGCTGGTCACAGCTGCCTCTACCAGACACACCCGAACTCCAGACACCCACAGGGAGGGCAGATGCTCAGCACCTGCTGTGTTGTTGCTCCAAACGCTTTAGGCCCATGAGTCACTCTCATCACAGTTAGGGTGCTGGGGTTGTTGTCGTTCACTCACTAAGTGGAGTCTGACTTTTTCCGACCTCATGGACTGCAGCATGCCAGGCCTCCCTGTCCTTCACTATCTCCCGGAGTTAGCTCAAACTCATCTCTACTGAGTCGGATGCCATCCAACCATATTATCCTCTATCTCCCCCTTCTCCTCCTACCCTCAGTCTTTCCCAGCATCAGGGTCTTTTCCAGTGAGTTGGCTGTTTGCATCAGGTGGCCAAAGGACTGGAGCTTCAGTTTCAGCATCAGTACTTCCAAGGAATATTCAGGATTGTTTTCCTTTAGGATTGACTGATTTGATCTCCTTGCAGTCCAAGGGAGTCCAAGATAAGAGTAGCACAATTCAAAAGCATCAATTCTTCAGTGCTCAGCCCTCATTATGGCCCAACTCTCACATGCATATATGACCACTGGAAAAATCATAGTTCTGACTATACAGGCATATGTCAGCAAAATGATGTCTCTGCTTTTTAATACACTCTGTATGTTTGTCATAGTTTTACTTCCAGGGAGCAAGCGTCTTTTAATTTCCTGGTTGCAGCTGAAACAGAGCAGGACCCTATGGTCCTTGCCGCCCGCCTGCCCTGCATGTCTTCTGCCTGCCTTTTGCATGTGGAAAACTTTAGTCAAAGAAAAAGTTTAATCAGAGAAATGAGAACATGTGAAAACAAAGAGAAACAGTCTAAGGAGACTAAGTGATAATAGTGTAGCCGTTAAGCATAGTCATGGACCTTTCGTTCTTTCTCAAGGGCTATAGATAACATTCTGATTCATGTCCTGTGAGCTGTCCTACAGATACCAAAACACCAGGTGGAGAATTTAACTACATGATGACCAGGCTGTCCCCAGGACATGAGTTGCCACACATCCGAGAACTGGCTGCAAAGAAATGGGAACAAATGGACCCTGGAACTGAAGACTAACTGTACCTAAAACAACCAAGATGATGCTGGTCAGTCTACTGATGATCAATTTGAAGATGACTGTGCTCTTTCTGCTTTCCACCCCAACTCTGTCTATCAGTTCAGTTCAATTTAGTCACTCAGTCGTGTCTGACTCTTTGCGACCCCATGAATCGCAGCACGCCAGGCCTCCCTGTCCATCACCAACTCCCAGAGTTCACTCAGACTCACATCCATCGAGTCAGTGATGCCATCCAGCCATCTCATCCTCGGTCGTCCCCTTCTCCTTCTGCCCCTAATCCCTCCCAGCATCAGAGTCTTTTCCAATGAGTCAACTCTTCGTATGAGGTGGCCAAAGTACTGGAGTTTCAGCTTTAGCATCATTCCTTCCAAAGAAATCCCAGGGTTGATCTCCTTTAGAATGGACTGGTTGGATCTCCTTGCAGTCCAAAGGACCCTCAAGAGTCTTCTCCAACACCACAGTTCAAATGCAACAATTCTTCGCTGCTCAGCCTTCTTCACAGTCCAACTCTCACATCCATACATGACCACAGGAAAAACCATAGCCTTGACTAGACAGACCTTAGTCGGCAAAGTAATGTCTCTGCTTTTGAATATACTATCTAGGTTGGTCATAACTTTTCTTCCAAGGAGTAAGCGTCTTTTAATTTCATGGCTGCAGTCACTATCTGCAGTGATTTTGGAGCCCCCCAAAATAAAGTCTGACACTGTTTCTACTGTTTCTACTCTTTCCCCATCTATTTCCCATGAAGTGATGGGACCAGATGCCATGATCTTGGTTTTCTGAATGTTGAGCTTTAAGCCAACTTTTTCACTCTCCTCTTTCACTTTCATCAAGAGGGTTTTTAGCTCCTCTTCACTTTCTGCCATAAGGGTGGTATCATCTGCAACTCTGTCGATAAAAGCTCTCAATCCCTGCTTTTCAGGGAGTGGGAGTCAGCCTTGGACAGATGTCTGCCACCCTACCCCCCAGACAATTGTCAACATCTGAAATAAAGCAAACTCTCCTTTCCACCAACCTGGCCTGTGTATTGCCTTTTGAGTGGTAAGCAGCCCAACCCACACACTAGTCAGTAGCATAGTGACCATCTTCAGTGATTTTGGAGCCTGAGAAAATAAAATCTGCCTTTACTTCCACTTTTTCCCCATCTATTTGCCATGACGTGATGGGCCTGGAGGCCATGGCCTTAAGTTTTTGAATGTTGAGTTTTAAGGGAGATAAAAAATCCCCAAATCCAGGTTCCCAGCTAAGGGTCAAACTCATTTGCTGGACTCCCTAAGGATAGTAGTCAGGCCTTATATTAATGCTTTTCTGCACAGGCAAGGCAGTAAATATTTCCATCCTTGTGGGCCAAAACAACTGCTCCTTTGGTGCATAAAGCAGCTACAGGCAACATGTAAATGAATGGATGAGACTCTAATAAAAATTTATTTACAAAAACAAGTGATGGGCCAGGATTAGGCCCAGTGATTATAGTTTGCCAGCACATGGTGGAGAAGAATGCCTCCACTTTTAGGAAATAACGGTGACGTGTTCGGTGAGAGTTAAATGTCGTGATGTCAACAAATGGATAAATGATGACATGCATGGCGTACACAAGCAAATATGGCAAAATGTTAACAAGGATGGACTCCAGGGCAGGAATACAAGCGTTCATTGCCCTATTCATCCAACTTTTTCTGTTTGAAAAAGCTATTTAAGTTTTTCACCAGCAGCGGCACTGTTGAGCAGGACAAGATCCCTGCCTCACCAGCCAGGACTCAGCAGAGATGCCAGGCAGTAAAGTAACAAATCCTTGCACTCCAGAGAGGACAGTGCTCTGGGAAAAGCCAAAACAGGAAAAGGGACAACAAAACCCAAAGGAAAGGGCAATTTTAATAGACATTCAGTGAACTTCCAACACAGAATCTCACCAAAATAATATAATGAAATGGAGCAACATATACTTTAAAAATATTGGGTTGGCCAAAGAGTTCACTTGGGTTTTCCCCTAAGATGTTATGGAAAAAGCGAAATGAACTTTTTGTACAACTCAACATACTTGACAGTGTATACAGCTATTAGATGCTGATGGCCAATGAAGGGTTTCTTGCATATTCAATGGAACTAAAAAATACATGTCTTTGTTCAGACGAAATAAAATTTATATTTTAAGGCAGGATGAGAAAATGAAGCATAAAATTCTGTCCATTCAGGCCTCCTTCTGCCTTTGATGGCCAAGTGCATCCAAATTATACATTAACCAGACCTCCTCAAAGGTGGGAATGCCTGTTCAACCATAAGGATCATTTTTGTTTTGTTTTGTGTTTTCTGACGCTGGCAATGTGACTTCTTAGAAGACAGCATTCTTTCCCAACTTCGTAGGGGGTCATGGTGACTGGACTATGTATCCTTGGTGAGCTGTATCTAAAATGTCAGTGTGTCATTTTGATGGACGGTTCTTTGTCTCGAAAATGTATATGACCATGCCTTTGACTTCTAACAGCCAGAAGAGTCTTCAGAATTTTCTGTAAGACTTTTTCCTGGCTTATAGTCCTCCATTTGGCTCAAATAAAGTTCTCTTTTTTCTTCTTGTCAGCTGAATTTTCCTCGACAATTCTACCTGCCAAATTATCCTTCTTTAGGAGACTTTCCAAAATCTGCTGTGCATCGCAGGTAAGAGCCACCCATGGATATTAATCAGTGGCAAAAGGGTGAAGGCACACATGATATTCTTACAGCCTCAAAGGACTTATTGGTTAATGGGAAAATTAGTGACGTTACAGCAGAGAAACCCCGAAGACACGCCTTTACTCAAGATGGAGATCTGCATCACCAGCGAGACGTATGGACGTCACATGCCCTCAAAGTGACGCAGTGAAAGGACAGCAGCACTCTGGTGGTGTCCCTGCCCCAAACACACAGCCTCCACCTCATCAGGAGAAACATCAGACGAGCCCAAACTAGGACCATTCCTCAACACAGGCAATCCACCCTCTTTATATGTGTCAAGGATATAAAGGGCGAGGGGCTGGGAACCTGTCCCGGGTTGATGTCTGCTCAGAGGACTTGACCAGGAAGGGCCAGGTGGAAGGAACGTGGGCCAGGAGGACTCTAGTGGGAGTGCAGTGAGACGGGCCTGGATTCTGGACACAGGCTCCTCCCAGGGCATCTCAAGGCTCACTTCCTGCTTTGGTAACTACTATGTTTAGGCTTGTGTGAGAGTTTAAGGGTGTCCCTGTTGGCTCAGATGGTAAAGAATCTGCCTGCAATACAGGTTTGATCCTTGGGGCAAATCCCCTGGTGAAGGGAATGGCAACCCATTCCAGTATTCTTGCCTGGAGGATTCCATGGACAGAGGAGCCTGCTGGGCCATAGTCCATGGGGTCGCAAAGAGTCTGATGTGGCTGAGCAGCCAACACTTCAAGAGTTTAACATTTAGGGAAACTGGATGAAGAATTCACAAAAACCCTGTAGTATTTTTGCAGCCTAAAATTATTTCAATATAAAAAGTTGAAAAAAATTAAAGTTTAAAAATTAAGAAAGGCAAGGGACTTCCCTGGTGGTCCAGAGGAAGACTCCCCGCCCCCAGAGCAGGGGGCCCACGTTTGATTCCTGGTCAGGGAACTAGATCCCACGTGCTGCACTGAAGATAGAAGAGCCTGCATGCCACAACCAAGACATGGGGCAGCCAAACAGAGAAATGAAAAGGAATATTTAAAAATTAGAAAAGCAAGAACAGAAAATCTGAGAAGACTTGGGGAAATGAGGTATTTTCCCATTTCTACAAGCATTATACACCCCCACCCCATCCTACCCCAAAGGCAGGGTTTTTCTCTGTCCTGCTTGTCTGTACCCAGGACGGTGCCTACGAGGTGACAGTGTGCAGAACAGATGTGAATAGCTCACTAGGTACAAATTAACAACAGAAGTGTGCTCATGTATTCGACAAATAACAAAACCCAGCATCTCTCATCTCCTGCAGCATCGTGGGGAGCCGCTTCCCATTCTGAGGTTGCCCTGCTTGTGTTCGTTTTCTGGGACATGGGAAAAACCCCTGTTTGTAAATCTTGTGTGTCTTCCTACGTCATAGTCTTTCAACTCCAGACCAGCTTGGTGCAGACCGGAAGGGTGTGTGTGACACCTCTGAAGCACAATTTCGTATCTGTTCTAGGAAGCATGTGTGTTGAACCAAGGAGGGACTCCGTTCCCTGGAGAGGCTATAACAAAGTGGCAAAAACGGAGTGGCTTAGAACAATAGAAATGTATCATCTCCCAAAAGCCTGGAGGCCAAAAGCCTGAGATCAAAACGTCCGCAGGGCCACGCTTCCTCCGAAGGCCCCAGCGGAGGGTCCTCCCTGCGTCTTCCTGACGTGGGGGCCCCTGGTGCACTTGGAGTGTGGCCGAGTCACCCCAGGCTCTGCCTCCATGCTCACACGGCCTCCTCCCCTGTGGCTCTGCCCCCACGCGCCGTGCTTCTTTCTGTCTCTCTGCATCCTCTCATTTTCTTATAAGGACACCAGCCACTGGATTTGGGGCCCAGCCTCAGCCACTATTAACCTCACCTTACCTCATTACATCTTCGAAGAGCTCATTTCCAAATTAAGGTTCCATTCTCAGGTTCTGGGTGGATGTGACTCTGAGGGGACACTATTGAACGCATTACAGAAGGGGCAAATAAGACAAAATAACTGACAGTCACTGCCAGCTAACGAGTGCCTGCCATGTGCGAGGACTTCCTCATAAAGTATATAAAGCCTCTGTAAACTTTAAAAGAATCCTGCGAGGAAGGGATGGGTCTTGCACTTTTAAAATAAATATTCATTGACTTATTTGGCTGCACTGACTGTTCGTTGTGGTATGCAGGGTCTTCAGCTGTGGCATCTGAATCCAGGCCCCCTGCACTGGGAGGGCAGTCTTAGCATGGGACTGCCAGAGAAGTCCTGACTTTTGCACTTTAGTAGGTGAGCAAGGGGGCTTACAGGGGATGCTCTTGCCCAGAGTCAGTAAAAGACAGGTGAAGGTAACACCTAGGCCAGCTCGCGTGCCCACCACAGCTGTGGGCGCCCCACGTGGGGGCCAGGACCGCTTCACAGGTGGCAGGTGGTGTGTGTGCCCAGTTAGCAGCATAGGCCTGAGCACAGGGGCTGTGCCCAGTGTGGCTCAGGCGCTGCCTTCCTGAGATCCTTGGTACTCTCAGAACAAGGGCCTGAAAACTCATTTTGCACGTGCATTAGACAGCCCGGCAGATACGGCTGTGGTCATGGCCCCGCCCTTCCTCCTCCTAGACTCCCCACCCCATCCCCCTACCCGCTGCTGCTCCAGGACTCACACCCACTCACTCCATACAGGCTGCTTCTCCCCCCATATTCATCCCTCCATTGTTATTATAGAAGATTAAGGAAATAGAAAAAGTTAGGGGAGGGAACCAACCATGGTCTCATGCGTGGGTGCTAAGTCACTTCAGTCGGGTCCAACTCTTTGGTGACCCCATGGACTGTAGCCTGCCTGGCTCTTCTGTCCTTGGGGTTTTCCAAGCAAGGATACTAGAGTGGGTTGCCCTGCTCTCCTCCAGGGGATCTTTCCAGCCCAGGGATCAAACCCATGTCTCTTCTGTCTCCTGCATTGGGAGATGGCAGGTTTGTTACCATTAGCACCATCTGAGAAGCCCGCGGCCTCATGATCTAAAGGAAAACTTCTGACAGATCTGTTCTCTATTTTCTGTGCATAGGATTTTTATTGATTATATGTCAATTAAATAGAATCTATCAATTGTATTAACCACATTATATTGACTGTTTTGAAACTGCTTCTCAATAACACATCTAGCATTCTCCTATGATGTCATTTACTCCTCAAGAATGAACACTATTCCAAAAGAAAACTTTTCTTTTTCTAAAAACAAAGAGTCCTGGGACTTCCCTGGTGGTCCAGTGGCTAAGACTCTGAGCGCCCAATGAAAGAGGGATGGGTTCGATCCCTGGTCAGAAAACTAGATCCCATATGCCATAACTAAGAGTTCACATGCCACATCTAAGACCTGGGACAGCCAAGTAAATAAATAAACATTTAATTTTAAACAAGAGTCCTTTAAATAAAACTTTGGAAAAACACAGAAATTCACAGAGTGTTGTTAAATACCCATTCCCCACCTCTAGTGATGGCTACTGTTAGCATTGGTGAGTGTCCATCAGTCCCACAGATGCCTGGGCCCCACCAAGCCCCAGGGACTTGGAATCTAAAGGGCTGGGAACTCAGGGTTACAGTAAGCACCCAGCGCTGCCAACAGCAGGGCCCTGGAAGACACAGTTCTATAGACACTTTTCCCCAACTAAACAGGGCTCCTGGCTGTGGACAGAGGCTGGGCAGTGAGGGGGCTTCCAAATTCTGGGATGGACATTTTTATACTAATAGGTAAATCTTCTGTCCCTCCATTAATTTTCCTTTAAAAAATTCCTAGCTTTGCCTGCTTTCATTGTGAAGTTTTATTTTTGCTTTACAGAAGTGTGTAACTGTAACTGAGCAAGTCCCCATGGGGCCTTCTTGGGACAATATGTATACATGTGCCCAGTCATGTCTGACTCTTTGTGACCATATGGACTGTAGCCTGCCAGGTTCCTCTGTCCATGGGATTTCCTGGGCAAGAAAACTGGAGTGGGTTGCCATTTCCTCCTTCAAGAGAATCTTCCCAACCCAGGGATCAAACCTGGTCTCCTAGCTTCCCTGGTGGCTCAGAGGTTAAAGCGTCTGCCTCCAATGCGGGAGACCTGGGTTTGATCCCTGGGTCGGGAAGATCCCCTGGAGAAGGAAATGGTAACCCACTCCAGTATTCTTGCCTGGAGAATCCCTTAGACGAAGGAGCCTGGTAGTCCACGGGGTCGCAAAGAGTCAGACACGACTGAGCAACTTCACTCACTCACTCACTACATTAGCAGATTCTTTACCATTGAGCCACCTGGGAAGCCCAGACTATTCCCTTACCATCCTCTGCCCACTTCTTGTCTGTAGAAAAAACTTTAGCCAAAGAATAAATTTAATTAGAGGAGTAAGAACATGCAGAAGCAAAGGAAAGCAGTCAAACAAGACAAAATAGTAAGTTTAGCCATTAAAGACAAGGCTATCTGGGGAATACCCTGGCAGTCCAAAGATTAGGACTTGGCACTTTCACTGCTGAGGGTCTGGGTTCTATCCCTGGGCAGTGAACTAAGAGCCTGCCAGCCATGTGGTGTGGCCAAAAAAAAAACAAAAAAAGACAAGGACCTTTATTTCCTCTTTAAAAATCTGTGATTAACATTCTCAGCCATATCCTTTGAGCTATTTTAGAGATACTGAAACCCCCACCCAGTGGAAGAAGCTAACTTCATGATGACCAGGCTATAGCCATGATGTGAGCTGCTCCGTCTTGCACAATTCTGAGAACTGGCCTCAAGGAAATGGGAACAAACCAACTCTGGAACTGAAGATTAACTGTACACAAAACGATCACGAGGATGCTGATCACACTAGCACATGACCGACTTCAAGATGACTGTCAAAGGGAGCGCGTCTGACTCCAAGAACCTGTCGGCACTGACTGCAGCTCCCACACACAGCTCCCCCTCCGCCCCGGCCTTGCACCCCTGGAACTGCCCTTTGAAAGCTCTTGCCCCCTGATCAGCAAGGGGGAGTTGATTCTTTGGGAGAAAGGCCTACCTTCTCCCCCAGATTGCCGGCTTCCTCATGACAGCCATCTTTCCTTTTACCCAACACTTGACTCCTAGCATTGGATTCCTGAGTGACAAGCAGCTGAACATGAGTTCCGTAACATAAAGAGTCAAATGTTTATTCAATGCCTCCTTTGTGACAGGTATGGAGGTAGGAACAGTCCCAGTGCTGCCTGTCTGCTGGGGACCTGGACAAGCATCCGTACGTCATTAAGAGACACACAGAGAACAGCTGGGTTGGCCCAGGACAAGTCAACAGGTGTACCCAGGGTGTCACCTGCCCCATGTGGGTCCCAGTCTTTCCCTTCTGATTCTTCTTAGAAAAGCTTTTGCCTACATTAGTTTATAGCAACAGCCCTTCACCATGTACATCTGCTTCCTCCCCGATTTCTGCACCTCCCTCCACCTTTCAGAGGGGGCTCAGGGCTGCCTCTGCTCGAGTCGGCTGCTTCAAGGGGCCTGGCTCAGAGGTACAGCTTCTCTCTGCTTTGCCTCCAGCTCACCTAGGCCGCCAGGCCTGTGATGGGTCCTGATGCAGGAGGCGGAGCAGAGATGTGCCCACGTGGGGTACCAATTTTCAAGTTTCTATCTGCTGATACTCCCCTTGCTGCTGAAGATAAACAGGGAAATTTAATAAATGCTTAGTTGTTTTGACGTGTCATCTTTTTTTTTTTCCTGCATCCTCCTCCTCCCCACTCCTGCCCTGTCAGAGGATTTCTGGGGCTAGAATTTTATTAGCAACAGACTCTGGGGCTGGAGTTTCTGCCTGATGGGACAGAAGCAGCTGAACAGGACGGGGCACGGGTGAGTGAGCTGCCCTCCTCAGCATGTCGACAGGGATGCACATAAGCTGGGTGGGGGGGAAGCAGAAGACGCCCTTTGGGACTATTCTGCTGCTGCTGCTGCTGCTAAGTCGCTTCAGTCGTGTCCGACTCTGTGCGACCCCATAGACGGCAGCCCACCAGGCTCCCCCATCCCTGGGCTATTTTGACCTGAAGGCAATCAGGACCCAGTGGATCCAGAAAACATTATTACCTCTTCCTTAACTTTCCTGGTGACTCAAATGGTAAAGAATCTGCCTGCAATGCAGGAAACCTGGGTTTGACCCCTGGGTCGGGAAGATCCCCTGGCGAAGCTACCAATATTCTTGCCTGGAGACTTCTATAGACAGAGAAGCCTGGCGGGCTACAGTCCATGGGGTTTAAAAGAGCTGGACGTGACTAAAGTGACTTAACAACGTAACAACCAGAAGACGAGCTATTATTAGAGATAACTTTTTTATCTGACTTACCTGCACAACAAGGCAAGCACTGACCACCAACCTCGCTCTCTATATCTCCCTGTGAAGAGCCCTCCTCCCTCGGGGAGCCCCAGGCCCCCAACCTATTCCTCAGCTCACGGTGTCATAGAAGCCTCAATGGCCAGACTCATCACCCTTGGTCTCAGATCTCTGGGGCTCGTGTATGTCAGAAATTAAATTTATATCTCTCCTGTTAATGTCTGGTATCAATTTAATTATCAGTCCAGCCAAAGAATCCAGCAGGGAGGAAAGGACAATGTCTGCAGCTCTACAACTGTCTTGCTGCGGAAGAAGGGGCCATGAGACACTGAGGAAAAAGCCACCACGGCTTCTACTGACTCTTGGAAACTCAGAGATCACAAGGGAAACTTCAAAGTTGCTTGAATTTAAAACAATTTTTTGGCTTCACTGCACAGCAGGCACATGGAATCGTAGGTCCCCAACCAGAGCCTGAACCCATGCCCTGTGCAGTGGAAGCATGAAGTCTTAACCACTGGACTTCCTAGGAAGTCCCCTAAAATTTTGATCCTTCTGAAAACAGATTTCAAGCTGAAATGAATGGCCCCCGGGATCTACGTGAAGAGAGAGGAAACTTACTCTCTTCCCCGGTCTCCAGTAAGATGAGAAGCTGTGGCCTCAAGGAATGAGAGAAAGACATCAGCATTTTTCAGGGCCTTTGGCAGAAAAAGTAATGCTCATTATGGGACAGTGATAACATTATCCGTTCACCCTAGGGCTCAGACACTGACCCAAGCATTTTATGTCCATTAACTCACCTGGTGCTTAAATTGGACACAGAGAGGCCCAGCAGTTACTCCCACGCCACACAGCAGGCACACGGAAGGGCTGGATCGGCATTAAACCATCTGACCTTATAGCCTTCCATGGCAGCTTGAAAACATGTCTGGACCCAAGCCTGCAGCAATAGAGCAACACTGACTCCATAAGCAGCAGGACAGGCTGACTATGCTGTTGTTGCTGTATCGTTGCTCAGTCGTATCCAACTCTGTGTGTGTGTGTGTAATAAAGTTTTATTAAAATATAAAGGAGATAAAGAAAGCTTTTGACATAGGCATCAGAAGGGGGCAAAAAGAGTACCCCCTGCTAGCTTTTAGCTGGATGTTATATAGTCACTAGTAGTCTGTTAATCGTATCCAACTCTTTTATGACCCCATGGACTGTAGCCCACCAGGCTCCTCTGTCCATGGGATTTCCCAGGCAAGAATACTGGAGTGGGTTGCCATTTCCTCCTCCAGGGGATCTTCCTAATCCAAGGATTGAACCCACGTCTCCTGTATTGGCAGGTGGATTCTGTACCACCAAGCCACCTGGGAAGCCTAGACACTGACTATACATACAGACAATGGCCAGACCCCGTACATGTAACTAGAGAACTCTAACCCACAAACTCTGCGACAATCACCCAGAAGCCAGACCACAGCCTCTACAGCCACGAGCCAGGAATATCACAACTTAGCCATGACTGCCATCTTCCCTAATTTTTGCTCCTCCCCTTTCTAACCTAGGACAACCAGAGAAGGTCAAGGATGCCCCCAAAATCAATCACACAGGATCCTCAGCTTGCTGTAAGCTAGCTTCTCCAGCTTCTCCAGGCCTGGGGCACACCTAAGCTTTCCTCCTTTCTAGTACAAGCTGTGCCCTTCTCTGCCTGCCTGTGAGGCTCTGCCAAAACCCAAGTCAAAGTGGAAGACCCCTGCTACAGCCAACTCTAGAAAACAGCTGTCCACAGGTGTGTTACCCTCCTATTTGTTTTTATTTTAAAAATAAAAAAGTCCATTGCTGCATGGGCTTTCTCTGGTTGCAGCGAGTGGGGGTTACTCTCTCGTGGGCTTCTCACCGTGGTGGCTTCTCTTGTGGCAAAGCACGGGTTGTAGAGAGTGCAGGCTCAGTAGTTGTGGCCTGGCCCACCAGCTTAGTTGCTCCACAGCATGTGGGATCTTCCCGGACCAGGGATTGAACTTGCGTCCCCTGCTTTGGCAGGCAGATTCTTACACTGAACCACCAGGGCAGTGCCCTCCTATCTGTAAAAGGTGAGCACCTGCAGACCAGTCCAGCAGGGAAAGAGGTCACGCACAGGGAGGCGTCCCAAGGTGGGCCACTCCCCTCTACAACCCCCACCCCCCAGCTGTAGAATGACAAAAGCCACAGAATGGCTTTCCTTGCCCTTGTTGCTCATTATTTTCTGACGTTTTGTTTTCAACACAGAGTTTTCCATTTTTATGGGGTCGAAACTGTCGCTCATTCATTTATTAAGAATTATGGGAGTCTTGAAATGGAGTCCTGTGACTTCAGAGTCATGCCCAGGTGTCTCTCTTTTCTTGCCTGCTTGTCCTAGCCAGACCTGTTCCATCACATTCTGTCTAATCAATAAAGAGTAGTGAAGGTCAGGGGCCTGGCGCCAGCGTCCCAATCAGCATCACTGTTTGTGTGCTGCTCTGAGTCATCCTCCAGGTAAGATAACCTTTTACAGAGTACTGCTGAGACAGCCCAGGAGTCACAGACCACCAAATCAAAGACATCCAGGCCGTAAATGATTAAGACGATAACCCCAGGGTCTTCCCTGGTGGTCCTGAGGCTAAGACTCCACACCCTGCAGAGGGCGTGGGTTCAATTTCTGATGGGGAAATTAAGATCCTAAGTGCCAGGCAATGCAACAACAACAAAAAAAGTTCCAATTCAAGGATACCACCTGTTTTTATTGGTAGGAGTTCTTTATCAGAGAAGGCAATGGCAACCCACTCCAGTGTTCTTGCCTGGAGAATCCCAGGGACAGGGGAGTCTGGTGGGCTGCCGTCTATGGGGTCGCACAGAGTCGGACACGACTGAAGCGACTTGGCAGCAGCAGCAGCAGCAGCAGGAGTTCTTTATATATTCTTATCAGATATGTGTAATGAGAATGGTGAATTTATCCCAGTGAATGGTTCAGCTTTTTATTCTCAAAAAACCATCCTTCAGTGAATAGTTCTTTCTTTCCATTAAATGCAAATGATCAGTTAAAAAATAAATAAAAACTGCTAACTCAGAGACTTCCCTGGTGGTCCAGTGGCTAAGACTTTGCCTTCCAATGAAAGGCTGCATGTTCAATTCCTGGTTGGGAAACAAAAATCCCACATGCCTTGCAACCTAAAATACAAAACATAAAATAGAAGCGATATTGTAATAAACTCAATAAAGACTTAAAAAAAAAAAACTGCTCACTCAGACAGAGGAGGGTGGACCTGAGGCTGTCTTCCCCTCCCTTGCTTTGCTGCAGCCCCTGCTGTTAAAGTGCAGCTCTCTGAGCTTGGGCCTTTGCTGGGTGTCAGTTTCTCCTTCCTACCTCTCCAGGGCTCAACGTCACCTGACCTCCCATGCTTCCCTGAATTTACAGACCAGGCTCTGCCCTGGCACGTCCCAGAAAGGCTCCTCTCCCCACACACCTGTTCACCGGCCGCTCCCACTGAGGCTCCACGCTGGGCCCCCAGGAGGCAGGGCTGGCCTGCACCTGCAGAGTCAGGCCCCAGGGATGGCAGAGGCGCAGCGCCCACTGAGGGGCAGCTGGACCTTTCTGATAAGCCAGTCCTGTCCAGACAGCTCCCAGCACAGCCCCACCCTGCTCCAAAAAGACAGGGACCCTTTCTTTCCTGGATATCACATGTACTTTAAATCCTAAACGGAACGGCCAGAACCAAACCCTTTACTAACGCCCTCCCCGTGACCCCCACCCAGGCCTGAGGCCACTGGACTCCTCTGTGCCTCTTCTGTCCGTCCACGTCAGCCCTTCACCCTGTCCTCGGGTCACACGCCCATGGTGTGCACAGCAGACCAGCACAGGTAGGGCGCTGAGCCAGGCCTAGGGATGAGGGGCGCCGGGCAGGGGCTTCTATTCCCCTCGGCCCTGGGCAGCTCTCAGGGCCAGCTCCCCGCTCCTCTGCGAACCCAAACACCTCTCATTTCAAGATCCATCACTGTCATTCTGTCATCGCAGACACCGGGTCAAAGTGTGGGCACCTGGAAGCCAACGCAGGAGAGAGGGTCTGGGGGCCCTGAGTGGCCCGGAAGGAGGCAGGCTGGGCCACCTGCACCCCGCATCCTGCCCAGCTCGGGACGCGGAAACCTAGACGAGACCCACAGCTCAGCGCCCACCCCCGCGGCGCGGGGACCACCCCTCTCCCCAGACCCTGCAGACCGCGCCCCCGCCCACACCCTCTGACTCAGCCGCCGGGAGGACGACACCAAACCCCGGGAGGGGGGACAGCCCTACAGCACACGACCCTTGGTCCCGAGACGGCGCCTATCGGGGGTCCCGGGCTGCGGCCGTGCTCCCGTCCCCCTCAGTCCGCACTGACCGGACGGCCCGCGCTCCATTTCCTTCCGGGACGCCCCGCACCCCATTTCCGGTCCCGGTTCCCCCCCGCCCGCCGCGCGCTGTGGTTTCGCCCGCACGGCACGTGACCGCCGCGCCAGGTCCGGGCGCTTGACTCCTCTCGACCACTCCCACGAGTGTCCGCTGCTCCGGGAGTGTCCGCTGCTCCCGCGTGACCGCCGCCCGGTGTCCACACGCTCCCGCCCCGCCTGCCGCCGAGATGATGTGCGGAGCGCCTTCCGCCACGCAGCCGGCCACGGCCGAGACCCAGGCTATCGCCGACAAGGTTCGGGCTGTGTTGGACGGATGGGGTACTGGGGGCCGGGGGCGTCCGCAGGCATGCCCGCTGGGACGGAGGCGCTGCGCCCGAGCGCATCCCGCCCTGAGTCGGGCTGGACGCAGGTGGATGCACCTCCCTGCCTGCGAGGTTCTCTGGTGCGGAGGTGGTCCACTGGTTTAGGGGGCGCGAGGTGACAGGGAATAGCACTTCAAGAGCAAAGGATACGGCAGGCGGGGTGAGGTCCCCATGCGTGAGTCTGGGGTCCGGGTCCCAGGCGTCCGAGACTCGGGCTGGACTGAGTGTAGCCCTTTTTGTGAGTTTGAAGTGGTCTCCAATAAAAAGTTTAGAAACAGGAAGTAACTGGGTCGAGGAGGCAGAGCCCGGTTCAGACCCTGGTCAGCTGTCCAGCCCTGTGTCCAGAAACACTGGAAGATCAGGTTGGGGTGGGATGAGGTGGGCCTGTCCTGCCTGTCGTCACAAGTAGGGCCCAGGAGGCTCGAGTTCTGATAAGCAAAGACTGAAGACAAGCTTTTGTCCCTTAACCTTCCTCCCTGGCTGCTGCCTCCTAAACCTCCGCCATGAGCTCAGCCCTGTTCCCTCTCCCGCGGTTGGGACCATCTGACTGCGGTAAAGGAAGGGGCTGAGTCAGTCTCCTGAGACCTGTGAAAAGTAGGCATTTTCTGGGACTCCCAGGAGAGCCAGATAGGAGGAGAGTCCTAGCTTTTCCCCTGTGGCCACTCAGAGCACCCAGCCCTCCCGGCCTCTTCCTGGGTCTTCAGGCTGGAGAATCCCTGCTGGTCACCTGAGCTTTGAATGAATGTGAGTCCCCTCGGGAGACGAGAGTTTCTGTCACTATGGCCTGCATTTGGGGTCCGTCCCTTGAGAGTGGGCCGTCCTCACTGCCCCTGGGAACAAGGAGGCCGCCTGTGTGCTGGGTGGGCTCTGTGAGGGGCAGGGGCACCATCCGGTGACCTTCTGTACTGAAGCTTTCATGAACACGTGAGGAGAAGTGAGGCCAGAGACAGTGTACCCACCACATCCAGTCCTATCCTAGGGCCCTCCCTGGCCCTCTGCCCACCTGGTCACTCTGGTCTGGGAACTGACAGCTTCCTAGTGACCCGGGGCCTTCTGAGCTTTCCTTGGCTCCAGTCCAGCCCGTCTTTCTCCTGGTCCGAGCTGTGTGGGTGACCTGCCATCCTGCAGGCCTCCACCTCCGCTGCTCCACCACCTCCACCTGGGCTTCTCCCCAGTCCTTGCACAGGGTGGGGTTCTCCTGCCTCCACTCCTGAAACAGGTGATTCCATCCCAGACCCGCAGGAGGGTCTGCGGGTGTCACTCGCCCCTCCCTGGTCAGGTAAACTGTCTGAGGGTCAATTCCCTGCACACCTAGCAGGAACAGGGGCTACACAGCTGAGTGTTCAGTCGAAGGTGGGCACTGGCCCAGGGGGACACACCCAGCTGATCACCCGAGGGCCCTGGCAAACTCAGAGGGAGCAGGCAGCCAGACTCTCACTACCTGACCCTCTCTCTGATCCTTCCCTCCACTTCATTCGCAGGGAGCGCCCCTCCCTGAAGGCCTTTGTCAAGTGACTCACTGGCATGTATGATGGTGATCCCCTGGGCTCTCCAAGCAGCACACTCCTGGTCTTAACTGAACTCCTCTGACCCCCACAACTGGTCTGAGGATTCCAGCGCAGTCAGCAAGCTCCTGTGGCTGCCAGTCGTCCAGACAGCAGCCTGAGCACTCGGAAACTAGCTTAGGTTTTCAAGTCAAGACAAAACAACCTGCTCTCCCCTTCCTCCTCAAAAATTCTCACTTCCCCAAAGGCCAAGACCCTGTAAAACAGGACTAATCTGAGAGTAAGATTAACATCTGACACCAAAGATCAGAAACAATCTCTGCCCAAAGGCCCTGCAGCCTAGAGAGACCATCTAAAGATGCAGCAAAGCATTTTTTTCCTACAAAAGTGCTTTTTCTGCTGCATATTCTACCACGGAAGAAATTGGGATTATGTAAGAGAATTAAGGCACATCAATAAGATGGAAGTTTAATTTAATATTAAATTTTAACATTTTTAAGTGTTTTAGTTTTCGAAGAGTAATTAAAAACTATATACTCTTTAAAATGAAGGTTTGAGTGAAAATGGTAATGTACGAACTTATATACACTGTTGTAACCATGAGAGTATAAGCTATCCATGTCTGGAAAAGAAAGTGCTAATGATACAGGCAAATGATAGCATTGAAACCTCAGCAGAATTAAAGAACTGTTTTCTGTACTTGAAATCAGGGCAAGCATTTTAATGTCTGCTCAGCTGTGAAGAACAAACGTGCTCTAGAAAGTGTGTAGAATGTGGGCATTAGAGTTCAGCTGTAATATCTAATACAGGTGAGCTCACCTGTCTCTCCCTTCTCCCCTTCCCCAGGTGAAGTCCCAGCTGGAGGAGAAGGAGAACAAGAAGTTCCCAGTGTTCAAGGCGCTGGAGTTCAAAAGCCAGTTGGTTGCTGGGAAGAACTACTTCATCAAGGTGGGGTGTCCCCCTGAAAGGAAGGTCGAGTCTGAAGTGGGAGCTCACAGGTGCCCAGGGCAGGAGTGCTCAGCAGGGTCCTGTGGCAGCCCTCAGCTTCAGGGGTTTGGTGGCTGTCTAAAATGAGCATGCGTGTGCAAGCATGTGTGTGTGTATGTGTATGTGTGCACGTGCGTGCTGCGGCCTCCTTGGAGAAGAGGACCTAGCCTTTTGGGTGACCAAGGGCTCTGCTGGAGTGAGTGTGGGTGAGGGGTGCTGGCTGGGCACCGAGGGCATCCCTTGCACTTGAAGGAGGAGGGTGGGAATGTCCTCAGCCCAGTCTCTGGGGACACGAAGGGACACAGCCTCCGGGCATCCAGGGCCCTCCTGCCTGTCCAGCCAAGTCCAGCAGAGCAGGGGGACTTGGGGTCAGAGGCCCCACCTGCCCCTCACTGGACTCTCCTTTCAGGTTCAAGTGGACGAGGATGACTTCATGCACATCCGAGTGTTTGAAAGCCTCCCGCACGAGAACAAGCCTGTGGCCTTGACCAGCTACCAGACCAACAAAGGCAGGCATGACGAGCTGACCTACTTCTAGGCCCGATTTTGCAGAGTCCATCGCCCACAGGGGTCTCTCCTCTGCAGACCTGTCTGGGACCAGACGCAGTGCCCCTCGGGGTGGTGGTGTCTCTGTTCCCTGCTTTCACTGTGTTCATTTTTTCCTCCCAATCCATGATTTTAACTAAATTTCTTTCGAGGGGGGCTTGTGTTATCTTTAAATAAACATGTGTTTCCTGTTTTCACAAATTGTCTCTGTTGGGTTTTTTTCTTCATCTGGAGCTATACTCACAGTAGAGAAGTGTCAGCAGGTGAGAGGTGTCCTGGGTGGAAGTCCCGCTGGGCCTCCTGCCGCCTGAGCCCCCTTCCCTGAGGGGCTGAGGACGGGAGAGGGTGGCCCTGGTGACAGTGGGCAGGCGGAACACCAGGGGTCGGGGAACGTGTGCTCTAACCACCGCTCCCCACGCCGCCATGGTGACTCTGTCGTGTCTCCAGGTCTCAGAACCCCCCACCCCACCCAGTACAGTAAGAGGGGCTGAGAAAATCTGACCCTAGAGCATTAGTTCTAGATGGACTCAGATACAGTCACGCATTTTTGCTCGGGCAGAGATGCACGGGTGTGTGCGGGGAGGCAGTGACCCGCAGGGCCCGCTGAGTGCATGTTCTGCGAGTCCGGCCCCAGCTACCCACTGACCGCCCGGGGTATGCGCTGCATCTGTCTCAAGGCTTCCTGGTTTCAGCAGCCAGTTACTACCATTAGTGAAGTCAGTCCAGTGGTGTGTTTGCTGTGTGTGTGTGTTCGTGTGCAGTAGAATAGAAAATGCACCCTGCGTTGTAAGACTAAACGCTGGGGACAGTTCTGTGTGGCTCAGGGTCCAGGTAGACAGCCTGTTCTGAGGGTCGGAGTCAGGCCCCTTCCTGTCTCCACTTTGTCTCTGGGGCAGGTGGTGTTTTATTTCAGGCCTGTCACTGGAGGCTGGGGGGTCCAGGTCATGTGGGCCGAGTGCAGAGCAAGTAAACACTCCTTGGGGAGCAAACAGACCTGTGAGTGCAGGAGGAGACTCTGAGTCAGGAGCTGTGTGTGTCCTGCTCTCTCCTGAGCTCTAGGACAGAAAACTTGCATCTTGGGTTCTAGATGTGGTGAAACAGAAGCCAGTGAGCACATTCACATTGACTTGAAATCAGCTGTATTTCCACCTGGAAACTTCAGGTGAAAGGTGGGCAATAGGGGATGCTACGTAGGTGCCTGGACAGGGCCGACAGCCCACAGCTCATAGCAGGGAGCACGGAGCACAGGGACAGAAGCAGTTCTGATCACCAGGTTCAGACAGAGTCCCCCAGCTGTGTGCTGGGGGTGACAAGGTTTTGACACTAGAAGAGGTGGTTGCACACCACTGTGAACACACTAAACACCAGTGACGTGCACACTGTCAAATGGTAAGCTCTTGCTAGTCCACAGGTCAGACCCCACACTTCTACTGCGGAGGCCTTAGGTTTGATCCCTGGTCAGGGAACTAAGTTCCCGCATGTCACACAGGGCTGCCAAAACTAATTTTTTTTTTAAAAAGAGGGAACCTACTTCAAAAAATAAATAGAATGAAAAGAATAAATGAAACAGTAAAGTGTATGTTGTAAGAATTTAATCTCAGTTGAAAATTGACTCAGATGCAGACAGGACACCAGAGGCAGTTTGGGGCAGGGTGGCAGAGGGTTTGGGGGACTTCCGGGGGGAGCTCTTTCATTGCCCACAGACCAAGTGTCCCCATCAGCTGTGGGCGCTGACCCAGTGGACACCCCTGCTCTCTGGCCTTTGTGGTCATAGACTTGACTCTGGTTTGGGAGGCATTTGCTGAGAGATCTGGAGATACTGAGGCCTAGGAAAGTAGGCCAGGTGAAGACAGAGGGGGGATGGAGAGCTGTCTCTATGAGCCGAGGACCCCCACAGGGAAGGGAGAGATGGGAGGGGCTTCTTGCTGAGCCTGGGAGGGAGCGTGGCCCTGCTGACACCTTGACTTGGGTCTCTGGCCTCCAGAACCAGGAGTAAGGATATTTCTGTTGCCTTACACCCCCAGTGTGTGGGGCTTTGTGCCAGCTGCCCCAGAAGACCCATCAGCAGTGGAGCTGGTGTGCTGGGTGGGTGGCATCTTCCCCTCGCCCGACTCATCCTCTCTCAGCAGCCCTGAGGGGGGTTCTTCCTCTCCTGTGGGTTTCTCTCTTAAGCTGATGATTAATCTCTCTATCTGAAACTTTATTCCTTTTGGTGTTCTGCACCTGTTCCTCCTCAGGACAGAGGAGTATCAGAGAAAACGGGAGTCAGGATGGAGCAGAACCTTGGCGCAAACCCCTACACCCGCCATCCAAGTAGGAAAGCAAGCAGTTAATGATCAGATGGAGTCACAGACTCGGTGCCTGGTTCACATTCCTGAGCTGTATCACAGATGCCATGTTGTGTAGTCGCTCAGTCCTGTCCGACTCTTTGCAACCCTTACCATCTCCTGCCCCTTACCATCTCCTGAAGTTTGCCCAAGTTCATGTCTATAACATCGGTGATAACCATCCAACCATCTCATCCTCTGATGCCCCCTTCAACTTCTGCCCTCATTCTTTCCCAGCAGCAGAGACTTTTCCAGTGAGTCGGCTGTTTGCAGCATGTGACCAAAGTAGTAGAGCTTCCGTTTCAGCATCAGTCCTTCCAATGAGTATTCAGCGTTGATTTCCCTCAAGATTGCCTGGTTTTGATCTCTTCACTGTCCAAGGGAGTCTTCTACAGAGCCACAGTTTGAAGGCATCAATTCTATGGCTCTCTGCCTTCTTTATGGTCCAGTTCTCAAAACCGTGTGTGATCACTGGGAAGGCCATAACCTTGACTGTATGGACCATTGTTGGCAGAGTAATGTCTCTGCTTTTCAACACACCGTCTAGCTTTGTCATAGCTTTCCTGCCAGGAAGCAATCGTCTTCTGATTTCATGGCTGCCATCACTGTCTACATTTTGGAGCCCAAGAAGAGGAGATCTGTCACTACTTCCACCTTTTGACCCTCTAATTTGCCATAAAGTGATGGGGCCAGATGCCATGATCTTAGTTTTCTTAATATTTGGTTTGAAGCTGGCTCTTTCACTCTCCTCCTTAACACTCATCAAGAGGTTCTTTAGTTCCTCTTTGCTCTCTGCCATTAGAGTAGTAGTATCCACATTTCTGAGGTTGTTGATGTTTCTCCCACCTGTCCTGATTTAGCCTGTAACTCATCCAGCTCAGCATTTCTCAGGATGGGCTCCATCTCTTCTCGATCTCTTCAGTGTGTCTAAGTCTCTACCGTTTCTGTCCTTTATAGTGTCCATCTTTGGGCAAAATATTCCCTTGATATTTCCAATTTTCCTGAAGAGATTTCTAGTGTTTCCCCTCCTGTTGTTTTGCTCCATTTACATACCCTGCTCATTGAAAAAGACCTTCTTGTCTCTCCCTGCTGTTCTTTAGAGTTCTGCATCTCTCCCTTGATTTTTGCTTCTCTTCTTTCTTCAGCTATTTATAAAGCCTCTTCAGATCCCCGCTTGGCCTTCTTGCATTTTGTCAGGCGAGTGTAGTCTCCTCGGTTAGTCTCATCTCAACAAAAATTTGAAGTGATAGACATTAAAGCCCTTGGCACGTCACAGCTCTTGGACAGACCGTGTTATAGTTCTTAGACAGATCAGTGTTACAGCTCCGTGTTACAGCTCAGTTTTATTTAGAAAATAGCAGGAAAATACATCCTCAAGGGGTGAGGGCATGCCGACCCAAAGACGCGAAGAGAAGGGAGAGAGAGAGAGTGTGCGCGTCGGAAAAAGAGAGAGACCTGGCCCTTTGGCTCCTCTTTTCATATGTTTGTTCCTGCCTCTTGGGCCTGCCCTGTGTACAATGGGCCAGCCAGGAGCACTGTTTGTTCCACCTGGGGTCCTCACTCCGGTCCTAGGACCTTCCTTTGACCTTCCTTTGCTCTATTTTTGCGGGCTTTTCCCTTCCTTGTCTTTTAGCCACTGCCATCCTGGATTCCTGTTTCCTATTCTAACTACCTAACAGTCCCCCCTCAAGAGATAGGAGGCCCAATTCTCTGGGAATAGGGGCGTCGAGGTCTTCCTGGCTACTTCCTGCTGAACTGGGATGGCAAGGGGCATTGGGCCTCCCCCTCTTGCTGGTCTCAAGCCTCAGAGTCCTTATAGCAGTGTCCATCTAAGGATGAGTGATACTTTCCGTGGTCAGCTGTAGTTTTATATATCTTTGTTGAACTGGTGTAGCTTGTTGACCTGGGCAGAGACAAAACAGGTTGACAATTGATAATCCATGGAACAATCGTAAGCAGCATCAATATGGCATAACAAGGGCTAGTAGGGGCATTAGCCAATTCCAAATTCCCATCACCAGGTAGGCTCAAGTCCATCCTTGTTCAGGGATCAGAAGATCTATCTCCAGTCTCTTTTGGAGTACAGTCCCTACCAAGCTGTGTTGGCTCTTTAGAGCTGTCTTGAGAAATCTTATCTCCAGAAACTAGATTTTGTTTCATTAGAATGACGGTGTTTGTTTCATTAGAATTATTTGTTTGATTCATTAGATTCATTTGATTCATTGATTCATTTGTTTCATTAGAATTAGGGTGTTCATTAGAATGGCACTCATTTGCAGTCCTGAATAGGCATCTGAGATCTCCAGGGGCGCACAGGTGTATTGAGTGTCCTCTTCTGTTTTCTTCCACGGCTTGACTCATGAGTAGTGAATCCAGGAGTCGTGTCCTGGCACCTTGACTGCTGTGGGGGTAGAAAGTATTACAGGGTAGGGGCCCTTCCATGTGGGCTGGAGTTGAGCCTTTAGGGACCCATCTTTCCAGACTTTAATTAGGACTTGAGTCCCTGGAGCATATAGTGGTGACTCCTTAGGATCTTTCGTGTCCTGGTTTATACCCCACAAGCATATATCCTGTTGGAATTGCCCAATGGCCATGGTATAAGACCAGAGGGTCTGAGCCTCTGGATCTAGGAAGAGGTCATTGACATAAACAGAAGGTCTCCCATATAACATCTCATAAGGACTAAGACTAACCTGTTCCTTAGGGGAAATACGGGTGCAGAGGAGAGCTATTGGTAAAGCCTCCTTCCATCCCAGGGAGGTCTCCTTCTGGGTTATCTTTTTTGTCGCTGATTCTACAAATTGGTTGGTGCTTTCTACTTTCCCTGAAGACTGAGGCCTCCAGGCACAATGGAGATAATAAGTAATGGCCAACGCTTTGGAGACCCCTTGGGTGACCGCAGAAGTAAATGATGTCCCACTGTCACTTTGTAATGACCTGGGCAGACCAAACCTCAGCATGATTTCATGAAGCAGTGTTTTTACCACCTCCTCAGCCTTCTCAGTCTGAGTGGGAAAGCCTTCAATCCACCCTGTGAATGTATCTATCATGACTAATAGGTATTTACACCCTTGAGAAACTGGCATCTGGGTGAAGTCCATCTGCCAGTCCTCTTCTGGGTAGGCCCCATGTCGTTGGATGGGCTGGGCCAGCTGCAGTCTTAGAGCTCCTTGGGGGTTGTTTAATTGGCAAGTGGGACAAGAGGAGACCACTTGTCTTATAGTCATTTGGAGGCCTATTCTTCTGAAGGACCTTTCTAGTAGTCTTTGGAGGGCCTTTTCCCCTAAATGTGTGGTGGCATGTAAGGAGTTAACCAACTTCCATTGGAAGTTTCCAGGCAGAAAAAGGAGTCCCTCCTTTTGCAACCCCACCATATGATCTTGAAAGCCCTCACTGTTAGCTTTAAGAGTCTCACCTTCAGTATATGAAGGAGTTTCTGGCAAATTAGTCTGTGGAACTAAGGTGGCAACCCCTGTTGGGTCATTGTTCTGTGATGCTGCTCTCCTAGCTGCCTGATCAGCTGCTTGGTTCCCTCGTGCCACTTCTGTGTTCCCTTTTTGGTGTCCTTTACAGGGAGAGACTGAAACCTCGGTGGGCAGATAGACTGCCTCTAAGAGTCGAAGAATCTGATCACCATATTTGACTGGGGACCCTCGGGTGGTCAAGTGGCCCCTTTCTTTCCAAATAGCAGCATGTGCATGTGGCACCAGAAAGGCATACTTGGAGTCAGTGTAAATGGCTACTCTTTTTCCTTTTCCAGCCCTAAAGCTCAAGTCAGGGCTATGAGCTCAGCTAATTGGTGGCAGAGGCTTAGCCTCTATAGTCTCAAAATTGGAGACTACTGCATACCCGGCTCTTCTTTTTCCATCCAAGACAAAGCAGCTTCCATCAATGTACCAGATTTCCTCAGGATTGGTCAGAGGATCTTCTGACAATCCCTCTCGGGGTTTTGTCCAGTGGTCCAAGGTTTCTAGGCAAGAGTGAAAGGGGAGAGAGCCCTCGGGGGTAGGCAGGAGGGTGGCTGGGTTAAGAACATCACAAGGGGATTTACTGAGGCCTGGATTTTCCATCAGCATTACTTGATATCTGAGGATTTTTTGATCAGACATCCATAAATGGCCTCTCCCATTTAGGAGTTGTTTTACTTGGTGGCTGGTAAAAATAGTTAGTTTGCCCACAAAGGAGAATTTTAAAGCATTTTCTATCAGGATTGCGATAGCTGCAAGATTTCAAAGGCAGGAAGGCCAGCCGCGGGCTGTTGGGTCAAGCCTCTTGGATAAGTAAGCTACAAGCTGGGGCTCAGATCCCAACCTTTGAGTTAACACTCCCAAGCCTATTCCCTGTCTTTCGTGGACATAAAGTTGGAATGTGTTTTCTGGGTCTGGCAACCTCAAGGCAGGTGCCTGAGTTCACGTCTGTTTTAGTGTAGCCTCTGCCTTCTTCTGAGGAGTTCCCCACATCAGTGGGATTGAATCGTCCTGTTCCTTTAAGCTTTCATATAAGGGCTGGGCAATTAGACCATAGTTGGGTATCCAGATTCTACAATACCAAGTTAGCCCCAGGAAAGCTCACAATTGTTTTCAAGTCGTAGTGGAGGGCAACTGGAGGATTCCTTGTACCCAATTGGAGGACAGCCTCCTGGACCTGTGTGTAATCTGAACTCCCAGGTAAGTGACCTTTGTCTTGACCATCTGTGCCTTAGCACAGGAGACCTTCTATCCCCTTTCTGCCAAGAAGTTTAGAATCTAAATTGCATGTTGTTGGGCATTTTTCTCACCTGGAGAGCAGATTAGTAGGTCATCTACATATTGTAATATTTTCCCATTAGGTCCCAGGTCTAGATCTAGGAGATCCCAGCTAAGGGCCTGTCCAAACAGGTGGGGGCTATCTCTGAACCTCTGAGGTGATACTGTCCAAGTCATCTGTTGGTGTTTTTCTGCTGGGGCCTCCCACTCAGAGGCAAAAAGATACTGGGATTCTTTAGCCAGCGGTATGCAAAAAAATGCATCTTTGAGATCCAAGACTATAAACCACTTGGCCCTGGGTGGGGTTTCTCCCAAGATTACATAGGGATTGGGTGCTGTGGGATGGAGGGGGACTACAGCTCTTGATGAAAGTGAAAGAGGAGAGTGAAAAATTTGGCTTAAAGCTCAACATTCAGAAAACTAACATCATGGCATCCGGTCCCATCACTTCATGGCAAATAGATAGGGAAACAGTAGAAACAGTGGCTGACTTTATTTTTCTGGCTCCAAAATCACTGCAGATGGTGACCGCAGCCATGAAATTAAAAGACGCTTACTCCTTGGAAGGAAAGTTATGACCAACCTAGACAGCATATTAAAAAGCAGAGACATTACTTTGCCAACAGAGGTCCATCTAGTCAAGGCTATGGTTTTTCCATTGGTCATGTATGGATGTGAGAGTTGGACTCTAAAGAGAGCTGAGCACCGAAGAATTGATGCTTTTGAACTGTGGTGTTGGAGAAGAGTCTTAAGAGTCCCTTGGACTGCAAGGAGATCCAACCAGTCCATCCTAAAGGAGATCATCCTGGGTGTTCATTGGAAGGACTGATGTTGAAGCTGAAACTCCAATCCTTTGGCCACCTGATGCGAAGGGCTGACTCATTGGAAAAGACCCTGATGCTGGGAAAGATTGAGGGTGAGAAGAGAAGGCGACGATAGAGGTGAAATGGTTGGATGGCATCACTGACTCAATGGACACGGGTTGAGGTGGATTCCAGGAGTTGGTGATGGCCAGGGAGGCCTGGCGTGCTGCCGTTCATGGGGTCGCAAAGACTGAGCAATTGAACTGAACTGAACAGCTTCATTTATGATCCAGAGATTTTGGACCATTTGCCAGGTTCCATCCTTTTTCTTTACTGAGAGGATTGGGGTGTTACATGGTGAATTGGTGGAGACCAATAGCCCACAAGCAAGGAATTTATTTACTAAAGGCTGTAGTCCCTCCTGAGCCTCTCTTTTGAGGGAATATTGTTTCCGGTCAGGAAATCGAGTGGGATCTTGGAGGACAATGATGTCTGGTTCAGATGCTTATATCTTTCCTTTTCTCCTTTGCTTTTCGCCTCTCTTCTTTTCATAGCTATTTGTAAGGCCTCCCCAGACAGCCATTTTGCTTTTTTGCATTTCTTTTCCATGGGGATGGTCTTGATCTCTGTCTCCTGTACAATGTCACGAACCTCATTCCATAGTTCATCAGGCACTCTATCTATCAGATCTAGTCCCTTAAATCTATTTCTCACTTCCACTGTATAATCATAAAGGATTTGATATAGGTCATATCTGAATGGTCTAGCGGTTTTCCCTACTTTCTTCAATTTAAATCTGAATTTGGCAATAAGGAGTTCATGATCTGAGCCACAGTCAGCTCCCGGTCTTGTTTTTGTTGACTGTATAGAGCTTCTCCATCTTTGGCTGCAAAGAATATAATCAATCTGATTTCGGTGTTGACCATCTGGTGATGTCCATGTGTAGAGTCTTCTCTTGTGTTGTTGGAAGAGGGTGTTTGCTATGACCAGTGCATTTTCTTGGCAAAACTCTATTAGTCTTTGCCCTGCTTCATTCCGCATTCCAAGGCCAAATTTGCCTGTTACTCCAGGTTGACTTCCTACTTTTGCATTCCAGTCCCCTATAATGAAAAGGACATCTTTTTGGGTGTTAGTTCTAAAAGATCTTGTAGGTCTTCATAAAACCATTCAACTTCAGTTTCTTCAGCGTTACTGGTTGGGGCATAGACTCGGATAACTGTGATATTGAATGGTTTGCCTTGGAGACGAACAGAGATCATTCTGTCGTTTTTGAGATTGCATCCAAGTACTGCATTTCGGACTCTTTTGTTGACCATGATGGCTACTCCATTTCTTCTGAGGGATTCCTGCCCGCAGTAGTAGATGTAATGGTCATCTGAGTTAAATTCACCCTTTCCAGTCCATTTTAGTTCGCTGATTCCTAGAATGTTGATGTTCACCCTTGCCATCTCTTGCTTGACCACTTCCAATTTGCCTTGATTCATGGACCTGACATTCCAGGTTCCTATGCAATATCGCTCTTTACAGCATCGGATCTTGCTTCTATCACCAGTCACATCCACAACTGGGTATTGTTTTTGCTTTGGCTCCATCCCTTCATTCTTTCTGGAGTTATTTCTCCACTGATCTCCAGTAGCATATTGGGCACCTGATGACCTGGGGAGTTCCTCTTTTGGTATCCTATCATTTTGCCTTTTCATACTGTTCATGGGGTTCTCAAGGCAAGAATACTGAAGTGGCTTGCCATTCCCTTCTCCAGTGGGCCACATTCTGTCAGACCTCTCCACCATGACCCGCCCGTCTTGGGTTGCCCCACAGGCATGGCTTGGTTTCATTGAGTTAGACAAGGCTGTGGTCCTAGTGTGATTAGATTGACTAGTTTTCTGTGAGTATGGCTTCAGTGTGTCTGCCCTCTGATGCCCTCTTGCAACACTTACCATCTTACCTGTGTTTCTCTTACCATGGCGTGAGGTATCTCTTCACGGATGCTCCAGCAAAGCACAGCCGCTGTTCCTTACCTTGGATGAGGGGTATCTCCTTACCGCCACGGTTCCTGACCTTCAACATGGGATAGCTCCTCTAGGCCCTCCTGTGCCTGCACAGCCACCGCTCCTCGGGTTGCTCCTCCCGGCCACCGGCCCTGGCCTCGGGCGTGGGTGGCTCCTCAAGGTCACCACCCCTGGCCTCGGGCGCAAGGTGGCTTCTCCTGGCCGCCCCTGACCTCGGACATGAGGTGTCTCCTCCAGGCAGCCACTAACCTTGGACGCGGGGTAGCTCCTCTCGGCCGCCACCCCTGACCTCGGACACGGGGTAGCTCCTCTGGGCCGCATTCCAGTTGAGCTGTTTCAAATCCTGAAAGATGATGCTATGAAAGTGCTGCACTCAATATGCCAGCAAATTTGGAAAACTCAGCAGTGGCCACAGGACTGGGAAAGGTCAGTTTTCATTCCAATTCCAAAGAAAAGCAATGCCAAAGAATGCTCAAACTACCGCACAATTGCACTCATCTCACATGCTAGTAAAGTAATGCTCAAAATTCTCCAAGCCAGGCTTCAGCAATATGTGAACTGTGAACTCCCTGATGTTCAAGCTGGTTTTAGAAAAGGCAGAGGAACCAGAGAGCAAATTGCCAACATCCGCTGGATCATCGAAAAAGCAAGAGAGTTCCAGAAAAACATCTATTTCTGCTTGACTGACTATGCCAAAGCCTTTGACTGTGTGGATCACAATCAACTGTGGAAAATTCTGAAAGAGATGGGAATACCAGACCACCTGACCTGCCTCTTGAGAAATCTGTATTCAGGTCAGGAAGCAACAGTTAGAACTGGACATGGAACAACAGACTGGTTCCAAAGAGGAAAAGGAGTATGTCAAGGCTGTATATTGTCACCCTGCTTATTTAACTTCTATGCAGAGTACATCATGAGAAATGCTGGACTGGAAAAAATACAAGCTGGAATCAAGATTGCCGGGAGAAATATCAATCACCTCAGATATGCAGATGACACCACCCTTATGGCAGAAAGTGAAGAGGAACTAAAAAGCCTCTTGATGAAAGTGAAAGAGGAGAGTGAAAAAGCTGGCTTAAAGCTCAACATTCAGAAAACGAAGATCATGGCATCTGGTCCCATCACTTCATGGGAAATAGATCGGGAAACAGTGGAAACAGTGTCAGACTTTATTTTTTGGGCTCCAAAATCACTGCAGATGGTGACTGCAGCCATGAAATTAAAAGACGCTTACTCCTTGGAAGAAAAGTTATGAGGAACCTAGATAGCATATTCAAAAGCAGAGACATTACTTTGCCGACTAAGGTCCGTCTAGTCAAGGCTATGGTTTTTCCTGTGGTCATGTATGGATGTGAGAGTTGGACTGTGAAGAAGGCTGAGCGCCGAAGAATTGTTGCGTTTGAACTGTGGTGTTGGAGAAGACTCTTAAGAGTCCCTTGGACTGCAAGGAGATCCAACCAGTCCATTCTGAAGGAGATCAACCCTGGGATTTCTTTGGAAGGAATGACGCTGAAGCTGAAACTCCAGTACTTTGGCCACCTCATGCGAAGAGTTGACTGGGAGAGAGTTTTGGAAAAGACTGGGAGAGATTGGGGGCAGGAGGAGAAGGGGACGACTCAGGATGTGATGGCTGGATGGCATCATGGACTCGATGGACGTGAGTCTGAGGGAACTCTGGGAGATGGTGATGGACAGGGAGGCCTGGCGTGCTGCGATTCATAGGTTCGCAAAGAGTTGGACACGACTGAGCGACTGAACTGAACTGATGATGTCCGGTTCAGCTTGGTGGGCTCATCTGGGAGTCCTCTGGTCCCACACCTGGGGGTTAATTTTGTCTTCCCATAGTTTTTGGTCCCTCTCTAAGGGAGAGAGTGCAATGGGTTTTTCAGTAGTAACCAGGAGCTGCAGGGCTCTAGGAGCTGAAAAGCTTCCCATCACAAGTGTGGTCCCCAGTTTAGTGAGTATATCTCTTCCCAATAAGGGAGTAGGACACTCAGGGACCACCAGGAACTGGTGGGAAAATATTTGTCCATCCCAGCAACAAAGTGCTCCAGTGAATCTTTTAGTAGTTGTTTTTCCCAAAATGGTGCAGTTTTGGGAGGAGAAGGCTCTGGAGTAGGAGATCAAGACAGAGTAGGTGGCCCCTGTGTCAACCAAGAAATTCTTGGACCTACCTGCCACATCCAGTTGCACCCTTGGCTCCAGCCCCGTGATGTTATCTGTGACAGGTGGGCTGGTTGGAGCAGGCCGCTTCAGTCCTCTTGAACCAGTATGAGGGAAGACTTGGCACTTGACCTTGAGGCTCTTGGGTCCCGAGGGCAGAGTGCCGCCCAATGTCCCAGTTGATGAGACTTGTCACTGTTTGGAAACTCTTTGGCCCAATGCCCCGCCTGTTTACAGATTAGGCATTTGCCTCACGCTTTATCCTTCAAGGACTCGGGCTTTGCCCAGGGCTTCCCTGGAGGGCAGCCCGCATCTGGACGTGCCTGGTCTCCTGGTCTTCTCTCCCGCTCCGGGCCTTGGCCTCCTCCTCCTGTTCTCTGTTATAAAAGGTATTGGTGGCTGTCTGGACCATCTCATCTAAAGAGGAAGCACGGTCCTGCTGCTGTAGCTGTTGTAACTCAATTCTGATATCTGATGCACATTGGGACAGGAATTTGTCCTTTCAAATCACCTGTCCCATGTAAGAGTCTAAGTCCAGATTGGCAAACTTTTGGCGGGCCTCTTTTAGCCTTTTCAGAAAGGCAATGGAGTTCTCGCTGGGCTCCTGAGTTATTGCTGAGACCCGGGCATAACTGATTACTTTTTGCTGGGCTGCTTTCAGTCCTGCCTTCACACAGATTAGAAAATGATCCCTTTCCCAGATGTGTTCGGGGTCATTATAATTCCAGTTAGGATTGGAGGAGGGGACTGCAGTTTTCCCTGCTGGATATTTATCACTTGACATGTGAAGTCCCATTGCATACCCTTGGGCTTCCTAGTATTCTCAGGGTCAGATAAAGTTTGACTGAATATGACCATGATGTCCTTCACGTCAAGTCAAAGGCCAAGGTAATATGTTGGAATGTATCTATATATTTGCCTGGGTCATTTGTATAGCTTTCCAGCTCTTGTTTGATCTGTCTTAGTTCTAAGAGGGAGAAGGGCTTATGGACCTGGATTGGTCCAAATTCTCTTCCAGTTTCAACTAAGGGACATACTTGAGCTGGCTTTTGAGGAGGGGGTGCTCCTGGATATGGAGGCACGTTTGGATACAAGGAAGGAGCACCAGGCAACTCGGGAGCTGCAGGAGGCTCCAGTCTCTTTGGGGGCATGGGAGGTGAGCCCTCATGGGCGGTTCCTTCTCTTGGTTGCCTGTGCCTAACACCATCTGCCTAGCGGGCTCACTTTTAGGGCGTAAACAATCCGTACTTAAGACAGAGTTCCTTCGTATCTCTTAGTCGGAAGAAAATTTGGACATAGGGGATCTCTGTCCGTTTCCCTTGTCTTTTCCAGAATAATTCTAGCTGCAGGAGGGTGTTGTAATTTAAACTCCCATCCTCAGGCCAGTGTTCCTCGTCCCCCATTGGATACTGTGGCCACGCAGAGGTGCAAAAGCATTTTAAGCGACTTCTCCTTAGAGTCAGAGGATCGAACAGCTTCCAGTTATCACGGATGTATCTCAAGGGCGTCTGCTGGGAAGTGGATTGGTTATTTCCCATCTGAAAGACAGTCATGACAGGGAGGAGAAGAAAAAGAAAAAACGAATAGGCCTCCTTCAGTTTCCGTGGGTGGACTTCCTTAGCGGTGAGTCTTTCTGAAGCTTATCCTACCCAGTATTGTTGCAACCGGAGAGCCAGGCGTCCCCAGGTCAGGGTGCAGATCCCCAGGCAGGCTGAGACATGACAGCCTCCTGAAGATCAAATCCTTGGGCAGATCAAGGCAGGTCGGCCTCCCGAGAATTGGGTCCCTGGGCAGGCTGAGACGTGACGACCTCCTGGGACTCCTAGACTGGCAAATCTCTGAACAGGTTGAAGTGTGACAAGTTTTCAAGGACCAGATCCCTAGTCGGGTCAAGGCAGGTTGACCTCCTGGACCCCTGGACTGGAGTTGGGTGTCCCCAAGGTCTCCAGCATGGCCAGTGCTGGGTAGGATTAAGGGGTTTTCATCTTAACTCATTGCCAGTTTGTTCACTGCAGATGGGAATAGATACCCTGATGTAAAGCAATCCAAGCCTGTGCCTTGAGACTGGGAAACAGCGTAACAGTCATAAGCCTTATCCTCTTGCTGCTCTAAGGGATTTAAGTCATTGATTTCTTCCCCTATCCTCCGTAAGAGCAGGTTAGGGTGTCTCCAATGGGAAGTATTTTGTTGTCATAGATCCATTTTAGGTAATAAGAGAAGTAGTGAAAAAGGAGTCGGTTATCTGGCCCTGTTAGGGGCATTAAGGTATTTTAATAATAGACTGGGTGGAGCCTACAAGGGGGCAGGGTCCTGACTGTAGGAGTTAGTAATTGGCTTAAGAACAAGTTAGTTAAGAGGCAACAGACCAGATGTTCCATAAAAGTGGAGGGGAGATTTGATCCAGGGGTATGTTTGTAACTGTAGGAGAAGGGTGGTAAGGGTTTGGGCCCAAACGGCCAGCAGAGCTAACTCCCAAAGTGGCAAACTTTATCCCTGGAAGCCCAGTCATCTTTGAAGGGATGCCAGCCGATGGACTTCCAGCAGGCACTGTGTGCCTGGCGCCTGCCCTAGCGGATTCACTGGGAGATGCTGATGTTGTACATGTTGTAGCAAACATGGAAGATGAAGGCCTGAATATCTAGAGGGACCGGATATTATACAGTATTTGCCTCCCAAGGGCCAGCTATTCTCTGGTTGTCCCTCCAGAAGATTGTAGAGGAAACATATGGGCCTGGACGGGGCTCAGGAAAGGAGCATGAAACAGGAGGGAAAGGGGCAGGGCACAACCTTTGAAAGCACAGCATAAGGTAAACCAAATGAAATCAGTTGGGTCCAAGATGACAAGTCAAATTCAAGTAAACCTCAATCCCCAGTCTGTAACCCGAAAGACACACCCAGAGGTGGCAGGACAGCTCCAAGGCACTGTCAAAAGCCAGAGGAGTGGGTGGTTCCCCAAAGGCTGGGATGATCCTCTCCCTCATTAGCATATGAATTCACCCCACTAGCAAAACCTAGGCAGGCCTCATTCCGTGGCCTGAGCCCTTGCCCTCTGCAATGGCCCATACCCTGCAGAGTGTGTTTCTCTCTGAATCCTAACAAATCCACCTCTTACCTATCACTTTGTCTCTCATTGAATTTTTGCAATGAGACATCAGAGCCTGAGCTTCATGGGTTTTGGCCGGGCTCGAGGCCCGGGAGAGACAGTTGAAGGACAGGAGGGAAAAGCAGTGGGAAAAACGTGCCAAGGAATCCCCTTCATAGCCTGCTATGAAAATCTGCTGAGTACCTGATCTGTGCTCCCAGTTTTCATTGGCCTGATCCTTGGAACAAAGAAGATTAAGGACAGAAGAACCCCCACTGGCTTGGGCAACAGCTACTGGGGCTCAAAAGAGAGTGGAGCCTTTGGGACATGCTGAGGAGTAACCTCTCCAGAGTTGCGCCCACTGCCACCCGCCTGTTCCCTGGGGGTTCGAGGAAATAAGAAACAAAAGATTGTAAATGAATTAAGATTTCATTAGGCATATGTCCCTCCAGTCATAGGAGCGAGGACCTCCTATCTTAAAAGGAGGTCTTTTGGAATCTGAGACTGAGCCGCGTGAGCTTTCTGCTGAGTTCGTTTCTCGCTGTCCCGGTTTCTAGCACACTGGGCTTCTTGTCACTTCCCCTGCGCTGGGTTTTCTTGGTGTTCTGTTTCTACTGCGGGAGCTTCACACAGTTGGGCTCCTGCTGTGCTTGGCCTCCTCCTGGTGGGGGCCGTGCAGAGGCTGTTTCAGCCAGGTTAAATCCAAGTCACGGCACCATAGATGTCAGGCGAATGTAGTCTCCTCGGTTCTGTCTCATCTCAACAAAAATTTGAAGCAACGGACATTAAAGCCCTCGGCACGTCACAGCTCTTGGACAGATCGTGTTATAGCTCTTGGGTCTCAAACAGACCTTGTTATAGCTCTTAGATCAGTGTTACAGCTCCGTGTTACAGCTCAGTTTTCTTTGGAAAAGAGCAAGAAAACACATCCTCAAGGGGTGAGGGCATGCCAACCCAAAGTCGTGAAGAGAGAGAGAGAGACATAGAGACAGAGAGTGTGCATGTGGGAAAAAGAGATAGACCTGGCCTCTCGGCTCCTCTTTTTATGATTTTTTCCTCCCTCCTTGGGCCTGCCCTGTGTAAACTGGGCTAGCCAGGGGTGCTGTTTGTGCTACCTAAGGTCCTCACTCTGGTCCTCGAGCCTTCCTTTGTTTTATTTGCGCAGGCTTTTCCCTTCCTTGTCTTTTAGCCACCGCCATTTTGGACTCCTATTTCCTATTCAAACTACCTAACACATTTCTTTTTCTCTGGGATGGTTTTGTTCACTTCCTCCTGTACAATATTATGGACCTCTGTACATAGTTCTGGAAAAGGCAATGGCACCCCACTCCAGTACTCTTGCCTGGAAAATCCCATGGATGGAGGAGCCTGGTAGGCTGCAGTCCATGGGGTCGCTAAGAGTCAGACTTCACTTTCACTTTTCACTTTCATGCATTGGAGAAGGAAATGGCACCCCACTCCAGTGTTCTTGCCTGGAGAATCCCAGGGACGGGGGAGCCTGGTGGGCTGCCGTCTATGGGGTCGCACAGAGTCGGACACGACTGAAGCGACTTAGCAGCAGCAGCAGCAGTACATAGTTCTTCAGTCACAATCTTTGCTAGATCTAATCCTTTGAATCTGTCACCTCCACTGCATATTCATAGGGAGTTTGATTTAGTCATACCTGGCTGGCCTAGAGGTTTTCCCCACTTTCCCCTTCTTCCCCACTCCCCACTTATTCCTGAGAGAGTAACAGGCAAGAAGGCCAGGGGTCTCCAAACGGAGGAAATAGGCTGCAAGCATCAGACAATTTTCCTCCTCTCTCTTAAGCGGCAGGAGGAAACAAACTAGTGTTGTATTTTTTCCCCTTCTCTACACAAATTTAAAAGAGGTTTCTCTTATAACACTGTGTTGCCATAATGACACCTGGTTCCACCTGAACTTAACTTTTCTTAAATCTTGAGCTAACCAACACATTTTTCTTATGGAAATGTTTGTCTTAAGCTATGTTAATGTACTATATGTGTACCCTAGACTCTGTCTTCAAGTCAGTTCTGCCTGAGAGCTCAGATTTAGGCTCTGAACTGACTTGACAAACCAGTATGTTATACTCATACATTATTCTCCCAATCTATGTAAACGAAACTATTTGTGTAGTAATCTGCCTTTCTTCAAGATTCAAGTCAATCGTTTTATGCCTGAGATGACTCACTTGATGCCAAGATTATCTGAAAATGCATCTTGTGGGTGAGGGGCCTGGTGCCATTTTCTGAGTTTTGAGACATTTCTTTCTTTCATTAACAGACTGCTGGTAACTATATAACATCCAGCTAAAGACTAGCAGGCGGGCACTTTTTCTGCCCCCTTCTAACATCTATGTCAGAAGCTTTCTCTATCCCTTTTATACTTGAATAAAACTTGATTACACAAAAGCTCTGAGCGATCAAGCCTCGTCTCTGGCCTCGGATTGAATTCTTCTCCTCCAGAGGCCAAGAATCGTGGCGTCTTTCACGGTTCAGCAACAACCTTTCATTCCCCTTAGTATAAGCATGAAATTTGCTATGAGAAGCTGCTGGTCTGAGCCACGGACAGTTTCAGGTCTTGTTTTTGCTGACTGTGTATAGGTTCTCCATCTTCGGCTACAAAGAATGTAATGAACTTGATTTTGGTATTGACCACTTGGTGATGTCCATGTGGAAAGTCATCTCTTTTGCTGTTGAAAAAGGGTATTTTCTATGATCGTTACATTCTCTTGGCAGAATTCAGTTAGCCTTTGCCATGCCTCAGTTTTTCCCCCAAGGTCATACTTGCCTGTTACTCCAGGTATCTCTTGACTTTCCACTTTTGCATTCCAATCCCTAAAGATGAATAAAACATCTGTTTTAGGTGTTAGTTTTGGGAGATCTTCTAGGTCTTCATAGAACCAATCGACTTCAGCTTCTTCGGCATTGGTGGTAGGGGCATAGACTTGGATTACTGTGATGTTGAATGGTTTGCCTTGGGAATGAACTGAGATCATTCTGTCAGTTTTGAGGCTGCACTCAAGTCCTGTGTTTCAGACTCTTTTGTCGACTATGAGGGCTACTCTGTTTCTTCTATGGGATTCCTGCCCACAGTAGTAGATGTAATGGTCATCTGAATTAAATTCACCCATTGCAGTCCATTTTAGCTCACTAATTCCTTTGATGTTGATGTTTATTCTTCCCATCTTCTGCTTGAACATGTCCAATTTACCTTGACTTATGGTACTAACATTCCAGGTTCCTATGCTGTACTGTTCTATGCAGAACTGGATTTTACTTTCATGACCAGACAACCTGCAACTGAGCGTCATTTCTGCTTTGGCCCAGCCACTTCATTCTTTCTGGGGCTATTAATACTCCTCCTCTGCTCTTCCTCAGTTGCTGATTGGACACCTTGATCAGTTCTATGAAGACCTAGAAGATCTCCTAGAACTAACACATAAAACAGATGTTCTATTCATCTTTGGGGATTGGAATGCAAAGGTAGAAAGATAAGAGATACCTGGGGGAGCGGGTAACTTTGGGCTTGGAGAACAAAATGAGTCTTCTCCAACACCATAGTTCAAAAGCATTAGTTCTTTGGCGGTAAGCTTTCTTTAAGGCCCAACTCTCACATCCGTATATGACTACATAGTTTTGCCTAGTCGGACCATAGTTGACAAAGTAATGTCTCTGCTCTTTAACATGTTGGTCATAGCTTTTCTTCCAAGGGGCAAGTGTCTTTTAATTTCATGGCTGCAGTTGCCATCTGCAGTGATTTTGGAGACCAAGGAAAGAAAGTCTGTCACTGTTTCCATTGTTTCCCCATCTATTTACCATGAAGTGATGGAACCGGATGCCATGATCTTTTTTCTGAAAGCTGACTTTTAAGGCAGCTTTTCCACTCTCCTCTCACTTTCATCAAGGGGCTCTTAGTTCCTCTTCACTTTCTGCCATAAGGGTGGTGTCATTATCATATCTGAGGTTATTGATATTTCTCCCAGCAATCTTGATTCCAGCTTGTGCTACTTCCAGCCCAGCATTTCACATGATGTCCTCTGCATAGAAGTTAAATAAGCAGGGTGACAATATACAGCCCTGATGTACTCCTTTCCCAATTTGGAACCAGTCCATTGTTCCATGTCTGGTTTGAACTGTTGCTTCTTGACCTGCATACAGATTTCTCAGGAAGCAGGTAAGGTGGTCTGGTATTCCCATCTCTTGAGGAATTTTCCACAGTTTGTTCGGATCCACACAGTCAAAGACTTTAGTGTAGTGAATGAAGCAGGAATAGATGTTTTTCTGGAATTCTCTTGCTTTTTCTATGATCCAATGGATGTTGGCAATTTGATCTCTTGTTCCTCTGCCTTTTCTAAATCCAGCATGAACATCTGGAAGTTCTCGGTTCATGTCCTATTGAAGCCTAGCTTGGAGAATTTTGAGCATTACTTTGCTAGCATGTGAGATGAGTGCAACTTTGTAGTAGTTTGATCATTCTTTGGCATTGACTTTCTTTGGGATTGAAATGAACCCTGACCTTTTCCAGTCCTGTGGCCACTGCTGAGGTTCCCAAATTTGCTGGCATATTGAGTGCAGCACTTTCACAGCCTCATCTTTTAGGATTTGAAATAAGTCACCTGGAATGCCATCACCTCCACTAGCTTTATTTGTAGTGATGCTTCCTGAGGCCCACTTGGCTTCACACTCCAAGATGTGTGATCACACCATTGTGGTTATCTGGGTCATTAAGATGTTTTTTGTAGAGTTTTTCTGTGGTATTTTTGCCACCTCTTCTTAATATCTTCTGCTTCTGTATGGTCCATACCATTTCTGTCCTTTACTAGGCCCATCTTTGCATGAAATGTTCCCTTGGTATCTCTGATTTTCTTGAAGAGATCTCTAGTCTTTCTCATTCTACTGTTTTCCTCTATGTCTTTGCACTGATCCCTTAGGATCGCTTTCCTATCTGTCCCTGCTATTCTTTGGAAATCTGCGTTCAGATGGATATATCTTTCTTTTCTAATTTGTAGTTCACTTCTCTTCTTCCCTGGTGGCTCAGAGGTTAAAGCATCTGCCTGCAATGTGAGAGACCTGGGTTTGATCCCTGGGTCGGGAAGATCCCCTGGAGAAGGAAATGGCAACCCACTCCGGTATTCTTGCCTGGAGAATCCCATGGAGGGAGGAGCCTGGTGGGCTGCAGTCCATGGGGTCGCAAAGAGTCGGACACGACTAAGCGACTTCACTTTCACTTTCTCTTCTTTTATCAGCTATTTGTAAGCCCTCCTCAGACAACAATTGTGTCTTTTCGCATTTCTTTTTCTTGGGGATGGTTTTGACCACAGCATCCTATACAATGTTAGAAATCTCATCCATTGTTCTTCGGGAACTCTATCAGATCTAATCCCTTGAATCTATTTGTCACTTCTACTGTTTCATCATAAGGGATTTGATTTAGGTCATACTAGAATGGTCTAGTGGTTGTCCCTGAGAGGGTAACAGGCAGGGAAGGCCAGGAGTCTCCAAACGGAGGAAATAGCTTGCAAGTGTCAGACATTTTTATCTCTCTTAAGCGGCAGGAGGAAACAAACTAACGATAATTTTTCCTTTTCAGCTTCCTTGGTGGCTCAGAGGTTAAAGCGTCTGCCTCTAATACGGGAGACCTGGGTTCGATCCCTGGGTCGGGAAGATCCCCTGAGGAAGGAAATGGCAACCCACTCCAGTATTCTTGCCTGGAGAATCTCATGGACGGAGGAGCCTGGTGGGCTACAGTCCACGGGGTCGCAAAGAGTCGGACACGACTGAGCGACTTAACTTAATACAAATTTGAAAGGAGGTTTCTCTTAAAATTCTGTGTTGCCATGACAGCTGGTTTCACCTGAAGTTAACTATTCTCAAACCTAGAGATAACCAATGCCTTTTTCTTATGGAAATGTTTATCTTAAGCTATGTTAATGTACTATGCATTTACCCCAAACTCTGTCTTCAAGTCAGTTCTGCCTTTTGGCTCAGAACCTACTTGATAAACCAGTATGTTATACTCAGATATTGTTCCCCTAATCTATGTAGATGAAACCATTTGTATAGTGATCTGCCTTCTTCAAGATTCAAGTTAATCATTTTATGGCCCAAGATAAACCATTTGGTGCCAAGATTATCCCAAAATACATCTTATGGGTGAGGGGCCTGGTGCCATTCTGAGTTTTGAGACATTCCTTTCATTAACAGGCTGCTGGTGACTATATAACATCCAGCTGAAGACTAGCAGGGGGGGTACTCTTTCTGCCCCCTTCTGATATCTATGTCAGAACCTTTCTCTATCTCCTTTATACTTGAATACAACTTTATCACACAAAAGCTCTGAGTGATCAAGCCTCATCTCTGGCCCCAGATTGAATTCTTCTCCTCCGGGGGGCCAAGAATCCTGGCGTCGTGATTCAGCAACAAACTTTCATCCCTCCTTTCTTCAATTTAAGTCTGAATTTTGCAATAAGGACTTCATGATCTGAGTCAGTCAGCTCCCAGAATTGTTTTTGCTGACTGTATAGAGCTTCTCCATCTTTGGCTGCAAAGATTATAATCAACCTGATTTCCACTCCGATTATGCAAGAATTATCTGAATAAGTCTGTAGTGTCTCAGGGTGGGAGGAGGGGACAGTATTTTTACAGAACCATTGCCTAAAACCTCCTCCCCCTCCCCCGCCAGTAAAAACACAATAATAAGCACTTGCCTGAGTTGTCTCAAAATAGGAGTTCCCTGTAAGGTGTGCGTTACTGAGAAGCTACTGCTGAAATCTAACTGGAGACTTCTGGGGGGCCAGAAGGAGGCGGGTGAGGCCAGCCTATACTATGTCCTGCCAACTTCCCAGAAACACTCCCGCTGGAAACCGTCTTGCCTGAGAGATGTGTGTGTCACCAGGAAGGGCCTCAGACCACACCTGGGCACAAGAAAGATGACTGAACGAAGACAACCTAGAAAGCTAACCCCACCAAGATCCAGCCCAAGACTGGGCTGCCCGCAGGGCAGAGCAGTTCTCCTGGGTTCCCCTGACTCTGCTGCCCACCTCCCAGGGGCCCCTTCCCCACCAAGGCCTCGGCCTTGTTTCTAACTACATGTGTATCCTCAGGTAATCGGTTTCCCAGTGTTACACAAGAACCCAGGCTTGGACCCTAGAAGATTGCCCCCGCCCCAGCCTGGGTAATAGTTGAACCTACTCTAAATCCTATCCCACACCCATGAGAACCAAGTCCTAGGAACACCATCTGTCTGACCCCCACGCCATCTGAGGCCCTGGAGTCATCGCCTCCCCCCCCTGAACTCCTCTGTGGCTCTTCTGTCCACCCACGTCAGCCCTTCCTGTGTCACCGGTCACATGTCCATGCCTGCACAGCAGCCCACAGGACAGGCCAGAACGGACGGGGCGCCGGGCCTGGCTGGGCGATGAGGGGCTCCAGGCGGGCACAGGCAGGTCGCACTGAGGCCCAGGCGGCCCCTGCTCCTCTCCTGCAGCTCCTCCAGGTTCTGAGCTGGTGGGGGCTTCCCTTCTCTCCGCCCTTGGCAGCTCTCAGGTCCTGCTGCTCCCATGTCTCCAGACCCCTGTGGAACCCAAAGGGTTGGTGACCCCATCATCCTCCCACCCGAGTGGACCCCTCTCTCTGGAGATTCTGTCGGTGCTGCCCCCGACTACCACGCCCATCCTGCAGGGAGCTCCCACCCCTGCCTTGTGACTCTGCCACCCAGAGGAAGATACCGAAGTCCCACCCCCGCCGTGTCAGAGCATGTTCCTGAGTGGGACCAGGACTTCCCCTCCCTGTTCCCTGCCCCTCAGCCTAGGCACCTCTCCTGGCCCCACCCATGCATCACAGGACCATCCCTCCAAGTTGGCCAGTTTCCCATTAGCTCGCCCGTCCTCAAAGTGTCAGCAGCTCCTACAGCTCATCCACCCTGCCTGCCGACTGCTGAGATGTGGGGGCCACAGACCGGCGGGTTCTCAGAACCTCAGGCTGCCACAGCTGAGATCCAGGCCATCGCGGACCAGGTAGGGCTGCTGCAAGCACAAGGGGTCCTGGGACCACGGTGGTCAGCAGTCATCACCTCTGGGCAAAGGCACTGCACCCTAGCACATCCCTTTCTCTCTTGAGACGAGAAAGAGGGCAGAGGAGTTGGAGGGGAGGCAAGGTGACTGTTGGGGAAAGCACACGGAGAGCAAAGGGCACAGCCTGGGGTGAGGTCATCATGAGTGAGGCAGGGTCCCAGGCCTCCTAGACTCAGGCTGTTATTCTGGCACTTTCGTGTAGGTTTGAAATGCTCTCCAGTGAAATATTTAGAAACTGAAAGCAGCTGGGTCAAGTAGGCAGAGCCTGGATCAGACCCTGGGCAGTGGTCCAGCCCCTTTTCAAGGAAAACTCTTGCACCCGAGGGTCATGTGGGGTTGGGGCCTGTCCCCCCATCCTACAAGGGAGACAAGTTCAGGGCCTGGGGCGGGGTATTCGACTTCTGATGAGAAGAGGAAACTCGAGACAGACGTCTGGGTCCCTTATCTTTCCTGCCCACCGCCGCCCCCCTCCCCATTCCACTGCTGCCTCCTACATCCCAGGGCATGCACTCCGCCGCGTCCTCAATCCTACCTTTGGGACCATCTGACAGCAGTCATGGAAGGGGTGAGTCAGTCTTGTGAGACCTTAGACACGGAGGGATCTGGGGGACAGCCAGTGAGAGCCAGGCAGAAGGGTGTTCCCTGTTCTCCCCTTCCATGGCCACTTAGCCCAGCCCTCCCCACCTCTTCCTGAGTGTCCAGGCCTGAGAATCCCCGCCGGCCACGTGAGCTTTGCGTGAGGGTGAGCTGCCTCGGGAGACAAGGGTTTCTGTCTCTGGGGGCTGCACTTGGGGTCCATCCCTTAAGAGTCACGTGTCAGTGCCCGTCCTTACTGCCCCTGGGAGGGATTGGCCACCTGTGTGCTGGGTGGGCTTTGTGAGGGGCAGCGGCACCATCTGGTGGCCTTTTGTACTGAAGCTTTTGTGAACCTAGAAACAGCCACATCCAGCCATCCTTGCACAGAGCAGGGCTTTCCTGCTTCCATTCCTGAGACAGACAGAGAGATGATTTCATCCTAGGCCCCTGGGAGGGTCTGTGGGCATCACTCACCCCCAGGCTGGGTAAATGGTCTTAGGGTCAGTTCCCTACAGCTCCGTGAAGAAGGGTTGCACAGGTGAGTGTTGAGACAAGGGTGGGCACTGGCCCAGGGGGAACACACCCACACTGACCACCCTGAGAGCCGTGGCAGCCTCATGGAAGAGCAGGTGGCCCACCTTCTCACTACCTGACCCTCCCTCCTCCTGTCCTTTCCCCCACCTAAAGAGCCGGATGCTGGGAAAACTCGAGGGCAGGAGCAGAAGGCATCAGCAGAGGATGAGATCGTTAGATAGCATCACTGACTCAATAGAGATAAATCTGTGCCCCTCCCTGCAGGCCCTTGCCAGGTGACTCACTGGCGTGCATAATGGTGATGCCCTTGGCTCCCCAGGCAGCAGGTGCTTGGGCTTCACCAAGCTCCTCTGGCCCCCAGAACTGGTCTGGGGACTTCAGCTCAATGAGTGCCTGTGGCTGCTGAGCACTCAGAAACCAGATTATATCTTAAAGTCAAGACAAAGCAACCTGCTCTCCCTTCCTCCATAACAAAGCTCAGTTCCCTAAAGGCCAAGACCCTAGAAAACCTGACTGATCCAAAGGTCTCATTAACATCTGACACCAAAGATCAGAAACAGCCTCTGGCGAAAGGCCCCACATCCTAGGGAGCCCGTCTAAAAAGGCAGCAAAGGACTACCCTGGTGGCCCAGGGGAGAAGAACCCACATGCTAGTGCAGGGGACCTGGGATCCATCCCTGGTCCGGGATGATACCACATAGGGATAAGCAAGTAAGCCCGAGTGCCACAATTCTTGAGCCCAAGCTCTAGAGCCAGGAAGCCGAGACTGCTGAAGCCCCCATGCCTAGAGCCTGTGCTCTCAACAGAAGCCTCCACTCTTTGAAACTGGAGAAAGCTGGCATGCAGCCTCAAAGACCTAAGGCAGACAAAAAAAAAAATTTAATAAGTAACTAAAAGTTAACAACAGAAAACCCAGAGTTATGGCACGTTTAAAAAATAAAAACTAAAAATAAATAAAAATTTAAAGTAGAGAAGCAGTTTTTTAAATTGTTATAGTGCTTTATCTGTTGCAGAAGAAACTGAGATTCTTAAGAGAACCCTGGAAAAGAAATGACAACTCATTCCAGTATTCTTGCCTGGAGAATTCCATGAACAGAGGAGCCAGGCAGGCTCCATGGGGTCGCAAAGAGTTGGACACCACTGAGCGTCTAACATTGTCACTTTCACTTTTTTTCCCCAAGAGAATTAAGGCACCTCTATAAGATCAAACCAGTCCTAAAGGAAATCAACCCTGAATATTCACTGGAAGGACTGATGATGGAGCTGAAGCTCCAGTCCTTGGGCCACCTGCTGGGAAGAGCTGACTCATCAGAAAAGACCCTGATGCTGGGAAAACTCGAGGGCAGGAGCAGAAGGCATCAGCAGAGGATGAGATGGTTAGATAGCATCTCTGACTCAATGGAGACGAATCTGAGCAAACTCTGGGAGGTTGGAGAACAGAGGAGCCTGGCGTGCCAAAATCCGTGGGGTCACAAACAGTCAGACATGACTTAGCAATTGAACATTAACAACAGAAGATGGAAGACTGAATTTTTAACAAATATTTAGTCATTTTACTTTGGCTGTGCCACTTAGTTACTTGCAGCAAGTGGATCTTCCTTGCAGCATGTAGGATACAGTCCACTGACCAGAAATTGAACCCGGGCCCCTTGCATTGTTGTCACTGAGTCTTACCCACTAGACCACTGAAGAAGTCCCTGGAAAATTATCTTTAACATTCAGTTTAGTTTAATTCTTTAAAATATTTTCAGTTTCACTTGTAAAAGAGTAACTAAAAAATGGCATGTACTCTTTCGAAAGAACTAAGTAAAAGGAAAAACAGGGTGTGAACTTATACACATTGTCTTGATGGTGAAAATATCCTTGAGAAAGAAAAGAGAAATGATATAGAGAACATTTTTCTGTCCTTTATCATCGGAGTCGACAGCTGAGTGTGTCTGCTCAGCTGTAAAGGACAGATGAGGTGTAGAAAGTGTGCGGTGTCCAGGCATGAGTTCAGGGGTGACGTCTAATACAGGTGAGCTCACCTGTCTCTCCCTTCCCCCCTTCCCCAGGTGAAGTCCCAGCTGGAGGAGAAGGAGAACAAGAAGTTCCCGGTGTTCAAGGCTGTGGAATTCAGGAGCCAGGTGGTCGCCGGGATGAACTACTTGATCAAGGTGGGGTGTCAGCCTCTTGGGAGAGTCCGGCTGAAGTGGGAGCTCACAGGGGTCCAGGGCAGGAGTGCTCAGCAGCGTCCTGTGGCAGCCCTCAGCTTCAGGGGTCTGGTGGCTGTCTAAAATGAGCGTGTGTGTGCAAGCGTGTGTGTGCAAGCGTGTGTGTGTGTGCATGTGTGTGTGTGCACGTGCGTGCTGCGGCCTCCTTGGAGAAGAGGACCTAGCCTTTTGGGTGACCAAGGGCTCTGCTGGAGTGAGTGTGGGTAAGGGGTGCTGGCTGGGCACCGAGGGCATCCCTTGCACTTGAAGGAGGAGGGTGGGAATGTCCTCAGCCCAGTCTCTGGGGACACGAAGGGACACAGCCTCTGGGCATCCAGGGCCCTCCTGCCTGTCCAGCCAAGTCCAGCAGAGCAGGGGGACTTGGGGTCAGAGGCCCCACCTGCCCCTCACTGGACTCTCCTTTCAGGTTCAAGTGGACGAGGATGACTTCGTGCACATCCAAGTGTTTGAAAGCCTCCCACATGAGAACAAGCCCGTGGCCTTGACCAGCTACCAGACCAACAAAGGCAGGCACGACGAGCTGACCATCTTCTAGGCCCGATTTTGCAGAGTCCGTCGCCCATGTGGATCTCTCCTCTGCAGACCTGTCGTGCCCCTCGGGATGGTGGTGTTTCTCTTCCCTGCTTTCACTGTGTTCATTTTTTCCTCCCAATCCATGATTTTAACTAAATTTCTTTCGAGGGGGGCTTGTGTTATCTTTAAATAAACATGTGTTTCCTGTTTTCACAAATTGTCTCTGTTGGGGTTTTTTTCTTCATCTGAAGCTATACTCACAGTAGAGAAGGGTCAGCAGGTGAGAGGTGTCCTGGGTGGAAGTCCTGCTGGGCCTCCTGCCGCCTGAGCCCCCTTCCCTGAGGGGCTGAGGACGGGAGAGGGTGGCCCTGGTGACAGTGGGCAGGCGGAACACCAGGGGTCGGGGAACGTGTGCTCTAACCACCGCTCCCCACGCCGCCATGGTGACTCTGTCGTGTCTCCAGGTCTCAGAACCCCCCACCCCACCCAGTACAGTAAGAGGGGCTGAGAAAATCTGACCCTGGAGCATTAGTTCTAGATGGACTCAGATACGTTCACGCATTTCTGCTCGGGCAGAGATGCACGGGTGTGTGCGGGGAGGCAGTGACCCGCAGGGCCCGCTGAGTGCCACGTCCTGCGAGTCCGGCCCCAGCTACCCACTGACCGCCCGGGGTATGCGCTGCTTCTGTCTCAAGGCGTCCTGGTTTCAGCACGCGGTTACTACCGTTAGTGAAGTCAGTCCAGTGGTGTGTTTGCTGTGTGTGTGTGTTTGTGTGCAGTAGAATAGAAAATGCACCCTGCGTTGTAAGACTAAACGCTGGGGACAGTTCTGTGTGGCTCAGGGTCCAGGTAGACAGCCTGTTCTGAGGGTCGGAGTCGGGCCCCTTCCTGTCTCCACTTTGTTTTGTGTCAGGCCTGCTGCTGATGGATTGGAGGTGCAGGTCATGAGGGCTGAATGCAGAGCAGGTAAACACTCCTTGGGGAGCAAACAGACCTGTGAGTGCAGGAGGAGACTCTGAGTCAGGAGCTGTGTGTGTCCTGCTCTCTCCTGAGCTCTAGGACAGAAAACTTGCATCTTGGGCTCTTGTTCTGGGAAAACAGAAGCCAGTGAGCACATTTGCATCAACTTGAAGATCAGCTGTATTTCCACCTGGAAACTTCCAGTGAAGGTGGGGAGGGATGGGGGATGCTATGTAGGTGCCTGGACAGGGCCGACAGCCCACATCTCACAGCACGGAGCAGGGAGCACAGGGATGGAGGCAGGTGTGACCACCGGGTTCAGACAGAGGGTCCCCCAGGTGTGTCCTGGGGGTGATAAGGTTTTGACACCAGAAGAGGTGGTGGCTGCAAACCATTGCGAATGCACTAGACACACTGAAGTGTACGCTGCCAAATGGTGAACAGACTTCGCTGCCAGTCCACAGGCTCAGACCCACACTTCTACTGTAGGGACCACAGGTTTGATCCTTGGTCAGGGAACTAAGTTCCCACATGTCACACAGGGCTGCCAAAACAAAGTCAATTAAATTCTTTTTGAAAAGAGGGAAACTACTTTAAAAAATAAATAAAATAAAAAGAATAAATACTATGGTAAAGTGTATGTTGTGTGAGAAATAAATACAGTGGTAAAGTGTAGGTTGTGTGAATCACACCTGGGTAAGAAATCGACTAAAATGCCAACAGGACACCAGAGGCAGTCTGGGGCAGGGTGACAGCGAGTTTCAGGGACTGCTGGGGGTGCTCTCTCATTGCCCCCAGACCCAGTGCCCCCACCAGCCGTGGGTGCTGACCTAGTGGACACCCCTGCTCTCTGGCCCCCAGCACCTGCTTCAGGGGCCCCCAGGGACACCTGGGCCCTGCCTGCTCCAAGGATATCCTCTCTAGCCAGTCTCTCATTCAGCCCCAGCCCCTAACGGTCTCCCACCAGGAAGAGAATCTGCCCGGTCCCTCTCTGCACACTTGCAAAGGGCCCCACAGGTCACCCACCCTGAGTACCCTCTGTTTCCTGGACCAGACTGAGGTTTGTGCACTGGGGAGACACAGACACAGTGGCCCACCCCACTCCCACCAGCCAGCACCTCGGTCCTCAAGCTCTCCAGCCAGGGAGGAGCCCCTCTGGGTGGGCAGGCACCTTCCCCTCGCCCACCCCATCCTCTCTCAGCAGCCCTTGGGGGCTTCTTCCCCCCCCGTGCCCAGAATTTTGGGGCAATGCTTGGAGGTTCTGCCACCCAGGTCCCCAGACTGCTGAGTGGCTGGCCCCTGTGTGATGTGGAGGCTGTGTCCCTGCTGGGGGGGTGGGCGGAGGGGAGTGTGGGGCCCTCCAGGCTCAGCTCAGAGAGAGCTGCCCCCTGGCACAAGCTCTCTGAGTGCCCTGGGAACGCGGGGTCCCCGCCGACAGATGAGGTCCAGCACGTATGGCTGCTGGGGCTTATGCCCTGCAGATACCTGTGGCCGTGGCCATCTGCCTCATCCAGCTAGATTGTCCAGGGGCCCCTAAGTGAGGGGCTCCAGGCCTTCAGAGCTTCCTGCTTCTCAACCCCTTCCACAGCACAAGCTGGTCAGGAGTCTTGTCTGGGCACAGCTGTGAGGGACTCTGCCAAGCTGAGTGTTTGTGTGCCAGACCCCCTACTGGCAGGGGCAAGAGTGGACAGCAGGGCGATCAGGGCCTCTCTCTAAGGGAGCTTATGATGTCGTGGGTGACCAGACACTGATGGCTTCCCACCTAAATCCAACCTCCCCACCTGGCCTGAGGAAAGGGGGACTGTATATTTAGGACACATGAAAACCCACGCTTTCCAGACTCCTTTGCAGCAGGCATGGTCACACAAGCAGGTGGGACTCAGGCATGGCTTGATCAAGGGGCTACCACAGGGCCAGAGTCTGCAGCAGCTGGCGTGCTTTCCCAGAACTCCTCTCCCAGGAAGCTCTGTGTGACCAAAGGGACTGGCATACAGGTCCACTGGGGTAAGGGGAGGTCCTGAGGGCCAACTAGAGGACACGGCTCCTCAGGAGCCTGGTGCCTGCCCTGGCGAGGCGGGTGGGGAGGAGCAGAATTGCTGGGCCCCTTTGGTGGAACGTCTGCTCTCCTTCTCCTCACTCTTCCCTATGTGAATGCTCACCTTTGCTGCCTTTAAGGATAAATCATCAAGGAGCACACAGGGGAAGGGCTGCCTGGTGGCTGGCCTGCCCAGGCCCTCAAGCCGCATGTGGCCCTGAGCACTCAGAGAAGGAAGAATTGCAGCCCCACCCAGTACACAGCTGTCTGGATATGGTGCCTCCTGGCCATCGAGCAAGTATGCCTGACAGGGTCTTGGGTGAGGGCATGATGGGCTTTGCCAGGGGAAGCAGGCCAAGGGCTCGGACATAACATACGCCCCCAGGAGCCCAGACCAGGCCCAGGCCAGGGCACCACTGGGTGACCCACCAGCAGCCAGCTCAGCAGTCCCGGGCAGTGTTTGGCCCAGAAGGTCTTTGTTTGGGCTGGGGGTGGGGGGGTAGGGGGAGGCGGCAGGGTGAGGGGGCACCCAGAGATTTAAGAGGGTGAAGCTTGGGGGATGAGCGGTCTGGCCACTGCCCTGGGTGGAGAGGCACAGCTTCTATCTGGACTGGAGTGCTGTGGGAGGGGAGGGGGGCACTCAGCTGACTGTGCGGGTCGGGGTAGGACTGAGACCTGAAGGGCAGAGGGGTTGAGACCTGACAGGGCTAGCCCTGGAGGCCCTGGAGGACACAGTCGGGTTGGAGCCGCATACCTGGCCACGTGGCGGGGAGGCTGGGCTGCAGCCCTGACCCCTTTGCTTTGGGCCAGTGGCCAATCTGTTTCAGGGAGCCTCTCAGCAGAGCTGGGACCTTGGCTTATAGAGGCAGCTCTCCAGTCCCCACCTGTGTCTTCTCGTGGGCTTCTTCCCTGAGTCTGAGGTCTTAGGGCCCCCTATCCCAGGGTGACCTCATTCAACTGAACTGTATCTGCAAAGACCCTATTTCCAAATAAGGCTGCACTAACAGCCAGGGCAGGGGGCTGGGGCGGGGGGCAGCAGCTAGGATAGACGCTGGGGACACTATTCAACCCACAACTGAAGTCAGAGATGGCCCACATCAGCAGATGTTCTTCTGTTGTAGATAACGCCTTGCACCCAGCCCTGTCTCCCACCCCGAGACTCCCACCCACCTGGTGCTCCCCGTGTTTTCTGGCACCCAGGAGCTGGTCCTGTGCTCCCAGGGCGTGTAGGGCCTTCCCAGCAGCCCAGGCTCTGCTTCCTTCTCCACCTGGCTGAAACCTGCCTGGTGACAGGCCTGGAGCAAAGGAGGCAGGGGAGGCCCACCTGAAAGGAACAAGCGTCAGCACCTGCCTCAGGTGTGTGACTGTTGCTTGGTCTCCAGATGAGGGAGCTAAGCTTCAGCAAAGGCAACGGTAGTGGTCTGCCGCAGCATGGGGCATCCGGATGAATTAGGGGTTGGGTTCAAGATCCTCAGGTGCATCCTTCAGGCATCCCTATCCCAGGCTTCAAGGCCCTCTCCTCCCCTAGGAGGACCCTACTTTCAATGCACCGGGCTTCCCAGGTGGCTCAGTGGTAAAGAACCTGCCTGCCAATGTAGGATATGAGGGAGATGCAGATTCAGTTCCTGGGTCAGGAAGATCCCCTGGCAAAGGAAACAACAACCCACTCCAGTATTCTTGCCTGGAGAATCCAGGAAGATCCCCTGGCAAAGGAAACAACAACCCACTCCAGTATTCTTGCCTGGAGAATCCCATGGACAGAGGAGCCTGGTGGGCTACAGTCCATGGGGTTGCAGAAAGTCAGACATGACTGAGTGACTGAACACCAATCAACCTTCCACGCTATCCAACAACAATCGACTTCTCACGCAATCCAGTCTTAGTTTCCAGCGCTGCCAGGCCCTAGATGTCCGCATCACGTGTTGCTTCCCTCAGCATCTCGTCAGGATACCAGGTACCAGATTGAGCCCCACCCTGCTGCAGTGTGACCTCATCTTAACTGGTACATCTGCAAAGACCGTTTCCAAATGTCTCACTCTGAGGTTCTGGCGGACCTTTTTGGAGGACACCACTGAGCTGGGGGAGACAGCTATCAAAGCTAAATGTAAACATCCTTTTCAGGGTTGCTACCTTCATAACAAAACCCTGAATTCTACACTCAAAGTGGGCAAACTGAGATGTGAATTGATCTCCGTGAAACTTTAGGAAGGAAGGGGGGCGAGGGATAGATGGAGGGAGGGGAAGTGCCTTCTCTCCTCTCCCTCCTCGCCCCTCCAAGGTCACACACAAGGGCACGCCCCAGGGAAAGCAGAGCAACAAGACAAGGGGCCGGGGCCAGCCTTGTGCTGGCTAAGACCCTGCTGCAGGGGCCGGCCTGAGTCTGCACCTCATGGGGAATTTATTCAATGCTGTAATTTAGGCAGAATTTCAGACAGGATGAGACTGTGTGGCTATGACCCCAGAGCCCTGGGAAACCTCCCTACAATGCACAACCTAGTACCTGAATCCGACGGATGTACCCTACACAGCAAAAGGGACTTTGCAGATGCGTCTTAAAATGAGGAGTTGGTCTTGGAGCAGCCAGGTGGGCCCAGCGTCATCACAGGGTCTCCATGAGAGGGAGGCAGGAAGGTTAGTGTGAGGGAGGCTGAAGAGGCTACGCTGCTGGCTCTGAAGGAGCCATGAGCCAAGGGGCGCAGGTGCCTCTAGAAAGACGGAAAAGGCAAGTCAGAGATTCTCCCTGGATCCCCAAGAAGGAACCAGAGCCGCCCACCCATTTCCAGACATCTGACCTCCAGGCTGTGAAAGGATAAATCTGCGTTGCTGTAAGCCCCTCAACTGGTAGGAATGTGTTATAGCAGCCACAGGATTGGTGTACCAGCACTGGGCTGGTAGAAGGGGATTTGAGAGGTGGAATCAGAAGTGCTTCAGACAAGACCCCGCATCCTTGCCCACCTTCTCTCTGCCCATCCGATGGAGCCTGGTGCTGCCTAGAAATGACCCTCGGACTTATTTACAAAGGTTGTCAGTAGATGGCAGGGAGAGCAGGTACTGGCCAGGCTCACAAGACCAGTGCTGTCACCAACGAGATGTGAAGGAAGCCGGAAGGAGCATGAGGCTTGGCCAGTGACCAGAGCTGCTCCTCAGAATCAGGCAGGAGGGGTCAGGAAAGGGACCTGCACCCTCTGATCCCCAGCCCAATCCCGGGGGAAGCCCAAGGGCCTGGAGCCCACTGCCTGGAACATCCAAACAAGCCCCGCCCCCACTTCCCGGGCAGAAAACAGAGAAGGTTAGATGGATAGGACATCTGGCCACAGGGGAACAAAGCTCCTCTGGGAAAAAGAAACCACACTTCAACAGCATCACCATGAAAATATTTATTTGTGATAATCATAAGTCAGTAAGACCAGAACAGACAGACACAGCCTCGACAGCGCTGCAAGGGGTTTATGTTTAAAACACATTCACAGGCGCACAGTAGGTGGGGCTGGTAAATAGAGCACAGGGCTAGTGAAACCATCGCCGGAACCGCAGGGAGCCCCTCTGGTCCCAGGGTTGTATCATTTCCCCCAGATTCTGGAAGGACAGGGTCAGCACCAACTGGCCTGAGTCAGAGCCTCAGTCCTCCTGCGGGTCCAGGTTTGTAACCGTTGCGGGAAATCCCGAGTGAAATTCTAGAAGTATGCAGCTTTGAAGCCAAAAACATTCAACACGCCACCCACACACACTTTATCCCTCAGGGGCTGTGTGGAGTGAAGTAGAAATTCACTTCCACCTCCCCAGCATCAACACTGACGGCTCCCATCACCAAGACAATGGTCCCAGGTATTCTGCAGAAATGCACAAACTGCCTCTATCCCCTCTTCACTCTTTGGGGCACACTGGGGGCACTGCTTCCAGGCTCATCCATTCCCTTCGTCTGTCCCTCCTCCATCCTGGTCATGACCCCACTCACCTTCCTTGTACCAGAAGCTGGGGGCTGGGTGAGAAAGCAACAGTGGTCCAGAACCCACTGACCCAGCTCTGTATCCTTGGCTTCACGAGGACCAAGGCCCCTGTCTAGGGGGCTCCCGAGCGAAGGGCCCGAGGGCAGTGTGCCCCTTCTGTCTGGCTGATCATGCTGGGCGGAGGGCGGCTCTCGCAGGACAGCGCTGCCCCCAGTCAGGCTGAGTGGCCCACGGCATGTCCTTCCTAGCATGTTTCCTGCTGCAGAAAATTGGGCTGCTGAGGGGCCAGGAGCATCCTTAACTGCAACCCTGGAGCTTAGGGCCCCTCCCTGAGCACAAGGCTCTGCTCGGCTCTGATAGTGGAGAGCTTTAAAAATGCCTGTTTACTCTGCCAGGAGTTAAAAAGAAAATTCTTAAAAGAACTTTCCATTCATATAAAGTTTTAAAATATTCTCTAAGCCAGACCTAAAATTACTTGCCAAATGACCAAACGAACACACCCTGTTGTGAGCAAAGACCTCTAGTGAAAGGCAGGAATGTAGCTTGTAAGACAACGTTTCTTGATCGGTGTCTTTGCACATTAAGAACAAGACGTCTTGCACCGAGAATGAACTGCAGGAGTCCAGGGGAAGACAGGAGCTAAGGAGAGCTCAAGGTTTTAGGAACTGAGACCCTGGGCCATGTGGCAGACTCACTCAGGGCCCCCCTCCCCATGCAGCGAACAGATTACAAACCCTAGTTCTGATTGCTAGACAGGAGAGCCCCTGAATAAACATCCCTAGAAGGGTGGCAGCTGTGTTGTAGCACAGGGTGGGAGGGAGGAGGGAGTGTGCCGCAGGACCTGTGCCCTCACTGCCCCCTGCTGGCAGAGACCAGAAGCAAAGCAGGACTCAAACCACAGTGTTAAGTCGCTTTAGTAGTGACTCTGTGCGACCCCATGGACTGCAACCCACGAGGCTGCTCTCTCCATGGGATTCTCCAGGCAAGAACACTGGAGTGGGTTGCCAAGCCCTTCTCCAGGGGATCTTCCCAACCCAGGGATCGAACCTGGGTCTCTTACATCTCCTGCACTGGCAGGTGGGCTATTTACCACTAGCGCCACCTGGGAAGCCCTCTGAAAACAGAGCTGTCTACAAATGCAGGCTCCTGCTCAGGACGCTCATGGCTGCAGAAGCTGACACAGACTCAGGCGTGGCAGCTCTGCACAAGGCTGCAAGGCCACACATGTGCAGGCGCTCGATCCCTGCTTGGTGGGGGACCAGCCTGACTGGCTCTCATGGGCAGACCTGGAGAACATTGCGGGAGGGGGGCGGATTCTTCTGGGGAGAAGACATGCATCCTGACCAAGCAGGCCCAAGTTCAAGGCTTCCTGGCCTCGAGCCATAGACCTGGGCTCCCAGAGGGAGAGGCCTGCCTTTCCGAGGGACAGGGGTCCCTCTGAGTGCCCCCAGGCACATCCACCGGCCGCCTCCCTCAGAAGACACGGGAGTCAGCTCTCCAGGGAGTCTGGATGCAGACAGCTACTCGGGTTGATGAGAAGGGAAGCCCCCACCAGCCGGGTAGCGGGAGGTGGTGTGGACCCGAAATGGGTGGGCCTGGGATCTCAGAACTGAGTCTGGGGACCGCGTGGCTGCCACCCAGACTCAGAAAGCCAGGACCATGTGGCAGCGGCTCTGTGGGCACATACCACTCTGCTCAACACACTCCTCTCCTTCTGGCCCAGGCAGGTGCTAGTGGTCCTGAGCAGACCCCTCCCCACCGCAGAGGGGGACCTGAGACCAGGCAGGCAGCCAGAGCGGGTTATTCTGGCATGGAGCACAGCCCAGTTCTGTGGTCACAGGCACAGGCCCCGCTGCCCCAGGCAGGTGGTCCTGAGAGGGCGTGTGCACAGTGCGGTTCTGCAGACAGAACAGTGTCCCCTCCTCTATAGTGTGAACTGATGATCGAACAGGAGGTCCCAGCAATGAGAAGGTCAGGAGCCCCAAGAGAGGCTCAGCCACTGCGAACTTAAGCACACTCTGAAGACTGAGTCTGACAAATTTAAGGATAACAGAGCATCATTTTCTACCATCGCTGACACTTCTCACAAAAACAGCACAGACTAGCCTGGCTACCTCTGCAGGACTTGGCACGGATTCAAGGCTGGCTGAAGAAGAAGGACCATGTTTTGTAATCTGTCTCTAAGGTCTCCAGGAGAAGGTCTGAAATCAACACCCTGGGAATAAGCAAGCCATTCAGGGCCAATATAGCTCTCATCTTAAATTACTATTTTCTATGTTACTCAACTATAGAAAGTAAAAAAAATAAAAAGGTTAATTCTAACTTGGACCCAAACTGTATCAGAACGCACTGCCGCTGGGCACAGGTAAGTTCTGGATGGGAAATTCTGAAAAGACAGCCAGGACCTCTGCTGTCGTCGTGACAGATGGACTAGGTCCTCAGGGAAGGGCGCCTGCGATGCACAGGTTCATGTGTATACACAGCAACATCATGACAGACAAAGAGCGCAATTTGCTTGCATGGGGAAGTTGGAGGTGGTTCTCCCAGAAGTTAAGGGTCTCTGTGGGTCCCAAGCACCCAGACACTCCTGGGAGCCCCAGTTTCCTTCTCCTAGTGCCCCGGCCTCTCCTCACAGCTGTGGCTTCATAGTTCAAGCAGACAGTAGAGCTCACGGTTTTACTGGTGGAACAGTTCTGATTTTTCTGTGCATGATACTGAGAATTAAGAGCTAAACCCACAGTGGGGGCCAGGACCAAGAAGCACACTGTTTGCCAAATGCATTTTTCTTTAACTTCACGGTGCACACAAAACAAGCTGCTACCCCCAACACCATGTTTTTGGGGCAGGTTTTCACCATCTTGTTGAGATAATCAAGTTTCTTGCTTACAAGTGTAGGTCATCTTACACTCGCTCTCCCTAAGTCTTTTTTTAAAAAACAGGAAACAGAAAGAAAGAAAGAAAAAAAAAAAGATTTCCCATGGGCTGGCGGTGTGGCCATCTCCGACCTCTAGTTGGCAGGGACTGTCTTTTCCATGAAAGGCTCCATGAAGGCCAGAGCCCTGTGGGACTATGGTGGGTCCCTGGCTGCCCTACTGGGGGGCTGTCCCTCGCCAGGTCTTCCTGCTCCTCCTAGGCCAGAGGGTGATGCAGGGACCAGGAACCAGGACAGAGACACATGCCCTGACCCACTGACCCACTGGCCACTGCAGGGAGCTGAGAACCCTGATCCTGTACACAGAACTAATGCCCAAGTTACATTCAGATATGAGCGGAGTCGGGGAGAAAGATGAGAGAGGGTACAGAGTCCAGGGGAGACCAGCCTGCCTTCACCCGGGGGCATCTTCAACACAGGGAAGAAGGTGGCCCCTGAGGCGGTGAGCATCCTGGAGACACAGGCCCATCCTCAGGAGGGGTCCTGCCTGTAGGGCCGGGGCTACCCTAGGAGAGCCTGCTTCCCCAGGGATGCCCATCCGGGCCCCAACATCCTGTGGTCTCCCTGCTTCCCTCTAGGCTGTAAGCTTCCGAGAGATGCAAACCCCGCAGGCCCCGGAGTCGGGGGTGGGCTCTGAGCATGGGGACACCCTGCCAGGATCCATGCCGGGGGACGGTCCTCAAAGTTCTGGGCGGGCGCCAGGGAGGCCACCCAAGCAGTGGACGACAGGACTGGTGTCAGGGCTTGCGCCCCACCCATAGTGGGGAGGGGCGGAGCTTCGCCTCGCTTCCTAGCACCCGGAGGGCACAGGAGGGCAGGGGGACAAGAGAACTGGGGGTGGGGTTGCACACACCAGCGGGGGGCGGGGCAGGAGCCCACCTCTGCCTCTGAACACATCTGTCACCAGCAGTGGGCGGCAAGTACACAGCATGTGACCGACCGGCTCGACCGTAAGGAGCCCGAAGACCCACAGGCACCCTCAGCCACACACCAGCCTCTGTCCCGTGGGGGTGCCTAGGGACACTGGGTTACACGGCAGCCCCACTCCCTGAAACACGAGAGATGTGCAGATGTCCGGGGTCTTGGGAAGGTCCCCGGCAAAGTGACTGTGCAGCGTTTGTGCGTCCGAGCTTCAGAAACTCCTTCATACCAAGAACAGAAGCGGAGACCCTGAAACCCCCAGGGGCTACCCTGCAGCAAATCAAGAGGCAAAGCATTCTGAACAGGGAACACAGCAGGTGAGCTCAGAGCAAGGATAAAGACATTCACATCATTTTTCTGGACATGAACACTAACCCCTGACTCGCTGCGAGAGGCGGACCCTGCGGTCTCCCTGGGCCCCGCGCTCAGGAAGGGGACACGCCATGTGCCCCAAGCCAGCCCGGGGCCCAGAGACCTGAACATGGAGCTGGTTTTCCAGGAACCTTGGGGGAGGGGAGCTGGGGGTCCCAAATTACAAATCTCTGATCACTTTGTTATTTTTAAAAAGCACGACTGGCACATTTTCACAATTAAGACCAGTGAATGCTGGACACTCACAAAAGAAAAAAAATACCAAGTTTCAGTCACACCTCTAAGGCAGACGTTACATTTTTCACAAGGGCGGAAACGGAGACACCTAACACTGGGCATGACGGAGGCGGGTTCACGCGGCTCTCACAGCACCGTGGCCTGGACGACGATCTCGGGGCTCTCAATGTCCTTCTTGCTCTGCACCATCCTCAGCTCCAGCTGGGCGGGGCTGGGCTTCACTCCTTCCCCAGACTTGGCTGCAGGACAAGCACAGCATTGACGACAGGGCCAGGGCGGGGCGGGGGGGAGAGTCATTCCGAACTTCTCTCTCCTTCCCTTTGCCTTTGGGGTGAGCCCCCAACGCTCATCCCTGAGTGTCCATCTCAGCAGGGATGGACATGCTGCTCCACCATGCTGCCCCTCCCCAGCCCTGAAGGCCCCGGCCAGGGAGACAGTGGGAGCCTCGGCCCTGCACGACGCTGCCCCACACCTTGCCCTCCCGCCTGCCTGCCAGGCCTACCTTTTGCACACTTGATGGTCCGCTGCAGAACGTGGTGCATGGCTGACACGGTCTTCTCACAGGCTACCTGCAGGGAGGGGAGGACACTGAGCCTCGCCCACACAGGGCACTCTGCCCCCAACCTCCATGCTACCCGAATGGACACTGCCCAAGAGGGCACTGGCTCCACGATCACACGCTCCCCCCACCAGGAGAGCCGAGCAGAGAGGACTGCGCTGAACAGGCCACAGGCAAGTGTCAGGACTGCCTGGCACATAGTAGGTGCTTAATAAGCATTTCGGGAATGAATCTGTTATAAAGAACATACACAGGAAAGAGCTCCTGTCCCCAGGCTGGCCAGAGTCCCTGCGTGCCGGCCTTTCACAGTTAAAGACAGGGCTCAGCAGTGCCGGGCAGGCAAGCAGACTCCCTCCCCGACAGTGGGATCTGGGCTGAGCTGAACTCAGGCTCGGCAGAGGACAGCCCCATGAGGCCTCGGTCTAGGCATCGGGCTTCCAGCGGGCCGTGAGGCAGGTCTGAGCTCACCCTCTGCCCTCCAAGGAGGAAGGAGGAAGAGAAAAGAAGAATGTTGGCTTGGAGTCACCGCACTCACCCAAGCCTTGCCAGTGATGGGAAGGGCCCTGTCCCACCCTGCATTTCACAACACCAAGCAGGGCACCCAGCCATGCTGACCACCGGGGAGGGTGCATACATGCCCCCAGTGAAGGAGGGCAGTGCAGACGGAGGTCAAAGGACACAGTTGTGATGCCTCTGCCTGACCACACAGCACACAGCAAGGACGCCATTCCCCAGGTTACCAACCCAGTCTTGCAATTGCTCGCCTGGCCAGCACCCAGGGGCACTGTAGACATTCACACACCAAGTTGGGGGAGGGACAGACAGGGGACATTCCGTAGGAAGAGATGGGTCTCCAGCAGGTCTGACCGTAGGGATTGCGTTCTGGGATGCCCTGCCCCTGGATTTCCCTCCCCGGGATGCTTTTGGACTTTGAGCTGCTGAGGCCGCAGCTCCTGTGTCCCCACAAAGCCCTGAGATTTCACTGGGCTCAGGACCCCCCGTGAGTCAGCCTGGCCAACTCCAGCATCTGAACGTGCTGTCCCCTTTGTACCCCGCTGACCTTGAGGTTGTTGGGGTGCTTGTGTGTCCATGCCAAGAGCATGGCAGCGAAGAGGTCCCCGGTGCCCACGAAGACTGCGTCCACCTTGTGCATCTCCATGCGGATGCGCTGCGTCACCACAGAGCCGTCAGGAGCCCCTGGGGGGAAGAGTCCAGCGTCTGGGGCCCCAGATCCTCAGCCAGCAGAGGCCCCGCAGTGTGGCCTGGGAACTGGCCAGCCCGCCCCTGCACAGTGTCGGGGGCTCAGCCCTCCTGGATCCCCACGCTCCCCAACGACCGCCCATCCCAAGTGAGAAAGTGAGGGACTGGAGCCCCAAAGGGCTACACTGTCAGAGCGGCCTGTGGGGGACAGTGCGCAGCCTGAAGACGAGGGGCCAGCACACCCCGGGCTGGTGCAGCAGGGGCCGCAGGAGACCTAGAGCTGTAGGGACCACATGAACTGGCTGAAGTGGGGGTGCATGTGAGGCGTGTGTGCATGCGCGTCTGTGAGTGCAAGTGTCCTTCTGCACAGACAGAAAGCCAAGCATGTGGGACTGCTCTCTGGGCCAGTGAGGTGACCACAGGCTTCTGTCGTTTTACGCTGTGGCAGCCGCATAATTAAAATACCGACACGGCAGAGTGTAAGATGAACTCCCAGTGATGTCAACACCAGGACCAGCTCTGAGGTCAGGTGGGGTGAGGGTGGGGAGATGCCTGGTTTCCCTAGCAGCTGGGCCCCAGCTGGCTGGTCCCCGTGACCCTGGAGTCTGTAAAAGGGGACGCTATCCAATACTGTGCTACCAGCTCGGCAATGGACATGGAGCACTGCGTGGTGACCCTGGGGGAGTGGTCAGCACCCCACGCTCACTGGATCCCAATCACGGAAACCTCTCCTGATTCTGTTTCCCATCTGGTCTTGGGAGAAGAAAGGTGTTGGGAAGAGAAAGCTGGCCACTGCCGAGTCAGGCAGGATTTTCTTTTCACTGAACGCAGCCTCGGAAGCCTCAAGGGCCCTGCAGCAGGAGGGAGCGCAGCGCCGGGTGGGGACCTACGTGTCTTCTGGCTCCCCAGCGCCATCAGGTAGTCACTGCCCCTCGGGGACAGCAGGTCCGAACTGGTGATGACCACTGTGTCCGGGCCCATGGAGTGCAGCATGTCCATCACCTGCCGGACACAGGGAGCGCATTAGCCATGCCTCAGCCTCAGCCAGGGAGCTACCCCCTCCGCCCCCTCATAGTCTTCAGACTTACAGAGTCTGGATGGGAGGGAGGTAGAGGCTGAGAACGTGCGAGCCACATCCTGGCCTCGCCCAATGCCCCCCACACCCCCGCCACCCAGCATTGACTGCTTGGCCAGGTTATAGCGGTATCCCAGTTCCCCACCCTCACCCTGAGCTTCAAGTCCAAGGGTGCACGCCTGTCAGCCCCCACCCTACACCCAAGCTGTGCCCAAACCCTGGAGGAGGGAGCCAACCCTCCAGGCCATGGTCCTCCCGTTTTTCCTCACCAGGGCTCTGGGGTGGCAGGAGCCACACCTGGCAACCCCCAGGCAACAAGAGATTCCACCCCGTCCATCCTGGGAAGCTTCGAACTCATCTTTTATTCATTCAACAGACACATACGCCCTTCCTCCCCAGCGGCACACGCACTGGGGGGCACCGTGCCGCAAAGTGCCGCTAAGCCGGAGTGGATGGAGGGGAGCGGGCAGGGCTCATGCCAGGTGGGAGGAGGCGACCACTACTGACCCAGCAGGGCCTGCGGCAGGGGAGGCCGCCAGCCAGAGGGTCGTGTCCTAATGAGGAATGAACATGCTGTCTTCCCCATGCCAATGCCTCAGTGCAGTGCGGGTTAGCCCGCGGGTGGGGGCGTGGCCGAGCAGACTCTGGGAGATGAGTCCTCTGCCACACACACACACCTGTGCACCCAGAGCACACCCATCTGCATGCACCTACACACTATACTCGCAGACACACAACACACGCACATACCCCAAATGTACGCATACTCTCCCCATACACTACACGTACACACCCTGAAGGCACGCACAGAATCACAGCACCGCAAGGGGCCATGCCGTCAACACAGCACCCCGCGCCAGGTACCAGAAATGTTCTCTAGTTCCCAAGGCGGGCCAGTGAAATGGGGTCATCCTGACACCCCTGGCCACTCAGAGCAAGACCCTCAAAGCAGCGAAGGGGCTCCTCCCGCCCCGCTCTCCTGCCCCAGCGAGCCCTCTGCCTATCGGGGAAACACACACAGCCACGGGTCCAGGTGTGACCACCACTGGCCGCCACCAGCTCTGACCCAGGGCCCTGGCTCCTTAGAGCATGTTTCCTGGGCTGTGAAGTGAGCACAGCCTCTGAAGAGGCCCAGATGTGAAAGGTGTGAGGGCCTGGAGGCCCTGGTGCTCTGCGCACTCAGCCCAGGGGTGGTAAGCCCCACCTAAGGCGGAATCCTGGCAGGAGACCTATGGACATGAGCAAGTCCCGAGGGAAGGTTGAAAAGAACTCTGAAGAAATCTTACCCAGGGCTGCAGGGAGGCCCAGCCCCCACTTCCTGCCTGGACTCCCAACTGTGGACTCCAGAAACCCCAGCCAGCCCCCGAGGGACAAATCCACTCTGTGCAAAAAATCCTCACCCTCATTGTATGCACACACCCCCATGCACTCTCACAAGTGCACACAGATGGGACACACCCTATAGATACATACAGAGACTGGGGTGAAGCCCACAAGCCTGGGGACGCCGAAGACTGCTAGTCACCTCCAGAGGGTGGGGGACAGGCTAGAAGGGGTTCTCCTGCAGAACAGACAGAACACGACCAGCCCACCGTGTTCTTCTGACCCAGAAGTCAGACCAAACTTCTGTCCTTCTAAGGCACCCTTTCTGCAGCACTTCAGGATGGCTGCCCTGGACCCTGCTATGGGGACAGCTGTGATGAGCAGTGGAGGCACCCAGAGCCAGCAGGCACTAGGCTGCCCATGACCAACAAGTGGCTGAAACAGCATTTACAACGTGTCCCTGGCTGGCTGATGGGAAGCTGGATGCTGGCCATGAGGGCGCCCATCTCCCATGCCTGAGGGCACGTGGCTGTCCACCCCACCACAAGCAGGGCTATCCGTCCCATGCCAGGTTCAGGAAGGTCTCCTTACCTCCAAGGCTTCTTCCTGGCTGTGGATCTTTCTCCCAGTCAGCAACCTGGAAGACAGGCAGGCACAGGTGAGCCACTGCTTTCCTGGAGCCCACCTGTAAGAGTCCGGGGCTCTGGCGCACTGGTGACCCCTCCTGCCCACTGGGAACTGACTTGGCATCTGCCAGCCATCATGGACCAGGTGGATACCATGTCTGGGGTTTGACTCATATTACTGAGTCAGCTTTAAAAGGGACTCATAAGTCACAGGGGGTGGTGAAATCCCAGATTATGGTTGATGATTGCATGTTAACAATGAGGAATGGCGGCCAGGCATGGTCACAGCAGAGTGCCCGTGAGGGTGGCCGGCGTCCACACAGTCAAACAGCTGTAACCTTGGTTTGCTACATTCACACGAGCCACCAACCACCAGGGATAGCTGGGCGAGCCGCCATCCCTCAGGATCAGCTGGTCCTGGTCAGGGAACCCCAGTCCCCAAGAATCCAGGAGCCCCATCCCTACTTTAAGGGGCGGTCTCGGAGCCTGAGGGGCTGTGGCTGATGGTCCAACAGAGCTGGACACTGTGGGAACCCACTCACTGAAGCTCTTAGCCAGGCCCCACGGCCCAGGAGCCTACTTGTCACTCCCTGGGCACCTGGCTCCCCCAGTCATCGGGGTGGTGGGGCTGGACATCCCAGGAAGACCCCTGGACACAGGACACTGGGCAGGGGGTCGGCACAGTCCTTTCAACCTCATGTAGAGATTTAGGACACGGGCTTCAAAGCTCCAGGGGGCGGCCTGCATCAGCTGCTGTGGGCTCTCCATCCCGCAGGCCGTTGTCAGGCTCCTCAGGGCACCTCTGTCCCTTGCTGTCCCCAAGAGGCGCCTGCTGTTAGTCAACATGGCCGGGGGTCAGCATGACCTCAGGGAGTCGGGGTGAGAAGACTAACCACTGCGGCTGATGAGTGGCACCCGCCCTGGCACTCAGGTGGGCCGGCGGCTCCCTGACATGGGAGGACCTGCCCCGCACACTGGGGCTGCTCCGGCTCGGTCCCTGTCACTCTCCCCAAGGGGTAGGGGCCTGATGGCCCCGGGCTGGTTCAGGGGACTTACTCAGCCTCGAACTGGTTGGGGGTGATGATGTCTGCGACGGGTACCACCTTCTCTCTGTAAACGGGGAGGAGGTCATCGGGGACGTACTGTGGGGAGAAGACGGAGCAGGCTGACCCGTGGGAGCAGGGGCGAGACCTGGGGCGAGGGGGGCAGGCTGACCCATGGGGGTGGGGGCAAGACAACTTAGGGGGCTTGTGCTGCAGGGACCCCAAGGCAGGGCTGGGGGAGCCCTTCCATCCTGATGATCCAGGTCAGGTCCCCACCAGCAGCTCTCCACCCCATCTCCATGAGGACACCACCCACTCTACCCCTGGTCAGGGGCCAGAGCCCAGGCCCATTGCCAGCTGGTGTGTCATTGGTGGGCTAAGAGTGACTTCTATGGTTTTAAATGGTCGTGGGGGGTGGCAGGGCGTCAAAAGGAAACCAGTACTTTGTGACTGAAGGCAAAAGAAGGGGGCAGTACAAGGTGAGATGATTAGACAGCGTTACTGACTCAATGGACACGAGTTTGAGCAAACTCCAGGAGATGGTAATGGACAGGGAAGCCTGGCATGCTGCAGTCCATAGGGTCACAAAGAATCGGACGCAACTTAGCAACTGAACAACATTTTGTGACCCATGAAAACTAGAGTAAATTTAAGCTCAAGTGTCCACACCTAAAATCTGATTAGAAAACAGCCATGTTCATCCTTTTGCAAATTATCTGCGGCTGCTTGAGCTACAATAGGACGCATGGCCCTAAACCCCTGCTCTCGGGCCTCCACAGAACCCCCTCTGCCAGCCCCGCTGCTCCTTCCTGACAGGGCAGCCTTCAGGTCTGCAAGCAGCATCTCGCCCAGGTAGACACCTAGAGGGCCCTGGTGCCCAGCCCCGCTGACCTCCCCTGAACACGTGAGGACGCACTAACCATGGCGCCTTCTCCATTGCGCTGGTCTCCCATCACGGGGTCACACACTGTGGACACAAAAGTGCACCTTATCAGCAAAGCTGTGGCTGTCCAGAGGGGCCCCCAGGATTGTTTGGTTAAGTCCCATGCACGCAGCTAAAACAGGAAAAGTGCACTTCCCTGGAGGCCCAGTGGTTAAGAATCTGCCTGCCAGTGCAGGAGACATGGGTTCAACCCCTGGTCCAGGAAGATCCTACATGCTGTGGAGCAACTAAGCCTCTGCACCACAGCTCCAGAGCCTGCGCTCCAGAGCCTGGGAGCCGAAGCTACTGAGCCCACGTGCCTCAACTACTGAAGCCCGAGTGCCGTACAGCCCGTGCTCCACAACAACACAAGCCCACCGCAATGAGAAGCCTGAGCAGCGCAACCAACAGCCCCCATTTGCTGCAACTAGAAAGAGCCTAGGCGCAGTGACGACCTGGCACTGCCAAAAATAAATACATATTTTAAAAACTAAAATGGGAACGACATAGCAGCCCCATCCTCATTTTCCTCCTTACCTGGCATTTTACATTTTCTGTCGGGGCCCCACCTGGGGAGTCTCTCATCCTAACCCCCCAGGGACAGGGTGGTCTCACATACCCACCCAACCTGACACTGATCACAGCCTCTCTCACGCGCCCCAGACCGACACCACATTCACGGTGAAGATGCCTTTCAGACTCCCGTCTCTGGAGGCCCAGCTGGGGGCACCTGGAAGGAAGAGGAACCCAGCACCTACCATACACGAGCCTAGGGTTCTGCTGCTTCAGCTCCTGCACGATGTCCACCACCATGGCCAGGAAGGACTTGTCTCGTGTGTAGCCTTAGGAAGGGACAGAGACTCCTGTCACCCAACCATGGCAGAGGAGACACAGCACCATCACATCTACCTGCCTGGAGAGTGGTGGGCAAAGCCCAGATCTGCCGCCGAGACAAGCGTCCCAACTGCAGGCACCCAGGGGACATGGGTCATTTCCTGGGAGACATGCTAACTTTTACAGGAGAGGAAGAAGCCATGGGTGAACGAGCAGCATTTTCCTTCCTCCCCTCCACTTTACAGAATAAGCATGTTCACATCTCACCACGTGTATAAATAAACGCAACTATGTGGGATTACATACCAGATGCCAGCATGTCACTCACAGGAGTGTTTTCACCCCTGACCCTTTCCCAGAACTGTACTTGTCCCCAGCCATGGGCACGGGGATCCTGGTGTGGAGATATGGCACAGCCAAGACCCCCAAGGTCACTACTCGGACCCACTGAGCTCCTCCTGGAGGCATGACCATCCCTCCTCGCGGGTGGCAGGAGAGGGAGCAGCTGGGTTGGGGTGCTCTGGGTCTCCCCACCAGTCCACCTGGGCGGGAGGCAGGCCTGGTTCCCCGTCCATGCCCCGGGGCTCACCCGTGAGCACGTAGTCATACTGATTCACGCTGTTCAGCTTCAGCCCGTCATACAGCTCCTGGAGCTCGTCTGAGTTCAGCACTTGGCCCTTCCAGTGTGAGTAGCCTGGTGGGGGTGGGGTAGGGGGCAGAGCAGACCACGTGAGGCCCCAATGCTGCGTGAGGTCACCCGGGCACAGAGACTCGGCGGGTACCCCCAAAGCACGTCCTGGGGTTGTCATCACTGAGTCGGGGGCCCACCTGCCCTTCCGGTGCAGTGAGGCCCACTCGGCAGCCCCTAAGGACACCTGTGCTGCCTGCGTTGCACTGACAGATGGGACGCAGGGCTGCGTGATTTCTGCCCGTCCTTCAGTGGGGCATCTGGGGGCGGCCCCACACGTCACGGTCCCCAGCTTTGCCAGACTCTGCTGTGTGCATCTCCTATCCAGGCCAAGTGGCTTGAACAGTCCCCTGGGGACCCTGGCAGGTAGGAGCTTCTTGCATCCCTGCTCCCATCCAAGGTGAGCTGAAACCTATCCAAGTCTCAGGCCAAATCCTGACCAAGAGCCAGACATGAACTGGAAAGAGGCTGCAGCCTGGGTTCTTGGCCCGACAGGCACCCAGGTGAAGCCCCTACCCAGGCAGGCCATGGGCCCTCACCTGGTCACCCACCGAGGACATCCCGTAGTCCACCCATGGCAAGTTTGTCCCTGGCAGCCCTAATGCCAAGAGGTATCCCTTGAATGGATGAGTTTCTAAAGACATAAGGTAGAGCCTCGGGAGGCCTGATTTCTGCAAGAACAGAGTTGAGTACCGACCACAAGAGGCAGACCACAAGTACAGACCAGCTGTGGGCCTGGTGAAGGGGCTGCAGGGCTCTCCGTGTGTGCGTGGGGTGAGGGCCTGGCAGCTGCAGAGCAGCCTCTGAAAAAGCACATGGGGCAATGCCCGACGACCCATCAGCTGTCCTCCAGGAAAGCACGGTCTCTGGTGGATCCCCATTCAGGGGTCAGAAGGGGAAGGAGCAGGGAGGGTCCTGAGGCAAGGTGACCCATCCCTCACCAGGCTGTCCCAAGAGCCAGCAGCCCTGGCTGGATCCCGACAGGTGTTGCTGCCACAAAATTCCATGGTCCAGGTGGGAGGAACCACAGTCACTCCCGACCCGTGGTTTTCCAAACATCCTTCCAGACAGGGTGGGTTGTTTGTTGTGGTTCTCGTTGTACAGATCTTGTGGGATCTCAGGTCCCAAACCAGGGACTGAACCCGGATACTTGGCAGTGAAAGCACGAATCCTAACCAGTGGACCACCAGGGAATTCCCGACATGGTGGGGCTTGACCCCACCGCATGTGTACTGCGTTCTTGTCAGAGGACTGCTGTGATCGAGAACCACAGGCCCCTACGGTCCTCAAGGCCAGAGTGCAGGATCGAGGTGTCGCAGGGCTGGCTCCTCCTGCATCCTCACGTGGTCATCCGTGTGTGTGTCTGTGTCCTGATCTCCTCTAAGGACACCAGTCGAATGGGAGCAGGGCCACCCCAGTGACCCCACTTACCTTTAACTACCTCTTTAAAGGCCTCATCTCTAAACAGTCACATTTGAGGTTCCAGGAGTTAGGACCTTGACAGGTGAATTGAGGGGACACAGTGCAGTCCGTGACATGCAAGTCAGCCCCTGCAGGGTCTCAAACACCCCCCAGTCCCACCAGGTAGGCCAGCTTCCTAATGAGACGAGAAGGTTCAGGCTCACAACATTCAGAGCGCATCCCTCCCGCCCTCCACAACACCCCCTCCCGCCACAGCCCCTATTCCTCCTCTCCTAACTCAGGAGACCCTTCAGACCCTTCTGAAAGACAGGCACTGGGGCCCTCCATCCATCCCACTCAACTTACAATTTTCAAATGAAAGAAACCGCAGAGGCTGACCCCAAGAGTCCCAGCTCCTCCCTGAGCACCTGATCCTGCCCCCCAGTGGGGGGCACACCACCAGGCTGGCAGCGGATTACAACCACAATCACACTCTGAACTCTACGTGCTGGACAGCTGGCCTGCCTCACCAATCAACCTCCAGCCCCGTCCACTTCCTTCCAGCCGCTGCCCAAGGGCTGGGATAGCGCGAAACAGGAAACCCCTGCTGAAGGAGCAACCAGAGAATGCTGGCCGCAGGCAGGGGCTGCCCTGGAGGGGAGGCTTAAAGTCTAAGCCAAGCTGGCTCTTTTACTTTAAAAACAAACAAAAAGAAAAAAGCGGGCGGTAAAACCTATAAGCTCTGGGGAGGTTCACTGGACTGACAACTTCTGGGGACGCATCCAAATGTCACTGTGCCCAGTACACTGGGGGAAGCAACAGCAGGAAAGGCTTTTTACTCAAAGCGGTACGTTCTCCATCTGAACCCGGCATGGTTCCTCCTCCACTGATGTCTGTTACCCCCTCCCGCCAAGAACCAGGCACCTTTCCGCATATCTGATGCTGGGCCACCTGCCAGAGCTTCTGGGACGTTCTGTGCTCCGAGATTCCGTCTGGGTTCATAGTAACTTCAAAGAAGGGACGTGGTGACATTTCCAAGAACTGAGAGGCTTTGTCCCCCTGACGCCATTAACTTAGGGCAGGGTGGCTCAGAGGCCACAGGGCCCTCGCCTGACGTCTCAGGGGCTTTCCAAGGGCCCAGACCTCACGAACCCGAGCCAGCAACCCCACGGGCTGTCCTTGTGTCCCCGTACACAAAGAGACACACTCACACGGGCTCCCCGAGGTTCGGGCTCTTAATAGAGAAAGCCAGAATCTTCTCTCCTCCTAATACCATCGGGGCCCGGTGGGGTTCCTGGGCACAAGGCCTTTCGCTGCCCCCATCTCTTTGATTATAGAAAACACCCTTCACTCAGCCTCCATGTCCTTCCAAGTTCCAATGGGCAGATGCAAGCAGCTGTTCACATTAGGGAAGGGAGGGGATGCAAGACCAGGAAGAAACAGTCAAGAGCCCCTTGGGCAAGGACCTGTTTCTCCATCGCTGAGTACACACAACAATGTCTCCCAGCTGTTTTGCAGACACCGAAAGCCACTCCGGGTGGGAAAAGTTAGCGATTAACCGTGGAATGCTGCCCACAAGCATGCAGACCCCAGACGGGCTGCACCTGAAGGGTGATGATGTCGGCTCCTACTTACCTCACCACCCACCCCTCAGAAGAATGTCGAGCTGATCGCTCCCTCTTTTACTATGAAACTTGTCGCTGTCTTCCCCAAGTTGGGACACTGGGTTTTGAGGGCATGAGCCCACTGTGTGCCCCTTTGCCTGGCAAAGCAATAAAGCTCTCCTTTTCTACTTCACTCAGAACTATCTCTGAGATTTGATTCGGCACCGAGGTTCAGAGAAGCTGGGCCTGTGGCAGTGCTCCAGCCCATGGTGTCACCCAGGTGGGGGGCTCCCCTGAGCAGGTGCCTGGATCACCAAGCTCAACTCAAGGAGGAAACTGGGGACCAGACGGCGCGTCACCCGCCTGGGTCGTCCAGCCACCAAACCAGCTGAGCTGATTTAAACATGGAGCTGGCAAACTCACCCCCTTCATGCTCTCTTTCCTGTCTGTAAGATGAGGGGGGCAGCCCCCCGAATCTAAGGGACCACTTCCCATGCCCACACCCGGCTCTGCCAGGATGGCTGAGACCAACGCCTTACCTGTGTGGTTTGAAAACTGGACAGAGTTCACCGCATCGACCTCAAACCCCAAAACCTGCAATATGGACAGAGAAGGAGCGGGCATAAGAGAGTTGGCGGGCACGCACTGATACACAGCAGGTGCCTGACACGGCCTGGGGCAGGCAGGAGGGTCTCCGACCTGGAGAACAGGAGGAGGGTCTCCCCAGGGCAGCCTCGGCACCCACAACTGCAGGGAAGAGCATGGAGGTGATGGGGAGCATGGGGAACAGCCAGCCCGAAAGGCTGAGGCTCAGAGGCCATGGCCCACCTGCTGGAACTGCCACCAAATGAAAACGCTCAGAGACCAGCACGGGATCCATCTGTTTAAACACAAAGAGGGCAGTCAAGCCCTCTCTGCTGAGGCCCCCACCTGGATGGGGGGACAAGGCCGAGGGCTTCCACTCCCTCCCTGGGAGCCTGGCTTGTAGCTCCTGCATTCTCGTAGGTCAGCTGCAGAGAAAGGCGCCCGGCTGGGGCCCAAGATCCAGAGACAACTGCAGCCACAGACCTGCTCCCAGACAACAGGGACCCCACCCCACTGGGCCAGCCTCACTGGCCCCAGCTCAGGTCACCCGGCCACTGCTGGGGCTTGGACGCCCATCTGTGTCACCAGCCTCTCCAGAGCTCTGGGGGCACAGCAGTTAAGGGAGGCAAGGGTGGGCTCTGGTGCCTGGCACCACCCGCATAAGGTCACAGGGGCCGCCTGTCTGCCTGGAAGGTCCCTCCTCCTCTCCTGGACTCACCTGAGCCCCCTCTATGATCCCCACCTTCTATAGGAGGTCAAGATCCCATGCTCTCTCCTCCTCTCCCGGACTCACCTGACTCCCCGCTATGCCGCCGCCCCCCACAGGAGGTCAAGACCCTGTGCAGCCTCCTCCTCTCCTGGGCTCGCCTGACCTCCCTCTATGCCTCCTCTCTCCCTATCCCCCTTCTACAGGTGGTCGAGACCCCATGCTCTGGGGCTGGCAGCACAGAGCAGGGTCTGATAAGGGGTCACATGTTCACCAGACACACCACTCATGACACTCTCATGAGCCCCTCACTCTGCACCCCAGCCCCGGTCCCCAAGTCCCCTCCCTATGCCCAGCCAGGTCTCAGCTGGGAGGTTCACTTCCACCAGCAACCCCAGCAAAGAAGCCACACCGGGGGGAGCGAGAAGATGGCGCCCTGCAGGGTGGCCAAGTGTGACAGACAGTGTGAGGGGCCCTGGGAGTCAGGTGCGTGTCCCTGAGCTCCACTGCTGATGGGGAAGGAGGTGCCACTGCTGACCAGGGGGGCGGGAAGATGAGGCTAGGGTTGGGGGAGGGAGCCTCAGGGACCCACTGCTGGGACCCCAGTTAGACGTGGCCCCGACCTTCGGGCATGCTCCTCTGCTGAAGATGAGAACAAAGGCCCCTTGCCATAACTGGTCCAGTGGACAGACAGTCCCTGGCTGTCCCCCCTTCCTGTTACCAGGAACTTACCAAACCCTCCCCCCCTTGCCTTCACCTGAACACCAACAACTTCCGGGTGTCACCTCAGTGTCCCCAAATAAGCAAAGCTCTCTGGCCACAAGAGTGTCTGTCTACTGCAGGTGTCTGGGCAGGACTGGGGGTCCCTAGGTGCGAATGTGGGCCACACCCCAGCTCTTCATGGGGGCTGCGGTTACCAGGTATGCTCCTTTTGTGAATTCATTGAGCTGTACACTTATGAAGTCTTTCTAAAAAGCCAGTATTACGAGTACTTAAATCAAGGAAAAATTCCACAGTCTTCTTAACCTAAAAAGTTAAAACTGGCAATTTGCGAATTTTCTTGCCAGATTTCAGGGCCTCCTAGACAGAGCTCACGGTATTTCAGATCCCTAAATTCTAATCAACTCCAAAGAAACAGATTTGAAGCAACTATGACACAAATCCCGAAAATCCTGCCAGAATACCTCGCTCCATTGCTTCTGGAAGCGTAGATAATTAGTCCTTCAGAGCCAGCACACGCGAAGCAGCTATTTTCTGGTTTTAAATGATAGCGCTAAGCGCCAGGCTGACATCTCCATTTCACACACCAGCAGCTTATTTGTCGGCACGGTAAGCTCGTGTGAGGGGCCCTGTAAAAGCCCCGTGCAGGGTTGGGCAAGTACAGAAAAAAGCCAAGACACAGGCCTGGCTCCCTGATGGGAAACGGGGGGCCCCAGAGAAAGGAGGTGCCTGTTGTTAACACCGCGTCTTCTGCTCAAACCTCTGCTTCTGTGCTCAGTTCTGGGATCTGGGGCTGGGACCCGGGATGGTACATCTGTACTCAACCAGGAGCTTCTGATGGGACACGGGGGGGTGGGGGGGGAGACCAGAGATGGAGGGTCCTGTCCCTGCTGGTCACCTTCCCCAGCACTGTTTTTCTTTACCCACAGAGGTGGGGTCCCCGGAAGCAGCTGAACCTACTCTGTGATCTTTCCATTGCTCCCAGCACCCTCATCACATAGCCCTAAACATCCCATCTCCCTCAGCTTTAAGTCCCGACTGTAAGCAAACAGGGGAGGCAGTCCCTGGAGAAAGAACCAGGTGTGGCTAGTCTAACCGTCTGGTCTAAGCCATGTTGTGACCCAAGCCTGGTCACAGCGCTTGCCCTTGAACAGGTCTCGGTAATTAATGATCTTCAGAAAACGAAAGAATGCAGGACAGTTACTGAGCATGAGGAGTAACAACAGCAAAGGAAACCAGTCAGCTGTAAAGAGCCCCAGCTCCACTTCCCCTCACTCACCCCTCTCCCCTTGCTTGCCCTTACACAATCCCACTGAGAGTGGGCGGAGCCGCCAGGGAGTCCAGTCTACTCACACGCACCCTTAGGAGCAGAGTTCTCTTCCCCTAAGATAAACAAAAGCAAAAATAAACAAATGGGACCTAATCGAACTTGAATGCTTCTCCACAGCCAAGGAAACCATAAACAAACCAAAAAGACAATCTACGGGCTGGGAGAAAATACCTGCAAACAATGTCACCAACAGGTGGAAGACTCCCTGTCCTTCATATCTCCCAGAGTTTGTTCAAATTCATGTGCATAGAGTTGGTGATACTAATGAAACAGTACTCAGCCATAAACAGGGAATGAAATAATGCTATTTGCAGCAACATGGATGGATGTAGAGATTATATACAAAGTGAAGTCAGACAAAGAAAGACAAATATTATATGATATCACATATATATGGATACTAAAAAAATAATACAAAGCCAGAAACAGACTCACAGACACAGAAAACAAACTTATGGGGAAAGGAAGCAGGGCAAGGGATCAGTTAGGAATATCGGGCCATGTCAATACATCTAGAAGATAAACAGCAAGGATCTACTCTATAACATAGGAATTATATTCAGTATCTTATAATAAACTATCACGGAAAAGAACACACATGTATTAACTGGGTCACCGTGCTACACCCCTGAAACTAGCCCAGCATCGTAAATCAACTACTTTTCCACTTGAAAACAAGCCAAGCAAAGTTCTCTGATGGGCGGAAGAGGACGTGCATGTGTTCTGAAGGAGAGGACTCAGCGCCCTGCTGGCCTTGAGCACACGGCTGCGTAGGAAGCAAGGCCGCCGTGCAGCCACGAAGCCCGCCCAGCTCCAGTGACCTGTACACTAGTAAGTCTGGTACCTGCCCCAGCTCCCACCCCAATCAGCTGCAGCCACATCCTTAGCTCCAGCGGCCACTCAGACTGTCTTCCAACCCAGACTGGCAGCTGGTGGTCAGCTGGCAGAATTACACCAGGGAAATCGGCCCTGCCCCACCCCCGCCAGTTTTTCACCATTTACCAGCAATAAGACTCATTTTAAGAAAAAAGAGGAAGAATTGACTAGTCCAGCATGGGAAGGGGAGGGGAGGGAAGGGGAGGGCTTCGGACATCAGGAAGAGCACCATCTCGGGCCTAACCACCCCCTCTACCCACTGTCCCCAGCCCAGTGCAGCCAGGGGAAGGTGCTGCTGGAATTCTCAAGCAGGCCTGTTTCAAGTCCTAGCTCCCATCCAGGGAGCCTCTGTGCTGTCCTTCCCCTGCTACCCCAAAGCACCCCGCGGACACTGACCTTCGAGGGCTACCCGTGGGATGAGGCCCAGACCCCAGGCTATGCGTCCCACGGACTGTGAATTCCACACCACTCTCTGAACCCCCAAAGCCCTTCTGCCTCCGTGCCTCTGTGAGCCCCGCCAAGTCTGAAACAGGGACCCTTGGCTTCAAGACCTTGTTGGAAACCTTGTCTTCTCAGCCCCAACTAGAGCACCCAGGCTTTGCAGGGGGGTTAGGAGTTTGGGCTCCCTGCCACTGTGACCCTCTGGGATGAGTCCATCGCCCTGTGCGCCTCTGAATGCACACTGGGGGCCAAAGCTGGGCTTCAGGCTCCACTTCAGAAAGAACTAGAGTCTCAGCCAAGAGGCTCCATGTCCAGCTGGTCTGCTGCCCACCGAGGTCGTGCCAGTTCAAGCTCACTCAGCTGCTGAGGAAAGCTGGCTCCATGGGACCACGTGAGCACACCTAACGCTGGGGACACAGTCTCAGACCCGGGATGGCCAACGAGGTGCACAGGCGAAACAGAGGCCCTTCGGGCATCAGACAGGGCCCGTTCCTCAACCCTGTGCTCCAGCTTCACACCTCTCTTCCAGGGCAGGGAAGACCCCAACGGCTGGCATGCACGCCCACCTAGAAGAGCACATTCAGAAGCTTCAGGGGCATCCACCACAAAGAACAGTGACATCAAAGACAACATCCACGCAGTCCCCCACATTCCGGCAACGTGGACCTCAGTCCACCCGTTAGGCACAGCATCCCCCCTGAGGGCAGCTACACATGCTGGGGGCCTAACGCCACATCTGAGCCCCCCGTCTGTGCTCCTGCCTGGATGCTGAGTCATCAACCACTGCTGACAGCCAGGCACAGACAGCAAGAGCATGCAGAACACACAGCCGGAAGCCCAGGCCACCCAGCTTCCTCCACGGGAGGGTCAGGGGCTGGGCAGTGAGAAGGCTCACTTCACCATCTTCAAAACCTTCACTGAGGCTTGTTTTGCAAGACCTTTTTAGTCACTCTCCTAGGAAATCAGAATTAGCAAAGAGAGGACACAGGAAAGCCATGTGCCTGTGGTCCGACTAATCAGCCTTGGGTACTCCAGGGTCCCTTTCTCCACCCGCCCCTGGTCAGCCCGACCACTCAGCCCAACTCACAACCACCCGCCCCTTGTCTCCCACGGGAGCTCCAACGGGGAACAGCCCTGTGTCCCCCAAGCAGCGCTGCCACCCCCTCACCCCCACCCAGCTCGCCTTAAGTCCCAAGGGCACCTTCGCCCCACGTCTCCTGGGCGGCCGGCCCTGGACCCCCTCACCCTGGCCCCAGCCCAGCTCCCAACACAGTGCACCCACCCCAGCCGCCAGGCCCCGCACACTCGCTGCTCAGGTTCAGCTGGGCACTGCCCTGAGAGAGGCGGTCTTGGCCCAAGCTCCCAGCAGCACCGGCTACAGACGGGGGACAGGGCGGCAGCTCTGGTCAGGGGACGGGAGGGGCTGCCCCTCCTCGGCAGAGCCCACGACTCTGTCCCAAGGCCGTGGCCCCACACATTCCTCTCTCCTGGACAAACTCCATCTACTCTACCCTTGGCGGCACTCTCCCGGAGCACTCTGAGCAGAGCTGGCTGCTCTTATTTCAAAAGCTCCATGTGGGTGAGCTCCAGGAACATCTAGGCCCACGAGCCACACGGCCAGGGGGTCCCTCTGTGCACGGTCACAGAAGCACCTGCTCGCGGACACCTGCTCAGCTTTCCAGGCAGGGGCCTCTCAGCACAGACCCTTCCAGGGATGTCCCTGTGAGGGGTGGTCACGCCAGCACGAGGCATGGTGCCACACCACACAACTGCACACGCATGCCCACATGTACACACACACAACACACTCGCACACATGGAGATACCTCCACCCCACAGACCAGTAAGTTCTTGCTTTTCTACATGACAGGCAAAAAGAAATGACAAAAATCTCAGCCCCAAACTAGGAAAGGGTTACAAAATCAAGATATTGAGCAACTCTGGACATTCTTGGGAAAGTACAAAAGGCAAGAGAAATGCTGAAGCAACACCTAAGTTCCAGGGTTGGGACACACTGGATGAGACAGGGACTTTCAGAGGGAAGCAAGCAGAGCCCAGGCGTCCCAGGTCACAGGGTTCCAGCCTTGGTGCGCTCCCCTGGGAAGTGGCAGGGGGCCCGAGGCGGGGCAGGAAGAAGGTGTGCTGTTGGGCATTGACTCCCTGGCACTGTCTGCCAAGGCATGTGCCACCACGAAAACCTTAAAGGCAAACACTACGTCTTTTAAAAGGCAGGTGACACCCTTCCGGCATCTTTCAAACAGTCCTGACAGAAAAGGTCCTTTTTATCCAAGGAATTCTAAGGAAAAAGCATAAAGATTTTCCAAGGACCAGGTGTTTTAAGACGAATCAAGAGAGCCTCTGAACAAGGCCACTTTACAGCTCAGGAGGTTCTTAAAGGGGAGAGGTGGAAAATAAGCTGCTTATGGCTAGAAGCGTCCCCATCACCACCAGTCACAAGCCTCTAGGAGAGGCCGGGGTGAGACGTCCACACTTGCTTGCTGGGCAGCTCTGCAGCCTCTGCTCAGCTCCCGTGGCCCCATCACTAGGCAGGGAGAGTCTGAACCTAGGTTTCCAGTCCAGGGGCCTCTCTGCACAGTCGGCTGCCCCCCAGCCTACCTCTTCCTGCCGGGTGTCCAAGCTAGTTCACTGGCAAACAGGCCTGGCTTTGAGGCCCCTGCACAAGACCATCTCCAGCCCTGCTGGATGTCTTGGCTCTGCTTCTGCACCAAGGGGCCAGGAGAGTCAGAGAACGAGGTGTGTTTCTCTAGGCCCCCAAATGAGACAACCCCTGACCCACCTTCCAGGGCCGCCTGTAGTCTCAGTAACACGGTACTGAAATGGGTTCTGAGCTAAGGTCCCAAATCAGATTCTCAAGGTCACAGGATTATTTGTGTGCTCCCCACCCCCTAGTATGGCCCTTCAAGGCTGCACCCTGGGCCTCCAGTGACCCCAGCAGAGGTCCTGCGTGCCCGAGGCTACCGTGCCAAACCAGACACGGCCTCAGAAGGAAGCGCGTACCATACATCCGGCACGAGGCCAGCTACCACCTGCCTGGATACTCTCAGAAAGACTCATCTGCCCAGCAGAGTGGCTGTTGGCATCGCAAGTGCTGGCCGTCCTGGCAGGGGAAGTGCCTGGCAGCTGGAAGGAAACACAGGAGTCGTGGGTGAGACGGCAGCTCGACTCCCACCTGTGCTGTTCTTCCCAGAAAGGACAGCTTTTGGATGCTGGGGCTTTAATTAAACACCCAATTTGTGTTGCTTTTAAATCTCTCTCAACAGGCTCCTTTTAACTCACAGTGAATTGAACAGCAGCTCCTGAAATACATACTGGCTGCGGATTCATGCACATACTGAACTGGAAATTGGGTCTGGCAAGATACAATCAAGTTAAGCATCTCAAGCTAAGATGGCCCTGGATTATGTCAGCAGACCCCACACCCAATGACAAAGGTGCTTATTTGAGACACACAGGAGCAGGCCATACAACAAGATGCATGTACTGGAGTGATGTGGCCACAAGCCAAGGATACCTGGAGCCCCCCGCAAGCTGCAAGAGGCTGGAAAGACCCTCCCCTCCAGCTTTTGGGGGAGGGATCACAGCCCAGTCATCCTAACTTCAGACTGCTGGCCTCTAGAACTGTGGGAGAATAAATCCATGATTTTAAGCCCCTCTTTGTGGTACTCTGTTATGGCTGCCCCCCAGAAACCCATACATAGCTTAAGACCTCATGCACCTGCTGTATTTTGGTTTCTCTTTTTCTTTTTTTGACTGTACCACGTGGCATGCAGGATCTTACTTCCCAGACCAGGATCAAACCCAGACCCCCTACATTGGGAAACCAGAGTCTTAGCCACTAGACAACCAGGGAAGACCTCTGCTCTGTTTTCACCAAAAAAACGGGAAGCAATAGGGCAGAAGTGGGGTTGTGGGGCTGGTGGACAATGGGAATAAAGTGGAAGTGTTAGTCACTCAGTTGTGTCCAACTCTTTGCGACCCCATGGACTGTAGCCCACCAAGTTCCTCTGTCCATGGAATTCTCCAGGCAAGAATACTGGGGAGGGCAGCCATTCCCTTCTCCACAGGATCTTCAGATTCTTTACTGTCTGAGCCACCAAGAGGATGGGTGGGACCTATAAAAACACAGGAGGAGCTGCTGGACCAACAAGCCTATCTTCCCTTACACAGAGGGGGCTCAGAAGAAGTCCACTTCCAGCCAGGAAGAACATGAGGTTTTCTACTTCCAAGAGGAAAGCAGCCTGCAGAGTCCAGGGTGGGAGGAGGCCACACTGGGTCCATCCACCCCTTCCCTTTTCTCTCCCTAGAAGCAAGGTCAGAACAGTGAGAGGTCCCAGGGTCTGCCCAGGGAATGGGCCCCGGAAGCATCTTAGGCATGACCCCCTTGACCTGTAGCCCCCAAACCTCCAGAGACAGGACAGGAAGGCACAAGCCCACCCTCTCACTTCCCTTGCTCACTGCCGATGTGGGATCACCCTGCCCACGGCTCTATCTGCTGTTGCTGGTCACAGCAGCACATGCCCCTCAGCCACTAAAACAGACTATGAACTCGAGCCCAGAAACAAATCCAAAACCAGAGTCAAGGTTCTGGTCCTTTCTCTTCTGTGTTAACATTTTTCTCTGCCCACAGAAGGCAGCTGCCTACAGGCTACCCACCTGAGACCACCACTAGTGTGTTGTGGTATTAAGTGTTAATTGCTCAATTGCATCTGACACTTTTCGACTCTTTGGACTGTAGCCTGTGAGTGATAGTCGCTCAATCATGTACAACTCTTTGCGACCCCATGGACTGTAGCCCACTAGGCTCCTCTGTTCATGGGATTCTCCAGGCAAGAATACTGGAGGGGGTTGCCATTTCCTTTTTCAGGAGATCTTTCCCACTCAGGGAACAAATCCGGGTCTCCTGCATTGCAGGCATATTCTATACCATCTGAGCCACCAGGGAAGCCTATGGGGACCCGGCAAAAAGCAGTTTGAGAACCAGAGCCCTGAAGCCCCGACATCTAGCTTGCAGACACCTAGCCAGGACAACCCTGGGAGTGGTGGGAGGTCCCTGGGCAGGGATCCACATTGCACCCCACCACAAGCAGAACCTGGGCGCTTGGCACCATGCGGTCACTAACAGGACCGTTCTCACTGTGCAGATGAGGCTGAGAATGTCTGGGGGGCACGGCCGGCCCCTGAGCCATTTCTCCAAGATGCGGGCACAGGGTCAGCACCCCTCCACCGGCAGCCTCTCCACCCGGCACAAGTGCATATTCTGTCTCCCCAAGTTTGTGGGGCCCAGCCAGACCCCACCTTCTCCTGCCATTTCCAAGCTCTCTTCCCACAGTCAGCTGTGTGGGTAACCCCACCTGTGGTGTCTCCAGCTGTACAGCATCCATCCAAATTCAGAACATTTTCAGAACTCAGCACAGCTCTGTAGTCAGAGGACACCTGCTGGAATCATGCAAGGCATGGCCACTTCCAGGCTCGGCTCACCCCCAGCCCATCCTGCCCCATGCCCTGCCCCTCTGTGCTCCTACAGTGCTCACATGTTGGGTAGGAAGCAAAATGCCTGCAGGAGACCCCACGGAGCCTCCTGTAGCCCTTACAAGAACTCAGCAGCCTAGCCAAATTAAGCATGCGCAGACTTATGGGGAATCTGGCCTCTGGACAAGGAAGCACTAAGTGGCCAAGGGGAGAAAGTGTACAGTGAGCTAAGGAAAATCTCTGGAAACTGTTCTCATATGGGCTGAACTGTGTATCCCAAGTGGGACCTCAAACGAGGACCGTGTGAGTGCTCACGCGGCTGAAACAAAGTTTATTATTCTGAGAGAGTCAATTCCTAGGCAGGTTGATAGGAAGTCTAGGGGCCCCCAAGGAGAAGGGGGTCTGGAATTCTCAAGGAAGAGAAAAGGACAAACTTTTTTTTCCCTCTACATTCCTTAGGATTACATAACAATAATGTATCCTGCTTGAGGGCAGTTTCTGGGATGCCCCGCCCCCCCATTCTGGCTTATCCCGTTATCTTAAAATGTAAATTATGGAAGTGGGTCTAGTAAGGTCTTTACAACCTCCAGACATTCTTTTGATTCACTGTAATAACTAATTAAGGCAAGAACATTGGAGTGGGTTGCCATTTCCTTCTCCAGGGGATCTTCCTGACCCAGGGATCAAACCCAGGTCTCCCGCATTGCAGGCAGCCGCTTTAACCTCTGAGCCACCAGGGAAGCCCAATAACTAATTAGAAGTATATAACTCCATTGCTAACACTAGTGAGGGGGGCATTCTTTCTGCCCCCTTCTGATGTCTATATCAGAAGCTTTCTCTATCTCCTTTATACTTTAATAAAACTTTATTACACAAAAGCTCTGAGCGATCAAGCCTTGTCTCTCGCCCTGGGTTGAATTCTTCTCCGGAGGCCAAGAATCCTGGCGTCTTTCATGGTTCAGCAACAACCTTTCAATTCTCTCATAGCTCTGGAGGCTGAAGTACCCCATCAAGGTGGGCTTGGTTTGGTGGAGCATGTTTTGAGAGCCACCCTCTCTGCTTTCTCCCCCTCCTCAGCTTTTTCCACCCGCCCAAGACTACATTAGGAAGAAAAAATGATTAGGGCAAAGGACACAGGTAAGGACGTGATCCAGGCCTGATGGAGGCCCTGGCCTCCCTTAGATGCCCCAGGCACATTTGGCTGCCCACTGGCTCTACTACCTCCCTGTCTGGTCTTTCTGCAGAGAAGACTAAGAAAAGCACCCTGGGCACTGGGGCCACCTCACTCAGCAGCCAGCACCTCCGAGGCACCTGCCAGGGATGGTCACCCTAATTGCATCCTTGGAGTCAGGCTCTATGCCCATTCCACAAATGAGGCAACTGGGTACTAGAGAGCTCAAGGTGGAAGGTAGCCTCTTCAAGTCCCCAGCTTAAGAATGAGCCTCCAGGGGAGTGTGAATAAAGAATAACAAAAGAGCGTGGCTCACTTCCAGTTCTACAAGGGTTAAGTCTAAGCCACAGTAGTGGCCCATCTGAGGAATTCAGGATTAAAAAAAACAGGAGCAGGTACTCAGTGCTTTGGGTAAACAGATATTAGATGCATATCTCAGAAAGAATTTCAAATTCCTACATCTTTCCATACTTAGAATAACACTAAAATCAATAACTTAAGATATCTGTTCTTCGTGATTAGCAGTAATCTTTTATCCAGAAGTAAGCTTGAATGCAAGCATTTCCCAGCTTCCAAAACCTCGTGTACAAACTGGCCTCTTCCTGACCTCTCTGGAGCAGTGGCCTGAGAGACTGTCTCCTGGGCTGCAGGCCTCAGTAAGTCCATGACTAAAACTCACAACTCACTTGCTGTGTGCTTTTCTTTAAGTCGACAAGAGGAAGTGCAGGGATGGATTAAGTCAGAGCCAGGTGTTACCTCCACCCCGGGGATACAGAAGGGGGATGGCACCCCCAACGTCTGTCCCTCAAGATCACAGGTAAGGACGCTGGATAGAGAGCAGGCCTCAGGTAAGAACCAAGGTTCAGTCCTTCAGAGGCCCTTCCCAAGGTGGGTGGTCTGGAGGAGCATCCCATCAAGTAATTGGCAAAGCACATGTTGGTCTGCAAGTTTAGGGTCAGTGCCTAGAAATCAAGGAACAGATGATCAGAGGAACAACCCAGGGAAAGATAAAGGAGCGGCAGCAGGGAGAGACAGAGGCCCAGGGAAGCAGCAGAGTCTACACACCTTTGCACACTTCTGCCAAGGGCAGCTCCTTCCAGGCAGGGTGCAGGCGGACCACTATCTGGTAAGGAACTTCCTGGTTTCACCTTCTGGGGCTGCCCCTGCTTCAGGGATCCTGCACTTTAACCCCAGCACTGTCCCACCATAGAGGCCCTGCCCAAGCAATCAGTGACCAAGAGCTGGGGCCTCAGGATCAGTCCTGGAGTGCACCCTGACGGCCCCCACGGTCTGCACCCCGCTGGTGGGAATGGGAGGGCCAAGGACCTCACATTATCTCCATGGGTGCCCACAGATCACAGGCAGCTGGCCAGGCAGTTCTGTTGGACTTGAACCCTTGTACATTCCACCTTCAAGTCTTTGTTCCACTGCTTCCTCCTCAGGAGATGGGCAGGCCAGCCTCAGGTTGGCCCTCAAGCTCTACTGAAGGGTTCCAACCCTTCCCACGGCCCCTCCAGCCAGCTGGCACCTACAGGCCATTGTGACTGGGGGGCCCTTTATGATCTTGAGGGTCCAGCACAGGGCCCTCATGTACAGCATGCACAGCAGGGGCCAGACACTAGCTCCATGTTCAAGGATAGGACCCAGGGACAATGGGCCAAAGGTGCATGGTCCAAGAGAGTCACCAGCCCGGACACACAGCCTCCTGCTTAGCCCACAGGGCAAGGAAGTGACGGTGACTCCAAGGCTGACACCCCACTGCACCCAGGCCTCATCCTGACCCTCCAAGGGGCCACCCAACCACAACCTTGGGGCTGAGACAGGAAGCAGTGGGTGCTCACTTATGAACCACAGAGAGACCTTGAGCCCCTCAGGGAGCACAGGCGGAGGAAGCGGGAGGAAGCCCGTGGGCACCTTAGTAGGGAAAGGCTGACACATGTAGGAAGCTGCATCTAGAGCCAGACCCTGCACGGCCTGAACTGCCCTCTAGGCTTTACTTCTCCGGAGCCAACACCGGTAGGTAGGCCCCCTCCGTCCCATCCTCTCCTGGCGACCGCCCCTCAACAGGCAGTCGCAGGGTGGAGCCCACCCTGGCCGCCCAGGGCCTCACGGCGCGCCTCCCGACGCGCAGGGGGCGGGGAACGGATGGGGACGGGTCGCCCACCAGGTAAGCAGTGCAGAGACCTGCTTGCCCAGCGCCCACCTTCGGTGGGTCTCCGGCCGCTGCTCCGCATTTTCCCTTCCCCAGAGTCGGGCCGGTGGGAAAGGGCGGGGGCTGGCGGGTGCTCACAGCACGCGCCTGGGGTCTCCATTCTAACCGAGCGTCCGCACCCCCTCCCCATTCCACCGCCTGGGTCCAAGTGCGGCCCCGCCCCCGCCGCTGAAAGTGCCCGCCTACTCCGCCCGCGTCTGGAACCCCGCGCTCCAGGTCCTCCGGGCTGCCGGGCCAAGGTCACGCGGCCCGACGGCGGCCACCCCTTCGCTGGTCCGCACGGCCGGGCGCGGGGACACCTCCGGGTTACGTAAGCGTACCTGCAGCGGGAACGTGGCTGCCCGGTTGCCCACGTAGCCGCGGACGACGTGGCTCTGAATGGAGAGCACCCGGCACTCCTCCTCCATGCCGGGCCTGCCGCGGCGGCGCGGGGCCGGGGGGGTCAGCGTCTCCGCCGCGCGCTCAGCTCGGCTTCGGCCACGCTCGGGCTCCGCTCCGCCGCGACCCGGATCGGCGCAGGCGCTCGGCTCGGACGACAGGCCGCCTCCTTCTGACCTCAGCGCGGCTAGGAACCCGCGGGTCCCGCGCTGCGCCGGGGCGGGCCGGAGGCGGGGCATCCGCTTGTCCCCTCCCACTCCCGCCCCTCCCGGGCAAATCGTCCACCGCAACCCAGGCCCGGGCAACCCACCCTCATCTCTGCGCTACCGGCTCGTGGGCGGGCACCCTCCAAAACGCCGGCTTGCACTTTCAGTTTTACCCTGTGGGGCGCAGCAGGCTGCGCCAGCCTGCCTTCATTTAGCGGTTCCTCAAATCCTTCATTCACTCCACACAGGTCCGCCCCCTGGCCTGCACCACGCCTCTAACCCTGGGGCCGCACACTGCCGGCGCGGCAGGACCAAGGGCCGGACCGACAAGGGCCCCGGCGGAGGGAGCGCAGGGCGAGGCGCCCCGGAAGTGGGCACGGACAGGGATGTCTGCAAGTGGGCTGTTGGGCTCGGAGTTACCGGAACCACCTTCTCCAGGGCCCGGTGGTGCGCAGTGCCTGGCCCCAATTCCAGGCCCTGCAAGGCCCGGGACCGCCGCCCCTGCGGCCACCGCGCGGACCGGCGCCAGGACGCACGGGCCCTGCGACCCTCTGGCAGGACCAAGGATCCAGGCCCACCTTGCTAACCAGGCGCCCCTACCTAGGGCATGCACGCCTGATCCACAGCCAAGTTACCCTGCAGAGGCCTGGGGAGCAGACGCCTCCACTACCATGAGAACTTTGGAGACCCAAGGGCCCACTTCCCAGACCTTGGACACATGACTGGCCTTCTCCTCAGGGTGTGCTGAGCCAAGCCATGTGGCCAGTGCCCACCCCACCCACCCTGGGCAATGTCCCCCATCAGAACCTATTGGCGGGGGCAAAACCATGTGGTGGGGGGCCTAGTCTGTTACCCAAGGCAAGTAAGATCATGTGTGCCACGCACAGGGAAGTCAAACAAACCTATCCTAGTTTGGGCCAGAGAAAGGTTGACTGCTGGGTGGAGTCAGGAGAACAGAGCTGTGGTGGTGGTTTAATTGCTAAGTCCTGTCTGACTCTTGCAACCCCATGGACTATAGCCCGCCAGGTTCCTCTGTTCATGGGATTCTCCAGGCAAGAATACTGGAGAGGGTTGCCATTTCTGGTACCCAAAACGCTCAGCTCCTCCATGGTTTTTTCGACTAAAAAAAGATGCACAACTTGAGAGTTGTGAGTGAACTCACAACTTTTATTTGGGACAAAATGGGACTGCAGCCCAGGAGACAGCACCTCAGATAGCTTTGACAGACTGTTCCAAAGAGGCAGTGGGAGAAGCTCAGTGTATAAGATTTTGGTGAAGGAGTTCAATACAATTAAGTGCTTACTTTACAAGAGTTTTCCACTAATCAGGAGGAGCTGCTGTCACCATGAAGGGATTCAGTTCTTTCTAGATATGAGGAGATGCAAGGTATGGGATCACAAACTCTGTTCCTGAAAATACCCAACTATCTAAAGACCTGTCCCACCATGTTCTCTGGAACACAGAGTGCCTCTCTCCACCCTGATCTCCCTCAGAGGGTGTTGAAGGTCAGCAGCTGCAGCCGCACAGGGTTCAGTCGCCACAGAATCCAGCTCAGTCTTTCAGTCGGGTCCGACTCTTTGTGACCCCACGGACTGCAGCACAAAGATCGTCACCCTGCTTATTTAACTTATATGAAGAGTACATCATGCGAAATGACAAGCTGGAATCAAGATTGCCAGGAGAAATACCAATAACCTCAGATATGCAGATGACACCACCCTTTTGGCAGAAAACAAAGAGGAGCTAAAGAGCCTCTTGATGAAAGTAAAAGAAGAGAGTGAAAAAGCTGGCCTAAAACTCAACGTTCAGAAAACTAATATCGTGGCATCCAGTCCCATCACTTCATGGCAAACAGATGGGGAAACAATGGAAACAGTGACAGACTTTACTTTTTTGGGCTCCAAAGTCACTGCAGATAGTGCCTGCAGCCATGAAATTAAAAGATGCTTGCTCCTTGGAAGAAAAGCTATGACCAACTTAGACAGCATATTAAAAAGCAGAGACATTATTTTGCCAACAAAGGTCCATCTAGTCAAAGCTATGGTTTTTCCAGTAGTCATGTATGGATGTGAGAGTTGGAGTGTAAAGAAAGCTGAGCACTGAAGAATTTATGCTTTTGAACTGTGGTGTTGACCAAGACTCTTGAGAGTTCCTTGGACTGCAAGGAGATCAAACCAGTCAATCCTAAGGGAAAACAGTGCTGAATATTCATTGGAAGGACTGATGCTGAAGCTGAAACTCCAATGCTTTGGCCACGTGATGCAAAGAACTGACTCATTGGAAAAGACCCTGATGCTGGGAAAGATGGAAGGTGGGAGGAGAAGGGGACAACAGAGGATGAGATGGTTGGATGGCATCACTGACTCGATGGACATGAGTTTGGGCAAGCTCTTGGAGCTGGTGATGGACAGAGAAACCTGGTGTACAGCAGTCCATGGGGTCGAAAATAGTCAGAGATGACTAAGCGACTGAAATGAAATGAACTGAAGAACTAAACAGCCATATTTCATGGCTGCTCACCTTCTGAGATGGCTCACACTCTGTGGAGTATGTTTCTCCCAAGGTTTTTCTTGCTTTTTGAGATGGGCTATGTATGGAATGCAGAGTACGTCATGAGAAACACTGGGCTGGAAGAAGCACAAGTTGGAATCAAGATTGCTGGGAGAAATATCAATAACCTCAGATATGCAGATGACACCACCCTTATGGCAGAAAGTGAGGAGGAACTAAAAAGCCTCTTGGTCAAAGTGAAAGAGGAGAGTGAAAAAGTTGGCTTAAAGCTCAACATTCAGAAAACGAAGATCATGGCATCTGGTCCCATCACTTCATGGGAAATAGATGGAGAAACAGTGGAAACAGTGGCAGACTTTATTTTTTGGGGCTCCAAAATCACTGCAGATGGTGACTGCAGCCATGAAATTAAAAGACGCTTACTCCTTGGAAAAAAAGTTATGACCAACCTAGATAGCATATTCAAAAGTAAAGATATTACTTTGCCAACAAAGTCCGTCTAGTCAATGCTATGGTTTTTCCTGTGGTCATGTATGGATGTGAGAGTTGGACTGTGAAGAAAGCTGAGTGCCGAAGAATTGATGCTTTTGAACTGTGGTGTTGGAGAAGACTCTTGAGTCCCTTGGACTGCAAGGAGATCCAACCAGTCCATTCTAAAGGAGATCAGTCCTGGGTGTTCTTTGGAAGGAATGATGCTAAAGCTAAAGCTCCAATACTTTGGCCACCTCATGCAAAGAGTTGACTCATTAGAAAAGACTCTGATGTTGGGAGGGATTGGGGGCACGAGAAGGGGACAACAGAGAATGAGATGGCTGGATGGCATCACCGACTCAATGGATGTGAGTTTGAGTGAACTCCGGGAGTTGGTGATGGACAGGGAGGCCTGGAGTGCTGCGATTCATGGGGTCACAAAGAGTTGGACACGACTGAGCGACTGAACTGACTGACTGATGTATGGAATATGTATCTCTCTGACTAAACCACTTCTTACCTCTCACTTTGTGTCTCCCTGAATTCTTTCTGGGACACGACATAAAGAGCCTGAACTTTATTGAATCCCTAACACCAGGTGAATCCAATCCCAGGACAATGAGTTCAAGCCCCAGTCTGGATTGTGTGGTTTCAGAGTCACACAGTCTGGGTTGGATTGCAGCTTCACTGATGGCCACAGCATTTCTCCGTGCAAGTCAGATCAACCCTTAGACTCAGTGTCCCCATTTCCTCAGGCAGAGATATAATCTTAATATCGAAATTCAAACAATGTTTAAGGGCATTCAACGAATTGACCTGAGTCACCAGCTGAAGACATCCCCTGGCATGAGTAAGTGTTCAATATGAGTTTCCTCTTCTCTGACACTAATCCCAGTTCCCCTGCCCTGCTGAAACAGAGGTTGGTGGAAAATTCCTCTTTTTCTCATGACTACTGGACTCCAGGTGCCGTTTTTATGAATAAAGAGTCTAGTTTGGAATCCTTCCATGCTTAAGAAGTTGCTCCATTGTTGAGGAACAGGCTTGGGATGTTTCCAGTTCAAGAACGTCTTTCTTAAGAGACAACAGTCAAACCTGAAACTTGGATTACCAGTTTTGTTTTGTTTTTTAAGTAGGTTATTTATTTTTGCTTTATCTTGGAAATGTGTGTGCTCAGTCACTCAGTCGTGTCCGAGTCTATGCACCCCCCTGGGCTGTAGCCCACCAGTCTCCTCTGTCCATGGGATTTCCCAGGCAAGAATACTGAAGTGGATTGCTATTTCCTCCTCCAGAGGATCTTCCTGACCCAGGGATTGAACCTGAGTCTCCTGTGTCTCCTGCATTGGCAGGTGGATTCTTGAGCAGCATGCCACCTGGGAAGCCCTAATCTTGGGAACAGCCAAGATTTTCTGAACCTTGGAGATTCCCTGGTGGCTCAGAGGTTAAAGCATCTGCCTGGAATCCTGGAGACCTGGGTTCGATCCCTGGGTCGGGAAGATCCCCTGGAGAAGGAAATGGCAACCCACTCCAGTACTCTTGCCTGGAGAATCCCATGGAGGGAGGAGCCTGGTAGGCTACAGTCCATGGGGTCGCAAAGAGTTGGACACAACTGAGCGACTTCACACACAAAAATACTTTGGGGTCCTCTCTTGTGGTCCAGTGGTAAACAGTTTGTGTGACAATGAAGGAAACATGGGTTTGATCCCTGCTCTGGGAACTAAGATCCCTTTTGCTGTAGGGCAACTAAGCCAGTGTGCAGTAACTAGAGAAAGCCCACATGCCACAAGGAAGATCCAGTTCAGCCAAAAAAAAAAAAAAAGGTAATAAATAGACAAACACTTTGGCCCACCAGAAAATGCCCTAGATTCTTTCCTGGGCTGTCAATGTCAGTTGACATTTTAATCCTCAAACACACTTGTCTGGTTTGAAACTCACCTTGCTGTCTTTGGGTCACTGAGCTGATCCTTATGATTGCCTCTGTTTGAGGCTCCGCTCAAAACAGCTGCAGGCCACCGGAGAGTTTTCAGCCAAGCGTTCATGGACGTGTGCGCTGACCTCCAGTGCATGTCCCTGAGGGGCCGTCACTGCTCAGCGTCCCCACCCACAGAAATAACCTCGAGCCTCACCCTGTTCCCAGCCCACCTTCACGCCAGTGTTCCCTCTCTCTCCAGTGATACTCGGATTAAGAACAGATTCACAATCTGGGCCAACAGGCAGGAATTTTAGACCCTCAAGGGGGCTCTTGGGGTGAATGATTCACTAAGAAAGAGAAGAGAAAACGTGAGGGCATTCTCTTTCACTGAATCCATCTTCCGTGGGGCGTGTGGATCACCCTGGCTTCTAACGGGGAGCAGGGTTTGCCGTCCTCAGTGGTCTGACTTCGCCGTAGACTGCTTTTCTTTCCCTGCCCTGTGCCCCACAGAGGTTCTTAAACATCCTTCACCGAGTCTCTAGTTATAAGAGAAACGAGTGCTGTGGAAAGCTGGGGGAGGTTACAAACATTGGCAAGAAGAAAGCAGAAACTGGTCAGAGTCCCAGTGTCTCGAGAGTATGCGGCTTTCTTCACTCCGTGCACATCTGTCTGGTTTTACACCATACCTGGAAGGTATCTGATACATGGTCAGTGCTCACGAAATGTACTAATGTTTGACACATTAAACATTGGGATTTAATGTACTATGTGTACACATAATATTGTATTTTCATACATTCAAGGTTGTCTCCAGTATTTCTTGGTGGTATTTCATGACAACATTTTCATCACATGGAGTTACAAGAATTTGTTTAATCATCTATTATTTGATAATCAGTCTGCCTCTTCACTGGACTTGTTTTTGTCCTTGTTCAGTCTCCAAGTCATGTCCAACTCCTTGCTACCCCATAGACTGCAGCATGCCAGTCTTCCTTATCCTTCACCATCTCCTGGAACTTGCTCAAACTCATGTCCATATAGTTGGTGATGCCAACCAACCATCTCATTCTCTGTCATCTCATCCCCTTCTCCTCCTGCCTTCAATCTTTCCCAGCATCAGGGTCTTTTCCAATAAGTCAGTTCTTCGCATCAGGTGGCCAAAGTATTGGAGCTTCAGCTTCAGCATCAGTCCTTCCAATGAATATTCAGGGTTGATTTCCTTTAGGATAGACTGGTTTGACTTCCTTGCAGTCCAAGGGACTCTCAGGAGTCTTCTCCAGCAGCACAGTTTGAAAGCATTGATTCTTTGGTGCTCAGCTTTCTTTATGGTCCAACTCTCACATCCATACATAACTACTGAAAAAACCATAGCGTTGACTGTATGGACCTTTGTTAGCAAAGTAATGTCTCTGCTTTTTTAATATGCTGTCCAGGTTTGTCATAGGTTTCCTTCCCAAGAGAAAGCACCTTTTAATTAAAATTAAGAACCCGCTCTACCTGAATATATATTCTTTTTCATATTCTTTCCCATTATAGTTTGTCACAGTATTGAATATAGGCACCTGTGCTCTACAGTAGAAACTTGTTGTCTGGTTACTTTCTTATCATAGATTCTTTGAAGTGGAATAACAGATAAGAAGATAGTTTATCTTAGAATCCTAACATATATTGCCAAATTATACTCTAGGAAAGTGTGTACTTGGCACTCCTGTTAGTGACTAATATTTTTAGCACAGATTCATCAGGACTAAGTATCTTTTTAAAGGATGCTTGAAAACTGGAAAACAAAAAAATATATATTTTTTGGGTGCATTGCATGACATGCAGGATCTTAGTTCCCTGGTCAGCGACCAAATCTATGCCCCCTGCAATGGAAACCTGGAATCCTAATCACTGGACCACCAGGGAATTCCCACAGGAGACATTTTTAGATAAGAACTTGTGTAACTTCTCCCTAGAGTTTTATAGAAGCTATATATGCAAGTAAAAGGAATTGATCTAATTGTAGAAGCTGAATTTTTAGAGTGCTAACCAAGTATTCCAAGAATGGAAGCGTGGTTGAAATAAGGAGGCATTTCTTTGGGCGTGGTAGGACTGCAGCCTGGGAGACACAGATTCAAGAAGCACTTGAATTGTGTCCTGCAGGACTGACTGTACAATAGGAGACTTAGAAAAGTAAAAAAAAAAAAAAAAAATGCAAGATTACAAAAATTGTTTGCCAAGAACTGGGACTGGAGCTGGTGAAACTAAGGGTGCTTGTTAAATAAGAACTGGTTGGGGTTTGAGAGGATTGTATAGTTGAGAAGTGGGGGTGGGAGCTTTGAAACCCCAGGGTTGCCATTGGCAGCTGCTGGGAAATACTGTTTTGGAAATGGTTTGCAGTGTCCCCAAGTCTGACACCGTTCAGAAAATACAGGTTCTTGGTGATGCAGGAATGTGTCTGAAGCCACATCCACCATACCCACCCGGCTCCATCCTGCATGCCTGAACAAAATTACCCTATTTAGGCTTTTTAATGATTTTGAATGTGTCATCAAGAGGTATAAGGGGACTTATGACCTTATAAGTAACCACTGGACCGCCTGCCAATGCAGAGGACATGGGTTCAATCCCTGGTCTGGGAGGATTCCGCATGCTGGAGGGCAACTAAGCCTGTGTGCTACAAGTACTGAGCACGAGTGCCCTGGAGCCCTGCTCCATGACCAAGAAGCCAGGAAAGTCAGAAGCTGGTGCACCACAACTAGAGTCGCCTCTGCTCGCCGCAAGTAGAGGAAGCTAGGGCACACCGCAAACTGAGTGTATAAAAATTAATTAATTTTAAAAAAGATGTGTTGGTCTTCTGGGTGCTTCTGATAATCACACTAAACGAGCCAGTGCTGCTCAGCCCAGGGCTCACCCAGACCTGGTCATGCAGAAGGAGAGGCCACTGAGAGCTGCTGGCACACCCACTTAACCGTGCTTATTAAGGACTGTGCTGGCCAAGGCGCACCCTCAGCTCAGCAGCGCCTCATCTGGAAAACATGGGTAATAACAGCATCCCGAGGGCATATTTCCAGGGGAATCCCTTTCACCCGAGCTTCCCTGGTATCTCAGACAGTAAACAATCTGCCTGCAATGCAGGAGACCTGGGTTTGATCCCTGGGTCTGGAAGATCCCCTGAGGAAGAGAACAGTTACTCACTCCAGTATTCTTGCCTGGAGAATCCTATGGACAGAGGAGCCTGGCGGGCTACAGTCCATGGGGTCGCACAGAGTTGGACATGACGAAAGCGACTTAGCATGCATGCAAGCACATGAGATTATACACATGGGGCACAATAAACGCTGCTGGTTTGTAAAATCAGCTCTTCCCACTAGACTGTAACTCCATTAGGGCAGAGGCCAGGGCTAGCCTATACCCTGGCATCTGTACTGTGCCTGGCCAGTGGTAGTCAGATGTTAGATGGAGGGAAGGGTGGGCAAATCAATCAGCTGGTAATAACAAATGCAAATCTCAAAAAATTAAACATAGGATTACCAGATGCCGCGCAAATCCATGTCTGGGTACATGCCCCCAAGAACTAAAAGCAGAGACTCAAACAGGTATTTGCACACTTGTGTTCCGTGCCAGCATCATTTACGATAGCCAAAAGGTGGAAAAAGTCCGACAAAGGTCCGTATAGCCAAAGCTATGGTTTTTCCAGTAGTCATGTATAGATGTGAGAGTTGGACCATAAAGAAGGATGAGCACCAAAAAATTGATGCTGGAGAAGACTCTTGAGAGTCCCTTGGACTGCAAGGAGATCAAACTAGTCAATCCTAAAGGAAAAGAAAGTGAAAGTCACTCATTCATGTCTGACTCTTTGCAACACCATGAATAGTCCATGGAATTCTCCAGGCCAGATTACTGGAATGGGTAGCCGTTCTCTTCTCTAGGGAATCTTCCCAACCCAGGGATCAAACCCAGGTCTCCCACATTGCAGGCAGAGTCTTTCCCAGCTGAGCCACCAGGGAAGTCCACCCTATAGGAAATCAACCTTGAATATTCATTGGAAGGACTGATGCTGAAGCTGAAGCTCCAATACTCTGGCCACCTGATGGGAAGAGCCAACTTATTAGAAAAGACCCTGATGCTGGGAAAGATTGAGAGCAGGAGGAGAAGAGGGCAACAGAGGATGAGATGGTTGGATGGTATCACTGACTCTGGACATGAGTGAGAAAACGCTGTGAGATGGTGATGGACAGGGAAGCCTGGCATGCTGCAGTCCATGGGTCGCAAAGAATCAGACAGGACTTAGTGACTGAACAAAAACAAAACAGTGGAAACAGTGGAAAGATCCATGAAAGCATGACTGTATAAACTAAATGTGGTATATACATAGAATGCAATATTATTCAGCCTTAAAAAGGAAGGAAATCCTGACATGTACAACGTGGATAAACCTTAAGAACATTATGCTCAGTATTTGTCACAAAAGGACAAATACTATATGAGTCCACTTACATGAGGTACTGAGATTAGTCAAAATCGTAGAGACAGAAAGTGGATCGGTGGGTGCCAGGACCTATGTGGATGGGAATGGAGAGCTAGTATTTAATGGGTGTAGAGTTTCCAGTTTACAAAGTGAAAAGAATTGGGACTTCCCTAGTGGCCCCTGGATTAAGAATCTGCCTTCCAGGGCAGAGGACCTGGGTTTGATCCTTGGTTGGGGAACCAAGATCCCTCATGCCTTAGAGCAAATAAGCCAGTGTGCCACACCTAGAGCAAAGCACTCCCAACTCAACGAACAGATCCCCCATGCTGCAAATGAGACTCTGCAGCCAAAAATTAAACGCTGAAAAACAAAAGATGAGAAGAGGTATGGAGAGGAGCTGTGGTGATGTCTGCACAGCATTATGACTGTGTTTAATACCACCGAGTTGGACGCTTACAAGTGGCAAATTTATATTTTGTATATTTCACCATAGGAAGAAATGGGCAAGCAAGCTCAATGCATTATCAAACAGCATGAAGGCAAATTCCCTACTCTAGGAGCTGAGACATCAGATTTTAGTGAAACAAACACAGTGACAAGCCAAGGGTGGTAAATATAATGTTCACTGAGAACAAAACACGCAACAAGAGGTGTGGCCAGCATTCTGGCTCACCCACATGCTGGACAGGTGGAGCGGGGCCAGGACACCAACACCAACCAGAAGCTCCCAGTTGAGGTGACCTGGTGCTTGGACCACACAAAGACGTGCCTCCTGCTCTTGGGCAGCCAGTCCCCAGAGGGTCTCTCTGCTGTGAGGCCCCAGGATGGAGGGGCACCCAGATGTCATCATGGGGGCTGCATCCCCAACCTCCTTCCCTTCGGCTTCCCCACCCTCTTCCCACCTCTCTCAGAGGATGCTTCAGCCTGGCCTCCGCCGGCCTTCCACCTTCCTCCTCTGACCTCTACTGACTCTCTTGCTGTCTGGCTCTCCAGGGAACCCTCACAGCTTCCTGGGCAGGCTGTTCTCATTAGCAGGCAGCACCTGGTGGTGCCCCTGTGACCCACATGTCTGTGAGCAGGACTCTCGGGTTTGGCTGGGCACTGTCCAGGAGGAACCAGGAGCTCAGCAGCCGTGTGCAAGCCGTCATGCCTCTGGGTGAGGATCACGCCAAGACAGAGCTGGGCCAGCCAGGCCCTGCCCCTCAGAGCAGACTGGGCAAGCAGGAAGCAGATGGTTTTGCTCCCCAGACAGCGCTGGTGCCTGTCACTACGGGACTGCAGTCCTGTGAAACATCCAGAATGGGCAGATCTACAGGTCCTTAGAGACACCAAGCGGATGAGTGATTGCTCACGGCTGGGGTTTGGGTGGAGATTGGGAGTGATGACAAATGAGGACAGGATTTTAGAGGGTTATGCCAAAAATTTCTAAAATTGAGTTATTCTAGGATTGCACGGTTCTATGAATGCACTAAAAATTATCAACTGTGCATTTTAAATGGGTGAACTCTATCATGTGAATATTTCAATAATTGTTTTTAGAGACTTTACCAGTGGTCCAATGGCTAAGACTCTGTGCTGCCAGTGTAAGGGGCCTGGGTTCAATCCTTGATCAAGGAACTAGATCCCACATGCTGCAACTGAGAAGATCCTGCATGCCACAGCTAAGACCCACAGCAGCCAAATAAGTAAATAAATATTTAAAAAAATGAATAAAGTTGGTTTTTAAAAATTTTAAGAAAATGACATTCAAAGCAAAACAAAAAGAAGAAAACTGAATGCTTCAAAGAGAAATACAGAAGAAAATAGATACACAGCAGACGTCATTCTTTTAAAACAATGTTTTCTTTCTCTCTCTCTCTTTTTTTTTTTTTTTTCCTGAGCCTGCCTGACTGACAGGGAGGGCAGCCCCCCAACTTGCTGTCTCAGGTGAGAAGAGGAAGAAAAGATCCAGAAATGCTTCTGAGCTGATACCCAGGGAACTTCCCTTAACATTTCTTGGGCTTCCCTGGGGGCTCAGTGGTAAAGAATCCACCTGCCAGTGCAGGAGATACGGGTTCGATCCTCGATCCGGGAAGATCCCACATGCTGAGGTGCAATGGATTGCTAATCCATTGCTAAGCCGATGGATTACGACTGCTGAGCCTGTGCCCCAGAGCCTGTGTGCCCCAAGACAAGGCACTTCAGTGAGAAGCCTGTGCACCGCAACTGGACAGTAGCTCCTGGCTCGTTGCAGCTAGAGAGAAGCTCTCACAGCAAGGAAGACCCAGCACAGCCAAAAAGAAATGCACGCACAAATAAATAACGTTTCATTCCACTCTCCCGTTCCCGCGGCTCCTGAGGACACTCAGAGGTAATCCCGGTCCTTGTGCCTCTCTAGGTAAGGTGGTTTTTCCCTCTGTCCTCTTTTAAGGTTTTCTCTGTCTTTGATCTCCTGCAGTTTGAATATGATATGCCTGGGTATAGAGGTTTTTTGGCATTGAAACTGTTTGGTGTTCTCTTAGCTTCTTGGATCTATGGTTTGATGTCTGTTGTGGATTTTAGAAAGTTATCAGCCACCGTTATTTCAGTCATTTCATCTGTTTCTTTCGTCTCCTGGTATTTCCATATATGGGCTTTCCTCATAGCTCAGTCCGTAAAGAATCTGCCTGCAATGCAAGAGACCTGGATTCAATTTCTGGGTCAGGATGATCCCCTGGAGGAGGAAATGGCAGCCCACTCCAGTATTCTTTTCTGGAGAATCCTATAGACAGAGGAGCCTGGCAGGCTATAGTCCATGGGGCCGCAATAGTTGGACACGACTAAACCAACAATTTCCACAATAGGTATGCAATTGTCCTACAGTTCTTGGCTCTTCTGTTCAGTGTTTTTCATTCCTTTTTCTCTATGCATTTGAGTCGGTCTCTGCTGACATATCTTCAAGTTCACTGAGTCCCTCCTTGGTCACATCAGTCTACTGATGTGGCTAGCACTATCGAAAACAACCTCTTGAAATGAAGACAGGAGCATCATCTGTGTGCCCTGCAGGGCAGCTGTCTCTTGTTTGCAGCTCTGAGTAACAGAGTCCTGTCTTTCATTTGTCTGAGTGTCACTGTGTTGTGTCCCACCACCAAATAAAATCTTTACATCTTATAAAACACCAGCGTCCAAAGATAAAGAACCAGTGTCCAAAATACACAAAGAATTTTTGAAAATCATTGAGGAGAAAATAAACACTCCCATTAAAAGTGGGTCAAAGATCTGAACAGACACCTCATCAAAGAAGATATGCAGATAAGCATGTGAAAATTTCTCAACATTGTACATCATCAGGGACCACAAATGAAAACAATATCACCTATTAAGACAGCTAAAGCCTGGAAACTTGACAATACCAAGTGCTGATGAGGGTGTGGAGAATAGGAACTCGCTCATTGCTGGTGGGAATTAAAGTGGTATAGTCACTTTGGAACACAGTTTGGCTAATAAAGCTTAATGCTAAAGCTACATATAGTTTTACCATATAATGTACTAATCACATTCCTTGATACTTACCTGCTGCTGCTGCTGCTGCTAAGTCACTTCAGTCGTGTCCAACTCTGTGCGACCCCATAGACGGCAGCCCACCAGGCTCCCCCATCCCTAGGATTCTCCAGGCAAGAACAACAGAGTGGGTTGCCATTTCCTTCTCCAATGCGTGAAAGTGAAAAGTGAAAGTGAAGTCACCCAGTCGTGTCCTAGTAAGTGGAAAACTTACATTCACACAAAAACTTGTACACAGACATTCATAACAGCTTTATTCCAATTATTATTTCAGTTGTCAACAATGGGAACAACCAAGACACCCGCAGTAGGTGAATGGGTAAACAAAGTGAGGTCAGTCCACAGAGTGGGCTGTTATTCAGAAGTCAAAAAACATGGAGGAAACTGAAATGCACGTGGCTAAGTGGAAGGAGCCAGTCTGAAAATCTACAAACTGCAAAATCTACAAACGATGTTCTGGCAATGGTAAAACTACAGGGTGGTAAGAGAAAGTTGGTGGTGGCCAAGGGTGGGAAGGGGGAGGGACGAATAGGCAGAATACAGGGTGGTTTTAGGGCAGGGAAACTACTCCGTATGAGACTATCAGCGGTGTATCATCACAAATTTGTTGCAATCCACAGAATGTCCAACACCAAGAGTGAACCCTATTGTAAACCAAGAACGTAGTTAATAACAATGTTATAACCCTGGTTCATTAATTGTAGCAAAGTGCTACACTAATTCCAGAGGTTAATAATAGGGGAACACTTGGTTTTTGCAGCGGTCATGTATGGATGTGAGAGTTGGACTGTGAAGAAGGCTGAGCGCCGAAGAATTGATGCTTTTGAACTGTGGTGTTGGAGAAGATTCTTGAGAGTCCCTTGGACTGCAAGGAGATCCAACCAGTCTATCCTAAAGGCGACCAGTCCTGGGTGTTCATTGGAAGGACTGACGCTGAAGCTGAAACTCCAGTACTTTCGCCACCTCATGCGAAGAATTGACTCATTGGAAAAGACCCTGATGATGGAAGGAATCCGGGGCAGGAGGAGAAGGGACGACAGAGGATGAGATGGCTGGATGGCATCACCGACTCGATGCACGTGAGTCTGGGTGAACTCCGGGAGTTGGTGATGGACGAGGAGGCCTGGCGTGCTGCGATTCATGGGGTCGCAGAGTGGGACACGACTGAGTGACTGAACTGAACGGAACTGTATGTGCAAGGGAGTATGGAGAAATGCTCTCTACTGTCAGATCTAGTCTAAACAAGCAAGCTCTATGAATTAAAATAACAAGCTTATAAATAAAAATTGTGTGCAGTTCTATGACCCATTGATAATATTTTGATATAAATCTAGAATTTTTATGTTTTTTTTTTCCTTTTTTTTTTTTTTTAAGAGTAGAATAGTTGGGGGGATTCCCTGGCGGACTAGTGGTTAGGACTCTGCTCTCCCACTGCCAGGGGCCTGGGTTCAATCCCTGGTCAGGGACTAAAATCCCAAATGCCTTGTGGTGTGGCAAAAAAATAAATAAATAAAATAAAGAGGGTAGAAGAGTTAGATCTCTTGTGCCATTATCTAAATGTTTATTTATTATTTTTGGCTGTGCCGGGTCTTAGTTTTGGCATGTGGGATATTTAGCTGCAGCATGTGAACCCTTAGCTGTGGCGTGTGGGATCCAGTTCCCTGACCAGGGATCCAACCTGGGCCTCTAGCAGTGGGAGTGCAGAGTCTTCTTAGCCACTGAACCACCAGGGAAGTCCGTCTCAGGCTACTTTATACCCTGCCATTTTCACTAATGGTTCAGTCACTCAGTCGGGTTCAGCTCTTTGCGACCCCATGGACTGCAGCATGCCAGGCTTTCTTGTCCATCACCAACTCCCGGACCCTGCTCAAACTCATGTCTGGTGGTGTGCATCTTTCCATATCAATAATTATTTTATATCATCATTTCTTATGACTATATTTTACTTGAATGGATGCATATTTTGTTTTTTTCTTCAGCACATCCTAGTCTCAATTAATGAATGTTTAAGTTGTTACTGTTTCACAAGTTTAAGTTGTTACTGTTTCTCAAGAATGGTTTTGTTTAAGCTGCTGCTGCAAGTTGCTTCAGTCGTGCCCGACTCTGTGCGACCCCGCAGACGGCAGCCCACCAGGCTCCCCCGTCCCTGGGATTCTCCAGGCAAGAACACTGGAGTGGGCTGCCATTTCCTTCTCCAATGCATGAAAGTGAAAAGTGAGAGTGAAGTCGCTCAGTCGTTGTTTAAGCACTTGTAGTTGAACTCATGTAGCTTTGTTTATACAAGTGCTCAGCCAAAGAAAAGGGAGTGAAACCACCCATTAACAAAAGGAAAGGCAAGACATGGAAACAGCTTAAATGTCCATTGATAGATGAGTGGATAAAGAAAATGTGGCACAAAAATATAATGGAATATTTGCTGTTCAGTCACTAAGTTGTATCCAACTCTGTGATCCCATGGACTATAGCCCATCAGGTTCCTCTGTTCATGGGGTTCTCCAGGTAAGACTATGAGAGTGGGTTTCCATTTCCTACCCCAGGTGATCTTCCTGGAGCAGGGATTGAACCCGCATCTCCTGCACTGGCAGGTGGGTTCTTTACCGCTGAGCTACCAGGGAAGCCCAGTGGAATATGCTGTGCTGTGCTAAGTCACTTCAGTGGTGTCCCACTCTTTGCAACCCCATTGACTGGAGCCCACCAAGCTCCTCTGTCCATGGAATTCTCCAGGTAAGAATACTGGAGTGGGTTGCTATGCCCTCCTCCAGGAGATCTTTCTGACCCAGGGATTGAACCCATGTCTTCTTCATCTCCTGCTTTACAGGCAGATTCTTTACTGCTGAGCCACCGGGGAAGCCCCAAGGGGGCACTACTCAGCCATAAAAAATAATAGTAATAATAATAATACCATTTGCAGCAACATGGATGGACCTAGAGATTATCATATTAAGTGAAATAAGAGAAAAACAAATATGACATGATATCACTTAAATGTAGAATCTAAACTATGATGTAAATGAACACATCTATGAAGCAGCAACGGAATCACAGACATAGGGAACAGATTCGTGGTTGCCAAGTGGGAGGGGGTGAGGGAGGGATGGACTTTGGCATTAGTAGATGCCCACTAGTATACATAGGATGGATAAACAAGGTCCTGCTGTATAGCACAGAGAACTATATTCAATATCCGGGAATAAACCATAATGAAGAAGAATTTATATACATATACGGGCTTCCCTGGTGGCTCAGAGGGTAAAGCGTCTACCTGCAATGCAGGAGACCTGGGTTCGATCCCTGGGCTGGGAAGATCCCCTGGAGAAGGGAAAGGCTACCCACTCCAATATTCTGGCCTGGAGAATTCCATGGACTGAATAGGCCATGGGGTCTCAAAGAGTTGGACAGGACTGAGCGACTTTCACTTTCACATAGAACTAATTCTCTGTATATGTGTGAATCTGTATTAATCACTTTGTTGCACAGCAGAAATTAGCATTATAAATCAACTATACCTCAGTAAAAAAAAAGGTGAAGGCAGTGGGTGTGGGTCTGGGTGTGGTCTGGGGTGGGGCTCGGTGCCACCCCCGACTCCTCAGCTCCTCACCTTCTGCCGTTTGCCCAAGGGGAGTACAGATGAAGAGCCAGTCTCTCACAGAGACAATTTTTCTGAGCAACATGACCTGGAAACACAAGTCAGACATTTCTCTGGCCATCAGCCAGAGCACTAATGCCCCATTCCCAACGCTGGATGGACAGCCTTCATGGAACTCCCAGGCCAATTCTGGCTTCACCCAAGTTTCACCAGCATGGCAACTGTAGACTCAGCCTCTGCATGAGAACAGCTCTGCTGCTGCTGCTGCTAAGTCGCATCAGTCGTGTCTGACTCTGTGCGACCCCATAGACGTCAGCCTACCAGGCTCCTCTGTCCCTGAGATTCTCCAGGCGTGAATACTAGGAGGGCAAATTTGCACAGACTTTGTACATACTCCTAAGTATTATCTGATGTCAAATTTCTGGCAGTAAGATTTTGGGGTTAGAGGGCATGCATATGTCTGAGATTCTGGATGGATATTGCCACTCCACACTTGTATAAATGTGTGCCAAGGAAATGCCTACCAGCTATGTCTGACAATCTTGCAAAAAAGGCAACATCTGAAATGAATTCAGCAATGGGTTTGTTGGGGGATTAGACGTGGGTAGGATGAATGAACTGAAGGGCAGATTAGCAAGAAATGTCCAAGCCAAGCATACAGAGAAAATAGAGCTTTTTAAAAGGAGGAGGTTAAATGACATGTGGAAGGTAGTAAGAAGCCTAGCGCATGAGTTAAGAGTCCCACTTGGAGAGGAGGGAACAGCTGAGAAGCTTCCAAAAGACAACAATTGATCAAGTGAAGAAACACGGTGATCCCCAGGCAGAACAAATAGGAACTATCCCTAGGTCCCACCTAGAAAAATCCTCCCCATCCCAGCCACCCCAACAGAAGGTCTTCTTTGACTTCCTGTGGACAGTGGTACTCAGCCCCATCTCGAAGGCTTCCACCTAGTAAAGTAAAGGGTAGTCTCACACACACATGCAAGACCCTGGCACGTTTTCAAGTCTGCAAATTCCTTTTAATTTTGACCATAACCTAGATCCTGGGACTTCCCTGGTGCCTTAGCCGGTAAAGAATCCCCCTGCAATGTGGGAGTCCCCAGCTTGATTCCTGGGTCAGGAAGATCCGCTGGAGAAGGGATAGACTACCACTCCAGTATTCTTGGGCTTCCCTTGTGGCTCAGTTGGTAAAGAATCCGCCTGCAATGTGGGAGACCTGGGTTCAATCCCTGGGTCAGGAAGATCCCCTGGAGAAGGAAATGGCAGCCCACCCCAGTACTCTTGCCTGGAGAGTCCCATGGATGGAGGAGCCTGGTGGGCTGCAGCCATAGGATCTCAGAGTTGGACACAACTGAAGTGACTCAGCGCACACACACGCGCAACCTAGATCCTAAATGTGTTTTATATCTAAGCACAGCTGTGCACTGAACGGTGTCCCTCAGATCCATATGTGGAGGTGCTGAAACCCCAGTGTTCTGTATTCAGACTGAGACAGTAAGATTAAATGAGATCATAAGGTGGGACCCCTGATCCTATGGGATTAGTGTTCTTATTCCTGCTCCCTCTACCAGGAGAGGATACCTATCCACAAGCCAGGAGGAGGGGCTCACCCACCCAGAGCCTGTATGTGGCGGCATCCTGACCCTAGACATCCAGCCTCCAGAACTGCGAGATGCAAGCCTTTGTGGTTTAAGACACCCTGTTTGTGGTATTCTGTTCTGATTTCCCAAGCTGACCAATATAAACGTAGAGACATTTTTGCATGGTGTCAACATTAGTTTCCAGGAGTGCAAGTGCTATGCAAATTGACAGAATACCACACTTTGCTTTGTTCTGACCTTTACCTAGAGCTGCTCACCATTTCATAAAACCATGTTTCCAATGGCAATGTCAAATGGGACTTGTGTGGCCGATTCTGTGCATCCACGTCTCTGGGTTTTGTAATTATTATTGTTTGTTTTTATGTTTTGGTTGTGCTGAGTCTTTGTTGCTGCACGCAGGCTTCCTCTACTTGCGGCAAGCAGGGGCTACTCTTGGTTTCAGTACATGAGATTCTCGTTGCGGTGGCTTCTCTTGTTGTGGGGGAGCGTGGGCTCTAGGCACATGGGCCTCAATAATTGTAGCTGCAGGCTCAGTAGTTGCGGTGCACGAGCTCACTTGCTCCGAGGCGTGTGGGATCTTCTGAGACCAGGGATGGAACTGGTGGTCCTTGTATTGCAAGGTGGCTTCTTAACCACGAGACCACCAGGGAAGCCCCATATAATCATTTGTTTTGATGGCTCTATGTGTCAGCCCAAGGCTGGCCCTCACCCAGGCATGCATGTGTTGAAAGAAGTTGATCTAATTATAAATGTATTTCTCCTTTATATTATAGTCAGGGCATAAAAATATGTGAACGTTGCAGGTTCGTTTCTGGAAGGAGGTGTTCAGGTTTTGTCATAAGGAGGCCTTGGTCTGATGAGGGAGATATTTTATTCAGAAATAACTCCCCATCAGACACAGGATCCTAAGAAGCTCACCTCCTGAATTTGGCCCCATCCCACATGCAATACAATTTGTTCTGATACATTTCAGCAAATCTCCATTGAGACGGAACGCCAATAGACAGTTATGCCATAGTTTGGGCTCAAAACCAGCCACATCACCTAATAGCTTCTATCACCTCCTCTGCCTCAGTCTCCTCATTTGTAAAAGTGAGGTCTGTAGTTTTGCAGGCGGTTATGACAAAGTGCTACAAGCCAGGTGGCTGACAGCAGACATTTGTTCTCTCATAGTCTGGGGGCTGGATGTCCAGGTTCAAGGTGAGGGCAGGGTCGGTTCCTTCCGAGGACTCAGGGAGAATTTGTTCTAGGCTTCTGGTGTTGTGCTGGCAATCTTCAAGAGTTCTTTGGCGTCTAGAAGCATCACTGTGATCACTGCCTTTGTTTTTACACGGCACATGGTGTCTCCCCATGTGCCTTGTCTGGGTCCGAATGTCCCCTCTTTATAAGGACATAGCCATGATGGAGTAGGGTCCATCCTAATGACTTCATCTTACCTTGATTGTTGGCAAAGACCTAGTTTCCACATCAGGTCACATACATGGGTGCTGGGGTCAGGACTTCAGCCTCATTTTGGGGACATAATTCAATGTATAACATAGGGTTAATAATACAGGGGATGAAATGGAAGATCTGAATGCTGGACACATGCCCAGGCTAACTCCACAGGCTCTCGGGGCTCACAAATGTCATCTGAGATGCATCTATCTGAACAGTTTACAGGATGCTCAGCTGGGAGGTGACCACGTAGCTCACAGTGCATTCCCATGTGATCCTGGGATTCAGAACTGGCCGGGAAGGGCGGGAAGTCTTTCTAGCCAAGGGATCCCCATGAACCAGGTGGGTACAGAGCAGAGCATGTTTGGGGAACAGAAGGGAAGCTATGTGGTTAGAATAGGGTAGGCAGGGCTGTGATGGAAAGTGGGGAGGTCAACAGCTCTGAAGGCAAAGAAGGGGAATCTGTCCAGCACCTTGGGGAAAACTTGGGCACAACACCTGAGTCCTGTTGGGTCTCACCCCCATTCTCTGCCATGAATTTATTGGCAGATTTCAGCACGTCTTCACCCACCCATTATTTAAGATACAGTTGCCGGCTCTACTGTGTTAAAAATAAACTGCATCTCCAGAATTGCTCCAGTGTCTCCTCTCATGAACAGGAAGTCAGTTACTGGAGTAAGTCTGAGCTAGAATCTACTGCCTTTTCAACGTCACGGTCAGGATGAGCCTTGGTGCAGGACTTGGGTGCAGTGGAAGCATCAGCGACGCAGAAGGAAGGTGCCTGTAAAACAGGCCTGCAGCCAAGGAGCTGCCCGTTTCAACGTTTCTTCTTAAAACTGAGCTCAGGAAGTACTGATAGGAATTCCAGATGAAGCCTTAGTCAGCAGGCCGTGACTAAAGCCAGGACCAATTGCAGAGGCCGCGAGTCCTGGGAACAAAGGGCTGTTCGGGCGTCTGACAAACACGAGGCTGAACTGAGTCAGAACGCAGGCCCCTGTGTCACTCACATTCACGGGCTGAGCTCGGGCCTCAGTGAGAGCTGTTTCCTAAAAGGGACAAGGTACAGTCAGAACCACAGAGGGGGCGTGGCTGAGTCAGCCAGAGTCCACCCCCACACAGCGCCCCGCCTGGAGCAAGCCAACCCCCCAACTCCCCCTGCAAGGCCCCAGTCCCCACAAGCCCCTAGGCAGCCAGGCCCGTCCAAGTGGGCAGCATGGGGATATCCCTCTCCGGGTGGCTGTTCCCAGAGGGGGTCAGAGGGCACCATGGTGCATAAAAGGGGGCCGCTCTGGAGGCCCCTTGCCTGTCACTTCTCCTCTAGCCTGTCAACAAAAAATCAATTAGCTGATCTGAGAAAGAAATGGGAAATTTTATTTGAGCCAGATGTGAGGGTTGTAAGCTGGGAAGAGCATCTCGGTGGCAACTACAATTTGCACCTGCCATCCACAAAGGTTAAACCACGTGGTGCTGCAGCTGCCGACTTTCAGCATCCCCTGAGAGGAGTTCAGGGTAGGGAGCAGAAGTGAGGCCCCCTGTGCTCTGGCAGGACTGATCTCAGATAGTTATTTTTAGGAGCCACTTTTATAAGCCCAATTCTTTTGTGTCCTCATATCTAGGAGAGCACTGAAATCCTTCATGGTGACGACTGCTCTGCGTGACCAGCAGAAACCTTCTGGAAAGGTGTGTGCTACGTTGCATGTACTCCCTCTTCACCAGAATCACACATATACTGACTTCCCCCCACCCCAGCTGCCCCTGCCTCTTTGGAGCAATCTCCCAGAGCTATCTGAGGCGCTGTCTCCAGGGCTGCAGTCCCCTTCTTTTGCTCCAAATAAAACTGAACTCACAACTCTCACGTTGTGCATCTTTTTAAGTCAACATCAGAAATCGCCAAGGACCGCTGCACCAGCCAGAAGTCAAGGCATAGTTAGATACAGTTTTTGAGACAGAGGCTGCACATCAAGTGATGTATCATTGACAGATTAAAAGTCCAGGTCTGTGCGGCATCGCGGTGGGTCCTGTGACCCCTGACCAGACCCAGAAGGGATGTGATCTTTAAGGATTGTTCTGTGGACGCTGGGAGAATGTAGCTCTTCCTGGCTGAGCAGGTGTTCCTGCCAATGGGGAGGTTTGCTTGATGCCTAAAACAGGATGCACAGTGTTGGGGAGAGAAGAGGCTAGAGGGCAGAGAAGAACTTTTATGTTTAAAATTTTCTTGTCTTGCCATAAAATATGGATTTTTATCCCACAAAAGCTCCCAGGGTGACCTTGGGTCGGCTCCTCAGCCAGACTGGGAGCCAATGGTGCCCGGTTGAAAGGCCAATCCATTTTGTAAGTCATATAAGGATAGGACTGCCTGCCACCCGGCTCCTAGTCCTCTGAGAAGGAAGGGAAAGGTGGTCCCAGTGGAGACAGAGGGTCCACCCCCTCTGCCATCTTCTGCAGGGCCCTTTCTTCAGTGAGAGAGCACTGCTTGGGGGAGTGGTGGCCCTCTCTCACCTGCCTGATCCCCCAGCGGGGTCACTACAGAAGGCTCATACCACGGTGTGCAGACCAAGCTCTGAAGGTTCAGAAAACACAGCTAAATCTCATTACTTCTCTGCATTCATATTGTGTTTCTTTTTTTCTCTTTTTTGGCCATGCTGTGTGGCCTATAAGATCTTAGTTCCCTGACCAGGGATTGAACCTGGACCCTCAGCAGTGAACACGTGGAGTCCTAACCACTAGACCACCAGGGAATTCCCCCACTGTGTCTTTTAAACAAAAATTTGACTTGGCTTATGCTTCACTTACAGAAAAGCGATATTCAGTCGGGGTGTTGGTAAAATAATCAAGTTTATTCCAGGGTTCTGTTGACTCCTTATACAACCCAGCCATGGCCAGGCCTTCTGCCCGCTGTGCTAAACCAGGATTCACAGACCTCTGAGGTCCTAGGTATGTCCACAGCTTAGAGATGCAAGTCAGATGATAATTTGTGTGTGAGAAGGCACCACCTCTTGGGGAGATAATGCCCTATTGATGTCTGCCATGTCCCCTGGGTGCCTGGCTCAGCACCTGGCCAGGTGAGAACCAGACTCCTTAGGTTATTTCCCCAGAGAGACAGGACCAGGCCAGACTCTGTGCCCGTACTGGGCTGCCCTTGGGCCCTGGTCTCAGAGAAAACAAGTCTGTGCTCTGGGCACAGTTGGGGGACTCACTCTTTCCTGGAGTTGAAAATAAGGTACCTCTCTGTATCAGCTGGCTTCCCAGGTGACCCAGTGGTAGAGAACCAGCCTGCTAATGCAGGAGATGTAAGAGACGTGGGTTCAATCCCTGGGTCAGGAAGCTCCCCTTGAGGAGGGCATGGCAACCCACTTCAGTGTTCTTGCCTAGAGAATCCCATGGACAGAGGATTCTGGTGGGCTTCAGTCCATAGTGTCACAGAGTGGGACACAACTGAAGCGACCTAGCACTGTCAGCTGGAAGGCGACAATGGAGGTCACAGCAGCTAGCCCGCTGATTCGAGGCTTCATTTGGCCAGCAATGCCAGGGGTGTCAGACTGTGGGTCTTCCCACCTTGGGGTCCTGAGACCAAGCAGAAAGGTCACAACCCCTGCTAGGCCAACCCCAGGGTAATCACAGTCCCCCCCCGGGGCTTGCAGGTCAAGGTTAGGCACTCTTCCCAAATGCAATGTGATGAGAAAAAAGTGAGGAGATGCTGCAGTGTAAGAACCTTTATGACATAATAAGCCAAGGCCATGTGTGATCATTGATTTCCCGGTTAGAAACAGCATGCGTGGGGGCAGTGACGGGGAGTCTGGTCACGGATTTGTGTGAGAGAATGCTGGAGATCTCCTTTGGTCTGGGGACCGTGGCGATGTGCTTGACAAGATGCAAGCACATGATGATAAGTCATGTGACTGACAGTGTCAGTCTCTGGCAGAGCAGGCTGGAGAGCTTGGCTAAAATGTCACATTGTCCATCACTTGAGAGGATTCTGTCCAAAAGAACATAAACCTGCAGCCAATGTCATTGTCAGTTCAGTCCAGACAGCAGATCTCGGGATGTCTGTAGGGCTGTTTGTTCTGCTCTATTATAGACGCGGGTTCCATCCCTGGGTCGGGAAGCTCCCCTGGAGGAGGGCATGGGAATCCCCTCCAGTATTCTTGCCTGGAGAATCCCACGGACAGAGGAGCCCGTGGCTGCAGCTCACAGGTTCATAAAAAAGTCAGACACGACGGAAGTGACTTAGCACTTCAGTGCCTGACTTAGGCAGCCAAAGTCAAAGGAGCTTTATCTCATGCAGCTCAGAAACTTAAAAGGCTGAAAGGAAGGCCGAGGATGCTGGCAGGATTTCTCCAGCCTGGATCTGGTGGGCACAGAGCTGAGGAAAACCGCTTTGCTTTTGTGGGTTTGCAGCCAGGGTCGACTCAGGTCAGTGTTTGTTGATCTTCTGCTTCGAGGGCCTGGAGCTGATGCTGCTCTTTGCACCAGTGCCTCCCGGTGAGCTCGAACCCACTGGTGCTGACTCAGTGGGGCTGGAGTCTATGCTGTGGGGGCTCGGCGCTGTGGGGGACTGGATGGAACCACAGCTCTTCCGATGAGTGAACTGGGAGGAGACCCCTGCTCTGCACATGCATCTCTGGGCCTTGCTTCCTTGTCTCTGATGGGGACTCATCATGGTGGACCTGCCGGGAAGCTGAGGACCAGAGCTTGCTAGGAGAGATAGCCTCCAGGGAGTAGCTCCTATACCTGCTGGGGCTGGACGGAGACCAAGGCTTTTACACCGAGTGGCAGAGCCCCCTCTATCTGAGTTTTAGAAGGTGTGACCCCCCAGAGCACCTACACCAGCCCTGGCCCTCCCTCTGCTCCCTGGAGCGTGGAAGCAGGAAGGTAAAACATTACCGCAGAATCTAGGAGGAAAAGCTCCTCCACTCCCAGCCAGCGGGGTGTATGTGCTCAGTTGTGTCTGACTCTGCAACCCCATTGACTGCAGCCCGCAAGGCTCCTCTGTCCATGGGATTACCCAGGCGCGAGTATTAGAGTGGGTTGCATTTCCTTCTCCAGGGGATCTTCCTGATCTAGGGATCACACCTGTGTCTCCTGCATCTCCTGCATTAGCAGGCGGATTATTTATTTACCTCTAAGCCACATGGGCTACCATTGGGACATGCAGGGCGACTGCTGACCTAATGAAGCCAGCCCTCGAGGCATGGGGGGGCGAGGGGGGCGGTCCAGCTCTAACACCATGGCCTCTGTTCTCACCAAGGTTCTGTATGTATTATCGAATAAACACTTCTCAGTTTGTCCGGAGCCCTTTGCTCGGTATCCAGGGACTCTGCGTAGCTCTTGGCTGATTGTGACCGGCTTCTCAGGTCTGTCCTGAGTGGCTTCACTGAGCTCCTGGCTCTCTGAATTCAGTCTGGCCAACTTTGGAAGATTGCTCTCTGAATTCACAAAGGTGTACCTTTTGGGCTTCCCTGGTAGTTGACATGGTAAAGACTCTGCCTGCCATTTGGGAAACCTGGGTTCGATCCCTGGGTTGTGAAGATCCCCTGGGGTGGGGGATTCAGAGCTCTCTCTGAATTCAGGGAGCTAGGAGCTCAGGGAAACGAGACCTTTGTACCTGCTATTCCTTCTGTTGGCCACACTTTCTTCACCAACCATGGTTTCACAGGCTCATCTCTTGTGTCCCTGTTCAAATATTACTTTCTTGTTAGCACAGTCAGGTAAAGGAAGAAAAACATTAAAAATTAAAACTCGGTTTCAACTTAACCTTTGCAATAGGCAATAATCAGCTGCATGCAGACTGTCTTCTCACTTCTTTGCGTTTCAAGTTTAGCAGACACTTAAAAGGTCTACTTTTTGAGATCTTTTGAGAATTTGGAGAGCAATCTTCTAAAGTCGCTCAACTGTGTCGGACTCTCTGTGACCCCATGGACTGTAGCCCGCCAGGCTCCTCTGTCCACGGAGATTCTCCAGGCAAGAATAATGGAGTAGGTTGCCATGCCCTCCTCCAGGGGATCTTCCCAATGCATCCACTCCTGGTTTTATTTTTCCCACACGGAGCTCTTGTGCCCAGCTCATAGGCGTGCATCTTATCTGTCTGTTCACTCACTGCTGCTGCAGCAGAGCAGGACCTGGCCCCAAGAAGGTACTCAGCATCTGCTGAACCAGTGATTGCTATGGAGAGCACAGTCAGTACCGGAGGGAAAAATATCCATTTTGCAGTCTTGTTTTTTTTTTGGCCGTGCCATATGGCAGTTTGCAGGATCCTGGTTCCCGGACCAGCTATGGAATCCTACCACTGGGCCACCAGGGAATTCCTGGTCTGTCTGCTAAGGAAGCTGGTCCCTGCAGGCCTGTTGTCTGCCACACAGGAGAGGGGAGACGGGGTGCTGAGCACCCAGGGGATTGGAAGGCGCTAAACAGATAAATCTTCGAGTGGGGGCACTGGCATGGGCTTGCAGCTCCAAGCTCAGAGCTATAGGCGAAGAAATGCTAAGAACCTCAGAAATCCCACTCTGAGAACTGCCGTTTTAAGCATGCCTTTAGGTTGTGGTGGCCAAGTGACAGAACCCTGCACCTTCAGGAATGGGACTGCTCCCTGGTGCCTGCAACATCTTGGGGGTGTGTGGGCCAAGGCCAGGTCCTGTGCCCCACACTTGGGTGAAGGGATGGGAACAAAATGTGGGCAGAGGTGGACAGTCGGGCGCAGGTGTCCTGAGGACACAGACCCTGCATTCATCTCGGGGGTGCAGGGTAGGAGCCCCGACTGTATCATCAAGCGCAGCCTGGAAGCTTCAGCCGAGGTCTGAGCTCCATGTACAACAGTAAGAGCCTGACTCCAAACCCCGGTCGCTGGAGGAATGGACGGACACAGGCATCTCGTAACAGAGCTCCATGAGGTCTGGCTGCTGAGACAGGTCAGGAGCACGCATGAGGGGCGGGGGGCCTCACTGCTGTTTCAGGTGTTATTTTATGGGGTGAGTGACCCTCTGTGGACATGTCTGGGGTCCAAACCACGAGTGAGGAATCTGTTTGGGGAACATGTGTTCTGCTTGTCCAGGGCAGGCCATGCTGATCCCCAGCAGAAGAGGGCCCGTGTGGGGAAAACAGACAGCGGAAGGCACTTCTCTGGGTGGAGCTGGGTGGGGGTACCCCGGGCATCCTCACAGGTCGAGGCCCAAGGAGCGGACGCTTCAGGCCTGGCACCAAGGGCATCTGTGAGCAGTTGCGGGGCGAGGGGACTCGCTACGCACCCCCTCACTGGCCCTGGGCAGTGGATGCACAAAAAGAAGGAAGGACAGGTGCCCAAAGACACTTGTTTTCAAACGCCTACCTCTCACCCCATCAGCTAAGCCCGGTCGCATTATATGAGTCCCCAAAGATGTGTATTTGTACATAGGCTGACAGTCAAGATCAAGTATAAATTTGAGGGCAAAGACCACTTTTTTTTTTTTTTTAATTGGATTTGGCTTTGATGAGTACTGACAAACCCTGCAGACACAAATACAAAATGATTGTAAACAAACAGGCCTTGCCAGCAGAGTCAGGAAAGTCAGAGAAAACACACACACAAGTTGAGAGACAGAATCAGGTTCACGTTCTTTCCCGCACTAGTGACGGCTTTCCCATTTTATGCTTTCCTTTGTGCTTTCACTTTAGTAAAAGTTAGAAAGGGTAACGTGTTTGCAAAGTGAGATACCAAACTGTACAAAATTGATCAATCCTGTGGGGTTCGAGGGAAGATGATCGTTTTACAAAATACTGAAAGATCACCAGCACTGATTTAAGTAATTTCCTTTTCTGGATGTTCAAGTCTCCCTCGCCATTTACCTAGGAAAATGACATGGACCCAATAGAAAACTGGCATTCAGAAGACATTTTCATCATGGATACATTCTTGTTAAATGTATGGAATTAGAATTTCTAAAAATTGTAGCCCAAATTTATGCATTAAATATAAGCTGCAGTAAACCTACTGAGTTTACTCACAAAATGGAGTAAGTCAGAACAGGTTCAGAGAAAGACAGATGGAACCCGAGACACACTGTCACTCCTGGGCCCCGGTCCCCAGGACACTCTGCTGGGGCCTCAGGACAGACAGCTGACACACCACAGTGAAGAAGGAAAGTTCCTGCCCTCGACTGGAGGACAAACGAGCCATTTTTGCCATTGGATGCCTTGCTAAGACAAGTCTTAACATCGCAGGGTTAGACGGCCCATTTGGCTACATGACCCATCTTTAACACTGAAATAAGAACTGTTAGAAAAATAATTTGACCAAGGATAATGAGACATTTTTTTAAAATAAAAAGTTAAAAATATCTGAGTGTTCAAATCTAACCTTTTCATACTATCAGTTTTGGTTTCGATAAGATTATATCAAAGGCAGCACACAAAAAGCCATGCAACCACAAGGTGGCCTGGTGCGTGAGACCTGGCATCACAGCGCCTATTTAACCGCACAGCAGCAGTGGTTTCTTCCTTGTGGCCTGACGCGACACGGCTTTATCAGACAGCAGGCCGAGCAGAGTCCACATGTCCTCTCCTCCCCAGGGCCCCCTGGCCGGACCCGGGTCTTGGCAGAGGCCCCTTACTGATCACGTGATCAAGGAAACTGGTCACACCAGCCCTGCAGCCCCAGTGGGTCCCTGTCACCCCAAGGTTCTCTACTGGGGAGGGTGGAGATGCCCCAAGCTGAGACCTGAAAGTACGTCTTCCCCAGACTCTGCCCCCTCCTCTGAGAACTGTCAGCTCATGATGGGCCGGGAAGGTGGTACCCAGGGGCTTTCCTAAGGTTTCAGATCAGCATCCTGTCCATCACCCAGGCCCAAGGGGCAGATGCTGTTTCCCAGGGCTTGAGCAACCACCTGGCCAGCACTGATGTAAGCTGTGTTTCTGTTTTTCCAACTGCATTTTGAGCGTCTTCCACCCCGACTGCTGTACTTAACTAAAATTAGAACTTTATAAAAATCTGTAAGTGCAAGCTTCAACATCTGAAAAAAGGTAGCCACAAACAAATAAGCAGACAATCCTTAAAGGCTGATTCTTTGGCCTTCCGGCAGGAAGCCACACTTCAGCCACGGCGGCTGCGCTTCAGAAGGAAGGAGCCGGGACTCAGGATGGGGGTGCTGCTGAGGGCCGCCAGCCGCGGGGGTCAAGGATGGGGGTGCTGCTGAGGGCTGCCAGCCGCGGGGGTCAAGGCGCACAGCTGGCATGAGGACCTGGACGCGGGCAGGTGTGCGGTGCCTGGGAGGACCCCCTAGGCTGGCTTAGAGGTAGGAAACCAGGGAGGAGACCAGGCCAAGGCAGAGGGAGGGAGGAAACAGCCAGCCCTGAGGGCAGAGGCTCTCCTCTCCTGCCCCCCATGCCCTACTTGCCGGGTCACCCCGCCGAGTGCGTGGAGAGAAAGCACAGCATTGCTGATGCAGCTATGTCATCTACCTAGGACTGCTGAATACCCACACAATGTGGGAATCGTGCTTCGAAAACCAAGACTCTTAAGACTACAAATCATCAGAAAACCAGCCTCGCTCGCAGCTGCACACACAGGGGCTGGAGGCAACCTGAGCCCCAGATACCACCAGGCACAGCAGCAGTGCTGGGGCGCTGGCAGCGAGCTCCCAGCCGCACGGCCTCACGCCCACAGCCAGGACGGTGGAGAGTGGACGGCTCACGTGTAAACTCTGCCCGCAGCCCTGCCGACAGGGCCGGGGAGCAGAGCCGAGGCTCACCCAGAGCCCCGTGCGCACAACTCATGGGAATTTATAAAAACAATACAAAGGCCCCTGCCTTTTAAACGTTATAATTTATAGAACATTCTGTACAAAACAGTCTTTAAAAGAACTCTGACTATCTTAGAAGAAGTCCATAGCCGTTGGCCTTCTCTTTGGTGTGGCGGTCAGCGGCTTCTTGGGGCCCAGAGGGGTGCTGGCTGGCGAGCTGGTGGGGGTCTTCAGCACCCCATGGAGGGGCCTCTGCTCAGGGTTGAAGGCCACTCGGGAGGGGCCCGTGGGACTGACCAAGATGCTCTTGTCTGTCTTCTTGAACTCTGCCTCGGACAAAAGCCAGGCCACAGTTAACAGGGCACGACTCCTCTTGTCTGCCCACCGGCCCCACTGGTGCTGCCCCACCCCTCGCAGGCTCCCACAGGCCCTCAGCCCAGGAGGAGGGGCCGCCAGCGAGGCTCCTGCCCTCAGATGCCTCTCCTCCTCCATGGAAAATGCCCCGAGGCCACCTGGACGGGGCACTGGTGGGCCATAGGGTAGTTATGGAACACGGATGCTTGGTGAACCCCAAGTTTAAACAGTTTCAGGAGGAGCCTTTCCTTCGTGGCAGATTCATTCCTCCTGTTTTCTCTAGCTTTAAAAACCAGTTTCTCAGGTCCCTTCCAGATAGTCCCTCCCCCTCTGCGCACACACACCCTTACTTGTGGTCCCTAAACACAGCCAGGACCTAAACTCATTATGTACTCCTAAAAAGCTTGGTTTCCTCCTTTGAAGAAACAAAACTAATCACACCTGTACTAAAAGCAGTCAGACAATCCCCCCCCAACCCTCCCCGACCCCAGATGGGGTGCCTGGACCAAGGCAGCCATGGTGACAGAGAGACCCACAGACAGACCTAACCCTAACCCACGCTCACCTGCTGTCATGTTCCTGTTCAACCCAAAGGTCACCTTCTTGGAGCTGGACGGGGTTCTGTGTGGCTACAGGAAAAAATGGCAGGGCAAGGAGTAAAAAGACAGTGGCTAAGCCGTCCCCAGAACCCACGGTGTCTCCAGGCATGGCAGTGGCAGGCCAGCCCCACTCTGCAAGGACCGCCTATCCCGGGGTCCTGGGGAGAGGGAGCAGAGTGAGGACGGTTGACCTTGGTCCAGACCCCACAGTTCACCTCATGAGTGGAGCATGGGCGCCCTGTAAGAGACTAGCTTCTGTGGGCGACGGACATGCGTGTCCCAAAGTCCTGTGTCAAGGCCTCCGGAAGGGGACCCATTCTGCATTCTGAGGCACCCTGACAAGCTCCTTCTTAGAACACCATAGTTCTGTCCACCACTTTTGCTTTAACATCACCAACATTTTAGGACAGAAACTTGGCTTGCACAAGTCTTGAGTCACTGAACTAATATCCTCAAGACATCTTAAAAGAACACACAAATATTAACACAGACAGTAGTCACTTTGCTGGTTTAAGAGGGCGCTTGTTAATTTTTCTGGCTATACCATGGGGCATGCAGGATCTTAGTTCCCTCTCCAGGGATCAAACCTGTGCCCCATGCATTGAGAATGAGAGTCGTAACCACTGGGTCACCAGGGAAGTCTCCGAGTGAGTGCTATTTAAATGTTCACTTGTTGTGGGTGCCCTGGCAGGGCCAGCCGAGCACCCAAGCCCACCTTGACGGCTCCACCAGGACCCGTGTCTTCTGGAGGCAGACTGGACGAGCCCAGCAGCCTGGCCTGGCCTTGCTCACTCCGAGGAGCACTCAGCAGAGCCGGCCCTGCTTTCCTGACCTGAGAACAGCCCTGGCCCCCTCCCACCACTGGGGCCCCTCCTACCTCCTCCCCTCATGTCCTGGGCACACCTACAGACCCAGGCTCTACAGAGTTTCTGACTTTCCCCCTCAATGCCTATATGCGTGAATTCGAGGATGACCCCCATGTCCTGCTGATGTACAACAGCATCACCTACTGCACCTCAAGTTCCCTGGCCAAGCCCCTGGTCTGCCTCAGGCCAGCCTGACTCCCTGAACGGGGGCCTGCAGGCCATGGACAGCAGCAGAGGCTAGAGGTTGGCTGCAGACAGGTGGGGGTCTGGGGTGGGACTGTGTAGGGGGATAGCAGTGTGGGGCAAGTACCTGCAGGGTGGGGCCTGGTGAGGCAGCGGTGCTGCCCTTGGCCTTCCTGAAGAACAGGGGCTTCGGGGAGGACACAGCGTCGAACTGTACGAAGTCCTTCTCCGTCCTCAGCTTCTTCTTCAAAGGGCCATGCACCCCACCACTGCCCTGTGTGAGGGGGATGAGATGGGGTCACTCCTACTCATGCGTGTGGGAAGGGAGCAGACAAAACAGAGGACTGACCCACCCACAGGCTCACCCCAGGTCCCTCAACAGCTCGCTTCTGAAGCAGACGTTGCAGAAGCCCCTGCCTCCCTGCGCTGGCTCCGTGTCTGCAGCCAGGGGTCTCCTGTCTTCTCGGCCACAAGAACCCACTTTCACCCATCTACAAACCTGTGCCCATGTCAGAGGGTTTCTGGCTTTCAGAGACTGTGTGCTAAGTTGTAGCTCACTGTCTCATCCCACTGCCCACGGAGAGTCTGCAGAGGTCGGGTGTGAAGCTGTCAGGTTCCGGGGGCCTGGGACAGGCAGGCACAGAACCTTCCCTGGGACTTTACAGTGATACCCGCCCACAGCAGAGCCCGCTCCTGTTCCAGAGCCTCAGGGGTCAGCGAAACCCAAGGTGGCCCCTGTCACACAATGGTTTTGGCAAGTCTCTGGTGTTCCTGACTCAGAAGTTTGCCACCTTCCTCTGGAGGGAACCTGGAGCTGCAGACCTGGGCCAGAATGCTGCCCCTTGTGGAGGAAGACCTCCCCAGACCCTCCAACCATCTCCAAGAGGGGCTGCCAGGGAAAAAAGAAAACTTCTCAGATGTTCTCAGTTAAGGAAGATGAGCAGCAATGACCACTGGGTGATGGGCAGAGGCTGGAGAGCCCGGGGGACGTGACACAGGTGTTCCAGTGTCAGGGAAGGCCTAAGGTGGGAGTGGACTTCCTGGATCCCAGCTGAATGGGTTTCCTGCCCTCAGACCTCCCACTGACCCCTCGGAGGTCCTGCACTGTGAGGCCTGGCACAAGTTGTGCCCGCGTCCTTGCAGGCTCCCTAAAGAAGGCCCTGGGGTCAGAAGTGCTGCAAAAAGCAGGAGCCGTGGGCACGCATGCTAGGCAGGGCAGGAGCTGGCGCTGGGAGGCCCAGGGGATCATGCATCCAGCCGCGCAGGCCGTGAGGACTGCCTCTGCAAGGAGTGGAAGCAGCCCAGGGAGATGACGGCTGCCCTGCATGGGCGCAGCCACACGCATGCATGAGGAGGAGGGTGAGAGCTGCACACCCAGAGTCTGAGCCCTTCTATCTGCTCCAGAGCGCCAAGAGGAGCAAAGCTTCCAGTGAAGAAGAACAGGGCTAAGAGTCTGGGGCTTCTCCTGCCAGTAGAGCCCAGGACTGGCCAGGAGCTGGAGGAACATGAGCTCCGCATGTGATGGGGGCACCCTGCCTGTTCACTCCATGGAGGTGGAGTGCCCACTGGGCCACTGGGGCGATCCCCCAGCCTGATGCTGGCCCTGTCACACCTCTGATCACTGGGGGTGGGGGTGGGAGGGGAGGCACTGAACGCCTCCGAGACAGGTCACTATTTACTCCTTGGTAGGTGTTAGGAGCCATGACGGCTCCTGGTCCAGGGTTTGACTGCCCCCTGCCCTGGGGCCGAGGGGGCGGGGCCCTGACACTCCTGCCTGGGAGCCCCCCTCTGCCTTACCAGGGCCGGGATGAGCTTCATTCCTCTGGGCTCCACCGAGTTTGACATCTCCTTCATTTTCTTCCTCTTTTTCAAAATGGCAGCTTTCTGAGCGCACGAGTCATAAAGGTCAAGGCCGCTGGGCCCTCCACTCTTTTTCTTCAGTTTCCCACCCGGGGGCAGGGAGGTGGGGCAGTCCCTTCTGTCTGCTGGGTTGGCAGGGGGCCCTTCCCTCTGGGGTGGGGGCCAGGCCAGCACAGGCAGGCCACTGCCGTTGACCAGCAGGGCTCCCAGCTCCCGCCTCTTCTTCAGGACAGGGGCACCGCTGGCTGGGGCCGCCTGAGGGGCCACCCCCTCCAGAGATGATGCTGTTGACTCCAGGCCCTCCACCTGGATCCTTGGGCTCCTCTTCCTGGGCCGTTTCCTCTTGTTGTGCGAGGAGGGCAGCTCTGAGCTGCTCTGCTCCCGGGTGCCGGGCATGGCCAAAATTCCCAGCTCAGCCCCACTCTCCTCTGGGGCTCTTTTGGGACTGGCCTCTGGCTCCTGGCTCCCATTCTGTACTGGGCGCATGGCTTCCCCACTGGGCCCTGTGCATTCAGCCTGGAGTTGCTTCTTCTTCTTCTTCCTCCTCTTTTTCTTTGGAATGCCCCCTTTGCTCTCTTCCTTGGCAGGGGAAAACGTGGTTCCTAGAGACACAAGTCAGTCAACAAGTGCCCAGTGCCCAGGGGACCTGCCAGGGTTGGGGGTACCCACAGCATGTCACCAGTCCCCGCCAGGCCCTTCTCTGTGTCCTTGAACCCCACAAGCTTTCTCACTTCCCCATCTCTTCCCCTCCTCAACCATACCCGGAAAACTTCCTGAGGCCTATTTTGATGTAAATAGATATGAAATAGTATTCAGATTCCTACTTATTTTCAGGCCCATATCTGGTAATAAAACAAGTGCCCCGAAGGGCAACGTCCACCTAGGACGTCCACATCCCCACCCTCTTCCTGCATGGGGAGTCCGCTATGCTTCCACTTCAGCAAGGCTGGAGCACGGTCCCCAAACAGCACAACAGCTGGAGAGACACTCTCTATACATCTCGGCCCTTCAGAGTGATGGCTCTCACTCTGCAGTGGCCTGTGTGGATATGAAAGGTGCTCCCTGGGCCACACTGGCCTACTGCGTGCTGACCGAAAGCTCTGCAGCTCACCTTTCCCTCCTGCCATGTCTGTCTTCTCCAGAAGTTTATTCCCTTTCTTCCTATGTGTTCCTTGACTGCAGGTCTGGTCATCTTCGTCAGCAGTGGTATCCTCAGCAAAACTGAGGTGAGAGAGACTGCCTGCTGGACACCAAAGACAACGTCTGGTCAGCTTTCTGAGACAAGCATGGCCCTGCCCCCATGTGGGTAATTTCAACTCTGATTCCTGCTGAGTCCCTTACTGCTTCTCCACCCCCAACCTGAAAAGTTGCTGCTGCCGGAATTATAGACTATGCTCTGCAGGTTTCTTAGCTGAGGTGAGGTCAGGGACTGTAGACCCAGGGTGACAGCCTCTAGAGCTCACCCCACAGGGTTCGGATGTGACGCCTCCACATCTCGGCAAGGCCTGTGGGACCCCCATTTGAAGCACCCCAAATGCACAAGAGGCGGGGGCAGCAGACACACCCACCTGGCTCAAATGTAACCCAGCTTCCAAGGAGCAGTTCCCCTCCCCGACCCCGGGGGGACTGGAGGGAAGGGATGGAGGCCGACTGATCCCAATGAGAGAGACTCTGACATTGACCTTTTTTCTTCAGGAAGGCTCAAGCTGGAATCCGCCTGTTAATCCCCACCAGCCCCACCCCAAGAAGAAGAATGGCGCCCAGCTCCATGGTGCCCATGTTCACTGAGAACATCACCAATTACAATCTTCTGATTTTCCTCACCTTCAGAGAGATCTTGGAATCTGAAAAAGAAAACAACAAAGTTTCCTAAAGAAACTGCATCTTCCTGCCCCCCATAAACACATGCACTAACCTTTTACGATGTAAGATATGCTTTTCCTTAAAATCTTTATGGAGATATATAATCCACATACCAAACAATTCACCCATTTAAAGTGTACAATTCAATGCTCTATTATCAATATATATGTTTTTTCTTTTCCAATTTTCAACATATTTTTTATCAAAGTATAGATGATTTACAATGCTAATTTCTTTTGTATGGCACAGTGACTCAATTATACACATATAAGTTATTTTTCAAATTCTCCTCCATTATGGTGTATTGTAGGATATTGAACACAGTCCTCTGTGCTATAGGTTAGGACCTTGTCATTTTCCACTCACTATGTAAGAAACTAACGTGTAAGTGACACCTGGAGTCTGTGAAGTCACTTTCCTTCCTCTCCTGAAAGGGTGGTAGAGAAGGAAGGAGGTGAGGTAAAGGCCAGAAACCAAGGACAAAACTGCCCTCAAGTATCACACTCATGACATGAGGATCTAAGGCTTTGTCCTGGCACATCCCAATGAGACTGGAGGTGGAAAAGCTTCCACGTCTACTTACATTCCAGTCCCTCTTTGTTACTGAGCGGAGATGGCCAGCAATGTTTTGTTCTACATGACTGTGCTGAGTTAGAACAAGAGCAAGCGTGGAGGCGTGCGCCGGGCGGTGGCAGCGCCAGGGAGCAGAAAGGCTGAGTCTAGCCCCAGGTCTGGCAAATGCAACCCCAGGCGCTGGGTGGCCTCCTTGTACCCCGCTACCTCATCTGTCAAATGGGGCAATCTCAGAAGCTGCCTTGTGGGCTTGCCTGAGTGTGAAATAATCTGTGTAAGTGCCTGGGACAGGGCAGCTCACAGAGCCCAATGGGGCTCAGCTGTCACCTGTCGTCAGTTGCAACAAGCCGCAGGACTTTGTGGTCACACAGGTGACAGAACCACGCTTCCGGCACACTCCCGGGGAGGTGGGGAGGAGGTAGCTGAGCTGCTCTTTGACCCTTGCTGCTACGTCTTGACCTAAAGACCTCCTCCTCCATCTCTACCACATAGCTAGGGGGTGAGTGCAGCTGCCTGGAGAGAGGGGAAATGGAGAGGCAAGAGCCTCTCCAGAACCTTCCAGTGAACGTGTGTGTAAGGTGAAGTGCAGAAGCATTCGAGGTGAGTGGGTGAGAGCTCCTGCCCAGAGTGAAACAGAAGGGCAGGGCTTGAATGCGGAGGACTGCCGGGTGAAACCTTCCTCCCCAGTCACTTACTTCTTGATGAGCTCGGAGAGACGTTTCCTGTTGAAGGGAGGGACGTTTTTCCTGTTGGTCATTTCCAGGAGTCGGTCAGCAACCGCCTTGTAGTCAAACTAGGTGAGAAGAAACGCTACGTGTCTGTTGAAGTACAGCCCCACCTGACCAGGAATCATGGCAACTGGAGACACGCAGCCCAGAGCGCTCCCTGCAGGACGTCCACACAACGTGTCGAAGGCTTGCCCACCAGGCGCCTAATAGCCACTGCCTTCGAAAACTTTCTTCTACTTATTCTTGGGGGAAGCTATTCTTTGTTTTACTTCTTCTTCATGAAAATTTAGGGGGCTGTGTTGTTTTCCAAACTTAACCTAGATGTTCAATTCGTAATTGGTAACACAGTAAACTCCCTTTATTGAAAAAGTACCATCGGGCTGGCTTAATTGTATAGAAGACAACAAATGTCAGTTAAAGCCAAAACGAAGACTGACATCTTTCAAATGCCGTCGTATTTAAATCTGTCTCCAATAAGCTCATTATAAGAAAAGTGACACCAGTGACCCAGAGATTAAAACGAACCTTATGCATTAGTCCTGCGGTTTAATTATCTCTGATCCTAATTCCCCTTTAGTTAGGCAGCTCTCTACAAAGAGAGACAACTGCTACCGACCTGGAGAAGTGGCCCGGTGTCCTCCACACTTCCGCTGCCATCCTGTCCACCTTCCTGGCTGCCCTCCTCTTTTCCAGGGTGACATTTGCCTAGTGCTATCGAGAGACACATCCACAGACACAATTCAGATACATGGCCACGGCTGAGCCAGTGTCCAATTAGGTGTCTTTTGGTATTTTCAACCTCCAGACACTAAAAGACAAAAAAACAAACCTCATACATTTTGCCTTTTAATTACCTCACAGACAGAACTCCCCCCATGAACTGCAGTGGAGGTGGACAGCAAACTTGTGGGACAGGGGCTCGAGCGAGAGGGAGGAGTGGGCGGTCTGTCCCATTTCAGGAAAGCTGGGGCAGTGGTGAACTCCCCACAGCACGACGCTGACCCCCAGGGGCCACCTCAGGAAACACAATGACCTAATGCTAACAGGACTTTTAAAACTTTTTATTTTATATTGGATACAGCCAGTTGACAATGTTGTGACAGTTTCAGGTGGACAGCAAAGGGACTCAGCCATACATACACATATATTCATGCTTCCCCAAAGTCCCCTCCCATCCAGGCGTCCACATAACACTGAGCAGAGTTCCTGGTGTGTACAGTAAGTCCATCCTTCCTTCCTCCCGTTGCTCCTCCCTAAGTGTCCATCAGGAGAGGAACTGATAAAGAAGATGGCATATATACACACAGTGGAATATTACTGAGCCATTAAAAAAATGAAACAATACCAACTGTAGCAACATGGATGACTGAGAGATTGTCATACAGAGTGAAGTCAGTCAGACAGAGAAGGAGAAATATCACATAACATCCCTTCTATGTAGAATCTAAAAAGAAATGACACAAAGAAACCTACAAATCAGAAACAGACTCACAGACTTGGAAAATTCCTGACTGCCAGGGAGAAGAATAGGGGGGAAGGGATAGTTAGGAGTTTGGGATCAACATGTACACATTGCTATATTTAAAACGGATACGGCTTCCCTGGTGGTTCAGTGGTAAAGAATCTGCCTGCCGATGCAGGAGACACAGGTCTGATCCCTGGCCCGGGAAGATCCCACACACCGGGGAGCAACTAAGCCTGTGCACTGCAACTACTGATACTGAGCCTGCACTCTAAAGCCTGGAAGCTGCAACCAAGTCCACGTGCCACACCTGCTGAAGCCTGCACACCCTAGAGCCCATGCTCCGCACCAAGAGGCCACAGCAATGAGAAGCCCGTCACCGAAACTAGGGAGACGCCCCCAGCTGCCGCACCTAGAGAAAAGCCTGAGCAGCAACGAAGATCCAGCACAGCCAAAAAATAAATTATTAAAAAACAAAACAAAACGGATAAACAACAAGTACAGCTAACGTGATTATGGAGAAGCAGATGCACGTTGCTACTGAGATCTCACAAGCTCTCACAGGTGTCCTGTCTCTGGCACGCTCTCAGCTCCTGAGTGGTGTGGCCTCAGGCAAAAGACTGGGCAGGTCCCCCAAGCATTTGATGGAGAACCTGGGAGGACATCTTGGAAGGCGCTTAGGGAAAGGGGGTGCTCTGGTTCAGACAGAAACGTGGCGCCAGGAGAGGTCCAGAGACAACACAAAACGCGCTTGAGGCTGTTCAGCTAATGTCGCCCATGGTGAATTTAAAATGAGAATATCTTTTCTTTCTTAAAGATTTCTTTCCTTACTAAATAATAAAATAACATCATTGTAGAGGACTTAGAAAAACAGACAAAAGCACAAAGGAAAATAAGAGATCAGGCACAATTTTGCTATGCAGGCTAGCTCCTGCCACCTTACATACTCTTCCAGATACACACATACGTGTTTATATACGTCTATGTCTAAGCATAAAAACCAGGCACTTCTCACACAGGGTTCTTGTTATTGTTCAATCACTAAGCTGTGTCCAACTCTTGGCGACCCTCTGGACTGTAGCATGCCAGGCTTCCCTGTCCTTCACTATCTCCAGGAGTTTGCTCAAATTTATGTCCACTGAGTCGGTGATGGCACCCAACCATCTCATCCTCTGCTGCCCTCCGCTTCTCCTCATGCAATCATTCCCAGCATCAGGTGGTCTAAGTATTGGTGATTCAGCATCAGTCCTTCCAATGAATATTCAAGGTTGATTTCCTTTAGGATTGACTGGTTTGATCTCCTTGGCAGTACAAGGGATTTTTAAGAGTCTTCTCCAGCACAACTTGAAAGCAACAATTCTTCGGTGCTCAGCCTTCTTTATGGGTCTACTCTCACATCTGTATGTGAGTACTGAAAAAACCATAGCTTTGACTATATGGACTTCTGTAAGCCAAGTGATACCTCTGCTTTTTAAAAATATTGTCTAGGTTTTTATGTCTCGCTATAAAAAATCCTTCCCTGGCCGTTAATTTTTGAAAGCTTTCCTTTTAAACGACTCCAGGACATTTCAAAGGCATGGGTATATCTTGAACTAGCCCTTCACCTATCGCCAAGGCACTGAGATACTATCAAGCACAGGAAATTCTGACGAGGCTGCAATTTAAATGCCCCATGTGAGTCCCATGGACATTTAACAGTGCTGAGAGCAAGGTGAGTCCATGGTGGGTGTTTACACATCCTAAGGTAAAGAATCCTGGAAGAAGGCGGAGACAGAGAGGAGAGCTACAGACACAAGACTGCATTCCCAACACATCTGTAAACTGGGTCTCTGACAAGGGACCCTGACAAGCATGAAGCCAGATTAAGATTTTTTTTTTAAAGCTGCAACGTCAAAAAACACATAGAACCCAAAACAACAGCAATGGAAATGATAAAACCCTGGAAGAAAGCCTCGTGACCTGGGAGACGCAGAAAAGTGTGTATGTGTATGTGTTTGCCCAGGGTGACCAGGCTCTGGACCGTGCAGGCGTCTTAACACAGCCGTGCTTCCCTCCACGGGTGGTGTCAAGGCAGAGGCCCCTCTGATCGACTCCAGGTGGTAGTCAGTGAGCTGCCAACAAATGCACTGAAAACTGCTCCTGTGACGTGAGTTTTACCTAGGAAAGACCCTTCAAGTAAATTTCTCACCTGCTTTCTTTTTCCTGGCTACTTTTCTCCAGGCCATCTCGTTTGCAGACGCCTCTTCCTCTGAGAGGCCGCCGCCACCCACTTGTGCTTTCTGCTCCTTGGCTGTCTCTTCAGGTGCAAAAGGAGACTGATCTACAATGGCTTCAAAAACACCCCTAGCTATAGTCTGTACCAAAGTCTGGCTGAGGGCGGAAGCACAGCAGAGAGAGCGTGTTAGCGGATGGCCAGGACTCTGTTTCCTCAAGGAGCGCAGGGGGCGAGACGCAGAGCGCCCCACTGCTCGCCCAGTCCAGCCCACCAGGGACCCCTGGGCCAGCGCTGCATTTCTAGCCACACCCTGTGCTGACGCACTGCAGCCACGAGGGGCCATCAATGCTAAGCGCTGTGTGATGGAGTGGTGGGACCTGGGACAGAAGGAACGCAGGTGCAGGAGGGGCGCAGGGCGGCAGAGATTGGTGGAGCCCCTGGGGAACACAGCTGGGAGAGCCCAGCCAGGACTCAGAGCTGACAGGAGTTAGAACTTGGTGCTCCTGAGTGCTGGCTGACCTGTGCGTCATATTTCACCTACAATTTCACCACCAGCCCCCATAAAGAAGTACCAACTGAAGTGGTAAAAGAAACACATGAATCACTTACTCCCTAGTCTTGGCAGCAATCTTGCAGAATGGATCAATAAACTTGAGATTTTGATCTGCCAAAAGCTGTAACAAAGGGAAAAAAAAAAAACCGAGGGGGAAAAAAAAAGAGTCTTTCAGATGTGCCCTTGAAAAAGGAACCACTGGTGTTTTTCAGACAGGTTGAATCAGACCCACACATCTCTCACAATGCCCAAAACGCACTCTGCTAAAAGTCATGGCCACCATCCAAGCATCTTAGCACAGTGGCCAGAGAGGACTGCCCACCCCAACTGCCGGCACTGTTCCGTCCTACATTCCCGACAGACTCCCTCCTCCACGGAGACAGGACACTCCCAGACACCAAGGCAAAGGAATTAGAAAACAACAACATACACTTTCTTTTAATTATGAAACAAAGAAAAAACAAACACATGTTCACTGCAGACACTTGTGAAAAAAAGAAAAGGAAATCACTACTCCTCATCCCCAACTCAGATAATCACTGGCTTGCTAAAAACTGTGTTTCTTTTCTAGACCTGTGTCTTCAACAAGCCATACCATTTGTGTAGCTTTGTCTACCTCTTTTTTCCCCTACTTTTTTTTTGGCCATGCCACATGGCATGCGGGATCTCAGTCCCCTGACTAGGGAGTAATCCCATGTTCCCTGAGGTGGAGGCAAGGAGTCCTAACCACTGGACAGTCAGTCAGGGAAGTTCCTCCATACTGCTATCTATCCATCCATCTCACACAATGCAGCTTTTGGGAATTTAGTTCCCCAACCAGGAAGTGAACTAGTGCCTGCTGCAGTGGAACTTCTAACCACTGGACTGCCAAGAAGTCCCCTGACTTTTAAAAACTCAACCTCATGAATATCTCCTCGTGTTACAGAATTCTTCAGTGGACTATCTAAGTTGTTTTTGATTCTGGGTATCAGACTTCCAGGTACCCTGTTAGCGCACAAATCTTTGTCCACATGACCTACTGCCTGCTTAGGACACATTTCTAGATGAGGAATAACTATGTCAAAGGACAGGCTGACCCATTCATGCTGCTGCCGCCGATTTACCCCTGGGCTCTGCCAACAGCATTTTACCTCCAGCCCACGGAGCACTCAGAGCAGGGCCCAGGCCCTGCCGGTTCAGGGGCACCTTGGCCCCGTGCACTGTGGCAGGGTGCCTGCCCTTCTTACCTCCTTCCCGCCCACTTTGGACAGCTCGTCCAGGTAAATGTCGATGAAGAGAAATTTCACTCCATTTGGAGACCGACTCTCAGGATGCAGGACCTCCTTCATCAGGACGTCGAGGAAAAGCTTGATGCGGCTAAAGGAAAAACACGCACAGCTCTACAACCCCTGCTGCCAACATCCTCTCCATCCCCAGAGAGAATGTGACATTCTTGTGCCCAACTGCTAAACAAGCAATGCACGATGGAGAAAGTTCAACAATCACTGAAATGAGTATAAAGTGTTGTTGTGTATGCTCAGCTCTGCGGGATTTGAAGTTCTTCAGGCATGAGGACGCTGGGCTCTTGGTACTCAGAGTGGAAGGCATGGATCAGGTGACTCAGACTTGTTAACTGAAACACTTAGAAAACCACGCCACTGCCTTAAAAGTTTTAGCCCCCAAATGCTAACCCAGAGGGTTCACCAACCTTTCTTCCCAGCCGTTTCGCTTCAGAACTTCGAAGGACTGCCTCAGGACCAGACGAATCAGCTAGAGACAGATAACTTTTGTTATAAAAAGGAAAGTGACAAACACCCATCAGCTTAGCAGAACGACAGCTACAGCCTGGATCCTCAAAGTGGAAAGTTCCTACACTAACAGATTAGCTTCTAGATCAAACACTGTTAACTAAGGAGCCCCAGACTCTGACAGCTGGAAGAGAGAAAACGGATGTCTCTGAACACGTCCTCTGGTGCCCCCTGCTGGTCACCTTATGACGCACACAGCTGCCTCCCCGACCCCGAGCTGCCCGTCAGGGGCTGTGGCCCCACCCTCACCATGTGGTATTTGTCCAGACGGAGCCTTTCGATGCCTGGCCACTCGCGATTCACAGTCTGCCAGAAGGTCTGGATGAACAAGTGCTCTGCAGGGAACAAGAGGCTCTGAGCGCTCCATTCGCAGGGTGCCGTGTCACCACAGAACAAGAAAGGTCACGAAGGGCAACAGACTAGGATTTCTCAAGGGTTCTTGGGCAGCTAGAAAATCTCGTTGGTAACTAAGAATGCTCGATAATTTTTTATATTTAAATAAAAGCTTATTTTGACAAGAAGTGGTAATATCTTAATGTTTGACTAGAAAGCTCTCCGGAGCATGTTTCATTATCCATTGTAAAGCCATGATTCTGTTAAAAATCAAAAAACGTCCTGAGCCACAGATACTGGTCCTTCTTGCCCAAATACACTGAACAATCAGCCCTAAGCCATCCATCTGATGGCACCTGGGGGACCCATGCAGAGAGTTAGCTTTCTGTTTTCATGTTCAGCGTCAGCTGAGTGAACTTTAATAAAACACTGTTTTTCTCTTCTGAGCCATGAAACCAGCACTTTTAATCCCAAAATGGTTTGTTTTTTGCTTTACTTCCTTTTGCACAATTTTCTCTTGATATATGAAAAGCTACAGTATATTCCATGTACAGAATTTTGATCCTTACGAGTCAGCTGGGAGCCTGCTAAAATCCAGAGAATCACTGAGAGTTAACAAGGCCATTGGATGGTTCTGTTCTGAGGGCTGGGCAAAAGCAGTGAATTCTGCCTTCTCTGCTTCTGTAAGTAATCAAAGCTGAATGTCTCAGAAATATTAATAATTAATTTCTCCCTTTGTTTATTCGTTTTGGTCAAGAGGGGTTACTTTACAGTTAGTTACCAGTGATGACCTGAAATGGCTCTAGTCCCAAGGAGGACAACCAGCATCCAGAGGTAACCATGGCACCACACAGTCACACACAGCTTCTGAGAGCATTAAAGTAACTCAGAATGTGGAAACTCTGGAAGACTGTTATTTTTTTGACTCTTTTGAAACCTCTGAGACGCCGAATGTGATGCCCTTTGTTCACCCTCTCACTGTGTATCTAGGCCTGACACAGGTTCCCCATGGGACGGTCTGTCACCTGACATTCACACTCCCAGTGCCCAGGCTCATGTGACGCTAGCCCCCCGGAAAATGGAAACTTTGAAGGAAGGAGAAGAAACAACATTGAGTAGCTTTCTTAGGCAAGTTACCAAATCTGATGAGCAGGTTTTGAAAGTCACGAAAATATCAGGACTTACGAGCCTCTGAGTTGTTAACAACATGGATGAGTTGGGAAATAGTGTTCGCTAGCTCCTCCTGCAAAGTGGGGTTGGGGAAAAACAGCGGGGTTATTACGTGGAACCATGAGAGGACAGCATCACGGCCTGTGGGAGGGGGTCAGCCCCTCCATTCTCACTGTCACCTCCACTAAGAAGGGTGCATCTGAACACCTGGATTGCATCACACGTGAAATGCTGTTTCAACGGACTATTGTGCCAACTCAACATGCCTTCAGAACTAGGCTGTGTGCTCACACATGCTATGCCTAGGGTGAGTTCAACTGACGCACACAAGAAACATCAGCTCTCAACTCCTGGCTTTCAACATATAACTTGGGTTGAGATTCCATCCGAATTCCCCCAAATAATGGAAACGCAGATGCCAACTGCGACGAGGGGGCGTCGCTGGCAGTGAGATACCGGGACTGTCACTCCATGTGGCTCCAGTTGGCTTGCTGGCCGACAGGCTGCAGCGGCAAGGCAGCAGAAAGCAAAAGAGCCATCCTACTGAGGTGCACAAGCTTGTCTGGGGGAGAACTCAGGCTCTGGGTCTATGAAGAAACCTGCCTCCGGGAGTGTCCACAGAAGAAGAATAATCCTCACCGCTATCATGGGGCCTTCACCTAGACTCAAGTCTTTCTCAGCCATGTTAAACGAACCCCGGACTTGAAAGTGATGTTCCCATTCATCTGTTTCCTTCCTCCACTAAAGCTGTTGGTTGTCACTTTGAATGTAACTTAAAAATATTTTGCTCTGCTGTCCTACTCAAAACATGTTCAGTGGAGTAAAGGCAGGAAATCAAAGTGAGTCACTACAGGGCTCAGGGGAAGCGGAATAGCTGCAGGTAAAAGCCAGACAAGTAAAAACCCACCCTGGCATTTTGTACATCAGGGGGCTTCAAACAGCACCCCCAAAGCTGACCCTCTCCTGCTACAAAGACAGGCCTGTTTCACACACCAGAAAAGAGCTCTTCAAGAGCTTAAACCACTTTCTCTGATAGTTCTGGCGGCAGGGCTTGGTGTGCTCGGCAGACAGGGGTTCAGGTGAGTGCACACACCTGGGCAGGTCTCCACTGCCATTGTGATGAGACCATCAGCTCCAGGATCACTGCTCATTCTACAAAGACTCTGCCCCACTTAACTGTGGCAGAGCTGGGCCCAGAGCCGGGTAGCTCTTAGACTAGCGTTTTGCTATTTTTGACCACAAATAATAAAGGAGGAAACAGAAACTTTATAATGTAAAACCTACCATGGAACCTATGAAACTGTGACAGAGAAATAACAAATCTAATTTATGTGTCTTTGTTTGTCTTTGAAAAGATTTCACTTCAATGCCTGCACCCCTTTCTCTATGGACAAGTGGTGGGAAAGTGAACCTTTGAAGCAATGGTTTTCCATCTGTTTCCGTACATCAGGGATGGATACAGCATAAAACGGGCGGGTCTCTCATTCACCGGTGCCCCGCGTCCAGCAACATGACACAGGGAACTGTAGGTTACCTGCAGAAGTGGTTCATTCTGCACCCACATGCAATAGAACAGCCCTTTCCAGATTTTTAGAAGTTCTTCTTGGCTGAAACCTCCTAAAAGGCAAAAGACCAGAAAAGTCTTATTTCAGAACCTACACGTTTCCTCCTTAAGTTTAGAGCTGCCACGGAAGCAGTGAGAGTAATACTGAATACATTTCCACTTTTACTTGTAAATGTCTTTTTTATTTGAAGCATACATTTTCTTGCTGTTACAAAACAAAGACATAAATGCTTTAGTTTTGTCAGCTATGGGGCAGGGCGGTGGCGGTCGAGTGTTCTCACGATCTGAGTAGCATAGGAAAGCAAATGTCATCCACACACAGAATTAACTAATTTAGTTCACGAGTCATTTAGGAGTTCCCTCAAGTGGTCCTCTGCCTGAAATTAGCACCTCCCCCCCCCCCAGTCCCCACCCACCGGCAACACCACCATTGTCACTGGTCTAGCCAAGTTAGACCGAAAATCCTGCAGATGGTCTGCCCAAGTCCTTACAACAGGCCCAGGGGAACAGGCCAAGCTTTGGGATATTTCAGCAAAGATGACTTTTTTGGGCTCTTGGCTGGGCTGGACCTTGACCCCTTCTTCCCCGCTTACGGTTTTCACCTACCAGGTACGTGCAGTTTTAAGTGGCATCATCCAGGTCAGCCTTGTTCTCATTATTCCAGCCTGCCTTTCCGTCTGAACCCCCTACAGCCAAGCCACAAGTTGTACACAGACTCTTGCCTCCTGGGTCGACCCTGCTGCTGCTGCCTAGTCACTTCAGTCGTGTCCGACTCTGTGCGACCCCACAGATGGCAGCCCACCAGGCTCCCCCGTCCCTGGGATTCTCCAAGCAAGAACACTGGAGTGGGTCGACCCTAGGCATCACCGAATGACTGCGGAGTAACCTAAGGACTCACAAGATCAGGTAAGTGCACATTCCTGAAGTCTCCAAGCATGCGGAGGACAGACAGAACCCTCAAGCCTGATGCCCGTTACAGTGGTCTTTATAATCCTTCACTAGAAGGGCCTGGGAAGAACCTTGTGGTGCAGCAAAGGACAGATGCTGTGAATATAAATAAGTACGTATTTAGAATCAACGTGATCTCAGGACTCTACAGGATTAGTTCTGAGTGATAAAGAGGTCCCTTCTTGACAGAATGAGTTTTACTTATTTTATTCGGAGGAAGCTGAAGAGCTGTATAAGGTACTGATCTCCAGGTTACTAAAGACCTTTCCCATGCCAACAATTCATCACAGTGCATTTTGATTCTTTGCGATAGGCTCTCATTTGCCAGAAACTATAGTGAAATTGGCTTATTAAAGTGCCTTTCCTTTAGGGGTCAAGCAAACTGGTTTTCCTTAACCTGCCTGTTACAAATAAGACATACCTCTTCCCACTGAGGACACAACTACATGTGAGTGGTGGATTCCACCAGAGCACACCGACTTAGTCACGACTGCAGTACCTCTGGCGTGGTCTCCTGTGTTTACATCCAACCATATTCAAACTAATGAATCATGGATCTATCTGGGCAGGGTCATCAGTTCAGTTCAGTCGCTCAGTTGTGTCCGACTCTTTGCAACCCCACGAATCGCAGCACGCCAGGCCTCCCTGTCCATCACCATCTCCCGGAGCTCACTCAGACTCATGTCCATCGAGTCCGTGATGCCATCCAGCCATCTCATCCTCGGTCGTCCCCTTCTCCTGCCCCCAATCCCTCCCAGCATCAGAGTCTTTTCCAATGAGTCAACTCTTTGCATGAGGTGGCCAAAGTACTGGAGTTTCAGCTTTAGCATCATTCCTTCCAAAGAAATCCCAGGGCTGATCTCCTTCAGAATGGACTGGTTGGATCTCCTTGCAGTCCAAGGGATTCTCAAGAGTCTTCTCCACCACCACAGTTCAAACGCATCAATTCTTCAGCGCTCAGCCTTCTTCACAGTCCAACTCTCACATCCATACGTAACCACTGGGAAAACCATAACCTTGACTAGATGGACCTTAGTCAGCAAAGTAATGTCTCTGCTTTTGAATATGCTATCTGGGTTGCTCATAACTTTTCTTCCAAGGAGTAAGCGTCTTTTAATTTCATGGCTGCAGTCACCATCTGAAGTGATTTTGGAGTCCAAAAAATAATGTCTGACACTGTTTCTACTGTTTCCCCATCTATTTCCTATGAAGTGATGGGTCCAGATGCCATGATCTTTGCTTTCTGAACGTTCAGATTTAAGCCAACTTTTTCACTCTCCTCTTTTACTTTCATCAAGAGGCTTTTTAGCTCCTCCTCACTTTCTGCCATAAGGGTGGTGTCATCTGCATATCTGAGGTTATTGATATTTCTCCCGGCAATCTTGATTCCAGCTTGTGTTTCTTCCAGTCCAGCGTTTCTCATGATGTACTCTGCATAGAAGTTAAATAAGCAGGGTGATGATATACAGCCTTGACGTACTCCTTTTCCTATTTGGAACCAGTCTGTTGTTCCATGTCCAGTTCTAACTGTTGCTTCCTGACCTGAATACAGATTTCTCAAGAGGCAGGTCAGGTGGTCTGGTATTCCCATCTCTTTCAGAATTTTCCATAGTTGATTGTGATCCACACAGTCAAAGGCTTTGGCATAGTTAATAAAGCAGAAATAGATGTTTTTCTGGAACTCTCTTGCTTTTTCCATGATCCAGCAGACGTTGGCAATTTGCTCTCTGGTTCCTCTGCCTTTTCTAAAACCAGCTTGAACATCAGGGAGTTTACGGTTCATGTATTGCTGAAGCCTGGCTTGGAGAATTTTGAGCATTACTTTACTAGCATGTGAGATGAGTGCAATTGTGCAGTAGTTTGAGCATTGCCTTTCTTTGGGATTGGAATGAAAACTGACCTTTTCCAGTGCTGCGGCCACTGCTGAGTTTTCCAAATTTGCTGGCATATTGAGTGCAGCACTTTCACAGCATCATCTTTCAGGATTTGAAACAGCTCAACTGGAATTCCATCACCTCCACTAGCTTTGTTCGTAGTGATGCTTTCTAAGGCCCACTTGACTTCACATTCCAGGATGTCTGGCTCTAGATGAGTGATCACATCATCATGACTATCTGGGTCGTGAAGATCTTTTTTTGTACAGTTCTTCCAGGTATTCTTGCCACCTCTTCTTAATATCTTCTGCTTCTGTTAGGTCCAGACCATTTCTGTCCTTTATCGAGCCCATCTTTGCATGAAATGTTCCCTTGGCATCTCTAATTTTCTTGAAGAGATCTCTAGTCTTTCCCATTCTATTCTTTTCCTCTATTTCTTTGCACTGATTGCTGAAGAAGGCTTTCTTATCTCTTCTTGCTATTCTTTGGAACTCTGCATTCAGATGCTTATATCTTTCCTTTTCTCCTTTGCTTTTCGCCTCTCTTCTTTTCATAACTATTTGTAAGCCCTCCCCAGACAGCCATTTTGCTTTTTTGCATTTCTTTTCCATGGGGATGGTCTTGATCCCTGTCTCCTGTACAATGTCATGAACCTCATTCCATAGTTCATCAGGTACTCTGTCTATCAGATCTAGACCCTTAAATCTATTTCTCATTTCCACTGTATAATCATAAGGGATTTGATTTAGGTCATACCTGAATGGTCTAGCGGTTTTCCCTACTTTCTTCAATTTAAGTCTGAATTTGGCAATAAGGAGTTCATGATCTGAGCCACAGTCAGCTCCCAGTCTTGTTTTTGCTGACTGTATAGAGCTTCTCCATCTTTGGCTGCAAAGACTATAATCAATCTGATTTCAGTGTTGACCATCTGGTGATGTCCACATATGTGTAGAGTCTTCTCTTGTGTTGTTGAAGAGGGTGTTTGCTATGACCAGTGCATTTTCTTGGCAAAACTCTATTAGTCTTTGCCCTGCTTCATTCTGCATCCCAAGGCCAAATTTGCCTGTTACTCCAGGTGTTTCTTGACTTCCTACTTTTGCATTCCATCCCCCTATAATGAAAAGGACATCTTTTTTGGGTTGACCATGATGGCTACTCCATTTCTTCTGAGGGATCCCTGCCCGCAGTAGTAGGTGTAATGGTCATCTGAGTTAAATTCACCCATTCCAGCGGCTGTGCTTTGCTGGAGCAGCCGTGAAGAGATACCCCACGCCAAGGTAAGAGAAAACCAAGTAAGATGGTAAGTGTTGCAACAGGGCATCAGAGGGCAGACACACTGAAGCCATACTCACAGAAAACTAGTCAATCTTATCACACTAGGACCACAGCCTTGTCTAACTCAATGAAACCAAGCCATGCCTACGGGGCAACCCAAGATGGGCGGGTCATGGTGGAGAGGTCTGACAGAATGTGGTCCACTGGAGAAGGGAATGGCAAGCCACTTCAGTATTCTTGCCTTGAGAACCCCATGAACAGTATGAAAAGGCAAAATGACAGGATACCAAAAGTGGGCAGGGTCATCAATGGCATTGAAACAGCAGATGAAAGGCTAGTGACGGGTTTCACAGTGCATGTGTCAGACCAACACCACCAAGCCTATTGGATGCCCCACATGATGCAGCTGGAAGAACACAGAACTGCTTGGTAAGTATTCTCACAAAAACAAAAAACTGAACCTTCACTGCTTCAAATGTTAACTTTTAATACCAGTTTGCAGGAACTATAGAAGACAGAAAAACAAATTAAATGAGACCATGGGATGCAATCAGCAAAACCCCAAATGGGGGTGGGGTCTCGATAGGACAAATGACCCAGTTCTTCCAACAAATAAGCTCAAGGAAAAGAAAAGCCGGGTAAGAACTGTTAGAATTGAAGAGTCCCTGTAGACGTGACAACCAAATGCTATGGGTGGGTTTCATGTGGATTCTGATTTGTCATTAAGAGTGTATGAAATGATGGGAATGTACAAGATTGATATTTCATATTAAGCAAACATTTCTTAAAGGTGTGACAATGTGGTTACATTAGCATGGTCCGTATCTCAGAGGTACACACTTAGGTATCAGGAGGTGCAATGAGACACCAGGGGTTTGCTTCCCAAGAATCTCGTGGGAAGGAGGAAATGGGCCGATCAGATGACCTGGCCAGGTAATTAATAAATACTGAAGCAAAGTACTTGTATTTGAAATACGTTTGAAATATTTCTTAAAGAAAAGGGAAAAAAAGAACTGCATGAGAGTATCAAAATGAAAATGTTATCATGGGCTGTCCCCCCCCCCCTTTTTTTTTACTGTTTAGAAAAACTCATCATAATGAAACTTGAAAGGCACGAACACTGATAAAATAGGACTTAAACAACACCAGTTCCTGCACGAAGCTTGGGACTGGGCATCCTTGTTTCCGCTCGGCAGCTTCACTGTCTGCCCCCCTCCAGAGCTGCCCCCTTTCAAGGCAGGGCCTGGGAGGAGGGCAGGAGTCCCAGGGGCAGGGTGCTGGTGTGAGAATGGACAGAAGATCCCCTCTCGTGGTTCTCAGGAAGCACTCTCTTTACTCCCAGGAGACCTGAAGAGAAGACGAAGTTTGGAGCTGGCCACATGCCCGGGAGCCTGTCTAGAATGGGAGAACCTGGGGGCACAGAGCCGCCTGGAGAGGAGCAGGGCTCTGGCGACACCAGCGGAGCCCCAGCACGAAGCTGAGATTTGGTTTCTTCCCTGAAAACTAGTGGGGCCTGGACATCCTGTCAGGTTTCTACTGAAAAAGAATCCTAAGCAGTAAGAACACGTTTCTACTGCAAGAAAAATCAGACACTCTATCAAAGCATACACTGCTGTTGCGGCTAAGTCGCTTCAGTCGTGTCCGACTCTGTGCGACCCCAGAGACAGCAGCTCACCAGGCTCCCCTGTCCCCAGGATTCTCCAGGCAAGAACACTGGAGTGGGTTGCCATTTCCTTCTCCAATGCATGAAAGTGAAAAGTGAAAGTGACGTTGCTCAGTCGTGTCCGACTCCCAGCAACTCCATGGACTGCAGCCTACCAGGCTCCTCCGTCCATGGGATTTTCCAGGCAAGAGTACTGGAGTGGGGTGCCATTGCCTTCTCTGAAGCATACACTAGAGAGTCCTTATTCACTGCCTCCTGAAGCCAGTCCCTTCCTAGAGGGCCCTGCTCCTGGTCTGGTGGCATCTTTCTTGTGCACGGTTTTGCAACAATCATGTGTGACGCAGAAACATACTGCTGCGTGTGCGCAAGGCTCAGAAGCCTTTTCACTTAAAAAGGGCACAATGTGGGTTCCTCTCCGGGTGCTTTTTCCAGGAGAGCAGCGGTTCACGGGCAGCTAGCACCTCCGGGTAACCCACCTGTGCTGGCGAGGATGCGCTGGAGACCTTAGCGAGGGAAAACAAGAGATATCCACAGAACAACCCGGGAGAGCAGATCGTGGAGTGCGGGTAGGAAAGCGAGCTGGGAGTGAAAACAGGTTCTGACTTCCATCCTATGTGAAGTGACCAAGGACAGGGAGGCCCCATGCTGCTCCTTACCGGTTGGGCCCTCCTGGAAAGACCTGTTACACACGTGAGGCTCACACTTGGGGTCAAGACTGAGTGCACAAGTGGGAGGCATGTGGCAGTCACACATTGCTGTCCCACATCCTCCACCACAGCCTAGTAGGCACAGCTCCCTTTAAAAACACCTGTTCCCAGTACAGGTATAGAAGTCCTTCGTCTTCGCTCAGGAACTTAACTGGGAAAAATAAGGCACCAATCTTTGAAGTACTTAAAGCCAAACAGAATGCTTGCCATCTGATGTGTCTTAGTGCTCTGCAGGTGAAGGACAACGTACCCTCGTCACGTCACCCACACACAAACTGTCACAAGGTGGATTTTAAAAGCAGACTCATCCCACAGCTGCTTCTGGATTGGTCTCTTCTGGGGGTTGAGCTTCTTAAACTTAATGCAACTATGTTTCTAACAACAATACAGGTTTCAGTTCAGTTCAGTTCAGTCCCTCAGTCCTGTCTGACTCTTTTACTTCAAAATGAATGAGATACACATCAAAGTGAGACTTGGACACAGAAAATCCAACAGCTCCTCTCATGGGGAGATCAGCCCAGGAGCCTGCTGAGCCCCTAACACTCGACCCACATCTGTGCGGGAACAGCCTCAGCTCCAGTCAATAACGCTGGACCCCACATCCGTGTAGAAATAACCTCAGCTCCAGTCATTCTATTAAGCTCTGGGCCGAGAGACCCCAACCCTGCCCAGTGTGAAGATGTACTCATTCCCTCATCACTGCCACTGACTCTAAGACACCAGGAACCACAAGATGCACTGTTTTTTTACATGCCACCAAAAGAGAAAGCAGAAATGCAACCAAACTGTCACATGTTGATTTTAAAACGTATTCCACTCTTAGAGGTTAAATGCTGAGTGAAAGTGAAAGTCGCTCTGTCGAGTCCGACTGTTTGTGACCCCGTGGACTATATAGTCCATGGAATTCTCCAGGCCAGAATACTGGAGTGGGTAGCCTTTCCTTTCTCCAAGGGATCGTCCCAACCCAGGGATCGAACCCAAGTTTCCTGCATTGCAGGTGGATTCTTCACCAGCTGAGCCACAGGGAAGCGCTAAAGGCTGAGAGTTGCAGATAAAAAGAGGCAGAGATATTTATTCTGTTCACAGCTGCATTCCCAGCACCAAAAGCCGTGACCCAAACAGCAACAGCACACCTACAGTGGGCACCCAATGGGTGTGCGAACACACGAGTGAGTGAACAGGGACAAGTGAGCTCTTGTGAGCAAAACTGCGGTTATTCCACGGCTGTGAATGATCAACACTTAAAGCGGGTACAGCAACACTTAGTTGCTTTAAGCTCTACAAAGATTTTCAATTTGTTTTCAAACTAAGTTGCTAATGGACAGCAGAGTGACACCTCAGACTCTCTTTTCTATGCCTGAGACAAGACACAACTGACCGGATTAGTGAGGTTCCACCATCAGGCCAAGTTATTTCCGAAAGTGTGTTTCTATTCCAACAGGCACAGCTGTGGCAGAGACTATGTCCATTCTGTCCCGTCACCCGTCTAGATGTGCACTTTACTGTCATTTTTCTGAAGGCCTGCTACACTCCCTGCATTGTGAGGAGCATAGGACAAGTAACTTAGACCACACCCGGGGCACACCCGGGGCACTGCATGCCCCTGGGCATCCTGCCCTGGGACCACCCTGACGTTTCAGACCCTGAGCCTGTTCACCAAAGGGGTTTGAACACCAGGCTCTGTCTGGTCGCCTCAACCCGTAGGCGCTGCATCTGGTCCTTCTGTTCTGTACTCAGGCTGGCCCTCGTGTGTCTGGATGCACGCCCACTTCCAGCTAGGAAAACAGATGGAAGTTTACAGTGTTTTCGGGAGACGGTGACACACCGACTGATAATTAAGAAGCAGGGCAGCTAAGTGCCACAACAGAGACACATAGGGTATCCCGGGATCCTTGCGGGGCAGGTGAGACAGAAGGCATTCTGGAGCAAGTGATGCTGAACTGAGTACTGGGAGTTGGAGAAGTGCGGGGATCTTTTCAGAGAATGGGAGACGTGAAGGCAGAGGTGAGAATCGGTGTACTGAACACCAGGAACCAGTGTGGAGCAGTCACATGGGGAAGAGGGGATGAGGTGTGGAGAGAAAGGCAGAACAGACTGTGGTCCACAGACCTGGGACTCTGACCTGTCCAGCTGTTTTAAGATGATGAGCCAGGCTGGTTCCAGAGCAGGGGGTTCACTGGGGGCAACTGGAGTTTAGATGAGCGAGGAAGCAAGCAACTACAGAAGTCTAGATGAGACAGCGGGTGGGCGGGGGCGGGGGGGTGCTCCAGGCAGGGGAGAGTAGTTCAGGAAATGAGACAGCTGAGACCAGAGGACACTGGATGCAGGGTGGGGGAGAGGATGCCAGCTAGAGTCTGGGTGGGGAGGGGAACTAGCATCCAAAATGAAAGAGCAGGGGCAGCACAAGAGGTTTGGTGGTTGGGGGGCGGGAAGAAAAATGAATCACTTTTGGACATTCTGGTCTGAGGACACACAGGTAGACACTGCCAGGTGAGTAGGGCATATCTGAGCTGAAAGCAGCAAAGATCTGGGTTAGAAGACCAGGCTTAGAAATCTCCAGCATATATGGGATGAGTAAATTAAATCTGCTGGGGAGACCCTGAACAGAGTCAAAGTCTTTCTAACAGACTTCCCATGAAGCGATACTTTGTTTCCCCTGGGTAGTCTCTTGTGGTTTCTCCTTAAAATAAAACATTAACTAAGGAGGTCAGCACAAGGAGAGATAACATCAATTCTTTGAAAAAGGCTCTATGTACCAGAACTAACAATAAAAAAAATCAGACTTATCTTGTATGCTCAGCCGCTCAGTCACGTCTGAGACTTTTGGGATTCCATGGGCTGTAGCCCGCCAGGCTCCTCTGTCCATGGGATTCTCCAGGCATGAATACTTGAGTGAGTTGCAATGCCTTTCTCCAGGAGGGTCTTCCTGACCCAGGGACCGAACCCAGGTCCCCCACTTAACGTCTGAGCCACCAGGGAAGCCCAGACTTATCTTAGTGCCATACAAACCTCCACTGCACACTGTAGCTCATTCTTTCAGGAGTTTACAGATCAGTTAATGAAATCCTTCAACGGTACCCACTGCTGTTTAAACCCAAATCACAAAGCCCGATGTGACTTGGCCGCTGCCTACTTGTTCAACTTCACCTTCCCTCACCCTCCCTCACTAACCTCGCACTGCTAGCCCGCCTCCTCTCCGACCTGCTGAACGTCAACGGCCGATGTAGAGGATGGTTTTCGTTTCCGTTACTTTGCTTAAAGGAGCTCTGTTTCAGGTATAAATTCCTCCCTAGACTTCCCGGGGCAACTCCCTCCAGGGTAGGGATTCTGTCTTCTCTTTTGCAATCCCAACTCCTAAACGTGTTGGTCAAGTGAAGGCGTGACTCAAAGAAGAGCGCACCAGAATCTATCAGGTGAGCCCAATGATCCGGCGTCCAGGCTCGGGGTTGGACAGAACGGGTCTACCCTAAGCTTCATCACCCACTGTGACTTTCAGCAGACCACCCGACATTGTCGGCCACAGCCCCTCAACCTTAGAACAGGACGAGACCCAGCAGAAAGCGGACACAAAAGCACACGCGGGAGTGCGACTCAGTGCCACACGCTCTCCCCGCTCCGCCCGCGGCTCCCCCGGCCCGTCCCCTGTGACGCACCTCCCGACCGGGCCCCCTTCCCACAACCCCCAGCCCGGCCCACCCCGGGCTCCCACGCCCGGCCGCCATGTGCGCGGCGGACCGCCGGCGCCCACCTGTCTCCTTCTGCGTCTTCACGCTGATGTACTGGCGCAGCTTCTTCACCGCCCGGTCCCGGATGCCCTTCTCGTGGGACGCCAGCCGCTGAGCGAACTGTATCTCGGCCGGCTGCATGGCGGGGGCCATCGTGTCCGTTGGAGCATCCCCCGCCACAGCCCGCCGCCACAGAGCGCCCGCCGCCTCGCCGCCCCGGTCGCGACTGCGCAGAAGGCTGTGGCGCGTGCAGCGGCGCTCAGGCTGATGGCGTCACAAAGGCGCCGGCCGCCGCTCGCAGCGCGTTCTGGGAGCTAGCGCGGCTGCCAAGGCAGCCGGCTGAGCGGCTCGTCCCTGGTTAGCGGCGCGCCTCTCCGCCTCTGCCGTCTCTCGGTAGCCAAAGCTCGTGGCCGTTGACGGCGAGGTTAGCCGGCGTTGCGTGTTGGCCAGGAAGAGTCCGATAGCCAGTTTTATGTGGTCTAGAATCTTTGCGCCCACTCCACTAAATCCTGGTCCGATTGGAGCTGTTCCCCGGGAGACGCGGCACCGAGTCTTGAATCGCTTTGGACTCCTCGGCCGCCAGGGCTGGGTGGAGGCTGGGGAGAGAGGCTGCCCTTGGGAATTTTGGTGGGATGTTGTGGGCAGCCCTAGTGGTATAGTAACTGGTACCTTTGAACGCATGGGCACTGTGCGAACTCAGTGGATGTGTAGGGGCAGCTGAATGGACGGGGCGATGTGTCCCAGCTTACGGTAGCCGTTTGTTACGTACCAGCGGACTGGACTAAGTCTCCCTATCGAGGGCAGACCTCCCGAGCAGTCTGTTGTCAGAAAGCTTTGGCCTTTGCTCACGGAGCTGGGAGCTGAGTGCGGGAGCCAGGCGGCCGGCTGCTGGTTCCTTTGAACCTGTCACCCCTTGGTCTGACATCCCTTGCCGAACAGAAAGGGCCTTATTCGATTTATTTCACCGGACACTTACGCGAGGGTCTCACTGTCCTTGTACTTTGCAGTTAACAAAGTTTACGAGTCTGGTTAAGCCAGAAAAGCCAACGCGGGATCCCACCGACCCATTCTGGGTCTTTCAGCCGAGAATGCTTCGAAAACTGCGTGGCCTGAGCCTCGCGGCTCTCCGTACCTGACTCTTGGTGTGGACGCGTTCCCGCGCTTTCTGGCGTGAGGGTCAGAGGGCGCGCCGCCACACAGGCGCAGGAGCGAAGGCCGCGGCAGTCATGAACGAGGCTGGCGGCGCTGAGGAGGCCTGTCGGGTTAGTGTGGGCATCCAGGTCTCGGCCTGTGAGCTCTAGCTGTCGCCCTCCACTCCCCCACACCGCTCCTGGGTGCCGTCCAGTGTGTTCGGGAGGGCCCTGGGCGTCGTCCGCAGACAGCATGCCTTGGGTAGGGGATGGGAGGTGGCAACCCCTGCCTTGGAAAATTCTCCCAAATTCTCGGGTGTGCGGGTCCAGGGGGCTGCGCAGGGGGCAGTGGGGGTGCTCCTGTGACCTCCCGAGACAGGCCGGGCCTGGCCGCCCGCGAGGCCCTGGCTGCGTTGGACTTGTCAGCCTCAGGGGTTCCCAGCTGTCGAGTTCAGATCCAGGTTGCGTCCCCAGTCCTGGGATTCCCGAGAGTCACCTGGCTTCCCTGTTTTTCCGTTTCCCAGGGTTGTGGTCGGTACGAAGCAGGGCGGCCCGCAAAGGGCCTGGCGCACCCAGTACGCATTCACTCCGATGCCTTTCTCGCCTGATAGCTTGCTGCCGGAGCATTAACAAAAAGTTGCCCGCGATTTCTTTGGCGTTCTGGAATAGGGCCTTGTTTGCACTTTAAAAAAAACTAGCTTACAGTGTGAAGGCTGGGGCTTGAGCTATCTGGATGTAATATACATAGAAAACAGTACATTAGGTAAAGACGAGCTTTGAAACTATTTTGAGCACACGAGGCCTTAAAGAAAAGGAAGCAAGCTGAGTTGGGGTGCTGGTTTTAGTCATCTGAGGAGACCTGTGATCTTGAGATCTGCTTGTTTTTCTAGCACATGGGAACTAAAGAAGAATTTGTTAAAGTCAGAAAGAAGGACCTGGAACGACTGACAACTGAAGTGATGCAAATACGGGACTTCTTACCCAGAATACTAAATGGGGAAGTACTGGAAACCTTCCAGAAATTAAAGATTGTAGAAAAAAGTGAGTCATACTTCATCTTCAGCAGTCACTGATGGTGACAGCAGTGTGTTTCAGCAGGTTTTCCTTATGTAAATAACTGGGAAGTGATTGTAAATAAACTTTAAGATACCGTTACAGTCTTTGTAATTACCTTTGGAAAAGTCAGATAAGGCATAAGAAGGGGAGGGGCCCACAAATGAGTAACTTGGCTTTGTGTAGGTTCCTGTTGGAGGAAGGGTTGCCAACTTTCTGAGTATCTGTTCCCAGCTCTTTACCTTTTATCTTTGGCAGAAGGATTTTATACTTTTATTATTTAAAAGCTCTGTTCTAAAAATTAAGTCCTTTCTTGTATAAATACATACAATCTTATACAAGATCCTCTTATGCAAAGGATCCTTTTTTGTAAAAGGATCTTGCCATTTAGTAACCTTACATGGATTCAGGTGTGTCTATAGAGATATGGTCTCTCTCCTGTTTATTATCCTGCCTGTTTATTCTCCCTTAGGAGTCCTCAGATGCACCCTCCCTGGCCTGTGGTGTGCTCTGTGAGGCGGGCTCCTGCAGATTGTGTGCCTCCTCCTTGCTGGTTGCCAGTGAGGACTCACTGAGAGAAGGAAGCCATGGGCAGGAGGAGTTGGGGGTGTTTCCTCGTGCTCCCTCCACAGCTGTGACCCGTGCCCAGGGGCCTCCTCCACATTTCCAGCTCTCACCAGGCTGTAGGAACACTATCCCCTCTCCTCCTTTCAGCTGGAGGGCTGCTGCCAGTCCCGGGTGCCTTACCATCCTTGTTGGGTCTCTGGCCCCTGCTCATCCTTTTGTAAGTAGTCCTTTCCATAAAGTCCACAGCAGGGCTTCTTTGTTTCCCCCTGGGACATTGCCAGGTATGCCCCCATCACTGGTTACCATAGCTCCAGGTCACTGTCGACCTCACCTGCGTTCAGCAGCCTCAGAAGAGCAGTCAGTCATCTTGTGTGCCTGTGTCTTTAGGGAAGGAGAGTGCTGATGAGCAGCTGAGGATGTTAGCCTGCTGGGTAGGTATACTTCTCACTGCAGATGAACACACTGGCGTTCTGGAAAACACATCAGGAACTTCTCATGAGCTGGTTAGCATTTGGAGATTAATCCTCTGTCAAAATCAAACTAGTGGTTACAAAAGTTAGGTCCATAACTGCATTTGTGGTGACGTGACCACAGGCAGACTTTAGGAGGTCTTGCCTCACAGCCCTTGGCCTCCCCAGCCGTGTCATCACCGCCTTTCCCATCGGTCTTCTCAGTCTGCTCTGCGGGTTCGTCGTCCTCTGCAGCAGCTGTCCAGCTAGGGGAGGCGCTCAGGCTCTTCTGCCCTCACCGCGTGGCCTCTCCAAGGGCAGTCTGCACACTGGTAGCTTCAGTTGCCGTCTTGATGCCAGTGGCTCCTAGGCTTTCCTCTAGCCTCACCTCTTCTCCAGGGTCAGGGTCCTGTCTGACTCCTACTTGGCATTTCTTCTTACTTGTTTCACATTCACTTCAGATTCTAAGTGTTTGTCTTAGTGTGATTGGCCTGTAGCCCTAGGAAGGACCTGTGTTCTGATGAGGTCAGGTTACTGGCTGGTTGCAGTGAGGGGGACCACTCACTGCAGCAGAGGAACGTGGGCATCCTGCCACCAGAGGAAGAGACAAGTGTTGCTCTAGGATTTGGGACGGGGCGGAGTGTAGATAGCATGTGGGCGAGGCTGTGTTCTCATGGGCTCCACGTGGAGTAGGGCTGTGTGTGAAGGGGTCAGCACCGGGTCTCACCACAGTGGCACCAGGTCCTGTTTCCTTGGAAACTGCAAAATGTAGATAGAAGAACATGAGGTCTAGGAACCTTTTATTTGAAGCCCTGCAGCCAGCTGGCTGTTCAGGCCGGGCTCCCTGTCATAGCAACTGCCATCCCACAGGCGAGTGCGTGTGTTTCTTCCTCCTCACCAGTATAAATCCAAACAGCAGAAGTTCTGGTAGTCCGGGGTTTTACAGGATAAAACAAACCAGCCGCCACTGAAGGAGGGGTCATCATGACAGTTTCCTCTCGCAGTGTGTCCTTGGTAGAAATATTGTTTCCTGTTAACTTGGCAGCCAGCTTTCTGTGTCTGTTCTCCAAGCCCAGCAGATTGCAGGACAGATTTTCACTTTCTCAGAGTGAGGCAGTGTTACTTTCTCACATCTGATGCATGCTATCCCTCCCCCACCCCCCGGACACTGGACTTTCCCAGCCTCCCCAGGGCACTGCCATCCAGGGACCTGGGATCTTCCTTGTTGCCCACCTCTCTTCTCACTCTTCACTCCCCTTCTACCCGCTCCCTGTCTCCCGGTGAGTCTTGTACCTTTCTCCTCATGGATGCATCAAGAATTCCTCAGCTGCCTCCACTGTCACTGCCACCACCCATGGCCAGGCCCCTGTCATTTTGCCTGAATCCCTGCTTCCCGATAGCAGTCACTCATTGCCACTCGCCAGTCCACTCTGAATACTGTGGCCTGATCGGTTTTTGACAATTCAGTTCGATTTTGTCATTCCCCTTCTTACATCACTCATCAGTGGCTTCTCCTTGCTCTTCAGATAAAGACCAAAAAAACACACCCCTACCCAAAATCTCTCCCACCTTAAACCTTAACACTGTACCACAGCTTGAAAGGCTTTGTGTTATTGGACTTAACCTCCTACCCAGACTCACTTCTTATCTAACTGCCTAACCGTTATCTGTCTTCCTGTTAGGTGCTCTCATAATATCCTGTACTTTTGCATCAGACAGTATGGTTTTAGCCCCCTCTTACAGTGTAAGTTGGTTTATCCTCTGAGTCTGGCTGATTCCTTGAGGAATCACATGAGTTGGAGCTCTGAGAACAGGTCCCTCAGAGCCTGTCCAGGGATCGCAGGGCAGCAGCAGGAGCTGTGTAGCCTGTGCTTATCCCCCGTCTCCCTGGCCTGTGGTTCCGGGTGTGCCTCCCATCTTAACCAGTGACAAGGGCGATGTGAAGATAGGAATGGGTGCCGGCAGGGAAGAAGGAGGGGGAAGCCACACACCTGACTTGAGGGCAGGTTTCTTCAGAGAGCAGGTGTGGGTTTTGGATGCTTTGATGGGCTTAGGCTGCACAGGCCAGCCAGGGAACTTGATGGTGTGATGGGTGTCAGGTGTGCCTTTCGTGTAGGAGCTTCGTTTCCTGTGGGAAACTGGGCAGGTAGGTGGTAGAGGCTGGAATAATCCTGCAAGGGTATTGCCTGAGAATCTTTAGGGAACAGATGAACATCGAGGGCAGAGGCAACATTAGAAGGAAAAGGGGAAGACTTTTTAGGCTAGGATGTGGCATGTATGAAAGTCACAAATGGGAGTGAGCAGGGTTGGATGTGAGTTAAGCTCCTTTTCCTGCTTGACAGGTGGAATGGAGGTCGGGGTAGTGCAGATGTCGGATATGTGAGCAGTTTATAGAAGACCAAATGATGGATTAAGTTTGAAAGGAGAGGCAGTTGGAAATGAGCACATGGAAATGACATCTAAATAGTGATCAAAAGGACATTTTCAGGGGAATGATTTTGTATCTGAGTGTAGGACATGTTGAGGACTTGGTTGGCAGATGGAGAATTAATGTAGACTGCTCGTCAAGGAAGGTCTCAACTTTACGTGAGGGTATGGACTCTGCCTTGTGACAGGATGTGAGGGGAAGTGGTTGGTCCGAGAGTAGCTGGGGGCCAAGTTCAGCGGGAGGAATCCAGCACGGAGTCCTCTGCAAGCTGCTGCTCATGAACGTCTACAACGAGGGTGGCAGCGCTTACCTCGCTGCAGGTGTCAAGGTTGAAAGTGGCATCCTCTTTGGCACGTGCTTGACCTAGGCGTACCTAGGACACCCTCCCTCAGGTGGAGGAGTCCTGGCTGTCCACATGATGACTGCAGGGCTTCACAGTCCTCACCGCGGGTGTGGCAGCTGGCTGCAGAGTTGTGCTGCGGGTGGGGCAGGGTCAGCCCTTCTGACTCCCACGTTGCTCAAGGTCAGCTGTGCACAGTGGAAGTGAGCTCACCCTTCTCTCCCATCCCTCCCGGGCTTATTCTTCCAGCGCTGAAGGAGTTACTACCACATCAGTGTGTGTCAACAGTTTGTTTTAAACTGGGAGGGTCCTCCTTTTTTTTACTTAAATAAAAGTTTGTGTAGTATGTGGTTGTTCAACCTGTAAAATAAATGGAGGTTATATTTTGTGCATAATTATTTGAAAAATTCAGTTTCGTATCACTTGTTTTTAAAATCAGTGGGTACAATGAAGGTTTTAGTGTACTATTAGTGATTTTGGAAGACAGTTGTACTACTCAATGTCCTATTTCTATTTTCATGCAATTTTAAAAAAAAATCACACTGTGCAGCTTGTGGGATTGTGGTTCCTGGTGAGTGAAAGCTCAGAGTCCTTGCCACTGGACTTCCAGGAAATTCTCTTCAGTTTCACTTTTAATTTTGGTTGTTAAGTAGCAAGAAAAAGACAAATCCCAGAGGTGAGTTGCAAATGAGAAAGCTTTTAAACAACTCACTTTGCAACATCAGGATGGTTTTCAATTAAACTGATCTTGAAGCTTGGAATCAGATACTGTGTTTCTCAATTAGGTCACAAAGTCTAATTTCTTGTCTTTCCTAGTTGACCTGTTCATTTTAGAGATGATGGAAAGGCCACTCAGCCTGTTGAAACTTCCATTGTCTTATAGAAAACACTCTCCAAATGCATTATATTGCGCTTGAGATGCTAAACAGTACACTGAGGACAACTTGCCGCCTTAGTGTTGGTCTGTCAGAGTCATCCGAATCATTGAATTTTACATGTTGACCCCAGACATAAACTGCAGTCTCACTGCTGACAGTTTAAAATTTGCAACATTAGTTTTAACTTTACAGACTTCCTTGTTTAAATAAGTATGTTTAAATGTCAGCACTGAACCAACTTGATTTGTACATTGACTCTCAGCAGTGACAACAAAGGAGTGCAGCCATGATACCCTGAAGAGTTATTTGGCTAGTTTTTTTAGCAGTGGAAAAAATTATTCTGTATCATTTAAAATCTGTACAGCAGCACCTTGCCTCTGTGAGCACAGTACAGGAGCACTTGTTGTGATGGGGGTGGTGGTGTATCATTTGTGCTGTCTGGGTTTGTGTTGCAAATACCCACCAGCCATCTGTGCCAAACTGACCCAGTGCCGTTTATCGGAAAGACAGTTTTTCCCTCCTGTGCTAGGTCTTTTGTCACGGTGGCTATTTATGTACGTACGGGTCTGAGTCTCAGTTCTTTATTAGTTTTATGGTTTATTTTAAAATTATTTTTAGATGTTAGTATTTATTAGTTTTTTGTGTTGATTTTCTACTTGGTGATGTTTTTACTCTAGCTCCCTAATAAAACTCTCTTGTTGCTTGTTTCTGGAGCATACTGATCACAGTTATTTCAGAGTTTGATAAATCTGCTCTCTGGATCACCTGTTGATCTGCTTATATTGTCTATTTTTCCTCTTGGTAGTCCTGGTAATTTTTATTATTATTATTGATTAATGAATTTTAAAAAAAATGGAGTGTGTCGAGGCTCTGGAAAGTGATATTTTTCTCCAGTAAGGATTTTCCCCCCTGGCTTCTCTCAGGATGGAGTCCAAGTAGATCACTGTAACCCAGTCAGGTTGAGCTGGTTCACTGCTGGTTTCGGTCTTGGTTTGAGCTGGCCTGTTTCTAGTTCTTTCTCCCTCTTAGGGTTTTGGTTCTTCTAGGGGATCTATCTGAGAGCTTGAGTCATTTCTCGGAGTCCTTCCGTCCAGGAGGCCCTGACCTTCAGTTCTGATCTCTCCAGTGCCATGAGACTGCTGATAGCTCTATGTGGCCTCCTGGGCTCTCTCCAACCCCTCCCTGCCCCAGCCCCTCACCCTCTCCAACACCCACCCACCCCTTCCTCTGTAGCCGCTCTACCCCTTACATGCTACTGAGTGCCTGTGCGGCCTCAGCTGTCTCACAGCTCTGTGCTCAATTGCCTCTGCCTGGCGAGAAGCTCTTCCTGGCCTTGCTGCTTCTGCCTGTGCTGCTTCTGAGTGTGCAGGTGCCTGGGGAAGAGCGGCTGGAAAGCTGGGCTTGCTCCTTCAGTGCACTCCCTTTCCTCTGGAGGGTCCTGGCTCTCAAGGCCTGTGTAGGGTGATGACTCAGATACTTTGAAACAGCTTTTTTGTGGTTTGTTCAGATTCTACTTCCTTCTTGTTCTTGGAGGAAGATTGATCTGTTCAGTCACTGTGCTAGCTGGAAATGGAAGTTCTTCCATGTATGTTGTTATGATTTTTTAATTGTTACAAATATATTGGGATGTCATACAGAAAATACAGGCTATGGAGACATTCTAAAGATACATGACAGTTAAATGCAATACCTGAAGCTAGACTCGATGCTATACCTTGAAGGAAAAAAATGCTATAAAGGGCAGTCTTAGGTCAAATGACAAAATTCTAATGTCCATGGTAGATTAGATAAAGGTATTAATTTGTCTGAAGTTGACAATTGTTTATATTGGGTATCTAAGACAGTATCCCTATTGGAAAATATTCCCTAAGTATTCAGAAGTAAAGAACTGTGCTAATGTAACTTACCCTAAACTGGCTGAAAAATATAGTGTGTATGTGCTTGTATATGGTCCAAATGATGAGTGAATGTGGTGAAATGTTAACTGTAGGTAAGTCTGTGTAATGGGTACATGGATATTCCTTGTATTATTTTAATCCGTGCAACATTTTGTAAGTTTGAAATTATTTCCAAATAAAACATTGTAAAAACATATAAAAAGGAAATACTAATTAAATGTTTACAGAACCATAAGCATTCCTGAGGTGCTTGGGTTCTTAGCAGTAGGGTTTGGAAAGCACTGCACTCCATGATTTCTAGCATTTGTGGGGTTGTTTTGAGATTAATTTCCCAGGAGTTTGATATGAATGAGAGGGGGGACCTTTGTTTCTGCTCAGAGTAGAATTATTCTAGCCCAAAAAAGTATGAACTGCAGAGAGAATCGTTAGAGCATAGGATAATCATTAAAGAGTGAGTGCCGAGAAGAGATGTCTTGTTAGAGGCGTGATGACTTGTCACTGCTTTCTCTCTGGCTGTGCTGGGTCTTCACTGTGGCACGTGGGCTTCTCCAGGTGCAGTGTGCCAGCTTCTCTCGTTGTGTCCTGGGGGCTCCAGTGCAAGGCTCAGAAGCTGCCCCACAGCATGTGGGATCCTCGTTCCCTGACCTGAGATCAAACCCCAGTCTGTTGCAGGGTTAAGGGTTAAGAAGGCAGACTCTTAACCACTAGACCAGTAGGGGAATCATCCCAAAAGAGATTTAACTGGATCAGAAGTTTATTATTAGCTTCCCTGATGACTCAGCTGGTAAAGAACCTGCCTGCAATGTGGGAGTCCTGGGTTCAGTCCCTGGGTTGGGAAGATCCTCTGGAGAAGGGGACGGTAACCCACTCCAGTATTCTTGGCTGGAGAATCCCATAGACAGAGGCACCTGGTGACCTACAGTCCATGGGGTCGTAAAGAGTTGGACACGACCGAGTGACCAACACTTGCCTTTATTGTGGTCTAGATGAAGTATTAGCAGAAGGTGTCAAGTCCAAGTCCTTGCGGGAAGCAGAAGACGTAAACAGAGTATCGTGAGGACAGACCAAGGTGGCCAGGTTTGGGGTACCAGCGGTTGGGAAGCAAAGGCCCAGGACCTGGAGGAGTGGGGCACTATGGCCTCCCAGAGAGCAGGCAGGTTGGCAGGACGGTGGGTGCTCAGCACAGCCAAAGCCTCAGCTGCTTGAACCTGGCAGGGGCCATGTGGTGGGGAAGCAGATGTCCCAACCTGCCTCCTGTTCTCGTTGCCTGGGGGAGGCCCACTTTCCAAATTCAACAGGAATCCATTAGTAAGGGAGGCTGGTTGCTATGGATGTTGACTTCAAGCCTCTTACCTGTTGGGCCAGAGCAGGTTGGAGAGATCTGAAGGGCATATGGGGACTGTCCAGACTACATGGGATGGAAAAGAAGAAAATTGACTGTTAGGGGCTTACGGGCTGAGGAGCAGACAGCTAGCCAAGGTGGAAGCGGTAGAGACATGTAGTTGTTCAGTTGCACAGTTATGTCTGACTCTGCAACCCCAGGGACGGCAGCATGCTAGGCTCCCTTGTCCTCTACTATCTCCCAGAGCTTGCTCACATTCTTGCCCATTGAGTTGGTGATGCCATCCAACCATCTCATCCTCTGTTGCCCCTTTTCTCCTCCTGCCCTCACTCTTTCCCAGCATCAGGGTCTTCTCCAATTTCGTATCAGGTGGCCTCTGCATCAGTCCTTCCAATGAATATTCAGGGTTGATTTCCTTTAGGGTTGACTGGTTTGATATGCTTGCTGTCCAGGGGACTCTCAAGAGTCTTCTCTAGCACCACAATTTGAAAGCATTAATTCTTCAGCAATCAGCCTTATTTATGGTCCAGTGGTCACATCTGTATATGACTACTGGAGAAACCATCAGTTCAGTTCAGTCGCTCAGTCATGTCCAATTCTTTGCGACCCCGTGAATCGCAGCACGCCAGGCCTCCCTGTCCATCACCAACTCCCGGAGTTCACTCAAACTCTTGTCTGTTGAGTTGGTGATGCCATCCAGCCATCTCATCCTCTGTCGTCCCCTTCTCCTCCTGCCCCCAGTCCCTCCCAGCATCAGGGTCTTTTCCAGTGAGTCAACTCTTCGCCTGAGGTGGCCAAAGTATTGGAGTTTCAGCTTCAGCATCAGTCCTTCCAATGAACACCCAGGACTGATCTCCTTTAGGATGGAGTGGTTGGATCTCCTTGCAGTCCAAGGGACTCTCAAGAGTCTTCTCCAACACCACAATTCAAAAGCATCAATTCTTTGGCGCTCAGCTTTCTTCACAGTCCAACTCTCACATCCATACATGACCACTGGAAATACCATAGCCTTGACTAGACGGACCTTTGTTGGCAAAGGAATGTCTCTGCTTTTGAATATGCTATCTAGGTTGGTCATAACTTTCCTTCCAAGGAGTAAGCGTCTTTTAATTTCATGGCTGCAATCATCATCTGCAGTGATTTTGGAGCCCCCCCCCAAAATAAAGTCTGCCACTGTTTCCACTGTTTCCCCATCTATTTCCCATGAAGTGATGGGACCAGATGCCATGATCTTAGTTTTCTGAATGTTGAGCTTTAAGCCAACTTTTTCACTCTCCTCTTTCACTTTCGTCAAGAGGCTTTTTAGTTCCTCTTCACTTTCTGCCGTAAGAGTGGTGTCACCTGCATATCCGAGGTTATTGATATTTCTCCTGGCATTCTTGATTCCAGGTTGTGCTTCTTCCAGCCCAGCGTTTCTTGTGATGTACTCTGCATAGAAGTTAAATAAGCAGGGTGACAATATACTCCTTTTCCTCTTTGGAACCAGTCTGTTGTTCCATGTCCAGTTCTAACTGTTGCTTCCTGAATACAGATTTCTCAAGAGGCAGGTCAGGTGGTCTGGTATTCCCACCTCTTTCAGAATTTTCCACAGTTAACTGTGATCCACAAAATCAAAGGCTTTGGCATAGTCAGTCAAGCAGAAATAGATGTTTTTCTGGAACTCTCTTGCTTTTTCCATGATCCAGCAGATGTTGGCAATTTGCTCTCTGGTTCCTCTGCCTTTTCTAAAACCAGCTTGAACATCTGGAAGTTCACGGTTCACATACTGCTGAAGCCTGGCTTGGAGAAAATTGAGCATTACTTAGTAAAGCATGTGAGATAAGTGCAGTTGGGTGGTATTGTGCATTGTGTGCAATTGAGCATTCTTTGGCATTGCCTTTCTTTGGGATTGGAATGAAAACTGACTTTTCCAGTCCTGTGGCCACTGCTGAGTTTTCCAAATTTGTTGGCATATTGAGTGCAGCACTTTCAGTTTTTGAAATAGCTCCACTGGAATTCTATCACCTCCACTAGCTTTGTTCATAGTGATGCTTCCTAAGGCCCACTTGACTTCACATTCCAGGATGTCTGGCTCTAGGTGAGTGATCACACCATCATGATTATCTGGGTCATGAAGCTCTTATTTGTACAGCTCTTCTGTGTATTCTTGCCACCTCTTCTTAATATCTTCTGCTTCTTTTAGGTCCATACCATTTCTGTCCTTTATTGAGCCCATCTTTGCATGAAATGTTCCCTTGGTATCTGTAATTTTCTTGAAGAGATTCTAGTCTTTCCCATTCTGTTCTTTTCCTCTATTTCTTTGCATTGATTGCTGAGGAAGGCTTCCTTATCTCTCTTTGGTATTCTTTGGAACTCTGCATTCAGATGCTTATATCTTTCCTTTTCTCCTTTGCTTTTCACTTCTCTTCTTTTCATAGCTATTTGTAAGGCCTCCTCAGACACCCATTTTGCTTTTCTGCATTTCTTTTCCATGGGGATGGTCTTGATCCCTGTCTCCTGTACAATGTCATGAACCTCCGTCCATAGTTCATCAGGCACTCTGTCTATCAGATCTAGTCCCTTAAATCTATTTCTCACTTCCACTGTATAATCATAAGGGATTTGATTTAGGTCATACCTGAATGGTCTAGCGGTTTTCTCCACTTTGTTCAATTTAAGTCTGAATTTGGCAATAAGGAGTTCATGATCTGAGCCACAGTCAGCTCCTGGTCTTGTTTTTGCTGACTGTATAGAGCTTCTCCATCTGTGGCTGCAAAGAATATAATCAGTCTGATTTCGGTGTTGACCATCTGGTGATGTCCATGTGTAGAGTCTTCTCTTGTGTTGTTGGAAGGAGTGTTTGTTATGACCAGTGCGTTCTCTTGGGAAAACTCTATTAGTCTTGGCCCTGCTTCATTCTGTATTCCAAGGCCAAAATTGCCTGTTACTCCAGGTGTTTCTTGACTTCCTACTTTTGCATTCCAGTCCCCTGTAATGAAAAGAACATCTTTTTTGGGTGTTCATTCTAAAGGTCTTGTAGGTCTTCATGGAACCATTCAACTTCAGCTTCTTCAGCGTTACTGGTTGGGGCATAGGCTTGGATCACCATGGTATTGAATGGTTTGCCTTTGGAAACGAACAGAGATCATTCTGTCATTTTTGAGACTGCATCCACGTCCTGCATTTCGGACTGTTTTGTTGACCATGATGGCTACTCCATTTCTTCTAAGGGATTCCTGCCCGCAGTAGTAGATATAATGGTCATCTGAATCAAATTCACCCATTCCAGTCCTTTTTAGTTCACTGATTCCTAGAAAGTCGACGTTCATTCTTGCCATCTCTTGTTGACCACTTCCAATTTGCTTTGATTCATGGACCTAACATGCCAGGTTCCTATGCAATATTGCTCTTTATAGCATCGGACTTTGCTTCTATCAGCAGTCACATCCACAACTGGGTATTGTTTTTGCTTTGGCTCCATCCCTTCATTCTTTCTGGGGTTATTTCTCCACTGATGTCCAGTAGCATATTGGGCACCTACAGACCCGGGGAGTTGCCCTTTCAGTATCCTATCATTTTGCCTTGTCATACTGTTCATGGGGTTCTCAAGGTAAGAATACTGAAGTGGCTTGCCATTCCCTTCTCCAGTGGACCACATTCTGTCAGGCCTCTCCACCATGACCTGCCTGTCTTGCGTGGCCCCACACGGCATGGCTTAGTTTCAGTGAGTTAGACGAGGCTGTGGTCCGTGTGATCAGATTGGCTAGTTTTCTGTGATTATGGTTTCAGTGTGTGTGCCCTCTGATGCCCTCTCGCAACACCTACCGTCTTACTTGTAGCTTTGACTACACAGACCTTTGCTGGCAAAATGATATTTCTGCTTTTTAATATACTGTCTAGGTTTGTCATAGCTTTTCTTCCAAGGAACAAGCATCTTTTAATTTCATGGCTGCAGTTACTGTCTGCAGTGATTTTGAAGCCCAAGAAAATAAAATCTGTCACTGTTTCCACTTTTCCCCCATCTACTTGCCATGAAGTGATGGATGCCATGGTCTTAGTTTTTTGAATGTTGTTCAGGAGTTTTAAGCTGGCTTTTTTTCACTCTCCTCTTTCACCTTCATCAAGAGGCTCTTTAGTTCCTCTCTGCTTTCAGACCACTCCTGACTACCCAGTTGTTAACGTACTTTATGCTAATAAATGAAAAGCAAAAGTCCCTAACTCTTTGCTTAGGAAAACACTTTATCAGAATTCATTTGAATTCAACCAGATTGATCTTAGTTTTTTTGTGTGATAGAATTAAGTTGATATTCAATCAGGTAGTTGTTCATTGTATGCTGGCTATTTGTTAAGCTCTGCTAGGTGACCTGGGAATATACACAGGATAAAGTCAGATCCTGTTCCTTGGTAATTCACAGGTAGACTGAGGAGCTCCTGTGTGGAGATGTGAAAAGATAGAGCCAAGTACAGTGGCGGCACCAGCCCAGGAGAGAGTCGTATTAGTCACATGTTGTTCTTAGGAAACAGTGCTCCAGTGGCCTTTACGTTAGAAAAAGCAGCAGATTTTTGGCCATGCAAGAAGAAAAAAAATGCTACTTCCATATTCTTGTTCCAGTTCTCCTCCCCTACTCCTTTTGGTTTGTTTAAAAAATTGGACAGCTAATTAAAGTGTTGTTTGGCTAGAAATGCATTTAAACTCTTTAACTGAGGGTTTTTTTTTCTTTTTAATGAATCCTAGAATATTCTCATTTTTTCACTTTTCAACTTAAATATTTTGACAGGCTGATCAGGTTAAAATGAGGTCTTTAGAATAAGTCCTAGCCCAGTGTGACTGGTATCCTTATTAAAAGAGGAAAGCTGGACACTGAGGCCAGCATACACGGAGGGGAGGTGATGTGAAGAGACGAGGAGGCCAGGCACAGGGGAGGCAGGCGGGATTCTGCTGCCACAACCCAGGGAGGCCTGGGCCACCAGCAGGTGGGAGAGGCGGGGAAGGATCCCTTCTCCACAGGTTTCAGAGCAAGTGTGTCCCTGCTGACACCTCAGTTCTGAGCTGCAGCCTCCAGAACAACGTGAGGGTGAATTTCTGGTCTAAGCCATCCAGTCTGTGGGCTTTGTTAGGGTAGGTCTAGGGAACTAATACATCATCCAGATCTTGGCTCATGGTGAGGATGGACTCTTACTATGAGATGAGATGGTGTCTGACTCTTTGCAACCCCGTGGACTGTAGCCTCTCTGTATCTTTCCTGTGAATAAGTTGATAGTCATTCTCATGTTATTAAAGCTATCAAAGAAGAATTCTGAGTTTCCGAAGATAAATAGATGTTGAAATGGCCTGTGCGTTAGATTGTTTCTATATGTCAGTTGTCTTGGCCATCCTTTTACTCAGTTAAAAGTTAACAGATTTTTCTTCCTTCATTTTGAATGCTAAAGCTTAGCCATTGAGATCCCATCTAAGCTGGGTGGCAGCCTCTTTTTGTTCTAATACTGAGACTGGGTAAGATGATGTCTTGACCATAATGTCCCGTTGTTTAGTCTCTAAGTCGTGTCCAACTCTTTGCAACCCCGTGGACTGTAGCCCGCCAGGCTCCTCTGTCCATGGGGTTTCCCAGGCAAGAATACTGGAGGGGGTTGCCATTTCCTTCTCCAGTGGATCTTCCCAACCCAGGGTTTGAACCCTCGTCTCCTGCGTTGGCAGGCAAATTCTTTACCACTGAGCCACCAGGGAAGACCATATAATGCACTGTATGTATTAGTGTATTATTTCTGTCTTTGATTTTTTTAAAAAAACTGTAGAAGGATGAGACATAAAATAGCCAAGCCTTTTCTCTCTTCAAGGATTAGCAGAAGATTATGTAAAGAAGTGAAGTTCGTTTACGTGACAAATATTTGTACAGTGCCACTCGGTGCCATGTCCTAGGCATGTCGCTCATGTTCTAAGTATGTGGGATTATCAGTACACAGGAGGATGCATGCCCGTCTGTTTTAGGGGCCAAGCTGAACAAGCGAGTTTTGTCAGGAGGTGGCGGCAGTGCTCCAGTTTGGCCACCAGGTGGCGGCCTCATCCTGAGAGCTGGGAGTGGGTGGCAACCCTGACACAGCCTTTGAATACTGTGGGGTCGAGTCGGACCGTTTAACCTCATCCTTTTGTTGTGTTAACCTACAGTAAGGTCATTAGCAGTTTTGTAGAGTGAGAGATTATGACATTATTGTAAAGAGTCTTCTGGGTGGTCTTAATTCCTCCATAGTTTTACATGTAAGACTTGTAGGAGTGTGATTTCCTATCTTCTTTACCGTGTTTGAGGAATATACAGTTTAGTAATAGAAGAAAACATTAAAAGTTAACTGCAAAGAAAAAGTTTTATGCTATTAATGATTTTATTTTAGTTAAAAAAATTTTTTTTTTTGGTTTGTGACCATTTGCAGTTCACATTTCACTCATAATTATCTATGTTTTCGTTTAACATTGTTACAAAATGCAGATATGTAGTTTTCAAAGCATAGCACTTGATCAGTATAGTTGGTTTCTTGGGTGGCCAGGACTAGTGGGACAAAATAAAGATTTCCAGTGTAAGTCATACTGGGTGTGATACATCCTAAAAGGGCAGAAAAGAGAACTGATGTGAAGGAGAAGAAGGGGTCCTATACTGCTTCACCCGTTTCTAAGGAACTCATTTTAAGAGAAGCTTTGCCAGTGGATTCACAATCATTAACTGAATATCTAGCTTTAGGTTTTAATCTCCTGCTCTGGCAAAGGATCTCTGGAAAATGTAATGAAAGTGTCAGTTGCTCAGTCGTGTCTGACTCTGTGACCCCATGACTCTGTGACTGGAAATGGCAACCTACTCCAGTATTCTTACTTGGAGAATTCCATGGACAGAAGAGCCTGGTGGGCTACAGTCCATGGGGTCGCAAAGAGTCAGACACAACTGAGCGATTTCCACTCCCAGGGGATTCGGATGTGCTGTAAAGCCTGAGAATCAATGTCCCGAAGTGTTCCTACTTCAGTGAGTTACACCAGTCGCTCTGAGCACACGTCCACTCAGGTCTTGGTATATGTTAGCTTTGAAACGTGATATCTTAGTCTTTGGGATCAAGCCACTTAAAGCTTTTTTTGTTTTTTAAATGGGAAACGCTTTAATAAGAGACTGTTTTCATAGGCAACCAATTAGCAGACTAATGAGCCATTTAAATTTCTTTACTTAAAACCAGTATTCAAGAAAGGTGAACCCCAAATGCAGCCTCTTACTGCTAACCAGACTATGCACAGATGTCAGTGGGCGTGCCATGAGCGTGCTGTGTGCCACTGAGGCGGGCCCCCCACCCCCAGCCCTGGGCCCTGGCAAACAGAGAGCAGTGATTGTTCACCGGAGGCACTGAAGACTGAGTTACCTTTTTTCTTGGTTTTCTGAATGTCAGTGTTTCTGTAGCGTACTATTTTTTATTTAAACTTGATTATCTGGTTAATTTCAGATTCATGAACATGGATGTCTTTTGGGAATTTTGTTGGCCATGTGACTCATTATCTGGGCGAGTACGGTGGCGAGGAAGCGTGCCCTCCTCCCCGCCTCTCACTGTGGCCTTTTCTCTTCTCATCTCTGTGGCTGTTGCCTCACTGCTCCATTGACAACGGCGGCAGCTGTTGTCGTGGAGCCAGTCTGCCAGCGGGTGAGACGAGTGTGTGAATCAGCCCGGCTGGCACCATCTCCTTGCTGAACTGCCTTCTGCTTTTTATGGAGCACATAGGAGTGTGTGCCACGAGACGGTTGGGCTGCCCAGCCCTGCCTGCACTCCTTTAAACAACACTCTTTCCTAGAACCTTCAGTGTAAGTCTGGTGGTGAAACGAAGTCTTAAAAAAAAGCAGAAAACAAAGAAGGTACTTTCTGCTATGGGCAAAAAGGTGACAGAAACTTAAAAAGCAGGACGTTAGAATGTTGGTTATCCCAGCACTGGTTATGTGAGAAATCCTACCTAAGAAATCAGGCTTTCCTAAGAGAAAATGAAGCAAAATGCATGGTCAGGAGAGATCAGTGACTTGAAATACTGAGTATTCTTGTGTCTCTTGTAGACCTGGAGAGGAAGGAGCAGGAGTTAGAGCAACTGAGGATGGACTGTGAGCACTTCAGAGCCCGCCTGGAGTCCGTGCAAGCAGACAGCGTGAGGGAGAAGAAGGTATGATGCTCACCAGGCCACAGGAAGCGCCTGCGCCATGTTTGTGGCCACAGTCTAGCCCTTATGCCTCAAGACACTGTATTTTCAAATGTATTTATTCTGAATGGGTTGGAAAACAGTTGATCATTTGGATTTGACAACCATTTAACATGGAGGCTGTTTACTTGGTGCCTTTTGATAGTCACTTACTGTTAATTTCTGTGTTAAAAGACCAATCCATGTCATTAAAATTCATAATAATCCTGAAAAAATCATGTAGTAATTATTTGTAATTAGAGCTAGATATATAAATAGAAACATGTTTAATTAGGAGGTCACTTCTGATATTTTGGAAATAACCAATTGCATTTCATTTTAATATTTGGGGAGACATAACATTTCTTAAAAACTATACATTTTCTTTTCATGGAATAAGTTATTTCCTCTTCTATAAAGCTAGAGCTGTTCGGAATTTGGAGCTTGATTGTGTCTTTATTTTGGGACAGTACAATAGAAACTGGTGACAGCATCCAGGGCGTGTTGTTGCCTGTGTGCTGGGAGGTGTTCGTGACTGTCATGCCGCTCACTGGTTTCTGCAGCACAGCTGGGTCAGCAAGCGCTGTGAACCTGGAGAGATGCTGGGAGCCTGGCTGGGTCCCACCGCCTGTGTGCTCAGCTCTGTTTCACGCCTCCTCCTTGTGTGGACGAGTTCTGAGTGTTTGTGGCTAAAGTGGAGGGTTCCCCAAACTGGTGGATTTTGTATAGACTTCATTTTTTCCCCACAGCGCTTGATTATTTATCAAGAATAACTGTTCCTTAGCCCAGATATACATAATTTCATAGTTAAGGAATACAGGTAAGTGACAAACTTGCGTGGAACTCAACCCAGAGACATTCCTTACATTCTGGAATCACATTGCACTCTGAAAGATAGCAGCCTTCCTCCTTGCTGCAAAGTCTTTTATGGAATGTCTGTAGAAATTTCTGCATATGCCTTCTTTTGTGATTCAGCCAAAGCAAGCTTACAGAAAGCTGCAACTCCCAGGGGTACAGCAAGCGCTCCAACAATGTGAGATCGCAGACGCTTGGCCAGAGGACCATGTGTCTGAAGTTTCGTCAAAGAACTGGGAGCCCTGGGAGCTTTTCTCCTTGACTGCTCAATGATGACGTCCTTCCAGACTGATAGACTCTAATATCAAGTAGGTAGGGAAGATCAGGGAAGAGTTTCAGTCTCAGAACTGTTAGGGTGTGTGTCACTTACTGAAAGCTGACATTGTAGCTCAGTCATACTCAGTTTAGATCATGATAGACCAAGATGGGTGCATGATTAATTTGTCTGGACCTAAAAGTTTCATTGTCCAAAAGAAGTTGACCTGCAGGCAAGAAGGAATTGGATAAATGTGACCAATGCAATCCCCTGATTCAGTACTCCTTAAAATGTCGGGACATCTTGGCTAAGGCTGAAGCTTAAATTGGGCAGAATCTTAGATTTTTTGTTTCTTAAATTGATAAGCATAGGAAAAAATGCATATTTGTTGGCATTTTAGATGTTATGCTAAAAATAAGCCACCCTGGGAAAGTGCCAGAATAAAGGGCAAACAGCTGCAGTGAAGTAGCGTCAGGTCACAGCATGGTTCTGCCCAGACACTTTGACCTTAGTTAAAAGGTGGGCGTATTTTAGGTTAGACTATTTCCAGTTAAGTTTCCTGTTTAATAGTCCCTCCTGTTTAACATGGGTGGGAGGCCCTGTGAGTGTTCTGTGACAGGGCTTGTCTCTTCCTGCTGTAGGGAGCTGGCCGCTGCCTTTTCTGCCCAGGGCTGAACAGATCGTGTGGCTAGACTCTGCAGGCTTATTTTAGAGTTGAGGAACCAGGAAAGAATGCAGGACTGGATCCTGAATTAGAGCATTGCTGGTAAGACACCAGTCTGGGGAAAAGTCATGGGGAGAATGCAAACGTCACTCAAACCAGCATGTAAGGAAAGACAAGAGGTCAGAATGTGGACTCAGAATTCTAAAGACATGTGCTCACCCCCAGAGCTTAGTCCCAGGGACCAGCAAAGCTTGGCTCCTGCCCTCTCCCCGCTCCACCCCACCCCGCCCCGTTGAGGTGTTTACTCAGTGGAGTCAATGGAAGAGCCTCGATGGGTCTTGATGTGATCTAGGAGGCGGGCTGGGAGAGTTCTGGCAGTGGCAGCCTTTGAACTTGAGAAGAAAGAGCCAGTGAATTGTTGGGGGATATCTCTCTGAATGACTTTGGAAGGCTTGTGCTGTTGTTATAAAGCCAGCTGTGGCTTCCCACCGTGTCTCTGCTGGCTGAGATTTTAGTGCCTGACCCTGCTTCCCCATGTGTGTGGACTGGTCACAGACAGTGGGCGGAGTCCCTGTGTTGCCTCCAAGGAGCTGCGTGTTTGTGGCTTACTTATGGCTTCATTCTCAGTGTGTTTTCTTAGGGTGGCATCTTTCATACTAAATTAACTTAAATTCAGACTGCTAGTTTTGGTTTGTCGTTGTTCAGTAGCTCAGTCGTGTCCGACTCTTTGTGACCCCATGGACTGCAGCACACCAGGCTTCCCCGCCCGTCACCAACTCCCGGAGCTTGCTCAAACTCATGGGCATTGAGTCGGTGATGCCATCCAACCATCCCATCTTCTATTGTCCCCTTCTCCTCCTCCCTTCAAACTTTCCCAGCATCAGAGTCTTTTCCAGTGAGTTAGTTCTTTGCATCAGGTGGCCAAAGTATTAGTTTCAGCCTCAGCATTGGTCCTTCCAATGAATACTCAGGCCTGACTTCCTTTAGGATTGAGTGGTTAGATCTCCTTGCAGTCCAAGGGACTCTCGAGTCTTCTGCAACACCACAGTATGAAGGCATCAATTCTTTGATGCTCAGCCTTTTTTTTATTGTCCGACTCTCATACCCATACATGACTGCTGGAAAAACCATAGCTTTGACTATATGGATCTTTGTAGGCAAAGTAATACCTCTGCTTTGTAATATGCTGTCTAGGCTTGTCATAGCTTTTCTTCTAAGGAGCAAGCGTCTTTCACGGCTGCAGTCATGAAATACAGTTTTGGTTATCTATATTTAGTTTTTAACCTGTTAGGAAAGAGTCACTACTTTTCTGATAATAAACGGGAAGTTGTTGCAAACATTGTATATTATTTCAGGAAAATTTTTAAAGAAAAATTAACTGATAATATAGTTCAGTTAAAATCAGAAATGAACCTCACAAATATCACAGTTTAAATATTCCCCCATTTAAGGACATTTGGGTTATTTCCCTTTTTTGGGAGGGGTATTATGAATAAAGGTATTATGAACATCTGTATGTAGGTTTTTGTGTGAATGTATGTTTCCATTTCTCTGGGCTAAATGCCCAAGAGTGCAATTACTGGGTTGCGTGGTAGGTGCATGTTCAATTTTGTAAGAAATTACCCAGTTGTTTCTCAGAGTGGTCATGCCCTTCCATATCATCACCAGCCGTGCTGACTGATTCACTTCCTCCACATCCTGATTAGCATTTGGTGTTCTCACTGTTTTTTATTCTAGCTGTTCTGATAGATGTGTTGTAGTTTTAATTTGCATTTCCCTGTTCGCTAATAATGCTGAACATCTTTTCATGTGCTTCTTTGTTGTCTATATATTCTCTCCTATACAATATCTGTTCGTGTCTTTTGCCCATTGTCTAGTTGGATTTTTTTTTTTAACTGTTAAATTTGATGAGTTCCTAATATATACTAAGATCCTGTATGACCCACCTCCTAGAATAGTGGAAATAAAAGCAGAAATAAACAAAGGGGACCTAATTAAACTTAAAGCTTTTGCATGGCAAAGGGAACTATAAACAAGATGAAAAGACAACCCTCAGAATGGAAGAAAATAATAGCAAGTGAAACAACTGACAAGATTAATCTCCAAAATATATAAGCAGCTCATGGAGCTCAATACCAGAAAAACAAACAACCCAATCAAAAATTGGGCAGAAGACCTAGAAAGACTTATCCAAAGAAGATATCCAGATGGCTAATAAGCACATGAAAAGATGTGTTTTCATCTCAACATTGTTCATTATTAGAGAAATGCAAACCAAAACTAAAATGAGATATCACCTCACGCTGATCAGAATGGCCATCATCAAAAAAAACCTACAAACAGTAAATGCTGGAGAGAGGGTATGGAGAAAAGGGCACCCTCTTGCACTGTTGGTGGGAATGTAAAGTGATACAGCCATTATGGAGAGCAGTATGGAGATTCCTTAACAAAATAGGAATAGAACTACCATATGAGCCAACAATTCCACTACTGGGCATGTACCCTGAAGAAACCATAAATGAAGAAAGCACACGTACCCCAGTGTTCACTGCAGCACTACTTGCAGTAGTTAGGACATGGAAGTGACCTAGATGTCCATCGCCAGATGAATGGATACAGAAATTATGGCACATGTATACAGTGGAATATTAGTCAGCTATAAAGGGAACACATTTGAGTCAGTCCTAAAGAGGTGGAGGAACATAGAGCCTATTATACAGAGAGAAGTAGTTCAGAAAGAGAAAGGATTGTATTATATACGATATAAATATTGTATAGTAACACATATATACGGAATCTAGAAAGATGATACTGATGAGCCTATTTTCAGGGCAGCAGTGGAGATCCAGACGTAGAGAACAGACTTTTGGGCACAGTTGGGGAAGGAGAGGGTGGGACAGATGGAGAGAGTTGTGGAAACATATACCTCACTGCATGTAAAATAGATAGCCAGTGGGAATTCGCCGTGTGACTCAGGGAGCTCAGCCTGGTGCTCTGTGACAACCTAGAGGGGTGGGGCGGAGTGGGAGGTGGGAAGGAGGCTCAGGAGGAAGGGGACACGTGGGCGCCTATGGCTGATTCGTGTTGATGTCTGGCAGAAACCAACACAATGTTGTAAAGCAGCTATCCTCCGATTAAAAATAAATTAATTACAAGATAAAGTGCTCTCGATATGTTCTAGGTGAAAGGTGAGTGTTATTGTGGATGGAATTATTTTCTTTGAGTTCTTGATATCATTGTACAGTTTGTACAGCCCTGTGTCAGGGCACATCTGCCTGCACCCGCCAGATGTGACCACAGAAGACAGTTCTGATGGTCATTCCCAACAGTTCTCGTTGATCTTACAGAAGAGCCAAGATAACCAGCCTAATCACAGTGCAGCCTGCTTCAGTTGTGAGAAAAGCTGGAATTCTGAAGGATAGGCTGTGAGTCAGTGTTTGCATATGTCACCACAGCTTGAGTGGCTGAAGTGCACATTTAGGAACCAGGCTTCCGTCCTGATGAAGGCAGATATTAAAGACCCAGAGTTAATAAATCACATAAAGCAGTTTTAGCAAGTATCCTAGGCTCAGGGGCCATTTTTCTCAAGTAAATGTGACTGTGTGGTGGCTCAGATGGTAAAGAATCCACCTGCAGTGTGGGAGACCCGGATTAAATCCCTGGGTTGGGAAGATCCCCTGGAAGAGGGCATGGCAGCCCACTCCAGCATTCCTGCGTGGAGAATCCTAGGACAGAGGAGCCTGGTGTGGGCTCCAGTCCATGGGGTCTCAAAGAGTTGGACACGACTGAGTGACTAGCACTTACGAAGTCAGGAAACCTCAGGAAACATGGAGAATGACACTGGCACTGATGGTTGGGGGGTGGGAACGCCCCCACCAGCCAAGATTCACCCGAAGGCGAACCTCTGGGAATGCTTGTGTGGACAGAGGCGACGTCGGGAGGGCGGGGGCCTTGGTAAGAACCCTGGCTGACTTGTCAGCTGTTCCTTCGGGGGCTGTGGGAGACTGAGAAATCTGGGCTCCATCTTCCTGTGACTCTGGGCTTGGCTTGCTGGGTCAGAGCATGCCCAGGAGGCCCTTCCTTCTCACTCCTCTCCTTCTTCTGCTCCCATCTTTCCTGCATGCTCTTGACTGTGTCACCTGGCATTTTTACATTAGAAATACTTCTCTATGAGAGGATTTCTGTGTTGGCTTGTTACTTTCTTCAAGTGTTGTAGGCGGTGCTGTCCTGGGTATAGCCACTGGGACCTGAGATGCCACGTTTCCCATCTGACTTAGAAGGAGTTGAATTCATGTCTTTGGCAGTATTTATAAACTCCAATGCAGTGGCATGTTCTTTGAGTGTTCTTTTTGCCCCTGCAATTAAAAAAATAATGAGTTTGTGCCTCACCCTGGGCTAGTTTTCATTCGCTAGCTGTTTACTATATCCTGTCTTCACTTCATTTCTTTAAGAGTGTCTTCAAAAGGGGGAACACAGTAGAGATGCTTTGAGGCTGAATGCTGTCCATTTCTCTGATTTTATCCTGTTTTGGTTTCAGGAGAAGCTGGCTCTTCGACAGCAGCTGAATGAGGCGAAGCAGCAGCTGCTGCAGCAGGCCGAGTACTGCACAGAGATGGGCGCCGCGGCCTGCACCATCTTGTGGGGTGTCTCCAGCAGCGAGGAGGTGGTCAAGGCCATCCTGGGAGGGGTGAGCACACCATAGGCTGGCTGGACGCTTGATTCATGCTTGTGTAACGTAGAAGGCACAGTGCCTCTGTTCGGGCGCCTCCAGACTAGAGCCATTTGTTTTGCTCGTGAGGTACTTTTGGAATCCCAGCTGTGTAGGGCCTGCGGTAACCTGGATCCAGGGGTATGTCAAATGAAGGGAGTGAGCTCCCTTCTGTCCCAGAGTCTTTGTGGTGGTGTGGAGGTAGCGCTACTTCAGGGTCGTTACTTGACATCTGTGTACATGTAACAGACTTTAAAGTGCTTTTCAAGTGAAGTCACTTAGTTGTGTCCGACTCTTTGTAACCCCATGGACTGTAGCCTACCATGCTCCTCTGTCCATGGGATTCTCCAGGCAAGAGTACTAGAGTGAGCTGTCATTTCCTTCTCCAGAGGATCTTCCCAACCCAGGGGTCGAACCTGGGTCTCCCACATTGTAGTCAGATGCTTTACCATCTGAGCCACCAGGGAAGTCATATACCTTACTTCCAGGGGTGAGATAATATTTCATTGCCTCAGTGTTATGTAATAGTTTGTTGTTGTTTAGTTGCTGAGTTGAGTCCAACTCTTTTGCAATCCCATGGACTGTAGCCTACCAGGCTCCCCTGTCCATGGATTTCCCAGGCAAGAATACTGGCGTGAGTTGTCATTTCCTTCTCCAGGGGATCTTCCCGACCCAGGGATTGAACCTGCGTCTCTTGCATTGGCAGGTGGATTCTTTACCATTGCACCACCAGGGAAGCCCTTGTGTTATTTATCATATCTGTATATATAAAATAGATGTTAATAGCATGTGCACACACATGTCAAGGAACTTCACAGGGGAAGAGAGATTTGACATGAACCTTGATTCACTGGCACAGCAGCAGTAACAGGAAGTGAGGAGGGTGGCTCAGGAGGAGAGAAGGGTACTCAGGCCTGAGTGAGACGCAGGGAGCGTGTGTGAGTCTCCTGACACAGGGTAGGGGTGAGTGTGTTGATGGAGCAGTCCAGGGCAGATTCCTAAGGCCTCTGGGGCAGGATTCCTTAAGGCTTTTTGAATGAAAAAGTGACAAGAGAATTTGGGCAGCTTAACCTGACAGTGAATGAGGATGGAGGGAGGGTGAGGCTGTAGATGTGGAGACTGGCCAGGAAGACATCGGAGCCGCCCCTCCCCCGTCCCCCCCAAGTGATAAATAGGGGGATGGGAAGTGGGAGAGCTGTGTGGTCGAAGCATGACTGGTGACAGGATGGCCTCCCCAGCCGAGAGGATGACAGCCTAGGAAGACTGTGCCCTGACTCTGGGGAATCGTGTGGTCCTGAATGGAAATAAACACCCAGGTGGATGGTTGGTGGGAGGGCCATATAGTACTTACTCGTCACTTGTAGAGATAGAAATGGCGGAGGGACTAAGTGTATTTTAAAGTTTATTGAGCTTTCTTGAGGTATAACTTATGTATCATAAAATTCATTTATTGTAAGTGTACAACTTAGTGCTCTTCAGCTAAGTTTTGGAGGTGTATAGTATCTCCCAATCCGGTAAGGATATTCATATCACCTCGTGTAGTTCTCTTGTGCCATTGTACAGGCTCTGGTTTTCAGACTGTTTCTTAGAACCCTGCCTCTTCTTCCTCCTTCCCCCAAGGAAGTGCTTTCAGGGCTCTGTGAACTTGGAAACTCTTTTTGCTGAGGAAGGGAGACTTAAATGGGCTTCCATGCAGGAGACCCACATTTGATCGCTGGATGAGGAAGATCTCCTGGAAGGGAAATGGCAGCCCATTCCAGTCTTCTGACCTGGGAAATCCCATGGACAGAAGAGCCTGGTGGGCTACAGTCCATGGGGTCACAAAGAGTCTTAAATGCCAGATGAGCCTGTTTGCTGTCTTTTATGTGTTGAGGTTTCATATAAGATTTTATTTGAAAAATAATTTCTGCCAAAGGTTTGAAAACCTCTGGTTTCATGCCTAGAATAGATAACCTAGTTTTCTGGTATATTTCTAGTATATTTTTGGGTGAATTTGTCCAAGTACTTCTGTCATTGTATAAATTTGAACTGTTTCCCATATGTATGGGCTTCCCTTATAGCTCAGTTGGTAAAAAATCTGCCTGCAATGCAGGAGACCCAGGTTCGATTCCTGGGTCAGGAAGATCCCTTGGAGAAGGAAATGGCAACCCGCTCCAGTATTCTTGCCTGGAGAATCCCATGGACAGAGGAGCCTGGCAGGCTACAGTCCACGGGGTTGCAAGAGTTGGATACAACTTAGTGACTTTACTACTACTAACTACTACTATATCAGTCTTCAAGGTAATTTTTCTATATGCCCCAAACCTCTTTTTTTCTTGATCTTTTCAACAGGAAGTTTTAACGAGTGAACAGATTTTAAAATACTGCTTCTGTAATTAAAACTGGAGTTTTCTGTGCCCTTCACTTTGAAAGTGTTTTCCTGCTGGTAGCCCTGAAAGGTTGTGACGTTCTCATTTCTAAACTTTCAGGATAAAGCTTTGAAGTTTTTCAACATCACTGGTCAGACAATGGAGAGTTTTGTGAAGTCACTGGATGGGGATGTTAAGGAGCTGGATTCTGATGAAAATCAATTTGTTTTTGCTTTGGCCGGAATCGTAACAAGTGAGTAATTCCCTGTGAACGGAGTGACTTTCCGGAATGTATTCCAGAGCAGTAATCACAGTCAGGGTGTGTGCGCATGAGCACCTCTGGTTCAGATGGGCTCCTGCCCTGGAGACACTGACTCAGTGGATGGGGTCGGACCGGGTGTGTGTGGTGGAGCATCACCTGGGTGATTCTGATAAGCAGGCATCAGTGAGTGTGAGCCGCTCACCTCAGGAAGCAGGATGGCGCTGCGTGTTCTCTTCAGTTCTGTATGTCGACAGAAGTCAAAACTGTGTGTTTAGCTACTTGTTGCCTGGCATCATCGTCATTTACTTATATCCGCCTAAAGTAAAAGCCTTAAGCAGAGCTTCAGGTAGGCTCTTGCTCTTGTTTTGCTGTTGTAATTCAGTTCAGTTCAGTCGCTCAGTCGTGTCCAACTCTTTACAACCCCATGAATTGCAGCATGCCAGGCCTCCCTGTCCATCACCAACTCCTGGAGTTCACTCAAACTCACGTCCATCGACGTGCTGTTGTAATTGAAGAATTCCAAAACATCTAAATTGTCTCTTTAATGAGTTTTCCCCAAAGATTATAGTTACGATTAGATAGAGTTCTAACGGCAAAACTGCTGTAAAGGATAAAGCCAGATGACTAAATAATTAATGCTAATATAGTGGAACGTGGTATATACTAGTGAGTATTAAGGCCCATTGTTCTGAAGTCAGTGAAATAGTTATAGTGCTATGGCTTACTTTTTTACATTGTTCTTTCATCTGCTGTATGCTATGCTCCTCTTAGGGTGATTCTCTGCTTTTAAATAGAGGGGAAATGTTATTTTTCTTTATCTACTGAAATCCTAAGGCAGTAGATCTCATGTAGACAATTTCTTCATAAGCCTTTAAGAGCTGGTGATATTCTCCATGGGCAGATGTTGACACCCAGGTGTTGTCCAATCTTGATTTGGCCTTTGTCTGCTGGAGGACGGCCTCATGCACTTTAATCATAGCCTCTTCAGCTGGTTGAGGCTTGCACTGCTCCACCTTCTAAAATTGCTATAAGATATCTTTTCTCGTTTGCCGGGGTCCAGCACTGGTGGATCCAGGGAATTCGAAGCAGAGATGGCGTCGGCATCTGAGGAATTAATTGCTTAATTAAAGATATGGAGGGAGATTAGAAAGAAATAGTGTAGTAGGAAAATAAGTAGAGAAAAGAGGCTGAATAACTTGGTTTACGTGGAAAACCAATAAAACTCCAATACAAGGAGTTTGCACCACCTACGTAGGCCACCGACGCCCACTTGAATAGCAGAGGGTGCCCTGCCTTGGGCTCCCTCTCGCATGGGTCTTAGAAGCCAGGGCAAGTAAGTAGACATGGCGAGCCTCCACGCTCCAGATGGGAATTCAGCCAGAAAAGAAAAGAACAAGAAAAGACCACATGGGGGAAACCAGTCTTTCCAGGAACTGGCCCATTTCTTTATTTTCCAAATCCACTTTCATACTTTTGTTGTACATAGAGATAAATGTGTTCTCAGCATATCTTTGTTCTGACAAGGGTCTTACATTTGTTTTACAGTATCTTGTGGTCTGGAGACCGATCAACATTTTACACCTTTCTTTCTATTGATAAAAGTTAATCGATCAGAAAACTTGTTCCCCTTAAGATCTATTTAGTCTTAAGATAGTGAAAAAGGTACATTTTTAGATAGCAAGGACACAGTGATTTATAACAAAGAAAGAGGAGTACGGTGATCTATAACAAAAGAGAAAATTCATTAACTCAAAAAGTCTAGTATTGCTAACATCAAAAGTACTATATTTCTTTTTCTACATTCCAATTACATTGATTAACATACTCCCAGCTGCCTAAGGATATGGAGGCCTGGCGGCAATCATTAACTCAGCAATGAAACCCCTCACCAACATAATTTCTAACTAAGTCGCTAATATTACACTAATAATTTTATAACTTCTCAAAAGAATCTGTTTTTAGAAAGTTTAAAGCATCTCGTGCCTCTCACGGTTGGGAGGCTGTAAACAATCACATGTGGCCGGATAATCCTGTCAGGCAGGCTAGAGAGCTATCAGAGGAGTTTTTGGACCATGCCCAGGAGATTTATTAACTGGAGTCCTAAGTTAACTCCTTTACAGAGAGAGGTGGTGGGGGATAGCCCCCCGTAATGTCAGAAGTGTAGGTGAAAGGCATAATGCAGCAAGGCAGGCAGACTCTGGTTTTTGGGGCAGACGCACGAGCAGATTCAGCGAGGCTCCCTTAAGGCCCGACTCGCCTTTGCCTGTCGGGCCCCTTAACCTCATGACCTTTGCCATGGGCGGGACTCCTCATGCCGGCACTTCTTTAAATAAATACTTGGGTATTTGGCTGCCCCAGGTCTTAGTTTATTTATTTGGTGGCATGTGGGATCTTTAGTTGCAATGTGTGAGATTTAGTTTCCTGATCATGGGTGGAACTTGGATCTTCCGAATTGGGAGTGTGGAGTCTTAGCCACTGGACCACCAGGGAAGTCCCTGGGGTCTCTTTTTTAGCAGAATGTTTAATGCTTGCAAATTTAATGATTAGATTTTCTGCTGTTTGCAAGTGACTCCAAAAGTCTGTGATGTGTGTGACTTTCCCTTCTGCTGAGTTGTGATTTTGAATTGCTTCAATTGCCAGCTGGTGTGCAGTGGTGAGGTCACGGGCCAGTGGTTAAAGCCAGCCTGTTGCTGAGCTGACAAGCTCAACTTGGCTTTGTTTTTCCCTACCTGGAGTGGCTCACTTAGGAGCTCTCACGAAGAGTCAGAAGTGGGCATGTCTGCATTCCACTTACAGGCTGATGAACGTGATGCGACGTTTACGCACTTGTGTTGGTGTTTACTGCTGCTCCCCCGAGGCCTCGGGGCCTTCCGTGTCTCAGACCCCAAGACTGTTCCACCAGCAGATGTCTCGGTTAGCTGTCAGATAGATCTCTGCCTTCTAAACTTACCTGCGGGAAACTCGCCTTACAGCTTTTTTTTTCGCCTTGTTGGAATCCTGTAAGTTTTGACAAATGCATGCAGTCACATTACCACCACAGTGAAGATGTGGAAAAGTTCCATTTCCTCCCTCTTGTCTCCCCCCCACCACCTTTCTTTTGCAGCCAGCCCCTCCGCCCACCATCAGCACCAACCAGCTGCTCGTCTGGCAGTTTGCTGCGCTTTTTAGCTGAATTTTCCTGGCTGGCCTGTCTGGTGTCCAGTGTCCACCCTTGGGGAGCAGGTGCTGGCCTCCCATTTCTCCTTGCAGCCCCTGCCTTTTCCTATTTTTTCCTGTCAGTTGGTTGATTCTGCAACCTCAACTCTGATGTGTTCAGGATAAGTTGTGATTTTTCAAATTATCTGCCTGCCTCTTTTTAAAGAATGGAGGTGTCGCTCTTTTCAGTTTACTGTGTCCTAAGCAAAAGCTGGCTGTCAGAGATTGGTTTAAACTGTGAAATTTGTGAATTTTTCTTATCCATAGTCACTGTTGTTAATAATAGATTAATAGTAATACAGAGTGTGGATTTTTAGGCCCAGCTAGTCCACTTCCTGGGATATCAGTTCTCTGGACTTTATTTTCATCGTTATTTTTATAATGCCTGCTCAGTACCGTACCCGTTGTTGTGCATGTTACTGCGCTAGGGGGAAGTGGTAGCATATTGTAAGCCAGGGGCCTGTTTAACACAGGCTGTGCAATTGTTTTCTACAACTTTCATAAGTGGACACATATAGAACTTAAAAGGAGATGGCAAATTGTTATCGCAACCCTGTGAAGGTTAACTTGTGTAGCTTACAAATGGAAAACTTATTTTTCTGACTACCTTTTCTACTTTTTGACTATTTGGAAGTTATAATTGCATTCCTTGTCTCTAAATTCTGGGTTTATTCATTCAAACAGTGTTAGGTAATGATTGTTGTTATTTAGTCTCAAAGTTGTGTCCAACTCTTTTGTGACCCTATAGACTGTAGCCCACCAGGCTCCTCTGTCCATGGGGTTTCCCAGGCAAGAATACTGGAGTGGGTTGCCAGTTTCTTTTCCAGGGGATCTTCCTGACCCAGGGATTGAAATCACTTCTCCTGCACTGGCAGGCGGATTCTTTACCACTGAGCCACCAGGGAAGCCCTTAGGTAATGATTAATGAATTAAAATTTCTTTTTATTTCCATGCCTCACAGCTTGTGGGATCTTAGTTCCCCTACCAGGGAGGACCCGGGCCCAGCAGTGAGAGTGCCGAATCCTAACTACTAGGCTGCCAGAGAACTCCCCCAAGTTACTTTTTTGATTGTTGATAATTTGTGGCAGGACTGGATCCAGCTTATCTGTCATGGATGTAATAGTTGCCCAGAGCTTATAGCAGCGTGCCCTAGTGTCAGTGACCAGCGCTGCTCCTGGCCCCTCTGTGCTTCTGCCTCCTGATTCCCACCCTCACGTGCTTGCACTGACACAGGGGAGCAGAGTCCAGTTCCTCTTCCACCACTGACCAGCCCTGTGCTCTTTACACTGTGACCCCCAGCTTCGTCTTCTGAAAAGAGAGGCTTAGGGCCCCAGATGAAGATTAAGGTCTGCCCCAGCCCTGGACTGCGGGTGCTCTGAGAAAGGAGGCTGTGATCCTTGCGTCTGGGATCAGGTGATGGTCTCTGAGGGCCAGTTGGCCTTCACTGTGTGCCATATCCTTGAGTAACTGTCCCGAGAGCAGTGTTTCTCAGCCTCAGCAGTAAATGCTCTGTTTGGGGGTGTTCTTTGCACTGTAGGGTTTAGGAACATCCCTGCACTCTGCCCTGAGAGTCCAGGAGCAGCCCCTGGGGTGGCAGCCAAGAGTGTCTCCAGTGGTTGCCAGGTGTCTCTTGGCGGCAAAATTGTGCTCTCTTGCCACTTTGAGAACCACTGCCCTGTATCATGGCCTTAACCTGTCTTGTACATACAAAGTTTATGATAATCTGGGATGTTAGAGGTAAATGCAGAGAGCTATTTTGAGATGCTGAAAACTGTTTTGGTTTCTGTGTCCCCTGGGTGTGAATCTGACATGTTTGATGTTGTCTATCTATATAGAGGTCTTGCTAATTCAGGGGAATTTGATACCTGTTATCTACAATATCCAGTTAATCACAGACATTGTCTTTCAATGGTTTGTCTTGGATAATTGGGGATACTTTGTAATCTCTCCTTAGATAATGCCCTTCCTTCAGTTGACAGAGTGTGACCAAGATAAGAAACTGTTGTTTTGTGGAATTGGAGTGTTTCCTTGAAACTCATGTCCCTTTTGTAGCTGGCTCAGTTAAAAGATAAGCATAGTCAGTTCAGTTCAGTTCATTTCAGTTGCTCAGTTGTGTCCAACTCTTTTGCGACTCCATGAACCATAGCACACCAGGCTTCCCTGTCCATTACCAACTCCCAGAGTTCACCCAAACTCATGTCCATTGAATCAGTGATGCCATCCAACCATCTCATTCTCTGTTGTCCCCTTCTCCTCCTGCCTTCAATCTTTTCCAGTATCATGGTCTTTTCAAACGAGTCAGCTCTTTGCATCAGGTGGCCAAAGGATTGGAGTTTCAGCTTCAGCATCAGTCCTTCCAATGAACACCCAGGACTGATCTCCTTTAGGATGGACTGGTTGGATTTTCTTGCAGTCCAAGGGACTCTCAAGAGTCTTCTCCAACACTACAGTTCAAAAGCATCAATTCTTTGGTGCTCAGCTTTCTTTATAGTCCAACTCTCACACCTATACATGACCACTGGAAAAACCATAGCCTTGACTAGATGGACCTTTGTTGGAAAAGTAATGTCTCGGCTCTTTAATATGCTATCTAGGTTGGTCATAACTTTCCTTCCAAGGAGTAAGCATCATTGAATTTCATGGCTGCAATCATCATCTGCAGTTATTTTGGAGCCCCCCAAAATAAAGTCTGACACTGTTTCCACTGTTTCCCCATCTACTTGCCATGAAGTGATGGGACCGGATGCCATGATCTTCGTTTCCTGAATGTTGAGCTTTAAGCCAGCTTTTTCACTGTCCTCTTTCACTTAAGCACAGTCAGTCTTAGAGTTTTCCAGATTAAAGGAATGTAAGAGGAGGACTGTGAGATTGAGGACAGGAGGCGAAGGGGACAACAGAGGATGAGATGGTTGGATGGCGGCATCAACTCAATGGACATGAGTGAGCAAACCGAGGAGATGGTAAAGGACAGGGAAGCACCTAGTATGCTGCAAAGAGGTGGACACAACAATGGAACCTTTCACTGATGGGGGTTCTGGGATTATAGTTAACTTTGCGATTGTTTCTTGAATCATACATAGTATGGGCAAATAATATTCAGATTGGTTGTAATTTGTGTGTAGGAGAGTTTTCTAGGACTCTAAAATTTTCCTTCTGTAGTGCCTTTTCTTTATCCATTTCATTTACAAAATAAATGCCTATCCATTAAACTTTGCAGGGGCTGTGTCCAGAGAACAGGGGTGGTGATGGTCTCAGAGTAACAGTTAGAGATTGGGAGAAACGGAAGGTGCTGCGAATCTGTCTTTCCTAAGAGTGCAGTTGAGTGTTAAGGGAAGGAATCTGAACAAATTGAAAGACAGGAATTACACTTGTAGACGGGCTGTTGGAAAGTTGGGGGTTCTGCTTGGAGCTCTTTAATTCATGGTGGGTCAACAGGTTATAGCACCTGGCTGGCAGTGGAGCTCTGCCAGCATAGGCCTGGCCCTTGATTTCTCTGTGACTGGGCGCCCTAACAGTCTGAACACACACTCTTCCGTGGTGGAGATGTATCTGACCCCGTGAAGCAGGTTGAGCATATTTTCATGCATTTGTTGGCCGTTTAAGTCCTTTGCACATTTCAAAATTAAGTCATTTGCCTTTTTATCATTGAGTTAGAATTCTTTGTATATTGTAGATACCAGTCCCTTATCAGGTATATTATTTACAAACCTTTCCTGTCATTCTGTAGTTGTCTTTTCGCTTTCTTGGTAGTGTCCTTTGAAGCGCAAAAGTGGTACTTTTTGATGATATCCAGTGTAATTTTTTCTTTAGTTGCTTGCTTTTTTGTTGTCATATATAAGAAGTCATTGGCTTAATTCAAGAATATGAAGATTTACCCCTGTGTTTTCTTCCAAGAGTTTTATAGTTTTAGCTCACACATTTGGCTCTTTGATCCATTTTGGGTTAATTTTTATGTATGGTATAAGGTAGGGGTTCAGTCTTTTTTCTTTGCATGTGGCTATCCAGTTGTCCCAGCACCATTGGTTGAAGATTATTCTTTTATCCTTTCTCCATTCAGTTGTCTTGATCCCATTCTTGAAAATCAGTTAATCACAAATTTGACTGTTTATTTCTGGACTCTCACTTCTACCATTGATCTGTGTTACTATTATTATGTCAGTACCTTGTTATGATTCCTATTGTAAAAAATAAGACAAAATAATTACAAGGTAAAGCAAAAGTATCAAACATAATACCCTTCAACTTTTTACATTTTTTATCAGCATATGTAATTCACACTAGTTTCATTTCTTAAATTATATAATAACTTCTAGAAATACCTATAAACTTTGAAGACAAATGAACCTAGAGGAGAAAAAAATGTGCAGTTTAACAGAAAATTAAACCAGCAATCCTTCACAGTCCTAGGGCTAACTCATGAGTATCCCAGATAGGCTGATAATTACCGGAGCTGTCAGTATAGAAATTTGTTGACATTTATTTCCCTGGTGGCTCAGATGGTAAAGCGTCTGCCTGCAATGCCGGAGACCTGGGTTCGATCCCTGGGTTGGGAAGATCCCCTGGAGAAGGAAACGGCAACCCACTCCAGTACTCTAGCCTGGAAAATCCCAGGGACGGAGGAGCCTGGTAGGCTACAGTCCATGGGGTCTCAAAGAGTCGGACACGTCTGAGCGACTTCACTTTCACTTTCATTTTACTTCATAGTTGCTCCTTCATCTGTGTTTAGTGAAAGGGAAGATTGGCCTTCATCCTTACAATACTGGATACGTGGGAAGGAACCTCACTCACCAGTAAAGTTGCTGTGTCTTGTTGGGTGGTGGTGTTTGCTCTGGTACAGTGTACGTTTTGCTCTGTAACTTTTTTCTTCAGTGACATGTTAGTGATGTTTCTGTTATCTATTGCTGTGTAACCAACTGCCCCCAAACCTTGTCATTAAACAATAGCAGTCATTTATTTCTCTCGAGAACTTGCAGTTTGCTCTGGACTTGGCAGGGAGGGTCTGCTGCTGCTCTGCCCTGACTGGGACCTCAGCTAGGCTGACTCACATTGCTGTGGGTAGAATAGCTGGGGGTGAGCAGGACTCCGCCTCTCCTTGTGGAGTCTCGGGCCTCTCCATGGTATACTTGAACATAGTTGCATTTCAGCAAGAGTCAGATTTCTTTCCTAGCAATCAGGGCTCCTAGAGCAACTGGCAAGCTGCCAGGTTCTTTGTGTCTTGCCTTGAAAGTCGTGCAGCAGGTGGGTTGCGTTCTGGTTCATACACAAGTCAGGAACAACACAAGGCCTGCAGACCAGAGGCATGGTTTGTTGGCAAGCCATCTCTGGAAACTACTAAAGTAGGCAGCTAGAATGTGTGTTTCCTTTTTTAACATGAAGAATGTCATCTCCAAAAACTTACTTAAAATGACTTTGAGTTTATGATGCCCAATGCTTCATTTCCCCCCAGGTATTTCTTTGGTAAATCTAGAGTGTTTCCTGTGATAGAAAATATAGTCATCAGGTTCAAATTCATTGAACAAATAAGATTACATTTGTATCAGTGAAGGGTCCTGTCTTCAGTAAAGTTATCGCTGTCATGAAATTATATTCCAAATTAAATAGCATGAGGCAATTATGAGGCAAAAATTGCTGGAATACCAAGCAGAAATGGGAACAATATTCTCGTTTGATCAGGAATGTCCAGGATCTGGTTCCATAGGGTTGGCCTGCTAGCATAGATGAAATTTATATTCTGCTATTAGATTACAGTTAGTCAAAGACAGAGCAAGTCAGTGATAGAATTTATACTCCATTGTTGATAGTTATTAGCAAATGAAAAATAGAAGAACAGTTCCTTAAACTTGTAGAGGGTCTTGCCAGAACCATCCAGTGAACACCACGCTTAACTGGAAGTGCATCGGTGAGGCCAGAAGAAGCCTGCGGGTGCTGCTGCCCTGTCTCCTCCAGCCAGACCGGCTCATGTGGGTTAGGAATTTCAGTCGCTCTGAATCATGCTTTATTGTTAGACCTAGCCAAGGAAAAATCATACCGGCACATACATAAATATTCTGGATTACTGACGTGTCCTTGTAGGTATCTGGGAGTGTGACGGAGCCAGTGTTAGCTCCACAGTGTCCCTGGGGAGGCAGGGTGATGACTTGGTCTGGTTTCCTTCTTGGTTCTGTGGGACCTCAAGCATGAAGAAAGGTGACACTTGCTGACCCACAATGGTATGTACAATTTATACAAAAAAATTTTCTTGTAATCAGTTTTTTCCTGGTCTCTCTTGACCTCATGATTTCAGTTTGGTATTCTAGTTTAAAGTCATCAGGATTTCACCCCTAGGGTTGAAAGTGTATTTTAGTGTCCTTGGTCCCAGATAAAGTCATCAGCCCCTACCCTCTGTTTGGACCGCAACCACTCATAGCTATTTATCCAGTATTCTGGAGCCTGGTGTTCACTTGCTGTGCTGTGGCCAGACTGCAGCTGTATGTAGACCCAGTGCTCTGTGCCACTACCCAGCCCTTTGCTAATCACAGTGAGCATTGCTCACCTTCTTAGTAACTGCCATGCTTCCCAGTTACCCTGTTCTGGCTGCTGGCTCTGTGGCTAACTATTCTGTGTTCACTAGGTATGTTAGAAGAAAGACAGCAACACTCCTCTGTCTTGGACAGACTTCTCTAGGTTTTGAAATAGCGGTGATTTTGACACTTTGTGTCCTCTTTCTGTTGCAGATGTAGCTGCCATAGCCAGTGGCCGTGAATTCCTGGTTAACTCGAGTCGAGTGCTCCTGGATACCATACTGCAGCTTCTAGGGGACCTGAAGCCCGGACAGTGTACCAAACTCAAAGTGTACGGTGGCTAGTATTGAAAAGTTCACGTTTATTTGCATATGAGTTAGAATTTGCTGATTGGGCCTCTTTTTCAAGCAAACAGTTAATTTAGCTATAGCTCTAAAAAATAGAAGAAACAAATTTCCTGGAGAATTAAGGGATACACTCTCTATTTGATACTGTTTTAGAAAAATAATACAAGCAAAAGGAATCTTCCCACCTCAGGGCAATTAGTAAGTCCCAGATGCTGTCACGGGTGAACTTTAGACTAGGTGATGGCTGTGGCAGCACCCCATTTCCAGGGGCCAGAACCTGGACTCACTTTCCACTTCTGTGTAACAAGCTACTACGCACTGAGTGGTTGAAACAACACCTCCGTCAGGGTCTGTAGGTCAGAGGTTTGAGTTGGCTTGCTTGGTATCCCAGTAAGGCCTCACGAGGCCCAAATCAGGGATGGTCCAGTTGGGTCTCTTTCTAGAGGTTCTGGGTGGAAGTCTGCTTCCACATGCATTCAGGTTGCTGCTGCTGCTGCTGCTGCTGCTGCTGCTGCTAAGTCGCGTCAGTCGTGTCTGACTCTGTGCGATCCCATAGCCGGCAGCCCACCAGGCTCTGCCATCCCTGGGATTCTCCAGCAAAAAACACTGGAGTGTGTTGCCATTTCCTTCTCCATTGCATGAAAGTGAAAAGTGAAAGTGAAGTCGCTCTGTCGTATCCAACTCTTTGCGACCCCATGGACTGCAGCCCACCGGGCTCCTCCGTCCATGGGATTTTCCAGGCAAGAATACTGGAGTGGGGTGGCATTGCCTTCTCCGATTCAGGTTGCTGGAGGAACCCAGTTCCTTGTGTTCACAGGAGTCTGGTCCTTGCCTCCTTGCTGGCTGTCAGGTGGGGCCACGTTTAGCTTCCAGGGGTGATTGAATTCCTTATCACCTGACCCCCACCCCATCTTCAGATCACAGCAACTCCCTGAATCTTTCTTATACTTTGAAACTTCTTCGATTTCCTCTTCTACCAGCCAGAGAAAACACTCTTCTTTCAATGGGGTCATAGGTTTACATTTGGCATAGCTGAATAAACTCCTTTTTGATTAACTCAGAGCCAGCTGATCAGTGACCTCAGTTGTATCTGCCGAGTCTCACTGCCTGGACCAGGTAACTTAACACGTTGTTGTTGTGGTTTAGTTGCTAAGTCATGTCTGACTCTTTTGTGGAGTCTGCCAGGCTCCTCTGTCCATGGGATTTCCCAGGCAAGAATACTGGAGTGGGTTGCCATTTCTTTTTCCAGGGAATCTTCGTGACCCAGGGATTGAAGCCCCGTCTCCTGCACTGGCAGGCAGGTTCTTTACTGTTGAGACACAGGGAAGCCCGGCTTAACATGACCAGGGTGTTACGTGTCGGCCGCAGGGGTTAGGATAGGAAACCTTGGTCCATTTTCGGATTCTGCTGCTGCACCGTTTATTTCGGGTGTTTGCTTTTACTTCTTGGAGCACTTTAAATAATACCTTCTTTAAGGCTTTGTCAGATACTTTTCATATCTGTGTCGTCTTGGCTTTGGTATGTTTTGATTCTCTTGTTCCACTGAGTTAGGACTTTTCCTATTTCTTTATAGGCTGAGTAATTTTTGGATTGTATCCTGGACATTTGGATATTATGTTTTGAGGTTCTGAGTCTTGCTTAAATCTTATGGGAAATGTTGATGTTTTGTTTCAGCAGGCAGCCAGCCTGATTGGGGTCAGCTCACAAGTTCTGACCAGCCTTCTCTGTTTATGACTTCCATGTCAGTTCCATTTTTTTGTTGTTGTTGTGGTTTTAGCCACATTATGTGGCTTGCAGGATCACAGTTCCCTGACCAGGGATTGAACCTGGGCCATGGCAGTGAAAGTGCTGAGCCCTGGCTGCTAGACCACCAAATCCCAACCACTCCCATCAGTCCCACTTTTAAGAAGCTTTGGCAGTGCTGTTGGGTCTGCCCCTCATGTGTGTCCCTGTCCGAGACCCGGATGATGTGATATTTTAGTTCTCAGAGTCTAGTACGTGCTGCTTATGATCAGATCCACACATGCATAGCTGGGATGAGGCCTGGAGTCTATAGGCGACCTCGTGTGGTCACATTCCTGAGCTCCTAACTCTCCATGATGTCTTGGTGCTTGTTTGTTCCCAGGACCCCCTCTTTAGTCCTTCCCCCAGAAGGCTGGTTCTCTGTGTCCTGAGGTGTCAGGTTCCTGCACTGTGCCCACACCCAGGGCAAGTGCTGGAGTGCAGAGGATCCCAGTTCCTTTGGGCGGTGAGGACGATTCCCTTCCCACAGAGTCTGAGTTACCCGAGGGCTCCCACTGCCTGCCTGGTCGTGCTCCCCCTCATCTCCTCGAGCCTGAGCCCTGGGCTTCTCCTGGCATGCTCCGCGTGGGTCAGGGCCACCCTGGGCTTGGGGGCTGAGTGGTGAACTGCTGGTTTGGTGGTTCTTACCAGTTGTGGTCTTCTTCACAATCCACCTGCTTCTGTTTTCTTTTCTGGGGCCTAACCTAGCTGCTCCTTGTATTCTGTCCAGAGTTTATAGCTGCATCAGAGACAGTGAGAGGGCGGGTGTGTTGACTCGGTCTTCTCTGGAGCAAAGCTCTCAGGTCCATCTAAGTATGTGTATGTACGTGAGCAGTACATGTAGTATAACGTGACATGTAACTTACCTCGTGGTGTGTGTATTTTTATAAGTTGTATGTGGATCTTACCCTTGTAAGTATTTTGCATCAAAGGAAATGTAACATTTGAATTATGTTCTCACTATGGATGGACATGTATGTTATTTTCATGTTTAACTCTACAAATGTAATGTTAAAGTGAAAATCTTTGGCAAACATGTCCTTGCTAACTTGTGTGAGAGTTCTTTGAAGAGTTTTCCCAGAAGTGCAGTGTTTGAGATAAAGGACATGCACATTCAGTTTTATGAAGCGCCGCCACATGGGTCACCAGAGTGCACAGTTGCACGCACACACACAGAGCTCTGTCTTCCACTCCCTCATCAGTTCTTCATGGTTCTGTTCCTGTAAAGAACACTCATGTTATCTCTGTTTCTGTCTTTAGGTTTAACTTACCAGGGAGGGTGCGATTCTCTTCACATGTCCATAGCATGAGTTTTTTTCCATGAATGCCTGTTGCCCATTTTCTGTTGGGTTGTCTTTTTCTTTATGATTTGTTGTCTGTCATTCTGCTGTCTCTTGCTTCTGTGTCTATACATGGTCAGCGTTTGCGGGGCCAGCCAAACCCCTGCTCCAGTTGCTGTGGCGTGGTGTGGCGCCTGGGGCTCTTCTCGCCTCTCTGTATCTGGCATGGAGCCCTCTGCCTCTTTGTCCTGATGGGTTCCTGTCCACCGCAGCGGGAGGTGGGAGGACCGCCTGCAGAGACGTTTGCTTGCTTACTTGACAGGCTTCCTTCTGACTCCTGAGCGCAGTGTGAGCAGCTGTCAGCCTCGAGCCCTCTTGGGGTCCCTGAAGCAGGTCCCCCGCTTGGCTGTCTCCAGCTGCCTCCTGATATGCACACTGTCACCCTCGTCCTGCATCCCTGTTGAAGTCCAGCCCCGAGTGCTCTGAACTAGGACCTCTCGTTCCGCAAGCGCTTCCTTTGCTTTGTGACCTCTCCTCGACTTGACTGCATCTTGCCTTTTTCTTGGAGATTTTACTTTCCTTTCCACGTTTGTGATCAAAGGCTGCTCCTTTTCAGCAGCTTGGGTACCTCAGAGCCAGAGATGGGGATTAAAAAAAATTATTTACAGCAAGTTTTTACTTTCACAACAAGATTGAGAGGAATATACACTTCCCCATAAACCTCTACCCCTGCTCCCCATGCACGGCTCTCCCAATTATCAACATGACTCACGAGAATTTTTTTTTTTACCAAGGCTGAACCTGCTTTGATGCGTCGTAATTGCCCAGAGACCATAGCGTACGTGCAGCTGTGGTCCATGTGTGGATTTGGGCAGATATGTCATGACCCACGTTCGTTGTTATAACAGCGTGCAGAGGGTCCTGGACTTTGTCCTCGTGCGCATTGTCAGCCTACGAGGTGGGCAGCTCCGTCTCGGTCCTCAGACACGTACTGCTGTCGCGTTCAGCTCCTTCCTCCTGTTGCCTCCAAACCTTGCCGAGACTCCCGCTCCGCACTGCCTCTCTCCTCCAGTCACTCTGTTGGCCGCCTGGCTCACTTGGATCTGCTAGTGAGGCGTGTCAGGGTTTCCCTTGCTCTGTCAGCAGCCCCAGGCCCCTCCCCGCCATCTCCTGAGCACTGACCTTCGACCAGCTGTCACCTGCTCCCTTCCTGGTTGCCGTGGTGCTGGAGGAGGTTTCCAGATGCAGTCATGCATCAGTTCACCCTCCCCTGGTCCTGAGCCCCGTGCAGCCCTCATCTGTCCTTTATTTCTCTGCAGCACAGGTGTGGGGGTCCCAGCAGGTGCTTTCCTGCCTATTCCCCAGGGAAAACTGAGGGTCGTGGCCTATGCTTACCCACCTTGCTGCCTCACTCTTTACCCGCCTCACCAGCAGTTCTCTCATGTGGCCTTGTGAGATTAGGGGGCTTTCACTAGCTGTCCTTTTGCTTAGTTGCTCTCTGGGACTTTGCTCAGTTAGTTGTCGTCTCTTGCTTTGGCATCTCCGAGTTCTCCCTCCCCACTGGCTCCTTCTCAGCCTGCGTTCTCCCAGCTGTGCTCTGACCACTGTCCATAGGACCCTGGGGTTTGTATTGGCCAGCTCTGCTAGGACCTGGGTGGCTTTGAATTTTCCATGACATGGCGCATCTTCCTGAGATGAAGGGCTGGTTCATGGCACTGTGTTCCTTTTGCTTCTCTTGAAGTCCCCATGGGCCCTGGGGGTCAGTGGCCATATAACAGACTTGACTCTCCCCAGGGCCCCCTCTTTGGTGACAAATGGGACGTTGTTGTGACTTGGCCTCCGTGAGTTCTTTCAATGTTATGTCCTCTCAGGCCATTTAATTTCTCACTAGCTCCAGTTTATCTGCCTTTATTTTTGGAAGACCCTTGTTAAACTCTCCAAGTCTAGAAACTTCCGACGACATCTGGTGGTTGGACACCAGTGGGCCCTGGGGCTTCTCCAGGTGCTTGTGCGGCAGGGTCCAGGGTTGCTGTTGGCTGTATCGTTTAAGCCTCGGCGTCTGTACCTCCAAGGGGATAACCTTCTTGCTACACCAACCAGGACTATGTTCTCTGTTGATAAGTTTTACATCCTCATCAGCCTGTTTGGCGTCTGCACCATGTGGCCACTTGATAGGACTGTGGGCAGCCCCAGGCCGGCCCGAGGCCAGACTCTGTCTGCCGAGGCTGGGGAAGTGAGTTCTGGCAGGTGGTGATGAGCCACTGGGTGGGGGACAGATCCTGCCCACCTCTTCCTCATGCAGCCAGCCCTCAGGGTGTGAAGTGCCTGGAATTTCCCCATCCTCACCAGCATCAGCCCTTACCCTTCCATCTCCAGCCATGGGGCATCAGCCTGGACGCAGAGTGCCCAGCACAGGCAGAGTCTGGGCTGTTGCGTTCAGGGTTGTGCCCTGGGCTTGGGATTGCTGAGGGCCCCCAGGTGTCGTGCTGGCCCTGGGTCTGTCACGGTGGACAGACCCTCAGAGACTCCTGGTTGTGTCTTGTTTTCCCACTGGAGTCACGTGACACTGGTGCTGGCATTCTCCTTGATGCTCAGTAAGAGCTGGAGAAACTCGTTTTGTGTTTCACATCGGAGATCTGGATTTTAGGAATTAGGGTTACTTCCAGCCTTTTAAACTCTTCCTGGAGTCTTATATACACAATTTTCTTATTACCCAAACTTTATTATGATTTACCAGTCGTGTTGACACAAGCCACAGGAAGCTTTCTGAGCTCTTGTTCTCTTTGCTTCTTAGGGTCAGTGTGGGAGCCAGACCTGCTGAGAGTGTCATTGAATGGGTTGGGTAAAGTCCCCGCTGGGGAGAGGGGGCCACTGGGGGATGAGCAGGAAGATGGAGAAAGGGAAGTCCTGGGGGGTGAGCTGGAGGGCAGTGGCAGGGATGGGTTCTCCATAATTCAGCCACTGCTTAGTTCTCCATAAGGTATGCACACCCTCCCCCCGCCCACCACTGGACCTGGGGTTCGGCTCCATGAAGTAGGTTTACTCTGTAGCAGCATTGGTCACTGACACAGCGTGCTTCACCATGCAGGGGCCCCTGAGCGTACAGCATGTGAGGTCAGGAAGGGCAGCAGCTCTGCAGAGTGGGCTTTAGAGAAATTCCTCTGGGGGTGGGGTGCTTCCTCCCCCTGCTTGCAGTTACTGTTGGTTTATACCCCCAGCTGCGGGCTGCCCAGTTGTTACCAACAGTTTAGTGAGGGAGAAGCCCCACTTGGGACGTCTGTCAGGTCCTGTGGTGCAGAACCAGCTTGTGAGCGCTGCAGGAAGACCCATGCTATGTGACCAGAACGGTCCTACTGCATGTCGAGTAGGGGCAGCTCCAAGTGGCTGTGCCAGCCCCGCAGATCGGAGCCTCAGTCAGTGAGGACTCACCATCAGGACCGACGGGCTGACTTTGCCTGTAGACGCCCAGCCTCCAAATGGGAAAGGACTGACCTGGGATAATCAGAATGCAGACTGTACTTCTTGGAAGGTGATTCTGGAGGCTTTTCCGTAAAATGTCTTAAAACAGTAGAGATATTTTAGAACTGAGTTTAGGGCACTGAGCTTTAGTGAGGGAGCTCTGAGCACACACGTCAGGGTGTGTTCAGTGCTTTGTCATCGTCTTCCGTTCACTGTAAGCTTCTGGACAGCACAGGCTGTGTGTCCTCAAGGCCTGGTACACAGAGGTGCTCAGTGAGTGTTGCTGAATGAGCAAATGAGAGGCAAATACTCACTTTCTGGGTTATGATCGTACTTGTTTATTGTTAGAAGTTATACAGTGTGTTACTGTGCATTCGGGTGGCCTGAAACCTCTTCACTTCGGAGTGGCTTGATGCCAACTGAAAAGAAATCTTCAAACATGATCAGGTTTCTAAATGGTTTTCTAGTCAAAACTTTAGTAATATGGGATGGTGGAAAAGTCATCATTAAGGACATTATAAATAATTTATCATGATGTTGGTTAATAGTTAAATGTTTTGAAGAGGAAGGTACGTTTTAAAGACAAAACTTAAATATATTAAAACTCCTTAATTTGGAGTCATCAGCATTTCCAGATATTAACAAAGGTTAACCAACTTCTGAAAAGTTTATCTCCAACATTTCGGGTCTGGAACTAATATATATTATTTTCTAGGCAGCAGAGCTTTCAGCCATAAAATGTTTACTGTTTGTTGAGTACTGCATTTGAGCCTGGTAACCAATGCTGGGTGTAACCTCAGTTCTTTTGAAAGGCATTTTTAGGGTTTTAGCCTATCAAGTTTGATCATTCTGTGTATATTAAAGAAACAAGCAGGGCTTCCCTGGTGGCTCAGTGGTAAAGAATTTGCTTGCCCGTTCAGAAGACTTGTGTTCGATCCCTGATCAGGGAAGATCCTGCATACCCCAAAGCAACTAAGCCCGTGCTCCATAGCTGAGCCCGTGAGTGCCCAGGAGCCACCACTGCTGAGCCCGTGAGTGCCCAGGAGCCACCACTGCTGAGCCCGTGAGCTGCAGTTGCTGAGGCCTGTGCGCCCTAAGGCCTGTGCTCTGCAGCAGGAGAGGCCGCCACATTGAGAAGCCTGCGCACCGCAACTAGAGAGTAGCCTCCAGTCATTGCGACTAGAGAAGAGTCCATGCAGTAATGAAGACCCATCAGCGCCAAAAATAAATAGACAAACACTTACTGAAAAAGAAACAAGCCTGTATTTGGCTTTCTCAGTAAGAAAAAGGTAAATAACAGTGCACTTTGGGGTAGAAGAGGTGGTCAGTCCCTCACAGAGGACATGCTGAACTTCATGACCGTGGAGCAAATCCTTGACCTCAGCCCCAGAGCGAATCATAACCATGATGAGATGCCATTTCATTCCATCTCAGTGAAGGCAGCCTGAGTCTAGCAATTCTGAGCTTTGGGGAGGACATGAGTCCTGTCTACTCTGTGGGTGGGAGGGAGATGAAACGGTGGGGCTGAACCTGTTAGCTGTATGTGCATGTGCCCGGGACGGATAATCCACTACTCCATACCTACTCCAGCGAAAGTGCGGCCCATAAACCCCACGACAGGTGTGTAGAATCATCACAGCACACAGTAGCAAAGTAATGAAACCTCTGTCAGCTAGAGAATAGATAAACAGATTGTGACAGTATGCAGGGACACAGCTGTGAAAATTTATTTGAGACTTACAGACCAACCCAGCCAAACTTCTCATGGTGGTGGGGACCATCAAAGCAGTCGGCTGCTGCTGGTGCAGATGCAGAGAGCAGGATTGGTGGGGTCCACATGTATGTTGTCAAGGTCTGTGGAGATTCACACCTCGCTCCCACATCAGGTGAGGATAGTGGTCCCACCTCTCCGAAGTCCGAGTTCAGATGGAGTTCACTAAGGGGATTTGCTTTTTTAACCAGGGAGGTGGGTGTCGTTCTTTTTCTGTGGGTTCTGTGTTACATAGTTCAATTCAGTTCAGTCACTCAGTCATGTCTGACTCTTTGTGACCCCATGAACTGCAGCACACCAGGCTTCTCTGTCCATCACCAACTCCCGGAGTCCACCCAAATCCATTTCCATTGAGTTGGTGATGCCGTCCAACCCTCTCTTTTCCTGTCATCCCCTTCTCCTCCTGCCCTCAGACTTTCCCAGCATCAGGGTCTTTTCAAATGAGTCAGCTCTTTGCATCAGGTGGCCAAAGGATTGGAGTTTCAGCTTTGAAATCAGTCCCACCAATGAACACCTAGGACTGATCTCCTTTAGGATGGACTGGTTGAATCTCCTTGCAGTCCAAGGGACTCTCAAGAGTCTTCTCTAACACCACAGTTCAAAAGCATCAATTCTTCGGCATTCAGCCTTCTTCATTGTCCAACTCTCTCATGCGTACATGACCACTAGAAAAGGCATAGCCTTGACTAGACAGACTTTTGTTGGCAAAGTAACATCTCTGCTTTTCAATATGCTATCTAGGTTGGTCATAACTTTCCTTCCAAGGAGTAAGCATCTTTTAATTTCACTGCCACAGTCACCATCTGCAGTGATGTTGGAGCCCAGAAAAATAAAGTCTACCACTGTTTCCCCATCTGTTTGCCATGAAGTGATGGGACCAGATGCCATGATCTTAGTTTTCTGAATGTTGAGCTTTAAGCCAACTTTCTCACTCTCCTTTTTCACTTTCATCAAGAGGCTCTTTAGTTTTCCTTCACTTTCTGCCATAAGGGTGGTATCATCTGCATATCTGAGATATTGATATTTCTCCTGGAAATCTTGATTCCAGGTTGTGCTTCTTCCAGCCCAGCGTTTCTCATGATATACTCTGCAGGTACTTGAGTAAAAATACCTAAAGGAAATCAACACTGAATATTCACTGGAAGGACTGATGCTGAAACTGAAGCTCCGATACTTTGGCTGCCTGATGGGAGGAGCTGACTCATTGGAAAAGACCCTGATGCTGAGAAAGATTGAGGGCAGGGGGAGAAGGGGGCGACAGAGGAAGAGGTGGTTGGATGGCATCATCGCCTCAAAGGACATGAGTTTGAGCAAACTCTGGGAGATGGTGAAGGACAGGGAAGCCCAGTGTGCTGCAGACTATGGGGTCACAGAGTCAGACTTGACTGAGCTACTGAACAACAAAATTTTTAGGCTCAGCCTGACTGAAGTGGGGCACCAAGTCAAACCAGCGTGTCACTAATCAGTCACTATGTTCCTGTTTAAAAACCGATCGGCCTCCAACTATGAGTTTCTGTCTGTCATTCAGTCTGAAGTGTCTGATTGTACTGCTCTGCCAGTTACTTCTTTCTCATGTAACATATGCAGCCTTTTCTAAGAAGTTTATTGGTCTTTGATCCTTAGAATTATTTGATGGTGCTAATTTGGCTACTTTAGATTTTAGTCAGTTTTGGATGACTGATGTGTCATGCCTTCTGGTTTGTTTTTAAGGCTGGTTTGTTTGGAAATCCTGGGTGTGTGTGTTCTTTGTTGCTTCCAGGTTACAGGTTACTATTTCTTTTACAATGAAGAATAAGGTAGTTCAGTTGCATCACCTTGACTTCTGGTGACTCAGCCTTGGACGGCAGACTGTCTGGAGGGCTCGCGGGCCTCTTCCTGGGACAGCCTGTGTAGCTCACTGGTGTGGGCCTGCTGCTTCAGATGGAGAGAGGGCCTTTTCACTGGAGAAGAGTTGCTTTTGTAGTATGCAGGTTTACTCATCCTTTATCTTAGCTTTACTTTCAGTCCTTTCACTATCAATGGGGGATGTGTCTCAATCTCGAGACTTTGGAGACAAGGAAATTTGTAACCTATCTTCTGCTTAGGTTCATGGGAGAAAACAGAATTTGCCTACTTTTTTTTGTCATTGGAAGAAAAATGACTCCCAGTATTACAGTACTTTGGGAAACTACATTTCCTTTTAATACTGAAGTACCAGAAGAGTAAGATCATGGCATCCAGTTGCATCTCTTCATGACAGATAGATGGGGAAACAGTGGAAACAATGACAGACTTTATTTTCTGGGGCTCCAAAATCACTGTGGATAGTGACTGCAGCCATGAAATTAAAAGACACTTGCTCCTTGGAAGAAAAACTGTGGTAAACCTAGAGAGTGTATTAAAAAGCAGAGACATCACTTTACTAATAAAAGTCTGTATAGTCAAAGCTATGGTTTTTCCAGGAGTCATGTATGGATGTGAGAGCTGGACCATAAAGAACGCTGAGCACTGGAGAACTGATGCTTTTGAACTGTGGTGCTGGAGAGGACTCTTGAGAGTCCCTTGGACTGCAAGGAGATCAAACTGGTCAATCTTAAAGGAAATCAACCTTGAATATTCATTGGAAGAACTGAAACTGAAGCTCCAATACTTTGGCCACCTGATGTGAAGAGCTGACTCATTGGAAAAGATTCTGATGCTGGGAAAGATTGAGGGCAGGAGGAGAAGGGGGTGACAGAGGACGAGATGGTTAGATGGTATCATCTACTCGGTGGACATGAATTTGAGCAAATTCCAGGAGATAGTGAAGGACAGGGAGGCCTGGTGTCCATTGGGTTGCAAAGAGTCAGACATGACTGAGCGACTGAACACCACCAACCAGAGAAGTGAATTGAAGGGAAAGTCTCTTTTGACCTGATGGTTGGAAATTTGATACGTTATTTACAGTACTTTTGGTTGGAGTAGAAAGGTTGGAACAGAAAGCATTTACATGAGAACCAGTGAGTGGTTCAGGGTTTGTTGTTTACTAAGTGGTGCTGTGACCTGGGAGCTCTCTCTGGTCTTCAGGGAGATGTCCTGACAGTAGCAGGAGGTCAAGTGGTGCTGTGGCGGTTACGTTTGCTCCATTCTAGCTTCTTTGGGATGGAGCTGATGATGACCAAGCGTGAAATTTTAGAGATAGTTGTCAGTTTGTGTTTTTGTCACTTTAAAGTTAAACGCAGTCAGTGGAAGAATTTCAACTAGACGTGTTATCTGGGTTTTGCCCCACACTTCAGTCACCACCTAGATATTAACTTAGCCTTTTAAAATCTAGAGAAGAAAGACTGGCTTGTTTTCTTTTTAGGCTTTAAAGCAGGGCTTGGCAAGCTTTCCCCAAAGGGCCAGATAGAAAAGTTTTAGGCCCTGTGGGCCATGGGATTGCCATTGCAGTGACTCAGCCTGCTGCTCTAGCCAGAAAGCAATGTAGGAAATACACTGGAGTCTGAGGAGTTCCAGCTGTCTGTGCTGGTGACCTGAACGTTTCTCTTCTTGAGATTCTGGATTAGAGAGCTCAGAAAACTCTAAATACTGTGTTGAATCAATCTTCCTCATGAGTACATTATTTGAACATCCCTTAATAACTCATTAAATGAGTTACCAGTGTATAGATTTTGGATATGTGTAAAAGTTGTCAGGAAAACTTGCAAAGATTTGTAATTTTGGCTCATTGTGTGGCTTGTGAGGTGGCAGAAGATGGTAATTTGAGAACTGGGCGCTGCTATTCTGAAGGAGGAGAGGACAGACTGTCTTGCATGCTGCCCTGCTGGGGCTCTCGATTGTGTGGAGCTTGTTCAGTTTCCATATGGAACTTTCCGAGTGCTTGTCATGTCCCAGGAACCGTACCAGCCTGTGTATCTATAAAGACCCATCAGCCATGAAGCTTGCTTTCGACAAGCCAAGTTGAGTGGGGAAGCCAGCTATTTTAACAGGAAACTGTAATACACATTTCCATGGCATGCATGTATGCATATGCCATAATTTATGTAATTAATCCCTTCTTAATGGGCCGATCGCAATCCCTGATTCTCCTTTTGCCTTAGGCTCCATTAGGTCTGGCACAGTACTGTCACTGATCTCATCTTGATTTAAAATTTTGATATATTGCTTATTGTGGAATTTTTGCAGTAGTTTTAACTTTTAAAAGTTACATTACAATATATTTTTAAAACTTTGATTAGTAAGCTTTTTTGGCACCCCATAAATTTGCATCCAAAACACATGCCTCGCTCTCTTTGCCCGCTGGCCTGTGGGTTAACTGTTCAGTTGTACACACTCCAGACACTTCGGGAGGCAGGCTGTGGGCTCTGATTCCTTTTTTTGAAGAGAACTGATGTTTGTCCTAACTACCTAGTTAACTCCACCTGACTTCTCAACTCTGGCTCCCCAAAGGCAGTCAGCAGCTAGATCTGTGCCTCCATCTGTGCTTTTCTTCTTATTCTCCACTGGGCTCCTTACTGTCTGCCTTGTGCAGTGGGCGGTTCAGAGCTGGCTGCAGCCTGGGCAGAATCTGCACTTGAGCCTTAGTGTTCCCCTTGTCCTGGAACCTGCCTTTCTGGGCTTCCTCTTTCCCAGCTTCGTTCTGTTTGCTGTCATTTCTTTAGCTTTCTTTTCTGTTTAGTATTTTTCCTTTCCCATGTGTCAGTTACCCTTGAGTTTTACAGTTTGATTATTAAAGTTTTCTTTCTTCTGTGTTTTGCTTGGTTCTCTTTTGAGCTGCCTTTGTTGGTTATAATCCCCAGTAACTCCTTGATCTCGTTTTAAATTTCTTTTTGAATTATTTAAACCTATTAAACACAGCTATTTTCTATTTGGCAATTGATACTTGTAGTATCTGAGAATTTTTTTTTTTTAATTATGCCTGTCACTGGTTCTTTGTAGTGTTACTTTAAGGACTTATTATTGTTCACGTGTTTTGTGACTTTTATTAGGAACTTACAGTTGTTACACCGTGTTTGTGGGAATTCTTTGGTGACCCAGTCGAGGGCCCTTTGCTTTAAGAGGCTGAAACAGCTCCTCTCCCAGGTCTACTTTCTTATCAACCTGTGGATTTTCAGGCCACACAGAAAGTGTGCATTCAAGCCAAGCTTGGCAGTTTACATTCTTCTGGCTTCATGAAGGGGCCTATGCTCTGAAGCCCTGTTTCATGTTGGTCAGAGGCTATTCTTTCTGTCCCTCTGCACAGAGGTGCTGACACTGACGCCCCATGTCTCTGGAATCAGCCGTCTTTAGGTCTGACCTTCCTGAATTTGAGCTCTCACTCAGTTCCTGGTAAGAGATGGTCTCCCGTCATTTCTTGCAAGCCCATTCATTTTCAAGAGTTTGCAAAATATTTGTATAGCCTTTTCTGTTACTTTGCAATATGAAGTTTTGGGGTTCTCTCTATTCTGCAATATTGTCAGAAGTCAACCCTATAGCTTTTCAGTTTTTATCTGATTCTGTATTACTAGCTGTGGTCCTTTCCCAAGACCATTTGTAAAACCCTGTTTAACTCCAGGTCAGTAGGATTGTTGGTTGTTAGCGATGGTTGGATTGTGGCTTTCTTCATCCTTATATGGTAGATTAAACAGGGTTGAATGGCCTGACCTGGCCACCCAGACTTCATGGGTAACATTCATTGAAAGGTAGGATTAAATTTTAAACAGTGAATTGAACCTTTAGAGTAGAGTATACTTATGAATTGAGGGTTGCCTGTATGTAAATGCAGTATTGGTAATAAAAGGTTAATAAAAGGTAAATAAGGCTTTGAGGTTTCCTGTGCCCTCATTTGTGTCTCTTAATTATGTAAGTTCATAAAAGGTGGGATTACATGGCATTATTGTTCCCCCCTTTCAGGAAGCCTCACAGAGACAAGTATTATTTCGCATACCTTCTACTTACTATGCCTGTCTTCCAGATTGAAGCATTGGCTATCTCAAGTGTGGGGGCTCCCCTAAATGTGTTAGGGTCCTGTGAACTAGGAGATTCATTTAGGGTGAAACTGTGGTGGGGGGCCAGCATTTCAACGCCATTCTCTTTTACGTTTCAGGTTAATGCTGATGTCCCTGTACAACGTGAGCATCAATCTGAAAGGCTTGAAGTACATTAGTGAGAGCCCAGGATTCATCCCTTTGCTGTGGTGGCTTCTGAGTGGTAAGGAGGGGTCCACCTGTCAGTTCCTCGTGCAGCTGGTATACCTGTCCCTCTGTGGCTGGAGGGAGTGGTAAAGTATTAGACGTGAGAGTGGATTATCCCAAGGTGTTACCAGTTTTTTAAGAAACAGATTTTAGATTACAGAAATCTCCCTGGTGTGCTCAGTTATTTCTAGTTCTGTTTCTGAAGTATTGCTTTCAATTTAGTTGTGATTCTGTGATACAGAGAAAAATTACCTAATAAAACAGCTAGTAAGTGGCAGTAACCTGTTCCTTTCTTTGTGAAGGATACAGCACCGTGTGTGTTGTCTGTGGCTCTGAACACCAGGTGTAGAGAAATCCTGTCACGAAGCAGTGGTGCGGGGGTAAAGTCTGAGAGACTGCAGTGCTGGAGGTCCATGTACACACACTCACACACACACCGCTATATATACACGTATGTATATACACGTGCATATCAATATATATATATGTATATATACACACATACATATCAATATGTGTGTGTATATATAATGTTTTTTATTTTCTTCAGAATAAAAAATTTATTTACTCTTTCTCCTCTTCTCCCTTACCTCCAATTGAACCTAAAATTTTGCCCCCATCTTTTCAGCATAATTTTTAATATATTTTTAGTAGAAACATATTTCATTCAAGTGTTCAAAATAGTTAACTTCCCTTTTTTTTTTTTGTAATTCAGATCAGTCTCTATTTTTGAGCTTCAGTTGGTAGTAAATGCTTATTTTTTGGTAACACTTTTTGAGGTATAATTGACATGCAATAGACTATACCCGTTTAAGGCAGACGGTAAGTTTTGACGTAAGTTATACATGGTGAAAGCATCATCACTATCAAGGTAACGAGCATCACTGTCACTCCTGAAAGGTACCCTTGCCCCTTGGAGCTCTCTTTCCCACCCCTGTGTTCCTCTTCCTAGAAAATTACTCACTTTCTCTCTGTGTTACAGGTTAGTTTTAATTTCTCCAGGTTTATATAAATGGAACCATGCATTTTGTGTTCTTTTTTGCCTCTTTTTCACTCAGCATACTTATTTTGAGAAATCCATCTATGTTTTGTGTATTAGTAGTTGATTCCTTTTTATTGCTAAATAGTAAGTATCCTGTTATGTGGATAAAGTGCAGTTGCTTTATTTATTCAGCTGTGGGCTGTCCCCAGGTTGGGCTTATTATGAGCAAAGCTGCCGTGAACACCTTGCATGTCTCTGCGTGGACATAGGCTTCCATTTCTCCCGGGCACATACCTAGAAGGACAGCATCTGGCCTGTGTAGTAGGTGCACGCCCGTTTTAATGAAGTCACCCAGCTGTCACTGCGCAGCGGCGGCGCTGTTCTGCACACGCTCCCCCCGCCCCTCCCCTGCCCCAGCAGAGGGCTAGCGCTGGCTGTGCGCCTTTGTCAGTGCTCTCTGTGCTCGTTCTGCTTAACTGTAGATGTTCTGGGGGTGGGGAAGTGGTGGGTGACAGACCTCACTCAGTCTCAGTTGAGTCGCTCAGTTGTGTCTGACTCTTTGCCACCCCATGGACTACAGCACACCAGGCTTCCCTGTCCATCACCAACTCCCAGAGCTTGCTCAACTCATGTCCATCGAGTTGGTGATGCCATCTAACCATCATCCTCTGTTGTTCCCTTCTCCTCCTGCCTTCAGTCTTCCCCAGCATCAGGGTCTTTTCCAAGGAGTCAGTTCTTCGCATCAGGTGGCCAAAGTATTGGAGTTTCAGCTTCAGCATCAGTCCTTCCAATGAATATTCAGGACTGATTTTCTTTAGGATTGACTGGTTTGATCTCCTTGAAGTCCAAGGGACTCTCAAGAGTCTTCAACACCGCAGTTCAAAAGCATCAATTCTTCAGCACTCAGCCTTCTTTATGGTTCACCTCTCACATCCATATGTGACTACTGAAAAAAACCATAGCTTTGACTAGACAGACCTTTGTCGGCAAAGTAATGTCTCTGCTTTTTAATATGCTGACTAGGTTGGTCATAGCTTTTCTTCCAAGGAGCAAGCGTCTTTTAAAATCATGACTGTAGATCACTACATTTATGTTATTACTAATTTGTATTTAGTTATTACTAATTTGCATTTATGTTATGACTAATAATGTTGAGCATCTCTTCCTGTGTTTATTTGCCCATCCTGATATCTTCTCTGATTAAATGTCTGTTCGCACTTTTTGCCCATTAAAAGAAAATCAGGTTGTTTCAATTGAACACTGAGATTCTTTGCGTATTCTGCATACAAATCCTTTGTCACATATCTAGTTTGCAGATAATTTCTCCCAGTCTGTTGCTTGCCTTTTCATGCTCTTAATAGCGTCTTTAAAGAACAGAAGTTATTAATTTTGGTGATGTTTAATTTATTGTTCTTTTTCTTCTATGAATCATGCTCTTGGTATAGAAATTTTTGCCTAACTGAGGGTCACATGGATTTTTAAAATGTTTTCTTCTATCTTTTTGCATTTCTCCATTTCACATTTAGGTCTGTGATAAATTTGAATTAATATGTATTGAGAGCTAGGACTCCAAGTTGTGTGTGTTCTATTTTGCATGAAGCCACCACCTAGCTGATCCGTCTCCATTTGTCTGGAAGATTTTCCCTGCTCAGCAGGGCTGTGTTTGGACCTTTGCTGAAAATCTGATGACCTTCTATGAGAGGGTGTAGTTTTGGGCTCTATTATTCTGTTTTGTGGACTCATTTTTATATCATGATGCCAATACCATATTTAGAAGAAATCTGTAAGTCAGGTAATGTAACTCCTCCAACTTTCTTCTTATTTGTCAAAGTTGTCTTGACTGTTTCTAAAGTCCTTTGCATTTCCATACAAGTTTGAGGATCAGCTTGTCACTTTCTTAAAAAAAAAAAAATCTTGTTGGTATTTTTGTTAGGATTGTGTTGAATTGACAGCTCATCTTGGGGAGACTTGACATTTTAGCAATACCGAGTCTTGCAATCAGTGAAATAGTGTATACACATCCATCTATTTAGATACCTCCGGGAGAGTAGAGGATCTGACCTTTTTTCTGGCTACATGTGCCGTGAGCACCGTGAGGACGGAAGGAAGGGTGGGCTTGTTGACGCTCATGTGGGACGGGTCACGCGTCCCTCTAGGGGGCGCTCTGGCAGGGCTACTCCCCCTGTGAAAGATGTGGCTTCCCTGAGTGTGCAGCCCTTGGTGTGTGGCTGGCCCTGCGGAGCTGAGTCTCGCTGGACCGTGCTGACCCCCTGGATGTGGCTGTTGCTGTGGAGGAGCACTGTTCTTGGTCTTGGACGCCAGTGTCTGTGTCTCCTACCAGCGTCTGGTAGACTGCAGTGTGCTGCTTCGTAAACTGCCAGTCAGGTGAAGCCCCACACCTTCCAGAGCTGGAAGGAGGTGGCCGGGGGAGGAGGCCATGTTTATAGTGCAGGAGGACTCATGCCCACGAGGACTAGAAACCTCACCAAACAGCTTTTTTTCTCTTGAGAATATGAACCAAGGAACCCATAGACTCAGAGGTTGGCCTTGGACTTGGAGGGGAAGGGGTGTCACTGTCGAGGCTGGTTAGTGTGGGCCGCATGCAGGCAGAGGGTCCCAGCTGGAGGTGGGGTGGGAAAAAGGCAAGGATAACTAGATAAGTTCCTTGTGCCCTTTGAGTGCCAGTCACTGCTTAAGTGCTTTATGTGTGTTCACAGATCTAGTTCTCTCAGTACTCTTATTAGGTAAATATGATCATTTATGTTTTGTATATAGGGAAAGTGAAGCATGCAGGGGTGAAGTGACTTCCTCAGGGTCATACCTGGGTGGGAGTCTGGGCAGCTGAGCTCCAGGCCCTGTCTCTCAGCCACTCTGCTGACCTCTGCCCTGCAGGAAGTACCTCTAAGATGGACACTTAGTTCCAAGTGACCTGTCACCTTCCCTTGTCTCCAGATTTGGCATGGCTCAGCCTGAGAGATAATGTCCCCAAACCACAAACCCTATTTAAGCTCGCTTGCAGCCAGTGATCTTCCAGCACCTTCTGCCAATTGTTCTATAGAAAGAAGGTCTTTTCTACCTGTGGTGCTCCAGAAATGTTCCAGGGCCAAGTGAAGGTCCTTCTGAGTTTTGTTTTCATTTAGGCTACTCTAAGAGGTAGCAATATTGCATAAGAACCTGGAATGTCAGGTCCATGAATCAAGGCAAATTGGAAGTGGTCAACAAGAGATGGCAAGAGTGAACGTCGACATTCTAGGAATCAGCGAACTAAAATGGACTGGAATGGGTGAATTTAACTCAGATGACCATTATATCTACTACTGTGGGCAGGAATCCCTTAGAAGAAATGGAGTAGCCATCATGGTCAACAAAAGAGTCCGAAATGCAGTAATTGGACTCAATCTCAAAAATGACAGAATGATCTCTATTCGTCTCCAAGGCAAACCATTCAATATCACAGTAATCCAAGGCTATGCCCCAACCAGTAAGGCTGAAGAAGCTGAAGTTGAGCGGTTCTATGAAGACCTACAAGACCTTTTAGAACTAACACCCAAAAAAGATGTCCTTTTCATTATAGGGGACTGGAATGCAAAAGTAAGAAGTCAAGAAACAGCTGGAGTAACAGGCAAATTTGGCCTTGGAATGCAGAATGAAGCAGGCCAAAGACTAATAGAGTTTTGCCAAGAAAATGCACTGGTCATAGCAAACACCCTCTTCCAACAAAGAGAAGACTCTACACATGGACATCACCAGATGGTCCACACCGAAATCAGATTGATTATATTCTTTGCAGCCAAAGATGGAGAAGCTCTATACAGTCAGCAAAAACAAGACCAGGAGCTGACTGTGGCTCAGATCATGAACTCCTTATTACCAAATTCAGACTTAAATTGAAGAAAGTAGGGAAAACCGCTAGACCATTCAGGTATGACCTAAATCAAATCCCTTATGATTATAGAGTGGAAGTGAGAAATAGATTTAAGGGCCTAGATCTGATAGATAGAGTGCCTGATGAACTATGGAATGAGGTTCGTGACATTGTACAGGAGACAGGGATCAAGACCATCCCCATGGAAAAGAAAGGCAGAAAAGCAAAATGGCTGTCTGGGGAGGCCTTACAAATAGCTATGAGAAGAAGAGAAGCGGAAAGGAAAGATATAAGCATCTGAATGCAGAGTTCCAAAGAATAGCAAGAAGAGATAAGAAAGCCTTCTTCAGCGATCAATGCAAAGAAATAGAGGAAAACAACAGAATGGGAAAGACTAGAGATCTCCTCAAGAAAATGAGAGATACCAAGGGAACATTTCATGCAAAGATGGGCTCAATAAAGGACAGAAATGGTCTGGACCTAACAGAAGCAGAAGATGTTAAGAAGAGGTGGCAAGAATACCTGGAAGAACTGTACAAAAAAGATCTTCACGACCCAGATAGTCATGATGATGTCATCACGCATCTAGAGCCAGACATCCTGGAATGTGAAGTCAAGTGGGCCTTAGAAAGCATCACTATGAACAAAGCTAGTGGAGGTGATGGAATTCCAGTTGAGCTGTTTCAAATCCTGAAAGATGATGCTGTGAAAGTGCTGCACTCAATATGCCAGCAAATTTGGAAAACTCAGCAGTGGCTGCAGGACTGGAAAAGGTCAGTTTTCATTCCAATTCCAAAGAAAGGCAATGCCAAAGAATGCTCAAACTATTGCACAATTGCACTCATCTCACATGTTAGTAAAGTAATGCTCAAAATTCTCCAATCCAGGCTTCAGTAATGCATGAACTGTGAACTTCCAGATGTTCAAGCTGGTTTTAGAAAAGGCAGAGGAACCAGAGAGCAAATTGCCAACATCTGCTGGATCATGGAAAAAGCAAGAGAGTTCCAGAAAAACATCTATTTCTGCTTTATTGACTATGCCAAAGCCTTTGACTGTATGGATGACAATAAACTGTGGAAAATTCTGAAAGAGGTGGGAATACCAGACCACCTGACCTGCCTCTTGAAAAATCTGTATGCAGGTCAGGAAGCAACAGTTAGAACTGGACATGGAACAACAGACTGGTTCCAAATAGGAAAAGGAGTATGTCAAGGCTGTATATTGTCACCCTGCTTATTTAACTTATATGCAGAGTACATCATGAGAAACGCTGAACTGGAAGAAACACAAGCTGGAATCAAGATTGTCAGGAGAAATATCAATAACCTCAGATATGCAGATGACACCATCCTTATGGCAGAGAGTGAAGAGAAACTAAAAAGCCTCTTGATGAAAGTGAAAGAGGAGAGCGAAAAAGTTGGCTTGAAGCTCAACATTCAGAAAATGAAGATCATGGCATCTGGTCCCATCACTTCATGGGAAACAGATAGGGAAACAGTGGAAACAGTATCAGACTTTATTTTTTTGGGCTCCAAAATCACTGCAGATGGTGATTGCATCCATGAAATTAAAAGATGCTTACTCCTTGGAAGAGAAGTTATGACCAACCTAGATAGCATATTCAAAAGCAGAGACATTACTTGCTGACTAGGGTCTGTCTCAGTCAAGGCTGTGGTTTTTCCTGTGGTCATGTATGGATGTGAGAGTTGGACTGTGAAGAAAGCTGAGCATCGAAGAATTGATGTTTTTGATCTGTGGTGTTGGAGAAGACTCTTGAGAGTCCCTTGGACTGCAAGGAGATCCAACCAGTCCATTCTGAAGGAGATCAGCCCTGGGATTTCTTTGGAAGGAATGATGCAAAGGCTGAAACTCCAGTACTTTGGCCACCTTGTGCGAAGAGTTGGCTCATTGGAAAAGACTCTGATGCTGGGAGGGATTGGGGGCAGGAGGAGAAGGGGACGACAGAGGATGAGATGGCTGGATGGCATCACTGACTCAATGGATGTGAGTCTGAGTGAGCTCCAGTAGTTGGTGATGGACAGGGAGGCCTGGTGTGCTGCGATTCATGGGGTCGCAAAGAGTCAGACACGACTGAGCAACTGAAGTGAAAGAGGTAGCCAACAACCCAACAGTGTCTGTCAGTTCCAGACACTCACCAGAGGTGGCGTTCTTTGACCAGGGTGGCTTGTTCCTGCTTGAACTGGGGGTCCCATGCAGTGGGGGGTGGGGCGAAGATGCCTTAATGTCTCTTGTCTCCGCTGGCAAGGTTCCTTGTTCATGATAACAGTAATGGTACTTTTGACACAGTGAGTACAGCCCAAGCCTAATCAGTCTTCTAAAAGGTCATCTTCTTGATGTCCTTAGAGGTATTTGTTACCGCAGGCAGATTGAAAACAAGGTCTGTCAAGCCCAGGATGTTTGTCCCCTGAATTATGTTGAAAATTGCTTCAACTTAAAAGTTGAAATTTGTTACAGAAGTTGGTGTGTATTTAGGAAGATGAATATATATTTTATTACAGAATGAGAAAACAGAAATATCGTCTGAGAAGCAGTATGTCCTCAGTGTTGGTTGTAGTGGTGTAGCTGTTTTCATAACTCTAGACTGTCATAACTGCTCAGGACTAAGAATTTTAAAACTGTCTTTTTCTGCCCCTTTGCTTTTAGGTAGATCTGCTGTATGATATTGTACTAGAAAATAAGAATCTCTCCTAATTTGTAAAAGAAAAAGATTTAATTACTTCTTCCAGTAAATAGTTCCTACATTTATCAGTTTTCATGTTAGGAAATTTGATATGTTTTAAGGAACATGGATTTTAGGATTCCTTAAACCTGGGGGAAATGACAGCTCTTCTACTTGGGAACTTACCTTTTAGGATCTCCCTTTTCTGATCTGCCTCAAGGGTCTCAGTGTGTATTAAAACACAGTAGTGCCTGAGCCAACACCTGATACAGTAGGTATTTAAATAGGTGTTAAATAGGTGTTTCCCTTTTTACTTTTAATCTAAATCTTTTATGCCGTGGTGAAAGCACACTGCCTTTCGGTTTGTTTGACCTAAAGGTAGCAAGTTGCTTTCAAGTTTCCGGACTTCTTTGATCCAGGGTACAAGATAGTTGCTATTTATCATCCCTGACTAAATAATCTCATTTCCTTTAACCTTTGCTGGGTTGCACTTTCCTTCCCTTTATTCAGCTATGTGGCTGGCTTTTTCCCAGGCTTTCTGCAGATTCTTCACATTCCTCTTAAGCCGCAGAGCTGGCTTGGACTCTAGCACTTAGCTGATGGGCTAGAGCGAGTGGGGCTGATGGGCGTATGATCTGTAACCGTTAATGTGCACTGGCGTGAAGGCCTCACCTTTAGCTTTCCATGCTGTTTTTTCTGCTCTTGTTGACAGTGTTGAATAAGCATGTAGGACTCCTGTCCTGCACATATTTGGTTTATCTAAGTGATAGTAAACATTGATAGTTCTGCCCAGTTTGTATCTTTAGTCCAGACTCTCTCCCCGACACCAGGCTCGCTTATCCAACTGTTTATTTGACATCTCCACTCAGCTAACTAAGTTCCCAACCTTTCCCCACCAACCTCTACCATGGCCTTCTGGCTTCAGTTGATGACTGTTTCTAGTTTCTCCAGCCTGTAAAGACGTGGAGTAGTTCTTGTCTCCTTTTTCTCTGATACCCACGTGCAATCTGTTAGGAAATCCTGATGGCCCTACTTTCAGAATACATCCATAGTCTGACCACAGTCCACCACTTCCACGTGGTTTTGAGCCTCCACTGTCTTTTGTTTAGAGGCCTTCAGTCACCTCCCACAGATCTCCCCATAGTCCATCCTCGCAGGCCATGGATTAGGAGGCAGGGGGGTGATGGAATAGGTCCTGGACAACTCTCCTCCCTGAAAACAGTCAAAATGTTGGGTGAGGTGTTAAAACAAAACAAAAACATTTTAAACTCCTCCTCTGAGCTAGAAAAATAGTAATTATACCCAGAGCACAAAAGCTGAATGAAAGCTGATGGTGGAGAGGCTACTGGGGACCCAAGCTAACTCTGAGGGCATCTATCCAGATGACCTTTAGTTCCTGTGTCCTCCCGGGGCCTGGGGACAGGAAGCAGAGCCCATTCCCACCGTCAGTGAGGAGCCTGGCGGGGCTCCCAGAGGTACTCATGAGAAGGGATTCACAAACCCACGATCAGGGGGGTTTTATCCCGCTCCACTCCATGCTTGATAGCTAGAAAAGCACAAACACCCAGTAAGGATGTGAATGGTTTGAAAAGCTCAGTCAGTCTGCCCCCTCCTCCGCCCCAAATGCGTAGAAGATTCCAGCTGTTGGCTTGTTTCAGACACATGTGGGAAATTTATGAAAGTGATCATTTTCTGGGTTTTGAAGCAGATCTCAATTTCATATGATCAGAACCGTATGGAATATCTTCTTGGACCGTAGTTCAGTGAAGCTCATGGCATGCTCGGGCTAGGAGCACTAGCCTTGACTCAGTTTCTGTAGGGCTGTTGCTTGGGTCTGCTCAGCATGTTCTTCCTGCCTTCTTCCCTGGAGCGGGCCTTTTACCTGGACCCCTGGTTAGTGTCAGTTGGTAAAGAATCTGCCTGCAATGCAGGAGACCCTGGTTCAGTTCCTGGGTTGGGAAGATCTGCTGGAGAAGGGTTAGGCTACCCACTCCAGTATTCTTGGACTTCTCTTGTGGCTCAGCTGGTAAAGAATCTGCCTGCAATGCGGGAGACCTGGGTTCAGTCCCTGGGTTGGGAAGATCCCCTGGAGAAGGGAAGGGCTACCCACTCCAGTATTCTGGCCTGGAAAATTCCATGGGGTTGCAAAGAGTTGGACCTGACTGGGTGACTTTTACTCTCACTTTCTGGTTAGTGTAGGGCCTAGCAGTGCCTCAGTGATGATTGTAGTGATGGGCATACGACCTGAACCAGACCAGAGTCATCTGCTAGGTATGGTCTAGCTGGAGCTGCTGAAAAAGAGTATTTTTCCCAGTCTGGGCCCTGGATCTATGAGGTGTGACCAGGGCTGCCCTGTGGCTACCTGCCTGGCCGCCTAGGGCAGTATATCTGTGCTGTTGGTCATGGCAGCCGGCTCAGAGTGCTGACACAGGGATGCAGAAAGGAGTCCTCCAGTTTGCAGTCAACTTCACTCTGCCCTTCCCAAGGCTTGGCTCTTTACCTTGTTCTCAAATTTTGAGTTACTCCAACATCTGTGAGGAGCGTCTCTTGTTTTCTGGAGTTAGTATAAGCATCGTTTTCCCTTCAGTGAGAGCAGTGTACCTTTGTTCTGCCTGTCCCCTCACTGTGGTTTCATGTTCTCCTTTTCTGAGCACCAGCCACCTTCTGATATTCTTTGTAGTCCCCTGGTTGGTCCACTTGTTGTTGACTGTCTGCCACACGGGAATGAGAGCTCTAAGAGGTCAGCAGTCCTGTTTGGCTCACTGATAACCCCAGGCACCTGTAATCCACAGGACGTGCTCAAAGATACATCTCCAGCCAATGAAGGAGGCCCTTCAGCTAGCATGCAGTGGTCCATCTTCTCACAAAGATGCAAAGCTCTGTCTGTAATTTGGTTATATCACAGAGAATACTTGGCATTTGCGAATATATATTTGGGTTATATGCACAGAGAAAGGCTGAGAGTTTGGGTGCTGGTGAAAGTTAAGTTACATATTTTCAACATTCCTATCAGCCCAATAGGTGGCCTTGCAAGAGTCATGATCCTAGTAAGCTACATCTTTATTACATGAACTGTGATGATAACATGTGATCAAAAAGCAAAATATTTAAGGTCTTTATTTACAAATATTTTCTATATAAATGTTTTATTATGTTGGTTAAATATTTCTCCTAATGCTTTGCATTAACACAGTGTTTAAACTGTTAGTGCAGTGGATGTGATATTTATCTTAAAAAAAAAAAAAAAGGCAGTAAAAATCTCTCAAACATTATTGACTTGACACTTGGCCTTCAGAAGGTCCAGTAGGACGAATAAGTCAACCTTCCCACAGGAGATCAGGGCGTCCGTTCTCTTTGATTAATCAGACCTTACACAACGATTTTAATAGGAAACAGTTTAAATGTTTGATTTTCAGTTGTTGATGGAATTGAGTGATCAGATGACTACTTTATATCTTGAAGGATGTCAGAAAACATTTGGCTTACCTGGGTCAAATCCAACAAGCTGCGAACAGTTGAAAATTACTGTAGTCTGTGATCAAAGTATAAGTATAATTAATTCATGATCACAATTTAGACAGGGGAGATAGTTGATATAGAAAGATTAGCTTTGGGGACTTTCCTGGTGGCTCAGTGGTCAAGAATCCACCTGCCAATGCAGGAGACGTGGATTTGATCCCTGATCTGGGAAGATCCCACATGCCACGAAGCAGCTAATCCCATGCACTGCATTTGAACCTGTGCTCTAAGACCCCAGCAGCTGCAGCTATGGAAGCTGCGTGCCCTAGAGCCCATGCGGTGCGACACGAGAAGCCACTGCAGCGAGAAGCCTGCACAGCGCAGCTAGAGAAGAGCCCTCTGCTCGCCGAAATCAGGGAAGGCCTGCGCAGCAACAGAGACCAGCACGCTAAAACTAAACAAATAAAATTATGTATATATATATGTGTGTGAGTTTGGTGTGGGGTATGCTCAGTTTGAAGTAACAGTAAAAGTACAGTCTGAAGGAACCTATTCAAGAGGTCATTGGAGATGAGAAACTTGGGGCTCACGTAATGGGCCAGAGGCATAGATGTGGGAGTCGTTCTTAGAGGAGTGATGAAGCAAAGGCCTGGGGTGTGGAGACTGTCACATAGCAGAGCTGGCTCTCAGGGCTGGGGGAAGGCCTGAGAACCGGGAGCCACCATGACTGCAACTCAGGGGCAGCGTGGAAGGCACGGCTCCTCAGCTGGCTAGCCTGGGGAGGCGCCCGCAGAGCTCTGGTTCTGCTGCATGAGGGACACAGGATTCTTCAGAGCCATTCTTCCAGCTGGGTCAGGTCACAGCCCTCGAAGATGGTCACCCCTGGTTTATAGGACATGCGACTGTGCTCCCCACAATGCTGAGGCGGCTCAGTTGCTGAGCTGCAGCTGCTGAGTTAGGAGCCACCTGCCTCTCTCTCGTGATGATTCTGGTCATGTCTTTGCATGCTGGACACTGTGCACGACTTAGGCAGCACCTTAGGTCGTGTCCCTTCCGTGGACCATGTGACGTCGGGAAAGAGATCTAAACTCCAGCAGGGGCTTTTGTGGGGAAGAAAAGAACTCCAGATGTTCAAGCTGGATTTAGAAAAGGCAGAGAAACCAGAGATCAAATTGCCAACATCCGTTGGATCATAGAAGAAGCAGGAGAATTCCAGAAAAACGTCTACTTTTGCTTTATTGACTACGCCAAAGCCTTTGACCGTGTGGATCACAGCAAACTGGAAAATTCTTCAAGAAATGGGAATACCAGACCACCTTACCTGCCTCCTGAGAAATATGTATGCAGGTCAAGAAGTAACAGTTAGAACTGGACATGGAACAACAGACTGATTCCAAATCAGGAAAGGAGTACGTCAGGTTGTATATTATTTAACTTATATGTAGAATATATCATGTGAAATGTCAGCCTGGATGAAGCACAAGCTGGAATCAAGATTGCCAGAAGAAATATACTTCGTGTTTATTTCATGAAGTATAACTTCATGGCAGAAAGCAAAGACGAACTGAAGAGCCTCTTGATGAAAGTGAAAGAGGAGAGTGAAAAAGTTGGCTTAAAACTCGACATTCAGAAAACTAAGATCATGTCATCTGGTCCCATCCCTTCATGGCAAATAGATGGGGAAACAATGGGAACAATGACAGACTTTATTTTCTTGGGCTCCAACTGCTGATAGTGACTGCAGCCATGAAATTAAAAGACTCTTGCTCCTTGGAAGAATAGCTATGACCAACCCACTCAGCATATTAAAAAGCAGAGACATTACTTGGCCAACAAAGGTCCATCTAGTCAAGGCTATGGTTTTTCCGTAGTCATGTATGGATGTGAGAGTTGGACTATAAAGAAAGCTGAGCACTGAAGAATTGATGCTTTTGAGCAGTGGTGTTGGAGAAGACTCTTGAGAGTCCCTTGGACTGCAAGGAGATCAAACCAGTCAATCCTAAAGGAAATCAGTCCTGAATATTCATTGGAAGGACTGATACTGAAGCTGAAACTCTTACTTTGGCCACCTGATGCAAAGAACTGACTCCTTGGAAGAGACCCTGATGCTGGGAAAGATTGAAGGCAGGAGGAGAAGGGGATGACAAAGGATGAGATGGTTGGATGGCATCACCGACTCGATGGACATGAGTTTGAGCAAGCTCCAGGAGTTGGTGATGGACAGAGAAACCTGATGTGCTGCAGTCTGTGGGGTCGCAAAGTCGGACACAACTGAGCACCTGAACTACTAACTAAAGAGAACACAGACACACATCCACCTCTCACATCCATGCATGACCACTGAAAAAACCGCAGCTTTGACTAGATGGACCTTTGTTGACAAAGTAATGTCTCTGCTCTTTAATATGCTGTCGTTGGTCATAGCTATTCTTCCAAGGAGCCAACATCGTTTAATTTCAGTGCACCCTACCTGTCGCTGCTAGTCAGCTTTGGGCCCCTATCTGTGGAAGCTGTGATGTAACTGGTTGGGAGTGGGCCTGGGTGTCGAGCGTTCACACCGTCCGGGTGACTGTACTGTGTAGGACAGGGTTGGGATTAGTGGTCTGAGGCAGTCATGGCACTCCTGGCCTGTGTCAGTGATAGGTTTTGGATTCAGGGCTTGTCCACTCAGTGCATGGCCCTCAGTCACTGGTTTGGAAGTGGACGCATGAGCTAATGAGGCCAGGCTAGACCCGTGGAGGGTGGAGAGGCTTTCCCCTTGTTGGATGTGAGCAAGGAAGCATGGAGCCTTGAAGCATGAGCGGAGTGCATTTGCCGTACAGTGAGGCAGTGGAGGGCAGGGTTGGGGGAAGAGTGGACTGAGGTCTTTGACAATGTACCTGAGCCAGTGAATCCAGCTCTAGTCTGGACTTGATAAGATGTCATAAGTGTGATTAGTTGCTTAAGCCAGTTTGAGTAGTAGTAGTGTATTTTTAGCTGAAGTGTTCTGACTCACCGTTTCTGTAGTGAATACAATAACATTTCCTAAATCAGTTCCAAGTTTCTGGACGTGCAGAATGAAGGCATATAAAGAAGGTGTAATAGTGGGAGGTGACATCTGCACTGGCTTGAAAGTGTATCCTGCCAGCATCAACGTGCCTGCTTTTCTCTTCTTTATAAAATGTGAAGATTTAGTAGAGCCCCCTGTGTATGGTGGAGAAGTACAGTCGTAGATTAGGGGTGCAAATCCTACTTGTTAGCTGTTGACCCCGAGTGAGTTTGTTGACCAGCCTCTGTGTCCGCTCTTGGTCTGTAAAATGGTGACGCTGACTCTTGCTTCGGAGTGACTGCAAGGCTTCAGTTAGTCTGTCCATGGACACAGGGCACCCAACACAGTGCCTGGGCCTGGGGGTGAACTGGGTCACATAGCTGAAATCTGTCCATTTTGGACGTATAGAAAGAGCAATTTCAAATGGTTCTGCTGAACACATTTTTCATAATGGTCAGTCAGTTTCGTTCACTCACTCAGTCGTGTCCGACTCTTTGCGACCCCATGGACTGCAGCACGCCAGGCTTCCCTGTCCATCACCAACTCCTGGAGCCTGCTCAAACTCATTTAATAATGGTAGCTGTTATTATCAAGAATAAGTGAAACTGGGAACTGAACATGTCATCAGGATGTGTTATTTTGGCTTCAGATAGTGTTCAGGGAAAGTTGTGTGTGTGTTTCATGGAGTTAGCTGTGTTTTACTTCACGTGATTTAAAACCTCGGCCAAAGAAGTAACTTACACGTTTAATTTTCAAGGCCATGCAGAGGGCTTAAATCTCAGGAAGACAGACTTTAGTGATTTCATTCTTTAAAGGTTCAGCATCGCCAAGGCAGGGTTTTCATCTGTGAGACATGGAAGTGGAGGATTGCCTTCTGTGTACTATTTTGTCGAATATATGTGACTGGCTTATTTTTAATCTGTTAGCCCACACTCATGGTGCTTCCATGGTGAACAGAGTGGAGAGCACACGTGAGTACAGCTTGTTCTCCACACACTCACTACGTAACAGCCCCTGGACTGAAGCCTGTGCTGACTGTGCTGTGTGTATTCTTCACAGAGGGACATTTTATACACAAAGGTGCTGAGGCTCGTGGAAGCCTGGGGTGCTCTGAGGCTGCACAGCTAGGGCTGTGGTGTTTTTGCGAAATTGATTCCATGCGAGGCTTAGAAAAGCTTCCCTGTTTCTCCACTTAGAAATTTAAGCTGCTGAGCTCTGGGCCTAGGAGGGCAGGGGCTCTTTCTGAGGTTGGTCTCCTCACACGATTTCATGTGGGACTCTGGAGGGGGCTTTTGAGTTAGGATTTGAACACCCTCTGACTTTCACTGGGGTTGGCCCCTGTCTTCAGATGGCCCTCATCTCGGCCACTCTCCTCCCTCCAGGAGGAGGAAAGCTCCTTGGGGAGTTCTCTTCCTCTGCAGCGGGATTCTCACAGCCCACTCCTCTGCTGAGCCGGGGAAGAAGCACCCCTTCCCTCTTCAGCAGGTTGTGTGTGTGTGCTCGTGTGCGTGTGCTCACTCCGTCGTGTCCAACTCTTTGTGACCCCATGGACTGTAGCCTGCCAGGCTCCTCTGTCCATGAGATTCTCCGGGCAAGAATACTGGAGCTCGTTGCCATTTCCTCCTCCAGGGGAGCTTCCCGACCCAGGGATGGACCCTGAGTCTCCGGTGTCTCCTGCACTGGCAGGCGATTCTTTACCTCTGAGTCACCAGCTTGCTTGACAGCAGAGTGTTGGTTCCCCTTTGGCTTAAGGAGATTTTCTTAAAGTAAAAAAGGCAGTAATGCGTGTCAAGACACTTTGTATGTGGTGAATTGCTCGTCAGATGTGAGTTATTTTTATCATGATCCCTTCTGGAAAGAGTCAGACCTGCAGTAGGTGGTCAGTTCTACACGTAGTCCCATGGCAGCTAGATTTCTGTTCCTCCCGTCTCACGACTGGAGAGATCAACGTTTTCTTGACTCCTGAAGCTGGTCTGAGAGCCCAGGTGAAAGGTGGTCTTCTTGCAGCAGGTCGCGGCTTCTCTGTGGAAATGCAGACTCTGAAAGAAGCTGCTCTGATTCTCAGTGTACAGGGAGGGTCCCACAACCCTGAATGACGAGGTCCTCACGGGTCTGAGAAAGCGCTGTGTTTTCATATGCTCTGACCTCTGTCAGTAGCTGACCGCCTACTACCAGGACTGTGACAGAAACACTGTAGCATTTGAAAACTGCTAAACCCCAGAGGTCCAAACATTTTTAGTCTGATTCTTAAGTCAGAAAGAAAATAACAGGCTGTTTTAAAAGCACGGTGAGAACTTCACTAGAAGTGAGGAAGGGGCGGGAAGCCTTCCTGTGGCTCCTGCGCTTGGACCGCCCGGTACACAGGGCTCCTCAGTCCTAGAAGAGTGGCGGAGCGGGACGCCCAGACCCTGTATGTCTCTTGCTGGTCCTCCCAGACCCTTCCTGTGTTCTTCAGTTGCTCAGTTATATCGGACTCTTTGTGACCCCATGGACTGCAGCACACCAGACTTCCCTGTCCTTTACCATCTCCTGGAGTTTGCTGAAATTCATATTCATTGAGTCAGTGCTGCCATCCAGCCATCTCATCCTCTGTTGTCCCCTTTTCCTCCTGCCCTCAGTCTTTCCCAGAATCAGAGTCTTTTCTAATGAGTCAGCTCTTCTCATCAGGTGGCCAAAGTATTGGCGCTTCAGCTTCAGCATTAGTCCTTCCAATGAATATTCAGATTTGATTTCCTTTAGGATTGATTGGTTTGATCTCCTTACAGTCCAAGGGGCTCTCAGGAGTCTTCTCCAACACCACAGTTCAAAAGCATCAATTCTTCGGCATTCAGCGTTCTTTATGGTCCAACTCACATGCATACATGACTGCTGGGAAAACAATAGCTTTGACTGTAAGGACCTTTGCTGTCAAAGTAATGTCTCTGTTTTTTAATATGCTGTCTAGGTTTGTCATAGCTATCCTTCCAAGGAGCAAGCGTCTTTTAATTTCATGGCTGCAGTCACCATCTGCAGTGATTTTGGAGCCCAAGAAAATGAAATCTGACAGTTTGCACGTTTTTCCCGTCTATTTGCCATGAAGTGATGGGACCAGATACCATAATCTTAGTTTTCTGAATGTTGAGTTTTAAGCCAGCTTTTTCACTCTCCTCTTTCACCTTCATCAGGAGGCTCTTTAGTTCCTCTTCGCTTTCTGCCATAAGGGTGGCGTCATTTGTGCATCTGAGGTTATTATTTCTCTCGGCAGTCTTGATTCCAGCTTGTGCTTCATCCAACCTGGCTTTTGTACTCTGCAGTTGTACTCACATGATGTACTCTGCGTATACGTTAAATAAGCAGAGTGACAATATATAGTCTTGACGGAGTCCTTTCCCACTTTGGAACCAGTCTGTTGTTCCATGTCTGGTTATGACTGTTGCTTCTTGATCTGCATACTGATTTTTCAGGAGGCATGTAAGGGGTCTGGTATTCCCATCTCTTGAAGAATTTTCCACAGTTTGTTGTGATCCATACACTCAAAGGCTCTAGTGTAGTCAATGAAGCAGAAGTAGATGTTTTTCTGGGATTCTCTTGCTTTTTCTATGATCTAAAAGATGTTGGCAATTTGATCTCTGGTTCTTCTACCTTTTCTAAATCCTACTTGTACATCTGGAAGTTCTTGGTTCATGTACTGCTGAAGCCTAGCTTGAAGGATTTTGAGCATTACCTTGCTAGCATGTGAGATAAGTGCAACTGTGCAGCAGTTTGAGCACTCTTTGGCATTGCCATTCTTTGGGATTGGAATAAAAACTTATCTTTTCCAGTCCTGTGGCCACTGCTGAGTTTTCCAAATTTTCTTGTATATGGAGTGCAGCACTTTAACGGCATCATCTTTTAAGATTTGAAATAACTCTGCTGGAATTCCATCACCTCCACTAGTTTTGTTCATATTGATGCTTCCTAAGGCCCACTTGACTTCGCATTCCAGGATGTCTGGCTATAGGTGACCAATCCGGGTCATGAACGTCTTTTTTGTACAGTTCTTCTGTGTATTCTAGCCACCTCTTCTTAGTATCTTCTGCTTCTGTTAGGTCCATACTGCTGCTGTCCTTTATCGTGCCCCTCTCTGAATGAAATGTTCCCTTGGTGTCTCTGATTTTCTTGAAGAGATCTCTAGTCCTTCTCATTCTATTGTTTTCCTCTAGTTCTTTACATTGTTCACTTAGGAAGGCTTTCCTGTCTCTCCTTGCTATTCTGTGGAACTCTGGATTCAGATGGGTGTATCTTTCCTTATTTCCTTTGCCTTTAGCCTCTTTTGTTTTCTCAGCTATTTGTAAGGCCTCCTGAGACAACCATTTTGCCTCTTTGGATTTCTTTTACTTGGGGATGGTTTTGATCACTGCATCCTGTATAATGTTATGAATTTTCATCCATAGTTCTTTAGGCACTCTATCAGATCTAATCCCTTGACTCTGTTTGTCACTTCCACTGTGTAATTGTAAGGTATTTGATTTAGGTCATACCTGAATGGGCTTCCCTAGTGGCTCAGACTGTAGAGTTTGTCTGCAATGTGGGAAGCCCAGGTTCGATCCCTGAGTCGGGAAGATTCCCTGGAAAAGAAAATGGCAACCCACTCTAGTATTTTTGCCTGGAGAATTTCATGGACAGAGGAGCCTGGCAGGTTTCAGTCCCTGGGGTCACAAAGAGGTGGACACAACTGAGCGACTAATACACACACACACACACACACACCCCACCACCACCACCCACCCCCACCCCCGAATGGCCTAGTGGTTTTCCCTACTTTCTTCAACTTAAGTCTGAATTTTGCATAAGGAGTTCATGTTCTGAGCCATAGTCAGCTTCCAGTCTTGTTTTTGGTGTGTCTCCATCTTTGGCTGCCAAGAATATAATCAGTCTGATTTTGGTATTGACCATCTGATGATGTCCATGTGTAGTCATCTCTTGTGTTGTTGGAAGAAGGTGTTTGCTATGACCAGTGTGTTCTCTTGGCAAAACTTGGTTTGCCTTTGCCCTGCTTCGTTTTGTACTCCAAGGCCAAACTTGCCTGTTATTCCGGGTATCTCATGACTTCCTACTTTGCATTCCAGTCTCCTATAATGAAAAGACGTCTTTTGGGGGGTGTTAGTTCTAGAAGGTCTTGTAGATCTTCATAGAACCATTCAACTTCAGCTTCTTCAGCATAAGTGGTTGGGGCATAGACTTGGATTACCGTGACATTGAATGGTTTGCCTTGGAAATGAACAGAGATCGTTCTGTCATTTTTGAGATTGTACCCAAGTACTGCATTTTGGACTCTTTGGTTGACTGTGAGAGCTACTCCATTTCTTCTAAGGGATTCTTGCCCACAGTAGTAGATATAATGGTCATCTGAATTAAATTCTCCCATTCATTTTAGTTCACTGATCACTAAAATGTTGATGTTCACTCTTGCCATCTCTTGCTTGACCATGTCCAATTTACCTTGATTCATGGACCTAACATTCCAGGTTCCTATGCAGTATTGTTCTTTACAGCATTGGACTTTACTTTCACCACCAGACTCATCCCCAGCTGGGTGTTGTTTCCACTTTGGCTCAGCTGCTTCATTCTTCCTGGAGTTATTTCTCCGCTCTTCTCCAGTAGTATATTGGGCACCTACCAACCTGGGGAGTTCATCTTTCAGTGTCATATCTTTTTGCCTTTTCATACTGTTCATGGGGTTCTGAAGGCAAGAATGCTGAAGTGATTTGCCATTCCTTTCTCCAGTGGACCACATTTTTCAGAACTTTCCACCACGAATCTATCTTGGGTGGCCCTGCACAGCATGGCTCATAGTTTCATTGAGTTAGACAAGGCTGTGCAACAAGTGATCAGTTTGGTTAGTTTTCTGTGATTGTGGTTTTCATTCTGTTTGCCTTCTGATGGATGAGGATAAGAGGCTTGTGGAAGAGGCTAGCCCCTTAGCCGCTCCCTGAGAGAAGGGAGTCTGGGCAGCTCTGGTGTGGCCTGTTCCTGGCCTTCCCAAGGGGGTCTCTGTCTCCTAGCAGGGAAACCAGGATCCGTCCAGCAGATTGCCAGCTTCCTCCTGGAGGCAGAGGAGAGTCTCGCAACTCTGGGGTCTTCAAGGGTGTGTGTGTGGGATGTGTGGGTGTGTGTGTATATGGTGGGGTGTTGTTGGGGGTGTGTGAGTGTGTGTGGGGTTGTGTGTGTGTGGGGTTGTGTGTGTGGGGGCGTGTTGGAGAGGATTAATTCACAGTTTCTATCACAGTTCAGAAGAAGGTTTCTTTAATTTTAAAAAAGATGATAAGGACTGTTGCTTCCAAGATAAACACCCAACTTGTCGATTTGCTGGTGTCTTGAGAAGAGTCAGGAGGTATGGGGCAGCCAACTGACTGATAAGAGGATATGTTAGTCGCTCAGTCGTGTCCGACTCTTTGTGACCCCATGGACTGTAGCCCACTAAGCTCTTCTGTTCATGGAATTCTCCAGGCAGGAACACCGGTGTGGGTTGCCATTTCCTTCTCTAGATAAGAGGATGGTGGACTGGTTTTTATCGAATTAAAGTGCTACATAGATTCGTCAGCTAAAGGGGCACAGTGAGGTGACTGTGATGTTTTCCAGGGCAGGCTGGCTAGAGGCAGTCTGCTCAGAGACCAGCTGGGCCCAAGGAGCTTACAGAGCAGGGGCTTGGGGAGTACTTGACCTCAGGGCAGCCATCATGGGATGCCTTTGTCTGCATTCAGAGCACCTTCTTCCTAATTGCTGAGTCCCTTGCAAGCCCAGCTGCCCACCTCAGAGCTGCTCTGAAACCGTGGGCATGAGAGCAGGGGCAGGATGTGTGAAGCGTAGAGGCAGGCGAGCCAGGAAGCCTGGGGTCACCCGTCCCTCAGTGGGGCTCGGCTCCCGTGTGGGTCCTGTGTCCTGTGTCCTGTGTGAGGACCCTCCTTACCCTGCCTCTTTGCTGGAACCTGGCCAGCCCCTCTTTTCCCCCGCCAGTCTGTAGGGTGCCTGCCATTACAGGCACACAGTCTGTGCCCCATGTGGTGCTCGGCCGTCACCTGAAGCCTGACGAGAGCTCCGTCAGCTCTTGTCCAGCGCAGGAGGGACGTGGGTCTGGCCTCTGGAGGTCACTGCAAGGTCCCTGGCTCTCTGTTCATGTTTTGACTGAGGTTCCTAGGCTGTCTATCCTCAGTGTGTGGGTTTCCCTCATTTCCCTCACTTGAGAGCAGAGCGTTATGGACCAGTCCTTGGGGAACCCGTGTCCTCTGGGCTATGCACCACATGGCCGGTTTACAGAGCCATGAGCCCACCGCACATGGGACTGACTCTCACAGCCATGTGTAGAGTGGGTTGTGTCTGCCACATCTGTCACCTTGGGCACAAATGTGTCACCAGAAACTGTTTTTTCTCTGGAGTCACTGCTCGCAAGTGGGGGAACCCCGGTCAGAACCTGCTTTGCTTCTCCATGCTGCGTGTGGCAGGCGCCTGCTTGGAGAGCACGTTCACCCCCATAATCTCTCACCTGCAGATTCACTCATCCAGTCTCTAGACACTGTTGAGCACCTGCTGATTACCAGGCGGGCGGCTGGCCCAGGAGGTGAGGTGGGGAGCGCTGAGCCCTGACCTGTGCTTTCTCTGCTGGGCAGTAGCCAGGAGAGTTGCCCTAGAGGGGGCAGGAGAGCTGTGCCAGGGGTCTTTCCAGACTCTGAGTAGGGCCATTAGACCAGCATCCAGATGTCCTGGACTCCTTGGGAAGGCAGGCCTGGAGAGCTGTGGGATGAAGCTGTGTGGGAGGACTGGGGTGGAGGTGGAGGGTGCACCCCGGGAGCTGTGGGGCAGGGTGAGGTGGGAGCGGGGGAGCCCATGGAAGGGAGAGGCAGTGAAGGGAAGGGGTGTGGCCTGCAGGACCTCATGGGCCTTCTGGAGTCTGCAGTGATGTCTGGTGGTCTCTTGAGGACCCTGGGTAACCTGCATTGAAGAGAATGCTAAGGTACCTGTAGTTTTGAATATACACAGAAGTCTGTTAGGCCTGACTGGTAGAGCGCAGGATGAGGTATAGCAGGTCAGGTGTGTCTGGCTCTGGGGGTTGTGACGCCACACGACTGACTGTTCAGTATGTTTGCTGTATGGTGCGTGTTTGAAGCTAAGTTGACATTTCCAAATATTTGGAGGTTTTTAGATGTGTTTCTGGTATAGATTTGCAATTTAATTCTACTGTGGTAAGAGAATGTACATGTCTGGTTCCAGTCCTTTTTTATTTATGGAGACTTGCCTTTTAGTGCCAGATGTGGTCTATCTTGTGAATGTTCCACCACACTTGATAAAGATTGCATCTAGTATTGTTTGGGGGTGGTGTGTTCTATAAGCGTTAGTAACAACAGCAGCAGCTTTCAGGTTGGCTGATATGTTGTTTAGTCTTCTATATCCTTACTGATTTTTAACTTTTCTATCAGAAATCAAGAGAAGAATGTTGAAATCTTTGACCATGACTGTGGATTTACTTTCTTTCCGTTCTGTCAGTTTTCACTCCATGTGTTTTGAAGCTCTCTTATTCAGTATGTAAACATTTATGTTGGTTATGTCCTGTTAATAGAGTTTTCTTTTAATCATTTCAAAATGTCCTTCCTTATCCCTGGTAATAGTCCTTCCTCTGAATGCTACTTTACTTGAGGCTAGTATAGCCCCTGCGTCTTTCTTTTGATTAGTATTGACTGACTGAGAGTCGTTCAGTCGTATCCAACTCTTTGCGACCCCATGGTCTGTCTATGGAATTCTCCAAGCAAGAATACTGGAGTGGATTGCCATGCCCTTCTCCAGGGACTCTTCCCAACTCAGATCAAACCTGGGTCTCCTGCATTGCAGGTGGGTTCTTTACTGTCTGAGCCATCAGGGATTAGTATTAGTATATTTAAATACATATGCAAAACACACATGTATAAAATACACTTGTATGTATATAAAATGTTAAAAAAATGTATTTCCATTCTTTCACCTGCCTTTTTCTTTATATTTAATATGGATTTTTTGTAAACAGCATATAGTTGGGCCTTGAATTTTTTTAATTAATTAAAAAAATCTCTGCTTTTTAATTGTAATGTTTAGATAATTTGTTTGATTTGATTATTGATTTCTTTGAGTCTTAAGTGTCATTTTGCTATTTGTTTTCTACTTTTCACATCTGTTCTTTGTTCTTTTTCACCCTTCTTTTTTTTGGATGAATTTAGTAGTTCTGTTTGATTCCATTTTATCTCCATTACTGGTTCATTAGCTACTTCTCTTTCTAAAAAGTATTTCTTGTAGTGGTTACTCTGGTGCATAAGATACACGCACTTAGCTTATCACAGTCCACCTTCCAGCCACTCACGTGAACTGTCAACAATATACTTCTTTTCCCTCTTCTGTTCTCTTAAAATTGTTATATGTGTGTTGAAAACCTAGAAATACATTTTTATTATTTTGATTTAATCAGCTCCTTTTTAAAGAGATTGAAAAGACAGGAAGAAAAGCGTGTGTGATTGCCCACTCCTGGCGCTCCCATGCCTTTGTGTGGATCTCAGTTTCCACCTGTAGCATTCTCCTGCCTAAAGGACTTTTACCATTTCTTGGGGCGCAGGCTTGCCTGGGATAGAATTCTCTCCATTTCTGTTTGTCTTACAAAGTGTTTATTTGCCATGATTTTCAGAGGATACTTTGTTGGGTGTGGGCTTCCAAGTTTCATTACTTTGAAGACAGTGCCCCTGCCCTCTGGCCCTCCTGTGTTCTCACCAGGAGTCTGCTGTCCTCCTTACCTTTCCTCCACCTCACGTGGTTTTTCCTCTTTTCCCTTCTGTGAGTCTCTCTTTATCACTGGTGTTCAAACACCTTGGTGTGTCAGACAAGCCAAGCCTTGTTGCAGCTCTCTAGGTTTGTGGTTTACCTCACATTTCGGTATTTGGGGCCGTTGTATCTTCACGGTGCATTCATGTCTTCCAACCCCTCTCCTTCCAGGACTCTAACAACCAGTTTGGTGTTATCCTACGGGTCACTGCTGCCCTTTGCTTTTTTTTTTTCTTTCAGCATTTTTCCTTCTTTGTGTGAGGGCACAATTTCAACAAAGAAAATGACAGCAGGAGTGAATTTGGTAGCTTTCTGTTTCCCCTGGGCGTGTGGTGTGGCTGCGCTCCTCCTCAGGAAGCACTTGGGAGCTGGCCATCTGTGCGTCCAGCCCCCAGCCTCGTCTTCTCATCCCTGCCGCTGCTTCCCCCTACGCGGCATCATCTCCGGAAACGGAAACCGCTACTGGCACAAACCTTCTTGCTTCAGATGGACTATCCATAAGCTAAACTTCCCAGAAAAATATCCCGAAAGGTAACCCTGGGAAGCTCTTTTAGGTAAGATGCCTGAATCCTGACAGGCCATAGTTGTGTGATAATCGTCACAGCTGGAGGCAGCACGGCAGCCAGTCAGAGTCTAGCAGCCACGTTTATGGGGCTCCTGCTCCACCCAGCATGGGTTTATTATATGTATTATCTCACATGCCTCTCAAACCCTCTGAGATGGGCCTGTGTCCTGGGGCCGAGACTCAGAGAGAGTGAGAAGTCCTTCCTGGCCAAGGCTGGGCAGTTAGGAAGGTACCTTGTGTGCTGGTCACATCCTGGCCCTCTGACTTCATACTCCCCGCCTGAGCCTGTGCGTTCTCTCCTGGGCCATGCTGTTGTTATTGTTTAAACCTTCATTTGCTTTGAGGTGTGAAAATTGTGTGTTACCTCCGTTTAAGAGATGATACACCATTCTGAGAATTCTGTGTTTTCTGGCCATACTTCTGTTATGGTTACTGACATCTGCATATTTTAATGTGTTACGACGAGTGTTGAAGTGGGACTAATTTGGGTGTGAGTCAGGCTCTGCGTGTGTGTCAGAGCTGACCCATCTGCTGTGCAAGTGTGTTTTAGAAAAGGAGCAGGTTCCTAGCTGGGCCAGGTGACCTTTTCCCACTCCCCTCTGTGTGTGATCTGTTGTCTGAAGTATTGTGTTAAGGATATGGAGAAAGCTGAGAAGTGATTTGGAAAGAGGGCAGTGTGGAGTCTGTGCTGGGGGGCAATCCAGAAACAGGAGCTGATGGAAGGAGCCAAGATCCTCACATCCTGTAATTGGTAAAGGTTGACATTATAACATCCTTTTGGATTTTGGAAAGAAAAAAGGAGAAATAGGATAAATGATTAGATGCTTTATGTTCTCAGATCTTCAAAATCCAACTTGAAAGCATTCTCTAGGGAACCTTTCCAGATGTCCCACCCCCAAGACTGATCATTCCTTCCTTAGGGTATCATGATGAATATTACCAACAGACTTGTATTTGTACTTTCTCATCTGTTACTTGTTAATGGCCTGCAACTACTTTACTGAAAAAAAAAAATCCCTAACTAGGTAAGAGAGTAGAGACTAGAGGCTGTTATTTATTTTGTCTCCCATAAAGGACACTGCTGCGCTTGGCATCTCCTCTGCAGACTTCACTGCGGGGTTGGGAGGGCCTTCCTCTGCCCCCAGGGTGGCCGGCACCATGGGCAGGAGCGCTCGAGCAGCACCTGTCTTACAGGTGTCCCTGAGCGCCGGTCCTGCCTGGGAACTGGAGGTTCAGAAGTGACCAGGCCAAGCTCTTCCCTCGTGGAGCTTACATTCGGTTCGGGAGAGCTGGCAACCAGCAGAGTGGTGGGAATCTTCTAGTACAGTGAAGACAGGGTAGTAAGAGGGCTCCCGGGGCCAAGTGGGACTGCTTTTTGGGCAGTGGAGACCTGAGTGAGGTGGAGGAAGAGCTGTCAGAGCTCTGTGATGAGGGGTGGTGCGGGAAGGCTGTGCAGTGGCCCTGGGCTGTGAGGATGTGGGGGCGAAGCAGCTAGTGTGGTAGAGAGGCGTGGGGGAGTGTCAGGAGAGGAGGTCAGGGACCGGCTGGGCTGGAGCGGCCTCTGCAGGCAGAGCAGGGGTGGCCCTGGGCTGAGGGGCTGTCTCCAGGCTCCATCTGGCTGCTGCAAGGGCATCGGGGCAGGCGCGGGCTGTGGGTGAGAAGGTTGTGGTAGTCTGGGGACAGCAGGGGTGGTAACAGTGATTGATGTGACTGGATTCAAGATCGATTTTGAAGGGAAGGGAAAATGAGGGAGGGGAAGCCAGCTTGATGCTTAGGTTTGGGGCTGAGTAGTTGGTCCCTGGGCTTCCCTGGTGGCTCAGTGGTAAAGAATCCACCTGCAATGCAGGAAATGTAGGTTTGATCCCTGGGTCAGGAAGATTCCCTGGAGAAGGAAATGGCAACCCATTCCAGTATTCTTGCCTGGGAAATCCCATGGACAGAGGAGCCTGGCGAGCGACAATCCATGGGGTTGCAGAGTTGGACACAACAGTCCATGGGGTCGCAAAGAGTCAGGCATGACTGAGTGACCGAACAATAAATTGTCCCTGGTGGTGCTGTTGGGGGGGGACTTGGGAGAAACAGTAATTCTTCTCATGTTAAATTTGGGAGGCCTGTTCCATGTTCAAAGGGAGATTGAAGGGCACAGCTGGATTTCTGAGCTGAGCCATGCAGAGGCCGGGGCTGGAGGCCACCCTGTGAGCCGTCATGGTGGAGGACACCTGTGCGGCTGCAGCAGTGGACACCATCCAGGGAGTGAGAGGGTCTGAGGCTGGGCCTGGGCCGCACCAGCATTTTCAGTGCAAGAGGAAAAGGAGGAGGAGGAAGCAGGGAGAGAGGGGGACGATGATGAGGCAGGATGAAGGCGACGAGAACCCAGAGAGCGCGGTGTCCTCTAGCTTCTGTGAAGACCGTGTAGCCAGACACTATGAGTAAGCTGAGCAGCAGTCAGAGAACCTGCCATCCGGGAGAGGAGAGGACCTGGCTGAGGGGCTTGCAGGGGAGCCTGCGGCTGGGTGGTCAGCAGCCCGACTCGGTACATGCCAGGTGTTAGGAACCTGAAGTGTCTCAGGCAGTGACCCTGGTGTTTGGGAATGGCTCCCAGACTGGCTCTGAAGGCAGCTGCAGGAGGCGTTCTGGACACTTCTGAGCAGTGGTGGCATGTCTGCTGGCGTGGTGGCCCTCACAGGTGACCGCTTGGTGGAGAGCAGGCTCTGGTGTGAGAGCTCTGGAGCTCGGCAGAACGGCTCCTCTCCTGCTCTGCATGCTCTGGAGATGCCCTGGGCTGGCCGTGTGGCCAGGCCTGTCCTGGAGGGAGAGCTGGCAGTTCCCTCCGACAGCTGCTGGCCCCGCCCTCTCCTGCTGCGTGCAACCACACTGATGGACGCACCGGTTTCCTTCTGTTGGTTTTGTTTCATTCAGTAGATTAGAGTGTCATGGAGAGCGATTAAAAATCCAGTTGTATTTCAACTATTCTTATGATTTAACAAGATTCTGTGGTCAGACCTTTTGTTGCTGCTGCTGCTAAGTCACTTCAGTTGTGTCCGACTCTTTGCAAGCCCATGAACGGTAGCCCACCAGGCTCCTCTCATGGAGTTCTCTAAGCAGGAATACTGGAGAGGATAGCCATTCTTTTCTCCAGGGGAATCGTCTCAACCCAGGGGTCGAACCTGGGTCTCCTGCATTGCGGGCAGATTCTTTACTGTCTGAGCCACCAGGGGAGCCCATATTCCCTTATTATTTCTTTAATATCTGTATCTATAGTGAAGTCTCTTTCATTCCCAACGCTTGTAATCTGTGTCTGTCTTTTCTTCTCCCCTCCTTTCCTTGTTTGGCCTGGCTAGAATTTTTTCAGTTTTGTAGATTTCTTTTTAGCAGGGTCAGCTTTGGGGTTAATTTTTTTTTCCCTAGTTTTTTGTTTGTCCTCATTTGTCTTGATTTCTGTTCTTTATTTTTACTTTCCCTTGGCTTGTTTTGGTTTGATTTTTTACTTTCATATTTAAAAATATATTTATTTTTGGCTGCGCTGGGTCTTTGCTGGTGCATGTGGGCTTTCTCTAGTTGCAGTGAGCAGGGAGTGCTCTTTCTTGCGATTCATGGGCTTCACTGTGTGGCTTCTCTCATCGGGCAGCACGGGCTCTAGAGCTTGGGCTTTGTTAGTTGGCAGCCTGTGGGCTCAGTAGTTGCAGTGCACAGGCTTAGTTGCCCCGTGGCAGATGGGTTCTTCCCAGAGCAGGGGCTGAACCTGGCTGTGTCCCCTGCACTGGCAGGCAGATTCTTAGCCACAGGACCACCAGGGAAGTCCCCCCGGCCTTTTTATTTAAAGGTGAAAGGTAAGGAAATTGATTTGAGACCTTTGTTCTCGTCCAACACAAGCATTCAGTGCTATAATTTCCCCTGATAAGCGGTGATTTAACTCTGTCTACAAATTACGATGAAGTATTTTATTTTCATTTCAATCACAGTAATTCCTAGTTTTCCTTATGACTTCTTCTTGATCCACAGATTATTTAGAAAAAATTCTGAATAATATTTGGAGATTTTTCTTTCACATATTTTCTGTTATTTATTATGTATTTCTGTATTTCTAACTTAGTTCTTTGTGATCACAGAACGTACTTTGAATTCTTTTGAATGTGTATTTGGTCAAATTGGTTGATACCATTGTTCAGGGATTCTGTATCTTCACTGAGTTTCTTTCTTCCTTTTAAAAAATCAGTAATGGAAATAAAAGTATTAAATTTCCAACTCTAATTGTGAATTAATTTATAATTAGTCATCTATCATATGTAATATGCCACTTTAATGGCAGAAAGGGAAGAGGAACTAAAGAGCCTCTTGATAAAGGTGAAAGAAAGTGAAAAAAACTGGCTTAAAACTCAGCATTCAAAAAGCAAAGATCATGGCATCTTGTCCCATCACTTCATGGCAAATAGATGGGGAAACAATGGAAACAGTGAGAGACTTTTATTTTCTTGGGCTCCAAAAGCACTGCAGATGGTGATTGCAGCCATGACATTAAAAGGCGCTTGCTGTTTGGAAGAAAAGCTATGACAAACCTAGGCAGTGTATTCAAAAGCAGAGATATCACTTGGCCAGCAAAGGTCCATATAGTCAAAGCTATGGTTTTTCCGGCAGTCATGTATGGATGTGAGAGTTGGACCATAAAGAAGGCTGAGCACCAAAGAATTGATGCTTTCAAACTATGGTGCTGGAGAAGACTCTTAAGAGTCCCTTGGACTGCAAGGAGATCAAACCAGTCAATCCTAAAGGAAATCAGTCCTGAACCTTCATTGGAAGGACTGATGCTGAAGCTCCAATACTTTGGCCACCTGATGTGAAGAGCTGACTTATTAGAAAAGATCCTGATGCTGGGAAAGACTGAGGGCAGGAGGAGAAGGGGACGACAGAGGATGATGAGATGGTTGGATGGCATCACTAACTCAATGGACATGAGTTTGAGCAAACTCAGGGAGATGGTGAAGGACAGAGAGGCCTGGCGTGCAGTGGTTCATGGGGTGGCAAAGAGTCAGATACAACTTAGCACCTGAATAACAGCAACAGCATCCATCATATATTGCTTTGTTTCTTTTGAAACTCTGTTGTTAGATACATACCTAATTAAGTCGGCTATGTCTTTGTGATCCACTGACCTCTTTATAATTATACAATGACCCTCCTAAGCACGTGGTAATATTTTTTGTTCTGAAGTCTACATTGTCTGATAATACAGGCTTTGCAGGCTTCTTTTAATTAGTGTTTGCTTGGCATGTTTTTTATATGCTTTCATTTTTAACCTGTGTCTTTATTTTAGGTGCCTTGTAGATAATGTATAATTGAGTCTTGATGTTTTATGCATTCTGTATCTTTTAAAACTTTTTTATTGGAGTACAGTTGCTTTACACTGTTGTTTAGTTTCTGCTGTGCAGCATAGTAAATCATTTATTCATCTGCATATATCCACCTTTTTTAGATTTCCTTTCCATTTAGGTCGCCACAGAGCACTGAGTAGAGTTCCCTGTGCTATAGATGCTCATTAGTTATCTGTTTTATACAGAGCCAGACATGATTGAGCGACTGAACAACAACAAAATATGTCAATCTCAATCTCAATTCATCCTGTGTATTCTCTATCTTTTAATCAAGGTGTTTATACAGTTTTTAGCTAATTTATACAGAAATACATAAATACTTCTAGTTGTTTCTTTTCCCTCTTTTTTGTCTGCTGTTGGATTGAGTATTTACTATTCTATCTGCACTGTTCTCTTATCATTTACATTTTAAAGTTTTGGGTTTTTTTTTTTTTAGTATTTGCCCTAGGGTTTATAATACGATCTTTAATTGAGATTACATCATACGAAATGCCAGGCTCAATGAAGCACAAACTGGAATCAAGATTGCTGGGAGGAATATCAATAACTTCAGATAATGCAGATGATACTACCCTTATGGCAGAAAACAAAGAGGAACTAAAGATCCTCTTGATGAAAGTGAACGAGGAGAGTGAAAAAGCTGACTTAAAACTCAACATTCAAAAAACGAAGATCATGGCATTGGTCCTATCACTTCATGGCAAATAGATGGGGAAACAGACTTTCTTTTCTTGGGCTCCAAAACCACTGCAGATGGTGACTGCAGCCGTGAAATTAAAAGATGCTTATTCCTTGGACGAAAAGCTATGACCAACCTAGCAGAGGCATTACTTTGCTGACAAAAGTCTGTATAGTCAAAGCTATGGTTTTTCCAGTAGTCATGTATGAATATGAGAGTTGAAACAGGCTGAACGCCAAAGAATTGCTGCTTTTGAACTGTGGTGTTGGAGAAGACTCTTGAGAGTTCCTTGGACTGCAAGGAGATCAAACCAGTCAATCCTAAAGGAAATCAGTCTTGAATATTTATTGGAAGGACCGATGCTGAAACTGAAGCTCCAGTACTTTGGCCACCTGATGGGAAGAACTGACTCATTGGAAAAGACCCTGATGCTGGGAAAGGAAAGACTGAGGGCAGGAGGAGAAGGGGACAACAGAGGATGAGATGGTTGGATGGCATCACCGACTCAATGGACATGAGTTTGAGCAAGTTCCAGGAGTTGGTGATAGACAGGGAAGTCTGGCATGCTGCAGTCCATGGCGTTCCAAAGAGTCAAACATGACTGAGTGACTGAACTAAATTGAACTGAATTATTATTAACTGTATTAGTTAATCAGAGTTGATTTTAAATTAAAACATTAAAAATCTTTACATAATAATGTACTGCTTCAAGTATGTTGCAAGAGTCCTAAAACAGTGTTTTCCCGTCTATTGATCATATTTATTTCAAATTCCTTTTCTAGTTGTTTCTACATCTAGGTTATCTCTGAGTCTGGTTCTGTTGATTATTACTTCAGTGGAGTTTTATTCCCCTTGCTTTGTCACTGTAATTTCTGAATGAATGGTGGGCCTTGTGTGTAGGGCAGTAGAGTGGAGGTCAGTAGGCTTTTCCTGTAGTGAGCTAGCTGGTAACTATTTTGAACTTTGAGAATCACGTGTGGTTTCTGTTGTATATTATTCTTCTGTTTGTTTTCTTTTAAAATAACCCTTTAAAAAGGTAACAGACACTCTTAACTCACAGCCTGTGTGGAAACATGGGCTGACTCTGGCCTGCATGCCAGCCTCTGCAGGAGAGAATGAGGTAAATTTACAGGTCCTGTTCTGCTGGGGTGGTGGTGTCGGGGCTGGGCTGGGCTTGGGGTTCATTGCTGTGGTTGCCTCTGCACTGCTGCTTTCAGAACGTCTCCTTCCTGTGCTGACGGTGTGGACTGAGTGGCCAGAGCAGTCTCCAGCCTCAGCTGAGGGCCTTCCCTTTGGTCTGTGTCCCAGAGGGGTCCCCTTCCGTGCTTTTGCTCCCTGCTGTAGACTGCTCTCCTTGGCTGCTGGGTGTTTGCTGGGCCACTGCAGGTCGTGGGGTGAGTGGGGGGAGCTCCCTCTTACGCCTCCATCCGAGTGGGCGCCTTCACAGAGATCCTGTCCTTCTTCCCGTGGCAGCCGCTCTGCTGTGTCTTTGGTTGTTTTTGTGCCAGAGAGTTTCCTTCCCGTCCCCCCAGACAGAAGGATTTCACGGTCTGGACCCAGGGAGGTTTCTGCCTCCCACCACAGCAGTCTTAATGTGTCTCGATGCTTTTGTTCAGTACAGAAGGGCTCGGGGCAGGGCGGTGGGGAGGGAGGTGTGTGGTGTGTGTGTGGTGTGTGTGTGGTGTGTGTGTGTGTGTGTGTGTCTGTGTGTGTCTGTGTGTGTCTGTGTGTGTGTGTCTGTGTGTGTCTGTGTGTGTGTGTGTGTGTGTTCGTTCCATGGCAGTACCCACTGAGCGCTTGTTTAGTCTACTCTCTTCAATCCACTTACAGCTTAAAGGTTTTTAAAGTGTAGTGCTAGGAAAGAGGTACAGATTTTGAGTCTGGTTCCTATTACAGAGTCTAATGAAGAAATGACTGCGTGGCATGTTTAACGTTCCCATTGGAGAGCCACGGTGAGGAGAAGGGGATCCGTGGTGTCAGGGTTACAGCTTGCTTGGGGCTCTTGTTCCTGTCCGGCTGCTTCCACTTGCCTGCTGTGGTCCATGGCTGCCGGCTCTGTAACTCCAGGGAGCCTCCCATGGAAAACGGAAGGCAGCTTGAGTGTTGCAGCCATGACTTCGCAGAGCTCAGTGGCCTGAGGGATGCCTCGTCAGTATGTGGTCTCTCGGGTTGGCTGAACTTGGAGTGAAAGTGAAGTAAGTGAAAGTGAGTGCTTTAAAGCACTCGTATAAGTGAACAGAATTACAGCAGACTACATGAAAAGCCCTCATATTTTTAGTTCAGCATTTTAAAATTACATACTTGTGAGTAATAGTTGAAGGTGGAACATTAATAAGTAGAAGATACTGTTTTCATGTGCCTTTAGTGAGCTCAGTTTTTACATCAAGAAGTGACACCATTTTGGGTCAGTTCATAGTTCAGTAAACTGTCCAATCCATCATTCCAAAAGACCAGGAGGCCCTGAGGGTGGCTTCTGCCCGGGGTCCCCTTGGAAGGTTTTATTCTAACCGGAGCATTGCCTCTTCCCCAGATCCCGACGCAGAGGTGTGTCTCCACGTGCTGCGCCTCGTCCAGTCTGTGGTGCTGGAGCCAGAAGTCTTCTCCAGGTCAGCCGCTGAGTTCCGGAGCTCCTTGCCCCTGCAGCGCATCCTGGCTATGGCCAAGAGCCGCAATCCCCACCTGCAGACCGTGGCCCAGGAGCTCCTGGAGGACCTGCGTGCTCTGGAGCGTGATGTGTAGGGGCGCTCATGCACCATCTTCTCCCCGGGTCCCCACTTTGTCCTCCAGAGTCACCAGCTGTGTGTCACGTTACACAGGCAGATGTGATGACTAGCGATGGGTGTGAATTGATATGTATCTACAGGACTTCCTCTTGGAAGTAAAAATTCTTGTGGGTGGTTGGTTAACCTTGCCAAAAAGGGAGCCTGAGGAAGGATCTGTCCTTCCAGAAAGGCCCATGTCAGCTGCAGCCGAAGAGGGCCTTCTCAGAGTGGCTCCTGCTGCCCAGGAGACTCTGAGACCTGTTGGCTCCCTCTAAAAGCGGGAGGTTAAATAACCACCTACCCCATTGGTCAGCATTTTCCTGAGATACATGTTTTGAAAAACAATTCATTCTAATGATTATAATTAATCCCCCCAGTTCACGTTTACCTTCCAACCTTTTGGTGAACCTATTATTTCAGATGACATTGGACATTTTAGTTCTGTATTTTTTTTGCCTCTTTTGTTTTTGAATAAATAAAGCCAGAAGAATCATTGATGTGCTATAACCGTTGTTTTCTGAAGTATTATAAACTTGGTATTAGGAAGTTGCATATTACAATGCATATACGTGGCTGGAGAAAAAACTCTCCTTGTTCTGGGCCCTTTGGCTATAAACTCAGGGATCCAGTTTTTCATATAACATTATCATGGAACGGGCCTTCACACAGTCGCTTGAAGTTCTTTAAATGATGTGCACAGGTGTGTGTCCTTCTCAACTGCATCTGGTCCTGTGGCAGAGAACAGGAGGGCGCTCTCTGTTTCTCGTGGGTGCTGCGACATGTGAGCAGAGTCCCCTCTGTCACTCCTTAGAGTCACGGCAGCGTGTGCTGTGTCCCTCAGGATGATGCCGCAGGCCCGTGGGCTCTGGGAGTTCTGCAGTTGCATAAACACAGACTAGCGTCCTTTCCCGCGGCAGCCCCGAGCACATGTGTATGCTGTTTCTGTATGCGTGGCAGTTTGGAATAACTTCATTTTCCTTTTAAGCAGATTTTACAGGCTTTGTGCAGTTTATGGCTGAGTCTGAATGAAGGAGCTTATATATATACACAGTTGCTTGAATTTCACAAGCTGACATATTGTGGAACCTGGCTCATCAAAAGCAGAGAAAAGTTGTAAAAGGCAATTTAAAATTCACGGAGGCAGACATTGGTCCATCTGTGCTGTGTGGTGCTGTGGGCCCTGATGACTGGCAAATAAAATTGAGGACGATGTGTTTTTGTTCTTTTTCTAGCATAGTATCATTTTCATTTTGGTTATTTGCTTGATAAGGTAATGGGAGATAAACTAGTTGTAATTAGTTGTGCTGTCTCTAGAAATGCAAGGTCTTTTTCCTGCCAAAAATGGGATTGGTGGCATATAGAGAAAAATGGAACTGGGCCAAGCCCGTGACTGTCATGTAGTTTTGCTAATTAGTAGATGAATGTGATTAAGAAGGATACGTTTTTTTTTTCCTCCAAATTTTAAAGTGCTAAAGATAGCAAGGGTTCTTATGAAAACTCCTTCAGAAAGAAGCATGTCAAATACATATTTTGAGTGTATATCACAGGAAAAGTGATAAGGCCAATTTTCAGGAGTGACTAGCCTTTCTAATATTTCTACTTTTCTTATGAAGTTCAAGGGGAAAACATGGAATCTTTTTTTTTTTTTAATATCTAAAGATCTAAAGAAAACTCATTTTATTTTGTTTTATTTTTTAGAAAACTCATTTTAAAAAGTATTCATTGAAGTATATACGTGGCAGTGTCTGAGGTTGCTTATGAATTTTAAAGTCAGAAACAACAGCAGTAGAATGGTATCTGTTTTTTTAAATTAAAGCTTTAAATAATTCCTTGTCTTTATTACGTCAAGGAACTTCTTCTCCTTGGTGCTGTCAGTTTGTTTGTAAAGGCGTGAAAGCTGCCAGGCCCACAGCAGACCTCACTGCCTCTCTAGTCTCCCCCCAACCCCCAGCCGGTGATCAGGGAAGGCCTCTTGCCACCCAGTCTGCTCTGCGTTCTCAGAGGTTTGAGAGGAGCCCATCCTGTTAGGGTGCGGGTCAGTGTGTCTGTGTGGGGCATGAATTGGGATGAGCATAATGGTGTATTGAGTTAGTCTCATCCCGGATCCTTTTACAGCCCCATGTCTTTCACTTATTCCAGAGGCCTTTAAAATTAATTAGAGTATTAAGCATAGCATCACAAGTCTGGGGCTTGAAGGAAATCGGCCAAGGCCTGTAGTCAGACCACAAGCAAGGAGGGTTTTTAATGAAAGTTGTAAATGTGGCCATTACACTGTAGTTGTACTGCCATGATATTAATACAAGTGAAAAGGCTGATCAGTACTTTTGTAGGCGCACTGATTTTCTGAGAAGTTCTGAAGTTGAAGTTTGCACTGTTTTGCTCTTCTTTCAGGAAGTAGATGCTTAGACAGCTAACCAACGTAGGTTCTCTGACCTAGACCCTGGTACAGTGTTTGACACGGGATAGGATGCAGCATTCTGTGGGCAGCCTCAGAAGGTGCGATGAATGACCCACTGAAAAGTCTCTGGATACTTCTTAAGTCCAGACTTAGGTGAGGAAGGAAAGGTCTGTCCTTATGGCCCACAGCTCTCTCTCTGCCCTGAGAAGGTGCACACTCAAGTTTGTGTCCAGATGTCGAACGACTGTGCTAGTGCGCGTCACATGGCGAAGACTGTTGCTGTGTTCTTTGTTGTTGTTATCTGTAGTCCTTCAAGTTTTTTTGAATTGTTGTAAAATTCACCACAGAAATGTAGATGGTGCACATAAAATTTACCATTTAACCCATTTCTAAGTGTAGAATTCAGTGGTATTAAATATATTCACGGTGTTATGTAACCATCTCCACTGAACATTGCCAGAACTTTTTATTGACCCAGACAGGAACTCTGTACCCACTGAATAGTAACGCATCATCTTCCATCTCCCCTGCTCCCAGCCCCAGTATCTGTCCTCTGTTCTACTTCTGTCTCTCTGAGTTTGACTTCTCAAGTACCTCGTATAAATGGAGTCGAATATTTGTCCTTCTGGGTCTGGCTTATCTCACTTAGCAATGCAGCGTCCGTCCATGTTCTAGCCTGTGTCAGGACTGCATTCCTTTCCGTCGTGCCTAATACTCCGTTACGTCCTGGTCACACGTTTTGTTTACCCATTTGTCTGTTGATGGACACTTGCTTTAACCTTTGGCTGTAGTGAGTGATGCAGTGAATGTTGGTGTGCATGTATCTGTTTGAGTTCCTGCTGTCAAATCTTTTGGGTCTGTACTTAAATTGAAGTCATTGTATCATATGGTCTAGGGTTTTCTGTGTATATAACATCATGGTGTCTGCAAATAATGATAGTTTTATTTTTTCCTTTCCAATTTGGATGCCTTTTCTTTCTTTTTTCCACCTGATTGCTCTGGCTAGGACTTTCAATACTCTGTTGAATAACAGTGGCAAGAGTGGGAGCCTTCTTCCTAATATTAAGGGGAAAGGTTTTCATTTTTTTGCTGTCAAGTATGATGGTAACTGGGCTTGTGGCCTTTGTAGTGTTGAAGTACCCTGTGGCTCAGAGGTGAAGAATCCGCCTTCAACATAGGAGATGTGGGTTTGATCCCTGGGTCAGGAAGATCTCTAGAGAAAGAAAAGGTAACCCATTTCTGTATTCTTGCCTGCGAAATCCCATGGACAGAGGAGAGAAGCTTGGCAGGCTATAGTTCATGGTGTTGCAAAATAGTCAGACCATGACTTTAGGACTAAACAACAACAAATGTTCTGACCATGCCCACTTTGTTGAGAGTTTTTATGATAAATGTTGGATTGTTTTCAGATACTTTTTATGCACCTATCAAGATGATTATATGATTTCTATTCTTCCATTTGATAATGTGGTATATCACATGGACTGATTCATGGATTTTGAACTGTCCTTGGCATATTAGAATAAATCCCACTTGATCATGGTGCATGATCTTTTTATTCTTGTTGAATTTGGTTTGCTGATGTTTCATTGAGGGTTTTTGCATCTGTGTTCAGGGATTGTTGTTCAGCTGCTAAGTTGCGTCTGGCTCTTTGTGACCCCATGGACTGTAGCACTCCAGGCTCCTCTGTCTTCCACTATCTCTCAGAGTTTGCTCAAATTTATGTCCATTGAGCAGATGCTATCTAATCATCTCATTCTCTGCCACCCCGCCTTCAATCTTTCCCAGCATCAGGATCTTCTTTTCCAATGAATTGGCTTTTCGCATCAGGTGGCCAAAGTGTTGGAGCCCCAGCCTTAGCATCAGTCCTTCCAATGAATATTCAGGGATTCATTTCCTTTGGGATTGACTGGTTTGATTTCCTTGCTGTCCAAGGAACTCTCAAAAATCTTCTCCAGCACTACAGTTCAGAAGCATCAATTGTTTGGCCCTCAGCCTTCTTTATGGTCCAACTCTCACATCTGTACATGACTACTGGAAAACCATAGCTTTGACTGTAGGGATCTTTGTTGGCAGAGTGATGTCTCTTCATTTTAATACACTCTCTAGGTTTTTCATAGCTTTCCTTCCAAGGAGCAAGTGTCTTTTAATTTCATGGCTGCTGGATGTTGTTGTAACTCAGTTGCTAAGTCATATCTGACTCTTTGCATCCCCATGGACTACAGCATGCCAAGCTTCCTTGTCCTCTACTATCTCCTGGAGTTTGTTCAGATTCACATTCATTGAGTTGGTGATGCCATCTAACCATCTCAGTATATTGGCCTGTAATTTCTTTTTGTTGTTGTTCTCTTGTCTGGTTTTGATATCAGGGTAATACTTACCTTGTAAAATAAGTTTGAGAACATTCCCCAATTTCAGTTTTTGGGAGAGTTTGAGAAGGATTGGTATCATCAGATTTTCTTTGAGTGTTTGGCATAATTCACCAGTGAAGCTGTCTGGTACCGGACTTTTTTTCATTGGGACTTTTTTTGATTACTGTTCAGTGTCCGTACTAGTAATCAGTCTATTCAGGTTTTCTGTTTCTTTATAATTCTGTCTTGGAAGATTGTATGTTTCTAGGAATTTATCCATTTCTTTTAAATTGGGCCAATCCTAACGTCCAATTTGTTGGCATATAATCATCAATAGTCTTATGATCCTTTGTATTTCTTTGGTATCAGTTGCAATTTCTCTCTTTTCATATCTGAATTTATTTGGGTCTTCTCTCTTTCTTTCTTAGTGAGCTTACCTAAAGGTTTGTCAATTTTATCTTTTCACAGAAACAGCTCTTAGTTTCTCTGTTTTAGTCTCTATTTCATTTATTTCCACTCTGATCTTTACAGTTTCCTTCCTTCTATTAACTCTGGGTTTTGTTTGTTCTTGTTCTGGTTCCTTCAGGTGTGAAGTTAGATTGCTTGAGGTATTTATTGTATCTTGAGGTTGGGCTGTATCACAATGAACTTACTTCTTAGAACTGCTTTTAGCGTATTCCAGAGATTTTGGTAGGTTGTGTTTCCATTTTCATTTGTCTCAGGGTATTTCTTTTTTATTTCTCCTTTGATTTATTTGTTGACTCATTGGTTGTCCAAAAGTATGTTGTTTAATCACCATATATTTGTAATTTTTCCAGTTTTCGTCATGTAATTGATTTCTATCTTCATACCATACCACAGGTCAGAAAAGATGCTTGATATGTCTTCAGTCTCCTTAAATTTACCAAGGCTTTCTGGTGGCCTAGCATGTGATATATCCTGGAGAATGTTCGCTGTGTGCTTGAGAAGAATGTGCTGCTGCTTTTGAATGGAAAGTTCTACATATACTAAGTCCATCATATGGTGTAATGTGTCATTTAAGGCCAAAATTTGCTTATAAATGTTCTGTCGGGATGATCTTCGCATGAGGTGGCCAAAGTACTGGAGTTTCAACTTTAGCATCATTCCTTCCGAAGAAATCCCAGCACTGATCTCCTTCAGAATGGATTGGTTGGATCTCCTTGCAGTCCAAGGGACTCTCAAGAGTCTTCTCCAACACCACAGTTGAAAAGCATCAATTCTTTGGCGCTCAGCTTTCTTCACAGTCCAACTCTCAAGACTCTGATGCTGGGAGGGATTGGGGGCAGGAGGAGAAGGGGACGACAGAGGATGAGATGGCTGGATGGCATCACTGGCTTGATGGATGTGAGCCTGAGTGAACTCCGGGAGTTGGTAATGGACAGGGTGGCCTGGCGTGCTGCAATTCATGGGGTCACAAAGAGTCGGACATGACTGAGCTACTGAACTGAACTGGACTGGACTGGACTGGATGATCAGTCTACTGATGTAATTGAGTTGTTAAAGTTCTACTATTTTTGTATTGCTATTAGTTTCTCCCTTTGGGTCTGTTAAGTACCTATGTTTGGTGCATGAATGTTTACAAATGTTACATCTTCTTGGTTAGATCAACCTCTTTATCATTATTTAATGCTCAATTTTGTCTTTTATTAGTCTTTGCTTTAAAGTCCATTTTGTCTGATGGAGTTAGCTATCCCAACTTTCTTTTGGTTTCCATCTGCATGAAAAATCTTTTTTCCATCCCTTCACTTTCAGTCTTGTGTGTGTTTTTATGTCTGAGGTGAGTCTCTTATATGCAGCATATAGATATGAGTGGTTTTTTATCCATTCAGCCCCTCTGTCTTACAATTGAAGCATCTAGTCCGTTTACATTTAATGTAATTATTCATAGATACGTACTTATTGCCATTGTGTTCACTGTTTTCAACTGTCTTACAGTTCCTCTGCAATTTTTTCTTTACTTGCTTTCTTCCCTTATGATTTAAAGACTTTCTGTAGTGTTATGCTTAGATTTCTTTCCCATTGTTTTTGATGTGTCTACTATAAGACTGGGAGCTGACCGTGGTTCAGATCATGAACTCCTTATTGCCAAATTCAGACTTAAATTGAAGAAAGTGGGGAAAACCACTAGATGGCTAGGTCATCAGGTATGACCTAAATCAAATCCCTTATTTAATGGAAGTGAGAAATAGATTTAAGGGACTAGACCTGATAGACAGAGTGCCTGATGAACTATGGACGGAGGTTTGTGACATTTACAGGAGACAGGGAAAAAGAAATGCAAAAAAGCAAAATGGCTGTCTGGGGAGGCCTTACAAATAGCTGTGAAAAGAAGAGAAGTGAAAAGCAAAGGAGAAAAGAAAAGATATACAGAATACAGAACTCTGTATTCCCATTTGAATGCAGAGTTCCAAAGAATAGCAAGGAGAGATAAGAAAGCCTTCCTCAGTGATCAATGCAAAGAAATAGAGGAAAACAATAGAATGGGAAAGACTAGAGATCTCTTCAAGAAAATTAGAGATACCAAGGGAACTTTTCATGCAAAGATGGGCTCAATAAAGGACAGAAATGGTATGGACCTAACAGAAGCAGAAGATATTAAGAAGAGGTGGCAAGAATACACAGAAGAACTGTACAAAAAAGATCTTCATGACTCAGATGATCATGATGGTGTCACCTAGAGCCAGACATCCTGGAATGTGAAGTCAAGTGGGCCTTAGGAAGCATCATTACGAACAAAGCTAGTGGAGGTGATGGAATTCCAGTTGAGCTATTTCAGATCCTAAAAGATGATGCTGTGAAGGTGCTGCACTTAATATGTCAGCCAATTTGGAAAACTCGGCAGTGGCCACAGGACTGTAAAAGTCAGTTTTTATTCCGATCCCAAAGAAAGGCAATGCCAAAGAATGCTCAAACTATCACACAATTGCACTCATCTCACACGCTAGTAAAGTAATGCTCAAAATTCTTCAAGCCAGGCTTTAGCAATACCTGAACCATGAACTTCCAGATATTCAAGCTGGTTTTAGAAAAGGCAGAGGAACCAGAGATCAAATTGCCAACATCCACTGGATCCTCAAAAAAGCAAGAGAGTCCCAGAAAAACATCTCTTTCTGCTTTATTGACCATGCCAAAGCTTTTGACTGTGTTGGTCAGAATAAACTGGGAAATTCTGAAAGAGATGGGAATACCAGACCACCTGACCTGCCTCTTGAGAAATCTGTATTCAGGTCAGGAAGCAACAGTTAGAACTGGACATGGAACAACAGACTGGTTCCAAATAGGAAAAGGAGTACGTCAAGGCTGTATATTGTCACCCTGTTTGTTTAACTTACAAGCAGAGTACCTCATATGAAATCCTGGCCTGGAGGAAGCACAAGCTGGAATCAAGATTGCTGGGAGAAATATCAATCACCTCAGATATGCAGATGACACCACCCTTATGGCAGAAAGTGAAGAAGAACTGAAGAGCCTCTTGATGAAAGTGAAATAGGAGAGTGAGAAAGTTGGCTTAAAGCTCAACATTCAGAAAACGAAGATCATGGCATCTGGTCCCATCACTTCATGGGAAATAGATGGGGGAACAGTGGAAACAGTGTCAGACTTTATTTTTGGGGGGCTCCAAAATCACTGCAGATGGTGACTGAAGCCATGAAATTAAAAGATGCTTACACCTTGGAAGGAAAGTTACGACCAATCTAGACAGCATATTGAAAAGCAGAGACATTATTTTGCCAACAAAGGCCCATCTAGTCAAGGCTATGGTTTTTCCAGTAATCATATATGTATGTGAGAGTTGGACTATAAAGAAAGCTGAGCACCGAAGAATTGATCCTTTTGAACTGTGGTGTTGGAGAAGACTCTTGAGAGTCCCTTGGACTGCAAGGAAGTACAACCAGTCCACCCTAAAGGAGATCAGTCCTGGGTGTTCATTGGAAGGACTGATGTTGAAGCTGAAACTCCAATACTTTGGCCACCTGATGGGAAGAACTGAGTCATTGGAAAAGACCCTGATGCTGGCAAAGATTGAGGGCCTGAGGAGAAGGGGACGACAGAGGATGAGATGGTTGGATGGCATCACCAACTCAATGGACATGAGTTTGGGTCAACTCTAGGAGTTGGTAACAGACAGGGAGGCCTGGCGTGCTGCAGTTCATGGGATCACAAAGAGTCGGACATGGCTGAGCGACTAAACTGAACTATAGGTTTTGCCTTGTGGTTACATGAGGCTCACATGTAACAGCTTATGTATATATATATATATATATATATATATATAACAGCTTATATATATATATAACAGCTATATATTTATATATATATAAATGTATATATATATTTTAAGTTAATCCATTTTAAGTTGATAACAAGTTAAGTCTGAACACATTCTAAAACTCTGGGGACTTCCCTGGTGGTCCTGTGACTAAGACTCCATGCTCCCAGTGCAGGGGGCCCAGGTTCTATCCCTAGTTGGGGAACCAGATCCCACATGCCACAGCTAAGAGTTGTCATGCTGCGACTAAAGATCCTGCATGCTGCAACAAAGACTGAAGATCCTGGCACAGCCAAATAAGTAAATATTCTAAAAATTTAAAAGTAAGATTCTGTGTTTTCACTCTCCAGCGCATGCTTTAAGTTTTTGATGTCACATTTTACACCTTTGTATTTTGTGTACCCCTAGTTATAGGTTTTTTTTTTAACAACTTTTGCCTTTTACCCTTTATACTAGATTTATAAGTGATAATCTGCTTTATTATATACTTAACCTTTTCGTTGTTTGGTTGCTAAGTCATATCTGACTCTTTGCAACCCCACAGACTATAGCATGCTAGGCTCCCCTCTCTTTCACTGTCTCTCAGAGTTTGCTCAGATTTATGTCTGTTGAGTCAATGATGCTAACTGATCATCTCATTCTCTGCTGCCCCCTTCTCCTTTTGCCTTCAGTCTTTACCAGCTTCGGGGTCTTTTCCAGTGAGCTGGCTCTTTGCATCAGGTGGCCAAAGCATTGGAGCTTCAGCATCAGTCCTTCCAGTGAATATTCAGAACTGATTTCCTTTATGATTGACTGGTATAATATCCTTGCTGTCCAAGGGATTTTCAAGAGTCTTCCCCAGCACCTGTTAACCTTTCCCAATAAGATTTTTACTTTTGTATGTTTTCTTGCTACTAATTGGTGCCCTTTCTTTTCACCTTGAAGAAATCCATTTGATTTTTCTTGTAGGGCCAGTTTAGTGATGATTAAATTTTTTTAGCTTTTGCTTGTCTGGGAAATGCTTCTTCTTTGATTCTGAATGATAACCTTGGTGGGTAGTGTTCTTGGATGGAAGTGTTTTGTTTCTTTTTTTTCATTTTAGTCCCTCTGGCCTGCAGTGTTTCTGCTAGGAAATCATCTCAAAGTCTTGTGGTGGCTCCCTTATAACATCTTATGGAAAAAACCCCATTTTTTTTTTTTTTTTTGCCAAACCAATATGAAACAGCTTTCCAGGTGGCTCAGTGGCAAAGAATCTGCCTGCCAATGCAGGGGATGTGGGTTTGATCCCTGGGTTGGGAAGATCCCCTGGAGGAGGAAATGGCAACCCACTCTAGTATTCTTGCCTGGGGAATCCTATGGACAAAGAAGTCTGGTGGACTACAGTCCGTGGGTCCCAAGAGTCAGACATGACTTTGTGACCTAAACAACAACAATAATATACAGCAGGTTGTTTTTCTCTTGCTGTTCTTAAGATTGTCTAACTTTTGACATTTTAATTACACTGTGTCTTGATGTGGGTCTCTTTGGGTTCATCTTGTTTGGGTCTTTCTGGGATTCCTGAGTCTGATGTCTGCTTTATTTCCCAGGTTGGGGAATCTTACAGCCAGTATTTCTTCAAATAAGATTTCTGCCCCTTCCTCTCTCTTTCCCTTCCTCCTTGGACCCTTGTAACGTGACTGTTATTCTACTTGAGGTTGTCCCGTGGGTCCCTTAAGTTATCTTCACTTTTAGAAGCTCTTTTGTCTTTTTTGCTGCTGTGTTTGGATGAGTTCCTCTGCCCTAACTAACCACTGATCTTTCTTCTGTTCATCTAGCCTGCTGTTGAGTCCCTCTAGTATATTTTTCATTTCAGTTACTGCACTCTTCAACTTTGAGACTTCTATTCGCTACTTTCTTATAGTTTTCTGTTTGTCCAAGTTCTCTGTAGTCATCCACTCTTTTGTGTTAAGTGAGCATTTTTATTAACATTACTTTGAATTCTTTGTCAGGTAAATCAACTTATCTGTGTCTTAGAACATACAAAGTAATTGTTCAAAAAATTACTCTCAGCCTTAGTTTATTATGTTTTTAAATTGAAGGCATATATGCAGCCCAGCTTTTCAGAATAAATTACTTAATGCAGACTGTTACTCTTGAATATCTGTAAGGAGAGTCCAGGTGGCAGGATACTTGTTTCGGGACTGGTTGAGGACAGCATTGAGAGACTTCCCTGGTGATCCAGCGGTTAAGTATTCACCCTTCTAATGCAGGGGACACGGGTTCCATCCGTGGTCGGGGACCTAAGGTCCCGCATGCCGTGGGGCAACTAAACCCATGCACTGCAACTATTGCACGCATGTGCTCTAGAGCCCATGCTCTGCAGCAATAGAAGCCCCCATTAACTGCAGCTAGAGCAAGCCCATGTGCTGCAAAGAAGAGCCTGCAATGCAGTGAAGACCCAGTGCAGCAAAAAGAAAGAGCAGTGCAGGCCGGGCCCCTGGATGACGTCAGGGTTCACCTTGTGCAATGGCAGATTGCTGGGGACCTGGGAGCAGGAGCAACATCTGATTTTCATTGAAAATGTAAAAAAGATCCATTCCATTTTTGAGAGCATTTGGTTTCTTGATGGCCATCAGGGCCTGTGTCTGTACCAGCCCAGTGCTCACAGCCACTTTCTGCAGGTGAGGGGACAAGCCCAGAGAGGCTGCGCTGCCTGCCCACGTGGTCCAGCCACGATTCAAGCCTGCCTCCTCTTCAGTAGCCCTTAATCACAGTGCAGTCACTTCCCCTCCCAGGGTGTGTGTCCACCCTTGTCTGGTCACTTGTGCTCCAGATCAGAGTCTTGTCCTGCTCTCCGGCCTTCACAGTTCTGGCAACCAGCATTTTTGGTCCCTCTGGCATCCTCTTTGGCCACCATGCTCTGAGTGCCACCAGCAGACCCACAGGGTGGTGGAGGGAGGGAAAGAAGGGAGGCAGGGGACAGGGGCCAGACGCCCACCAGTCACCCCTCTGCTCACCCCCAAGTGATGTTCAGACAGCACATGCTGGCCTGCCACAGGCTCCTATGGCTGCCTGATCACATGGTACCGTTTAGAAAGATAGGGAGAGATGCAGATGAATCATCAGTATTAAAAGTGTTGATTTTTAAAAGATTCTATTCAGTGTTTGCAGGTCGATTTGCAGGATTAACGTTCTTGTCTTTAACATTCTTTGAGATCCATAGAGCTAAAGGCAGGGGAGGCCAGGAGCAGACAGAACCTCCTACCTGCTCTCGGCCAGAAAGCCAGCTCCAGATGCCCCAAGACAAGATCATTAGCTTCCTGCCTCCTGCCCTAGGGACAAGGCCGCAGGCCCAGGAAGAGGTGACCCCTGGCAGGAAGCACTGGTGCTTTTTCTTTTTGTTCTTTAATCAAATGCCAACAGAGGAGAAATAAAGAGCAGCTGACGCTTGGAAGATCACGTAAGGGTCAGGGAGCAAGCCCCTCGGGCTGGCACAAAATACATGACAAGCGCATTTTTTGTGGCCCTGAAGCTCACCTGTTCAGCAGCAATGCTGCTTTTCGAGGTGACCCATCACCCTGACATTCTTACATAAACAACACATCCCAAACCTGCTGCCTTTGGACATGGTACCTGGCACATTAACTCTTCTTGATGGATCAAGACCCTCGCCAGCCAGGGAGCAAGTTTGGAATCTTGGTTCTACACTTGCCACATGGGCCCAGAACCGTGGGCTTCTCCCTTCAGGCCCCCTGGTCGGCAGGAAGGTGCCCTGGGGAGCAGCAGAGCCCCTGCCTGCACTGCCGACATCCAGGCCGCGCCTGACGCCCCTGCACTGCCCCCCCACCTCCAACTGGCTGGGCCAGCAGCCTCTGCTTTTCTGCCATCTTGGTTCTCACCCGGCTCCCCAGGAGGGGAGAAATAGCCAGCCCTTTGAAGGCCTCTGTGGCGAGGCCTGGGCTGCAGATGTCCTCTTGCCCTGGACCTTATCCTCCTCTGGGGCACATGTGCACCGAATGGTGGGGTGCTGCAGCTGAAGCTGTAATGCCCGATTTTCTGTGGCCTCTACTCTTGCTGCTGAGCTGCTTTGCTCCCCCGGCCCGCTCCCCCGACGTGCACACCGGTGTGGAGTCTCCTCTCGCCCCTGTCCCCCCGGCACTTCCTGCCTGGACCACATGTGGACACAGGTCAAGTTCAGTAATGATGTCCCTGGCATGACCATGAGTGGTTGCAGCCACAGTTCTTGTCTGGGAGTGTGTGTCTGTGTGCATGTGGATCCAGGTGTGCAATCTATACATGTGTCTGCACACGTGCATGTGTGTATCTGTGTGGGGTTTGTCATTCCTCTCTGCGATGCTGAGCAGGTGGCCTGGCCCTGACTACCCTGTTATACCTGGTCTCCAAGCCCATGAAATCTGGCAGGAATTTGGCCACAAATTAAGAAAACCCAAGCCTCAAGGTGTAGATTTCTTTCCAGGAGTGGAAGGGATGCATGTAAAAGGGTGAAACTCCAGAAGCAGCAGTGTCCTTGGAGATTGTCCTCCAGGGAATGGCCTCAGCCTCAAGTCAGTGGCACAGACTGGTTGGGAATGCTCACAGGGCTGACCATCACCCGTGTTTTGTCTGCATGGGCCTGTCGCTGAGGGATTGTTGTTAGTTTCTGTCTGATGTTGCAGTCAGGAGCTTCCAGCGCAGAGCCCAGGAAGCTCATCGTGAGCCAGGGCCTCCGCCGAAGGGGCTGGACTAGGGTTCAGGTTGGACACTTGTTCTGCTGCCCCCTTGCTCTGTGTCCCCAGGGTGGGTGGGGCCTAGGGTTTGTGTGTGTATGGGAGGGCTGTGGCTGCAGGTCTCCGGGCAAGTGAAGACCACCTGTGTCTCTGGGGCTGTATACCTGGTTCACTGTTTCTGGCTGTGGACCAAGTGTACTGTGCTCTGACCCTGGGCCAGGCTTCAGGGGGTGGCGACGGTGACAGATGACAGGCCCCTGAGCCTGCAGGTCAGAAACTCTGCGGTCAGGTGTGCACTTCCCCTTGAACCCAGCAGAGCGATCAGTATGCAGGGCTGGAGGCCGGCCTGAGGCAGAAGCCCGTCTACTCCTTGCTCTGCTCCCCTCGGTCCTGAGACCTCAAGCCCTTTCTTAATCTGGTCTTCCCACCTGTGCTGGAAAAATCCCGCTCCTGGAAGTTGCCCGGAGAAAAGCCCTGACGTGTTGTCAGGTAGTGGGAGTGACAGGGAAATGAGCAGACCAGGTCCCGCCACTGGAGGCGGAGACACACGCTCTGGGGCGAGGGTCTGCCTTGAGGCCCAGCTGCCTGCCCGCCGGCCCCTCCTGCCTGGGGTCGGATGCCGCCTTCACCCTACTGAGTGCTGGCGTCACAGCTTGAGAGACTCAGCGCCCAGGAACACAGGGCCCCTGAGGCTGTGGCCACGTAGGGAGCGCTGGCCAGGCTCTGGCAGGTGGAGCGCCTTCCTGTTTATCCCGCAATTAGTCACAGCAACTGTGACCAGGACGCGCCGTCTTGGCCTGTTGATCCCCAGTGCCCCGCCTTGGGCTTGCACAATCGGCTCTTGAGGGCAGGATAGCTTCTGCTTTCCCCGGAACCTGCCACCCTTGCCCCACTGGGCATGCACTTCCTCTTCCAAGCCCTCCCGGAACATTTTGGCCCGGGCCACGCTCTGCCCTGTTTGGGAGGGGCAGCCTTCATCGCGGCGGACAGAGCCACTGCTCCCATGTCGCCGGCCAGAGGGGCTGGGCTTGGGGGCCTGGGGGGCAGCCCAAGCCCCTGGCAGGTGAAGGGACTTGCCCCACTCCAGGTTCCTGGGGCTTGACAAGTGTGCTCAACAGGAAGGCAAACGTTCCATTGGGTTCTGCTCTTTTGTGAGGGTGTGGAGTCCCATGAGGCCATGGAATCCCCTGAGGCCGTGGCTCTGAAAGAGAGCTGGATGATGCCCACGGGTGATTCACATGGCTCCTGCCCAGAGCAGCCAGGCTCCCAGTGGGTGGCCAGCCCTCCTAGGGCCCAGACGCAGACAAAAGGGGAGAGGGGGACTGGGCTGGTCCCCACCCGGGGTTGGGGGAAGTGTGTGTGGGAGGAGAGCGTGCCTCCCACAGGACTCTGCTTCCGACTGCACCCGCTGATCTCCGCCCACTAGGCCAGGGAAGTGCAAACTTGACCTCAGGTGACAGTTTTTCATTCTTAGAAAATCACTCAAATGGGGCCATTTAACAAAAAGGGGCTTTTTCACACTGTCCATGGGGTTTTCCATGGGGATTGAAAGCAAAAGGAGAAGGGGGTGGCAGAGGATGAAATGGTTGGATGGCATCACCGACTCAATGGGTATGAACTTAAGCAAGCTCTGGGAGATGGTGAAGGACAGGGAAGCCTGGTGTGCTGCAGGCCATGGGGTCGCAGAGAGTTGGACAGGACTGTGACAGCAGAAAGGGGTGGGGCCCTGGAGCCAAGCTGCCGCTTCGGGTCGCATCCAAGTCAGCTTTCACTTTGGCGTTTGGAACGTGTGTGTTTTTTGGTCTAGTTTTCATTTCTCCCCAGTGCATTTTATCTGGGCTCCTGCTGCAGCCTGTCTGCATTTCTCTAGAACGCCCCAAGCACACGAGCGGTCAGAGGCAGCCGATGCTGCCTGCAGGGCGAGCCTGCCATCAGGCAGTGACCCTGAGGACACTGGACAGATGCCCTGACCCCACAGCCTGACCAGCAGGGTGACCCACCCACGCCCCTGCCGCGTTGCTGGCTCCCGGCCTGTGCCCGGCCATGTGGAGAGTCTTGTCTGAGATTCGCTTGACTCCTCACTGCTGCCCAGCCTCAGAGGCCCGCCCATCCGGTGTCTCTGCCGTTGGCCCTGTCTCCCAATTGAACAGACTCCTGGGGGTCTGGCGATTTCCAGCTTGGCTTCCGAGCTTCTCAGAGCTGGGATTTCCTCCACGTTGCCCTGAGCAGCTCTGTCTGTCGTGGGGTGAGGCTCTGAGCCCTGGGCCCCGGCTCATCTTCACTCCCTCCACTGCTGTCCGTAGGTGTGGCTGGCAGTGCCCCCTTGCCTGGCCCTTCACCCTCTCCCAAGGCTCCTTGACAGGCCCCTGGGGCTGCCTGGCCAGCACTTCAGGGTCGAGTGTGCCCTGCCTGCTGCCAGCCTGGGTGGTCGACAGTGCTGGGTTGCGTTCTCCCCAGCTCCTTGGGGGCCCTAGAGCTTTAGTCGCTGCTATGGTCTGAATGTTTGGGTCCCCCTGAATTCACATGTTGACCCCCAAAATAATGGCATCAGGAGGTGGGACCTTTGCCTTGTGATGGGACAGTGTCCTTGGAGAGAGAGATGACCTCTTTCTCCCGGGTGAGAACACAGCAAGAAGGAAGCGGCCATTTCTGGGCCAGGACAAGGTCCTCACCAGACCCCACATCTCGGATGTACAGCGTCCCAAGCTATGAGGAGTGAGTGTCTGTCATGTGGGCTGCCCGCCATGGGAACCAGTCACAGCAGCTGGTAGAGATGACCCATGGGGACCCCCGGTGTGGCTGCTGCCCTCTGGTCCCCGGCCCCCCTCCTCAGCCTTCTTCAGAAACATCCCAGGTGTGCTCGTGAGCCCTGTTTGTCCTGGGGCAGAGGGAGTCCAGGAGACGCCCTTGTCCTGCCCGCTGGGGCTGGAGTGTACCTGAACCCTTGAGCGCTCACACTTGGAGTGAGGGGCGGCAGGAGATGCACAGATAGGCAGGCCATCTGAGACCTGATCTCGGCATCCCCTCCTCCCCGGGGACTCCCCCAAAACGCTGGGCATCCTCTACACCAGGCCTCTGCTCTGGCCCTGGGCTAACCCTGCTGCCCTGCTGGTCAGACCCAGGCAGACGCACTCCCTGAGCTCAGCACATCCCCCACCGCACCTGGGCCGCGTCTGGGCCCTGGCCGCCTCCCCCAGACCTTCCAGGCAACGACTAAACTGTCAGTTATTCTTTCACAGGCAAGGAAACAGGTTTTGGGAGGTTAGATGTTGCGTCCAAGGTCATGTTTCTAGGAAGAGTGGGTGGGACTTGAATCGGGCAGTTAGATGGTAGAGCCTTGGCGTATGCAATCGGAGGAGCTAGGGGACGGAAGGAACATAGGCTTTGCAGGGTGCTCAAGGCTCTGCCAAGAGCTCGGAGGACGGGGTGCCTCTTGGAGGGACATGAGGGCTGAGGGTGTCCCCAGGCCTGGATGGCCTTCAGGGCCAGCGTGGCCTCTCAGCTCGTGTGTCTCGACTCCCCACCAGGGTGTCTTCTTGGGTCCCTGTGTCTGGCAAATGGTGCTGCATTCAAGTGAGGGCTGCTTATCCTGGAAGGACGGTTCTGGGGGGAGCCCATCCCGGGGGCATCGGCACACAAGGACATGCACTCTGGGCTTGTGTTCGGAATGTCTGAGACGGTTGTGTAATGGATGGCCTGCAGCTGCTCTGTTGAGGCTCGGCTGTGGGGATAATGACCTGGCCTGAAGGGACACACCGTGGAATGACACACACACAGAAGAATGGCTGAGTCGTTCCTGGGGGGCGGGGGGGGGGGCGGGGAGGCCAGGAAGGGAGGTCACCTGCCAGATTCTCCAGAAATCACAGGCTGCCTGGAAGCCGTGGGCCACACACTCTGACCGGGTCAGTGTTGCAGGGTGACGGGAACAGGCCCACAGGAGTGTTCTTTCTTGACAGAAATCTTCTTGGCATGAACACCTTTCCTGTCCCTATGACCGGTGAGAAGGGACCTGCGGTGCAACCCTGGCCCTGTGTGGGAGGCTGGCAGGGGTGGACACAGGCCTTTCAGGGCCAGCAGGCAGTAAGGGCTGGCATGGAGGGCAGTGTCCTAGAAGGAGGGGGACCCATCTGAGTGTGGGTGCCGAGGGCAGGAGGGGGCAGGCCTGCTCCCTGGTGGGGGAAGCTTCCAGCATTGCACCACCCTGGACCCGCTTCTCTGGGCTCTGCCTTTTGTGAACACCGGCCCCCACCACTCCTGGAGACAGACGTCAGCAAGGCCTGCACTTCCTAGAAAGCTGGTTAGCAGATCTTTCCTGCAAGCCATCCATTCTTGGGAAACACGAGGAGGGCAGAGTGTGGACGCTATCCTGTCCTGGTGTCTGGCGTCATATCTGAGTTGGCGACGAAGGGCTATTACAACACTCCTGGGCCCGCGTCCCAGCCCCTCTCCTCCCTGTCCCTGGTTCAGATCTGCAGGCGGGGGAAGAGGGTGGTGGACAGCAGAGCCCTGCACACTCGAGGGCCCTGGTCCCCAGAGTGTCTGGTTCTGGGTCTGGGTGGAACATGTGGTGCTGAGCAGGGCTGGGGGTTGTGTGTGCCTGCATGTATGTGAGCACGTGTGTGGGCGTGTGTGTAGACATGTATGTATGGACTGAATCCAGCTTGATGGAGCCCTTCTCTCCTAGCCCTCTGCAAATGTGGCTCCAGCCATCCAGTGGAATGGGCAGGGGTGGGGGCGTGGGGAGCAGGGGCTGCCTCCCTTGGACTGTCCCTCCTAGACTGCTGTCACATCAGCCTCCCTAGCTTATGTAGGGTTTCTGTCCAAACTCCCAACTGAACTCTCCTCCAGGGGTCTCCCCGGAGTACACAGGGAGATGGGTGTTGGTGGGGGTGGAAAGGGGGTGGCTCTGCTGGGACATGAGGCAGGCGCCACCCTGAGAGGTTTCCTAGCGCTGGAGCAGGGCCCACGCCTGCCAACCTGGACTGTGAAAGCCGCCTGCACAGGGTTCCACCTGGTGCGCAGCGGGGCGGGGAGTCAGTGGGCAGAAGAGGGCATGGAGGGGGTGCAGGTGGGAAAGAAGAAAGGCTTGAACAGGCCTCCGCCCCACTCTGGTGGGTCCCCCACCCTCTGCCTGCACATATGGCTGGCTATGCACTGCCCCCACGTGGGAGGCAGGACAGGGCAGTGGATTAAACCCTGGACGCCTCCAGTCTGGCAGAGGGCCAGGGTGTTTGATCACTGAGTCCCTCCGGACTTTCTGTGTGAAGTGTGTCTCATGCATCCCGTGTAATAGGAGCTGTGCATGTTGACACTCGTGTGAATGTGTACACACGCAGTTTGTGCAGGTGGGTGAGCGGCTGTGGAATCCGCCTGCCTGGGTCCTCACACCGTCTCACTTGGGGAGCCAGGCAGCGGGTGGCAGGAGAGGAGAGGCCAGGGCTCTTTGCGGGGAGGGGGTGGCACACCTCCCCTGTTATCTAAGAACTCCCTCCAGCCTCCCCGCTTCCCAGGGAGATGCCTGATGCATGCCACCCTCCTCCTTTCAGGGAGGCCATCCTCGGCTCCATCTTTGTCAGGGAAGAAGCCAGGGCAGCGAAGTGCTTGAGCGGGTCACCCCACAGTGTGACTTTGACCCCATCTCCTTGGATGTGCACTGGCCCTCAAGCCGCGGATGCCAATCTGTCCCTGCTGGTCAGACATCAGACTCATAGGAAGGAGTCCCCTTTGACAGTGTCACTTCCATGGGGACCAGTGGCTCCAGGCTGTGAGGGGTGGCACCTGGCTGGATGCTGGGGAGGAGACAGTGGTCATCAAGTGCCTGCGGAGAGAGAGGCTGGTGGCCTCCAGGGGGATTCCTCCCCCCGAAGCAGTAGGAACAGGACACTGCCAAGGGGGATGTCTCGGGGGGCCTGCCTGCCTCAAAGCAAGGAGCTGTGGGCTGGGGTTTCCACGCTGCCAGTCGGCCTCACAGGTGAGTGTGTGCGTGTGCCCAGGTCTCAGTTGGCTGAGGCTGCTGTGACAAACACCACCGATAGGATAGTCAGCCACAGACACTGTCTCCAAGCTGGACGCTGGAGTCTGAAGTCGGGTACAGGTGGGCTGTTCCTCCCGAGGCCTCTCTCCTGGGCATATAGATGGTTGTCCACGCCGTGTCCTCACGGTGTCCTCCTGTGCCTGCCAGTGTCCTGGTCTCCCCCTCCTCTTAATCAGGCACCAGTTCTATGGGATCAGGACCCACCCCCTGCCGCCACCGTGAGGTCATTCTCCCTCCATCACCTCTGTAAAGACCGCATCTCCAAACACGGGCCCATCCCGAGGTATGGGGTCCAGGGCTCCAACATACACATTGAGGGGACACACAGAGCCCCTCCCATTTTCTAGGAGCTGTGGGCACTGCTTCACCTGTGATATTGTACTTGTTTCCATTTCCCGTTTTTCTCTCTCATGTTTCTTGGAGGTGCAGCTATATCAGCTGGATTTCCAGGTGGGGAGGCTGAAGCTCAGAGACGGGAAGAGACATGTCCACAGACCACATGGGTCCAGCAGAGAGGAGGGTGTGGACGCTGGGCCACACCACGACGTGACGAATGCTGAAAAAATGGCTCGTATGGAGGACCACAGTGGGGACAGGGAAGGGCCGGGTATCCTGGAGGCACGTTCCTTCGGGACTTGCAGATGCCCCGATAGTGTGCTTTGTGAGCGTAGGGTCTCTGCTAACCCTGGACCCTGGGAAGTGAGCACTGCTGGAGCACAGGCACGGTCAAGTGCCACGTGGTCACCCCCTCCAGACGGTATGGCCGTCTGTGTGCCGGTCCACAGCTTCTGGCACCTTCTGTTCATGCTCCAGGTTTGTGTGGAGGGTCCAGCCATGCTCTGCTGTCGGTAGCCCCTCTGAACCCTCCTTACCGGCATCCTGTGCTGTTGGGACATACGTGACTCTGAACGGAGCCGCGACGTGGTCGCTCTGCTTCTCGTCATCCCTGACGCCTTTCCATCTCGAGCCGAGGCTGCAGGCCCGAGTCCCTCTGCTGAGCCATGCTGCCCCCGCTGGACACTGGGAGCAGGTCTCAGAGCTGTGCTGGCTCAGGCCTGCCGGGGCTGGCTAGGCTCCGGGGCCCCCTCCGTGGCCTGTTCTCTCGCACACTGGGGCTGTGTGCTCCTGCTGGACACACACCTGCACGGACAGAGTGGAGCTGTCCTGCCTCTGCACAGCTGGCCTTTGTGGCCAGTGCAGGGCCTCCGTCCTCATGGGCTGCGCCCGTGTCTCACGGACCATACGGCCAGAGACTCCGTTGGCCAGCCTGGCCTGGAAGGCCCTCTAGCTGGGTCAGCTCTGACCCCACCCTCTGCCCCCTCTGCCCTGTAGACCCCCGGGCTCAGTGCACACTGCTCCCCACTCCTGGGTCTCCACCCAGCTCAGCCAGGAGGAAACTGCGGTGGACTGGAGCTGATGTTAGTCTGATTTGTTTGTTTGGGGGTATCCCTCGAGGCCCATCCCCCTTTGTGAGGCGCCCCAAGCAGCTGTCCTTTGCTGGGTCTGGTTGTTACCAGGCAGGAAGGTCCCTTAGAGCTCGAGGGGGCAGGGACCCTCGTCTGCTCTGGAGCAGTTTCTACCTGAAGGAAGAGCTGCTGCGCCAGCAGAAGCAGACGAGCGTGTTGCCTCATGGAGAAGGTGCAGACCTGGAGCAGAGGGATTCCTCCACAGGCCCAGAGAATTCTGACCACGGGGCAGGGGATGGGTAGTCCCAACAGCAAGTTTATCCATTAAGAACATATGTTTGTCTAGTACAGAGACTCCTTAAAAAACTAAAAATAGAAATACCATGTGACCTTTCAATCCCACTCCTGGGCGTATGTCTGGAGAAACACATAATTTGAAGGTGAATCTGCACTTCTGGGTTCACTGCAGCGCTATTGAAAACAGCCAACCCAGATGTCCATCAACAGAAATGGATAAAGAGGCAGTATGCATATGGTGGGATATTACTCAGCCGTGAAAAAGAATGAAATACCACCACGTGCAGCAACATGGGTGGACCTAGGGATTATTATGCCAAGTGAAGTAAATCAGAGAAAGAGAAATGTTGTATTATATGACTTACATGTGGAATCTAAAGTATGATGTAAATGAATGTATTTACAAAACAGAAACAGACTCACAGTCCTCAAAAACAAACTTATCGTTACCAAAGGGGAAAAATGGGGGAAGGGATAAATTCAGTCAGTCAGTTCAGTCACTCAGACTCTTTGTGACCCCATCAACTGCAGCACACCAGGCTTCCCTGTCCGTCACCAACTCCCGGAGCTTGCTCAAACTCATGTCCATCAAATCAGTGATGCCATCCAACCATCTCATTCTCTGTCATCCCCTTCTCCTCCTGCCTTCAATCTTTCCCAGCTCAGGGTCTTTTCCAATGAGTCTGTTCTTCTCATCAGGTGGCCAAAGTATTGGAGTTTCAGCTTCAGCATCAGTCCTTCCAGTGAAGGTTCAGGACTGATTTCCTTTAGGATTGACTGGTTTGATCTCCTTGCAGTCCAAGGAACTCTCAAGAGTCTTCTCTAATACCACAGTTCAAAAGCATCCATTCTTTGGTGCTCAGCTTTCTTTATGGTTCATCTCTCGCATCCATACATGACTACTGGAAAAACTATAGCTTTAACTATATGGACCTTTGTCAGCAAATTCATGTTAATTAGTTTGGGATTAATGTATACACACTTGTTCAGTTGCCAACTCGTGTCTGACTTTTTGTGATCCCATGAACTGTAGCACACCAATCTTCCCTGTCCTTCACTATCTCCCTGACTTTGCTCAAACTCATGTCCATTGAGTCAGTGAGACCATCTAACCATCTTGTCCTCTGTCACTCCCTTCTCCTCCTGCCCTCAATCTTTCCCAGCATCAGGATCTTTTCCAATGAGTCGACTCTTCACATCAGGTGGCCAAAGTATTGGAGCTTCAACATCAGTCCCTCTAATGAATACTGAGGGTTTATTTCCTTTAGGATTGACCAGTTTGATATCCTTGCAGTCCAAGGGACTTGCAAGAGTCTTCTCCAGCACCACAGGTTCATTACTATATATAAGTAGAGAACCAACAAGTACCTGCTGTATAGCACAGAGAATTCTGCTCCATACTGTGTGATAACCAACAAGGAAAGATGCCGCAAAAGAATAGCTATATGTATATGTGTAACTGAGTCACTTTGTAAACCAACTAACCTCAATATAAAAAACAAGTTTAAAAAGAGCATATGTTTATCAAACAACTTTAGGAAAATGTCTAGGAGGGCGGCACGTGGGGGAGGGGAGAGGTGTTTGTAGCATGTGCAGTTGACAAGGCCGCTGTGTAAAGATGAAGACCCAGGAACCAGTGAGAAAAGATCAAGAACCTGATAGAAAAACAGGTGCCAGACACAAGCCGGCATCTCACAGGCATCTGTCAGTAAATGTGGGAGGGGAGGGTCTCCTTCACTTGTGGAGACCCTGTCCCAGCTCCAGGTCAGCAGGTAAGACCCTTGGGCCCTCCATCAGCACCGCTGGAGGAGCAGCTGATGAGACATGGTGAGCATGAGGGATGCCAGCTCCACAGCCATACGCTCAGGGTGAGGGGACAGGGCGCATGTCCGAGGCCCTGCAGAGGGTGGGGTCCCTTCCAAGGCTGCACAAATGAGACAGAGACAGGTAGACTGCTGGGCATCAGTGTGGGTGTGGTGAGAAGGTTGCTGCGTGGGGTGGGTGAGGTGGGGTGAGGGGGGTTCTCAGCTTTGGGTCCTGGTCCTCTCAGTGGTGTTCGGGGTAGGGGGGAGGCTCACAGTGCTCTGCGCCTATAAAATCAGTGAAAAGCCGGGCTTGGGCTCCATGGGGTAGACGGTGGGGGTTGGGGGGTGGGTAGCCCACCCCTAAACCACAGCCTCCATGGGCCCCTTCCTCTCTGACAACACCCCCCTGCCCTCGTGTGCGCCAGGCACCCTGCAGACACCAGCATCCACCCCTTCACTTCCTACTGAGCGCTCAGCAGACACCCGGCTCTGGCCCGAGCTTTCCTGCGGGGACCACGAGGCAGGGCAGTAGCTGGGTGTCCAGAGCATCTTCAGAAGCCAGGCGGATGGAGGCCTTCGAGGGCTGCCCTCCATCCTTGCCACGACTCGGTGTGGACGCTGTCCCCTTGCCTGCGGCACACATGGGGACCTGGGAAAGCCGGGAGCATCAGTACTGACGCAGCCCCGTCCCCAAAGGCCGCTCTTCCCCTGGCTCAACCCTGAGACGGGAGGGGCCACTAGTGTGGGGTCCCGGTCCTTTGTGAGGCACACCGCCCGCCCCCCTGCCCAGTGAAGGCCCACTGCCTTCTTTGCTCCCTGCTGGTTCTGGGAACACAGGAGGTGGGGGTGCAGGCTGTGCTTCCTGAGGAAGTTTCTTCAGGAAATGCACAGGCCCCGGGGAGCCCAGATCTGATGCTGGACACAAGCCTGGGGGCCGGGCTACAGCCTGCAGGGCAAGGGGGCTGGGTAGCAGGGAGCAGGCCAGCCCAGCCCTCACCTCCCAGGAGCCCAGCCCAGGGCCAGCCTCCCTCTACACTCCAGGCCAGGATGGCCTGTGCTGCAGGGACCAGACTTCCTGGAACCAGCCCAGCATGGGGCTCTGGCCAGGGCCTCAGGCAGGCCAGAGCTTGAGCGCCTTCAGCCCAACTGTCCCCCAGGACAGACGCTTGGCCTTCCAGAAGATGCCGGCTCACGAATGCTGTGCTGATCTGTTGGTTTCAAAAGGGAAGGATCAGATTCAGGCTCTGACCTGGCCTCAGATCAATAGTCCTCTCTCAGGAAGGGCTGGGAGGGGTCAAAACAGGGACCCTGGCTGGGATCCGGGGCAGGACTGCAGCCCGGCAGGCCTCTGTCGCCCGTAGTGAGATGAGGCCAAGCCCTGTCCCGAGACTCTGGCTCCAGGGGCCCCGGAGCAGCAAGGCTGTGGGTTTGTAGGGGCTGCCCCCCAAGGCTTCCCCCAAGAGGGGCCGTGTAGGGGCTGACAGCCCCAAGTGCTGCACCCAGTGGAGCCAGGTGGTGATTGAGACTTCGTGGTCCTGCCCACTGTCTGGGGGATCCTCAGGGCAGGGCGAGGGCCTCTGGCAGCGGTGGGGCCTCATAGAAGAGAGCTAACCTCAAGTGAAAGTTGGGGGCCTGAGTACACGGGGCAGTTTGTGCAGGAGGGGAGGCAGAAGTGGGGAGCCCCACTTGGCTCTGTGGACAGACTAGGGCTGCTACTGACCCTATGGGGGTGCCTCCCACAGGGCGGCTGCGCCGGGAATCCTGATGCCGCGTCTCCAGGAGCCACGGAAGCCTCACTTCCCAGACCCTCTGCCCCTGCCGTCTCCCTCTCACCCAGTCAGCGTCTTACTGCTGGGCACCCTGGTGGACCCCAGGGGCTAGGCGGGACACAGCAGAATCAAAGTGGGCAGAGACAGCAAATGGATGAATCCCTAGATAATACCCTGCCATGGGGGGAGGGCACCAGTGGAACGAGTGGGCAAAATGAGGGCAGAGGCCTCAAAGCAGGAGAGAACCGGATGCCTGGGGACAGACCCGGAAGCCAGTGGGGCTGGAGTGGCGCAGGGTCGGAGCACGGCCGCCCCGGGCCCCGAGTAAGCAGATGGTCAGTAACCTCTCAAGTGACCAGTGACCTCCCCCCAGGGGGTGACCAGAGGCCAGTGACCTCACCCTGGGGACCCGGTCGGCAGCGGTGACCGAGCAGTGTGGTCACTGGCCAGTGCGAGTGGTCTTTTTTTCTGGGAAACCAGTCCAGGAACACAGGGATCTGCCCTCCTCCCCCCAGACTCCCAGGAATGGGAGGGTGGGGCAGGCTCTCCACTCCCTGCCTTGGGGGTGGGGGTGGGACCGGGAGTTATAAATGGAAGGAGAGGCTGTTGCCATGGTGACCAGGGCGCCTGCTTCTAGAGCAATCCCCGTTGGCGCCAAGACGCCCCCCTGGCCCCTGCCCGCCCTCCTGGGAACCGGCGGCTGGACGCCCCGGCCTTTTAAGGGCATCTCTGGATTGCTGAAATGCTATCTGCTGCTCTCAGGAGGAAGGAAGTTCTTCAGCTGAGCAGGCCCCCACAGGCCCCCTCAGTTTGCATGAGGGGGGCGCAGGAGAAGCCAGCTTCTGGGGGGTAGCAGGGGTCAGGGCCCCGTGATCTTGTTAGATGCGGGGAGTCCCAGCTCCCCTCTCCCAGCCTGGATTCGGGCTACTTTTCACAGGCAGCAGGAGGCCCTCAGCAGGAGGGAGAGTTTGGGGGTACCCACAGCCAAACCACTCAGGGTCTCATGTCATGTTTGTGGGTGGGGGCTGGGCAGGGGAGAATGGCTGTGGTCTCAGGCAACCTGGGAAGCAGCCTTGCAGTGTTCGAAGGGTCCCCCTAGCTCCCCAGCCAAGCCCCACCAGTGTCATGGCAGAAGAGGCCCCTGGCCGTGGCAGAGGGGCCACACCCGGGCTCTGGAGCACTGGGCTCCAGGGAACACTTTGGAGGTCAGCCCCTGAGCCACTAGGGCAGGCAGGCAAGACCTGGGAGGTTCCTCGGACTCCTCCTTGCGCTGCTGGTGAGCCTGAGCTCCCTGGGTGCCCCGGCTCGCTCCCCACCCACAGCGGTTCTCCTTACTGGTCAGTGCTGTGGCCCCCCTGAGCAGGCCTGGGCTCTGCAGCCCGTGACGTGTCCTCCTTTGTGAGGTGGGTGAGGGCGGCCCCACACTCTGTGGCCCACACGTTGCTGGGGAAAGCGGACAGGCCACGGGTTTGCCTATCCAGATAGGGGGAGGGGAAGCCGCATTCCTGCCGTAAAGAGCTTGGACTCTAGTCCACTCCTCCTGCACTTTGTGCCTTGGGAAGCAGGGACTAGAGAGGGACCTGCCCGAGGCTGAAGAGCTCACCCAGAGAGGGCCCAGCTGCAGCGTCCACATGGTGACTGCAGTGGGTGGGATGGGCACTGTGGCTGAGCAGCCCCGAAACAACACACCTGGTGAGACACGCTGCCGGGTGCGGATTGGAAGTGAGAGTGCTGGTCGCTCAATCCTGTGCGACGCTTTGTGACCCCATGGGCTGTATCCCGCCAGGCTCCTAGGTCCATGGATTTCTTCAGGCAAGAATACTGGAGTGGGTTGCCATTTCCTCCTCCAGTTCTTCCCGACCCAGGGATCGAACCCGTGTCTCTTATGTGTCCTGCATTGGCAGGTGGGTTCTTTACCACTAGAACCACCTGGGCAGCAAGGTTAATACACAACTATTGTGCAGAAATATATTGTATCCTACTTACAGGCAACAAACGATTCAGAATTGAAAGGAGAAGTAACATCAAAATATGAAATATTTAGGGAGAGAGCTTACTAAAGAAATGTGCAAACCGTGACTGAACATTACAAAATAGTGCTGGAGGAAATTGAGATGAATTTGATAAATGGAGATATGGATTGTGTTTGCAGATGAGATGATGCAGTATGGTTAAAACATCAGGTCTCTCCAGATCGACTTGGTCCTCCGGAGCAACCCCCAGCCTAAATCCGATCAGGGTTTCGCAGAAGCTGATTCTCAAGTTCACAGGGAAACGTGAAGTGAGCACAGTTAGCACAAATCCGGTGACAAAGGATGAATACGGAGGGCATACCTAGCCTGATCTCAAGATTTACTACAAAGTGACTGCAATTAGGACAGTGTGGTGTTGGCGTTGGGAGTGGACAAGCACATGAATGGAAAAGAATGGATGGTCTGCACACAGGTCCACACAAATGTGGACAATTTTCCACAAAGTGCAAATGCAGTTCAACCGAGAAAAGATCGTCTTTTCAACAAGTGCTGTGAGGACAGTGGGTGTTCAAGTGGTGTGAGGACACAGATGGAACTTGGATCCCAACCTCTCACTGTGTACTGACATTAACTCGAAATCATAGACCTATGTGTATGATATAAAACTAAGATTTCTAGTAGGGAACATAAGGAGAGTATCCTTGTAACCCTGAGTTAGGAAAAGATTTCTTAGATAAAACTCCGACATGAGCCATAAAAGAAAATGGATAAATTGGACTTTATGAGATGAGGAGCTTTGCTCTTCCAAGTTGGGAAGACCAGCAGCAGCCTGGGAGAGAACTTTGCAAAGCTGAGAACTGCCTGAAATACCCCCCAGTAGGAAAACAGCCCAATTTAAGAAACAGGCACGAAGTGTGAGTACACATTTCACCAAGAAGACACACGATGGCAAATAAGTTCAGCATTAGTCATCAGGGAAATGCAAATTAAAACCACAACCAGATACCACTGTGCCCTAATTAGAAAATTGAGAATTTAAAAGACTGACCATCCCCAGGGCTCCAGAGATGGGAATGAGCAGGAACTCTCAGTCCTTGCTGGTGAGAATATGAACAGGTCCCCCCACTTTAGAAAACTGGAAGTTTCTTTAAAAGTTAAACATACGGTCACCCATACGACCCAGCCATTCCACTCCTAGAGAAAGAGCCTTCATCCACGCAAGGACGTGCACACGAGTGGTCATTGCAGCTTTGTTTGTAATGGCCCCAAACTGGAAACAGAACCCCTGTCCACCGGGAGGTGGGTGGAGACACACCTGGGGGCACCCATCTCGTGAAGGATGATGCTACGGTGTGAGTGGCTCTCAAGGCAGTAAGTGACATGCGGCAGAACTGAGCCTGTACTCTGCAGTTCCACTGTACCTTCCGGAAAATGCAGACGCATCATAGTGACAGCCAGTGGATCTGTGGTTGCCTGGAGCTGGTGGGGGTGGGGGCGCCGAGATGCTCATTCTCTCAATTGTGAGAGGCCGCAATGTGCACTCGCTCAGACTGCACGCTCTGAATATGTGCGAGTCCCTGTGTGTCAATCAGACCTCAGTAAAGCTGTTTAGGATGCGGTGGTTAAGTGCTAAGTTGCTTCAGTCGTATCTGACTCTTCACGACCCCATGGACTGCACCCCGCTAGGCTGCTGTGTCCATGGGATTCTCTGGGCAAGAATACTGGAGTGGGTTGCCATCCCCTTCTCCGGGGCATCTTAACAAACAACAAAACCCCTAACAAGTAAGATGAATCCACTGAATGTTCTCAGAATATTCACCGAACTTCCAGAAATGTGTACAGTGCTGTTTCAAAGGGACACAGCGTCCCCGTCTACAGAGGGGCCCCAGGGGTGCAGGCGCTCCTGTTCAGCCCTCTTAGCTGCTGGTCACCTGGCCCGGCTACACACCTTCAGCAGCAGCTGCGAGGGCTGAGGTATCAGCTCAGGGTTGCAGGACCAGAAAGTGGATTTAAGCCTCTTCTGGCTCAAGCTGAAGCTGGTCCCTGGTCCCTTGGCCCTGGCTTCTCCTTGGTGTCGTTCGTTTGCTAAGTCGTGTCCGATTCTTTGTGACCCCGTGGACTGCAGCACGCTGGGCTTCTCTGTTCTTCGCTATCTCCCAGAGTTTGCTCAAACTCATGTCCATCAAGTCAGTGATGCTATCCCACCATCTGTCGCCGCCTTCTCCTCCTGCCTTCAATCTTTCCCAGCATCAGGGTCTTTTCCAATGAGTCGGCTCTTCACCTATCCTGGTTTAAAAGGCGGCAGGCTGGCTGGGAGGGATCATGTCCCCTTCCAGACCCTCACGCCTCCCCTGGCCCCTCAGAGCACGTTTTCTTCAGTGGGTAGTGAGTATGGGGCCTCAGGCTGGCAGCGTCCTTTGGGAATCATGCCCCCGGCCCACAGGTCAGTTCTTCAAAAGATGTGGTGACAGGTCTCCTGGAGTAGCTCCAGGGATAGGGCGGGAGAGGGTTGGGGGGGGCAGTTGCTGGACACGGCCACACACGATCTGCGGTCAGGCAGGGCCCGTGGCCAGGAGGACACATTCGAGCCTGAATCCCGGAGCCAGGCCCTCTGCAGTAGCTCCGTGTGTGTGCAGTGTCCGAGGCCTGGTGGCGGGGGCTATGGCACTGATTGGTAAGAGGGACCAAGGGGCTTTCTCAGGTGGCAGGGGAAGCAATCAGGATGGCCACCTCGGCCTCAGTGCTGCGGTCTTGCTCGATTGCTCGGAGTACAGATGAAATGCACCAAATATCTCTTCATGGGGGGACGATGGGCTCAGTGTCACAGCCCCGGTCCTGTACCCTCTCTGGTCAGCCTGGCGTCCAATGTTCATGCTCCCCAGTCCCCCCGTGAGACCCCAAAGCAGGGAGAACAGCCAGGGTGGGCTGCAGACAACGCAGACGAGTATCAGAGAACAGTGTCCTCATCACAGTGCGTGGCTAATATTTTGAAACATAATCAGGTTGCTTTGGGGATTCCATATTTTTCTCCAAAACACTCTTTGCAACTTGAAGTTACATATATATTGAGATTTATTGTTTGTTACAGGTTGAATTGTGTCCCCAAAGAAGGCTGAAGTCCTGACCCCCAGCAGCAGTGTCCATGAGCTGATGTGGAAAGAGGGCCTTTACAGATGATCAAGGTTAAGATGAAGTCGTTGGACAGACCTTAGTCCATTATGACCGTGTCCTTATAAAGAGGAGAAAGTTGAACACAGATAAGGCACATGGGAAGACATGATGCAAAAATGAAGGCAGAGATTGGCGTGATCCTTCTACAAGCCAAAGGACCCCAAAGGTTGTCAGCAAAGCCCCAGAAGTGGGGGGAGCCTGGGATAGAACCTGCCTCGGGCTCAGGAGGAACCAGTCCCTCCCACACCCTGACCTCGGACTCCAGGCCTCCGGACAGAGAGAGAATGACTCTGCTGTCCAAGCTGTCCAGGCTGTGGTCTTCTGCAGGGCCGCCCCAGGCTCCTGATCACTCCTGTCCCCTCTGGACTGCACACGGTCAGCACCTGCCTGCATCCACAGAGAACCTGACCCCCAGCCTGGTTGTGAGACCCTCCTGGACACGGGGACCTGCCATGACAGTTTGCAGACAACACACAAAAGACCCCTTGTGGATTAGAGGCTCTCTCGGTGACCCCTCTGCCTCTCTAGGCCTCCTGAGTATGGGGCTGCTCCCACTGTCTGGGGTGCTGATAGGGAGGGGTCAGGCCCAGGGGAAGCCGCCGCCCCCACCCCCACGCCAGGGCTTCTGTGGATGACATCTGTGAGACACGGGCGTCCTTCTTCACTCCTGGGAGCTGGCGCAGGCTCCCCATGGCCACAGCCTTTGAGGGGCCCCAGTCCTACCCTTCGGGGAGGGAGGCCTGCCTGTCGTGTGTGCACGAGTGTGCAGGCCTGTGCTGGGAGGTGGGTGGGACTCACATCTCGGTGTCCCCTGCGCGCCATCCAGCAATGGCCCAGCCTGTTGTCCAGAGCAAGGCTGGATTCCAACCCCGAGCTCCTTGTCATCCCCACGGAGCACAGTCCTGCCGGGCCAAGAGACGCATGCTGGGAGTTGAGGGGGGCTTCAGAGGTCCCAGCAGCCACTGAGGTACAGGGAGGTTCCCCCACTGAGGCCGGTGTCCGTAAGGAAGGACAGGCACCCCAGGCCTGCTTGTGAGGTCCTGGTTTACCACGTCTGGCCACCACCGTCCATGCCATTGATTTCAAACCGCACCAGTGAGAACACGGCTGTTTCCCAAAGACGAGGCGGCCAGCCCCCAACCAGCCTCCCGATGGCCATGAGTCCTTCATCGGAATGCACGCCCCCCACTCCAGGGGAGAAGCTGCTGTGATGGGGGCTGGTCTCCCCGCACCACCCTCCCCTGGCCCCCATCCTCTGGTTGGGTCCCTGAGTCCTGTCCTCAGCGGCATCCTTGAGGTTTAGCCAGACTCTTACAAAACAGCCACTTAGGGGGAGGTCTAGCTGTGAAATGGGGTTGAAATCCTGCACGTGGCCCCCGGCGCTCTGGGGGGTTTGGCCAACACATGGGAAAGTCTGGCAGCTTCAGGCAAGAGGCATTTAAGCCACACGACCTGCTGGGTCTGGAGACCTGGCGTGATGGTCAAGGCCAGCCACAGGCAGGATGCGGGTAGGGGCTGCAAGGTCACTGCCACTCGGTGCCCAGAGTCGCTGACTCCTGTCCCCTGGAGGCCTTGGGGTCAGGGGCCACCGTCCAGGCGTGAGAACAGAGGTCCAATTCTCAGACCTCAGACCATGAGACCCAAAGGAGCCAGATGGGGTGCCCAGCACTTGGGCAGCTCTGGGTCCCTTTGAAGATCTAGACAAGTGGGGCCTGTGGCCGGGCACCAGGCTCTGGAAACAGGAGGAAAGCCCCACCCTGGCCGAGGCTTTCCTGCTCTTTGAAAGGATCTTGGCACCAGGGTCCCGCTCACAGAAGATTCCGGAATCAGCCTATTTCCCCCTCTCCTGCCCCAGGAATATCCCAGGGGGTGGGGGATGTGAGCGAGCTGGTTGAGTGATGGGACACCCGTACCCCACACCGGCCGCCCCTCATGTTCCACGAGCAGCACTTGGGCCCTGAGCCTCCTACCCCCGCACCCACAGAGCCCTCCTCCCAACTCCCACCAGAACCAGGCCCCACGGACAAAATGGGCCTGGGGGGGAGGGGCTGGAACTTGGACTCTGCCAGTGGGGGTGCAGCTCTGGCTGTGGGGGACCAGGGGGCCCTGAGTGTCCTGCCCTGGCCACCTGTACGTGCGTGGCCCATGTCACAGGCAGCTCCAGGCAGGCCCTGCTGCAGCTGGGGGTGAGGGGAGGTTGGGGTGTCAGGGGAGGGGGGAGACGGGACGGGGGAGGAGGAAGATGAGGGTGGTGGGGGAGAGGGGAGACAGCCCTTACAGGCTGCTCCAGGGACCCCACCCCGGGTGCCTCACCCCACAACATTGGACATCCGTGTCCCCTATGCCACCCTCAGCCCCGTGCAGCCCACCTCCAGGGGCATGTAGAGAGCCAGGCATGTCCACAGCTGCTCTCAGGGCAGCCTCACTGCAAGGAGCACGCAGCCACTGAGTGTTCACAAGGCCTCCTCCTCTGGCCTCTTGGCCCGTGCTTCCAGGCCCTGAGTGGGCGGCTGGCCACCTGTCCCAAGTCCCTCCCTGGGTCTGTTTTGAGACGAGATCAGGCATGTTCAGGGTGGTATGGCTGTAGACCCTGGGTATGTTTGGAGGAAGGGCCTTCTGTCCTGCCCACTTCCCCAGCTTGAGCTGGCAATTCTAGGGCTGTACCAGACTCCCACCCTGCCTCTCTGAGGGACTTGCCTTCCAGCCCAGAAGCTGCGAAATTCTTTTGATCATCCATATAAGACGTCAGCACACCTCAATGATTTGTTTTCTCTTTAAATTACCTCTGCTGCTACTGCTGCTGCTGCTAAGTCGCTTCAGTCGTGTCCGACTCTGTGCGACCCCATAGACGGCAGCCCACCAGACTCCTCCATCCATGGGATTTTCCAGGAAAGAGTACTGGAGTGGGGTGCCATTGCCTTCTCCATAAATTACCTATATGTGTGGTAATTTACCACATAAACTGGTGGTCCAGTGGTAAAGAATCCGCCTTCCAATTCAGGGAATGCATGTTCGATCCCTGGTAGAGGAACTAAGATCCCACATGCTGTGGAGCAACTAAGCTCATTCACCAAAAATAGAGTCTGTGTGCCACATTGAAAAGATCCCTTACGATGCAACCAAGATGCCTCATGCCGCAGGTAAGACCCAGCACAGCCAACAAATAAATAAATACCATCTATGCTGTGTTCTCGTGAGCTACTATCTCAGAGCACAGCGAACACTCTCAGTGACAGCAGGTGTAAATACACCCCATAGAAGTCTAGAAGCCAATTGCCTGGAAGGTTTTTCCCACCCGGCTCTCAAGTTCCAGCCTGGGAGCTGGGTGATGACCCAACAGCAGCCACTCCTGGGATGTCGAAGTTGGGGCTGCACCCTGGGGAGCAGAGGGGCGTCCAGGCTGGGGCCTCTGCTGGCTTTCCTCTGCCAGGGACCCAGGGATTGCGAGAAGCTGGGCTGCTCCTGGGGGCCCAGCCTGCAGGTGGGCGTGTCCCACTGCCCGGTCCTGGAGCCTTTGCCCGCATCTGAGAACCCAGGGCTGATGGGGCCTGTGGCCGGACATCCGACAGGGACAGGACCTCTGGTGCCTGGGGAGTGTCGCCCTCAGGCTCGGGGCCAGGGAAGAGCTTGACTATGCTTTATTTTCTGGTGTTTCTCTGTGAGACCCCAAAGTTGGGTTGCAGCACTGAGAATAAAGAAAAGCTGAAGTACCGAGTGGCCTGGCCTGAAAGTGACTTCGAGGGCAGCATTAGCCTGGACCACCAGTCTGTGGTCTAGGTGACAGGTGACAGGGACTCCTCTCACATCAGCAGACAGCTGAGGCCACCCACCTCCCCGGGACAGCCCAGGATCCAGGTGCTGCCCCGTGACATCCCACCTGGGGCTGGGGCCACAGAGCTGGGAGGGGCCTGCTCACTACCGCCTCCCCTGGTGACACGTGGGGACACAGCTCTGTTGGTTTGGGACATCTGGGGAGAGACAGCAGGAGCATGGACTGAGATCTAAGCATCCTCCCCGACCCCGAGAGGAACACCCTGACCGTGGTGCTGAGGCTTCTCTGCCTGTGGAAGCCCCGCCTCCCCACGTTTCCACTCTGACACCCAGAGCGGTCAGAACCGTCCGTTTTTTTTTTTTTTTTTTTTTTTTTTACTGTATAATTATTTTTATTTATTTTTATTTATTTTTTTTAGTTTTTCATTTTTTAAATTTTAAAATCTTTAATTCTTACATGCATTCCCAAACATGAACCCCCCTCCCACCTCCCTCCCCATAACATCTCTCTGGGTCATCCCCATGCACCAGCCCCAAGCATGCTGTATCCTGCGTCAGACATAGACTGGCGATTCAATTCTTACATGATAGTATACATGATAGAATGCCATTCTCCCAAATCATCCCACCCTCTCCCTCTCCCTCTGAGTCCAAAAGTCCGTTATACACATCTGTGTCTTTTTTCCTGTCTTGCATACAGGGTCGTCATTGCCATCTTCCTAAATTCCATATATATGTGTTAGTATACTGTATTGGTGTTATTCTTTCTGGCTTACTTCACTCTGTATAATCGGCTCCAGTTTCATCCATCTCATCAGAACTGATTCAAATGAATTCTTTTTAACGGCTGAGTAATACTCCATTGTGTATATGTTCCACAGCTTTCTTATCCATTCATCTGCTGATGGACATCTAGGTTGTTTCCATGTCCTGGCTATTATAAACAGTGCTGTGATGAACATTGGGGTACATGTGTCTCTTTCAATTCTGGTTTCCTCGGTGTGTATGCCCAGCAGTGGGATTGCTGGGTCATAAGGTAGTTCTATTTGCAATTTTTTAAGGAATCTCCACACTGTTCTCCATAGTGGCTGTACTAGTTTGCATTCCCACCAACAGTGTAGGAGGGTTCCCTTAATAGACCTTACATACATTTTAGATTTACAGGAAAACTGTGAAGATAGCCTAGAGGTTCCCGTCTGCCCTGCGCCCGGTTTTCCCTGTTGTTATTGTTGCTGTTCAGTCGCCAAGTCATGTCTGACTCTTCAGACGCCATGGACTGCAGCACACCAGGCCTCCCTGTCCATCACCAACTCCCAGGGCTTGCTCAAACTCATGTCCATCGAGTCAGTGATGCCATCCAACCATCTCACCCTCTGTCATTCCCTTCTTCTCCTGCCTTCAGTCTTTTCCAGCATCAGGGTCTTTTCCAATGCCTCAGCTCTTTGCATCAGGTGGCAAAAGTATTGAAGCTTCAGCTTCAGTATCAGTCCTTCCAATGAATATTCAGGACTGATTTCCCTCAGGATTGACTGGTTTGATGTCCTGGCCGTCCAAGGGATTCTCAAGGGATTCTCAGCATGAGCCTACACCACAGTTCAAAAGCATCAGTTTTTCAGCGCTCTGCCTTCTTTATGGTCCAGCTCAAAACCATACGTGACTACTGGAAAGACCATAGCCTTGACTACACAGACATTTATGTACAAATGCAGAGTGATGTCTTTGCTTTTTAATGCACTGTCTAGGATTGTTATAGCTTTTCTGCCAAGTAGCAATCGGTTTCTAATTTCACGGCTGCAGTCACCATCTGCAGTGATTTTAGAGCCCAAGAAGAGGAAATCTGTCACTGCTTCCACCCTTTCCCCTTCTATTTGCCATGAAGTGATGGGACTGGATGCCATGATCTTAGTTTTTAAGCCGGCTTTTTCACTCTCCTTGTTCACCCTCATCGAGATTCTTTAGTTCCTCTTCACTTTCTGCTATTAGAGTAGCATCATCTGCATATCTGAGGTTGTTAACATTTTTCCTGCTAATCTTGATTCCAGCTTGGAACTCATCCAGCCTGGCATTTCTCACAATGTGCTCTACATATAAATTAAATAAACAGGGTGACAATAAAAAGCCTGGTTGTACTCCTTTCTCAGTCCTGAGCCAGTTCCCTGTTCTTACCTGTTGTTAAGGTCATGCATCAGTGTGGTCCGTTTGTGACAGTAATGAGCCGATACTGATACCCTGATCAGTGTGGGATTTTGTTGTTTGTTTTCAGCATGTTGCTTCTTTCTGGCACCACAAATGCTCCAGGCTCATCTTGTTTATCTCCTGCCATTTCTCCAGGACGAGCCTTGGTTCCTTTCACTGGAGACTCATTTGAGAAGCTTACTCACTGCTGCGGGGGTCATTGCTTCTAGGCCCTCTGAGCTGACTGAGCAAGGAAACACTGACCCGTGCGCAGACACGTATCTGTGAACATTTCTCTGTGTAACCACCTGCATCTTCACGAGCCACATCTGAGTTTACATCCTGTGTCTGACCTAATCCACACTCTATGGGTCACTGCGACCTCCCCCCTTGCTTATAAGAAATCAGTCCTGAATATTCATTGGAAGGACTCATGCTGAAGCTTAAACTCCAATATTTTGGCCACCTGATGTGAAGAACTGACTCATTAGAAAAGACCCTGATGCTGGGAAAGATTGAAGGCAGGAGAAGAAGGGGACAACAGAGGATAACATGGTTGGATGACATCATTGACTTGATGGACATGGGTTTGAACAAGCTCTGGGAGTTGGTGATGGACAGGGAAGCCTGGTGTGCTGCAGTCCATGGGGTCACAAAGAGTCAGACACGATTGAGCGACTGAACTGAGCTGAACTGAACTGAACTGAAAGTCCACCAGTCACTCTGGCTTCTCCCCTCGCTTACCTGTAAACTCTACCCCACCTTAGGATAATGTAAAACAGGTCAGGGTGACCCAGAGCCTTCTGGTGGCTTATAGCACACTCAAAGCACCACCTGAGGGATGTCCTGATTGCATTCACCCTGGCCCTGAAGGATCGGAGCCCCGCAGCAGCCAAGCGTGGAGCACATGGGTCCACTCCAGGATCTTAGCATGTGACAGGCAGGTGTAGACAGAGGCATGGATAACTGGTCATTGTTGACAATGGCCGTGAGTATGATGGGCGTTGGGATATGTATTATGCTCTTCTGTCAACGTGGATAAATATTTGACAATTTCCTAACAAAAAGTCAAAAATTGGGACTTCCCTGGTCATCCAGTGGCTAAGACTCTGAGATCCCAATGCAAGGGCGCCTGGGTTTGATCCCTGGTCAGGGAACTGAGATCCCACATGCCCCAACTAAAAGATCCCACAGGCCTCAATGAAGATTGATCCCAAGTGCAGCAATGAAGACCCTGCACAGCCAAAGAAATAGACATATAAATAAATATTTTTTGAAAAGTAAAAAATCAACCAATGGGTGGATGGTTCATCCCAGGATCATAATATTGATTGAGCAGGTAATGCTTTCCCTTTGGGTCTTGGAGGACTTCCACAACCCCAGAACATGCCAATCTAACGTTACTCACATTCCAGGAAGACTTTACAACAAGCAGAGGTCTAAGTTAGGGTTTAAAGACAAGTCTGGAAATAAATACAAAAATGAAAGTGAACAGGATGGATCTGAAGCTATTTCTGTGCAACTGTAGCCATAATTTTGGTGATAATTATACTTGGGTGTGTTTTGTCTGCTTTGCTGTGCAAGAAGTTTAAAGTGTTAGAAGAATCATTCACACAAAATCAGTAATTGCAGTTTTAACAGTCTGAGAAAATTTCCTTACACTTAGAATCAAGCCTTAAATGGCTAAAAAAAATTGCTTTTCAAAGTTCCTCTTATTTTTATATAAAGTTGGATAAATAACATTAAGAAGATAGAAGGATGCTGCTCAAGCTCTTGCTTCACGATTCTTTCTTCCTTGTGCTTTTGGGACAGTCATCACCCTCTCCATCCTCCCGTGTGTTGGGGCGTTGGCCCCTGGGGTGGTTGCCCCAGGTCGGGGCTGGGTGATGGGTGGTGGTGGTGGTGGGGAGTGACTGGCAGGCAGAGGTCCAGCCTTGAGGAGGGGTTGGGATGGGGGCTACCTCCTTGGTGCTTCCTACACTGGGTGGGCTGGGGTTGGGCAGGAGAGCTTTGCAGGCCTTGGCGGAGGTGGCACAGGGAGGCTGCAGGATGCAGCCGGGCTGCTCTCCCCTCTCTGCAGACATGCCCCTGGGGTCGCAGCCCATCCAGGGTGCCTGCGGGGCAGATGCAAGCTGTGAATGTGGCTGTCACGCCACCTCCCTGCACGAACAGAGAGCCACGGGGGCTCCAGACAGAATGTTCCCCGGACCCCGTGTGGGGCTCCCTCTAGGCTGCCTTTTGTTGTTTAAGTTCTTCTTGTTTGAGTTACAGAAATGAGGAAGGCATGAGGCCACATCCCAGGCGGCAGTGGGAAGCCGATGACCTAGCAGCTGCCTTCGAGCACAGGGGAGTAATTGTGGCCCCGAGGGCTCCCCACTAGGCCCCACTGCCCCCTCCCTCTGCCACCCCAGGGAGCAGGTGGGTGCCTACGGTGGCTTTACCACCTGAATTAAAATTCACCTGTGTTTAAAAAAAAAAAACAACTAACTAGAAAAGACACATACACCCCAATGTTCATGGCAGTGCTATTCACAATAGCCAAGATGTGGAAGCAACCTAAGTGTCCATTGACAGACAAATGGATAAAGAAGCTGGGATGCATGTATACAATGGAATACGACTCAGCCGTTAAAAGTAATGAGTTGCTGCCATTCACAGGACCATGGGTGGCCTTGGAGGGCATTATGCTAAGTAAAATAAGTCAGAAAGACCAACGCTTTACGATGACACTTGTATGTGGATTCTAAAAAAATATCGCAAACTAGTGACTCTAACAGAAAAGAAGCAGTCTCACAGATACAAAGAACAAGCCAGTGGTTACCGTGGGGACAGGGCAGGGGGAGGGGCAACAGACGGATAGGGGAGTAAGAGGTACAAACTATTAGGTATGCAATAAGCTACCAGGCTCTCTTGTACAACACGGGGAGTATAGCAAATATTTTATAATAACTATATATGGAGTAAAACCTTTACAAATTGTGACTCACAGGCTTCCCTGGTGGCTCAGGGGTTAAAAAAAAAAAAACCCACCTGCCAATGCAGGAGGCATGGGTTCCATCCCTGATCTGGGAAGACGCCACATGCCACGGGGCAACTAAGCCCATGAGCCACAGCTGCTGAGCCTACGAGCTGCAGCTACTGACACCTGTGCACCCTAGGGCCTGTGCCCTGCGACAAGAGAAGCCGCTGCAACGAGAAGGCCCAGCACCACGCCTAGAGAGTAGCCCCTCTCACTGCAACTAGAGGAAAGCCCGTGCAGTAGGAGCACCCAGCACAGCCAAAAGCAAAATAAATAAAATTATAAAAAATTGTGAATTACTATTGCACACTTGTAAGTATATAATATTGTACATCACTAATACCTCAATAAAAAAACATAAAAATTCACCTGTTTGAAATGTATTTGATTGGTGATTTTTAGTAAATTTACCAAATTATATAGCCATCAGTGGGCTCCCTTGGTGGCTCAGACAGTAAAGAATCTGCCTGCAATGTAGGAGACCCGGGTTTGATCCCTGGGTCAGGAAGATCCCCTGGAGAAAGGCATGTTTACCCACTTCAGTATTCTTGACTGGAGAATTCCATGGACAGAGGAGTCCTCCATGGGGCTGCAAAGAGCTGGATACAACTGAGCAACTAACACTTTCACAGCCATCTGGGTAACCCACTTTTAGAATATTTCCATCACCTCAAAATACCCCTTTTGCCCCTTTTAGCCAATTCTTGTTCCCACCCAGCTCTGAGCGACCACGAATCAGCTTCCTGTCTGTGGGTTTGTCACCTGGACGTTTACTGTAACGGAGACCATCCAGCGTGTGTGTCGGTCACCTAACACATTTCCAGTGTCATCCAGGGCAGCAGGTAGTGCTTCACTTCTCAAGGTGGAGTGCTTCTCCATCGTGTGAGTGGACACATATTGGCCCCTCTCACCTGCTGATGGCATTTGGGTCACTTCTGCCTCCTGGCTGTTGGCAGTCAAGCTGCTGACCATTTGCGAACAGTTGTGTCAGGTCTTTCGCTGGACCTTTGTTTTCATCTCTCTTGGGCAGACATTGCAGAAGTCTCTGTTATTGAAGCTGTGCTTTTGGAATTGGTCAGATGTGCCCAGGACACAGGGTTCGCAAGGAACAGAAGGAATAGACGGAAAGGTGGGCAGTGAAGTTGATACCCTGTGGACTCCCGAGGCTGTCACCGTCACTGCAGGCATGGGAGCTCCATGCCTGTCAATTTTTTTTTTAAATATTTTTGTTTTGTATTGGCATATAGCCCATTAACCATGTTGTGATAGTTTCAGATGAACAGCAAAGGGACTCAGACCAACATGCACATGTATCTGTTCTCCCCCCAGTTCCTTTCCCATCCAGGCCGTTCAACTATTTTATGAGATGTGTCTTAGCTGGGGGTTCCCCGAAAGCAGAGCTGGAGGCAGACGTGGGTGCAGCTGGGTCACTTGATGGGAGGTGGCCCGGGGGTGTGAGAGGGCAGGTGAGGGAAGGCCACGTGCAGGAGCTCATCAGGGTTTCGGGGCTCAGTCCTGCCTGGCACTCCAAGCACAGGCCCTCAAAGGATGAAGGGCGGGAGGTTGGGTCTTTTCTTTGAGGACTCTGACCCTGGGGAGCGCCAGCTGCACCCCCTGCTGCCTCTAGGTGTAGACGTTGTGCACAGGGGGAGGGGTCTGCTCCCTGCTCCGAGCTGGTCTTCACTCATCGCTGTCTCTCTTAGCAATATCCCTCCTTTGCAGGCCTAACCACTGAAGCTCCGTATGGTGAAGCATTGACCCCAGACTCCTTCATGGAGACGATCTGGCAGCCAAATGTTTAGTTTCCAGTCTAAAAACAAAAGGTTTCTTCTTGACAGAAATTGAGCCAAGTATCTAGACAGAATGAGGACAGCTAGTTGGGAGTTACTGCCTCAGAGTCTGGAGAAAGAAATGGCAACCCACTCCAGGGTTCTTGCCTGGAAAATCCCAGGGACGGGGAAGACTGGTGGGCTGCCGTCTATGGGGTCGCACAGAGTTGAACACGACTAAAGCGACTTAGCAGCAGCAGCAGCCTCAGAGTCAGGCCTTCTGCACTTAGGTGTTTGGCCCCTTCTCCCCCACCCCCAGCCTCCACCAAAGATTCATAACCAGCTCCTCTCCCATCCTGTTTAAGCAACATCTGCGCATGGACGAGGTCTGCTCATACACGTAGCTCCCAGCGAGACTTTGTTGCCTGATTTCAAAAGATGAACGGGAGAGTTTCATTGCGGGAGAGTTCCATTGCAGAAGCTGAGGCTTGCCTTAGTATGCATCAGCACTGGCAGCCTCAGAGGCTTGTACCCGAGTCTTGCCCCAGCTGCGGCCAGCGGAGCCCCGGGCTGGGGCAGGAGCCGCAACATCTTGGGCTGTGCAGACAAACAGAACTCAGCCATTAAGCAAAACATGGGAACACACTTTATGTGAATTAGAATGAACACCTCAGGAGGCAATAACAGATAGCTTAGAAACTGTGGTTTCACCTCAAGCCTACACAGTGAATTGACGTGCCCAGTTTGTTTGGATATGTTGAAGAACACCACACAAAAGACTGTTTATCTCAGTGTTTTCTTTGCAGATTGCATTGTCACAGCCCTCAGAGGTGGCAATAAAGAATGCTCTACCTGTCAGAAAGTAGGCTGAGCACTGAAGAATTCATTCTTTTGAATTGTGGTATTGGAGAAGACTTTTCAGAGTCCCTTGGACTGCAAGGAGATCAAACCAGTCAGTCCTAGAGGGAATCAATCCTGAATATTCATTGGAAGGACTGATGCTGAAGCTGAAGCTCCAATACTTTGGCCAACTGATGCGAAGAACCAAATCATTAGAAAAGACCCCGATGCTGGGAAAGACTGAAGGCAAGGGGAGAAGGGGACAACAGAGGATGAGATGGTTGGATGGCATCACTGATTCAATGGACATGAGTTTGGGCAAGCTCTGGGAGTTGGTGATGGACAGGGAAGCCTGGCGTGCACAAGTCCATGGGTCACAAAGAGTTGGACACGACTGAGTGACTGAACAACAACCACCTGTTGGGAAAAGCTAGTTTCCAAAAGATCACTAAGATCAGACCTAAACTTTGATGCACTCATCAGCAAAATTGAACCAAGCTGTGGTGAGTATGAAGCTTATCAAGAAAAAAAGCATTAGCTAGAATCAACAAGCATAACCCTCAGCAAGCACTTGGCCACAGCATTGAGGAAGGACTGAGATACAGGCCGTGAGCAGACTACAGTGAGGTGGGAAACAGATAGAAAATTATAGTGGAGCAGAAGTCAGTGGAGACAGCTCTCACTGCAGTAAAACATCCATGTACAGCAATTGGAAGCAGCACCTAGTAACAAACAGACCAAAACATCTGATGATTCTGGGCTTGACTTGATAACAGCAATGCGAAAGTGACATCTGACCCCATAATGGACCACGCTAGTGACACTGAATTAGTGCTGAGGCTTCATCCCACGTTTATGGAAAAAGATGAGACACAGACAAGATTCATGAAGAGTTCAGGTAATGCCACTGTTGATCATTTATCCAAGCATCTGGCTGTGAGGTTAGCTTTAGAAGAACTTTGAAGCAAAGGAGAATCAAGCCAGACGAACCTAGATACAGCCAGTAAGAAGCAGTATGCCATTTACATAGCCACAGCCAGGGGCCAGTTCAGCGTGTTCAATGGCTCTTTCTCTTCGGAATTGGTCAGTGAGAAACATTGGAAGGTGGACAAGCCCATGGAACTTCATTATGCACCCACAAAGGAGCACAAATGAGGTTTTACTAAAACCAATTCTGAGAATGAACTTTTTTATAGCCTATTTCCTTAATATTAAAGATGTACCGTCATTACTTTTATGGACAGAAAAAAAAAAAGAAAAGATGAATGGGAAACAAAGGGAGTATTAGACACAGGAGGAAAGGCTGGAACATTAAGGAGAAATCACAAGATTAATGGAACAAGCAGAGCTAATGCAGGGAACTAAAGGAGGTTTTAAATAAAAGTCCAAGTAGTATTCACAGAGAAGTTTGAGAATGTACCGAATCTGTAAAACAAGAAAAAGAAGGTAGAAAAGATCAGAACAAAGAATACAGTTGAGCTCTTTGCAAAAAAACTTTTTACTGTAAACCTTTGTATATTGTTTTGGTTTTCTGAACCTCATGGAAGTATCACTTATTTGAAATAAATGAGGTTAATTTTTTAAAACTGATGAGCTCTTGAAAATAAACAGATATGATCAGCAAAGCAAAAAAACAAAAAACTGGCACAGCATTCCATATCCAGATACCCCTCCCCCATAGACAGACTTTTAGACTTTGATTTTCTCTCTTAAAGAGCATTGCCAAGACTCACCATGAAGTGCATCAAAGGAAGATGAGTAAGGAGGACTGGTGGATGGACACTGGCCAGGTGTGTAAAGTTTGAGCACCATGCCTGGAGGACTCGCAACGCAGATGGTTAACTCTGCCGTGTGTCTGATGTCGGGAGATGCAGGGACCAGCCTTGGGCCTTCATCTGCTTGGCAGAACCCCGAGTGCCACCTTGGGCCAGGGCTCTCCAGGCATCTGAGAGCTACTGCGGGGAAGACATGCCCCAGCCCCTCCACCAGCAGCGAGGAGGCAGCTCAGGCCTCTCTCCATGTCTAAAGCCCCAAGACGGGGACATGGAGAGGCCTGGGGACTGTGCAGCGTGGGTCCATTGGTTTGGCTTCCTCCCAGACAGATGAGAACCGAGGGAAGTGCAGCCTGGGGACCTTGAAACAGAAAAAGGGCCCATGGGAAGGTGGTCTCTGTGTAGGGCACAGGGAAGGGGCAGGCACCGGCTGACCAGGCAGAGGCAACCCCCCGTCCAGTTCCAGCAGGCACCCTGGGCTCCTGGAGCCTGAGTGCTGAGCACTGTCATGCTGTCTGGGCACAGGACTTGCCAGGGCTTCCTCCTGAAGGCTCTCATCCCCCAATCTCAGGCCCTGTGCAGCTCTGCTGGGCTCTGGTCCCAGGACTCAGGGCCGAATCCTCGTGTCCACTTCCACAGGACCACGCAGGGACCGCGTCCTTGTGCCGGGCATGGCTCACTCACGTTAGGGGCTCCCATCTTCTCCCAGTGGGTGTAGATGAGCCACCTGCCCCCTCTCTTGGCCCACCTCCTGCCCTGGGGCCTCCTCTGGGCTGGGGAAGAGGAGGCCCCTGCTCACTCACTGTGTGACTCTCTTAGCACCTCTTGGGCTATAGGAAGTGAGTAGCATTTGTGATAGCCTGGGCTGAATCTGTGATGCAAGGGGGGCTTTCAGGCCAGCAGGGCTAGGAGAGAGGAGGTGGAAGGTGGTGCTGAGTTCTGGGGGCACCTGGTGTGGGTTTGCTTCACCTGTTGTGACACTGGCTTCAGGGAAGGGGCAGCTGAGCTGGGCACCCCAAGGTTGGAGACAGAAGGGCCGTCAGCAGAAGTGGGAATGCCCACGGGTGTGTGTGAGGTGCGGGAGACGTAGAAACAGAAGGTGGAACTGGCAGCTGGGGTTGTCCAGTGGCCACTGGTGGCACTCTTGCCACTGGCTGTGAATGAATAAATTCTGATGAACTGTACCAACTGGTCTGTGGAACCCAAAGTCTGAGCTGGACTTTGGAACTGAGCTCTTCTTCCAGGATCCGAATGCCTTCCCGTCCCCACAGTGGCTGGGGTGCCTGAGGATGATCAGATAGAGCAAGGAGGGCCAGCTCTGGGGATCCAATCAAGAGGAGATGGGAGGTTCACGCTGGAGCTCAGAGAAGACTTTGGAACAGACCATCAGCCCTGCGGAGGCACACGGGCTGACGACACTCCAGGATGCGCCGATGGAGATGCCAGTGAACAGCAGAATAATGACGAGGTCAAAATCAGAGATGCCGTTGAAAGGCTGGGCTCCAGTGACTTGGCCACACTCATGACCAGCTCAAGGGTGCCCAGTGGGGCTAATCAAGCCTCAGGAAAGGTGGGTGCCCTGTGGGCTGTGAGTTCACCCAGTGACTGGCTTGCGCAGTGAAGACCCTGAAAGAGACCTTGACTCCAGCATTATGTGTCTCCAGCGGAAATGTGCACTGTCAGGGGAACCCCAGCCCAGAGGAGGCCCCAGGGGAAGACGTTGGTCTGTGGGGGTCTGGGGGCAGGAGAGTCCCGGAGGAATAAGGGCCCCACCCTCTTCGGGTTCATCTCTGTGTTTATCAGACTAGATGCTAGGAGGACTTGGATGGGCTTTGGGAGGGTGGATGTGGCTGAGGGTGGACCGGACAGTTTGGTGACATGGATGGGGCTGGAAATGAAACAGAGACTGCCACAGAGAATCTGCCAAGAGAGAGGAAGGTGGGAGGGAAAGAGCGGGGAGGGAAGGAAGATGCGAGGTAGACAGGGCCTGCTGGACTGGGGCCAGGAGGGAGTGGTGGCTGGCTAGTGACAGGCGGCTAGCACATCCCCTGTGTCTCCACACAGCAGGGGGAGAAGCCAGGAAGGAGAGACCTGCCTCTGCGGGTTTCCAGAAGCCCCTCTACTTGCCCCTTTTCCAAGGCTAGGCAGGGGAGTGTCTGCAGAGGTCATTTCCTCCTGGAATGCAGGCCCTGATGCATTGAGGGGCCCTCTTGTGAATGAAGCCAAAAGTGGCCCTGAGTGTCTGATGGCAGAGGCAGAGGGGGAGCCTGGTGCACGGTGACCTTGCAGACACTTATTGGGCTCTAGGGTCCCTTGAATCCTTGCTGCTGAAACTGTTTACCACAGATTGGGACTTGAACCCATGTGCTGGGACTCGAACTCAGGCTAAACCCATTTTGGGACTTGAACCCATGTGGCTGGGACTCAAACCCAGTCAAAACCTTGCTTGGGACTCAAACCCAGCCAAAACTCTGATTGGGACTTGAACACATGTGGCTGGGACTCAAACCCAGCCAAAGCCTTGCATGGGACTCAAATCTAGCCAAAACCTCGCTTGGGACATGAACCCACATGGCTGGGACTCAGTTCAGTTCACTTCAGTCACTCAGTCATATCCGACTCAATGCGACCCCATGAACTGCAGCATGCCAGGCCTCTCTGTCCATCACCAACTCCCGGAGTCCACCCAAATCCATGTCTACTGAGTCGGTGATGCCATCCAACCATCTCATCCTCTGTCGTCCCCTTTTCCTACTGCTCTCAATCTTTCCCAGCATCAGGGTCTTTTCAAATGAGTCAGCTCTTCACAGCAGGTGGCCAAAGGATTGGAGTTTCAGCTTCAACATCAGTCCTTCCAATGAACAGCCAGGACTGATCTTTAGGATTGAGCGGTTGGATCTCCTTGCAGTCCAAGGGACTCTCAAGAGTCTTCTACAACACCACTGTTCAAAAGTATCAGTTCTTCGGTGCTCAGCTTTCTTTATAGTCCAACTCTCACATCCATACATGACCACTGGAAAAACCGTAGCTCCACCGGAAAAACTGAGACTCAAACACAGCCACAACCCACAGTTCCTGGTTTCAGGGCCTGATGAAGCTCAGGTTCTTGGTATCTCCTCACAGAAAGAATTCAGTGAGAGACTAAGTGATAGGTAAGAAGTGGATTTATTCCGATTCAGAGAGAAGCACATTCCACTAACAGAGTGCGGGCCGTTGCAAAGGGCAAGTGTGGCCAGGAAATGTGGTGTGGTTAGTTTTCATAGGCTGGGTAATTTCATATGCTAATAAGTGGGAAGATTATTCCAACTATTTTGGGGAAGGGGTGGAGATTTCCAGGATTCCAGCCACTGCCCACTCCTCGGTGGAGTGCCTTGGAATTGTCATGGCACCTCTGGGTGTGTCATTTCACTTGCTGATTGAGGATCAAGTTCTAGTCTTGTCTGCCGTCTTGGTCCCATTTGATTCTAATTGGTTTATGTTGTGTCCTTGGGCTATTTGGGGGGGGGGGGCTCCAAAATCACTGCAGATGGTGACTGCAGCCATGAAATTAAAAGACGCTTACTCCTTGGAAGAAAAGTTATGACCAACCTAGATAGCATATTGAAAAACAGAGACATTACTTTGCCAACAAAGGTCCGTCTAGTCAAGGCTATGGTTTTTCCAGTAGTCATGTATGGATGTGAGAGTTGGACTGTGAAGAAAGCTGAGCGCCAAAGAATTGATGCATTTGAACTGTGGTGTTGGAGGAGACTCTTGAGAGTCCCTTGGACTGCAAGGAGATCCAACCAGTCCATTCTGAAGGAGATCAGCCCTGGGATTTCTTTGGAAGGAATGATGCTAAAGCTGAAACTCCAGTACTTTGGCCACCTCATGCGAAGAGTTGACTCATTGGAAAAGACTCTGATGCTGGGAGGGATTGGGGGCAGGAGGAGAAGGGGAGGACAGAGGATGAGATGGCTGGATGCCATCACTGACTTGATGGACGTGAGTCTGAGTGAACTCCGGGAGTTGGTGATGGACAGGGAGGCCTGGCGTGCTGCGATTCATGGGGTCGCAAAGAGTCAGACACGACTGAGCGACTGAACTGAACTGACTGGGCTACGTCATTCTTTCAAAAGTTGTGCCCTGCCCTTTCGCTCCTGTTACACTACCACCCAGGTGGGGAAAGCAAGGCACAGAGAGAGCAAGGGCCAGCCTGAGGTTGTAGTGGCAGTGGCTCTACCGCGCTCCCGACTTCTCCCCTCTGCTTGTCTTCAGAACCAGATCCATTCGCGGCAACCCACCTGCCCAGTGCCAGATGGACCCTGTGGTCTATTTGTGAAGAACCCAGGGTGCAGGGACAGGGGAGCCTGGTGGGCTGCCGTCTATGGGGTCGCACAGAGTCGGACACGACTGAAGCGGCTTAGCAGCAGCAGCAGCAGGGCATCGCCAAAAGTTTCTCCTTCCGGTGGCCATGTTTGCCAGCATGCATTGGTCCAGCTTCACCGACTGTCTTTTCTTCTGAACGTGCACTTGACCCTGGCTAAGGTATCTGGCCAGAATTTTCTGCCCCCTCTCCTACCCCTGCTGGCCGGCAGTGGTGGCCGGCTGCCCAGACCGGGTTTAAAATATCTGTCTGAAGTTTTGGTAAATGGCTCATTTAGAGACTTGACTTTCAGAAAACTGGTCAATTAAGGTCACTTTGTTAATTGGCTTTTAGAGAATTGATTTCCAATATCCTGATCCAGACTCTTTTCCAGGATGCCCTGAGGTGCCCTAGTGGGTCTGTGGGGAGGCCAGAGAAAAGTGATGTCTGTGGAGCATCCCATCAGTGGTCCCAACAGGCGTCCACAGAGACCCCATGGGCTTCCTGGCCATGTTCAGGGACAGCTCGTTCCCTGGTCCAGGGATGTGGAGTCACAGGCACATCCATCACCTGGTGGGGAGGCTTGTCTGGAGGGTGGCTGGTCCCAGCTAGCTGTCCACTCAAGCCTGGGGTTCCCAGCTCTCTTCCAGGGCCCCTGAGGCTGGCGGAGTGTGCTCCCACCCCCAGCTTCTCTCTTCTGACCTCTTTGTTGTTGTTCAGTTGCTAAGTTGTGTCCGACACTTTGCCACCCCATGGACTGCAGCATGCCAGGCTTCCCTGTCCTTCACTATATCCCGGAGCTTACTCAAACTCATGTCCATCAAGCTAGTGATCCCATCCAACCATCTCATCCTCTCTTTCTCCTCTTGCCTTCAATCTTTCTCAGTTTCACGGTCTTTCCCAATGAGTCAGCTCTTCACCTCAGGGGCCAAAGTACTGAAGCTCCAGCTTCAGTATCAGTCCTTCCAATGAACATTCAGGGTGATTTCCTTTAGGATTGACTGGTTTGATCTCCACTGATCTCCAGTAGCATATTGGGTACCTAATGACCTGGGGAGTTCCTCTTTTGGTATCCTATCATTTTGCCTTTTCATGCTGTTCATGGGGTTCTCAAGGCAAGAATACTGACGTGGCTTGCCATTCCCTTCTCCAGTGGACCTCATACTGTCAGACCTCTCCACCATGACCCGCCCGTCTTGGGTTGCCCCGCAGGCATGGCTTGGTTTCATTGAGTTAGACAAGGCTGTGGTCCTAGTCTGATAAGATTGACTAGTTTTCTGTGAGTATGGTTTCAGTGTGTCTGCCCTCTGATGCCCTCTTGCAAAACCTACCATCTTACTTGTGTTTCTCTTACCTTGGGCGTGGGGTATCTCTTCACGGCTGCTCCAGCAAAGCACAGCCGTTGCTCCTTACCTTGGACGAGGGGTATCTCCTCACCGCCGCCGTTCCTGACCTTCAACGTGGGATAGCTCCTCTAGGCCTTCCTGCGCCTGCGCAGCCACCGCTCCTGGGTTGCTCCTCCCAGCTGCCGGCCCTGGCCTCGGGCTCGGGGTGGCTCCTCAGGGTCACTGCCCCTGGCCTCGGGCGAGAGGTGGCTTCTCCCGGCCGCACCTGACCTCGAACGCGGGGTGTCTCTACCCGGCCGCCCCTGACCTCGGATGCAGTGTAGCTCCTCTCCGCCGTTCCTGTGCCGTAGCAGCCTGGCACTCTAGGCCGCTGCCCCTGACCTCAGACGTGGGGTAGCTCCTCTCGGCCGCACTCAGGGCGCCGGCCGGCCCTCGCAGCCACCTGCGGCAGAAAGTGAAGAGGAGCTAAAAAGCCTCTTGATGAAAGTGAAAGAGGAGAGTGAGAAAGTTGGCTTAAAGCTCAACATTCAGAAAACGAAGATCATGGGATCCGGTCCCATCACTTCATGGGAAATAGATGGGGAAACAGTGGAAACAGTGTCAGACTTTATTTTTGGGGGCTCCAAAATCACTGCAGATGGTGACTGCAGTCATGAAATTAAAAGACGCTTACTCCTTGGAAGAAAAGTTATGACCAACCTAGATAGTATATTCAAAAGCAGGGACATTACTTTGCCGACTAAGGTCCGTCTAGTCAAGGCTATGGTTCTTCCTGTGGTCATGTATGGATGTGAGAGTTGGACTGTGAAGGAGGCTGAGCGCCGAAGAATTGATGCTTTTGAACTGTGGTGTTGGAGAAGACTCTTGAGAGTCCCTTGGACTGCAAGGAGATCCAACCAGTCCATTCTGAAGGAGATCAACCCTGGGATTTCTTTGGAGGGCATGATGCTGAAGCTGAAACTCCAGTACTTTGGCCACCTCATGCGAAGAGTTGACTCATTGGAAAAGACTGTTTCTCCTTCTTAACAAGAACCTTCTGACTAATCGTGTTATCTTAAGCTGTATGTTGTGGGGGGGGGGGGTGGGTCTGGTAATGGTATATAAGGCCTTGCTAAGACTAGCGGGGGGCACTCTCTGTCCCCCTTCCATTGTCGATGTCTGAAGGTTCCTCTGTCCTTTTTCAGTGTAATAAAGCTTATGCCATACAAGAGCCCTGAGTGATCAAGCCTGGATCCCTGATCCCGAAGCTAAATCTTTGGAGATCATGAGTCTGACATCATTCACTGTAAGCCATCATAACTCTCACAACCACACATGACTACTGGGAAAACCATGGCTTTGACTCTACAGACCTTTGTCAGCAAAGTAATGTCTCTGCCCTCCCTGGCTCCTGCTTTTAAGCAGATACAATAACCCTTCCTTTTGGTCAGATGCTGAGTCTCTTCTCCTGGGATGCTGGCTTGTGAGTCCTTCCTCTGACGTCTGCTGGGGATTCACTGGGTCAAGGCGGGAGGTCTGCCTAGGACAGCGCTGCTGCTTGAAATCCCCGAGACACACTAGAGGCCCCTCCTCCTTCAGGACAGTCCTGCTGCCCAGTGCCCAAATTGGAGGGGTTTGCTTCTCCCAGAAATAAAAAGGCAAGGAAGCAGGCTCCAGTGAGGCAAGCGTCTGTGAGCTCACACTTGTTGCTCCACACGGGGTCGCTGGCCTGGCTGGTGAGCTTAGCCCTGCCCTGCCCCAGACAGGAGCCTCTCTGAGCCCTCACCTAGATGCCGCAGTGCCCTCCCCGAGCCCCAAGGCCTTCGTCCTCTCTCCAGCTGCCTCGTCCCCTGCCCCTCCTTCACTCACTCACCTGTGGAAGCTCCACCTGGGATGGTGGCCCCGACCAAGCTCTGTCACCTCCCCGTGCCCACTGCTCCGACTCAGGGAGCTGCTGGCTCTCCTCTGTCCTCCCCCGACAGCGGAGTCTCAGGGGAGTCAGTGGGCCGCATTCAGGCCTACTCCCCACTGACCACTGTGTGGCCCTGGACAGGCTGTGGACTCCCTGAGCCAGGCTGCTCAAGGGGGCAGCTGCTGTTCCCCCGGGCATTCCTGGGAGAGGCGGTGGCAGTGGAGCCAGGGCGGTGGACGGGGCTCTGGTTTTGTCCTTTCTAAGGCGGGGTTGGGGTCAATTACCCGCATCTCCGGAGTTCAGCTTCCTGCCTGCATCACAAGACCATTGTGGGCAATGACAGGCGATGCTTGAGATCCTGCCGGCCTGGTACCCGAGGGACTCCAGAGCCGCTGGCCCTGGCACCATGCTCCCTGCCAGCCCCACCCCAGCCCCATCACTCATTCCTGCCACCCCCATACCCCTGTCTTTGAGCTGCCCCTCCTCTATGAAGACCCCAGGAGCCGAGAGGGGGCTTGTTGGCCAGAGGCTTCTGGGCGGCACAGACAGCATTTGCTCCTGTTGGCCCTTTTAGAAACAGGGGAGGGAGGAGATGGGGTGGGGAGGGGGTGGAGGAGGAGAAATGGTCCTCGAGCTTGGACACTGCCTGGGTTTGGTCCAGCAACTGGATGACTGTGTCCCCCTAGCACATGTATGTTTCCTATACAACCACTTGACTCTGTCCCAGAGCTGTGCCTATGCCCATTGCTGCTGTCCCAAGGGCCGAGTGAGGTCCTTGGATGCTGGAGGGAAGGGCCTGATGTGGGTGATGCCAGGACCCACAGTGCTGGGTTTGCAGGATCCAGGTTAGAAAGTGGAACACAGGGAGGCGGGCTGCAGAAATAGTAACAAAAGCAACAGGCCATGCTGTTCCGTGTGGACAAGCCTGCCTGGCTCTCTGAGGGTGGGGACCCTTCCCTCCCCAATCAGACCCTCGGGGACACCCAGGGCCACTCCTGCACAGGGACTCATGATTCAGAGGGAGGCACAGTGGCCATGGTCTTGGAGTCACGGTGCTGCCTGCAGGGCCTCTCAGAATGTAGACGGATGTTAATATTCTCTTAGTCTCAACCCAGCACTGAGAAGCTATCAGATCTAATGCCTTAGGGCAAATGGAAGGATTCCATGTTTTGATGAATGAAGATAATGCAACTATGCACTTGCTGAAAACTTTTCATTTTAGGACACTTTCCCTATCATGGAGCTTTCCTGATGGCTCAGACAGTTAAGAATCTTCCTGGAATGCAGGAGACCCGGGTTCAATCCCTGGGTTGGAAAGATACCCTGGACAAGGGAATGGCTACCTACTCCAATATTCTTGCCCAAGAAATTCCATGGACAGAGGAGCCTGGAGGGGTAGAGTCCACGGGGCCGCAAAGAGTCAGACACGACTGAGAAACTAACACTTTCCCCATCATGGAAACATTAGGTTGAACTGTAGTATTTTTAAGCAGGAATATTTGGGGAGGGGATTTTTTCTGTTTTTGTTCAGGGGCCAGGAGGACAGGCCCCTGCAGCGAGGGGTGCCGAGTTTGGGCTCTCCCCGCTCTGGTCCCCACAATGCTCTGTCCCTTCTGGCTGCCAGGAAGAGGCTGGATGCCTTTCTCTGGTTTCTTATCAGCTCACCATCCATTTCTTGGCAAAACTGTTAGCCTTTACCCTACTTCATTTTGAACTCCAAGGCCAAATTTGGCGGTTACACCAACTATCTCTTGACTTCCTACTTTTGCATTCCAGTCCCCTATAATGAAAAGTACATCTTTTTTGAGTGTTAGTTCTAGAAAGTCTTGTAGGTCTTCAAGAGTTTTGCCAAGAGAACACACTGGTCATAGCAAACACCCTCTTCCAACAACACAAGAGAAGAGTCTACACATGGACACCACCAGATGGTCAATACTGAAATCAGATTGATTATATTCTTTGTAGCCGAAGATGGAGAAGCTCTTTACAGTCAGCAAAAACAAGACCGGGAGCTGACTGTGGCTCGGATCATGAACACCTTATTGCCAAATTCAGACTTAAATTAAGAAAGTAGGAAAAACCACTAGACCATTCTGGTATGATCTAAATCAAATCCCTTATGATTATACAGTGGAAGTGACAAATAGATTCAATGGATTAGATTTGATAGACAGAGTGACCGAAAAACTAAGGACAGAGGTTCCTGACATTGTACAGGAGGCAATGACCAAGATCATCAACAGGAAAAAGAAATACAAAAAGGCAAAACGGTTGTCTGAGGAGGCCTTACAAATAGCTGAGAAAAGAAGAGAAACTACAGGCAAAGGAGAAAAGGGAAGATATACCCATCTGGATGCAGAGTTCCAAAGAATAGCAAGGAGAGATAAGAAAGCCTTCCTCAGTATCAATGCAAAGAAATAGAGGAAAACAGTAGAATGGGAAAGACTAGAGATCTCTTTAAGAAAATTAGAGATACCAAGGGAACATTTCATGCAAGGATGGGCCCAATAAAGGACAGAAATGGTATGGACCTAACAGGGGCAGAAGATATTAAGAAGAGGTGGCAAGAATACACAGAAGAACTGTTCATGACCCAGATAACCACAATGGTGTGAACCCTCACCTAGAGCCAGACATCCTGGAATGTGAAGTCAAGTGGGCCTTAGGAAGCATCACTACAAACAGAGCTAGTGGAGGTGATGGAATTCCAGTTGAGCTATTTTAAATCCTAAAAGATGATGCTGTGAAAGTGCTGCACTCAATAAGCCAGCAGATTTGGAAAACTCGTCAGTGGCCACAGGACTGGAAAAGGTCAGTTTTCATTCCAATCCCAAAGAAAGGCAATGCCAAAGAATGTTCAAACTACTGCACAATTACACCTATCCCACACAACAGCAAAGTAATGCTCAAAATTCTCCAAGCCAGGCTTTAACAGTATGTGAAAGAAGAACTTCCAGATGTTCAAGCTGAATTTAGAAAAAAGCAGAGAAACCAGAGGTCAAATTGTCAACATCTGTTGGATCATCGAAAAAGGAAGAGAGTTCCAGAAAAACATCTACTTCTGCTTTATTGACTAGGCCAAAGCCTTTGACTGTGTGGATCACAACAAACTGTGGAAAATCCTTAAAATGATGGGGATACCAGACCACCTGACCTGCCTCTTGAGAAATCTGTATGCAGGTCAAGAAGAAACAGTTAGAACTGGACATGGAACAACATGGTTTTCCCATGGTTCCAAATAGGAAAAGGAGTACATCAAGGCTGTGTATTGTCATCCTGATTATTTAACTTCCATGCAGAGTACATCCTGTGTATGCTGGGCTGGAGGAAGCACAAGCTGGAATCAAGATTGCCACAAGAAATATCAGTAACCTCAGATATGCAGATGACACCATCCTTTGGCAGAAAGTGAAGAAGAACTAAAGAACCTCTTGATGAAAGTGAAAGAGGAGAGTGAAAAAGCTGGCTTAAAACTCAACATTCAGAAAACTGAGATCATGGTCTCTGATCCCATCAATTTATGGCAAATAGATACAGAAACAATAGAAACAATGACAGACTTTATTTTTGGGGTCTTCAAAATCCCTGCAGAATGTGACTGCAGACATGAAATTAAAAGACGTTTGCTCCTTGGGAAAAAAGCTATGACCATGCTAGATAGCTTATTAAAAAGCAGAGACATTACTTTGCCAACAAAGGTCTGTCTAGTCAAAGCTATGGTTTTTCCGGTAGTCATGTATGGATGTGAAAGTTGGACTATAAAGAAAGCTGAGTGCCAAAGAATTGATACTTTTGAACTGCGGTATTGGAGAAGACTCTTGAGAGTCCCTTGGACTGCAGGGAGATCCAACCAGTCAATCCTAAAGGAGATTAGTCCTGAATATTCATTGGAAGGACTGATGCTGAAGCTGAAACTCCAATCCTTTGGCCACCTGATGGGAAGAACTGCGTCACTGGAAAAGACCCTGATGCTGGGAAAGATGGAAGGCAGGAGGAGGAGGGGATGACAGAGGATGAGATGGTTGGGTGGTATCTCTGACTCGATGGACATGAGTTTGAATAAGCTCTGGGAGTTTGTGATGGACAGGGAAGACCCCATGGACTGGTGTGCAGCAGTCCATGGGGTCGCAAAGAGTCGGACATGAATGAGCGATTGAACTGAACGTTGTCCATTTGGGTGATGACCTTCTTGCCAGTATATCCCTGCAGAGTGAAGTCAGCTCCCCACATACTGACCAGAGGGTTGCAGAGTCTTCCTACTTGGGAATGGAAAGGAGCTCGGCCTCTGAGTGTTCAGACAGTACAGAGCCCCGGCTTCTGGAATGGCCAGCAAGAAGCAAACCGGACACACCTCAGAAGGCAGCAGAGGGCATATGGGCCAGCGCAGCTTCACCAGGTTGGATACCAAGGCCAGGGCCTCCCACCCGCAGAGGCCCATACAGATCAGAAACCGGGACCCCACCGTCTCAAACAGGCTTAAGTTCTCTCATCTCTGCAGGGTCCATGGGGGGCTCACCTGCTGGGGCCTTGACCACAGTCTCCATTCTGACAGCTCCCATCCTAGCCTCTTGGGGCCTGGGAGATGCTGGGCCTGAGCGCCTCCAGATCCCTCAGTGAGCTCAGCTCTCGGAGCAGACCTGACCCCTGAGGATGGGGGTCCTGGGCTCCACTGCCTTGCCATCCTGTGTGGCTGGTGTCACTCTGCTGGAGCCCCGAGGTGGAGGTGGTGACGTGAGGGTGTCTTTCTGTCGCCGCCTCTAGCTACATGGTGCTCTGGCAATCTGTGCAGTGTGACCCGGCCTCCCTTGATCGCACCCTCTCTTCCTATCCCTCCCGTGTCAAGGTGGCCCCCTCCCAGGAACAGGGTGGCTCCCTTCCTTCCCTGCTTATCTCCTGGCTTGTTGGTGTCACCTCCCATGTGAACTGTCCTGGAACCCTGTCTACACGTCTGCTTCTGGGGGACCTGCCCTAGCCAGCCCCCTGCTTTTGCCTTAACATCCCATCTGGCCTCATATTATCTCTCTTTTGGGGTCCCTGAAGCCTCATTGCCCAGGCAGAGGGTGGAGTGGGCCTGCCTTTGGCCAAGCACTGCTTGCTCTCTGCTTATAAGAGGAAGGAGGAAGGTGGAGGCCAAAGTAGGGGTGCATCGTGGTATGAGCAGGCTGGGTGCCCACTGCATGGACCCATCCAATGTTAGGGACTCGAGCCAGTATCCTTGAGAGCTGGTGTGGCCCCCAGACCTGGGACAGTAGAGCCCCATGGTTACATAAAGTGCTCCTTACATAACGGGCATGAAGAGACATGAAGAGCCCCAGGCAAGTCAGAACCACTGCCAGTGGGTGGGACCTTGAGAGACAAACGCCAGGGAAGTGGTGAGTAAGGGCTGGAAAGCCCCCGCCCCACAGGAAGGGGAGTCTGGGCCGGCGGCCCTGCCAGAGAAAGTGGAGGACAGACAGACTGGCACGGAGGCCGCTGCCCACTCCCAGGCTGGGGGCCCACGCCATGCAGGTGGCATCCGGATTCCGAGCCTCCAGCCCCTGGCCTCCGTGACATCACTGTCACCCATGACAGGCCTGCATGTGTCCTGGGTCTTGCCGCAGGCCTGGCACCTGCCCTCATGACGGGGCCCCCAGGGAGACCCCTCTTGTCTGTGCCAGCCCCTTCCTTCTTGCCTGGATTTAGAGTCCACTCTAGTCACCCAGGATAATCCTACCCTGGGGTGTTAGCTTAGTCACACCTGTACAGACCCTACTTCCATGTAAGGTGATGTGCTCCGGTTCCAAGTGGCAGGACACAGATGTGTTTGGGGGACCCCCTTCCACCCACTCCAGTTGACATCGGAAGGTCCCCTGACTCCTGACTCTGCTGGGAACACAGGGAGGGGTCCTGGGGACACAGTCCAGGGCAGAGCTGGCAGCCCAGGGCCCATCTCTGTGAGCATCTCTGCTGCCCTCTGAACCCCAAACACAACGACGACCCCTCTCTGAGATGAGTCACTCAGCTCACCTGGGCCACTTATCTCAGGAGAGCCCCAGCTGGTTCCCTCCCTGGGATGCAGAGCTTCACCCAGACCCCCGACTGGTCCCCCAGCTGCTCTGTACAAGCCTGGGAGGGATCGGAGGGCAGGGTGCCCAGACCTGTTCTCGGGCTTGGAGGCACTGAGGGTGGAGTGAAGGGGACAAGAAGAGGGAGAAGGAGATGAAGAGGGGACCAAGGTGCCCCCAGAACCCTAAGGCCTTATTCCAGGGTGTCCCCATCCCCAGCATTAGCTCCCCAGCACCACCAGGCCCCTTTCAGGCAGCACACTGCCCACCACACCCAGGCCTCTGACACAAAAGCCTTCCTGCCCATCTCTTCCATCACTGGCTCCCTGGGACCTACAGGCTGTGTCTGATGGGGGGCGGGGGTGTGAGGAGGCTGTTTTGCTCTCAGTTCCTCTGCCGGGAGGGGGGCCCGCCCTGGCCTTTGCCCTCCCGCCTTAACCTGAGCTGTGGTCCCGGGCCCTCCCCTCTGTGGCTGTCCCTGGAGGGCAGATACATAAAAATAGCTCAGTCTGACTAAGCCACAGGCCTCTTTTTTGGGATGCCGGGCCTGTCTTTCGGCTTCATGGGACAAGCCCCAGACAACACAGAGAGGGGTGGCTCGTCCACATGGGCCCAGCTGTCCCTGCCGGTCGGCCTCACCCACCCTCAACTGCCACCTGTCATGTGGGGCCGTGTCCCTTCCTGCCCTCCCAAGGGACCCTGTGGGCATGGAGAGCCTGCCCTGCTGGTCTCACGCTGTCCCTTTTTAGAGCAGGGAGGGGCCCCTAGGAGGTCACCCAGCTGCCGCTCTGCCTGCGGCCCCAGCGCAGCACCTGGGGGTGGGGGGAGCCCAGGCCTGGTCTCGGGCGCACAGTCCAGCCGATGGGCAGGGACGCCGTCCACAGCCACAGACAGGAGCCTGCAGCCCTTCTTCCTTGCAGGCTGGAAAGCAGTGTGTATGTTTTCTTCCCAGGAAGTAGCCACCCAAGGAACGTTCTCAGAGGACCCTAGGATGGGGAGTGGGGATACTCACGGGAGCTCTGGGGCTGCTCAGCTCACCAGCCCACCTGGGATTTCCAGCTGTGTGGGTGAGAACCCACTCCTGTCCCCCTGCAGTGAAGGGACGTGGGGCCCCACGAGGCTGCCTCCACAGGGAAGGACGGAACCGGCCTGGGATTGTGGGGCACCCCAGGGCAGTGTGGTCAGCAGACCCGCTGGCCTCTGAACAGAAGCTCCACCAGTCTTCAAGGTCCTGGAAGCCCAAGGTGGTCCTAGTCCCGGGGCCAAGGCTCAGTCATCACGCGTGGTCCGTGGTTAAGCCCAGGGTCAGCGCTGGTCCCGGATCCGGGACTCGCCTGCCTTCAGCCCTGCTCCTCCCTCCTTGCCTTGCTGGGTGATTGCCGACTCACTGTGGAATGGTGTTTAGTAAACGCTGGCTGTGATCCTGAGCCTTGGGTTGGGAGTTCAGACGGTTGACTTTGACCGTGGCTGTCAATCGACTGGGTTTTGTCTCCATTTCACTGTTTGCTTTGTTTGTCCCCCTGGCCTCTGTCCCTCTGTTCCCTTCTCTGCTTTCTTACTTCAGTGTTTCTCCATGTTCACTTAAATTTGTCCTTTGGCTTTTCAAATATTGAGGGCAGGAGCAGAAAGGGGCAACAGAGGATGAGATGGTTGGATGGCATCACTGAGGCAATGGTCATGAGTTTGAGCCAATTCCAGGAGATAGTGAAGGACATGGAAGCCTGGCGCGCTGCAGTTCACAGGGTCGCAGACTCAGATATGACTGAGCAACTAAATAACAATGTGTTAGAATCACACGTCGTGGAGGCTTTTCAGGGTGACTTCTTACACTTAGCAATATGTATTCAGGCTTCCTCCATGTCTTTCTGCGGCCTCTGCTTTTCTATGAGAAATCAACCATCACCTGAATTGCTGTTTCCCTACGCATCAAGGGCTTCCCTGATAGCTCAGTTGGTAAAGAATCTGTCTGCAATGCAGGAGACTCTGGTTCAATTCCTGGGTCGGGAAGATCCCTTGGAGAAGGGACAGGCTACCCACTCCAGTATTCTTGGACTTCCCTGGTGGCTCAGCTGGTAGAGAATCTGCCTGCAATGCGGGAGACCTGGGTTTGATCCTTGGGTTGGGAAGATTCTCTACAGTAAGGGAAAGGCTACCCACTGCAGTATTCTGGCCTGGAGAATTCCATGGACATGTAGTCCATGGGGTCGGAAAGAGTCGGACATGGCTGAGCAACTAAATAAGAACAAAGTGTTAGAATCACACATGGTGTGGTCTTTCACACACTACACATCATGTATCATTTCTCCTTCAGCTGAAGACTTTTTCTTTATCCTTTTCTTTTAAAAAAAAATCAGTTTACTTGTGATGTGTCTGGTGCAGTGTTCTTTGACTTCAGCCTCTTTGGTACTTGCTGAGCTGGTGGAAACTGCACTTACGTCTTTCCCCAAATTCGGGACGTTTCATGCTATTATTACTTCAGATGTTTTTCCGTACCATTTTTCCCTCCTCTCCTCTGGGACTCAAATGACACAGATGTTAGATACTGTCTCACGGGTCCCAGAGGCTCTGTTCATTTCCCTTTTCAGTCTTATTTCCCTCTCTGTTGTTTAGGTTGGAACTCTTCTGTTCTGTCTACAGGTTCACAGGCTTCCCTGTCATTGCCATTTTGCTATTAAGTTGTTGATGAAAACAATCAATACACAATCAATAATAAGATAGAAAAGAGTTTTATTTGAGCCAAACGGGGATCTAACCCAAAGCCCGCTTCCCAGATTATTCTGAGAAGCTGCTTCACAGAAGCAGAGTTTTCAGCACAGGTTTGCGTCTTCTCTGAACAAAGAACATTAACAAGTCAGGGATACTTTCCTTCATGGTTTCAAAAACCAGACCAGCATTCTCACAGTGAGTTAGCACGGCCTTGGCACCTGGTAAGGAGGCTTACCATCAAAGAATCAGCACTGGTGTTCCAGGAAGGGGGCATTTAATCTTTTATTTTTACCATGGACAGTCTTTATTTCTGGACAGTGTGCCTTTTTCTTTACTAATTAAGGCAGATGTACAGCGTATGTTTGAGAGAACACAAGCAGGCTGTTCTAGTTAGCACCAAGTTCAAGCTAACTCACAGATAAGCCAAAACCACCTCCCTGCATCTCCATATATGAACATTTCCTTTTATCAAAGTCCATCCAATGATTTTTTGAAGTTTCAGATAGTTAACCTTTCAGCTCAACAGTTTCTACTTCAGTCCTTTTTGGCTGTTTCTATTTCTCTAACGAGAATTTCTGTCTTTCCATTCATCTCAAGTGTATTTTCCTTTATCACATGGAGCAGAGTTACAACAGGTGCTTGAAGTCTTTGTCAGAGAATTCCAGCCTCTGGGTCATCTTGGGGGCATCTAACGATTGTCTTTCTCTTGAGAATTTTGTGGTTCCTCATATGTCACTTTATTTTGGGTTGCCTCCTGGACATTCTCAACATTGCATTGTGTAGACTCTGGGTCTTATTAAAATTCTCTGGAAAATGTTGGGTGTTTTTTTTCTTTTTTTTAATGCAAGCAGTGAGTCCAGTTGGGTAAGACCACAGGCTCCATGTCACCTCCTATGGGCTGAGGTCTCCATTTCAGTTCAGCTGTCAAGGTCTTTGCTATGCGGCCATGAGTCATCTCCAAGCAGGGCTCAGCAGGGAGCCCAGGATGGGACCAGCTTCGTACATAGAATTAGGAAGTCTCTTCTCCAGCTCTTTCCTCTCCAGGCTTTCTCCTGCAGTCTTCAGCCCACAGGGACCCCATTTCTGCTTCTTCCATCCAGAAGGATGGCGTTCTTCCCAGAGCTGCGGCTGCTGCTGTCTCCGCTGTCATGAGTAGCAGGCTTTCCCTTCACCAGGAGCAGAGCCCACACTTGATGGAACAAAGTCATTTTGACCGGTGTAAGCAGTGCAATATTTTCAGACCACTGGATTCAGGTGTGAAAACTTGTGTCTGTATCCTTCAGAGAATTGGTTTAACCTGTATTTGAAAACCTCCATTCCTACTGATGGCAGGAAATACATTAATCAAATCAAAGGAAACCATGTCTTTTGTACTTTATTGTTTTATTTTTCTAAAGTGGTTTAGTCTTTCTTTTTCAAAACATTCTTTATTTATTTGTCTGTGCAGAGTCTTTGCTGCACCACGTGGAATCTTTAGTTACAGCGTGAGAACTCTTAGCTGTGGCATTTGGGATCTAGTTCCCTGACCAGGGATGGAACTTGAGGCCCCTGCATTGAGAGCGTGGAGTCGTAGCCACTGGACCACCAGGGAGGTCTCCTGTCTTTTGTACTTTGAATTATTACACCTAGAGTTTTCTTTCCCCTGTCCGCTGGTAAACAGCAATAGAGAGATTGGTCAGTGGGTGATTGGTGAGTTTCTGGGCTGCCTGCAGACAGCTGTGGCAGGATGCCCATAACCAGCTCTAGAGGCAGCTCCGAGGGGCTTGACTTCAGTTGCAAAGCTGCCCTGGTGACTATAGTCTGGGGTCTCTCTATTCCTCCGAGAGCACCACAGAGGATGGAGAGCAGCGGGGTGGCCAGCTGCAGCTCCTGGAGATGACCGCGTGCATCCACCTGGCCCTGCACGCCCCTCATGGTCTGGGAGCTCCGGGGCTGCAATTGTCCTTCCTGCCGACCTCCTGCTGTGGGCTCCATCCTGCTCTGTTGGAAGGTCGTGGGATTTGGCCAAGCCCATCACTTGCTTCAAACTGGGGTGGGTGGGGGGCAGTGCCACGTCTGGGGGCCATCCTGGCGAGCTAGCTGCCTGTTCCGGCTCTCCTAGATCGTGTGTTTTGTTGTTGTTTTTATTGTTCTGTCTTGATGTCACGGCTACTTTTTGCGACCCCGTGGGCTGCAGCACGCCAGGCTCCTCTGTCCTCCACTATCTCCCGAGGTTTGCTCAGATTCATATTCACTGATTGGGTGATGCTATCTAACCATCTCCTCCTACTGCCCCAGAGGGATGTGTTACTTTTAATCACCTTGCGGATAAATAATTACACAGCAACAGTCCATTCCTACCTGAGTCTTCCCATATGAGGGGAGCTTCAGGAAGATGAGTCATGTCCACGTGGCTTAGTGTACTGTCTGGCACGTTGGGGTCCAGAGGGGGCTCCCCTGAGACCCAGGCCCCTGAGAGTCATACTCCAGACAGCTCTTCTCTCAGGAACACTGAGGATGTTGCTGTCACTGTGGAGACTAAACAGATGTCGGGGGAGGTGATGGGGCTTCAGAAACCGAGCTCCTATAGGCTAAGAGGCAGACCCTGGGTTGTAACTCAGAAACACCCAGACCTGCAGAGCTAGCATTCTGAGTGGGAGGGGGAGGTGGACAGAGAAACGCTGTGAAGCCCTGGGACAGACCAGTCAGCGCCTGACACCGTGTGCAGGGAGGTGGGCAGTTAACAGCAGGTGAGGCTGGGGGGCTGCAGAAGAGGGTCCTGCAGTTCAGCCTCTGGAGGAGAGGCCAGGTGGGTCTGTGGAGGAGGGAGGCCAGGCGTGTCCATGACCCAGTGGATGTCACTGCAGGACCAAGTTGCTGCTCCAGAAGTTGGCACAGTCCTGGCAGGACCACCCGGGTCCTCCCCTGACCAGCAGGCACGTTCTCCAGATGCTGGCGAGGATGTAGTATCCATGAGAAACCTCTGAGGCTGTGGAGCCTTGATCTGGGGCACAGCTCGAACTTTCCTCTTGGCAGAGCCAGACTCGGAGGAACACCGACTCACAATGGGAGGAAACCCTGTTTCCTTTACTTTCTTAGGGAAAAAACTAAAGTTCAGAAGAAACACGTGGCAAGGGAGCGCTTGGTTCTGACTCCCGGAATCCACAGGTGCCTGGTGTCATCGGGCAGGCGGAACTGGGCAGGCTCGAGCCGGGTCTCAGCCCAGCTTTGCTGGGAAGCACCCACGTGACTGTGATCATGGCACCCGCCTCCCTGCCTCAGTTCCCATCTGCAGGGCTGGATGAGAGCAGAGCTGGTGCTGCTCTGGCTCCTGACATGCTGGTTGCCAGGGTTTTAAACACTTAGCAATGAGTGTAACTCACCAGCCTCCTCCGTTCCTGGCATTTTCCAGGCAAGGATACTGAAGCGGGTTGCCATTTCCTCTTCCAGGGGATCTTCCCAACCCAGGGATCAGACTCACGTCTCCTGCATTGCAGGTGGATTCTTTAGCATCTGAGTCACCAGGGAAGCCCTGCAAATGAATTCCTTATGTTTAAAAAGAGGGACTGTCACCTAAACATCCAGCTTTCCTGGAAGCCAGTCTGCACGGGGCCACCACCCTTGAGGCTACAGGGTGGACAGGACTCCGGCTCCAGTTCCCCGCTGTGCCCACCTGCTCTACCCCTTCTCCTGTCCCTTCCTGCCTGGGCTTTGCAGCCACTGAGTTCTCGTACTTTGTGCTGGTGTTTGCAAATGCCCGACAAGCTGTGCCCCGACCGTGGCCACAGACCTGAGACCACACTGAGAACTGGAAAACTCGCCGTGCCGCGTGGTCCTCAGAGCGCACACCTATCCCGCGGCCTTGGGCACATGCCATCCATTCTGGTCCAGGTGCGAGCACTGAGGGGTGGAGGCTGCTGTGTGCCAAGTGTGTGCCTAGAGCAGGTACGCAAGCCCAGTGGCCACCTTGGTTGCCCTCTCCCTCGGAGTCCAGGGGTTTTCAAATAATGTCCACTCACTGACCGGCCTGGCCACCCAGCAGGGTCCCCAGAGAGCTTGACCAGGACGGATTCCCTACCGATCTCCTCTGATTCACAGGCCTCAGTCTTCACAGCCCCCAGGGTGATTTGACCTTAGTGATAGATGAACAAGTTAGACCAAGTCCCAGGTAGCTCCTGGGTGCCCGTCTGAAGGTGCTTCTGTTGTGTCAAGGCCTCTGACAGCCACGGCCTCGCAGGTGAGGAGCACAGAGTGACAGTAACGGAGTCCACTTGCACGTAAGTAAAGCTGGCTTCAATAAGCTGAGGCTCGCTTGGGATGGGAGTCCTCAGACAGGGGACGCCGCCCCCAGTCCCAGAGCAGAGGGGCTGTCTCAGGGGAACCGGCTCAGGGGATGGTGGTGGATGCTCCTGGTAGATGCTCCTCAGCACCCCCTTCCATTCAGACCAGTGCAAACCACGCCTCTAAAGGCCCCTGGGCCCCTCAGGCTTTCCGTGCAGCATCAGGAGGGCCTGCCATCCTGGTGGAGCTGGGCTCCATGGAGGGCTCAGGTCTCATGGACTCTGGGCAGGCGGGAGGGCTGGGTGGAGGTGTGGGAGAAATTGTTGTGGCCTTCCTGAATGGACAGGCCTGTCCAGCTCTCCCCGAAGCAGTGGCCATGCTTGTTCACAGTCTGGGAACCTGAGCCCATGAGTTATTTTTTGTCTAGGCCCCTTAGAGTTGAGTTTCTCCCTCTGTGAGTGAAAGAGTCCCACCATCAGAGCATCCCTGCCTGACCCCCTCTGTCTGCTGGACACCCCAACCCATAAGCCTGCAACACCCATCCCACCCCGACCCGGGGCGCCCCGCCAGCCCTTCTGCCTTCCGTACCCCACCTCCTGGATTCTCTCGTTCATCCTCATTGGCTGATTCACTCTTTAACTCCACTTATCTCTGCGGCCCCTGAACTCCAGACAGTGGCTTTAATGGAATCAAGGGAGGGGGCACCCCTGAAGAGAGGTCTGGGGGAGACAGACGTGAAGAAAAGTGAGGGCTCACAGAGGCAGTGGAAGCTGGTGGTGGGGGGAGCGGTGGGGCGGGGGGAGGGCTGTGGGAGGGAGTGGGGACCAGGCTCCGCCTGCTAGCCCTGCCGTGTCCCTGTGCCCTCGGTTCCCCTGTCCCTGGCGAGATGCTCCCTCTGTCCCTTTCTCCTGTTTCCTTTGCTGATGGGCTGTGCTCCAGGTGGGCCCTCCCACCTTGTCCTGCCCAGCATCTTCTGGGCGCTGTTCCTCCTCCAAGCCCCCTCTCCAGCTGAGAACCAGGCAGCAGGGGTCAGAGGAGCTGACACTCAGGAGCAAGCACCTGGGGCAGTGTGGGATGACCCCACCACAGAGGACTGTCACTGCTCAGCGAACAAGCAGAGGCCCCAGGGGGACTTGGGCCTCAGCAGCAGCCCCCTCATTGTCTCCAGCCTGAGCTCTTTCTCCATGGTCTCATCGCTGCTGGAGGCCTCCCACCTACTCTTCCCCACACCTGGGGCTGCCAGGCCTGCGGGGCGGCCCTGCTCTTCTGGGGAGTGGTCTGTCCCCCCTAATGGAGGCAGCCCGCCTCATGTGGCTGATCGTCCCCTGGGAAACCCCTGCGTCCTTTCAGGCTGAGGCCCTGGCCTCACTGTGCTCCTGCCAGTTTCAGCTGTTAATAAACTAGACCCACATGTGGTCAGCAGCCCACCTCTTGCTCTCCTAGGGTGGCTGTCATCCAGGGAGGCTGGACGACCAGGCAACACTGGATTAGGGAGGAGGGACCAGACTGCTCACTTTGTTCCTGCCCCCCCAAGCGCCACACGCCGCACAAGGCATGTGTGCACACACGCCTGGCACGCACACATACACACACATGCATGCATACACAAACACCTATGCACACACACACACTCCAGCCCTTTCTCGTGCCCCCTGCACTGTGTCTTTTAGGATTCTGTCCACCTCCAAGGCCTTTCTGACGCATCTCTGTTGGGAAAGGTGGGGTTGAGAACACACCAGGAAGGACTGGTGGAAAGATGGTCAGATCCATGGAAGGGGTGACCCAAGTTCTAGATGGCTCTGGTTGGCCACAGGGACAGAAGCAGGTGCAGAGGAGGGGTGAGTGGGTCCCCGGGATCTGTGGGGAGTCTCAGGGAGGTGGTATGGTCTACAGAGATGTGCGTTAGCACTTGGGTTTGTGAAGATGAAGGGACTGTGGTCTGGTGCAGTGATGAGGAGCCAAAAAGCCCGCAGCCCTGGTCCCAGTGAAAGGGAGAGAGGGAGGGGAGACCCCAAGGTAGGAGCAGAGGCAGGGAGCCAGGCAGTTATAGCAGGAGATACAGGGACCCCAGGAACCAAGGAAGGCTCTGCCAGTTGGGGATACCCAACTGTCTCAGAAGGAGTAGGGAAGGTGAGGGGTTGGGGTGGGTGGGAGGTGGGCCTGGATTGCCTGCAGACCATGTGAACTGAGGGTCGTGCCCTGGGAGCTGGCAGTGGGCACAGGGATTCAGGCTCCTGGAGATGGGGCTGCGGGCGTCGGGCAGGCTGGGGGAGACTAGGGTGTGAGTGAGCGAGTGTGTGCACGTGTGAGCGGGTGTGTGTGATGTGTGTGCATCAGTGGTGTGCATGCATGAGATATATGAGTCACATGTGTGAGCAGATCCCGGGGTGGGGGAGCCCGGGAGTTCAGCCCCTCCCTTCTCCTGCTGATGGAGGTACAGACGTCAGCCTACTCACTCTGCCGCCAAGTTCAGGCGAGGGGATTCCCCAGGCCTGAACGCCTGGATTTCAGCCCCAAAGTAAGTGTTTTGAGAACTAAGAGGGCAGGCACTGGAACTCTTAATTTTTTTTTTAATGCAAAAGATTTAGAGAAAAAATGCTAGCCATTTCAAGGGGCCGTCCTGAGGGTCAGCATGGCTGTGGCCCTGAGCAGTGAAACCAGAGCTCTGGTATGTTCTGGACCCCCTAGAGTCGACTTGGCCTTCTATTTCCTCCCCAGGCCAGGGAGCACAACAAGCAGATTTAAGGATGATTTCAACCGGGGTTTAAAGAAAAGGGCTGTGGTTCCTCCTCTAAGGGCAGCGCTCCTTCACTCAGCTGGCCTGATGTCGCCTTGACGGCTCTCGCAGGCCCTGTAAGGTGAGGTCCTGAGTGTTTGCTATGGTTCTAGGATCCCAGCAAGATGGGTTTCCCTGGGTTTATCTAACTTGTTTCCTTGGGCTCTTGCCTAGAATGAGGTGAATGAAACAAAATCTCGACCCTGGAACGTGATGGAAGTTGGACGCCGGGCATCGCCATGCTGGGTGGGGGGCACACCCAGGCGGCCTGCAGTGAATAGACATGGCAGCATCCCTCATCCCTCAGCTCGGCCGCACCCAGAGCCAGGTGCCGACGGTTTATGGAACCGAGGCCGCACTTGGGTTAAACGGCCCATCAGGTTTCCTCGAGCGTTTGCACATTTCCAAAGACTAAACAGGCACAGACTTCATGATTTGTGGCCAGAAATGACAGGAAAGTGCCCATTGAGTGGAATTTGCAGTTGATTCCTGGCATTCCTAACATATTTTGGTGTTTAGTGCTGGAGAAGTGACAGTCGGGCCCCTCCCCAGGTCTCTGTGTTAGCAGAAGCCCGCATTGCAAGCGGTCCAAGTGGGGGGCTCTGTCTGTGGGTGGAGCCAGTAGGGTGTGGGCAGATCACACTGTTGGAGACACTCTGTCTCCCCGAGGCCTCCCTCGGCGGCTTGTCTGGGGGGTGTGTTGGGGGCTTTGGTCCCCAGCTCTCTGCTGGCAGGTGATTTCTAAGGAACATAACTGGAAATGCAACCCTGGCATCTCTGCCTTGTTGGGGACACAGCACCCGGACTCTAGGGGCACCAGCAGCTCCCGGAGAGACTATGACTTGGGGAAAAACATCAGAGTGATGGCGGTGGGCAGAGGGTCAGAGCTGGCTGAGGACCAAGGACTCAACCCGGCCTCTCAGCTGTGTCAGGCTGCGGCGGGATTGAACTCACCTGGGGCTCAGATGGCCTTGGGGCAGCGCAGATGGTGTCCATGGTTCTGCTCTGCTGTGAGTTCTTTAGCACGGCAGCCTCCAAGTTCTTGTCATCAGTATGGACTGAATGTTTGTGACTCCCAGGTCTTATGTTAAAACCCCAATCCTCAATGTGATGGTGTCAGGAGGATGTTTGGGAGGGGATGAGGTCATGGGGCAGAGCCCCCGTGAAGGGGATCATTGCCCTTGTAGGAAGGGGCTCCAGAGAGAGCTAACTTCTCTCTCCACCAGGTGAGGACACAAGAGGACAGCCATCCGCAAGCCAGGATGTAGGTCTCATGGACTCCAGCTCTGCCAGGGCCCTGGGGTGGACCCCCAGCCTCCAGAGCCGAGAGACATAAATGTATCGTTTAACCCCCTGGTCTGCAGCGTTTTTATCACAGCGGCCAGAGCTAAGACACTGGTATCTCATTTTTTAACAATAAGGAGTATTTGCGCAAACACTCCCAATATATGCAGATGCATTTATTTCGCGTGTCACGTGGACCAGCATTCTAAAATATAGGTATTATAAACTGTGGCTTCCCGGGTGGCTCAGTAAAGAACCTGCCTCCCAGTGCAGGAGATATGGGTTCAATCTGTGGGTCGGGAAGATCCCCTAGAGAAGGAAATAGCAACCCACTCCACTGTTCTTGCCTGCAGAATCCCATGGACAGAGGAGCGTGGTGGGCTACAGACCAGGGGGTCACAGAGTTGGATGTGACTGAGCGGCTGAGTGTTATAAAATATAGGCATCTTAAACACTGCAGGAAGATGAAGCACAGAGCCGTGGGATGTCAGTGTCACCAGGGTCTCCTCGTACGTGCCTGGGGTGCGTGCATCTCCTTGGGGGGTTTGACCCTGGTTTAGAGCTCAGTGCTGTAGAGGGTTTAGCCTCCAGGAAGGATAGGATTGCGTTTTTGCCATTGTTAACGTCTTGTACTTTTTAAACTATGATGAATCTTTTCAAACAGCATTAGAGTGAAGAGAGTCACGGCCAGTTTTATGTGACCTGTATCCCCTCCCCTGATCGGCTCACTCCTTTCTCTCCCTGGATCCTTTTAAAGCAACACCTGGACCTCATTTCATCAGAGAATGACTTCAGTAGGTATCGCTACAGAATACCCATCTTTCAGAGTTGGTCCACAGCTTGACAGGATTCTGGCGTGTGTGCATGTCTCAATCCCTCAGTTGTGTCTGACTCTGCGACCCCATGGACTATAGCCCACCAGGCTCCTCTGTCCATGGGATTCTCCAGGCAAGAATACTGGAGTGGGTTGCCATTGCCTTCTCCAGGAGACCTTCCCAACCCAGGAATCAAACCTCTGTCTCCTGCTTGGCAGGTGGATTCTTCACCACTGAGCCACCTGGAAAGCCCTCTGGAGTCTTTTCTTTCCCCTCCTGCTGTGTTTCCTTCCCTTCCCCCACCCCTTCCTCCCCCTGGATCATCACTCTCTGATTGAAGATGCCTGCTCATTTGTGCATTAGAGTCTCCTGAGCTTGGGATGTCCTGGCTGCTCCCCTGCGGTGACACTGCCCTGGCCCCTTGGTCCCCGAGTCTCCTGTAAACCAGAGGGATTAGGCCCCTTCATTACCGGAAGCTGCAGACACTAGGTCCCCCTGAGGATGGCCGGTGACACAGACCCCCTTGGCTAGGTGCTGCCCTCGCCAGCAGGACTGCGGTCATGTTCCTCACCTCCTTGGGCCTCAGGCTTCCTGCGTGTGGAGGCTGGGCTTGTTCCAGCGTGTCCAAGGACACCACGGACCTGGTAATAGAGAAGTGTCGATGTCCTTCCCCTGGGGATCCAGGAGGGAGCCAGACGATACCCTGAGCCCCCGAGTCACTCTGTTCCCCTCCATCATGAAAGGTGCTGGCTCCCCACCACCCTGGGTGCAGGGAAAACACAACCTCTCAGAGCCCATGTTGTAAGCCCTCTGTTCCCTGGAGTCCCAGCTGCAAAAAGCTGGCCAGGGGGACGCTTGGGTGAGAAATATTCAGGAGTGTGGGCGTGTGTGCTTGGAAAAATGAATTTATCCAGAAAGAGGGGCCTCAGGCAAGAAATAAGAAGCAGTCCTACTGGGTCCCTGTTGTCAAGAGCAGAGTTTTGCCCTGAGGGCTGCTGTGGGCCAGATGGTGCTGGCTATGGTGGGCACAGTCTTGGACTCAGCCCTGCCCCAGGCTGGCCACGGACAGCTGGCTCCAGGGGGCAAGCTGAGCGGTCCTTGTCGGCTACTGATGACCTTGAGGGCGGTTCCCTAAGGATGCCCTGAATGCAGTGCTCCTGCGGGCCCCACTCTAGGAGTCTCCATCACCTGTTCTCTCGTGAATCATGCACTTGGCACCACAAAGCTAAGTGGTGATCTGTCAGAGCAAACTAGAACCCCAGCCCTGGCCTGGCAGCTGCCCCAGCCCGGCCCGCAGGCTCCAGACGCCCACCTGCCCAGGCTCCCAGGCCGGTCCCCAGGGCGAGCTGAGCCCTAATGACATAGGGGTCACGGAGAAGCACAGCGGAGCAGGACCACCCCTGTACCCGTGCCCACACCCTTCCCAGGTTCTGAGGCATCTTCCTGCACTCTTTGGAGACCAGCGGTGGGTTCCTGCCTCAGGCAGGCCCCAGGCTGCTCCTGCCCCCTCCACCACCCCGTGGAGCCCAAGGCCCTGTGGCTTCAGCCAGGGCTGCAGAGACACTGTGGGCACAGCTGGTGGGGGAGATAGGCTGCTGCTGAGGTGGGGAGAGTGGAGAGCTGGCCTCTCTTCTCTGGTGTCTCTCTCTGTCATTCAAATAGATCAGAAGCCAAAGAGCCCCTGCGGTCCTGGTTTTAAAGGAAGGAGAGGCCAGAACTCTTTACCTCAGGACTTCCCTGGTGGCTCAGATGGTAAAGAATCCACCTGCAAAGGAGGAGACCCCGGTTTGATTCCTGGGTTGTGAAGATCCCCTGGAGGAGGGCATGGCAACCCACTGCAGTATTCTTGCCTGGAGAATCCCATGGACAGAGGAGTCTGGTGGGCTTCAGTCCATGGGGTTGCAAAGAGTCGAACACGACTAACAGGCCAGAACTATAGGAGCCTCCTGTTGAGCTCTGAGCAACCCCAGGCTCACTCTGGGTCACCGATGGGTGGCCAAGCCGCCTTGAACTTCCTCCCTCCTTCCCTCCTTCCTCTTCCCACCCTCGCCTCTAGCTCCTTCCTCCCTCTCTGCTCCCCTTCCTCCCCTCCTTCTTCATTCAGATCTTCATGGGAGGCCCCCTTAGGGCTTGGCTCTGGGCCAGGTTCACTGAGCGCTGGATGAATGGAGCTAGTCCTTGCTGTGAAGCCTTTCAAATTGAATTGAGACCCGTACTGAACAAGCAAATGAACACTGGGCACTTGTACGTGCCAGGCTTCTCTTGCAGAGCTGAGGGTGTGTGATGGTGATATTAATGGTGACGGTGGAGATGGTGGTGGTGACGCTGAGATGTTGGTGAGGTGCTGATGGTGGTAGCAGTGCTGACAAGATGTTTAGGGACTCGCTATCCCCAGTCCAGGGGACTCAGGGTGTCCTGCTGTGGACTCATCCTGTGGAGCAGCCAGGTGTTGGGGAAGGGCTACAGCTGCAGGAGCCAGACTCCGCCCCCCAGCACTGCCTGTGAGCACCCCTCCCCCAGCACTGCCGGTCAGCATCCCCTCTTGGAAGCAGAGGGCCAAGAAAATCTAGGGGATTTGGTTGCAGCGCCCTGAGGATGCAGTCAGGTCCTGAAGTCCCCGGAGAGAGGGGAAAGACACACAGCAAACGTCACTAATCATCGGGGCCCAAGCTCTGGACGTCCAGGCGCCGTGGACAGCGGGACTAGTTAGGGGGTCGGTGGCCCGTGTCTAAATGCTGCTTAGTTGCTTCACAGGTTGTGTCCTGGTGGGGAGTCAGTGATGCTCTGGGTCTCGGCTCCCCATCTGTCAGCGTGAGGGATCGTGGCCCAGCCCCCTTGGGAGTGAGACAGCTGTGTGATGCTCCGAGCAAGGCTGGCTCCCCACGTAGGTGGACAGCGGAGCCCACTCGCCCTCCCAGCACTGGGGAGGTGCACTGTGCCCCACAGACAGTTGGGCACCCTCAGAATGGACGGTGTGCCCAGCTGTGGTCAGGCACCCCGTCCTCCTCGCACTGTTCCTCTGGCAGGACCTGAATTCCCGCTAGGATGCCAGATACATCTGTCTGTCCATCTGCTACTTTCTCAGGCAGCCACTTGGCTACACATTTTCACAGCTGCTTCTCCAACCAGCCACTGGGCTGGCTTTCCTCTGCCCATTTTGCAGATGAGAACACAGAGGCAAGGTGACTTGTTGTAGGCCACACAGCTAGGACACGATTTAACGAGTAAATAACAACAACACAGAGAGGCAGAATTGTGCAGGGTAATTTCTGAAAGGTCATGGGGTTCTGCAGCCCTCCAGCTCACCCAAGATCATGAAGGGCAATGCCAGGACCCAGGTGGGAATCCTGCAGAGCCCCCAGTGCCCTTGCATGCAGGAAGTCTCCTAGCCCCAGAGACTGGGGTCATTGGGCTGCCCCTCACAGAGAAAAGCCATGGAAATTCACACCCCCTCCCATGGGAACATAGGGATCTTGGCAGTCGTGTGACCCTGGAAGAGTGCAGAGAATCCTTCTTGTTCTCAATCAGCGAGAGGATACATGGGCTGGCTGGAGTGTGGCCAGGTCATCTTGGATGCGTCCCTGCCATGGAACTTGGCCCTGTCACCCAGAGGAGCCCAGACTCACGTGGGGCAGCTCCGGGCTGGGGGAGGGGAGGCGGATGGCGGAGTCAGGGCCAAGAGAGGTGTCTTTGGTGCCCATACACAGATGGTGTCTGCCCAAGGCCATGGGTTGGCTGGACGCCTCCTCTCAAGGCTCAGGGCCCCGGGATAGACAGCCCAGTGCCTGGGAAGGGGTATGGGGCACCCCACAAGCAGGCACCAGGAGCCCAGATGGAAGGTTTGGGGGAAGCAGCTCTCTGTGAGATGTGGAAGGCGAGTAGACACGAGGAGGCTGGACATTGGAGGCGGTGATGCAGGCCGAGTGCCCCTGGACTCCGAGCTGACAGAAGGAGAGGTCTCAGAACACCAACCACTGGGCTGTCACGCTGGGTCAAAGACAGTCCAGCTGCAATGTGCCCGGGTGTCCAGGGTACTGGGTGCTGTGAGCCTGGGAGTGATGGGCCCCAGGCTCCAGGGAGCCCTCCAGGCTCGGCCTCGGCAGTGACCGTGACTGCGGTGTGGCCAGCGGGCTGGGGACGTGCTCCTCTCGGGCTCGTCAAGCCCCCCAGCTGGTGGCTGGGCCTTGTGTCCTTGGCCGTGATGTGTCACAGCACGTGGCAGAGACGTGGCCCTGTGGCAGCTCACACCCCCTGCACAGATGGACGGGGTGGGCTCTGCAGGCCTCCCGCCCATCCCCCAAGGCTGTCACCCTGGGGGACTTGCTAGGACACCCTCGGAGAGAGAAGGCGCTGACAAAGCCCCCGAACGAGTGGGGGCACAGGACCCTCCCCTCCATGATCCCATGAAGGAGGGTCGCTTCTGTCCTGAAAGCCTGAGGCCTGTGGCAGGAGGGGTGCCCGGAGGTCCAAAGGAAACCTCCCCCCTCCCCGTTCACGGGGCTCGAACAGCTGGCCCCACGCCTCCTGCTGCACTTCAGGAGGCCTGGGCTCCCCCAGGCCACCAAGGCAGCATGGCGGTGACGGACTCCTGGGGTCTCATTGTCCGGTCCCACCTGTGCACACCAGGACTGCTGGCCCATCGCCTGGGGCCCGCTAGTGCCTCCTCCCTACCCCTGGCCCCCAGAGCCGCCCTGCAGCTGAGGAGATAGAGACGAAGGTGCAGCCCTGGAACACAAACATCGATAATTCAGCTTTTCAGATTTCAGTGAGCTTTAAAACGTTCCTTTTTCTCTTTTGATTCAGGGGCTTGACGGGAGCCCAGGCATTCCAAAGATTGTTTAATATTTAAACAGTGGCCTTCACGAAGGTCGTTGCAGAGCACGAGGGTGTGAGGATGGCCACGGAGCGGGGGCGAGGCAGGGCCAGGGCCACAGTGGAGGGTGACAGGGGGAGGGGTGTGGGAGGTGGAGGTAGAGGGGTGTGGGAGGGGAAGGGGTGTGTGGGAGGGGGTGTGTGGGAAGGGGTGTAGGAGGGGAGGGGGAGGGGGTGGGAGGTGGATGAGGAAGGAGTCCCTCCTCAACACTCTGCCCCTAACTGGTTAAGTGACCTGGGATCCAACAAGAGCCTGGTCTGTACCTCAGTGTCCCCATCTGAGAAATGGGTCCATGAATGCCTTCTATGACCCAGGGAAGGAAGGAAACCACATACCAGACAGAGGGTGTGAGAGGGGCCAGGAGGGACTGGGCACAGTTAAGCTGGCCACTGAAGGCAGCGCTTGCTTGCAAAGGAAAGCGCAGAGGCCTTGTGAGCTGGTGGTCAGGTATGAAGACCCACAAGGAGGGTAGAGGCTGCATGCTGACCCTCTTTCCCTGCCCCCTGCCAGTGCCCATCCACCATGACCCTGAAGCCCTCAGGCCCCTGTGTCCTGAGCATCTTGGTCCTGGTCGGCCCGTCACTGCCCTGTATGCTCAGGGGCTCACGGGAAACTGTGCCTTTTAGAATCAGAAAAATCATTTGCTGTTTCCATTTTAAAATCTTGTAAATATAAAAATAATCCTCAAAAGCTTGTACTTTTTTTTTTTTTTTTTTACTTTGAGAAAGGACTTTTGGGATTTTCCCCTTTAAGACACACTCAGAAGATTTAGAGTTCAGATTCGTTCAGATTCACTCGGCTATATTCTCCGGTGGCTTCGTGCCTCTCAGGCTGAGTCTAAACTTGGAACTACAAGGTCTGGATGGATTCTAAGAAAACATGGCCTGCTCTGGGACAGAGGTATTCCAGTGGGAGGAAGTGCTGGGGTCAGGCACTGGTGAGCCAAGATTCGGCCAAGGCTGCCCACGGCAGGTGGGGGACTGGCCTCAGCTTTTCGGGGGACACAGCCCAGGATGTTCTTGATGCTTCCTGGGCTCACTGTATCTTACAGGCACTTCCCAAGTCCCCTTTGTGGTCCAGCTCCAGGCAGATGGACAAGACATCTTACAGGTGCTTTGGTTTAAAAGGAAAAACAGAAACCCAAACTAAAATAAGACGCCTGAATAGACTTCTTAGGGCTCCCTGGGGTGGGTGGCACCCTCCCTGGAGGTCTCACCATCAGTTCCTGAGGGTCAGGCCTTCCTGGCAGCTGCCTTGTCCATGGAGGATGAACAGAAGGTCAGGGGGAAGATCCCTCCACCCCAGACAGCCCACGTCAGTGACTCTGGACAGCCCTGCCTCCGTCTCTCCCATGCTCCCCTGACAGTGGTCACCGAACCAATCCCAACTCTGCTTCTGTCCATTTGGCATCTTCTAGAAGCAGCAGCAGAAAAACACAGCTCAGAAACCTGTGCTCACGTGACCTGCTCATCTTCTGTGGCCCAGACAGGGTCCCCGTCCTCTGTCCCTCGCGGCCCCCTCTAGACTTTTTTCTTTCTTTTGTTGGACAGGGAGGCCTGGCGTGCTGCAATTCACAGGGTCGCAAAGAGTCGGACACAACTGAGTGACTGAACTGAACTGAACAGCTCCCTGATCAGGGACTGAACTTGACCCTTGGCAGTGAGAGCACTGAGTCCTAACCACTGGTGTTGCTCAGTCACTAAGTCATGTACAACTCTTTGCGACCCCATGGACTGCTGCTGCTGCTGCTGCTGCTAAGTCGCTTCAGTCATGTCCGACTCTGTGCGGCCCCATAGACAGCAGCCCACCAGGCTTCCCTGTCCCTGGGATTCTCCAGGCAAGAACACTGGAGTGGGTTGCCATTTCCTTCTCCAATGCATGAAAGTGAAAAGTGAAGTCGTTCAGTCATGTCCGACTCTTCGCGACCTCAAGGACTGCAGCCTCCCAGACTCCTCCATCCATGGGATTTTCCAGGCAAGAGTACTGGAGTGGGGTGCCATTGCCTTCTCTGCCATGCACTGCAGCACATATGTTAAATAAGCAGGGTGACAATATACAGCCTTGACATACTCCTTTTGCAATTTTGAGCCAATCTATTGTTCCACGTCCAGTTCTAACTGTTCCTTCTTGTCCTGAATACAGCTTTCTCAGGAGGCAGGTAATGTGATCTGATAGTACCATCTCATTAAGAATATTCCAGTTTGTTATGATCTACACAGTCAAAAGCTTTAACATAGTCAATGAAGGAGAAGTAGATTTTTAAAATTCCTTTGCTTTTTCTATGATCCAGTATATGTTGGCAATTTGATCTCTGGTTCCTCTAAATCCAGGTTGTACATCAGGAAGTTCTCAGTTTATATACTACTGAAGCCTAGCTTGAAGGATTTTGAGCATAATCTTGCTTACATGTGAAATGAGTGCAGTTGTAAGGTAATTTGAACATTCTTTGACATTGCTTTTCTTTGGGATTGGAATGAAAACTGACCTTTTTCAGTCCTGTGGCCACTGCTGCGTTTTCCAAATTTGCTGGCATAATGAGTGCAGCACTTTAACAGCATCAACTATTAGGATTTGAAACAGCTCAGCTGGCATTCCATCACCTCCACTAGCCTTGTTCATAGTAATGCTTCCAAAGGCCCATTTGACTTCACACTCCAGGAGGTCTGGCTCTAGGTGACTGACCACACCCTCGTGGTTGTCTGGGTCATTAGGAGCTGTTTGGTATAGTTCTTCTGTGTATTCTTGCCACCTTTTAAAAATCTCTTCTGCTTCTGTTAGGTCCTTGCTATTTTTGTCCTTTATTGTGCCTATTTTTGCATGAAATAATCCTGTGGTATCTCCAATTTTCTTAAAGAGATCTCTAGTCTTTCCCACTCTGTTGTTTTCCTGCTTCTTTGCATTGTTCACTTAATAAGGCTTTCTTATTTCTCCTTGCTACTCTCTGGAACTCTGCATTCTGTTGGGTATATATAACCACTGGACCAGCAGGGAATTCCTGGAAAGACTCTTGAGAGTCCCTTGGACACAGGAATTCAAACCAATCAATCCTAAAGGAAATCAACCCTGAATATTCATTGGAAGGGGGCTTCCCTGGTGGCTCAGATGATAAAGAGTCTGCCTGCATTGTGGGAGACCAGGTTCAGTCTCTGGGTTGCGAAGATCCCCTGGAGAAGAAAATAGCAACTCACTCTAGTACTCTTGCCTGGAGAATCCCATGGACAGAGGAGCCTGGCAGGCTACCCTGACCCCAGTTCATGGGGTCACAGAGCTGGACACAACTGAGCAACTAACACACATTCATTGGAAGGACTGATGCTGAAGCTCCAATACTTTGGCCAACTGATGTGAAGAGCTGACTCACTGCAAAAGACCCTAATGCTGGGAAAGATTGAGGGCAAAAGGAGAAGGGGGTGATAGAGGATGAGATGGTTCGATGGCATCACTGACTCAACAGACATGAGTCTGAGCAAACTGGGAGATGGTGAAGGACGGGGAAGCCTGGCCTGCTGCAGCCCAGGGGGTCACAAAGAGTCGGACATGACTTAGTAGCTGAACGACAACTAGATTTCTGAGTGATTCTGACTCCAGGGACAAGGATGAGGGCGAGAGTTCCAGGCCGCAGTCCCGCGGGCTGACTGGCCATGACTTTCCTTGGGCCCTGTCCTTCCTGGTCACTGCAGTCCCCTGCCCCTCGCCTGGCTTGGAGGCCCACGTCTCATCCTCAAGCTCTGTTTTGTGGGCTGCAAAGCTGGGGCTCCATGGTCACTGAGGTGGGTCTCAGGGCATGTGGGTGTCCTGCCCTGGCCAGGCAGCATCTTGTGGAACCCCTGAGCCCCCCAAGCTCCCCTCTTCTCAGGACCTAGCTGAGAACCCCCAAAACCAAGGAACCTAGGTGGCTAGCTGGCACTGGAGGCTGGAGAGAGCACTCCCAGGGCAGGTTCTCCATCATATCCCCATGTAGCCAGCCTGGCCTTCCATGACCTCAGACTCTGGCCTCTAGACTGAGAGACAATGAGGGTGTCTTGTGTAAGCTCCCAGGTCCGGGCGTTTTGTCGTGGTGGCCCCATGCCTGTCCCCAGCCTCCTTTTCTGGGATCCTGCCCAGTTCCCACAGCCAGATGGGTGTCCCCAGGGCCCCACACTCAGGCTCTGAACTCTCGGTGGGAATCTGCCCCCCGGAGTCTCAGCCCCACAGACGTGCCTCTGTACTTCTCCCATGGAACCTGAAGGAGCTTCCATGTGGGCTAGTGTTCAGTGGACCCTGGGCTCAAGGGATGACTCCTAGGAGCTGTGCATTCTCCCACTCTTGGGAAGCCCTGGGGAGAAACAGCTACTGATGGGTGAGCTTACAGAGGAGAAGGTTGCCTCCATTTCCCTTCAGCCCCTGGACACCCAGGGTGTCCTCGCCACATGTGGACCTCCCTGCTGGGGTGGAGGTCCCTGATGGCCAGTCCTGGCCAGGGGGCTGTCCCGGCATCACTTCCTGCCAGGAGGACCTACTTGCAGCCTTTCTCACCCCCAGCTCATGGAGGGCAGCACCGTCAATCAGGTTCTGTGTTATATCACGCAAACTGGAACTCCTGAGAGAGGAGGGGGCCGAGGACCTCAGGACCACCGGCGCCTGAAAGTAGGGGTGCCCGCTGTTCCCTGGGCCTCACCCCTCCCGGCAGACCTGGCCCCATCCCTGCCCTGCAATTCCTGCTGCTGTGGGAGACTCTCAGGACCCGCCCCTCAGGCTGGTGACACTTGAGTCTGCCCTGCTTGGCACACTGAGATTCACCACTTGCCTTTTCCAGCTAGAATCTCCTTTGATTTTAGAAATGCTTACGTTGACCAGGGAGTGGAGGTGAATTTCAAGTGGATAGAGGTGTTGGGTGAATGGCTGAAGCTGACAAGGGCTGTCCAGTCCACCAGTGCTGAGGTGTGTCTGGGAGCCAAGTGCAGCCCTGGCGGGCCAAGCTCTAAGTGCTCAGAGGGGCAGCTTCCCCTGGCTCCTTGGGATGCGCAGATTGGGCGTGTGTGCTGACTCAAGTGTGTGCCTGCGGGTTGGGTAGGGATGACCCTCCCCACCGCAGATGGCTCCAGAGGGAACGTGGTCTGTGGCAGGTGACTTAATCCAGAGCTGAGCACAAGGCTAGTGTAACCAGGCCTCACTGATCATTCAAGGAGCCCCGGGCTGCCTGCAAAGCCCTGATTTAGAAAGGCATCCAACCTGCAGGGAAAATGATATAAAAGTGAGATTGTAGGATAAGATATTGGAGGCTGGGCTTCCCTCCTAGCTCAGTTGGTAAAGAATCTGCCCGTGTTGTAGGAGACTCAGGTTTGATCCCTGGGTTGGGAAGACCCCCTGGAGAAGGGAATGGCAACCCACTCTAGTATTCTTGCCTGGAGAATCCCATGGACAGAGGAGCCTGCAGGTTACAGTCCGTGGGCTCATAAGAGTTGGAAGTGACTTAGCGACTAAATCACCACGTAAGAGAAGATGAAACAGGCTGCCAGTCTTCCTGCAAGGAAGGTGCTCAGCACACAGTGTAGCCCCAGCTCTGGGTGGGAGTGGCCTCTGATCTGGACATAGATGCTGGGACTGTTCATACAGAGCCAGTCTCAGGCGGTCCTGCTGAGGATGAGCTCCGCCTGCCCAGGAAGGGGGCGGGTGAGTCTCGTTTCATTCATGACACCCCCTTGCCATCATCACCTCCAATTCAGTTTTCTCGGTCGTGAACGTCAACAAACATCAACCACCTGTTGGTAAAAGAAGGTCACTGCTGACCCTCTGCACCATAGAAATGCTTGGCATGTTCCTAGCATTTAATTTTCACCACAACTTGGAGGCAGGCACCCCTCTTTCTCCAGTTTTGCCTTTGATGACACTGAGTCTCAGACGCGAGAACCTGTGCGGGGTCCTGGGTGGTGGGGGCACAGCAGAGCTTCTGGTGCAGTTGTGCCCCCATGGGAAGGGGTGTATGGGAGAGGGTACTTCACACCCAGTACGCCTCCCCCACAGTCCCTCGAGCATCCAGGACTTTCCTGCCTCTGGTCATCTCACGAGGGCCTCACCCTCAGAAGAACCCTCTCCCCACATCCCTCCACTGCTCTGCCCTGGGAACTCTGCCCTGACCCTGAGAACTTCCTCGTTCTCCAGCCCAGACACAGGGTCCCCAGGGCTCTGGGAGCCTCCCGTGGTCCTGAGTCCGCCTCCTTGGCTGACTGGGGGCTCTGGGCACCCTAAAGCACAGCCGGCTGGTCCAGTGCCTGGGGCCTTGAGCCGCCAGCACCCCTGGCACACCACACACAGAGCTGACCCTTGCCACATGGACAGACCTGCTGTGCCCCTGCTTCTGCAGAGCCGAGGTGGGGGGCTCAGAAATGAGGCTGCCAGGACTCTATCCCCCCGCCCCTGCCAGCTTGCTCACTTGAGCCCCACAGAGAGAACCCCGAGGTAAGACCAGTGAGTTTCCTGGGGGGCCCTGGAGACTGCTCCCCAGCTCCACCCCAGTGTAGGTTGTAACTAGCTAAAAAACAACTTTTTAAAAGCATTTTGAAATCAAGATGTAACTTACCATAAGACACAAATCCTGAGGGTTCCGCCTGAGCATTTTCACTTGTCTACACCCACGTAACCGCGATCATGTAAAGGGGTCACATTGAGAGCGGCACCCATCGAGGGTCCCTGGTAACCCCCCCCCAGTCCCCTTCCAGTCACCACTCCGAAGGATATCCACTCTCCTGACCTCTGACCTCCATCAGAGCCTGTCCTCACGTTCACACACTCCATCCCTTCACATACCACCTCCACTCATGCCCTCCATGTGGCCCCAGGCAGCAGTGGTCGGGTCTTTCCCCACAGGGCTGTGTTGCCAGTGACCAGACTGCCAGGCATTTCTCCCTCTGTTGTTGGGGGACATTCAGGTGGTCCCAGGTTTTGAGTAAGCCTGGAGGTCCAAGACTACCCAGAAGGGTCCTGATCACACTGTCCGGGACATCACTCTCGTTTCTACTGGGTGTATAATCTGCTGCGGGATAACTGGGTCTTGGGGGGCCCTATTCCAACTGGCATCACTTCAGGGCAAATAGAAGGGGAAAAAGTGGAAACAACGACAGGCTTTATATTCTTGGGCTCCAAAATCACCACGGACGGTGACCTCAGCCATGGAATTAAAAGACACTTGCTCCTTGGAAGGAAAGCTATGACAAACCTAGACAGCATATTAAAAAGCAGAGACCTCACTTTGCCAACAAAGGTCCATGTAGTTAAAACCACGTTTTTTTCCAGTAGTCATGTACAGATAGATGTGAGAGTTGGAGCATAAAGATGGCTAAGCGTCGAAGAACTGATGCTTTTGAACTGCCATGCTTGAGAGTCCCTGGGACCGCAAGATCAAATCAGTCAATCCTAAAGGAAATCAGTCCTGAATATTCATTGGAAGGACTGATGCCGAAGCTGAAGCTCCAATACTTTGGCCACCTGATGAGAAGAGCTGACTCAGGTGGAAAAGACCCTGATGCTGGGAAAGATTGAAGACAGGAGAAGAGGAGAACAGAGGATGAGATGGTTGGATGGCATCATCAACGGACATGAGTTTGAGCAAACTCTGAGAGCTGGTGATAGACAAGGAAGCCTGGTGTGCTGCAGTCCAGGGGTCACAAAGAGTCGGACGCAACTTAGCAACTGAACAACAACAAATTCCAAGTTGGATGTCTGTTCACCTCCACCCCAGCAGGCCGAAGAAATCCCAGTAACACCACTTGGTATCATCAGCCTTTCAAATGTCAGTCTGCCTGGCGGGTACACAGAAATGTCGTTTCTTTGGCAAGCATAGAACACCCATCCTCGTCATAAAAGGACTTTGGTGGTGAGTTTTCCTGCGTTCCCTTTGGTGCTGGCGGCTGGCCAGGGGGTGACGTTCCTAGAAGGCCAGAGCAATGAAGAGCCCAACCTGGTGCAGCCCCTCTCCCTTCCCCTCCGGGATCACCCTAGGGTGTGAGGAGGCGGCGGGCCTGGGCCAGTGCCCTGCAAGCAGTAGTTCCTGAGTGGCCGGGTGCTGAGGCGGGGACTTTGAGGACAAGCTGTCCCAGTAAGGTGGCAGCTGCCTGCTGTCAGCTCCAGTGAGAGGTGGCCTTGTGTGAAGAGGGCCTCAGACAAACTTGGGAGATGCAGAACCCGCTGCAGATGGGATCCTCGCCGACAGCTGAGGGTTCCTGTGTGAGTCTCCAGAAGCCACTGAACAAAGGTCACAAACCAGACACTTAAAACAAGAGACACTTAAAACTCTCCCAGTTCTGGGGGCCAGAATCCTAAATCTAGGTGTAGGCAGGGCCATGCCGTCTCCAAAGCCCTAAAGGGAGGGTCCGTCCTGCCTCCGCCAGCTTCCAGCATTGCTGGTGATCCCCTGGGTTCGTCTGCTCCTGGCTGCAGCCCTCCAGTCCCATTTGCATGGTCACGAGGCTTCTCCTCTGGGCCCAGATTCCGCTCTTCCTGTGAGAACAGTCACTGAAGAAGGGCCCCCTACTCGAGTGTGACCTTGTCTCAGCTTGGCGACACCTTCAAAGATGTCATTTCCACATAAGGCCACATTCTGAGATTCTGAGTTGACATGAATTTGAGGCGCCCAGTGTTCAACTCACTACAGTACGTGATTTTAAAAACTCACAGACTTCCCCGGTGGTCCACTGGTTAAGAATCCGCCTGCCAATGCAGGGGACACAGGTTTGATTCCTGGTCCTAGAAGATCCCACATACTGCTGAGCAACTAAGCCCGTGTGTCCCAGCAACTGAGCCCTACCCCCTAAAGCGCATGTGCGGCAACGAGAGAAGCCACCGCAATGAGAAAACCACGCACCGCGACACAGAGCAGCCCCTGCTCGCTGTAACTAGAGAAAGCCCTGCACAAAAATGAAAACTCAGCGCAGCCAGAAATACATAAATGTTTAAAAAATCAAGTTCTCAAAACCAGTGCCCCTAACAGCATACCATCTGTGGTCTGGATAGAGCCCCCAAAGCTAGTTTCTGATGTCCGGGATATATGGGTTTGGGGCGCCAGGCCCCTCTCCTCACACCCTCCCCAGCTCTCCACTTCCAAGTAACCGCAGCGCACGCACTGGTGTAGAAACCCATGGAGTTCTGGAAGCCAGAGCCGGTGCTGGCTTGCTCCCTTCCTCACAGGTGAGGCTGGGCCCTGAGCAGTGGACGCCTAGCTGCACCCGGGCTGCATAGCTATGCAATGGTGGCCACCGAGGCCGCCTGAGAAGCGCTTGTCACTGCCCAGGGGTGGGACACCCACATGGAGGGTGCTCTCAGCTGCTGACAGCTACCCCACGAGTGGCTCCAGGGCTTTGAACACAGCAGTAAGGACACTAGCCTTGTGGTTTGCATATCTTGGTTTCTTTATTTCAATTTTCTAGGCATTCCTTTTGACTGATTTTTGCAAAAGCCGATATGTTCTACCTGGAAGGGCCCCCTTGTCTTGAGAATGCAGCTGCGATGATCCAGAAACTGATAAATAACCTGGAGAAACGTACACGCATTGATGTGGACACCTGCTGTCACCAGGGGTGCTATGCCAGCCCCTGCACTCCATTCTTTGTTCATGGCCCCAGCTGTGCCCAGTTGGCCAAATAATAGAAGAGAGAGAGAAGGGTCCTGAGTTGGGTACATAGCCACGCATGTACCAGGACACACATGTAAGAATGTTACAGGTGCTCTGCTTATCACAGGTGATATGGGGTTGTGCTATAAAATAGTATGAGATGATTAGATGGCGTAACCGACTCGATGGACATGAGTTTAAGCAAGCTCCAGGAGATGGTGAGAGTTGGACTGTGAAGAAGGCTGAGAGCCGAAGAATTGATGCTTTTGAACTGTGGTGTTGGAGAAGACTCTTGAGAGTCCCTTGGACTGCAAGGAGATCCAACCAGTCCATTCTGAAGGAGAGATCAGCCCTGGGATTTCTTTGGAAGGAATGATGTTAAAGCTGAAACTCCAGTACTTTGGCCACCTCATGCTTGGAAAAGACTCTGATGATGGGAGGGATTGGGGGCAGGAGGAGAAGGGGACGACAGAGGAAAAGATGGCTAGGTGACATCACAGACTCAATGGATGTGAGTCTGAGTGAACTCTGGGAGTTGGTGATGGACAGGGAGGCCTGGCGTGCTGCGATTCATGGGGTCTCAAAGAGTCGGACACGACTGAGAGACTGAACTGAACTGAGGAGATGGTAATGGACGGGGAAGCCTATCGAGTCGGACATGACTGAGTGACTGAACTGATAGAACAGTACACAGCACTCAAAAAGAATGGCCCGTGGTTACGTGCAGCAGCACGCGTCATCCTAGAAACACAACACAGCAAATCTTCTATTGCTTTCTTGTGCTTTGTAGATACTATGTTTTTCACAAAGGAAGTTTTGTGGAAACGCTGAGTTGAGCAATCTACTAGCACCATTTTTCCAACAGCATTTACATATCTGGGTCACATGTTGGTACTTCTCACAATATTTCAAACTTTTTCACTATTACTATATTTGTTATAATGATCTGTGATGAGCCACCTTGATAGTATTATTACAAAAAGATTACAATTCACTGATGGTTCAGATAATGGTTAGCTTTTTTTTTAGTGATAAGACATTTTAAATTAAGGTATGCACTTTTTAAAAAGACATAATGCTATTTCACACTTAATCAACTATAATATAGACGTAACACAAAACAAATTCGTGTGACTGGCTTTATTGTGATTGAAAGCGAAAGTGTTAGTCACTCAGTCGTGTCTGACTCCTTGTGACTCAATGGACTGTAACTCGCCAGGCTTCTCTGCCCATGGGATTTTCCAGGCAATAACACTGGAGTGGGTTGCCATTTCCTTCTCCGGGGGATCTTTCTGACCCAGGGATGGAACCTGAGTCTCCTGCATCTCAGGTGGATTCTTTACCATCTGAGCCATCAGGGAAGCCCTTTGTTGTGGTTATCTGGAAACAAGCGCTTAGTATCTCCAGGTCGGTTCGTATTGACTGAAAAGGAATGAACTGCAGGGGACTCAAAAAGCTCGAAGTCGGGGGAATGAGGCTGAGAGTGCAGGCAGGGCACGCTCTCCCAGTAAATGGCAGGAGGGGCCTGGCGGCAGGAGCCCCCAGGCTGGCTCCCCAAGGGGGCCAGCATCAAAAGTTAAACCTGGAGCCGGCCAACCCACCTGACGGGCCCTGCCCAGAGCCCCCCATGTCTGTAGAGGTCCAGTCTCGAGGAAGGGCATTAGCAGCCCTCCCTCCCGCCTGGCTATCTTGGGCAGCAGAACAGGTGCCTGGCAGAGGTCCAGGAGGCTGGCTTGCGGCTCTCGCTTGGGATCATCTGCTTCCCGACTCTGCCGGAGCCTGGGCTTCTGGTCCTGGGGACTCTGACCAGACAGGGAGCTGCCACCCTTTTGAGGTCAGACCTACTGATGGAAACCTAACCCACCAGACATTCCCTGAGGAGCCCAGGGAGGCGAGTCCTGCCAGGACCTCGGGGGAGGCATCAGCCGGGCAGAGTGTGGTCTGTGTCAGCCCGTTTCCAGCACGGCTCCTTCTGATGTCCGTTTGCTCAAGCATCACCCGAGCCCTGGTTGGAGTGGGATCACCTCTCCTCTGCCGGGGTCAGGCATTCAGCGCAGATGCTGTCGTGACCCATCATGACTCTTGCTAAGAATCTTGACCCCCTCCTGCTTGAGCCCTCCACTCCACGGCAGGACCATCTTTGTTCCTGAGGACTTTGGAAAACACTTAGAAAGGGACATCCCAGGTCTGCTTTTCTGGAAAGGAGACACCCCATCCTTGCCCAGCCCCAAGGAGACCTGAGCTGAGGGTTGACATTGCTTTCCCCAGGGGCAGCCTCACTCAGGCGAGTGGAGGCCTGGGTTCCCTGTCCCTGGCCAGGCAGCCAGGACCCTGGAGGTCAGGGTGGAGGGAAGCAGCTGGCAGGTGGAGGCAGTTACAGCAACTCGGAATCTGAAGATGCAGCGGCTGGATTCCAGCACCGGCAGAGCACCAAGCGGCTCCTGGGGGGCAGAGCTGGGGGATTAGTGGTGCTGAGTCACTGGCTGCTGGGGGTGGAGGGGGCAGGAGGCTGACAGGTGGGGATGCTCAGGCTTGGCAGGCCCGCATGGTCCAGGGGCGGCATATTCCGAAGGGAACGCGGAGGGATTACAGGATCACGGACAACGGAAGCGTTGGCTGTGGCTTCGGCAGTCGCTCTGGCAGAATGTGCTGGAATAGAAGCAGAGGTGGAGTGTGAACCCTGGGAAGAGGGTGGAAATGAAGAAGCACCAGTGCCCCAACCCAGAATGAGGTTCTGACCGTGAGCATGAAGGAGGGGCTGGCACAAGTGATGCTGCCCAAGTCTTGCTGGCCCAGGGGTCTCAGTCCAGGGGCCAGTCCTGGGGCTCCCCTTTCCTCTGCAGTATCTGGGGTGCTCAGGCAGTGGCTCCAGGGATGTGTGCAGACCCAAGGGATGTCAAAGAGACAGCTCTCCCCATGGCCAGCTCCTCTCTGGACTCCCTGAGCAGCTCCTTGACAGCCCTGGCTTCACTCAGCCGCTGCACAGTGGCTGAGCCTCCCTGCCAGTGAAATAGGAGGTGCACAGTAGGGCCTGGGGGCAGGGAGCCAGCAAGATACCAGATCCCCACTGTTAGAGGGCCTTTGGGGTCACTCAGCTCACACCTCTGTCCATTGGGGTCAAGGGGGAAGGCCACCCCTGGCGTAGCAAGTCTCCAGGCCTGTGCAGGGGATGTTTTTGTATGATGGCTTCATTATTCTCTGAAACAGTGAGGTTAGCCCCTGACTGCTAGGCGATTGATGAGGAAACTGGCATAGTTACTGCAAACCCCTGAGTTTGCACATCACGCTGCTGGGAAAGAACTTTTAGGATCAGCAGCAAGTGTGTCCTCCCCGTGTTCCTGAGACCCTCTACGTGGGAGTTGATGCTCCTCCTCACCTCTATTCAGACAGAGCCAGCTTCAGGGAGCAAGCTGGAGTCTGGAGGGGGCTGGGACCCCCAGGTCTGTCTCTGGGGGCCACCCTGTACCTGCCCGGACTCCCGCCAGGCCGGACCACCCCAGCCCTGACCCCCCGCAGTCTTCCACAGACTTCTCCCTTAGACTTCCCAAGAGCAGAAAGAACATCTTTTAGAATTGACATGGAGCCTGGAAACTGAGGGGGGCTTGCCTTGGCGTGGACACACCCAGGCCCCTCCGTGTCACTCAACAGTGAGGCTTCGGAGGGAACGCAGGTAGAGGAAGCCCCATGGCTGACAGGAACCACCTCCAGGGTCCAAGAACCACGTTGCATCCCCACCACACTCTGGGGGATCAGAGAGCCACGCTGGGTCCCCACCACACTCCAGGGGTCAGGGAGCCACGCTGGGTCCCCACCACACTCCAGGGGTCAGGGAGCCACGCTGGGTCCCACCACACTCTCAGGACCCAGGAACTGGCACTTACTGGAGTTTTCCTTTTCAGAGGGATGATCTGAGTAGAAGGGGATGAAGGGGCACCCGAACAGGTGCAGCTGGGTGGTTAGAGGTGGCGTCTATATTTGTCTCTGATTTGGAGAACTGGCTCTGCTCCGGCTGCGAACGGCCACGCAGGGCCTGTGTCAGCACCGTTTGTGCTGAGGGACGTGGCTTTGCAGGAACCAGAGCAGGCCTTTCAGAGAGAGACCAGTTGTCCCCTGTGGAGGCCTGAGGGGCCTGGGCACAGGCTCCATGCTCCCCTCTGCAAGTGCTGTGAACACGGACCTGCAGCTACAGGTCGGGGGCGGGGTGTGCTCCCCCCACATGGATTAGATCCGGGGGGGGGGCACTGAGCCCCCTGACATTTCCCTGATGCTCACTGCAGCCTTGGCCCCGAGAAGCCAGGCTGTGTCTCTCCCTTCACTTTAAACAAGACACAATACGTTCAAGCCGACGGAAGAGTCCATCTTTGCAACTGCCCTGTTGAAGCCTCCCTGCCTGTCTGTCGTGGGCTACATGTGTGTAGTATGTTCAGTCGCTGAGTTGTGCCCACTCTTTGCAATGCCATGGATGCAACACGCCAGGCTTTCCTGTCCTTCACCATCTACTAGAGTTTGCTCTGAGCAGCCAACCCACAAACTGGAGAACAATTAAATCAAAGAAGTTCTGACACAGTTGCAAAAGTTCTAGGGCCCACAACAGATTCCCAGACCTGGGGATCCAGTAAAGGGACTGAGAACCCCTGGGGAATCTGACTGTGAAGGCCAGTGGGATTTGATTACAGAACTTCCTTAGGACTGGGGAAACAGAATCTTGTAGTTCAGTTCAGTCGCTCAGTTGCTTCCAACTCTTAGCGACCCCATGGACTGCAGCACATCAGGCTTCTCTGTCCATCATCAACTCCCAGAGCTTGCTCAAACTCATGACCATCGAGTCAGTGATGCCGTCTAACCATCTCATCCTCTGTTGTCTCCTTCTCCCACCTTCAATCCTTCCCAGCATCAGTCTTTTCCAATAACTCAGTTCTACGCATCAAGTGGCCAAAGTATTGGAGTTTCAGCTTCAGCATGAGTCCCTCCAATGAATATTCAGAACTAATTTCCTTTAGGATTGACTGGTTTGATCTCCTTGCAGTCCAAGGGACTCTCAAGAGTCTTCTCCAACACCACAGTTCAAAAGCATCCAGTCTTTGGCGCTCAGCTTTCCTTATAGTCCAACTCTCACATCCATACATGACTACTGGAAAAATCATAGCTTTGACTAGATGGACATTACTTTTTAAAATACACTGTCTAGGTTGGTCATGGGGCTTCCCTGGTGGCTCAAACAGTAAACAATCTGCCTGCAATGTAGGAGACCTGGGTTTTATCCTGGGTTAGGAAGATCCCCTGGAGAAGGAAATGGCAACCCACTCCAGTATTCTGGCCTGGAGAATCCTGTGGAGAGACAAGTCTGGTGGGCTACAGTCCATGGGGTCGCACAGTGGGGCTGCACTGATACTTTCTTTCTAGGGGAGTCATAGCTTTTCTTCCAAGGAGCAAGCATCGTTTAATTTCATGGCTGCAGTCACCATCTGCAGTGATTTTGGAGCCCCCCAAAAAAGTCTCTCAGTTTCCATTGTTTCCCCATCTATTTGTCATGAAGTGATGAAACCAGATGCCATGATCTTCGTTTTCTTAATGTTGAGCTTTAAGCCAACTTTCTCACTCTCCTCTTTCACTTTCATCAACAGGCTCTTTAGTTCTTCTTCACTTTCTGCCATAAGGGTGGTGTCATCTGCATATCTGAGGTTATTGATATTTCTCCTGGCAATCTTGATTCCAGCTTGTGGTTCCTCCAGCCCAGCGTTCCTCATGATGTATTCTGCATAGAAGTTAAATAAGTAGGGTGACAATATACAGCCTTGACGTACTCCTTTTCCTATTTGGACCTAGTCTGTTGTTCCAAGTCCAGTTCTAACTGTTGCTTCCTGACCTGCATACAGATTTCTCAGGAGGCAGTTCAGGTGGTCTGGTATTCCCACCTCTTTAAGAATTTTCCACAGTTTGTTATGATCCACAGTCAAAGGCTTTAGCATAGTCAATGAAGCAGATGTTTTTCTGGAACACCCTTGCTTTTTCAATGATCCAATGGATATGGGCAATTTGATCTCTGGTTCCTCTGCCTTTTTAAAATCCAGCTTGAACATCTGGAAGTTCACAGTTCACATATTGCTGAAGTCTGGCTTGGAGAATTTTGAGCATTAGTTTGCTAGCATGTGAGATGAGTGCAATTGTGCAGTTGTTGAGCATTCTTTGGCATCGCCTTTCTTTGGGATTGGAATGAAAACTGACTTTTCTAGTCCTGCGGCCACTGCTGAGTTTTCCAAATCTGCTGGCATATTGAGTGCAGCACTTTCATAGCATCTTCTTTTAGGATTTGAAAGAGCTCAGCTGGAATTCCATCACTTCCACTAGCTTTGTTCATAGTGATGCTTCCTAAGGCCCGCTTGACTTCACATTCCAAGATGTCTGGCTCTAGGTGAGTGATCACACCATGGTTATCTGGGTCGTGAAGATCTTTTTGGTATAGTTCTTCTGTGTATTCTTGCCACCTCTTCTTAATATCTTCTGCTTCTGTTAGGTCCATACCACTTCTGTCCTTTATTGTGCCCATCTTTGCATGAAATATTCCCATAGTATTTCTAATTTTCTTGAAGAGATCTCTAGTCTTTCCCATTCTATTGTTTTCTTCTATTTCTTTGCACTGATCACTGAGGAAGTCCTTCTTACCTCTCCTTGCTATTCTTTGGAACTCTGCATTCAGATGGGTATATCTTTCCTTTTCTCCCTTGCCTATAGCTTCTCTTCTTTTCTCAACTATTTGTAAGGCCTCCTCAGACAACCATTTTGCCTTTTTGCATTAATTTTTCTTGGGGATGGTTTTGATCACATGATCCTGTACAGTGTTATGAACCTTGTCCATAGCTCTTCAGGAACTCTATCAGACCTAATCCCTTTCATCTATCTGTCACTTCCACTGTGGAATTGTAAGGGATTTGATATAGGTCATACTTGAATGGTCTAGTGGTTTTCTTTACTTTCTTAAGTCTGAATTTGGCAATAAAGAGCTCATGATCTGAGCCACAGTCAGCTCCCGGTCTTGTTTTTGCTGACTTCTCCATAGAGCTTCTCCCTCTTTAGCTGCAAAAAATATTATCAATCTGATTTCAGTATTGACCTTCTGGTGATTTCCATGTGTAGAGTCTTCTATTGTGTTATTGGAAGAGAGTATTTGCTATGGCCAGTGGATTCTCTTGGCAAAACTCTGTTAGCCTTTGACCTGTTTTGTTTTGTACTCCAAGGCCAAATTTTCCTGTTACTCCAGGTATCTCTTGACTTTCTACTTGTGCGTTCCAGGGATCAAACAAAACCTTGTGCGCACCAGGACCCAGAAGAAAGGAGCAGCGACACCACAAGAGACTGAGCCAGATTTGCTTGTGAGTGTCCAGGCGTCTCCGTGGAGGTATGGGTCGACAGTGGCCTGCTGTGAGGTCAAGGGCACTGAACACAAGAGTCCTGGGAGCCACAGGGTGTGCTGGCCTGAGTCCTTTGAAAGAGGTCACCATTACCACCATCACCCTAAACTACAGGACGGGAACACAGCCGCACTCATCAACAGAAAATTTGATTTAAGATTTACTGAGCATGGCCCTGCCTATGAGAACAAGACCCAGATTCCCCCCAGCCAGTCCCTCCCATCAGAAAGCTTCCACAAGCCTCTTATCCTTATCCACCAGAGGACAGAAAGAATGAAAACCACAATTACAAAAAACTAAACTGATCACTTGGATCACAGCTTCAATAAAACTATGAGCCATGCCATGTAGGGCCACCCAAGAAGGATGGGTCATGGTGGAGAGTTCTGACAAAATGCGGTCCACTGGAGAAGGGTATAGCAAACCACTTCAGTATTCTTGCCTTGAGAACCCCAAGAACAGAATGAAAAGGCAGAAGATATGACACTGAGAGATGAACTCCCCAGGTTAGGACCTGCCCTATATGCTACTGGAGAAGAGTGGAGAAATAGCTCCAGAAAGAATGAAGAGGCGGAGCCAAAGCAAAAGCAACAGCCAGTTGTGGATGTGACTGGTGATGGAAGTAAAGTCCAGGGCTGTAAAGAGCAATATTGTTTGGGAAACTGGAATGTTAGGTCCATGAATCAAGGTAAATTGGAAGTGGTCAAACAGGAGATTGCAGACGTGAAATTAAAAGATGCTTGCTCCTTGGAAGAAAAGTTATGACCAACCTAGACAGCATATTAAAAAGCAGAGACATTACCTTATCAACAAAGGTCGGTCTAGTCAAGGCTATGGCTTTTCCAGTAGACATGTATGGAATGTGAGACTTGGACTATAATGAAAGCTGAGTGCTGAAGAATTAATTTTTTTGAACTGTGACTGTGGTGTTGGAGAAGACTCTTGAGAGTCTCTTGGACTGCAAGAAGATCCAACCAGTCCGTCCTAAAGGACATTAGTCCTGGGTGTTCATTGGAAGGACTGATGTTGAAGTTGAAACTCCAATCCTCTGGCCACCTGATGTGAAGAGCTAACTCATTTGAAAAGAACCTGATGCTGGGAAAGATTGAGAGAAGGAAGAGAAGGGGACAACAGAGGATGAGATGGTTGGATGGCATCACCGACTCAATGGACATGAGTTTGGTAAACTGTGGGAGTTGGTGATGGACAGGGAGGCCTGGCATGCTGCGGTTTATGGGGTCGCAAAGAGTTGGACATGACTGAGTGAGTGAACTGAACTGAAACAGGAGATGGCAAGAGTGAACATTGACATTTTGGGAATCAGCAAACAAAAATGGACCAGAATGGGTGAATTTAATTCAGATGACTACTACCTCTACTACTGTGGGCAAGAATTCCTTAGCAGAAAAGGAGTAGCCCTCATAGTCAACCAAAGACTCTGAAATGCAGTACTTGAGTGCTATCTCAAAAGCAACAGAATGATCTCTGTTCATTTCCAAGACCAAGCATTCAATACCACAGCAATCCAAGGCTATGCCCCAACCATTAATGCCAAAGAAGCTGAAGTTGAACAGTTCTATGAAGAACTATAAGACCTGGAACTAACACACACACACAAAAGATGTCCTTTTCATCATATGGGACTGGAATGCAAAAAGTAGGAAGTCAAGAGATACCTGGAGTAACAGACAAGTTTGACCTTGGAGTACAAAATGAACCAAGGCAAAGGCTAACAGAGTTTTCCCAAGAGAACCCACTGGTCATAGCAAACACCCTTTTCCAATAACACATGAGAAGACTCTACCCATGGGCATCACCAGATGGTCAATACTGAAATCAGATTGATTATATTCTTTGCAGCTGAAGGTGGAGAAGCTCTATAGCTGCTGCTGCTGCTAAGTCGCTTCAGTCGTTTCCGACTCTGTGCGACTCCATAAATGGCAGCCCAACAGGGTCCCCCGTCCCTGGGATTCTCCAGGCAAGAACACTGGAGTGGGTTGTCATTTCCTTCTCCAATGCATGAAAGCGAAAAGTGAAAGTGAAGTCGTTTAGTCGTGTCCGACTCTCAGCGACCCCATGGACTGCAGCCTACCAGGCTCCTCCATCCATGGGATTTTCCAGGCAAGAGTACTGGATTGGGTTGCCATTGCCTTCTCCAGAAGCTCTATAGAGAAGTAAGCAAAAACAAGGTGTGGAGCTGACTGTGGCTCAGATCATGAACTCTTTATTGCCAAATTCAGACTTAAATCAAGAAAGTAGGGAAAACCACTAGATCATTCAGGTGTGACCTAAATCAAATTCCTTATGATTATACAGTAGAAGCGAAAAACAGATTAAAGTGATTAGATATGATAAAATGACCGAAGAACTATAGACAGAGATTCGGGATATTGTACAGGAGGCAGTGATCAAGACCATCACCAAGAAAAATAAATGGAAAAAGGCAAAATGGTTGCCTGAGGAGGCCTTACAAATAGCTGAGAAAAGAAGAGAAGCTACAGGCAAAGGAGAAAAGGAAAGATATATCCATTTGAATGCAGAGTTCCAAAGAATAGCAAGAAGAGATAAGAAAGCCTTCCTTAGTGATCAATGCAAAGAAATAGAGGAAAACAATAGAATGGGAAAGACTAGAAATCTCTTCAAGAAAATTAGAAATACTATGGGAATATTTCATGCAAAGATGGGCACAATAAAGGACAGAAGTGGTATGGACCTAACAGAAGCAGAAGATATTAAGAAGAGGTGGCAAGAATACACAGAAGAACTATACCAAAAAGATCTTCACGACCCAGATAACCATGGTGTGATCACTCACCTAGAGCCAGACATCTTGGAATGTGAAGTCAAGCGGGCCTTAGGAAGCCTCACTATGAACAAAGCTAGTGGAGGTGATGGAATTCCAGTTGAGCTATTTCAAATCCTAAAAGATGATGCTGTGAAGGTGCTGCACTCAATATGCCAGCAGATTTGGAAAATTCAGCAGTGGCTACAGGACTGGAAAAGTCAGTTTTCATTCCAATCCCAAAGAAAGGCAATGCCAAAGAATGTTCAAACTACTGCACAATTGCACTCATCTCACATGCTAGTAAAGTAATGCTCAAAATTCTCCAAACCAGGCTTCAATATTACTTGAGCCAAGAACTTCCAGATGTTCAAGCTGGATTTAGAAAAGGCAGAGGAATCAGAGATCAAATTGCCAACATCCGCTGGATCATCAAAAAAGCAAGAGAGTTCCAGAAAAACATCTATTTCTGCTTCATTGACTATACCAAAGCCTTTGACTGTGTGGATCATAAAAACTGTGGAAAATTCTAAAAATGATGGGAATACCAGACCATCTGATTTGCCTCTTGAGAAACCTGTATGCAGGTCAGGAAGCAACAGTTAGAACTGGACATGGAACAACAGACTAGGTCCAAATAGGAAAAGGAGTACGTCAAGGCTGTATATTGTCATCCTGCTTATTTAACTTCTATGCAGAGTACATCATGAGAAATGCTAGGCTGAAAGAAGCACAAGCTGGAATCAATATCAATAACCCCAGATATGCAGATGATACCACCCTTATGGCAGAAAGTGAAGAAGAACTGAAGAGTCTCTCGATGAAAGTGAAAGAGGAGAGTGAGAAAGTTGGCTTAAAGCTCAACATTCAGAAAACTAAGATCATGGCATCTGGTCCCATCAATTCATGGGAAATAGATGGGGAAACAGTGGAAACAGTGTCAGACTTTATTTTGGGGGGTTCCAAAATCACTGCAGATGGTGATTGCAGCCATGAAATTAAAAGATGCTTACTCCTTTGGAAAGTTATGACCAACCTAGACAGCATATTAAAAAGCAAAGATATTACTTTGTCAACAAAAGTCCATCTAGTAAGGCTGTGGTTTTTCCAGTGGTCATATATGGATGTGAGAGTTGGACTATAAAGAAAGCTGAGCCCCGAGGAATTGATGCTTTTGAACTGTGGTGTTAGAGAAGACTTGAGAGTCCCTTGGACTGCAAGGAGATCCAGCCAGTCCATCCTAAAGGAGATCAGTCCTGGGTGTTCTTTGGAAGGATGATGTTAAAGCTGAAATTCCAATACTTTGGCCACCTGATGTGACGAGCTAACTCATTTGAAAAGACTCTGATGCTGGGAAAGATGGAGGGCCAGAGAAGGGGACGACAGAGAATAAGATGTTTGGATGGCATCCCCAACTCGATGGACATAGGTTTGGGTGGACTCCAGGAGTGTGATGGACAGGGATCCTGGCATGCTGCAGTTTATGGGGTCGCAGAGTCAGACATGACTTAGCGACTGAACTGAACTGAGAGACTGAACTGAACTTCACTGAGAATTTCCTCAAATTCTTGTGTATTGAGTTGGTGATGCTATCTAACCACATATTTCATTTTGTCACAGGCTTCTCCATCTGTCCTCAATCTTTCCCAGAATCAGCGTTTTTTCCAATGAGTTGGCTCTTCCCATCAGGTTTCCAAAGTATTGGAGCTTCAGCTTCAGCATCAGTCCTTTCAATAATATGTCCCCCCAAATTCGTGTGTTGGGGCCCTGCTCCCCAGCTCCACAGAACAGGCTGTACTTGGAGATACAGCCTTTAAAGAGGCGATTAAGGTTAAGTGAAGTCACTGAGTGACCCTAATCCAAACTGACAGGTGTCCTTTGGAGAGGGAAGATTAAGACATAGACATGCGTGGAAGGACAGCCACGTGGGGACACTGGGAGGAGCGGCATCCACCCCACCACCACCGACAGCTTCCAGGCATCGCTGTCCATCACCCAGAAACCCTTCGTCAGAGGGCATGGCGATGGTGGGGGGCCACTCTTCTCTGAATCCTGCTCCAGAGCTGAAACGCTGACAGCAGCATCAGACAGACACTCAGACAAGACCTGCTGGCCATCGCTGTCCTTGGGCTGGCCGTCAAGGGTTTTGCCGAGGCGGTCCCACTGGGCTCTGGGCTAGCTGCCCCCTCGGTGACTGGTGGTGTGGCCCCATGCAGCACCTATCCCCCAGCCACAGCCCAGCTTCCTGGTCTGCCACAGAATCCCCAGGCCCCTTACAGCCGTGGCCTCTCCAGTCCTGAGCTCTCCGAAGTCCCAGCCTAGGGAGGGACCAGCCCTGAACACATCCTGGGCTTCCATCCCCAAGATTGTGAGATGATACATTTCTCCTGGCCTGTGCTTCTTGTTCTGGTGGCCCCAGGAATCTGAGACATCTACTGCGGTCACAACAATGTCTTTCCCTGAACATGGTCCCCCCGGCAGTCTGGTGAGGTGGGAGGTGACATGCCACCCACATTTTTAGTTGAGGACCACGGCAGGCAGGTTGGGCTCAGCCATGCTGCAGTCACAAACACCATTGACATCCCACGAGTTAGAAATCCTTTTGGAAACCACTACGAAAAGACAAGAATTCCTCAGTAACTTGCATCTTACTTCAATTTGGGTTCTAAAGACATTAGTTCCTGAAGGTGAGTCTCCAGGAAGCCTGATGGTCACGCTGATGGGATTTTCCCAATGGGCTCTGCTCACCCAGTGGAGTCTCAGGCAGGGACCCAGAGGCAGAGATGCCCTTGATGGAGCATGCACAAGGTCAAGAGCCACTTTCACCGGCAGGTGAGTAATCGTTACTGGGAGCGTTCTAACTGGTCCCACTGCTCTCCCCTGATTAAATCAGCCCTTACTTGCAGCTGAGGTTATTTCCAAGCTCATATGAATACGGAGGGAGTCTCAGGCTCGCCTCCAAGAAAGGAAAGGAGCAAGCGCAGGGTGAGGTCCCAGGGCGTCAGGAGGCTCTGCTGTGACGCAGTGCTGCGTCTGTGGATAAAGGGCTCCCGGTGCCTCAGCTCCCCCGCCCCCACCGGCCGGCTCTGCGTAAGCCTTCCTTGCTGTTTCCTCTCTGGCTGAGCCAACCAAGCGGGAGAACCAGCCTACACCCCGCGAGCTGGCTCACTCACCCAGCGCCCCTGAGCTGCCTCAGGGACTCGCCTTGGTCCAAACTCAAGACCCCTAAAGGCAGATCTGGGTCAAGGATTTGGGTGAAGGTTGTTCATGAAGGCCAGTGAGGGGGTGGGGGCGGGAGTGGGGAGGGAAGAGGCTGCTGAGTGGTGGCCTCTGGGCATCTGGCACGCCTCTGGGCGAGAACACCAGTGTTTACCCACCAACTCCAGCCCTGTTGCTGGGACTTTGCTCTTGGGCTTTCAGAGGAGCTTGTCCACGCCCTGAGAATGCCCTCGGGCAGGGGCGGAAGGGCGCGGCCTCAAAGCCTAGGCAGGTGAGCCCTGGTCCACCACCCCTCCGCCAACCCGTCACCCTGGAGCCAGGGACTTGTTCTCCTGACTCAGGTTCAAGGCTGGCACCCCGGAGGGTGTGGTGAGCAACTTGAGACCTGGGACAAGGTCAGAGACGGGCCAGTCCCTGTGTGAAGTGAGCACGAACTGCGCGGGCCTGGGAGAAGCAGCTGCCGCAGCTCCCGGGAGGCTGAGTAGTGTCAGACGGAGTGGGGTGTGAGGTGCGGTGCAAGCTGTAAGAACAGGTGGTCATTGGCTGGAGCCTGGACAACGGACCAAGGGGCTGGGGCCACCCGGCCTTCAGCCTAAGTGACTGCCCTGCACATGGGCATCCGGGGCAGGGGGTGCAACCCTGTCCTATTGCCTTCTGGGATGCTGGTTGTCTGCCTGCCCCTACACCCGCCCCTCACTCCACCTCCTCTCCTGGACCATCCTCTGAGTCACTGGCTCCTGTGTGGTCCTCTACACAAGGAAAATGCAGGTACACGTATGGTGGCTGCTCGGCCATTCCCTGATTTTAGGGTCAGTTTAAAAGAAGCCACGTCTGCTCTATAGTCACCATTTGTGCCGCAGACACACAGTTGGTCCAGTTGGTCCAGGGCGTTGGTCAGGTTGGGGCTCCGTGGGGGCGGCCCCTCTGGCCACTCCTTCTCCCCTGTCTTCCTACTGGCTCCTCAGACCCCATTCCTCCTCCTATCTCCAGCCTGGACCCCTCAGACCTGCCCCCTTGGTCTGGTCTGCCTGCTGAGGTCACCTACTGTCTCCCTCCTGGGCACTTGTGTCCATGTCTGGGCCTGGGTCTGCCTCCTGTTCTCCCCAAGGGCCCTTCTGGACCTTCAAGGCCAAGACCTTATCCTTCGAGGGGCCAGCCCCAGCCCTCTTTCTGCAGCCAGGGGACTGAGCAGGCCAAGCCAGCCAGCTGATGGCTGTACGCTGGCTGACCTTGCCCTGATGGGCCTCAGGTCCACGGCCTTCCTGGCAGGAAGCACGTCCAGCAGGCCAGATAGGCAGCCTCCCCCATGAATTGCAACAGGCGTGTTTACACGGGGTTCAGCTGCGTGTGCACTGGCATCATGTCTGTCCTCCGGGCTGGGAGGTGGCTGGCGGGGGAAGTGGGGCGTGAGGCCGGGGCGGGGGCTGGGTGGTGTGTGCAGGAGAGGTGCATGTGTGTACCTGTGTGTGGAGGGGTTTGCGTGAGCATCGGTGCAAGACAGCATGAGTGTGTGTTGAGGGGGAGGTGCTGAGTCTGTCGGCCAGATTGACCAGGAAAGGTTGTGAGCATTTTTCTGATTTGTGAGGTTATTTGAAAAGTCTATAAAGGAAGAAAACTAAATCACATGTACTAAATACAATAGAATTAACGGAAGGTGGGATGGTCCCAGCTTCCACACATGAGGACCCCACACTGCTGCTCTGTGACACCCAGCCCCCTCCCTCCCCGGGGTGCAGGCCCAGGACAAGCCACATGGTGGGGGTGAGCTGCCCACTCCCTGTCCAGTGTGGACCCCACCAGAAATTGGTGACCTCCTGGAAGCAGCCCTGGAGGGGCAGTAGGAGGGGTCAGTATGTGTGTGGGCACAACATTTGCATGGAAGGTCAGGAGGCCAGCAGCAGCAGGAGGGGCCAGGTTTCCCCTGGAGACAGAGGAAGGGGACTAGGCTCTTTGCCCCACACTGAGCCTGGAGGCCCCCCATCCTCTTGCCTCTGGCTCAGAGCAGGACCCAGAACATCAGGGTTTGCAGTTCCCAAGCCCTCACGCTCAGACAGCCCTCACCACCAGCTGTCCTGGGTCCCTAGCCTGCAGGTGGAAGCCGATTCCTCGTGGTAGATCTGTCTGTTCATCTGTCCATCGTTCTACATACTTATCAGTTCTATTTCTCCTGAGAATCCTAATACAGTGTCTGCACGTCTGCAGGGGGCTGCTCACATGCATCTACTGTGATTTCCCCCGCATTGTTCACACCCTGTCACCCCCCCACCCCCACGGCCCCTCCAAGCAGTCCCCTCTTGCTGCTCTGTCAGCCCCCGGGACACGGGGCTGTAGTCAGGATGAGCTCGGCTCCCTGCAGTACACAGACCCTTGCCCTTGCCTTGAGCAGTGGCCCTGGGGGCCCGGCTCACTCTCCAGAGAGGCCTTCCCGGCAGGAGGAGGACACAGGCACTCCCGTGACCTTCCCACAGCCCTCCTGCACCCCTGCCGCAGGCTTGGCCCCCACAGGCTCCTTCCCACCAGCGGCATCCTCCCCAGACCCAGAGCTATGCAGCCCTTTCTTATCAGGAACCTCATGGTGCTGTTATCCTTGAGCTGAAAGATACTGAGGTGACCTGGGCCCCCAGCGGTGCAGGGGAAGAGGCAGCCTCAGTGTTCTCCAGTGCTTTAGGGCCTGCCCCTTGGGAAGGAGAAAGGAGGGGGTGGGGAAAGGGGAGCAGGGCTGTGGTCTAGGGTGCCTCTCTTGTTGGGAGGGGTCCCACATGGCCCGGGGCCCACCTGTGAGCTCCTCCTAGGCAGGCAGTGCAGCCTAGGGGGGAACGGGGTCAGGGTACCTGGTCTGGCTGCCTGCAGTTCATAACCCCATCCCAGGTGAACAAGTTCAAAGTCACATTCCTTATTGCATTCTGAGGCTGGAAGCCCACACCCTCAGCAGGGCCCTGGTGCACTTTGTTACTGCACAGCCGCGGTCACCTTCCTGGGTGCAGCTGCCATTTCGCTACGTGCTGCCGCAGTCTCTGTGCTTACCTTCACCTGTGACGTCCGAGCTATGAAGATAAGCTCTCAGGTCATTTCCTGACGTACTAGCCACAGGCTTTTCTCTTCTGCTCAATGGCCTCATCACACCCAGAGAATGTGGCCTGACCACGCCCTCTGATCTGACTTTATTATACGACAATCCCGTATCACAAGGGTGCCACAGCAGGAACACAGCCCAGTGGCAGTCTTTGGCCTCCAAGGGGAAAAAAACCCACAAAGAACTCATAGGAAAAATATGTGCATGAAAGATGTAAAGGACTAATATCCTCAATATGTAGAGTTCTCAGAGTAAATAAGAAAAGCATTCACCTTCCTGGGGGACATATTTTGACATTGCCTACCCAAAGGAGTCCTGTGTTTATCCTATCTGACCACAGCTGCCGGAAACCAACCTGCTCCCACCCTTAGTCCCTGGGATTTGAGGTGACTGACCTCTACTTCACATCCAGGAGTGGAACTTGACACATACCTGGCCAGGGAAGGGTCTCCTTGGGTCTCAGTGCTAAAGAATCCACGACCAACGCAGGAGATGCAGGTTTGATCCCTGGGTTGGGAAGATCCCCTGGAGAAGGGAATGGCTACCCACTCTAGTATTCTTGCCTGGAAAATTCCATGGACAGAGGAACCTGGTGGGCTACAGTCCATGGGGCCACAAAGAGTCAGACACAACTTAGCAAGTGAACAACAGCAACAAGCCTTGGGTACATGTTGCCAAAATGCTAGGATACTCCTGACTTTAAGTTTTCCCACAGATTGTTAAGCTGGTAAGATGTTAGCCATTGCTGCTGCAAACTGGGATGAACTACATGAGAACAAAGCCACAGGGGGTGGAGGGAAGGGGAGAGGTAGAGTTGGGATGCTGTTGTGCAGAGTATAGCAGAGAAATGCTGAATGAGGACGGGAGGCCAGCTCAGCCTGAGCCCTAACGAGCCCTGAAACCTTCAGTGACGTCAACCATCAACTTTCCACTTTTAGCTTTCAGCACTTTGAGTTGCATTTCTGTCATTCACAACCAAGCGAGTCTTGGCCGAGACCCACAAACAGAAACCAGAAGATCTGACAAGTGGAAGAAATCTGAAAGGCCAATAAACACGAAAACTAGAAGCAGTCTGAATAAGGACATTCAGATTACATGTTCGTTAAAACAAAGGTGCACTGTCGTAGTTTGTGTTGCGTGCCCCCTAAAAGCCCTAATCCCCAGCACCTAAGAACATCACCTTATTTGGAATCAGGGTCGTTACAGCCTGAATTAGCTGAGATGAGGTCATCCTGGAATGGGTGGGCCCCTAATGCAATCTGTGTCCTTGTAAGAAGAAGAGGCACATAGGAAAAGGGATGGAGTGATGGGTTTACATGCTAGGGAGATGATAAGCTTTACTGAGAGCCCATGGGATCTGGAAGGGGCGGGAAGGAGCCTCCCTGAGAGCCTAGGAGGGAGCCGCCCTGCCCATACCTTGCTCTCAGCCTTCTGGCCTTCAGACTGTGGGAGAATGAACTTTTGCTATTTGAAACCACATCATTTGTGGTACTTAATATTAGCAACCCCAGGAAACTAAGACACGTGCTATTTCCCCTTTTGCAATGAGCAACATGCTTTTTTTCTTTTTTACACAGGTTATCCTAACATTTATTGTTCATGCTTTATCTGATTTTTTAAAAATTATTTGAAATTTTATTTATTCAATTATTTAATTGAAGTAAAACTTGATTTGCAATGTGTTAGTTTATAAATGAAAATTCTTAAATGTTAGGAAAGGTATTAAAGTCAGGAGTATCTTAGCAGTTTGGCAACATGTACCCAAGGCTTATGTACACAAGTCTTACCTTACCTGCCTCCTGAGAAATCTGTATCCAGGTCAAGAAGCAACAGTTAGAACTGGACACGGAACAATGGACTGGTTCCAAATTGGGAAAGGAGCATGTCAAGGATACTTTGGATATCAAAGGATATATTGTCATCCTGCTTATTTAACTTATATGCAGAGTACATCATTCGAAATGCCGGGCTGGATGAAGCCCAACCTGGAATCAAGACTGCCAGGAGAAATATCACTAACCTCAGATATGCAGATGATACCACCTTTATGGTAGAAAGCAAAGAAGAATTAAAGAGCCTCTTGATGAATGTGAAAGAGGTGAGTGAGAAAGCTGGCTTAAAACTCAACATTCAAAAAACAAAGATTGTGGCATCTGGTTTCATCATTTCATGACAAATAGATGGGGAAACAATGGAAACAGTGACAGACTTTACTTTTGGGGGCTCCAAAATCACTGCAGATGGTGACTGCAGCCATGAAATTGAAAGATACTTGCTCCTTGGCAGAAAAGTTATGACAAACCTAGATAACATATTAAAACGCAGAGACATTACTTTACCAACAAAGATCTGTCTAGTCAAAGCTATGGTTTTTCCAGGAGTCATGTATAGATGTGAGAGTTGAACTATAAAGAAAGCTGAGCACTGAAGAATTGATGCTTTTGAACTGTGGTGTTGGAGAAGACTTTTGAGAGTCCCTTGGACTGCAAGGAGATCCAACCAGTCCATCCTAAAGGAAATCAGTCCTGAATATTCATTGGAAGGACTGATGCTGAAGCTAAAACTCCAGTCCTTTGGCTACCTGATGGGAAGAACTAACTTCTTGGAAAAGACCCTGATGCTGGGAAAGATTGAAGGTGGGAGGAGAAGGGGACGACAGAAGATGAGATGGTTGGATGGCATCACTGACTAGACAGACATGAGTTTGAGCAGGCTCTGGGAGTGGGTGGTAGATAGGGAAGCTTGGTGTGCAGTAGTCCATGGGGTTGCAAAGAGTCAGACACAACTGAGAGACTGAACTAAACTGACCCAAGGCTTGTTGTTGTTTTGCAACCCCATAGACTGTATCCCAAAAGGCTCTGCTGTCCATGGGTTACTTCAGGCAAGAATACTGGAGTGAGTTGCCATTCTCTTCTCCAGGGGATCCTCCTGACCCACAGACTGAACCTGCATCTCTTGCACTGGCAGGCAGATTCTTCACCACTGAGCCTCCTACTAAGTCCCACTCAAGTGTTATAGAGGATGTACTTCTCTAATTTGGTAATTCCATTTTTAAGGCTTTACCCTAAGAAAACATTTCACATAAAAATCAAGAGATTTGGAAAAGATGCTCATAATAATGCTATTTGACGTTGTTCATTTGCTAAGTCATGTCTAACTCTTTCTGACCCCAAGAACTACAGCATGCCAGGCTTCTCTGTCCTTCACCATATCCCGGAGTTTGCTCAAACTCATGTCCATTGAGTCGGTGATGCCCTCCAACCATCTCATCTTCTGTCATTCCCTTCTCCTCCCTTCAATCTTTCCTAGCAGCAGGGTCTTTTCCAGTGAGTTGGCTCTTCTCATCAGGTGGCCAAAGTATTGGAGCTTCAGCTTCAGAAACAGTTGTTCCAATGAATATTCAGGGTTGATGCTTATAATAATGTGTATAAACAATGCATCTGAAAATAGGTGAAATATTAAATAAATGGAAATGTGAAATAAATATTAGACATAATGGAATATTGGATGTTAAAAATAATGTCTTTAAATAATATGACAATGACATTCCCTTTATGTAAATAGAAAAAATAAGATATAAAATTGTCAGAGCTGACAGAGCCCAGATCCCCCACTGCCCTGATGCCATGATGCTGACTGGTCCTGGAGTCAGCTGCGCATGTTGCCATGGGCAACAAGGGAAAAGGGATCCTTCAGCCGGTGTTACGGAGTCAGCCCAAGCTCTGCATGTATCTGTGGGCCCAGGCAGAGGTAGGCTTGCCCTGAGAGTGCCAGGGAATCCCTCTGTCTGGGCAAAGACAGTGCTGAGCTGGGCTGGCAATACCCAGGCCTCTAGCCCTTCCTCTATTTTTTAGGATTCTACATGATCCCCACACATCACATCATCACAGAGCATCTTATGTCCTCTGTCAGATGGTGCCGAGGGTAACCAGAGGTGGCCCGTGGCATCCCCATGTACCTGCATGCTTGTTCTGAGAAAACGGAAGCAAACCCAGCTGGTTTGAGGATTTGAGACTTTGGTGGTTCCAGTGCCAGTTCCCAGCTCTCGAAACTGCACTTGCTGATTTCTGGTCTGTGGTTTATCTGTGAGAAACTTCGTTCAAGGCCTTGGGGTGACCCAGAGATTTCTGGGCCTGAGGCAGGGCTGGTTGGACCTTCTTCCTGCCCCTGAGAGGCTCTGCCTGATTTAAAACTCTCACCTGTTCTGAGGAGCTTGAGACTGACCTGTGTCATACATGCAAGTTGTGCTTTTCTTCGCCACTAAACTTGTTTTCTGGTTTAGCAGGAACCGAGGAGTGTGAGCAAATGCCACGGGACTGCATCCCACCCTGTCCATGTCCTCTGCCCCCGATCGGCTCATTCACTGGATGTCACGCTGTGCCTGTCAGGTGTCATTATGGGCGCTCAGTCTGGGGACGAGTTTACGATCATTCTTAGTTGACGCCAATGACATCTTTGCCTCTTCATGACGTAAGTCCATGTGTTTTCTTTTTAAACAAACAACACAACAATACCAATATCTATGGAAACCAGGCCAGAAAGAAAGCGAGCTGAAAAAGCCCAAAGCGGAGACCTGGAGGGAGCCACGTTTCCCCCTGGGCAATCAGAGCTTCCATATCACCTTGGCAACCGGGGGAGGAGGCCTCTTGATTCTCCATGGCCCCTGAGCCCCGCTGCAGCGGCCTGAGACTGAGGGTCCCTGGCTCATCCGGAGCCCCTTGATTTCTGAGAGTCTGTTCCTGGCCTCCTAGGACCACCCTCCTCCCCAGGGCTGTTCCGTTCTGAGCAGGCTGGGCTAAGTATCCAGTCTGCACCCTGTATGTCTCTCTGACAGCCATGGCATCTCCAAGCAAGTCTCCCGGAGAATGTGAGAGGAAAGGCTGGTCAGGCGTGACCAAGAGGTCAGCCTTGGACAGGAGGACAAGGAGGGGTTAGGCAGGGAGTGGTCCAGCCTCCTCCATCATGGGATTCCACGCATGATTCTGTTGGTGGTCTAACGACTCAGCAAGTCGCTTCCTAGACAGGGCTGGGGAAGTGGGCAGGGTGTACATCACCTACGAAAAGAGCTTGACACTACTTTTATAAAAAGACTGGGTGGAAAAACTTCAAACTGTCAGCAGCTCTGCTGGTGCTTTTTGATGTCTTCATGTACTTCTATGTTTCCTAAATTTTTACTGAGTTTTTTATTTTTATATTTATAAAAAACAAACGGCTTTATTAGAAAAGACCAGTTGAAAAAAAAAAAAAAAGAAAGAAAGAGGAAAAAGAAAAGGCCAGTCTGCTCTCAGAGCATTTTCTTGTTCCCACTTGATGCGGCTGAAACCGACCAGGATCCTTCTAGAGGCCATGGGAGAGCCAGGGCCCTGGCCACTCTGTCCTTGCCTATCCCTCCTTCAGCTCACCCTGGGAACCTGCTCCTGGAATTGGGGGTCCTTTACTTCTCCCCCAAGGTCCAGAATGGGCAAACTGCTTAAATTCTTAGAGCCATCAGGACTTGTCAGCAGGGATTCCCCCCCCCCGCCCCCCCCCCCCCCCCCCCGCCAACCCACCTGCTTCCTTCCTATCCTCACTCTCTCCTCCAGATCTTGGAAGCCACACTCCGGACTGCACCCACTGCTGGGCATCATCCCAACTCTTTCCCCCTCATCCTTACCTCTTTCCTCCTCATCATCCCTGCCTGGCAATACCCAACCCCAGTTAAGCCCAGAAACCCACTTATGCCACACCCACCCTCATCCAAGCAACTTCGGAGAAAAACCACACAACTGTTTGGGAGATCACTTCTGAATGGACCTTTGACGATGCCAGCATGTCCGCTGTTTTACCTTTCCATCCTGGAGCTGGTCCAGATCTCCTCTGTCATCTCCTGCCCCCTCAGCTGGTCCTCTGTCCTCCCACCCTTGTGTCCACAGGCTCTGTCTTCTCTAAAGACGGAAACGGAAGGAGCCCCTGGAGTGCGGCCGCTTTCCGCACTCTGTCCCACTCTGTGCCGTCACTCTCTTTCCCTCCTCCCAGCGGCTGTCTTCCCAGCGGCTGTCTTCCGAAAGCACTGTATGCACCATCCTCTCTTTCCTGTCCTCCTCCTGATCTGGCTGGCGGCCCTCAGGTGAAGGAATCTCATCTGTTCTCCTCCCACCGTGCTCACAGCGCCAGACAGTGCGAGGCCATCGGCAGGTGCTTCACAAGCCTGGGTGGACGCTGGAGGGTGACTCCCTTGGCCCTGGCGTGCCGGGCCATCTCTTCTCTCTCTGACTTGGCCCTTCCCTTCCCACTGTCCCCACTGGTCTGTCACAGAGCTCACCCATGCTCACCAGCCTAGCATGGTGCCTGCAGAGAGTAGAGTTCATAGATTTGAGGAATGAGGGAAGAGTAACACAGGCCAGTACACCATGCTTGAATCCAGCGCGTGGCCCAGAGACAATGAGCTGAGAACCAGCCCTCAGAAGTCCAACATCTCTTGGATGGAATCAGGGAGCTCCATGTGGCCCATGCAGAAGACTGATACCCAGTCCCACTCTGGGCTCCTGGTTCTTTCCCCCCATGTGTCCCAGAGGCTTCTGCTCCGCAGTGTGGAGAAGTCAGAACTCCTCTCCCTGACTGCCTGCCACTTCCAGTCAAATGGTGGAGCCCCTGGCATTTCTGGAGGCCCTTTCCCTCCACTCGAGGAAAGCGGTTTATACACGAAGCTGCCAGGACAAGTGACCACCCCCCACCAGGAGTCTTGAGACTTTTCTTTCTTCTTAATCTTTATTTTGGCTGTGCTAGGTCTAACCAACAGTTAGAACTGGACATGGAACAACAGACTGGTTCCAAATAGGAAAAGGAGTACGTCAAGGCTGTATATTGTCACCCTGCTTATTTAACTTGTATGCAGAATACATCATGCGAAATGCCAGGCTGAATGAAGAACAAGCTGGAATCAAGATTACTATGAGAAATATCAATAACCTCAGATATGCAGATGATACCACCCTTATAGCAGAAAACAAAGAAAAACTAAAGAGCCTCTTGATGAAAGTGAAAGAGGAGACTGAAAAAGTTGGCATAAAGCTCAACATTAAGAAAACTAAGATCGTGGCATCCGGTTTCATCACTACATGACAAATAGATGGGGAAACAATGGAAACAGTGACAGACTACTTTGTGGGGCTCCAAAATCACTGCAGATGGTGATTGCAGCCATGAAACTGAAAGATACTTGCTTCTTGGCAGAAAAGTTATGACAAACTGAGACAGCATACTAAAACGCAGAGACATTACTTTACCAACAAAGGTCTGTCTAGTCAAAGCTATGGTTTTTCCAGGAGTCACGTACAGATGTGAGAGTTGGACTATAAAAAAAGCTGAGCACCAAAGAATTGATGCTTTTGAACTGTGGTGTTGGAGAAGACTTTTGAGAGTCCCTTGGACTGCAAGGAGATCCAACCAGTCCATCCTAAAGGAAATCAGTCCTGAATATTCATTGGAAGGACTGATGCTGAAGCTGAAACTCCAATCCTTTGGCCACCTGATGGGAAGAACTGAGTCATTGGAAAAGACCCTGATGCTGGGAAAGATTGAAGGTGGGAGGATAAGGGGACCACAAAGGATGAGATGGTTGGATGGCATCACCAACTAGATAGACATGGAGTCTGAGCAAGCTCTGGGAGTGGATGATGGACAGGGAAGCCTAGCGTACTGCAGTCTGTGGGGTTACAAAGAGTCAGACATGACAGAGCGACTGAACTGAGGTCTTCCTTGCTGGTACTCACCCTCCTGTAGTTGTGGAGTGCGGGCTTATCTGCCCCATGGTATTGTGGGATTTAGTTCCCCGACCAGGGATTGAACCCACATCCTCTGCACTGGAAGGCCGATTCTTAACCACTGGGCCATCAGGGAAGTCCACTGATGTGGCTTTTCTTAACAAGACCCCAGTAAATGCGATGCCTCTATCCAGGCCTTTGCTGACTCACTGCTGCTCACCTCGCCCCTCTGCGGCCCCACCCCACGACAACTGTCTTCAGAATGCGGGTCAGGGAGATAGACACCCCCTGGCCTGTCAATGTCACCACGGCCACCCCATTAGCTGTGCCCAGTGCTTCAGTGGTGATAGGAACAGAGACAGGAGGAGAAAGCCTAGAACTTGGGGTTGTGGGACCAACAGGAAGCTCCTGCCCGTGTGGGTATGAACCCCAGAGAGTTGGGAATCTGCTCTGCCCATCCATGGCTGCCTTGCCAGAACCCCAAGGACCCCCAGCCTGGGCCTGACCAGGCTGGATATCCCATCTCTCTCAGCCTGTGGAGGGCCTGGTCTGAGAAACGGGACCATCACCACAGCAGTCACGGGACAAATGGGTCCCCCCCGTAGGAGGGGAAGCCATGGATGGCTGGCCCACTTGGTGGTGCCAGCCGGCCGGTTCAGCCAAGCTCCTGAGTTAGCCTGTGAAGATCTGGGCTCTCCTCCTGTCTGCTGGATGCCAGGTCAGAGATTGTGATTCCAAGACAAAGTGCACGCACGGCTATTAGTGTGTCTGTGTCAAGCTCTGCAAGCACAGAAGGCAGCTTCAGGACTGCCCCTGAAGCCCAAGGATGCTGCTGGTGGCTGATCCTATTCTGAAATCACAGGGCTGGTGCCTTTGATAAACCACACGAAACCAGATGAAGCAAAACCAGGAGGAGGCTTTGAGTCCCCAGAAGGAGGATGTCAAGAAAGAAAAGTGGGGTCTTCCCTGGTGGTCCAGGGGTTAAGGCTTTGCCTTCCAATGCAGGGGGTGCGGGTTCCAGCCCTGAGCAGGGAGCTGAGGTACCTGTGGCCAAAAAACCAAAACATAAAACAGAAGCAATACTGTAACAAATTCAATGAAGACTTTAAAAATTGGAAAAAAAAGAAAGCCTTGTCTTACTCAGGGTGACCAGGGGAAAGCCATCTGGAGAGGGGTGTGGCTGTTCCCCTGCCTTTAGTCACAGAGGGGAGCAGGTTTAGGATGCCTTTCTGGGGCAGGCGGGGCACACCCTGCGGTGTGTAAATGCTGCCTCCAGGCCCATCTCTCAGAGTGTATTGATTTATTTTGAGAATTTCACATCTTGCTCACGTTCAGCGCCTTGGGGTGCCTGGCCAGGAGCGTGCGAGTGCTAAAGAGACCCACTTCCTGTTACAGGGTCTGCAGGCTCAAGAGCAAGAAACAGGAAGACCAATTCCAGAAACACTGCCATTATAAGACAGGCTTCAGTTCAGTTCAGTTCACTTCAGTCCCTCAGTTGTGTCCGACTGTCTGCAACCCCATGAATCGCAGCACGCCAGGCCTCCCGGTCCATCACCAACTCCCAGAGCTCACTCAGACTCACGTCTATCGAGTCAGTGATGCCATCCAGCCATCTCAACCTCTGTCGTCCCCTTCTCCTCCTGCCCCCAATCCCTCCCAGCATCAGAGTCTTTTCCAATGAGTCAACTCTTCGCATGAGGTGGCCAAAGTAAGAAACTCCAAATGGAAAAGAAATCTGTTTCTCCTGACTCTGCAACGACATATCTACATCTCTTATCTATACCTGTATCTATGTCTATGCTTATATTATCTATGTCTATCTATATGCAGGCATAGATATGGACATCTTGAGCTCCTCTCTTCCTAGGAGAATGAGATGCAGAGAGAAGACACCAGGGACGTGCAGACACTCACCTGCTGTCCCTCGTTCTGTCATGCAAGAGCATTCCTCGGGCTCGTCCCAGTGACATGCAGCGCACAAATTGCTCCTCTGCCTTCTCACCTTCCCAGCCCCAGATCTGGCCAGTCTTTGGAAAGGTCACCGACATTAGCAAACAACTGGCTGTTGGGAAGCACTTTTGTCTGCACCGAAAAGAAACTGCAGCCAAAAGAGCTGAAAGCTGCCTCCCCAGAGAAGGTGCCTGGACCCAGGCTCACCTGACCCCGCCCCTAGCCCTTCCTGAGGGTCCCACCATCTGACAGCCCAACATGGGGTGGCTATCCCTCAGCCCCTTGGGCAGCAAGCCTGCTCTTTGGACAATGCAGGCAGAGAGAGGTTGAGATCCTCCCGGCACCCTCTGCATCCAAGATCTAGAGCAGGGTGCCACCTCCGAGAAGGAGAGGAAACTACTTTGTAAATAACTCATGGTTGTAAACTACTCAGCTGGGAGGAAGAATATTCCTCCGAATTCTCTATGGATAAACCTGGGACGAAGCCATTTTGAAAGACTAAGGAAAACTCTGAGACTATTAATGGCCTTGAAAGGCCTTTCAAGACAAACTAAAGCCACAAACTGTGCCCAGGCAGAGGGGTGATGGCACATGTTAGCCCCAGCCTGTGATTGGGCACGAGAGAAGCACATCCGATTCCATGAGACACCCTCACCGGGCAGCTGGCCGGCACCGAAACCTCCTCAAAGGGTGTCCAAGCTCTGTATCCATTTCGCTTACCTCTTGCTCCCCACCCTCTCCTCTGAAGTCATACGTGAACACAAGGAAAATGATTGCAGGCTGGGTGCTATGCTGAGTCGCTCAGTCGTGTCCGACTCTTTGCGACTCCGTGGACTGTAGCCTGCCAGGCTCCTCTGTCCATAGGATCTCCCAGGCAAGAATACTGGAGTGGGTGGCCATGCCCTTCTCCAGGGGATCTTCCTGACCCAGGGATTGAACCCGGGTCTCCTGCATTGCAGGCAGAGTCTTCTGCCTTCCATCTGCCTTCCTAATATTTAATGAATAGTGTTTGCCCTATGCTGTGTCTTCCCTTAGACAGTGTCTCCTCCGCAGAGGTGTAAAGGAACATGCATTGAGCAGTGACACCAACGGAAATTGTCACCTGCTGCCGTTTTCATGCTCTGTCCCTCCTGCCTTGACCTCTGTCCTGAGGGCACAGGTCCCTGCCCGCTCCCCCACCGAAACTCAAGAAGACAGCATGGTGGACCCGGCAGCAGACAAAAGTAACCAATGCCAAGGGACCTGCGGTGTCCAGCCTCGCCAGGGATGAAGTCCTTGCTCACTGTTGACCCTCCTGTAGGCCCTGTTGGAGGGGCTGTTCCTCCCACCCACACCCCTGCCCCCAAGGTACAGGGCCCTTTTGTCATCTGCATACAAAGCACCTGGTCTGAGTCAAAAGAAAGTGAAGTGTTACTCACTCCATCATGTCTGACTCTTCAGGACTCCATGCACTGCAGCCCGCCGGGCCCCTTTGTCCATGGAATTCTCCAGGCAAGAATACTAGAGTGGTTGCCATTCCCTTCTCCAGGGGGTCTTCCCTACCCAGGGATCAAACCCAGGTCTCCTGCATGGCAGGTGGATTCTTTACCATCTGAGCCACCAGGGAAACTGGCCTTATTTAAGGTGCTGCTAACTGGATTTCTCAATATCCTGGTCCTTCAGGAGTGGGGTCCATTCCCACCTAGACCCCAGGTCAGCCCAGAAATCAACTCACTGGGTGTTCCTCTTCTCTCCAGCCTGCTAGGTTTCTTCAGCCTAGCAAAGGGCTGCCTCCAGTCATCAGCTGGCTTCTGACCTCAGATTGGAGGCGAATGCGCCGGGTGGGCTGAACCACTCCCCTGGGGGCTCACCGCACTCGGGCAGCCCTCAGGCCCCTGGTGTAGGTTACAGAGATGCTGGCCGGTTTCCAGTGTTGACATTTCAGTACAGAGCAAGAGCAGTCGAAGTGGGACGCCCATGTCTTCCATGTCCGTACCTGCCACGCTCAGAAGGGTCCCTGGTGGGTGGCGGCACCTCCCTGGAGGCGGGTGACCAATTTGGGGGGTGAGACCTGGCCTGCTGTTAACCTGCACCTGGTATGGCCACATTCTGCGGGTCTGTGAGGTTTCCCGGGCCCTACCTGGTACTTCCCCTGAGGCTCCAAGGCCGAGCACTTCCGAAAGAAACTGGGGGACACATGAAACCCACACCCCGATAATGGGAACCCGGGAGTAGGGGTCTGCAGAGGACGCAGCCGCAACCGTGCTAAATTTAAGGAGTTTCAGAACAGCGCTAGAACCAAGCCTACTGGGAGGAGGCGAGAAGAGGGGGACCAGCGCGAAGGCGGCTGTGCGCCCGTATGAGGAAGGGCAGTCTCTCCTCGGGGACGAAACGGTTAAGCCTCCCGCAGCGCCCTAGGCATCCGGTAGGGGTCGCGCGCCGGCGGGAGCGCCCGCGCTCGCGGGCGGGCCTCAGGCGGCCGGGGCCCCTGACGTCACCGACCCACGGTCGCCATGGCGACGGCCTCATCAGCGCGCGCGTCAGAGCCGCCAGTCTCTTGGCAACCGCCCGATCTCCAGCTCTCCCTCCGCCTGGCTCTCGGCCGCGCGTCGCTCTGGCGTCAAAAGGACGTCAATGGGGATGTATCAATCCGGCGGCGGCGGCGTGGGCGGGGCCGCCGTGGGCGGGGTCGGCGGCGTGGGGGCGTGACGGGGCGGGCCCGGGAGGCAGGGGCGGGCCCGGGGGCGGGGCGGACGGCGCGTGCGGCTGGAGAGCGCGGCTCCAGGCTCAGAGCTGACATGCGGCGCGGCCCGGGCGGCAGGCGGCGGAGCAGCTGGCGGCCGGGCAGAGCGAACGGCCGAGCGGGCGGCGGGGGCCCCGGGGCGAGCGGCGTCCCAGCCTCGGCGCTCCGAGGGCGGCGGAGGTGAGGCGCGGCCCGGTGGGCCGGTGGCCGCCGTCGGGCTCGGGGCTGCGGGCTCGGCAGCCCCGCAGGTGCGCGCGCGGGGTTTTCGGGCCGGGGCGCCGCCGCCGGCTTCCCCTTTGTTGTGCGGCAGACAGCGGGGGGCCATGGGAGCGAGGGTCCAGGGTTCAGGACGGAGTCGGGCGCGGGCGGCGGTCCACGCGCCCCGCGGGGCTTGGGACCCGGAGCCCAAGCGGATCCGACTGCGGGCGGCGGGCATAGGAGCAGGGCGCACGGCTCCCGGATCGGGGCTCGCGGTGGAGCAAGTCGCCGGCGGGGGCGGTGGCCGCAGGTCCGCGTGTCCGGGGGTCGGGTCTGCAGCCGCCGAGCTGAGCGCGCCCCCCGCCCGCAGGTGCGGCCCGGAACCATGGTGATCATGGCCGAGTTGAGCGCGGCCCCCGCGGGCTCGGGCCAGGGCCAGCAGAAGCCTCTCCGGGTGGGCTTCTACGACATCGAGCGGACCCTCGGCAAGGGCAATTTCGCGGTGGTGAAGCTGGCCCGGCATCGAGTCACCAAAACGCAGGTGCGTGGAGGGGGGGGGGCGGAACCCCGGGGTGGGCCCTCCGAGGCTGGATACCCCCTTTCCCTGGAGCCGGGGAAGCTGGTGAAATCCCTGCTTGTGGGGTCCGTCGTCCCAAGGTCGAAACGTTGATAGTTTTTATCAGTTTGGTAAAGAAGAAAATGCGATATGTTATGATTATGCGTAATTTGTACAAATACTGGGGAGTAGCAAAGAGGATAATGACCAAATACCCAGGAGTACAGCTGGAGCCTGTAAAACGAGTCTGCAGAGACTTAAGACATTTATTAAACTTTGACTTTTTTGGCTATTTTTGTTATTTTCCTCCCTAAGTTTTTGTGACCTTTGGGGACATGAAGTGTTTTAGAAATTAACCTGCAAAAAACGAAGTGTGTAAATTAGCTTAAGGCAGAGAGTTTTATTTCAACAAATATCCTTTATTAATAATTTGTAGGTTGCAATAAAAATAATCGACAAAGCACGATTAGATTCAAGCAATTTGGAGAAAATCTATCGAGAGGTTCAGATCATGAAGCTTCTGAATCATCCTCACATTATAAAGCTCTATCAGGTAAGGATTCAAGTGTGTGTCCCACTGTTACTTCTGGCAAGTGTATCATTTTTTAATTTTCAACAACTTAAGTCTACAGTTTCTGAAGGTTGTGTCACTGGGTGGGAGTCAGGGAGTTGATTGTAGAAGGTAAAGAGATTGATTTTTGTGAGCTGTGCACTTATTTTTTCTTGCTTTTGGATAATAATCCAGATTTGCTTCATTAAAGTTTTATTTGATATTTTTACTTGCTCCAGTTTTGGATGCGTGGGGGTCAGTTGTTAAATTTATTATGAAAACAAACAAACGAAACACACGGATTTCTGTATTGCTGAGAGTCAACCATTTAGTGTGAAAGGACAAATTTGAGTCTAGACACTTCCACCTCGGCAGATTTTTATTAAACGTTAAGACTAGCTGCTCTTACCAGTTTTTGTAAACTTACCTATGCCAAGGTAGCAGTGAGCATTGTCTCTTCTGCTTCAACCCTCCCATCAGACATGGAGACATAACACACCTGTGCCCAGGTGAGAGCAGGGGACCTGACATCTAATCCACATCAAGGACTCGCCTCACCCTGTCCGCCTGTTGGTTTGCTTTGTGACTTTATTTTTGTTCTCCTGTTAAGACTAATAAATTGTACCTTTGGAAATGAGGTGCTGATTTAAGTAGGACAGCAGAGCAATCTCTTTCTTAGCCAGCCACTTCCGTAGAATGAACTTAGACCCACTTCGGAAGGATGTGTTCTTTGCATTCACCCAGTTGTGGTGGGTATAAGTTCCTTTTGAGGAGTCTCATGAAACCCTGTGGATCCGTGATGAATAGAGTGTGTGTGTGTTGGGGGGGGGGTGCCGTTGGCAAGGCGGGGTGGAGAGAGGACTGTGATTGAAGTGACCCTGGGGAAGGCTGCTGCCCTCGGTTACAATGAAGGATGAGGGAGTCACAGGGCTCGTGTTCCCCTAGTGACAGTTTACTCGGTGGCGTTAAGTGCACAGCCCACGTCATGTGCGCCCCGGTTCATGTTTTGTTTCTGTTGTCGTTTTTGCGTCGTGAGGCCAAGATAAGATGCTTCCTCCACGGCCACTGATGTCAGTGCCTGAGCAATGTGCCCGCCCCGTTTCCGCAGGAGTGGGTTAAAGCCTGCCTGCCTTTGACTTTGCCGGGAGGGGATGAGCCAGGGCCGTCCCCGTCTTCCTGTCCTCCGCTGACCCCGGGCAGGAGGAGCCCGGGTAGCCAGACGCCCAGCCCCTGGGATCCACGTTGAGGTCTTTTCTGGGGGTGAATTTGCTCACCGCTCCAGGAGCTGCTGTTGGGAGATGGGCTCAGCAGGCAGCAATGATTGTACAGCTCGCATTTTGACACTAGTGTCTAATTTGCATCCAGCTGGCCCAGGCCCCAGAACCTTGGTGAGACACTTCAACTCTTTCCTCGAGGTTTTTTTTTTTTTTTAACTTCAAACATGTTGACTCTTAAATCTTTCTGCCTCTCTTTCTTTAAACTGAGGAAAGGGATAAACTTACAAGTCCCTCCACCACACAGGTCCAGGGCGGTTACAATTGTAGCTAAACTGCGTTGTATTTGCTTTTCTCTTTAAGTTTATGGCTCAAAGTACCTTTTTAAAGGAATAATTACATTTTGAACCTCCAAGAGCTCTGTTTTAAATAAGGATAACTTCCTCTGAAATAGTCCGTGGTGGTCCAGTGGTTAACACTTTGCCTTCCAATGCAGGAGTTGTGGGTTTGATCCCCATAAAGGCAGCTAAGATCCACGTACTTCGAGGCCAAAAGACAGAAACATGAAACAGAAGCAATATTGTAACATATTCAGTAAAGAGTTTAAAAAATGAAATATTTTAAAATACATATACATGAGTCTGTTTTATTCCTTTCAGTACCAAAGATTTGAATTTGACCTTGTTTTTTAGTTATGTTTTAAACTCTTAAAAAAATCTTTTTTTCAACATGAAATAAAATTCTTGAATCAGTAAACGAACCTTTAAGGTGTGTTTGACATTAGCTGTTGCTATTGACACACATGCTGAGCGGTTTGCTGTACAGAAAATAGTCTTTCATAGCTTACCTGGCAAAGCCGGCCTCTCTCAGCCTAATGTATCAGGTCAGTAACGCAAGTAGGGAGGGGAACTTCTTATCTATTATTCAACTTGTGCCGGCCCTAGGCATGGATAATCTGTTGTCTGCTCAGCTTCTAATAGAAAGGCCTCACAGAACTCTCATCATCTATTTTACTTCTGGGGCCTGCAGAGCCTTCACTTTGGGTGAGGAAAGTGAGTTAAAAATATGGTAGAGGCAAGTTGCAGTCCGAGCAGATGTTTTTGGAAGCAGATGCATATTGAGGTGGACAGGTTAGTGAGGAGCTCACATCTGACTTTAAAAAACTTCCCCTAAGTAGGAAATCCCTTTGTTTCTTTGTTGCGGAAGTTTTTCTTTTCTTTCCCTATTTTTTGAAATAACAAATATACTTATTCTGGAGAAGTTAAAAATTTACAGGCTTTCAAGCGGATTCTTTATACCATTGGTATGTTCCTTTTTCACATGATTAAATGTTGCTGCTGCTGCTGTTGCTAAGTCGCTTCAGTCATGTCCGACTCTGTGCGACCCCATAGATGGCAGACCACCAGGCTCCCCGTCCCTGGGATTCTCCAGGCAAGAACACTGGAGTAGGTTGCCATTTCCTTCTCCAATGCATGAAAGTGAAAAGTGAAAGTCAAGTCGCTCAGTCGTGTCCGACTCTTAGCGACCCCATGGACTGCAGCCCACCAGGCTCCTCCGTTCACGGGACTCTCCAAGCAAGAGTACTGGAGTGGGGTGCCACTGCCTTCTCCGTGATTAAATGTTAGGTCTGTTTTTTTAGGTTATGGAAACAAAGGATATGCTGTACATTGTCACTGAATTTGCAAAAAATGGAGAAATGTTTGGTAAGCCATGCTGATTTTTGATATCTATTGGAAAGAAATGGTAGTAACTTGTTCCCATTCGCCCCTCCAGTGGTGGGGTCTCCCCAGTGTTCTTTCTCTGTGCCCCGAGCAACGACTGGACTTTTGGGTTTGGGGCTAGAGCTTCGTTTTGTCCCTCCTCAGATTACTTGACCTCCAACGGGCACCTGAGCGAGAGTGAAGCCCGGAAGAAGTTCTGGCAGATTCTGTCAGCCGTGGAGTACTGCCACAGCCACAACATCGTCCACCGGGACCTGAAGACGGAGAACCTGCTGCTGGATGGCAACATGGACATCAAGCTGGCAGGTGAGGGCCAGGAATGTGCCCAGTGGGAGGGGTGCCTGCGGGTGAGGGGCTGCGAGTGTGCTCTGCGTGAGGGGTGTACCTACCTGCCAAGGGTCCGTGCTTTCTTGCACGAGCCTTTGAAACATTGACCTTACTGTTTCCGCCACAACTTCATCACCTGTTTCTTGCCTCTCAGATTTTGGGTTTGGGAATTTCTACAACTCAGGAGAACCTCTGTCCACGTGGTGTGGAAGCCCCCCATACGCAGCCCCGGAGGTCTTCGAGGGGAAGGAGTACGAAGGCCCCCAGCTGGACATCTGGGTAGGAGCCTGGGTGGCACATGGGGCGTGCGTGGGGCGGAGGGGGGGGGCCTGGAGGGGATTCGGGCGCATGTAGTGGGGGGCTTGGAGAGGGCATGGGTGTGTGGAGGGGGTCTGGAGGGGACGCAGGTGCGCAGGGTGGGGGGCTTGGAGGAGGCACGGGTGCACAAGGCGGGGGGCGCTGGTGCCTGGGCGCAGGTGCTGACCTGGTCCTCCTCCTGCAGAGCCTGGGCGTCGTGCTGTATGTCCTTGTGTGCGGGTCTCTGCCCTTCGATGGGCCCAACCTGCCGGCGCTGCGGCAGCGGGTGTTAGAAGGCCGCTTCCGCATCCCCTTCTTCATGTCCCGAGGTAGGTGAGGACCTGGCTCCTCCAGGCACACGGGGCTGGCAGCCTGCTGGCCACGCATTGGGTAGCCTGGGATGAGAGTCTGAGGGGAGGAGGAGGGATTCATTTCCCGCAAGGCCTGCTTGGCCATCTTCTGAGTCTGCGTTGGGCCCGGCAGCCAGTCACGTGTCGCCACGGGGTGTTTACCAGGCGCCTACGAGGCTGCTTATGGACCCTGCTTATGGGGCTGGCCTGTCCCTTTGCAGGCTGTTGGGAAGCCGGCTGGGGCCCAGTGCCGCAAGTCTCACCCACTCCACACTGGGCTTTTCTCTTCCACCCTGATCGCTGCTTAGCAACATACAGGATGGGGATTCTAGGTGGTTCTGTCTTGAGGGCCACGCCCTCCAGGGCCCGATCCCTCAGCCGGTGGCTCTCCTTGCTTGTGTTTCTCTTGGCCTCTGTGTTCTCTGGGATGGTCACTGGTCTGCTTGCTATTTGCCAGGGAGCCATATGCCCTGCGGGAGCCCAGGCGGGAGGTGGGAATGCATGGGCGGGCGGCCCGTGCGCAGACTCAGTGCTCCGCTTCCACCTCCAGACTGCGAGACGCTGATTCGCCGCATGCTGGTGGTGGAGCCCGCCAAGCGCATCACCATCGCCCAGATCCGGCAGCACAGGTGGATGCAGGCTGAGCCGGCGCTGCTGCTGCCGGCCTGCCCAGCCTTCTCCCTGCTTGGCTACACCTCCAGCGTGGGCAACTATGATGAACAGGCCCTGGGCATCATGCAGACACTGGGCGTCGACCGAAAGAAGACCGTGGAGGTGAGCCACCTGCCTGCCTGCCGTGGTGGGTAAGGAGGGCACCTTCCCTGGGTGGCTGAATGGAGAAGCTGGCTCTTGCCAGCCAGGTTAGAATGGGAGCAGCATGGCTCATTTAAGGGCTGCTCGTCCGCTAGAAAGGGTACTCTCATCCGCCTCAGAATAACCCCAGAGTGGTCTCGTCAGGGACCGTCCCTTCTGCCAGCCCCTCTCTGACCCCCACTTCTCTGCCCCTAGTCACTGCAGAAGAGAAGCTACAACCACTTTGCAGCCATTTATTACCTCCTCGTGGAGCGGCTGAAGGAGTACCGGCTCGCCCAGCCAGCCCGCCCTGGCCCTGCCCGGCAGCAGAGGCCCCGGAGCACAGACCTCACTGGTTTCGAGGTGAGGGGGCAGCGAGTGCCTTTGATTCCTCACCCCCCACCCGTGTCTCTGCCTTGGACTGTGTCCCCAAGTTAGGAGTCCCCCTCTCAGACACCCCTAGGAGGGGTTGCAGGCTGAGCCCCGAGGTCACGTCCCCTCACCCGTTAGGCACTGGATAGGGGTCCTGTGTGAGCTGCTGGCAGACGGCATGATGGAGAGGGGGTGCCAGCCTCTCTGCTGAGGTTCTGACCCTGCCCATCAGCCCCCTGTTCCTTCATTGCCCCTGGTGCCATGTCCCGGCTGCTCCTTCTGGTCTCCCCACTCAGCGAGGCATTGGAGAAGGGGTGCGCATGTCCTGAGCCTGTCCAGTCACAGCTGATGCTCGTTAACTCAGAAACCAGCCTGGTCTGTCAGGTGATGCTGTGTTGCCGCCGGTCGTTCCCCGCCTCTGTGCCTCACGGCCTCTGTCTTCGTCTGCCGACCCACAGGTGCCTCAAGAAGGCCTCCCTGGAGACGCTCTCCGTTCCGCCCTGCTGTGCACGCAGCCCCAGACCTTGGGGCAGTCTGTCCTACAGGCCGAAATGGACTATGACCTCCACAGCTCCCTGCAGGTGTGTGAGCGCCTCGTGGGTGGCGTCCAGGGTGGGTGTGCCTGGTACCCAGCGGTGGGGGTGCTCCTGCGCCTGGCCTTACGGTCTGTGTGTGTCCCTCGCAGCCCCTGCTGCTCCCCGTGGACACCAGCTGCGGCGGGGTGTGCCGGCATCGCTCCATCTCCCCCAGCAGCCTTCTGGACACGGCCATCAGCGAGGAGGCCAGGCCAGGCCCGGGCCTGGACGAGGAGCAGGAGGTGCAGGAGCCCCCGCCCGGCAGCACAGGCCGGAGGCACACGCTGGCCGAGGTCTCCACCTGCTTCTCCCCGGGCGCCCCTCCATGTAAGTGTCCCTGGGGGCCACGTGCACACCTGACAGGTGGGCTTGGGGGCAGGGCAGCCTTTTCTGATGACAGTGCTCCAGATTTGCCATTCCTGGAGCACCCGAGGCCTTATGGACCATACTTAGACCTCACAGCGAGCTCTCGAGTATCAGGGCTGGAGGGGAATTTAGCCGTCCTCAGAGGTTGGCAGGACAGCTCCTTGGCCCAGGCCCCTCTGTGTCCCGGGTCCAAGCTCCACTGTCAGCTGTAGAGCCCAAGGTGCTGGCTGGCAGGGCTCCCTGGTCGCCTCTGCCTGTCGCAGACGTCCTATCCGCAGAGTTGTGGGTAAGGGTGGTGGGGGATACAGCTGTCTGCCCCATCAGAGGGCCGGGTTGGCAGGAGATGCTGCAGAGAGTGCAGAGCCCCAAGTGCTTAGACTCATGGTGACGTGTTGAGCACTGGGGGGTGGGTCTGGCCTCAGGTCACCAGGGCCTCAGCTGCACCCGCTTCCCTGCAGGTATTGTCGTCTCGCCCTCTGCGGCCAGTCCTTGTGAAGGCACCAGCTCAGACAGCTGCCTGACCTCTGCGGGTGACGGCCTAGCCGGGCTCAGTGGACACCTGGCTGCTCAGGGGCTGGTGGGCGCCTGCTCCCCATTCAGATTGGCCTCACCACTGCTGGGCACCCAGTCTGCCACGCCCATGCTACAGGCGCAGGGGGCCCTGCGAGGAGCTGCCCTGCTGCCCGTCAGCTTCCAGGAGGGCCGGAGGGCGTCAGACACCTCGCTCACTCAAGGTGACTTTCCCTTTCATGCCCACTTCCACCTACCCTGGGAGACCTGAATGTACCCACCACCCCCGGGGGCAGGGCATCACTTTGTCCCTCATGGCAGGTGGCTATCCTCTCTCCAGGCAGTTCTGGCAGAGCAGCAGTGCCCCTCCGGGCAGGCCAAAGCTGCTGCCTGGGTTCTAGATGCCCTGGCTTCTAGGACAAACTCATGTGGTCTCTAGAAGGTGGTCCTAAAAGCCCAAGAGATGCTTAGACACCAGGCAGCAGGTCCCAACCTGGAGGAGGGATGGTTAGGGAGGCCCTCGCCATGAAGGCAGTCCACATCAGGCTCTTCCAATGCCCCCTCAAGGCTTGTGGGATGCTAGGGCCCCCTGTTCTGCTCACTCCTGCCTTACACAAAGGATCCACTGTCTGCCCAGATGTGTGCTTCTTCAGAGCTGGAATTGCTGTCCCAAACCAAACCCTAGAAGGGGATGATGTCCCAACTGTAGGAGGGGGGCTGTCGTGAAGTGATGGGGTGATCGGAGGGCCCCTTGACCCTGTAGGAAAGGGCTGACTCCCTCATCCCACCATGTCAGACCACGCAGCCCCCCTTTACTCCTCCCACTGCCTGGAAGCCCCAGCGAGCTGCAGGCCATTGGTGCTCGGCTGGGGGACAGGTCTGGACACGTGTTGGTTTTGCCTCCCCCAGGGCTAAAAGCCTTCCGGCAGCAGCTGAGGAAGAACGCGAGGACCAAGGGATTCCTGGGGCTGAACAAGATCAAGGGGCTGGCACGCCAGGTGTGCCAGCCCTCATCCTCCAGCCGGGCCTCCCGGGGCGGCCCACATGCCTTCCAGCTGCCCGCACAGAGCCCAGGCCTGCACGGCGGTGGAGCCGGCAGCTGGGAGGGCAGGGGCATGCTGGAGGACGTGCTGCAGCAGCAGAGGTAGGCCCGTGGGCACCGGCTGAGACCTGGGCAGGGCTCACAGACCTTGGGGACTCCTGAGTAACGTTAGCCCTGAGCGCCTTCCCTGTGGCTGGGGGCGGGGGCGAGGTGCCTCGGCTGTTGGGGCAGGGAGGGGGCAGCGAGTGAGAATGTCATGTCTGGTTGGCATCTCTGAGCTGCTCTGAAAGCAGGAGGGGGAAGGAAATGTCAGGAATTGCTCAGGGATTAGTCACACAGAATGGCGTGTTCTGAGCAGCCCCAGCCCGCGGTTCCGCGGGGTAGGCCCTCCAGCTCTGGCAGGTGGAAACCCGATCGTGTGGCAGTCTGGCTGGGCGGTGGGGGGAGCCGTGGGCCGCCAGCCAGCCGGCACTGACCTGCTCCCCCTGTCCCTTGGTCTGGCCAGGTTGCTTCAGTTACAGCACCACACAACGGCCCCAGCCAGCTGCCAGCCAGCCCCCTTGGTCCTCGCCCCCTGCGATGGCACCCTCCATGTGTCAGGACTGCAGAAGGATCTGGGGCTGGGGCCCAGCCCTCTGCTGCCGCCCCATCTGCTCCAGGCTGGCGTCTCCCCCGTGGCCTCGGCTGCCCAGCTCCTGGATGCTCACCTGCGCATCAGTGGCTCCACGGCTCCCAGCCCCGCCGCAGCAGCCCCCCAGCCACGCTTTGCCATGCTGCCCGTGAGCCTGGAGCCCACGGAGCTGCCCCACGGGGACTGTGAGATGGAAGACCTGACCTCAGGCCCACTGGGCACCTTCGTCCTGGTGCAGTGAGGGCCCCAGCTGGGGCAGCTGACTTCTTGAAGCAATAATTTCAGAGTATGTGAAGATGGTTCCCGATGCAAAGCCAATAACTTTCCAGAAGAGAAACAAGCAATATGTTTGGTGTTTTGGATTTTTTAGTTTATTATTATTTTTTTTTTCCTTGCACTGAGCAACTGTAACTCCGAGTAGAGACTGGAAACTTTTTGAAGAAAAATAATAATCCAGGGGCCTGTTGTTGGGACCGGTGGATGGGATGGGGAGGAGGGCAGTGGGTGGAGCCGGCAGTGGTATGGGCAGGGTCACAGGGGGGTGGCCGGTTGGCCCCAGGAAACCATAGTGTGAGCTGTGTGTCTCCATTGTGTGTGTATGCGCATGTGTGCGTGTGGATTAGTGTTTTGTTTTTTTTTCTTCACAATTCTCCACTTCCTGAAACACTTACACTTCACTTGAAAACTGTGAACTTTCCACTTTACGTATCAGTTTTTGAAAAGCTCTAACCTCCAGTCCAAGAGAAGACGATCTACGAGTTCTTGGAATTCTCTCCCCTGAAATCAGAACCCAGAGGGTAGCTTTTCTTATCTTTCAAGAGCATGTTGTATAAACAGCTCGGGAGTTAGTTTTCCAGGATTCTTCAGAGGGGCTGCAGAGAGGAACCTGAGTGAGGTGGAGTGAGCTGGAGGCTCCCCTTGGTCACTTGGGTGCCCTCAGGGGAGTCAGCCAGGGAGGTTTCTTCCTCCTGCACCTCTTATTTCCGCTGCTAATTAAGTTTTTATGCATTTCATTATCAGGGTCCAAAAAGAACAACTGACTGGGGGTGGGGAACGTGCAATATGGCGAGTCTGTGATGGGGGTGGCCGGCGTGGGGCTGCTTGTGGTGGGGGGACAGCCCACCCTGTCCGGGCCCTGCGCTCGGTGGGCTTTCGTTTTAGGAAAGTGAAATGAGAGGTCAGGTCAGTGTTCAAGCTTTGTTCCTTTTTTAAAGCAAATACTGTACATGTATATACATAGGAAACAAACATACACTACTTATTTTTTATACTTTTTACTACATTTTTGTGTTCCTGGTTTGAACGTCCCTCTCTGGTAACGTGACGACGCACCTGGTGCCAGGTCCAGGTGGAGGCGGGGCCAGCAGGCAGCAGACAGGTGCGCGCTCACCCGGCAGGGAAACTCAGGTGGTAGCCGCTGGACTGAGCAGGAGAGCCACAGCTCCCACCCCTGCAGCCGGTCAGGGCCCTCCGTTCCCCACCACCCTCCCCCACGACCCCTCAACCCAGGTGCCTTCAGCTCACGTCGGCTCTCGCCACCTGCAGCGTTGTTAGGTCCCGGCGATGCTGGCCCGGGAAGGGGGCCCCTGTAGAAGCCAAAGATTGCTGAGGCCCAGGAGGCGGCCCAGCCTGCGTGTTCCCGGCTCCCAGCCCTGCTGCTGCTGCTGCTGCTGCTGCTGCTCCGGGGCTGCTTCAGGATCAGGACAAAGGACTCCGTGCTCCCGGCGGCTGCCAAGTCACCCAAGCCTCTTGTGACTCGCACCAGGAGACTGCCGGAGGCCCTGGGGCTCCAGCTCAGCCCCCTCCAGAGGCACCATCAGCCCCCATGAGGCCACCCCACCCCAACCCCTCAACGCATCTGTTCGAATGCCATCGATCAAAGGCCTCAGAACTGTGACAAGCACTTTACTCTCACTGCGGTTTTCTCTCGTCGCTGTCAGGCGTGTCTCGTCTTGTGTCCGGCGTGTGTGGCAGGATTCTCGGCGGCGCTGTCCTGCGAACTGAACGCAGGGGCCTATCCTGGGCACCGTGCTATGTGATGAAGCTGTACATAGTTTGGGGTTGTTTTTTTTTTTAACCATAACAATTATTTTATTTCTTATGTTCACGTGAGAAACATATGCCAAATGATTGGTGGATGTATGTTTTTTAATTTAATATTTAAATAAAACGTTTGGGGAAAAAACCTTGTTTTCTTCTTCCGGTTCTTTGTGGGCTCCCTCCTTCTAAGCTGCTCCCTCCAGGTTCGATGAGTCTCAGGTCTTACAGGACAGGGCGAGGTGCCAGCTCCCATGCCTTGCTGAGCCTCAGACCCAGGTTCTTAGCTGCTAGGAGCAGAAGGTGCTTGGTGGTCCAGGCTGGGGGTGGCCTACTGGTTCTCAGACCCCTTGAGCCCAGGTGGCAGCGCTGCCAATCAGCTGGAGGTCTTAACTGCCAGGTCTGTTTTCAGCCTGTTCTCTTCTCCTAGAAGAGAACCATTCATACTTCCCTCTTCAGCCTTAATGTTCTCTGTAAATCAAGGCTTTGGAAGAATCTCACAGCCAAACTATTTCCCAGTTTTTAAAGTTGGTGTGACCACTTTCTAGCATAGACAAAGGGTACTCTTCACTTTGATGCCCGGCAACTCTTTTTTTGGTAAAAAAGAAATTCTTGAACCTTTTCACACCGATTAGGATGATCATTATAAAAAAAAATAGTATTTGCAAAGATGCAGAAATTGGATCCCTTTTGCATTGCTTGTGGGGACATGCAATAGTGCAGCTGCTGTGGAAAACAGTACTGGAGTTCTTCAAATAAACAAGGAACATGTCATCCAGCAATCCCACTTCCGGGGGTAGACCCAAAAGAACTGGATGTGGAGTCTCAGCTATCTCTACACCTGTGTTCATGGCAGCATATTCACAAGAACCAAAATGTCCAAGCAACCCAGTGTCCATCGGTGGATGGGTGGATTAATCGAATGTGGTCCATCCACACAATAGAATATCTGTGTGTGTGTCTGCACGCACACACTTGTGCTCAGCCGTGTCTGACTGTGATCCCATGGACCATAGCCCTCCAGGCTCCTCTGTTCATGGGATTCTCCAGGCAAGAATACTGGAGTGGGTTGCCATTTCCTTCTCCAGGGGATCTTCCCGATCCAGGGATTGGACCGGCATGTCTTGTGTCTCCTGCATTGGCAGGTGGATTCTTTACCACTGCGCCACTTGAGAAGACTGGGATTCCCAGGTGGCTCAATGGTAAAGAATCCACCTGCCAATTAGGAGACGTGGGTTCAATCCCTGGGTGGGGAAGATCCCCTGGAGAAGGAAATAGCAACACATGCTAATATTCTTGCCTGGAACATTTCCGTGGACAGAGAAGATTGGGGGCTACAGTCTGAGGGGTCGCAAGAGTTGGACAGGACTGAGTGACTAAACAGCAACAATGGAATATCTTTCAGCCTTAAAAAGGAGGGAGCTTCTGATATCTGCTATGACACAGATAGACCTTGAGCTTGACGCTCAATGACAGAGCCAGGCATAAAAAAACAGACCCTGTGTAATCTCTTTACCAGAGGCCCCTGGAGGAGCCAGACCCATAGAGACGGAAAGTAGGACGGCAGCGGCCAGGGGCTGGGCACGGATAGGGAGTGAGTGTTTCATGGGGACAGAGTCTCAGTTTGGAGATGCTGGAAACTCCGGAGATGGATGGTGGGGATTGTTGTACAATAATGTGAATGTACCCAATGCCACTGAAATATACACTCAAGTAGTTAAGATTGTAAATTTTATGTGTATTTTACCAAAATGAGAGGAAGATTCTTTCAGGGGGAGATGGAGACCCGTGGGATGTCAGGACTCTGTCCTGGGCTTACGGATCTGCTCACAAATCCTTTCCTGTCCCCAGAACAGGAGGCCAGTGGCCCCGGGACTTGTGAGGCTTGCGGTATGTGAAGGGTGCTTTGGCCCCACAACCTACGCCTTGTTCTCCCAGCGTTTCTGCACGTGGACAGTCCCACCTCGGGCATTCCACGAGATGTCAGTGCTGTGGAAGTATGCATTCCTGGGGGGGCCCAGGGTGTGGCGAGGCTAGACTAGGCTTTGGTACGTCCTTTAGCGCATGATGGCACGTCTGGGCTTGGGCAGTGACCATGCTGTGGCTGGCTTCCTCGTGTTCAGTGCAGTGCACCTCACAATGCCATCTTCCTCTTGAGATGTGAGCACTAACAACCACGAACCATGTGGCATAGCACCTGGCACGTGGGGAGCTCCCAGGAACACACTGACCCTGAAGGAAGTGTCCTTCAGGGTACCTACAGGGTCACCACAGCCAGAGGACACATGTCCGCCAGGGAGGAAGGCCAGTGCAGTGAGTGGCCCAGGCCCCGCTCCATCCACCTGCTTCTGTTGAAAATGCTGGTTCCTCCTGCAGCAGTGCCCTATCCGTGTGGTTTTACTGCCCAGAGCTCCAGGGGCCAGTGCTCCAGAGCCCACCCTGCTTTAGGAGAAAGCATTTTTGGATGTTCAGAAAATGGTCAGTTTGAGTGAGACTGACTTCTCAGGGAGGGGACAGAGGGAAGGATTTGGAGGGGACAGAGTGATGGAAGTTCTGGACTGGAGCTGAGGGCTCATCTCCCCCAGAGAACCTGATCTAAGAGGAACTGGCTTGCTTGCTCAGTTCAGCTGCTCAGTCATGTCCAACTCTTTGTAATGACATGGACTGCAGCATGCCAGGCTTCCCTATCCATTACCAACTGCTGGAGCTTGTTCAAACTCTTGTCCATCGAGTTGGTGATGCCAACCAACCATCTCATCTTCTGTCGTACCCTTCTCTTTTAGCCTTCAGCATCAGGGTCTTTTCCAATGAGTCAGATCTTTGCATCAGGTGGTCAAATTATTGGAGTTTCAGCTTCAGCATCAGCCCTTCCAATGAATATTCAGGACTTATTTCCTTTAGGATTGACTGGTTTGATCTCCTTGCAGTCCAGGGGACTCTCAAGAGTCTTCTCCAACACCACAGTTCAAAAGCATCGGTTCTTTGGTGCTCAGCTTGCTTTATGGTCCAACTCTCACATCCATACATGACCACTGGGAAAACCATAGCTTTGACTAGGCGGACCTTTGCTGGCAAAGTAATGTCTCTGCTTTTTAATATGCTGTCTAGGTTGGTCATAGCTTTTCTTCCAAGGAGCAAGCATCTTTTAATTTCATGGCTGCAGTCACCATCTGCAGTGATTTTGGAGCCCAGAAAAATAAAACCTCTCGCTGTTTTCACTGTTTCCCCATCTATTTGCCATGAAGTGATGGGACCAGATGCCATGATCTTAGTTTTCTGAATTTGAGTTTTAAGCCAGCTTTTACACTCTCCTCTTTCACTTTCATCAAGAGGCTCTTTAGTTCCTCTTCACTTTCTGCCATAAGGGTAGTGTCATCTGCATATCTGAGGATATTGATATTTCTCCTGGCAGTCTTGATTCCAGCCTGGGCTTCCTCCAGCCCAGCGTTTTGCATGATGTACTCTGCATATACGTTAAATAAGCAGGGTGACGATATACAGCCTTGATGTTCCCGATACGGAACCAGTCTGTTGTTCCATGTCCAGTTCTGTTTCTTCTTGACCTGTGTGCAGATTTCTCAGGAGGCACGTAAGATAGTCTGGTATTCCCATCTCTTGAAGAATTTTCCACAGTTTGTTGTGATCCACATGGTAAAATGCTTTGGCGTAGTCAATAAAGCAGAAATAGATGTTTTTCTGGAACTCTCTTGCTTTCTCAATGATCCAGCGGATGTTGGCAATTTGATCTCTGCTTCCTGTGCTTTTTCTAAATCCAGCTTGAACATCTGGAAGTTCACGGTTCACGTACTGTTCAAGCCTGGCTTGGAGAATTTTGAGCATTACTTTGCTAGAGTGTGAGATTAGAGCAATTGTGCAGTAGTTTGAACATTCTTTGGCCTTGCCTTTCTTTGGGATTCGGATGAAAACTGACCTTTTCTAGTCGTGTGGCCACTGCTGAGTTTTCCAGATTTGCTGGCATTCTGAAGTGCATCACTTTCACTGCATCATCTTTTAGGATTTGAAGTAGCTCAACTGGATTTCCATCACCTCCACTAGCTTTGTTCATGGTGATGCTTCCTAAGGCCCCCTTGACTTTGCATTCCAGGATGTCTGGCTCTAGGTGAGTGATCACATCATCGTGGTTATCTGGATCATGAAGATCTTTTTTGTACAGTTTTTCTGTGTATTCTTGCCACCTCTTCTTAATATCTTCTGCTTCTGTTAGGTCCATACCATTTTTGTCCTTTATTGTCACCATCTTTGCAAGAAATATTCTCTTGGTATCTCTAATTTTCTTGAAGAGATCTCTAGTCTTTTCCATTCTATTGTTTTCCTCTATTTCTTTGCATTGATCACTTTCTTATCTCTCCTTGCTATTCTTTGGAACTCTGCATTCAGATGGGTATATCTTTGCTTTTCTCCTTTGCCTTTCACTTTTCTTTTCTCATCTATTTGAAGTCCTCCTCAGACAACCATTTTGCCTTTTTGCATTTCTTTTTCTTGGGGATGGTCTTGATCACTGCCTCCTGTACAATGTCTGAACCGCCATCTAGTTCTCAGGCACTCTATGAGATCTAATCCCTTGAATCTGTCACTTCCACTGTATAATCATAAGGGATTAGATTTCTCGGCATCTGGTCCCATCACTTCATGGGAAATAGATGGGGAAACAGTGGAAACAGTGGCAGACTTTGTTTTTTTGGGCTCCAAAATCACTGCAGATGGTGATTGCAGCCATGAAATTAAAAGACGCTTACTCCTTGGAAGGAAAGTTATGACCAACCTAGGTAGCGTATTGAAAAGCAGAGACATTACTTTGCCAACAAAGGTCCATCTAGTCAAGGCTATGGTTTTTCCAGTGGTCATGTATGGATGTGAGAGTTGGACTGTTAAGAAAGCTGAGCACCAAAGAACTGATGCTTTTGAACTGTGGTGTTGGAGAAGACTCTTAAGAATCCCTTGAACTGCAAGGAGATCCAACCAGTCCATTCTAAAGGAAATCAGTACTGGGTGTTCTTTGGAAGGGCTGATGCTGAAGCTGAAACTCCAATACTTTGGCCACCTGATGTGAAGAGTTGACTCACTGGAAAAGACTCTGATGCTGGGAGGGATTGGGGGCAGGAGGAGAAGGGGATGACAGAGGGTGAGATGGCTGGATGGCATCACTGACTCGATGGAGTGAGTTTTAGTGAACTCCGGGAGATGGTGATGGACAGGGAGGCCTGGCGTGCTGCAATTCATGGGGTCGCAAAGAGTCGGACACGACTGAGTGACTGAACTGAACTGAATGGTCTAGTGGTTTTCCCTACTTTCTTCAATTTAAGTCTGAATTTTGCAATAAGAAGTTCATAATCTGAGCTGCAGTCAGTTCCCAGTCTTGTTTTTGCTGAATGTATAGAGCTTCTCCATCTTCGGCTGCAAAGAATATAATCAATCTTATTTTGGTATTGACCATCTGGTGAGGTCCATGTGTAGAGTCTTCTCTTGTGTTGTTGGAAGAGGGTGTTTGCTATGAATAGTGTTCTCTTGGCAAAACTGTTACTCTTTGCCCTGCTTCATTCTGTACTCCAAGGCCAAACTTGCCTGTTACTACAGATATCTCTTGACTTCCTACTTTTGCATTCCAGTCCCCTATAATGAAAAGGACATCGTTTTGGGGTGTTAGTTCTAGAAGGTCTTGTAGGTCTTCACAGAATCATTCAAGTTCAGCTTCTTCAGCATTACTGGTTGGGGCATAGACTTGGATTAATGTGATATTGAATGGCTTGCTTGGGGTGGAAGGAAAAATTGTTAGTCCATTTGTTTTCTAATTTTTAAATTTTATTTTGACGATACTGGATCTTCACTGTGGTGCACAGGCTTTCTCCAGTTGCCCTGTATGGGTTTTCCTTGGGGAGTACGGACTCGGTACTTGTGGTGCACAGGCTTTCTCTAGTTGCTGTGTATGGGCTTAGCTGCCCCAAGGCATGTGGAATCTTAGTTCCCTGACCAGGGATCAAATCCATGTCCCCTGCATTAGAAGGTGGATTCTTAACCACTGGACCACTAGGGAGGTCCCCCATTAATTTTCCTTCCAGAGTAGTAGCAGGGAGTCTCAGATGCCCATGGGGAGCACAGCCAGCCTGCAGCATGGCCTTTGACTTTGGAAGGGGTCCTGAAGAGGTTATCTGGGATGGAGATGTCTTTAGGGGACCCACTTTGGGTTTTCCAGGTCTGGCTCTGTGGGCTACCATCCGTGGTGAGAGGAGGCAAAGGGAAACAGACGGGCCTGGAGGACAGTGGAGGGGTAACGGGGAGGGGAAGAGGGAGGGAAGGGAAGGAGGAGGGGAGGGGGAGGAGGAGTGTGGAGGGAGAAAAAGTGAGCCTGTTCAATCCCCCCTCCCTTAAGGGAACTCCCAAGTCTCAGTCTGACTCACTCTTTAATTATCATCATTTCATTTATTTGAAGGTGAGTTCTGTACAAAATAGACACGTCACTCAAGAGGCCCGGGTGACAGAGCTCGGCCCCCACTGTCTTTGAGGAGCCATGTTCTAGGGTGAAGCCCGCGAGTGGGTTCCAGGCCAGTGCCGCTTCTCCAGCAGTCTCGGGGCGGGGGCGAGGGGGTTTGATTCAGCTGGAGGGCAAGGTACCTTCCCTCCTTTGGTGAGTGTGTCCACCTCTAGCAGCAAAGGGTACATGAAAAGTCTGGGACTTCTGGTGCCCTGGATCGAGATTTGAAGGGGATGTGAGAACCCAGAAACGAGGTTTCCCGAGAGCCAGTCAGCTTTGCTTGACACACAGTGAAACCCACCTGCCATGTCATCAGTGAGCGTTGACCAGGCAAAGATGGTGTGATGACCACTAAAACCAATATACACGCTTTATCACCCGGAGTGACCCAGGCCCTCTCCTGGCTCCAGGCAGCTGCTGGCCAGCTCTCATCTCTGTGTGTCAGTTTGCATTTCCTAGAATTTCCCACCAATGGGTCATACAGTGTGTGTTCTCCATTTGGTTGACTTTCAGTAGGCAGAATGGCGTGCAGACCCAGGCAGGTGTCATATAGCATCACTAGCCTACCTTTCACAGCCAGGTAGAATTCCAGGGTGTGGCCAGGCCGGAGGAGAGGGTGTTCATCCATTCCAGTCAATGGTGGATACTCGGGTTGTTCCCAGTTTGGGGCTATTATAAATGATGCTGCTATGAGTGTGTGAGTCTGTGTGGACAGGTTTTGTTTCTCTTGGGTAACAGGTAGAAGCTACACATATGGTATGATAGCTATTAGCTTTACGAGAAGATTTCAGACTATGACCCAAAGTGGCTACACCAGTTTACATTCCCTCCCATAATTCATGAGTGTTCTGGTTGCTCTGGATCATCGCCAGCACTTGGTAGCCTGAATCTTTATCATTTTAGCCATTCTAATAGATCTGCTATTCTCATTTCATCTTGCATTTTCCTGATGACTATTGAAGTTTAACATCTTTTTATGTGCTTATTGGCCATTTTATTTTTCAAGCTTATTTATGTCTCTGCCAGTTTTTAATTAGGTTGTTTCAATTCTTCTCATTAAGTTACAGGAGTTCTTTACATATTCTGCATATAAAATTGGTCTTATGTCTTATTTGTGTATTGTCTTATGTCTTATTGTCTTATGTGTATACACACATATAGACACATATACACACACATATATATGTATCTATACATACACACATATATATACACACACATTCACACACAGAATATTTCTCCTGTCTATGGCCTACCTTTCATTTGAAGAGTAGAGTTGCAGGTTTTAAGTCCAACTTATCATTTTATTTTTTATGGTCAGCACTTTTTCATGTCCTAAGAGACCTCTGTTTATCCCAATGTCGAGAAGATCTCCTTGTTCCCTTTCAGAGGCTTTATACTGTCAGCTTTTCTATCCATGTCTACAATCCACTCTGAGATGACTTTTCCCTATGGTTTGGGATGGCAGTTGAAGCATATTTTTCCGCTATGGATGTTCAATTGCTTTAGCACCATTTATTGAAAAGACTCTCCTTTGCCCCATTGAATTAATTGGCCACATTTATCACAAATATGAAGACCCACTTCTGGACTCTGTCCCACTGATCTACATCAATGTGTCTATCTGATGTCAATGCCATGTTGCCTTGATTATTGCTACTATTAGTTTCTATTTTGGGCTGCTCTGCGTGGCATGCAAGATCCTAGTTCCCCTGCCAGGAACTGAGTCAATGCCCCTTATGGCAGAAGAAGTGTGGTGTCCCAAACACTGGACACCAGAGAAGTCCCTATTGCTAATATTATAGCTTAAGTCTTGTTAAAATCAGGCAAGGTAAGTCTTCTAATTTTGTTCTTTCTCTAAATTACTACTGGTTCTCTAGATCCTTTGCATTTCCATATACGTTTTTGAATCAGCTTGTCAGTTTCTGTAAGTTGTATCAGATCTTGTTATTTGTGTGAGATTGGTATTATTTCCTCCTTAAATGTTGATGGAATTCATTGGTGAAGGCATTTGGGGCTGGGGTTGCTTTGTGGGAAGGTTTTAAATTACAAGCTCAATTTCATTGATAAGTTTAGAGATAGGTTTTCTATTTCATCTTTGAGTGAACTCTGGGAGTTTACATCTCTTAAAGCGTTTGTCCGTTTAAAATGAGTTGTTGGCCTTATTTCTCAGAAGTTTGTAGTATCTCTCAGTATTCATTTATTATCTATAGGCTCTGCAGCCATGCTTTCCATCTCACTGAGTCTTGTTTTGTGGCCCAGCATGTGGTTTATCTTGGTGAATGCTCCATGTGCTGTTCAGAAGGGCTTGAGTCCTGCTCTTGCTAGTGGTGTGTAAACATCAGTCAAGGTGGGTGAATGCTGCTGTTGAATTCTCCTCCATTCTACTGATTTTTCTCTCTTCTTTCCTATTTGTACTAAGAGAGGAGTGTTGAGATGTGGGTTCCAGTGTGGCTATGTCTGATTCTTCCGTTCTCTCCGTTTTCCAGTGATGCATGTGAAGCTGTCTCTTACTCCAGCCTGCATTCTCAGGGTGTCAAGTGTTCGTCAAGTGTTGTCTCTTGACGAACCGAGTCTTTTATCCTTAGGAGCTGTCCCTCTTTACCTTGCTAATCTTCCTTGTTCTGAGGTCTACTTTCATGTTGAGAGTCCAGCTTTCTTGGGTTTGTGGTTGCAGGGTGCATCTTTTACCAGTTTTACACTATCAGCCCACTTTTAAAGTGGGTTTCCTGTAGACAGCATGGAGTTGCATCCTGGACTTCTATCCAGCTTGACCATCTCTGCCTTTTAATTTGTGTAACATTGCTAGTGGAGGTGATGGAATTCCAATTGAGCTGTTTCAAATCCTGAAAGATAATGCTGTGAAAGTGCTGCACTCAATATGCCAGCAAATTTGGAAAACTCAGCAGCGGCCACAGCACTGGAAAAGGTTAGTTTTCATTCCAATCCCAAAGAAAGGCAATGCCAAAGAATGCTCTAACTATCACACAATTGCACTCATCTCACATGCTAGTAAAGTAATGCTCAAAATTCTCCGAGCCAGGCTTCAGCAATACGTGAACTGTGAACTCCCTGATGTTCAAGCTGGTTTTAGAAAAGGCAGAGGAGCCAGAGATCACATTGCCAACATCCGCTGGATTATGGAAAAAGCAAGAGAGTTCCAGAAAAACATCTATTTCTGCTTTATTGACTATACCAAAAACTTTGACTCTGTGGATCACAATAAACTGTGGAAACTTCTGAAAGAGATGGGAATACCAGACCACCTGACCTGCCTCTTGAGAAATCTGTATGCAGGTCAGGAAGCAACAGTTAGAACTGGACATGGAACAACAGACTGGTTCCAAATAGGAAAAGGAGTACGTCAAGGCTGTATATTGCACCTTGCTTATTTAACTTCTATGCAGAGTACATCATGAGAAATGCTGGACTGGAAGAAGCACAAGCTGGAATCAAGATTACCAGGAGAATTATCAATAACTTCAGATATGCAGATGACACCACCCTAATGGCAGAAAGTGAAGAAGAACTAAAAAGCCTCTTGATGAAAGTAAAAGAGGAGAGTGAAAAAGATGGCTTAAAGCTCAACATTCAGAAAACAAAGATCATGGCATCTGGTCCCATCACTTCATGGGAAGTAGATGGGGAAACAGTGGAAACAGTGTCAGACTTTATTTTTTTGGGCTCCAAAATCACTGCAGATGGTGACTGCAGCCATGAAATTAAAAGACACTTACTCCTTGGAAGGAAAGTTATGACCAACCTAGATAGCATATTCAAAAGCAGAGACATCACTTTGCCGACTAAGGTCCGTCTAGTCAAGGCTATGGTTTTTCTTGTGGTCATGTATGGATGTGAGAGTTGGACTGTGAAGAAAGCTGAGCGCAGAAGAACTGATGCTTTTGAACTGTGGTGCTAGAGAAGACTCTTGAGAGTCCCCTGGACTGCAAGGAGATCCAACCAGTCCATTCTGAAGGAGATCAACCCTGGGATTTCTTTGGAAGGAATGATGCTAAAGCTGAAACTCCAGGACTTTGGCTACCTCATGCGAAGAGTTGACTCATTGGAAAAGACTCTGATGCTGGGAGGGATTGGGGGCAGGAGGAGAAGGGGATGACAGAGGATGAGATGGCTGGATGGCATCACGGACTCGATGGACGCGAGTCTGAGTGAACTCCGGGAGATGGTGATGGACAGGGATGCCTGGCGTGCTGCGATTCATGGGGTCACAAAGAGTCGGACACGACTGAGCGACTGAACTGGACTGAGCGACGCGAGTGTGTCTGCCTGCCGCATGCGCTTCACTCCAGTTTGTCTTCTCTCTTCTTGGCTCCTTGTCACGGCCCTTCTACATCTTCAGCAACAGCTGCGTTTTACTTATGTCACCTGTCTCCATGTGGAGAGGGGGTGCAGTGCACAGCTCCCCGCTCTATCTCCTGTTAGTTGAACTGTGGACATGTGGTCACATCACCACTTTTATCAGGTTTTAAAGAGCAGTGTTCATGTAAGATTTTCTCTTGTGGTGACAGGCAACAATAGCGACAAACGTTGGGACAACATGTGCCTCGGGAAACTGCTGGAGTTGGAGACAGAGACTTACTCAGACAAGTGGGTCCACTTTTCCATGAGCTCCAAGCATTATTCTACCTGTAGGACTTGACTGGTGCACATGGGCCTGTAGTGGGCAGAGGCGCCAACTCCCCAGCCAAGCAGCTGGGCTATATCCCTCTGGCCCCTTCTTCCTGAGCCCGGTTGCCCAAGGAGCAGGGAGGGCATGCATGGGCAATGTGAGCTGCTGCTGTGTATCACCAGGAAGCTTGTCCCTCACCTTCTCAGGCTACAACTATCAACTCCTATGGGCAGGAAAGGTGGGGCCTTAGACTTGGGGCTGGTGGTTCAGCCTGGGGCCAGCTGAGCCTGGCTCTCACCCTTATCCCTGGATGTACCTACTGTCCATCTCTTTTCATTGAACAATCAGAAGATCTTGAAGAACAAGTTGGAAAAATAGGGGAATGAGGGAGTGCTATAAGTTATGCTTGGCCTCAGGGGTGACAAGTCCCACTGGGCATGTGGGGTCCAGCCAGGTTCTTGAGTTAACCCCACCAACAGCCTCCCAGCAGCAAGCTGGTCCCTTAGCCTTGGCTTCCCAATGGGACTCTCTGGACAATGATCACATTTCCTGCATCAGCGATGGATGGATGGCAGGGATAAGGGCCCGACTGGAAGGGTCTGGAGCCCCCATGCACCTAGGGCTCCTGGTGACTCTGCCCAGCCCATCCAGTGCCCAGAGCTGCAGGCACGCTGTGCAGGGCATTCCAGGCCGATGAGTTTGAGACATTTAATGAGCGAGTTCCCTCTCCATATGGGGTATAATTAATTTTCCTGAAATAGGCATGACAGCCCCGACAGTCTTTGCCTGAGTCAGGCGGTGATTATTGCCTCTCACGGGTGCGGCGTGCCATCGGCCGCTGGGAATTCAACATGCCCGCAGCTACCCAGCCCCACGGCGGAGGTGCAGAGCGGGGTCAGGGTCGGCCAGAGGTTGGGGATGCTCTGCCCATCACAGCCATCCTGCCCAGAGCTTGGGGACCAAAATGTTCATGGTCAAGAAGTATTTTCCTAATGAAATGATCCCTTCTTCCTGCCAAACACCAATGTTTCTGCCAGACACACACACAGTGCCGTGAGCAGGGGCATCTGTAGAGAACTCACCGTCTCACTGGGGTGGGTGAGGGTGGACAGAGAAACAGAGGGCACGGGACCCAGCCGCCCCTTCCTGCCAACCTCCCGCCCTCCTCCTGGGAACACTGGCCTCTCAGCCTGCATCTCAGAGGGGAGTGAGCTTCCCATCCGACAGTGCCGTGTGCTTTCCTGTGGGAAGGGGTCAGTTGTGCCAGGCCTGGGTCCGAGGCTCAGACCCAAGCAGGGGACCCCAGACACTGCTTCCTGCTGGACCAAACAACACCGTCCCCTCCCTGAGTCACTGCTGAGTGAACAGAACTGGCTGCCTGGGAGGCCTGGGTTTTATCCAGGAAATGGCTCCGGGGCCTCCCCCTGTTCTCAGTGGTGACCTCTGGGCATCCTTAGTCCAAGGACCCTGGGCTTAAGGTTCAACTGATCCACCAGCAGGGAGACCCAGGGCACGCAGGGGCTGAGCGAGGGCCACTCTTGCAGGGTAGGGGTTGCAGGTGGGCCCAGCACAGGGTCTGCCCACCCCAGCCATGGGAGGTGTGAACACTGTGACCAGTCGCTACACCAGGGCTGGAGAGGGGCTTGTGAGCAGGAGATTGTGGTGAGGGGCTCCCCCAGCACTCCTGCTACCCATCCACAGAGAACCGGATCCCATCTCCCAGCCAGGGGGTTGGAAGGAGCGGGCAGCACAGGCTGCTGGGGACTCTCATCTTGGTCTTCGGGCTGGAGGCAAGACAGTGGGGACCCCATAGACGTGCGGGGGTGTCCTGGGGATGCTGAGGGGAGGGTGGCCCCCTGGTGGGGAGGCTGTGGGAGGGATGCTGCCAGTGGGGGTTGGGTGTGCACCCTGCTGTCTCCCTAGCCTGGCTCCAGGACTGTGGTGTACCCAGCAGCCCTGACTATGGCCCTCGCCTGGCCCTGAGTCCCAGCCCTGAGTCCCGCTCCCTCTGGGGCAGCTGGTGGCTCCCCTGATGTGTATTTGGGAAGGATGCCGAGTCCCCGAACTCCCTGCAGCCCTGAGGTGCAAGGCCTGCTCTGAGCCCCGTTCCCCAGGCCTAGAGCTGCAGCTGCTGCACTTGGTGAGGGGTCTGTCCTGGGCAGGGTGAGAAAATGGGCAGGAAACGGGGAAATGAAAGCGCAGAGGGAAGTGGTCTGCCCCAGGCGGGCCGAGTGAGCAAGGGGCAGAAAGTCACAAGGTGGTGAAGAGGGCAGCAGGTGCTGGGCTGGTCTTGGTTCTAGAGCCTCAGCAGCCCCTAGGGAGGAGCCCTGGGCCCCCCGTCTGCTCGCATCCAGAACCCCACACACATGGGGAAATGCACTGAGGTGTCTCTGGGCAGCACCTCTTAATCACCCATTTTCACCGCCCTTGGCTTCCAGGCTCCCGTTTGGGGTGGTGCCCCTCCAAGGCAGCCAGCTAAGGTCTGGGGGATGACAGTGCTTCCCGGGGGCCAGGGCTGCACCCCACTCCTCCCAGCACAGTTCACACGGGGTGGGACTCAGAGGGGGGAGCAGTGTGATGGAATGTGGGGCCCTGGTGCCTCAGAAGTCTGTCTGCTCCTCGGGACACAGTGGTCCCCCCATAGGGAGAGTCTTCTGGGAGCTCAGGAAGTCAGGAGATGCCCCAGGAAAGGCCTGCAGGGGTCCAGTGGGAAGCCGAGGCCAAGGGGGCAGCCGCAGCAGGACGCCCCAGGCAGGATTCTAGAGGATGGCACCTCCATCCCCGCCTGTGGGTGACAAGCTCCATGCTGCGTCTGGTTGGAGGGCTTTGCAGTGTTGGGGCAAGCAGGGTGGGGCCCCGTGCAGGGCTGTTGTGCTGGCTGCCACTCATGGTCACTTGTGTCTCAAGCACCCAGATGAGGAAGCTGAAGCCTGGCTTAGCTGCAGAAAGCGGAAGAGAGGGTGCTGGGCTGTGCCTGCACCCCTGGGGTTCACCCTTGCCCCTGGCCCCTCAATTCCTCCCATGGCACCCCAAGTGGGAGGCACACATTCAACCGCCTTTTCTGAGAAGAGCAAGGGACAGGATGGGTGGCGAGCGGGCTGCTCTGTGATGTGAGTTTGCACAAGCTGGCACGTGTGTGCCTGGACCTGGGTGCAGGCAGGCACAGAAACTGCTCTCCTACTTGTTCTGACTTGGTCGCCACAACAGACTCGAAAGCAAATGTTTGGGCCCTGGGCTGCCGAGGAGGAAGCTGAGGTTTGGGAGGTTGGGTGACTCAGAGGGAGGCCAGCTCATCCGCTGGTGCTGGTCGGTGTGACTCCAGGTCAGGTGGCTGAGAGCCGGGGACAGTGCTGCTGACCGTGTGGGCGGGGTGGGTGAGCTCCTGCAGGAGAAGAGCACCTCATGTCGGTGAGTGTGAGCGCAGGAGGAGAAGTGACCTCGGGGACGAAGTCACCATGCAGGGAGGTGACCTCAGGGAGAAGTGATCTCCAGAATGAAGTCACCACAAGGGTACAAGTGACCAGGGGAGAGGTAACTTGGGGAGAGAAGTGACCGGAGGGAAAGAGGTGACCACGGGGGAGAAATGACCATGGGGAGAGGTGATGTCAGGGGGAAATCAACATAGGGAGAGGCGACCTTGAGGACAGAGTGACCACAGGGGGACAAGTGACCACAGGGAGAGGTGACCGAGAGGTGACCTCAGGGAAAGTGACCACAGGGAGAGGTGACCACAGAGGGTAAGTGACCACAGGGAGAGGTGACCATGGGGAGAGGTGACCTTGGGGAAGAGGTGACCACAGGGAGAGAAGTGACCACAGGGAGAGGTAACCACAGGGGGTAAGTGACCATGGGGAGAGGTGATCACAGGGAGAGGTGGACCATGGGGAGAGGTGACCACAAGGAGAGGTGGACCATGGGGAAGAGGTGATTGTCAGGGCAGAAGGTTGCCAGGGGAGCAGCCGCTCTGCAGGTTGAGGAGAAGGGCCCATGGGAAAAGGGCATAGGAAGGGCAGCGGTCAGCACGCCCTGTTCCTCTGGACCTGTGGGCTGGCCATAGCAGGTACCGTAGTGTAGACGCCTCAGGGCCTCGGGAGTCTCCAGTCGCTGGGCCAGGATCCCGCCCTCCGCAGGGGCACCTGCTCCCCCACTCCCCTCATGCACAATGGTTAGGACAGCTCATGAGAGCCCGAGCTGCTGATGTCACCCATGCCAGCTGCCAGCCAGGCAGTGCTGTGCTGAGAGTCACGCTTGCCCACAGTGTGGGAGTACACCACGTACAGAATGCTGCCTGCCTGGGCGTGTGCACCTGTGTGTGCATGTGTGTGTGTGTCTATTGTTATGGGGACAATGCAGCACGGTCACAAGAGTGAGAAGCGTCTTGGAGGGGCTGGAGGTTGAGCCAAGTGAGGCTTTGCGACACACGTGACCACTGAGGCCAGCACCTCCTTTGCTATAGAAAACAAATGCAAATCTCCCTTTCCTGGCCCAGTGGAGCCCTGAGAACTGGGCAGAAGCAAGTGGAAGTTTACTGCAAACTGGGCTCCTGGGAGTCTCAGTTTATTGTCAAATACCATTACAGAGACCTGGCTCCAAGAAGACCCTTGTGAGGAAGGCTAAGCCCAGCGCTGGTGGCCAGCAGCGCAGCTGGTATGAGGGGGGGACAGCTCCACCCAGTGAGGGCCTCCTAGGAATCTCCCCCTTCAACCATGGGAGGGGTTTCAGCCACCTGTGCATGCCTCCCTGTCCTGCAGGGCTGCCTTTGGGCCCAGGGCAGAGCTGAGTCACTTGCTGGGTGTGAGCTCGGCTGACTTTCTGCACACATGTTACTCTAAACGTTGCATAAACATAGGTCCCCTTCAGGTGCCATTTCATCCTTGACTCTGAAACTTAGGTGACATTTTCTTTGCTTATTTTGGAGAACAGACTCAGAGCCAAATGTAGAGACCCCAGTAGCCTTGGCATTGGATTCCCTTGGACAAGATCCTTCTGGGAGTTGGAGTCTGTCACCCTTCAGTCCCCAAGGCCCTGCCTATGAGGAAGCCCTTGCTGGGTCTTGACTTGGGGCCTGGCAAGTTGGTCTTGGTGCCCTGGGGCTGCTACGATGGAGGTGTCCCTCCCCACCCTGGTCCTAGCTCAGCAAAGGCCCTGCCCCACACTGGAGGCCTGGAGGCTTCCAGAGAGGCTCCTGCAGGTCTGACCCAGGTGCAGATGGATCAGGGCCAGGAGGGGGGTTCCCCCCGCCCTGAGTGAGTGCTCTCAGGGTGACTCATACAGGCACTAGAGCCCCTGAGAAGCTTCCTCCCTCACTCTGACTGCACTCCGCTTGTGACCTTGGGCTGAGGACATCCAGTTGTCTTGTCCAGGCAAGGCCCACTCTCACAGCATCCACCCTAAACTGCAGGTGTGACAAGCTCCTGCCTGGCTCTAGGCTGACGGGAGCCCCTTTCAGCCTCCCTGTGGCTCAGAGGCTGGGCCTTCCCCTGTGTCTGGATGATCCTGGGTGCAAGGCAGGGTGTGGCTCCGTCCTCGAGCCCATACTCTGCGCACACAGGCTGCCCAGGTGAGGTCCAGGTTCAGATGCAAGGAGCATTGCTGGGGGGAGCAGTCATCCACCAGTGACACCACTTGTGAGACCTGGTGTAGGGTGGGTAACAAGCACTGAGGCCTCAGGCAGCAACAGCAGTGTGTGCCTGCGTGGGGTCCTGGGGGCCTGGGTCTGTGGGTTCCCAGGCTGGAGGCTGCGAGTCCTGCCAAAGCCCTCTGATGGGCCCCCTGATTCACGGTGGTGGGGGCAGACAGAGAGGGGGAAGGAGAGGGGAGGATAGATCCATGGTGGCTAAAGTGGTGGGTTGGCTGAGAAAGACTCAGCAGTGTCCTTTCTGCTGGGCAGGATCGGATGGAGGGATGCAGGAGTCTCTGGAAAAGATGCTGTGGTCCTGGACTTCAATCACACTGCTGGAAGAAAACGCAGGCCAGGAGTTCACCCGCAGATTTTGTTTGAGTGCTGGGTGTGTGCAATCACCGCGCTGCTCCAGCATAGAAAGAGGAGGTGCAGTTCCACAGAATGCTCACTTCACTGGTTTGTGGCAGCCCCCTTCCACCCCTTCCACCCCCTCAGCCCTGCCTACACCCAGCCCTTCACGGACATCTCGAATTGCTCATAGTCCCTGCCCCCATCCTCTCTGATTTCACACTGTTCCCTCACTGGGAAGTTCTGCATGCCTTTGTCTGGGTAGTTGCAAATGTCCTTCAAGACACAGCCCTGCCCTTTCACTTCTTTCCACAGTACCTCTACGCATGGCGACCTGAGCTCCTAGTACATTAACATGGTCTCTCTGTTTAAGGTAGAGCTCTTTTTGATGCAAAACCCCAATTCAAATTGTTGTTGTTCAGTTGATCAGTCGTGTTCGACTCTTTGTGATCCCGTGGACTGCAGCACATCAGGCTTCCTTGTCCTTCATTATCTCACAGAGTTTGGTCAAACTCATGCCCACTGAATTGGTGATGCCATCCAACCATCTCATTTTCTGTTCCCCCCTTTCCCCCCTGCCCTCAATCTTTACCAGCATCAGGGTCTTTTCCCATTTGAATGAATATAAGTAAAAAGAAAATTTATTGGCTTACATTAAACTATTACTAGATCACCCCGGAGCAGTTTCAGGCATGGAACTGTTTCAGGAACCCAGAAGATGGCCTCAAGGCTCTGCCTCTCTCTTCGTGTATTGGTTCTGCCAGTTTATTTTTATAAATATAAATTTTAAAAGCTCTTTTCTTCAGTTATTTATTTGGCTGCACTGGGTCTTAGTTGTAGCATGTGAACTGTGTGAACTCTTAGTTGTGGCATGCAGGATCTAGTTCCCTGACCAGGGATCAAACCTGGGCCCCTTGCATTGGAAGCATGGAGTCTTAGCCACTGGACCATCAGGAAAGTCTGTGGTTCTGCTTGTTTTGACTAACTTCACTCAGAGTGTCAACTGCCTCCCCATGGGGTGTAGACGGCCTTTGGCAAGCACGAATTTGCCTCTTAGTGGATTAGCAGCCCCAGTGGGAACAGGCTGATGCTTTTTCTGATCACTCTGCAGAAAAGTCCCAAGGGTTCTTAATGATGTGACTTGGGTCACGTGAGCATCCCAGAACCAACCATTGTGGTTAGCGGATGGGCTATCTGCCTGTCTGTCTATTCGATAGGGTCAGCCCCATAGAAAAGAGAGGTTTGGTGCCTGGCAGAGGGGATGGAGGCTGAGCAGAGTCCACCCCCAGCAGAGTAGATGACACCCTGCTAGGAGGGTGTCTCTGAACCGCCTGCCCCTTGCACAATGCCTGGTGGCATTTGGGTGGGTCCAATCTGCACCGACTGGCTGCTTCTGCTCTTAGGGGCTCTGTGGTCAGAGACAGTGGGGCGGGTGGGCTCTGAGGAAGCTGAAGGGTTTACAAAGCCTTTGGGAAGCTTCTCAACCTCTGCACTGAATTAATGGCAGAACTGACCAATGGAGGGTGGGTGAGCAGGCCCTACCTGCCCTGAGGATAGGGGTGGACACAGCCTGCTCCTGTGCTGCCCCAGGACTTCGCCCATCCCTGCCCTGCTTCCTAAGGCCTGGGTACACTTTTTGCAAATTATCCCTTTCTTAAACACTCCTAAAATATTAGTTTGACTGTCACAGCTATTTGCTGCTGGGAAAGATTGAAAGCAGGAGGAAAAGTGGCTACAGAGGATGAGATGGTTGGATGGCATCATTGACTCAATGGACACGAGTCTGGGCAAACTCCAGGGAAGCCTGGCATGCTGCAGTCCATGAGGGTGCAGAGTTGGACAGAACTGAGCGCCTGAAAAACAACAACAACAGCTTCCTGTCAGGCCCACACACGGAAGGAACCATCCCACCCTCCATAAAAACATGCTAACTGCTCCCAGAAGGGACTTTCCCAGGTCTTTCCCTGAGGGAGAAACCTGAAAGCAACTTTCACTTCACCCTCAGATCCATCGTTAATAGCACCCACGACTGGTAAGAACTGTTAATAAAAAGTGTTCAGACTCAAATGTATTCTTATCATCTTATTACTAGTGGTCAACCTCCATAAATAATTATTCACAGGGCAGTGTGTCAGAAAACGCTGTTCAGTTCAATGGTTGGTCACCCACTCGGCCTCCTCTCTGTGTGTGGGAAAACACTGTCCTGGGGCTCTAGGAGCCCCTGCATAGAGAGGTCTGAGGGCTCCAGGGACGCCCTGCCCAGTTCCCACCCTATGGAGGATGGAGTCATCCGCCCACGCTCTGGGAAATTCCCGGGACCAGGGATTTCCTTGCCGCATCCCTGGAATATTGTTTTCCCTCCACAGGAAGCCAAGTCTCTTCCTGGCAGGGATTCCCCATCCGTCCCAGAAGCGGAGCCCCTGAACTTCCAGCTTGCACACCTGGGCTGCCCTCTGGAATCCACGGCAGCAGCAGCTGGGGGCCCCTGTACCCTGGGCCAGGGCTGGAGCCTGCCTTTGTTTGAAAGTTTGAATGTTTTGTTCATCGTGAATGTCACAGTCATTTTGATTTTTAAAACTGTTGCCCTAAACCTTCCTACACAGTTGGTGAAGATGTAAATTGGTGCATTCACTACTGAAAACAGAATGGAGGTTTCTCAGAAAACTAAAAAGAGACCTACCATATGATCCAGCAATCCTATTCCCGGGCATATATCCAGACAAAACTCTAATCCAAAAAGATGCATGCACCCTGTGTTCACAGCAGCATGATTCGCAGCAGCCAAGACATGGAAGCTGCCTAAATGCCCACTGACAGAGGAATGGATAAACAAGGTACATATATGCAATGGAATATTACTCAGTCTTGAAAAAGAAAGAAATGAGGCCATTTGCAGCAAGGAAATGATGAACCTAGAGATTATCATGCTGTGAGGTCAGTCAGAGAAAGACAAATGCGGTATGATATCACTTTCATGTGGAACCTAAAATACGGCACAAATGACCTATTTATGAAACAGAGACAGGCTCACAGACATAGAACACAGACTTGTGGTTGCCAAGTGGGAGGGGGTTGGGGAAGGAATGGAGTGGGAGGCTGGGGTTGGCAGATGGAAGCTCTTGCATATAGGGCGGATAAACAAGCCTGTATAGCATAGAGAACCATTTTAGCATCCAATAATAAACCAAAATGAAAAAGAATATTTAAAAAAGAATGTATATATATATGTGTGTGTGTGTATATAGTGTGAATATATGTATGTGTACATATATATATATATATATATATACACACACACGCGCGCAACTGAATCACTATGCTTTACAGCAAAAATTAACACATGTTGTAAAATAAACTATACATCAATTTTTAAAAATGCCCTAGAAAGTACAATCTTGATCAGTGGGTTTTCAGCATCCCCCGCAAGGGCTGGGCTGGGGTCCAGTCTCTGTCTTTGGGTGGTGGGACATACAGGCTGAGATGGGCCCTGAAAACAAGACCAGGGCCAGCAAGAGCGGGGGTCCCTTGGTCATTTGAATAAGGCCGTGTCCCACAGACACTTTGAACCCCTGAGGGTTTTGCTCCCCACTGGACCCTGTGCCAGTGCCTGAAAACAGTACTCTGCAGGGGCCTGACCAAGACGGCAGGAGGGCAGCCCCCAGGGTCACAGAGCAGCCACGACATGCCAGCTTGTCCCCTGCCAGCTGCTGTCCTGGGTGGTGATGATGGGGGGCTTTTGAAGAAGGAAAATCCTGAGGGTGGGTGGGTCCTTCCAGAAGAGGGTCAGGACCCCAGCACAGCCACAGCGACACTTCCTCCCAGACGGCTCTGCTCAGGGCCCAGACTCCTCCAGGGTCAGGTGGCCTGGTGCTGTGGCTTCCTCCCTGGCTCTCAGGGATGATAAGCACACACGTGCCCTGGTCCCTGGTGCCCGTGACTCCCTGAGCCACACTGTGGGTTTCCGTTGGAACACTATGTTTGGGAGCTGGCCTGTGAACAGAGCTGATCCCAGGTGTGCAGAGAGCAGGGGTCACTTTCTCCCCATCCCCCTGCGTGTTCTTCTAGCCCTGAGTCCTGGGATGGCCCAGGTGGCAGACGGAAAGGAAGTGCATGGGCAGATGGGAAGTCTCCATGAGGACACAGCAGCCGACACGCACCCTGGTGCTCATGGTGGCGGACTGAGCCTGCGGGGCCCCCAGGGAGCCCCACTTCCTGGCTTCCTGCTGTCTGTCCTGCGAGGCTGACCTGGTTCAGGGTCGGCCAGAGAACACCTCTCACCTGGAGGGAAGGCAGACCGTGCATGGGGCCAGGGGCCAGGGACATGCTGTCAGGATACCAGGCCACTGGTCATCCTAAAGAGCCTGCTCTTTAATTAATGCAGTCTTATCAGCTGACTTATTCTTACAGATTGTGTGATTTATCTCTCCCTTGAAAAAAATTTCTCTCTCTTTGTGTCTTGATTCTTTTTTTAATTTTTCATTTATTAAAAAAAGTGTCTATTCACTTATTTGGCTGCACCAGGAATTCTAGCTATGGCATGTGGGATCTAGTTCCCTGACCAGGGATTGAACCCTGGCCTCCCGCATTAGAAGTACAGAGTCTTAGCTACTGGACCACCAGGCGGGTCCCACATGTCCTAATATTTAAACTGTGTCCCTTGATAATAGCTTATGGTGGAGTCATGATTTTCTTATCCAGTCTGAGGAGCTCTGTCTTTCCAGGGGAACGTTTAGTCCGTTTACATGCAATGTAATGACTTGACGTGGCTGGGTTTAAGTCTTAGTCCGCTACTGTTTTTCCATTTGTCCCACCTCCTCTTTTATCCTTTCTTCCTCCTTTCTGGACTGGTCAGATGCCCTCTCTTCCTTTCTGCAGATCTGTGTTCACTCTGTGGTCACTTTCCTTCAGCCTGAAGAATTCCCTCTGGTCTTCCTCAGGTCTGCTGGTGTAGGTTTGCTGCTTCATTGGGTAGGTCTGCTGGTGACGAATCTTTCAGCTTTCGTTTGTCTGAAAATATCTTTGTTTTGTGTTCGTTATGGAAGGGTGTTGTCACTGGGTGTGGCGTCCTAGGTTAGAAGTTTCCTCTGTCAGCACTTGGACACTGGACTCATTGTCCCTGGGTTACACCGTTCCTCATCAGAAGGCATCCATCATTCTAACTGTGGTTCCTCTGGAGGGAACGTATCATTCTTCTTGGGCTGCTTCCAGGGTGTTCTCTGTATCTTTCCTTTTTAGCAGCTTCATTATGATGTTTCTGGGTTTCCCTGGTGGCTCAGATGGGAAAGAATCTGCCTGCAATGCAAGAGACCTGAGTTCAATCCCTGGGTTGGGAAGATCCCCTGGAGAAGGTCATGGCAACCCACTCCAGTATTCTTGCCTGGAGACTCCCATGGACAGAGGAGCTTGGTGAGTTATAGTCCATGAGGTCACAGAGAGTCCCGCATGACTGAGCATCTGAGCGCGCGCGCGCGCGCGCACACACACACACACACACACACACACACACACACACACACGCAATGTGACTGGGAACTTTCTAGGCTTCTTAAGTCCGTGGTGTGATATCTTTTATCCATTAAAAACATTCTCTTCAAATATATATTCTGTCCCATCTTCACTCTCTTCTCCTCTTGGTACTCAATTACAGGTAGGTATGGTAGACGATTTGCTATTTTCTCACATGAAATCTGTTCTTGTTTTTCCCCTTTCTTTTCTCTCTGTGCTTCACTCTGGGTGATTGCTATTGACCCATGTTTGCCCCAAATGTATGGTTTGGATTTGCATAAATCAAACATGCAGAGGCTGTGATGCCCCTGTGTTCCATCTTTTTCACTGAAGCAGCCCTCTGGTATGCTTTTGTCTTATTGTCTTTTCTTCCACTCTGTATGCTCTGCTGTGAACCCTACACAGCAAATCCTTCCATTCAAACCCTGAGCCCTCGGCTGCAGGATACCTACTTTCTCTCTTTCAGAGCTTCCACATCTCTGTTGAAATTCCTCATCTATTAATTTATTTTATGAAAAAAAGTGAAAGTGTTAGTCGCTCAGTCGTGTCTGACTCTTTGTGACCCCATGGACTGTAGTCCACTAGGCTCCTCTGTCCACGGGATTCTCCAGGCAAGAATACTTGAGTGGGTTAACCATTCCCCTCCCCAGGGGATCTCTCCAACCCAGGGATTGAACCCGGGTCTCCTGCATTGTAGGCAGATTCTTTACTGTCTGAGCCACCAAGGAAACCCAAAATATTTTATATGTTCCTTGAAATTCTGTAACATATTTTAAAAGCTATTTTAAAGTCTTTGTTCAATAACTCTCACTTCTGAGTGGTGTGTGCCTCTGCTCCTATCACCAAATTTCTCCTCCTGGTGGAGACTCACATTTTTCTCCATCTTCTCATGTCTCATAATTTTTTGATTATCTTCTGCACATTGTGTTAAAAAGAACTGCAGCCACTGGAATAAATGGTACTTCCCCCAGAAAGACCCACTCTCTTCTGTTAGGCAAATGAGGGGCTGATCACTTTGGTCAACCAGGGGAAGGCCATCTTTATCCTGAAAAGAGCAGCAAATCAACATCAACCCACAAAACAAGAGAGGCCCAAAGCTCCAGGTCTCCTCTCCTGCTTTCCCTTTTTCTGCTTGCCTCCTCCTCCTCTGACTCTTTCTCTGACTCAAATCCTTGGTCTGACCTTGACCATGGAGTCTGGGTTCCTGACCCTCTGCTTGGTCACCCTCGTGGCCCCAGGCTCTCCTGCCCACATTCGCATCCCACTCCTGCCTGCCCCTCGACCCCACTATTCCAGGCCTCCAGCCTCTGTGAATGTCGCCCCTGACTCATCTCTCTTTTTGCCCAGTCACCTATTCTGGGTCCCACATGGCCATTCCCAAGTCCTCTTTTCTTTTTCCTCTAGCATTTATTTCTCCTCTAAGTCTACACATTATTCTGCCATCTCTCTCTCTCTTTAGTCGCTAAGTCATGTCCAACTCTAGTGACCCCAGGGACGGTAGCCTACCAGGCTCCTCTGTCCATGGGATTCTCCAAGCAAGAATACTGGAGTGAGTTGCCATTTCCTTCTCCAGGGGATCCTCCCAACCCAGTAATCGAACCTGGGTCTCCTGCATCGCAGGTAGATTCTTTACCAGCTGAACTATTAGGGAAGCCCTTATTCTGTCATAACATCTCTCAGTTTGTCCCGTTTTGCTACTACAACCTGAATCCAGGCTCTCACCATCTCAGTTCTGGGATGATGGTGATGATGGTGACAATGATATATTTTATTATTGCAGCCATGGGAAACGAATACATGAGGAGAGAGAGTGAAAATGAAAACTCCCTTCATCCTCCCACCCCTGCCCACTGTCACACACATACACACACACGCGCACGTGCGTGCACACACACACACGTTTTCAAAGCGCTGGAGGAAAAGCAACGTGATGGAGTATTTGCTCTCCAGGAAATGAAGTAGACTGGGCAATCTGACTGGCTGTGTCTGGACTCACGATTCAGGTCCCCAGAGAGGCAGTGGGAAGGAAGAAGGCCCATCTGAAGGATGGGAGCTGTGGGACAGGGAAGGGGGTCTGAGTGGAGACCTGGAGAATGGAAGAGAGTATCTTCCAAAGGCTCTCTAGCTACAGGCTTCAGTCCTCAGGCAGCAGGTAGACAGCACTTCCCCTCCGTGTGGCCTGAGCAGTCTCTCCTTAAGCCATTTCGCCCCCTCTCTGCAGCTTCCGTCTTCCCTTCCACTAAATGGGGAGAATGGGGTTAACACAGAAACACCCAGCATGGCCTGCCATGTGGAAGCCATCACGGACGCCTGCATGGACACCAAACCCTCCATGAGCAGCGTGAGCACCAGCCTGAGATACGGTCAGAGGCACTTAAGGACGACATTCTGGAAATTCACCCAGAACTGGCTTGGGGGACCAGGGGAGCCAGAGAAGTGAGGTCACGTGGGCTTTACTCTCGCTCCCACCAAGGAGGCAATACACTGCCACAGGGGGCTGCCTGCCCTGAGCGCTCGCTGTGTCCCTCTCACAGCTCCCATCACAGTGCATTCCGAGTACCTTATAACATGCTCTGTGCCCTAGAAGGTCTGTTGCTGCTGCTGCTGCTGCTGCTAAGTCGCTTCAGTCGTGTCCGACTCTGTGCGACCCCATAGACGGCAGCCCGCCAGGCTCCCCCGTCCCTGGGATTCTCTAGGCAAGAACATTGGACTGGGTTGCCAATTTCTTCTCCAATGCATGAAAGCGAAAAGTGAAAGTGAAGGCACTCGGTCATGCCCGACTCTTCGCGACCCCATGGACTGCAGCCCACCAGGCTCCTCCGTCCGTGGGATTTTCCAGGCAAGAGTACTGGAATGGGGTGCCATCGCCTTCTCCGCCTGTTGCTGCAAGTAGCAGAATATTGAGTCAGCCTGGTTCAGATGATCAGCTTAGGAGGCACCCAAGGAAATTGCCTGAGTGCTCTAAGTGGCCAGAGGCCGGGCTCTGCTGGGATTTTGGCATCTCAAGGGGCCCCAAACCTCTGCATCCGCTTCACTGGTTGTCACAGACCCCAGGCCCCTCCACCTGTGTGTGGAGCCCACCCAGGTCTCCGCATGGTGACCATCGCCTGGGGACATGACCCCGGTCTGGGGATTTGGGATGGGTGGTCCCAGCCTGGCCCTGGGCTGTGGGGGCCCATGGGGTAAAAGGACAGCTGCAGTGGCACTGTGAGGCCTGCCAGGGCTATGGTGGAAGATACTGGAGCTGGATCTGGTGGGGCAGGCTCAGCTGGCTTCTTGGAGGAGGAGACACCAGTGGTGTGTGTGGAGGAACAAGTAACGCTTGTCAGGTGAGGAAGGGGACAGGCATGCTGGGCAAGAGAGGGTGCGTGAGCGAGGGGGCGGTTCTGGGTGGTGGTGGGGGGCTGGGAGGGGAGCTCCCGGAGCTGGGGTGAGGCAGGGAGCGGCAGCCTGGAGCCCTGCTCCCATACCTCAGGTGGACGTGAGGTGTGTGGAGTCACCGCCGCACGAGGAAAAGCAACCTTTTCCTAGCTCACCAGGTAAACAGCCATTTAAAAGCTGACCTTAAACCCCAGTAAAGAGGTCCTCGGAATTGTTTTGTGCCCTGTGGCAGACCCAGTAAGAGGAGGGTGGACACAGGGTGAGCCTAACCTTGGGGCACCCTCTGCCTCTTGTTCCAGATGGACCCCCCTCCACGTGGCTGTCACTGTTGGGGCCAGGAGTGAGCCCCCGGGACCTGTTCTTCTTCTTGGGTGACCATCACCTCCAGACCAGGGGGTCTACAGCTCGGACTGGCCTCCGTGGGATTGGGCCACCCAGAGCTTCACACCCCTCTCCCTGGACCCTACGCTAATTTGGGCCAGCCTTCCCAGCTGCCCTTCTGTGGCACCTCCCAGGCTCTCTGTCCACGTAGGGCAGGAGTGGAGACCCTAACATCTGGCCCATGGAAGAGCTGGGTGCCATGAGACATGGCGGGGGGTGGGGGCGCGGTGTGTAGCCTTTAAGGCCCCGCCCCCCCAACTCCAGGTCTCCCTCTTCTTCCTGCTGCAGTGACCACCTGTCCCGGGAGTGTCCACCGTGATGGGTGTGTCCTAGAAGCAAGAAATATATCTGGAGGCATTAAGCCTCGGAGACCTGGGGCTGTTAGCTACCTGGCATGGCCTCACATGTTGTGGCTGCTGAAGGCCCTGCCCCTTCCCCTTACCCCTGTTGTTCTGGAAGCAGGAGCCCACCCTGCCCCACCCACTTCACCCCCCACCCTGCACAGTCACAGAGACAGAGCCCAAAGCCCTTCCTGCCCGGCCACCTGTCCCCAGTGCTACTGACGCCTGGTCAGGCCTCCCGAGCTCTCGATCCCACTGGCCATTAGCCTTCAGGAGGATGTGGGCAGAGCACTGGTCATCTTCCCTTCTCGCACTCAGGAAGCCTGCTGTCCCGACCCAGACACTGTCTGCAAGCTGGTGTGACAGCCCCATGAAGGCCAGCCGCACGGCCCCATGCAATACCTGCTCACATCTTTCTCTGCAGCGGGGTGGGGGGCACTGCCTTCAAGCCTCTTAGGCTCTGCCTGGGCGACCGTCACCCTCATTCACGGGAGGCCAGAGGGTGGGCGAGCGGGGCTCAGGGCTGGCTGCTCTCACCACTGCCCGTGGACCAAAGCCTCCAGACACACCTACCACTTGCTACCCCAGGGCCAGAGCTGGGCTGCTCATGAAGAGCCAGGAGAAAATTCCGCTGGAGGCTGAGGAGACTCACACCTTTGCCTTCTGGAGGCAGCTTCCTGCTGGCTCCTCCATATCCAGACAGCCCTCCTTGATCTGCAGGTGCTGTTTCTGGGTGATGCTTGGGGAGCCAAGAGTCCCTGAATGAAATCCAAGCCACCCAGAGGGTGAGGTCTCAGAGAGGGAAAGCGTGGGCCTTGGTCCCTCAGGGTTGGCCTGAATGTTGAAGGAGTGAGATGCTCCAGGACCATCAGTTATGGCCTCCCTCCTCCAGCCTGGAGCCGTTCCCACCCCAGGTGTTTCCTCTTGGGGGCCTCACAGGAGGCCCAAGCATGAAGGGGCAGTGTGGAGGCCACACCCTAAGTGGGTGTAGTGGAATGTCTATGGGGATGGTCTGCTGGGCACCCTCAGTCATCAGCCTTCCCTTGGCCCCCCGGCCCCAGTGGCCATAACACTCAGGGTCAGAGGTCAGGTCTGTCCGGTGGGTTCAGCATGTCCAGTGGGTTCAGATCCCAGAAGTATGTGCACAGCCCAGGAGAGACCGATCTCCAGAACATAGTCAGAGCTTGTCTACGGAATGTTCCTCCAAATCTGACCATTCACAGAGAGCACCTCAGCAGAGGTTTTCCTAAATTTTATGATGTTAAAAAGATATTTGACATCATCAGTAAAGAAACTGTTCTATCAATAATTAGAAACAAATTCTGATCAACCACATGAATATTTCCTATGAAGAGCCCTTTCACTCTCTTTATGGGAAATGTTATAACACTGTTGTCATAGAAAGAGACAATCACAGCATCCAGTTAAAAACATAGGGGGAAAAAGAGAATTACACAGATCTGTTGATCAATTAATGAAAGTTTATGTCATATTTTTGGATTTTGTCTTGCATGTCACACGTAAAATATGTCCTTTGCTATGATTTCTTTTCTCATTCTCAGTAGTCACTTTTGCACCTTGTGAATATATCTTTTACATTTTGCGGATAGTCACTGTATTCTTTTTCTTAAAGTTGTTCCTTAAAATGTGTAAGTGTCAAACCCAGGCAGCCTGGACCCGCCTTTGCCAGGGCTGGGGTGGAGCAGAGTCAGAGAAGACTCTGGAAGGATGGACAGTGGGTGAGAGAAGGGAGTGCTGAGGGGTTTCCAGGAAGCTGAGCCTTGTGGAGCCAGTGGGGGCTCCTCTCAGCCTTGGAGGCCCCCCTCTTGTACTCTCCCTGGGGAATCTCTGGAGGTCGTGAGAATCAGGGAGAGACACCCGCCCACGTGATGTTCTTCATTGTCTCAAATGGAATGAGAACAAATCATGCAATCACTAGGGGGATGTTTGCAAAGAATTAAAAATCAGAATAAACATGCCTGCTTAGCTGTGTCTGACTCTTTGCGACCCCATGGACTGTAGCCTGCCAGTCTCCTCTGTCCATGGAATTTCCCTCAAGAGTATGGGAGTGGGTTGCCATGTCCTCCTCCAGGGGACCTTCCCGACCCAGGGATTGAACTCACGTCTCCTGTGACTTCTCCACTGCAGGCAGATTCTTTACCTGCTGAGACATCCAGGAAGCCCAAAATAAACATACAGTGTTTTGTTAGTGAAAGTACATTTGAATTTTGGGGAAAGATGAAGAACTTTCAGGTGTACACCTTAAAAAAAATTAGGCTTTATTTTTCAGAGTAGTTTTGGGCTCCCAGAAAATCTGAGAGGAAGGTACAGATTTCCCTGCCCCTGCTTGCCCGTGGCCTTGACCGCCATCAACATCTCCACCAGAGCAGTGCACTCGTCACAGCCGGAGGACTGACACCGACTCACCATCATCACACAGTCCTGAGCACCAAGCCGCACTCCTGGTGTGGTGTTAATACACTCGGTAGGTTTGGACCTGCATCCACCACAGATCCTGAGTATCCCCTGGGCTCCACCTACCCATGCCTCCCTCCTCCAGCCCCTGTAAGTCGCCGAGTACTCACTGTCTCCATAGTTTCAACTTTGTAGATCAGACAGCTGACTCAAGTCAATGAAAACAGCCAAGAAGGGGAAAAACAGAAACAAAATTCTGGAATACACCTTAGAGTGGTGGGTGGAGTTGAGGCATGCTACCAACGCTGGGCCACATCTGCAGGAGACCCAGCCTGGGTTCTAGTGGCTGGTAATGACCCCCACAACTCCCAGCACAGGGTTCCACTCGCAGGAAACATGACCAGTCTTCCCAGAATGAGGCTGGCCAGAGTCTCTGAGTGGGCCTCTGCTGGCTGTGTGCTGGGAGCCAAGTGCTTCTTTCTCAGGAGAGTCCAGAGCAGCCTTCACGTCCCCACTTTCCATCAGTGGCATCCTGGCCAGTTGCCATGGAGATCCACTGGCGCAGCACTCTGTCCAGCCCCAGCCAGGTCAGACCAGGGGCCGCTCTGACCCTCGGTGTCATCCTCGAGACACTCTCTGCTCAGTCCCTCTCCTCCCCCTCCCCTTCCCCCTCCACCTCGGCTGTTACTTGGCCTTCCCAGTTGGGTTGGTGGAGAATCTGGTGCCAGGAGTCCTACGTGGTCATGAACTATTCCCGGGGCAAGAAGACTTTGCCCAGCTCCACCCCTCAGCCCCCAAGGGAACTTTCAGGGGGTTTCCTCTGACTGCCTGGCACTGGGGCCCGATGCCATTGAGCAGCTTTTCAGTTGTGCCAAGAGGTTGGTGGGGGCTGCCACTCGGCCATGTGCTTCTTCAACCAGTAGTTGGGAGCAGGGCCTTGGATGCTGGTAGGATCTCTGGGGACAGGGTAGGTTGTGGCTGAGGGCCCTGAGGTGCACCCAGCGGTGGGGGTTCCTCTTGGGGCCACCCACCCTCCCAGCGACACTGCTGTCACACGGATGGCCCCACCTCCCTGGCCTGAGCTGGGGGCCGTCCCGACCCGGAGGCCTGGCAGGGCTGAGTTCAGACTGTGCACGGCCCAAGCTGGCAGCATTGGCACAGCTCCAGAAGGCTATAAGAACACAAGACAAAGAGGAATACGTGGCAGAGCCCACACGCAGACCTCAAACCCTGACCCAAGCAATGAGCGGAATACCTGCCCCGATGAGCAGGGACCCAGGACCGCCCCACTGCGTCCATTCTTTCTCCCAAGGGCCTTCATCCACGGTGCTTCTCCCCATGGAGTCCAGGCCTGTCCATGCCTGTGCCTTCTCCTTGCAGTTCTGGAAAGGCCCACGCTGGCTCTGCAGCTGTGTGTGACCAGGGTCTGGTCATCGGGTCTGGTCATCTGGTCTGGAGCCCCATGGTGGGTGGGTTCTACCCGTCGGTCTTCTTTCTCAGGGGTCTGGGGGGAGGTGGGGTGCTCACTGGGCAGAGGATGGGAGTGGGGGGGCTGACACGGGTCTTCCTCAGCAGCAGCCCTGGTCCCAGGGTGCTGGGCAGCCTGACCCAGTGAAGGATGTGGCAGTGGTTGCAGCTTGCCGGGCACAGTGACGGGGCTGTGCCACAGGCCAGAAAGTCCAGTCCCCCACTGGGAGGGAGCAAGAGCCTGGTCCCTTTCATCTTACTGTGAAGGCTCGAAGCAGAGGATGAAATAGTTGGATGGTGTCATTGACTCAATGGACATGAGTTTGAGCAAATTCTTGGAGGTAGTGAAGGACTGGGAAGCCTGGTGTGCTGCAGTCCATGGGGTCACAAAGAGCTGGACACACTGAGTGACTGAAAACCAACAACAAATCTCTCCTGCACGAGAGACAAGAGCAGGGGAGACAGAGTGTGGGGCAGGCAGGCCCTGAGGGACGCATCTTAGCGGGCAGCGGTCACCATCCTGTGCCTGGGGCTGGGCCCTCTGCCCTCTCTGGGACCAGGTTTGACCTCGAGGATGAAGCCTAGGGAAGGGTCTCCCAGTTACAACCCCCACCCCTGTGCCCCAAGGAGTTTCCCAACCCACGAGATGCAGTGGGCTTGTTCTTGACCCGACCACCCAATCTCCAAAGCCCACCGAGTCCATCTGTCCAGCTGCTCTACCTGCCTTCAGTGGAGGGGGGCGCAGCTTGCTTTCCAGGGTTCCCCTTTCCAGTGGGTCACAAGGGTGGCCCGTCAGGCTAGGGGAATTGACCTGGCCTGAGTCGGTCCCCAGTGACCGAGAGGTGGGAGGAAGCAGAGGAAGGGTATCACCAGTTCCTGCATGCCGTGCCTTCCTGGCTCACCTGTGACCGGCCTGCATGACACAGGCCAGGCCACCAGCCCACCCTGGGAGGCGCCTTCTCAGGTGTGACCACTGGAGGAGCCCAGACCCCTCTGAGGTCGACAGAATGCAGGACTTTTTCCCAGACCTGACATATCACCTGAGCCATGGAGCCCACAGCCCGTGCTACCCCTGCCCACTGCAGGGGATACACATGGTGCATTGTTACTGCCTGATGGGAGAGGCTCAAGCCAAAGGAAACGAGGGTGGGTGGGCAGGGAAGGGAGATTTGGGTCAGTCATTTCACAGCCATGTGCTTTCCTGGTCTGGCAGCAATGGAGAAGCAAAAACGCTCTTAGGGGACACCCTTGTGTCTCTCGCTGGAACCCAGGAGGTGATTCTAGAAAACAGTAGCAGAGACAGGCCCTCGGAGAGGCCCACACCATCCTCTGTGCTCAGGGTGACCTTGGAGACCAGTTGGTGCGGGGCGGTGCTGCCACGGCCTGTGTCCAGCGTCTCTGTTCCAAGGTCCCCCTGGCCCTCAGGGTCCCCGCTGGGCGAACAACTCCAAGCCCATCGGTCACATTCGGTCCTGAATTTGATCCCCCCCACCCCCCCCCGTCCCTACCCCGCCCCCCCCCCGCCCCCCACAGCCGCACCCCTTAAGAGACCTAGCAGGCAAAACCCGTCTTCCTATCAAGGACGTTAGGAAGGGATTATTCACTTTCCAAAGAACTCTTTTTTTTTTCCCAGAAAAGAACACTCTGAATTTTCCAGAAGCTCCGACAGCCACTTCCCCGAGTGCATTCACTGTGTGATTCGTTTTTTTCACACTGAGACAGTGTTTCGGGAACACATCCAGTTCAGGGAAGGAAGAAGCCTTCTGGGCTGTGTGTGTGTGTGTGTGTGTGGAGGGGGGACTCTTGTGGGGGAGGTGCAGCCTGGCAGGCCTGAGGGGTCCGAGGCCCTGACTCCCAGGGTCCTGGAGCCGTGGCCTGGCGTCAGCAGCGCCCGGCTCCTCTGTGGGGTGTTTCCTGCCCTGGAAGCAAGGGGTGGGGTGGCTGCCCGCCGCCCCCCCCCCCCCCACAGGCAGCATGTGATGTAGTGGAGGCTTGCTGAGCAGCTGACACAGTTGGGGAGCAAGCATGACACCATGTGTGATGGGGGAGGGGCCAGGGGGTGAAATGTGACATGAGAGCAAAGGAGGGAGGTCACAAGAAAAGATTTGAGGAGGGAAAGCCCTGGACACTGCTCCCTGTGAGCACTGATTCAGGTGGCGCCCTGTGTCTCATGGGACAAAGGGAGACACCCAGAGTCCTCTAGGTCCCCCGCCCACTGCGGGGTCCCGGGTGGCAGGCCCATCTCCCCCAAGGAAGACAGAGGGTCGTGGACCGGCTGGGGTGGGGGGGTTGGGAGTGGGATCAAGGTCTCCTCTGCTCTGTGTATGAGGGCAGCAGGGAGCCCAGGTCCAGCTCCCTGCCCGGGGTGAGCCATCTGGCTGGCTGGGCTTCAAACCTTTCATGGCACGTCAGACAAGACCTCAGTGCCTCCTGGCACAGTGATCCTCTTTGACCTCCCCTCCCCCACCCTACCCTATTCTTGTATAGAACTTGTTTCTAAGTATGTTGTCTCCCAAGGGCACAGGGGAGCAATCCCAGGCCATTTTCAACGAAGAGGCTGCAAGTCACCAGACCCCCTGGGCTGGGCAATGAACTCAGACTGTTCATTTGGTGACCCCCCCACCCCAACGCCTGGCCTCGGGGCAGCTTTCCTAAACATGGACCTTAACACTCAGGAGTCCCAGACCCTCCACCTTTCAATCCAGACAAACTGCACCGCAGCCCAAACCACTATGACCAAAAACATCCTACATTTTAGGTAGGAACTAAAAATAACCAGCAGTCTGGGCAGCCGGGCTGACTTGGGCGGCTGTACATGTGTGTGCTGCGTTCTCTTGCTGTGCTTGCTTACATGTCTCTTTAAAGAGGCAACTCTATCTAGCCTTTTGTCTCTGTAAGTCGAGGTGGTCAGCAGATATTTCCCTCAGGATGGTGATGATACTGCTTCTGCTTTTGTTGTGATTTAAAAGGAAATGGTCTCTCCTGTCCTTCTGCCCTGGGCAGGTCACAGCAATAGTGGAAAGCAGTCATCTATAAAATGATCAGGTCCTGGGGTGTTCCAAGCTCCCGTTCCACTCTGTAATCTGAGATCTGGGGGAGGGGGACCCATCAGGAGAGGAAATGGACTTGAAGTCACAGCAGGCAAGTCGCTTATACGTCTTGGGCTCTGTCCCCATGTCTGTAAGATGGGGAGGGCGGGGTAACGGTCCTGCCTAGGAAGTATCGGAGGAGAATGTGGTTACTCGAGGGGCTTGTAAACTGTAGGGCACTGTGCAAACACAAGATGTTAATTATAGCTCTGGTTTGTAATTAAATCACAGATGTGAACAACTCATAGAAATGCAGTCAGCTTTCCTTGCCGATCTTGGCCCCGCCAAGACCCCCAGCAGTGAGGGACAGAGGATGGCCTTGTAGAGACCACCACCATCACTGTCTCCACCAACACCTGAGCCCACTGCTCTGCCCAGCTGTGGTGCTGAAGAGCAGTGGGGAGTGGTGGGTCAGAGGCCCCGGGAGTCGTGCATGGTGTGCTGGGAGGGGACAAGGACAGTGAGCAGTCACCAAGACCTCCCTGCTTGGGCCTGGGAGGGTCTGATTTAATCATCACGGCTGCTGGGCAGGCAGCACCCACCCTCTGGCTTCATGGATGAGAGACTGAGGCAGAGCACTAAGCAAGCCTGCAATCTGTTTTATGTCCTCAGGGAAAGAGCTTAAAGCCTTTGTGAATGCCAGTGAGCTGACAGATACGAAAAGGATGTCCAGGGGACACGGGGCAACAGAGACCACGCCACCATCCAGAGTTTGGTCTCTGCTCCCCATGAAGTCTCCATTTGCAGTTTCACGCGGCTTCCACCCACCAGCAGCCTGCTCCTTGTGGCTCTAATGTCCAGACGCCAATATCCTGCTCAGAGCAGTGAGCCGTCAGCTTCCGAGAGCCAGGGCTGAGCTGCCAGCCAGAGCTGCCCCGAGTGGGGCAGTGGGCATGTTGGTCCCCAACTCGATCCCATTTGCTGGGCAGTGGCCCCCACCCCAGCTGTGTGCTGTGCTCAGGGCTCACAGCTGCCGAGACTCTGGAAGAGGGTGCTCCCTGAGTGAGCTCACACCTGGAGCCCGTGGGACCAGGTTGAAGCTGTCCCCGTCGATGTCCTGGCTTAGCCATCTCCCGGGTCCTGTCCCCCACCACCCCACTGTCCCTGCCCCTGCCCGCCCTTCTCTCTGTATTAGTCGGCCAGAGCTGCTGCCACCGACACCACTGGAGGGGCAGCTTAAGCAGCGTCTGTTCTCTCACCGTCTGGAGGCCAGACGTCTGCGATGGAGATGCGGGCAGGCTGGGTCGCTCCGAGGCCTCTCTCCTTGGCTTGCAGACGGCCGTCCGCTGCTGTGTCCCCTCGTGGTTGCTTTTCTGGGCCCCCTCGGCCCTGGATACCCCTCTGTGTGTCCTAACCCCTCTTCCTACAAGGACACCAGCCTCCCTGATGGCTTCGTTTTAACTGATTCGTCTCTGAAAAGAGCTTGTCTCCAAGTTCAGCCACATTCCGAGAGACTAGGGCTTTACCGTGTGAATTCAGGGGAATCTGATTCACACCACAGTGCTTGGGACTGGGATAATTTCCCCACTAAATCACTTTCAAAGCAACCCCCGTCTCAGGCTTTGTTTCTGAGGCAGGACCCACCCAGCTTCCTGCTTCTCAGAACAGGGAGGGGACCGCCCTTGCTGTGAGTCCTGCTCAGAGGCAGCCTCCTGGGGACCCTGGCTACAAGCTCCTGGCACTCCATGGGGAGAGGTCAGGCTGCAAGTTGGAAGAGGGGACGTGAACCCCAGGCAGGCCATTACTCATTCCTTGAGGATTTTTAGATGAAGCTTTGTTCAGAAACTGCCCCAATATGTCCATTTGTTAATTGAAGTGTAAGATTTTTCTCACATAACAATGTAAATATAAATAATTTGCCCTTTGATAGGCACAGCTTTTTATTCCTGGAAACTCAGAGGAACCAAGTCATTATAAATTATAAGAATGGAAAGAAATCACTGCAGATCTGACCCGGCTTCTTCCCCAGGGGGCAAGGGAGCTGCCCGCAGGGGCGGGAACCTTCAGCTGTTTCCGGGCTCAGCCAGGGTCCGCCTGAGCCAGTCTCGTGGTTGCTCTCAGCCCCAAAGTTGACTCCACGTGGGACAACAAAAGATTTAATTAGCCTCTCTGCTTTTTCCATCTGGGAAGCAGAGCTCAGAATGCTTGCCACCGGAGGCCATGCAGACAGAGGCATCTGTTTTGGGAAAGCCTCTGTGCCTGGGATGGAAGGCATCCATGGTCAGCACGCAGGCCAAGCTAGAGAGGAGACCCCTCGGACCCAGGACAGGACCAAGCAGCTCTCCTCACTCACGGGGCATTGTCCCTTGTGTCCAAGTATTAGAGAGCCTTGCTGACACCAGTTCCTTCCTGTTTAGATGCTGTGCGAGCTCTGCCCCCACCCCAGTGTGATGGCTTGTGGACTTCTGTGCTGGCAGGTTTTGATGGTCTGCTTCCTCAGGGCGGTCCTCCTCAAAGGCAGCAGGGGGTAAAGTGGGGATCCAGCTTTGGGTAGAAAACCAATCCATTGCTAATTTCTTTTTTTAAATTAAGAAATAGTTGACAATTAAAAGCTATATTCATTTAAAGTGCACAATTTAATCATTTGATATACACATACATTATGGAATTAACAACATAATTAAGCTAATTAGCGTATCCATCACCTTAGGTAGGCTGGCTTTCTTCCTGCCTTCTTCTTCCCTCCCTCCTTCCTTCTCTTCTTTCCTTTTTCCTTTCTTTCTTTCTCTCCCTTTTCTTCTCTTCACTCCCCTCTTCTTTCTGATGTGTGGAGTGAACACAAGATCTACCCTCTGGCCAGTTTCAAGTGTAAAGTATTGTTGACTATAGTTACATTGCTACACAGTAGATCTCCAGAACTTACCAGTCTTTTGTAACTGAAACTTTGTATCCCTTTACCAACAGCTCTCCATTTTCTCCTCCCCTTAGAAAATTAGAGATACCAAGGGAACATTGCATGCAAAGATGGGCTCCATAAAGGACAGAAATAGTAACAGAAGCAGAAGATATTAAGAAGAGGTGGAAGGAATACATAGAACTGTACAAAAAGGATCTTCACGACCAAGATAATCACGATGGTGTGATCACTCACCTAGAGCCAGGCATCCTGGAATGTGAAGTCAAGTGGGCCTTTGAAAGCATCACCACGAACAAAGCTAGTGGAGGTGATGGAATTCCAGTTGAGCTATTTCAAATCCTGAAAGACGATGCTGTGAAAATGCTGCACTCAATATGTCAGCAAATTTGGAAAACTCAGCAGTGGCCACAGGATTGGAAAAGGTCAGTTTTCATTCCAATCCCAAAGAAAGGCAATGCCAAAGAATGCTCAAACTACCGCACAGTTGCACTCATCTCACACGCTAATAAAGTCATGCTCAAAATTCTCCAAGCCAGGCTTCAGCAGTACGTGAACCATGAACTTCCAGATGTTCAAGCTGGTTTTAGAAAAGGCAGAGGAACCAGAGATCAAATTGCCAACATCCACTGGATCATGGAAAAAGCAAGAGAGTTCCAGAAAAACATCTATTTCTGCTTTATTGACTATGCCAAAGCCTTTGACTGTGTGGATCACAATAAACTGTGGAAACTTCTGAAAGAGATGGGAATTCCAGACCACCTGAGCTGCCTCTTGAGAAACCTATATGCAGGTCAGGAAGCAACAGTTAGAACTGGACATGGAACAACAGACTGGTTCCAAATAGGAAAAGGAGTACATCAAGGCTGTATATTGTCACCTTGCTTATTTAACTTCTATGCAGAGTACATCATGAGAAACATTGGGCTGGAAGAATCAAGATTTCTGGGAGAAACCTCAATAACCTGATTTGCAGATGACACCACCCTTATGGCAGAAAGTGAAGAGAAACTAAAAAGCCTCTTGATGAAAGTGAAAGAGGAGAGTGAAAAAGTTGGCTTAAAGCTCAACATTCAGAAAACTAAGATCATGGCATCTGGTCCCATCACTTCATGGAAATAGATGGGGAAACAGTGGAAAGAGTGTCAGACTTCATTTTTCGGGCTCCAAAATCACTGCAGATGGTGAGTGCAGCCATGAAATTAAAAGACGCTTACTCCTTGGAAGAAAAGTTATGACCAACCTAGATAGTATATTCAAAAGCAGAGACATTACTTTGCCAACAAAGGTCCATCTAGTCAAGGCTGTGGTTTTTCCAGTGGTCATGTATGGATGTGAGAGTTGGACTGTGAAGAAGGCTGAGCGCCGAAGAATTGATGCTTTTGAACTGTGGTGTTGGAGAAGACTCTTGAGTGTCCCTTGGACTGCAAGGAGATCCAACCAGTCCATTCTGAAGGAGATCAGTCCTGGGTATTCTCTGGAAGGAATGATGCTAAAGCTGAAACTCCAGTACTTTGGCCACCTCATGCGAAGAGTTGACTCATTGGAAAAGACTCTGATGCTGGGAGGGATTGGGGGCAGGAGGAGAAGGGGACAACCGAGGATGAGATGGCTGGTTGGCATCACTGACATGATGGACATGAGTCTGAGTGAACTCTGGGAGTTGGTGATGGACAGGGAGGCCTGGCGTGCTGCAATTCATGGGGTCACAAAGAGTTGGACATGACTGAGTGACTGAACTGAACTGAACTTAACACCTGGCAACCTCTGCTCTACTCTCTGTTTCTATGAGTTCTGCTATTTTAGATTCTACATATAAGTGAGGTCATATAGTGTTTTTTTTTTAAGACGCAAATTTAGTAATATACTATAGCATACTAAATCACTTCAGTTGTGTCTGACTCTTTGCAACCCCATGGACTATAACCCACCAGGCTCCTCTGTCCACGGGATTCTCCAGGCAAAAATACTAGAGTGGATTGCCATTTCCTCCTCCAGGGGGTCTTCCCAGTCCAGGGATTGAACCTGAGTCTCCTGTGGCGCCTGCATTGCAGGCGGATTCTTTACTGCTGAGTATATATATCTCACAGTTTCTTATCTGTTCATCCTTCAGTGGACATTGAGGCTGTTCCTATATCTTGGCTCTGTGAATAAATGATGCAGTGAATATGAGAGTAAAGACATCTCTTTGAGATTTGATTTCATTTCCTTTCAATATATACCCAGAAGTGGGACTGCTGGATTATAAAATTGTTCTATTTTTTATTTTTTGAGGAAACCCATGCTGTTTTCCATAATGTATAACAATTCCCCACCAACAGTGTATATTCCCACCAACAATGTATAAACGTTCTTTTCTCTCCACATCTTTGCCAGCATTTGTTATCATTTGTCCTTCTGATAACAGTCGTTCTAATGAATGTGAACTGATATCTCACTGTGGCTTCAATTTGCTTTTCCCTGATGGCTAGTGACATTGAGCACCTGATCATGGATCTGTTGGTCATTTGTGTGTCTTCTTTAGAGAAATGCCTATTAAGGTCCTTTGTTCATTTTTAGATCAGCTTTTTTGTTGTTGTTGCTTTTTTGCTATTGAGGTATATGGTTTCCTTATACATTGGGATATTAACCCCTTGCTGCTGCTGCTACTGCTGCTAAGTCCAGATATATATTCAATAATTTGCAAATATTCTTTCTCATTCCTTAGGCTGCTTTCTCACACTGTTGTTTGTTTCTTTCACTGTGCCAAACAAAGCTCTTCAGTTTGAGTTAATTTCATTTTTCTACTTTTGTTTTTGTTGCTTATATTTTTGGCCTCATATTTTAAAAAAATCATTGGTCAGACTAATCTCAAGAACATTTCCCCCTGTGTTTCCTTATAGTAGCTTCACAGTTTCATGTCCTACATTTAAGTGGTTTATCCATTTTGAGTTGGCTTTTGTGTGTGATGTGAGATAGGGGTCCAATTTTATCCTTCATGTGTGTGGATGTCCCATTTTTCCAACACCATTTATTGAAGAGACTGTCCTTTCCCTACTTTGTCTTCTTGGCACCCTTGTTTTTTTTTTGTTGTTGTTGACTAAACAGCAACAGCTTGTTTAATACATTGCCTTGGTTGAAAATGAGAGTTAAAATAAATCACAACACTTGGAAAACCCGAATATAAATGTCCTCCCTCTAAGAGCCAGACAGCTGGCAGCCTTGTTGCATATCAGTTGATCAGATGTGCACAGATTTATTTCTGGGCTCTCTATTCTGTTCTGTGGGTCTATAGTCTGTTTTTAAGCCAGTACCATGCTGTTTTTATTACTATGGCTTTGTGATAAAATTTGAAATCAGAAAGTGCGGTGCTTCTTCTTGTTTAAGATTGCTTTGACTATGCAGGGTCTTCTGTGGTTCTATATGAATTTTCAGTGAGTTCAGTTCAGTACTCAGTCATGTCTGACTCTTTGTGACCCCATGGACTGCAATACACCAGGCTTCCCTGTCCATCACCCACTCTCGGAGCCTGCTCAAACTCATGTCCATCGAGTCAGTGATGCCATACAGCCATCTCATCCTCTGTCACCCTGTTCCTCTGCCCCCAATCTTTCCCAGCATCAGGGTCTTTTTCAAAGAGTCAGGTCTTCGCATCAGGTGACCAAAGTATTGGAGTTTCAGCATCAGTCCTCGCAATGAATATTCAGGGTTGATTTTCTTTAGTATTGATTGATTTGATTTCCTTGCTGTCCAAGGAAATTTCAAGAGTCTTCTCCAGCACTACAGTTCAAAACCATCAACTCTTTGTGCTCAGCCTTCTTTATGGTCCAACTCTTGTACCATACATGACTACTAGAAAAACCATAGTTTTGACTCTATGGACCTTTGTCAGCAGAGTGATGGATTTCTGCTTTTTAATACACTATGTAGGTTTGTCATAGCTTTCCTTCCAAGGAGCAAGTGTCTTTTAATTTCACGGCTGCACTCACCATCCACCATGATTTTTGGAGCCCAAGGAAAGAAAATCTGCCACAGTTTCCACTTTTTCCCCACCTATTTGCCATGAAGTGATAGGATGTTTTTCTGGAATTCCCTTGCTTTTTCTATGATCTAACAGGTACTGTCCATTTGATCCCTGGTTCCTTTGCCTTTTCTAAATCTAGCTTGTCCATCTGAAAATTCTTGGTTCATGCACTGCTGAAGCCTAGCTTGAAGGGTTTTGAGTGTTACCTTGCTAGGATGTGAAATGATGCGTCCATTAGTTCTTAGTTTTGTATCCCATAAATCTCATAGGCTTTCTTTGTTCTTTTCCATTTTTCCTCCTGACTGGATAATTTCAAATGGCCTGTCTTCGAGTTTGTGGGTTCTTTCTTCTGCCTGGTTGAGTCTGATGTTGAAGCTCTCTATCGCACTTTTCATTCCAATCATCATATCCTTGAGCTCCAGAATTTCTTTTTGATTGTTTTTCGTGGTTCCTATCTCTTTGTTGAACTTCTTGTTTTATGTAGTATTTTCTTGATTTCGTTGAGTTGTCTGAGTTCTTTGGTAGCTTGCAGAGCTTCCTTAAAACAATTATTTTTATCTTTATCAGGCACTCTGTGGGTCTCCATTTCTTGGGGTTAGTTACTAGAAATGTATTACGCTCCTTTGGTGGTGTCATGCCTCTTTGATTTTTCCTATTTCTTATTGCCTGTGTTGATATCTATGTCTTTGAGGGAAAATCACTTCTTTCTGACTTCAGTGAGGAAAGACCTTCACCTACAGGTAGGTGTGAGGGCCGCAGCTGAGTATGTGTGACAGAACCCACTCTGAAGGATGAGTGTGCCTTGCAGTGATTCCAGCCTCACAGAGGGCACAGCAGCGTTGCTGCATAAGCTGAGGTCAGTGTCCACTGTGGCTGTGGGCGTCCATGGTGGCAGCAAGGGCTGAGGGCACCTTAGCGGCAAGGCCTCTAGCATCCTCCTGTTTCCTCTGTCTTTGCGTGGGAAAGCTGTGGCCAAAGGGATCTCTCTTGGTGCTGGTCCAGCAGGTGGGTGAGCCTGAGGCAAGGGTGTGGGCAGAGCAGCTGTGGAGCAGGCTTCTGGGGTACACACTATCATGGGGGATGTGTTGACTCCAGTCCAGAGGTCTCAGGGTGCCACGGCGGCTCCTTTTCTGCAGTGGCCCAGCAGCAGCTCCTTCCCTCTCAGAGGTTGGGTCGGGGGTGAGTGGGAAGTGGCAGCATAGACTTCAGACACTTGTGTCAACTGGTTGAGCATAGCAAAGACTGGGGAGGGGGTGGTCCTTGGCAGTGAAAACTGCAGGTGTCTGCAGTGGTGTTGAGGGCTTCCAGGGTGTTGGGCTGTCCTTCCCCCATAGGGGAGGTCATGTCAAAGGGTCCCTCTCAGCACCCAGGTGTGCCAAACCAGGGGACAGTGTGATGCAGGTAAGACGCTTGCTGCGACTGCCCACACGGCCACTCTCAATTTTGTGTGCCTCGGAGCTTCTGCAGCTTCTTTATCGTACTGTGGAGCTCTCTCGGAGCTATTTTCCTCTCTATACAGCTGTTTCTTCAATGCTTTTGTTGTTTCTGTGGGGGCACGAGCACTGGGACCTCCTAGGCTGCCATCTTCCTGACATCACCTAATTTCTTTTCAAGTGGGTTATTTTTAAAAGGAGTAAATTGTGTGTGTGCTTAATTAATAGTGACTGTTTAGTGTTGCAGCTCATTTACTTGGGGACAGACTCCAATTTGTGTCAGCAAACCAGTGTCTGCCGCTGTATTATTCAGGCTGGGAAAGATACAAGTAACTGGTGAAATGGCTAGAAGATGAATCTTAGTGCTCGAGGTTCACTATGTCTTTTCACCATGTTTAAAGTACAGAATTCTGAGTTTGGCATTTTAGCGGCAAGCACTGCTGAGCTACAGACAGAGAGCTCTAGACTGACTCCATGACTGGTGAATTCCCAGGAGTGACATCACCCCTGGCTGTCCCTTTGCACAGTGTGCCCAGGGACCAGGGAGGGTCAGTGCAGGAGGTCGGGCCCCCTGCACCAGCAGTCCATCTGTCTGTCCCTGTGGAGGAGGTCATGTACGCACATGTCAAAGGGGACAGAGAAGAAAGGCCTTCTGCCCACAGGGCTGGCCATGAGGAACAGTAGCATTGGGCTGATGGGAGGGAGAGGAGAGGCCTCTGAGCAGAGCACACGCGAGTTGGGACCTACAGAGATAGGTTTCTGGAGGGGCTTTCTAGCCTTCCCATCACAAGGTTCAACCTAAGGTTTCAATAAAGAAACATTAAAACCAGATTCCAGTACATAACCCACTGTTCAGATACACATATGTTTGAAACAAAAATATGAAAAGTCACGCTTCTTGAATGCGTGGTGGTCAGCGATGGTCATGGACCTCAGCCCAGCCAGGCAGAGAAGTCGGCCTGCCCTTCCTCTCCTCGGGACCAACATTTGCTCAGGCCCCGGCACCTCCATCCCTGCTGCTGGCCACTTCCTGTGGCAATCGGAGGCGTGGGGAGGCCAGCTTCCCCTTGTAAACTGTTCCTGTGGGGCTGAGATGGGCGTGTTTCCTTTGTGGGCTGGTCTCCCCAAGGGCACAACTCCCCACCCTGGGCTCCCCTGGCTGGTGGGGGTGGGGTGGCACGAACCCTCTGAGAGCAGCAGCGCAGGCCGCTCTGCCCTTGCTGCCAGCGTGCTGCTTTGAAGTAGGTCCCAGGGCTTGGCTCTGCAGGGCAGCCCCATGGCCTGTCATTAGGCACGTCCGCTCCCGGCTGCACCTACTCATTATGGCCAGATCAGCAGGCGTGCTCACCAGCCCCCAGACAACCTTCCCCAGGCCTTGGGGCAGGGAGAGCCTCCCTCAGCAGTGTCCCTAAGGCTGTGGATCTGGGGATTGGGCAGCTGGAGGCACAGCTCGTCCAGTTTATGAGGGTTTGCTGGGGGCCAGGGTTCTCCTGGGCCTGTGTGTACTTCCAGGGCACTGCCTGCCTCTTGCAGCAGGATCTTTCCTAAAATAGTCATTTTAACAGAATTTAATTATCTGAACACATAGCACATTCTCACACGTGCTTTGTGTCATGGCACAAACTCTAAAGTTCTGAAGGCATGACAGGGCCCATGCATAGCCAGATCTGCCTTCCTCTCGTTCCCCCTCCCCAGGAACAAGAGTACGACCTGGGTGCCCATTTCCATGTCAACTAGCACACACACTCTCACCTCCTCCGGCCAGAGATCGTGGCCCATGCTGTGAGCTCTGGGCTTTGGTTGACAGTATGTGTCGGCACTCCTCTACCGCAAAGCAGCTCCTAACAAGCCTGGATGTTTAGCTGGAATGCAGGAGTTTGGTACTGAAGATGACTCTGCACAGGGTCCTCTGCATGAACCATGCCTTGTGGGCACGTGGACCTGCAGGGCGAGGCCCAAAAGCAGCGATGCAGGTGTGTGTTGCTGTGGTTGCTCATGCCCTGAGGGCAGTGTGCTTGGCAGTCAGGGTCCCTCCAGGAAACCAGCTGGAGCTCCAACAGGGGGCCCTGGCTCCCTTGGTGCTGAGAGAGCAGGAGAGGGAGGGATGGGCTTGGAGAGGAGAAAGGCAGGAGGGCCTCTCCCAGGCCAGGAGCTACTCTTGGCTCTACTGAGCCTGTGCTGACCTTGGGCCCTGCAGGGATTCCTGCCCTGATCCTAGTAAGCGCTGATGCCAACTTGAAGCAGGAAGAGCTGATCCTAGCTATCTCCCCACATCCTTGCTGGTTCTCCCAGGGGCAGAGCCAACTGAGCAGCTGGGGGCACGGGTGCTTAGGAGGTGGGTTTGCAGCCCCCGGCTCCCAACAGGGACAGGTGGACATGGGCGGAAAGCAGAGAGGACGACACACAGTGCTGTGGGTGCATGGGGTGGAAAACACGTCCCCATCCTATAGCCGACCTCGGCATGTGCAAGGCTGGTCCTAGTGGCTCCGACCCAGCAGGACAGAGGAACTGGGGGGCCTGAACACCTTCATCCACATCCCACCATTCTCCGTGTCCTCACCATCCTCATGCCAGCTGTCTGTGCTGGACTGGCCAGTCCTTATGGGGACCCTCATTCAATATCCAGCTGGTGGGCAGAAGCACTTTAGTCTTTGACTCTTTGCTGTACTGGGCACATGCAGTTCTCAGCTCACATTGGTTTCTGAGAACACCAGGGCCATCAAATGCTGGGGTGAGGATCGCATCAGGCGTCTCCACTCCAGTTATTGGGGTGACAAATACTGGGGGACCAAGGTAGGAGGGCTCAGGATGGAGGGATATTTATGTCATGTTGTCTGGACTCCTTTCAGAACAGCCTGAAGCTCGTCTCCAGGGGGACAGGGGCACAGGCAGCTCAGCTCGCTCTGTGAGACGAGACATGCAGGGCCAGCCCCAGGGACACTCACCCACCAGCGTCCCAGGCAAGAGGTGACGGGAGGCGCCTTTCATCATCCACATGGGAGATCCAGAGACCACGTTGGCAAGCATTGCAGACAGGGGTTTAATCCATGCGTTTTCTTCCTGAGGCTGCCTGTAATACCACAAACAGAATGGTTTAAACAATGGAAATGTATTGTTTTGGCTCTGGAGGCTGGAAGTCCAGAATCAAGGTATGAGCAGGGTTGGTTCCTCCTGAGTCTGTCAGGGAGAATTGGTCTCACACTCTCCTCCAGCTTCTGGGGGTTTGCAGACATTCTTGGAGGTTCTTGGCTTGGGCTACCTCACCTGATTTGCCTTCATCTTCATGTGGCATGCCTGTGTCCAAATTTCCCCTTTTCGTAAGGACATCAGTCAGTTTGGATCAGGAGTCCACCATACCCAAGTGGCTCAGTGGTGAAGAATCTTCCTGCCAATGCAGGAGATAGGGGTTTGATCCCTGAGTTGGGAAGATCCCTGGAGGAGGAAATGGCAACTCACTCTAGTATTCTTGCCTGGGAAATACCATGGACAGAGGAGCCTGGTGGGCTACAGTGTCTGTGATCGCAGTCAGACATGGCTGAGCATGCATGTGTAACTAATTATAACCGCAAGGACCCTGTTTCTTAAAAAGGTCACATTCTGAAATACTTGGGGTTTGGGCTTCAACATATGAATTAGGGGGAGACACTATTCAATCCGCGAGAATCCCCTTAATATGCAAAATAAAAAAGTCTCAGTGACCCCAATTTGAAAGACAGGCCAAGAACAGAACTTGGGAATTCTCCAGAAAGCAAATATCAATGACCACAATCTGCCAGGACAGTCCAAACTTACCAGCCATCAGAGCAATGAGGGCCATGGCACCACGTGTCCCCTGTCAACTTGGCGGAATTTTGTGTCATTGATAATCCTTAGGCCTGGCTGTGTTTAGTGCAAAGGCAGGCAGACTCGAGAGGATTCAGCATGGATAACCCATCTGGACATGTCCCTTTGATCCAGCCCTCCTATTTCTGTTCATCTAACCCAAGGAAAACATCTGTTTCTGCTTCATTGACTACTCCAAAGCCTTTGACTGTGTGGATCACAACAAACTGTGGAAAATTCTTCAAGAAATGGGAATACCAGACCACCTTACTTGCCTTTTGAGAAATCTGCAAGCAGGTCAAGAAGCAACAGTTAGAACTGGACATGGAACAACAGACTGGTTCCAAATTGGGAAAGGAGTATGACAAGGCTGTATATTGTCACCCTGCCTGTTTAACTTGCATGCAGAGTACATCATGTGAAATGCCAGACTGGATGAAGCACAAGCTGGAATCAAGATTGCCAGGATAAATATCAATATGTTAGAAAGTGAAGAGGAACTAAAGAGCCTCTTGATAAAAGTGAAAGAGAAGAGCCATCACTTCATGGCAAATAGTTGGGGAAACAGTGAGAGACTTTATTTTTGGGGGATCCAAAATCACTGCAGATGGTGACTGCAGCCATGAAATTAAAAGATGCTTGCTCCTTGGGGAAAAAAGCTATGACAAACCTAGACAGTGCATTAAAAAGCAGAGACACTGCTTTTCCAACAAAGGTCTGTATAGTCAAAGCTATGGTTTTTCCAGTAGTCATGTATGGATGTGAGAGTTGAACCATAAAGAAAGCTGAGCACCAAAGAATTGATGCTTTTAAACTGTGGTGTTGAGGGTCCCTTGGACTGCAGGGAGATGACTCCAGTCAATCCTAGAGGAAATCAGTCCTGAATATTCATCGAGAGGACTGATGCTGAAGCTCCAATCCTTTGGCCGCCTGATGTGAAGAACTGACTCACTGGAAAAGACCCTGATGCTGGGAAAGATTGAAGGCAGGAGGAGAAGGGGACGACAGAGGATGAGATAGTTGGATGGCTTCACCAACTCGATGAACATGAGTTTTAGCAAGCTCCGGGAGTGGGTGATGGACAGGGAAGCCTAATGTGCTGCAGCCCATGGGGTCGCAAAGAGTCAGACATGACTGAGCGATTGAAGTGAACTGAACTGAACCTAAGGAAGCAACTTCCAAGTGGCACTAGTGGTAAAGAACCCACCTGCCAAGAGACGCAGGTTCAATCCCAAAACAATGAAAAGTATTGATTCCTAAAATGTTTATCTCAGGGTAATTAAAAGTTAATAGAAATAAAGCAAAAATACAGCATTAAAAGGAGAGATTTGGGTATTGATACTCCAGAAGTTTTTACTGAGGACAGTTTTTTTAAAAACTGTAATTCCTTCTAATTTAGAATTTTGCTTAAAAGGAAGAGAACATGCTTTCATTAGTCATCCTTGCTGTGCCAAAATAAAGTATTAAGAAAGGTAAGAGAGTATTGTCATGATTGTAAGGTTGCTGAGGTAACATTCAGGATTTCACAGACCCTAAGGGCTTCCCTGGGCGGCTCAGTGGGAAAGAACCTGCCTGCCCGTGTAGGAGACGCGGGAGATGCAAGAGATGAGGGCTCCATCCCTGGGTTGGGAAGACAATGGCCGCCCTCTCCATTATTCTTGCCTGGAGAATCCCATGGACAGAAGTGCCTGGCGGGCTACATAGTCCATAGGGTCGCAAAGAGTCAGACACAATTTAGTGGCTAAACAACACCACCAAAACCTAAGATCCCAAAATATGGGAAAGTACTGATTCCCAAAATGTTCATCTCAGGATAATTTATAAGTTAATAGAAACAAAGCAGTCATCATAAAAAGGAGACATTTTGCTATATCCATAGGGGAAGATATTATTCACTCATTACATTTACATTTGAAAGTAATCTTACTGACCCTGGAAAATACCTATGTTGCCATGTTAGGGGACAAAAGTGATACACACACGATATTACAATCTGGGATTCCATTTACAGAGGATGACTGAGCTACAGAAAGGGAGCATGTGTGCGTATTTAGTCACTCACTCACGACTGACTCTCTGCAGCCCTATGGACTGCAGCCCACCAGTCTCCATCCGTGGGGTTCTCCAGGCAAGAATACTGGACTGAATTGCCATTTCCTTCTCCAGGGGATCTTCCCAGCCCAGGGATTGAACCCGTGTCTCTTTCGTCTCCTGAATTGGCAGGTGGATTCTTTACCACTGAGTCACTTGGGAAGACCTACCACAAGGAAGGAAGTGAGAGTGACTCAGGTGTGTCCAACTCTTTGCAACCCCATGGACTAAACAGTCCATAGGATTCTCCAGGCCAGCATACTGGAGTGGGTTGCCCTTCCCTTCTCCAGGGGATCTTAACAACCCAGGGATTGAACCCAGGTCTCCTGCACTGCAGGTGGATTCTTTACCAGCTGAGCCACCAGAGAAGACCTAGTACAATAAGGAGAGGCCAAAGGAGAGGCCAAATGCTTTTAACAGAAGCTTTTATACTACTTACCCAGCAAAGGGGACACACACGCCGTGCAGGGCCTCAGGGGGACACAGTAGGTTTGGATCAGGAGGCTAGAGCCAAGTGAGGGGAAGCCGAGGCCAGATTTTGATTGGGGTTCCTGCACGAGAGGCAGGGGCAGGGGCACAGTGCAGGACTGGCCAGAATAACTCATCCTGTTGGGGTCTGAGCTACAGAGGGTGTCTCTTGTTCCTGGCACCTGGCCCTGGGCTGGTCTGGGGAGGGGGCAGATTGGGCTTGGTGTGAGCGTTAGGTGGAGAGGATTGTGGCCATAGCGTGGGGTTGGTAAGCTTGTGAGTAAATGTACTCCAGTGAGCCAGCGTGTCACCAATGCTGGAGGCTCTGGGGAGGGGGGTGGGCAGTCAGGGAGGGGAGAATGTCCCTATTTTCAAGAATACAGAAAATAAGACCATGTAGTTAAAACCATTGGCCCTGTGACAAAAGGATGCTGAACAGACAAATCCAAAGTCTAAGAAAACACAAAACACCCACATAAAATATTTAACTCTGTTTTTAAAACGCACAGAAACAGGCAGTGCTGGAGGAAACATTCCAGAAATGTTGACTGTGTTCCCTCTGTGTGGTAGATGGCTGGTGCTTTTTCCCTTCTGGGTTTTTTTTTTTTTTTTAAGTTTTCTTCATTTTCAAATTCTCTATGAATGAATATGTATTATTTTTATAGTCACGATGAAAGAGTTTAAACCATGTCTGTGGCTGCCTGCATGATGGGGCTCTGAGCATGGGCCCTGAGCATCCCCGCCAGACTGCCCACCTGCCCACCTGCCCATCTGCCCACCTGCTCACCTGCTCAGTGGTCCTGGCGAGTCCTATAGGCACTTGGCTGGGGTTCACTCTGTTGGGGTCACAGGCCCCAGGAGGAAAGGAGGTACAAGGACTGAACAGCAGAGATGCCAGCAAGAAAAGGGGACAAGGAACCCTCAGCTAGGTTGTTGGCAACTGGTCCTAGTGTTTAGTTGTCCAGTTGTATCTGACTCTTTGCAACCCCACGGACTAGAGCACTCTAGGCTCCTCTGTCCATGGGCTTCTCCAGGCAAGAATACTGGAGTGGGTTGCCATTCCCTCCTCCAGGGGAATCTTTCCAACCCAGGGATTGAACCTGAGTCTCTTGCATTGCAGACAGATTCTTCATGATCTGAGCTACAGGGAAGTTGGTGACTAATTATCAGCTAGTCTCTGTGTGTGACAGTGCTGTCCCCTCAGAACTAGCACAGAGAACCCAGGCTCAAAGCTCCCAGGGGCCAGGCAGCCCCAGACTTCCTCTCCTGAGCCTCAGACAGGAGAATCTGACCCACTCAGTCAAGAGACGGGGCCAGGAGGGATGCCACAGCCAGGAAAGCCAGAATCTGAGTCCAAGTTCCTTTGTCAGACGCCACACCAGAGCAGCTCTCACCCACAGTTACAAGACCCAAGTCTGGTTGAATGGGATCCATAACCAGGCACCTGGGATTGAGGCAGCAAGAAGGGCCTGGCGCTGTTTGGGAAAGGGAGTGCGTGATGAGTGGGTGGCAGGAAGTGGCAGGGGAATTGGAGAGAGAGAGGAAGAGGAGGGGAAGGAAGAGAGTAGGGGGAAGGGAGGGGAAGTAAATCTGGGGGAGAAGAGAGTCCCTCTAGGATGTACCCTGGTGCTATCCGCTTCCAGGACAGACCTCACCTTGGCCGTGGCTTTCAAGAGGTCAGTTAAGTTGCTGGAGGACTCAGATCTCTTAACATTTTTTTAGGTGTTTTAAACCACAGTCATTAAATGTGGAATGCTGTTTATAAATTATGGTGAAATGCACTTTTGCCAATCAATTTAATTCGTGCTTGTATGCAGGGTCTACACGCATATTCCCATACTGTTGTTGTTCAGTTGCTAAGTCATGTCTGACTGAGACCCCATGGGCTGCAGCATGCCGGGCTTCCCTGTCCTTCACTATCTCCCATAGTTTGCTCAAACTCATGTCCGTCGAGTCAGTGATGCCATCCAACCATCTCATTCTCTGTCTCCGCCTTCTCCTCTTGACCTTAAATCTTTCCCAGCATCAGGGTCTTTTCTAATATCAGTACTGAACACTGCCATTGTGACAATTTTAATGGAGCATTGAGAGAAGCAAGTGTCTAAAGGACCCGCTTGGCTCCAACCCCCTCGGCATCTTGGAGCCCCAGACCCATGGCTTCCTCCTCACTGAGGACTCTTCAGAACACTGTGCGAGTCAGGTGGGCATGTGGGAAGCCCAGAGGCTTCTGGGCCTGCACTGGCCAGCCCAGCAACCCTCTGCTTGTCCAGCCTGCAGGTATCTGTCCTCTGTGAGGGTGTCCCCTGGAGTCTCTGTGCAGTAGGGCCGAGGCTGCCCTCCTGCCTTGGTTTCCCAGATAGGGCAGGGAGGCCCCCTCCTCCTCCTTCCTTTGCACACAAGCCCACCTTCACCAAGGCCACCAAGACTCCCGCACAGGAAAGGACAAGCCAGGTGCCCGCCAGCCTGCCCATCCCACAGGAGTGTCCTGGTGGGTGGGGCCAGACCTCAGCTTCGAGGGGTGACCTCAACCCCCAGGTTGCTGTCAGCGAGGCTCAGAGGAGTCTGTGGTGTCCACACCTGGCCACTGACCTCCTCACTTAGGGCAGCCTCCCACTCAGGTCCCACCCTCAGCCCCTCGCTGCCTCAGAGAAGGGCTGCTCTAATGTAGAGCTGGTCTTTTGTTCATGTCTCCGCCCACTGCCACTGATCAGAATGGCTAGAATCCCACCTGGCTTTTCAGGCCCTTGTGGGATCATTGGTGGTCCCCGTGCAGGACACTGCACGTCTGTGCTGGAGAAGCTCAGATCTGAAGGGGCCATTGGCCAGGAAACACGAAGGTTGAACTGGTTTCCTGGCCCTGGAACATTTGGGGATTTTTGCCACACGTCACAGTCTGACAGCCTCCTGGGCCCTTGAAATATTCCTGTGTGGCTGCCAGCTCCCAGGGCTCGTCTCCTTCTTGTGCAGCAACAGCTCACAGCATGGCACTGGAACACCCAGAGGGGTCCGTGGAGCAGAGAGCCCCAGAGGGGCTCGGGGCAGGGGTGGGGCCGCGCCTGCCAGGCTGGTTCCAGGGTCTCCTGCGGCAGCTCTGAGGGGTCCCGCGGGGTGCTGGGTTTCTGTTGGCTCTGCTCAGGTCCCTCCCTGCAGCCCCCTCCCTGGCTCTCGGCCCCGCCCGGCCCTGCAGCTGCTCTACCAGGATCTCTGGCTCAGCGTCCTCCCTGTGGTCCTCCTTCAGGAAGTGTCAAGGGCGCGCTCGAGATATGGAATTCCAGAAAACAAACTCCCAACTCAAAATATTGCACAACAGGAGTCTTGGGTGGGATGGGTCTATGGGCCTCGGGGGTGGGGCTGTCTCCCCCACCTCTCTGCTCTCTCCCACCCCAGTCCTCTCTCTCCCTGCAGAGGGGACTTCTCAGGAGTCTGGGGACAGGGATTCTGGCTGCAGCATCCTAAGACCTGCATGGTGGTCCAGCTTAGAGACCCCAGAGGAGCATCAGCCCCTTCCTCCCGCACCCATAGAGGCCCTCGCAGTGCTGCTTGGCTAGTCTGCTCCTGCGCCAGCTGCACCAGCCAGGAGGAGTATGGAACTGGGGTGCTGTGGTGTTGGGGGGTGGCATTCAGGTCCCTGGGGTCCACAAAGGCTGGGCTCTGAGACCCGTGGCCTCCAGAGCCATCAGGCTCAGGCCTGTTCCCCAAAGGGACAGGGTGGTGCCCAGGTCAGAGGGTACAGGCCCACCACACACCAGGATCCCAGCAGTGGAAGCAATGAGTGTTGGTGAGTGTGGGGTTGGCCCTGGTCCAGGCTCTGCCACCGTGCGCCTGCAGAACTTCCCCAAGTCCTTTCCTTCCTGTCAGTGGGTCCCTCACTTCACCAGTAAATGAGAGAATCGGACGGGATTCTCAGAGCTGGCTTGGTTGTAGCCAACTCTCCTCTGGTGGAGAATGGGGTTAACAGACTTACAGGGCTGGATATCTCCTTACCGCTGCCGTTCCTGACGAGGAGCTAGAAAGCCCCTTGATGAAAGTGAAAGAGGAGAGTGAAAAAGCTGGCTTAAAGCTCAACATTCAGAAAACAAAGATCATGGCATCCGGTCCCATCACTTCATGCGAAATAGATGGGGAAACAGTAGAAACAGTGTCAGACTTTATTTTGGGGGGCTCCAAAGTCACTGCAGATGGTGACTGCAGCCATGAAATTAAAAGACACTTACTCCTTGGAGGAAAAGTTATGAGCAACCTAGATAGTATATTCAAAAGCAGAGACATTACTTTGCCAACTAAGGTCCGTCTAGTCAAGGCTATGGTTTTTCCTGTGGTCATGTATGGATGTGAGAGTTGGACTGTGAAGAAGGCTGAGTGCCAAAGAATTGATGCGTTTGAACTGTGGTGTTGGAGAAGACTCTTGAAGGTCTCTTAGACTGCAAGGAGATCCAACCAGTCCATTCTGAAGGAGATCAACCCTGGGATTTCTTTGGAAGGAATGATGCTAAAGCTGAAACTCCAGTACTTTGGCCACCTCATGCGAAGAGTTGAATCATTGGAAAAGACTCTGATGCTGGGAGGGATTGGGGGCAGGAGGAGAAGGGGACGACCAAGGATGAGATGGTTGGATGGCATCACGGACTCGATGGACATGAGTCTAAGTGAACTCCGGGAGATGGTGATGAACAGGGAGGCCTGGTGTGTTGCAATTCATGGGGTCGCAAAGAGTCGGACACGACTGAGCGACTGAACTGAACTGAACTGAACTGAACAGGGCTGGAAGGAGGAGGAGGGGGAGGGATGGAGAGTAGGGGGAGGGAAAAGGAGAAGGGGAAGGAGTGGGGAGGGGAGGCGGAGGGGAGGCGGAGGGAAGGGGAAGAAGAGAAGAAGGAAAAGGAGGAGAGGTGATGATTTTACAACACGTGGGAATTGTACAAAATTCACATTTCGGAGCCTGTAAATAAAGTTTTATTGGTACATAGCCACAACCACTCATTTGCCTGTCATCCACGACAGCCCTCTCGACACAAGGGCAGAGCCAAGCAATTGTGAGTGACCGAGGGGCCGCAGAGCCTAAAATATTTCCTCCCTGGCCCTTTCCAGAAACAGCCTGTGAGCCGGAGCCAGCTCCGTGCTGCCCACACTTCCGTCATTCACGGGCCGCAGCAAGGTCTCAGCAGGTCCAAGATGTGTTTTCATTTCCTGGTTTCCCTTCAGTCAACTCGGGCTAACATCACCACTGACTCAGCCTTGCCCGTAGGGACTAAAGCCCTGCAATCATGGTTTTCATGCTCTGCATTTTTGTCCCCTAAAACACAAGAAAATCGCTCCATGACTTTTAAAGCAGGCGCTGCATCCTGTCCCTCCTTCTGCCCCCAGAAGAGTGTCCCCGTGGCCCTGCTAACCTTGAGGCCTCCTCCGCCTGGCTCCAGGCTTCTCTGGCCCTGATGTTCCTCCCAGCCTGTGGCCACATCCATCGGTCACCTGCCTCACAGGCAATCCGCTGAGTGGGGTCAGAGGCGGGGCCCAAGGACCAGGGAGGAATCTATCTGCTGTGTGTGGTTCTTGTCACTACCTTCCCTCTCTGAGCCAGCACCGAGGGGCGAGTGTGGACTCCACCAAGCTCCCCAGAGGGAATCCGAGAAGAGCTGAACTTTTCCCGAGCTCCTCAAGGAAAGAGACTGGCCTCACCCCATCCTGAGAGTCCTGGGTGACAGGACAGCAGTGGCGAGGTGTGTGTGTTAGGGGGTGGGCACAAGTCTGACGAGCCCCTAGTGCTTTGAGAACATTCCATCTGTTTTCCATCTTGACTCAAACTAGTCCAGATGTCACACCATGGAGGACAGAACCAAGTGTCCCCAGCCTCCCTGGCAGGAAACTCCATCTGGAGTGAGCACGGGAGCACACCCCGACAGATGGCCTGTGTGAGGCAGATGTTGGCCACGCGTGGCCCACCTGCAACTCTCTCTGGCTTGGGAGTTGGAGTTGCGAGTCACACATCCTATGCTGTTGGACAGGCAGCCTCCGAGGCCCCAGGCAATGGCTGCTCACCCCCGCCCCGGTAGCCCCACCCAAAACACGCTGACTCCCAGTCCCACAAGCTCCAAGGCAGGGCTGCATGGCTGGAACCTGTGTGGTCACAGAGGTAGGTCTGCCTTTCACGGGACGCCTGCCCTCGGAAGGCAACCAGTCAATCCTCAAGGAAATCAACCCTGAATATTCATTGGAAGGACTGATGCTGAAGCTGAAACTCCAATACTTGGGCCACTTGATGTGAAGAGCTGACTTACTGGAAAACACCCTGATGCTGGGAAAGATTGAAGGCAAGGGGAGAAGGGGACAACAGAGAATGAGATGGTTGGATGGCATCACCGACTCAAAGGACATGAGTTTGAGCAAACCCCAGGAGATGGTGAAGGACAGGGAAGCATGGCGTGCTGCAGTCCACGAGGTCACAGAGTCAGACATGACTGAGCGGCTGAACAACTGCCCTTGAAGACCTTCCAGAATGTCAGTGCAGAGGGCACCTGGCAAGAAGCTACCGCGTCTTCAGGACAAGTGGAGAAGTGTCCTCCACTATCAGAGGATGGCAGAACGTCCAAGACCCTTTGAAGGGTCACCTGAAGGCTGGAGACCCAGGAGGAGCGAGAAGAACAAGGAGGCCAGCCAGATGGTCTCAGGACAGAGCAGCTTCCCGAGGGAGGGAGAACTTAGCCTGGAGGTCCTCCAGGTGAAGTCGCGCTTTCCAGGAGGATAAAGAGGATGGCCCCACACTGGGCATGTGATCACATCCGAGGGTTTCCTTATTAGAAGTCCCAGCTGCCTGCCCAACTATTCCTGTGGGGCACATCCCGGACCCCTGCCCCTACTCAGGTAGTCTGTTTCTTTGGTTTCTACTGCAGAAAAGAAAGAAACCCTTCTCCAGCCAGACCCAGGAAGCTCTGGGTGAGTCCAGGGAGGGTGGCAGGATCACATGGTCAGGATGGAGTGGAAGCTGTTCCTGCCTAAGCCCCTGCTGGGCAGCAGCTCGCTCCCTACACACGATGCCTACGCGGTTCTAGAGAGGAGGAGCGGGGAGCCTGGGTCAGAAGGTGACGCAAGGGCCTGAGTGAGACCACAGGGGTCCCTGCCCTCCTCCAAGGGGTTCCCTCAGCAGGGTCCCATCAGGGATTAGATCCTATAGAACATCCTGTAGTGGGGAGAGAGCAAGGGCCGGGCCTCAGACTGCACACACCTAGGTCCAGAGAGGTCTCAGGCTTCTCTGTAAATATGTAAAGAAGGCAGTGAGCACGCCAAGACAGTGTAGCCACACACGCCATGGTGTGAGGGGTGGGGGGCATGCTTAGGACTGCCTGGAGGCCACAGATGCAGGGCCCTTCAGCATGTGTCTCCAAGGGTGGGCAGCCCACCATGCCTGCAGGAGAGCCTGCCCTCCGGGGAAGGGCTGCTGGGGACTAGAGAGTGTGGCCTAGGGGTTTATGTCACTGTTTGCTTGTTTCCTTGGGTGTTCCTTCAGATGCTTCAGAGAAGACCTCCGATTGCTGGCATTTCATTTAAGAATTTTTTTTTTTGATGTGGACCTTTTTTTTTCAAGTATTTATTGAATTTGTTATAATACTGAATACAATACTGAATACAATATTGAATACAATACAATATTGAATTTGTTACAATATTTTTTTTGGCCACAAGGCATGTGGGATCCCTGACCAAGGGTGGAATCCAGGCCGCCTGCATTGGAAGGTGAGTCTTCATCGCTGGACCACCAAGGACATTCCTCAGAGATACTCTTTCCAGCACTTGATTCGGCCCCAGGGTTGAGAGGTGAGAGGGTTTCAAAGGCCAGAGCCAGCAACGTGCTGGTAACTGGCTCGCAGACAAACCTCTGGAGTTTGCTAGTTCCCCGGTGTATAAATGATCCCAGCTTGGCCACCACAGGCCACTGAGTGCAGGGCTGCAGAGTGTCCACTATGGGTTCTACACAGCCCGGCCCGGACTACCGGCTCCAGTTTCATCCACCAGGGAGGGGGCTGTGGTACACAGAAGCTGGGATGCCAGCATTTCCCACAAAGAGAACTGGAGGAGCCTGGTTCCGGTGAGCCGCTGTCCACGTCGTGCCCCCAGTACAAGGCAGAGCCGAGATCCAGAGACACACCTTCAAGCCAAAGCACAGCTTCTCTCTCTCAAGGTCAGATGCTCTCCAGCGAGGTCCTGCGGAGACTTGGGGCCCGGAAGTGTTCATGCCCAGACAGAAGCCCACCCCCACGCTACCCGGGCCCCAGTGTGGTGCTGGCCTCACCATGGAGGCTCTGCTGGGCGTGCGGGCTCGGCTGTGAGCTGCCGGGTCTGCCTCCTCCTGCCTCAGTCTCAGGTGCCTGAGCTTCCAGAACATTCAGGCAGGTGGAGGCACTCCAGGGAGGGCAGGTCTGCGCTCCCAGAGCCGCCCAGCCTGCCTCTGTCCTTCCACCTTCAGCAAGAGCAGCATTTGCTTTTTGAAGGGCACCCGTGTGTACACTCTATTTAAAGGATAACTTCTGATTATTTTCTTAATGGAAGAGCAAATATTTATGTCTTAGAAACCAAAGGGCAGGTTGGAATGTGTGGGAATACCGGCTTTGGGGCGCTGCCACTCCTGCTTGACAGGGAGTGGGCAGGACAGCCCAGACTCTTGGCCGCAGTCAGCCTCGCTCAGCTGGAGCACAGAAGCCCTCGAACTGGGCGCGAGTCTGGCGACCAGGGCTCTGTTTGCCTTGGAGGGTGGAGGGAGGGGTGGTTCAACCCTCCTGACTCTTTTCCCGTCGTGGGGAGGGAAGGGAAGGGGGCGCTTCCACCTCTGGGAGCCTTCACTGTGCCTGGGGCGCCACTGCTGGGCTGCCCGACCTGGCCTCCTCCCTGCAAGCACGTGACGGCCGCCAGCCCAGCCATGTGGACAGTGTGACCATCGGCCGAATGCCCATCAGCTGAGGTGGACTGTGCCAAGTGTTTAGGTTATTAGGACAGAAAAAAAAACAAAACGAAGAGCAGCCTGCACCCGAGAACAGAAAGCAGGAAGCGGAAGGGAGGCCACAGGAAGGGAACCGCTTTTCCCCAGGAGCCCCTGCCACCCTTGCCCAGGTGGGCCCAGGAGCCAGGCAAGCCGGGCCCTGAGAGGCTCTGCTGGGTTCCAGGGCCTGAGGACGCAGGGCTGTCCCCTGACCCCAGAGTGGGACGTCCAGTTCAGGGGGCCTCAGCCCACACTCCGGGAAGCCCCGCTAGTCTGGGGTCTCCTGCAAGACCCAGCCTGTCCTCTGCCTGCCGGTCTGTCTGCTTCTCGCCATGGTCGTTTTCCTTCCTTTGTGCATCTATCTGCACGGAGAAAGGTCCAGAGCCCCGGGTTGCTGGTGGAAGCACCCAGAACGGTGCAGCCGGGCAGCTGGTGGGGAAGGAGAGCAGCCGTGGCAACAGGCAGATGGGGGACGCGCCAGCCCTTGACCTCATGGGTGATCCAGTTCAGGGGCAGGGCTGGGGGCTGTGCAGCGGCCACAGGCCCAGGGTCCCACATGTCCCCATGGGGCAGTAGTAGCGTCTCTGCCATCGGTTAAGGATGGGAAAGAGCCCCTGGATAAGAAGAGGCAAGGTCGGGCCCCACACCTGCAGGCCCAGCTGGCCCACGTGGACAGCACCAGGTAGCAGACACTTTGGGTCTCCAGGCGGCACCTCACAGCCCCCCAGCCACCCAGCAGGTGCTCCACGGGGAAGGGTCCCCCCCTCCGAGGACTGCCCGCTTGGTGAGTCAGCAGTAGCCTCTCTCCTTAAGCAGCGTGGCCCCAGGGGGGCTTGTCTCTGCATGCCACATGGCCACATCTGCCCGCCCCTGTAACCATTAGCCTGTGGTGGGGCTGAAGTGGTGGGAATGGGTTCCTGCCACCCCGGCTGCCTGTGGAGGCAAAGGCGACACTGAGGTAGGACCTGGCATCACCGTCCTTGGCTCCTGTCTTGTCCTGCCCACCTGGACCTGCCAGTGGACCCCAAGTGGCTGCCCCATGGCCCCCTTTTCATGCAGCCACTTTGGCTCCTGGTCACTCTGTCCTTCTGAGTTCACTGAGTCCAGGGCAGACAACCAGGTCCTGCCTGCACAGTGGCGGGAGCGAGGGGCACAGAAAGAGAGGGGAAGGGCCTGTATTGAGCAGGAACTGGTCAAAATCCTGGAAAGTGCCCTGTTGGTGATAGCAAGCACTGACCTGGGAATGGAAGGCAGCCAGACACCTGTGTGCGCGTGCGTGTGTGTGTGCATGCGCCACACGTGTGTCTCTCTGTGTGTGCATGAGTGTTGCATGTAGGTCTGTGTGCGTGTACACTGTGCAGTGTGGTACACATACATGTATCCATGTGTATGCTTGCACTCCTGTCTATTTGAGAATACATATGCTGTGTACACGTGTGTGCAGGCATCTGTGTGCATGTACACTGTAAATGTGGCACACATATGTGTGATCGTGTGTGCTCACACTCCTGTGTGTTTGTGAGCAGGTATGCTGCATGTACGAGTGTGGGTGTGTGTACACATATGAGTGTCTGTGCTGCATGTGGGTCTACATGTGCACTCGTGAGTGCATATACACTGTGCGGTGCGGTACACAGGCCTGTGTTCACACGTGTGCTTGCACTCCTGTGTGTTCGTGAGAACCTGCTGCATGTGTGCATGTGTATGCACATGTGTGTACGTGTAAGCATGTGTTTGTAAGGCAGGACAGATGCTCCAGCAGGCAGGCTGAGGGGCCTCCTCCAGGGCCAGCAGGACCCAGGACGGCATTCATGCAAGACAACAGGAAGTGGCTCTGGGTCCACATGACCGCGTGCCCACCCCTCCACGTCCCTCCAGGGAGCCCGGATGTGTCATCTGTGGGCCACTCTGGCAAGGATCTGCTGAAAGGTGCGACTTCACAGAGGCCTGGGAGGCTAGTGGTGGCCTCATGGGAGCCTCTCTGGATGGCTGCTATTTACACCCCAGTATAAGGAGACTGGAAAAGTCAGTTTTCATCCCAATCCCAAAGAAAGGCAATGCCAAAGAATGCTCTAACTACTGCACAATTGCACTCATCTCACATGCTAGTAAAGTAATGCTCAAAATTCTCCAAGCCAGGCTTCAGCAATATGTGAACCGTGAACTTCCTGATGTTCAAGCTCATTTTAGAAAAGGCAGAGGAACCAGAGATCAAATTGCCAGCATCCGCTGGATCATGGTAAAAGCAAGAGAGTTCCAGAAAAACATCTATTTCTGCTTTATTGACTATGCCAAAGCCTTTGACTGTGTGGATCACAATAAACTGTGGAAAATTCTGAAAGAGATGGGAATACCAGACCACCTGACCTGCCTCTTGAGAAATCTGTATGCAGGCCAGGAAGCAACAGTTAGAACTGGACATGGAACAACAGACTGGTTCCAAATAGGAAAAAGAGTACGTCAAGGCTGTATATTGTCATCCTGCTTACTTAACTTCTATGCAGAGTACATCATGAGAAACGCTGGACTGGAAGAAACACAAGCTGGAATCAAGATTGCCGGGAGAAATCTCAATAACCTCAGATGTGCAGATGACACCACCCTTATGGCAGAAAGTGAAGAGGAACTAAAAAGTCTCTTGATGAAAGTGAAAGAGGAGAGTGAAAAAGTTGGCTTAAAGCTCAACATTCAGAAAACGAAGATCATGGCATCTGGTCCCATCACTTCATGGGAAATAGATGGGGAAATAGTGGAAAGAGTGTCAGACTTTATTTTGGGGGGCTCCAAAATCACTGCAGATGGTGACTGCAGCCATGAAATTAAAAGACACTTACTCCCTGGAGGAAAAGTTATGACTAATCTATATAGCATATTCAAAAGCAGAGACATTACTTTGCTAAGGTCCGTCTAGTCAAGGCTATGGTTTTTCCTGTGGTCATGTATGGATGTGAGAGTTGGACTGTGAAGAAGGCTGAGTGCCAAAGAATTGATCGTTTGAACTGTGGTGTTGGGGAAGACTCTTGAGAGTCCCTTGGACTGCAAGGAGATCCAACCAATCCATTCTGAAGATCAGCCCTGGGATTTCTTTGGAAGGAATGATGCTAAAGCTGAAACTCCAGTACTTTGTTTGGCTACCTCATGTGAAGAGTTGACTCATTGGAAAAGACTCTGATGCTGGGAGGGATTAGGGGCAGGAGGAGAAGGGGACGACCGAGGATGAGATGGCTGTATGGCATCACTGACTCGATGGACGTGAGTCTGAGTGAACTCCAGGAGATGGTGATGGACAGGGAGGCCTGGCTTGCTGTGATTCATGAGGTCACAAAGAGTCGGACACGACTGAACTAGTGAACTAAACTGATGAGACTGGAGGAACCTGGGGCCCCACCCCTCCCTGCTCGACCCCAGGCAGAGGCTGCCCTGTCCCTGCCCCCGTCCATCCCTGGGGTGAGTCCACCAGAGCTGACTTCCTCCCTTGCTCCTAGTGCCCTTTGGGCCTGCAGCCACGTGCACAAGGACCCCAGGCACCTGCTGGACAGGGAGGTGGCACGGCTGACCTCGCCTGCAGTTCTGCGAGAGGCTGACTCTCCTTGACCTCCAGGGAGCTCCACAGCCATGCCGGCCGCCCTTTAAAGAGCAGCTGATTATCTCAAATGCCAGGCCCCATGCTGGAGCCCTCCCTGCTGGGGACCGCAGGCTGCCGGCAGAGGACCGGGTAGCAGCTGCTCGGAGAGCTGGAAGCTTTTGATTTGCGTCAGTGCCGAACTGGCCGGGAGGGGCCTTCAGCTGGGAGCTTGACAGCTTCAGGGAAGCAAGGTGACATCACGGCTCCCGGGCTCTGGCCCTGCCTGTCCAGAGGGCCCCCAGAGAGACGGGCTGCACGTCCACCATGTGCAGCCTGCTGAACCCGCACTCCCGGCCCCCGCGAGCTAGACGGCTCGGGAAGTTCGGCTTCTGAAAGCGGTGTCCATGATGCCAGCACCCCGTGGTCAGGCCCCGAGAGGAAGAAGTGGAAGCCAGCTTGTCTGCCCACCGCAGGCTCAGGAGGGCTCCCAGGAATAGCAGCTTGCCATCCTGCGGCTACCGGAGGACTCCAGCTAACTGAGAGACTTGGCAGAGCTGGCAGTGATGGCAAACCTACAATCTCCCTGAGATGAGAGTCACCCTGAGGACCCGAATGAAAACCACAGCTGCTAGAGCATGTGGGAAGACACTGGCTTTGAGACCTTGTCCTTGGTGCTTGGGGGCCCCAGGTGTGAGCCAGCAGTCTCCTGGAAGCAGAGCGGCTCTGGGCCAGCGGTGCTCCAAGCTCCAGCACGTGGTCCACAGCCCTCCTCTCGTCACCAGCCCCTCCTACTCTGGGGCAGGAGCGAGCGGGTCACCTCGGAGACTACACACTTGATCCTTACAAAGGCCTTCGAGGAGGGGGTCTCCCCCAACTCCCCTCAACCTGCTCTGAGCTGAAACGAGTAGGGTGTCCCTCTGACAGCCCTGCACCCAGAGTGCCCCTGACAACAGAGTACTCTCCACTCCTCTGGGCAGGGACCACCCTCGACAGCCTGAGCCCCGCCTCCCTCTGCACCTTGGCGACACCCCTGAGTGTCAGTGGGGTCTCAGTTGACCTGCTCGGAGTGGCCCTCCGGAAGCAGCAAGCGTGCTGGGGAGGAGTCGCTGTCACGACTTGCTACAGTGCACGCCGTGCCCTCCGCCTGGGGGCTGCCATCTCCCCAGCCACGCTGGGCCCCTAGAGGCCCGAGCCCGCTTGCTGCCGCCCCTGCAGAGCTCAGGGCTGGGTGCCTGGTGCAGGGAAACAGGGGCCCGGGTTGTTTACATCTTTCTCCTAACGGTCACTTTCACTCAGGCCCACTTGCCCTTGTTCACAGGGGAGCCAGCTGCCCTCCCTTCCCCTTGGAAAATCAAAGAATCCAGTTGGAGGGGTTTTCAGGGGTCCTGCCCCACCCCCGTCCCCACCGAGTGACGGTGCAGGCCCAGTGAGGGGACACTCACCATGGAAACGCTCCAGCTCAACCTCAGGCCCATCGACCTCGGGGCCCCACCACTTTCGAGAGCCAGACTTCTCAGGGGGCTGCCCACAGGGGCCAGCTGGGCTGATCACCCCAGGTCACGGGTGCTGTGCCCTGCGAAGACAGAGGGAAGGAGACAGGAGGGCTGGAGCTGGTGTCAGCCATGGTGTAGAACAGCCCCGTGTCACCAACACTCCACGACACGGTGTAAGTGCGGCTGCCACGGTCTGTCTGAGGGCCTCCCTCCCTAGCCCTGACCCCCGGCCCCAATTCTGCCCAGAGTCCTGACAGGCTCTGGGTTGAGTCACCCATGTGTCCCTCATTCTGAATGTGCTGGGTGTAGCTGTTTCCGGGCGGGCTAAACCACAGATATCCATTCTCTCACAGCCTTGGAGGCTAGATGTCTGAAGTCAAGGTGTGGGGGGGTGGCTGGCTCCTTCTGAGGCTGTGAGGCAGGGTCTGACCCAGGCCTGGCCAGCTCTTCTCAGTGCCCCTCGCCCTGCAGACACATCCCCCCATCTCTGCCTCCGTGTGTGCCTGTCTCTTCTCTGCCACTTGACTTAGAATCACCTTGATCCAGGACACCCTCCTCTCTGTCCTTACCCTGATCATGCCTGCAGAGGCCACATTCCATACAAGATCCCATGCTCGGGTCTGGGCCACTGACTTTAATATGAGCTCAACCCGCTCCAGTGTTCTTGCCTGGAGAATCCCAGGGACGGCAGAGCCTGGTGGACTGCCATCTATGGGGTCGCACAGAGTCGGACACGACTGAAGTGACTTAGCAGCTGCGGCATCTAATTGGCCTAACCTGGTGTCTCAGATCAGGAAACTGAGGCCAGAGGATGAAGGAAGGCCTCAGTTTGGGACGGGATGAGAGCAGGGGCTGCTGGGCTCGCTGTGACTGTGAGTCCATCTTGGCCCCATCGGGTGACTCAGACCTCTGGAGGCCACCCGTCTGCCTGCCAGCTCCCTATCTCTGCTGCCCCTTGCTGGCCCTGTGATCTCCAGATGGGTCCACCTCAGAGTGGTCTGGCTTGCTAAGGGCTAGCCGTGGTCCTGGCTCCTCCTGGCTGGCTGGGGCCTGGGGCCGGCCACTCCTAAGCCTGGACCCTGACTTCTGAGCCACACCATGTGATGCACTGTCTCTGTGGCCTGCCTAGGCCCACAGAGCTGGCCGAGCAAGGCCTGGGAGCTGGTTGGCCTGGTGACAGCCACAGCCTGGGCTGCTCAGAGCAGGGCAGACCCCCCTCCCCTCCCCTGCTCCAGGCCACCAGCTGGGGTGGCACCTCGCTTCTAAAGGGCGTGGCCTCCGAAGCTGGAGCAGGCCAGGCTGCTTCTGCCCGACCCCAGAGTGGACGTGACTCATGGTGGAGGCCTCCCGGGGGAGGGCAGGGGTGGAGAGGACCAGGCTGAGAGAGGCAGGAAGAGTATCTGGCTACAAATCGTTGCACACGTGATACATTTCCAACCCCTGCCATGCAGTGGGTGGGGCGGGCCCTGGAGCCTGGCCCCTACTGTGGGAGCAGTGGGGACTCCTGGGCTGGGGGAGGAGCAGGCTGTGACGCCCCTCACCTGAGAGAGGCCAGGATGCCTTGGGGTGGGGCAGGGCATGCTTTGGTGCCATTGCCAGAGCAGGCAGCATCGTCCCTGGGGCTCAGGGTAAGGGGAGAGATGGGCGCACTTCACCCTGAGCCTCGGCATCTAGGAAGTGTGCCTCAGCTGCAGGAGTCCCTGGGCACCCCAGGAAGAGGAAGGGACAGGGAGAAGTGGAACCCTGGCTCCAGAAATGAGAGAAGGGCAGATGGGCCCTCCAAGGGGACACAGGCGCCTTGGGGGTGGAGGTCGGAGGGCCTGTGGCCCTTCCCTTCAGCCACAGAGCCTGGCCCTTGTCTGGGCCCTGGGTGTTCACCTCACATTTCTGATGGCTGGCGAGCAGGAGCCGGGATGTGGCCCCCATGGCCGTGGTCTGGGGTCACTGGTTTTCCACGCAGGACAGCCCCAGGTGGCCCCTGGAGCAGTCCCAGCCCACTCTGGGGTGCTCAACTCGGGGTTTCATGGGACAGAAGTGCCTCGGATGTGGCTCAGGGACACATGGGGCTGAGGGCCTGGGCAGTTTCCAAGGTGAGTTTTCTGTGCAATGAACCCCCAGGCCATGCCCCAGTCAGGAAATGTCAGGGCGGGCTTTTGCAGCCTACCCACCTATCCTCTAACTCCAGCTGGGGGTCTTCAGGGTTTAAGACTCTAGGCACACCCACCCTAGGTGGTTCTGTTTCAGTCTAAGCCTGGGGCCTCGTCTTAGGAGTGTTCAGTTCTGTCCCCATCCCCCGCTGGGACTCCATCTCCAAGGACAGCTCTGTGTGATACCCCAGCTTGGAGGGTCAGGTTCCCATGATAGAATGGAGCAAAAGAGCCTAGACTGGGCTGAGTGGGGCTGCAGGGGTCAGGGCTACAGCTCAGCACATCCAGGCATCCACACGAGCAGATGAACCAGTACTCTGGGCGCGTGTCCTGGGGAGGAAGGGGTTGGCTGTGACCATGAGGAGCTGTTCTACTGTGCATAGTGGCTACACTGAGGGCCTGGATGTGTTATCTCACTTAAAGATCTCGACCTTTAACAGAGGTGTGGTGAGCCTCAAGTTTTAGGAGGGAAGCCCCAGGCTGTAACAGCCTCCTGGCCCCGTGCTCAAGACAGCAGAACCAAGATGTCCACGTGGCTCATTGCTCAGTGCAAGGGTCCTGCCGCTGTAACAAGTGACCATACCTTGAGTGGCTTCAGAGACAGGTTTATGTTCATACAGTTTCAGAGGTCTTACATAAATTGTACTGGGCTAAAGGCAAGGTGTGGGCAGGCCTGTTTCCCCTTGGAGGCTCCAGGGAGATCTATTTCCTGGTTTTTTCTGCTTCTGGGGTCCTGCTCTCCTAGGCTCAGCGCCCTCCTCTACTCACAGCCAGTGACAGGCATCAAGTTATTCTCACACTGCATCTCTCCAGCATCTCTCCCCTCCCCCATGTAAGGGACCCCTGCGAATCCCCTGGGCCCGCCTAGAGAATCTAAGGTCATCCTCTCGCTTTAGGGCAGGAGATTAGGGACCCAGTTCCCTTTGCTCTCTTCACAGGCCCCGGGATTAGAATGTGAACAGCCTTGGAGGCAGCTTTGCCGCCCACCTCACTCAGGGGCCCCAGCGCTCTGCCTGCATCATCTCCACTGACCTCATGTGTGTACGTCTGGTCCTGCCAAGGACAAAGAGACGCCTCACCACTCCTCACTCTTCTCCTCTGCTTGCCTCGTCCAGGCGCCAGGCCCAGGTGGCCCTGGAGGATCTGGTGGCCGGGGCACAGGCTGCCCATTGTCATTCTCTGGGTGGATCACTCAGAGCCTGGCAGGCCCACGGTGGGTATCCTCCCACCCTGGTAAATAGGCCTTTGTTTCAGGGGCTGGGTCCCCACCCTGTGCTACAGTGGCCAAGCCCAGGCTCTGAGTCTGGTTCCTTGCCTACCAGCCAGGTGATGACATTGTCATCTGGTCACCCGGTCAGTGCCATGAGCTGTCACTGGCATCCGATGGACCGAGGTTCAGACGCAGAAGCTCTGGGGAGGGGTGAGCAGAGCCCCAGGGCGCACTCAGTGCAGAGCACCCACTGGCCTAGCGGAGATGGCAATGGGAGAAGGAGCTTTAAGTGAAAGTCGGAGATTCCAAAGACATGGTAGCTTTGTCGTGGGGTGGGGACCCCTTCCAGATCTCTGGGGTGGGGGTGCATTTCACAGCTTTCACGCTGAGTGTTCTCAAGGAAATGGTGGGCGTCCCACACCCCGTGACACTTACGGGCCTGCTGGCCAGAAAATGCTGGATGCGTCTTGATTTTTGTCACTATTGTCACCAAGGCCAAAAGAGAAAGGAGAGGGGTGCCCCCAAGGGAAGTAAGAGAGATGGCATCCACCGGTTCAGGTCTGAAGGAAATGAACCAGGGCCTGCAAGCAAAGACCAGGATCCCAGAGGCAGTCAAGCAGTCTGGATCCCTGGGTCAGCTCCCCTCCCCACCAGTGTGACCTCTGCTCCAGAAGCGTCCATTTCATTCCAAGGGGGACTGATTTCCATTCTGCCTGGGTCTGTGCCCCCTCTGGGAGCCACTGATCCCACCTGGATGTGTTCTTTGACCTCAGGAGTTGGGGAAAGGAGCAGGCCCAGAAATGTATCCACATGCAGAAACATGTCCCACTTCTGCAGACCCTCCGGATAAACCAGGCAAGCCCTTGGGGCTCCTATCCAGAGCCCAGGGGACAGAGAGGCTGTGGACCCAGATTGCAGCCTCTGCTCAGGGTCTGAACTGCTGACAGCAGTGTGGAACCCTAAAGTCTGAGTGCAGCTTCAGGGCCAGGGAGTCAGGGGAAGGAAGACTGCTCTTGTGAACACAGACCCAGAATGGGGTGGGCCTCATCAGCGCAACTGTGGGGCCTCGTGCAGGCACGGCAATGGGGGCTTGTACAGGTGTGATGATGGAGGCTTGTGCAGGTGTGATGATGGGGACTTGTACAGGTGTGATGATAGGGGCTTGTACAGGTGTGATGATGGGGCCTTGTGCAGGTGTGATGATGGGGCCTTGTGCAGGTGTGATGATGGGGGCTTGTGCAGGCATGATGATGGGGGCTTGTACAGGTGTGATGATGGGGCCTTGTACAGGCGTGATGATGGGGGCTTGTACAGGTGTGATGATGGGGGCTTGTACAGGTGTGATGATGGGGCCTTGTGTAGGCGTGATGATGGGGGCTTGTACAGGTGTGATGATGGGGCCTTGTGCAGGTGTGATGATGGGGCCTTGTGCAGGCGTGATGATGGGGGCTTGTACAGGTGTGATGATGGGGCCTTGTGCAGGTGTGATGATGGGGCCTTGTGTAGGCGTGATGATGGGGGCTTGTACAGGTGTGATGATGGGGGCTTGTACAGGGACGATGATGGGGCCTTGTGCAGGTGTGATAATGGGGCCATGTACAGATGTTGCTGGTGCTCTCCGAGATGAGTGCAGCTTGCCTGGCACACCACACGACTGGCATCTTTCAGAATTGAGCAGGAAACAGATGGCCCACTCAGGGGGCAGTGGAAGAGATTTGTTAATAAAAAGAACATTTCAGAGGTATTAGCAGGGTTGAAGGAAACAACCAGGACTGCTGAGGCATCAAGGCCCCTGTGAGCATAGAAGCCCCAGTTAGAAGGACCATAGGAAGAAGAGCTGTCACCAGGATGAGGGCAGGAGCCTGGGAAAGACCACCTGGCAGGACTTGTGCCCCTGGCTAGATGGCCACTGTGGGAAAAGCACAGCAAGGCCCCATTTGGTTCTTCCTTGCCCGTCCTGACCTGCCCCTGCCTCTAACCAGCTAGGCCACAGCTGGAAGCCAGAAGGTGAAGGAGCCAGGTGGGCAAAGTCACCACATACCAGGCGGCTTCCTGAAGCACAGTGTAGGCAGGAAAGAGAGGGATGGAGGGAGTATGTGGGGTGAGCAGAAGTATCCAGTCATTACCCCCAATTAATAGTGACCAGACAGTGAAGAGGATGGTGGTGGTGAAGGTGATGGAGGTGGTGGTGGTGATGGTGATGGTGATGGTGATGGTGGTGATGTTGGTTGTGATGATGCTGATGGAGGTGGTGGTGGTGATGGTGGCGAAGGTGATACAGGTGGTGGTGGTGATGGTGATGGTGGTGATGTTGGTTGTGATGATGTTGATGGAGGTGGTGGTGATGGTGGTGAAGGTGATGTAGGTGGTGATGGAGGTGATGATGGTGATGATGCTGGTGATGGTGGTGATGTTGATGGAGGTGATGGTGATGGTGGTGATGTTGGTTGTGATGATGCTGATGGAGGTTGTGGTGGTGATGGTGATGGTGGTGGTGATGGTGATGGTGAAGGTGATACAGGTTGTGGTGGTGATGGTGATGGTGGTGATGTTGGTTGTGATGATGCTGATGGTAGTGGTGGTGGTGATGGTGGTGAAGGTGATGCAGGTGGTGATGGAGGTGATGGTGGTGGTAATGGTGATGATGGTGACAGTGAAGGTGACTGAGGTGGTGGAGGTGATGATGGTGATGATGCTGGTGATGGTGGTGATGTTGATGGAGGTGATGGAGGTGGTGGTGGTGATGGTGATGGTGGTGATGTTGATGGAGGTGATGGAGGTGGTGGTGGTGATGGTGACAGTGAGGTTGGTTGTCATGATATTGATGGCAGTGTTGGTGGTGATGGTGATGAAGCATTTCCAGCATTCCCCAATGCTGGACACGAGGTAAGCCCTTTGCTAGAGAGTCTGGAACCATTTCATGGAATCTCTCAACCCCAAACCCCAATTTTGTTTTGGAAACTGCACAGATCATCCCCCTTCGGGCTGGCTGCCAGCATATGGAGGAGGCTACCTGGCCACAGGACATTCTCTTTGACCAGAACAGTCCTGTTGGCCATAAACCCACCCTTCCAACCACCGTTCACTCTGATCGTGAACACACCCTTGTCTCTCCCTGACCCACTGAGCGCAGGTCACACTTCCTGTGGAGGCTCCAGTGCCCACAGCCAACTGTCTCCTATGTGGGTTATTTATTTGCCAAGGTCCTCACAGGACACCCACAGGAAGGAGCCTCTGGGGTAAGGGTGCACCCTCCCTTGGGGCCCTCCTGCCCCAGATGTCCCCCACCCACCACCTGGGCGGTGCTGACGTCCTCCCCCTGCCTTCCACCTCTCAGGTCCCCCTTCTCAAGCTTCCTCTGTCCAGGGTGGAGCCTGTCCTCCCACTGCGGGGGACGTGGGAATGTGAGTCCCAGAGAGGAATGTGCCAACCACCAGCCAAGTGCTCACACCCAGCCCCGAGGTGGCACGTGCTTCTCCCACCCCCCAGGACCTGGATGTGTTCATCCCAAGCCTAGCGGTACAGCCCTCTGACCCCGGATTCTTTCTGCATGAGTTCACTTGGTCAATTTTTAAGCCAGACTTGAGTACAAACACACTCAAACACACAAATGCACACATACATACCTGCAACACTCACAGATTCTCACACAAGATGTCTCATGTGCACACACAGACACTCAGCCCCCTCCTTTCTCCACCCTGAGGTCTAGGTGTGGCCCCACGGGGATGTGGTGGGAATGGGGAGGTCTCACCTTGTCATTTCTCATTGTGTTACAGGACCCTGGCCAGAGGAGCACTGCTTGCCCTGTGTGGCCATCAGGGCTCTCAGCGGGGCTTTGAAGGACAGAATCCAGCCTGTAGAGAGTCAGGTGACCCACTGCTGGCTAATTCTCATCCTCGGGAGGACTCAGAACCTGGTCCTGACCCTACCTACACTGTGAGAACAGTTCTCTAGGGTCACAGCAGCTGCTGCTGCTAAATCGCTTCAGTCGTGTCTGACTCTGTGTGACCCCATAGATGGCAACCCACCAGGGTTACCCCCGTCCCTGGGATTCTCCAGGTAAGAACACTGGAGTGGGTCGCCATTTCCTTCTGCAATGCATGAAAGTGAAAAGTGAAAGTGAAGTCACTCAGTTGTGTCCGACTCTTAGTGATCCCATGGACTGCAGCCTACCAGGCTCCTACGTCCATGGGATTTTCCAAGCAAGAGTACTGGAGTGGGGTGCCATTAGTCACAGCAAGGTGTTAGGTAAATGTTTGCGTGGCTTTGGCATGGGTCTCAGAATTAAAGACATTTTTTACAGCAGTCAATGGTCACTGTGCCTCCTGAATGCCTCGCCTCTGAATGCTCATCCCTCTTTCCAGACTCCAAACTGGAGACATGCTTCCTCCACTTGGACGTCCGGTATCACGAGTGATGGCCCTCCCCTCCTGCCACCCACATCCTTCCAGTCGTTCAGGCCAAATCTGAGTTCTCAGGAAATCCCACTGGCTTTGTCCTCAGAGCATGCTGGGATCTGTCCCCTTCACTTCCCCAAGACCACCCCCGGAGCACACAGGAGTCTCCCACCGCTGTCCCACCTCTACTCTTGCTGCCTGCTGTCCCCCACGCAGCAGCCGAGGGAGCCTAAAAACACACGTGGGAGGTGTTGCCACTCTGCCCCCAGCCCTGGGGCTGTCTCGCCCCGTGACACAGGTGGAGGTGAGCCCAGCCTCTCCAGGCCGCCCGGCCCTGCCCGCCCACTTTCAGGCGGCATTTGGCACGTCCGCCCCACTCAGTTACTTGGTACTTGCTCTCTGCTCCTCTCTGTCTTCCTGCACTTGGCACAAGCCCCGCAGAGGCTCGGGTTTCTGCATTCTGCTCACTGACGCAAGATGAGGAGAAGGGTGCCTCGTGGGCCCCCAGGAGGTGCTTGGCAAATATTTGCAAATGAATGAATGCACAGAATGCACCTCTATCTCCAACCCAGCCGGGCCCCAGAAACCCAGAAACACAGACAGATCACAAAGGAGAAAGCCCTGGCTTTGAGCGTTTGAAGTGCTGGCTGAGAAAGTTTCCTTCCTCCTCAGATCTCTCTGCAGCTTCCTGCAGGTCCCCAGGACACCAGGTCTCCTAAGCAACTGATCCGATGGGCTGGTTAGGGGAAGGGGCCCTGGGGCGGCCTGGCCCTACCGCTGCCTTATTTCCAAATGCCTGAAATTCTGGAACGGTTCCCATGCGGCCAGGCCAGGGCCAGCTGCAGGCGGCCCCCTTTAAGCTGGCCACTGGAAGGGCAGACTGCGGCACCCTCCTAAGAGTCAAGATCCAGGGTCCTGGCGCTGGAGCCCTGAGGCTGGCCTTGTGGGTGCGGCAGCCCGAGCTTGGCCCTCCCGGCCCTCCCTACAGAGAGCTGGCCCCCCTCGGTGTCACACGCTCCGGCCACTTCACGAGTCACAAGGCAGTTTTCCATTAGCGTCAAACACACGTAGATCTTGACCCGGAGCTGATGGGAGCAGAAGGGGAAGAACCCGGTTTCAAACAACTTGCTTACCTGCGGGATCAGCAGGCCCAGACCCCCAAAGGGCACCATGTTCCAGCAGCAGGGGTGGGAATGGCCCCGTGCACATCCCTCTCTCCCTCTGCCCATCTGTCTGTCTGTCTCACACACATGGACCTGGATGGTACAAGACAAGGAGGTGGTGATGCACCTGCTTGCAGTGTCTACTGTGTGCTTCTTCACCTCAGACATGTAGTGAGCACCTACTGAGTTCCTAGCCCTCGTGAGCTCTATGGGACCCCCCTGGTATGAGGTGTAAAGGCCCCCAAAAGCAACAAGGTTCCCCTGGGATGACATCACGAATTATCCTTGGGGCTGTCAGGCACTGGGGGACTTCACCTTCTGAGACCAATTTCCTCTTCATCTGATAACAAATCCCCTCTGCCCTCCTTTAGGAAGACCTCCTTGCTGGCTGGCTCTTACTAAGCATGGCAGCTTTTGTTGTTTTTGCAGTCCCACTGTCCCAAGATTGTCGCATGAGCTGGCTGAGGTCATATGACCCAAGGCCAGCCAGTGTAAGGACAGAGTTTCCCCACCCACAGAAACCAGCTCAGTGACAGCCATGTGACCCAAGTGCAAAAATCAAAGTCCTGCCCAGAATGGCCCTGATCCTCCAGGTTGGGAGTTCCAAGGAGCCCCTAAGACTAGCACTCCTGGGCTATCTTTGCCTGACAGTGAAGCCAACACAGATGAAATCAGTCTGAATAAGATGACACCCAGTGATGGCTTTTGAGCTCCTGGATCCGGCTGTGCCTGAAGGCCACTTCACCCTACACTTTCTAGTTAAGTCATTCAGCCAACTCTCTTCTTTTCTGAAATGAGCTTGGGTTGGGGTTCTACTGTGTGTGTTAGTCACTCAGTGGTGTCCAACTCTCTGCGACCCTATGGACTATAGCCTGCCTGGTTCCTCTGTCCATGGGATTCTCCAGGCAAGAATACTGGAGTGGGTTACTATTCCCTTCTCCAGGGGATATTCCTGACCCAGGGATCAAACCCAGGTCTCCTGCACTGCAGATAGATTCTTTACCATCTGAGTCACTCAGGAAGTCCCTGGGGTTTTATTATCTGCAACTAAAAAGAATCCCGGGAGGTTTATAGGGGAGCAAATTAACAGGAAGGTACTGGTAAGATAAAACCTTCCTGAATCTTTAAAGTGGGAATAGGGTCTCAGGTTTGGGCAGATACTCTTGTGGACCCACCTTGTCCCTGGGCTGCTCTTTAACGTGCCCTCGGAGGCTGGGCTTCTACTCACTGCGAGCCCCCTGCTGACCGCTTGGCACTGGGGCAGCTATGCATCCAGTAAGTAGTCTGTTCTCTTTCTTTCCTCTACAATCCCACCTCCCCCATCACAGAGCTCTGTAGACAATGCTGCGCTATCGGGCAGGGCTCAGACTGAGCCATCCAGGTTCCCCCACCCACTCCCAGCACATCTTCTACCCCTCCCGGAGGGTCAGCCCTGCAGAGTCCAGGCATGTGCAGTGCGTGCAGCAGAGAAGGAGTCCTGCTGCGGTCAGAAACCAGGCTTCAACTGCAGAGAGCGGAGCCACCGCCCACCTTGCCACCCCTCCCCCCCATTTGGAGCCCACGCCCAGGAGACAGTGAAAGGACCTGAGCCCAGGCTGCTTCCACTGTGTCCACACAGCACCCAGGTTGACTGCATTGCAGGATAGCACCTGAGAGGCGCACCTCCAACCCTTTGTCAACTTACAGTTTAGGGGAGGCAGACCTAAGCCCAGACCTGGGAGGGCAGATTGCAAAATTGCCCTGAACAGAAAGATCTGGCTTCATGGCCAAGACAGAGAGGAGTCTGAACGTGGAGACGGTGCCAACCAGAGACTAAGGGGAAATTTAGATCATAATGTGGTGATGAGCACTGTGCTGGCTGCCTAGTTGTGTCTGACTCTTTGTGACCCCACGGACTACAGCCCGCCAGGCTCTTCTGTCCATAGAATTTTCCAGGCAAATATACTGGAGTGGGTAGCCATTCATTTCTCCAGAGGATCTTCTCAACTCAGGGATTGAACCTGCGTCTCCTGCACTGCGGGCTGATTCTTTACCATCTGAGACACCACGGAAGCCCTAAGAGGAGAGTGAAAAAGCTGGCTTAAAACTCAACATTCAGAAAACTAAGATCATGGAATCTGGTCCCATCACTTCATGACACGTAAAAGGGGGAAAAGTGGAAACAGAGACAGGTTTTATTTTCTTGGGCTCCAAAATCACTGCGGATGGCAACTATAGCCCATGAAATTAGAGGATGCTTATTCCTTGAAAGGAAAGCTGTGACAAACCTAGACAGCATATTAAAAAGCAGAGACACCACTTTGCCGAAAGGATCTGTATAATCAAAGTTATAGTTTTTCCAGTAGTCATGTATGGATGTGAGAGTTGGACCATAAAAGAAGGCTGAGTGCCGAAGGACTGATGCTTTCAAACTATTGTGCTGGAGAAGACCTTTGAGGGTCCCTTGGACTGCAAGGAAATCAAACCAATCAATCCTAAAGGAAATCAACCCTGAATATTCACTGAAAGGACTGATGCTGATGTTGAAGCTGAAGTTCCAATATTTTGGCCAGCTGATACGAAGAACTGACTCATTGGAAAAGACCCTAACGCTAGAAAAGATTGAAGGCAAGGAGAAGTAGGGGATGACAGTGAATGAGATGGTTGAATGGCACCATCGACTCAATGGACATGAGTCTGAGCAAACTCTGGGAGACAGTGAAGGACAGGGGAGCCTGGTGTGCTGCAAAGAGTTGGACACGACTTAGCGGCTGATCAACGACAAATGGGTTCTGTCCCCCGAGTTGTCCTTTGAAGCCAGATCATGTGGGTGATGTCAAGGCTCTGACATTTTCTGGAACTCTCCAGGACTCTCAGGGAGCCCTGTGAAAACTGGAAAAGGCAACATGGCCTGACTTACAAAAAAGAGAGAGCGGCAAGAAGCTCCATCCCAGAGAACACGCCACCAGCAGAGGAGAGCACAGGGCGGCCACTGGGCAGGGCAGGGTCTGAACAGGGGACTGGCTCAGGAAGATAAGGCCTCAGCAAGGCGGGGGCCCCGAGGCCTGAGCAGCCTGGAGGGCCTGCCAGCGCCTGCTCCACACCCAGGGTCCCCTCACAGTCTGCTTCCCGCCAACCCAGCTGAGCTCTTTTCTGAAGAGTCTTTGCAAAGAACTGGAAAGGACAATTATCCAAGAAGTCAATACTGAAACTAACAGGAGCATGAACATCATGATTTCAAGCCATGGAAGCCTAGTCCCAAGAATTCCCATCAAGGGGGGGATGCCTGAGGTAGCCTGTGAGCCCCTTAGGTGGAGGGGCCTGTGAGTCCTCAGGCAACATCCTCAGGTTTACGAGGCTAGCCATGTGCCTCTGGGGACATCTGAATGGGCCACAAGTGAGCAGACCCCATCTGCTCACAAAAACCAGCACAGGTGCCCCACAGGGCCCGCCTGCTGGATTGGGGCATGGCGCACCAGCCCAGCTGATGGGAATGGGGCTGCTGGACGCCTGCACCCCAGGAAGCCCAGGAGAAGGGAGTGACTGTTACTACAGCGTTTTCTGACTCACCTTTAGCAGAGCAGTGCACGTGGGGTGGAGATCCTGTGGGCAGGAAAGGACAAGCTCTCCTCCCCTGTCTCTCTGCTTCTCCACCAATGCCCATTAGATGGGCAGCTGTCACTACCCTAATTCTGTGACTTCCATGAACAGCTGGCCACACATCAGGTAACAGCACATGCCCACAGGTCAGGAGCCTGGTGACCCTAGACAGCGTGTCAGCAGTGCTGATAAAGACCCCAGGCCACGCTCCCATGGAGGTGTTGGTAGGAGTCTGGCTTTGAACTTGCAGGGCCAGGTAGGGTGTCAAGGCTCTGAGAGTAAACACCAGACTAAGGATGTGCCTGGAGTCTGTGAGGAGCCAGGGGCTTGCAGGATGCGTCTGAGTCTGACGGACACTGAGCACGCTTCTGCCCTTTCTGTGGTTTCCAGGCTGGCCCCCTGGTCAAATTCTTTGAGTCGTTTCTGCAGTGTTTATGGAAATATAATTTTGCCCAGAAGAAACATGTGTAATTGAGAATCTTTTAATGTCTGTTCACAGCTGCCATTCTTGCTTGAGTGATTACAAGCATCGTGGGAGTTGATTGCAGCTGGGTGGTCTCCGTTGGTGCAGGGCTCCAGGCGCCTGCTTCCACTGTTTGCATGCCGCTTCATTTGGGATCATCCTCTGGGTCCAGAACAGAAAGGGACCTCAGAGATGAGTCCATCTCTACGGTGTCCTGGGGCCGCTGCAGCCAAGTGCCACCCACTGTGCAGCTCAAACAACAGGATCTCCTCTCCCACAGTCTGGAGGCCAGAAGTCTGAGGTCAAAGGGCGGGCAGGGTTGTGGTCCATCTGACAGCTCTGGGGGAGGGTCCTTCCTTGTTCCTTCCAGTGTCTGGCTGAGACCAGCAGTCCTTGGCCTCCGGTGGTTTGTGAGCATCAGCTCATCTCTGCCTCTGTCATCACGTGGCTTCTTCCTAGACACCTGCGTCCACTTCTTCTAAGCACACCCATCATTGGACTGCAGGCCCACCCAAATCCATCATGACCTCATCTTCAGTTGATTTTACCTGCAACCTGTTTCCAAATAAGACCACGTTATGATATTCGGGGTGGACATGAAACATCAAGGAATCCTATTCAACACTCTACACCATCCTACAACCCCACATCAGGATGAGGAATCTGATCTACACCATGAGATTTACCTGACTAGTCAGTTTCAGAGCCTGGACCGTAACTCAGTGTCCACACTCTCACCTAATATTCCTTCCAGCATTTCAATAAACACTGACTGCTGGGAAGTCCATGGTAATTCCACCAGGTCTTTAATACCGCTGCCCACTGCCTGCAGGAAGTACAGCAGACCCTGCTCTCACCTTGCTGGCTACAACCCAGGCCATCCTGCTTGTCCAGGATGAAAGGAGCAGTTTCCAGATACAGTGCTAGTCGGATGAAGCAGGATGTTGTGTTGTTCAGTTGCTGAGTTGTGTCCGACTCTTTGAGACCCCATGGACCGAAGGATACCAGGCTTCCCTGTCCTTCATCATCTCTCAGAGTTTGTGCAAACTCATGTCCATTGAGTTGGTGATGCAATCTAACCATCTCATCCTCTGTCGTCCCCTTCTCCTCCTGCCTTCAATCTTTCCCAGCATCAGGGTCTTTTCCAATGAGTCAGCTCTTTGCATCAGGTGGCCAAAGTATTGGAGCTTCACCTTCAGCATCAGTACTTCCAGTGGGTTTTCAAAGTTGCTTTTTTTTTTTTAGGATTGATTGGTTTGACCTCCTTACAATCCAAGGGATGCTCAAGAGTCTTCTCCAGCATGGCACGTTCATTTACATTTGCAAAAAAGAAAAGCTCTGGAAGGATAAATCAGAAACTGATAATGGCGCCTGAGTGGCAAGCAGTAGAGGGAAGCTTCTCTCGATACACTTTGCTACAGAGTTTGTTTTAGGAAAACCAGCCAATCCTTCTGTGTGCTGCCTTTGCTAATATACACCGCAGCACCTCTGACACTTCTGACATTAAATGTGGTTTTTCCCCCACACCAAGCACTTCTGTGACCCCAGCTGAGTGTCCCACAATTGGACTCATTTCTAACACTGCCTACCTGGAGACGGCATCAGACCCCACAGGCTAAGGACTCAGACCCACAAGACTGCACCCCTCATCCCACACACAGATGTTAATGGCATGGTGTTGATCCCCCAAGTGACCCACAACTTTTGTCCAACTTGGCTGCAAATCAGAGGTCCCCTCTCCTTGGGACCAGGAAATTTGTTAGAGTGGCTCACGGACCTCAGGGAAACACATTTGCCAGTTTATCACATAATAAGGGGTAGGATAAAGGATACAGAGACTTTACTTTGCCAACAAAGGTCCAGTGTAGTCAGAGCTATGATTTTTCCTGTAGTCATGTATGGATGTGACAGTTGGACCATAAATAAAGCTGAGTGCCAAAGAACTGATAGTTTTGAACTGTGATGTTGGAGAAGACTCTTAAGAGTTCCTTGGACTGCAAGATCAAACCAGTCCATCCTTAAGGAAATCAGTTCTGAATATTCACTGGAAGGACGGATGCTAAAACTAAAATTCCAATACTTTGGCCACCTGATATGAAAAACTGACTCACTGGAAAAGACTCTGATGTGGGAAAGATTGAAGGCAGGAGAAGGGGATAACAGAGGATAAGATGGCTGGCATTACTGACTCAATGGACATGAGTTTGAGCAAGCTCTGGGAGTTGGTGAAGGACAGGGAAGCCTGGTATGCTCCAGTCCATGGAGTCACAAAGAGTCAGACATATCTGAGCAACTGAACTGAACTAAAGGATACAGATAAACAGTCAGATGGAGAGACACGGGGCAAGGTGTGGGGGGATCCTGAGTGTAGCAGCTTCTGTCCCCATGGAGCTGGGGGGCATCACACTCCCAGTATATCGACTCGTGTCCCAACCTGCAAGTTCTCTGGGAACTTTGGGATTTTACGGAGGCTCCCCCATGTTGTCTGACCAATTACTAACCCCGTCTCCAGCCCGTCTCCCTTCTCTGCTGAAGTTGGGGTGGAGGGTTGGCCGTTCCAAGCTTCTAACCATGGCTTGTTATTTGTGGGGACCACTCCAGAGCCAACCCAGAGTCTTCTCACTGGACAAAAGATGTTCCTATCAGCCAGGAAACAACACAGGTTTCAGGGCTTCAGGGGCTCTGTGCCAGGAACAGAGGACAGAGACCAATATATAGTTTACTATTATCTCACAGTGTTTGACTTCCAAACTATGAAGATAATTTCCATATTCAGAAGATTAACTTGAATTGAGAAAGTATCCTTATAAGAAGAAACCAACAAAAACGTAAATTTATATAATGTTTATAACATAACTAAAGAGTCATTTCAAAGGAATTCAAAGCATAGTATTTTGATTATTTGCTTTCAGTAGGATGTATTTTAAGGACAAAAAGAGCAACAAAAGAATCCTTAATATCGTTCAGTAAGTCTTACTATAAGTATTATGTCTGGCATTGTTATTTGAAAGCATGTTTGTATTTTCTAGGATAAAGCCAATTTGTAATTACCTGGATGATGCGAGGAAGGAAAGTTATTAGCGTGAGAGGAAAATTTACAAATAAACAGTCACATAGGTTAAGTATAACACTTGAGCTTTGAATTTGAATTGAAAGTGTTAATGTAATCTCATAGTGTATTTTTTTTTTTAATTTACTTAAACTAAAACCAAGACTAAGTCACCCATTTCTCCCACCCACCTTCCCTGTACTTCTGGCAACCACCATTGTATTCTTTGTATCTATGAGCTTGGTTTTCTTTTTCAAGTTTCATATATGAGAGAGAATATACCATATTTGTCTTTCTCTGTATGACTCATGTTACTCCACATAATGTCCTGGAGCTCCACTCATGTTGTGGCAAATGGCAGGATGTCTTTCTTTCTTATGGTTGAATAATATCCCTTATATACCCACCACATGTTCTTTATCCATCACCCACCAGTGGACACTTGGGTTGATCCCATATCTTGTCTGTTATAAATAATGCTTCAGTGAACATGGGAGTCCAAATATCTTTTCAAGTTAGTGTGTTTGTTTTCTTCACAAAAACTCCCGGAAGTGCGATCGCAACATGGTAGTTTTATTTTAATTTTTAAGGAACCTTCATACTGTCCTCCACAGTGGCTGTACCAATTTATATCCCTGCCAACAGCGGCATAGAGTTCCTTCTCTCCACATTCTTACCAACACTTGTTTCTTGCTCCTTTCATAATAGCCATTCTGATAAGTGGGCTTCCTTCATAGCTCAGCTGGTAAAAAATCCGCCTGCAATGTGGGAGACCCTGGTTTGATTCCTGGGTCAGGAAGATCTGCTGGAGAAGGGATAGGCTACCCACTCCAGTATTCTTCAGCTTCCCCTGTGGCTCAGCTGGTAAAGAATCCACCTGCAGTGTGGGAGACCTGAGTTCAATCCCTGGTTTGGGAAGATCCCCTGGAGAAGTGAACAGCTACCCACTCTAATATTCTGGCCTGAAGAATTCCATGGACTCTACAGTCCATGGGGTCTAAAGAGTTGGACACAATTGAGCAACTTTCCCTTTCCCTTTCATTCTGACAGGTGTAAGATAATATTGTGGTTTTGATTGCCTTTCCTTCGTGATGAATGATGTCGAGCATCTTTTCATACCGTTTCAAACCTTTTAGAATTGTTTCTTCTATTTCTGGGGAAAATGCTATTGGAATTTGTATAGGGATCACATTTAATCTATATATTGCTTTTCATAGTACGAACATTTTAACAATGCTAATTCTTCCAATCCATGAGCATGAATATCTTCCATTAATTTATATCTTCTTAAATTTATCTTTCACCTCCTTGCCTAAATTTATTCCTAGATATGTTACTCTTTTTAATACAGTTATAAATGGGATTATTTTTTAAATTTCTCTGACAGTTTTATTATTAGTGTATAGAAATGCAACAGATTTTTGAATATTGATTTTGAATTCTGCGATTTTACTGAATTCATTTTATTAGTTCTAACAGTTTTTTGATGGAGGCTTTAGAGTTTTCTACATTTAAAATCATGTCCTCTACAAACCGTAACAGTTTTACTTCTTCCATTCCAATGTGTATATCTTTTATTTTGTTTTCTTGCCCAGTTGCTCTGGCTAGGACATCTAATACTATGGAAGTGGTGAGAGTGAGCATCCTTGCTTTGTTCCTGATGTGAGAGGAAAAGGTTTCAGCTTTACATTGTTGAGTATGATTTCAGCAGTGGGCTTGTCATATGTGGCGTTTATTTTGTTGAGGTATGTTCCCTCTGTACCTACTTTGTTGAGAGTTTTTATCATAAATGTATATAATGGATTTTGTCAAATGTTTTCTTCTGCCTCTAAGATGATCATATGATTTTTTATCCTTCATTTTGTTAAGGTGGTGTATTACACTGACTGATTTAAAGATGTTGAGTCAGCCTTGCATCCTGGAATAATTCTCTCTTTATTTTGCAATATTTATCTCAAAAAAATTTTTTTTAATGTATTTTGTATTAATGCTAATGCTAAGTCGCTTCAGTCATGTCTGACCCTGTGTGACCCCATAGACAGCAGCCCACCAGGCTCCCCCATCCCTGGGATTCTCCAGGCAAGAATACTGGAGTGGGTTGCTATTTCCTTCTCCAATTTTGTATTAAGGTATAGCCAATTAACAATGTTATGATAGTTTCAGGGTAACAGCAAAGGGACTCAGCCACACACACATGTATCCATTCTCCTCCAAATTCCTGTCCATCCAGGCTGGCACATAACATTGAGCAAAGTGCCATGTGCTATACAGTAGGTTCTTGTTGGTGGAATGACCGTCTTGATCATGCTGTCTGAGCCTATTAATGAACCGTTTAATTCAGTTTGCTAAAGTTTATTGAGTATGTTTTGCATCTATGATCATGAGGGATCAGTTCAGTTGCTCAGTCCTGTCTGACTCTTTGCAACCCCATGGACTGCAGCACACCAGGCTTCCCTGTCCATCACCAACTCCCAGAGCTTGCTCAAACTCATGTCCATCGAGTCAGTGATGCCATCCAACCATCTCATCCTCTGTCGTCCCATTCTCCTCCTGCCTTCAATCTTTCCCAGCATCAGGGTCTTTTCAAATGAGTCAGTTCTTCACATCAGATGGCCAAAGGATTGGAGTTTCATCTTCAGCATCAGTCCTTCCAATGAATATTCAGGACTGACTTCCTTTAGGATGGACTGGTTTGATCTCCTTGCAGTCCAAGGGACTCTCAAGAATCTTCTCCAACACCGCAGTTCAAAACCATCAATTCTTCAGCACTCAGCTTTCTTTATAGTCCAACTCTTACATCCATACATGACTACTGGAAAAACCATAACTTTGACTAGACAGACCTTTGTTGGCAAAGTAATGTCTCTGCTTTTGTATATGCTGTCAAGGTTGGTTGTAACTTTTCTTCCAAGGAGCAAGCATCTTTTAATTTCATGGCTGCAGTCTTCATCTGCAGTGATTTTGGAACTCCCCCCAAAATAAAGTCTCTCACTGTTTCCTCATCTATTTGCCATGAAGTGATGGGATCAGATGCCATGATCTTACTTTTCTGAATGTTGAGTTTTAAGCCAACTTTTCACTCTCCTCTTTCACTTTCATCAAGAGCCTCTTTAGTTCTTCACTTTCTGCCATAAGGGTGGTGTCATCTGCATATCTGAGGTTATTGATATTTCTCCTGGCAATCTGGATTCCAGCTTGTGCTTCTTCCAGTCCAGCATTTCTCATGATGTGCTCTGCGTATAAGTTAAATAAGCAGGGTGACAATATACAGCCTTGACGTACTTAGGTCATGCTAAAATGATACCAAGACCCATGGAGGGCCCTTCACTGGCCAACACCAGCCAAGTCATAAGAGAGACCAAAGACTGCATTTGACTGAAACATAGTTCAGGCATAAAAATCCATTTCTTCCTAATGACTCTAAAAAAAAAGTAAGATGAAAGTTGTTTAATCACACATGTTACCATTGGCAGTAATTGTTGTACCAACTCTTTACTCAAAATTAATCACTAAAAGGGAAAGAATTGAGTATTTATCTCATCTTTCCTATACAACCTATGTTTTGGGGGTAACCAAATAACCCTAGTTGATGGAGTGAAAAGTTCTTCTTTACAAAACAATTCCAGCTTTAATAAATCACAAATGAAAGTTGGAATATAGAAAATCAGCATTTTGCCAGCTCTCAACCTTGAATATTCATTGGAAGGACTGATGCTAAAGCTAAAGCTTCAATACTTTGACCACCTGATGGGTAGAGCTGACTTATTGGATAAAGAAACCCTAGTGCTGGGAAAGATTGAGGACAGGAGCAGAAGGGGATGAGAGAGGATGAAGTGGTTGAATGGCATCACTGACTGGACAAGAGTCTAAGCAAACTCTGGGAGATGGTGAAGGACAGAAAAGCCTGGCATGCTGTAGTCTATGGGGTCGCAGATTTGGACATGACTATGAGCAAAAACAATGACAAATGAAATAATGACCAAACAACCCTCACCGGCAGATTTTAAAGCTGTTAGGCAAAGGCCACAAGGAACCTGGATACCATGGTGCCCGCAGGCCCTTGCTGGTGAAAGGGGGAACCTGCAGCTGCACGGAGGAGGAACCAGGCTGCCCCCGCCCATATGCATCACTGCTTCGTCCTAGCATCCTGGCAGCCAAATGGCCAGATGCCTTCTGAGCTATGCCACACACCTGCAAAGTGTTCCTGCCAAAAATAATGAGCTCAAGTCCAGTGAAGCCTTTGGATCTAGGTTCTCATTTACAAGAAATCTCAGGGAAAGGGAGATGAAAGACGATTCAACGTCATCACAACAAGCAGAGACATCCTGAACAAGGGACTTCTGACCTGGTTTCTTCAGTAAGCCTTGGTGTGAAAGAAAAAAAGGGAGGGACTGTTTACAGATTAAAAGAAATGTAAGAGACATAAAAGCAAGCGCAGGGTGGGGACTTTGTGTCATTATTCAAACTAAGCAGCTGTGAAATAGAATTTGGAGGAACATGGACTGGCATTGGATGGTAGACGGGAAATGACCTGCCTCTGGTTAGCTGGAGTGATCGCTCAGAGTTTGAGTGAGGAGTCTCCTGTATCTGTCAAAGGTTTATATAAAATATTTAAGGCAAAATGCCAGGGTACATTTGATTTCCTTTAACATATTTCACATTTGTTGTTCAGTCGCTCAGTCGTGTCTGACTCTTGGCGACCCCATGGACTGCAGCACGCCAGGCTTCCCTGTCCTTCACCAACTCCTGGAGCTTGCTCAAACTCATGTCATGGTGATGCCATCCAACCATCTCATCCTCTGTCATCCCCTTCTCCTCCCGCCCTCAATCTTTCCCAGCATCAGAGTCTTTTCCAATGAGTTAGTTCTTCACATCAGGTGGCCAAATTATTGGAGCTTTAGCATTAGTTCTTCCAGTGAATATTCAGGGTTGATTTCCTTTAGGATTGACTGGTTTGATCTCCTTGCAGTTCAAGGGACTCTTTAGAGTCTTCTCCAACACCACAGTTCAGAAGCAACAATTCTTCGATGCTCAGTCTCCTTTATGGTCCAATTCTCACATCTGTACCTGACTACTGGGGAAACCATAGCCTTGACTTTATGGACCTTTGCTGGCAAAGTGATGTCTCTGCTTTTAAATATACTGTCTAGGTTTGTCAAAGCTTTTCTTCCAAGGAGCAAGCATCTTTTATCATATTTCACTTACACACAGATAATAAGGCAATTGTGGCAGATGATTGATAATTGCTCATTTGTTGAGGAGATGGTGGCTATTATACTATTGTCCTATTTCTATATGCTTGAACATTTTCGCGATAAAAAGAACTTAAGACTCTGGGGAAGGAGGGGCCCTGCCTTGGGCAGCACCTGAGTCATTTGGTCAAAGCACAAGGAAGCTGGGGCCCCAGGGATCTCCCTCAGTTTACGGACAGAGTCACTCATTCTCATTGGGATTTTTCCACCTGCCTCTCCTGCTGCTCAGAACCAGGGACGTGAAGGGTGCTTCTCAACCCCAGGATTATGTCCTGACCCGGAAGGACTCAGGTAAATCAGGGCTGCTGCTGCTGCTAAGTCGCTTCAGTCATGTCTGACTCTGTGCGACCCCATAGACAGCAGCCCACCAGGCTTCCTCGTTCCTGGGATTCTCCAGGCAAGAACACTGGAGTGGGTTGCCAATGCTTTCTCCAATGCATGAAAGTGAAAAGTGAAAGGGAAGTCGCTCAGTCGTGTCCGACTCTCAGCGACCCCCTGGACTGCAGCCCACCAGGCTCCTCCGTCCATGGGGTTTTCCAGGCAAGAGTCCTGGAGTGGGGTGCCATCGCCTTCTCCATGAATCAGGGCAGAAGCAACCAAGTGAAGTTTACCAAGAGACGAGGCTAGGCTGGGGCTCTTAGGGTCCTCTGCGTGCACTGCGCCGTGAACATCCTCCTTTTTTAAAAGTCCTTTTGTTGGAGTACAGTTGGTTCACGACATTCTGTTAGTTTCTGCTGTACAGCAGAGTGAACCAGCTATGCGCACACACATGCCTCGTCTTTATAGCTATGGCTGATGCATGTTGATTTACGGCAGAAACCAACATATTCTAAAGCAATTATCCTCCGATTAAAAATACATAAAATTTAAAGACAGACTCTTTTCCTATCTAGGTCCTTAGAGAGTACTGCATAGAGTTCCCTGTGCTCTACAGTAGGTTCTTAGTTACCTGTTTAACACGTGCATGTGCGCTAAGTCACTACGTCGTGTTCGACTCTTTGCGACCCTGTGGACTGAACTTCCATCACCTGCGTTGCAGACAGCTTCTTTACCAATGAGGGAAGCCCATTTTATACATAGCAGTGTATATATGTCGATCCCAATCTCCCTGTTCATCCTGCTCTTCCTTTCCCACCTCAGTGACCACACATCTGTTCTCTACGTCTGTGTCTGTATTTCTGCTTTGCACACAGATGAAGCCCTCCTTTCCCACAGTCCCAAGCTGTGCAGCCTGAGAGCACAGGACTGCCCCCAGGATCACCCACAGAGTTCCATAGTCAGTGCCAGAGACACAGGAGATCTGGGTTTGGAAGGAGGGGACGTGAAGGGTGCTTCTCAAGGGTACTCAGCCCTGATTCAGCTGAGTCCTTCCGGGTCAGGACATAATCCTGGGGTTGAGAAGCACCCTTCATGTCCCTGGTTCTGAGCAGCAGGAGAGGCAGATGGAAAAATCCCGATGAGAATGAGTGACTCTGTCCGTAAACTGAGGGAGATCCCTGGGGCCCCAGCTTCTTTGTGCTTTGACCAAATGACTCAGGAGCTGCCCAAGGCAGGGCCCTTCCTGGGTCAGGAAGATCCTCTGGAGAAGGGAATGGCAACTTACTCCAGCATTCTTGCCTGGAGAATCCCGTGGACAGAGGAGCTGGTAGGCTACAGTCCACGGGGTCACAAAGAGTCAAATGCAACTGAGCAAGAGCACATGGGTACTATTGAGATCTTGCCAATGAGGAAACGGAAGCTCAAGAACATTGAGGCAATGTAGCTGGCGAGTGGTGGAGCCAGGGTCCCCATCCAAGACTAGAAGCCAGAGCATAGGTAAACTGCAAATTCTGGGCCTTGTTAAAACTGCTGCTTCTGGGCCCCACCCAGCTTCCAAAGGAGTCTGTCTGGGCAGAACCGAGGAATCTGCATTGACCAGTTCCCGGGTGATGGGGTTCTGCTTACATCAAGGTCATGGTTGCAGGGATGTGGCTCCTAGGAGCTGGGAAATCCAGGGCCTAACCTTCCCCTGCAGCCCTGCGCACACACAAACTCACTCTGCAGGCTGAGTGCCCCCTGGCCTTGGTGTCTTTGCACATGAACCTCCCTGGAGACGGCATTCACACCACAGTCTCCCTGACCCTTGCCAGCCTGTCTTACCCACAGGGAGGCTGGGGCCCAGGGTGAGGGTAGGCCCAGGAGGGGACAGGGTCTGAGCTCAGATCTGTCCACTCAAAGGCTTGTGAATTTCCCAGAGCAGTGGGACCAAGAGCACAGAGATCAAGGGAAGAGCAAGGTGGACAGTGTCAGACAAGCCAGGACTGGAGGAGTTAGGTTCTGGAAGGTTCCCTGGAGACCTGATCTTAGCTGAGCACTTGCACAGAGCCTGACTTTAAGTTGAAGGATGGGAGGGGTAGCTCCCTGCCTGGCTTGGCCTGACACCCCGCTTGAGTCCCTGGGGAGAGGGAGGGCCACGGTTAGTCCAGTCACTCTAGCTCTGTCCTTGTTGGGGGTGATCGTCTAGCCAGACCAGAAAGTTCACTGCCCATCAAGGGAGGGCATGGAGGCTGAGCCGTGACCCACCCCAAGAATTTCACTGGGCGAAGGGAACACTTTAGCCCTTCTTGTTCAGAGCTGCAGCGTCCCCAGTGCCAGCAGACTCTCCGGACGCCGGCTCCAGGCTTCCTGTCTGGAAGGCCGGGTTGACGTCAGGCTGTGTGCACACAGGGGCAGGTCCAGAGCTGACAGTGCTGGGAGCCTGTGCCCCTCACCCGAGGGGGCGCCATGGACTCGGGACCACATGGGCACACCATGGGGGTCCCCGGCCCACACCTGGTAGTGTCCCGGAGGTCCAAGGAGAGAAAGCTGCAACCAACAATCCTGGGGAAAGAGGCTCTTCCAGGCCCCAAAAGGGGAAGCCAGCTGAACAGGAAGGTGACGGCGCTGGGCTGGTGAGAGGGCGGCTTAGGCTCAGCTGACAACCAGTCCCCAGAGGGCTGCTGCCCCCCCCAGCCCCTACCCCCACCCATTCTTACCTCCGGCTCCTCTTCAGCCTGCCTCCCCCGCTGCTCCTCTTCCTGGATTTTGAGCCCACTTGGGGTGAAAAGTCATAATAAGCCTAAAGAGTTGGACTATAAAGAAGGCTGCGCACCAAACAATTGATGTCTTCACATTGTGGTGCTGGAGAAGACTCTTGAGAGTCCCTTGGACTGCAAGGAGATCAAACCAGTCCATCCTAAAGAAAATCAGTCCTGAATATTCATTGGAGGGACTGATGCTGAAGCTGAAGCTCCAATATTTGGCCACCTGATGGGAAGAGCCGAGTCATTGGAAAACACCCTGATGCTGGGAATATTGAGGGCAGGAGGAGAAGGGGATGACAGAGGATGAGATGGCTGGATGGCATCACCGACTCAATGGACATGGGTTTGAAGGACAGAAAAGCCAGGTGCACTGCAGTTCATGGGGTCACACAGAGTCCGACATGACTGAGAGACTGAACAACCACAGCAACAAAGCCTGCTGCAGCCTGGAGGCAGCTGTGTCATACCCACTGCAGAGGGGAGCAGGGGATGCCCTCTCCACTCTGGAGTTTCCCTACCTCAGCCCCCTGGAGAGCCCTGCTGGAGACCCCAAAGGGATCCACCTGCCTTCTTCCTTCCAGGGGAGGGGCCAGCTCAGAGAGAAGCCAGGCTGGATTCCAGCAGCTCTCAGCCTAGGCTCCTTTGCAGGAACCTGGCCTGGGAGGAGGGAGATTTTGAGGGTGGGGCCTGCCCACCCACAGCGCAACAGGACCCTGCCAAAGGCTGCAGAGGCAAGCTAGTCATCACTTCCACGCTGGCTGCTGGCAGGTGATGGGATCCTCCAGGCAGCCCTGGGTCCAGCCCTGCCTCTCTAGGACCCCTCGGAACAGATGCCCAAGGAGGGCAAGGGGCTGAGAGTGGGCTTGGAGATCCTCTTTGCCAGGCTCCAGCAGCCCTGTGAACCATGAGATATCCAGCACCGAGTGTTGGGTGCAGGCACAAGGCGTGGGGACACTGTGGGAGGACTGGGGTCTCCTAATGCTTTTTTATAGTCCTGGCACATACATGTCACAGTCATCCATCCTGAGCGATCCTCAGCGTGGACGGCAGGACCTATGTGAGTCTGCGAACCATCATCAAGGAAGGCTGTGTGCCCCAATCAGCCAGCCAGGGGTGTGCGTGTGGGTGTGGGCATGTGTGTTTCTGTGGTGTGTGCCTAAGTGCGTATGTGACATATGTGTCGTTTGTATGAGAGGGGAGCATGAAGGTGGATCATGTGTCTCGTGTGTGTGTGTGTGCGTGTGTGTGAGTATGCATGTGTGGTGTGTGAATGTCTGTGCATCTGTGTGTGTGCACCCTCCCTCTCGGGGCGCACGGGGAAGACTTTGGGGGCTTCGCAGCACTGCCCGGGCCGAGAGGGCAGGTCCAGGCAGAAACTGATACAGACACACGTGCACACACGTGCACACACAAGCACACACAAGCACAAGCTTGTCGGAGCCTGTGGATGGTGGCAGTGACAATGACTTGAGGCCTTGAGAAGGGCAGAAATTCCCTGTCACTTCAGGTGGAATTCCTGGCCCCCACTGGAGGGCCTAACAGTGTGTCCTCCCACATGGTGTGGAGCGGGAGAGCGCGGCACCCATGACTCAGCGCCCAGAAGGCTGCAGTCAGCCTGGGGATGTCAGAGGCCTGAAGACGCTTCCCACAGGCAGGACCCTCAGTCTCAGGCTAGCCTCATCTCCACAGGGCTGGGGGGGAGGGTAGTCGCCAGGGGTCCTCCTCTGGGGGCAGGAGGGGCTGCTGGCCCGAGGCTGCCAGAGTCCCAGCGTCCTCACCCTCCAAATGTGGTCTGCGGAAACTGGGCCCTACATACACGTGGTCGCAGGAGACAGAGGGAGGTTGAGCAGCCCGCAGTCCAGTGACTGGATTGGAGGGGGAGCCCTGCAGCCCTGAGCTCGGGGTGGCTGGCGGCCTTCAGGAGCTGGAGGAGAGGGGTGGGTGGGCATCACCTTGCCGCCTTTTCAGTGGCTTCTCTTGGGATTTTCTGAGCTGCAGATGCAAACCAACTGCACCACCAGGAGCTGCTCCGTGGGGAGGTTTAGAGAACTAAGGAGCTCAGAGCAGGCCTGGAGGAAGTTCGTTCAGCGGGTGCTATGACCCAGAGGCAACTTTGCCTCTGCACTAGACCATGAACTTACAGGGTCACCCCAGACCTGGGCCTGAAGCTGCTGCCCTGAAGGAGGCTGTGGATGATGAAGGCCCTGATCTGCTGCTTCCCAGCCCTGCTGCACGTCCCCCACTCCATCCCTACCCGCCTCTTCTGGGAGCCACAGAAAACGACCCAGAAATGCAGCCCTCCAGCCCCCGCAGGGTCTCAGACCTGGGCCCCTGACTCTGTGTTAGCAGCTCCTGCCTGACTCCTGTGGACAGAACTGCCGCCCACCCCCAGGGGACCAGCAATTCAAGGTCCCTGGTCCACAGCAAAGCCAGTGGGTGCAAAGGGCAGGCCTCACCACTGACCACGCAGGGACACGCCTATGCATCCCCTTGAAATTGCTGGAGAGCTACTGTGAGGCCAGGAAGGGAGCAAGCACCCCTCAAGTAGGCCAGAGCCCATCCTCGACCCTCCTTCTGTCCCACTCAGCTCCAACTGCGCCCTAAACATAACGGCACCAGTGGCTCCTCTTGAGCCTGCAGGACTCAGGCCCACCTGGGCAGTGGTGGTACAGTGGGCTTGCCTTCAGAAAGTACCAAGAGAAGCCACTGAAAAGGCAACAAGATGATGCTCAACCTCCCTGTTGCCAGCATCCCCTTTCCCCTGGAAAGGGGGGCAGTGCTCATCTCAGGCTGGTCCCCCAGGGCAGTGGGAAGCTGTCCAGCCCCACAGCTGACATGCGGCCACTCGGCAGCCAAGCTGGCTGGCTATGATGGCAAAGTCAAGCCAACAAAGCAGACCATTAAAAAGCAATCCCAAGGCACTTGCCCACACCCCAGGGCGGGCGTGCTGGAACGAGGCATGGCGCACGCTTCTTGGCAGAACACCCAGACCTCCTGTCCTTGTTAGCCGGCTGCAGCCGGGACTGGACGCTTAGGGCCGGATGGGCGGGGAGCAGACGGGGCTGAGTCATGGCAGATGAGAGGAGGAAGTAGGTGACCTGCATTGTCCCCAGGTCCCCTCTGCTTGGTGAAAGGCTCTGAGGACCCTGCCCACACTCAGTCCCTCCCTTTTCCTTTATTGTCTCATTCATTCATTCGCCCATCCATCCATCCGTCAGGGAGCCAGGTGCTGTCCAGGGTTCTGGAGACACAGCAGAGAACCAACGTCAGTCCCTGCCCCTACGCAGCTGGCAATTCAGAGCAGAGTCTGGAAACCCGAATGGCCACAGAGCTGGCCTGTGATGCAAGGCAGCGATGGGGGGTGATGGTGTGAGGAAAACAACAGGGAGAGCAGAACGCACGCCTGGGCCCAGGAAGGAAGGCAATGAGATGACGGGGGCTTGTAGAGAGGAACACACACGAGTGTCCATCCTCTACGTGTGTTAGTTACCCCAGGCCTCTGAACCACAACAGCCAGAGCTAGGACCAGGAACCTGGATTTGAAGGCCCTGCCCGAGGTTGTGATCTAAGCCTCCACCTCCAGAGAGCTAATGGGCCACAGGCCTCACAGCCACGCTGACACCGTGCCAAGACCACATTCCCTGAGGCTGCTGCCCAGTGTCCATGGGACACACACGGGGAAGCCAAGGTGGCCCACACCTGGGGCACCTGCACTCCAGCCAAGCACAGCCCGAAGCCTCCCTGGGGCCTGACCGAGCCTTCCCTCACCTCCCCCACTCTGTCTGGCACTAGGGTCGGGCCAACTCTGCCATCTCAGGCCCTCTCAACTTTTCCCCCGTCCTGCTCACTTCCTGCCACATCGGTGTTTCCCCTAACAAAGTCCCATCTTAGCATCTGCTCCTCTGGTGGCCCAGACTAATGTCCCCTCGGGCACCTTAGCCCTGGCCAGTCTCAGACCAGAGTCTGCTGGTCCTCTTGTGGGCCTTGCAGTGGGTGTAAAGGTCACTGGCCGGGGCAAGAGAAGACCCAGGCTCTGGGCCCGTCCTTCCATCGGCCAGTGTCTTGTCTCTGGCCGTGCTGAACCCGTCTCCAGGCCTTGTTTGCTGGTGGAAAGGGGGAAGAGGGACCAGATATTCACAGGCACCTTCTGGCTCTCGGCATGGCATAGCCTGTGCCCTGGTTTCTGGCCTGGGACCCGGGCTCTGCCTGCAGCACTGAGCACACGTGGGGCCAAGGTCAGGAGCCACTCTGAGGGAGTCTCCCACCCTCCCCACCCATCGGCCCTTCACTGTCAGCCCCAGCTCCTGTGGTCCTGCACTGTCTCCAATGTCTAGAGGGCTTTCATGTGGCACCTGCTAGGGCAAGTGGTCTGCTACAGGCTGAGTCAGACAAGAAGAATCTCCAAGGCAGTGACTTGGAGACCCAGCCCGTCTGCCCTTATCTTGGAGACCTTGTTTGTATTTTTGATTCAGGAGGGTCATGAAGATAAGACTGACTCTGAATCTCCTCAAGTGGGGCCAATGGAATAGAGCCACCTCTTGTCTGGTGCGCTTTGCTACAAGTTAGTGGTGGGGAGAAACATGGAATAGCTTAAACAAATAGATTTCTTTAAAAAAAAAATGCATTGTGAAAATTAGAGATAGACCATTGTTATGTGTAGTTCACAGCTCAATGCCATTGTCGCTGAAGTCTACCATATTCTTGACCTTTACCTCATTCATACTAGATGGCTGCCATGGCACCAGCCATCCCATCTGCTTTCTGGAGACAGAATTAGGCAGGGTTGATGTGTGGGGAATGGAAGAAGGCCTGTATCAGGGAAACCACAGTTTGCCAGGACCTCCTGGTAGACTTTTCTTGGGTCTCACTGGCCAAAATGTATCAATGGGGGAGCATTGCGAATGAGGAGACCCTTGTGTTCACCCCTCTGACACACCAGGGCTCGCCCCTCTTTTAGGGGAGCAACACTTATCCAGATCTCGTTTGAACACAAATTAAGTCTGTGAGACTGAGCTTCACAGAGCCCAGTGCTGACTCATCTCCAGCCCCATCACCACCCAGGACACGCACCAGTCTGGCCCTGGCCGTGGGTCTGGGGGCAGCAGTGGTGGGGGTCTACCCTAGCCCTCCCTGCTTGCCATGTGACTTTGGGCAACTTTTAAGCGCCCCAAGCTTTGAGTTCTAACCGTCAGCTTGTGGCACCTAGACCCACAAACAATCATCCTCTAGTCCCTTGGCTCCCAGACACCGTCCGTGTGGCCTGCACCGTCATGGCTAAACACACCTGTGTGGGAAACTGTTTCTGTTAGAGAGGACTCTCAGCTTCAGTGATGCAGGAACGTGAAGAGCAGCTGAAAATTCAGGAGAGAGGAAGCCCCAGCAGAGAGTACTGCCTGAGGGTGCCTGGTGCTCGCAGAGGGCCGTGGGGCCCGGGTGTCTGTCCCGGTGTGGCCACCTGGGCTGGACCCCACTGCAGCTACTTCTTGCCTGGTGATCTCTGTGCCTCTGTTTAGAGGGGGAGGTTAACAGTGCCTCATGCCCAGCTCTGAGGACCAGTGGCCTGACACACGCCACTCACAGCCAGGCCCGTGTGTCCCCATTATCGCCATGTTCCGGTGAGTGCCCAGGGCTCCCCACCTGTTGGCCACTGGACTCTCACCTCGGTCCTTCCAGGGAAGCCTGTCGTGGCCTACCTCAGAGACAAGAAACCTGGAAGAGTCCTTCCGGGTCTGGGGCCCTGCGTATCGCCCCTCTCTAGTGAGCCTTCTCCCCAGGCCGCTGGGGGCCCTGTACTAGTGAGGTCAGCTGGTCCTGATCCTAAGGAGGATGGGACACCAAGGAAGCAACTGATTTAAGTGTGTATGTGTGTGCTAAGTCACCCAGTCACGTCAGGCCCTTTGTGACCCCATCGACTGTAGCCTGCCAGATCCTCTGTCCGTGGGATTCTCCAGGCAAGAATACAGGAGTGGGTTGCCGTGCCCTTCTCCAGGGGATCTTCCCCACCCAGGGCAGATTATGTCTCTTGTGTCCCTCGTCTCATGTTTCCTGTATTGGCAGGCACATTCTTCACCTCTGAGCCACCTGGGAAGGCCCTGATCAAAGTGCGGGAGTGTGAATTTAGCTGCCAAAGCGCCCCTGAAATCTAGGAGCCTTAGAGGATCTGAGGAACAGAGCTGGGGCCATCCCCAGGCGGGGTCAGCCCCCCATGTTCTGGGCAAGAGCCATCCTGGCCACGCACACTGGGCCTGGTCCTTGGGGGTGCACTGCCCCACACCCCTGCTGCTTACCTTTCCCTGAGCCCTGGGTGACGGGCTGCCACCCTCAACCCTGTGAACTGGGACCCCTGCCAGGCAGCCAGACTCCAGTCCAAATGCCTGGTCAACACCCCCCAGACATCCACAGACATGACCACCCCATCATGTCCTACAGGCTCTGAACCCACTCGACTCAGCCCAGGCCAGCTCTGTTCCTCTGGGAGGTTGGCCCAAACCCTGAGGACCACCTGCCTCCTTGACAGCCGCCCCCTGCAGGCGGCCCCACCTTCTCGCCCGCGGGGCATCTGGCCGTTCTTCCCTCTGCCCTGCCCTGCTCTGAGCGACTGTCACCTCTCCCTGGTTGTCACAGTGGCCTCCTGGCAGGTCCGCTGCACCAGCCTGGTGGCCTGGTGGTCAGCTCACCTTCAGTCTCTCTCAGTGCCGCCCCCACCCCAACTCCCCGGGCTCCAAGGGCCAGGGGCCAGGAGTCTGCCTGTGCCCCTTCCTCCGTGGCTCCTCCTCTGACCCGACCACCGCCAGCAGCGCCCCCTCACTAACGACTTAGCCTGGGAACCTTCTCCCTGATGTCTACCTTTCTGCTGCCACCAGCCCTGAGTCCCCATGGCCCCACTGCTCCTTTGGCCTCAGGGAGGGAGCCCAGCGGGGGGAGTGGACATTGCTTTTTCCTTCCTTAAGGTCACTTCAGAGCCTGAGTGCCTTTAGTCCATGCTGGCTTGTCCACTGTCCCCGAGCCCCGGGTCTCCACCCTGCAGAGGGGTCTTTGCTGGGGCCAGGACAGAAGGACAGACAGACAGCTCCACTCCTAAACAGACCAGCTGTGATGACTGCCGGGCTTGGAGGGCATTTCTGGAATCTCCTGGCTGCTGGGAATGGGCTGTGGGGCTTCCTCAATGCCAAGGCTGACAATTGCCCAGATTCAGTGCCAGCCTAGGAGGCAGGTGGGGTGAAGGCCAACAACATACAACCTGGCATCATGGGGTGGGGTCGTGCTGTGTGAGCCACTGCCCTGTGGCCAAAATGGGCACAGAGTGTCCGTGGACTTCTCCTGGAGAATCAGTGCCTTTTATTTTTCCTGTTCAGTTCAGTTCAGTCACTCAATCGTGTCCAACTCTTTGCAACCCCATGGACTGCAGCACGCCAGGCTTCCCTGTCTATCACCACATCCTGGAGCTTCCTCAAATTCAAGTCCATCGAGTTGCTGATGCCATCCAACCATCTCATTCTCTGTTATCCCCTTCTCCTCCTGCCCTCAATCTTTCCCAGCATCAGAGTCTTTTCCAATGAGTCAGTTCTTTGAATCAGGTGGCGAAAGGATTGGAGCTTCAGCTTCAGCATCAGTCCTTCCAATGAAATATTCAGGACTGATTTCCTTTAGGAATGACTGGTTGGATCTCCTTGCAGTCCAAAGGACTCTCAAGAGTCTTCTCTAGCACCACAGTTCAGAAGCATCAATTCTTCAGCACTCAGCTTTCTTTATGGTTCAACTCTCACATCCATGCACGACTACTGCAAAAACGCTAGCTTTGACTAGATGGACCTTTTTCACAAAGTAATGTCTCTGCTTTTTAATATGCTGTCTAGGTTTATCATAGCTTTTCTTCCAAGGAGCAAGCGTCTTTTAATTCCATGGCTGCAGTCACCGTCTACAGTGATTTTGGAGCCCAAGAAAATAAAGTCTCTCACTGTTTCCTCATCTATTTGCCATGAAGTGATGGGACCAGATGCCATGATCTTAGTTTTCTGAATGTTGAGTTTTAAGCCAGCTTTTTCATTCTCCTCTTTCACTTTCATCAAGAGGCTCTTCAGTTCCTCTTTGCTTTCTGCCATAAGGCTGCTGTCATCTGCATATCTGAGATTATTGATGGCAATCTTGACTCCAGCTTGTGTTTCATCCAGCCCAGCATTTTGCATGATATACTCTGCACAGAAGTTAAATAAGCAGGGTGACAATACTCCTTTCCCAATTTGGAACCAGTCCGTTTTTCCGTGCCCAGATCTGTTGTTTCTTGACCTACATGCAGATTTCTCAGGAGGCAGGTAAGGTGGTCTGGTATTCCCATCTCTTGAAGAACTTTCCACAGTTTGTTGTGATCCACACAGTCAAAGGCTCTGGCAGTCAATAAAGCAGAAATAGATGTTTTTTCTGTAACTCTATTGCTTTTCCTGTGATCCAACAGATGTTGGCAATTTGGTCTCTGGTTCCTCTGTCTTTTCTAAATCCAGCCTGAACATCTGGAAGTTCTCTGTTCACGTACTGTTGAAGCCTGGCTTGGAGAACTTTGAGCATCACTTTGCTAAGGGGTGTGGCGTTTGATTCTAAACGTGATTTCACCCCTCCTACTGTCTTGTTGGGGCTTCTCCTTTGCCCTTGGACTTGGGTTGTTTTTTTTTTTTTTTTTTGGTGGGATCCAGCATTCTCCTGTCAATGGTTGTTTAGCAATTAGTTGCAATTTTGGAGTTCTCAGAAGATGAGGAGGCGTCCTTCTAGATTCTGCCATCTCGCTAACCTCCCTATTTTTCCTGAAGCTTTTTAATTAGCATGCATGCGTGCCTGCATGCGTGCTAAGTTGCTTCAGTTGAGTCCGACTCTTTGTGACCCTGTGGACTGTAGTCCCTCAGGCTCCTCTGTCCGTGGATTCTCCAGGCAGGCACACTGGAGTGGGTTGTCTTGTCCCCCATAAGGAATGTCAGAACCGGCTCCTATGGGAGAATGAACTCTGCTCAGGATACAGGGGTGGGCAACAGAGGTTCAGAGCTGGTGCCCATCATGTGCAGGGTGTCCAAGGAGTCCTGACCCCGCCTGGTCCTGGATCCAGCTCGGGTCGGGGTGTCCCAGCAGCCGGTGCTCCCTCCTCGGGGGGCTGCAGCCTGTCCCCGCAGAGGCCAGAACGCCTGCCTGACAGATTGCGGGGCAGGGATCTGCGGCCAGAGTGCAGGCAGGCTTGTTTCTCACCTGCTTGTCAGCCTGGGTAACTCCCCAAATGCCTCTGGTCAGACCAGGAGGCTGCTTGGGTCACGAGCCTCTGCCGCTCCCCGCTCGGGGGCCACTGTCACCACGAGAGTGGTGCCTGAGAAAACCAGCTCGGGCCAGTTCACACCACCGTCTTGACCTCTCTCATCTAGGGGGCCCCTGAGGATGGGGAAGGGAGTCCCGGCTGTGCCCTGGAATCAGAGCCAACGGAGGAAAGGTCACCGGAAGCCATGGGCCAGTGGGCCTGACCCTGACTTCATCTGGAAGGGCTCACTGGTTTCTCTGTGATGGGGGGCCCTGTCCATGGTGGGAAGGAGCCATTGAGAGGCTCAGCTGGTCAGAGGGTGCACGGACACCCCAGCCTCCCAGAGCTTACAACAGCCCCTCCTCTCACCCCCTCCCACCCGGTGAGCCTCAGAATCAGCTCTTGACCTCTGGACCCTGCTGCATGATGCTGGCACCTGGCAGGTCCCCGGGCCACATCCCACCATCAGCAGTGACACCCCGTTCCTTCCCACCCACTTGGCTGTCTGCCCGTCCTGACCCCACAGCCTCCAGGACCATGCAGTCACGTGGTTCCGCCATGCGTTTCTCACCCAGGAAGTCCCAGGACCATCCTACCTTGGTGACGGCATGCACAGCTCCATGGTGGACTCTCCACGAACGCTGCCTAACCACCAGGCTGGACCTCCAAGGCTGCTGATCATCCTGTTAGCCCAGTGACCCTTTGTCCTGTATGGAGCCGCAAGCCTCAAAGCCTAAAGGTGGGCCTGCATATGGCCTGCAGAAAGCTGGCCCCTTGCCTGATGCCCAGAAGCATCTCTGGTCAGGACACCACACCCAGGGGACACTGCCCGGGGAGGAGGACCTGGGGGAGCTGGAATACACAGACAGCTACACCTTCAGGCTGGTCTCCAGGGCTGGCCCCTTGGAAGACAAAAGCCAGGTGTTGGATTGTCCCTAAATGTGAAGACCCTGCCCTGGGCCTCTATGTGGGGATACGGCCCTGGAAGCAGGGACGCAGGGGTAGGCCAGCCCCCAGACCTCTCTTGGCCTACTCAGCTCAGTTTCCCATCTAGGCCCTTACATTTTTGGGCACATCTGTGCCCCATTCACTGGCCCCCAGAGGAGGAGCAGAACTGGGAGGTGCCCAGGCGGGCTGGCATGGGTGGGGGCCCTGAGGCAGAGACCAGAATGTGGGGAAGAAGGGGCAGGGGTGGGAAAGGAGGGGCCTGGACCCCAGCCAGCATCCACCTGGCCCCCTGGGGAGGTGGGGGGCCTTGAGCTCGGACCCAGGCCTGGTCCCCATGAGCCAGTTCGAAGGGAAGGCAGCTGTGATGGTTCTCAGGGGCGGGAGGGGGCTGGGGTCCTCTGTCCTGCAACAGGGGATCACTGGGAAGGAGGATCTCATAGCACTGAAGGGTCTGGGCAGTTCTGCAGCTCTAGGAACTCGCTAAGGACCCTGAGGGGTTTACAAACGTGGTCCTAGACCTCCAGTGAGACAGCTAGGAATCCTTAGGAGCCAGCTGCCCCCGAAGCTCAGAAAACAAGGCATCGGCTGGGGGTAGGGTGGGTAGGGAAAGGGGGCTCACCTGGGCTTGGAGTACTGGGAGCTCCAGAGGACCCCAGGCTCCCAACCCTCAACTGGGGTCTCCAAGTTGGCAATGCTGAGGGACAGAGTCTGCCTGGGGTCCCCTGGAGCCACGGGAGGAATGGCCTGACAGGGGTCATGGGGCAGGGGGAACGATGGGGTTGGTGGTCGTAGCCCACGGTGATGGCCAGGAACCCTGGGCGCCCTCTGGGCCTGGGTGGGGAAGGGTCCTGGGATTGCCATTACAAGAGCAGCCCAAAGCACAGGCACATGTTATCACACAGTCTGGAGTCTGGACTCCAAGGTCAAGGTGGAGGCAGACCTGGAGCCTTCTGCCAGGCCTTTCCCGGTCTCTGGAAGCTCTGATGGCCCCCCTGAAGACAGCCGCCTCCTGTGTCTTCACAGCATCTTCCCTCTGTGTGTCTCTGTGTGTCCAAGTGACCCCTTTCCATGGGGACACCAGTCAGATCGGAGGAGGGTCCACCCTGATGACTTCATCTTCCCTTGATCACCTGCAGAGACCACCCTTTTCCACAGGTGCTGGGGGTGATGAATGTAGCATCTTTTGGACACACAATTCAATTCAACCTGTCACCTGGGGGAAGGCAAGGGAGGACGCAGGGCCATCTGTGGGGGGAGCAGGGAGTCCCGCACGCCTAGAAGAACTCAATTGTGCTATAGCTACTTCCCTTCCCCTTCTCCCCACAGCCGCCACACTCAAGCATAAACATGCCATCTAGCTGGAAATTTAACATCAAATCCTTTCTGCTACTTCAATTTCTACATTAGGACCTGGCAGGACGAGCACATTTTTCGATGTGCTACGCTGGGCTGATTCGAGTGGGCACGTGGCCAGGGCATGCATTAACAGCAAGCCTCTCCTCCCCACCCAGGAGACCCATCATCACTTGCATCCTCCTGGTCTGGCCCAGCACAGCCCCAAGCGTCCAGATGAGGAGCCGGGGGCACGGTCTCCTTGGTTTCCTCTGGAGGCGGAGCTTTCTGGAACTGCGTAGAGCAGACTGCAAACATCGCAGGGCCGGCACTCCCCTGACGTCTTTTATTGTTTTAATATATAAATTGGATCTTTTAAGAAACAAGCCACAGATCTCATGGTGTGCCCCCTTTACGTGCATGAGCTCTAATTACTTGATATTCTGTAAGGTCTGAAAAATTATATTGTTAATTCCTCCCGAGGCCCGTCATGAAAGAGCTTATTATAAGTGCCAGGCCTTCCCCCAGGATTTAGGATTTCGTCACGAGGGCGATGACGTTGCTCAGAGCTCCTTGTAAGGATGGGCCTTGCAGCCTTCAGCATTTGCAGCTCAAGCATAAAGGGTCTGCTAAAGATGTCTGTGGGCTTTCCTGGTGGCTCAGTAGTTTAAAAAAAAAAAATCTGCCTGCCAATGCAGGAGATACAGGTTCAATCTCTGGGTGGGGAAGATCCCCTGGAGGAGGAAATGGCAACCCACTCCAGTATTCTTGCCTGGAGAATCCCATGGACAGAGGAGCCTGGAGGGCTGCAGTCTGTAGGGTCACAAAAAGACATGACTGAGAGACTAAACAACAAGGATGTCTGTGTATTTGCAGGTCGTGGACGGCAGGAACCACCTCGCCACCCACAGTTTCATCATTACAAGATTGAGTCACACACCAGGCCCAGAGCAGATAAAGAACTGCCCCCGCTCCAGCTCTCATATGCAGAGGGGTGAGGGGTTTGGGGAGGAGCCCATATAGGAGGCTGAACGTCTGGACCTGGCTGCAGAGGAATGGTTGCAGGCTGTGTCCCTCCTTGCTCCCATCACCTCCTGGGGCTGTGCATCTGTCCTTTATGGCCCTCTCTCAACTCTGGACAGTCCTTGGCTGTTAAATGTCTCAAGAATGCCAGGGAGTGAATCTTGCCACTGGGCAAAACATTCCTTCCATCTGGGGTTTGTTAGAAAGCATTCTGAAACCGGGTCATAAAACTTTGAAATTGGAGAAGACTCGGGGTTAGAGGAGACAGGGGTTAGAACAGGGTAGCAGGTTACCTTGAAGTCAGACAGCAGCCGCTGGCCCTTGCTTCCAGTTCCTCATCAGATAGAACTCAAGTTCAGCTCAGTAAACAGATGCTGGGCTAATGATTCCTATTGTTTGCTAGCTGGCAGCCCACATCTGCAAGGAATAGAAGTTGTGACTCATGCACTTGGGAAGCTTGTGGTATAGACTTAGCAGGGTTGGATTCTGAGCAGGAGGCACTATTATACAGCAAGTCTAGATAAGGTCCTTGAGACAACTGAGAAGGTGGATGAGGAAAAGGTTGCTAGCTACCCACAACGTCCTTTCCATTCTTCTCCTTAGGTAACTAGAATCCCAAATTTTAGCTGGATACACCACATTCATAGAAAAGGCTATATTCCCCACCCTACATTATGACTTAGTGAAGAATGTTCTCTTGATAGGAATTTAGAGGTGATGGCTGCCACTTAAGCAGCCATTTTGGACCATGAGGTTGCATGGTCAGGATGAAAGAGCAGCATGTGGAAGAAGTCTGAATCGCAGCTCTTAATCTGAGCTCTTTGTAATATGGACCCTTCAGTTTAGTTGAGCATATTTCCCGTCTCTTTTGCAGCTAGGTGTGACCATACACCTAAATTCCGGCCAATAAATTTTAGGCAGATGTGTTATATGCAACTTCCAGAAAACATCCTTATCAGGCAGAGTCATGCTCTCTGCTGTGAACTGAATTGTGTTCCCCACAAAACGCATATGTCAAAGCCCTAGCTACCAATGTATTTGGAGGTGGGACTTTGAGAGATGATTAGGTTTGGATGAAGTCGTGAGGATGGGGCCCCCAAGTGTCCCACAATGGGATTAGTGTCTCTATAAGAAGAGGAAGAGATCCCAGAGCCCTCTCTGTGCCATGTGAGGACAGAGTATGATGGCCATCTGCAAGCCAGGAAGAGAGAACTCACCAGAATTCAACTCTGTGGGCACCCTGATCACAGACGCCCAGCCCCCGGAACTGGGAGAAATAAACATCTGTTGCTTAAGGCCCTGGTCTGTGGCATTGTGATAGGGCAGCCTGAGCCCCCTGGGGCAGCCTCCTTCGCTCCATCCCTGCTGGCTGGGATGCCCAAGCAGTCATGCTGGTCCACCAGGGAGCTTGCTGATGACAGAGCATCAGCATTATCATTAAAGAACCAGACGTTGTTCTGTGTGTGTCAGGTCACCGCCCCAGCCATTTCCCTTTGATTTACAATATATTCTGCGACAGAATACGTATTAAAACCTGAACATGAGGACGGCTTTTTCTTTGATTTTCCAATGAAAGAAAAACTAATTATTTGTCTGAAAATTCTCACCCCACAAATTAACACACATTTTCCTACTCTTATCTTCCCCAAATAGACAGCTGTCCCCTGAGGTTACCCCCGATAAATTATCATACATGTGCGTGGCTTAAAATAACAGACATTTACTTTCTCACAGTCCTAGAACCCAAAAGTCTGAAACAAGGTCAAATCAAGGTGGCAGAGCTGCGCTCCCTCTGCAGGCTCTGTGAGAGGGTCCTTCCTGCCTCCTCCAGCGTCTGGGGCTCCAGGCATCTGGTGACTGCGTCGCTCCTGTCTCTGCCTCCATCATTGAACAAGCCTTGTCTCTTTTCTCTGTCTCTCTCTGTGTGTCTTTTATAAGAACATTTGTCACTGGACTAGGGGCTTAGCTGGATAATCCAGAATGGTCCCATGTTGAGATTTTTGTTTGTTTTTGGTTTTTAAATTTTTTTTTTCTATTTTTATTTTTTCAATTGGAGTACAACTGCTTTACAATGATGTGTTAGTTTCTGCTGTACAGCAGCCTGGCAGCTGGGGAGCAGGCGTCCGAGCCAAAGAGAAATGAGGAGGACCCTGAGGGGTGAAGGGTCTTGGAGGGCAGCTTGGTTTGGCAGGCACGGCCACCTTCCTGGGCCACGAGCTGAGTGCAGGCAGAGGGGAGTTAGCTGACCTCACATCCCGGCACCAGAGTGGACCCAGGTGTTCTCTCCCAGGAGGATCCTCAGGGTAGGGGAAAACTCACACACTCACAGGACACCGTGGTTCCTCTGAGGGGCTTGTCTTCACGGGCTTCACAGCCCCTCCCCTGAAGTCTACAGAAGGAAAATCAAAAAAGAGTCGGTGTTGCTCAGACAGCCCTTCAGACAGAGCACAGAGACCATTGAGGACGGGACTCACGCTCATCTCAACCCGGATGGAATCTGACCTGTGACCACAGCCCGTCCTGCCAAAGCATCCAGGACACTTGTGTGAAACTCAAGACGCCTGTGGGACCCTGATCCTGAAACAACGTGTGACAGCCACCCCTTGGGACACTCCTTCTGTGTCCAAGTTCAGCCTCGTGGCTCTTGCCTTTAAAAGCCCCCTGACTCTCTTCCCAGAAAGCTCTGTGCCTACCAAATTGCAATTTTTTTAAACCGAAGGATAATTGCTTTACAATGTTATGTTGGCTGCTGCCAATATGAATCAGCCATAGGTATACACATGTCCCCTCCTTGCACCTCCCTCCCACCTCCTCCAACCCCATTCCACCCTTCTGCGGCTGCTGCTAAGTCGCTTCAATCATGTCCGACTCTGTGCGACCCCATAGACGGCAGCCCACCAGGCTCCCGCATCCCTGGGATTCTCCAGGCAAGAACACTGGAGTGGGTTGCCATCTCCTTCTCCAATGCATGAAAGTGAAAAGTGAAAGTGAAGTCGCTCAGTCGTGTCCAACTCCTAACGACCCCGTGGACTGCAGCCCACCAGGCTCCTCTGTCCATGGGATTTTCCAGGCAAGAGTACTGGAGTGGGGTTCCACCCTTCTAGGTTGTCACAAAGCACGGGGTTGATTGTCCTGTGTTATACAGCAACTTCCTATCAGCTGCCTATTTTACACATGGTACTGTGCATGTTTCAATGTTGCTCTCAATTCCTCTTGCCCTTTCCTTCCCCAGCTGTGTCCACAAATCTGTTCTCTATGTCTGAGTCTCTGTTTCTGCCCTGCAAATAGGTTCATCAGTATTATCTTCTAGATTTCATATATATGCTTTAATATATGATATTTGTTTTTTTCTTTCTGACTTACTTCGCTCTGTGTAACAGGCTCTAGGTTCACCCACCTCACCTGAATTGCAGCTCTTTGGACCCCCAAATAAAGCTCCAGGTGGCTCTGATGATAAAGAACCTGCCTGCTAATGCAGGAGACATAAGAGACAGAGGTTCAATCCTTAGGTCAGGAAGATGCCCTGGAGGAGGGCATGGCAACCCACTCCAGTGTTCTTGCCTGGAGAATCCCAGGGGCAGAGGAGCCTGGGGGCTACGGTCCACAGAGCTGCACACTCAGACATGACTGAGCGACTGAGCGTGCACTCACATGTGATGCCTGCAGACACTGCCAAGTGCCCCGCAAGGAGAAGCTCTGACACAGAGGGTCCTGGCTGAGGAGGTATGTCTCCCAGGGCCTTCCCCTCCCTGAAGCTGTGGGTTCTGGGTCACAGAGAGGAGTCAGGAGGTGCTGGGTGAAGGTGGGCTAGGTCAGGCGGGAGCCAGATTTGTCCTCAGGGCAAAGGAAGCCCAGAGGAAGAGGGAAGGAAAGGGCTGCCTGGGGAACTCCCTTGGAAGGAGAAATGATTTGAATAATATTTGCATGGAACAGTTTGCATTTCAATGACCCAAGTTTGGGGACAGGCAAATTTTGGTGTTCCAGGGGGTAAAAGAGATCCTTTGTGAGGTAAAATCCGGAGTGGGGGCAGTTTGACCCAGACCAGGAAAGGACCAGGCTGTTCTTGGAGCCACATGGGGAGGGAGGAGGGTGCCTGCCTCACCTGTGCATCCTCGCACTCCCACGGGGCAACATCAGTGTGTGTGTGCGTGTGTGTGTTGCTGTTGTTGCTTTGTGTATGCGTGTATGGTGTATGTGTGTTTGGAGCTGGATGTCACTAGAATAAGAGATGAGTAAGTTAATGTACGGAGAAGGCCATGGCACCGCATTCCAGTACTCTTGCCTGGAAAATCCCATGGATAGAGAAGCCAGGTGGGCTGCAGTCCATGGGGTCACTGAGAGTCAGACATGACTGAGTGACTTCACTTTCACTTTTCACTTTCATGCATTGGAGAAGGAGATGGCAACCCACTCCAGTGTTCTTGCCTGGAGAATCCCAGGGACGGCGGAACCTGGTGGGCTGGTGTCTATGGGGTCGCACAGAGTCAGACACGACTGAGGCGACAGCAGCAGCAAGTTAATGTAAGGGCTTCCCTGGTAGCTCAGCTGGTAAAGAATCCACCTGCAATGCAGGAGACCCTGTTTGATTCCTGGGTCAGGAAGATCTGCTGGAGAAAGGATAGGCTACCCACTCCAGTATTCTTGGGCTTCCCTGGTGGCTCAGGAGGTAAAGAATCTGCCTTCAACGTGGGAGACCTGGGTTCGATTGTTGGGTTGGGAAGATCCCCTGGAGGAGGGCCAGGCAACTTAAATATGCATATTTGAAAAGAGATGGCTCTGTCACAGTGATGAGAGAGTAGGGCCCGGCAGAGGACATGGCTCAGCTGTCAGCTGTCACTCGCCTGTCCTGAGTTGCAGGGTGCGTCCTGCCCCTCTCATTGGGAAAAGCCATGTGGCCTGGAGGGTTCCACTCAGACCTCCTCAGCACCAGAGACATTTTTAGCTGCTGATTTGATAAAAGGAAATTCTAAGACACAGCATGAGATCGCAAAGAGAACGCCTTCGTCTTTCCCCAGTTTCCAGCTGCGGAAGGTGGGATGGTGGCTCCCAGAACACGGGTCCACTCAGAACCTGTAAATGTGGCCTCCGGCAGAAAAATGTCTTTGCAGATGACCTGGATGAGGTTGTCCTGGGTTAGGGTGGGCCTGAGTCCTGTAAAGCGTCCTTAGCAGAGAATAGAAGGGAGGAGACACACAGGGAGGAGCCCACGTGAAGACAGAGGCAGAGGCTGGAGGAATGTGGCCACAAGCGAAGGGAGTCTGGAGCCACCCAGGGCTGCAAAAGGCAAAAAAGCACCTTTCCCCAGAGCCTGGGGAAGAGGGGTGGCCTTGCTGACACCTTGCTTTTGGGAATTCTGGCCTCCATAACTATGAAAGAATAAATGTCTCCTGTTTTAACCAGCCAGCTTGTGGTGCTTTGTTACAGGACACCATCACATCGACTCTCTGCAGAGATGCTGCTGCTGTGGGGTCCCACAAGCCCCAGGATCACATCACACATCCCTTGGGGCTCTGTGTGTCCCCTGGGGCAGGCTGTACTCCTGTTGTGCTCTCACTTACGCATTTGGCAGGCAATGAAGGGACGCATTGGGCTTCCCAGGTGGAGTCAGTGATAAAGAACTCGTCTAACGATGCAGGGGACACAAGAGATGTGAGTGCAATCCCTGGGTAGGGAAGATCCCTTGGAGGAGGAAATATCGACCCATTCCAGTATTCTTGGCTGGACAATCCCATGGACAGAAGAGCCTGGTGGGTGACTGTTCAGGGGTCGCACAGACTTGGACATGGCTAAAATGACTTCTCATGCATGCACGCAAGGGAATGTATTGTCTACAGAGAATTTAAAAACAATAGGAAAACCAGCTGTTATTACCATGTGCGGTCAAGTCTGAATAGTCTGTGAAAGAATATACTTCCTCTTGGAAGGCTGAGAGGACTCCGTGTTGGCACACCGCCACTGGGTCATCCTGGCACATGCCCTCCTTGGGAAGTCAACACAACCCTGAGTCTCTCCCTGGGCCCAGGGCCTGGTCCTACAACTGGGTCTGTGTGCATTTACACCACCTTCAAACCATACAATACATCCCTCCAAAATGAGAAAATAGAGAAAGAGAATTTTTGTCATATTAGTTGAGAGACATTATTATAAAAATGTTGGGGAAATAAGCGAAGAAACTCCTTCAAATCATTAAGGATGGTAGTTTCTCACAAAAGTGAGCATAGAACTACCATGCACGCACACTGTCACTATAGCTGCGTCTGACTGCTTTCACCCCTATGAACTGTAGCCCACCAGGCTCTTCTCTCCATACTCTCCAGGCAAGAAGAAGGAAATGGCAACCCACTCCAGTATTCTTGCCTGGAGAATCCCAGGGACGGCGGAGCCTGGTGGGCTGCTGTCTACGGGGTCGCCGTGCCCTTCTTCAGGGGAACTTCCTGACCCAGGCATTGAACCCCACATCTCTGGGGCTCCTGAGTTGCAGGCAGATTCTTTACCATCTGAGCCACTGAGGAAGTCCTATAGAACTACCATATTATCCAGATACTCCATTTATGGGTATAGACCCCAAAGAACTGAAAACAGGAACTCAAACCCTGTCTTTACATCTGGACTCACAGCAGCATTACTCAGAATAGCCAAGGGGAAGAAGCAATTTGAGCACCCCTCATAGGTGAATGAATAAGCAAATTTCAGTGCATCCACACAGTTGACTATTGCTCAGCCTGGAAAAGGGAGACTGACAGCTGCTACGTGAATGAACCTTGAGGACTTGATGCCCCCATGACATCAGCCAGACGCAAAAAAGATAAACGCTGTGGGCTTCCACTTACATGAAGTTCCTGGAGGAGTCAGATTCACAGAGACAGCAAGCAGGATGGCGGGGGCTGGGGCTGGCGCTGGGCAGGGGGGCAGCGGGGGGTAGAAAGTGAGTGTTTCATAAGGACAGAAAGGACAGAAACCAAAACCTCCAGTTTAGGAAGATGGGATGTTCTGGAGATGGATGGTGGGGATGGCTGCGCAACGATGTGAATAAATTTAAAGCCACTGAGTTGTGCACTTAAAAATGGTTAAGATCATAGATTTTATCACAATTAAACAGTTCTTTAACTTTTACAAAAGGAAGCAGAAAAGTTGTCAGAAACTAATTTTTAATTAAAAAAAAGAGGTCAGAAGATGTCAGCAGGTCAGAGCTGTGGCTGTTGGGATCTGGTGCTGGAGCATTGTGTCTGTGACAGGGACACGTGGACGCGTGGGGTCTGTGAGATGAACACCGTCCCTACTGGCCGCCCCGTCCCCTACACACAGTACACTGGCACCCAACAAGAGTAGGTTCCCAGGAGCCTCCCAGCTTCCTGCTTCTGGTTCTGTGTGGCCCATAGTGTTTCCCAGCAAATCTTTCCTTCCATTGGCTGGACGCTGCACTGACCTCCTCTCTCTCAACCTGCCCACAAGTCTTATCAGAAGCTTCATCTTGGGTCTTTTCTCATAAATGCCTATGTTCTGGGGTTACTCTGCCCTGAGAAACCCCAAGAAATGGGATGCTTTCTGCTTAGGGGGAAGATCCTCCTGAAGAAGAGGTGTGGTCATTCTCAAGAATGTCCTTCCAGGCTGGATGACACCTGGACAGTCACTGGAAGGGTCCAGGGACCATCAGGCAGCCCCTCTGGAGGCTGGAGCTCCTGCTCACAGCCACAGTTTGGCCTCATTCCCAAGAGGGGGGTGGATCTAGATAAATTGCACAGAGTCCCCATGTGCAACACACGGTCCTGCTCACATTTACGCACACGTGCCCTTCCCGCACACAGGGAGCAAGGGAGATCTTCACAGTGCAGACCACCCTTCACACACAGCTGTCTGAAAACTCAGACACTAGAAAAAGTAACACCTCTGCTTCCCTGTCTAACCCATCTAACTTAGCCCTTCATTTCCTAAACAGAGTCCCTGAAACAGCGCTTCCCCAGTGCGGGGATGTGGGGAGGAGCCGGGCAGGCATGAACGTTTACAGAGCCTGTGCCATTACTCGGCGCCAACACATAGTGGAGGAGAACCTGCCATGTGAGATGTAAATGACCCGGTATGGGTAACTCCTTTGCAGAATGCTCTTACATCTGGAAGGTAAGAGGGCCTGTGGAGCAATCATAACAGTGACAGCATCCTGTCTCACTGGGCTGAATTCCAGAGTGCATGTGAAGAGCGTCACTCAGACACTGCACACAGTACGTGGGAGGTGGGAATGAAGGGGCGTGGGCGCTGCACAGCCTGCCTCTTGTTTGTCTCATCTCCTGATTCAACTCCGCGTATCACCATCACGGTGGCTCAGGTGACGCTGGGGGACAGGGGGCAAGCTCTCAGAGGCATTGCTGGAGACTCTGTGGCAGATTCTGAACACACGTAACTGTTTTGTGGCTTTTTGTCCCCCGATGGGTCCATACATTCCTATTGACACATGGACAGGTGATTGGTCCCTGGACCTGTGTTAATGACTGCTGAGCACCATCTGCTTATCAGCCTTCACTCACCAGCCAGCAGCAAGCAGAGCCCACTTCTCACCCCAGTAGTTGGCCCCCTATAAGGTCAAGCTCAGCATCCAGCCAAGGCTGGTCTATTCAAGGGAGGATTCCTATGCAAGCCTCTCCCCACAGCTGCCCTGCGGCCACTGTGAAACTCACACCTGAGCAGGGGCCCCTGGGTTTCCAGGCCCAGGGGCAGGGCTCCCCCACCTCCCAGTCCCTCCTGCTGCGGAAACACCAGGGGCCTCCACTTCCTGCAGTGAGCAAAGATCCTCCCATGGCCGGCTGCCCACTGCTTCCTCTGAAGGAAGCCCCATCTGTCCTGGGGTGCAGGGAGCGGATGGGGACCGTGCTTCTTCTTTAGGGACATCTCCTTCCCCCATTGTCTTTGCCTCTCCTCCCCCAGGCCTGCCCCAGCTGCCTCAGGCCTCAGATCCCAGCACATCCACGTAGTGGGCGCCTTCTGCCACTGTGCCCACATGGGCCCTGCTGCAGTAGCTGGCATCGCCCTTCTGCAGTCTGGCTTGTCCAACTCTGGGCATCATATTTGGGAGTGTAAACAGGTTCACTGTGGGGTCCCCCAGTTTGCCATGGCTGGATGGGTGAGAAAGATCCCAGGGCTGGTGGATGGAGCAGGTGTCATTAACTGGGGAAAGCCCCTCCCTACCCTTCTCCAAAAATAAGACAAAAAGCGCTGACTCTGAGGCAAGGGGACTTCCCATTCCAACTGTGTCAACATACGGGGGCTGCCAGCTCTAGGCTCTGGCTGCACTGTGGCTGAACACTCCTCCTTTTCTCAGGCAGGGCCATTTGCATCCTTGGTACAGCTTCTTCAGTTTCTGTCCCACCCAGTCCTGAAGACTTCCAGAGGGTGTGGCAGCAAGGGCTGGGAGTCCCAGGGAAGTCACCTGCTCGGGAGAACATCAGGGCACCAGGTGGAGGGATCCACCCTCCAGGGCTCAGCGAACACCCAGTCCCTTCCTGACTGGGTGTCAGTTTCCTGCACAGCCTCAGGAAATTCAGGGTCAGCTGGGGTGTGGCACGTGGTCCTGCAGCCACACGGTTTTAGCAATGATGGTCACGTGCATCTGCCAGGCTCCTCCCCTGCACCAGACAACCCACTAGCTGCCCCTTGTGCATCTGCTCAAGTTCCAGCCATGCTGGGAATCTGGCTTCTTTGCGTCCTCCTTAAACATGAGGGAGCACTCTGTGCGTACCCCAGCTGGGGGCCTCTCACACCTGCCTTGGTTTTCCAGGGGAGCATTTGCATGGAGATGCATAGAGATGTGCTCATTGGGTGGTGCAGCTGTGTCTGCACTGAGGTGTCTCTAGCACCCTGACTTCCTGGGACCTGAAGATGCTTCTAGAAGACCGAGCTGTTGGCAGTGGAGATGCAGCAGGAAGCTTGGGCACCCTGCCAAGCCTGCCTTCAGGTGGCTTCTCAGTGGGGCTGGTGGGAGGAAGGAGGGAAGCCCCCTCAGACCTCCACCCCTGGCATCAGATGATGCAGGGCCCCCTGCAGAGTGGGTTATACCCTTCCCTGCGTCCATCAGGCTGTCCCTCAATGCTTGAGCTGAAGAAATGTCTTTGGGACATGCGGCCAGCTCCCTGCAGGGACCTGCCTCCAGCCTCGCCCACTTGGGGCCAGAATGGGTCCCTCAGTGAACCCACAGTGCTGGCAGGCAGAGCCCCATGGCAGGCGGAGCCCCATGGCAACCGCACTGATCTGTCCAGGCTCGGGCCTGCAGAGCTTGTCCATCTGTCAGGGGAGGAATGCCAGTGGCCTGGGCTATACCTGCCCTGTCTTCCCCTCCAGGGCCTCCCTTTCCTGTTCTGCAGGAAAAGTCCTAGCTTGGTCAGCTGGGTCTCTGAAGCCTGAAAGGCATCCCTGCATCTGACAGAAATCAGGTTTGTGCTGCTGATTTCTGATGGTTTCCGTGGACACTCCTTGTGGCCCCCACCTGCTGGACAGGAGACCAGACAGCTCTGGTCTTTCCAGACACCCCTAGCCAGGCTTGAATGTCATCCTCTTTCCCAAGGCTGCCTCACGTGGTCCCTTGGCTCAGCCTGCTCCTCTCAGGCCTGTGAAGCCTCAGGAAGCCTGTGCAGCATGGGGCCAGCAAGACTGTCCCCAGGGTGCTGGTGAAAGCAGCTGGTCCAAACCACACCTGGTGACCGGCAGCAAGGACTGAGACACAGGCCACCTTCCCGCAGCTCACCCTCTGTGCTTCCCCTCACTGGCTCTTTAAAGAGAGGGGATTGTCCTTCCATCCACTGTGGGTTGAAGTGTGTGCCCCCCCAAAAGATATGTCCACGTCCTAACCTTTGTACTGTGACTGTAACCCTCTGAGAAAACAGTCTCTGCAGGTGGATTTAGTTAAGATGACGCCAGTTCAGTTCAGTTCAGTTGCTCAGTCATGTCCGACTCTTTGCAACCCTGTGGACTGCAGCACGCCAGGCTTCCCTGTCCATCACCAACTCCCAGAGCTTGCTCAAACTCATGTCCATTGAGTCGGTGATGCCATCCAATCATCTCAACCTCTGTCATCGCCTTCTCCTCCTGCCCTCAATCTTTTCCAGCATCAGGGTCTCTTCCAATGAGTCAGTTCTTCACATCAGGTGGCCAAAGGATTGGTGCTTCAGCTTCAGCATCAGCCTTCCAATGAATATTCAGGATTGATTTCCTTTAGGATGGACTGATTGGATCTCCTTGCAGTCCAAAGGACTCTCAAGAGTCTTCTCCAACACCACAGTTCAAAAGCATCAGTTCTTTGGTGCTCAGTTTTCTTTATGGTCCAATTCTCACATCTATACTACTGGAAAAGCGCTAGCTTTGACTAGATGGACCTTTATGGGCAAAGTAATGTTTCTGTTTTTTATATGCTGTCTTTTTAATATGCTGTCTATGTTGGTCATAGCTTTTATTCCAAGGAGCAAGTGTCTTAATTTCACGGCTGCAGTCACCATCTGCAGTGATTTTGGAGTCCCCAAAAATAAAATCTGTCGTTGTTTCCACTGTTTCCCCATCTATTTGCCATGAAGTGATGAGACCAGATGCCATGATCTTAGTTTTCTGAATGTTGAGTTTTAAGCCAGCTTTTCACTTTCATCAAGAGGCTCTTCGATTCCTCTTTGCTTTCTGCTGTAAGGGTGCTGTTACCTGCGTATCTGAGATTACTGATATTTCTCACGGCAATTTTGATTCCAGCTTGTGCTTCATGCAGTCCAGCATTTCTCATGATGCACTCTGCATGTAAGTTAAATAAGCAAGGTGACAATATACAGCCTTGACATACTCCTTTCCCAATTTGTAACCAGTCCATTGTTCCATGTCCAGTTCTAACTGTTGCTTCTTGACCTGAGTACAGATTTCTCAGAAGGCAGGAAAGGTGGTCTGGTATTCCCATCTCTTGAAGAACTTCCCACAGTTTGTTGTGATCCACACAGTCAAAGGTTTTGGCATAGTCAATAAAGCAGAAGTAGGTGTTTTTCTGTAACTCTCTTGCTTTTTTCGTGATCCAACAGATGTTGACAATTTGATCTCTGATTCCTCTGTCTCTTCTAAATGTTCAGCTTGAACATCTAGAAGTTCTCGGTTCAAGTACTGCTGAAGCCTGGCTTGGAGAATTTTGAGCATTACTTTACTAGTGTGTGAGATGAATGCACTTCTGCAGTAATTCGAACATTCTTTGGCATTGCCTTTCTTTGAGATTGGAATGAAAACTGAGCTTTTCCAGTCCTGTGGCCATTGCTGAGCTTTCCAAATTTGCTGGCATATTGAGTGCAGCACTTTCATAGCATCAGCTTTTTGGATTTGAAACAGCTCAACCTGAATTTCATCACCTCCACTAGCTTTGTTCGTAGTGATGCTTCCTAAGGCCCCCTTGACTTCAGTCCCCAGGATGACATCAGGCAAGTCCTTGTAGGAGGAGAAAAGACAGACACACAGAAGACAGCCCTGCTGTGGCCAAGGCTGTGCTCAGCATGATATGTCCACAAACCAAGAAAGACAAGGGTTCCAGCAACATCTGATCCTGAGGGACTTGGGACAGATCATCCCCTTGATATTCAGAATGGAGAGTGGCCCTCTTGACCCCTTGACTTTGGACTTCTGGCTTCCAGAACTGTGACAGAAAACGTCTCTGTCCATTTGTGGTCATTTGTTTCTGGGGCCACAGGACACAGAAGGGGTATCATTTACAGCCAGTGCTCCAGTGGCTCAGACGGTAAAGAATCCATCTGCAGTGCAGAAGACTCAGGTTCAGTCCCTGGGTCAGGAGGATCCCCTGGAGGTGGGCATGGCAACCCACTCCAATATCTTTGCCTGGAGAATCCCGTGGACAGAGGAGCCTGGGGTGCTGCAGTCTATGAAGTCGCAGAGTCAGACAGAGTTGAGTGACAGAGCACACACACCCGTACTGACTCTGGAGGCCCTGGAGGGGGTCTCAGGAAGGGACCCCTGTTCTCCCCACCAGACTCTCCCAACCTTCCCAAGGGGTCAGGTCCTCCGCCATCCATCATCTCACACGTCCCTTATTGAGCCCCTGCCCTCCTGGGGACACAGACCTGAACCCCACTCCCAGCCCGCCTCCTCCTGGAGCTCAAACTGCAAGAGGTAGATAAAGGCCGCAGAGTTTATAACAACAGGCTCCCCTGGAGGCCGTGCTGGGCCTAGGAGGGCTGGACCTGGACTCAGAGCAGCTCTGTCCTAAATGCGCCCCTCCTCCAATGAGTCTGCCAGGAGAGCTCACTACTGAGAACTTTTAGGGTCACTGCCCCGGCTGGACCTTTCCCCACTCTGCTCCTGGATGCTGATCCCTCTCTGGAGCCCCTGTTCTCACACCCAACCAGGTGTCCCGGGTGTCTTGGGGACCAGGAGTGACCATGCGAGCCTGAGGCAGTCCAGGCAGGCATCGGAGGTGGTTGCCCACTTAGGGACATGGGGGAGGGCTGCCTCCCTGCCACCACCCCAGCTGGACTTTGTGTTGGGGAAACACCATCTTCCCATGGCCCCTACCCTGCTGTTTCTATGATGAGCTGCTCTCTCAGCTCTGGGATCCCAGTTGAGGTCACAGCTGTCCACATGGTCACTTGGGACCCAGAGTAAAATCTTGCATCACAAGGATGACAGAGGAAACACCCGGAGGCCCCGGTTCTCAGGAAGGACCACAGCCCTGCAGATCCACGGAGGGGGCCAGGGCCAGTTGGTCATGACAGCGTGAGCTCCAGGGCTACCCAGATTCTTGCTGACATGGACGTTGGATTCCCGTCTTGTGGAGGGAGGTGGAGAGAGCTCTTGAGTCTCCCCCGCCCCCCTCCATGGCACAGAAAAGGGACAGGACTCCCTGAGAAGGAAAGGACATGGCGGGAGCTCTGCTGGGAGGATTCCTGGGAGCTGGGCAGTGGCCACGACTGAGAACGAGTGGAGCCTGGGCTGCTGGAGGCCCCATCTGCCTGCGTCACCACTGCAAGGGGCGGGGGAGCAGGGAGATTACCACGCAGGCAGTGGGGCGGAGGGCGGGGGGCCTGGGGAAGGCTAGCTCTTCTCTTGCTTGGGGATGGTTGCCTCCCGCAGAGGCTGGAGGAAGGTGGGGAGGGCACCGGGGTGAGGAAGGGGACTCCACAGGGACCTCCTTCCTGGGGCAGGCCCCTCCCCACACATAGGCCACGACCCCCACCCATCCTGCAGAGGCCACACAGGGTCTGCCCCCATCACCCCCACTACCTGTCCCCCCTCAGTGCTGGCCTCTCCCCTTCACTAGCATGCCTGCAACTGCGCTGACTCAACTCATACCCAGCTGGGCGGCCCCCCTGCCCTCTGCCCGGAGGGGGCCCCAGAGCACTTCTTCATTCAGCCTTGCAGATGAGTCCCCATCCCTGACCACGTGGCAACAGTTCTGCCTCCCGATGCTGACACTCGCTGCCTCCACCTGCACATACTCTCCCCTTGTGACTTGACCTTTGCACATCTTCCTCATCAGGCTCTAAGCCCTGTGAGGTGGGAGGCAGTCGTGGTCCCTGGTGCAGCCCCAGGGCTGGCCTCCATCCAGATTCACTGACCAGACGGCCAGACAGATGCACGAGTGACTCAGCCTCTGTCTAGATGTCGCTGGTCCCAGGGAGCGCATCCAGGCAGGAGGCAGTGGCCCCGAAGCCTCATCCCCGTGACCCCTCCTCTCCCTGCAGGCCCAGCCCTGTCTCAGAGCTCATGACCCGGCATCTCAGCACAGAACATGGTCTCTGACACCCCACAGGCCCCTCCAGGCCTGGAAAGAGTGGGAAGCTGACAGCTGTGGCCCAGTGTGAGGTCTCCCGGGAACACCCGTAGCTCCACTCCCGGGAAGTGCGTCCAGCAGCAGAGGTGGGGCCGGGGGATGCAGCAGGGACTACAGCCCAGTGGCCCTGGGCAGCCCCCTCTGCAAGTATGGCGAGTCTTGGCCAATGCTGATGGCCGTAGGGCCACCTGGACAGCTGAGAGAGGACTCCTCCTGGAAGAGGCCTGGACAAGGGGACACGCTCAGGGCAGCAGCCGAGTGGCACCGGGACAGGTCCCTGAAGAGTTGCGTGAGGTTCTGAGGGTCACATACCTGTGATGGCTGCCACGCCCACCACCAGCAAACTAGAGCGGCCTGGAAGACCCCGCCCAGCGGAAAAATAACAAGATGCACACATTCCTGAGAGTGCGTTTTCAGCTCCCTGGAGACGGGCACTCCACTACAGCGAGCAGACAGTTACAGACTCAGCCCAGGTCCCTGGATGGGGCTTCGGGATAAAGCCTTGTCCAGCGTGGCCGTCCACACCCTGAGCCCTCCAGCCTGCTTTGTTTTTAGCACTCTGCAGTTCAGACTCTCACGAATTCTTTTTCTCTCTCTCTCTCTTTTGATTTTATTATTTAGATTATGAACGTATGATAACACATTACAGATCTGGAAAATACAAAAAAAAGTTACATATAGTTCCACTATATATTACAATTATTTTCTTAAGTTGGTAAGTTAAAATGTTTATTCGGAGTTTGAAACTCAAAAATTAATAGAATGAATAGACAGAAAAGTAGAAGACTATAGTAGACTTGAAAAGTACCATGAAGCAATTCAACAGAATTAAGATTTATACAGTTTTCACACCACAGCAGGATACAAATTCTATTCAAGTTTCCACAGATTTCAAACTAGGAAACACTGGATCGAATCCAGGGACATAAAACAAGGCACAAAAGTCTCACGGTCTAAAGGTATTGAGCGAGACTTGCCTGTGAGTGTCCAGGAGTCTCTGGTGGAGGCAAAGGTCGACAGCGGCCTGCTGTGGGGTCAGGGCACTGATTACAACAGCGCAAGCATAAGTCCTTTTGAAGGAAGTTGCTGTTACTGCCATTTCCCTACCATAGCTTGACGTCAGGCCGAACAAGAGGGAGGGAACACAGCCCCCCACACCAACATAAAATTGGATTAAAGATTTATTGAGCATGGCCCCATCCATCAGAACAAGACCCAGATTCCCCCACAGTCAGTCTCTCCCACCAGGAAGCTTCCACAAGCCTCTTGTCCTCATCCATCAGCAGGCAGACTGAATGAAAACCACAGGCACAGAAAACTAACCAAACTAACGCACGGACCACTGCCTTGTCCAACTCAGTGAAACTATGAGCCATGCTGTGCAGGGCCACCCAAGCCGGACGGGTCATGGTGGAGACTTCTGACAAAACATGGTCCACTGGAGAAGGGAATGGCAAACCACTTCAGTATTCTTGCCTTAGAACCCCCCATGAACTATATGAACAGGCAAAAAGAAAGATAAGTCACTGAAAGATGAACTCCCCAGGTTGGTAGGTGTCCAATATGTTACTGGAGAAGACTAGAGGAATAGCTCCAGAAGGAATGAAGAGATGGGGCCAAAGCGAAAACAATGCCCAGTTGTGGATGTGATTGGTGATGGAAGTAAAGTCCAAGCTGTAAAGAACAATATTGCCTAGGAAACTGGAATGTTAGGTCCATGGTTCAAGGTAAATTGAAAGTGGTCAAACAGGAGATGGCAAGAGTGCACATTAACATTTTAGGAATCAGTGAACTAAAAAGGAATGGAATGGGTGAATTTAACTCAGATGACCATTATATCTACTACTGTGGGCAAGAATCCCTTAGAAGAAATGGAGTAATCCTCATAGTCAACGAAAGAGTCCAAAATGCAGTACTTGGGTACAGTCTCAAAAACAGCAGAATGATCTCTGTTTGTTTTCAAGGCAAGCCATTCAATATCACAGAAATCCAAGTCTGTGACCCAATCATTAATGCCAAAGAAGCTGAAGTTGAACAGTTTTATGATGACCTACAAGACCTTGAACTACCACCCAAAAAAAGATGTCCTTTTCATCATAGGGACCTGGAATGTAAAAGCAGGAAGTCAAGAAATACCTGGACTAGCAGGAAAGTTTGGCCTTGGAGTACAAAATGAAGCAGGGCAAAGGCTAATAGAGTTTTGCCAAGAGAATGTGCTGGTCATAGCAAATACCCTCTTCCAGCAACCCAAGAGAAGACTCTACACATGGACATCACCAGATGGTCAACACCGAAATCAGACTCATTATATTCTTTGCAGCCAAAGATGGAGAAGCTCTATACAGTCAGCAAACACAAGACGAGGAGCTGACTGTGGCTCATTCACGAACCCCTTATTGTAAGATTCAGACTTAAATTGAAGAAAGTAGGGAAAACCACTAGACCATTCTTGTATGATCTAAATCAAATCCCTTATGATTATATGGTGGAAGTGACAAACAGATTCAAGGGATTAGATCTGACAGAGTGCCTGAAGAACTATGGATGGAGGTTTGTGACATTGTACAGAAGGACATGATCAAAACCATCCCCAAGAAAAAAAAATGCAAAAAGGCAAACTGGTTGTCTGAGGAAGCCTTACAAATAGCTGAGAAGAGAAATGAAAGGCAAAGGAGAAAAGGAAAGATGTACTCATTTGAATGCAGAGTTCCAAAGAATGGCAAGGAGAGATACGAAAACATTCCTCAGCGATCAGTGCAAAGAAATAGGAGAAAACAATAGACTGGGAAAGACTAGAGATCTCTTCAAGAAAATTAGAGATAGCAAGGGAACATTTCATGGAAAGATGGGCACAATAAAGGACAGAAATGGTATGGACCTAACAGAAGCAGAAGATATTAAGAAGAGGTGACAAGAATACACAGAAGAACTATACAAAAAAGATCTTCAGGACCACGAAAACCACAGTTGTGTGATCACTCACCTAGAGTCAGACATCCTGGAATGCTACATCAAGCGGGCCTTAGGAAACATCACTACGAACAAAGCTAGCGGAGGTGATGGAATTCCAGTTGAGCTATTTCAAATCCTGAAAGATGACGCTGTGAAAGTGCTGCACTCAATATGCCAGAAAATTTGGAAAACTCAGCAGTGGCCACAGGACTGGAAAAGGTCAGTTTTCATTCCAATCCCAAAGAAAGGCAATACCAAAGAATGCTCAAAGTACCGCACAATTACACTCATCTCACACGCTAGTAAAGTAATGCTCAGAATTCTCCAAGCCAGGCTTCAACAGTACGTGAACTGAAAACTTCCAGATGTTCAAACTGGATTTAGAAAAGACAGAGGAACCAGAGATCAAATTGCCAACATCCGTTGAATCATTGAAAAAGCAAGAGAGTTCCAGAAAAACATCTACTCCTGCTTTAATGACTATGCCAAAGCCTTTGACTGTGTGGATCACAACAAACTGTGGGAAGTTCTTCAAGAGATGGGAATACCAGACCACCTTACCTGCTTTCTGAGAAATCTGTAATCAAGAAGCAACAGAACTGGATATGGAGCAATGGACTGGTTCCAAACTGAGAAAGGAATATGTCAAGGCTATATACTGTCACCCTGCTTATTTAAGTTATATGCAGAGTACATCATGCAAAATGCTAGACTGGATGAAGCACAGGCTAGAATCAGGATTGTTGGGAGAAATATCAATCACCTCAGATATGCAGATGACACCACCCTTATGGCAGAAAGTAAAGAAGAACTAAAGAGCTTCTTGATGAAAGTGAAAGAGGAGAGTAAAAAAGCTGACTTAAAACTCAGCATTCAAAAAACTAAGATCATGGCATCTGGTCCCATCACTTCATGGCAAATAGATGGGGAAACAATGGAAATAGTGAGAGACTTTATTTTCCTGGGCTCCAAAATCACTGCAGATGGTGACTGCAGCCATGAAAGTAAAAGATGCTTGCTCCTTGACCAACCTAGACCTATTTAAAAGCAGAGACATTACTTTGCCAACAAAGGTACGTCCAAAGTTATGGTTTTTCCAGTAGTCATGTATGGATATGAGAGTTGGACCATAAAGAAAAGTGACTGCCAAAGAATTGATGGTTTTGAACTGTGGTGTTGGAGAAGATTCTTGAGAGTCCTTTGGACTACAAGGAAGTCAAACCAGTCAATCTTAAAGAAAATCAGTCCTGAATATTCATTGGAAGGACTAATGCTGAAGCTGAAGCTCCAATCCTTTGGCCACCTGATGGGAAGAACTGACTCGTCGGAAAGGACCCTGACGCTGGGAAAGATTGAAGGCAGGAGGAGAAGGGGACGACAGAGGATGAGATAGTTGGATGGCATCACTGACTTGATGGATATGAGTTTGAACAAGCTCTGGGAGCTGGTGATGGATAGGAAGCCTGGCATGCTGCAGTCCATAGGGTTGCAAAGAGTCAGGCATGACAGAGAGACTGAACTGAACTAAACCCATAAGTGTGGAATCTAGAAAAATAGTGTAGAGGAACTCATTTGCAAAACAGAAATAGAGACACAGATATAGACAACAGACATATAGATACCAAGAGGGAAAGTGAAGCATGGGATGAAATGGGGGATTGGGATTGACGTATATACACTCTATGTATAACGCACATATCTGAGATCCTGCTGTGTAATACAAGGAAAGGACTTGAGTTTGAGCAAGCTCTGGGAGTTGGTGATGGACAGGGAAGTTTGGCTTTCTGCAGTCCATGGGGTTACAAAGAGTTGGACACGACTGAGCTACTGAACAATAACAACAAACCAAAACTAGCAGTTTGAATTTAAGTTAGTTTAGTATGAAAGATGCTGCCCTAAGAAAACACAGCGAGGATTAAGACATTAAGTAAGCCCCAGACACGTGCGGCTCCTTGGAGGGAACAAGGGAATCTGTTCATTGTCTGTGACCGGTCCACACCCACAGGGAAACAGGGTCAGGCACTAAGCTGAACTGAAAGGTATTGAAATCACACAGCAGACTCTCACTGGTTCTAACCCACGTTTCCTCGCAGGAGGCCACATCGATGGTGGTCACTCACCATCTGGCCCCTGACCCCGTGACCTGGTCCCTCTGCTGAAATTTATCCCAGAGACCTTGCTTTACATCACCCCTTAATTTTTCATTGCTCACCTCTCCCAGTTCTTCAGAAACCCTCCAGCAGGAATGTCATCCTATCAGAGATGGTTTAAGCACTTTTTCAGTCTTCAGCTTTAATTTGCTAAAAGGAGAGCTGTTCCTTTTGGCTTCTGGGCTTTTCCTTTGACTTCTTAGTGGCAGGTCAGGCCCCCATCTGTGCTTAGCGCATGTGTGTGTGACAGGGGAACGGTAAGGCCCTGTGAGCAGGCGGGCCCGGGGACCAAAGCACCGTCCACTCTCCTCCCTCCTGTCCTCGCAGACAGCGGTGGGGCTACCAGCATGGAACAAGGAGCATGCTTACTCGGTGTGGCTCCACAGCTGCCCCCCGCCCCCAAGCCTGCACTGCTCAGAGGAGACCACCGCTGCTCCACTCAGCAGCTGATGGAAGAAGCACACAGCTCTTCTGGGAGCCCCAGGCAGGGTAGCTAAGTGACCAAGCCACACAGACATCAAAGCCTCACAGAGAGGACTTCCCTGGGCATCCTAGTGGTTAAGAATGGCCTTTCAACCCAGAGGATGTGGGTTCAGTCCCTAGTTGGGGAGCTGAGACCCCTCATGGACCAAGTAGTCTGTAAGCCACAACGAGAGATGGCCACATGCCACAACAAAGACTCAGCACGGCCTCCCGGATAGAGGCAACAGCTCCTGTGTCAAAGCCTGAGTATGTGATCCTCTCAACACCCCCTGGGTAGGACACATCAGAACCCTGTTTACAGAGGCCGAAACTGAGGCCGTGGGCCATGATGCATAAGCAGCGGTCTGACAAAGGCTCTGTTTAGTAACCACTGCCCGGGACTCGACCCTCGCCTTCTCACTGACCCCTCCCTTTGCAACATTATTCCGGACAGATTTCCTGCTGGATGTGGACAGTGTTCAGACTCACCCCCAGGAGAGAAGGCAAGGACAGATGTTCTGATGTGATGTAAATGCTGGGCCTTCCCAAACTTCTGATGCCCCAGTGCCGATGTGTCTGGCAGACTGCCCAGCGCTCCCTTCTGGAGTCCCTGGCACAGCCCCGAGGGCTTCCAGCCTGGTGTCTCAGAACCCCGCTCTCCCCACAATAGGGTAGAGAGGAGCCTGCAGAAGTGGAACTCTGTCTGGTTCAGGGGAGTGTGGGAGTCACGGATGACGGACAGTTGGCAAAATCATAAAGAACTTGAGCTCCTCAGAGTTTAGTCCCTCCCAGTGTTTCCCATGGACCACCCAGAGCGGTTCAGGAAATGGCAGATACACAGATCATAGTCGATGACCCAAAACTGTGATCTCGACAAAATACCGCTGCAGGAAATGATCACAGTCAGATTAAATACAATAACGTATTTTCAGGTAGGTAAAGGCAGAGACACACATCTGCACACACACCCTGCCGCCCGGCCCTCAAATGCGGGGTGGGAGCATGAGGCACGAACACTGGACTGACTCTGTCATCACTGTGCAGAGTGGGTTCTCAGGGACCCCTCAGATGGCAGGCCATGGGCATCTCCAAGGGGCACTGAAGAGAGGCTCCCAGCTGCCAGAGTGGGGCCCAGAGAGCCCAGTGTCCCCAGTGGGGCCAGCAGAGGCACTCTGGCAGGCGTGTGGGGAGAGGGGTACACTCCAGCCATACGGAGCCCACTGTGTCGCCAGGGTGACCGCGCCCTGGCAGGTGATGTGAAAGGGGAAACGATGACATCAAGGGGCATTCATGTCCACTGACCCGTGGGAGCAGCCAAGGGCGTGCCGCCCTCCCCAGCTCTGGGGCCAGGTGCCAGCTGGGCGCGTGGGAAGGGTTCCAGGAGGCAGAGACTGCTGGGGAGAGGGAGGCCTGCGTGTGGTCAGAGCCCCAAGTCCATCACGCGGATGACTCAGTGCACCTGTGGCTCTGAGTCCAAACCAGAACCAGGTAAGAGGACTGCCCCAAACAGGCACCTGGAGGGAGGTTCTTCCTGCTGACGCCAGACCCGCCTGCCCTGAGTGAGCGTGGAGGCCGGCCCGACCGAGAACAGGGACTCAGCTCTGCCGCTGCCGCTGCCTGGGCGCCTCCCAGGAGAGCCTGTGTCCACCACGCAGCGTTCCCCCACCAACATCCCCCAGGAGGCCCCAGGTGGACCACGTGGGCTAGGGGCTCTGAAGAACTCCAGCCCTCAGCCGTTTTCTCCCCACAGGCTGTCTCTGACTGGGGACCGCCCATGTTATGCAGTGAGGCCCCCCAAGTCCCGTGGTTCCTGCTTGGTTTCCATTTCCCCACTGACAAGGCCAAATTCACTTCCTAATGAGTCCACTCAGGGAGGAAAATGGAGGCAAACGGCACCCTTGACACTAATTTGCCTCATGTCCTGAAGCTCCCAGCGTCCCCAGCCATCAGGCCTGAAAATAAGCCGAGCAGCTGAGAATCTGATGGCAGAGTGACGGGGCTCCTGAAAGCAGCTCCTCCACCCGCCTCCCCCACCACCAGGACCCCAGGCTCCGGGGAGGGAGGCCCGCAGACGTCAGCACCCTCTGCCCCGGCGTCTCTCCCACGACGGCAGGGGGACAGCACGTTACTGCCACTCCCAGCTCCTGCCACTCACAGGTTGTTGGGCTATAAAAAGCATCATTGTTCAGCCCCAACCAGGCAGGCGCTGCCGCGGCTCTGACGTCTCTGCCTGCTGGCTTCTTTCAGACGACAAGTCCGCACAACGTTGCTGCTGATCCCCGGGCACACGCCCACACACAGCCAGGCCTGTGCACACGCGGGCAGTCACGTACGAGAGAAGGCCTCCAAGCGCTTGTGCAAAGACAGCCTGCCTGGGAGACCCAGGGCAGCATCCCCGGGGGCCCCTGGAATGCCCGGGCCACTGGGCGATGACGGGGATCAGCTTCCTGTGGGACGCGTGTGGCCAGCCTTGCTGGCTGGGGGGCAGGCCTCTGAACTGGGATGTAGAACTCACAGTGGAGGAGGGGAGCCTTGTGTTGAAACAGCTCTGCAGAAGCATATGCGGGGCCCTGGATACACTGGCGGAGGGCGGGGGGTGGTTCTCAGGGCCACAGGGGACCCACTCCTGGGTGCCTCCTTCAGGGACAGGGTGCCCTCTGTGGCAGCCCCTGTCACCTGCCAGATATTGAACTCTCAAGATGTTTTCCCTTTCTCACCAGCCATGACTCCAAGGTGCTCAGGGCCTCAGTTTCTGCACCTGCAGAGTGGGATGGTTCCACTGTCCTTCCGAGATGCCATGAACGGAAGTAAGGAATCCTCACAAAGCAGCAAGCAGGAAGTAGTGACCTATAAACGCCTCTCTTAGGGCATTATGTACAATCTACTCCTTGCCCTTGCACCAAACACTTTCTGTCTGCAGCCACCTGGAGGGAGTGACGGAGGGAATGATGGGAGGAGAGGGGAGGCATGCCTCCCAGGCCTTGATATCTCCCCAGGACACTGCGCATCCACTTAGGTCTCAGGTGGACCAGAGAGCCCCAGGAGACTGGAGTGATCATCTGAAAGGTTCAAAGGGCAGATCCAGCCCTCGTTGTCTTCATGTGACCGCAGGCCTCGAATGAACAGGCTGAGAACCCAGGGCACGTGGAACTGGCAAAGGAAGAGGGCACCAGGTGAGGAGGGTTCTGTGGTGGCTGGCTCAAGCCACCTGGAGGCCCAGCTATGTGTGCCCAGACTTCTACTGGTTGGAGCCACAGAGCCATCTCATGGCGTCCGAGGGTGGGAGGACAAGACGCAGCCCCACGGCACTGAAGCCTGGACAAGCTAGACAGGCCTGCTTCAGAGTGTCCTTCCTGTGGAAGAGCCATAACCTTCTGTCTTGTGTCCTTAAAAAGGTGCTTTTCTAGGCTGTGGGCTCTGAGTCACTTAATCTGAACATCTGTCCTCCACGTGCCCATGGCCCTACACTTGGTGGGCTTCACAGACACAGCTCAAAGGTTCTCCTCTGAGCAGATGGGCCGGTGCTGGGGCTCAGCCTCCTGACCACCCCTCCTGGGCGGTCATCACCCCGCACACCCTGAGATGGGCGTGCCACAGCCCTCAGAGCTCCAGATCTCAGTTTCCACGTGAAGCCATCTCCACCAGAAGTGAGGCCAAAAGTAAATATATTTCAAGAGTTTAAATAAAACTCCTTCCAGTGCGGGAGAGCTATTGGAAAGAAGTACTTTTTAAAATAATAATAAACAGAAGTCAAGTGGGTGAGTCAGGCAGGAGGAGAAAGTCCCCCGGATACTGACACGTGTTGGGGCAGGGGCTTCCTGGATGGACGTGCAAGACTTCTGCGGTAGTAGCCGTCTGAGGGTCCGGCTACAGTCCACAGGGTGCCTGGGGCTGGGCAGGTGGGGGGCCCACTGTTTGCCTGAGGAGCCCCGACACCTGGAGCAGGCCAGGGCTGGAGCACAAGGCGAGGTTTCCAGCCACACCCCGGCGGCCCGAGCTTAGAGCCCAAAAGTTGGGAGCTGCAGGAGCCTGGAACGCTCCAGACGCCCCACCCTAACCTGTGCGGACGTGAGACCTCCCTCCCACCTCCCCCCGCCAGCTGCCAGCTGGCCTTGGCTCTCAGGACGCAGGAGGCCTTGGTGAAGCCAACAACAAGACAGGACCCGCACGCGCACCGACTGGTCGCCCTCCAGCCGGGAGCACCGCGGACCTGGCTCCTGCACGAGCCTCAGGTTGGAACGAAGGGCAAACCTCCTGAGAGGAGAAGCCCCTCTCCATCTGGCACTTCCGAGGACTGTGCCCCCATGTCTGCATCACTAGCGCTCTGGCTGCAGCCCCAGCAGGGCTGGAGCGGGTCTGAAATGTGGGTGTGTGGGGGTGTGCATGGTGCTTACGTGGCAGCATCTGTGCGTGAGTGTGTGGCTCAGTATGCGGTGCCTGCATTGCTGGAGGGGCATATGTCCTCCAGGCTTCTCCCCAGAGACAAGGCCATTCTGCAGCCCGCCTGGCCCTCTGGCAGCCTGGCCCCAGGGACAGCTGTGGGCGGCTAGGCCCCACTTCCTTTGAGGCCAAAGTCAAAACCTCTCTGGGCATAGCCCCCTGGTGCCCACCGGCATCACAGAGCTGGCCATAAAACGAAAACTCTCCCATCTTCCTCTGCCAACAAGCTTTTCTTGGGCTTTTCTTAAAAGAATTGCCAGCTTTTTCAAAACTCCCACAGGGAGAATTTCCACCCCCTAATGGCCAGCTGGCCAGGTTCCTGGGAGCAGCGAGGCCAGTGCAGTCACTGGGAGGGGACCTCGGGCCCAGCACCGCTCCTGTGCCAGTCCCCACACAGACCCACTCCCACCAACTCTGACCACTGCTCACTGTCTACACTGAAGAGGACACCTTCAGTCCCTTCCACTCAGCCACAGGATCTAGAGCCAACCCGAGGGCTATCTGCCATCTGGGCAACAGGGGTCAGTGCCCGTGTAGGGACGGCAGCCCCAACCCATGCTTCTGCTGGGTACCTGAGCCCAAGTTGGCCATTGTCCCCATTGCCTGGGGGCCTCTACCTCCTGGAAGCATGACCTTGGTCCAGAAGTCTAGGCAGATAAGGTGTGAGAGATGCAACCCCCGGCGAAGGAGGCAGGGTCAGCCTGGAGTGAAGCTACAGTTGTTGCACAGCAGACCCCAGTGGGGAACAGCAGGGTGTCTGTGGCCACCAGCTGGGGCGGGGGATGCCTGTGAGCAGCTCCTCTCCCCCACGGGGACGGGAAGCAGACAAGCCGAAATCAAGTGAAGAGGAAGGAACAGCTTAGGTTAATGAGGCTGGTTCCAGCCCATCATACCCCCACTCCCCATACCTAAGGGCCTGCTCAACGACTCACGCAGCCAGCTCAGGGTAAGGAAGCACGGTCCATTGATGCCACTGATCCAGGGAAGGACACTGCCAGGACCAGGGTGGACGTCCCCGCCAGCAGGCCCCCACCCCTTGGCCGACAGTGTTCTCTGCCCTTGGGGCAGGGTTTGAGAGGGGGACACCTGAGCCTCTGAGGGAGGCAGAAAGGCTGAGAAGTTCCCATTAGCTGAGTCCAAGCATCCTACAGAGCTGGGTGCTAATCGTGTCTGATGGTTTGTGCTAATGTGGCAACTCTGAGTGGGGCTGGTCACACGGGAAACGCCAACCATGGGCTTGGAATAGGGACTTACCAGTCGGAGCCCTGGAGAAGGGCAGTGTTATCAGCTGGACCTCTGGAAAGAGGAGGGGGCTGGAGATGGGTTCCACCAAGTGGGTGATGATTGGATCAGTCTAATCCCAATGCAAACGGGGCCTGATGCTCAGTGAACCTCCCTGATTGGCCACCCAGAGTCAGGTCACACGTGGATGTGCTGGGAGGGTCAGCCACTCTGAGGACAGTGGTTGGTTGGGGGGGGTTCCCCTTGGGAGACCCTCTCAGGCCATGCCTGATGCCAGGCTTCTTTTGGCTGACTCTGATATGTCATAGCCTTTTGCCATGATAACTTCTTGCTGCTAGTGTAAGTGTTCAGCTCAATTCAGTTCAGTCGCTCAGTCACGTCTGGCTCTTTGCAACCCCATTGACTGCAGCACGCCAGGCTTCCCCATCCATCACCAACTCCCAGAGCTTGCTCAAACTCACGTCCATTGAGTCAGTGATGCCATCCAACCATCTCATCCTCTGTCATCCCCTTCTCCTGCCTTCAATCTTTCCCAACATCAGGGTCTTTTCCAATGAGTCAGTTCTTCCCATCAGGTGGCCAAAGTATTGGAGTTTCAGCTTTAACATCAGTCCTTCCAATGAACACCCAGGGTTGATCTCCTTTAGGATGGACTGGTTGGATCTCCTTGCAGTCCAAGGGACTCTCAAGAGTCTTCTCCAACACTACGTTCAAAAGCACCAATTCTTTGTTGCTCAGCCTTCTTTATGGACCAGCTCCCACATCCGTGTGGGATTTATAGTTATTATAGACTATTGGATTTCTCCCCGTGCTGTATAGTATATTCTTGTGGCTTGCTTCATGCCTACGGGTCTGCGCCTTTAATCCCCATGCCATCCCTCCCCTCCCCTTCTCCTCCCCCACGAGTAACCACTAGTTTGTTCTCTGTGTCTGTGACTCTGTTTCTGTTTTGTTATATCCACTGGTTTGTTTTATTTTTTAGATTCCACATATAAGTGATAACACAGTATTTTTGTCTTTGTCTGACTTATTTCACTTAGCATAAACCCTCCAAGTGCCTTCATGTTTTTGCAAAATGTCATCTTTTGAGTAGTATTCCACTGTGGATAATACACCACATCTTCTTCGTCCATTCATCTGTTAAGGGACACAGGTTTGATTACCCAGTTTTAAATAAATGAATGAATGATTTGAAAAGACACCTTTAAAGGTTACCCAGATAGCCAATAAATGTGAAAGGGTGTCAGCACCATCAGTCACCAGGGACAGGCCAGTTAAGACCAGAGTGAGGAGGCTCCACACCCCTTTCCTCACCTGAACGGCTGAACATCTCAGGCTGTGGAGACTTGCACTTCCTAACACTGCTGACGAGTAAGGTCTACAGTCGCTTTAGAAAACTGCTTGCCAGTGTGTGTCGAAGCTAAATGCTCAAACATCCTCTGAGCCAGGGTGCCGCCCCTGGTGTACACCCAACAGAAGTGAGAAGCTACATACACCAAAAACCTGTACGAGAATTACAGCATTATTATTCATAAAGGTCTAAATGGAATTGTCTGTCTGGAGTGGGATAGACAAACTGCCATACAACACAATACGGGACGGCAGTGCGAAAGAGCACGTGCTGCTGACCCCTTGGTGTGGGACAGTCTCTCAGGATATCAGGTGGCGCACGAGAGGCCAGACCCCAAAGCAGACACTGAGACATCCCTGTTTGTATTTGGGTAATAGTCGGGATTGGGCAGAGCAACTCTGTGTCATAGGGATCGGGACAACCATTATGTTTGGGGCTTGGCATGGACTGGGAGGGGCCCCTGGGGCCCCCAAGTCACTGGAAATATTTCACACCTTCATCCGGGGGCTGGTTCCACAAATGTGTCAGGTTATAGTGTACAAAGACAGCTCCATCCATTTCTCCCTTCCCACGAGGTTAGATAGCATCACTGATTCAATGGACATGAATCTGAGCAAACTCTGGGAGGTAGTGAAGGACAGGGAAGCCTGGCGTGCTGCAGCCCATAGGGTTATAAAGAGTCAGACACGACTGAGCGACTGAACAACAATGCTGAGGTTTTCACACGTGGACTGGAGGCTCCTGTTCAGACCCGAGGGGGATGATCCCTCCCCAGGCCATGAGCACACCATTGTGATTCCTCCATCAATAGAGAAGCTTCCCTCATGGCTCAGCTGGTAAAGAATCTGCCTGCAATGTGGGAAACCTGGGTTTAATCCCTGGGTTGGGAAGAGCCCCTGGAGAAGGGAACAGGGAGGGAGCATGGTCTGGGGAGATGATCACTCCCCAGACCATGAGCAAACCTTTGAGGTTCCTCCATCAGTAGAGAGAGGACCAGGGAGCAGCTCTGTGTGCACTTCCACCTGGCTCGCTTGGACTGTCTGAAGGAAACACAGCCGCCACACAGTGAGGAAGCCCAAACCACCCCAAGGAGTGACCACATGGAGAGGAGGCCACATGGAGAGGAGGCCACATGGAGGGGAGGCCACATGGAGGGGAGGCTGAGTGGAGGGGTTCCAGTGGCGGCCCAGCTGAGACCCAACCAGCATCAGCCAAAACATGTGAGTACGGGTGGTGCAGCAGAGTGCATCCAAGCCTTTCTGCATCTCAGCCTCCACTCCTCACAGACACCATGGAGCCGGGGCCAGCATCCCCGCACACACCCCCCGCCCAGGGCTCCTGACTTGTAGATCGCACCATGAAGGGGCCTAGTCCCCTGTTTCCGGAGGCTTGAGAGGCAGCGCTGATGATGGGCCCAGGTGCACACACTTATAAAGATTAATTGAAATGTACATTTGGAGTCTATGCACTCTGCTCTGTGTAAACTATTGCTTTAAAAAGAACCATACAAACCCTCCTGAAGAAGAAAAGGCCGGCAATGGGGCCACCCCACCAGCTAAAAAGCTACTTGTGACACTATAGTGAAGGCTGAAGCGTGGGAATTCCCTGGCAGCCCAGCAGCTCGGACTTCACACTTCCACTACAGGGGCACGGTTCAATCCCTGGTCGAGGAACTAAGATTTTGCAAGTCACACACTGCCGCCAAAACAGTGGGGGTGGAATGAAGCATGGTGTCAGCCCAGGAAGTGACAATCTGGGCAACTGAACAGGATGTAGAATCAACAAGCACACCCAACTGTAGATAGATTTTGAGAAATGAGGGGCATGACATGAGGGATCCTAGGGGAAACTTATGCAATAAGGGAGATGGGAAAACCCCAGGATGAAAGCTTAGATGCTTTCTTTACTGTCAGAAAGCATCTCCAAGTGGATTAAGAAACAAAACATCAAAAGCAAAAGTTTAAAACTTTAGACGAAAATATACCAGTGAATATCTATGTGACCTTAGGACAGGAAAGAATTTCCTAAATAAGACACTCAAAAACCTTAGCCATATAAAAGAAAGGATTGATGCATTTGACTATATTAAAATTAAGGACTGGGATTTCCATAGTGGTCCAGTGGTTAAGAATCCAGCTTGCAGCGCAAGGAACTCAGGTTTGATCCCTGGTTGGGGAACTAAGATCCCACTTGCCATGGAGAAACTGAGCCTGTACACCTCAGCTAGAGAGTCTGTGTGCCACAGTGAACTATCCCACACGCTGTAACTAAGATCTGATGCAACCGATAAATAATCTTTTTTTAAAATTAAGAACTTTTACTCAATAAACTGTTAGTTGATTAGTCGTGTCCAACTCTTTGCAACCCCATGGACTGTAGCTCACCAGGCTCCTCTGTCCATGGAATTCATCAGGCAAGAATACTGGAGTGGGTTGCCATTCCCTATTCTCCAGGGGATCTTCCCGATCCAGGGATCGAAACTGCATGTCCCATATTGCAGGCAGATTCTTTACCATCCAAGCCACAATTTACTCAATAAAATGTACCTTAATGAAGGTGTAAAGACAAGCTACAAACTGGGAGGTGATATTCACCACACACAAAACCAACCAAAGACAAGTATCAGGCTCTGCAAAGAATTCCTAGGGGTCAGGAAGCAACAGCAAGCAACCCAACAGGAAAATGGGCAAAAGGCAGGAGCAGGGGTTCCAAGGAGAGCAGAGAGGCCAGCAGACATGGAGAGAGGCCAGCCATGCCCACTGTCATCAAGGGATACGTCTCACAATGAGATGGCATTTTGTATACTTTTGATCAACCACACACACAAAATTTGTTAATTCCAAATGTCAGAGAGGATGTGGGTCACCAGAACTCTTACACATTGCTGGTAGAGTGTGAACTGACGCAACCATTTTGCAAAGCAGCTAAGCACTGTCTTGCCAAATTAAAATTCTGTGTTCCCACGATCCAGATTCCATCCTCAGCTCTCCTCCCAGGAGGGTCCCCCCGGGTGTGTACAGGAGGCCTATTCGTCAGCATGAACACTGGAGCAGCCCGAAGGCCCAACAACAAGAGAAGAGAACAGACAGTATGTGATGTACACAGTGAGAAATTCTACAGTGGGGACATTTCAGTAGACAGCTGCTCACAGAATATGAACAAACCTCAGGAATGCAATGTCGAGTGGGGAAGATCAAGTCCCAGAAACGAAACAAAAAACGAACACGGAGTGCAGAATCGTGTTTACCTCCTGAGGAGGAGGAAGCAGTTGAGGTGGGAACAAGCAGGCGCAAACAGAGGTTACTGGCAGTTCCGGTTCCTGGCCCGGCCGGCGGGACAGCGTGTTCATTATACTGTTGCTACCGTCTTAAAGTCAAAGAGCACTCAGCAGGGACCACTGCGGAGAGTGTGCCCTGAACCCCAGATCACAGTGCATCCAGTCTGTGCACGTGAGGTCTGCAATCTACTAAACAATTTGTTAGGAGAAGGACGACTGAGCAGGCAGAGTACAGAGAGTTTTTAGAGCAAGGACTGGTGCAGAAGCTCTGATATGTTGGCCACCTGATGTGAAGAGCCAGCTCACTGGAAAAGACCCTGATGCTGGGTAAGATTGAGGGCAGGAGGAGAAGGTGGTCGCAGAGGATGAGATGGTTAGATAGCGTCACCGACTCATTGGACACGAATCTGAGCACACTCCAGGAGATAGTGAAGGACGGGGAAGCCTGACGTGCTGCAGTCCACGGGGTCACAAAGAGTCAGACACGACTGAGAGAATGAGCATCAACAACTCTGTATGATATCCTGATGGGTGACATACAACTGCCCAAACCCACAGAATGTACAACACCAAGAGTAACCTTAATATAAACAACAGACTTTGACAATGATACATCAGTGTAGGTTCTTCATTGCTGACAAACACACCACTCTTGCGGGATGTTGATGTTGGGGGAAATTTGCATGTGTGGGGGTAGGGGGTCTATGGGAAACCTCCATACCTTCCACTCAATTTTGTTGCGAATCTAAAACTACTCTTACAAAGAGTCTATTAAACATTTTTAAGAGAGAGGGCCAGGGAGAGAATTGAGGAGGACGGAGAGTTGCTATAAACCTTTTATATTGTTTTTGGCTTGACCAGCAGGCATATCCATCACTGGAATCTTCTCTCTAAACCACAAGAGCTGTCTCTGTCAGAGGACCCACTGTATGGACGTGCACCTGCGAGGCACACCCAGCTGGCCCTTGGTACCAGGCGAGGGAGAAAGTGGACCCGAGTGCTCTAAAAAGCCAGCCCTGAGCACACTGTGTCATACTCACAGCACCCACAGAGCGGCTGTCATCATCCTATTCCTCAGCTGAACAGGGGAGCTGCCTCTGTACCTGCCCTCACACAAAGGTGAGACGCTTCAAGCTTGACCACTTCATTCTCAATGAGCCTGGGTCCTGGGGGGACAACTAGCACCTTGGTTTAATTCCCAGAGCAGCTGCCCTCCAGCTTTGCAATCAGGGCTTCTCTGGAAGTAGGTGCAGAGGGAAGGTCGCACTGAAGGCCTCTGCTCAGCACACTTCCCCTCTGGCCACAGGGGCCCCGGGGACATGCTGGGACATGAGGCCCTGCTGGAACCCCCTGGGATTGTCTGGGTGTGGCTAAAAGATTCTGCCCAGGCTGGAGGCCATAGGCGACAAGGGCCAGCAAGGTAGCCCAGTGCCCAGAGCTGCCCCTGCAGCTGGCTGCACTTCGGCTGCTCCTGACGAGGAGCAAGGCTGACCTGAAACACTCGTGCAGCCTGGAATGTGGTTTCTCCAGAAAGTGCTCCCCGCACAGCTTTGTTCACCAGCACGTCACATACAGACTTTAGAAGGGCCAAGCGGGCAGTCATCATGCCCAGCCTCTGGAGGGGCCTCTGCCTACCAGCCTGGCCATGTCTAGGTGGGGCCATGGGCAGGGGACACTCTGACGTGTGACATTTGGGCAGGAGGTACCATGCCTCTGTCACTGGGCCCTCCTCACAGGCCTGGGGCCCCAAGACTGGCAGGTTCAGGAGATGCTGAGGATGGAGGGGTCCCCAAACTTACCAACACCAGGGCCTCAGGACCTTGTGAAGCCAGTCGGATTGAGAGCCCTGTGGAGGCTCCGAGGCCATATTCACACTCCTCCCAGGCCTCAGCCCTCTCTCTCCTTCTGTCCACGTCCAGGAACAATGCTCTCCTGTGAGGACTGGAGGTGACACGGTGACACAAGGAAGCTGCCCAGTCACTATCACAGGTGAATTGTCCCTACCCCCCACAGAGGCCAGGTCTCAGTGGGCCCCTGGAGAATGCCGGCTGGATGTGCGCTGCTGGGGGCCCTTGGCCCCCTGGACACCAACACAGCCCCGAGGGGACACCCAGAGGCCCCAGTGCAGAGGAGGAGGCTTGCCCAGCTCACAGTGAGCCAGACCCTGGCCCACCCTAGCACCCACAGTGACCACTGGACCTTGGTGCCACAGCCACCAGGGGGGAGGCAGCAGAAAAGGTCAGCCTTGGTGTCTATGGGACAAGCGTCAACATCCGGCAACTGCCCGCTGCACCCAGCCCTCAAATTTCCAGGCTGGAGCCGAGAGCAGCACAGCGCTGGGACCCGGGTCCGGCCTCCGGCAGCCCCTCAGCCACCTTCCTGCCATGTGGGCATGAGCCACTGGCATTATGAAACGCCCCTGTGAAGTGGGAATGGCAGCCGCCTTGGCTTTGGGGGGCCGTGGCTACGGTCAGGGGTCCAGGAGTGATGCGCACAGAAGTGTGATCCACACGGCGGCCGCTCGCTGGAGAGGGGCTGCTGTCACCTCCTGCTCCCATCACACCCCCAGGGGAGACGCAAGGATGGGCGGGACAGCACAGGTACAACGGGCCGAGGGGAGCCAGCGTCTGGTTCGGAGCGGACGGGGAGAGGGTTAAGCCAGAAGAGTGCACCGTGGGACCCGCAAGCAGAGAGATGGTCCTCTCTCTGCCCTCGAGGGTCAAAGGGACGTGCTCCTGGTCACTCTGTCGGGGTGGGCGGTGCTGAGGAAAGGAACCAGCTTTGAGAGGGTGGTCAACGGACAGGCAGGTCCACAATCGGGAAGCACCTTCTGAGGGAACCAGAGCCCCTCAGAGAGTTTGATGCCCAGAACTGAGAGATGAAAGTCTTTCTGTGAATGCCAGGGATCCCACCTGCTGTCCGCTCCACTGCAAGGTCAGTATGACATGTGGAAACTGCAGAGGCCGTGAAATGCCCCCCAACCCAGGGCCAGCAAGGAAGGCCCAGCTCTGGGCCATTGCCAGAAGCGGGGTCAGTGTTCCCCAAGAAAGAGACCACGTCCGCAGCCTCGGGACTCAATACCAGGTGCCCACCCTCCACCTGCCCGAGGACTGAGAGCTGCCCAGGGGAGCCCAGAAACTTTATGCTCTGGGCTGAACATGGGTCAGAGAAGCTGGCCGCCCTACAGGGAGAGGCCCAGGACCTTTCCCGATGGGATTTCTATGAACGTGGCTCAGACTCCATGAGGAACCGCTGCTTTAAAAGCAAGAAGGGGGACTTGTCTCCTGATCTAGTGATTAAGACTCCACCAGCCAATGCAGGGGACTCCAGTTTGATTCCTGGTCCAGGAAGACTCTGCCTGTCGAGGGGCGACTGAGCCTGCGTGCTGCAACTACTGAAGCCCCTGCACCCTAGAGCCCGTGCTCCACAACAGGAGATGCCACTGCAAAGAGCAGCCCGCACACCACAACCGGAAAGGAGCCCCTGCTCACCACAACTAGAGAAAGCCTGCACGCAGCAATGAAGACCCAGTACAGCCAAAAATTTAAAAAGAAAACCTCCTCCAAAAACTAAATAAATGCAAGGAGGGTTAGACTGTTAGCACCCAAAGCTCAGATTCCAGTTGAATCATTTCTAGAACCTGGACTAATGCCCAGTATGATGATGAGTGAGTGACAGTCGCTCAGTCGTGTTCGACTCTTTGCCACCCCATGGACTATAGCCACCAGGCTCCTTTGTCCACGGAATTCTCCAGGCAAGAATACTGCAATGAGTTTCCATTCCCTTCTCCAGGGGATCTTCCTGACCCAGGGATCGAACCTGGGTCTCCTGCATTGCAGGCAGATTCTTTACCATCTAAGTCACCAGGGAAGCATAATGCCCAGTATATACTGGCCTAATGAGCAAAATTGGAAATCCTGCCCTACGCCACGTTTTTAAAGAGACGCGTCAGCTTCTGTTTCATTTATCTAATGAACGCTCCCAAAACTCAGCAACTTGGAATAAAAACTGATCATTTCTTCTCCTTCACAGTTCTGTCTGTTGATTTGAGTTCGCTCTCTCTGGAGCCGCTGGGGTTCAGGGGTGTTTGGAGGACCCCAAATGGCCTCACTTTCGTGGCTGCAGGTTGGGGCTGGCTGGGGGCCATGAGGTCAGTGGGGCTGAGGGCTGGGTCCCTGGTTCTCCTCTCTTGGCCTCTCTTCGTGGCTAATTGGACTGCCTCCCAGTATGGCTGCCAGGCTCTAAGAAGTCCAGAAGTCAGGATGTCATTTCTATTGCATCCTTTAGGCCAGAGCCAGTCCTCAGGGCTGGAGAAATTCAAGGAGAGAGAAATTAGCTCCATCTCTTGATGCGGGGGTGGCGTGTGTGCAGAGAAGGGAGGGACTGCAGGGGTATTTCAAGGATCAGTTACAACACTCTTGTATCCATGCAGAGTGACCCTTTTCACAGCCCAGTGCCAACTTGGCACTCCAAGGTGAGAGTATTGAGAGTCTTGTAGGCAATCCTGAGTGCATACCTGCCTCTCAGGTACCTGGGCTCTGGCAGGTGGGACAACACCCCCCAGGATTCTTTGGAGAACACAGCCCCTCTGTGCATCATCTCCAGCAGCTAGGGCCTGGGATCTGTAGAGTCCTGTCCTGATCAGTTATCAGTTCCTTCGAGAGCTCCCCTTTCCCACAGTGGGATGTTCTGCATGGGAGGCAGAGTGGAGGGGCTCAAGTTACCTCTGTCTCAGCCTCTTGGCCCAGGAATCCAGTCCCCAGCCCTCTTCACCCACCCCCTCAATGGGAACCCTCTCCTCCTTGCTCCTCCCTCCCTGCCCAGCACACAAACCACAGGCACTGGCCTCAGGCGGGGCTGCTTCCCTTTGAGCAGAATTAAATCTGGTGCTGTCCTTGAGAGCTGACCCACCCTCCACTTGCACAGTGGCCTCAGGAATTGGGGGCCCAACTCAGGAGACCAGGGAGTGGGCAGCTCCCAGTGTCTACTGAGATTCCAGTGGTACTACTGTGGTCCAAAGAGGGTCCCCCAAGGCTGGAGTCTGGGAGGTAAATGAACAGCCGCTGGGGTGGAAACTGTATCTAGACCTCATAAATGCCAGTGGCAGTTAGCCACCAGCCACTTCACTCTCGGGGACTGAATCTAAGCAAAATGTCAGAGCTGTGTGCAAAGACCTCTGGTGTGCACAGATGTTCTGTGTGATCTTCTGGATTCTCTGAGCAGTACTGAACAGATGTGCCCTGCCTGGGGGACGGTGGCTCAGTGTGCCTCGAATAAGCTCATGATCAGAAATAAACATGGTCGAGATGGGACTGCAGCAGCCAGCCTTCCGACTGCCCTGGCTGACTGAGCTAGTACATTTTCTCTAGACCCCAGCCCAGACATCATTCCAGCAGGAGCCTCCCCTGAATCTAAGTCCTGGAGGACCCACCGTGCAGCCTCAGAGCCGCACACAGCTTGCTCACAGCACTCATCGGTTTGTGATGAGCATGTTCATCCGTGGATTTGCTTTTAGTCCTGGCCCCAACAACAGGCCTGTCACATGTTCCGACACATGACGCATGTCACAAGCAGCTGACATGCAGGGGGAGCTATCAAATGAACCCATACTTAAGTAACAACCAGCTACGTATGACTGGTCACATATGTGAATTACTGATCCACCTGCCGGAATATTCTTCAGCAATTTAAAGGAGTTGCAGGAAAATACAACACATGAGAGAAGGATGATAAGATCACATCAGGGGATATGAGGCCACTGTAAAACTGTATGTGCAATTCAATCCCAAGTAAGACAACAGTCATGTCCAAGCATTATGGAACAGACTCCCACACTGCCATGAGGATGCACAGTGATGCAGCTGAGACGGAGAAGGTTTCCAGTTCCTTAAAACATGTGTGGCATTTTTATCCCGGGATACAAAAACTTGTGTCCACAGCCAAAGGCAGACACAAATGTTTATGACAGCTTTGTTTGTCATGCCCCCAAACAGGGAACCGCCCAGAAATCCTTCAGTAGGTGAGCGGATGAATAAACCCATCTGTGGTTCCTAGAATCTGTGTAGCAAAAAGAGAAAAGATACACAATTCCCTGGGTAGACCAAACATGAGTCTGCTTTCAGGACATTCTTGAAATGACAGACCAGGGGACAGAGACAGAGGAGGTGTGGTTGGAGTGGGAGCATCCCAGAGAGGGTGACTGTGAAGGGAGAGAATAGGAAAGACTGAGCTGACAGAGCCCCTCCGTAGCAGGACGGTGGTGGTGGTCACAGGTCCACACGTGATGAAATGCCTTAGAGCCGGCATTTCACCAACACCACTTTCCTGGTCTTGATATTTCACTAATGTGACCCCAGGTGGTGACCAAGAACAAGAGGTGCGAGTCTGAGTGGGCAAGGCTGGCACCAGATGGCCTGCAGTCCCTGGGGGGCAGCAGGTGGCTGGAGGGCCATGGGCAGTGCGCTGGGCTGGAGTGGATGGCAGAAGCCCCTTGGGGCTGACTCACTGTCTCTGGGCAGGAGGGAGCTCAGGGGATGCAGCCTGCTATCCTGGCAGATGTCGGGGTGAACACCTCGGTTTCCACCCAGAAGTAGGGGGACAATCGAGGGAGGGGCAGTCCCAGCTGTGCACCTCCCACAGATCCCCAGAACCGGTGCTTTTCCTTCACTCCTTTCTGGGTGATCTCTGGGAGAAGCGGGGCTTGATTTCCAGGGGGTCTAGACCTCCAGTTCCTGCAAACAGCATACCTGCTTGGACCACGAGCCCCCCAGACGCGGCCCCTGCCCTGGGCGCCCTTCACATGGCCTTGCCCTCTGCAGAACTCCCCGGTAAATGCAGGCTAGGGGCGGTCTGCCTCCCGTGCTGGCCATGCCGCATCCTGGGAGGGCCTGAGTCTCCTGCTTGGGAGAAAGGGCAGATATCAGCAGGAGATGCGTGGCAGGAGCCAGGCCCAGGCCTGGCCTCCATGGTTGCTGTTGCCCACAGCTCAGGGACTTTTCAGAACTGCTTTCTTTTGTATTTTTTTTTGCCATTGTTGAAGTGTAATTTGATGTGCAATGACACCACACTCACTTAAACTATATAAATCAGTGTGTTGGACAGACATCTTCACTCATGAAGTCACCTCCACAGTCAAAGCTCAGAACATTTCTGTCACCCCAAAGTTTCCCTGTGTACCCCCAAAGCCCTGTCTCAGGCACCCACTGAGCTGCTTATTTTTGGTATCCTGACTTTTTTACTTAATACCTTTTGGAGACTTTTCCTCTCAAGGGTGTACAAGTCTTTATTTTTTTCTCTTTCTTTTTTATTTTTTAATTATGAAAGTATAATAACACATTTACAGGAGACCTGGAAAATACAGAACAAAGTTACATATAGTTCCACTATATATTACAATTATTTTTAAGTGGATAAATTAAGAGTTTTACTTGGAGTTTCAATATCAAGCTCTCAAAAATTAATAGAATGAATATACAGAAAAGTAGAAGGGTATAATAGACCTGAAAAGCACCATGAACCAATTCAACGTAATTAAGGTTTATATAATTTTCATGCAACAGCAGGATTCAAATTCTGTTCACGTTCCCATATATTGTAAACTAAGAGACACTGGAACATAGCCAGGAACATAAAACAAGATGCAAAATTTTCACGGTTTAAAGGTATTGAAATCATAGAGTCTGTTCTCTTATCACCGTGGAATTATGTTAGAGATCAATATGAAAATAAATTTGAAAATAACCCACATGTTTTCAAGTGCAGTGTGACATTTACCAAGAGAGATTTTTGACCTAACCATTGAAAGCCTCAATAAAGTTAAAAGACTGAAAAAACACAGAAGGTGATTGCAGAGAAGAAAGCATTTAAATGAGAAATTAATAACAAAATGAGAAATTAATATCAAAGTTACTTTAAAAATGCCATATATTTGGAAATTAAATGTCTGCTTTTAAATGAGAGGTGTATGTAAGAAGCCATAACAAGGAAAATTAGAAAATATTTGTAACAGAATAAAAATGAAAAGAGAATTTACCAGAGTTTGTTGCATGCCACTGAAGCTGCTCACTGCAACCAAATACAATACCCACCGAGCTGATTTTGCTGGTGGGGGTGTGCACCAGCATGAACTTCTTGGAGGCAGTGAGGCAATCGCTGTCGGAACCTTCTGTGACCACTTTCCTCTCCAGCCTCGCTAGCCTGCCCTCTGGAGACCCCAAGCACATCGCTGCCCCAGGGCCTTTGCACAGCTGCCCCCTCAGCCAGGATGGCTCACCCCCAGGTGGGTGCCCCCTCTGTGTCCACCAGTTACCTTGTCAGGAAAGCCTCCCCTGTCCCATGTTAACTGGTCACCAAGACTCTGCACACCACGTATCCTGTGCCTCTGGCTCGTCTGATTGCACACATTTGCTGAGCCTGGGCAGAGCGGGGTCTCTGTCTGTTGGGCTCACTGCTCTGAAGCAGCATTTCAGTTCCTGGCTGCATCACACAGCTGGGGGGTGGGGGGCAGTGTCAAAGCTTCAGGCAGCCAGTTGCATCTGATTCTCCCTGTCCACCACAGTCCATTAAAACGAAAACCCCGCAGAGGGAGCCGCACTCACAGAGCTCCGTGTAGGAGAGGAGGTGGGCCAGGGAGTTGGGCTTTTCTGCTCTGGAACCCAGGGCACAGATGCGTCCCCCCACCCCCCACCCCCCAGGCTCACTGCTGTGCCTGGGTAAGGAGCGCTCGTCCACCAGGGGCAGGGCCAGACTCTGCAGCCAGACTGCCAGGGCTCAAATTCCAGCTCAATGCCACCCTGGGTGAAGTACTTTCTAGTGGCCACCTCACGGAGTTGTGCGAGGACCCAGTGGTCCCAGCTGTGAGGGTCAGACAGTGCCCAGATACACATCAGTTGTGGTTGGGGGGGGGTGCTCCTGACAATGCGAGAAGGGGCAGGGGGCTCAGAAGTCACCCAGCAGAGTGGCTGGGAGGCTGGAGCCCACAGACCCACCCCAGTGGCTGCCCACCCGTGTCAGTCTGGGTGCTGTCCATCTCCCCTCTCTGCACGCTGGACAGATGGATGGTGCACGGTGGGCTCCAGATCAGTAGGCAGATATCTGGGAGAGCAAAACCCAATTATCAGCAAAGTCAGCAAGGCTGTGACGGGGCCTCCAGATTGAGAACTCATCTCCTTCCCCGGAGAGGGTCACCAGGCATCTCACTGATTTACGCCACTAACCACCATTCTCTGGCGGGAATGAAACAGCTGAACTGAGTTTTCTGAATGGTCCTGAAAGCCCAGTGAACTACAGCCCAGCTATCTCATAAGAAGCTTAAATAGTGATTCTCCTCCAACCCCTGAAACACATCCAGGCGTAAGTCTATTTTTACATGTGTTACATAACCGTTGTCTCTCATTCATTCATGGTAAATACTTCTCTACGAACGGTACTTCTATCTAGGGCACAGTCGACTCCCATCCTTCTGGCTGAAGCCACAAGCTAAGGCTTTGGGTGCCCCAGCACGGAGACAGACAAACATGAAGCAGGCTCGGGCAGGAAGGATGACGTCCTGACTCTGGTGCTCCACGCCTGGGCTAGGGGCTCCCTCTCAGGACCACCAGCCACAGCGCCGAGGTCAGGAAGCACTGCCTGTATAGATATTATGTCTGCTGTTGCTATTTACTCGCTAAGCTGTGTCCAACTCTCTGCAACCTCACAGACTGTAGCTCACCAGGCTCTGCTATCCATGGGATTTCCCGAGCAAGAATACCGGAGTGAGTTGCCATTTCCTCCTTCAGGGAATCTTCCCAAACCAGGGATGAAACCCACAGCTCGGGTTTGGCAGACAGATTCTTTACCACTGAGCCACTCAGGAAGCCCATGAATGCGAACATGAGGCTTCAGGATCAAGGCAAGAAATGGTCGTTGATGTATTTCCAGGAAAGGCCTTCATCACTCCTTGCAAGTGCACTTGTGTCTGTGTGTGTGTGACTTCAGTTCTGTGCCACTACTCTGTCCCTCCACAAGGGTCCTCCTGCTGCCCAGGGTCCCTGCTGCACCTCCTCTCCCCACGACTTCAAACTCCTTGCAACCACTCACCTGTCTTAACCACTGGACCGCTAGGGAAGTCCCAAGTCTAAGGACTCTTCACCTAAACTCAGCTTCTGAGAGATTTTAGGCTTTTCCTAAAAGTGCAATAGTTTATGTTTTACATTTCATCTGTGATCTGTTTGGATTTAATTTTTGCATTCGGCGCTACACTTGGGTCGAGTCCCCGTTTCAGCACCCGAGTTCCTCCCCGTTTCTCCCGCATCACTTGTTGACGAGGCCGTCTTCCCTCTGTCGACCTCTGACCATTGTCAGCCATCAGCTGGGTGGCTCTGTCCATGCGGGTCCTTTGATCTGCGGGTCTGTGCCTCCTCCAGTACCACGTGGTCTTCCTCAATGCAGCTTTATAAGCAAGCCTCTGCAAGCTTGTGGAGCGCGCCTTCTGGATTTTGAACCCTGTGACTGTTACCCATTCCAATGTGAGAACATTAATGCTTTTAATTAATAAAATTGGAATGTGGGACATATTCTCTTCTTATAGCTTTTATCTTTCCCGTGAACAGCTGCCAGCTGGGAGGATGTTCCCACACAGAGCAGCCTTTGAGGACAATCCTAGCGCAATCGCACACGTGCTTCTTCTGTTTACCTCTGGGAAGGCCAGTTGCTGGGAATAGCAGGGAACTCATCAAGCGGGCTGGAGAAGGCAATGGCACCCCACTCCAGTACTCTTGCCTAGAAAATCCCATGGATGGAGGAGCCTGGTAGGCTGCAGTCCATGGGGTCGCGAAGAGTTGGACACGACTGAGCGACTTCACTTTCACTCTTCACTTTCACTCTTCACTTTCATGCACTGGAGGAGGAAATGGCAACCCACTCCAGTGTTCTTGCCTGGAGAATCCCAGGGACAGGGGAGCCTGGTGGGCTGCCGTCTATGGGGTTGCACAGAGTCGGACACGACTGAAGCGACTTAGCAGCAGTAACAGCATCAAGCGGGCTGTAGCCCAGGGCCCTGAAGCTGCTGGGGGACCCTGTCCCTTCTGAACAGCATTTTAGGAGAGATGTTCAGTGCTGCTGGCTTTTGTGCCAGGGTGGTACACAGGGCAGCTACTGTAACCTCAGAGGTGGGGTTTTAAAAAAAGTGCAAACAGTGACAGATTTTGTTTTCTTGGGCTCCAAAATCACTGCAGATGGTGACTGCAGCCATGAAATTAAAAGATACTTGCTCCTTGAAAGAAAAGCTATGGCAAATCTAGGCAGCATATTAAAAAGCAGAGACATCACTTTACCAACAAAGGTCCATACAGTCAAAGCTATGGTTTTTCCAGTAGTCAAGTATGGATGTGAGAGTTGGACTGTGAAGAAAGCTGAGCGCCGAAGAATTGATGCTTTTGAACTGTGGTGTTGGAGAAGACTCTTGAGAGTCCCTTGAACTGCAAGGAGATCAAATCAGTCCATCCTAAAGGAAATGAGTCCTGAATATTCATTGGAAGGACTGATGCTGAAGCTGAAGCTCCAATACTGTGACCACCTGATGAGAAGAACTGACTCACTGAACCTGATGCTGGGAAAGATTGAGGGTAGGAGGAGAAGGAGGCGACAGAGGATGAGATGGTTGGAAGGCACAACTGACTCAATGGACATGAGTTTGAGCAAACTCCGGGAGATAGTGGAGGACTGGGAAGCCTGGTGTGCTGTAGTCTATAGGATCGCAACGAGTCAGACACGACCTAGACACTAAACAGCAGCAACAGTATCGAAGCACAGAGGCTGAGTCCAGGGTCCTGGGACTAACCAGCTGCCCCGGTTCACAGTCTGAGGGCTGAAGTAGGCAGGTTCCCAGAGTATGTCTGGGTTCCAGGGTGGATCGTCTCCACTCTAATCAACATGAATGGCCAGCCAGCTGCTGACCTATGCTTGCTCCTGGCCCCAAACCATAACCCTGGGACCTCAGGCATTACTTGTCCTCCATTGTCAAGCAACCATGAAAATGAGAACCGGTCAACAAGTGCATTCCCTGGGCTTCTTTGGGTGGTTTCACTGCTTTTATACTTCAAAGACAGGGAAGAGCAGGGCCAGTCTTTGATACCTTTGAGTAAGGTGACTCAGCCATGTTTCAGAGAAGTCCAGAAAACTTAAAAGACAGATCCTGGCATCTGTTGAAAGCATTGTTCAATGTCTTCCTCCAGAAGCTCGCTGTCTGCCAAGCTACACACACTACTCAGCACTGGTGCCAAGGTGGGTCCACACTTCCGCCCTGAGCTAAAGGGCCACTCACTTCGGACACACTGATCCCCACTCAGCGGGACCAGCCTGGGTTTAGACCACCAAGTTAGGATGTGCAGGGAGCTTCCAGAACCCCAGGGCCCAGGCTGCACCCCAGACAAGGCAATCAGCCTTCCTGGGGGTGGGACCCAGGTGACAGCATTTGCCTGAGTCCCGGGGCTCCATATTCAGGTGGTCTGCGAGCCCCTCTGCTGGGATTTCCAGGAAGAGTGAGGTCACTGTGGGAGGCATGAGGATGCTCTCAGCTTAGCCTTAGAGAATAAGCTTGGCCTGGTGGGGCAATCAGGGAGAGCCCTGAGTATGAAAATGAGAATATACACGTAAAATGAGAATACTTGTATTAGTTTCACAGAACTTCCGAAAAAATCGCTACAAACTTGAGGGCTCAAAACAACAGGAATTTTTTCTCCCATGGCTCTGGAGCCAGCAGTCTGATATCAAGGTGTCAGTGGGGCCATGCTAGTTCTCAAGACTCTGGGGGAGAATCCTTTCTGCCTCTCCCAGCTCCTCAGAGCTCCTGGCATCCCTGGTTTGTGGTCCCATCTCTCTGCTCCATCTTCACATGGCCACCTCCCCCTGTGTCTATATGACCTCTCTCTGCTGCTTCCCTATAGGGACCCCTGTGATGGCATCAAGGACCCACTCGATAATCCTGGATAAACACCTCCTCTCAGGATCCTCAATCACATTTTTGCCACAGAAGGTCATGGTCTGGGCATTAGGACATGGATGTGTCTTTGTGGGCCACCATCCAACCCACTATAACACTCAAACTGCCCCTTGGGGAACAAGAAAAGACCATCATGACTGACACAAGAGAGGCCCCTTGGTCCACTTGCTGTGGGCAGGACCATGAGCCCTTGGATTCCAAGGAGTCAGGACTATTGGTCAGCAATGGGAAGCCTGACGCCCAGACTCAAAGCCTGTCCAGGACGGGTGGAGTTCTGGGGGGCCCTGGGGCACACGTGTACCAAGGACTGAGGTTACAGAGCCTCAGAGCTCACCTTCCAGACTAAAGGCAGACAGGTCTCCTGACGCCTCTAAGCCTGACCCCATGAGCTGTATGCACCATGAAGTCATATTTTGAATAGCACAGTCATGTTACACTGATTTTTATGTGCTAAAAAGTTATTTTGTTAAATATAAACATTGCACGCCATAGTTTCTGAAGCCCCATTTTGGGTCTTTTTTCCCTTTAAATTGAAAAGTGAAGAAAGTGTTAGTTGCTCAGTCATGTCTGACTCTTTGTGACCCCCATGGACTGTAGCCCGCCAGCCTCCTCTTTCCATGGAGTTTTCCAGGCAAGAATACTGGAGTGAGTTGCCATTCCCTTCTCCAGGGGATCTTCTTGACCTACGGATTGGACCCAGGTCTCCTGTGTTGCAGGCGGATTCTTTATCATCTGAGCCTTGATTAGAGACTCATAAATGGATGCGTCCCCTCCAAGTGGCTCTGCCAGGTCCCATCCCAAAGGGTTTGTTTCGGTCACTGAAGGACGGAGAAGCCCCATGGGGGGCGGCCCCATCCACACCAGCATTCCGTTTCCTGGCAACCTGGGGGCTGCAACCTTCCCCCCCCCCCCACCCCCACATCATAGCCCCAGCCGTCTTCCCACCTCGTGTTGGGATGTGATGGGACTTTGTAGACGCAGAATATTGATGAATATTGATGGAGAAGAGCAGAGAAAGCCATGCCCTCACTCTTGCCCACCGCCTCATGGGGGAGTGAACACAGCTTGTAAACTGTGGGCCCCAGGTTCCAGCTCGGCCGCGCCTCCTTCTCCGAGCGTGAATTCATCCCAAAGCCCGCTCTTCCGCCAGCTCCAGACTGCTTCCTTCTGAACTTACGTTCCGCCTGATCTTCAGAACATGCTGGATTCACAACCACACTGTTGGAGCAGTGGGACCTTAGAACCCCTGCGGGAATATACAGAGAACCAGCTTCCAATAACTCCGTCTCTCCCAAATGGCAAACCGACTTTTAGTTGAGAAAATGCAACCATGAAGGCAAAGTCCTGTCAGGCCTTTGGATTTAGCAAGACGAGGAAACCAGTCAAATGCACTCCGGCCGGGCCTGGGGGACACACGCCTTCCCGTCCCAGTGGTGCAACGAAAGGCCCATGTTTCTCAGGCGGAGCCCCAAAAGAGCCAGAAGAAGGGGCAGACCCTTGGCGACCCTTCACTCCAAAGACGTCCCCCAGTCACGGAGTGACCAACAGGACGACGCTGGGCAGCCCCGCCGCAGTGGACAGAGTGAGCCACCCAGGGGGCCAGGAGCTGAGTGTAGTGAGTCAGGGGCCAGCAGGAGGGTCTGCCATGCAGCCAGTCCAGAGAAGCCTCTAGAAAAACTGGACTGGATGCAAGAAACAAATTGAGGACTTCCCTGGTGGTCCAGTGGCTAAGAATCCATCTGCCAAGGCAGCGGACATGGGTTCCATCCCTGATACAGGGACATCCCGCATGCCGTGGAGCAGCTAAGTCTGGGCATCACAGCTACTGGCATCACCCAGAGCCTGAGCTCTGCAACAAGAGAAGCCGCTGCAATGAGGACTGGTGCACCACAACCAGACAGTCGCTCCCGCTCGCCGCAGCTGCAGAAAGTCCAAGTGCAGCAACGAAGACCTAGCACAGTCAACAGTAACATGAATAAATAGAATTTAAAAAAGAAAACACGGATGGCTAACAAACACATGAAAAGATGCTCAACATCACTCATTCTCAGAGAAATGCAAATCAAGACCACAATGAGGTACCATTTCACACCAGTCAGAATGGCAGCGATCCAAAAGTCTACAAGCAATAAATGCTGGAGAGGGTGTGGAGGAGAACCCTCTTACACTGTTGGTGGGAATGCAAACTAGTACAGCCACTATGGAGAACAGTGTGGAGATTCCTTAAAAAACTACAAATAGAACTGCCTTATGACCCAGCAATCCCAGTGCTGGGCATACATACCGAGGAAACCAGAATTGAAAGAGACACGTGTACCACAGTGTTCATCGCAGCACTGTTTATAATAGCCAGGACATGGAAGCAACCTAGATGTCCATCAGCAGATGAATGGATAAGAAAGCTGTGGTACATATACACAATGGAGTATTACTCAGCCGTTAAAAAGAGTACATTTAAATCAGTTCTAATGAGGTGGATGAAACTGGAGCCGATTATACAGAGTGAAGTAAGCCAGAAAGAAAAACACCAATACAGTATACTAACACATATGTATGGAATTCAGAAAGATGGTAATGATAACCCTGTATGCGAGACAGCAAAAGAGACACAGATGTAAAGAACAGACTTTTGGACTCTGGGAGAAGGTGAGGGTGGGATGATTTGGGAGAATGGCATTGAAACATGTATACTATCATGTAAGAAATGAATCGCTAGTCTAGGTTTGATACAGGATACAGGATGCTTGGGGCTGGTGCACTGGGATGACCCAGAGAGATGATATGGGGAAGGTGATGGGAGCGGGGTTCAGGGTTGGAAACTCAGGTACACCCGTGGTGGATTCATGTCGATGTATGGCAAAACCAATACAGTATTGTAAAGTAAAAAAAAATTTTTTTTTAATTTATATTTTAAAAAATCAATAAATTAATTCACTAAAGAAAAAAAGCAAATTGTGGGAGTAACCCTTTGGTGGCTGTTTTGGGTTTGGGGTCTTTGGGGCATTGGTCTGAGTGATGCTGCCTCAAGACACCCTCCTGCAGCCACTTTCATTCCTGTAGGGCATCCCACGGTCCCCAAGTGCCAAACCAGCAACGGATTAAGCTCCCTCCTAATCCCAGACAGACTCCCTGGAGTTGCGTGTATACCTGTCCTCCAGTCTGCGCCCTTCTCGAAGTCTCCATCAGCCTGCTACAAGTTCCAAAGCTGCTGCGTGTCCCGTGGGTGGGTGGACTCCATCTGGGATCCTGGAATGTGGTGGCTGGGATCAGGGAGGGGATTCCCAGAAGCCAGGGGGTTGCAGCTGGCGGCTGAGCCAGGAGCACCCAAGGCACACCACACGGCCACCAATTTGGAGGTAATTACAAGGCTGTCTGCCTGAGAGAGAGGCTCGTCGGAGATTCCAGGAAAGCTTTGCACAGATAACACGCGCACAGAGACTGGGAGAAAAATCTCAATCCTGACGATGCAGGCCCCACTCAGCTGATTCCCCCAAACAGATGGACAGGAAATGACTTTTCAGGCTGCTTCCCCATGGGCTGACTTCAAAGTGACCTGCAGACCTGGGTCCTGGAGACAAGCTCTGCCCCCGACCGCCCGGGTACTCCAAGTCCCATGGGGATCTGTGGTAGGGATCGCCCAGCACCCCCCGTCCTACACAGGGAGCCTGTCCTCAGCACACAGCCCTCTCTCCTCCCCTCAGTTGCATGTACCCCTCAGTTGCAGGGGCTGGGGACAGAGGACCTGGAACACAGCCTCCACCCCATGGGGGCCCAGTGAGTCCACACCTGGAGCTAACGCTAACCGGCTACCAGTGGGCTGAACTCTGCTCATACTCTGAGCCCAGAGCAACCCCTTGGAGAGCTTTGCCGGGATGGGAGGCTTTCTGATGCTGTCAAGCACTAGGGGAGGGGGCAGGGGATGGTCAGAGCCATGGGATCCTAGGCCTGAAGATGACCCTCATTCCTAAGCCAGCCACCCTGCTGTCCCCTGCTGGTCTCAGCCAGGGAAGATCCAGAGGCCCCAGGGTAGGGTAGCTCTCGTTATGACCTTGACCCAGACGGACCTGGAAGGGAGCGTGTGGGGAGCAGAGCGGCTCTTGGGTTCTATTCCTGGGGTCTGGCTGCGTATGACTCACGTCAACACTGTACCGCTCACAAAAAGGGACGTGACTCATCAAGACTCACCCGGCCCTCGGCTCATGGCTCCACCTGTTGGGTTCTCCCCAGGGCCCCACCCAGGCCCCACATGCAAGTCCTCCTGTGGCTCAGCGTCTTCTCTTCCACCCCCACCTGCTCTGCAGGGTTCAGCCTTCCCACCTGGCTCAGCGTCTCCCCCAGCTCCCAAGGGGATCTTGTTGATGCAGGCGAACTGGGAACAGCAGCCTCACTGCTGGCCCAGTAACCAGAACCTGGACTAGAATCCAGGGGCAGACAGGGCAGGAAGCCCAGGAGCGTAACATGACAAGACCACATCTGCTAGGGTGGGCAGTCAGAGCAGGCCTGCGAGGGCCCCTGCTTGCCAGCACTCCCAGAGAAGGGCAGACTGTTGCCCACTGCCAACTCCAGAGGCCCTTGGTCCCGCCTCCTAGAATCTGTCTCCCAGGCCCTGTCTCCCTCCAGGACTCAGGGACTGCCCGGGGCTCTCTCTCCGGCCCTCAGCTTTTCACTGACCTGAGGAAGCCAGAGACAACTGCCACTGACCTCAAGCAACCATCCGTAAGAATCAGTAGCCCCGCGTGTGTACTCTGGCAAAGGCTCAGCTGCCCTGACCACAGGGTCCATGCCCCTGTCCTCACCAAGACTGGGGGTAAAGGGAGGTGGGTGCGTGTGAGGTGACCGTCTGCAGCCCCAGAGCTCCTGAGACGTAGACCTTACCCTGAGCCCAACGCTCATGCAGGACCAGCTTCCCCCCTGGTTCCTGCTTCTTTGTATCTGCAGACTCTAAACACACATGTGAGTGAGAAGTAACAGAGGTCCCTGGCCTGGTGCAGAGCATCTTCCTCCCTCCCTGTGGTCATCCCAACACTCAGGAGGCACAGAAGCGATGCAGATGGAACACTGAAGAGAGAGATGGACAGACAGACAGAGGCAGACCCTCTGGGTCTGGGGCCCAAACAGTGCTCAACGCTGCCGAGCTGCAGGAAGAGGGGGCCTTGGTGACTTGAGGCAGAGACCTCACCTTCACCATCCATGTCTTTGGAGGAAGAAGGGGGTTGTCCGTGACATCACCCCCGCCATCACCAGCTGAAGTAATCCTGACCACTGAATTCTAGTTGGAATGTCAGCACTCCCACCTCTGAGTTAGGGAGACGGGAGCAAGGAACAAGTCTGATCTGTGGCCCTGATGTCTGCTCAGGACCTTGGGGTGCTCCCCCAAGGGGCCAAGGACCCAGCTGGCCGCCAGTGCGGAGCTTTCTATTTCCCAGGTGAAGGAGATACACAGCCTCTGGGACGTAGTCTGGGTGGAGACCAGCTGCTTTCCCCTGACGACGCCCTTGCCCAGGTGGGCTCCAGGAGGGTGCCCCGTCAGGATCTCGGTCTCCAGGGCCCCATGGGGGTAGAGCAGAATGCATCAGTTCCTGCCTTCATCTCTGCAGTTCTCCACAGCTCCAGCCCTTGCTCCCCCTTTCTCCAGGTTTGTCTAAGGGATCTGCTCCTGTTTGGGGGCCAGCAGTGCTGACCAGGGCCTCCCAGGGGTTGCTGGTGGTAAAGAACCCTCCTGTCAGTGCAGCGGACATAAGAGACTGCGAATTCGATCCCAGGTCGGGAAGATCCCCTAGAGGAGGTCTCAGCAGCCCACTCCAGTATTCTTGCCTAGGGAATCCCATAGACAGAGGAACCTTGTGGGCTACAGTCCAGGGATCACAGAGTCGAACACGCCTGAGTGTCTGAGCAGCATAGCCTTGGGGCCCCTGGGGTCTGGGGGGCCTGGGCAACTCTCACCCCTTGCCTCCCCACAGGGCTGGGCCCTGAGAGCATGAAACCCATTAAAGCTGGCCTTCTCACCACTCCTCACCGCTGCCTCTCTGAAGCAGACTGAAAGGGATGGTCATGCCAACTGTATTCAGGCCATCAGAACCCACAGGCCGCCTCCCAAGTCCCAGGGTCCAATAACAAGCCCTGAGAGACCCGGCTGCCCACCGCCCCCCCCCAGGTCCTGGACCTGACCCAGGATGGAGCTGGCTGCACCTGGAGCCCACCTGCTGCGCAGGAGTCTCAGCCACAAGACTCGCCAGCCCTGGAGGTGTCTGCAGAGCTGCCCCACTTCCTCGCTCCTCGTTAGCACCTGGCTCAGATGATGGAGACGCCGTGGCCAGGAGATGCCAGGCACACTCTCAGCTGTGGGAAGGGGGTGTCCTGTCTGTGTAAACTGATTTCCAGTCGGCCACCAGAATCCTCACAGTGCTTACTGAGCTGCTTGTTCTAAGAGGAAAGTGCAGGGTCTGCGACGGGGAAGGGGTACCCACAAGTTGCGCATGCATGCTATGTCACTTCAGTCGTGTCTGACTCTGTGACCCCATGAACTGTAGCCTGCCAGGCTCCTCTGTCCACGGGATTTCCCAGACAAGAATATTTTGCACTGGAATGGGTTGCCATTTCCTCCTTCAGGGGATCTTCCCGACCTAGGGATCGAACACACATCCCTGTGTCTCCTGCATTGATAGTCGCTTTTTTTTTTTTTTTTTACCACTAGCATCACCTGGAAAGCCCAAATTGTACAGCTGATGAAACAGCGAGAAGCGTGCTGAAGGGGCAAGAGTCACTCACACCAGGGATGGAATGCGGCCAGTGCAGGGCGGCGGTGGGGAGGGGGGGTTTCTTCCTCCTACTGCCTCACTTGTTCCCGGAACCAGGGGCAAGGAGCCATCTACTGAGGCCCATGGTGAGGAGCATGAATGTCTGCAGGGTGGGGACGGAGGTGGAAGGTGAATTTATAGTCAGGAGTACTCAATGAACATAAAAGTGCCTTTGATTCAAGTGAGCCTGGATCAAAATGCTAAAACATAAAAGGAGACATAGCAGCCCCAAGACTGCTGATTTTAAAAAAACTAAAAAGTACACAGAATAAAATCAAAGCGATGACCCTTGGAATTTCTGGTTCATTCTCTGAATTCCAGCTCACACTAGTTTACTCAACAATGTGGGGCCCAAGGCCCCACAGCCTGAATTCCCATTGCTGCCTGGAGTGACCTTCCATGCACCCCACACCTTCCTCACTTCCCCTTGCTGAGGCTTTGACGTGGGGAGAAAGGAGGGAAGAGGGGAGGGCAGAAGAAACAAGAGGAATTGGGACCGGTCAGCTGCCTCAAGCTGAGCGCGAAGCTGGGAACCACTAGACCTTGATGTCAGCCCCTAGATCTCAGAAAGAGAAGCCAAGAAACTGAGAAAGCAGAAAGGGCGGGAGGAAACTGATGACAAGGGAGGGCTTTTTTTGAGAGGGGAGTGTTAGTGAGAGGGTAACAGGCAGGAAGGCCAGGGGTCTCCAAACGGAGGAAATAGGCTGCAAGCGTCAGACATTTTTTTCTTTTTTTCCTTCTCTATACAAATTTAAAAGGAGGTTTCCCTTAAAATACTGTGTTGCCATAATGACACCTGGTTTCACCTGAAGTTAACTATTCTCAAACCTTGAGTTAACCAATGCCTTTTTCTTATGGAAATGTTTGTCTGAAGCTATGTTAATGTACTGTGCATTTACCCCAGACTCTGTCTTCAAGTGGGTTCTGTCTAATGGCTCAGAACCTACTTGACAAACCAGTATGTTAAACTCAGATATTGTTCCCCTAATCTATGTAAACGAAACTATTTGTATGGTAATCTGCCCTGCTACAAGATTCAAGTCAATCGTTTTATGGCCTGGGATGAAGCATCTGGTGCCAGGATTATCCCAAAATGCATCTTATGGGTGAGGGGCCTGCTGCCATTCTGAGTTTTAAGACATTCCTTTCTTTTATTAACAGACTGCTGGTGACTATATAACATCCAGCTGAAGACTAGCAGGGGGGTACTCTTTCTGCCCCCTTCTGATGCCTATGTCAGAAGCTTTCTCTATCTCCTTTACACTTTAATAAAACTTTATTACACAAAAGCTCTGAGCAATCAAGCCTCATCTCTGGCCCCAGATTGAATTTTTCTCCTTCGGAGGCCAAGCATCCCAGCGTCTTTTCGTTCAGCAACAACCTTTCATTAGGAAACTTATATGTTATTTCTCACCAAGAGTCTAATAGTAAATTTCAAAAATAAAGTCAAGAGAGAATTTTCAAAGTAGCATTTGCCTTCAGGGGGAGGTCGGGGATCATGTGGCAAGAGGGGGACTCAGACAAGGAACTCTGGATGCGCTGGGAATGAAGGCACAACTTGGGCTGCTATAACCAAGAGCCCGAAACACAGCAGCAGCAGCAAGACAGAGACTTCTCCTCCATACTCACATGCACGCGGACCCAGACGCCCTCCACCACCTGTTTCTCTGCCCTCCTCACAACAGTCTCTACCTCACAGCCCAGTATGGCTACTCCAGCACCTTCCTTCTCATTTCATTTCCAAGCACCTGGCAGGGTCTCAAGGAGAGGATTGTTGTTGTTGAGTCACTGGGTCACGTGGGTAGGCACAGCCTCTGTGTTTACCTGTATGTTCTAGAAATGATCTCTTTCCTCTATTCACAGCCCACACGTGGCTCCCCTGGCTCCCAGAGATGGTGGGAGGCAGAGTTGTTATCTGGTGGCTGAGTACCCAGAAGGGAAAGGAAGGGAAGGGAAGATGGGCACTGGGTCCGCTAGAAATCTTGGCCATACTTGCCCAGAGAAAGCTGTTTCCCACACCACCACCTAACAGCTGCTCACGTTTGCTCACTGACCCCCCCATTGAACTGTATTTACCATGAGGCGGTTAACTCTTTTCCTCTAGTTTCAGAGACAACCACTGACTGTCAGTCAGCTTCCATCTCTGCGAGATGGTGTCACACCACAAAGATGAGCAAAGTCTTCTAGAAGCAAAGAAACTTGATGTTCTGACTGACCCCAGAAGCTGGTTCCTGGGGAGTGGACACTTGGGCTTTTCTCAAGCCCCCCAGCTCCAGGGGATGTACCTCAGCGGCAGAGAGCATGCTTCCCATGTGTAAGGCCCCGGGTTCAGTCCCTGGCATTTCCACTTGATCTTGGAGTTTGGGACTTCCCAGGTGGCTCAATGGAAAAGAATCTGCCTGCCAATACAGGAGACACAAGACACACGGGCTCGATCCCTGCTTGGGGAAGTCCCCCTGCAGAAGGGAAGAGCTACCCACTCCAGTATTCTTGCCTGGAGAATCCCATGGACCAAGGAGCCTGGTAGGCTACAGTCCATGAGGTGGCAAAGAGTCAACACAGCAGAGCAACTGAGCACGCACACACACACACACACACACACACACACACACACGGCCTCCAATGAGGCCACCAGGGAGCAGGGCCCATGGCCTAGGACGCCCTTCCTGTGCAGAGTGCCCCTGATGTTTAAATGTGCGGTATAGTAACATTTTATTCTGGAATATAGCAGATAATAAATCAAATGAACATGGAGCAAGCATTTATCAAGTACCTACCGTGTGCTAAGCTTTGGATCACATATACGAAAACAAAACAAAACAACACAAAAGACACAGCCCTGCCTTTGTGGGCCGCTCTGGGCACCTGCATGCCCAAGCCCTCCACCACTGCGACCCCTGGAGACGGGTAACGGCTGCCCGGAGAACCAGGGCAAGTTCCAGATGCACCCACAGCACCTCATGGGCAACAGCTGCAGAGAAATCAATGGCCGTCTCTGAAAAGACTGCAGCCGAACTCCACCTGGCGTGTGGCAGGAACGTGTGATTTTCTTACTCATGAGTTGAAGCATTGATTCAGAAAATTGCAGCCAAGTAAGCGGAGTGGCTGAAAGGTGCCTCCCCTCTGAGCTGCTTTCTCCACGTGGCCACGGGAGTCAGGCTCACAGCCCCCGCCCCACACCCACTGCCCTCCTAATGCAGGACCCTCGCTGTGGCAAATGGAACCATCTGCAAAGAGCAGGCGAGCCTGGCAGTGGGGAACCTGCCTCTGGAGCTGCGGGGAAGGGCCGAACGCCTCTTCATCACAGGTTATATGGCTCCAGGGCTTCCTAGGTGGGTAGCTGTGACTTCCGAAGGCCAGGATGGCCTTGGATGCCCCCGAGCTGCTGTAGGATTCTGACACTGAGCAGTGAGGAGAGCAGGGCCCTGATCAAATGAGCAGCCCTGGAAGGGGTGCCCCCACGGATGGTGTGCAGGGGTCACGGGAGCACTTGGGTACCGATGGCCACCCAAAAGCAAGTCTGAGCCTCGGGTGGAGGCAGGAGCCCAGAACTGCAGTTGGGGGTCCCAGAGGGCTCTGCTTGGAGAAGACATGCCGGCACCCGTCCTGCCAGGGGACTGACCCTGGTGAGCATCCAGCAGGACATCCCAGTATTTCTCCCTGAGAATGGCTCTGACAAGTCCGACCCTCCGGCACCTCCTCCCGAGCTGAGCTCACGGGCTTGTTACTGAGCAGATTTATGGCCGTGGCTGCAGGGGAATGATGAGATGGTGACAAGTAACGGGGACAAAATTCCAGAACCTTCCAAAGTCAACCAAAGTGGCCTGAAGCCCTGATTCTAGTCATTCAGGGAAGTGTATGGGGACACCCCTTTGTTGATTCTTTACCATCTGAGCCACCAGGCAACCGGGGGAAGCCGTGCCCCTGCAAGTTCTCCTGGGCATGGTCGACATCCCCCGGTGGGGTAAAATGCTGGTTTCCCAGTGAATCTTGATTTTCTGGTCATTCAGGGGCCTGGAGTGTGGTGAGTGGACAGTGACTCAATCTCCTGAATGCAGTGTCCAGAAGGGCAGGCATCATCCCAAACAAAAGACCTGTGGACAAGGGTCTGAGGAGGGAACGCTCTTCGGGGAAATGTTGAGGTGGGTGCAGCGGGGCATGTTTGCAAGGACTGGGAAGTGGTTGGAGGCGGCTCTGGCTCTGACTTTCTTCCAGGATGTCGACTCATTTTTTTCTTAAGACTCTGATGAGCACTCCGCCTTGCCTCCCCTCCCAGGTGTCTTTCGTGGGTACATTTGGTTTTCCTGGTCTCTTTCCTGTCTTCAAGAGAAGCTGTGTTTTCCCCTTGGCTGGGTGGCAGGAGCAGAGAGGGGTGGGGGAGAGTTAAGCCTCTGATCCAGGGCCCATCCCCCCACCCCAGAGGCAGATTAGCTTTGTGGAAGGGGGACTGACCCGCTACATTGCAGAGGTGCGGGGAAGGAGGCAGCGAGAGGCAAATCCTCCTCCCAGAGATTCAATAACCACCACCTAGCTTCTCCACATGCCAGGCCCAGAGTCAGGAGAAGACACACCTAGTCTTCCTGTGACCACACAACAGGGCCACCCATTCCCCATGGTCGGAGTAAGACCAGCCACGGGAACACCCAGGCACGAGCCAGGCCACCAAGGTGGGCGACCAACTGTCACCTGGAGAACACCAAGGAGGAGCAAAAGCATAGCCGAAGAGCCAGAGCTGGGAAAGTCTGGGCACCGGAGAGGACAGGCCGGAGATGCCAGACAGGAAGACACTATCCTGCGGGGTCAGAGTTATGCCGAGATCAGGTGCCAGTTCATTTCAGCTCAGTCGCTCAGTTGGGCCCAGCTCATTGAGACCTCATGGACTGCAGCATGCCGGGCTTCCCTGTCCATCACCAAATCCTGGAGCTTGCTCAAGCTCACGGCCATTGAGTCGGTGATGCCATCCAACTATCTCATCCTCTGTCATCCCCTTCTCCTCCTGCCTTCAATCTTTCCCAACATCAGGGTCTTTTCCAATGAGTCAGTTCTTCCCATCAGGTGGCCAAAAATTGGAGTTTCATCTTCAGCATCAGTCCTTCCAATGAATGTTCAGGACTGCTCTCCTTTAGGATTGACTGGTTGGATCTCCTTGCAGTCCAAGGGACTCTCAAGAGTCTTCTCCAGCACCACAGTTCAAAAGCATCAATTCTTTGATGCTCAGCTTTCTTTATGGTCCAACTCTCACATCCATACATGACTACTGGAAAAACCATAGCTTTGACTAGACAGATCTTTGTGGGCAAAGTGATGTCTCTGCTTTTTAATATGCTGTCCAGGTTGCTCATAGCTTTTCTTCCAAGGAGCAAGCGTCTTTTAATTTCATAGCTGGAGTCACCATCTGCAGTGATTTTTGACCCCCCCAAAATAAAGTCTGTCGCTGTTTCCATTGTTTCCCCATCTATTTGCCATGAAGTGATGGGATCAGATGCCATAATCTCAGTTTTTGCCATAATCTCAGTTTTCTGAATGTTGACTTTTAAGCCAACTTTTTCACTCTCCTTTTTCACTTTCATCAAGAGGCTCTTTAGTTCTTCACTTTCTGCCTTAAGAGTGGTGTCATCTGCATATCTGAGGTTATTGGTATTTCTGATGGCAATCTTGATTCCAGCTTGTGCTTCATCAAGGCCAGGATTTCATATGAGGTACTCTGCATATAAGTTAAATAAGCAGGGTGATAATATACAGCCTTGTCGTACTCCTTTCCCAATTTGAAACTAGTCTGTTCCATGTTGTTCCATGTCCAGTTCTAACTGTTTCTTCTTGACCTAAGTACAAATTTCTCAGAAAGCAGGTAAGGTGGTCTGGTATTCCCATCTCTTGAAGAATTTTCCATGATTTGTTGTGATCCACACAGTCAAAGGCTTTGGCATAGTCAATAAAGCAGAAATAGATGTTTTTCTGGAACTGTCTTTCTTTTTCAATAATTCATCAGATGTTGGCAATTTGATCTCTGGTTCCTCTGCCTTTTTAAATCCAGTTTGGACATCTGGAAGATCTTGGTTCATGTATTGCTGAAGCCTGGCTTGGAGAATTTTGAGCATTTCCTGCTAGTGTGTGAGATGAGTGCAATTGTGCAGTAGTTTGAGCATTCTTTGGCGTTTCCCTTCTTTGGAATTGGAATGAAAACTGACCTTTTCCAGTCCTGTGGCCACTGCTGAGTTCTCCAAATTTGCTGGCATATTGAGTGTGGCGCTTTCACAGCATCATCTATTAAGATTTGAAATAGCTCAACTGGAATTCCATCACCTCCACTAGCTTTGTTCATAGTGATGCTTTCTAAGGCCCACCTGACTTTGCATTCCAGGATGTCTGGCTCTAGGTGAGTGATCACACCACTGTGGTTATCTGGGTCATGAAGATCTTTTTTGTACAGTTCTTCTGTGTATTCTTGCCACCTCTTCTTAATATCTTTTGCTTCTGTTAGGTCCATACCATTTCTGTCCTTTATTGAGCCCATCTTTGCATGAAGTGTTCCCTTGGTATCTCTAATTTTCTCAAAGAGATCTCTAGTCTTTCCCATTCTATTGTTTTCCTCTATTTCTTTGCATTGATCGCTGAAGAAGGCTTTCTCATCTCTCCTTGCTATTCTTTGGAACTCTGCATTCAGATGCTTGTACCTTTTTTTCCTCCTTTGCTTTTCACTTCTCTTCTTTTCTCAGCTATTAGGGGTTTTTTTTTTTCCTTTTTTTTTTTTTAACTGGCGGCTAATTACTTTACAATATTGTGTTGGTTTTGCCATACGTTCACATGAATCAGCCATGGGTGTACACGTGTTCCCCATCCTGACCTTCCCTCCCACCTCCCTCCCTATCCCATCTCTCAGGGTCATCCCAGTGCACCAGCCCTGAGCACTCTGCCTCATGCATCGAACCCGGACTGGTGATCTGTTTCACATATGTTAATATACATGTTTCAGTGCTATTCTCTCAAATCATCCCACCCTTCTCAGCTATTTGTAAGGCCTCCTCAGACAACCATTTCACCTCTATGTATTTCTTTTTCTTGGGGATGATTTTGATCCCTGCCTCCTGTACAATGTTATGAACCTCATTCATAGTTCTTTAGGCACTCTATCAGATCTAATCCCTTGAACCTATTTTTTACTTCCACTGTAAATTCATAAGGGATTTGATTAAGGTCATACCTGAATGGTCTAGTGGTTTTCCCTATTTTCTTCAATTTAAGTCTGAATTTGGCAATAAGGAGTTCATGATCTGAGCCACAGTCAGCTATGTTTTTGCTGACTGTATAGAGCTTCTCCAACTCTGGCTGCAAGGAATATAATCAGCCTGATTTTGGTATTGACCATCTGGTGATATCCATGTGTAGAGTCGTCTCTTCTGTTGTTGGAAGAGGGTGTTTGCTATGACAAGTACATTCTCTTGGCAAACTCTGTTCAATCCCCAGTCCCAGAAGATTCTACATGCTGAGGGGCAACTAAACCTGAGTGTTGCAACTAGTTAAGCCTGACCATCCTAGAGCTCATGCTCTGAAACCAGAGACACCACTGCAGTGAAAAGCCTGCCCACTGCAACGAGAGAGTTGCCCCCACTGGCCACAACTAAAGAAAGCCCTAGAACATCAGCAAAGATCCAGCACAATCAAAAAAAAAAAAAAGCTGAAGAAAGTAAGTTACTCCAGAGAAGATATCTCTAGGTGGTGACTTTTTGAGGCTCACTGATTAAGGGAAGGACTCCAGGCCTCATCTCTGGATCAGTCCCTGTGGTGGGGTGTGGGGTGCTCTGATTGGCCAGACTCTGACCAGATGTCCCTTTTTGTGGGTACTCTGATAGCCAAGGTATTCTGACCAGCAGCACGGCCTGGTGTTTTTGGTGAAAGGTACTCAGTTGTGTCTGACTCTTTGTGACCCCATGGACTATGCATTCCATGGAATTTTCAAAGCCAGAATACTGGAGTGGGTAGCTGTTTCATTCTCCAAGGGATCTTCCCAACCCAGGTATCGAACCCAGGTCTCCCACACTGCAAGCAGATTCTTTACCAGCTGAGCCACCAGGGAAGCCTGGAGTAATCGGTAGGAGGACAGAAAGGCAAGCAGCAACCGAGATAAAAGAGGAAGCAGACAGAAGCAACATTGGTCCAGTAAGAACATTATAGCGAGATCGGACCCCAAAGATTCAGGTATGTAAAAATAATAGATATATACTAGCAAGGGTCCTCCCAGGGAAAAGTCCAGCTTACTATCTAATGACTGTACACGTTTGGAACTGAAGAAATTAAAATTACAACAGCTTCTCATTTTATTACTCAATGCGGATGAGATTACATCACAGGAACCTGGCTCCACAGGTGGTCTGAGGACCAGCAGCTTCAGCATTGATTTTTTCCCCCTAAATGTCACCATATGTTTCTGCATCTTCCTGCACTGTACCAGAAATTTTTTAAAGACCTATTGGAGCAATATCTCCTGAAAATACAACATAAAATGGATAGCATTTGTATCAGGTGAGGTGTCCTTGATTTAGACGACATCGCTTCTTTTGAGGTTTAAGTCCTTGGGATGGCTCTGAGTAGACTTTTTCCTGGCCGATTTATCCCTACATGATCCTGATGTACTTTATCCATTGCCCCAAGTGTTCCCTGAGCTTTCTCACTGGTGTGATGGAGTTCACACATCGCTCTGCCTGGCCCAAGTTCAGAGAACTGTTCAGCTGCCAACTCACGTCATGGAATTTCCCTGACACGTGCGCAAACTCAGTTTGAGTCAAAGCTCAGTGGACCTGATGCAAACACTGACCTTCTTCTCTCAGACCTTCCTCCTCCCTGGCTCTCACTTCCGCCATCCCATATGCAGATGGCCACACACGGCTCCCAGCCTCCTCCCAGAGGGATCACTGCCCCCCAGGGAAGACAACAGTATGGAGTGAACTAGGTGTCTGTTCCCTTTCTCAAGGGGATTGCAGTCCTGCATCGCCTGTGTCTGTCTGCTTCCGCCTTTATTCTGGTCGGTGCCTGCCTTTCTGTCCTCCTACTCCTAATTCAGAGTACCCTGGCTATCAGAGAATCCACAGGAAGGGACATCTGTGGACTGAGGCCAATCATAGCACCCCACACCCCACCACAGGGCCTGATCCAGAGTCTTTCCCCTTAATCAACAAGCCTCGAAAAAATGACTACCTAGAGATATCTTCTCGGGAGTAACTTACTTTCTCCAAATCCAGTCGTTAATATTTTGTCCAACTTTTTAGCTCCTTAGGCAAAAAGAAGAGACAGCACAAGTTTCCTACCAGTTATGCCTTTGTGGCTGGCTGCAGAAATTTTGAAAACCATCTTCTGTGTTTTAAAACCGCTTCACTTCCCTTGGGACCCCTTTGAAATGGAACATGAGAAGGTTCAAGTAGATGATTAAAATGCCTGCACCAGACCCCTACTAACAACCTGCTGGTGCCAGATCCAGGAGGGCTGACTGTTCAAGAGTCCCTGAGCCCAGGAAGAGAGGCCACGTCAGGGTGAGGTCACTCAAGATCGCAGGCCAAGGGGGGTCAGAGCAGAACAAATGAGGAATTGGGGTAAAGTTCCTTCTAATTCTAGCAACTGGTTATCTTGGTCACTTAAGGGAATTGAGTTACTCCGCTTTCAAAAATACAAAAGCAAAATGCAGAATTTGCAAACACGTTACTCTAGTTGAAGTGGGATGCTATGGGATTTCAAACTGATAGAACTCCTGGACAAACATCACTTCTGAGTAGAATGTCACCAACATCTGCTCCAGTGCTTTCTACTTCTAGGATGAAAGAGTTTTTTCCTGAGCCAGTAGATCCTCATAAAACCAACATTCTGACAAGCTGACATTTGCCTAGAGCCATGGCCTCCTGAAGGATGCTCTGCCCTCAAGCCCTGCCATGTAGGCCACTACTTCAGCACTCTTGACCCTGGCCCTTCTCCTCCAATCGCCTGGGCTAGAGTGGACCCCTGACCAGCATAGCTTGTCTTCATGCTTGCCAGTGGCCTGTGGACTGTCCTACTGGAGAAAAATCCTTTACTTAAAAATTACAAACTAATAAACCTCAAGCACATAGAATATTTAGTAGTGACAGCTGAAACTCGAAAGACACTAAAGAGATGAGCCTTGAGTTAAATTTGGGGCTTGTAGGGACAGAGATAGGACAGGCTGGTACTAGTTGAAGTTACAAGTAAGTGAGGAAAGTATGAAATAACATTTGAGTGGGAGGTGTCCAGGGAGAGTGCAAAACCATGGAGGCGGTGTCGGCGGTGTCAGCCTCACTGAGGACAGACCCTCGCTGCAAGGCAGAGCTCTAGCTCATGGAGGGACATAACAGAGTCAAGGCTTCTACCCTGGATTCCCGGAGGCTCTGCCACCTTCTTTCCTCTGTTATCCTTTAAATAAGCCCCCATTGCTGGAGCTAATTCACATCCAAGGATACTGAACACATAACAAAATGGTCAACATCATTTGCAGGGATGCTGAAACCGAGTACAATGGACTAGCAAAATGTGAATTAATTGTTGGCCACTTTGGCAAAGCAGAGAGCCAGGAAGATGCTGGCAGGAGTCTCAAACCGGTAGCCAGAGAGCTGATTCACAGACGTGGTGTACTGGCTTTGCACCGTATTTTTTAATATAAGCTAATAAATCCTGACCTAGGATCGCTCCAGTGCCTACCGACTTTGCTGAGGCTTCTCCGCCCTTGGATGTGGGGCGTCTCCCACAGTCACTGCTCCAGCGCACTGGGCAGCCACAGCTCCCGCAGGGCATAGACTTGGATTACCGTGATATTGAATGGTTTGCCTTGGAAATGAACAGAGATCATTCTGTCGTTTTTGAGACTGCATCCAAGTACTGCATTTCGGACTCTTCTGGTGACTATGATGGCTACTCCAGTTTTTCTAAGGGATTCTTGCCCACAGTAGTAGATATAATGGTCATCTGAATTAAATTCACCCATTCCAGTCCATTTTAGTTCACTGATTCCTAAAATGTTGATGTTCACTCTTGCAATCTCCTGTTTGACCACTTCCAATCTGCCTTGATTCATGGACCTAACATTCCATGTTCCTATGCAATATTGCTCTTTACAGCACCAGACTTTACTTCCATCACCAATCACGTCCACAACTGGGTGTTGATTTTGCTTTGGCTCCATCTCTTCATTCTTTCTGGAGTTATTTCTCCACTGATCTCTAGTAGCATATTGGGCACCTACCGACCTAGGTAATTCTTCTTTCAATGTCCTATCTTGCCTTTTCTCGAGGCAAGAATACTGAAGTGGTGTGCAATTCTCTTTTCCAGTGGACTGTGTTTGAGCATTTGAAAGTTTGCTGCTGGAATGACGGCTGCGGAGTGCTGAAGCAACAAACAGTGAACTTCCAGATGTTAAAGCAGGATTTAGAAAAGACAGAGGAACCAGAGATCAAACTGCCAACATCTGTTGGATCATCGCAAAAGCAAGAGAGTTCCAGAAAAACAGCTACTTCTGCTTTATTGACTATGCCAAAGCCTTTGGATCACCACTGTGGAAAATTCTTAAAGAGATGGGAATACCAGACCACCTGACCTGCCTCCTGAGAAATCTGTATGCAGGTCAGGAAGCAACAGTTAAAACTGGACATGGAGCAACAGACTGGTTCCAAATTGGGAAAGGAGTAGTAAAGGCTGTATATTGTCACCCTGCTTATTTAACTTATATGCAGAGTACATCATGTGAAATGCCGGGCTGGGTGAATCACAAGCTGGAATCAATTGCCACAAGAAATATCAATAACCTCAGATATGCAGATGACACCATCCTTATGGCAGAAAGTGAAGAGGAACTAAAGAGCCTCTTGATGAAAGTGAAAGAGGAGGGTGGAAAATTTGGCTTAAAACTCAACATTCAGAAAACTAAGATCATGGCATCTGATCCCATCACTTCATGGCAAACAGATGGGGAAATAGTGACAGACTTTATTTTGGGGGGTTCGAAAATCAATGCACATGGTGACTGCAGCCATGAAATTAAAAGACGCTTGCTCCTTGGAAGAAAAGCTATGACCAACCTGGACAGCCTATTAAACAGCAGAGACATCACTTTGCCCACAAAGATCTGTTTAGTCAAAGCTATGGTTTTCCCAGTAGTATGTATGGATGTGAGAGTGGGACCACAAAGAAAGCTGAGCATCAAATAATTGATGCTTTTTTCTTTGAGCAGGTGTTAGAGAAGACTCTTGAGAGTCCCTTGGACTGCAAGGAGATCCAACCAGTCAATCCTAAAGGAGAGCAGTCCTGAACATTCATTGGAAGGACTGATGCTGAAGATGAAACTCCAATTTTTGGCCACCTGATGGGAAGAACTGACTCATTGGAAAACACCCTGATGCTGGGAAAGATTGAAGGCGAGAGGAGAAGGGGATGACAGAGGATGATATGGTTGGATAGCACCGCTGACTCAGTGGGCATGAGTTTGAGTAAATTCTGGGAGTTGGTGATGGACAGGTAAGCCTAGTGTTCTGCAGTCCATGGGGTTGCAAAGAGTTGGATAAGACTGAGCGACTGAACTGAACTGAACTGAATAAATGAAGGTGCCATGAGTTTGGGCTTGCTGGACTGAAACTTGTATCCCCTGTGACCACAGCCACCCAGGGGGCTAAGAGGCAGTGTCCCCTTCCAGTGGGGCCGGGTCTTCACCTCACACCTGAACCCCCACCACCCACACAGTACTCCTATACATTCAGAGGCCCTTCAGGGCTGAATCATTGCTCCTAGAGGGACTGACGCTTACACAGTTCAGTTCAGTTCAGTCCACAGTTGTGTCCAACTCTTTGTGACCCCATGGACTGCAGCACACCAGGCTTCCCTGTCCATCACCAACTCCCAGAGCTTACTCAAACTCATGTCCATTGAGTCGGTGATGGCCATTCAACCATCTCATCCTCTATCATCCCCTTCACCTGCTTTCAATCTTTCCCAGAATCAGGGTCCCTTCCAATGAGTTAGTTCTTTGCATCAGGTTGCCAAAGTATTGGAGTTTCAGCTTTAGCATCAGTCCAGCTTTTTGCCATAAGGGTAGTATCATCTGCATATCTGAGGTTACTGATATTTCTCCTGGCAAAGTTGATTCCAGCTTGTACTTCATCCAGCCTGACATTTCACATGATGTACTCTGCATATAAGTTAAATAAGCAGGGTGACAATATACAGCCTTGTCGTACTCCTTTCCCAATTTGGAACCAGTCTGTTGTTCCATGTCCAGTTCTAACTGTTTCTTCTTGACCTGCATACAGATTTCTCAGGAGGCAGGTCAGGTGGTCTGGTATTCCCATCTCTTTAAGAATTTTCCACAGTTTGTGGTGATCCAAAGGCTTTGGCATAGTCAATAAAGCAGAAGTAGCTGTTTTTCCGGAACTATCTTTCTTTTGCGATGATCCAATGGATGTTGACAATTTGATCTCTGGTTTCACTGCCATTTCTAAATGCAGCTTGAACATCTGGTTCATGTACTTTGAAGCCTGGCTTGGGGAATTTTGAGATTACTTTGCTAGCAGGTGAGGTGAGTGGAATTGTGCAGTACTTTGAACATTCTTTGGCATTGCCTTTCTTTGGGATTGGAATGAAAACTGACCTTTTGGTAGCTTCGCTGGTGGCTCAGACAGTAAAGCGTCTGCCTGCAATGCGGGAGACCTGGGTTTGATTCCTGGGTCAGGAAGATCCCCTGGAGAAGGAAATGGCAACCCACTCCAGCACTCTTGCCTGGAAAATCCTATGGACAGAGGAGCCTGATAGGCTATAGTCCATGGGGTCGCAAAGAGTTGGACACGGCTGAGCCCCTTCACTTGATGGCCACTGCTGGGTTTTCCAAATTTGCTGGCATATTAAGTGCAGCACCTTCACAGCATCATATTTTAGGATTTGAAATAGCTCAACTGGAATCCCATCACCTTCACTAGCTTTGTTCGTAGTTATGCTTCCTAAGACCCACTTGACTTTGCATTCCAGGATGTCTGGCTCTCGGTGAGTGATCACATCATTGTGGTTATCTGGGTCATGAAGATCTTTTTTGTATATTTCTTCTGTGTATTCTTACCACCTCTTCTTAATATCTTCTGCTTCTGTTAGGACACTTACACAAATCTGAGAAATTGAGCAAAACATAAGGAGCCTGGGAGATACTACTCTTCAGAGAGCCCAGCCCTGTGTCCCAAGATAAGACTCTAAGGCAGCCAGATGACAAAGGAATGAAGTCCTGGGAGCCCCCCAAGGCAAGGCAAGTGCTGTTGGCTGAGTTGTGTGCCCTGAAAGTCACTTCTTGAGGCCCTGCTCCCCAAGCCTACCATATGTGAATGCGGGGCATACAAGAGGCTGGTAAAAGGGGGACAGGGCCCTGATAGGATCCATCTGGGCCCCCACAAGGAGGCAGAGACCAGCTTGGCCTCAGCCTCAGAAGGCAGCAGGCTGGAGCGGCCCCCGCCAGACACCCAGGGCACCTTAACCTCTGACCTCCACCCTGCTGGAGCAGCCAACATTGGCTGTCCAAGCCGCCCAGTTGTGGTATCTGCTTAAGGAACCCCAAGTGACTGAGACAGCGGGGAGGGGCTTGGAGGGAGGGTCCCAGCTGGCGATGGCTCCTCTCAGAATCCTGCAGCCCCCTACACCATTCACTAAAGCCACTGCTCCCCAGAAGCCCCTGGGGGCATATTGAATACACAGCCTGGGCTCTCAGACCCACTGGTTGAGTGGACAGATTCCAGGGCTCCCCCAGGCCCAGTGCCCCCTTCCCAGTGGCAATGACTGGTGGAGATAGACCCCGGAAGACCAGCACGATGCGGCAGTCACTCTAGCCACAAAGGTTGAAAGCTCAGCCCTGCCGTCTGTTTTTACTCATTTGCACAAAATTGAATTGGGTGGCATTTTATACAGTACAGAAATTAGCACTTCTTACATTAACATGGAACTAATTGCTGTTGGGAGCAAATTTACAGCTAATGACTCAAAGGTGTAAAAGAAAACACTGAAAGCACTGTTGCCTTTTCTGAAAAGCAGTTCGCTCCACACCCATGGAACCCGGCCCAGGAAACGGGGGTCGCAGATGGTCCCTAAAACGGAACTGAGTTACCTCCCCTGGCACCGGAAGCCCTCTCCTTCCCCACCCCGGATCAGTACCCACGCATCTTCCTCCTGGGGGTCCAGAAACCCTCCCAGCACACAGGGTCCCCCGTGCTGACCGCCTCCTCCCTGCACCTGCCAATCCGGCTCCTTTCTGCTGCCCCTCCCCCGCCAGGACTCTCCACGGACTTGACATCCGTGTTCCTGCCATAGCCCCTCCCCTATGCCTCATGAACTTTGTCTGTCAAGCAGAATGACATGAGAAAGTCCATGCTTCAGAGAAAATTTCTCCCATTTACCAACAGATCTGTGACAGGACATCTCAGACTACTGAGCTCCCGCATCTCGTTCCAAGTGTGGTTTGACAGACAGCTGCAGGGGAGTGCCTTTCCCCACCCCTTCGCATCTCTGAATCAAAGTCTCATGAACCACCCCCCAGTGGGGTCCTGGGCAATAACAGGGTTGGAGGCCGTGGTTTACAGGTCCTACCTGTGTGGGTGCATTATGTGTTCACACACCCTTCCAGAGCGGACACTGGCGACACAAGCCCCATCCACAGGCAATCCACAGGTGCCAGCCCTCCTCTGACGGTGGGCACAGCAGACTGCGGTGGGCAGACCCCCTGGTAAGGAGGACCCTGGTGTGCAAGGAGTGACACCTGGGCTGGTCCCTGCTGCCCTGAGGGACAGATGACAGGTGGCCTGTGCAGGCTGAGCAGGTCTGAGCAGGGGAAGGACATCTCTACATGGCAATGAGCCTGGGCCCCTCCCTCCACCATCAGGGTAAGAACCCAGCCCAAGGAAGACATTATGAGGAGGAACCCTGCCTTGGGGTGACCCAAGGTCAACCTCAGGCTTGGACACCTCCCAGGGAAGGGCTCGCTGGAGCCAGCCACTCACCCAGCAGCCACCCTGAGATACTCACGAGAAGAGCTGCAACCTGAGCACCCTAGGGGAATGGCACATGGACCTCTACCAGCAGGAACCAAGTGTCCCCCTGGGGGACAGAACTGCCTCCCTTGAGAACAGTCAATATAAAGAACACTCAGAAGTCAGAAGGAAAGGCCAGAACCTCGGAGACACAGGGAGAGATTTGAAAAAGAGCCAGCAGAACAGGATACCAGCCTGTGAAAACACTTGACCTCCCCATAGTCAGGAACCTCCCTGCTGACCGTGGATGGACTGGATCTGAGACGCTGTTACCTGCGAGGCTGAGCTGGTGTGTCCTGAGTCAGAGCAATGCCGTTCCTGGAACCCAGGGACAGGGAGAGTCAGGCTCACAGCAGTGTTTTCTGCTACAGCCACAGATCAGAAGCCACCCACTGTCCATCCACAGCAGGATGTCCATCCACGGCGGGATGGAGAAACGGATGGGGTATTTACGGTCATGGGTGTGAACGCCAGTGAGTGACACCCACAAACATGACAGGCCACCTTTCACAGGTGAGGCCAGTGAGGGGGCAGGACCATCAGGACAGGTACACAGGCTCATTGCCGGAGAGTCCCAAACCCACAAACCTGCACAGTATGTGGTTCTGGGATGTGATCGATCACACAGACATGGAAGGGAGCAAAGACCATCACAAGGCTTTTTACCTGCAGGGCCACATCTGACTGTGGGACAGGGCTTTCACGTTCTGTTCACTGTGGATCCCAGATATGCAGAACAACACCTGGTATGTGGCAAGGGCTCAGAGATGTGCTGGATGGATGGATGGATGGACAGACGGATGGATGGATGGACGGATGGACGGATGGATGGACAGATGGATGGAGGGATGGACAGACAGATGGACGGATGGACGGATGGATGGATGGATGGATGGACGGACGGACGGACGGATGGATGGATGGACAGATGGAGGGATGGATGGACAATGGAGGGGTGGATGGATAATCAGATGTGACCACAGAAGGCACGCAGGCAGCTTCTCAGTTTCTGGTGAATGTTCCGTTTCTTAATCTGAGAAGAGGACACGTGGTCTTTAAAAGGCATGCATGTATTATACACGCTTCTCTATATGTACTATTTCACAATAAAAATATAAAATTAAAAAATTTTTAATTAATTTATTTATTTTAATTGAGGTTAATTACTTACAATATTGTAGTGGTTTTTGCCATACATTCACATGAATCAGCCATGGGTGTACATGTGTTCCCCACCCTGATCCCCCCTCCCACCTCCCTCCCCTCCCACCCCTCAGGGTCACCCCAGTGCACCAGCCCTGAGCACCCCGTCATTTGGAAACAACCACTGCTAGGAAAGAACATGTATTTATTGCTGTAGAATAACTAACTCTACTAATACTCCTATTGAAGTAGAATAACTAAAGCCCTGTGGTTTTCATGCAGAAACAGACAAATATAACAGAAGAAACTCGGTACAGCAAGTTCAGGAGTGGAATATGGAACCCTTATTTTTTCTTTTCTGAGTTTCAGAAGAGCTCAAGAAACTGAGCTGGATTTAGCTACAGTCTTGACAAAAGTAGAGAAATGCCATGGCTTGCCAATGGAGATTGGCACCTGCCCTCTTTGAGATGCTCAATTTTCCCAGTCTTGGCAGGATGAGGAGGAAGTTCTGGTGTTGAAAGTCTCCCAGTGCCAAGCTGCCCACCAGGTGAAAGTGGGTTTGCTAATCAGTGTCATTAGCAGAGAGGTTGGGAGGGGCCCTCTGGCTAAGGTTTCTGCAGGAAGGAGGGGAGAGAGGAGGGAAAGAGAGGCATGGTTAGAGCCTGGGAGCTTGGGTGTAGCCCTGAAATGAAAGGGTGATGAAGCAATACAATTTCCAGGACTTCCCTGGTGGTCCAGTGGCCAAGATTCAGAGCTCACAATGCAGGGGGCACTGGTTCGATCCCTGGTCAGGGGACTAGATCCTGTGTGCTGCACCCAAGACCTGGCATAGTCAAATAGATAAATAAACAATGCCATTTCCACTCCGTCCTATCCTGTTCCTTTTATAAAGAATGCTGGTGTTGTTATCGTTTTCAGTCGCCAAGTCGTGTCCAACTCTTTGCAACTCTATGAACCATAGCACGCCAGGCTTCCCTGCCCTTCACCGTTTCCCAGAGTTTGCTCAAACTCATGTCCATTGTGTCGGTGATGCCATCCAACCATTTCATCCTCTGTCATCTCCTTCTCCTCCTGTCCTCAATCTTCCCCAGAATCAGGGTCTTTTCCAAAGAGTCAGCTCTTTGCATCGGGTGGCCAAAGTATTGGAGATTCAGCTTCAGCATCAGTCCTTCCAATGAATATTCAGGGTTGATTTCCTTTAGGATGGACTGGTTTGATCTTCTTGCTGTCCAAGTAATGCTCAGTTGTGGATGTGTCTGTCGGTAAAAGTAAAGTCTGATGCTGTAAAGAACAATATTGCATAGGAACCTGGAATGTTAAGTCCATGAATCAAGGTAAATTTTGGAAGTGGTCAAACAGGAGATGGCAAGAGTGAACATTGACATTTTAGGAATCAGTGAACTAAAATGGACTGGAATGGGTGAATTTAATTCAGATGACCATTATATCTACTACTACTGTGGGCAAGAATCTCTTAGAAGAAATGAAGTAGCCCTCACAGTCAACAAAAGAGTCTGGAGTCAATGCAGTACTTGGGTGCAATCTCAAAAATGACAGGATGATCTTTGTTCGTTTCCAAGGCAAACCATTCAGCATCACAGTAATCCAAGTTTATGCCCCAACCACTGATGCCGAAGAAGCTGAGTGCTGGTGGCGACCCACTGAATGAATTTCACAGCATGTGACCACCACGTGCAAAACGTGGTCTCTCGAAAGGTTTTCAACCTGGAATCCATGACAGGCTTCACGGAGTCCATGGCCTCTGGAGTGCACGTGTGTGTGCGTATACATGTGTGCATGTTGTGTGTGTGTGTTGTGTGTGCCTGTGTGTGCACATGCTCGTGTGTGCATGTGTGCAGGCATACGTTCATGTGTGTGTGTCTGTGTGTGTGAGCATATGCCTGTACACTTCTGGGAACTAGTCAGCGCTCTTCAATCACATTGTCAGAGGCACACTGACCCCAATGCACAGATCACAGATGAAGAAACAGAGGTTCAAGGAGGTCCAGAGCGAGTCCAAGTCCCACGCTGCCTCTGCCCTGGGCTGAGCCCTGTCCCTCCCGAGGTGTTCCTGAGTCACAGGTCACCCTGTGTTACCAGAAGGGGAGGCATCCTGTTGTGTCCGCCCGCAGAAACCTGTGTTCTGCCTGCACCGCCCTGAGGATCGGTTCTGAGCTGACCACACTGCTATTCTACACCCCCTAGGACCCCACGCAGCAGCAAGAGCAGAGGCCCAGCTGGACTGCAGGGCCAATCTTGCGGCAGAGCCGAGAAGTCAGCCCCGAGCCCGACACCATGTCACATTAACTCCACCAGGGGCCCAATGTGTAAGACCCGCAGTGACAGGCCCCCATCACCCAGCCCAGCGGGGGTCTAGGGTGGGTGGGAAATGTTACCACAACTGATGTGCAAAGTCTAAACCAGTAAATAAGGCAGGTGGGCTCATGTGGACGAGAAGGAACATGCTCGGTGAGGCACGGGGGCCCCAGGAGAAGAACAACATGGAGGGGAGTGTTTGCACGGGTCTTCTCAGAAGCAGTGCTGGCCCCCTGCTATGGCCATGGCTGACTGGACATGCAGGCCCCAGAGGACAGGTCCTAGTGCTCCTCTGGCTCCTGGCTGCAGAGTCAGAGGCTCCACGTGGAAATCCAGCTCTGCCCTGGCCTGGTGGCCTTGGATTCTGGGAGCACATTTCACTGAGTGTAGATGGTGACAATGATGCCTACTGTGGCAGCTTTGAGGTCTGGCCCAGCCAGCACCTGGACCAGGGCATGCCAGAACCCTCCCCCCTTCCCCATGCCTCATCCATGCCAAGCCCCTGAGCCCTGCAGTGGCACCATCGGGGCTCAGCACAGGGTCAAGCAGTGATGGGCCACATGGCTGATCCAGTTTTATTATTTTGTCACTAGGACTGGACTTCACAGTGGGCGATCCTCCATAAACCCAAGGTCAGACCCAACGTCACAAGCACTGAGTCATACCTGCCGTGGAGTGATGGGTAAAATTGCTGACTCACTTTCACATGGTGAGCCAGGTGGGGAGAGTCCAGCTCTGAGGAACAGAAAATCTACCCGGCAGGCTCACACAGGATGGGGATGGGTGGGGGGGGGGGCAGAAGGAGGATCTGCCCCTCGGAGGCGCCCAGCTCTGCCCTCTTCTGTGTGGGGCACTTGTCCAGATGGCTGTAGCAGGTCCATAGTGATGATATGGGGGGAGGAGGAAGCAAGCTCAGTCGTCTCGAGACGCTCTCTTCCTAGGGCAGAGGTGCCCAGTGCACCTCTTCCTGCCACCCTGGGGTCTGCTAATGACCAGTCCTGCCCAAGGCAAGCACCCTTTCCTCAGATGCCCCAGGCACGGGGGGGGCGGGAAGGCATCTCTAACACACAACAGGGCCTCAAGGGAGGAAGGCATGGGTGTCCCGAGGGAACCTCAGCAAAGGTTCTCCCCCTGCGTGCGCCATCCTCCCATCTAGGAAGGCTTCCGTCTCTCTCTGCGCCAGGCGGTGAACCCGCTAGGCCAGCAAGGCTTCCCCCCTTCCCATATCCTGCCTGAATATAATTAATAATCATTTTATTTCTGCACATACAAGATTTCACTCCATGTTTTGGTTTCTGGTGAAAAGCCTCAGGTGATTGCCATGTTTCTCTGACCTGGTGGGCATGACCCCAAAACGGTCTGCCCAGCACCGGCTGGATGCTCTGCTCTGTCCACCATCTGGCAGGGGGCCTGGGTTCGATCCCTGATCAGGAAACTAGATCCCACACACTGCAACTAAAGACCCTGTGAGCTGCAACTAGGACTCAGTACAGCCAAATAAGTTTTGTTTTTTTTTTTAATGATAGAGACTGTTCAGTGTCTACTTGATATTTAGCTACATTAATTTGTATGTAATTTTTTCCCACCCTAAATTTCATCCCAGAAAAGAAAAAATCTCTAGAATTCAGCCCAACCTTCCACGAGCGGGATGGTTAACATGGCCGTCCCCCACGGCTCTGCCCGCGGCAGGTACGCGCAGGCGCAGGGCAGCCACGGGGACCTCACTACCCAACGGCTCGTCTTCCCAGGGGTACCTGCTCTGGCAGCCCCTCCAGTCACAGGTGCGCACCCCCTGGGACTCTGGGAAAGGCTGCCTGTCTGTTTCTCCAGAAACAAGAGTGAGCCTCTCGGCTTAGCTGAGTTCTGGGGTCGGGGGAAAAACAGCGATGCCTTCACAGGGACCCTGCCCACGGGACCGCCAGCCCTCCGGCTCCTGTGTCTCCGGCAAGGGGCAGGCATCCCGGACGACTTCCTGATGCTCTCCACCATTCAGAGAGAGCAGCAGACGCCCCACCCGGGAAGCCGCCCTGGAGGCACCAGGCGGGGCTCATCCCCCCAGCCCTGCACGTGCAGCGGCCCTGAGGGCAGGAGGGAAGAGGGGAGTCAAACCACAGGAAGACACAAAACCAAGTCCTTCGCTCAGATGGGGAGGAAGGAAAATGCGCTGAAAACAAAGGAGTCAGTGATGGGATGGAGTATGGGGGGGCATCCAGAGGAAGGGCGGGGTCACAGAGAGTGAGCGCTGTGTGAGGTGGCTCCTCTCCCTGCCCTCAATGACAACGCCACGTCCACTGTCTGAACTGGGCACACCAGGCATGCCTTTGGCCTTGACCTGACACTAGGTTGTGATACCCGGGCAAGGAATTGGATGCCAACCACAGGCGGGCCCACTCCACACGAGGGCCTGGTGCCTTGTTGCTGCTGAGCCTCTGCTGGCAGGGCCCCACCCCATGCTCTGCCTCTGGGACCGCTAACACCTAAAGACCATCTCCGTGCCACTGGGGTCTTATGACATCTTGGCTGTCACGGCACCACACACAAGTGGAGCTCAGCGGTTGCTTCCCGCCTACGGAAGACCATGGGTTCAGGGCTCTGACTGCTCCAGCTTCAGCAGGCGTAGCCAGAATAACCCACCCAGGAAAACGTGCTGGGATTCTAGGTCCTGTGGTCACGGGCTGACCGAGGAAAGCCTCCTGACTTTCCTCCAGCATTAAAAAGTTTCCCTAACTTTACCCATCCAATGCCAGTGAAAGCCAGCAGGGGAACATCTTTCCTTGGCCTTTTTAGGCAACCTTGGAGGACCAGAAAATGTAGCTGAAATAATCCCCCTTTAAAAACGCACACACAGAGAGCCCGCTGTCTTAATGCGACTGCCTGTGTAATTAGCAAACAGGGAGAGCGCTTCCCTTCCACGGCGAGCCTCACCCACCCATCTGCACTCTAATTTGCCAAAAGGCTCCAACTATATTTGCATGTTTTTCCATCTAATTTAGCCTGATCAAAACTTAGAGCAGGTGCAGCTCCAGCAGATGACCTGAGCCGTCAGCCAGGTCCCTCCACAGGGCACTCAGAAATCCACTTAAAGGGCCCCTGCCTGTCACAGTCAGCACAGGTCATGCAGCCAGGCCATCCATGCATGAGACACTCATGCCAGGGTTGTCCCCACGGTCATCTCTGCTGGGCCCCGAGGATCCCTGAGGACCGTGAGTGTACCACAGATGCCCTCTGCCCTCCACGTCCCTGGATGACAATGACTTGCCATGAAGTCATGGTTGGGTGTGTGCTGAGATGCCCCGGGGGCCCTGGGGCCCTGTTCTACCTGCAGAGTGGCTGGTGGGAGAGCCGCAGCCTGTGCTCAGGGCCACCCTGCATTTAACCCTCACGGCAGGCACCCTGCCGTCAAAACCAGCTGCACAGAACCTGTCTGCAGTGCCCCACATACCACAGGGCCCCAGCACCCTCCTGCGCTCCATCTGCCAGGGCAGCCAACTCCCGACAGCCACCTTCCACTAAGGTACCCTGGAAGGAGTCCCCACCGCCTGCAGATTTGCATGTTGAAATGACCCGCAAAGGCAGAGCTGACTCCCCCAGGCTGCCGCAGAGATGGAGGCCAGCCCAGAGAGGACCGGCTATTTCACCAAAATGTGAGGCCGACTCCTGGCTGCATCCTAGAAGGGTAGAGACCGTGATCTGCCCCTAAAAACCTTCCCAGGTGGCCCCAGGAAGCTCAATATTTAGCTAACATTGGGTTAGTGTTGAGGGTTCAAAAACGTGTTGATTTCCCTGCGAAGACCCAGTGCCTGGGTTCAGGAATCATGTCTACTTCCTAGTGTGCAGCCAGCTTATGGATGTGCAAACACACTCACACACACAGTTGCATGCTTGTGGACACAAGCACACGCACACACAGACACACACAGTCACATGCTTGTGGACACAAGCATACACATACAAACTCACATTCATGCATACTTGCACATCAAAGCACACTCATACGCTCATGAATATGTCCACACATTAGTGGACACAAGGTTGCACAGGATCCTATTCTCACACACACACCTCCTAAGGTTTACAGCTAGTCCTGACCTCCGTGTAGGGGAACTCAGGGCCTGGCTGGGTCAATGCACAGATGCACCCTCAGGCCGGGCAGGTGGCTTGAGCTACGGGGAGGGGAAGCTGCTGGAGGCTGGACAGCCACCTGAACAGAGCACAGAGCAGCGGCCCTCAGGGTCCAGCCCACAGAGACTGCCACCCGACTGCCTCTGCCACCTCCCAGGCGCTTGCCCCACCGGGCCCCCTGAGGATGCTGCCAATAGCCACCCTTGCGCCTCGAGGACCCAACAGCCCCAGCCTGGCCACACCCCTCGGTGATCCGATGGCTCCACCCTCATCATAACCCCTCCCTCTTTGCCCTGTGGCTTAACCTGACCCCTGCCCCTGAGACACACACCGCACACAGATACACACATACGCAGGCTCACATATGAACATACCTCTATACACACTGCGTACACAGATACACACACAGTTACACACACAGTCTGTTCACTATACACTCACTGAACTGAGAGCCTCATAACAAAGGATTCTTAATCCTCTTTCCCATCTCTTACTCCTCCGGGCAGTCCAGTGTCACCCAACCCTCCTGATTGCCTCATCTCAAGGAGCCTGATTCTGATGGGCCTACCCAGCACGCTGTGTCCAGCGCCTTTACTTTCAAAAGGTCCACCATGGATCCCTGCTCAGTGATGGGATTCAGAATCCACTCACATGCTAATCCTACCTTCCTCCTCTCACCCACCCCCCACCCTAAGATTCATCTGTGGGCAGATTTTTCTGTAAGGTCAGCCTTTGGTCTACCCCCTCTCTCGCACGCTCCATTTTGTACCCTGGCCTAGACTGCCAGATGAGCACTAAGCATTCTGGCAAATTGACCCAGCAATGATGGTGATGGTGGTGGTGATGGTGATGGTGATAATGATGGTGGTGGTGATGGTGATGATCAAGGGGATGATGGTGGTTATGGTGATGGTGATAATGATGGTGGTGATGGTGATGTGGTAATAATGATGGTGATGATGGTGGTGATGGCAATGGGGGTGGTGATGGTAATGATGGTGATGGTGGTAATGATGGTGGTGATGATGGTGATGAAGGGGATGATGGTGGTGATGGTGATGTGGTAATAGTGATGGTGATGGTGATGATGGTGGTGATGGCGATGGGGGTGGTGATGGTAATGATGGTGATGGTGATAATGATGGTGGTGACGATGGTGATGAAGGGGATGATGGTGGTGATGGTGATGTGGTAATAGTGATGGTGATGGTGATGATGGTGGTGATGGCAATGGGGGTGGTGATGGTAATGATGGTGATGGTGATAATGATGGTGGTGACGATGGTGATGAAGGGGATGATGGTGGTGATGGTGATGTGGTAATAGTGATGGTGATGATGGTGGTGGTGACGATGGTGATGAAGGTGGTCACGATGGTGAAGCTCATACTCTTTTGATTCAGTGAGGACTTACTCTAGGCTGAGTAAGTCTGCTAAATGTTTTATGTCTCCTTTTAATATTTAAAACAATTATCTGAGATAGTGCCACTTCACAGAAAAGGAGACCTAGAGAGCTTTGATAACCTGCCACAGCCCCATAGCTAGCAACAGTGGCATCCAGGCCTGTGTGCCCCAAAGTGCATGTTCCTGCCGCTGGCCCCTACTCAGATGGGTAGAAGGAAGCCAGAATATTTCCTTAGAATCCAAAGAGGAGGAGACAGGCGGGGCACCTGGGGAAACATGAGTGGTTGCAAGGCAGCCCCCTGTCATTCCCCTCACCCTGTCCTGGGGCTTCTAGACTTCTCTACAGGGAAACCCCTCCTTATCCTCTTCTGGTTCTTCATCTGCCAGTCCCCATGGAAATGCTTCCTCCAGAGACCCCTCCAGACCACCCCAGTCCCATCCCCATTCCAAAGTGCACTCTGTTTTCTTTATTTAAAATTAATTTATAATCATCATATGATAGTGTATAAGTTTAAGGTATACAATGTGTTGATTTGATATGTTTCAATGTAGCAACATCTCACACGCTAGTAAAGTAATGCTCAAAATTCTCCAAGCCAGACTTCAGCAATACGTGAACTGTGAACTCCCTGATGTTCAAGCTGGTTTTAGAAAAGGCAGAAGAACCAGAGATCAAATTGCCAACATCTGCTGGATCATGGAAAAAGCAAGAGAGTTCCAGAAAAACATCTATTTCTGCTTTATTGACTATGCCAAAGCCTTTGACTGTGTGGATCACAATAAGCTGTGGAAACTTCTGAAAGAGATGAGAATACCAGACCACCTGACCTGCCTCTTGAGAAACCTATATGCAGGTCAGGAAGCAACAGTTAGAATTGGACATGGAACAACAGACTGGTTCCAAATAGGAAAAGGAGTACGTCAAGGCTGTATATTGTCACCCTGCTTATTTAACTTCTATGCAGAGTATACCATGAGAAACGCTGGGCTGGAAGCACAAGCTGGAATCAAGGTTGCCGGGAGAAATATCAGTAACCTCAGATATGCAGATGACAACACCCTTATGGCAGAAATTGAAGAGAAACTAAAAAGCCTCTTGATGAAAGTGAAAGAGGAGAATGAAAAAGTTGGCTTAAAGCTCAACATTTAGAAAACTAAGATCATGGCATCTGGTCCCATCACTTTATGGGAAATAGATGGGGAAACAGTGGAAACAGTGTCAGATTTTATTTTGGGGGGCTCCAAAATCCCTGCAGATGGTGACTGCAGCCTTGAAATTAAAAGACTCTTACTCCTTGGAAGAAAAGTTATGACCAACCTAGACAGCATATTGAAAAGCAGAGACATTATTTTGCCAACAAAGGCCTGTCTAGTCAAGGCTATGGTTTTTCCTGTGGTCATTTATGGATGTGAGAGTTGGACTGTGAAGAAAGCTGAGCGCCGAAGAATTGATGCTTTTCAACTGTGGTGTTGGAGGAGACTCTAGAGAGTCCCTTGGACTGCAAGGAGATCCAACCAGTCCATTCTGAAGGAGATCAGCCCTGGGATTTCTTTGGAAGGAATGATGCTAAAGCTGAAACTCCAGTACTTTGGCCACCTCATGCGAAGAGTTGACTCATTGGAAAAGACTCTGATGCTGGGAGGGATTGGGGGCAGGAGGAGAAGGGGACGACCCAGGATGAGATGGTTGGATGGCATCACGGACTCGATGGAAGTGAGTCTGAGTGAACTCCGGGGGTTGGTGATGGACAGGGAGGCCTGGCGTGCTGCGATTCATGGGGTCTCAAAGAGTCGGACACGACTGAGCAACTGAACTGAACTGACTGAATGTAACAACATGATGTATTGGCTAACACCCCTGTCTCCTCACATAGTTATTATCTTTTGTCTACGGTGAGAACAATTGAGATCCAATCTCTCAGCAACTTTAAAGTTCATAATGCAGTCCTGTTGACTATAATCACAGTGCTGTGCGTTAGATCTCCGGGCCTCATTTATATACTTAGAGTGAGTCTGTGCCCTTAGACAACACGTGCTCAGCTTTCAAAGGCTGCAGCTCGGGACTCATATCCTCTGCTGGGCTGTTCAGCATCCTTGGAAACCAGGTTGAGCTTGGTGCTGCCAAGATGGAACAAACTGCTCCCACCTCCTCCCTCGCAGCTGGCTTCCTGGGACCCTGGTTTCCTCTTTTTCTTTGCCAGCTCTTTTCATCAGAAGAGGATAGGGAGGCTTCGGCGGCCCTGACCTTCACGTTGTGGGGGTCAAAACGCAGGTGCAGAGCCCTCCACTCATCTTTCCCTGCAGGGGTCCTGACACCTGGAGAGCCACACCCCTCCCCTCAGCCACCGTGGCCCTGTCGGCCCTGGGGGACCAGTTGGTTAGATGTGGAAGGGACAGCTCTGCACCGCCCTAACAGGAGCTGGACTGGGTGGTCTGTGTGAAGGGTGATGGGGGGGCCTGTGAGACAGAAGCTCCCTCCAACCGCGACACAGATGCCCTCCTTCCCACAACCCATTTCATTAGCAAAGAGACCAGCAAGTTCCAGAAGCTGAGGATCCTGCCCCCTGCTGCCACCAGTCCTAGCTCCCCAGGTCCCCACTGCCAGGCACCCAAGGGCTGTTCCCTGCTGGGCATCTCACGGTGAGGTCTCCCAGAGCGGGGTAAGTGCAGATGTCTGAGCCAGTCCAGGAGTGGGGGTGTCAAATGCTGTCCAGTCAGCACTGCACCCCCACCCCTGCAGGGCTGTACCTGGAGAGCAGGGGCCAGGAGTGCCAAGGCTCCCTTCCTCCCCATTCACACTCAGTCCTGACAGGGAAGAGCCCAGAATGCGGTGGGCTTGGCCCAAGAACCACACCGTCCCTGGCAAACCCGCCTCCCAGGGGCCTGCCTCGAGGATCCCAGGGGCCTGCCTCGAGGATCCCAGAGCCCAAGGCCCCACGCAGGGAGCGGGGGTCAAGTTCAGGAAGATTCAGGAAGATTCCATCCCCACAAACGCTCCCCGCTCCCGCTCCTGTGGCCTGCTGTGCCCTCTCCAATCTCACCTGGCTGTGTCGCGAGCACAGACAGGTCCCTGTGGAGAGAACCCCTGCAGGCTCTTGGCCAACAGCGACAGAGCAGAGAAGAGACAGGCTGGGACCGGGCCGCAGAGCCGGGCGGTGGCAGCACCCTCCGCCCAGCCACACCCACCACCCACAGGTGACTCGAGAGGGAGAATCCACCCAGCACCTCCCAAACACAGGCCCCTTCTCTGTTGTAACAAGCGCAGGGCAGCGGGAGGGGAGGGAGAGCCTGGAAAGTCCCAACAAGAGACTCAAAACTGAGTCACCGTGACCCTGGGGCAGGGAGACGCGCCATCCCTGGCTGGGGTCCGGGCTCAGCTGCAAAACCCAAGGCAGGGAGGGGGTAAGGGCCAACTGTCTGCACAGAGGTGTAAAGAGCCCTGGGGCGGGCAGACTGAGCTTCTCCCGGGCCTTCCTGCGTCCTGCTTCTGCAGCAGGGCCCTGTAGCTCCTCCAGCAGCCAGCCCCCGCCTTCCCCTTGAACCTCACTGGCTGGCATGGCGCCAGACTTAGGCAGGAGACCATCAGCCGTGCTTTCCTCTTCTTCACTCAGAACCCACCTCAGACCAGGGCAGCGTCTCCTCAGGAAGAGGCACTGAAGATGGAATGATAATGCCTCACTGTGAGGCCAGACAGCAGCAACCAGAACTAAGCCCTCGGCCCCCGGCCTCAGAGACGAGGCTCGAAGGCACTGAGCTTGGGGCGTACTTGTTACGTAACACAGGAAGTCTGTCCTGACTGCCGCAGGAATGGACGCCGGAGGCCACGTATCTCCCTCCACCCTAGGTCTGATTAAGGTGTCAGCTTCCTTGTATCTTTCCATTTATGCCCCATCTAACCCTTCCTCTCCCACCTCTTTCCCATCCCCAGTCGAGTGTGTTCCAATGACAGGGACCTGCCTTCCTAACCAGGCCTGCCTAGAATGCGGCAAATGCTCAATAAACCACTGGTGAGCCGATGAATGCGTGAGTGAACAAATCTAGTCGTCTGCCTGGATTCACAGGGTGAACTGTGTCCGGTGACCAGTGCACACAGCTACCCAGCTGACCAAGCTCTGTGTGGTCTGAGCACACGGCCTCCTGCACACAGGCACATTCAGAAACACGGGCGTGGCTTCAGGAGGACCCACAGGCCATAAGTGACCCCTGTGAAAACTCGGGGTGCAGCCACTCTGAGCACAGCCTTCTGAAGGAGGGCTTGGTCACTGCCACGGAACAAGGGCATTTCTACCCAGGAGACACATGACACACGTCTACACATCCATAGGTGTGTACACACATGTGCACACATGTGCACACGCGTGCACACATGCATGTACATGCATGAAGGTGGTACCAAAATGCACACGGTACAGAGACACACGTGCACACGCATACACACGCATGCATACACACTCAGAGTCCCAGGCCACATGGCCCGCACCTGAGGGGACGTGAAGCTGTCTCACCGTCTCTCCCCAATGAATGTGGCAGGGTGGGCGGCTGAGTCTCCTCCAGCCTGTTTAGTTGAACCAAAGGCAGGCCGGTGACAACTCAGTCAAGTGACAATCAGCCTGGGTCTGGGCAGCCCGGGGCTCAGGTGGCGGTACCGATGACTTCACCCTTTGGTTTCCACACTCTCGTACGTGTGTATGCGGGCACGTGCACGCCTGTGTCTACAGGCTGAAGACCTCACCCAGGCTGGGCCCAGAGGAGGCCAAGGACAGGCTGAGGATAGGCATGTGTGTTTTTAGGATGGGAAGGAGTGGTGTCAGCCAGCCGCCAGCACTGTCTCCTGGGGTGTGGGTTCGGTGTGCCTACACTGCAGAGATGTGGGGTGTTGGGGACTACAGAAAGCTCAGGAATGGCCGTGGAACCTCATGGAGGCTCTGCCAGCTCTGCCCCTGTGCCCAAGAGAACCAAACCTGCCCCGCAGAAGTTTTCACCTGGTGTCCACACCCCGCTTTCCTGGCCCCAAGAAACCATCCCCCCTACCAGGCTAAGCCTTCTCCATAGGCCTGCAGGGCTCTGTCTGGTTCCTCAAACCCCATGCATGCACTGGGATTCCCACTGATCAGGTGATGAGACTGAGGCCCAGAGAGGCCAGACAACTTGGCCAAAAGCTGGACAACCCACCAGGCATGTGGAATAGGCCAAACCCCAACTCCATCCACCTGGAACACCCACCCTGCCACCCCAGAATACACGTCGATGGCTTTGCTGGGCAGCCTGGCCACACTGCTTCCTCTCCCAGCAGGCAGGGCTCAGGAACCCCCAGCAGGCCGGGCTCAGGACCCCCCTGTTCCCAGGCTCACCCATCCCTGCAGTTCAGCAGAGGGCCCCGCACTCAGGACACGTGTGCCAGCTGCCAGGCTATTAATGCAAAGATAGAGAATATGCGAATTAAGAACATTTTACTGAATTTTAAAATGGGGGGAATGCATTAAACTCACTAGTTTTGATTTGTTGCTTTCAGACTCAGTTTACGGCTATCGCCCTTCCCCTGCGAGGAGCAGCTCCTGCGCAGCCCGCTCCTGCACAGGCTCCTCCCAGACTCCTCCTAGGTCTCAGCTTCAGCTGCTGTTGATGGTGACCGTGCAACCTGCTCAAGGCCAGCAGTTTGTAAAGTATGTGATCCGCAGACTGGGATGGGGTGTGGTTCATCCATTCCCAGGGGCCCCCCCTGGGGAGATTTACCTGGACAGCAGGTGTGGTGTGACCAGGAAGGTCTGTGTGTCTCTGAACACCTGGGGACCACGGGCTATGGGGCCCCCATCTTCCCCTTCTGTGCCAGGGTAATCCCATCTCTCGGGCAGAGTCCCAAGACCAGCAGGCAGTGTCACCCAGGTGCGTTGTTAGAACCCAGCCCTGCCCAGCAGTTTCGAGGCCGCCCCAGAGTCAGAAACTACTGCGGGTGCAGGGATTCACCTGGACAACTGTGGCTGCAGGTCATCACCAAGGTCAAACCACAGGTGCGCAGGGCGTTGCAGACCGAGAATCCTAGGTGAGGAGTCCTGTGGTCCCAAGCGACGGTGGCAGGGATCCCGGCTGCTGCCCGGGCTCAGGTGGCTGCTTTGGACAACTTCACCCTTTGGTTTCCACACGCTTGCACAAGTGGGCACACGCATGCCTGTGTCTCCGGGCCAACAGACGTACCTGGGTTGGGCCCACAGGAGGCCGAGGACAGGCGTGGGTGAGGGACTGTGTCTGCATAATGGGCAGGAGTGGGCTCGGCCAGCCGCCAGCACTGTCTCCTGGGATGTGGGTTGTGTGCGTCTACACTGCAGAGACAAGGGGTCCTGGGGCTAGAGAAAGCTCAGGAACGGCCATGGAGGCTCTGCCAGCCCCGCCCCTGTGACAGAGCAGAGCGAGAAGCCAGCCAGGCCCCGCCATCAACCTGACTGTCATCATGGGGCTGTTAGCCCCAGCCAGGAGCCCCCAGGGTCCCCACACTGGGCAGGAAAGCCTGCTCTGCCCGGGGGAGGGGCACCGTCCAGAGTGTGGTCCTGAGAAACACCAGGAAACCGGGAATCAGAAGCACCCTCCCTCCAGACTTCAGATGTTGCCTCTTTCCTCCTCACCTCCAAGCCCTCCCGCACCCAAACACGCCCCCCAAGGACTTTCCGTCCCAACGCTGCCTTCTCCTTGTCTCTCTCCCACCCAGAAAATGTCCCACTGCCTCACCTGCCTAACCCAGCGCAGTGCTGGGAAAAAGCAGCAGCATTACCCCCGCCCCCGCCCCACTAATTCATACTCAAGAGTGAATGGTTGGACTTCCCTGGTGGTCCAGTGACTCACAGGGGACATGGGTTCCATCCCTGGTCCAGAAAGATCCCGCCTGCCTCAGGACAACTCAGCCCACGCACCATAACTACTGACACCCTCGCTCTGGGGCCCCAGAGCCGCAACAGGAGAAGCTGCCGCAATGAGAAGCCCACGCACCATGAGGCTTCTCAGAGAAGAAGTCTTGGGTGCTAGAGAGCAGCCCCCACCTGCCACAACTAGAGAAAATCTGTGTGCAGCAATGAAGACCCAGCACAGTAAAAAAAATTTTTTTAAAGAGAGAGAATGTCTGATGAGACCTCCTAGAACTGCCAAGTCACCTAAATGTCCCTCTAACTGGTTGAGAATTGAAATGAAGCCTAACCCGGGTCCTTGACCCCACCTGCATGTAGAACCATCTGAGGGTTTTTACATACCTGTGGAGGCCCACCCGGAATATGTCCAAATGAGGAGGCAGAGGGTGGCCAGGATCAGTGGTTGTAAAAGCTCCCTGAGTACTGAGGAACAGCCAGGGTTGAGACCATGGAGCTGGGAGGAGGTTCCTGCACTGAGGGGAAGGGAGGCTGGCGGGGCTGTCCTTCCCGTGGGAGTTTCCAGGACTCGCTGGGCCTCTGACTCTGTCCCCCTCCCCTTCTGACCATCACCGCATTCATTCGCTTGTTCCCAGCACTTACCGGGCACCTGCGTGGAGCAATCTGCCTGAAGCCCCAGAAATGCGGCAGTGAAGCAGGTAGGCCCACCGCTGTGCCCATGGGGCTCAGATCCTTTGAGGAGGGGAACTCTGAGCCATCAGAGTATGCGGCGCATGCGGAGTAGGAAAGGTGCTGCCTAGATGGGGTGCTCAGGGAAGGCCGTCTAGGCAAGGAGCTTGGGCTGGGAGGGAGGGAGCCATGCACAAGGGCCCCCCAGCCAGGGCCGCAGAGCACGCCAATGTGCTGAGGCAGGAGTCTGCAAGGGGCAGCGTGGCAGGCAGAATGTGACCGGTCCAAGCCTGGGACAGGAAGGAAGTGGGGACCTTGCAGGTCCGAGGACAGGCTTTCTTCCTCCTCAGGGGACGCTGGGCCTCCCACGTCTAGCAGGATTCGATGGCTCCTCGAACAACAGTCTCCCTGTGGTTGCCTTATTCCAGGGACTCTTTGGAGAAGGCAATGGCACCCCACTCCAGTACTCTTGCTTGGAAAATCCCATGGACGCAGGAGCCTGGAAGGCTGCAGTCCACGGGGCCGCTAGGAGTCGGACACGTCGGAGCGACTTCACTTTCACTTTCACTTTCCAGGGCTTGGCTCCGTGCTCAGACCTCCACGCCTGTGTGGATCTGAGTTCCGACAGTGAGGGTGTGCAGGGCTGGTCTGGAGAGCAAGCGTCACCTCAGGGGCTACCTGGGTGCCAGGTGTGAGTCATGAGTTTCTAGCAAGCATTGTGAAGGAGCTTTCTTGGCTGGTGGGGTTTGCTCTGGCCACTGGGTGGCCACTGGGTGCTGGGCCGACCCACAGGGTCAGTGTCAGCGTTCCGTTTGACGGATTCAGAAACTGAGGCAAACAGCCCAAAGCTCCAGGCTCCACCCAGACCTGCTGGTCCCGAAGGCAGGGACTCAGCTCTCCCCCCTACAAGGGCTAACAGCTCAGGCTGACCCAGCATCTAACCACCCACAGTCCCCTGACGGGCCTCTGTGTCAGCTGCTGGCTGAGGGGCCCTGCTTCCCCTCCCCCACTCTCCACCAACAAGCTACAGGGCCTCCCGGAGGGGCCGGGGGAGGAAGGGGAAGCCATAGTGGGCGGGGTGTCCAGGCAGGAAATGCGGGGGCTGCACTCCACAGGGGCCACAAGAACCCAATCTTTCCGGCGGCTTCCCTCTGGGGACCCCCTCAGGGATGCGGGGTGTGGGCAGAGGAGTTTCTGGGTGAAATCCCCAGCTCTTTCTCAGTCGGGGCTTTCCCAGCTGGCAAGTTTGGGGGACCACTTCCCTCCCCGCAGTCAGTCCCCCTCCCGCCAGCCACACTGGGAGGGGCCACGGGGATTTCTCTCCCAGTCCGGGGCTGCGGTCTTCCAGCTGTCCAGGTTCAGAGGGGAAAACAGCCAGCCTAAATGAGCTGGGCCACTCGGAGGGAGCAGGCCTCCCAGGGGCAGCAAGAGCCCACAAAGCCCTAACGAACCAGGGGAGTGGCCAGGAGTGGACCCATACATGTCCCTCATCCTCTTCCCCACTCTCTGGTCAGCACGCAGGCACTGGCCCACCGGGGGCTGGGGACCAGGGAGGACCACCTGCAGCCTTAACACCGCAGGCCAAACTCGGAGCCGCCTCGCTGCTCAAGTGCAGTCCACCGCGCTGGCGACCCTGGGGCACGTCGCGAGGGAAGTGCAGCACCCCACCCGCGGGGGTGCAGTGCAGACCCTCTTTCCTGGGGACAAGGCACAGTCACCCCGGCCAGGGGCTGCTCTAGAAAGCAGGGTCTGGATGGAGGATTGCTGTTGCTAAGTCGCATCAGTCGTGTCCTTCTCCAGGCAAGAACACTGGAGTGGGTTGCCATTTCCTTCTGGATGGAGGGTTAGGCAGTTTAAATTCTAAAGGGCAAGCCCAGGGCGGCGAGGAGCCACACGGAACGGATGCAGCGCCCTCAGTGGTGGTCGGCCCCAGGAACACAGGCTTTGCATGTGGCCTTCCCTGGGGGCGACCTCCAAATGGGGAGCGGGCAGATCTGCCCTCCACCCCGTCAAGGCTTGCCCTGTGGGGCCTCTCAGTGTGGCCGCTGATCCGAGTCAGGCTCAAGCAGTGTGACACCAGGACAGAAGCAGAAAGCGGCCGGGGGACCGCATGGACACGGCTGCTGGATGCTGCCCCAGGCCACTCACGCCCACAGCTCGGTGCCCACAGCCCCTGTGCTGCAGGTGGAGGGCGGGGCTCAGGACAGGTGAGCCGGCCCCGCAAGCCACCTGGGCCCGAGCTGCTCTCTCACCACCTTGGTGCCTGGCTCTCCCGTCCCTTCCCCTGGACTCCCTGGAGGAGACGTCGGGTCCCTACTCCACTGCGGTGGGGGGAGGCCTGAGGGCAGTGGGGCTGCACCCTGCCGGGTGGGGGCTCCTGTCCTTCAGTCCCACTGTCAGACGTGTGAGCCGAGTTCCCACCACACCCGAGGACTGATGCCCACCTCGCTGCCACCCACGAGCTGCAAGGAGGCTGGCTTTGGCTAAGGACTTGCATCTCCTTGTTTTCCGGATGAGAGATCCTCTCTCTGAGTTCAGGGGCCTGAGAGTATCCACTTGCCCTAAATCTCCTTTAGTTAGCCAGAGGAGAGTGGGTATGGAGATACCCAGTGTGGGTGGAGGGGTGGCCATCCTAAAGCTCAGGGCATGGGGGGGGGTTCGGGGTGACCTCAGGAAGTGGATACTTAATGCCCAGTGGGGGGTCCCATGAGAAGGTAGGAGGGCTGTGACCTCGTGTCCCCGGCTCCCCCATGTTCAAAGTGTAGGAGGGAAGTCACCAGTCACCCATGGACTCACCTGGGGTCTCCCCCAGCTCCTCTCCCCCACCCCAACTGCATCACCCACTACACCCCAACTCAGGACTGGGGGCCAGTGCAGTCAGGGGGCCTGGACCTGAGAGAGAGCTGCCCGACAGGGCAGGGGAAGGACAGGAGGCAGCCCCCATCCTCTCACAAAAGGGGGGCTTTGGGCACCCCTCTTCCCATCCTTTCCACCCTGCTGCTCCCCCAAGGCCCCCTGTGTCCAGACAACACACCCAGGTCCCCCTGACTGTCCCGCCCAGCGAGGGCTCGTGGGGCCGGCTGAGGTGGCCAAGGAGCAAAGACAACACCTCCCCCCGTCCGTGAGGCCACGGCAGTGAGTCCTGCCCTCCCATGACAGGCCCCAGCCGGCTTCCTGAGACCCACACTTACCACCACCCCCCAGCAGATCCACCCCAAAACATGCCAACCCCGAAACATGTGAGTCCTCAGGACACAGGCAGGGGGGTGTTATCTGGGGCACTGAGTCTGTCGTGTGGACCCTACCCACCCCTTGACCTCAGGCCCCACGGACGCTCGCGGAAACACAGAAGCCACACCCAGCGGCTCCCCTCCCCTTCGCTCTCACCGCAAGGGGGCAGGGGGAACCCCCCCGCACCCGTGGCCCAACTCTCCTCTCTGGGGGACAGACAGGGTGGAGGTGATTCTGGAAGCCATCTGGGAGTGCCCCCCGGGGTGGTGGGAACCCAGGCCCCCTGGCCCGCCCCACCCCCAGGGCCCCTGGCCTGCTCTTGCCCACCCCCACCCCAGGCACATGGCCCTGGGCACGGCTCCAGGACCGTCTTGCTGGCAGGGCGGGGACTTGATCCCATGTTCCCTGAGTGGCGCCAGCATCTCCTGGTTCCGGGAAGGAATGTTTGGGGCCCTGTGGGCGGCAGCGCCTGGCCCAGGTCAGCGGCTGCCCCATGAGTCTGTTAATAGGTGAATCATTGACTCCAGTCTTCGGGTCATCCATGGGTGGGCAAAAGAGGGCTGCCATAGCAACGACTAAACAGGAACCCAGGCCTCCAAGTGTTAGGATGCAGGCTGGGCTCTGGGGGCCCGGGGGGGGTGTGGTGAGGAACCTCAGACAGATGTATCCTAGCCCAGATCTTAAAGCAGTAGCCTGGCTGCTGTGAGAGGCTATGGGCGGCCTGGCCTGGGTGGGGCAGGGTGGGGGGTGGTCATCAAACTCTTCACAGACCACTCACTGTCATTTACCATGAAATCAAGACATCACAGAATTTACTCACAAAGGGGCCTGAGGGGCCTGCCCTTCACTCGGGTTAACCCGGCCAGTGGTTGTGCTGGGCTCCCCCTGCCCCAGGCCTCCTGCCCTCTGGCTGTACATTTCTAGGCCTCAGTTTCCTCTTCTTTAAAATGGTATCTGTCCTGCTGACCTCAGAGGCTTCCTTCCAGGATCAAGAGGAGAGTCCCAACAGGCGAGGGAGGGCTTGTGACTCAGGCGGTCAGTCCTGGCCTGGGTGGAACAGGAGCCCCCAAAGTGTTGCCTCAGTTCTAAACCCAGGAACCTGCAAACGCAACCTTATTTGGAAAAACGGTCTTTTCAGCTGGAGTGAAGGTAATTCTGGAACTCACTGGTGGCCTAGTGGTCAGGATCCCAGACTTTCACTGCCATGACCCAGGTTCAATCTGGATTACCTGAGTGGACTTCAAATCCAGTGACCAGTGTCATTAAAAGCAGAGCAGAGACACAGCAGGAAGGGGGCCCCCGAGACCGTGGAGGAGGCAGAGTCGGGGGCGGGAAGCAGATGCGGCCTCTGCCAGGGAGGCCGGCAGCACCAGGAGCCGGAAGAGCAGGAAGGAACCCCCTCGAGCCTCCTCGGGACGGATGACCTGACCACTCTGGCCGCCAAACACATGTCCATTGCTTGAAGCTGTCTGGTTCACGGTCAGTTGCTTCGGCAGCCCCGGGAGACCTGGACAGCTGAGCGGGACACGAGCTGCCCTTCCCAGGAAACACACTCTACAGCAGCTGAGGGAACTGGCGGTGAAGACAGTCAGGATGTGGCTTGGGAGGAGATGGCTGGGACTCACCCCCCTCGGAGCCCACGCATCTTCAAACCCCTGGTTTAGCTCGGTTTTTCACAGGAGAAAAGCGAAAGCAGCTACAACAGCCCCTGGTGAGTCCCCACAGGGAGCTGGGGGTGAGCTCTCAGCATAGACCAGCACAGGAGAATCCCACATCGCTGTTACCAGCCGCCAGGAGGAGACTGATTTCCAGCGCCTCCAGGAACTGCCCCTTTCACATCATGCCAGCGCCCCTGGGCCAGCACAGGGCCTCCAAGTTCCTGCAGACAGAGCGTGGGTGTCTCACCTCCCACTCAGCCCCCAGGTCTGATGGGTCTCCTTTGCTGGTGCCCAGAGCGCCACCCACTCCATACGCAGCAGTCTGCAAACCCATCCCCCAGCCTTACCTGCAGCAAGTCTCTGAAGACGCCTTGGAAAGCCACATTTTTGAGCCAGATCTTTTTTGTATTGATTTCTGGCTCTTGGTTGGGGGAGGGGGGAAGGCTGTGCAGAAAAGCTGGGCTCTGGAGACCTGACAGTCCCAGGAAAGACGGAGCCACCCTGCTCCTCACAGTCCTCCCCGTGACCTTGGGGTGCCCTTGAGCACACCGCCCCACCCTCTCTCGCTAGTCTAACAACAGCAAGTCATCAGGCTTCCAGCAACACAAAGAACACTGGATCTCCCTAGAAGTGATGTGACGGCTCTGCTGACCAACACGCACAGGAGGTTTCCCCTCGAGGTAGCAAAGCTGGCAGGAAACATCTTTGTGTGACTGTGTCTTCAAGTTCAAGTACAAATCAGACACAGAGGAAAGTCAATGAGAAGCAGAAAATAGAGCCTGCTCGAGGTTGTTGCGGGTGTGTGTGTGTGTTCTCCGTGTGCATGGATGTGCAGGTGTGCACACATGTGCACTTGTTGCTCCATGTGTTGTATGGTGTGCACACGTGCTTGCGTGCCTGTGTGTGTCTGCACGTGTATGTGACTTGCTCAGTGTGTGTGTGTGTGTGCACATGCGTATCTTCTACTTGGTTCTGTTTTTCTGACAGCAGCCTGCACACATAGGCATGGGGTCGCCCGCCTCCCCTGGCCCTGCAAATTCAACCCTTGGCCGGGGATCTTGGAGGAAACCCGCAGCAGAGCACCCTGCCCAGTGACCGCAGCAGCCAGGGAGCTGGCCCTGACGTGGGCCAAGTGGGGGCTGCAGCCTGTGTCCGGGCCACCACTCAGCTGCCTGCGGCCTGAGTGGGAATCCCCTTCCAGCACCACTACTGCCCTCACTGTTGCAGCACGTGCCTGCCCGTGGGGACGCAGGTCCAAGCATCGACCCTCAGATCCCAGGCCCCATTGCAGTTTTTCCACTTTCAAATGTCTCTCTGACACGTGTGCATAAGCCTCTGGGTCTCAGCCCGCTCCCCAGTAGCCACACACAGCATCTGGTTGGAAAGACCTCTGAGCCCATGACCTGACCACTTGTGCCAGGCTCTGAGGCTGCCCATGGGGGCCGCATGCCCTCCTGGGACATGGCAGGACAGAAGCTGCTCTGTGAGTCTTCCCAGCAGCGGCTGTGGGGGAAGGGAGACAGGTGGCTGGGGCGGGCTGACATACCTCATCATTCTGTGTGGGAGGAGATCCCGCCAGGGCTGCGGGAACCCCCAGCACGGTGCTGGTCTGCCAAGGCAGTGATTTCCACTTTTTTCAAATGATTTTGCAAAAAAAAATAAATAAATAAGGCAAAAACTGCTTATTACTGAGAAATACCCCTGGATCCCTATGGGGCTTTCTGTGTCTGTTTTGGAGTCCTCTGCAGGACACTGGCTCCCTGAGTCAGGATGGGGGTCTCTCAGAGCTCTCTACACAGCCAGCCCTGCCCACACAGCGAGGGCCTCTGCGGATGTGTCTTGCGGCTGCTTCCCGCGGTCTGGACCCATGAAGGTGACCTTTGTGACAAGCTCCCTGCTTCCTTCCGGCGTGGTCTCAGCAGCCAAGGCAAAGCCTCTGCTGCCATCTGGTGATAAAACTTGGAGTGGCAAGTGGTCGTCTGGGAACTAGACACCCCAGGACCATCTTGTCTACCACCCTCGTAAACTGGTGATACTCAGAGGGTTTGATAAACCTGTCTGTGGTCACATAATGAGTTGCCTGCAGAACAACCAGGCTGACTTCCTCAGAGCCCCTGACTTACAGGTTAGGGGCGATGCTGTATAATAATACCCATCGAGTAGGGGTTCAGAGTCTTGCCCTTGAGGTCAAGCAGATGGGGTGGGTCCTGGCCAGGCCCTCACCAATGGGGAACGCCAGGCAAGGGACTCAGCCTCCAAGCCTGGGTTTCCCCCTAACAGTGGAGCCCATTACAGGTGGCTGGGCTGTCTGGGGGGCTGCCAGCTGCCAGTGCGGTTGGCATGGTGCCTGGCACACAGTAGGTGCTCAATCAGTGCTCTTGCTGCCGCTTCTGCTGACTCCAGTGATGACATTATGACAATAATTATGATCTCACCACTCAGGTTGAATATGAGACGCTTCTAGGGAACAGGATTGTTCCTGCTCCAGAACCTCGTAACCACATTCAAGCTTGTGTTTGCCGGGTTGAGATGCTGTGCCCCTCCCCACAGAGATGTAGAATGAGGCCTGAGGGAGGAGGCGGATCCTCGCAGGACTGCCTTCCCCCACACTCACCCTGCCCAGGGACACGGTCACTCTTCCTGAGACATCCCCAGACTCACCGGGTCGTAGGTACCACTGGAGTCATCAGGCACACAGACTCCCGACTCCAGCCCCACAGGCTCCAGTTCACTGGGTCTGGGCTGGGGCCCTGGCATCTGTATTTTTGCAGCACTCTGCTGGGTCCCACAGGCCGGCAGGTTTGCGAGATGCTGACCAATTCCACCTTCCGGTTGATTCCGACAGGAAGGTGGTTCCGGTCGTGGGGACAGCCACGTGTCTTAGAGAGGGGAGGGCCAGGTTTGGTGGCCCAGGCCTGTGGAGTCCCCCCGCCAAGGAGAGAGGTGTCCCCCAGGAGAGATGTGGCCAGAGGTTCCCCAGGACAGGTGGGGGCCTGGCACCCACACAGGTGATGCACTCCAGGCCTGTATCAGGTAGACGGACATGAGCCTGAAGAAGGGAGCAGACAAATATCACAGACAGGGAGGCCTAAACAGCAGAAGTTCATTTTCTCATGGCCCTGGAGGCTGGAAACCTGAGCTCAAGGCTTGTGTCCTCTAGGGCCTCCCTCCTGGGCGTGTAGCCAGCCAGCTCCTCCCCGTGTTCCCAGGTGCTTGTCCTTCTGCACATGTGTCTGTGTTCTAACCTCCTCTTCTTATAAGGACACTGGTCCCGTGGGGTTTGGAGTCACCCTTACAACCTCATTTAACTTCATCACCCTTTCAAAGACCCTCGTCTCCAAAACGGGCTCCCCAGGTGGCACTAATGGTAAAGAATCTGCCTACCAATGCAAGGGACATAAGAGACCCAGGTTCGATCCCTGGGTTGGGAAGATCCCCTGGAGGAGGAAATGGCAACCCACTCTAGTATTCTTGCCTGGAGAATCCCCATGGAGAGGACCCTGGCGGGCTACAGTCCATAGGGTGGCAAAGAGTTGGACACGACTGAGCAAGTGAACAAGGATGTCTCCAGAAGAGTCACCTTCTGAGATGCTGGCGTGAGGACCTCAGGATGGAGACTAGGGGCTCACAGCTCAGCCCGTGACCAGGCTGGGAAGGAACCACAGTGAACACAAGAGCAGCGGCCTTCAGTGACAACTCTGTCCTGGCTGCAGCCAGACCCACAGACCCAGGCCCCCCAGACCCGAGCAGTAGAGGCCAGTGTGCACAGAGGCGCCTTCTGGGGGTACCCGAGAGGAGCAGGGAGCCTCAGAGACTCTGATTTTCCTAAATACCCGCCACCTCCAAAGATACCCCCCCAGACCCCAGGGGCAGTGGCCATTTGCACCAGTTACACAGGGTTCCCCCTTCTCCACGGATGTGGGTGCAAAGGCAGGAGGGGGGCAGGGGGCTTCCTATTGGAAGGACGGGGCAGGTAGGGGTGGGAAGAGCCTGGAGGAACTCCCACAGAGGGAGGACCCTTCTGTAGACAGGGGCCAGACCTAGAGAAATGCCAGGCCACAAGGGCACGTGTGTGTGTGTGTGTGTGTGTGTGTGTGTGTGTGTGTGTGTGTGTTTCACTGCTTTCCACTAAAAACCCCCGAACAGCAGCTGTTTCCCTGTGTTGCTCAGGGTCACTTCTGGAAGTCCTCCCCTCTTGGTGTCATTTCTCCAGAAGGAAGAACATGGACACCACCCCAAGGACCATCCCACTGACCCCATCAGGCTGCCCAGGGCCCCCAGCCTCTGCTCCCTAGACAGGGACACCTCCGACCCGGGCGTCTGCCTGCTTTCTGCTCCCAAAAGCCACATCTAGCCCCACCGGTCTCTCCCTGGTCACCGTGCTGCTGGCAGGGCCCCTGGCTGAGCCCCCTGCCAGCTCTCCAGTGGAGGCTGCTGGCCTCCTAGTCTCTTCCTGTCTCAGGGGAGTCTGGGCAGACAGGGAGAAAGCCACCCCTCTGGGTGAGGGACACTCAGCCCTGGTCACCAGAAGCCCCCCGAGGGCCCCGTGACTGCTCCAGGAAGGGAGTGGCAGAGCGAAGGGGGCACCTCCCACACAGATGCCCAGGGCGTGGTGCCTAGGAGAACGGACACTTCTGACCACCTGCCCTCCTCCCTTAGGGAGCGAAACCGCAAGGGAGCCTGGACGGGATGATGAGGCCTCACTTGGCAACCCAGTTTGCACGCAGGTTAGAGAGGGGACCTCAGGTGCTCTCCCTCCCATGTCCCCTGCCCCGCCTCCTTCCAACCCTGCATAGCTGAGGTCAAGGGGCGCACTGTTCTGGGAGCCGGGGATGAACTACCTGGTCACTCAGACCAGGGTTGAACAGAGACGGGTGGACCCAGCCTCCCCTCCCCCTCACCTCCCAACCCAACGACAAGCCCCGTCTCGCCTTCTCCACTGCTCCCCGACCCCCTCGACCCCGGACAGATGGCACCGCCACCACATCGCAAGTTGCTTCTGTCACCTGCTCTTTATTGATTGCCACGGGCTGCCTTCCCATGGGTGACCAGGTGCCCCAAGAGCGGCACTACAGAGAGGAGGGTTGAGGGAAGGGGGTCTGAGAGGCCAGGCGCAGGGGAGCCCCCACCAGATGGACCTCATGAAGGCGCCTGCCACCCGGGGCCGCGACCACCCGGCTGGGCCTGGAGAGCGGAGGCCACCCAGAGATGGCTCGGAGAGGGGTGCTCTCTGACCTCCGCGGCAGAAGCTGTGATGGCAACCACTTCCCCCGAGGGGCTGGTGCTGGGACCCGGGTCACTCTGAGGCCTCCGCACCACAGGCTGAGGCCCTGGGCCCTCCGGGCTACTCTCTCAAACCCTCAAGCCCTCGGAGAAGAGGAAAAGGAACTGGAGAAGGGGGAAGCAGAGGGAGACGGATGCCCCACTTTCTAGGGTCCCCTAGATGGGTGGGTGCGGGGGCCGCAGCGGGTGGCAGCCGAGGCCGAGGCCGAGCTTAGGATGAGGGCGCAGAGCTGGGCTTCTCCTCCCGGGACACGGGGATGGCCCGCTCGCTGTGGCCGGCGTCCACGCCAGATGGGACTTTGGGGCCAGAGAAGGTCAGCATGCCGTCCGCGGACAGGGAGCAGGAGAGTGCGGACTGGTCCACGTTGGAAGGCAGGCGGTAGCGGCGGTGGAACTCGCGGGAGATGTAGCCATGGTCATCCTGGGGATGGGGAGGGCACGGTCAGAGGCGCTGCAGCAGCCGGCAGCCCCCGGCCCCCGTGGAGGAGGCCCAGGCTGCACAAGGTCAAACCCACGATGCTCTCCCGGGCGGTGGGTGGTGGGTGCTGGGCCGTGCCCAGAGCCCTGGACCTCCCTGCCTCCCTGCATGAGATCTGGGTCTGCCCAGGGGCCCTTGGCTCCTCTCACTAATTTCATTCCAACATCTCATGAATGGTCCTGCCCTGGCTCTGCCCTCAAGTCCAACTTCCCCTTCACCTGGCCCCAAGACCATCTGGGCTCAGGTCCCTGCCGTCCGTCTAACTGGAAAGCCACACCTGGACACTCCCATCTCCTGGTGCCCTGGCCCAGCTCCCCCACCCTCCAGGTGTAGACTCAGAGCCCCAGGGGAGTGTCCCGGCTTGTCCCTAGGGCCCCAGGAGGGGAGGACAGCAGATGGGTGGGGTCTGTCCCCCAAGTCCAGCTCCCCCACCACTAGAGAAGCCCTGGTCTCCGACCTGTCCTGGCTGGGGTCCACCCTGAGCCAGGCTGTGCCCCTGCCCCCGAGACAATGGGCACCAGGCACCTGGGCTCCAATGAGAGTCATTGGCTGCACCATCCCCCCAAGTGAGACTGGTGTGAAAGCCTGCCTGGCTAGGAGCTCGCCCCTCAGTGCAGCGTCTCCTGGGGTCTTTCCTAATCCCACCCCGTCACCCAGGATTCTGGACACAGCCAGGGAAGCCAAGCAGTGCCCGAGTGGGGATCCTCTCAGGTTCCCCCGGCCATGCTGCCCTGGCCTGCGGAGGGCTCAGGAGCGGCCTCCCGGTCGCCGGGGTCGGCCAAGGTCTGGGGGCCGTGGTCCTGCCTCTCGGCCGAGGCTGCAGCAGGTCCCAGGCTCACCTGCCGCTCGTTGTGCTTGCCATGGATCTCCACGAAGTCCTCCTGCACCTTCACCGTCAGGTCTTCGGGAGAGAAGTGCTTCACATCCAGGAAGATGACAAACTTGTCCCGGTCGGATCGGACCTGAAACCAAGCACCCGTGTGGGTCCCGTGGAGCTGCGGCTCAGGGACAGGGGCTGGCTGGAGCGGCCAGAGCTGGGTGGCCGGGGCTTGGTCCCAGGTTATCGGAACAGAAAGTACCATCCAGGCTCTGACCGCTCCCTCCGAGTGCCCGAAGACAAGGGCACCCGGGACTCAGGAGCGAGTGGACACTTGGCCAACAGCCAGAACCTCAGAGGCCTCCTGTCTGCCTGACTGGTGAGGGGTTGAGTAGCCTGTTATAGATTGGTGGGTTATGGTTGTAGGGCTGGTTATGGCTTAGTTGCTGGCTTATTGGCAGGTTATGGGTTGGTTGACTAGCCGGTTATGGTTGTGGACTGGTTATGGTTTGTTCAGATGGCCAGTGAGACCAAGCATCTGGCCCCTGCCCGCCTCTCCATCAACAGCCTGGGGCCCTGTCTCTGCACGTGGACAGACGTTCCCAGTGCTCTGCACAGACCACCCAGCTCCTCACACACTCCCCCTTCACTCCTCGGAGTGGTCAGCCTTGCACCAGCTCTGGGCAGGTCTCTGTGTTTCAGGTAGTGGTGAGACCCGGCACCCCCAGAGAGCTGGACCCTGTGGAGGGAAGGCCCGTGGGCCTCCTTGTCTGCCCTCGGGGGGCTGGCCTTGGGTAGCTGGGCAAACTCTGCAGCTCTAGCCACAGATGGCTACAGACGGAAGGCCTCCGACCCGACCTCGGGCAGCACAGCCCACCCCGGGTATCCAGCCAGAGAGCAAGCACAGCCTCAGAGCATGAAGCTTGGCCTTCCATCACCCATGCCCCAGTGGCACTGTTCTTGGGGACCCTAGATGACGGTGAGGACCTCACCAACCACATACAGGTCATAAGTGGAGGGCAGGAGGCATAAACTGGGTGGGCTCCTCTTCCCACCACCCCAGAGGCACGGAGTCTCTGTCGGGAGGACGGCCTGCCTGGCCTCTGCATCCAGGGGGAACGAGATGGGGCAAGAAGGGAAAGTGGCCCCACGGCCCTCACCACCCGCTTCATGAGACACGATGGGAGCACTTGGAGCAAGGGTGCCCCCGCCGGCCCTCAGAAGCCCCTGTCTCCTATCCGGCCCACCCCACGGCCGCAGCAGGGAACAGCGGGCCCGCAGTCTCACCTCAGAGATGCCGGAGTCCAGCACGGTGCGGAAGAGGGACTGGCGGTAATAGGGGCTGATGGTGGAGGAGAGGAAGGGCAGCAGGTCGTACTCGAAGAGGCCCTCGCCGAAGAACTGGTCGAACAGCCGGCTGGGGTAGAAGGGGCCCAGGGTGCGTTTGAACCAGGGGTGCTGAATGGCAATATCCATGGTGGGCAGCGGCTCTGTGGGCACCCGGGGAGAGGAGATGGTCAGAGCAGGGCCTGTGGGCAGCGCACTGAGGAGCTGGGACGCGGGGCCTGCCTATATACGCCAGGGCAGAAAGGAGGCATTAGAGGGATTTGTCTGGAAAGCGCGAGCTCAGGAGGCAGGCCGCCCAGTCAGCAGAATCGTGGGCCGGCCAGGCTGAGCACCCACCTCGCCCAGCCCTGGCTGCAGCACCGACCTGCTGGAGCTCCCTATGCCAGGAGGACGGGGCCCCCAGGGAGTTTCTCTGTGGGCAGCTCTGTGTCCCCCATGCTTTCCCAGGTGTACAGGGAAGACTCTCCTCTCCCTTCCCCCAGGGAAGGGTCTGTGTGCTAGGGACAGTGCCCCTCTCTGCACACATGGTCCCCTGTGATCCCACGGCTGCCCCCTGTGTGGGAGCTCGTACAGCTGCTTCACAGACAAGCAAACAGTTACCCAAGCAATCTCCCAGCCCCACAGCCACCAGGTTTGGCTGCATTTCTTTAAGACAGAAATACCTCCCTTACATCTTGGTGATTTCAAATATGATGCATACTTGTAAAAACCTTGGGAAGGACAAAAACTGCAGCTCAGAAGCTGGAAAGAGCCTGTGACTCCAGCACCAGGGAGGCCTGTCATGGCGTCTGTGTGCATCCAGGAGGGGAGGCAGGTTTGCTTTGACAAACAGAAACCGCGTGTGCAGGAGTCTCCTCTGGACACCATCCCTGCAAACCTCAAGGCCTGGGAATAAATAGAGACAGGGTCCTTCAAGCAGGTGCCCTGCCCCTGTGCAGGTGTGTGACTGGTCTACCCATCCAACTAAGGCACTCCAGGGAGACCCACCACAATCAGGTCACCCCTGGCTTTAAGGCTTTCATACTTCTTAGTAGCCTGGCCTCTGGGAGCCCTATACTAACATACCACCCCCCTCTCCACCCACAGCACAATAGAGAGCCATTCCCATGCCCTACCCCAGCCAGCTTTCTCATGCATAGTCCAGGCTGCAAGACTTATTCACCCAGCACATCTTCGGGTCCTCACGCAGTTCCTTGTATACTTAGTCATTCAGTCACGTCCAACTCTGTTGTGACCCTTTGGACTGCAGCCTACCAGGCTCCTCTGTCCATGGGATTCTCCGGGCAAGAATACTGGAGTGGATCCTCCTCAAAGGGATCTTCCCGACTCAGGGATCGAACCCTCATCTCCCATGTCTCCTGCGTCGCAGGCAGATTCTTCACCCGCTGAGCCATCAGGGAAGCTGCTTACAGAGGCCTTCTTGCAGAGCCCTTGGGTACCATTCAAGGCCAAGATGACAGCACCATATTGGTTTCCAGCAGCTGCTATAACTACTAAAAAGGATTATTCCACAACAAAGGCTTTTTGGACAGTTGGAGTATGGTGACCTTGAAAAGACCACGAACTTGGTGGCTGAAACAGCATAAACGTACCGCCTTGTGGGTTGGAGACCAGAAGCCCACCTTTGTCTCTCTGGGCTCAGATCCGAATCAGCAGGGCTGGTCCCTCCTGGGGATCATCCCCCCTCTTACAGTCTGCTGTTTAAGGAACCTTATTTCCCTGCTTGCCACATAGGGTGACACAGTCTCGGGTTCTGGAATACCCCCGCTGCAGCGAGGGTTGGGGAGAGCTGGGAGCCTCCCTTGGGGCATCCATTGCAGGGACGCTTAGCTCAGAAAAGTCCTGCCAATCACAGCCAAGACAAGCTCCTGTCACTCAGAGACACCACCTGGTCCATGTCGACTCACATCTCAGGCCTGAACAACTTCCTCTCCGGTTTGCCAGCCTCACCTATTGGCCAAAACCGTGGGTCACATGTGCTGCAGCAGGTGGCCCAGCCTGGCTTTGCAAAGTGGACCTGGGGATAGATGAAGGATGGCAGGTGAAGGCAATGGGCACCAATGTTTCCAGCTCACCTGTGCAGCTTCTCCTGCTCACACTTGGCCTCTCACACACAGCCCCTCCCACCCTGGATTCTGGGAAAACAAGACCCTTTTTATCCAGGTCTGGGTTCCTCCTTGAATTCACAGCTGTGTGCTAAGGGGTGTGCTGTGTGTGTGTGCAGAGATTTATTAAAACAATAACAAACCACCTAAAATCTGTTCTGATTATGCAGGTGCAAAATAGACCTCCTCTTCTGTTAATCTACCTAATACTCTAGTTGGTTCTTGGGACTTGCCTGGTGGTCCCGGGTTTACGACTTCATCTCCCGATGCAGGGGGTGCAGGTTTCATCCCTAGTCAGGGAACTAAAGCGGCTTCCCAGGGGGTGCTAGAGGTAAAGAACACACCTGCCAATGACGCAAGAGATGCGTGTTCGGTTCCTGGGTTGAGATGATCCCCTGGAAGAGGGCATGGCAATCCTCTCCAGTATTCTTGCCTGCGGAATCCTATGGACAGAGGCGCCCGGCAGGCTATGGTTCATGGGATCGCAGAGTTGGACTCGACAACTAACTTAGCACACGCGTGGGAAGCTAGGTAAGCTAGCACACACGCAGGAAGCTAAGATCCCACATACCTCAGGGTCAAAAACCAAAACCTAAAACAGAAACAGCATTGTAACAAATTCAGTAAAGACTTTAAAAATGGTCCGAGTCAAAAAAAAAAATCTTAAGAAAAAAAGATGTAGTTGGTCTATTTATTGGCAGTAGGAACATCCTAGAAAGCTGCTGTGAAAGACGAGTTAGCAGCTAGTGAGCCATGGCTCCCAGGGAAGCACAGGGTCAGGGTTCTTCCAGCCTCTGGCCACAACAGTTTTATCAGCCAATCAATACTTGAGCTTGTTTGGTGTGTGTTTCTAAGTAAAGACAGCTGATTTCATGCGTGTTGTTGATTCACTAACACTGAGCTCCCGCCTGCAGCCCCATAACTCAGTCCTGTAACCAAGCTCCTCTGTGACACCCTACTTTCTCTGGAGGTCGCAGCCCAGCCTCCTGAACTTGGGACCCAAGACAGCATTCCCACTGTGCTTGGGCCATGAGAAAAGCAAAATCACCGGGAAAAAGCACAAACATGTGAAAAACCTGGCACTCAACTGGCCTGGAAAGGAGGCTGGTTTGCAGCACGAGCTGAAACAAGCAGGCAGAGTTGTCCTGTCGCCCTCGGCTGAGGACACGTGTGTCCGGCCACTCAGATTCTCCACTTCGTCTGCTCTGCTCAGTGAGTGACTGTGAAAAGGGCCATGAGAACTGATTCGGGGTCAAAAATAAATGTCAGAGAGTAGATGATACAGACTGACTTGCATCCTCGCAAATTCCTGTGTTGAGGTCCCAACCCCCAGCACTTAGAACGTGAGCTTATTTGCAGACAAATCCTTTAAATAGGTGATCAAGCTAAGATAGATCAGCCTGTGAGGATGCGTCCTGGCCTGATACACTGGTGTACTTGTGAAAAGAGGGACAAGGACACAGACACACCGGGGAGGACCTCATCCCCTAGGCTGGTGTCTTTACAAGGGGAAGACACCAGCAGTCTACAAGCACGTGAAACACCCTGTGAAGACACAGCAGGAGACAGCCTCTCCATGCCAGGCGGGGAGGCCTCAGGGGTCCCGCCTGGCTGCACCTCGCTGTGGCTGCCAGCGTCCAGACTGAGAAATCATTCCTGCCTTGTAACCACCCATGTGCGGCTCTGCATTGCGGAAGCCAGAGCACGTAACACGGGAGACCGGTCCTCAAACATGAAATCCACAAATACACAGAAGGCCTGCATGTGTGTAAGTTTCACATCTGAAGAGTTCTTTTATCTTCAGTCAGTTCAGTTCCATCGCTCAGTCGTGTCCGACTCTTCGCGACCCCATGAACTGCAGCACGCCAGGCCTCCCTGTCCATCACCAACTCCCGGAGTTCACTCAAACTCACGTCCATCGAGTCAGTGATACCATCCAGCCATCTCATCCTCTGTCATCCCCTTCTCCTCCTTCCCTCAATCCTTCCCAGCATCAGAGTCTTCTCCAGTGAGTCAACTCTAAACATTTGCTGGGACTTCCCAGGAGGTGCTCATGGTAAAGAACCCATGTGCCAGGGCAAGAGGCCTAAGAGATGCAGGTTAGATCCCTGGGTTGGGAAGATGCCCTGGAGGAGGCAATGGCAACCCACTCCAGTATCCTTGCCTGGAGAATCCCACGGACAGAGGAGACTGATGGGGCTGCAGTCCATGGAGTCACAAAGAGTCAGACACGACTGATCAACTGAGCATGCAAATGTTTGGAAGTGGTGATCACCTGGAGGACCCTCAGTGACATGGCTAGCCTATAGCTGGCAGATTCCACTCCGTGTTTCTGTTCTGCAGCCAGTTTCCAAGGTCAGGAACCACTAAGGCTCCCAGGGCAGTTCTCACCTCTCACCTCTGACCTCTGTTATGCGACTTATTTCTGTGCTTAAACACGGGATTTTTAGATCGGCAGTGACAGCCCATCTAAAGCCTCAGAGTTACCCTCGTTCTGTCATTCTGTGTGACTTCTCAGCACTTTTGTTCCTGTTGTTTAATCACTAAGTCATGTCCAACTCTCTTGTGACCCCAGGGACTATAGCCCATCAGGCTCCCCTGTCCATAGATTTCCCAGGCAAGAATGCTGGAGTGGGTTGCCATTTCCTTCTCCAGGGAATCTTCCAGACCCAGGGATCAAACCTATGTCTCCTGCTTGGCAGGTGGGTTCATTACCACTGAGCCACCAGGGAGTGCCTTGCCATTTTTATTGCATGTTTAAAAAGCTGTGAAATGGCACACAGACTGTTACATGTGATGCTTCAGTGCAAACAGTTTTGGACTCTGATTTAAGATTGAAATATATTCTATTTTATGGTTAATTGTTTGTTTTAAAAAACAAATCAGGAAACTCATGCTTATCCATGATTATTCTCTGATTACACTGGAAATAACTGTGCTCTGTGGACAAGGGAGGGTCCCAAAGTGGCCTCCGGGGTTAAATGCATAGGCAAGCCACTGGCCTGGGCTCCTCCGGGCACCCTACTGGCAACCCAGGGGTCTTCTGCAGCTTGCAAGAGTGGCATGAGCCCCATGGCTTTCCAGGGAAGACCTGAAGTCCACCCCACATGCGTCCCCTCAGGAGTTCTCAGCAAGGCATTGAGTGGAGCCCTTTGGCCGGGACCCCGGCCCTGCCTCTGGGAGTCCCAAGCTGTAACCTGCCTGGTCACCAGCAGCCTTGGGAACCCTGGGGGGAGATGATGCCCTAAGCATCCACGCCAAGATGTTGCAAGTGTGAGGTGCCAGTCTCTGTGTGCCAAACAGTGACACGGCCCCTGGTAAACCCACCCAGGGCAGCGGCTCCTGCCCCTCAGCCCTTAGAGGTCAAGCTTGAGCTCTGAGGACCACACAGCCTCATGGACGACCCTGGGGGACGGAGCACCCCAACACTGTCCTTTTATTACTCCCAGGAACAAAAGCAGACCATTGACAGGAGGTGTTTTTCAAGAAGGTCTGTGTGAACTAAGCTTTTAGAAGAGGACCAATGAATCCTGTGATGTTCTTTCTATTTTAAATGGCATTTTTATTATAAAAGTGGTCCGTTGCCCTTGTTCAGAATTTGGACAAATCCAATAATCTAAAAGTTGGGGGAAAACCCATCATCCTACCGAACTCTGAGTGTTTAGTCTTGGCTGCCTCAGAGGAAGGGTGAGTCTTCCCCATTCTGTTCGTTGGGCTGTTTATCGGGGTCCTGGGCACCGACCACAAAGCGGTGCCCAAGAGAAGCGGAGCCACAACACCCCAGCAATGTGCTCCTGAGACCGGCGGGGCCGCCAGGCTGAGGACACACAGCGAGGAGGTGTCCTGGGGGCACAGCCACCTTGGTCTCTGTCACAAAGACACCCCCGCAGGCCTGTGCAGGGACCCCTGTCCTTGAGCTGAGCATTCAGCCAGGCCATCCCACCCAGGACCCTGATCTGTGCAAATCCCTAGCGACCAGACAGCTGTGTTCCCAGGCCCCTGGCCCTCCGGCCTGTCCTCAGACCCCAACAGAGGTCTTCCCACCCAGCCCAGCCATGGAGGCTGCAAGGCCGCAGAGCCAACCCCAAGGCTGCCCCAGTACCGACGAGGGAGCAGATGCCATCACAGCTGTGCCTGTCTGCCTCCTGGGCCAGGGCTGGCCCTGGAGCCCCACCCGGAAAGGAAGGACCAGGCTCACGGAGGGCCGGGGCGGGGGCAGGCAGGAAGCCGTGGTCCTCAGGCTCCGAAGGGTATGCCTCTGTGTGTGTCTGCTGAGGGGTGCATGTGTGCGCCTGTATGCGTGTGTGTGTCTGTGTGTGTGTATGGGGGAGTGCTTGTATGGTGTGCCTGTTTTCTATGTGTGTATGTGCATGTATGTCTGTGTGTGTGTCTAAATGGGGGCGTGCACATGTAGGGTATGTGTATCTGTGTGTCCATGCAAGTGCTTGTACGTATGTCTTTTTGTATATGTGTTCGTGTGTACCTCTGTGTGTATGTATGTGTGTGTGTGTCTGTACAAGGGGGTGCCCATGTTAAGGGGTGTGTGTGTAGTGTGTGTTTAGGGGAGCATGAGCCACAGTCCCCAACATCATCTCTCTAACATCTGAACAAATCGGGACCCGTCAGGAGTTTGGGGCCGGACCCTGGCAAAGCCCTGCGTCGGCAGGAAGTGGGGCCTTGAGGGTGATCCCAGGCATTGTTTCTGCAGCGCTTAAGCCTGCTCTCAGCAGTTTTGCATCCCGCTGCCCCAGCTGAATGTCAGCCCTTCCCACACAAAGGCTGGTATTTGCTTTATTCACAGCATTCCCGGACGTCAGCAGTCTGCAGGCGTGTTCACAAATCCCCGGGCACCCTGATTTTCCACTCCGGGGCCCAGCGGGGCTCACCCACAGATGTGCCCCATGCAGGCCAACAGGCGGTGCTGGGGGTCAGTGGGCTGAGCCCTCACTCACCCTGACTCTCTGTGAGGCCGATGGGCTGCAGAGGCAGCCCCCTGCCCACCCCTGCAGCCCAGGGAGGGAGGGCAAGTCTGACCATCCTGCACCAGCCCCTTGCAGGTTGTGCTTGGCCCTGGCAGGACATACACTTTTGCCCACAACACTTCGCATTTTCAGTAATTTTTGTCATGAGAGTAAAGTGCTTTCGAATGTAGTTTTTGTTGTTGTTGTTACAAATGTCTTCATACATCTAAAATGTCGAAAAAATAGTACAATGACCCCAGGCACTTATCAACCAGATTCAGCAATGATGGTGAGTGTGGTCCCACTTGATTCATCTTCTTTTTTCTTTCCTGAAGTATTTTCAAGCAAAGCCCAGACCGTCTGTCATTCCACCCTTACATGAGTCCCTACTTCTCTTTTTCTCTCTATATTCCAATACATGGAATGTAGTTGCTTTACAGTGCCTGTTAGTTTCTGCTGTACAGCAAAGTGAATCGGCTCTGTGTATACATGTATCCCCCTCTTCCTAGAATCTCCTTCCTGTTTAGGTCACCACAGAACATTGAGTAGAATCCCTTGTGTTACACAGCAGGATCTCCTTAGTTATGTGCGTTATACATAGAGTGTACATACGTCAATCCCAGTCCCCCATTTCATCCCATGCTTCACTTTCCCTCTTGGTATCTATATGTCTGTTCTCTATATCTGTGTCTCTGTTTCTGTTTTGCAGATAAGTTCATCTACACTATTTTTCCATATGGACTTCCCTGGTGGCTCAGAGGTTAAAGCGTCTGCCTCCAATGCGGGAGACACGGGTTCGATCCCTGTGTTGGGAAGATGCCCTGGAGAAGGAAATGGTAACCCACTCCAGTATTGTTGCCTGGAGAATCCCATGGATGGAGAAGCCTGGTAGGCTACAGTCCATGGGGTCGCAAAGAGTCGGACACGACTGAGCGACTTCAATTCACTTCACTTCATGCTATTTTTTCTAGATTCCACGGTCTTATGGAATTCAGTTCAGTTCAGTCGCTCTGTCATGTCTGACTCTTTGCAGCCCCATGGACTGCAGCATGCCAGGCTTCCCTGTCCATCACCAACTCCCAGAGCTTGTTCAAACTCATATCCATCGAGTCAGTGATGCCATCCAACTATCTCATCCTCTGTGGTCCCCTTCTCCTCCTGCCTTCAATCTTTCCCAGCATCAGGGTTTTTTCCAATGAGTCAGTTCTTTCCATCAGGTGGCCAAAGTATTCAAGCTCCAGCTTCAGCATCAGTCCTTCCAATGAATATTCAGGACTGATTTCCTTTAGGATGAACTGGTTGGATCTCCTTGCAGTCCAAGGGACTCTCAAGAGTCTTCTCCAGCACCACAGTTCAAAAGCATCAATTCTTCAGTGCTCAGCTTTCTTTATGGTCCAACTCTTACATCTATACATGGCTACTGGAAAGACCATAGTTTTGACTAGACAGACCTTTGTCAGCAAAGTAATGTCTTTTTAACATGTTGTCTAGATTGGTCATAGCTTTTCTTCCAAGGAGCAAGCATCTTTAAATTTCATGGCTGTAGTCACCATCTGCAGTGATTTTAGAGCCCAAGAAAACAAAGTCTCTCACTGTTTCCACTGTTTCCCCATCTATTTGTCAAGAAGTGATGGGACCAGATGCCATGATCTTCGTTTTTTGAATGTTGAGTTTTAATCTAACTTTTTCACTCTCCTCTTTCAATTTCATCAAGAAAGCTCTTTAGTTCCTCTTGGCTTTCGGCCATAAGGGTGGTGTCATCTGCATATCTGAGGTTATTGATATTTCTCCTGTCAACCTTGATTTCAGCTTCTGAGTCATCCAGTCTGGCATCTCGCATGATGTACTCTACATAAAAATTAAATAAACAGGTTGACAATATACAGCCTTAACATACTCCTTTCCCAATTTGGAACCAGTCCGTTGTTCCATGTCCAGTACTAACTGTTGCTTGGAGAAGGGAATGGCGAACCACTTCAGTATTCTTGCCTTGAGAACCCCATGAACAGTATGAAAAGGCAAAAAGATATGACACTGAAAGATGAACCCCCCAGGTTGGTAAGTGCCCAATTTGCTACTAGAGAAGTGTGGAGAAATAACTCCAGAAAGAATGAAGAGACGGAGTCAAAGCAAAAACAACGCACAGTTGTGTATGTGACTGGTAATGGAAGTAAAGTCCAATGCTGTAAATAAAAATATTGCGTAGGAACCTGGAACGTTAGGTCCATGAATCATGGCAAATTAGAAGTGGTCAAACAGGAGATGGCAAGAGTGAGCACTGACATTTTAGGAATCACTAAACTAAAATGGGCTGGAATGCACAAATTTAATTCAGATAACCATTATATCTAAGCTGTGGGCAAGAATTCCTTAGAAGAAATGGAACAGCCCTTATAGTCAAAAAAAGAGTCTGAAATGCAGTACTTGGGTGCAATCTCAAAAGCGACAGAATGATCTCTGTTCATTTCCAAGGCAAACCATTCAGCAACCCAAGTTTATGCCCCAACCACTAATGTCAAAGAAGCTGAAGCTGAATGGTTCTAGGAGGACCTTTTAGAACTAACACCAACATATGTCACTGTCATCATAGGGGACTGGAATGCAAAAGTAGGAAGTCAAGAAACACCTGGAGTAACAGGCAATTTTGGTCTTAGAAAACAAAATGAAGCAGGGCAAAGGCTAAGAGTTTTGTCAAGAGAACACACTGGCTCTTTCAGACACCCTCTTCCAACCACACAAGAGATGACTCTACATATGGACATCACCAGATGGTCAATACCAAAATCACATTGATTATATTCTTTGCAGCCAAAAGTGGAAAAACTCTATAGAGTCAGCAAAAACAAGACTGGGTGCTGACTGTGGCTCAGATCATCAAGTCTTTATAGCCAAATTCAGACTTAAACTGGAGAAAGTAGGGAAAACCACTAGACCATTCAGATACGACCTAAGTCAAATTGCTTACAATTCTACAGCGGAAGTGAGAAATAGATTTAAGGGACTAGATCTGATAGAGTGCCTGAAGAACTATGGACAGAGGTTCATAACATTGTACAGGAGGCGGGGATCAAAACCATCCCCAAGAAGCAGAAATGCAAAAAGGCAAAATGATTATCAGAGAAGGCCTTACAAATAGCTGAGCAAAGAAGAAAAGGGGAAGGCAAAGGAGAAAAGGAAAGATATACCCATCTGAATGCAGAGTTCCAAAGAATAGCAGGGAGAGATGAGAAAGCCATCCTCAGTGATCAATGCAAAGAAATAAAGGAAAATAATAGAATGGGAAAGACTAGAGATCTCTTCAAGAAAATTAGACATACCAAAGGAAATTTTCATGCAAAGATGGGCTCAGCAAAGGACAGAAATGGTATGGACCTAACAGAAGCAGAAGATATTAAGAAGAGGTGGCAAGAATACACAGAAAAACTATACAAAAAAGATCTTCATGACCCAGATAACCACGATGCTGTGACCACTCACCTAAAGCCAAACAACCTGGAGTCTGAAGTCAAGTGGGCCTTAGGAAGCATCACTACAAACAAAGCTAGTGGAGGTGATGGAATTCCAGTTGAGCTATTTCAAATCCTGAAAGATGATGCTATCAAAGTGCTGCACTCAATATGCCAGCAAATTTGGAGAACTCAGCAGTGGCCACAGGACTGGAAAAGGTCAGTTTTCATTCCAATTCCAAAGAAGGCAATGCCAAAGTATGCTCAAACTACCACACAATTGCACTCATCTCACATGCTAGTAAAGTAATGCTCAAAATTCTCCAAGCCAGGCTTCAACAGGACATGATCCGTGAACTTCCAGATGTTCAAGCTGGATTTGGAAAAGGCAGAGGAACCAGAGATCAAATTGCCAACATCCGTTGGATCATGGAAAAATCAAGAGAGTTCCAGAAAAACATCTATTTCTGATTTATTGACTATACCAAAGCCTTTGACTGTGAGGATCACAACAAACTGTGGAAAATTCTTTAAGAGATGGGAATACCGGACCACCTTACCTGCCTCCTGAGAAATCTGTATGCAGGTCAGGAAGCAACAGTTAGAACTGGACATGGAACAACAGACTGGTTCCAAACTGGGTAAGAAATATGTCAAGGCTGTATATTGCCACCCTGCTTATGCATAATACATCATGTGAAATGTCAGGCTGGATGAAGCACAAGCTGGAATCAAGATTGCCAGAAGAAATATCAGCAACCTTAGATATGCAGATGATACACCCTAATGGCAGAAACTGAAGAGGAACTAAAGAGCCTCTTGAGGAAAGTGAAAAAACTGGCTGAAAACTCGACATTGAAAAAACTAAGGTCATGGCATCCAGTCCCATCACTTCACGGGAAATAGATGGGGAAACAATGGAAACAGTGAGAGGCTTTATTTTCTTGGGCTCCAAAATTACTGCATATGGTGACTGTTGTCATGAAATTTAAAGATGTTTGCTCCTTGGAAGAAAAGCTATGACCAGCCTAAACAGCATATTAAAAAGCAGGGACATCACTTTGCCTGCAAAGGTTTGTCTAGTCAAAACTATGGTTTTTCCAGTAGTCATGTATGGATGTGAAAGTTGGATTATAAAGAAAGCTAAGCACTGAAGAATTGATGCTTTTGAACTGTGGTGCTAGAGAAGACTCTTGAGAGTCCCTTGGACTGCAAGGAGATCAAACCAGTCCATCCGAAAGGAAATCAGTCCTGAATAAATTGTTTGGAAGGACTGATGCTGAAGCTGAAGCTCCAATACTTTGGTCACCTGATGGGAAGAACTGACTCATTGGAAAAGACCCTGACGCTGTGGAAGATTGAAGGCAGGATGAAAATGGGACGACAGAGGATGAGATAGTTGGATGGCATCAGCGACTCGATGGACATGAGTTTGAGCAAGCTACAGGAGATGGTGATGGACAGGGAAGCCTGGCGTGCTGCAGTCCATGAGGTCGCAAAATGTCAGACAAGACTGAGCGATGAACTGCCTGACTGAATGACCAGCGGCGCAGCCGCAGGAGCAGAGAATTGGGCGGAGCCTTCTCTCTGCCTAAACGCGGGAGAATAGCGCCCCCTCGTGTCCACTGCCTCTGGGAGCTGGGAGCCAGCTGGGAGTTTCCACTCCCTTCCCATCAAACGTGCAGCCCCAGCTGCAGCAAAAACCTGAATTTGACGTCTATTCCTGACTCCTGACTGCTGCCTGGTAGATACACCCACAACCACTGACATACACACACTACTACATGTGAAATAGATGAGAAATAAGGACCTACTGCATAACCCAGGAAACTCTACTCAATACTCTATAACGACCAAAATGGGAAAAGAATCTAAAAATAAGTGAATGTGTGTACATGCATATGTACAGCTGATTCTCTTTGCTGTACACCTAAAACTAACACAACGCTATAAATCAACTATACTCCAATAAAAATATTTTAATAAAATAAAGATTGGTTTTCAGAATTTCCAGAAATTAGAAATAAATAAATACACCCACAACCTTCACACCATCACTCAAGATTTGACACATCTGAAACCAGCTTACAACAGCTGCCAGATGGAAAGAGCTCCAAGTTTACAGAACTACAGTCCTCCCGTCTGACGCAGCCATTGCACCTGCAGGAAGTCATCCTCTCGTCTGATGCAGCCATTTCACCTGCAGGAAGTCATCCTCCCATCTGATGCAGCCATTTCACCTGCAGGAAGGTATCCCCCCGTCTGATGCAGCCATTTCACCTGCAGGACGGTATCCCCCCGTCTGATGCAGCCATTAGACCTGCAGGAAGGCATCCTCTCGTCTGATGCAGCCGTTTCACCTGCAGGAAGGTATCCTCTCGTCTGATGCAGCCATTTCACCTGCAGGAAGGCATCCCCCCGTCTGATGCAGCCGTTTCATCTGCAGAAAGGCATCCTACAATGTGTGTTTAATGGCTTCACAGGCGTTGAGCAGCCTTGGCCCCAGGTTACCTGGTCCAGCTGTGTTTGTAACAACAGAAGTGGTCGCTGGATAAAGGCACCCCACAGGAGGGTAGGTGCCCTGAGCTCCACTGTCCGGGACATTCTGAAACCACCTGAAAAATGAGGAAGTATGCACTCCCACACCACCAGCAGCACATGGGCGAAGTGAAAAGTGGAGACAAGCCAAGTGTCCATAAGCAGGTGACGGATAAACAAAACGCAATCCATCCATCCAGTGGAAAGTTTCTCAGTCTCAAGAAGGACAAACAGATACATATATGACAGGCATGGCTGAATCCCTTCACGCTATTCACCTGAAACTATCACAACACTGCTACTCGGCTATACTCCGACACAAAATAAAAGGTTTAAAAATTAATAAGTAAATATGCTACAAGGGGAAAAAATAAGCATGCATGGCATATAACACAAGGAAGGACATTCTGACATCTGCTACAATGTGGATGAATCTTGAGGACATGATGATCTGTGACGCAAGCCCAACAGGAATGGACAGATACTGTATGACCCATTTACATGAGGTCCCTGGAGGAGTCAGATTTATAGAGACAGAAAGGGGCCGAGGGAGCGAAATGGACATGAGTGTTTAATAGGAACAGAGTTTTCCTTGGGGATGATGGAAAATTCTGGAGATGGATGGTTGTACAGCAGTGTGAATGAGCTGAATACTATAACGAAGCAGGGCGCTGTGGGGCCTTCTGGGGACAAACACCCCACCCCACCCTCACTGTCCTCCTTGTCTGCAGAAAAACATTAGCCTCCTAGGCTTTCCCCAAGTTCTAAACAGTAAATTTAGTCAGAGGAGTGAGAATAGGCAGAAAGAAAGGAAAGTAGTTAAGCAAGACAAAATAATAATAGTTCGGCCTTTAATCAAAGTCAAGGAAACTTTAGTTCCTCCCAAGAGCTAAAGATAATATTCTGAGCCATGTCCTTTGAGCTGCTTTGCCGATGCTGAAACCCTCACCAGGAAGAAGAGGTTAACTCTGTGCTGCCCACAAGTACTTGGACCCCAGACCAGTTAGAACTAGAAGGTTGAAGATGCTGACTCCTGATTACCTCACCACCAGCCAATCAGAGGAGTGGCCGTGAGCTGATCACACACCCCACAACCCCTCTCACTCATCCTGTCTTTAAAAACTTTTTCCCGAAAGCCTTTGGGAGTTCAGGCATTTTGAGGATGAGCTGCTTGGACTCCTTACTTGGCATCTGCAATGATTGCTGCATTTTCCTCCACTGAAACTCAGTTGATGTTGGTAAATTGGCTTTACTCCTTGTAGGAGAGTAGGCCCAAGTTTGGTGACAACCGTCTCATCTGTGCACTTAAAGGTAGCTAAGATGGTAAATTTTATGTAACGTGTGTGTGTGAATTGCTCAGTCCTGTCTGACTCTGTGAGACCATGGACTGTAGCCCACGACGCTCCTTCATCCACAGGATTCCCCAGGCAAGAATACTGCAGTGGGTTGCCATTCCCTTCTCCAGGGGGGTCTTCCCAATCCAGGGATCAAAAGTGAGTCTCCTGCATTGCAAGTGGATTCTTTACTGTCTTGAGCCACCAGGGAATATTTTACCGCAATAAAAAGTGAGGAAATCTTTTCATGTTGTGATATGGAAATATCGCCAAGCTATTACCCCCCAAATAAGGTAGAGAATACTGTGTACTGTGCCCTAACATTTAAGTCAAGACAGAGGAAGCACGCACGCAGTCACCGCTTAGATGATCCCTCAGACCCACCGGCGTGTACAGCAGGGCTGCTCTGGGGGAAGGCTGTGCAGGGGTTCTCACTTCTGAATTTTGTACCGTGACAACAGTACCCACACATAAAGTCATTAATTAAAGTAAAAATATAATGAATGAAGATGTAGGGCATGCTACAGAAAGCCATGTTGGGGGGGCAGTTTTGTGTGTGGTGTGTGTGGTGGAAGTGTGTGTGTGTGATGGGGGGGTGTGGGGGGTGATAGGGGAGTGTGTGGTGGGGGTGTTGACCATCTTTACAACGCTGTGTTAGTTTCTGCTATACAGCCAAGTGACGATACCGCAAGGCTATATTGACACAGACGTATGCTCTTTTTCACATTCTCTTCCATTACGGTTTACCATAGGACGTAGAATAAAACTCCCTATGCTCTACGGTAAGAATTTGTTGCTTATCCATCCTACATATAATATTAATAGTTTTCATCTGCTAATTCCAAACTCCCAATCCTTCCTTCCCCTGCTCTCCTCCCCCTTGGCAACCATCAGTCTGTTTTTATGTCTGAGTCTCCTTCGGTTGCGTAGATATGTTCACTTGTTTAATCTTTCAGATTTCACATATGTAACCGATATCACAGGGTATTTGTCTTTCTTTTTTTGATTTATGTCAGTTAATATGATACATGTCCATCCACGTAGCTATAAATGACATTATTTCATTCTTTTTTATAGCTGAATAATACTCCATTGTGTATATGTACCACAGTTTCTTTATCCACTCGTCTGCTGAGGGACATTTAGATTGTCTCCATATCTTGGCTACTGTAAACAGAGCTGGCAGGTAATATTTTCCATTCACGGCAGGCAACGTTTTTTGTGCACATCACCTTTGTCTATTGTAGAATAACACTGCCGTGAGCATTTGGGTACAAGTTTGTGTGAGACTGTCGTTCTAAACTCAGTAGGTGTTGGGTGTTCCCTGGGGGACTAATGGTTAGGATTCAGTGTTGTCACTGCTGTGGCCCAGGTTTGATCCCTGGTCAGGAACTGAGATCCCACAAGCTGCACCTTGCAGCCAAAATACCTTAAAATCTTTAAAAAAAAAAAAAAATACGTGGACGTCATTGGAGAGTTCGAATGATACACTCCACCTTTGAGACTTTTAAAACAGCAATCAGGTCTCAGTTCTTTCCTCCTTCAAATTCCCCAGTGGCATCTAGCAGTTTCTGAGTGACATCCACATGACCTGGCAGGAGCAATCCCCAAACTGTCAGCCTCGCCTTGCCCTCCGCTCCCTACCCCACTCCCGGGACCCTGGCCCGCCTGCAGTGCCCTCCCCTTGCCAGGCTCACTCCCCTCCCCTCCATCCCAATTCTCCACGCCAGTCAGGTCTCAGATCCAACGCTAGGACTTCCGTGGCCACCCTCATCCCAGGTCCACCCCTCCAATCACTCATTCCTCTCAACTCCCTTCACAGCTCTTAGCAGGATCTGAAAGTAGCTCATGCATTTTCCTGTTTTCTCTCTTCCCCTAAATGGGGGTTCCTTTAAAAAAAAAAAAAGCAACAGTTCCCAAATGGAGCCATTTGTGTGCGCGAGCGTGCACACACACACACACACACACACACACACACATACACACCAAGACTTAATTTCAGTGCCAACCCCTCACAGGAATGTGACCTTTAAACAGATAATCTGAAATTTCCGGATCAGCAAGAGTGAGGCAGGCTGACCAGCACTGACCCTGCCAGTCCCTCCCCCAAGAAGGTGAGGGGCCTGAGGAAACCCTTCTCTCCTGTCAATACCTTCCTATCCGTCCTTCTTCTGCTTCTTACAACCCCCTCGGGCCCTTCTGTTTCCTGGTTGTTATTGCTGTTTAGTCGCCTCTGTGCATGGAATTTCCCAGGCAAGAATACTGGAAGTGAAGTGAAGTCGCTCAGTTGTGTCCGACTCCTAGCGACCCCATGGACTGCAGCCTACCAGGCTCCTCCATCCATGGGATTTTCCAGGCAAGAGTACTGGAGTGGGGTGCCATTGCCTTCTCCAGAGGATCTTCCTGACCCAGGGATGGAACCATGTCTTCTGCATTGGTGGGCTGATACCTGAGCCACCAGGAAAGCCTCTGTTTACTAGAGGAAATGTTATTGACTGATGGTTATGAATCACTGAATAAAGCCAATTAGCCTTTCAAATCTATGCAGACGAACTTCCTTTTTCAACACTGAGGACATGACCTGATATCGCACGCCTGGTGTCCCCATACTTCCAGCAGTGAATATCTGGTCTTGAAGGTGCCAGGAAAACAAGAGATTAATGAAGAAATAGAACATGGAAGCCCCAGGAGCTCCCGCAGCCCTAGCCCCACGGGGCTCTTCTGAGCACTACCAAAGCCTGCTGTCCACTTCCTACCCTGCCCACTCTGTTTGTTAAAGTTCCTGTCTAGTGAACAGGAGATGCTGGGTTTGAACGCCGATACCTGGGACAGTTGACTGTATGTGTACCCAGTTTTGCTTGTCTGCCGGTTGGTGGTTGTGATTCAGGGTTTTCTCCTAGATCCTGAGAGCAGTCCATCCATCCATGGTAAAGGTAAACTGTCCTCTGCCAGGCCTGTCAGACTCGTAATGAGGGAGGGCATGGGGGCTACCAGCACGCGCACCCAGCGTTTTCTCCTTTAAACATAAAGCAAGAAAGAGCAGGCGCGTGGCTTTGGGGTGGGCATGACTGCCCAGCAGAAGCTGCTAAGGCACAAAGCAGCCTGTGGCTCCTGCCGGGAAGTCCTCCCCACCCAGGGGAGAGAATCAACCGACGTCCCCAAGTCCCAAGTCCCCCGTCCCCCTTGCATCTCGACACCAGTCCCCAGTCCGCCTGTATCGCATCACCTCCCGGTGTATCTGCTACCCTGGCCGACACACACTCTGGTCTCATCTCCTCAACAGTCACAGGGACAGTGGTCAAGTGGTCGGGTCAACCAGACACCAGTCCCCAGGTGGAACTACCATTACTTTGGTGGAACTAGGGTTTAATTCCATTTGAAAGCCCACACATGGCCAAGAGCCTATATCAGCCATCTTCTGCCATAACCAACGCTGTGTAACAAACCACCCCAAACCAACAGTGCTTTTCTTAGCGCATGATTCTGGGGATCGACCACTGAAGCTGGTCCACTGGCAGCTGGGTGCCTCACACATCTGCCATCAGCTCAGGCTCAGGTGGACACAGCTGTCCCTGGCTCCAGGCTCCAGCAGGGTGGGCCGCCTGTTGGCAGTTCCTAGAGAATAAGTGTGAAATCCTATGGATGTCCAGGTTTGGAATGGCACCACAGCCTTTCTGCCACATCTTGCCACATACAGCCTCCCTCGAGGGGTGGGGACACAGCCGCCAGCTACCCATCTGAGGAGCTGTGGAGTTGCAGCTCCAAGCAGCAGAGTCTGCATGCAGCCTCGCAGAGTCAGAGCGTACAACCAGCCAGAGGCACCATCCGAGGGCTAGAGCTGAACCCTGCAAACCCCTCTCCCCAACTCCTGACCCTGTGGGGTGAGGCCTGGGAAACTGCATGCTTAGCAAGTGCCCAGGCTCTTCTGACACTAGGGGTCCATGATCACATGTTAAAAGACACAGACCTGGGCTGATGGTTCTTAACCCAGATCCGCAGACCTCAGGACATTCATGAACCCCCAGAAATGTATAAATTTTGACACTTAGGCCAGAGCCTTTATTCAGAATCAAAAAGGACTCCATGGCCCGAGAAAGGTTAAAACTTGCCCGTAATCCACAGGTACTCACTTTCTCCCTGGTCTTACTCCTCTTGCCCAAGCCGAGTGTGACAGCCCACCCCCTCCACCGCACACAAAAGTGTGGACTGTTTGCCTGATTTCACATGCGGGGTTCTATGGCCAAATGCCTCTGGTTTGGAGGGAGGAAAGGGAGAGGGGTTTCAGGGCATGTGATAGAGGGGGCTGCAGCTGGGGGCTGAGGAGCATCCCCTATGAACAGCTTACAGAACATGCTCACGTGGGTTGAAGTCTTTGTAGAGATAAAACTGTAAGGGAAAAAGAGGCCCGAGGATTTTGTTTCCTCCTCTAAAGTAACCCAAGAGCCTGGGTTTACTGCCCCAGCCCCACTATGGCCATGTGGTGGGGGCTGCTGGGGCACCTGTGTGGGTGGGACCATCATGAAAGGGGCGTCTTGTGTCCACTTCAGGGTGAGAACCAAGTAACCTCTCTAGCCAACCTTAGAAGCTGAGCAGGGATGTCCAAGTCCCTAAAAGAAAACTCTGTGTCACCGGATAGTGACCCTGTGACCTGAACAGGATGCCCCTGGTAAGATCAGAAAATCCCATCTGGGAGCTTCGGCGACAACGTGGACTCCCAGTGCTCCCGTCAGTCCAGATCTTTGAGTAGCCAACTTGATATGATCTCGGGTGGCCCCAGCCTATAGCAGCTGGGAGTGGGGCTTCAGTTCCCAGTCAGAGATCAAGGCTGGATTGTGCTGGTGAAAGCTCCACGTCCTAGCCGCTAGACCAGTGGTGAGTGACAAGGGCTCTGGCGCTTCAGCTTTGCAGAAAAGAATTCCTACAAAGATGGAAAGCAGTGAAGCAAGTCAAGTATTAACATAAGAGAAAAAGGAGTACAGTGAGTGTGGAGAGACACACGGACAGCTCAGAGGGAGAAAGAATAGCTGAGTGGCACCCCGGTGGTGGTTTGAACTACTTTTTATGGGGTATTCTTCCAGGTTTCCTTTGGCCAGTCATTTTTATTTCCCTGGTTCACAGTCCATATTCGGTATATCTCAGGATCCTTCCACATGTGCACACGCATCTCTTAGCAAAGATGGCATGTGGCTAGAGCATCTCTTGACATCACTCCCCTTTGACCTCCAAGGAGCCTCCCTGCACAGAGAGGTTTCCTGTTTTCAGGAATGAGAAGTATGTGGTCTGGGCAGGGCCCAGCCTCCTCCCTTAACTGTCCTGCTATTCTGGTCTTAAAGTTTCCATCCACAGGGAATTGCTTTACCCTGGGGGCCCCGGGAGGGTAGGGGGGGTTTGGATGGCATCTACTTCCCTCCTCAAAAGGCAAGAGATCCAGCAGCTCCCAGGAGAGGCTAGAGATACAGATTCAGGACTTCCCTAGTGGTCCAGTGGTTATGAATCCAAGCTCCCACTGCAGGGGGTCCAGGTTCCAACCCAGGTCAGGCACCTAGGATCCTGGATGCAGCATGGCGCTGCCTAAGAAAAAAAGAAGAAGAAGAAGAAGAAGAAAGGCTCAGCATGTAAGGAATCTGCTTGCAATGCAGGAGACCTGTGTTTGATCCCTGGGTGGGGAAGATCCCCCTGGAGGAGGAAAGGGCAACCCACTCCAGTATTTTTGCCTGAGAAATCCCATGGACAGAGGAGCCAGGTGGGCTACAGTCCATGGGGTCACAAAGAGTCGGGCACAACTGAGCAACTAAGCACACAGATCCAGAGCCCCCAGAGTAGAGATGTCGACAGATGCTGAAGGACAACACAAGCTCCCCAGGGTCGCCAGTGGCCCTGAAATTCCCCCAACTCCACCTTACTGGAGTAAGTCCAGATTCCTGGGTCTCGCGGCCCCTTCCTGCCAGAGTGAGAGGCAGGGGTCTCCCCAGAGAAAGGCCAGGAGAGCCCAGAGAGGTTGGGGACCATCCCTGAGGGTAGCCCCAGAGGCCCTGGGCCCCCAGACTCCTCTACTGATGGAACCAGGCCTCTTCTCAAGACCTCTGGCAGACGAGGAAGCTGGGCAGTGGCTGCCCTTAGCCCTCTGGTCCCTCTCTCCTGTTGGAGACCTGCCAGGTGACAGTACTGGCTGGTGACAGGCTTTCAGGCTGTCAAAAGAAGGTCCCCTGGAGGCCCCATGTCCCCTGGTCTGATTACACCACTCTGGTTTATTTTCTCCTCTGCCAGAAACTGTTGGGGAGGGGAAATTTCCCCCTCTGCCCTTCTTGGGTTCTCATGGCTGCACCAACAGTAAAATTGACACTGCAGCTGCTGCTGCTGCTAAGTCACTTCAGTTGTGTCCGACTCTGTGCGACCCCATAGACGGCAGCCCACAAGGCTCCCCCGTCCCTGGGATTCTCCAGGCAAGAACACTGGAGTGGGCTAGACAGATGAATAGGAGAAAAGGAAACTAAGTTTAATTCATGTGCATGGAAGTCTCATATAGATGGAACCTAAGAAATGGGCAAAGCAGGCAGCTTTTATACTTCTAAGATGAACAAAAAAAGGTAAATTAGTGAGGAATGGATAGGACAAACAATCCTGGGTTTGGGTGCCCTGTTAGTGAAGAATCTAAACAATTTGGGCTTTAGTCAAACGAAGTCATGAGGTCAATGAAAGTCTTCACAGGCCTCTCAGCCCCAAATACCTATCTCTGGTGATAAGGGTCCTTCTGCCCCCAGGTACAGCAGTGCACCTTTCACAGGAAGAGAGGAGAGAAGAGTCAGAATGTCCCTCTTCCATTGGTCTTTTTTTTTTTTTTTTTTTTGGCCACGCCTTGAGGCTTGAAGGATCTTAGTTCCCCAACCAGGGACCGAACCCGGGCCTTCAGCAGTGAAAGCACTGAGTCCTAACCCCTGGACCACCAGGGAAGTCCCAGAATGGGCATTTCTTAAGCAACTTTAATTCAAAATAATCAACAGGCCATTGAGGCGCATTTGGGGGTTGCCTGCTCTGAGCCCCCACAAAACACCCACTGGAGCCTGAGCGTAAGAGCTGCCTCCAGTGACGCTCCGGGTGGAACACGGTGCCCCTGCGGGGCTCCCATCACAGCCAACTCCAAGCTCCCAAACGCCCTCCTGGGGAAGAATCTTGCATCAAGTTCTCTGCATCCCTTTACCTCCAGCCCCAGCCCCAGGCTGGCCCAGCTTCCCGCTCTAAACTGGGGAGACCTGGCTCCCCCGTGTTCCTTCAGCCAGGGGCTGGTCGGTGGTTATGATGACATTATGTGACCTCCACTTCTCAGGAGGCAGACAGTGATCTAAGGGACCCTGGAGAGGCCTTTGAGTGGCATTTGGTGTTTTCAGTCCTAGTTCCATCATAAAGAATCAGGCCAGCTATCCAAACAGATCCCCTTCATGGATCACTGCCTTGTGGAGAAGGAGCTTGCCTTGTGAAGCTATGAGCTATGCCATGCAGGGCCCCCCAAGACAGATGGGTCACAGTAGAGAGTTCTGACAAAACGTGGTCCCCTGGAAGAGCAAATGGGAAACCACTCCAGTATTCTTGCCTTGAAAACCCCATGAACAGTATGAAAAAAAGCAAAAAGATATGACACTGGAAGATGAGCCCCCGGGGTCAAAAAATTATGCTCAAAACCCTTCAAGCTAGGCTTCTGCAGTACATAAACCAAGAACTTCCAGATGGTTAGACAGCATCACTGACTCGATACACATGAATGTGAGCAAACTCTGGGAGACAGCGGAGGACAGAGGAGCCTGGCATGTTACAGTCCATGGGGTTGCAAAGAGTCAGACACAGCTTAGTGACTCAACAACATCAAAGCAGAGCTCCCATTCTGAAAGAGAAAGCAGCCTAGGTTCAGAGTGAAAGCAAGCCTAAAGATGCCTCACGCTTGGGCCAGCAATGTACAATCAGAGACAGAAACCACAGGGAGATTTGAATGGGAAGGTTTATCAGAAGAATTACAAAAGGGTATTGGAGTGACAGAGAATTGGATGTAACCAGCTCGGAGAGCTACAGGACACAGGCGGAGCAGGTGCAGGGACGAGCCCTAAGGCTGACATGGGGCTCCCAAGGGAGACCCCCACCTCTGGCCTTGCTGGAGCAGGCACGGCATGGCCCCGTGTGGTAGGCACAGACCTCGCTGCCTGACGAAGAAGTCTCGAAGGCCTCCCTAGTGGGGTTGTGGAGGCCTGCCCTCTGGGATGTCAGGAGGGGCCCTCCCCCAGAGCTCTCTGCCAAGCCACACCGGGGGGATGTGGGAGAAGCTGCTCAGGGGATGTGCCAGGTCGGCCCAGTGCTGAGGCCCCAGGAGAAGGGCCACTGTGCACTGCGGGGCCTGAACACTGAAATCGGAAGAGAAACCCTCCTCTAGCGTCCCCTGGGGGCCTTGTATTGAACAGGCTCCACATGGCTTCGGCCGCAAAGCCCAGAGCAGGCAGAAAAGGGAGTGTCTGAAGCTGAGAAGCAACAGGCCACGAGCTGGCACGGCCCAGACCCCGGCAGAGTCTGACCCTACAGTCCCGCAGCCGGCTGAGCTAGGGGGCGTCTACAAGTTGCCAGACTTAGTACGCACAAGTGCAGGATGAAGTTCAGATACAAGACAGACACTGTGTTAATATAAATCCCATGCAACACTTGGGATATACTAAGAAATGATTCATCGTTTATCTGAAACTCAGCTGTAGCCAGGCATCCTGTGTTCTTTTAATTGAAGCATGGTTGATTTACGATGTCACGTTATAGTGTCATCGCAGAAGAGTGATTCAGTTAGCATGCTTTCCCTCAGATTCTTTTCCAATATAGGGCATTACAAAATAGTGAATATAAGCCCCTGTGATGTACAGTAAATCCTTGTTGCTTATCTATTTTATTTATAGCAGCTTGTTAATCCCATATTCCCAATTTACCCCTCTCCCACCCACACCTTCCCTTTGGTAACCGTAAGTTTGTTTTCTCTGTCTGTGAAACTATTTCTTTTTTTTTATAATGGCTATGCTGGGTCTTCGTTGCTGCTCATGGGCTTTCTCTAGTTGCAGTGAGCGGGAGTTACTCTAGGGTTGCAATCCGTGGCCTTTGGTTGTGGCCTTGCCGTGGCTTCTCTTGTGGAGCACGGGCTCTACGACGTGCAGGCTTCAGCAGTTACAGCATGCAGGCTCAGTAGTTGTAGCACAGAGGCTTAGTGGTTCGGTGGCTTGTGGAATCTTCCCAGACCAGGGATCAGACCTGTGTTCCCTGCATCGGCAGGCAGATTCTTAACCATTGGACCTCCAGGGAAGGCCAAGTCTATGTCTGTTTTGTAAATAAGTTCATTTGTACTATTCTCTGGATTCCACAGAAATGATGGCATGTGATATTTGTCTTTGTCTACATATGTCACTTAGTATGACCATCTCTATGTCCATCCATGTTGCTGCAAATGAGGTATTTCATTCTTTTTTATGGTTGAGTAGTATTCCATTGTATCAATATGTAAATATATGTATACATTTTCTGCATCTTCTTAAACTAATCATCTGTTGATGGGCACAGATTACGTCCATGTCTTGGCTGTTGTAGATAATGCTGCTATGAACATTGGGGTGCATGTGTCTTTTTGAATTAGAGTTTTCATCTTTCCTGGATATATGGGCATCTGTGTTTTATCTGACACCTCGACCCCAGAACTTCCCTCAGGGACAGAGTTTGACAGACAAAGAAATGTTCCCTTGAGGCATTTACTCCAGCATCTGCTGTTCACAAGAGCATCAGTCAAGTACAGGGCTGGCTCAAGTGGCTTAATCCCTGTTCGCCTCTGCGCTCTTCCCCAGGGGCTTCTTCCAGTTGAGTGTCTGTAATGACCCCTCCTTTGCTCACAAGCATTTCCTGGGACCCTTCTGCTGAGCTCCAGGCTGAGTTGTCTGGGCCAGCTGTGCTTTGGAGTTCAAAGCATTTGGAGCTAAAACTAATGACGTTACGACATACTACACATTATATAACCTCCATCAGGGCTGGGGGCGGGACCCCGCCATCAATACACGAACACTTCTGCAGCCAAATCCATCCCACTAACGGGATAAATACCCCATCAACAGTATTGCAGCTTGCTTCCAGCTGATTTATACAGTAATAGAGTGGTTCGTGAGATGCCAAGATAACTTGAGACAGTAAATTCTCTAGGACTTCTCACTCCCAAGGAAAATGTGATGCAGTTTCAAGTTTACACCAGTTCAAGCGAAGCTCAAGGCCTGGACATGCACGTGTAGTCGGTCATCTCCAGGCCCAGCAGCCATGGCTCTTGAGGAGGCCCAGACCCTCTGCATGGCTCTGGTCACCAGGCTGGAGGTGGGCATTGGTGGATGGTCATCTCACCACGATGCAGCCCTGTAAAGATGGGGCCTCTCAGCATATCTCCCCAAGAAACCCACTCGGAACTAAGCCATCTCTCTGTTTCAGTAATCGCCTGCTTGCTGATAAATGTTCTCAAAGTCAGGGATTGGCAGGTCACACCTCATGACCACACAGTCCCTGGCAGCCTCCCCAGCTTCCAACAGAGCCTTCACCACCTTCTCCCCTCCTTGTCCCTATCTGTGTTTAATTCAGTCCAGCAATTTCACCATCCCTCAAGGAAGGCATAAGACCTGCTCCATTTCCCTGTCCAGCTTTTCTTCTGTGGCCCTGTCCCCTGACTTATACTTCTGGTAGATCAACTTTTGGGATAAATAATAAAGATTGGATCACCTTTGCCTCCTCTGGGCAGGCTTCCTCTCCAGGTAGGTTCCAAGCGTTGCATTAGAACAGAGTCCATCTTTGTGTCAAGGAGCTCGGCCTACTGTCCAAGCACCAGTCGCTATGGAGATGGCAGTCTTGGGAGTGGACAATTCCAGAAGCCTGGTTTATGTCCACTTCAGGAAGCACTCACACCCCTTACCTCAAAAAGGCATCTATATTCACTCTTTTTTTTTTTTTTTTGCCACAGCAGTCAACTTGTGGGATCTTATCAATAGCTTCCTGACCAAGGATTGAACCCAGGTCCACAGCAGCCCATGTCTTATCCACTGGACCCCCAGGGAAGTCCTGATATTCATTCTTCATGGAGTGTAAAACTCCTTTCATAAATTTTGGGGAAAGGGAATGTCAGAAATATTACTTCTCAAAAGACTTTCAAGAAGGTACGGTGTGCAGGAATAAGGCAATATTTATTTTCTCCCAGCCTGGCTTTTCTCAGTGAATTCATGCTGCTGATTGAAAAGGATTATCAAGCAGATGGAAAAACACTCACTGGGTTACCGGTACATATTTGTTTGTGTAAGAGGGCATGGGGACACATTTGTCATGCACACCTGTGGCTTTTTCCAGTCACAACCAGTGTTTTCATCCTGAAACCCTGCTTGCACCCTCCTCAACCATTCTAACGCCCTTCTAGAAATGGAGCACGGGGCCCAGCTGCCGTGTCAGATCTGAAGACCGGTGCAGACAGGTTTCAACCTGAAACGATCTTAGCAAATTCATCCGTGTGATTTTCAGATGGTTCCTGAAGGGAAGGTTTTCTACCGCAGACATTCAGATTGTTTTTCATGGAGACACCTCCTAAATTTCCACAACTAACCTTCTGAATATTCATGCTCACCTTTAAAGATCAGTTCTTCCTGCAACATCCAAGCTGTTTCATGAGCAGCAAACCGCCATTTGGCATATGCTGGCGTCCTCACTGCCAAACACACCACTCACTCCTGTTAGCATCCCCACCCACCCCATCACCACCCTCCCCACTCCCCCCACCCTGCCCCACCACCACCTTCCCGCCCACAGTGGTTTCCACTCCACGTTTCAGTAGGTTTTGGTTATCACCAATACTGCAAAGCTTTGACAGCCTGTCCTGTGATCTCGAAAGTCATCTCATGGTGGGTCCCAACATCTCTGGCTTCCTCCTATCAGCAAGGAGACTTTCTCCCACAGCAAACAATGGGGTGTCTTTCTCTATTTCTGCATAAACAGTGCTGCTGCTGCTGCTAAGTTGTTTCAGTCATGTCCAACTCTGTGCGACCCCATAGACGGCAGCCCACCAGGCTCCCCCATCCCTGGGATTCTCCAGGCAAGAACACTAGAGTGGGTTGCCATTTCCTTCTCCAATGTATGAAAGCGAAAAGTGAAAGTGAAGTTGCTCAGTCGTGTCCAACTCCTAGCGACCCCATGGACTGCAGCCTACCAGGCTCCTCCGTCCATGGGATTTTCCAGGCAAGAGTACTGGAGTGGGGTGCCATTGCCTTCTCCTGCATGAACAGTACAATTGATCCCAAAGTCACAAAAGGGAAAATAAGCCTCAGCGACCAACAGAGATGCCTATATCCTTGGGAGTGCCGGAATGCTACAGTCAAGTCAGGTCAGATTCTGCAGCAAAACGAGTCTTGGCACTAAGCTTAATGAGGAAAAAAAGTCTCAGTCTTAACTTTTTTCATTTTGGAATTGCAGGGACTGTGGGTCTGTCCTACCAGGGAATCAAGGAAAAGATAGAACCAGGGTCTTCAGTGAGCTCCCAGTCCAACAAGAGAGAGCTGTCAGCCATCAGAGCATGGCTCGGCGGCGAAAGCAGTACTGTTCCACGATGTCGGGGAGGAATACCTCTCCTTCTGCCCTTCCAGGTTCTTCCAGCAGCTCTGAAAATTAAATTGACCTGGGACAGATTAGCAGGAGAATGTCAAACAAAAGTTCAGTAACATGAAAGAGGCCTGGGAAAATGAGCATCTTACCAAAATAGCCTTTTCACACTGTTCATGGAGTTCTTGAAGCAAGAATACTGAAGTGGTTTGCCATTCCCTTCTCCAGTGGACCACATGCTGTCAGAACTCTCCATGAGGACCCATCCGTCTTGGATGGTCCTGCATGGCAAGGCTCCTAGCTTCCTTGAGTTACACAAAGCTGTGATCCCTATGATCACTTTGGTTAGCTTTCTATGACTGTGGTTCTCCTTCTGGAGGCTGTGGGCTTTATAGTCCTTGGTTCCTGATGGGAGGAATGGCTCTGGAGAAAGCTGTGTCTTGCTCTGGTGGGCAAAACCATGCTCAGTTCAGTCCAGTCCGTCGTGTCCAACTCTTTGTGACCCCATGGACTGCAGCACGCCAGGCTTCCCTGTCCATCACCAACTCCCAGAGTTTACTAAAACTCATGGCCATCCAGTCGGTGATGCCATCCAACCATCTCATCCTCTGTCCCCTTCTCCTCCTGCCTTCAATGTTTCCCAGCATCAGGGTCTTTTCCAGTGAGTCACTTCTTTCCATCACCTGGCCAACGTATTCAAGCTTCAGCTTCAGCATCAGTCCTTCCAATGAATGTTCAGGACTGATTTCCTTTAGGAAATCAATTTCATCTCCTTGCAGTCCAAGGGACTCTCAAGAGTCTTCTCCAACACCACAGTTCAAAAGCATCAATTTTTCTGTGCTCAGCTTTCTTTATGGTCCAACTCTCACATCTATGCATGGCTACTGGAAAAACCATAGTTTTGACTAGACAGACTTTTGTCGGCAAAGCAATGTCTCTGCTTTTTAACATGCTGTCTAGGTTGGTCATAGCTTTTCTTCCAAGGAGTAAGCGCCTTTTAATTTCATGGCTGCAGTCACCATCTGTAGTGATTTTTGAGCCCAAGAAAACAAAGTCTCTCACTGTTTCCATTGTTTCCCATCTATTTGCCATGAAGTGATGGGACCAGATGCCATGATCTTAATTTTTTTAATGTTGAGTTTTAAGCCAACTTTTTCACTCTCCTCTTTCACTTTGATCAAGAGGCCTTTCAGTTCCTCTTTGCTTTCTGCCATGAGGATGGTGTCATCTACATATCTGAGATTATTGCTGTTTCTACCAGCAATCTTGACTCCAGCTTGTGCTTTATCTAGCCTGACATTTCTCATGACATACTCTGCATAGAAGTTAAATAAGCAGGATGACAATATACAGCCTTGTCATACTCCTTTCCCAATTTGGAACCAGTTTGTTGTTCCATGTCCAGTTCTGTTGCTTCTTGACCTGCATACAGATTTCTCAGGAGGCAGGTCAGGTGGTCTGGTATTCCCATCTCTTGAAGAATTTTCCACAGTTTGCTGTGATCCACACAGCCAAAAACTTTGGCACAGTCAATAAATCAGGAGTAGATGTTTTTCTGAAACTCTCATGCTTTTTCTATGATCTAACAGATGTTGGCAATTTAATCTCTGGTTCCTCTGCCTTTTCCAAATCCAGCTTGAACATCTGGAAGTTCATGGTTCACGTCCTGTTGAAGCCTGGCTTGGAGAATTTTGAGCATTACTTTGCTAGCATGTGAGATGAATGTAATTGTGCGGTACTTTGAATATTCTTTGGCATTGCCTTTCTTTGGAATTTGAATGAAAACTGACCTTTTCTAGTCCTGTGGCCACTGCTGAGTTCTCCAAATTTGCTGGCATACTGAGTGTAGCACTTTCACATCATCATCTTTTAGGACTTGAAATAATTCAACTGGAATTCCATCACCTCCACTAGCTTTGTTTGTAGTGATGCTTTTTAAGGCCCACTTGACTTCGCATTCCAAAATGTCTGGCTCTAGGTGAGTGATCACACCATCTGGGTGGTTATCTGGATCACAAAGATCTTTTCGGTATAGTTCTTCTGTGTATTCTTGCCACCTCTTCCTAATATCTTCTGCTTCTGATAGGTCCATACCATTTCTGTCCTTTATTGTGCCCATCTTTGCATGAAAAGTTCCCTTGGTATGTCTAATTTTCTTGAAGAGATGTCTCGTCTTTCCCATTCTATTGTTTTCCTCTATTTCTTTGCATTGATCACTGAGGAAAGCTTTCTTATCTCTCCTTGCTGTTCTTTGGAACTCTGCATTCAGATGGGTATGTCTTTCCTTTTCTTCTTTGCCTTTCCCTTTTCTTCTTTTCTCAGCTATTTGTAAGGCCTCCTCAGACAACCATTTTGCCTTTTTGCATTTCTTTTTCTGGGAATAGTCCTGATCCCTGCCTCCTGTACAATGTTATGAACCTCCATCCATAGTTCTTCAGGCACTCTATCAGATCTAATCCCTTGGATTTATTTATCATTTCCACTCTATAATCATAAGGGACTTGATTTAGGTCATATCTGAATGGTCTAGTAGTTTTCCCTACTTTCTTCAGTTAAGTCTGAATTTTGCAATAAGGAGTTCATGATCTGAGCCACAGTCAGCACCCAGTCTTGTTTTTGCTGACTGTATAGAGCTTTTCCATCTTCAGCTGCAAAGAATATAATCAATCTGATTTCGGTATTGACCATCTGGTGATGTCCACGTTTAGAGTTGTCTCTTGTGTTGTTGGAAGAGGGTGTTTGCTATGACCAGTGTGTTCTCTTGGCAAAACTTGTTAGCCTTTGCCCTGCTTCATTTTGTACTCCAAGGCCAAGTTTTCTTTGGAGTTACTCCAGGTTTGTTACTCCAGGTATCTCTTGACTTCCTACTTTTGCATTTCAGTCCCTTCTGATGAAAAGGACATCATTTGGGGTATTAGTTCTAGAAGGCCTTGTAGGTCCTCATAGAAGCTTTCAACTTCAGCTTCTTCAGCGTTATTGGTTGGGGCATAGACTTGGATTACTGTGATATCGAATGGCTGACCATGGAAATGAAGAGAGATCATTCTGTTGTTTTTGAGATTGCACCCAAGTACTGCATTTTGGACTCTCTAGTTGACTATGAGGGCTACTCCATTTCTTCTAAGGGATTCTTGCCCACAGTAGTAGATATAATGATTATCTGAATTAAATTTGCCCATTCTAATCCATTTTAGTCCACTGATTCCTAAAATCTTGATGTTCACTCTTGCAATCTCCTGTGTGATCACTTCCAATTTACCTTGATTCACAGACCTAACATTCCAGTTTCCTATGCAATATTGCTCTTTATAGCATCAGACTTCCTTCCATCACGTCACGTCCACAACTGGGCATTGTTTGTGCTTTGACTCCATCTCTTCATCCTTTCTGGGGTTATTCCTCCACTCTTTTCCAGTAGCATATTGCCCAATATGACCTACTGACCTGGGGAGTTCGTCTTTCAGTGTCGCTTTCTTTTTGCCTTTTCATACTGTTCATGGGGTTCTCAAGGCAAGGATACTGAAGTGGTTTGCCATTCCCTTCTCCAATGGACCACGTTTTGACAGAACTTCCTCCATGACCCGTCACCTGTTATCCTTATCTGTCAGAGCGCAGACAGGATGAAATCCACAATCATAGATATTATCACTGACTCAATATACATGAGTTTGAGCGAACTCCAGGAGATAGTGAAGGAAAGGGAAACCTGGTGTGCTGCAGTTAGTCTGTGCAGTTGCAAAGAACTGGACAGGACTCAGTGACTGAACAACAACCCCATAACGTCTGAAGCCCTCACCTTAAACACCATCTTCAGCTAAAGACAAAAGAGGATTTCAGGGATAGTGGTTTGGGGCTTCAAAGGGGCAGAGGCAACTCACAGGGGTGGAAAAGCAGACATTTGGTAAACAAATGTTTGTGGGCCCTGCAGTACAGTGGAACACGGCGAGGACTCTGATCCGTAGGCGTCCCTGCCACTCTGGCCCATGCTCTTTGTAGATAGCTCTGGTGGTGGTTCTATTCCAGGAACAGGCTCCTTATCTAAATTCTTTAGGCAGCTGAGGGAGAGGTAAAAAGACTTCCCAAGTCTTCTTTCTTAAAACACCATCAGCCTAAATTAATCCTCAGGCCAGAAACACATTTTTGGGTGGCACATTTTACCTGTCACAGTGAGCATGAACTGTCAAGCTCGACGCAATGCTCCTAGGTAGGCATTACTGATCCCATGAACAAACAGAAACTCTTGAGTCCAAATAAGTTTATAATCAAGTGCTATAGGCTAAATATTCATGTCTCCCCACTCAATACATTTAAATTCTAACCCCCAAGAGGTGAGACTTTGGGGTCATGATCAGGCCGTGATAGTAGAGTCCTGATGTATGGAATTGATGCCCTAATAAAAGAGACCCCAGAGAGCTCTCCTTTCCCCTACACGAGGACTGTGGGGAACCAGTACAGGCCTTCTCAAAATATGCCTTAATGATATATTACTTTTTTCTTAATATACATATTTTATTAAAGTATAGTTGACTCACAATGTTTCAGGTGCACAGCAAGGTGATTCAGTTATACATATACACATATATTATCTAATTATTTTCCAATATAGGTTGTTACAAGATACTGACTATAGTTCCCTGTGCTATACAGTAAACCCTTGTTGCATATCTATTTCTTAATTGGAAATTTAGCATTATACTAAGTCAAACAAGTTGAATCAAAATGTCATAAATTTTTTAGTTAGGCAAAAATTCATAGCTTTTCTAAAACATATACATTCCACATATTATTTATATATATGTATACAAAAGATTTTCTACTACACTTGATAAAGGCTTGAGAAAGAACATCAGAAAAAAAAAAAGATGGAGGAATTGGAAAACATAAACTAAATGAAGTGGGAGCACTGACTATGAAATTTTAAAAGTGAAACAAAAGTAAAAGATCCTCATATAGTCCAGTTGTTTTTAAACACAGCTGCTCATTAGAAACATATCTGGAGCTCTGGAGAAAAAAAAAAAACAACAACACTTAAGCATTTGTATTTTTCAAAAAATTCCAAGATAATTCTGATATGCATCTGGATTTTTTAAAGTGATTACAGGTTTTTCTACTAAATCATCGTTTTGGTGATATAGAGTTCTATTACTTTTCTGTTGATCAGTCATGATACAATGGTATTAACTGAGTAATAGTCACATAATCACAATAGTCAAAGATATTTATCAGTTTTCACAATCAATGGCCAGACAAAAAAAAAAAGATAATTACAATTTAAAGCCATAATGGGAACATGGTCAACCTAACAAGATAATTCCATACAATTTGGGGGGTCAGACAGAGTGATGTGGCGAGTGAAGTGTGTACATAAATCCACCCAGTCAGTCTGTCTTTTGGTTGGTGCACTTAATCCATTTACAGTTAAGATAATTATTGATATGTATGATTCTATTACCATTTTAATTGGTTTGGGTTTATTTTTGGTAAGTATTTTCCTTCTCTTGTGTTTCCTACCTAGAGAAGTTTCTTTAGCATTTGTTGTAAAGCTGGTTTGGTGGTGCTGAATTCTCTTAATTTTTGCTTGATTTCTGCAAAGCTTCTGATTTCTCCATCAACTTTGAAGGAGAATCTTCCTGGGTAGAGTATTCTGAGTTGTATATTCCTCCCTTTCATCACTTTAAATGTATCATGCCATTCCCTTCTGGCTTGTAGAGTTTCTGTTGAGAAATCAGCTGATAGCCTGATGGGAGTTCCCTTATATGTTGTTATTTTTCCCCTTGTTAATTTTAATATTTTATCTTTGTCTTTAATTGTTATCAGTTTGATTACTATGTGTCTTGGTGTGTTCCTCCTTGGGTTTATCCTGCCTAGGACTCTCTGCACTTCCTGGACTTGGACTTATTTTCTTTCCCATGTTAGGGAAGTTTTCAGTTATTATCTCTTCAAATATTTTCTCAGGTCCTTTCTCTCTTTTCTCCTTCTTCTGGGACCCGTACAATGTGAATGTTGGTGCATTTAATGTTGTCCCAGAGGTCTCTTGTGCTGTCTTCATTTCTCTTCATTCTTTTTTATATATTCTGTTCTGCAGCAGTGATTTCTACCTGTCTGTCCTCCAGGTCATTCATCTGTTCCTCTGTCTCTATTATTCTGCTACTGATTCCTTCTAGTGTATTATTCTGGAGAAGGCAATGGCACCCCACTCCAGTACTCTTGCCTGGAAAATCCCAAGGATGGAGGAGCCTCGTAGGCTGCAGTCCATGTGGTCACCAAGAGTCGGACACGACTGAGTGACTTCCCTTTCACTTTTCACTTTCGTGCATTGGAGAAGGAAATGGCAACCCACTCCAGTGTTCTTGCCTGGAGAATCCCAGGGATGGGGGGAGCCTGGTGGGCTGCTGTCTATGGGGTCGCACGGAGTCGGACACAACTGAAGTGACTTAGCAGCAGTGTATTATTCATCTCTGTTCTTTAGTTTTTGCAGGTCTTTGGTAAATGTATCTTGCATCTTCTCCATTGCTTTCCCAAGATCCTGGATCATCTTCACTACCATTATTCTGAATTCTTTTTCTGGAAGGTTACCTATCTCCACTTCATTTAGTTGTTTTTCTGAGGTTTTATCTTGTCCCTTCTTCTGTGACAATTTTCTGCTTTTTCATTGTGATAAACTTTCTGTAAAAAAAAAAAAAAAAAAAAGGTGGGGGGATGTTTTAGCCACTGTGGGACTGTGTTTCTTCTTGCTTCTTCTGTCTGCCCTCTTATGGATAAAGATAAGAGGCTTGTGCAAGCTTCCCAAGGACTGGCTTGGGGTAAAACTTGGTTTTGCTCTGGTGGACAGGGCCCTGCTCAGTAAAACTTTAATCCAATTATCTGCTGATGGGTGGGGTTGCACTTCCTCCTTGCTGGGGTCTATCATAGAGTTAATGGTGACCTCCAAGAGGGTTTATGCTGAAGGGGACCTTCTTGGCCTTCTGCTGCCAGTGTCCCTATCCTTGTGGTGAGGCTCTACCAACCCACACCACCACAGGAGACCTCCAACACTAGCAGGTAGTTCTGGTTCAGTCGCCTGCGGGGTCACTGCTCTTTTTCTCAGGGTCTTCAGTTCAGTTCAGTTGCTCAGTCATGTCCAACTCTTTGAGATCCCATGGATGGCATCACTCCAGGCTTCCCTGTCCTTCACCAACTCCCAGAGCTTGCTCAAACTCATGTCCATTGAGTCGGTGATGCCATCAACATCTCATCCTCTGTCTTCCCCTTCTCCTCCTGCCTTCAAACTTTGTGTCTTGGTGTGCACAAGATTTTGTTTGTGCCCTCCAAGACTGCAGTCTCTCTTTCCCCCAGTCCTGAGGAAGTCCTATAATCAAATTCCACTGGACTTCAAGGCCAGATTCCCAGGGGATTCCCAATCTCTCTGTCAGATCCCCAGGCTGGAAAGCCTGACGTGGGGTTCAGAACGTTCACAATGAAATGGAAATCCAAGTTCTTATTCTTGGAGCCAAAGAATGGAATTCACAAACCGGCAAACACTCACAGTAGCAAGAAAACAGGGTTTATTAAAGAGGAGGGAAGCACAAAGTTCTCAGCACAGACACTGCAAGAGGGTAAAGGGTCCCTTAGAAGGTGGGGTTTACAGTTTTTTATCCTTACCAGTATTAATCTGTACGTTTTTGGTTGGCTAGGGCTCCTGTCCTTAAAATGCATCATTTTTAACCAATCAGTTTAAAGGTCAAGATGCTTAACATGTTTATGGCTTTTCTTTATCCTTCAGTTCAGTTCAGTCACTCAGTCATGTCTGACTCTTTGCGACCCCATGAATTACAGCATGCCAGGCCTCCCTGTCCATCACCAACTCCTGGAGTTCACCTAAACTCACGAGCATTGAGTTGGTGATGCCATCCAGCCATCTCATCCTCTGTCATCCCCTTCTCCTCCTGGCCCCAATCCCTCCCAGCATCAGGGTCTTTTCCAATGAGTCAAATATTGGCATGAGGTGGCCAAAGTATTGGAGTTTCAGCCCCAGCATCAGTCCTTCCAATGAATACCCAGGACTGGTCTCCTTTAGGATGGACTGGTTTGATCTCCTTGCAGTCCAAGGGACGCTCAAGAGTCTTCTCCAACACCACAGTTCAAAAGCATCAGTTCTTTGGCGCTCAGCTTTCTTCACAATCCAACTCTTGCATCCATACATGACTACTGGAAAAACCATAGCCTTGACTATACAGACCTTTGTTGGCAAAGTAATGTCTCTGCTTTTCAACATGCTCTCTAGGTTGGTCATAACTTTTCTTCCAAGGAGTAAGCATCTTTTAACTTCATGGCTGCAGTCACCATCTGCAGTGATTTTGGAGCCCAAAAAAATAAAGTCTGACACTGTTTCCACTGTTTCCCCATCCATTTCCCATGAAGTGATGGGACCAGATGCCATGATCTTCATTTTCTGAATGTTGGGCTTTAAGCCAACTTTTTCACTCTCCTCTTTCACTCTCATCAAGAGGCTTTTCAGTTCCTATTCAATTTCTGCCATAAGGGTGGTGTCATCTGCATATCTGAGGTTATTGAGATTTCTCCTGGCAACTGATTCCAGATTGTGCTTCTTCCAGTCCAGCGTTTCTCATGATGTACTCTGTATACAAGTTAAATAAGCAGGGTAACAATATACAGCCTTGACGTACTCCTTTTCCTATTTGGAAATAGTCTGTTGTTCCATGTCCAGTTCTAACAGTTGCTTCCTGACCTGCATATAGGTTTCTCAAGAGGCAGGTCAGGTGGTCTGGTATTCCCATCTCTTTCAGAAGTTTCCACAGTTTATTGTGATCCACACAGTCAAAGGCTTTGGCATAGTCAATAAAGCAGAAATCGATGTTTTTCTGGAACTCTCTTGCTTTTTTCAATGATCCAGCAGATGTTGGCATTTTGATCTCTGGTTCCTCTGCCTTTTCTAAAACCAGCTTGAACATCTGGAAGTTCACGGTTCACATATTGCTGAAGCCTGGCTTGGAGAATTTTGAGCATTACTTTACTAGCATGTGAGATGAGTGCAATTGTGCGGTAGTTTCAGCATTCTTTGGCATTGCCCTTCTTTGGGATTGGAATGAAAACAGACCTTTTCCAGTCCTGTGGCGACTGCTGAGATTTCCAAATTTTGAGAGCATAGTGAGTGCAGCACTTTCACAGCATCATCTTCCAGGATTTGAAATAGCTCCACTGGAATTCCATCACCTCCACTAGCTTTGTTTGTAGTGATGCTTTCTAAGGCCCACTTGACTTCACATTCAAGAATGTCTGGCTCTAGGTGAGTGATCACACCATCGCGATTATCTGGGTCCTGAAGATCTTTTTTGTACAGTTCTCCTGTGTATTCTTGCCACCTCTTCTTAATATCTTCTGCTTCTGTTAGGTCCATACCATTTCTGCCCTTTATCGAGGCCATCTTTGCATGAAATGTTCCCTTGGTATCTCTAATTTTCTTGAAGAGATCTCTAGTCTTTCGCATTCTGTTGTTTTCCTCTATTTCTTTGCGCTGATCACTGAGAAGGCTTTCTTATCTCTCCTTGCTATTCTCTGGAACTCCGCAATCAAATGGGAATATTTTTCCTTTTCTTCTTTGCTTTTCGCTTCTCTTCTTTTCACAGCTATTTGTAAGACCTTCTCAGACAGCCATTTTGCTTTTTTGCATTTCTTTTCCATGGTGATCGTCTTGATCCCTGTCTCCTGTACCATGTCACAAACCTCCATCCATAGTTCATCAGGTACTCTTATCCCTTAAATCTATTTCATTCCAATCCCTAGATCTAGTCCCTTAAATCTATTTCTCACTTTCACCGTATAATCATAAGGGATTTGATTTAGGTCATACCTGAATGGTCTAGTGATTTTCCCTACTTCCTTTAATTTAAGTCTGAATTTGGCAATAAGGAGTTCATGACCTGAGCCACAGTCAGCTCCCGGTGACTATATAGAGCTTCTCCATCTTTGGCTGCAAAGAATATAATCAATCTGATTTCAGTGTTGACCATCTGGTGATGTCCATGTGTAGAGTCTTCTCTTGTGTTGTTGGAAGAGTGTGTTTTCTATGACCAGTGCGTTCTCTTGGCACAATTCTATTAGCCTTTGCCCTGCTTTATTCTGTATTCCAAGGCCAAATTTGCCTGTTACTCCAGGTGTTTCTTGACTTCCTACTTTAGCATTCCAGTCCCCTATAATGAAAAGGACATCTTGTAACTCTTCATAGAACCATTCAACTTCAACTTCTTCAGCGTTACTGGTTGGGGCATAGGCTTGGATCACCATGATATTGAATGCTTTGCCTTGGAAATGAACAGAGACCATTCTGTCGTTTTTGAGATTGCATCCAAGTACTGCATTTCGGACTCTTGTTGACTTAGACAGCTATTCCATTTCTTCTAAGGGATTTCTGCCCACAAGAGTAGATAGAATGGTTCAGTTCAGTTCAGTTCAGCTGCTCAGTCGTGTCTGACTCTTTGAGACCCCATGAATTGCTGCACGCCAGGCCTCCCTGTGCATCACCATCGCCCAGAGTTCACTCAGACTCACGTCCATCGAGTTGGTGATGCCATCTAGCCATCTCATCCTCTGTCGTCCCCTTCTTCTCCTGCCCCCAATCCCTCCAGCATCACAGTCTTTTCCAATGAGTCAAATCTTGGCATGAGGTGGCCAAAGTATTGGAGTTTCAGCCCCAGCATCAGTCCTTCCAAAGAACACCAAGGGCTGATCTCTGGCTGATCTCTGAATGGACTGGTTGGATCTCCTTGCAGTCCAAGGGACTCTCAAGAGTCTTCTCCAACACCACAGTTCAAAAGCATCAGTTCGGCGCTCAGCCTTCTTCACAGTCCAACTGTCACATCCATACATGACTACTGGAAAAACTATCGCCTTGACTAGACGGACCTTTGTTGACAAAGTAATGTCTCTGCTTTTCAACATGCTCTCTAGGTTGGTCATAACTTTTCTTCCAAGGAGTAAGCATCTTTTAACTTCATGGCTGCAGTCACCATCTGCAGTGATTTTGGAGCCCAAAAGAATAAAGTCTGACACTGTTTCCACTGTTTCCCCATCCATTTCCCATGAAGTGATGGGACCAGATGCCATGATCTTCATTTTCTGAATGTTGGGCTTTAAGCCAACTTTTTCACTCTCCTCTTTCACTCTCATCAAGAGGCTTTTCAGTTCCTATTCAATTTCTGCCATAAGGGTGGTGTCATCTGCATATCTGAGGTTATTGAGATTTCTCCTGGCAACTTGATTCCAGCTTGTGCTTCTTCCAGTCCAGTGTTTCTCATGATGTACTCTGTATACAAGTTAAATAAGCAGGGTGACAATATACAGCCTTGACGTACTCCTTTTCCTATTTGGAGCCAGTCTGTTGTTCCATGTCCAGTTCTAACTGTTGCTTCCTGACCTGCATATAGGTTTCTCAAGAGGCAGGTCAGGTGGTCTGGTATTCCCATCTCTTTCAGAATTTTCCACAATTTATTGTGATCCACACAGTCAAAAGCTTTGGCATAGTCAATAAAGCAGAAATCGATGTTTTTCTGGAACTCTCTTGCTTTTTTCAATGATCCAGCGGATGTTGGAAATTTGATCTCTGGTTCCTCTGCCATTCCGGTCCATTTTAGTTCGCTGATTCCTAGAATGTCGACATTCACTCTTGCCATCTCCTGTTTGACCACTTCCAATTTGCCTTGGTTCATGGACCTAACATTCCAGATTCCTATGCAATATTGCTCTTTACAGCATTGGACCTTGCTTCTATCACAAGTCACATCCACAACTGGGTATTGTTTTTACTTTGGCTCCATCCCTTCATTCCTTCTGGAGTTATTTCTCCACTGATCTCCTGTAGCATATTGGGCACCTACTGACCTGGGGAGTTCCTCTTTCAGTAGCCTATCATTTTGCCTTTTCCTACTGTTCATGGGGTTCTCAAGGCAAGAATACTGAAGTTGTTTGCCATTCCCTTCTCCAGTGGACCACATTCTGTCAGACCTCTCCACCATGACCCTTCTGTCTTGGGTGGCCCCAACCGGCATGGCTTAGTTTCATTGAGTTAGACAAGGCAGTGGTCTGTGCAATCAGATTGGCTAGTTTTCTGTGAGTATGGTTTCAGTGTGTCTGCCCTCTGATGCCCTCTCACAACACCTACCGTCTTACTTGGGTCTTACCTTGGAAGTGGGGTATCTCTTCATGGCTACTCCAGCAAAGGGCAGCCGCTGCTCCTTACATTGGTCGAGGTCGCCCCTCCTGACTTTGAACGTGGAATAGGTCCTTTCAGCCCTCCTGCACCCGCACAGCCACCACTCCTTGGACACAGGTTGCTCCTCTCGGCCACCGCCCTTGACCTCAGACGTGGGGTAGCTTCCTCTTGATCCTTAGATTAGGTCAACACCCTTTTTCATGTTCCCTGGCCATTTTACAATGGACGACCTGTACAGACTAAGATTAATGATCACCATGTTATTTTTTCCTCCAACATATAGTTCAGTTCAGTTCAGTCACTCAGTTATGTCCGACTCTTTGCAACCCCATGAATTGCAGCATGCCAGGCCGCCCTGTCCATCACCATCTCCTGGAGTTCACTCAGACTCACGTCCATAGAGTCAGTGATGCCATCCAGCCATCTCATCCTCAGTCGTCCCCTTCTCCTCCTGCCCCCAATCCCTCCCAGCATCAGAGTCTTTTCCAATGAGACAACTCTTCGCATGAGGTGCCAAAGTACTGGAGCTTCAGCTTTAGCATCATTCCTTCCAAAGAAATCCCAGGGCTGATCTCCTTCAGAATGGACTGGTTGGATCTCCTTGCAGTCCAAGGGACCCTCAAGAGTCTTCCATAACACCACAGTTCAAACGCATCAATTCTTCGGTGCTCAGCCTTCTTCACAGTCCAACTCTCACATCCATACATGACCACAGGAAAAACCATAGCCTTGACTAGACGGACCTTAGTCGGCAAAGTAATGTCTCTGCTTTTGAATATACTATCTAGGTTGGTCATAACTTTTCTTCCAAGGAGTAAGCATCTTTTAATTTCATGGCTGCAGTCACCATCTGCAGTGATTTTGGAGCCCAAAAGAATAAAGTCTGACACTGTTTCCACTGTTTCCCCATCTATTTCCCATGAAGTGATGGGATCAGATGCCATGATCTTCGTTTTCTGAATGTTGAGCTTTAAGCCAACTTTTTCACTCTCCTCTTTCACTTGCATCAGGAGGCTTTTTAGCTCCTCTTCGATTTCTGCCATAAGGGTGGTGTCATCTGCATATCTGAGGTGATTGATATTTCTCCCGGCAATCTTGATTCCAGCTTGTGTTTCTTCCAGTCCAGCGTTTCTCATGATGTACTCTGTATACAAGTTAAATAAGCAGGGTGACAATATACAGCCTTGACGTACTCCTTTTCCTATTTGGAAACAGTCTGTTGTTCCATGTTCAGTTCTAACTGTTGCTTCCCGACCTGCATATAGGTTTCTCAAGAGGCAGGTCAGGTGGTCTGGTATTCCCATCTCTTTCAGAATTTTCCACAGTTTATTGTGATCCACACAGTCAAAGGCTTTGGCATAGTCAATAAAGCAGAAATCAATGTTTTTCTGGAACTCTCTTGCTTTTTCCATGATCCAGTGGATGTTGGCAATTTGGCCTCTGGTTCTTCTGCCTTTTCTAAAACCAGCTTGAACATCAGGGAGTTCACGGTTCATGTATTGCTGAAGTCTGGCTTGGGGAATTTTGAGCATTACTTTACTAGCATGTGAGTTGAGTGCAATTGTGCGGTAGTTTGAGCATTCTTTGGCATTGCCCTTCTTTGGGATTGGAATGAAAACGGACCTTTTCCAATCCTGTGCCCACTGCTGAGTTTTCCAAACTTGCTGGCATATTAAGTGCAGCACTTTCACAGCATCATCTTTCAGGATTTGTAACAGCTCAACTGGAATTCCATCACCTCCACTAGCTTTGTTCGTAGTGATGCTTTCTAAGGCCCACCTGACTTCACATTCCAAGATGTCTGGCTCTAGATTAGTGATCACATCATCATGATTATCTAGGTCGTGAAGATCTTTTTTGTACAGTCTTCCATGTATTCTTGCCACCTCTTAATATCTTCTGCTTCTGTTAGGTCCATACCATCTCTGTCCTTTATCGAGCCCATCTTTACATGAAATGTTCCCTTGGTATCTCTAATTTTCTTGAAGAGATCTCTAGTCTTTCCCATTCTGTTGTTTTCCTCTATTTCTTTGCATTGATCGCTGAAGAAGGTTTTCTTATGTCTTCTTGCTATTCTTTGGAACTCTGCATTCAGATGCTTATATCTTTGCTTTTCTCCTTTGTTTTTTGCCTCTCTTCTTTTCACAGCTATTTTTAAGGCCTCCCCAGATAGCCATTTTGCTTTTTTGCATTTCTTTTCCATGGTGATCGTCTTGATCCCTGTCTCCTGTACAATGTCACGAACCTCATTCCATAGTTCATCAGGCACTCTATCTATCAGATCTAGACCCTTAAATCTATTTCTCACTTCCACAGTATAATCATAAGGGATTTGATTAAGGTCACACCTGAATGGTCTAGCGGTTTCCCCTACTTTCTGGAACAGCAGCTGTGCTTTGCTGGAGCAGCCGTGAAGAGATACCCCACGCCCAAGGTAAGAGAAACCCAAGTAAGATGGTAAGTGTTGCAACAGTGCATCAGAGGGCAGACACACTGAAACCATACTCACAGAAAACTAGTCAATCTAATCACACTAGGACCACAGCCTTGTCTAACTCAACGAAACCAAGCCATGCCTGCAGGGCAACCCAAGATGGGTGAGTCATGGTGGAGAGGCCTGACAGAATGTGGTCCACTGGAGAAGGGAATGGCAAACAACTTCAGTATTCTTGCCTTGAGAACCCCATGAACAGTAGGGAAAGGCAAAATGATAAGATACTGAAACAGGAACTCCCCAGGTCATTAGGTGCCCAATATGCTACTGGAGATCAGTGGAGAAATAACTCCAGAAAGAATGAAGGGATGGAGCCAAAGCAAAAACAATACCCAGTTGTGGATGTGACTGGTGATAGAAGCAAGATCCGATGCTGTAAAGAGCAATATTGCATAGGAACCTGGAATGTCAGGTCCATGAATCAAGGCATATTAGAAGTGGTCAAACAAGTGATGGCAAGGGTGAATGTCGACATTCTAGGAATCAGCGAACTAAAATGGACTGGAATGGGTGAATTTAACTCAGATGACCACTACATCTACTACTGCGGGCAGGAATCCCTCAGAAGAAATGGAGTAGCCCATCATGGTCAACAAAAGAGTCTGAAATGCAGTACTTGGATGCAATCTCAAAAATGACAGAATGATCTCTGTTCATCTCCAAGGCAAACCATTTACTATCACAGTAATCCAAGTCTATGCCCCAACCAGTAATGCTGAAGAAACTGAAGTTGAACGGTTTTATGAAGACCTACCAGATCTTTTAGAACTAACACTCAAAAAAGATGTCCTTTTCATTATAGGGGGCTGGAATGCAAAGTAGGAAGTCAAGAAACACCTGGAGTAACAGGCAAATTTGGCCTTGGAATGCGGAATGAAGCAGGGCAAAGACTAATAGAGTTTTGCCAAGAGAATGCACTGGTCATAGCAAACACCCTCTTCCAACAACACAAGGGAAGACTCTACACATGGACATCACCAGATGGTCAACATCGAAATCAGATTGATTATATTCTTTGCAGCCAAAGATGGAGAAGCTCTATACAGTCAACAAAAACAAGACCAGGAGCTGACTGTGGCTCAGATCATGAACTCCAACATATAGAACAGAAGTTAATTACTGCTCTTCCCTGGATCTAAGGGGCTTCCCTCATAGCTCAATTGGTAAAGAATCTGCCTACAATGCAGGTGACCCAGGTTCAGTCCCTGGGTTGGGAAGATCCCCTGGAGAAGGGAATGGCAGCCCACTGCAGTATTCTTGTCTGGAGAATTCCATGGAGAGAGAAGCCTGGTAGGCTACAGTCCATGTGGTTGCAGAATCAGACAGAACTAAGCAACTAACACTTTCACTCACTCAAGGTTACTTAAGAAACAACCAATACAAGAGACACACACTGTCTCCCTGAGAGTAGGAAATAAGTCTCCCCTGTAAAAGGTGCAACCGTGCACCTGGAGGCAGAAGGATTCTTATCACCGAAGATGGGGAATTTGGGCACATGAAGCTTATATAAGCAAACTTTTCTACTTCTTTAACTGGGCACCCCAATCTTAAGTCTGTCAATTCCTCACAAAGTCACAGCTTGTCTAAAAAGAATAAAAGCTGCCTGCTTTGCCCACTTCTTGCTGTGGTTACTTGCTTAGTTATGTCTGACTTTTGCGACCCCATGGACTGCAGCCTGCCAGGCTCCTCTGTCCATGGAATTCTTCCGGCAAGAATACTGGAGTAGGTTGCCATTCCTTTCTCCAGGGGATCTTCCCATCCCACGGATCAAACTCCAGTCTCCTGCACTGCAAGCAGATTCTTTATCCTCTGAGTCACCACGGAAGTCCTTGCCCACTACTTAGGTCCCATTTCTATGGGGCCTCCATGTGCATGAATTAGAGTTAAGTTTCTTCTTTTCCTGGTAATCTACCTTGAGTCAGTTTTACTATTAGTCCAGCCACCAGAACCCAAGAGGGTTGAGGGGTTATTTCACTTCCCCTAAAGTACAAAGAGGATCCAAGCCCCTGCTATGACACCCACCAACCAAAAAAGCAGTTCTCAAACTGTGTTCAGAGGGAACCGAGTCCTCCTCGTACCTGCTTTGAGGGCTACACAAGCACCTGGTTGTCATTTTTACCCTCACTCTCAAATGTGCTCCATACCAAATTTTAACACAGTAGACACTGCCAAAGCATTTCTGCCAGGATAAAACTCATTTTTGTGCAGGCTTCTTCCCAGGATAAAACTTTTTGTTGCGTTCTCTGTTTACGAACTTCTGAGACTGCAGACCTGGGTGGACAAATAAACCAGGTGTGCGTTTGCCCCAAATGCAAAACGATACCTGCAGGACACTTGCTGCAGGACTGTCAGTAGAGGTGAGACTGGCTCTTCCTTGGGCCCATCAACAGGGTTAGGGTTAGACTGGTTAGCCACACAACGGAGCTCTGGGGAGCCATGAAAGTAGTCAGGACTGCGCCCACAGTCCTATGGAGCCATCTGTGGGAAGGGCCGCTGGGTGAAAGAAGGGAAAGAGGAAGAAACAGTGGGTAAAAAGGAGATGCCTAAAAAAAAAAAAAAAGAATGAATTAGGAACACCGGAGGTGGGTAGCTCTGGGGAAAAGGACCCGGCGTCCACGCAGATCTGTGACTCTGCTCGGCCCCCTCGTCGCAGCGGCCCCTGCACTTTGGCTTCTTCGTGGTCTTCAGGGTTTCTGTGCCGAGCATTGCTGGACGTCCCTAAACCTGTCCCGAGCCCGTAACTCCTCACTCTCTCGCACCGCTCTGTCTTGCGGGCCAGTGAGCTCGGCCCGAAGACGTGCGCTCCGCCTTCCCAGCATCGGAGCCTCTCCAAACCCGCCGGGCTTTGCCGGGGCCAGGCCCAGGCGGCACACCTCCGGACCGGGGAGCAGGGGAGCTCCGACTCTGCTCCCCGAAGACGAGGAAGCTGAAGAACGCGTCTTCCCGGAGGAGGGGTTCGGTGGGGAACCCCCAGGGAAAGTGCGGGGAGGGGGATCTCGCACCGCTTAGAGCCCGCGGAACCCCCAACGCGAGACTGGCGCGTTCAGGGCCCGGCCCCAGAGACTTCGTGGAAAAGCCCCTCGGCCGCTGCCTCCTCTGCAGCCGCTTGGCTTCTCTGGGCATTGGGGAACGCCGGTGGAGGTCGCCGGGCCCCAGGCCCGGGCTCGGGGAGCGCTGGCGCCAGCCCGGAGAACCTAACGAGAGCCGGTAGGTGGCGCTGGCAGGCGGCGCGCGGGCGCCGCGACCGCCAGGGCAGCACCTCCCGCGCGCGCCAAGCCCCGCCCATGCGCAGGCAGCGCCTCTCCTGATTGGGCAGTGCCGCCACGCTGGTGAGGCGGAACGAGCGTCGTCGCGTCCGGGTGACGTCTCTGGCGGGCGTCGGGCGGGGTCGTCGGCGTCGGCAGCAGTGTCGGCGGCGGCGGCGGCGGGTGGGAAATGGCGGAGTACTTGGCCTCCATCTTCGGCACCGAGAAAGACAAGTAAGTGAGAACCGGCCGCAGAGGTTCCGAGCTGGAGAGGCGGGTGGCGCGCGGAGGAGCTTGGCGGCGGGCCCCGGACGGCGGCGGGAGGCTCGGCGGGGGGAGGGGCGGGCTGCTCTTCCGGCCTCGGGAGCCGCGCTCCGCCGCGTGCGCCCGGGCAGGCGGGCGATGGGCCGGGCGGGCGCCGGGCTTCCTCTTGGGCAGAGCGGCCTCTCCCGCCGGGGGCTCCTTGGTGGCCCACCTACAGGCGACCCGTGCCCCCGGCTCTCGGAAGCCGACTTGAGTTGTGCTGAAGTTGTCAACGTTAACGATTCTCCCAAGTTTGATCTTTTAATGTTGAGTCGGGCAGGCTGTAGTATAGACTCGCCCGCGTTAAATCGCTAGATAACTGAGGTTCCTGTTAGGGTTTTAGATGCTTAACAAGCCACTTGTGTGAGTTAAGCGATCATCGAACAGCTCATAAGGACATTTATTGTGAAACAGTATTTTGGAGATTACGAGTTAACTAACCGTGAAAGACAGTCTGCTTTTAAAATACTTTCAGGTGCAATTCCAATATAAGAATAAGATGGGTGATTTTTTTAGGTTGCATACCTTCCGTAGTTAGTTGTTAGGTTGAGAGGAAAAATAATATAATTTTGGGTTTGCCAGTTGTTAATTTTGGAGGACAGTTCTTTAAAAACCTTAAGATTGAGCTGGATGTATTCTTCGAATAAATGGTTAGCATCTTGGTGTTCTTCAGAGCTGTACAGGGTTTATGTGAATATGTTTTTAACAGTAAACTCGTAAGTTTGCCATAGCTAATGTTTTGACTTTATCAAAAACTTTTAATTGTTTCTGTTTTCCAGGATGCAGTGTACCTTGTAAAATGTCTTTTACATATTCTAGAATCTTGTGTTGTTTGGAAGAGGGGGTTATATTATTTACTAGCAAAACTCACGACAGTCATCAGTCATATTCAGTCCAGAAACACTTACTGAGTGTCAGCTCAAGGCCAGTGTCTGGGGACTCAGATGGGTAGAATCTGGATCTTGTTCTCAAGGAGCAAGGGGGTGCTTGTCGTGCAAAGGATAACTGAATTAAAATGAATTGAAACGCATTAAGTGCTGTGGAAGAGAGGCCTGCCCTGAATGCTGTAGCCCCAGAGACAGCAGCTTGGGAAACAGGATCTTGAACGGATCGGCCAGCTCTGCTTCTCAAGTTTGCTGAAGAGCGTGCAGTGTCGATTTTACTCATGAGCTTATATCAGTGTGGGCTGTGGCTAATGTCTTGTTGAGTTTTTCTTTCCCTCCTTCTTGTAAAAAGCTGCATAAGGTGATGGTATCACTGTTATTCTGTGAAGCTCTTACATTCCTGCCATAAATAACCCCATTTCATCTGTTAGAGTTATATTATAAAAGTCACAGCTGTAATAGTTTAGCAAACTTGATTATTTAATATAGGCTTCTCGTTTCAGGGAGATTTGTGGAGTTTTAATTTCCAGGAAACAGCTCAAAATTTTCAGCTGAAAAATGATTCCTGCTAACTTTTTAAATTTAATTTGAACTGAAAGTAAAATGTACACCTAGCAATTAAAAATATTTAGCTAATTACACATTTGAGGTTTTAGACACTTTCTAAATCTAAGAATGGATTAGCCTTTCTGATATCTTCTCTCAAATAGTACACTGCATGTTTTAACATCTTTTCATTTTATTGCAGTAGTCCAGTGAGCCTACTAGAAAAGCTTTGACTAATAGATTCAATTCAGTGATTAACTGGTCATTGTGAAATGAGAGTCATTTCTGATAGTACAGCAGCAAGGATTGTTTCACTTATATATAATAGTTGGGTGTTAATGGTTGAGACAGGGGTTTTGTCCATTCTGAGACAGTCTTAAACTATTTTCAAGTGACTTTCTGAAGACGTAATGTGACATACTCAAGTGTAGTAATCATTTTTCTCTCCTCATAAATTTAGACTTCTCCATTTTTATTGCTACCTGATAATAAATAAATGGCTAGTTGATTTCATGGGCCATCAAATGTCACTGAGGCCCTTTAATCTTAACTGTGAATGTGAAAGTCGCTCAGTCATGTCCGACAGTGGGTAGCCTTTCCCTTCTCCAGGCGATCTTCCCAGCCCAGGGATGGAACCCAGGTCTCCTGCGTTGGCAACTGTGAATGGCCCTTGCTAAAATAATTGACTCTACAGGGTAACTTTCCCACCTCTGCAAGTCTGCGTTTTAATGGGACACATCTAGGAAGGTTGCATAACTCATCACAGATCTGCTCAGCCACCATGCGTTGCTGCCAGGCTGGCTGGATTGCTAGTTTTGATTTTGTCTGCATCGCCCAAGTATTGGAGCATATTGAGAGATGACCTTGTGTAGTTCTTACGAGCAGAGTGGGTGCCCCAATAGCTTATTCTCAGTGTATTGAAACTGGGGAGGATTGTTTACTTCAGACCTCTTTTGGAAATATTCTGTTGGTCTGCTGTCTTGGCTCAGGGAACCTGGACTTTGTATTTATTTAGATGATAGTGACTGCATGTGATGAGCACATAGTATACTTGATCCTGGTTCTTGGAACAGTGCGAAGGTTGGCATTTTCCTCAGTTTACAGAGACCCGGACAGGTGGGGGTGACTGGCCCAAACCCCAAGCAACTAGTAGCAGAGTCAAGATCCTGACCCCTCACCAGACTGCTGATGTCCTCAAGAGAGAAGTTCATCATGGAAGGAAAAGGAGCAGATAGGTTTTGAGTTAAATATAGTTTTAGACTAACTTACATTCAGTTTAAGAGAGAACAGTGGAGCAGAGAACTATTGAATCTAATTGAACCTTTGAACCACATGGAGGTTGGGGTGCCAGCCCTCTGCACAGTCAGTAATCCAGTCGCAGTTCATTTACCCTCCAGTCAGCCCTTCATGTCTGCTGTTCTGAATCCTGCGATTCATCCAACCATGGGTCCTGTAGTCCTGCAGTATTTAATAACCGAAAAATCCGAATAGAAGTTGTTCAAGGACCAACCGTACTTGAAAGTGAAGGGGATTTGAATGAGGAGGAAATCAGGTTAGAATAGAGTGCCGTGTTTGAAGAGGGGCAAATTGAAGTTAAATAAACCAGGGCTTGCCAGGGTACAGAAGTGGTAAAGAATCTGCCTGCATGCAGGAGACGTGAGGTTTGTTCCCTGGGTCAGGAAGCTCTTCTGGAGGAGGGCATGGCAGCCCCCTCCAGCATTCTTGCCTGAAGAATCCCATGGACAGAAGTGTGGTGGGCTGCCATCCATGGGATCACAAAGAGGTGGACACAACTGATCAGGTGGGCTGCTGCTAAGTCGCTTCAGTCATGTCGGACTCTGTGCGACCCCATAGACGGCAGCCCACTAGGCTCCTCTGTCTCTGGGATTCTCCAGGCAAGAACACTGGAGTGGGTTGCCAGTTCCTTCTCCAATGCATGAAAGTGAAGAGTGAAAGTGAAGTCGCTCAGTCAGCCCGACTCTTAGCAACCCCATGGACTGCAGGCCACCAGGCTCCTCCGTCCATGGGGTTTTCCAGGCAAGAGCACTGGAGTGGGGTGCCATTGCCTTCAAAGTACCTGTTACCAAGAGAAACAATGTGCCTAGGTCTTCGTGAAGTAAAAGAAAAGTAGTGTGGTGGCATTTGTCGTGTTTATGACATATTTCCATCTAGTTGATGTCTTTCCAGCACAATAATCAGCTCTCGTTTTCCCTTACAGAGTCAACTGTTCATTTTATTTCAAAATTGGAGCATGTCGTCATGGAGACAGATGCTCTCGGTTGCACAATAAACCGACCTTTAGCCAGGTTTGTTTGTTTTTCCTTTTTTTTTTTCTGTTTTCATGTAAATTATCAAGACTTCATGTACTTGATAGAGGCAGTTAGTAATTTCCGTGTGTTAATAAGCAGGGTTTTTTCCCCTCTAGTTTTATTTTTCTGTTTGTGTTCATAAATGTGTTTTGTTTAAATGCGAATGAGGCAGGTGAACCACCCCAGCAGAAGGTCTGAGAGCACCAGTCCCTGTTTTTATCATTGGAGAAACTTGTTGGCTATGACTGGTTTTCACTGCCTTACCACCCTCCCTGCCTCTAATAGACATGGGTCGGGAGGGACAGCCAGGCCAGCGCTGACCTCGCCTCTTCTCCAGGCTGGTAGATGTAGAGGTGGGCGGGGCTGCCTTGAAGGAGATTGCCATGCTCTGCCCCGTAGGGGGCTCTCCAGTACTACTGGGCATGTCCCCTTAAGACCCCAGCCAAGGACACAGCTAGTTGTAGCATGTTATAGCAACATGAAAAGTGAAATTTAACCTTAGAAGGTGGGCACTTCCCTTCTGGTTAATGGCCAGTCTGTTCAATTAATTGAGAGATGGCGGTTGAGAGATGCCACTTATTTGAGAGATTGGGCTTAGCCCTGTTGAAAGTTTAATCAAAAATTGTGATTTTTGATAGTTTCTTTTTGGCTAATTGAAGAAAAGGCAGGGGTTTACACCCTTCAAGTGATCCAGTGAATTTAAGGGAGATGGCACCTCTGAGAGAAACAGAAACCTTCTGCCCATGTTCACCTGAACATTTGGAATTTGAAAAAGATCTAGACTTCAGTCTTTCTGGAGCTCCTTCAGATGGCCTGTGAAGTCTAAATGTGCAGCCTCAGCACCAGTGGATATAATGTTTACGAAAACCAGCCAGGTGGTGAAAGAAAAAGACAGTGTTTCTAATTTAATTGCTTTGAGCATGTCTCTTTTGAAATTCAGAATATTGGAGGATTTGCTTTACATTTTCTGTAATATGTTTTCTTTAAGTGCTTCCATTTGTGAACTAAGTCTCCCCGACTAGGCCAGTGGCCATGATTCCATAAAGTTTGGTGGGAGTCAGCTGTATGTGTTAACTTGAACATCTTGTTTTGATTCATTTGGTTGGTTTCAGGTAATCCTGACCTCCTCTGATTTTAAGGGAACTGCATTACTCCCTTTAAGTGTCGTTTTATTAAACGGTCACTGCCAGATGACCTGGGTGAGATCTAACAGGAATTTCCTGTTGGAGAGAGTTGGGCTCCGTATAGCTGTCCATCAGACTTGTCACGCTCAGGTGGTTTTAGTTAAAAACCTAATGTGGTTGGCTTTGGGAAACAGCCAAGGCCTGAGATAGGCTATCCGTGACGTGAGGGAGAGGCCAGGCCAGAGGACGAGGCAGTGCTGTGTGGCTGGTGGTCATTCCCCCAAGTGGGTTTCCCAGAGCAGACCTTTGACTGGGGGGCTCTCTCATGACCATTCCCTTTGAACACTCAGCTACAAGTAGAACAGTCCAGTTTTATAAAACCAGTTAAAAAATTGCTTTGGATACGTGTTGAGACTGCATATTTATTTTCCTAAATTATGTGATTTATTGGTTCAGCTTGTAAATCTCTAACAATGTCAGTGTGGGTTTCTTTTTAAGCTTCTTACAGTGATATGGACATTAAGATTCATGTAATGTGCTAGCCTACTAACTTAAACATGGTTTGTTTTTTCAGACAACTTGATTTTAAGAAGAACGGTACAATGTAAGGTTTCAAGTCTACCTGATCCAGTTTAAAGCACAAGGGCTAAAAGGATTTTTTTCCCTTAAAAGAAGGATCGGAAAAGAGCAAATGTTTTAAGCTATTGTATTATGTAAACAGAGATCCCACCAAGAAAGTGTAAATGTGCTAGCTGCCTCTGAGAGTTAGGAAACCCATTCGTGTGCCTGTTTCCTACGAGATCAAGAGAGCTTGATGGACTGCATATGCTTGAGTTACACATTTGGTTTTAAAAACATAATTTCATGTGGGGAATATGATTATAACATGAATTTTTTGACATCATAGTGTCTGTTAGCTTGAAGCATAAAAAATGTTAGTGTTCTATTGCATTAAAACACTTCAGTAACATGGGCCTACTCAAAATAACAGTTTCTTCTTGGTTGCTGGCTGACTTGACCTAAGTCACTTGACCTAAGTCACCGCTCAAACTCTGTTTTCATAATATGATGGTTTGGGTGTACTCTTCAGAAGACAAGTGTCTGATTTGCAGGAAGCAAACAAACAGCAGGCGTTGAGCCATTTGCAAACAAGTTGTCTCTTTGCAATTGTCTAATATATGCACAGCAGCCAGTAGAATTCCCCTTTTTATTTTTTTTTCCCCGCAGACCATCTTGATTCAAAACATCTATCGTAATCCCCAAAACAGTGCACAGACGGCTGACGGCTCACACTGTAAGTCCCACAGTTGGAGAAGTTTTTTTAAGACAATGGTGTTAAAGAGCCCACTCTTAATTGAGACAAACCATGTTGGCTTCTGAGCTGCTGACATAGAGCTGTTGCAAACAGGACACGGTGCCGGAGGTCCTTGGCATTCACAGTAAGAACTTGATACTTGGCCGAGGTCAGCAGGCTGGCCGAGGAGGTCGCTGGCCAGGCCTCTCCCGCCCTGAATGTTTGTTAGCGAGAGGGGTCCGGCCCTGTGACAGCCGAACGTCACCAGCCAGTTATTGGTCTTACCAGTGGCTGAACCCCTGGCAATTATTAAGTTCTTTCTGTGAAATCAAAAACCTTAGGAATATGTAGGAATCAATAAGGTAAGTTGCCCAGTAAGTGTGGGTTTTATTTCACCATTATGATTTTTCCTCTAGGGAGTGGAGATTTCATGATATGTAATTATTGTATTTCTCTAGTCCGTTTATACAGGCACGCTTCTTTCTCAGTTGTTCATTAAGTTTCCTGTTACAAGAGTGGTTTTGGTGGTAGCCTGCCGACTTGTCTGCCTTCTTAACTGGATTGGAACTTTGAAATGGTGAATTCTTCTAGTCTGTGACAGAAATACAATACTAGCATATCATGGGATCTCTGTTACACTGAAGTGTTAGGGCGCTCCAGGACAGCCATCAGCTGAGAGAAAACATCACTGCTTCAAAACAAAATAACTTGCTCTTTTTTCAGCACTGAGTCTTGACTGAAGCGATCGCCACAGGAAACCGGTTAAGTGTTTACATTTAATTTTCCATAATATAAAGTTGTTGCGTTTTGTATTTCAGACCATTGCCCTCTTGAACATTTACCGTAACCCTCAAAACTCTTCCCAGTCTGCTGACGGTTTGCGCTGTAAGTTCATACAAGTTCCTTCCCTGGTTCCCTGGGCTTGCGTGTCAGAGCTCAGTGTCGACTGCACCTGGTCTGCCGCTGTAGTGTCGAGGACCGCCTTCCACTGGAGGTGTCAGAGCTTGTGTCCCCCTGAGCCCGTGGAAACCTCTGCTGGACGTTTAACTTGTGCCCACTTAGGGAGGAGCGAGTGCCTAGAGAGGGGGCCCTTCCCGAGAGCGCAGAGCTGCTGCTCTCCTGGGACTGTGGCCGTCATCCCGGAGAACGTGTGTCAGCTTAAATGTGGGCTCACGTTTTTCCCGCTTACAGTGAAAGTCGCTCTAACTTAAAAAAAAAGTTCTGAAATAATTTTTTCAGATTTTCTTTCTTTCTAGAGTTTTTTTCCCTTAAACTCCATTTGGAGATCATGCTTTTCACTGTGAGAGCATTGTCCTGAACATGACCCCAGTAGGACCCTCCCAGTTGCACTGACCTTCAACACTAGTCCTGTGCGGACTCTTGTTTTCATCAGATATTTTACGTAGGTGTCTCCTGCATTGGGGAAGTAAAGGATACTTGCCAGGGAATAGCTCTGGAGTGGGCAGTCAGTGGACATCACTCCTTTATGTACCGGGGAATGCTACAGTCAAGTCACGGATGTGGTATTGATGGGTAGTTTTTAGGGAACAATAGAAATAATAACTGTTGAACTCTAGAGTAAATGTAGTCATTTGAGGATAAGCTGAAATGATCATCCTGGACTCGTGTTAAAATCAGAGGGTCCAGACCAAAGGGTAGGTGCTTCTCATTCACCAGTTCATTTTAAAGCTGTTTAAAAAAAAAAACAGATCACAAAATAACACCATGCAGTACCTTTGGTGGCTGCATGCCTGGATCAGACACACCCTTGGCCCAGAGACCCTCAGTTTGTAGGGTGGCCTGTGGTGGGTGAAACAGCCCTGGCAGCCGCCACCTCCCTGAGCTGGTCCAGACTGGGAGGCCTCCCGGTCTGTGCTGTGGTGCGTGGCACCTGCGTGCAGGGGGACCGGACTGGGGCGCTCTTCCTGCCAAGACACTAAATGTTTTTCGATGCTAATACTGACCTGAAAAGAGAATTTCTTTCCTTGAATCTGGTGGCAGCAGGACTTGGTAGCCCTTGGTGTATTGTTTTTTTAAAGAAACAAGATCAGTGGGTGAAAGGAAGTGTTCCCGTCTGGATGGTTCAGTCATCTTGTGCCAGCTCTACCCTGGGGTAGCAGTGGATGAGGAGCAGGGGGCTGAGTGACGACAGCGGGTCGCTCTTTGCCCTGTCTGTTTTCGGGGGGTGCGCATGCTTTATTGACAGAAGGATGTTGTATTAGTTCTCTGTGTGTATATTTGTGATTCGCAGGACTCTTGTTTTACACATGCTACAAAATAAAAGTTTAGCTGTACTAAATGCTACAGTTCTGGAGTCCAGATTGTATGAATACATATTAAATGCAATTCTGGTTCTACAGTTTAGCTACTAGGTTCATCACTACTGGCTTTGTAATATAACCTTGTATCTGCAGAAAAATAAGCTTTCTATGCTTGGATTAAATATGAATCCCAGTTTAAGAATGTTTCTTTAAGAAAACTGGGTACTTGCAAGTTGTATTTAAAATATATTGAGTCATGTTAATACTTTAGTTGAGTAGCTTTTTTAATCAGTCACTCACCTCTGCCTTTCAGATCATTTTGATCGACTCAAAAATTTTTAACCAGAGTATAGAAGATAAAATATGCCCACTAGGAAGCATTTTAAAACATGAACTTTATATAAGTTTTTAAAGTACAATATTCTGTTTATGTAGTAACAGAATAGAGATACCAATCCCACCAATACAGCCAATAGTTTAATGGCCACCAAAATGTGATTCTCCGCATTGCTAAGACTTCGACTGTGTGAATATTTTCTGTCTTCTCATTTACCTAATGTGGAGAAGGAAATAAATTTTAAATATTAAAACCTGCCCTTTGGAATGGGCTTCTCTTGACTGGCTTTTCTGTTGTTCAGACTTTGGTTTCTACTCAGGGAAGGAGATACACTCATTGTAACTTTTAAATCAAGACGAGCTGTCCGGAGTGGCGTCACCACAAGTGTTTACTGTGTTCTCTGTTGTGAAGTACAGAACCAACTACGATGCAGGGACACCGCTCTCCCCCAACTCCCCCCCCCCCCCCCCAGTGGCTGGAATGGGAACTTAAATCACTGCCAGAATCAAGATGGAAGCCAGTTTTAGAGGGAAACAGTTTTCAGAGAGCTCGGGCATTGTGGGCAGGGCCCATGGCCACAGCCTGGGGCCCTTGGTGGGAGCCCAGAGGAGGCTGCGAGTCCCAGAGGGCTCCTTTGGAAGGTGGCTATTAGCAACAGGCTGTTCCTGCCTCGAAGCTCCTGCCGGCCTGGCTGTTGGGAATATCAGCTTACTGACACTCCAGCTTTCTGCTTCCTCAAATTTAGATTCAGAGAGTGTCAGAGTTCGAATGGTAGAATGTAATGAGGATGGGATGTGAATTTTCTAAATCTGTCCACAGAATGGACAAGAGTTCACTTAGTGCATGTGAATTATGAAGAATAAAGATGAAAACAATTTGACACCTAAAATGATGCTTTCTTCAACAAAAACCTGTAACTTTCCCTTTATGCCAAAGGGCACTCAGATTACTGCGATTGAATTTGGTCATTGTCCTTCTCAGTCTTCACTTTCCGTCATTTGGGTTTTAATAGCATCAGAAAGAATTAGTAACATTCTGTGTAGCTGAAAATTGGTAAAAGAAGCTAGTAGGGAGCATAGATTATAATCATCTCCCCTGCCTGATTGCCACCTTTCATTTTAACCTAAGAAAGGAATGGGGAAAAGTCAGTGTGATTACTTGGCCTGTATCTTAAATCTGAAAAGGAGGAGAATTTTCAATTTGAAAATTTCTTTTGAGATTCAACCTTTTCCTCACGCTTTCTGAAAATGTTGGCCCTTTGATGCTGATGAAAACTTGTCGTGATTTTAATATTTTAATAGCCAGAACTGAGGCGGTCATAAGGGGCTTTTAAAATCTCACCACACTTCAAACTTTAACAAGTGGCTGTGTGAGGCACTGTCTTCCGTCTCCAGCAGAGTGCAGCTCTGTTTTCTCTCTAGATAAGCTGATGTGTGTTACATAGCAGTTTTGAGTTTAAGCACAGAGCTCTGGCGGTCACAGTTCCCAGCTCTAACCAGCAAGCTCTCTGTTGTTCACAGGCGCCGTGAGCGATGTCGAGATGCAGGAACATTATGATGAGTTCTTTGAGGTGAGCTAGTGACTGAACCCTGTAGACCCGTTCACCCCCTGTATGGGGATTGGGGCTTGACTCTATTCATAAGAATACGCACTCATGAGTTCTGTTCCTTTTTCATCTTTATTGTGATCCTCTAACCCCCGTTCTCCCCTTAGGAGGTTTTCACAGAAATGGAGGAGAAGTACGGGGAGGTGGAGGAGATGAATGTCTGTGACAACCTCGGAGACCACCTCGTGGGGAACGTGTATGTCAAGGTAGGACTGAGGCGGCAGTTGGGGCTGAGGAGTGAGGCGTGCCTGCCTCACCATAGCTAACAACCCTCAGAGAACAGCCCTGCTCAGACCAGGCCGGAGCCTTGGTGCCCTGGCCAGCCCTTGCTGGCTGTGGCTCCAGTCCGGCAGCTGGCATGTGGGTCCCAGGAGGATGGGTGTCTTAGGCTGTTGGTTAGTGGTTGTGGGACTGTGGAAAAGAAACTGAATTATATGTTTGGTTTCTTTTTCCTTTTTTTTAAACTTTTCTTGCCTGTGTGAATCACGATATTTGTGCTTTTAACCAGTTGAATTTGAAAACCAAGGCGGCATGCATGGCATGACCTTGGACTGTTGTAAAAATAAGTCATCGCTAATAAAGGATGGTCTGGTTTCTAAATTGCTCTCGCACTATGCCACCTATGTGAGCACGTGATACATATTTGAATCCGTCATTGAAGATACTTGTTATTGAAGTGGGGCTGGTCAGCAGTTCTGCCTTGTCTTTTCAGTTTCGCCGTGAAGAAGATGCGGAAAAGGCTGTGATTGACTTGAACAACCGCTGGTTTAACGGCCAGCCAATCCACGCCGAGCTCTCCCCTGTGACTGACTTCAGAGAAGCCTGCTGCCGCCAGTACGAGATGGGGTAGGTGCAGGCCGGCCCAGGGGAAGCAGGCAGGGGAGGAGGGGTTGTGTACCCAGCGTGACCGTTCTGTTCTCCTGCAGGGAGTGCACGCGGGGTGGCTTCTGCAACTTCATGCACCTGAAGCCCATCTCCCGGGAGCTGCGACGGGAGCTGTACGGGCGCCGGCGCAAGAAGTGAGTACTGGGCAGGCTCAGCCCTGGGGCCTTCTCTTCAAAAGGCTCTTCTAGGAACGTAAAGAGTACTCCTGGGCGGGCTCAGCCCTGGGGCCTGCTCTTCAGAAGGCTCTGATGGGAACGTAGTGAGTACTCCTGGGCAGGCTCGGCCCCGGGACCTCCTCTTCAAAAAGCTCTGCTGGGAATGTAGTGAGTACTCTTGGGCAGGCTCAGCACCAGGGCCTGCTCTTCAAGAAGCTCTGCTGGGAACGTAGAGAGTACTCCAGGGCCTCCTCTTTAAAAAGCTCTGCTGGGAATATAGTGAGTATTCTTGGGCAGGCTCGGCCCCAGGGCCTCCTCTTCAAAAAGTTCTGCTGGGAACGTAGTGACTACTCCGGGGCCTCCTCTTCAGAAGGCTCTGCTTGGAATGTGCACACTGTGAGATATAAAAGGCACTCTGAGGGACATTCCACACGTCTTCCTGCTTGTCAGATAGAGACCAGACGTTGTTAACAGGGACCCATCAGCCGGGTGACCATTTAAAAGTAGATTTGTTTGCACAGGATCTTATTCTGTCCCCTCCATGTCTGAACTTCGTTTTTCCATTGGGGTTTCTTGGATTGGGCAGGTCTTTGGTGGGGGGCGGCGGGGAGGGGGTGCTGTCCTGTGAACCAGAGACAGTCAGGCACAGCCACATGGCCAGTCCTGGTGCTCAACTGCAGGTGGGTGCTTTTCTCATAAGCAGAGAAAAGGCCAGGGTATCAGTGTAACAGTCAGTCTTCCAGCTCAGATAGTGTTCTGGCCCCCAGAGGGGTTCTCATCCCTCTCCTGTTAAACATATGTTTGGAAATCCATCATTGATGATCATTTTAGTGTCAGCAGAAAAGTGTAGGGGAGGAAGAACCTTGTTCTCCCTTCCCACAGTGGGCTGGTGGGCCCGTTGCTGAGTGATGACACGAGAGGCTTGGCTCGGGGGAGGGGGGGTGGGTGTGCCCCTTCCATTCTGGGCCATGGCTCCCCTGGCCGCTTGGGTTGGCTCCACAGAAGGGGGAGAAGGTGTCATGCCTCTTTGGTCCCCAGTTGCGCAGTTTTACCCCCGGACACTCTAATGTCTGAAATCAGGCACGTGGTAGTGTCACCTGTGGCTCAGTCGGCAGCGTCTCTCCCTCTATCCGTGTCACCAAGGTGCTGAGCCGCCGTGTTTAGGTGTCTGTCTCTTCCCTGCTAGGTTGCATGCTGTGGTTTGGGTGCCACCGTTGGTTTCTTGTCCTCTGTTGCAGGCATAGATCGCGGTCCCGCTCCCGGGAGCGTCGCTCTCGGTCTCGAGACCGCGGTCGCGGCGGCGGAGGTGGCGGTGGCGGAGGACGGGAGCGCGACAGGAGGCGGTCGAGAGACCGGGAACGGTCTGGGCGATTCTGAGCCATGCCATTTTTACCGTATGTCTGCTAGAAAGTGTTGTAGTTGATTGACCAAACCAGTTCATAATGGGAATTTTTTTTAAAAAACAACAAAAAAAAACAAAGATGGGTTTCTGAATAAAATTTGTAGTGATACAGTGTTCTTGTGTGACTGATTCCTTGTGCACAGTCTTCGTTTTAAATCTTTTCCTTCACATCATGAGTCCTTGATGTGACGGTATTATACCGGTCACTCTGGGTATAAATGACAGATTTTTAAACTTAGGGAATGAAATATAACACCTCCCAGGTAAGGGGAAATTCTTAGGAGAAAAAGTCAGACCTGTTCCTTGTTACCTTCGTGTTAACAAGTGGTCCAGTGTTTCTCTTCTGAAGCTGTTAGTAGGCTGGGGTAAAAGCTGCCAACGGTGCCAGCTCTTGGAGAAGATGCAGCCTGTGGCCCCTGCAGGGGTCGGCTCGCATACTGTGAACTTCTCGTGTTGCTCCCAGAGCCACCTTGTATCCCTGAGACTTAGGGGCATGCTCAGCCCCTTGCATTCCTGTTTCACCCTGACAGTAGCAAGACCACCAGGATAACAGGAGCACAGCCCTGCCGTCACGTCCGCCTCTGCAGAGCCTTCGTGTCTGCTGTCCCCTCCCCAGACCTTCGCCATTGATGACTCAGGGCAGTGTAACTCGCTGTAGCCGTGGACTTGTTCCAGGTTCCTGCCGTGGCCACACCTTGGCTAGGGGCACAGTTTCTAAGAGAAAGTCAACCCAAAGACTAACCAAAACATGGCTCTGGGTAGTCATCTCAGGGCACCACACTGCGTCCCTGTGCTTGCCCATAGCAGTCCTCCAGACACCCTCATGCTGCTCGGTGACAGGAGTTCAAGAGTGTCCTCTCTGATCCCCTTAAATCCTGTTCATGGGGGTCTGCCAGGAAATACGCTACTTCAATCAGTTTGCTTCATGGACATCAATTTCTATTTGATTATAAAAAAGTGATTGTAGTGGGTAATAGTTTTGTTCAAGTTTGATGTCTTGGAATTACTGTATTTTTTTTCACAACAGTAGAGGATTTGGGATAAATTAGTGGCACTTTGACTAGGTAGCTTCTCTCAGCCGCTTCATAGAACCATTCAGCTTCTTCAGCGTTACTGCTTGGGGCATAGACTTGGATTACTGTGATATTAAATGGTTTGCCTTGGAAATGAACAGAGATCATTCTGTCATTTTTGAGATTGCATCCAAGTACTGCATTTTGGACTCTTGTTGACCATGATGGCTACTCCATTTCTTCTAAGGGATTCCTGCCCACAGTAGTAGATATAATGGTCATCTGAGTTAAATTCACCCATTCCAGTCCAGTTTAGTTCACTGATTCCTAGCATGTCGACATTCACTCTTGCCATCTCCTATTTGACTACTTCCAATTTGCCTTGATTCATGGACCTAACATTCCAGGTTCCTATGCGATATTGCTCTTTACATCATTGGACCTTGTTTCCATCACCAGTCACATGCACAACTGAGTATGTGCAGTACTTGGATGCCGTCTCAAAAACACCAGAATGATCTCTGTTTGTTTCCAAGGCAAACCATTCAGTATCACAGTAATCCAAGTCTACACCCCAACCAGTAATGCTGAAGAAGCTGAAGTTGAATGGTTCTATGAAGACCTACAAGACCTTTTAGAACTAACACCCAAAAAAGATGTCCTTTTCATTATAGGGGACTGGAATGCAAAAGTAGGAAGTCAAGAGACACCTGGGTAACAGGCAAATTTGGCCTTGGAATACAGAATGAAGCGGGATGAAGGCTAATAGAGTTTTGCCAAGACAATACACTGGTCATAGCAAACACCCTCTTCCAACAACACAAGAGAAGACTCTATGCATGGACATCACCAGATGGTCAACACTGAAATCAGATTGATTATATTCTTTGCAGCCAAAGATGGAGAAGCTCTATACAGTCAACAAAAACGACCGGGAGCTGACTGTGGCTCAGATCATGAACTCCTTATTGCCAAATTCAGACTTAAATTGAAGGAAGTAGGGAAAACCACTAGACCATTCAGGTATGACCTAAATCAAATCCCTTATGATTATACAGTGGAAGTGAGAAATAGATTTAAGGGCCTAGATCTGATAGGTAGAGTGCCTGATGAACTATGGGATGAGGTTCGTGACATTGTACAAGAGACAGGGATCAAGACCTTCCCCATGGAAAAGAAATGCAAAAAGGCAAAATGGCTGTCTGGGGAGGCCTTACAAATAGCTGTGAAGAGAAGCAAAAAGGAAAGATATAAGCATCTGAATGCAGAGTTCCAAAGAATAGCAAGGAGAGATAAGAAAGCCTTCTCAGTGATCAGTGCAAAGAAATAGAGGAAAACAACAGAATGAAGACGAGATCTCATCAAGAAAATTAGAAATACCAAGGGAACATTTCATGCAAAGATGGGCACGATAAAGGACAGAAATGGTATGGACCTAATAGAAGCAGAAGATATTAAGAAGAGGTGGCAAGAATACACAGAAAAATTACAAAAAAGATCTTCACGACCAAGATAATCACGTTGGTGTGATCACTCACCTAGAGCCAGACATCCTTGAATGTGAAGTCAAGTGGGCCTTAGAAAGCATCACTACAAATAAAGCTAGTGGAGGTGATGGAATTCGGGTGAGCTATTTCAAATCCTGGAAGATGATGCTGTGAAAGTGCTGCACTCAATATGCCTGCAAATTTGGAAAACTCAGCAGTGGCCACAGGACTGGAAAAGGTCCGCTCTCATTCCAATCCCAAAGAAAGGCAATACCAAAGAATGCTCAAACTACTGCACAATTGCACTCATCTCACACACTAGTAAAGTAATGCTCAAAATTCTCCAAGCCAGGCTTCAGCAATATGTGAACTGTGAACTTCCTGATGTTCAAGCTGGTTTTAGAAAAGGCAGAGGAACCAGAGATCAAATTGCCGACATCCGCTGGATCATGGAAAAAGCAAGAGAGTTCCAGACAAACATTTGCTTTATTGACTCGCCAAAGCCTTTGACTGTGGATCACAACAAACTGTGGAAAATTCTTCAAGAGATGGGAAGACCAGACCATGTTACCTGCCTCCTGGGAAATCTGTATGCCGGTCAAGAAGCAGCAGTTAGAATGGGGCATGGAACAACAGACTGGTTCCAGATTGGGAAAGGAGTACAACAAGACTGTATATCATCACCCTGCTTATTTAACTTCTATGCAGAGTACATCATGCGAAATGCTGGGCTGGATGAAACACAAGATGGAATCAAGATTGCCAGGAGAAATAGCAATAATGTCAGACACGCAGATGACACCACCCTTATGGCAGAAAGCAAAGAGGAACTGAAGAACCTCTTGATGAAAGTGAGAGGAGAGTGAAAAAATTGGCTTAAAACTCAACATTCAGAAAACTAAGATCATGGCATCCGGTCCTATCACTTCATGGCAAATAGATGGGGAAACAATGGAAACAGTGAGAGACTATTTTCTTGAGCTCCAAAATCACTGCAGATGGTTACTGTAGCCATGAAATTAAAAAGTGCTCCTTGGAAGAAAAGCTATGACCAACCTAGACAGCATATTAAAAAGCAGAGACATTACTTTGCTGACAAAGGTCCATCTAGTCAAAGCCGTGGTTTTTCCAGTAGTCATGTATGGATGTGAGAGTTGGACCATAAAGAAAGCTGAGCACAGAAGAATTGATGCTTTTGAACTGTGGTGTTGGAGAAGACTCTTGAGAGTCCCTTGGACTGCAAGGAGATGAAACTGGTAAGGAAATCAGTCCTGAATATACATTGGAAGGACTATGCTGAAGTTGAAGTTTGAATACGTTGGCCATCTAATGGGAAGAACTGACTCATTGGAAAAGACCCTGATGCTGGGAAAGATTGAAGGCAGAAGGCAGAAGGAGAAGGGGACAACAGAGGATGAGATGGTTGGATGGCATCACCGACTCGATGTACGTGAATTTGAGCAAGCTCCAGGAGTTGGTGATGGGCAGGGAATCCTGGCGTGCTGAAGTCCATGGGCTTGCAAATAGTCAGACATGACTGAGCAACTGAACTGAACTGCTCTGTTGATTAGAGAAAACTCACTTCCTTTGAATGAGACAGCACTGGAGAAAGCGTTGCTGGTGGGGTCCCTGCAGTACCACTTCCTCCTTTCTTAGTTCAGGAGTTCTTACCAAAAGGGGGTGAAACAGCACATGATTTCTTTTTTAAAAAAAGTCTATGCAAAACGCAGAAAACCAGTATGAGAAATGTGCTTCTAAAGCCTTCGTGATGCAAAGTCAGTGGGGTCTTGGCGGTCAGCGTCACGTGGGACTCGGTGTGGCTGACTCTGGTGACGTTAGCTTTGTGTCCAACAGTTCTCAGACTTGGGGGTTTTTCACAGACCATGTAGATTTTCCTAACGAAAGCAGGATTGTGATCAACATAGGATTCTCAATTTCTGATTTTCTAAGTGGGACTTTTTAGATTGCTCTCATTAAAGTCCACCCATCATTTCATGAAAGAACATTTCAAGTTTTTATCATAAAGATTTTTAGACATACTCAAAAGTAGAGAAATTGTGGCAAAGCCTGATATACTTAAAACTTGTGTAGGTAATGTCCACATCCCTGACTTTTCCATGTTACATTCTCAGCAAAGCACAGCCCTCCAGTAAGCTTGGCCCCATGAACCACCCCCAAAGGTGCCCTGCCTGCCTTGCCTTTCATCTCCTTGGGCCAGGGTGTGGCAGCTGCATCCATCAGGGTATCTTGGTGTGTGTGTGTGGCTACGTGTGTCGCACATGCCCGCATGTATGCCAAAAGTGAGCAAGATGGAATAAATACGTTGTTGGCACCTGGCATTTCAGAGTCGAAATAGGCTCTACCCTGGAGAAAAGTATGGTCAACTAGAAGAGGTGGTTCAGACCGGGCACTCCGAGAACTCATAGGTCCAGACAAGCAAGTTGGGAAGAGACGGTTCTGTCCAGGTGCACAAGGATTTGGACTCTGAGGGCTTTGGACAGGGCAGCATGAACTAGCCCTGGGGGCTGGATTCCTGTCCCTGCCAAGCCAGACACAGGCAACGCAGAGCATGTCTGGAAGAGGAAGCATCAGCTTCTTATCCCAGGAAATCCACATAACCTTTTAAGAAATAAGAGTAAACTGCTCAGAAACGTAAATAAATGGTAAGGTGCTTGCTCCCAGGGCAGGTAGCAGCAGATCCGGCCTTCCAACCACAACAATAAAGGATGATGTAATGGCTGAGCTGACCCATAACAGACAGGCTGCTGGTTATTTCTCCCGCAAAGATGGGCTTATTTGGGATCTGCAGAGAAGGCAGCCTTGAGGAGCACCTGCAAGTCCCCATACAGTCAACAAGATGACGAAAGCCTGGCTCCAGCTGTATTTCTCCACCAGCTCTAGTCCCAACCCTTAGGGGTTTGTGTCGCTTCAGGCCAATAACAAGCGGGCTGCAGCTTCTCCAGGCTTCACGCTGACAGAGGAAGGACACCTTCCCCCAAGACTCCCAGCATTTCAAAGCTCATTGACCCAAACTGGTGCTGCTTATTTTTCTAGTCAGAAAAAAGAGATATCCTTTTCATCACAGGGGACTGGAATGCAAAAACAGGAAGTCAAGAGATATCTGGAGTAACAGGCAAATTTGGCCTTTGAGGATAAAATGAAGCAGGGCAAAGGCTAACAGAGTTTTGCCAAGAGAACACACTGGTCATAGCAAACATCCTCTTCCAACAACACAAGAGATGATTCTACACATGGACATCACCAGATGGTCAATACCAAAATCAGATTAATTATATTCTTTGCAGTCGATGATGAAGAAGCTCTATACAGTCAGCAGAAACAAGACCTGAAGCTGACTGTGGCTCAGATCATGGAAACCTTATTGCCAAATTCAGACTTACATTGAAGAAAGTAGGGAAAACCACTAGATGATTCAGGTGTGACCTAAATCAAATCCCTTATGATTATGCAGTGGAAATGACAAATAGATTCAAGGGATTAGATCTGATAGAGTGCCTGAAGAACTATGGATGGGGGTTCATGACACTGTACAAGAGGCAGTGATCAAGACCATCCGCAAGAAAAAGAAATGCAAAAAAGCAAAATGGCTGTCTGAGGAGGCTTTACAAATAGCTGAGAAAAGAAGAGAAGCTAAAGGCAAAGGAGAAAAGGAAAGGTATACCCCTCTGAATGCAGAGTTCCAAAGAATAGCAAGGAGAAATAAGAAAGCCTTCCTCAGTGATCAATGCACAGATAGAAGAAAACAATAGAATGGGAAGGACTAGAAATCTCTAGGAAAATTAGAGATACCAAGAGAATATTTCATGCAAAGATGGGCTCAATAAAGGACAGAAACGGTGTGGACCTAACAGAAGCAGAAGATATTAAGGAAGGGTGGCAAAAATACACAGAACTATACAAAAAATACCTTCATGACCCAAATAACCACGGTGGTGTGATCACTCACCTAGAACCAGACATCCTGGAGTCCAAAGTCAAATGGACCTTAGGAAGCGTAACTACAAATAAAGCTAATGGAGGTGATGGAATTTCAGCTGAGTTGTTTCAAATCCTAAAAGATGATGCTGTTAAAGTGCTGCACTCAATATGCCTGCAAATTTGGAAAACTCAGCAGTGGCCAAAGGACTGGAAAAAGTCAGTTTTCATTTCAATCCCAAGAAAGGCAATCCAAAGAATGTTCAAACTACTACACAATTTCTCTCATCTCACATGCTAGCAAAGTAATGCTCAAAATTCTCCAAGCAAGGTTTCTACAGTACATAAACAGAACTTCCAGATGTTCAAGCTGGTTTTAAAAAAGGCAGAGAAACCAGAGATCAAATTGCCAACATCCGTTGGATCATTGAAAAGCAAGAGAGTTCCAGAAAAACATCTACTTCTGTTTCATTGACTACGCCAAAGTCCTTGACTGTGTGGATCACAACAAACTGGAAAATTCTTCAAGTGATGGGAATACCAGACCACCTGACCTCCTTCCTGAGAAATCTGTATGCAGGTCAGGAAGCAACAGTTAGAACCAGAAATGGAAAAACAGACTGGTTCCAAAGGGGGAAAGGAGTTCATCAAGGCTGTATATTGTCACCCTGCTTATTTAACTTCTATGCATAGTACATCATGCAAAATGCCGGGCTGGATGAAGCACAAGATGGAATCAAGATTGCCAGGAGAAATAGCAATAACCTCAGATAGGGAGATGACACCACCCTTATGGCAGAAAGCAAAGAGGAAATAAAGAGCCTTTTGATGAAAGTGGAAGAGGAGAGTGAAAAAGCTGGCTTAAAACTCAACATTCAAACATTGAAGATCATGGGATATGGTCCCATCACTTCATGGCAAATAGATGGGGACAAAATGGAAACAGTGAGAGACTTTATTTTCTTGGGCTCGAAAACCACTACAGATGGTGACTGCAGCCATGAAATTAAAAGACGCTTGCTCCTTGGAAGAAAAGCTATGACCAACCTAGACAGCATATTAAAAAGCAGACACATTAGTTTACCAACAAAGGTCCATCTAGTCAAAGCTATGTTTTCCCAGTAGTCACATATGCATGTAAGAGTTGGACTATAAAGAAAGCTGAGCACGGAAGAATTGATGCTTTTGAACTGTGGTGTTGGAGAAGACTCTTGAGAGTCCCTTGGCCTGCAAGGAGATCAAACCAGTCCATCGTAAAGGAAATCAGTCCTGAATATTCATCGGAAGGACTGATGCTGAAGTTGAAACTCCAACCGTTTGGCCCCCTGATGGAAAGAACTGATTCATTGGAAAAGACCCTGATGCTGGGAAAGATTGAAGGCAGGAAGATAAAGGGTCAACGGAGGATAAAATGGTTGGATGGCATCAGTGACTCAATGGACATGAGTTTGAGCAGTCCCTGCGATTGGTGATGGATAGGGAAACCTGGCATTCTGCAGTCCACGGGGTCGCAAAGAGTCAGACACAACTGAGCAACCGAACTGAACTGAACTGAACTGATAGTCTTCCCAGTAGTCATGTACACTTGTGAGAGCTGGATTATTAAGAAGGCAGAGCGCCAAAGAATTGATGCCTTTGAACTGGGGTGCTGGAGAAGACTCCTGAGAGTCCCTTGGACAGCAAGGAGATCAAACCAGTTAATCTTAAGGGAAATCAACCCTGAATACTCACTGGAAGGACTGATGCTGAAGCCAAAGCTCCAGTATTCTGGTCACCTGATGCGAACTCATTGGTAAAGTCCCTAATGCTGAGAAGGATTGATGGCAGAAGGAGAAGAGAGCGTCAGAGGATAAGATTGCTGGATGGCATTACTGATGCAATGGACATGAACTTGGGCAAACTTCGGGAGATGGTGAGGGCCAAGGAGGCCTGGTGTGTTGCAGTCCGTGGAGTAGCAAAGAGTCAGACATGACTGGGCAACTGAACAACAACATATATATACATATCTATTTATCTATATAACTGAAGTGCTTTGCTGTATAACTAGGAACTTTCCTGGTGGTCCAGTGGTTAAGAATCCTCCTGCCAATTCAGGGAATGTGGATTTGATCCCTGGTCCTGGAAGATCCCACACATGGCAGAGCAGCTTAGCCTGGGTGCCGCGACCACTGAGCCCAGACTCTAGAGCCGGACAGCCTCAACAAGAGAAGCCCCTGCAATAAGAAGCCTGTGCAGCACAACCATAGAGTCGCCCTCCTGTGTCACAACCCAGAGAAGGCCCACGCAGCAACGAAGACCAGGGCAGCCAAAAATAAATAAACTCAGAATAATAATAAAAACAGAACTAAAAAACAATCTACATAGGTTTCACCGAACATTACAGTTTTGTCTGTTCTTAAATGCTATATAAATGGAATCATTCTGTATCCCCTTGCCTTGCTTTGGCTCAGCTTGTCTGAGGCATTCGATATGTTTTTGGACTCAGTGAACTTGGAATTTGCAGCTTGAGGACTGAGTGAATAGCACTGAAACATGTATATTATCATACGTGAAACAGATCGCCAGTCCAGGTTCGATGCATGAGACAGGGTGCTCAGGGCTGGTGCACTGGGATGACCCTGAGGGATAGGATGGGAAGGGAGGTGGGAGGGGGGTTCAGGATGGGGAACACATTTACCCCCATGGCTGTGTTGGGTGGCAAAAACCACCACAATATTGTAAAGCAATTAGCCTCCAATTAAAATAAATAAAAAAATTTTTTAATGTGGTAAGAAAGGAATGGAGTAGTTCACACGTGTTTCTGGCACAACTACCTGGAGGAACAGGAGGAGGAGGAGGAGAGGTCAGTGGGGGCAAGTCCCCTGAAGCAGGTATGAGCTTGCACATGTGTGGATCAGGACAGGCTGGCACCAGCCCATACTTGGAAACACGTGGCCCATTCCCCTCTCACCCCATGTGTCCGCTGAGAGCCGGCCACCATGCCTCCCACCACTGTTGCCTTCCCTCGGGACAGCTGGTGGGGCAGCCCTTGCCTGGATGGAGCCCTGCCAGTTGCCAGTGCAGAGAGAGGGGAAGCCCTTGCTGGTTCTTCAACTCTAATCAAGGCAATGGATGAACTTCCACATTTCATGGGTCAAAGCAAGTCACATGGCTTCTCAGGACTGTGGTCAGGGGGCGCCAGAGAGAGGGCAGGGGGTCCTGGGATGCCGGGTGGACAGCAGCGCCCTCCAGAATGCATTCAAGGTATAGCAGGAGGGAAAGAGGGCGACATCGCACAGGACCTCATGAGCCTGGGTAGGTAGCACTGGAGCCCCTCTGAGTCGTGGGGAGGACAAAACGTTCTGACTTTTATTTTGAAAGTGACAGCTCACTGCAGGCTGGAGAAGAGACTAAAGAGTGGGCGGTGGGGACCAACATGGACGCTGCTGCTGTGGTCCAGGCAGGTGGGGAGGGCAGGTGGGGCTGTGGGACCAGGCATAGGGGGTGGAGGGAGGCTGGAAGACAGTCTCAGGCTCCTTTGTCTTCCAGCTCTTCCACTGGGACTGCAGTGACAGGTCCCTGGCATGTCCCAAAGGATGGATGAGGCTGGTGCCTTTTCACACCACCAGCCATTCGCATATCTCTGTGAAGCACCTGCCCAATTCTCTGCCCATCTTAAAATCCAGTAGTTTATCTCTTTCCTGTGTATTTCTAATAGTCCTTTACCCAGTCTGAGTCCTTTGTTGATGTGCGTTGCAAACATCTATCCCAGTCTAGGGCTTCCTTTTCCCTCCCAATGGCATGTTTTGATGAACACACATCTTCAAACGTAACTAGTCCTGTTCAGCAATATTTCTTCTAAGGACAATGCTTTCTGGGTTCTGTTTAAGACATCTTTGCTCCTGAGCCCCCACTGATACTCTGGCTTTGCCATAAGCTTATTATCTTCCCTGGGCATTTAGGGCTAGAATTCTTTTCTGATCGCTTTGTGTGTAGGGTGTAAGGTTGGTTGTTTTTCAACATGGAGAGCCCGTGGTTTCAGCATCTTTCAATGTGGAAATAGCCACAACCCTCCCCTGCCACACTGAGGGGGGCTCTGTAGATGAGGTGACCACACACATGGACGGGTGCATTTCCAGGGTCTCCTGTCCAGCCAGGGGAGGGGGACAGAAGAGCCAGTCCCCAAGGTTTGCCCCTCTTAAACTGACAAGTGTCCTGCAGTCAGGAGATACAGACAAGTTACAGTCATCCGGCGAGCAGACACGCCACTCTCCTTTCCTGAGAAAGAGGGGATTTGGGAGGAGAGGGGCGGGGCGGTGAGTGCTGCTGCTGAGCTAAAGGGTTGTCTCTGCCCACCCCTGGGTCCTCAGTGCTCTCTCCCAGCCCCCTGCACAGAGGCCAGGGGGGTCCAGAGTGGGCTGGAGGGGAACTGTCTCTCAAGACTACCCTCCCTCACGCACAGGCCATGTTCCCAATACCCCCTCCCCAACCTTCCTGTTGGACGGCTGACTCTGTCCCAAGAAAGTCTGAACAGGTAAGAACTGTGTGGTAATCAACTCAAGGGCTGCCCTGAGGTCAAGGCTGAAACCTCACTCCCCGTCCATCGGTCTCCCCTGCGGCTCAGTGCTACTGTCCAGGGAGGCTCCCCAGCAGCTGGGCAGGAGACCACATGAGTTTCAGCAGTCTGAAACTGCTGGAACAGGGAAATGTAACCCTCCTCCCATATCAAAGCCTTAAGACAGGGCATGTCCAAAGCTGAATTCTCCTTCTTTAAAGTTCAAAGACACTGAAGCTCCAGGTCTCTTCCTGCCATGGCTCTTACATACTGGAGGCTTCTCAACCAGTCCTGAGGCCACGAGGTGGCTGCCCTCCCTGCTCCTGTCACCGGTCCCAGGAGCCTCAGGACGGGCCTGGAAACACAGCCCTGCCAGTCCACATGGCAGGCCCTGCCCAGGGACGTCAGAGCCGCGCCCGGCCCTGGTGGCAGGCTCCCGGAGGCCGGATGACTCATGCAGATGTAGAGCCTGGCTCTCGGAGGCACCTACCTACCTCAACACATCTTTGGACTTAGAGTGAGCTCACCCCCAAAACGGCACCCCCATCTCAAGGCAGACTTCAGTCTTTTGCTCAGAAGGTTCCTCCAGATGAGCCTGGCCTTCTCAAAGCTGCTTCCTCTGGGGAGCATGTTCAAACCTTGCATAGCAGAGCCTTAAGCTCAGAAAATCCCCACCTGTACTGGTGAACAAACATTGCAGCACCTGCCTCAAATCCCATGTCTTCTTTTTAAAAAAAAAAAAAAAGAAAGAAATCAAATCAAATGAAATTGCTGTGTTTTGTTAGGCTAAAAATGGTGGATTCCCTGGTGGTCCAGTGGTTAAGAATCTACCTGCCAATGCAGGGGACACAGGTTTGATCCCTGGGTCGGGGGAGATTCCAAAGGCTGCGGAGCAACTAAGCCCATGAGCCACAACTACTGAGCCTGTGCTCTGGAGCCCATGCTCTGAAACAAGAGAAGCCACCGCAATGAGAAGCTGGCAAGCCACAATGAAGAGTAACCCCCGCTCACTGCATTTAGAGAAAGCCCAAGTGTAGCAGGGAAGACCAGTGCAGCCAAAAATAGATAAATTATTGGTAAACATTTATTTATATACTATTTGGCTCCACTGGGTCTTCACTGGGCACACCAGATCTCTACTTGCAGCATGTGAACTCTAAGTTACAGCATGCGGGATCCAGTTCCCTGACCACGGTTGGAACCCAGGGTCCCCCGCAGTGGGAGCACAGAGTCTTAGCCACTGGGCCACCAGGGAAATCCCAATAAATTAATTTTAAAAAGTGGTCAAACATCAGCTGTTTCATGGGGTTCAACCTCACATATCCCAACTGCCATTGCAAAACAGGCAAGGAAGTCAATGAAGAGAAGCAGAGATGCAGGTGTCTGACAGCCTGGGTGGAATTCTGGCTCTGCTCCCCATTCGTTGCAGACCTTGGGCAAGTCACTGGCCTCCTCTCCTAGGATAGTTATGAAGATTCCATTAGTTACTGTAGGCCAAGTTCCTACAACAGTGCCGGGCATGTGCTTAAGCTGGGTTAAGCTGTTGTTATTAGTGGAAACGGTATTAGTCACTGAGGGTGGACATGGTGGTGTGGGGAAGGGTGAGCAGAGGAATAACCAGGAACCCTAATAGGCCTGCTTTACAAAGTAAGGACTGGACAGGTGCTGTAGGAAGTTACTGAGTACAGGCCCATATGGGCAAAGAATCTAGAAGAGTGGACATATGTATATGCATAACTGATTCACGTGGCTGTACACCTGAAACCAACACAACATTGTAGATCAACTGTAATCCGATAAAACTTTTTTAAATGAAAATTTTTTTAAAGAACTTACTGAGTATAAGACTTACACTCTGAAATTGACAAAAACATCATGGGGAAAAGTAAAGTAGACTTAAATAAATAGACATCCCATGTTCATGGACCAGAAGACTTAATTTTTTCCCCGGCTGGGCCAAACATTCCCACAATCAGATACATCGCTCCTCCTTACCTAGACCAGAGGAAGCAGTGGGGACGAGCTGGGGAATTCCTCCACATGCACACATGAGAGGGGAGGGAGACATCTGCCCCCAAGCCCACGTGCAGCGATTAATACCAACATTTAAACCCACACTCCGCCACTCCCTCTCCTCTTCTCCATGGCAGCGTGTTTCAGAAGACTTGATGCTGACTCTCTAAATCCAAAAGAATAAAAGAATTAGGAAGAAACTTAATCAAGGAAATGTAAGACTTACTTGTACACTGAAAATTACCAAAAAATTGCAAAGAAACTAAACAAACAAACAGACAAAAAACCTAAATAAGTGGAAAGGCATCCTTTGTTCACAGATCTAGAAGGTTTGACATTGTTAAGATGGCAGTACTCCCCCAAACCAATCCAAAGGTCCCAATCAGTCCCTCTATCATCCTAATAACCTCTTTGCAGGAGTGGAAAAGCTGATCCTAAAATTCTATGGAATTGCAAGGAACCCTGGGCTTTCCTGGTGGCTCAGATGGTAAAGAATCCACCTGCAATGCAGGAGATCTGGGTTGGATCCCTGTGTTGGGAAGATCCCCTGGAGGAGGGCATGGCAACCCACTCCAGTATTCTTGCCTGGAGAATCCCCATGGACAGAGGAGTCTGGCGGGCTATAGTCCATGGAGTCGAAAAGAGTTGGACATGACTGAAAGACTAAGCACACAAAAGGAACCCCAAATAGCCAAGACAATCTCAAAAAGGAACAAAGTTGGAAGACTTGCACTTCCAGATTTCAAAATTGAGTACAAAGTTACAGTAATAAAAGTGGTATGGTCTTGGCATAAGGACAGATGTATGTTGTTGTTGTTCAGTCACTAAGTTGTGTATAACTCTTTGCAACCACATGGACTGAAGCACACCAGGCCTCCCTGTTCCTCACCATATCCTCACCAGGATAGACGTACAGATCAATGAAATAGAATTCAGTTCAGTTCAGTTCAGTCGCTCAGTCGTGTGTGACTCTTTGCAAGCCCATGGACTGCAGCACGTGAGGCTTTCCTGTTCATCATTAACTCCCAGTGTTTGCTCAAATTCATGTCCATCAAGTCGGTGATGCCATCCAACCATTTCATCCTCTGTCGTCCCCTTCTCCCCCTGTCTTCAATCTTTCCCAGCATCAGGGTCTTTTCCAATGAGTCAGTTCTTCAAAACAAAATTACGGGTCCATAAGTAAACCCTAACATCTATAGTCAATTACTTTTGACAAGAGTATCAAGACCAGTCAATGGGGATAAAATGGTCTCTTTAACAAACAGTGCTGGGACAACTGGTTATACACATGCAAAAGAATGAAGCTGGATTTTCACCTCATACCATAAACAAAAAATTAACCCAAGGTAGGACTTCCCTGGTGGCTCAGTGGTAAAGAATCTGCCTGCCGATGCAGGAGACACGGGTTTGATCACTGATCAGGAAGATCCCACATGCCACAGAGCAACCAAGCCCGGCTGACTGTGCTCTAGAGCCTGGGCTCCGCACCAAGAGAAGCCACCGCAGTGAGAAGCCCGCCCAGTGCCACTAGAGTAGCCCCTGCTTGCGGCAACTAGAGGAAAGCCTGCACAGCAACAAAGAACCAGCATATTTATAAATCAATAAATAATTTAAAAATTAACTCAGAGTAGATAAAAAGCTGAATATTATAATTAAACCCATGAAAGTCATCAAAGACAACGCAGTGGACCTTCATGACCTTGGATCAGGCAGTGGCTTCTTAGATGTGACAGCAAAAACGCAACGCACGAAAGAAGAAAAAGTAGGTAAACTGGAGTTCATCAAAACCGAACACTTTCGTGCGCCAAAAAACACTGTCAATAAAATGAAAAGACGCCTCACAGAATGGGATAAAATATTTGCAAATTACATGTCTGATACAAGGTCCAGTATCCAGAATATAAAAAGAACTATTATAACTCAACCACAAAACATCAAGCAACCCAATTAAAAACGGGCAAACGATCTGAATAGACGTTTTCCCAAAGAAGATATACAAATGACCAACCAACACATGAAAAATGCTTCACATCACTTGTCATCAGGCAAATGCAAATCAAAACCGCAACCAGATACCACTGCACACGCCCTAGGTTGGCTGTGATCAAAACAAGGAATGATGAAGGGTGTTGGTGAGTGCATATGAACAAATTGGAACCCTCCTACATTGCTGATGGGAGTGTAACGTGGTGCAGTTGTGTGGAAAACAGGCAGTTTCTCAAAGGTTAAACGTAGAGTTACCATATGACCAAGCAACTGTATTTTTAGCTGTCTATCCAAGAGAAATGAAAACATATGTCCACATGAAAACGTGTCCATGAGTATTCATAGCAACATTAATCATACTAACCAAAAGGTGGAAACAATATAAACGTCCATCAACTGACAAAGGAATAAATAAAATATGAGATAGCCACACAACAGCATTTCATTAGAAAACAAAAAGAAAAGTACTGATACGTACAACAACATGGATGTACCTTGAAAAAACGCTAAGTGAAGGAAGTCAGTCACAAGAGAACACATGCTATATGATTCCATTTATATGAAATGTCCAGAATAGGCAAATCTAGAGAGACAGAAAGTAGATTAGAGTTTGCTAGGGGTTACTCTTGCCTGGGAAATCCCATGGATGGAGGAGCCTCGTAGGCTGCAGTCCATGGGGTCGCTAAGAGTCGCACACGACTGAGCGACTTCAGTTTCACTTTTCACTTTCATGCATTGGAGAAGGAAATGGCAACCCACTCCAGTGTTCTTGCCTGGAGAATCCCAGGGACGGGGGAGCCTGGTGGGCTGCTGTCTATGGGGTCGCACAGAGTCAGACACGACTGAAGCGACTTAGCAGCAGGGGCTGGGGGGTATGGAAATGGTATGGAAAGTTTGGTGTGGGAGTGATAGCTAAGGGGTTAGGGTTTCTATAGTGATGAGAACATTCTAAATTGACTATGGTGATGGCTGAGATTTTCTGTGAATATACTAAAAGTCACTGAATTGTACACTTTAAATAGGTGAATTGTAGAGCATGTGAATTGTATCAATAAAACTGTTGGGATTCCCTGGTGGTCCAGTGGTTAAGACTCCAGGCTCCCAATACAGTAGGCCCTGGGTTATAACCCTGGTCAGGGAATTAGATCCCACATGCTGCAACTAAGATCCGGCACAGCCAAATCAATAAATTTTAAAAATAAAACTGTGGCAAATATATAAAGTTGTCAGCATAAGAAAGAGCTTTTTTTTTTTTTTTTTTTTTTAGCTGTGCTGGGTCTTCATTGCTGCGTGCAGGCTTTCTCTAGTTGCAATGTGCAGGCTTCTCATTGCGGTGGGAAAGAGCATTTATTTTTATTGTTAAAATAGGTATGGTCTAAAGTTCATAAATCAAGAAAAGAAATACAGGATGTTGTCTACATAATGGCAATGAATACCATTTGAAAATGTGTAAGAATCTAAGAGATATACATACAGAGAGAAATGTAAAGCAAATGTAATACAAATTTAACATTTGGAAAATCTGGATGAAAGGTGTCTGGAAATTCTTTGTACGATTTTGCCACTTTTCTGAGAGTCTAAAATTATGTTGAGGACTTCCATGATGGGCCAGTTGTTAGGACTCGGCATTTACCCTGTTGAGGGCTCAGGTTCAATCTCTGGGTTGGGAACTAAGATCCTACAAGCCGTGCAGTGTGACCAAATAAAATAAAATGATATCCAAAAATTTTTTTTTATTTTAACGCTTGCATTTTAAAACAACACAAACTTACTGTCTCTCGCAATCCTGGAGGCCTCACTCGCTTTGAGGGCTCTGGCAGAGGGTCCCCCCCGTCTCTTTCAGCTCCTGCTAGCTGCCCATGTTCTTGTCTCATGCCCAGATGACTCCAGCCTGTGCCTCTGTCTTCACGTGGCTGTCTCCTCTTCGTGGGTCTGTGGCCACATTTCCCTCTTATGAGGACATTAGTCTTATTGGATTTAGAACTCCCTTCTTTGTCCAGTACAACCTCATCTTGAGTTGATCACACCCTCAAAGACCCCATTTCCAGATGCCTTACACTCTCTTAGTAAAAGTTTAACATCTGGGAATCTGTGAGAATCTGGGAATTCTCACGCTATTCTTGCCACTTTTGTGGCGATCTGAAATTATGCCAAGAGAAAATAATTTGAGCATAATCAAAAACTCCCCACCAGAAACCCTCTCAAGTGCCCCAGGTCATGGAGGCTGAAGTCAGAACCCAGGTCTGGACCCAGCCACCCCTCCCACCCTCTGGGCTCTCCTGTTCCTTCTCTGGCTGCACTGACCTTCTCTGGATTCCCTGCTTCTGGCCTTCGCACTGACCTACTTCAGCCAGGGACATCCTTCCCCGGAACAAGGTGTGGTTCTTAAGCTTCCTGCTCAAGGGTCACCTGTCCAGAGAGCCTGCTGACCACCTTATCTAGGACTCCCATTCCTGCCTCTCTCCATTTATCTCTCTCACTTTGTCATTCTTCGTATCAGTCTCCTTAGTGGAAGTTTCTTACAAAATGTTGTCTGTCGAGCCTGCTCCCCTAGAACAGCAGCCGCGCAGGCGCAGAGGCCCTGTCTGCACTCCCTGTTTCCCCTCGCAGGCCCGGGTGCAGTGCGAGCACATGGCCGGACACTGAACAGTCGGGGACTGGGCGTAGTAACCCCATCCTCTGCCCAAGCCTGGCGGCCCCGCCCCTCACTTAGTCACTACTGTGCAGGAGAAACCCAAGGGTCAGTGTTTCTCCATTCAGCTCAGGAACCTCAAGAGAAACGCAAGCTCTTTAAAAATCGAGAGCAACCAGTTTGGAATACTATTGTTGGCGGTGGCCTTCCCAACGGCCAGGGCCATCCTGGCGGTCAGCCATTGGCTCCCGGGGCTGGGGACAGCCTGCCAGCAGCCCAGTTCACAACGGCTTTGTGGCTTATGCCATATCCACGAGCGCTCAGCTTCCTCCCTGATGGGAGCGGTCACCCGGCTCGGCACACAGCGGGGCTCAGCCGGCGAAGCGCTGTATGTGCTGGACCCTTGGATCCAAACCCGCGGTGATGGATCCGAAGCCCAGGTGCAGTGCGCCTACTGTCTGCGCGCTGGGCCCCCAGCTTTCGGCCCCTTGGGGTCCCGGGACCAGAAAGAACCTTATCGGGTGGTCGCGGGACTGGGGCCCGCGTGATACGTGCTGATGCTCATTCTCAAGTCCTTGGTCTCTCCAGATCGCAGGCCTGTATCTCAACAAAAAGTATTACATTCCCGCAGAGCAAGGAGTTACCCAAGTAAAACAGAATCGGGACACTGGGTACAGAGCCTTCGCGCCAGTTGGGGTCTCGGGGTAGAGAAGCGGGGGAAGGGCGGGGGTCCCGGGAGCGAGGGGAGAGGAGACACGGGCCACCGGCCCCTCGTGGCGTCTAACCAGAATTCGGTGTGGGGCAGTGGGGGTGAGGCAGTTGGGGAGGGAGGGGGGCTGTGCGCTGGGGGCGTGGCGAGGGGGCGGGTAAGAGCGAGGTGTGTGTGGGGCACTGGATCCGCAACTCGGGATTGGCCGGGTGCCGGCCCCCGCCCCTCTTCTCTCGTCCAATCGCCTTCCTCCCACTCGAGCCGCTGGGTGCCCGGTAGCCAACAGCCTTGGGGTAGCGTCTCCGCGTCGCAGCTTTCCCGGCCGCAGCTCGCCGCTCGCCGCTCGCCGCTCCCGGACGCGCCCAGCCCTCCTTTCTCTTCGAGTCTCGGTCCAGGTGAGCACCTGTAGGACCGAGATTCGCCTCAACGCTAGGCGGAGGGATCTGGCTGGGTTCTCGGAAGGGGTCTCCGCCGCCCAACCCCAGGCCAGTGTTGCATCATCGGCATCTGCTCGCGGCGGAGCCGGGGCCGCGCCGGGGGCGTCTCAGACCCACTCCTAGCGCGAGTCCAGACTCTCCTGAAGCGGGGGTTTCTGCGCCCACGTGGCGTAGGGCCTCCGCTCCAGTTACCGAGACTGAGCAGGGGACGGCTGGGGGCGCGAGCCGGGGAGCGTGGGGCCGAGACCTGGGGAGGGAACTTTCGGAAGGTGCGCTCTAATGGCACATGCCATCATTGATTTTTCGCTGCTTTTTGGATGAAAAATGGTCGTTTCGCAAATTGCTCTTTAACGTCAATTCTATGAAGTGGGGTGTGTGTGTGTAAAATATTGATGTGGTTGCGCGCGCCGCACGAGCGCTGGCTGCCCGCGGGCGGGGGTAGCGTGGCGAGGGAGCGCAAGGCACGCAGGGCCCCGCCCGCGGCACAAACCAAGGGAATGGGGGAGGGTGCCATTCGACCCCATACTTTGAGCCCTAGGCGAGGTGGGTGGCTGAGCTGCACAGTAGGGAGGGGAAATGGAGGAGGAGGAGGGGCGGGAGCGCAAAACGTAGCCTCCCAGGGGTTACTTGGGGGTGTTTATCACACACGGTATCCCCAAATGCCCCTCCGATAGTCTGGGTGACCCGCGGTCTCCAGGTTCACTGGAGAGGCTCGATTTCCCGCCTGGAAAGTCTCACTGGGAAACAGGCGTTTACTACTTTCCGCACCCTTGGCCCTGACTGGACCCCTGGACCGACTGGGGCGCGTGTGCAGGGTGCGGGGGGGGTGGTGCGGGTTCTGTCGAGAGTCGTGACCCCAGGAGGGTCTTGCGGTGTGAGGTGCGGCAGGAGCCGGCAGGGCGGCGCTAAGTGAGCCCGCCTGCCCCGGACGCACATGCGTCGGCGCGCTGGGCGCTTTGCCTGCGTGGAACTGAGCCCACCTGGAGCCTAGCCAGGCTGGGCGGGACCGAGTTCGCGGGTTCGGGACCCAGTCGCCCAGCGTGCGTCGCACCGAGTGCCTGTGGATTCTGTAGAGACTGTCTGCTCCAGTCTGAGTTCCCATTAGCTCCTTACTTTTCCGGAGGTTGCTCGAGGCGAGGTAGGTCGCCACCTAGGAGGCGCGGGGCTGCCTGCGTCTGCGGGGTATTGTGGCAGCCTGGGGCTGCCGGCCTGTGGGCCTCTGATGGGGAGAGAGGTCTACGACAGGGGCGCTTCTGCGTGATGGAAGAACCACCTCCCCCCGCCGGCGGGCGCCCCGAGGGGCTAAGGCAGTGTCCCGCTTACCGCACGGGCTTTTTGATAAGGAGCAAGAATGACGTAGGATATCCTTGCAGCGTTTCATGAGGGGACCTAAACCCCTGAAAAAATATTTGCTGATCCCAGGGTTTGAAGGAACCACTGCTCCAGGTACGTTTCGGGCAGAGGCGCTGGAAGGCTGATTTCTGCCCGGGAAAGCCGGGGTAGAATTTGAAAGGGCCTCGGGGATTTGAAATGGATGTGATTGCAAAGGGTGGGGGTCTCCGCCTCCCTAGGCTTCTGTCTGGGCATCTGGGGCGACCTGCTGGGCTCTGGTCTGCACCTGACCCCGCCCTGGAAGACAGGGAACCAGCTGGGGCTGCCTCTACTCTTGCTGATGGCAGCGGTACCCACAGGGCCTGCTCCGGAGGAGAGAGCCGGCAGGTCAGTTACCCTCCACGTGTACTTCCAAGTGTGGGGCCCAGTTCTGCCTGGACTTCCCCAGCTGTTCACAGCATAACTGCTTTCCTAAGCCTCCTGGGGAGCAGAGGCACAGGGCTGGGGGCTGGGGTCCCTCTAGCTTCCAGGAGGAGGATGGGAGTGGGGCTGCACTCAGAGATCACCGGGAGCCACATCCCTACCTTGAGCTCCTCTCAGGGACCTTCCAAATCCACAGGGCTCCAGATAGGTTGGGGAAGGGGAACTTTAGATTTATGAAAAAGTTGGGAATAGAACAGAGTTCTCACAACCCAACCCCCCACCCACCCACCCCAACACACACGCGCAGTTCCTCCTCTTATTACCATCTTAGGTTTTTTTTTGCAACCAATGAACATTACTGTTGATTAAAGTTCGTACTTACTCAGAGTTCCTTAGTTTCCCCTAGTACCCTTTTCTGTTCTGGGGTTCCCTTCTGGAGACCTCATTCCATTTAGTCTTCACTGCTCCTTATAGAGTTGGAGCCGTGATAAGTTTTCAGTCATCAGCCTGGTGAGTGATGGCTGTCCATTCCTGTTTCTTTCTTTCCATTTTTTTTTTTTGTCATCTGTTTTAAGGTTCCGTGAAATTTGAAAATTTGATAAAATACATGTAATATGTTGTTTATTTTAACCATTCACAACTGTACAATTTGGTAGCAATACTTTCATTCACAGTGTTATGCAGCCATTACTATTATCTGTACCCGAAACTTTTTCATGGTAACTCTACCCATTAAACAGTGATTCCTTTCCCCAGCTCCTGGAAACCTCTGTTCTCACTGTCTCTGATTTTGTCTGTTCTGAGTGCCTCGTATAGGTGGAGTCATGCAATGCTTCTTCATTGTCTGATTTACTTGACTCAGCAGAATGTTTCCTTTTTTTAGGGTAAAAATATATTTATTACTATCTTCATCTTCCTCTAATTATTTCCATCATTCAATGTAGTCTTTTTAACACAACATTGTTGAGATATCTTTGATGTATAAAAGTTATGTGTATATTTAAGGTATACAACTTGATGTTTTGATTTACATATACATTGTGAAAAGACACCACAATCAACCTATAAGATAAATAACATTCATTACCTCTACATAGCTGCTGTGTGTGTGTGTGTGTGTGTGTGTGTGTGTGTGTTCATATGTTGAGAATTAAAACTTCATTCCATTTTTGTGACCAAATACAATTCCACTGTGTGGATAAGATGCATTTTGTTATCCGTTCATCCACTGATGGACATTTGGTTTGTTTCTGTGTTTTTGCTGTTGTGAATAGTGCTGTTATGAATGCGGTGGACAGATACCTGTCTCCTTGTTTTGGGGTAGGTGTGTAGGAGCGGAATAGCTGGGGCACACAGTGGCTGTACGTTTAACCTTTTGGGAAAGTGCCCAGTTGTTTTGCACAGCAGCTGGTGCCTGCATAGTTATGCCCCTTTTTGTCCAGCTTCTTGAGTGAGAGGAGCCCCACATCCAGAGGAGGCCGGGTGAGCAGGAGTCCCCAGATGAGAGCTGTAAAGCAGGCTCTTCTGCAGGAATCTGGAAACAGGCTGAACTGACAGCTTCTCCTCCCCTTTCCTTTGGCAGGTCCCACCATGCCTTCTGAGACACCCCCTGCAGACACCCTCTGCAGGTCTGCAGGGTGCCCCCACCTCTCAGGGACACACTTGGGGAGAGAGAGCCTGGAGAAGGAGCCTCTGGAGGACAAGGAAGCCAAGGAGCTGCTGTGGATCCGTCCCGACGCCCCAAGCAGGTGTTCCTGGCAACTAGGCAGGCCGGTCTCTGACTCCCCACATTGCCATGCTGCCTTGTGAGTCCTGCTAATGATCATAAGATGGTCCATCTGTTACCCTGTGGGGGAGGGTCTGTTTCCTGAAAGCCAGATGGTCATGTGGACCTGGGGTATGATCCCCCGCCCCCCGCTCCATCCTTCGCAATCACTCTAGGTGGATGGTGAGTTGAGGTGGGAGGTATTTCATAGCTGAATCCCCCAAGGCTCAGAGAGGCCAAGGCTTGTTTGTGCTGTAGCCCGGCACCTAGGTGGGGCTTCTCAGGTGATAAAGAATCCACTTGCAATGCTAAGGATGTCTCTGGGCTTCCCTGATGGCTCAGTGGTAAAAAAAAAAAAAAAAAACACTGCCTGCCAATGCAGGAGACTCAGATTTGACCCCTGGGTTAGGAAGATCCCCTGGAGGAGGAAATGGCAACCCACTCCAGTATTCTTGCCTGGGAATTCCATGAACAGAGGAGCCTGGCAGGCTACAGTCCATGGAGTTGCAAAGAGTCAGACATGGCTGAGTGGCTGAGTATGCACACGCGCTAGCCCCTAGGTGGGTGCCCTCCCCCTTGCCCCTGGAGCAGAGCCTCAGTAAATAAAGGGATGAGCCCAAGTCACACACTCTGAGTGCCAGGAGGGAGTGAGGTTTCTAACCCAGATCCACCTGACCACACATTCCTGTAATTAGAACCATGTCTGCCTTCTCTACTTAACTCCAGGTCATGAAATAGTTTTCTATAGTGGGGTTTTTGTGGTTGGACTGAGACTGTTGGGTGAACAGACCATGAGTTTAAGCACTCTCAGGCATTCACTGTCGGCAGTGGTCTCGGTTTGAAGAACTATGGTGGAAAATAGAGTTCATTGAAGAACTATGATGGAAAATAGAGTTCATTTACTGCACGCATCTTTATTAGGCACCTCCTATATCTGTGCCCTGTTCTAGGTGCAGGAGATAATCAGTGGGAAAGACAAAAAGGCAAAACTCCCTGACCTACCGTGAAACTCAGATCAAGTCCACTACATCTTAGGATTATCTTTATTTCCCTGGTGTAACCTCCCAACAGCAGAACAAAAGTATCATAAGAATGTACCTTTTAGGTGCTTGATTCTTACTCCTTATACACTGCTATGCCCACGCTGATGATTACTGACTTTAGATTCAGAACTGGAGATGTGCAGGGGGTGTGCTCCAAAGTGGGGTCAATGGACAGAAATGACATTTACAAACCCAGAAACTCCCAACGTTAAACACGTCTCGATGCTGGGAGCTCAGGAGGCCAAGATGGCTGCTGGCCATACATCACGAGCCCTCGCTGCCAAAGCAAACCAGGGCAGGGGATGAAGGGCCCATGTGAGGCTGGGGTTGGGGAGGCCCAGATTCCTGATGGCTCCGTGAGCATCTCACTCGGGCCTGGACACCGTTGTACCCAGGCTGTAACCTGGCATCACACCTGTGCTCCACACAGTGGCCTGACCCTCCTCCAGCGCCCTGGCAGGGTTGCTGTCCCCTGCAAACCGCTTGACACAGCTCAGGTTCACTGTTTATGAGGAGCTGGGCTCACCTACTGTGGGGCTCTAGACCTGGGTCCCTGGAGGAGACAGCCTGGGGGTCCTGGTGGGGAGAGCACAGGGCTGATGAGACGGTGACGTGGCCACTGGGTGGCGTGGCTGGGCGACTCGGGGAGACTTCGGAGGTGGTACCTGGATGGGCAGGAGATGCTAGCCGTGTGGGTATCTAGGGAAGGGGATTCCAGATGGTTCCCAGGTTGGGGGGACTTAGAGGAACAGAGCGGGAGCGCCGGGCCGGGGGGAAGAGCTGCAGAGGGAAAGGGGAGAGCAGGCCCCTCCCTGGTGAGGGGTTTCAGGTTTGTTCCAGGGTGCCATGGGCTCTACCACGGGAAGAAGGGGAAGCAACTGAGATGAAGTGTTAAAAGTCTCCCCCCAGGCTCCTGCCCTGGTCACCTCAGGCCAACTTCTGTGACTTTCTGGCCCCCAGGGCCCGGTACTGAGTCAGGAGCCCTGAGTTCTCTGCTTGCCCATCAGCCCCTGCTGGGGGCAGGGGTTGGGGGTGGGGTTACAGGCAGGCCAGGCCTCCCGCTCCTTCTAGTCCATCAGCCTCTGCTAGGGGTGGATGACTCAGCCACCCCTCCTGCCCTCCCCAGGTGTTTGTTCGGTTCTCCTGCCTTGGGTTTAACTAGTTAATGAGTCAACCCCAGGGTTGCCCCTAGGACTTGGTCTCCCTCCAAGGCTGGGGTCAGGAGCCCTTTGTCCCTGCCCAGGCTCTCTCCCCTCACCCCGATGCCTGCACCTCTATTGGCTGAGCCTGCTTCCGGGGCAGCCCAGGGCATCTGTTTTAGCTCCTCGCCACCTTGGAAGGTGCAAGGGTTCCAGCTGGGCCATGTCGCCGCCTGTCTGGGCTAGGGGCGGAAGGCAGCATTCCTGGGGACCTGACTCACCACCTTGGGGGCGGGCGAAGAATCCACATGGATAACGGGTTCCTGCCGTGGGGGCCGGGGAGCCTTCAGCTGTGGGAGCCGTGGTGCAGGAGAGATCCAGAGCGTAGGAAGCCTTTGTGTTTCTTGGAACTCGGCTCAGTTTTGCATATTCGGGCAAGAATATTTGGTGGCACCTCCTTGGCGTGGACGGGGCAAGAGTGTGGGACCTGAATCTGTCCTTGAGGGTGAAGGTGGAGGGTGCGTTGTGGGGGCCACTTGGGAGACGCAGGTTCAAGGTGTGTACACAGCTGAGCAGCTGCTGGGCTGTCCCACACCCCCGGTCACCTATCACCAGCTTCTCAGCTGGAAGAACTGCTGTGGGGGGTGGTCACTCAACTTGAAGGCAGACCGTTGTCCCAGGAGAAGCGAATCCGACTCTGAGCCTGGAGGCCCACCTGGGAGTTGTCTGACCCTGGCCCCAAGCACAGGGGTGACCAGCCTTTGTTCTTCGGCCTGCTAGTTGAGCTTCCCACCACCTGTGCCAGACACCCGAGTGACACCTAGGTGGGCTCTGCAGTCACTGTCCCTGGCTGGTGCCCTCGGGTCCCCACCAGTTTTTTCATCAGAGAGAAGGAAAGGAGATATTCCAGGAAGCAGGAGCCGTGAGAGGAGACAAATATCAAAAATCATAAAAGGACTGGGGCTTCCCTGGTGGTCCAGCGTGAGACCCCACACTCCCAGTACAGGGGCACAGGTTCCAGCCCTCGTTGAGGAACTAAGATCCCGCATACCGTGTGATGCAGCCAGAAAAATGAACAAACAGAACCCTGAAAAAGATAGACCAGGACACGCTGTTGTTTTGAAAAGTGAAAGTGTTAGTCACTCAGTCATGTCACTCTCTGCGACCCCTAGGACTGTAGCCTGCCAGGCTCCTCTGTCCATAGAATTCTCCAGGCAAGGATACTGGAGTGGGTTGCTATTCCCTTCTCCAGGGGATCTTCCTGACCCAGTGATCCAACCTGGGTCTCCCGCTTGGCAGACAGATTCTTTACAATCTGAGCCGCTGTTGTTTGAAGCCAGTGTTTATTAACTTTTTTATTTGGAAATAATTTAACACTCACAAGAAGTTGCAGAAATAGCACAGAGAGATCATGGGAACATTCACCCAGCTGCCCACTGGAACCGTCTGTTACCACAGTGCATTTTCAAACCCCGGAGACGCTGGTGCAGCTGCTACTAAATCACATTAGTTTTCATGGGTTTTGAGGTGCACTTGCCCGTGTGTGTGTGTGTGTGTGTGTGTACTAAATCACATTAGTTTTCATGGGTTTTAAGGTGCACTTGCCTCTGTGTGTGTGTGTGTGTGTGTGTGTGTGTACTAAATCACATTAGTTTTCATGGGTTTTAAGGTGCACTTGCCTCTGTGTGTGTGTGTGTGTGTGTGCCTTTTACCAAGTATGTATTTGTATAATCGCCATCCTGATGCTTGTGAAAGCCTGTTCTTTGATGTATTTAAAAGAATGTGCTGGACTGCCAAAGCTGGTTTTGTTTTTTTGAGTAATCACGGACTCCTCCTCTGTTTAAGGGTAAAATCTCCAAAAATCTTGCCGGATATCCTGAAGAAAATCGGGGATACCCCAATGGTGAGGATAAACAAGATCGGGAGGAACTTCGGCCTTAAGTGTGAGCTCTGTGAGTGCCAGCTTCCTCGCCCTGTGCGAGGCTTGTGGGTGGGGGGCGGGGGGGCCCCTCGTCGGACCCTGGGCGGGTGTCCCTCCACATTGGGTAAGGTCAGAAGCATACACGACAGGGAGGGGTGCTGGGGGGTGACCAAGGCCGCTCCGGAGTCATCAGTGTCAGAGAGCCGAGACCTGAGTGTGGAGAGCAGCATGTCTAGGCAGACGTCGGGGGTGGTACCCGAGTGGGGACTGCAGGTGATGTAACCCGGCAGCTGCAGGAGGAGGAGACCGGAGCCCAGGAACAGAGCGGGACCCTTCTGTCCTGGACCGTCCCAGGGAGGAGCAGACATGCCGTGGCTTGGACGGGCTGACGGGACAGTGGGGGCGACTATTGTGAGGAGGGTCTTGGCCATCAGTCCGGCAGGAAGTGGCTCCCTTGGGGCTTAGACAGACACTTGTCATTCATGAGACACAGTGGGAATTTGGGGGCTGTGTTTGCCTGGGCCCCGTACACAGGGGGATCACCCTTGAGTCTCCTCCAAGTCCTGTGGGGAGGGGGCGTCTTTGCAGGAGGCTATCTGCAGGAACGTAGGAGGGTGAGGGGCTTTCTTCACCTCCACTCTTCTGGGCACGGAGCCCAGATAGACATCAGCCTTCACCCAGAGGAAGTGGCAGGTGCAGAGGTCCTGGTTGGGGGGAAAGGGGACCAGGCCCAGTGCTGGAGCAGAGAGCTGGAGAGGGGAGAGTGTGGGAGTCTAGGGGCTTGGTGCCCCCTAGAGGGACTGAGGCCCTGTGGTCGATTCACCCCAGAGGCATCATCATTAGAGCTTTCCTGCCCCCACCCCTCCCCAGGCAGTGAAGAGTTTTCTCCCGAGCAGTGAGCCGAACACACTCCGGGTCAGGGGAGGGGTTTGCTGCTGGGGCTGTGCCATAGTGGGCTCCGTGCTCTCTCGTCAGATAATAGAAGCCATTACTTAGTTCCCTGTAGGCATGGCCTGCTGCTGCTGCTAAGTCGCTTCAGTCATGTCTGACTCTGTGCAACCCCATAGATGGCAGCCCACCAGGCTCCCCCGTCCCTGGGATTCTCCAGGCAAGAACTCTGGAGTGGGTTGCCATTTCCTTCTCCAATGCATGAAAGTGAAAGTGAAGTTGCTCAGTCGTGTCCGACTCTTCGAGACCCCATGGACTGCAGCCTACCAGGCTTCTCTGTCCATGGGATTTTCTAGGCAAGAGTACTGGCCTGCTGCACCTCAACTCGGCAAGAGCCCTTGAAACAGATTTTAGTGTGTCCATTTTACAGGTGGAAAAACTGAGGCTCAGATTGGTTACATTGCTTACCCATGCTGATCAGCTGGAATCCCTGCCTTCATGCCAGCCTTCCCATGGGCTCATTAGAATTTTCTAACTAATTCAAGTGTGTGGCCGGCAAGAGTCCAGGGTGTAGGCCTCCTCAGCAGTCAGACACTTGAGAGCCCCTCCTTTACTGTCCCAGCAGGGCGTCTCTGAGTTCTGGGGGAGAAAACCTGTCTCTGGTTGTGGGATTTCAGAAGTCAGCACAGACCAGGACGGAATGCGATCTATGGGCACTCCAGGCTGACCAGGGCCCTACCAATCACATTTGGAGCCACATCGCCCCCTTTTACTGACACGGCGTAGTTTTAAGAGGTGGGAGGGAGTGCCCCTATGGAAAGACAAGCAGAGGCTTGGGCATAGAAAGGGCGGTCCTGTCTGTAGGATGGGGAGGATGGCCGAGAGCCCTGCTGGGCCAAGAGGCCCAGGAGATTGGGGTGTGGAGGGTCTGCCGGTTGTGGTCTGGCTGTGTGATGGGGGGGCTGTTACTTCAGGATATGAGGTCATTTGGCAGGGCCACTGGGCCTGATTTAAGCCTGGGGCTCCAGTCACCACCCCCAGCATTCCTGGAGCTCCAGTCACCCCCCCCCACCCCCCGCACATGCCCAGCATGTCTCTTTGGGCCTGTGCTGCCCCATGGGGGTGGCTCTGCTCCGTCCATCCACTGGGGACCCCTTGGCTCCTCTGTCTCATTCACCTGGAGTCGCCGCATGGTCCACGGCGGGTAGGATGGACAGGTGAGAGAAGCCACAGTGGGCAAGCACCTTCATCCAGGTCAGGTGTGGGAGGCACAGTGGAAGGTACTGATTTTCAGAACCCCTGAAGCCTGCCTGCAGCTGCATTCTGGGCCTATCGGGTGATGGGAAAGGGACGGCAGGCATCAGTTAGGGCTCAGGGCCTCTTCCTCTCCTGATGCGTCTCTGGCTCCCAGTGGCCAAGTGCGAGTTCTTCAACGCGGGCGGGAGTGTGAAAGACCGTATCAGCCTGCGGATGGTTGAGGACGCCGAGCGTGAGGGGACCCTAAAGCCTGGGGACACAATCATTGAGCCGACGTCAGGAAACACAGGTGGGCGCTGCCTGCTCCTCTGGGCCCGCGGTGGGGGTGGGAGCGGCAGTGCCCCCCCCGGCTGCATTCAGGGTCACTCTCCTCTCCGGTGCAGCAGCCCCTGGGTCCACAGTGAGCCCCACAGATGTCTGCTGCTGTTGGTTTTGGAAATATTTACGTGCTCATTTGGCTGTGCCGGGTCTTAATTGTGGCATGTGGATCTTACTTGCGGCATGTGGGGTCTAGTTTCCCGACTGGGAGTCAAACCCAGGCACCCTGCATTGGGAGCTTGGAGTCTTAGCCACTGTTACTGTTACCTCCCCGGCTCCCAGTAAGAGCTGGAGGAATTGGGGTTCATGACTTGCACCCCATTTTCTCCCCTCATTCGAGGGCAGAAGGGGTGACTGAGGGCCTTTTTCCAGTGCCCTCTCCCCTGGGCGTTTGGGGCTGGCAGTGGGGCCTGGAGGGTGTCATGGCCCCTCTCACCCCACGTCCTGTCCCCAGGGATCGGGCTGGCCCTGGCCGCTGCCGTGAAGGGCTATCGCTGCATCATCGTGATGCCGGAGAAGATGAGCACGGAGAAGGTAGGCAGGTGCGCGGGGGATGGGGCGGCTCCTGGGCCTCTGTCCCCGCGCTGCAGGCCTGGCGGGGAGGTGAAGGCTGCCATGTGCCTCTGCAGGTGGACGTCCTGCGGGCCCTGGGGGCTGAGATCGTGAGGACCCCCACCAATGCCAGATTTGACTCCCCCGAGTCACACGTAGGGGTGGCCTGGAGGCTAAGGAATGAGATACCCAATTCTCACATCCTGGACCAGGTGAGGTTGGGGCTGAGGGGTGAGCATGCTCCCAGAGGTTGGACCAAGTGGGGCCTTCCCTGGGGGATCTCTGTTGGGGGCTTGCAGGTGGTGTCACCTCTGCCGGAGGAGGGGCGGGGTGCGGAGTGACCAACGTGCTGGCATGCAGTTGCTGCCCTCTCCCGGCCCAGTGTGTGGCCGATGGGGTCGGCGAGCCTTTGTCTCTGCTGCCCGTGTGCCCGCTTCAGGGGCTCCGCTCAGCATGCTGGGTTGGAATGCCCCTTGCAGAGGACCCTGGGAGCTCTCTAAGACATAAAATGCATGCAGACCTTTTAACTGGACGCTCTTCTTTGTCATTCATTCCACGTCTGGGTTAATTCAGAAATCTCATCTTCTGGAGAGCTGGTTTTGATGCTTGGTGTCTGTTGAGCCACAGGATCCCCTCTGGCTTGCACTGAGTCATTTGCCTGGCACCCTGTGGCTGCTGCCAGTTCTGTGCGTTGACCTCATCATGGCTCCTTTGCTCTTTCCTGGCAGTACCGCAATGCCAGCAACCCCCTCGCTCACTATGACATCACGGCCGAGGAGATCCTGCAGCAGTGTGATGGTGGGTACCTCTAACTCTGCTGTCCATCTTGACTGGGAGTGTACACTTACCTGCTCCTTGGTAAACTCCTATTCATCCTTCAAAACCCAGTTCAAATATCCCTTCTCTGTGAAATGCTGTCCTGAATATTTCCCAGGAGCAGTTTCCGCCCTCCATTCTGCCCTCTTGGACTCTGCCCATGCCTTGCCTGCAACACCCAACTTATCATATCTGTTTACCTAGTAGTCTTTTCCTCCAAACCTGTAGGCGCTCCTGAGTGCAGGGAACAAGCGTGTCCCAGGCTAGTGCTGGGCTCACAGTGGGGGCTTCACATTGCTGAACGGCACTGAGGGGCTCACAGTGGGGGCTTCACATTGCTGAACGGCACTGACCCCAAACACCAGTGTGGGCACTGAATTCAGCGTTCAGGTTTTCTCGTGTGCAGACCTGGGGTGGTGGCTTGCAGCTTGGCTTCTTGGAAGCTCTCTGCACTTTTGGTGCCAAGCCCCATGGGGGTTGCAATGAGTCCTGGGAGCGGCTGCCTTTGGCTTCCTGTTTGGAGCCTGATGTTGGCTTAAGTGCCCTCATGCTGTGCCCAGGAGCCAGGCAGCATGGTCCAGGCATTTGCTCACCCAGGTTTTACATTTGAGAATCCTCTCACTTGGCAAAAACAGTGCGTCTGCCTCAGCGCGGGTGCCTGCACTGACTTGCCTGCTGGGTGCCTGAGGAGGCCACCAGGTGCCGAGAGAGCCTAGACAGTGTCAGAGCTGGGCTGAGTGGTTAATTCTAGTTCCTTTGGTAATTCAGTTCACTTACCCACATCATCTGAAACCAGACAGCCCCCTGTGCCCCACCTCCTGCGGGAAGGTCCCCTGTTCACGGATTCACAACTCTCGTGGGGGTTTTGGTGACTGGCTGCCATTTAGATTACACGGGGCTTCCTGGGTCCCCGTTATGGTGAATGCTTCTTCCAGGTGGAGGATGTGATGAAAAGTTTCAGCATGAGAGCAGCTCTGCTTTTGCCCTTTGGATGACCTGCCTTTGTCGTGTACAAGAGCGTTCTTGATTCCTGTGAAGAGTTGGGGGGACACGGCCTCTCCTACCTGGGGATGTCCTCCCTGACACACTTCTCCACCCCCAGGGAGGCTGGACATGCTGGTGGCGTCGGCGGGCACGGGTGGGACCATCACAGGTGTGGCCAGGAAGCTGAAGGAGAAGTGCCCTGGGTGCAAGGTGAGGGACTGCGAGGGGCATGGGCACCACCCCACCCTGCCCTGCCCGGAGATGGGGGCCTGGACGCAGGTATGTTTCCCACCTGTGGCCTGAACTGCAGCCAGAGGCTTAGCGATCAGTCTGCTTGGCCTTGGGCACCCAGAGTGGCCTCTGCTTTAGAGCTGAAAGTTCTAGCTCCCGACACTTCTGCCCCGATAGCCTTGCATCTTGTAGGGTGTGTGTACTTGTCCCTGCCAGGTAATAAAGGACAGTAGTGCATGACCTGGATGCCCAGATGGACTGGGGTGGGAGAGTCCAGTTGGGGGGCCTCCCAGGATTGTCCCAGAGCTGTGAGCGCTCAGGCTCAGGTCCTGGGCTCTGAGATCAGGGAGGGGCACTTGGGCCTGGGGAGGGGCTCAGAAAGACCCCACTGGTGGTGCCTGCGCATCCTCTCTCACTGCCTGTTTCTCTGATGTCCAGGAGAGGTCATCCCAGCACCGCCCCTCACCCCAGCCTCCCACCGTCCATTGGCATCTCTCCAGGGCTGTCCCAGGTGCCCTGCATGGGAGGAGCTTCCCAGAAATCCACTTCCTCCAGCCTTGCACTGCCTCCACCCCAAGTGCCCCGAGCTGGACATTTAACGTGTGATCTCCCAGCGCCTGGGCCTGGCCTTCTGGGTTTTGAGTCTTGAGGCCTGGGAGCGGGGCTGCACCCTGATGCCAGCCGGGCAGTCCAGTCTCACCTAAGGACGCCCACTCTGCAGATTGTTGGCGTGGATCCCGAAGGCTCTATCCTCGCAGAGCCTGAGGAGCTGAACCAGACGGAGCAGACAGCCTACGAGGTGGAAGGGATTGGCTATGACTTCATCCCCACGGTGCTGGACCGCACGGTAGGCAGGGCAGCAGTGACAGGGCCAGCCTCAGCCTTGTCTGGCTGGGCACGGGTGGCCGGCCTAGTGGGAGCAGAGAAATGAGTTCCGCGCTGTGTAGATGGCGATAGATGAGGTGCCGTCCCAGGGATCCTCACGTGTGACTCGCGGTACTGTGATCAGTGAGCTCCTGCCACAGACACAGAGGCCACAGGTAGGGGTGTGGCGCTTCCTGTCTGTGCACAAACCTCCCTGCAGAGCAAGGGAGCTGGGCGGCTGGGGCAGGTGAGCAGGCCAAGGAGGGAGAGGTGAGGAGCACAGAGGAGGCTGCTTTTAAGGACCGTAAAGGAGGCTTTAGGCAGAGAGACCCAGGATACAGTGTGGCCATGCCGCGGGGCTGGCAGGCGGTTTAGGCGCCATGGACACACTGTGCTGGACCCTTGGGCAGGGGGAGGGGGAACGATCTAGGTCTGCAGAGTGAGTGTTGGATCCCAGACAGAGGCTGGGCTGCATCCCCGGAGGTCACAGCCACCTGGACCACCGTCATCTGCGATATTGCAAACTGGGCTGTGGGCCCTACACCCACCACCCCCCCGCACCTGACTGCCGAGTACTGGGTGCTGCCCGGGCTGACCGCTGCCCTTGGCTTCCTGCAGGTGGTGGACAAGTGGTTCAAGAGCAACGACGAGGAGGCCTTTGCTTTCGCCCGCATGCTGATCGCTCAGGAGGGGCTGCTGTGTGGTGAGTGGACGCCACGCTCTGCCCTGCCAGCTTCTGTCCAGCGTGTGAGGGACACCCTCGCTCTGGCCACCCGGCCACCTGCCCCCAGGGTTCTGAGTTCCGTGGGAGGCTTTGGTGGTGCAGTGCTGAGCAGATGGCAGACGGAGCAGGGTGTGGATGGACAGTGAAAAGTGGGATCCCCCAGCACCCCACACCCAGCTCATCCACCAAGGATCTCTCCAGAGCAGGTGTGGGCATGCCCACACTTGGGTGCACATGCAGCTGCCCCCACCGCGTGTCTGACCCCTCCCGCCCTCTCGGCAGGTGGCAGCTCTGGCAGTGCCATGTCCGTGGCCGTGAAGGCCGCCCAGGAGCTGCAGGAAGGCCAGCGCTGTGTGGTGATCCTGCCGGACTCGGTGCGGAACTACATGTGAGGCCTCCGTCCTCCCCCGGCCTCCAGTGCCAGCGCTGCCTCTGCTCCCCGCCGTTCCCCCAGATCCTACAGCAGGGGCCAGGGAGCCTGGGGTCTGCGGCCCCGCTCTGCGTCCCTGGAGTTCACGCGTTCTCAGCTGGCTTGTCCCCGGCTTGGGTCTCCCAGAGGCCTTTGGAAGTCTGTGCACGTTCATCGTGGCAGCACTTGGGGGCCTGGCGGGACTCCCCAGGGAAGGGACCCCGTGTGCCCCCTCACTCCTTCGAGCTCTCGGGGCCTCCTGTTCAGCCATGGAGGATGAGGACAAGGATGTGGCCTCCCTGAGAGCAGCTTCCCACCCCCGCCCACTGGATCCTTTGCTCACTCACAGTCTGGCCCTGACCTGGGGGGACCCAGGCTGGGGTCTGTGGCCCCCGAGGCCCCTTTGAGTCCAGTGGTTCTGAGTGTCTGTGCACCTGGAACTTGCTGGCTCCTCTAGGCTCATAGCCCTGCCTGGGTTCACTGGCCGAAAGAGCCAAGGTTGGAGTGTGGGCGGGAGGTCACAGGGGGCTGATGCCCTCCTCCATGGATGCATGTACCGTCTGGTGTCCTCCCTGACCCAAGAGTGACGGGTTACACACCTTGAGTGAGCTCAGCTTCCCCGGGGGGTGGAGCATTCCGTAACTGGGACTCCAGCTGGGTGTGAGTCACCTCCGGGTGTCCACTGCCAAGTTGCCCTGAGCCTGGCCACCCACCCTCACTACATAGTGCATGAGAAAGGCCATCTCCCCATGTGCTTGGCTGGCCTGCTGTGTGGGTACCCATGTGTGCCTATGTGTGCGTGAGAGAGAGATGGCTGGAGTGAGTGAGTGATTGTGTCCTCAGGCACAGACATCTGGGCTGGGGGCTGGGGGGGGTCTCTCTGCCCCCACTTTGTTGGCCCTCATCTGCCTTTTGGGGCAGGTCCCTGGCAGCCCCTGAAGCCTGGCCTGGTATCCTCTGACCCCTGGTGGGATAGGCTTCCCCTGCCAGAAGCCCTGAGGGGCTGTGATGACATGAGATTCGGGACAGAACTGTTCCTGACCGGGGTCTTGGACCCTTTGATCAGTAGAAATGGATCCGAGGCCAGACAGGAAGTTCAGGCAGGGCTGTCCTGGGACTTGTGCTGCAGCGGTGGGAGCAAAAACAAATATTAATAACAGGTTCCCTGGCTTGCTCCCTGAGTGTGGGGGGTGGCGAGCTGGGTCCTTACTTGGGGTGGGTCCAGGGGTCGGGCCGGAGGGTGGCCTGGGTGGCCTGCCCACCTCTGGGTGGTGGTGTGTGCAGGGGGCGTGAGCAAGACCCTGCCTTTGCTCCTGACACCTCGGAAGTGGCAGTCGGGTTTTGGGTCTTTTAGCATCTTGTCCACAGTTTATCCCATCCACACATGCACATAGTTACTTCTAGTCCCTTCTCGTTTCCTTGTATCTGTTGGAGGAGATGTTTGTCCAGGAGCAGGCATTGCAGCGAAGGGTCCCAGGTCCCAGGGTCCCAGCCTGTCACAGAACCTTCTGTGCTCTGGGCGTATTCAGTTCTGGTTGGCCAGATACCCACACCGACCACCATTCCCTAGGAGGTCTTTCTGGCATCCAGCCTTCAGATCTCTTCGTGGAGCCTCCAGCCAGCCCCTTGGGGTCTCTGCTGGACTGTGGGGTCTGGGCCTTCTCCGAGGCCCTCTCCCCTCTTTGGGGGCAGGGGTGGTGTTGAGACCCTCCACCCAGCCCTGTGACTTCTGATGCTGTAGGTCCAAGTTCCTGAGCGACAAGTGGATGCTGCAGAAGGGCTTCATGAAGGAGGAGATCTCGGTGAAGAAGCCATGGTGAGGACACCTCTGGGCAGAGGCCATGTGCGGGGCTCAGGACTCAAGTGCCTGGTCCCCAGCGGCACATGTGTGGTCCCTCACCTGGCTGGACGGCCCCCGCGGGCTCCCTGTTCTCACTCGCCTCTCGGTTCACAGACTCCCTGGCCTGCCCTCTTCCCTCAGGTGGTGGCACCTCCAGGTTCAGGAGCTAAGCCTCTCGGCCCCGCTGACCGTGCTGCCCACCGTCACCTGTGAGCACACCATCGAGATCCTCCGGGAGAAGGGCTTCGACCAGGCGCCTGTGGTGGATGAGTCGGGGTCAGTCTCAGCCTCCGTCCCGCACTCTGCCCTGTGTGCCCTCTGCTCCGTGCCTGCAGTGCTGGGCAGGGTGGCCCAGCCGACCCCACAGCTGGCCAGGTGGCCTCGGTCACTCTTCATCCAGATGCTCAGAGTGTTGGACAGCTGGTCCCTGAGCCCTGGCCGGGGTGGGGGTTGGTCATATTAACCCTTCCCACCCCCCTGCACCCAGTGTGGGCACAGGAGCATGTGCCTGCCTGGAAGACCAAGGCAGACGTGCAGTGGTGACTGCCCCCCATCCGGACCACCAGTTCTAGCACCCAAAGGCCCACATCCCAGGACCCTGGCCAGTTGGTGACCCTTGACACTTGTCAGAATGGAGATGCCCAAAGGATTCACCCACTGGTTTGCTCTCTGCCCGCACCAGGCAGTCAGCTCCAAGGGTGGGGCGTCGGGTCACTGCTGTGCCACACAGAGACCCCAGGCAGACAGTGTTAGTGTGTTGGCCGCTCAGTCACGTCCAACTCTTTGCATCCCCGTGGACTTCAGCCCGCCAGGCTTCTCTGTCCATGGGATTCTCCAGGCAAGAACACTGGAGTGGGTTGTCATTTCCTTCCAGGGGATCTTCCCTACCCAAGGATCAAACCCGGGTCTCCCACATTGCAGGCAGATTCTTTACCATCTGAGCCACCAGGGCAGATAGTGGTTGATTCCAAGAGGCGTCTGGGTTTGGCCCTGAGGGCGGCTGTGCTGAATTCTGCCATATGGTAGGGGAGGCACCAGTGCTGACCGCTGCCCTGTGTCCACTTCCCCAGGGTGATCCTAGGGATGGTGACCCTGGGGAACATGCTCTCGTCCCTGCTCGCAGGGAAGGTTCAGCCATCGGACCAGGTTTGCAAAGTCATCTACAAGCAGTTCAAACAGGTACGTGCCCCGCGTGACCCAAGCAGGCAGTGCTGAGACCAGCTCTGTTCTGGAAGGCAGGGCAGGGAGTCCCTTTCTCTAGGGTGCCAGGTCCCTGATGCTCAGCTCATCAGATCCATAAATCAGAGGCTTTGCCCTGGCTTCACAAAGTGAAGCCCCGGGTGGGGAGAGGCCAGCATTGGTGAGGTCTCACCCACGTCCACACCCGAAGGCTTCCTTCGCCCCTCCCACCCTGGCCCGCTGGTGTGCACCCTGTCCTGCGGACGGTGCACGCTCCCCAGGCTCGTGTGTGCCCTCCCCGGGCTCGTGTGCACACACAGCCCAACGTGTGTGCCCTTGTCTGGCTGCTCTGACACAGTAGAGTGTTTCAAGGTCCCTCCGAGGTGTGCACGCACACCGTCCACCCTTCCATGCCTGCGTCTAGTTCCATTGTGTCTCTGGCCTTTGCTGTTGATTCTTCGGTGTGTGTATGGCCCTCCCCTCCCTTGGGGAAGAGCCAAGCCTCTAAGTCCCCTCCCTTAGTGTCCCAGGCTGGCCTGCAGCCACACCCTTCCTCCAGTGGGTAGCCGAGTCCCGGTCCCTTGGGCTCGAGTGCCACCCAGATCCTCGGGGGTCTCAGTACCTTGCCACTGAGGTGCCGGGGTGGGTGCAGGCAGACTCAGGAGGTCCTTCAGTGTGGCCCCACGCATCCCTATCCCTGTCCAGATAGTGTCCCGAGAAGAATGCAGCACTGTGGAAACCTGGGCGGGTCCCATCTCCTGGGCACACCTTCCCTGCCCAGGGCTGCCCCTTCTCACCGCCACCACCTCTGCGGGCTGGCTGCCGTCACTGAGCAGCACGAAGCGGTCCCCGTGGAGCTCTGGCTCCCCTGATGACTCAGTTCTCCCAGAGGGGAGGAGGAATCCTGACCTCCATGGTCTGACTACGGCCAGCGTCTGACCTCACGAAGACAAGCATTGGGGAAGTTGCTCCTGCAGCCCAGCAGGGCTGTGTTGTGTACCCCTCAGCATGCACGTGCACCCACGAGCAGGTGGGCACAACCCTCCTCACACAGCTGAAGGCACTGCTGATGTATTTCCTCCCGCCCTGGAGCTCGCATCTTCTCCCAGGGAACCTGCCTCCGTTACTGGAGTCAAACTAGAAATTGTATCCAGTGGGGTTTCCCGGGGACTCACTGCTTTGGAGATCACCTTGGGGGTTGAAAAATGGACCCTAAGTGTGCCTCCTTTCTCTTGGAAGCTCTCACCATGTGTCTGTCGAGCAGGTGGAACAGAGGGCCCCATGCTCCCTACCCCTCCCTGTGCCCTGCAGCCCTACGTCTTGTCCTGATGTGGGATTCGTTCCAATGGACGCTGAATACTGCATTGTTCATAACTGAAGCCCCTGGTTCACTGAGGGTCCAGTCGTTGAGTTCTGCAGTTATGTTGTTCAGCTGCTCAGTCATGTCTGACTCTTTGTGACCATATGGACTGCAGCACGCCAGGCTTCCCTGTCCATCACCAACTCCCGGAGCTTGCTCAAACTCATGGCCATTGATACCATCCAGCCATCTCATCCTGTTGTCCCGTTCTCCTCCTGCCTTGGGAAAGACTCTCTTTTCTGATGAGTCAGTTCTTCACATCAGGTGGCCAAAGTATTAGAGCTTCAGTTTCAGCATCAGTCCCTCCAATGAATATTCAGGCTTGATTTTCTCTAGGATTGACTGGTTTGGTCTGGATTGATGGGTTTGATCTCCTTATTGTCAAGAGTATCCTCCAGCACCACAGTCCGAAAGCATCAATTCTTCCAGCTCATCCAGGTGTTCTTTTATGAGCATCGAGTCCCGTTCAGTCTCTCGGGTCAGCAGGAGGCTCCAGAAGAAGCCCCGTTGGGACGCCAGGCTCTCTGCCGCTCCTTTCCTTGGGCTCCGGCTGGCAAGCGCTGACCACGGCTTCTCTTCCAGATCCACCTGACGGACCCGCTGGGCAAGCTCTCGCACATCCTGGAGATGGACCATTTCGCCCTGGTGGTCCATGAGCAGATCCAGTGTAAGCTGGGTTCCATGGGGCTGGGGGAGAGGGCAGGAGCAGGAGCTCTGTGAGGTGCTGGCTGCCGAGCCCCCGACCCCTGATCTTTCCTGCCCTGAGCTCCAGGGCATCTGGGAGCCAGAGGTACTGACCCCGGCCTTGGATGCAGATCCCGAAGTGACCCTGCTGTGGGCCAGGCCTGAGTGCTGGCTACCAGTGAGCTAGGGCGCTTTATAACCCAGGCCTCCTCGCTGCATCTCCAGAGGCCGGTGGTGTCCTTCAGGTCCTAGGCTACAACAAGGTTGTAGAAATCCCAAGAATTGGTGGTGGGCTCCAAGGCCCCCACCCGCTTTCCCACTGAGGGTTGGTCCAGGAGCCTGGGCGCCAGCTCTAACCCCTCTCCCGTCCTTGGCTCCACAGCGCAGGACCTGGCCTTGTCGGGAGAGGTGGGGGGGCCGGCAGGTATGTACGCCCCGCCCACCCCTGGAGCTCGGAAGTGGCGGTGTGGTCAGTATCACAGCCTCCGAGTGCAGGGAGGGCGTCTAGCCCTGGCCCTGAGCCCGGCTGGGAGGGTCCTCCCTGTGCTGACCGTATTCTCACGTTTGAACACCCGCATGCCTTGACTGGGGATCCAGTTTCAGGGTCTGTGAGTAGCTTCCATGGACACAGCCCTACCTGGAAGCACTGCCACAGATGCTTTTGTGCTGTGTTGGCAGAGCTGAGTGGTCGCAACAGACACCCAGCAGCCCTTTACAGAAAGTTGAAAGACCTGGTGTTGGACGGTGTCCCCAGGGGGCCTGGAGGCCCCTCCAACTGTCCTCCCCTGATCCTGAGGGCGCAATGCTCCTCCAAAGCTGCCCCTTTGCCTAAAGCCCCCGGTCTCTTCTGGGTCCCTGTGCTTTTTTCTGAGGTGCTCCAAGCTGGCACCTCCATGCCTCCCCACCCCCACCCTGTTGACCTGTGCCCTCAAGGTTGTCAGGGACAGACGGAGGCGGGAGCTGGTGGAATGGGATGCACCCTGGTCATTTCCCACCCACTGCTCAGCTCCGCCCCACCCTCTGTGGGCTTCTCCACAGCTGTCAGTTGGCATTCTCCCTAGAAAGAGTACCAGCAGGACATGTGCATATAGAAATTCCCTGTAAGGAATCGGCTTACAGGCTGGCATGTCCCAGGAAGACCTGCAGGGCGAGTGGACAGACCTGAGACCCCAAGATCCAATGTTCCCATATCCAAAGGCAGGACTCTTTCCTCTTGCTCATGGAGGGTCAGCTCTTCTGTTCTATTTGGGGCCTTCAACTGATTGGACAAGGCCCACCCACACTGGGCAGGGCAATCTGCTTTACTAGGTCCATCCAGTCAAGAGCTGTTCACATCCAAAGACACCCAGAATGACGTTTGACCCAGTGTAGGGGCACTCCATGGCCCACTTGGGTTGAAATGTTGAATTAACCATCTCAGCCACCCTTTCTACCCTTGGGCTGCAGGGCAGGAGGCCTGAGTTCATTCTAAGCCAGAGAGAAAGGCGTGGGTTTGAGCACAAAATTGTAAGCCAGAGATGCGAGCTGGTGGTGGTGGTGGGTGTGAGTGGGACTGGGATTTCAGGCCAAGACTCAGACCTTGGGCACCAGTTGCTCCCAATGAGTTTGACCCTCAGGCATCCCCCCATGGGTGTGGCTCAGAGGGGTCAGGCCCTGCTCTCTGCAGCCTCACCTGTGTAGATACTCTTGAGAGAAGAGGGCACTTGTGGTCAGACACACAGGTGCCCGTGGACATGGGGCAGCCTCAGGGCTGGCCCACCTGCCCGTGCCTGGGGATGGGCTCAGTGGCCTCAGCTCTGCTCTGGGCAGAGGCCCCTCTGAACCTTTGGCCTTGTCCCTCCTCAGACCGCTGCCATGGGGAGTCCAGTAAGAGGGAGATGGTGTTCGGGGTCGTCACTGCCATCGACTTGCTGAACTTCGTGGCCGCCCGTGAGCGGAACCAGAGGACAAAGCCAGAAAGTGCTTTGAAGCTCGGAGGCGCGGGAGCTGAGGCCCAGCTCTGACTCCTCAGCACGAGCCTGCTTGGTGGTTCTCTTTTGCTTTTGTAAATACCAAGCAAACGGGTGATTTTTAGCCTCCTGGTGCTGGGTGTCACTCTGTCCAGACCAGTAGCAAGACTGCTTATAGCTTAGTCCATGGCTGGCAGAGATCTGTAGTTTCCTCGTCTTTAACACTTGTCTCCCTAAATGAATCTATTTATGGTTTATTCCATTAGATGTGTTTTTCTTTAACTTTCTTTTAAAATGTTTCAGCAAGCAAATCTATCAAAAGAGAACCCAGCCAGGCAGATAGACCCCCAAATGACCAGGGTAGGGAGACCGAAGGTGGAGGTGAGAGGGCCTCGCCAAGGAGTGCAGAATGGGGCCCAGAAGTGTGGGTCGGGGCAACAGTCCACTTGGAGCTGGGTCAGTTGGTGTGGCTGGAGTGCTTGGGGTTTTTTAATTGAGGTGAAATTCCCTTAACCTAAAATGATTGATTTTTAGATGTGTAATTCAGTAGTGTTTATCAGAGATTGTCCAGCCACCACCTCTGTCAAATTCCAAAACCTTTCATCCGCCTCTCAAACTGCCCCTCTCATTTCCCCACTTCACCTGGCAGTTACCACTCTGATTTCTGTCCATGGAGTTACCTGTTCTGGATATTTCATATAAAGAGAATCACACAGTCTGTGACCTCTCATGTCTGGCTTATTTTATTTTACATTATGTTTGGGGTTCATTCACACTGTAGCGTGAATCAGCACTTCATTCCTTTTTGTGCATCGGTCACTCAGCTGTGTCCGACTCTTTGCAACCCCAGGGACTGTAACCCGCCAGCCTCCTCTGTCCATGGGATTCTCCAGGCAAGAATACTGGGATGGGTTGCCATTTCCTTCTCCAGGGGATCTTCCTGACCTGGGCACTGAACCTGAGTCTCCTGCATTGCAGGCAGACTCTTTACCATCTGAGCCACCAGGGAAGATTTCTTTTTTGTGGCTGAATGGTATTCCTTATATGGACAGACCACAGTTGGTAGGTATTTGAGTTGTTTCCGATCTCGGGCTATTGTGACTAGTAGTGCCATGAACGTTCGTGGATAGGTTATTTGAACACCTCCTTTCAATTCTTTTGGTTAAATGCCCAGGACCGGAATTGCTGGGCATGTGTTCATTCTATGTTTCAGGTTTGTTTTTTCTTTGAGGGACCACCAGATGGTGTTCCACAGCCACACCACTTTACATCCCCACCAGCAGTGCAAATAGGCTCCCGTTGCTCCATGTCTTTGCCAACACTTTTATTTTCTGGCTTTTATATATATATATTTATTTATTTATATATTTGGCTGCACCGGGTCTCACCTGTGGCATGCAGGACCTTTTCATTGTGGCATCCATGATCTCCAGCCTGCGGGATCCAGTTCCCCAACCAGGGATCAAACCCATGGCCCCTGTATGGGGAGCATGGAATTCCAGCCACGGGACCACCAGGGAAGTCCCTGGCTTTTGGTTTTTACAGCCACAGTAGTGGGTGTGATGTGTATGTCAGTCGCTCAGTCGTGTCCGACTCTTTGCGACCCTATGGACGGTAGCCACAGTCTACAGAGGACTCTACAGGCTCCTCTGTCCATGGAATTCTCCAGGCAAGAATCCTGGAGTGGGTTGCCATTCCCTGCTCGTGGTAGCTCACCCTGGTTTTGATTTGCATTTCCTTAATGACTAACAGCTGCACTCAATATGCCAGCAAATTTGGAAAACTCAGCAGTGGCCACAGGGCTGGAAAAGGCAGTGTTCATTCCAATCCCAAAGAAAGGCAATGCCAAAGAATGCTCAAACTACTGCACAATTGCACTCATCTCACATGCTAGTAAAGTAATGCTCAAAATTCTCCAAGCCACAGCAATACGTGAACTGTGAACTTCCTAATGTTCAAGCTGGTTTTAGGAAAGGCAGAGGAACCAGAGATCAAATTGCCAAATTCTGCTGGATCATGGAAAAAGCAAGAGAATTCCAGAAAAACATCTATTTCTGCTTTATTGACTATGCCAAAGCCTTTGACTGTGTGGATCACAATAAACTGGAAAATTCTGAAAGAGATGGGAATACCAGACCACCTGACCCGCCTCTTGAGAAATCTGTATGCAGGTCAGGAAGCAACAGTTAGAACTGGACATGGAACAACAGACTGGTTCCAAATAGGAAAAGGAGTATGTGAAGGCTGTATATTGTCACCCTGCTTATTTAACTTCTATGCAGAGTACACCATGAGAAATGCTGGACTGGAAGAAACACAAGCTGGAATCAAGATTGCCGGAAGAAATATCAATCACCTCAGATATGCAGATGACAACACCCTTATATGAAGAGGAACTAAAAAGCCTCCTGATGAAAGTGAAAGAGGAGAGTGAAAAACTTGGCTTAAAGCTCAACATTCAGAAAACAAAGATCATGGCATCCGGTCCCATCACTTCATTGGAAATAGATGGGGAAACAGTGGAAATAGTGTCAGACTTTATTTTTTGGGGCTCCAAAATCACTGCAGATGGTGACTGCAGCCATGAAATGAAAAGACATTTACTCCTTGGAAGAAAAGTTATGACCAACCTAGACAGCATATTCAAAAGCAGAGTTATTACTTTGCCGACTAAGGTCCGTCTAGTCAAGGCTATGGTTTTTCCTGTGGTCATGTATGGATGTGAGAATTGGACTGTGAAGAAGGCTGAGTGCCAAAGAATTGATGCTTTTGAATTGTGGTGTTGGAGAAGACTCTTGAGAGTCCCTTGGACTGCAAGGAGATCCAACCAGTCCATTCTGAAGGAGATCAGCCCTGGGATTTCTTTGGAAGGAATGATGCTAAAGCTCAATCTCCAGTACTTTGGCCACCTCATGCGAAGAGTTGACTCATTGGAAAAGACTCTGATGCTGGGAGGGATTGGGGGCAGAAGAAGGGGACGACCCAGGATGAGATGGCTGGATGGCATCACCGACTCGATGGACGTGAGTCTGAGTGAACTCCGGGAGCTGGTGATGGACAGGGAGGCCTGGCGTGCTGCGATTCATGGGGTCGCAAAGAGTCGGACACGACTGAACTGAACTGAACTGAACTGGATGACTAACGGGTGTTGAGCATCTTTTCACGTGCTCTTTTGGTCGTCTGTGCACCGTCTTTGGAGGAGTGTCTGCTGAGCCCCTTGCCCACTTCCCAGTCGGGTTGTCTTCTGTTCGGTTGTAGCAGTTCTTGCCTGTTCTGCACACCAAGCCCTTCTCAGACCTGTGATTTGCAGACATTGTCTCCCACTCTGTGATGCATCTTTTCCCCTTTCTTGATAGTGACCTTTGGTTCACAACAGTATTCTGTTGTTCTGTTTGTTTTTGGTTTATTTGGCCTCCCCCTGCGGCATGAGGGATCTCAGTTCCCTGACCAGGGATTGAACCCATGACCCCTGCATTGGAAGCCTGGAGTCTTAACCACTGGACTCCCAGGGAAGTTCCAACCGTGTTTTGTTTGTGATGAAGTCCAATTTATCTTTTTTGCTTTGGTATTATATCTAAGAACCAGCTGCCAAATCCGAGGCCGTATTTTCTTCTAAGAGTTTATCATTGTAGCTTTTACCTTCAGTTTATTGGTCCACCTTGAATTAATTGTCATACCTCGAGGGAGTCCAGGGTCCAGCTTCCTTCTTTTGTGTGGATCCTCTTTTGGTAAAGAAACACTCTTCCTCACTGAGGGCATGGCCTGGTGGGTGATGCCATTGTCCCTCGGGAGCTTTGTGGCAGGGGCTCACAGCTGCCCCCGCCCCGCCCCGCCCCACCCCAGCTGCTTCCCTCCCTCCTGCCATCTCCGGGGGGCTGCCTTGGAGCAGCGCAGTTTCTGGGAAAGGCTTCCTGTGGTGGACATGGCTTCATGCCACAGCAGGGTGTGTCTTGTGGGAACGGCTGGTCCGTTAGTCATCAACTACTAATCTCCAAGACTAGAGGACCAGGTGTCCTGCAGCCTGGGGTCCCCCAGAGCCACAAGAAGGTCACACCACCATTCCACCCAAGGCTGTTCAGGCCCTGAGACAAGCCGGCAGGCAGAGGTTTTCCCAACCAGGCCCTCAGTTCAGTTCAGTCACTCAGTCATGTCTGACTCTTTGCGACCCCATGAATCGCAGCACGCCAGGCCTCCCTGTCCATCACCATCTCCTGGAGTTCACTCAAATTCATGTCCATGGAGTCAGTGATGCCATCCAGCCATCTCATCCTCTGTCGTCCCCTTCTCCTCCTGCCCCCAATCCCTCCCAGCATCAGAGTCTTTTCCAGTGAGTCAACTCTTCGCATGAGGTGGCCAAAGTACTGGAGATTGAGCTTTAGCATCATTCCTTCCAAAGAAATCCCAGGGCTGATCTCCTTCAGAATGGACTGGTTGGATCTCCTTGCAGTCCAAGGGACTCTCAAGAGTCTTCTCCAACACCACAGTTCAAAAGCATCAATTCTTCAGCACTCAGCCTTCTTCACAGTCCAACTCTCACATCCATACATGACCACAGGAAAAACCATAGCCTTGACTAGACGGACCTTAGTCAGCAAAGTAATAACTCTGCTTTTGAATATGCTATCTAGGTTGATCATAGCTTTCCTTCCAAGGAGTAAGTGTCTTTTAGTTTCATGGCTGCAGTCACCATCTGCAGTGATTTTGGAGCCCCCCCCAAATAAAGTCTGACACTATTTCCACTGTTTCCCCATCTATTTCCAATGAAGTGATGGGACCGGATGCCATGATCTTTGTTTTCTGAATGTTGAGCTTTAAGCCAAGTTTTTCACTCTCCTCTTTCACTTTCATCAGGAGGCTTTTTAGTTCCTCTTCACTTTCCGCCATAAGGGTGTTGTCATCTGCATATCTGAGGTGATTGATATTTCTCCCGTCAATCTTGATTCCAGCTTGTGTTTCTTCCAGTCCAGCATTTCTCATGATGTACTCTGCAGAGAAGTTAAATAAGCAGGGTGACAATATACAGCCTTCACATACTCCTTTTCCTATTTGGAACCAGTCTGTTGTTTCATGTCCCGTTCTAACTGTTGCTTCCTGACCTGCATACAGATTTCTCAAGAGGCGGGTCAGGTGGTCTGGTATTCCCATCTCTTTCAGAAGTTTCCACAGTTTATTGTGATCCACATAGTCAAAGGCTTTGGCATAGTCAATAAAGCAGAAATAGATGTTTTTCTGGAACTCTGTTGCTTTTTCCATGATCTAGCAGATGTTGGCAATTTGATCTCTGGTTCCTCTGCCTTTCCTAAAACCAGCTTGAACATCAGGAAGTTCACAGTTCACATATTGCTGAAGCCTGGCTTGGAGAATTTTGAGCATTACTTTACTAGCATTTGAGATGAGTGCAATTGTGCGGTAGTTTGAGCACTCTTTGGCATTGCCTTTCTTTGGGATTGGAATGAACACTGCCTTTTCCAGCCCTGTGGCCACTGCTGAGTTTTCCAAATTTGCTGGCATATTGAGTGCAGCACTTTGACAGCATCATCTGGGACCACACAAAGCTGGTCAAAGATGAACTCCGACCTTGGGGGTGGCTCATGGATGATTTGACTGAGAACGGCAAAACGTTTTTAAAAAGTGTTTTTCAACAGAACGGGTAGGACAAGTAATGTGCCCCAGAGATGCAAGGTTCCGATCCTGGAACCCAAGAATGTTCCCAGGTGGAAGTGTTTGCAGATGAGAAGAGATTGAGGCTTGAGGTGCACTACGATCCCGGATCACCCAGACAGGCCTAAACACCCTCACATACGGAGAAACAAGCATCCAGCTATGGGAGAAGCAAGGGGAGGTCTGAGACATGAACAGGAGGAGGACGCGGCCACACACCAAGGAATGCCACCAGGGACCTGGGAAGCCGGGAAAGGCAGGAGGCCCCACTTCCAGTGTCTTGCTAGGGAGCACAGCCCTGTGACACCCTGACTGCTGGCTTCCTGGCTGCGGGGGGATGTCGTCTGTTGCTTCATGTGCCCATCAGTGATCCTTCATTTCGGCAGTCCCAAGACGAGTGCAGGTTCCTGTCAGTGGAATCATCAGATTATGCTCTTGTGTTTCACTTCTTTCACTCAACACAATATTCCGCTGATTTTTAAAATTTATCTATTTATTTGGCTGCATTAAGTCTTGGTCGCAGCATGTAGGATCTGCGTTCCATCATGCAGGATTATTCATTGCCGCACGCAGACTCTCTAGTTGGGGCATGCAGGTCAGGAGTTGTGGACTTAGCTGCTTAGTTGCTACTAAGTTGTGGACTCAGTAGCTCGGACTTAGTTTCTTCTCAGCATGAGAGCTGTTAGCTCTCCCACCAGGGATCAAACCTGCGTCCCCTTCATTGCAAGGCAGATTCTTAACCACCGGACCCCCAGGAAGGTCCCTTTATAAACAAATCAGTTCAGTTCATTCGCTCAGTCATATCCGACTCTTTGCAACCCCATGGACTGCAGCACGCCAGGCTTCTCTATCCTTCACCAACTCCCAGAGCTTGCTCAAACTCATGTCCATCGAGTCAGTGATGCCATCCATCTCATCCTCTGTAGTCCCCTTCTCCCCCCCACCTTCAATCTTTCCCAGCATCAGAGTCTTTTCCAAGAAGTCAGTTCTTCGCATCAGGTGGCCAAAGTATTGGAGTTTCAGCTTCAGCATCAGTCCTTCCAATGAATATTCAGGACGGATTTCCTTTAGGGTTGACTGGTTTGATATTCTTGCAGTCCAAGGGACCCTCAAGAGTCTTCTCCAGCACCACAGTTCAAAAGCATCAATTCTTTGGCGCTCAGCTTTCTTTATAGTCCAACTCTCACATCCATACATACCCACTGGAAAAACCATAGCCTTAACTAGATGGACCTTTGTTGGTAAAGTAATGTCTGTGCCTTTTAATATGCTGTCTAGGTTGGTCATAACTTGCCTTCCAAGGAGTAAGCGTCTTTTAATTTCATGGCTATAGTTACCATCTGCAGTGATTTTGGAGCCCGAAAAACAGTCTCTCACTGTTTCCATTGTTTCTCTATTTGCCATGAAGTGATGGGACCGGATGCCATGATCTTCTTTTTCTGAATGTTGAGATTTTTAACAGTTAAAAAAAATTTTTTTTGGCTGCACCGGGTCTTAGTCACGGCATGTGGGATCTAGTTTTCTGACCAGGGATTGAACCCGGGCCCCCTGCACTGGGAGCGGGGAGTCTTAGCCACTGGACCACCAGGAAGGTCCCCAATATTCTGCTGATTTTAATAAAATATTTCAAACATACAAAAAGGTGGAAAGAATAACCACCCCACTGAAGAGAGAAACCCTCACCAAGGGAGCTGGGGCCTGCCTGTGTCCTCTCATGGCACACGCGTGTGTCCCTAGACGGCATGTGCAGAGTCATGGGTGTCGTGGCACAGCCATCCCCCTCCGCTCAGCTCTGCACTTCCGAGATTGGCCGTATTGACAGGTGCTGCGCCGGCTCAGCGCATCCTGGTCGTTTTCCATCAGGCGGCTCTGCGCATCTGCACTGACGGACTTTTGTCTCCAGTACTTTCTTGTGACCTTTGGTGCTGCCACGAACTTTAAAAAAAAAACACTTTTATTAATTTTTGGCTGTGCTGGGTCTTCGTTGCTGTTAGGGCTCTTTCTAGTTGTGGTGTGCAGGTCTCTCACTGTGCGGGCTTCTCCTGTTGCAGAGCACGGCCTCTAGGCCTCTAGGTTGTGAGCTTCAGGAGTTGTGGCTCCCGGGCTCTAGGGCTCAAGCTCAGCAGTTGCAACATGTGGGCTGAGTTGCTCCATGGCACGTGGCATCTTCCCGGATCAGGATCAAATTCATGTCTCCTGTGTTGGCAGGCAGATTCTTTACCACCTGAGCCTCCAGGGAAGCCCAGACACGAACATTTCTGAACACAGAGGCTGATCCTTACAGATCACCATTGTGAACTGGCCACTGTTCTTGGCATTTCATCTGTATTCATTCAGTTTAGGTCTCACGACTTAACCTCTGTGCTTCTATAAGACAGAAAGAAACTCACCCCTCTGTTGTGTGAGCCACTGATACTCTGGGTATGGGCTGCTCAGAGGGATGCTTCGGCAGGAGGAGGGGGCTGCTATGGAGGAAGGGGGCCAAGGCCGGGGTGTGAGCAGCAGGTTCCTTCTGGGGACTGGGGGGAGGGTCTGTCCCAGGCTCTCCTAGCTTCTGGAGGTCTGCTGGCAATTCTTGAGGTTTCTTGAGGTGTAGAGGCATCACTTTGACCTCTGTCTCCAATTCAGTGTCCTCTCTCTGTATGTGTCTCTTTCCATGTCACCGCCTTTTATAAGGAGCCAGGTCATTGTCTTAGGGCTAATCTAATGACCTCATCTTAATTAACTGCATCTAGAACAGACTTTGGAGGAGTCTTTGGCACCCCACTCCAGTACTCTTGCCTGGAAAATCCCATGAATGGAGGAGCCTGGTAGGCTGCAGTCCATGGGGTCACCAAGAGTCGCACACGACTGAGCGGCTTCAGTTTCACTTTTCTCTTTCATGCATTGGAGGAGGAAATGGCAACCCACTCCAGTGTTCTTGCCTGGAGAATCCCAGGGACGGGGGAGCCTGGTGGGCTGCCATCTATGGGGTAGCACAGATTCGGACACAACTGAAGCGACTTAGCAGCAGCAGCAACAGAACAACCTTATTCCAGATAAGGTCACATTCCGAGGTGCTGGGTTAGGACTTCAGTGTGGATTTGGAGGGGACCCAATCAGCCCCCGACAGCCCCCAAGACAGCCTCCCAGTGTTGGGACAGCTCCACCCTGACAAGCATTGGGTCCTACAGAAAGCAGAGTCAAGACCCAGTTCAGACTGGGTTGGAATCCTGACTGCAGGGTCCTTGGGCAGGTTGCCCTGATTTCCAGTCTATAAGAAGGAGATAAGATCAACACTACAGGTATGGAATCAAGTCACACGTGATCAGGCCCACCCACTGTCCGGTAAGTCTCAGCATGGTAATAGCACCACCCCTCTCCCTTGACCCTCTTCCCTGCCTCCCCCTCCTCTGGGCTCTGCCTCGTGGGACACGGCTCCGTGCTCACATGCACTCATTTCCCAGGACTTGCACACCCTTGAGGCTTACAGCAACCCATCAGTGTGTGATGGGGCTGAATCCAGACTCTTCTGGGAGCAGTTCCAAAAGCTAGTTATTTGAGAACAGATTTTTAAAACTCAGTTGAGAGCCTGATCCTCCCTGTATCTATTCCTGAGACTATTTCCCTCTTCCACCCATTATTGAGAAATGGGACCCCAGAAACCCAGAAGGTCTCCAACCAGTCAGCATGGATTAAGTCTTTTGGAAAGCATGCTTTGACATGATTACTAAGAGCAATTGTTTGTGTGGGGCTGTCGCCTCCAACCACTGTTCCTCTGGATGAAGGGCCTCCTCAGGGGTGAAGAGCTGGCTGATGAGAGAGCTCTGTGGCTGACTGTTTGCTAGCACTGGGGAAATAGTTAAGTTTCTTTCTGCAGGACTTCTCAGAGCCTTTAATATGCTAATGAGCATCGAGACTCTCTGTGAAAGGGAAAAAGTTAGTCACTCATTTATGTCCAACTCTTTGGGATCCCATGGACAGAGGAGCCTGGCAGGCTACAATCCATGGGATTCTCCAGGCAAGAATACCAGAGTGGGTTGCATTCCCTTCTCCAGGGGATCTTCCCAACCCAGGGATCAAATCCAGGTCTCCCACATTGTAGGCAGATTCTTTACTGTCTGAGCCACAAGGAAGCTGGTTCAAGACTCTGTGTATCAGCTATAATTCAGTTCTGCAAGCGATAGAAACCTCAGATGACAACGGCTCCATTCAAGTTAGAGGAGTTTATTTCTCTCTCACTGGATCACAGTGCAGAGGCCAGCAGTTCCATCATCAGCAGAAACCTAACACCTTTCTAACTTGCCGCTCTTGCTTTTGCAACATAGGCTTCTACCTCATGATCCCAGAGGGCTGCTGATGCACCAGCCATTATGTGTATGTTCCACTGAGCAGGGCAAAGGGGATAAAGAAGGGTGACCTCTTCCTTTTGTCACACTTCCACTTGGGGCCTATTGGTTGATCCATCTGCCAACACAACAGTGCAACTTTGGTGGAATTTGAAAAAGGCAGTTCCTCTGCCAGACACAGCCGGAAGGACACACAGCTTGACAAGGCCACAGTGCCTTTGTGCAAACTGGAAAAATGGTGAATTAGTCCATCACTATCCTCTCTTGAGGCAGACCTGGGACACAGCCCTGTGCTGGAGACCCTCTAGGTTAAGCAGAGGGTATGTTCTCTAGGCCCACCATCTCTGCTCCAAACTCTCACACTGGGCACAGCTGGCATTAGTCTGCATGGGAGGCTGCTCTGCCCCCTGACCTGAATATGGGAACACAGCCAATCTTAGCTGCAAGGGAGGCTAGGAAGTGGAATCTTTATTCAGTGGCCACAGGCTCAGCTTAAAATAGGGGTGTTGTTCCAAAGAAGTCCTAAGGAAGAAAAAAGTAGGGTGCTGGTTTGAGTCTCTGCCACAACCTCACCCCAGGAACCCTTTAAAATGAAACCCCAAATGACAGACAGCTGGCTCAGGACACTGGGGTCCCAGAGGACATGCTGGTGGAGTACCTTGGGTCCAGACCCATGGTCGTTCCACATAGCTGATGGACCTTCCCTGCTGGGGTGGTGGGCATGGGTCACGCTTGGTGGTACCCAGCAGGAAAGGGTCTTCCTGGGCTGTGGTTGCCTCATCTCATGACTCACATCCTGGGGGGAATCCAAGTCCACCTCCCAACCTCTAGACCAGAGCAGCAGTCAACTCCCTCATCCACCCAGGCAGCTAGGGTGCAGGCCCCAAGACACTCGGAGGAAGAGAGCAGGACCAGGGCCTGGGCCACCAGGAGGGAGGGGCGATGTGGAGCTTCTCCACAGGGTCTGGCTGGCAGGCAGAGGGCAGTGCCACCCCATCCCTGGTGTGACCAGCTGTGGGTGGGCGGCCAGTCTGAGCCTGCCTCCAGCTTCCTGTCTGTCAGTCAGGCCCCCAGGTGCTTCCCCTTCTGAACAAGGACCAGGCTGTGTGGGTCATGGCAGGAGGCCTGAGGTGGTGCGGCCCCTCCACCACACTGCCAGGGATGGCTGGGTTTCCATCCTGCCCGTGTTCTCCGTCACAGCTGAGCGCAGGGTGAGTTCCAGGAGAACGCACACTTCCTGGAGCCAAGCCAGTCGGAGAAGGGAGCAGCCGTCCTCCATGTCAGTCTGGGAGGGGCTGGGAGGACTCCTGCCCCTATTAAGACAGAAATACTATCTTCAGCAGAAATACCGTCCCAAATATTCATTCGAAGGACTGATGCTGAAGCTGAAGCACCAGTGCTTGGGCCACCTGATGCAAAGAGCCAACCCACTGGAAGAGAGCCTGATGGGAAAGATTGGAGGCAGGAAGAAAAGGGGATGACAAAGGATGAGATGGTTGGATGGCATCATCAATTCAGTGGACATGAGTTTGAGCAAACTCTGGGAAATAGTGATGGGCAGGGAAGCCTGGCGTGCTGCTGTCCATGGGGTCGCAAGGAGTTGGACACGACTGAGCAACTGAACAACTGTCTGCAATGCCTCATTCATTAGAATACTGGTGTAGCACACATGCCTCCACATGGACACAGAGGCATGCAGGCTAACATGATTTATCTACCAAATTGGTCAGTATCAAGAGAGAAGCGGTGAGGGGTGCTGGGCATCCTTGCCCCCTTCCCAGGCAGTGGGCCTCTGCCAGCTCCAGACCAGGGGAAACCAAACTCGGACAATCCCTGGGGAAGGTGGCCTGACAGCAAGGGCCTTAAATGCTCCCCACCTCCCTCCCTCACCAGGTAGCACTGAGCTCCCACCAGGGATCAGGTCCTGGGGCTTCCTTGCTCAGGGGAGGAGGCATACAAGAAATAAAACACCTGGAGACGGCTAGAGAGCAACAGAGGACAGATAAAAATTACAGTGTACTCACGGACAAGAATTCAGACGCGAACATCCTGACAAGCGGATGAACCTGCAGGACGTGATGCCGAGGGAAGTAAGCTGGTCACAGAAGGATAAACACCGAATGGTCCCACTCACAGAGGCCCCTGGGGGAGTCAGCTTCCCAGAGACAGGAAGTGAGAATAGTGGGGGCCAGGGGCAGAGTTGGGGTGATGGGAAATGAAATAAATTGTGCATTCATGGTAAATGTTATGATATGTGTACTTTACCACAATTTCACAAAGAAAGGAAAATCAAGGAAAGGGTTGAAGAGCCCCAGGGGGCAGAATGGGCACATATCCCAACAGACAGGCAGGACTGCCCAGTATACGGCAAAGGAAGAGCCCAGCAGGCCGAAGGCACAGCCGGTGCAAAGGCCCTGGGGTGGGAGAAGCTCTCCAAGTCAGGGGAGGGGTCGGGGGACCAGGTTCAGAGCTGAGTCCGAGGGTGGTCCCTCCATGGAGGCGCCCAGCACAGCGTCTCCTGCAGGAGCATACGTGCCCTGCTCTGCGTAGCACACCCAGCCTCCATCACTGTGCTGCCCGGATGGCCAGGGTGGAAGTCCCCTGCCCGTCTGCCTCCTCCATCAGATCACCAGCATCTCAGGGAGGGCAGGGCCTTCTGCGGCCTCAGCGAAGGCAGTGCGTGGCCGGGTGTGCTCTTGACAGGCGGGGGGTGAGTTACCAAGTCAGGAGGAGAGGGGATGGGAGGCCGAGCCTCCTTGTGGCAGGTTCCTCATGGCCTAGTCAGGCTCAAGACGGCACCACAGGGTCAAAGGTAAACTTCACACCCTGGATGAGGCAGGTGTCTGCTGGAGGAGCGAGGTCCCTGGCAAGACAGGTCATGGGCACCCCAGCCCTTTTGGTACTTTTCTGGGGCCCAACACCAACATGGGGGAAGGCTAGTGGCTGGATCCAGAACCAGCATCAAGATTAACGTGACTCGCTCTTCTCCTGGGTCCATGGTACCTGACACGGTGGAGGAGAGGAGGCCCCGCACAGCACAGTGGAGCACAGGGGCAGAGGCCACTCAGATGGGTATCCCCAGTGGCGTCAGGCAATGGGGATGTCCCTCTGCTCACACTTCCCATGTGCAGCAGCCACCCTGACTCAGGGCACAGCTCCCAGTGTCTGCAGCATCACCTGCCCATGTGTGTTGGGAGGCGGATGCTGTGCCTGGAACCACTGCAGGTGGCCTGGGCTTCCTTACACATGGTGGCTGGGACCCAAAGGTGCGTGTCCTGAGAGGTAGATTTCCAGGAGGATGAAGGCCACGTTTGTTCTGACCTCGGACCCCAGTGACACAACTGTTGCCTCCTGTCCTGACATCAAGAGGGCAACAGACCTCACCTGGTTCCCAGAGACGGCGACCTGCTTGGAGGACGAAGTTCTAGAAGAGCATCAGGACCTGGAAATACCATTGTGCCCACTGGGAAACTCACCTGCTGAGACCCCACAGCTGCAAAGAGTAACATCCCAGTGCCAAGAGCCAGGACCTAATGGCTTTAGGTCACTCGACAATAAGGGGGAGATCATCAGACAGCCCCTTCAACACTGAATAAAAGCGATTTCTGAATCCCAGGGACAGGGGAGCCTGGTGGGCTGCCGTCTATGAGGTCGCGCAGAGTTTGACACGACTGAAGCGACTTAGGAGCAGCAGCATAGTTTTTCCCCTTCTTGATTCTCACATTTAATTCCTGGCCTCTGGTGCGAAGAGCTCGCTGTGCACGCCGCCCACCACCCTCAATCTGGACAAGGCCCCACCTCATCTGAGATTGGCTAGTCCTCAGGACCCACTCACTCCTAATGCCCTCCCTCCTGGGCATCCTTCCTGGGGTGTGTGCCTTTGGAAAGGCACAATCCTTGAAAAATAGCATTTTCTACATTCCTTATTTACCTAAACAGGATGGTGAAATGGGTCTGGTTCGACTTCCTTTTTCTCCACTCACTGGTCTTACAATCTTGTTTTCAGTACCTGTTTTGAGGCTCACTTCCATTTCGGATGTAGAGGCCACGAGAACACTACTCACAGCCTATCAACAAAGAAAAGTGGAGGATCCTCAAGATAACTCTTCTTGAGCTCAGAGAGCTGAGGCCGAGATGCAACCAGGTGACTGTATTCTGAAGAGGGACAAGCCCCTCCAAGTCAGGTGGGGGTGGGGCACAGATTCAGGAGGGGGCAGGTATGAAGGAGGCAGCCCGGTCTTTGAGGACCAGCCCCCGTGTCATCTCACAGGCGTGCAGGACAGGACCCCTCAACCCCCAGGGTGAGCCAGCATGAAACCCCACCCACCACCCCGCCCCTCCCCCCTTTGAAGCAAAAACCTTAATCTAATGGGGGAGGAACCTGGCCCCCTACCCCAGGCAACCTGGGTGAAGACTGCTGCTTCTGGGTAGGAGTGGGTAACCTTTCGGCCCCAGGCACCCACCCTGATACACGGCAGAGGCAGGAGAGACCAGACCACTAGCCAGGCTGACCCTGGAGGCCCAGGACACAGGACTTGCTCAAGATCAGAACATCTTCCTCCACCCAGGGTGGGGGGACGAGAGCAGAGACACCGCCCACCCCAGGGTGGGGACAGGTGCACGGGGCCGACTGAACGCCGGAGGCGGGGCAGGAACACGGAGGGAGACCTTCTGGCAGGAGGAGTCTGAAGCCCATGAAAGCCACGCTGAAACTCAACCCCACGCCCAGCTCGTCGGCTCAGCAGACGGACTCAGCCCCACACTGCGGGCCCACTGGAGGGTGCATCCACTTCCAGGGCCCAGGACTCTTGGCCTTGGTCTCTGTTGTTCTATAGAAAGCATCTGGCATTTGCTCAGGAGTCAGGAGATACAGCGAAGAGAAAACCACCCATCCTCAGAGCCAGACCTGAGAGTACCTGGCTGCCGCCCATTCTCCATTAACTGCACGGCCGCTCCACTCGGCAGGGACCCCAGGGTGCTTCTGTGACTCTCACCACCACAGATAGCACCCACGTGCATCGCTGTAGGTCCCATGTGACCCTGTAGGAGCCTTCTGGTGAAGCCTGTAGGACCAGAGTCCACCTTCATTTCCTTGGGGACCGCTAGGTTCCATGACAACTGCCCCAGCAATGCTCCCACCAGCAGCAACCAACAGCAGGGCCACGCGCTAACAGTAGGGCCAGATAAATTACCATCTCACGGGTCTCCAAGTATGTGTCTCTGATGAGGCCATGGCCCAGAACATCTTCATGCACTTGTTGGCCGCGTGGCTTTTCTTTTCAGGGAACTATTAAGATCCAGCTTTAGCATTAAAAAAGAGAGAGAGGGAGGAGGCTTCCTCCCAGATGGTCGCCTGTTCACAGTCCAGGCTCTCCTTCTCCTGATGTGGCTGCATCTCCGAGGGCCTCGCCCAATGACTCACACGTGTCTCGTAGATCTTCTTCACCCGGAGTAGCTATGATCAGCTCCCATGTTACCTTCTGCTGGCTTCACGCCCCCACCCCAGGACCCCTGCATCTGGCTTGGCCCTGGCCCCGCTACCGTGAGGCTGCTCTGATCAAAGCCGCCCTGGTTCCCATCCAGTGTCCTCCACACTCAGCTCCTCCTCTGAACTCTCCCCTCTGGCTTCACTCCCTGCAACATTTCCTCTAGCTCTATGGCTGTCCTCCTGCCAACAGAACTCTCTGGCTGGAAAACTCAGGTCTACACTCAGACAGCATACACTACTGAGGGCTTCGCCTCTTATCTCTGACATGGACTGACTGTGGTGTTAATATTGGAAGGAAACTGAGTTAATGTGAAACAAAATATGTTTAAAATATACCCGATTTTTTTCTATCAACCATTTTCTAAAGATGTATAAGCAACTAAAACCACTAATTTCATTAAAATGTTCCTTTTCAGAGACACTGGAATCAAAGAATTCCTGCTTTATCCCTGTATATTAAACCCATCGTTGGCTTTTACAGGTTGCATTTTTTAAAATATATCTTTTCTCCTCCATTTATTTAATTTTTTGGCTTCACTTGGTATGGCTTGTGTGATTTTAGTTCCCTGACCAGGGATGGAGTCTGGACCCTGGGCAGTGAAAGCACTGAACCCTAACCAGCGGACCCCCAGGGATTCCCCCCAGGCCCGTTTTGGGTTGTTTCAACAGTGATATAAAAAGTAGGAGCACTTGTATGAGACAACACCTCAATACCATTTGTATGTAACTTACTCACCAAATCATTTAGTTAAGAAACACTAACTAGTTATTTTTAGACCAATTAGAGATGAGACAGACCGGGACCCTGCCTTGCTGAGGCCGGATCCGGGGATCAGTGTGATGAGCAGAGTGGTCACTGGAAGCTGGCTGTAGACTGAGACGCCTTGCCCCCTAAGCCGGCATTCATTGTCATTAAGCGATAGCTCTACTGTTTAACGAATTTTAGTTTAAAAATGGTACGGAGATCTTAGGTCTTAGTGAAAATAAGAGGGTCTGTGTGTAAAATGGCAAAAATAATTTGTGCTAAGGATTTCTTCTTAGAGGGCATAGAGCACAGCACGTGGGCTAAACATAATATACGTTATCTAGGACACCTGCATAACGCAACAGAATGCAAAACAGTGAATATTTGGCCCAAATACCGTTATCTTCAGGATTTGCCAAGTCATTGCTTTTTAAAATTTTTGTTTATCTTTGGCCGTGCTGGGTCTTTGTTGCTGTGCTCGGGCTTTCTCTATTAACAGCTGCGGCGCGCACGTTTCTCATCCCAGTGGGTCCTGTTGCAGCACGGGCCCTGGGCACATGGGCTTAGCCGCTCCTCGCTATGCGCAATCTTCCTGAAGCAGGGATCCAGCCCAGGCCCCCTGCACTGGCAGGTGGATCCTTAACCACTGGACTGGGGCAATCCCCAGATTTTTATGTACTCGTTTCTCTTCTGAGAGAATATTATTAGTCAAGTATTAGTTTGAGCTACACTAAATCTTATAAACCAACTTCTTCTTGATATGAAGGAAGCACTTAGGGGCTGAAGGCTGGGCCAAGGTCTCACTGGGTGAAATTTCACGCCCACCCTCTCGCCTCTGACCTAAAGGAGTTGGAGACAGAACAGGGTGACTTGTCTTCTGTCAAATCGATGAGAAGCGTGTCTCAACACACTTCACCGCTGTCATTCCTCACTCCAGCCAAGTCCACAATTTTACACGCACTTAAAAAAATACTTTAGTCTGCAGACTTAAGCCTCTACGTACAAACCTTAGCCTCTACGTATAAACAGTTTGGTAGTTAAAATTCTCTAACAGTGGTTTAATGGACTCTTCAGCGCAACCGGGAATTTCTTGGCAGGAAATTTCACATTATGAACTACAAAAGGTAATACCTTACCAGTGAATTGTTTTCTTCTCATTACTATCAGAATAATTAGATTTATGGTGAACTACAATAAAAAACAAACTGAAGCTTTCCTTTTTTTTTTTTTTTCCTGGAAAACCAGTGACTACCTCAAGAAACTTAGAAAACATTCTTGAAGATGCAAATGGGCCTGAGTGCTCCAGGGTGGTGCAATCCTAATTTTTTAGAATCTGTGGGGGTCACGACAAACCCCAAGTGTCACCAGCAAACATGTCAACATCTGAATGTTGTCCTTAAAATGGAAAAGCATCTGCGGTGACATGAGTTTTAGAAAATAAAACGTCCATGAAGCATGTTTCTGTTTTTAATTTTTTTGCTTTGATAAATCAGTTGCTTCACAAAAATCCCTTTCAAAGACAACAATCCAAGAAAACATTGTTACAGCATTCACATTTAAAGATTGTCAGTTCACAGACCAGACAGAACTAAATTAGGAGAGGGTGGCGGGGGTTTTTTTTTCTGTCCCTAACTGCCAGAGGCAGGCCATTCTCGCCTTCCTGGGATGTCTGAGCTTGTCTGAAAGAAAAGGTACTCCCCCACTTTCTCACCCCGGTAAGAGTCAGGTCAGGTCGTGGGCAGGTTATGTGGAGAAGACTCTGGGACTCAGGCCACGGCGACTCCAGCATCAGGGCCCTGTGGTCTTTGAGCGATCTGGGGCCGTGGCCCACCTTACATTGCACGCTGGACAAACACTTACACTGTTTATTTCTGGAATCAGAATGCGAAAGCTGCGTTACTGCAGCAGTTGGAGCGTGGCTGGACATGGCCCAGCCATCTGCTACCCGCTCAAGAGCTGAACAGCAGGTAACACGACACGTTCAACCTGGATTGCAAGACACAGTCAAAACCATCCTTCAGGGAAAAGAATTTAACAAGAGCAAATTCCTTTAAGATGAGAGCTCAACAGGGTTGTGCTCTCACAGATGCTCTTAAAACCCCAGGGGCTTAGAAATGGGTCTTTATTAGGTGCCAGCTAACTACCAATGTCCCAGACAGTGGCTTATGAACCAAAATAGTCTGCCTGTTGGGTTAAGATCCCATTAGTTGCTCATGGGAAGAGCTTGAAATGCCCCCTCTCGAATGATCTTTATCCTAGTCCTCTGAATGTAGCGACCAGGATGCAGACTCCAGCTGCAGGGAGCAGGGACTGCGACCCTAGGCACCAACTGCCGGACCCCAACATGGCCCTGCTGTGGCCCCATGTCCACGCTGCTGCAGCCTGTGGAGCCCGAGCCCTGCGCCCCGGCTCCAAGGAACAGGGTTTCTGCTTGGGGAAACTGACCTGGAGTGACCACAGGTCGTGGTCACCAACCTGAACCTGAGGTCAGAGGGACAGAGGGAGGCGAGGGAGGCGAGGGAGGGAGGAGGTGGCTGGCCAGCTTCCACAGGGTCTCGTCTTAAATCCTAACTTTGTTGGACTTAAAACAATCTTTCAAACTAGTATAGTTTAAAAGATGTGACTTAAAAAATATAAAATTGTTTAAAAGGAACACAATAACTGCTTAAAAATGTTATTTTCTCCCCCAAAAGAAAGTCAAGTTTTTCTTTTAAATCTCCTGAAATATTTTAAAAGAAATTCCTCTGCATTTCTTGCTTCCTTCTAAGTTATCCAGGAAGTATTCTCCTATGACTAACTTTAATTATTAATAATTTGGGAAGAAAAAGTCAGTTCCAGAAAAAAAGTCTGCACTTGCTCAAAACACCCCTGGGTAGCCTTGGTCCACAATCAATTACTATCGCTGCTTTTCAGGAACTGACAACCATTAGACTATCCTTCAGGGCTTCAGGTGTCCCCACTGATGGTGATGCAGAGACGTCTTCTGTGAAACCAGGTCCTGCTTCCTCTCTGAGAAAAAGCCTCACTTGAAAGAAAACTGGCAGATGCAAATCCGAACCCAGGGAAACAAACCCAGCCTGCTCTGTGGTCCGCCTGGTCACCAGGAGCCGAAGTCCCACCGTTATCCAGAGGTGATGTGATCAAGTCAGAGGAAGAACCACCAACCGAGTGATGCCGAGCCGCCGCCGCCGCCCCACCCCCAGGCCCTGCTGGTTCCTGTCCGTCCTGCAGTGGACGTGCACTAATCGTGTAACAAAGCCGAGGGTCTGCTCTTTGCCTGCTCTGAGCCGACAGGAGGGACACACACACTTTCTATGCATAACATAAGCTGACCGAAAGCTCCCAAGACAACACCCAGCTAACACGGCACACCACCACTTAACCGTGGTCAGACTTAAATTAGACGGAAACAGTCAGCAAAAGCTTTTAACTGACCGCTGGCTACCACTTCTTAACTTACCTAAGCCCTACTTAGCACACACCTTGAGACGTACGTTTAGATAAAGTGTAAACTGCAATCTGAGCGACATATTGACTAGAATTTGAAGATATCAAAATTTCATTAAATAGACATTTCTTTTATAGTAGAAAATGTGAATTACTACCCGGGAGAGCAGAGAACCAGAATACTAGCTAACTGGGGGCAGGTTCTTCCAATTTGGCCAACTCAGAACATTTCAAATTGAGACAGTCAATAAGTGTGTACTGTTTCTCCTCTAGAATTTACCCTTGACATAGTCATAATCCAATTCATAAGGAATTTATAAAAATAGCTTTTTATCCAATAATTCCAGCAAGGTAAAAATAGGAGTTTCTTTTCATATATAGCAAATGACACAGGCTCACGGAACATGAGGACGGAACCACATTTGAGTCGCAAACATTCGCCACAGGTCACGCGCGGTTTATTGTGCTTTCGTCCGCCTCGCACGGGCGGCCTCCAGGTGCAGAGGCTTCTTCCTAATCCCGGGGCTGACAAGTAAACCAGCCCCCAGAGACCTGCCTTAACCACAGAACGAAATTAAAACTGCATAATTGTTCAGAAAATGGCAGCACTAGTCCTTAATCTAATTAGGGGCTCACAGGGCGGGGGGGGAGGTGTTTGTCATTCATCACATTTTTAGCGTTAAACCTTTAAAGAATCTCCTTAAAAACACACGCACACACACACACACACACGTGCACGCACACACACACACACACACACACACACACACACCTTGAAAGAAGAAGTCGCTGCACCGGCAAAGACAGCCTGGAAGCTTACTATGAAATACAAAAGTGCACTCTTCTATGCCTACATATAAAACATATTAGAAATAAAACTGTGTAAAATGTTTGCTGTGCAAACTATAAAAAGGGGTGCCGGGCGGCCGGGCCCTACTGCAGGGAGTCGCTGTTCTCCAGGACCAGCCCGCCCAGGTGGCCGGGCGCCAGCGCCGCCCTGCCATCCCCCGTGCTGTCCACTGAGTCATCCTCGCTCTGCTCGGCCATCATCACCTGCTGCACCGCCAACGTGGCCCCGTCTGATGACAGGGACTGCAGGCTGTCCACGTTCATGCTCACCGGCGCGGTGATGGTCACGACGGCCCCTGCGGCACAAAGCGGCGTCACCATGCCATCGGGGTTCAGCCCGCTGGGCTGCACAGCCTGTCTTCCCCCGGCTGTGTTTCTGGGACCATCCACAGGGATTTAAGGAATGTTTCTAGGATCGTCCCAGACCCTGCAAAGCTAAGCTCTCTGTCTAGAAAGGGTCTGAGGGTCAGGATGGTAAAGGGGACAGATGCCTGGGATGGAAAGCAAGAGGCACACAGAGGACAAGGGACCCAGGACACAGGGGAGAGGCCACAGGCAGGGGTCAGGGGGGATGGAGGTCAGAGGACGGCAGGCCAGTCTGTGAGGGAAAGAGAACACCTGAGACACACTCTCCTGTGCTCCAGACCAACAGCGGGGAGTGGGGACATGAGGTACCCGCGACCGGGACGCGGACTAGAGACGCTGGGCCGTGAAGGCTCCGCGCCAGGAGACCGCAGAGCTGGATGAAGCCTGAGGGGACACAAAGGGTGAAATCCCAGGCAGTGGGCACATGACACACACACACACCCTGCACTGGCACGGGAGGGGCAGAGAGACGGGGGCGGCCTCAGGCGTCTGACCGCACACCCCACTCTCCTGGGCACACCTGCACTGCCGACGGGCACCTGGACCAGCACTGTCCCCACGGTGGACGCAGCAAGACTGCTGCCTGCCCTTGGATTACCACCTCGCCTGCACCTGCAGGACGGGGTCGCCCAGCCTGGTGCCCACCTTCAGACACAGTCAGCTCACTGGTGGCTGGCTGTGCTGCTCCCGAGGCGATGGAGTCGGGCCAAAACCTCTGGACGGGTCTGTTCTGAGCAGTTTTTTTCTTTGTTTTTGGAGTTTCTGAGCAACTAGAATCCAACATCGGCTGTAGGATTCGTCTTCTTGCATTGATGAACCTGTGTGAAGGAAATACTCAAGTCAAAATGGCCTTTCCAAGGCCCCTGTGGCCTCAACGACAGGCCAGGTGCTTCACAAACCACATGAATGTGACCACGTACTCCCTACTGTAAGAAGTGCTTAAGAGTAACGCCAAGCATCTCACCTAAACTTCCAGAGAGTAGGGCTGTTTTTAGAGTAATTCACTTGAATAAAGACAGACCGTCCCACAATGTCCCTTCTCCACACTGATTTATCCATGTCTATGAATTGGGTATTCACGATGACATGGACAACGCTGTTCAAACTGTGGATGTAATATGCCCTTCTCTAAGGAAGCGGCAGGTTAGAGCAGCAGAACCAGGCTCCCTGCAGCCTCCGGCGCCCGAGGCCCGCAGGCGGAGGCGTCTCTGAGAGCCTACCCAGTCAGGCCCAGAGTGTGGATAGATGTCCAGCTCTGAGGCTGCCTAATTGTGAAATACTAAGATTCAAAAAATTTCCAATTGCCCGAGGACATATTCTAATAATAGATATGAACAGGCTGACACCACAGAGCTTCGTTCAGAGACCATCGCTGGTCTCTGCAGCTGAGCGTGAGCCGGACTGAAGGGTCACAACAGCCCCTCGGCACACCACGGACCCCAGCATGATCTGGGAGGGAAGCCCGCTGACATCTCTACGTCTGTCTGTCCTTCTCTGTCAAAGCTTCTACGAGGCACAGGCATGAGCTAATGATGGGTGTGTTCAAATTCACTCCAAAATACAATTTTTGCAAATATATAAAGAAAGTAAGTCACAAAAGGTAAAAATAGCCACTAGAAGACTTAAGAAATTTTAGAATTTATAAAAGACATGTATTAAATTGTTACTAATTTTAAAAGGAAAAGCTGAGGTCAAACCTTCTAGAAAAGACAATTCTGTTAATAGCACAGAGGAGCAAGCTAGGAGCAGCAGGGGCCCACAGGTGAAGAGGCTGACAAGCCACCAACCATCAGCACAGCCAGAGGCAGCGCTCTGCCCTCCGCCCCTCGCCCATCCGTCAGTCACCGAGTCAAAACACAGTTTCTAAATGCGACACCGTGAAGACATTGGCGACCGTCACAGAGCAAGACCTGACAGAACTCACAGCAACAAACACTCAGAGCCTTTCGACTCTTGGTAACACTCTGTTTAAAAGATCCAACAGGAAATAATCCAGCACCATGGCTTATAACTGGCACTTAAGTCAAAAAGAATCGCTCAAAGGCAAGACAGTAGAAATGCTTAATGCAGTGCCAAAGCATAGCTGCTGCGTGTGTAACTGCACAAAATGGAAAATTTTTATTGCTTACACTGGAATCTACCTGGCCTTCAAATTTACATTTTAACAGCTAAAATGAAAATACAACAATGTTTACAAGTGGTAGAAACTGTGTCTTCTTTTACGCGTGCCAATGTTGTTAAGCTGAAATCATTTTGTACGTCTGAATGACAAAGTAAAATAGTCAGTAAAAAATGAGGCCGATGGCTAAAAGTGCAATGCAAGTGCACATTTAGTGACCCTTAGTGACACTTTAGTGACACACCCAGCACCACTCAGTGGCATCAGCGCCTCTAACTTAAGGGGAAACGCGCAGTCAGGGCCCCAGTGTCCACAGTGACACGTGACACCAGAGCCACAACAGGGTGCTTCCTGGATGAAGCACGTTTCCTCCTCAGGACCCCTTAGGCCTGCTGTGGGGCAGGACCCCTGTGGCCGGCCAGCTGGGGGGCTGCCTCCCCACATCACTGTTGAACAAAGGATACAGGGTCTCAAAAGGAGTCGGGGGAGAAGGGGGCCACCAGTGATAGGTGAACTCACCTCGGCCGTCCACGGCCCAGGGAAACTCATCCACAAAACATGATGGTTTAAGTGGAGGTGGGGGGAGGCCCTGGAGAAACGCATTTCTGATTGAGCAAGGACATCATAGTGAAAAGTTCTTGGGCATCGGTCACAAAACTTAGGTGAAAGTGTGTGCGATTTATGCTTAAGTGTCCTGCCGCCAATTCCAGACTCTGATAACAGAGGAATGCGCGTGTAATCCCCCCACACCGCACTATTCGCTGGCGCCAGGATTTCCAGGTGTGCTGTTGACCGCAGTTTCAGAAAGCGGGCGCGTCTTACCAGTTGTTCACTTGGAGTAGTGTCAAGTTTGTCTGAGCAGCAATCTGTTTTTTCTCATCTTCTGTCGGGTACGGATGCTGAAAATAAAAGGAGTGTCACCGTGAACTTTACTTTTAAAAAGGAATTCAAGACCATCCTGGTAAAACAGAAGCACACAAATAATTGTTAGTGAAAACTGGTGTGAACAGTGCTTTTACCTAAAACTTAACTTTAGTCTTACATTTTTTCCAGAAATGCCTAAAACAGAATGAAGCCTTTCTCCCAGCTGCCCAAGAACACAGGTGTGGCAGCAGCTGGTGGAAGCCCAGGCAGAGGTGTCGTCGAGACGGGAGTCTGGCTCAAAGGCCACGGGGAGGCAAGAGGTGACGGTAAGAGCGCCGGAAGTGGAGGGACGCCAGGGGCTCTGCCAGGTGCTGTTCTAAGCACCCGATACAACTTTTGGTTTTTCTATCAGCTTCACAGATGTCATTTCAGAACAATAAACTGTTTAAAAGCAGTTTAAACATTTAAAGCAGATAAATGGCTGCGTTTTGACCCGCAGCACAACAGATAATGTGATCACCTGTGTACATCCTACACAGGAATCCACTGATTCTGCACACTCACAGACAAGGAACCCAAGCAAGGCAGGACAAACCCTCCCCATCCTGGGCTGGTGGAACAGGAGGCGGCAGGAAGCGGCCTGGACAGGCTGCCCCAGGCCATCATGTCCAGGTGACACATTCTGTCACAGGAACTGTGAGCATGAAGTGGACGGGATGCAGTGAGGTCACCTAACAGTGTCTGCTGGGCTAATGAGTGCTGTTGGAAGAGAGCTCAGCTGGGGGCTGGGGAAGGGGTGTCTGCTATTTCCTCTTTCTTTCATGGATGACTGAGATATGTCACTTAGAAAAAACGGAATTAAACCAGAAGTAAATACAGACACACATAGGAAATACTGTGGGTTCAGTTCCACCCTACCTCATTAAATCAAACATTGCAATAAATGGGCCACAAATTGTTCTGCTTCCAAAAATGTATATAAGTTGTGTTTACACTATACTGTAGTCCAATAAGTGTGTAATAAGCATTTTTGTTCCATAAAAGGTACACACCTTAATTAAAAGAAACTTTATTGCTAAAAATCACTAACCATTCACCTGAGTCATCAGCAAGTCATGATCTTTTCACAAAAGTCACATCAAAAATGACTGAGAACAGATCATCTTAACAAATATAATAATGACGAAAGAGTTTGAAATAAATATTGCGAGAATTACCAAAGCATGACCCAGAGACACAGAGTGACCACATGCTGTCAGGAACAGCACCAACAGATCTGATTCACGCTGAGCTGCCACAAGCCTCCAACTCACAGAAATCGCGACATCTGAGAAGTGTGACATGCTTGTATCAAAATTCACAGAAGCACCAAAGGAAGGTAATTTCTATCTACAGGAATAACATGTCCAGAGGTGACTATCGTCCTCATGGGGGACCAGAGAGACATCTACTCTAAAACCTACATGCACTCAAGTCCCTCATTTTGCACCGACCAGGACCTCAGAGAGTGGGCAGTGCCCACAAAGGAGGTGGGAGCGTGTTTCAGTTCTTAAGTGACCATCCTGTGTTAGAAAAATCACTGTGTATCTTGGGGACAATGGAACAGCAGCAGATTCATCTCAGCTGCGCTCCAATGCCTCACGCTGACTGACGGTAACTCACTTTCATTCCACAGGAGCGCACATGGAGCCAACTGAGAGCTTCTGCGAACAGAAATATCGTTCTTGTCCTCTAAAAAGCTTGTAAAATAAAAAGGTGACAGGAAGCAAGTACACAAACCAGGGGAAAAAAAAGTGACAATTTCTGCCTAGAGTGTGAGGAAAACCCAAAGGGAGGATAATATTTACAGGAAACGAGGGCAAGAAGACATAGAAAATGTTTACACGGGAAAAAAATTGGCATTTTAAAATGAACCTATGAGCAAGGTCTATTTTAGAAATGATTAATACATTAAAGGAAACAATAGGAAAAAACCCAATTCCGTTCTGTGTGTAATAGTCCAATCACTACATTACAGACGTACTCACTAGCTGTAGTAATCACAGTATACTTAGGAACACGTACGATCTGCTTTCTCACCAGGTACCTAAGCTTCCTAGTGCTTTGGGCCCCCATTCACCGTGTTAACTAGTTGCACAACCTTCCATCAAATCCACGGATCCTGATTCACACACCACCTCATTCCCCATTATTATAGTGAACATCACTGTGACATTCTAGCCATGAAATCTCCATTTCCTTCTGACTCTTTCTGAGACCAAATTCCCCATGAGGCTGCAGTGCAGCACACAGCAGCGCTCTCCTTCCACATGTGTGCGTGAGCTGCGTCCTCCCGCCAGGGCAGAGCCTGACGCCAGGCAGAGGAAAGAGGCTCAGCAGGGACCAGGGCCAAGCCCCAGGGGGACACGAGGCGACAACTGGGCGCTGGCCTTGGGGCTCCCAGTCGAGGGAGGACAAAGATGCCAAGGAACCACCTTGCCCTTGGCCCAGGTGGCGGGCACCTCTGCGGGGAAAGGGGGACTGTGGAGACCTGAGGGCACCACGGTACATGGGGCAGAGAGGCAAGGAGGTGGGGGCAGTGAGGATGCGGCTGCAGGGTGTGATGATGGTCGTGATGCCAAGGGGCAGGTCTGGGCCCACCGGCTCAGCCCAGGAGCAGCCCCGGGAAGGACCATGGAAGGAAAACCTCGTGGATGGAAATGTCTGGTGGAGAGGGGCTTCCTGCCAGCCTTCCTGGCCTCCCGCCCCTCTGGATGCCAGAGGCAGCCTCCGCATCTGCCCACAAGCCCTCCTGCCCCCCTCTTCCACCTGGACAGGCTGTAACTCAGTGGGTGAGCACTTTCCTACCTCCACCCCCTTCCACCTCCCCCTACCCCTCAAAGGTCAGCCTGTCCTTCCCGACCCAGCAGCTACACCACTGTCACCCCTGAAAACTACTCGGGGTCACCCCCTCTCCTGAGTCAGGGGCATGAAGACTGCAGCTTGGATGGGTCATGAGCAAGTCTTCCCGTGGAATCAACAGACCAAGCTCCGCTTCACAGTCAATAGCCCATCTGCCAACCACTCTGCCCACAAGCTCAACTCCTCACCTCACTTTCAAATCCAATATACATAAAGTGTTGAAAGTGTTAGTTGCTCAGTCGTGTCTGACTCTTTGTGACCCCATGGGCTGTAACTCTGCCCATAGAATTCTCCAGGCAGGAATACTGGAGTGGGTTGCCATTTTCTTCTCCAGGGGATCTTCCCAACCCAGGGATCGAACCTGGGTCTCCCACATTGCAGGCAGATTCTTTACAGTCTGAGCCACCAGGGAAGCCCATAACACATATAAAACATAACTATTTTGCAAGGTTTTGCCTGAAAGCACCATTTGTCTGCCCGCTTCTCTAATCAGCCTCACCTCCCCCCAGGTACATTCCACAGGCAGTTTCTCTCAGGCTCAGGCACTGTTAACATTGGCTGAACTCAGGGATTCCCTCTCACTAGTGGTATCCCTGATTGATTTCAGTTTCCTGAAGCCTTTCTCCAATTCTGGGTAGCCCTCCCTCCTGTCTCGTGGTCTATGCACTATGGAGAGTCAACAAAACCGATTCTTAAAACCTGGCCTACCAGCCCATGTAAGTCAATGTTTCCTAAACAATAAGCAGAAACAAAGCATCTCGAAGCCGTGCTAACGGGGCAGTCACGTCCGTTCTCACCCCGATGTGCTGAAAGAGCCAGGACCGCATCACGTTGGTGGCGTGCTTCGGCAGGACCCCCCTCTTGTTCTTAGATGAGCCGTCATCTTGATGCAAGATGCTGAGATCTTGGTTTAACTGTAACTGAAGCTTTTAAACAATTGAAAATAACGTTAGACAGCATAGAACGTGATGGCAAATCCAACTGGCTTATGACTGTAGGTGGCGAGAACAGCCAAGGCTCTTCTGGGTAAACAAGTTATTTATAGTACAAGCACAAACACTTGGACTCCATATGGGTTAGCTTTCTGAGGATTTGGTCCCCGCATTGTAACTATTTACACTCATGTCTCAGCTATAGCAAGTGAGGCAGGTGGGACGGGCATTGAGAAGTCAACCGAGTCATCCACTCTGAAGAGTCTCCCCCTCTGCAGACAGGTGCGCCCCTTCTTGTGCATACCTGTCCTCATCTCACTGCCTCTAGCAACAGACATGACAACACCCATTCCCAGCCTAAAAGCAACCAATAAGAACAGGGAAGCCAGAAGAGCCACTAACTAGAGGAGCCAGGCCAGAACAGGAAGGAAGTGCAGACAGAGGGGCTGGAGGGCCCGGTGACCTCGGCCCAGACGGCTCCACAGCCATCTGAGACATGACCTCCCTTACCCTGAGCAGAGTACGAGATGCCTGTTCATTCCATCTTGGAAGGAAAAGGATGCATGTGTAACATCCCTCAGATGGGGTCTTGCCACATACACACGGGGAGAGAGCTTGGGGCCCCGCGCCCGCCCCAGGCAGCACCTCATTCCCAGCTGCTACAGAGACACAGGGCCATGGTGCTCACCACCCAGACCAGGGACAAAACCATGGCCCGCATGGCGGCCTCCACACTGGCACAGCAGGGCCTTGCCGCTGGGATCTGTGCTTTAACTTAGAGCTTACGGAAGAGGCAAACTTTATACATGCAAAACATGCAGTCGCTTCTGCAAGTCAGTTTCAGTATCATATAGTCATCAACATAGTTTATAGAGTTTGGAAGTTCATTTTGGAGAGTGAAATATATTTTCACTATATTACTTGTACTTCCTCCGGATTTATATCATTTTGGATAAATGAATGCCAACATTTAAACAGAATTTATGAATTAAAGGAGAAATTACAACATTAACTGTATCTAAAATTTCTGAAAACTCAAGATTACTACCGCGAACATGACTGTTTTCTGGGATGCACGTGTGTTTTTACTGAAGGACTGGGTAGTATGAAGCATTGCCTGTACACTCATGTACATGCGTGCGTGCGGACTTTTAAAACTAGTTCCACTGGGGCTGGAATGGAGCCTGAGATGTGCCTGCCTCATTTATGGCCTTCTTCATGAAATCTGACACGGGGCTCCATTTCGGTGTCGCTTTTCTTATGCAGGGTGAAAGCACATGCGGCTTCATCAACAGGGAAAGTGACAGCTGGCTGTGTCTCGACTTCACGGACACCACCAAGAGGGTTTGGGGAGGCAACTAGGCTGAGGGCCTGCGAGGGGACCAGCACGCCCAGCCTGCTGCCCTCCAGCACTGCCTGGGCCTGCACGTGGCAGGAGGATTTATAAGCCTAGGAACCTGGGTGAAAATTTAAGCAGGAGTGAGACCCCACCACCCCATCAGTCTCAGCGGATGACCAATAGGCCCCAGCCCTGCAGGGACTCGGGGCATCTCCCCAAAGAAGCAGAGCAGAGGCTTCAGCCTGAGCACAGCTGGAGGGCAGGAGGAGGGGGGCAAGGCTAGAAAGAGGGTGAGGAAGGTTTGCACGGAAGTGCGAGATCCCCGCCCACTCCTGCCCCTCCCCCAAGCAAGAAATCTAAGTCTGCTCCAGCAAAACTGCAGAAGGAGGAGGGCAGAATTTGGAGGTCAGGCCACAGAAGAGCCAGCTGCCACGGCCCACAACCTGACAAGCAGCAGACAGCATTCATGTTTATACTGAGAACAGTCAACTCTCCCCAGACACCCAAAAGCCTCTATCACAAACCGCAAACACCAACGCAATGAACCGGGTGTGATGCAGAGGAAATGGACAGGGGACCTTCACGGATGTGATTTCAAAAAAAAAAAACCACAGAGGGCTAAGAAAAGTCTTAGAAATTAAAACTACGCTTAGTATTTTAAATTTAATAGATGGGTCGGAAGGTAAAAGGAAATTTCTCAGAATGTAGACAAAAAGTGGACAGTGGGAACACAAAGACAATAATACAGAAAAATCAGTAGACTCAGCTTAGCAGGTCGTGTGTCCAGTTAGTAAGGGCTCTGGAAGGAGAGGATGTGCATGGGGGTGGAGGCGTCACAGAGTTCAGGGAAATGTCCCAGACTGGAGGATGCAAGGCCCTGGCAGTGCCTGGCACAGAGCAGCCCAGATAGTTCTGGTAGAACCATACCTGCAAATCTATAGGTTTTATTACTCCCAGCACACCCCTCCAGGGCCCCTGTCAAATCTATTTACTCTTCTGTGAAAAAACCCACGGGGCTTGTTTCTCTGCTCCCTGCCCTGCTGCCCTGGAAGTCACAGACACCCAGGACATGGCAGGGAGGGGACAAGGGCGGGGGAGGGCCTGCAGGGCTGGCCAGGACCAGCGCAGACGGGGCTCGCTCGTTGGCCATGCTGCATGTTAGAAGGGGCTCCACTGACCCCACCCACACTCTGCACTTCTGCTCTGTAAATTAGAGGAAAATTCATATTCTCCCTTAAATGACTGCACGAATGAACCTCTACAAAACAAATAAGCAAGTGATTTAAGAGTGCTCTTCCTCTAATTCTTCGCTATGATGCTAGGAAATGCTCTGCAAGCCAGCTCTATGTTCAGAGCCGTTGTAAATGGAAAACTTCAGGGAAAGCAGGCTCGTGGTGGCGCGGTGAAGGAAGGGTGCTAGGGGGCTTAGCCCCACTCTCCCCACTGCTGGGCCTGGGCAGCCACCTCGTGTCGTGGGCCCATGGACCCGTGGGCCCAGCATGCCCCTTGCCCAGGCCTTCTCATACCTGCTTCTGAGTTAGGAAAACATTGACATGCCTAGGGCTGGGCCTCAAAGTAGCCAATAAGGATGTAGAAGACATCCGTGCAGGCTAAAGAGAACTAATGTAAACAACGGTCTGAAATAAGCACTGATAACAGAAACAGTGCTTCTGATGTAAACCCATAGAAGTGGGGGAAAAAAAACAACTGCGTATGTGTCTAGAATAGAAAGGAGACTGGCCTTATTTCACCACAAAGGCACAGAGAGGGAAGGAGGACTTCAAGGTGGGGCACACCACAGCATTTATAGCACCGTCACTACTGCAAGCCCAACCCCACACCCTTAGCTAGAGGCCTGCAGTCTGCCGCGAACCTCCAGGGGTCTGGGAAGGATGCGTCTACACAGCCGCCAATCTCCAGCAGTGGAGACAGCTGCACAGCCCAACGTGGTGGGGAGGGGTCCTAAGAGACATTTTCCTCCTTCCTTAAGCTTCTCTGAAGGCTTGAATTTTTTTTCATTAATTAATTTTTATTTATATATGTTTTTGGTCATGTAGCATGTGGGATCTTAGTTCCCCAACCAGGGATCAAACCCAGCCCCCCTGCATCAGAAGGCAGAGTCTTAACCACTGGACCACCAAGGAAGTCCCTCCTTAGGCTTCTCTGGACTTTGCAACGATAAGGCAGACGAAAAGTGAAAAAGACAGGCAACATGGACATTCAGGTTAACTGGGAAGTACCTGAGGAAGCAGGCCTGGGACAATGACCTTCACCCAGAGGGGAGAGCTCCACCTGTGCCCCACACTGGGAACACGCGTCCCACCCTCCCCCTGCACTGTGAACACGTGCTCACCCCCACCCCGCCCAGCCCACTTCCATGCACCTGGGAGTTCTGGATCCGGATGGTACCAGGCGACAACGCCTGTGTCACCACTTGGCCTTGGGGAGTGACAACTGTGACAGGCTGATAGACTGTACCCCCTGGAAAGGACAAGAAAAGTTAAATCACCCCAAGCCTCGACAGTGAACACCATGCCTCAACGTAGTCATGGAAGAATAAAGTTGTAGCTTACAGGCTTTGAAAATCATTTCAGACGGTCACCAGCACCTTGCTAGTTGACCTTTCACTTCCAGGGTGGGGTGGAGGGCAGCCAGGGCTCCTCATGAGACAGTGTGGGTGGGTGGCTGGGGGAGGTGGGCAGTCCATGAGCCCCTTCCTTGGCTTGCCTTTATTTCCTGGTATGTCTTAAAGGACTCAGGCAAAGGTATGAGATCACAGTTCTTTTTACTCTAGTTGTTTCTTTCATCCAATGCGCTTTCATCTTCCTGGGGAGGTTTCCTTTTGTGAGATTATGTGGGGGTTTCAGCATCGATTTCACTCCCTCCTTCAGTGCCCTTGCCCTTTTCATGATGGTTCTGATGTGCAACATCTACTAAAAACCATCACAGGAAGGAGGACAGAGTCAACAGTTCCTTGGTGCATCAAGAACAGGTAATCCCAACATTAAGACTGCATTTTCATTCCTTGTCATCAATTAATAATACAACTTACGGGATTCCAGCTGAGATATTTCAAATCCTAAAAGATGGTGCCATGAAAGTGTTGCACTGAATACGCCAGCAAATTTGGAAAACTCAACAACAACTTAAGATTTTCCAGGTGCTGCTAGGAGGACAATTAAAAACTGTGCTATTTAAAAATTTCAGGTGGTTTTTGCTATGTATTTTCAACTTCTAATAAAACCTTTCCTTCCCATATTTTTTGACAGGGAAACACAACTTGCATAATATATTTGTTACTGAGAATTAACAAGAACCAGACATTCAAAGAGATCTAGATGCTGGTGGTCCTGTACTGGAAACTGGCAGTAATTAGAAACCTTGGTTATGTGCTGCTTCATTCTAATGTGAAGGACTTTTTTCTGCAAAAGCTCAAGGAAAGTGTCTCTTTCTCTGTCATCGTACCTGCCACTGTTGCCATGGTGACATTCCCCTGCTGCAAAGCGGACGCTGGCACCACAATTCCTTGGGGGCTAAGAGTGCCTGTGATGGCACTTTGAATCTGCTGCAAGTCAGAAACACACAGCGAAGAGGTTATTATAAAACAGAAAACCCATGGTTAACACTTCACAGCAAGTGGCATAAAGGCATCATTAATAAAGGAAAGATGCTCGAGCAAAGAGCATCACCAGATGACAAGTCTTCACAAGGCATGTGCTACATCCGTATCTGGAAACCAAGAGACGCAAAACTGACTGTTAAATATGAAGATCAATACTGAGATAGGGCTCTCAGTTTAGCTTCCAAAGATTATCTTTCACCTCATCAGCACACTAAACACATCCTACAGCCCTGAAGGTATGATTAGGAAGACAAAAATTACCTGATCTCGTGACACACCTTTTCCATTCAACTCAGCTCAGAGTTCTCCAAGAACCAAAGCCTCCTGGACAAGATGAACTATTCAGAAGATGATGCCACAGGCTAGGGCTGTGGGGGGTGGGGGGAGCGGGGGGGGCGGGGGCACACCCTAGGGCAGCAGAGTCTGTACCTGCCCTTCCCACTGCACAGAGCACATCAGAGCCCCCAGCGCTCACGTGTGTGGGGTGCTGGGTCTGCATCTGGCCGACTGCAAGAGCCATGCAAACGTCTGTAACACCACACTGGAGGATCTACTCATCTGAAGTCAGACCCAAATGGGCTAATTTATCCATTTTCTGTGATGGCTGCCCTGGGAGTTGACAAAGGACAGGCTCTCTGCACCTGGCTTCCAGCACTGATTTGGCACAGAGCAGGCACCCAGACATTTGAGAGGTTAAACAGCCTATGTGGATATCCTTCAGAGATAATTCCTCTGTGCACCATCACATCGATTTGAACATAAAAACTCCAGTAAGTCTACATCAAGTTTGCTGCATAAATATAAAGCCATCTAAGTCAGTCATCTAAGCTCCCACATCAGGAACATAGAAAAAGAGGAGCAAAATGAGACCAAGGCAGCAGAAGGAAGGAAATAATAAAGATGAAAACAGAAATAATGAAATTGAAAATAGAAAAACAGACAAAGCAGAGATAAGAGCTCGTTCTTTGCAAAGATCAATACACTGACAAATCCCTAGTAAGACTGACAGAAAAAAAAAAAAGAGAAAAAAACAAATTACCAATACTGGGAATGAAATAGGGCCTAAAAAGACCCTAAAGACATCAAAAGATGAAAGAGGAACACTACTGTCAACAACTCAACACACATAAATTTGACATCTGCAAAGTCACAAACACATCTGCAAAACACAGCATGAAACAGATAATCTGAATGGCCCTATAACTAACAAGGAAACTGAATTAGTAATTTTAAAACTCCCCAAAAAGAAATCTCCAGGTCTAGGTAGTGTCACTGGAGAATTCTGTCAAGTATTTAAAGAAGAACTAACACCAGTTCTCCATGTCTCTTCCAGAAAACAGAAGAGGAGGGAATACGCTCCAATTCATTTGATACCAAAGTTAGCCAAAGACTGTACCAAAAAAGATAACTAAAACTAAGATTATGGCTTCCTGTCCCATCACTTAATGGCAAATAAAACGGGGAAAAATGGAAGTAGTGACAGACTTTTCCCGGGTCCCAAAATCACTGCAGATGGTGACCGCAGCCACAAAATTAAAAGACACTTGCTCTGTCTAGCCAAAGCTATGGTTTTTCCAGGAGTCATGTATGGATGTGAGAGTTGGACCATAAAGAAACCTGAGCACTGAAGAACTGATGCTTTTCAACTGTGGTGTTAGAAAAGACTCTTGAGAGTCCCTTGGAGGGCAAGGAGATCAAACCAGTCAATCTTAAAGGAAATCAACCCTGAATATTCACTGGAAGGTCTGACACTAAAGCTGAAGCTCCAACACTTTGGCCACCTGATGGGAAGAGTCAACTAACTAGAAAAGACCCTGATGTTGAGAAATATTGAGGGTAGGAGGAGAAGGGGGCGACAGAGGCTGAGGTGGTCGGATGGCATCATCGATTCAATGGACATGAGTTTGAGCAAACCCCAGGAGAAAGTAAAGAACAAGGAAGCCTGGAATACTGCAGTTCATGGGGTCGAAAAGAGTCAGACACGACTTAGCAACTGAATAACAACAATTATAAAATTTATAAGGAAAGGCAAAGGAACTAGAATACCAAAAATAATTCTGAGAAAGAATGAACTAGGAGAAATCGACCCACCCAGTTTTGAGACACATACAGCAACAAGTATCAAGACTAGACAGCCTAGAAACACATAACAGAGAACACAAAAATGGGCCCTACTAATAGCCGACTAATTTTTGACAATAGTGCACAGGTAATTCCATGGAGTAAGTACAGCCTTTTCAACAAACATCGGCATAAAAACAAATCTCAAAATGGGTCACAGGTTTAAATGTAAAATATAAAATTTTTAGAAAAAAAAAGGTAAGAGAAAAATGTCTTTGGAATCTAGGGTGAGACAGAGTTTTTAGACTTGGCACTGAAAGTGTGACTCATAAAAGATTTGATAAATAGGGCTTTATCAAAATGTAAAAGGTTTGCTCTGCAAAAGACCCTATTAAAAGGATGCAAGATTAGCTACAGACTTGGAGAAAATATTGGCGAACAATATATCTAATGAAGGACTTGGATCTAGAACGTTCAAAGGTCAACAATTTTTAAAAAATCCAGTTGGAAAATAGGCAAGAGACATGAGTAGACATTCTACCAAAGAGGATACTCAGATGGAAACCAGCACGTGAAAAGATGGCTGTCGTCTCCCTGCCGGCTAATGTGAAAGACAGCCACAGTGAAGTGCGAGCGCACACGTCCAGTGGTTAAATACAACAGGCTTCAGCGTGGATGAGCTTGACGTCATGCTAAGTAAAATACACAGAAGGAAACACGCGGCATGATTACCCCCACACAAGGTACCTAGATCAGTCAAGCTCCTAGAGACATAGAGCAGGATGGAGGGGCCAGGGGCGGGGGGCGGGGAGGGCGAGGGGTCAGATTCACGGGGATGGGGCTTCAGGCTGGGAAGATGGCACGTTCTGGAGATGATGGTGAGGATGGCTGCAGAACCCTGTGAGGCTACTTAACGCCCAAGCTGTGCACTCTAAAATGGTCAAGGTGGTCAATTCTGTGTTGTGTGCTTTACCACAATTTAATACATTCATTTACAAAAAAAGAAACAAAACAATGACTGGTGCTCTGCCTTGGGCTCTGGGGTAGGACACAGTCAGGCCCACTTGGTTCACGGCGTGAAGCCCAGGCAGGCGGTCTCTCTGGCCTGAGGGGCCATGTGTGTTCCCAGCACAGGCCATGTTCAGAGACCTGGGGGCTCCTCAGAGCAAGACGGCTGAGTACAGCCTCTGCCCCCCTGATCTTGACAGGGCTAGTGGCCTTAGATGTCCACACGCTTCACCCTTGCCGACACCGTGGTGACCCAACAGGCGTGCAGCCCTGACGTAAATACCTGGGACTGGACGGGGGAGTATGGGCTGCCAGGTTCCCCACTCAGGAGAGTCTCGCTGTTCATCTTCGTTTTTAGACAAGCAATATAGCGACTGCAGAAATCTTTGCAGAGTTCATTAACCTTTTCCAGCTCAAGAAGATGAATACGCAGAACCTGGATGGCTTTTACCATCTAGAAGCAAGAAAATCGAAACTTTCAGACAAGAACCAGGGAGCACGAGGGTAAGCGGCCATCATCACCACACAAGTCTCCTGCACAGACACGGCCGCCTGGGCTGCCAGGACCAGGAGGAGGAAGACATCAGAGTCTGCAGGACCACCAAGCACTGCAGCTGTGCTGCCCTGTGGCTTGGTGTCGGGCTCAGCTGGTGAGTAGAGGGGGAGGCCCGCCTCCCAGATGGCAGGCACAGTCTGGGAGCTGCCAGGCTCAATCTCGGCCCCCTTGGTGACTCACCCTCACTCTGCTCCTGTTCCTTCATCTGTAAACGAGGATGAACCTGTGCCCACCTGCCAGGTGCCTCTTAATTTTGAAGAAGTTCAACTTACCAACTCTGCTTGCAATGGATTCTGCTTTTGGTGTCAAGTCTAAGAACTCTCTGCCTGGCCCTAGACTAGCCCCAGATCCTAAAGATTTTCTCTTACAGTTTTCCTAAAAAGTTCTTCAGTTTTACACAAAGGCACTAAATTTGGGAGTAATTTGCCTCCTAGTAGTACATAATGTGGATACCAGTGATGAACCAGCACCACAAACACCACTTCCTGTGAACCCACAACCTAAAACTCAGCTCAGTCCCCGTGACCTTGGTGCAGCAGTTCAGGCATCTCTGTGGAGTGAGCCAGCCAGCCAGCTAATGCCGAAAATGACCACGCGCCAGCCCCGCTGGCCCTGTGTGGGGCGTCCAGCAGGAGGGCCCTGGTCCCTGCCAGCCTGGCCCACACTGGCACTCCTGCTCCCTCCTCACTGATGGCAGCACATGGAGGGCCAGAGGCAGGGAGAGCACATGGCCTCCATCCCCAGAGGGCGGGTGCTGTTGGTTCCATTTCCAAGATGAGGACTCAGACTCAAAGTCAGACACCTCATCTAGAAAATCTATCTAGCTGTAAGGGTGAATATATACTAAGAAATTAAAAACAGCACCTAAGACCAGGGCAGTTTATCCAGGGAAGTTTTCCAAAAACCCTTCCCTGCTAATGAGGGGCCTCAGGCTGTGGTCTGAGAGCTGGCCGACTCCAGCGGGAATCTGGTGGAGGAACACGTCCCAGACACAGGCTACCAGTGCTGGAGGGCACCGCTCCCCTGGGGCACCGCAGTGACATCACCCCAAGGAACTCTCCGCGGCCTTCAGAAAGCACAGAGAACCCAGAGGTTGGGAGTACTGCACCTGGGAGGAAGATGCCCTCGTGAGCCAGGCTGGCTTGGACAGAAAGGCCAAGGAGGCCGCGAGGGGCGCCAGAGGCTCTGTTAAGCTGGCCCCAGCTCTGTGCTCATGCCCACTCCGCCCCAGGTCTTCATACAGTCTACCACCCACCAGCAGTGCTGGCCTCCAGAGCAAAGCCAGGGTCCACGATCAGGGGAGAGCTGAGAGCTGATGCTGGGCTCAGACACACTGCCTGGGAAGCAAGGCAGGGGGCACGGCAATCCCAGAGGGCCTTCCCAAACACTCGGGAGGGACTGAACTCCTGGCCCACTCAGCTCACAGGCTCAAGCCATCTGGCTGGATTACTACAGGAAGAGGTCACCGGAGAACGCTGGAGACCTGGCTGATCTCAAGAAATGGAAAATTCCCCGCTTCAGCAAAACCAAAAACAATCCAAAGTTCTACTTAGAGATGTACAATTTATTCAACAGGTCAAATTTAGAAGAAATAAAAATGAAAACCGTGAATTTTACTTACTAAATTGTCAGTTTCTGGATCTTCACAGAAGAAGGGCTTTCCCTCCTTCTCCTGCTTCCTCACAAAGTTCTCAATGTCCACATCGAAACTGGCAGAAGTCGTGCCTTCTGAGCCCTGTGTAGACTGTTCACATTTTTCAAACAACAAAGCTAATAATGGAAATAGTGGATGCCTGGGGGGGGAAATGTTAAAATATGTGTTCTACATTTTCATGAAAACGCTTTAGTATGTATATACACACTGTTTTATATAAGAGCTTTGCTGAGATATAATTCACATGCCACACAATTCACCCGCTTACAGTTTATAATTCGGTGGATTTTAGTATAGTCACAGAGTTGTACAACCACCACCGTCAGTTTTATAATATGATCACCCCCCAAGGAAACCCTGTAGCTGTTCGTAGTCACTCTCCATTCTCCACCAAACTCCAGCCCCAGGTCAACACTAATCTGCTGTCTTACAGATTTGCCAGTTCTAGACATTTTATACAAATGGAGTCATATATTATGTGAGCTTCAGTGTCTGACTTTTTTCATTTAGCATGATGTCCTCAAGGCTTGTTACTGTTGGAACATGTATCAGTCAGTTCTGGCCACATAATATTCCATTGTATGGTTAACACCAGCTGGCTAACTCCGGAGTTTACATCAGGTCCATATTCTGAGCAGATTTTTGTGTCCGATGTGAGCTTAGGGCCTGGGTCTTCTCTCTGCTCATCGACGTCCAGCAGCTCCAGCACCATTTGTTGGAGAGTCTACCTCTCCTCCACTGAGAAAATCAAGTAGACAAAGTCTTCCAACTTCATTCTTCTTCCTCAAAATTGTTTCAGCAGCTCTAGTTCTTTGACCTCCATATAAAATTTACGACCAACTTGTCTATATGTATAAATACATCCTGCTGAGATTTTCATTGCAACTGCTGCAGAGCTAAAGATCAATTTCAGGACATCTTTACGATGTTGAATCTCCCCGTCCATGAACACGGCATGCCCTTTTATTAAGGATTTCTTTGACTGCCTGCATGGGCGTTTTACAGTTTTCAGCATAAAGTTTCTGCATGTGTTTTGTCAGATTTTTGGAGCTCTTGTAATGGTATAATCATCTTTTTAACTTCAGTTTTCAACTGTACACTATTAGTATAAAAATAGGACTGGTTTCTATGTGTTGCTGTTGCAACCTGTGACCTTATTAAACTCAACTGTTTCATTCTGGAAGTTCTTTGGTAAACTTGGAGATTTTCTATACATAGATAATCACATCATTTGTGCATAAAGCCAATTTAATTTCTGCCTTCCTAACTGGATGTGTCTTTTCTTTGTCTTGCCTCACTGAACTGGCCGAACTTCTGCCACAGAGATGAACAGGAGGAGCCAGGGTGGACACCTCTGCCTTGTCCCCAGACTTGGGGAAAACATTCCATCTTCCACCACTAAGTATGACGTGAGCAATAGGTTTTTTGGTAGTTTCCCTACGTCAGGTTAAGAAAGCTCCCCTCTATGACTGCTGCACTGGCGGTTTTCAGGTATAACTGGCTGTTGACTTCTGTCAAATGCTTCTTGGCATCACTTGATATGATCACGTCATATGGCTCACTGGTTGATCTCTGAATGGTGAACCAGTCTCGCTTCCTGGGATAAACTCCACCTGGTCAGTAATATTCTTCTTTTTCCATGCTGCTCGATTTTGTTACTATTTTACTAATGATTTTTATGCCAAAGTTCATGAAGCATACTGACTGGTCTTCACGTTTCTTTTTCTGTGTTGTCTTTGTCTGGCTTTGGTGGCAGAGGTGATTCTCCATTCATAAGGTGAGCTCAGAAGCACCCCGTCTTCTGTTTACTGGGAGAAACTGGGTAGACTTGCTGTTTTTCCTTCTGTGTGGTAGAAATCTCTAGTACAACCAGCTGGGCTTAAAGACTGCTTGTTGTAAGGTTGACTAAATGTAGACTTATACTCCAAAACTGTTTTTAAAAAAGATATTAGCAATAACATGGTAACCTGAGAAAACTTTCACCCCAGCATTATCACATTCCAGCCCACTACTCTGCCCAGCCAACAGCTCACTTTCGGTTTAACCAGGCCTCCATCCTCATCACTCCTCTGAACGAACACCCACACACTTCACATCTCACCGCTACCTATAAATGGCCTGCTTATCTGCATCCATCGGTGTCTGGGACCCCACTGGGGGAGGGCTCACTCCTTCCACATCTGGTTCAGAGCAGTTGGGGTCTTGCTCCGTTTTTAACTCTGTGACTACCTGCATCTGTGAGAGGAGGAAGAGTATTTTTGTTACTAAAAACAAAGTAAGTTGCTGCTAAGTATTCTATTCTCAAAGCAGAGGAATGGCAAACTGCCAGGTGGTTATATAACTGGCAATAGTACGTAAGGAATATACCAACAAAGCTCCTTTGAATGTACTAATAATACGCTTTTAAATGGTGAAAAAAAAAAAGGTCAGATTTCCAAACCATTTAAAAATTGAGAGGACTGATGTGTGAAACACATTATTTGTAAAACCTCTGAAGGGAACCAGTGCACGTGAGACCTGACCCGTCTGCCTCTCCTTGCTGTAACATCCTCACAGCGGGTAATGCTGTGGTTGGAGAAGGACACGCTCCACGCTCTCTTATCTGGTCACAAAAACAACTCAAGCCCAAGACACTTCATATGCGTGATGGGGCTGGAATTCTCCCTTACCAGTCCTTAAACTCAGGAATACACAAGGTATAAAACTTTAAGGAAAGTCACTGCATCTAGAAAGCAAAGACCAGCTGTGTTTAAAGAACAGTTTTAAACAGAAGAGGAAGTCTTGAAGCTATTATCATTGAAATTGCTTTGGCTGGCTGTGCTATTTGGAACTTAGGGGAAGAATATTTAAATCCCTAAACATAAAAGAAATCGATTTACAAATAAAACAAAACCACTCCATTAACTTCTCTTATCCCTGAGCAGATCAGTGCCCTGGCTTCTTCAGGGCTGGGGTGTCTGGGATCTACCTGCCCCGCCCCCAGCTGCTACCCCTTTCCCCTCAAGGAGGTAGACTCTTGGGGGAGCCTGGGTGGCGGGGCTCATCCTCAGTCGTCCTGCCAGGAGGGCAGCCTGGCGCTCGGGCCGCAGCCCTGCAGGCTGGCTCGAGCTTTGTTCTCTCCAACAGAACAGAGCCAGCAGGTCACTCCATGATGCTTCCAGATGAAACAGCATACTCGGGAATAGTTTCTCTCTTAAAAAATAAACCAAAACCGAAAGCAACTGACTAAAAAAGCCCAATCAAACAGTATTTCTGGAGAGAAGTCTGACAGTATTATTTTTTAAAAAGCTTAAGATTTATTTCAGGATTTTTAAAAATGATTGTGAAAAAAGAGCAATCTAACTGTTCGCCCTCAGAGGGCTGTCTAAGTAGACGTGGTCGATCTATATTGTAGAAAATCAAATGCTTACTGCAAGGAAGAACACTCCCAACAGTTTTCCACATCCTGGGAGGTGCAGAGCTATTACAAGCACTGGCCCAGCCCTCCCTGGACTCAGTGCCTCAGGGCGGGGGTCAGCTGCAGGGGCAGCAGAGGTGACAGCATGTGAGGGTCCAGGGTCCCCAGGGCACAGAGCCTGCAAGAAGCCGCCACAGGGACGCCATTAGATGTGCCTCTGAGAAACAAAATCACCTGGAAATAGCAGAGGACTTCCGGTAAAGAGAGCAGCCTGAAACAGAATTCCCTATCTCTGAGAAGTAGAAACACTTAATTTGAAAAGTCAACAAAAACAAAATTGCTGCAATGGGAAACATTCCAGGAATGGCATAAAACTGTCCATCAAAGAAAGACCTAACTTGGAAAGGGAGGGGCACAGCCTCCAAATCTCACCAAGTGGGGAGTGACAGGTGGGTGAGGTGCCCCAGGCTTGGGCGCTCCCTACACCCTCAAGCAGGGAGCTGGGTATCATGACTGCCTCCTGCAGGGATAGGAAAAGTACAGACAGAACCCCACGTGTCATCTGATGAGTCCCCTCCACCGCCCACATCCACGGACAGAAACAGAGCAGATGGTCCGGCTCCACTCAGACCAGCAAGCGGGCAACACGGGAATCTGCGATCATCACCACAACCAGCTTTTCTGTAAAACCGACATTTACTAACACTAACATTAAAAAGGTAAATTCCCAAGAAACTCTGATTTAGAGGACTCAAAATTACTGAATCTTGGTGTTATTTAGGAAACAACTTGAACAATTCTACAGCTAATCCTTCGGAGCACCAAGATGTAATAAATGCATCGAGCATTTAACAGTGACCCTGCATCCGCAGGGAGGCATGTGTGAATGCACAGGAGCTGCGGGTGCCCCAGCAGGGAGGCGTGTGTGAACGCACAAGAACTGCTGGTGCCCCAGCAGGGAGGCGTGTGTGAACGCACAGGCGCTGCGGGTGCTCCAGCAGGGAGGCGTGTGTGAACACACAGGCACTGCGGGTGCTCCAGCACCAGGTGGGTGGGCTGCTCAGGGTGTGGGGCAGGGTGCAGCGCTCACTTGTTGCCCATCTGGATAGCTGTCTATGCTCAGTGTCTGTGTCGCCATCATGGTGAATGAATTCCTTATAAAACATCAGATCGTCTTGAGTCAAACGCAAATGGTGTCTGGGAAAACAAAAACAGAGAAGCATCAGTCACTAAGTCAGAGCATTGCTGTCTGCTTACTCCATAGCGCCCATATACCTTTTAAAATACGTTATTTCCACACGGAAAGTAAAAAGCACCCTTCACTACGGTCTAAGGCAAACACTACGCAGCACTCCGCACCTGCCTGGTAATCACACATTAGTGCCTGCCTGGCCGGGTGTGTCAGTTCGTTTGCAGGCATTTGGGTCTCTTCCTCGCTCACTGAGCAACACCTAGTGAAGTCTACATGTGCAGGACACTGTCCTGGGCCCTGGGGCTTTCCCAGGACCACAAACAGGAGGGACACCAGGCAGCACATGGGAGACACGGGCAGGGGAACACGACAGAGGGCGAGCATGCAGCTGGCGGGCCCCAGGGCCACGTGACACTGAGCCTGCCAGGCCAGTCTTAGGCAGGAAGGACACAGGAGGGCTTGGAGGGGTGGCGCCAGGCATCAGCTTACAGCCACAGGCAGCGCAGAGGTGGACACTGCCATCCACCTGTCAGTGCGCACTCAGGTACCTGAGATGAGGAAACTAGGTGGGGACAGAGGATGACGGGGGCAGCTGCCCGCCACCCACAGGCAGTAGGACAGTGGTGCTGTGTGCAGAGGGACGGCAGGGAAGGGGCGCCATGGGGGGCACAGAGCAGGCCACACCGGCTCACGGTCCAGGTGAACATGGTGGTCTTCCTGGGGGGCAGGAAGTCCTGGGAAGGTGTGAGCAGGAAGGCAGAGGCTTCAGCTCAGGACAGGCCCTCTGATGGTGTGCAGGGCGGACTGAATGACTGTGGCGCCAAGGAGGGCGGGGGCGTGTGGACAAGAGCCTCAGGAGCACAGGCTGTGCAGAGGGTCTGGCTGCGCGTGGGAAGGGTCGGGAGAGTTGACGGTCCTCACCTGAGCAACTGGCCAAGCAGAGCCGCATGTCCGCAGGTGGAGCCAACCGTGGGGAGTAGGTTCTATGGCCTGGGGGGAGAAAGCAAGAGACAGGACGTTGCAGGCTCGAGACGCTTCTCAGCATCCACAGGGAACCTGAAAAAGCGAGGCTGGGCCACAGGGACAAGCCTGGCACCCATCATGGCGCGGCCAGCACATGCAGAGGCCCGACGTGTCCTCCAGGAGGGTCCATGTCCTAGCCCGGGCCTGCACACGGAGCCTTACTTAGACACAGGATCTTCACAGATGTCATCATGTTAGGGGTCTCGAGAGCGCGTCCTGGAAAGGGGGGAGTGGAGAGGCTCTAGGGGGCAGCCAGGTGAACCCCTGTGAACTGGAGGCAGAGCCTGGAGTGACACTGCAACAAGCCAAGGACCCCTGCAGCCAGCTGGTCGGGAGGGACCGAGCCAGGAGGGCCTGAGCCGCTCACGGACTGGTGTCCTCTGACAGCAGCTTCTGGGCAGGGCTGCCATGGTCCCTACAGCGGACCCAGACGAAACACAGCAGAGGCCCTAGAGAGTTCCAGGCAGAGGACCAAGGCCACAGCCACGTCGGCCTCGGCTGGAAGCCAATTCTCCAAGGTCTCTTTCGAGGACCCACCAGCAGGGTGGAACACACAGCAGCCAAGCCCACTGCTGCCCGATCCAGGTCGTGGGGGTCACGCTTCCACTCTTCCAACTTCAGGGGCTTTCAGAATGCCCACAGTGAATACCGCGGACAAGCCAAAATTTTATCAACAGAATATATAGACGTGTAGTCCTTCTCACTACCAAATCTGGTTAAACCTTCAATATGGGACCTAACTGGGTACAACTGTTCTAAAAGAGAATTTTGAAATTTGTGTCAAAAGTTTTGAAAATACATTCAGTCTACAATGGAAGAAACTGGAAGAAGTGGGGCAGGGGGTGGGGGGAAAGCAACTCCATGTGACTAATATTTCATTGAGTAAAGATGGGTGAAAGACACAGATGTATAGAACAGTCTTTGGACTGTGGGAGAAGGCGAGGGTGGGATGATCTGAGAGAATAGCATTGAAACATGTATATTACCATATGTGAAACAGATCGCCAGTCCAGGTTCGATGCATGAGACAGGGTGCTCAGTGCTGGTGTACTGGGATGACCCTAAGGGATGGGATGGGGAGGGAGGTGGGAGGGGGGTTCAGGATGGGGAACACATGTACACCCATGGCTGATTCATGTCAATGTATGGCAAAAGCCACCACAATATTGTAATTAGCCTCCAATTAAAATAAATAAATTAAAAAAAATAAAAGATAGGAGGAAAGAATGCCAAGGTAACTGACACTGCCACAGGACACCCAGGAAGCCAGAACAGCAGCCAGCAGATGGCGCTGTCCGCGCGAAAGGGCAGTCCAGGTCCAGGCCAGCCCGCAGCACTGGGACAGCAGCGGCAGAACAATCCTCCACCTGGGCAGTAACACGGACTGGCACCTGCGGGCGGGCAGCGGAATCCACGGGGTTCACCCGGGCAGAGTTGCTTGGGCATGGGAGGAAGGGTCTGCTCCGGTCAAGGCCTCTGCCAAGCTGCTACAGGCCGTCCCAGATCACAGACAGACCCTACCCTATTGCACAGAAAAGTAAGTTTCTCTTATGTTCAAACTCAAACAACAGTGCCTTCACTTCTTTTTGGAAAAGATTATACTCCATTTATAGTTACTTAAAAATATTGGCTATATTCCCTGTGCTGTGCAATATATCCTTGAATCTTACTTTATTTTTAAAAAAAATATTTATCTACTGCTTATTTGGCTGTGCCAGGCCTCAGCTGCAGGATTCGGGATCTTTAGTAGTGGCAGCATGTGGGATCTTGTTCCCAGGCCAGGGATCAAACTTGGGCTCCCTGCATTGGGAGTGCAGTCTTAGCGAAGATAAGGAAGACCCTATCTTGTCCATTTTATACCTAGTAGTTTGTGTCTCTTAATCCCCTACCTCTATTTGCCTTTCCCCTCTCCCTGCTGGTAACTACTAGTTTGATCTCTATATCTGTGAATCTGCTTCTCTTTTGTTATAGTCACTAGTTTATTTCTTAGATTCCACATATAAGGGAACCATGCAGTATTTGCCTCTTATTTCACTAAGCATAATATCCCCCATGTCCACCCATATTGTCTCAAAAGGCAAGTTTTCACTTTTTATGGCTGAGTCATATTCCACTGTACACATGTACCACTTCTTCTTTACCTACTCTGCTGATGGACGCTTAGACTGCTTCCACATCTTTGCTACTGTAAATAGCGTTGCTATGAACATCTGAATCAGTGTTTTCGTTTTCTTCAGATACATGCCAGGAGTGGGATTGCGGGATCACACGGGAGCTCTATTTTCAGTTTTCTAAGGAACCTCCATACGGTTCTCCACTGTGGCTGCACCAATCTATATTCCTACCAACAGTGCACACAGGTCCCCTTTCTTCCGAGTGTCCTCACTACTTACTGTCATGTGAGGCTCCAACTCATTTGAAAAGACCCTGATCCTGGGAAAGATTGAGGGCAGGAGGAGAAGGGGACGACAGAGGATGAGATGGTTGGATGGCATCACCAACTCAATGGACATGAGTTTGGGTAGACTCCGGGAGTTGGTGATGGACAGGGAGGCCTGGCGGGCTGCGGTTCATGGGGTCACAAAGAGTCGGACACAACTGAGCGACTGAACTGAACTGAACTGAACTGAGGCTCCAACATACAAGTTGGAGAACCACCAGCCCAACAGACATACAGCACCCTGGTGTTCAAGGGCAATAAGACATGGGCTTTGTTTATTTCATTTTACAAATTCCATCCAGTTAAAAAAGGACACATTAATGGAAACTGTCACTTTGATACCCTTTCAAGAGTCCAGCCAGACTAATACAAATGAAGAAAACACAGCTTTCCAAACTTCATGTACAGAAATCTTAAAACTAAAAGTAATTTTAAAAGTACAAAATTTAAAACAATACATCCTTTTTCAGCTGGCAATTATTAAATCTAAAAGAGTGGTGCACCACTTTGCTAGCAAAGATGAAGTGAAACCTGCCACACTGAAGGAGTCCCAGGTCCCACAAATCGTGACAGCAATTTGTCAGAAAGCAATTTGACCATATGTATTTGAAGGGCATGCTCAATCACTAATTCATGACCAACTCTTTGTGACCCCATGGACTGTAGCCCACTAGGCTCTTCTGTCCATGAGATTTCCCAGTAAGAATACTGGATGGGCTGGATGGGCTGCCATTTCCTTCTCCAGGGGATCTTCCTGCACCAGGGACTGAACCCATGTCTCCTGTATCGGCGGGCAGATTCTTTACCACTGAGCCACCAGAGAAGCCCCGACCATAGGTACGCATACTAAATCACTTCAGTCATGTCCGACTCTTTACAACACTATAGACTGTAGCCCGCTATGGTCACATATCAAAAAAAGGTTACAATCTTCTCGAAGTCAGCTAAGAAGACAGCATTAGTGTTGTGACCTTGAAGGCAGACAAACATATGAAATGTGAGCCAAATCTAACAAGCATTTTAACGTTTCTGAGCATTCTAGTCCAGGACAACTGACAAATCAGGAAAGAACCGGAGGCAGACAGACTGGCCGAGTCCCACCAGGTGGACAGACCTTCCTGCTCAGAGCAGACGGGAAGGTCTGAGCTGGCTCAGTCCACAGGGACCTGAAGAAGAGGTGCAGCATGTGGGTCAAAGCAGGCCCGGCTTGGCAGCACCCCAGCTCCCCACATCCCAGCCCATGTGATACCCCCCAGATGACAACCTCGACACATCTGAGATGACTTCCCTATGGCCTCAGTGGTGTCTCTAAGCCCTCAGGGAGATTTAGATTTTGATATTATTGTGTTTAGCTTCACAGAATAATCTGTGTATTTGGCACTTAAGCTGTTTGCAGTATTTAAGAAAACTTGGCAACTTAATCTTAGACATCAGCTTTGATTCCAGTTTGAAAGGTGTAACTGAGTTACTGAGTTTACACACTTCTTTTTTAGGGAAAAGGTATGAGAAGTTTACTGAGGTTGCAAACATTTCTTCCCTTATGCAAGTTTACTGACTGCCAGGGACTATTCTAGGTCCCAAGGGCACAGCGGTAAACAAAATCAAGTTCCTCACCCCATGGAAGCCACTTACTGGCAGAAGGCTTGCAAAGTGTGGTAACTTGAGACTTGCCACACGTGTGATTTTTGAGTGACTACATCTACTTAAGAAACTTTGATTTAGTCAGATAGTTAAGGTGCTTAAAATGAAAAAGGTCTCCACTAAAAACTAGGTTTTCAAGCTGCATAAGGAGATTAAAGTTGTATATGGGTGCATGGTACATGTGAAAACGGTACATGCAGTCTGATCATCTTGAATTGACCAAAGGCTGTCTTATGGGTGAAAGATCAAAAATGACTAAACTTATAAAGAGAATAATAAAAATTGTACATAAAAGCATAGAGGAAAAAACAGGCCTGTAGCCTCAATAAACACTGATTTTATTTTTTTATTTTTAAAAATACTTTTCTCTGTTTATTGGCCATGGTGTGTCTCCACTGCTGTGCAGGCTTCCCTCTAGTTGGAGCGAGCGGGGGCCACTCTCCAGCTGTGGCGAGCAGGCTTCGTGCTGCGGGGCTCCTCTTGTTGCGGAGCATGGGCTCTGTGGTGCTCGGGCTTCGGTAGCTGCCGTTCTAGAGCACAGGCCCAGCAGTTGCAGCACATGGCTTAGTTGCTCTGAGGTATGTGGGTATCTTCCTGGATCAGGGATTGAATCTGTGTCTCCTGCATTGGCAGATGGATTCTTTACCACTGAGCCACCGGGGAAGTCCATAAATGCTGATTTTAAGATACCATCAAATAAACTCTTCTATGCTCTAAACTTCATTTCAAAGGGCAGGCATTAAAAACTCATGGAAATGTATCCCATTGTTCATTGCAGCACTATTTACAATAGCTAGAACATGGAAGCAACCTAGATATCCATTGAGAGATGAATGGATAAAGAAGTTGTGGTACATATACACTGTGGAATATTACTCAGCCATGAAAAAGAACACAAATGTCAGTTCTAATGAGGTGGATGAACCTAGAGCCTATTATACAGAGTGAAGTAAGTCAGAAAGAGAAAGATAAATACTGTATTCTAACACAGGCATATGGAATCTAGAAAAACGGTCCTGAAGAATTTACTTCCAGGGTAGCAGTGGAGAAACAGACATAGAGAATAGACTTATGGACATGGGGAGAGGGGCAGAAAGGGGGAGATGAATGGAGAGAGGAACATGGAAACTTACATTACCATATGCAAAATAGACAGCCAACGGGAATTTGCTGTATAGCTCAGGAAACTCAAACAGGCTCTGTATCAATCTAGAGGGGAGGGAGATGGGAGGGAGGTTAAAGAGGAAGGGATCATATGTATACCTATGGCTCATTCATGTTGAGGTTTGACAGGAAACAACAAAATTCTGTAAAAGCAACTATCCTTCAATTAAAAACAAAAAACTCATGGCAAGAAAGCCAGAGGGAAATGATGTGTTTTATCCACATTAATAAAAAATGGAAACAGAACCTACACACCAGCCACAGGACAATGAATGGTAGAATCCACAGTGGTCCCGAGCATCAATCATGAACATGAAGGTTAATCATGGCAATAGGCTCATGGTGCTGTCAGGAGGAAAGGCAGGGCACAGAGTCTGCTGGGCACATGGCCGGGCCTGATGCAGCCCACAGACACCTACTGAAAGTCTTCCCTGAGCCAAGCTCTATTCTCAATGCTGGGGATGGGGCAGCAAACCAGACACGGTCCCTGCTGTCAAGAGACAACCTCACAACCATGTTGAAAAAGTGTCCAGAATTAATATGGGAAGAAGAGACATCTGTGAGCACCCTGAGCATGTGGCTCTCTCCTACATCCTTTATTAACTGATGTTTTCCTCTGTGGAGGTCTTCTCTACTCCTGGTTAATCAATCCTGAAACATTTTACCATTTTTCTTGCTACTATCAAAAGTATCTCGTTGTCACTATACTTTCTGGTGGACTGCTGGGTAAGAAATGCCTCCAGTCTGCAGGCTAACCTCATACCTACCAACATTTCTAATGGTTTACGAAAAGTCTACTGGTTTCTCTCAGCACATGCAGATAAAATCCCAATCAACATTCCTGTTTTTTTCTTCTTTTGAGAAACTAAAAAAACGTCAAGCTATCCTGCAAGGCCACAGTAACAAAAAGAAGTGGTAATGGCACAAGAACAGGTAAATGGGCCAGCGGAACAGCAGGAATGAGACCTCAGACCTGCCAGGGCTGGAAGGAAAAGCACCGATGATGCAAAACGCTTTGGAATCTTGATGTGTTTATGAAAACCTCTCTGAACTCAATCAGTGCCTGCAAAGTGCGAGTGAACCCAGGGTTCTGGCGCTGCTCCCCACAGGCACTGTGGTGGTCAGCCATGTGCTCCCACTCAGCCTCGGGCAGGTGGACTCTAGGGGACCTGGGCTGGCAGCGCAGAAGCCCCACAAGGTCAGAGCTCTGTGTCGCCCTCCTGTTTACGTAACCCACACAACGCAGAGACACACTGAGCCCTGGTCCCAGGAGGGAGCGTCTTCACTGTACCGCCAGCGCCACAATGGGCTCGGTGAGGGGGGGAGGGAAGACAAGGCAGGCAGCACCTACCCAGGGCCTACCTGTGTCCAGACCCCCACAAGCACTTTAGAACACATCCCCAAACTCTGACATGCCTTCCTCCCTAGAAGAGGGTCTTTGTCCCCGCCTCTTAAACCTGACCCTAGTGACTCACTGGGAACCATGCATGAGACAGCATCCAAAGTGAGGCTGAGTGAGCCCAGGCCTGCGGCAGCTGTCACCATTCTCACTGGGTCACTCAATCCTACAGCCCTGAGCGTCCCCCCAACCCCCATCAAGTATAAGTCTGACTAACCAGAACCCCACCTTCCCCTCCATGAGGAAGCACAGGCCACAGGGAATGTCTACGCAGAGCTCCACAGCCCAGCTCACACCCCTACTGACAGCCAGCACCAAATTTCCAGTTTGAGAAAATCCCTCCCCAAGACCCCAGCCCTCAGACACCAAGCCACTCCCGGGCCTCCTGGTCCTCCCAGCTGAGGACCCCAACCTGTAGGGCAGAGACAGGTCACTCCCACCACACCCTTTCCAAAGTCCTGGCCACAGACCCAGGAGCAGAGTGAACGGGTCATCCTGTGCCCGCACCAGTAGGGACCAGGACACTTGCTAGTCTCTGCAGCCCTGCCTGGCCTCCTCCTGCTCGTGAGGCTGAATGCCTCTGAAAGAGTCTGGCTGCCAGGCAAGGCCTTTCCCTCTACATGCTATTTCTGAGAGCACAATAGACTTTGTTTTGTGAAAATTAGTAAACAGAAACCTCAGTGAAACAGAGTCAGGAGGCCAGCAGTGGTACTCTCATAACCTGACAGGAGGAACAGCCAGACAAGAAATGGACAGACTCTTCTCCCTACTTCCCAGAGCTCAGCCAATGGGGCAGTGTCCCAACCCAGGAACGCGAAGCCACTAGATGAACCCTGGATTCCTCCAGTGGACTCCCGCTCTCCCAACCTCCCCTTCTTTTAAAAAGAGTTCTCCTCTCCTGGCCAGCCAGGGACTTGCCCAGGCTCCATGTGGTTGCAGAGCTGAAATTGCAGTTCTGTGTTGATCCTGAATAAACCCAGTTTTGCTGGCAAGATAACTGGCAGTCTATCTATGTCAGAGCAACTGTTTCTAAGATGACTATAGAACTCCCAAGGAAATCAAGAGAGTATTTGACAATCTGACAACTTTGATGCCTACAAATACTAATTTCATCAATTCAATCTATGAATTACTGTGTCATTCAAAATGGGAAACGCTAAGAGAATGGATGAAGAAGGTACACAGCACGACCTTCATGTGATGTTCAATGCTGCACAAATGTAACTCTGCACACACTAGTGAGTCTAAAGAAGGTGCCAACCTGGCTCCAAGTGGCATCTCCCAGCAGCAGTCAAGGTATGCAGTCATACATTTCCAGAATATCCCACCACACATTCCTGAAGAGGAAAGGGACTCTTCCTCCCTGCTCATCAACACCTATAGGAAACACATACTGGAGCCAAAGTGTGTTAACAGCACATGAAGGACTCTTGACACTGCCTGTGAGCATCTAAGTTAAAACACTGGGCCACAAAGACCCTGGGGCTTCCCAGATGGCTCCTGGGCAGTAAAGAATTTGCCTGCCAATGCCAGAGATGTGGGTTTCGATCCTTGAGTTGGGAGGACCCCCTGGAGGAGGAAATGGCAACCCACTCCAGTATTCTTGCTTGGGAAATCCCATGGACAGAGGAGCCTCGTGGGCTATAGTCCAGTGGATCACAAAGAGCCAGACACGACTGAGCGACTAAACAACAACGTGCCCCACCGCCATCACAATGTCTGGTACACAGCAGGTGCACAATAACTGTTTAGTGAATGGTTGCTCCATTTAACACAGGAATTATCTGTTTCATGAAAGTTTGCTGTAATTCACCCCAGTGCCTCTTTAAAAAAAAAAAACTTTATTTATTTAAATTTTATTGACGCACTGGCTGGCTCTTTGTTGCTATGTGTGCACTTCCTCTAGTCGTGGCGAGCAGCGGCCTTTCCAGTTGTGGTGTGCAGGCTTCTTCTTGAGGTGGCGTCTCTTGTTGCAGAGCACAGGCTCTAGGGTGCAGACTTGGCAGCTATGGCGCACGGGCTCAGCTGTTTTGCCACATTTGGGACCTTCCCAGACCAGGGTCGATCCTAAGTCCCCTGCACTGGCAGGCAGATTCTTAACCACTGGACCGCCTGGGAAGTCCCCGGAGATAGATCTTGACTGCCTTCTCCATCTCATCTAAAGTTGCTGGTCTGTGCGAGTTTTCTACCTCCAAGGTCAATTCTGGTCCTTTACGCCTTCTTTATAAACCACTCACATCAGCTACTTGGTCTTTTTATCATCTGCTCTGGAGAAGGAAATGGCAACCCACTCCAGTACTCTTGCCTGGAAAATCCCATGGATAGAGGAACCTGGTAGGCTACAGTCCATGGGGTCGCAGAGTCGGACACGACTGAGCGACTTCACTTCAAATTTACCACCATCAAATTGTAATGCATGTTATTATTTGTAAAATTTTCAGCCACATCCCTTTTAAAATACTATGTTCTCATTTCCTCATAATCAGATTTGCAAAAAGCAAAAATAGATTTGCCTTAACTTTATTTTCCTGGTTTCTTGAGTTGAAAGCTGAAGTCATTTATTTTCCTTGTTCTCTAGTAAATGGTTAGGTCTACTCCCTTTGTTCCTCCTGAGAGCTGGTTTGCCTCATCCCATGAGTAGCGCGCAGTAGTCTTCTGTCTTTCATTTACAGAATGAACACTGATCTCCTCTTTAACCAGCATTATAAAGAAGAGGGTCCTAGCATTTTCAGGTGGATATTTTTAGCTGTCCTTTCACTCTTAGGTTCTGTCTAGGTTGCACTGTGGTCTGAGAATCTGGTCTATAGAATTAACTTTTCAAAACTTGGGATTTTTCTTTGTGGCCTAATATGTGGCCGGTTTTTGTTCAATGTTCTGTGTGACTGAGAATCTATACTTTAGGTTTGTTGGGCACAAGTTTCTGTACATCATCAGTTCTAGCCTTTAAATCCTTTCTATCAGCGGTTCTCTACTGGGGGCAATTCTTGCCCCCAGACGTTTGCAACTTCAGTTAACATTCTGCCTATCACAGTGGGTAGAGGCTGGGGATGCTGCTCACCCCACTACACTGCCCAGGACAGCGCCCACAGAGAACCACATGGCACCGGTGCCAGTGGCCCTGAGTCAAGAAGCCCCTCCACACCTCCTCTTCTCTCTGGTCTAACCTGGTTTGTGGCTTGCTGAGGACCCCCCTGTCAACTTCTCCCCCTTGGATCAACCTTCTGATTTTTCTACATTTTGATACATTGCTACATTACTGATACATTAGCTTAGGATAGAAAGAACTGCTCTTCTCATGCTTCTGCCTTGAGTTCAGTGGACACTGGTATTGCTAAACCTTTCTTTCTGTAGGACTGACAACAGTTTTCTATCCCTGGTTTCCCACCTTCTTATTTTAGCTTTAGATAAAACAAGGTCGCTTGTTCAGGTCGCTTACATACCGCATCAGCTAGATTTCATTTTTCAACTAAATCTGGAGTTTTTATCACTTGGGAGAGCTAACCCTTTTACATTATTCGGTGTCTCTGGGTTTGTTCATGCCATCTTACATCATTTGCTTTTTAAAACACCATGCAAACCTCCTCATTCTCCTCTTTTTTCTGAATTCCTTTTTGTTGAGATGACGAAACTCTTCCTTGCTCCACTCTCCCCTCGGGTACCTGGGAGTCACATGTTCTGCCTCCAGTCTCCTACTGGTTACCTCACACCACCTCAGCACTGACACCTGCACCCCAATCTGCTTCCAGAACAAGCATCGCTCCTTCGACGAAATGTCAACCTGCGTTATCATTCCACACTTGAATCTGTGCTCCTTAGCAGCAGGGACTCAGCGCTGGCAGTGAGCACACAGCAATCTGGGAAGGCAAATGTGTCTATATTTCAGAATTTTTTTTTTAAACCTTTAAAATGAATTTCAGGGCATTTAAAGGTTACACTTATAATCTGGGGTTTACCTGACTATGATGCTTCATTCTCATGAATGACATGTATGTAACCTGTCATTTATGCCCATGCACATGTATATTTGATATTCTATTTGTTCAGCAACACAGAGCTAACAACATTGCCTCCTTCTAATGGGGGACCAAGTCAAACTTAGCAAAGTATCTTACAGTAACTAGTTTTGAACAGCGGGTTATTCTGACTTGTCTAGGCAAGAATTCAGATTATTTTAATGACATTCTAGCTAAAAGGAGAAAATATTTAAATGTTTTGTCTGCACTATAATCATCACCTTCAATATTATTTATTTTATGAGAAAATTACATTAAAAAAGCATTCCTTTAAGTTTTGATGGCAGAAATACTGGGGATATTCCATAATATGTTATTTCACTCCATGTATCAAATTCAACAGTTGAATTCTCCACTTGGAATTCACATAGAAAATCTTAAAAAAAAAAAAAACAAACAGGAAAAATAACATACATAAAGATGGAGAGATTTTTAAAGTTTAAAATAGTTACAGGTTATAGTCTTGGGATATACCAGAAAGTGAAAGTCACTCAGCTGTGTCTGACTCTTTGCAACCCCATGGACTGTAGCCCAGCAGGCTCCTCTGTACACAGAATTCTCCAAGCAAGAATACTGGAATGGGTAGCCATTCCCTTCTCCAGGGATGTTCCCAACCCAGGGATCCAACCTGGGTCTCCTGCACTGCAGGCAGATTCTTTACCATCTGAGCCACCAAGAAAGTCCCAGAATATACTGGACTAACATTAACATTGAAACTGAGAAACAGGGACTTCCCAGGTGGTCCAGTGGTTAAGAAAGAATCTGCCTTGCAATGCAGGGGATGCAGGTCCAATCACTGGTCAGGGAACTAATAATCCACATGCCCTGGAGCAACTTAAACCCTGTTCCTCAACCAGAGAGTCCGTGCAACAAAGATCCCCCATGCTACAACTAAGACCCAATGCAACCAAATAAATAAGCTTAAAAAAAAAAAAAAAAAAAAAAAAAAACGAGAAAAAAAACATTTAAATAAACCATAGGTAAAGCATGTCCTCAGGCAAGTTAAAGAAACACTAGGTCCCCCGCCAGGGGACCTCCCTGGCGGTCCAGTGGTTAAGACTCCGAACTTCCACTGCAGGGGCTTGGGGTTTGATCTCTGGTCTGGGAACTAAGCATGGCCAAAAAATAAAAAAATTAACATTATCAAGTCAAAAGGGTCCATAAGAAAGCAAATCTCAGAAAAGTACTCAAAAAGAGTTGAGAATTACTCCATCTCCTGTTTTCATTCCTTTCACATAAGAATCACCCAAAGAGATATGAAGATCAAGGGGAAAAAAAAAAAAAGATTCTAGAAAGAAAAAAAGAGGCCGTGAATGAGGCTCCGGTCCTTTCCCCAGCCTGGGTTCCAGGCACTCAGGAGCTTAGCTGGCCTGCTCTCCAGCCAGGAACCCCAGAGCTGGCGATGTAGAGCCCTCTGGCATCTGGGGTCTCAGAACAGGGGCTTCTGGGCAAGGCGGGGCACCCATGGGAGAGAATTTGACACTCTACACTGACTCTATCGGAGAGCAGGGATTTTTGGTGCTCTGATGACAGAGAAAAATCAAAGAGCAAGGAGGCACTGGGAACCCCACTGGAACAGAGGTTTCTAGATTTAGGCTTCCAGCATTTATTCCCATGGATCCCTTTAGATTCTAATCAAGAGTTAAGAGCAATTTACATAGGCTCTGTGTTGACACCCATCACACTACATACTGGTCATCACCAGGTTAAGAGTCCAGTGAGTCCAGTGAGAGAAAATACCCTCCCTTTCCCCTTTTATTATTTCCCCAACAGTTATACTGTTTGATCCATCTAGATCCAGACCTACTGGTTTCAGGGGAGCACTGAGTCAGCCAGCACTTTTCCTGAAGAGGGCCCGCTGGTAACTGTGTGTGGCTTTGCGGGCCACACACAACCTCTATCACGTCTTCTTTTTCCTCTGCAGTATACCATGGATGGTTCCAGGACTGTACAAAATGGGCCACAGTGGGATGCGGCAGACAGGCCTGTCGCTTACCAACCCCTGGCCTCGAGTTTAGCTGTCCCAAGAGACACATTATACTATAACTCCAGCTACAACATGCTCTAACTCCGCCTCAGTGATGCAGTCTCTTGCATTTTTCATTTAGTCCACACACATGCTGAGGTGTCCGGCAGCTCCCTCGCTTCCCGGTTGCCAGGCCCACCCAGCAGAGGCTCAGGTTTCCCAGCAGGGAGGGTCCTCAGCTACTCTCAGAAGCTGCTCTATGAGCAGGATCAATTCCATCCACACAGAAACGCAGGAAATTCTGGGGTCATTTCAGTTTTAGTGGCTGTGAGAGCTGGAAATGAAGCCGGAAGAGGATGGAGACACAGTACACACTACCCCTTTAGACCGAGGGTGGGGGGTGCGGAATTAATGATCCTTCTCTAAACCAAACCAGTGCATTCATGAAGCTGAGAGAGCTGTTAAGGACCCCAAGAAAACTGCCAAAATTCTATATTCAAAATAAGAGACCTTCTCCAACGCCCCTGGAGGATAGTAGCTGTATGTCACTACAGCGCCATCAGTCTTCATTCTTGTATGGGAAGGGCTGTGACTGGCTAGAGAACCAGCCGCCTGCCCCCACCACCCCCCCAACCCCGACCCCGCCAGGTGCCCCCTCCTCCCTCCCCTTCCATCCGCCTTCACGTCCCTCTCCAGTGAGATGGTCAGTCAAGAACTCATTCTGAGGAGAAATGTTTGTCAAGAGATCACTTTATTTTTCAAGCAAGGTTTTGAGAGGCACCACTTGAAGTTTAATATAATATTCAAGTAAAATCACAGATGTTAAATCCTGTCAAAACAAAATCGAGCCCAAAAAAGCCAACCACATACATTCACGAGAGACACAGCAAAATTCCAACAACAAAGGTGTTTAATGGTTTCCCAATCCCTTTCAGTAAATTCTGAGCTAAAAGGCCTATCACAGCTGGTAGAATTTAAACTCACATCACAGCTTTGTGTTTAAAACCATGACTACCACTCTCATCATTAAAAACGGACATTTGAAACTTTCATGATATACTTGCTGTTAATGGTCAATGAGTATCTTTTAGGTTCAATAGGAACCCAACCCTTCAAGGCAAGGGTTATGTCATGGTACCATCTTTCTCCTGAGGGCACTGTCTGAGCTCAGGGAAAGAGCACTGTGGACATGGGCCTGGCAGCCTCGTCCCTGCCCTGATCTGGCTGGCGCTCAGCTTGGCAGGCCAGAGGATGATCAAATAAACACAGGAAACAACAAGACCCACATGCTTGAAAGGCTCCATCTACACCAGCAGGGACAGCCACACACACGCGAAACCAGAATCACAGAACCGTAGTAAGACCGCAGATAAACGCTGAAAATGAGAAACATGTCAATTACATAAATACATGAAAATACACATAACACTGACTAAAAATACAACTCAAAATAGCTGATGAATATGTAAAAACTTATGCCTATCCCATTAAAGTCGGGTTCCACACAAGGTGGTTTGGAAAATGCTGTTCCAGGACATTACTTCTCAACCAGGGGGAATTTTTGTCCCCCAGCAAATGCATGGCACTATCTGAAGACATTTTTGGTCGTTACACTTGTTGGTGGGGGTCCCGCTGGCATCTGCTAAAATCCTACAATGCATAGGACAAGAAGTACCCAGCCCCAAAAGTCAACAGGGGCCCAGCTTTGAACCCCTGCCCCAGAGGATCACAGGGGTGTTTCATTTATGCAACAATAAACTGTGATCTTATTTTTAAAAAGATACTTGGCATCAACACATAACTGAATTTATAATAATGTAAAATTAAATTCGATTTTTTAAAGCAAAAAAAAAAAATTTAAAAACCTTGATAAAATGTTTCAGCTATAGTATGGCATACACTGAGGGCTTGCCAAGCTCTCATGAAGGTACTTTCTGCAAATCCAACGAGACTGTTGAGGAAACTGCAATCACAATTCCTACCACCTACAGTCCCTTCCAAGTGACCCACCCCACTGCAGGCCCTGTGGAAAGGGAGTGGCTGTGAGCTGGCAAAAGCCCACCCCTCCTTGGGGCACCTGGGGGACATGGTGGAGGGCGAGACAATTGTCACCCTGTCTCTGGGGTGGGCAGGGTGTGTGAGGAGAGCAGAAGAGGATAAGGCGGGCAGAGTTGAGGAGCAGAGAGTGTGCAGAAGCAGCAGACGGTTGAGATCAACAAGGGAAGAGCAAGCCCGGAATGCCAAGGCTGGGGTGGCAGCCAGATCCCACCATGCCCCAAGCTGCAACTCCATCCACCCCCAGGCCCAGCACTACCTGGGTCGTTGGACTCCACTAGGTTCCTTTCTCCCTTATTCCTGTGTGACCTGCCGGTGAAGTAAGCCTGCTGCCTGCCGCCCCGGGGCCTGAGTACGGCAGCCAGGCGTTAAAGACATGAACACCAGAGGCATTTCCCACCATGTGCCCTGTGGCCTCTCCCTGACAAGGCCAGAGGCTGCGCCAAATGACAGACACCTGTGGGGTGGCAGGGTCGCCCTGAGTAGAATAATCCCCAGACAGGAGTACATGACCCCACACTGGGCAGGCAGTGTGCCTGCCTGAAGGGAAGGGAGGGCTGGGGGTCTATTGGCTGGACCTGTCCGGACAAGTGCATCCTAACACTGGAGAGAAGGCTAAAGACAATGGGAACTAACAACGTTCACCAATGCACAGGCCCTCGGTCCCAAAACCTGACTGATCAGCGCTTTTCAAGATTCTAGAAGAGCTGGAGGACTTTCACCCAAGGAAGCTGAGATGGAATGAAGCAGCTACTCTGTCCCCTCCGCAGGTCCCCAGAAGTGACCTCAGACCCCTAGAGCTTCCACATCCAGAGTCTGAAACCACCTTGCCAGACAAAAAGTTGGCTGGGCCAGCAACCGGCACAGTGTGCAAACCTCCCAGAAACAGTGAGTAGACCAGTGAGGCTGACACACCAAGACAAGGACAGCTGCCAGCCGAGGGCACCCAGCAGCCAGGTACCCTGACCATTCGCTGGCCAGGTGGGCAATACGGCCAGAGGGGCCTTATCTGACAGTCTCTACAGCCAGGTCTTTCCAACCAAATGCCTCTGCCTCCCAGTCCCTGAATGTCGATTCCAACGATTTCTCAACTGAACCCTTTCAACACTATACTCCACTTTCCTAAACAACCTGTTCAAGACAGAACTGTAACCTATCCCACGTGTGAGTCATCACTATTGGTGTCAGACAGTTACTCCAGTGACTCACCCTGCTATGACCCGAGACAGTTCATCTCTGGGTTCCCTGAGCTGTGCTGTTCCTACTTCCTCATCACCAGCATTATGAGGAAGAAAAAGCGGGGCACCTACATATTTCTAGGAAGGGATGCGCTGACAGCAAATCGACTGCTAGTGCAGAGGCTCTTAACTTGGTCTCTGTGAACCTGAATGAGAAAAAAATCACCTCTTTATAACGTCTGGCTGAAATTTAGCACTCATTCAATTCCACAGGTAGTCGCAAAATCCTGGAATTTGCACAGCACCTGGGACTTCTTCACTAACAGAAACTACAAATATTTTCACAAAACATTAGCACTGTACAAAAATCTCAAAGTGTCACTTATACTCATCAATACTCAAAAAGAATTAGATCTGGTGTTCCATCTGTTACTACGTGAGCTAATAAAAGCAGGTAAGGAAATTCATCACAAGTTTAGTTCAACATTTTTGGTAACTGTTGCTGCTGCTAAGTCACTTCAGTCATGTCCGACTCTGTGCGACCCCATAGATGGCAGCCCACCAGGCTCCCCTGTCCCTGGGATTCTCCAGGCAAGAACACTGGAGTGGGTTGCCATTTCCTTCTCCAATGCATGAAAGTAAAAGTGAAGTCGCTTAGTCGTGTGCGACTCTTAGCGACCCCATGGACTGCAGCCTACAAGGCTCCTTCATCCATGGGATTTTCCAGGCAAGAGTACTGGAGTGGGGTGCCATTGCCTTCTCCGATAACTGTATTTCAGTATAACAGGTTATTATTATTATCAAACTGTATTTGATAACTGTATTTCAGTATAATAGGTTCTCTTCCTGATCCTATTTTATTTTTTTAAAAACGTTTGTGCCTAGAGGAGGAGACCAGAGGTCTGGGGAGGGCAGGAAAGGCCCCCTGGGGCGCATGATTTGCATCACTCTAGAGGTTTCAAAGTGTTCTGAACAGTTTCAATTAGTTTGCAACAAAAGAGAGAGTTACGCTAGAATGTTACTATTCCCCCAGTACCTTTCACTGACCCTAAGTGGTACTTTCCTAAAGTTACAACACACTGAAACAGACATGTAAATATCCGTGCCCTAGAGGACAGCATTAACACCCAGTATCATTAGTGTCTGCACTTAGATCAGCAGCATGGGATGTTCACCTTTCCAGTCCTGCCTCATACGATATTTCACCAACTGTAATCCCCACTTGTAAATCTCTGAAGTAGGAAGGGTCCTTTGGAAAGCCCTGTGTGCTACAACTCTACTCCACAACCGTGCTGAACGAAACGCACGACTCTCTCCATGCTGGGAAAGTGAAGGAAAAAACCGATAAAGTCAAATTGGAGTCAGTGGGCCACCTTCCAAACCCACGTACACCTAGATTTGAGAGCATCACCAGCAACTGTACTGGCAGAATTTTCACATTTCACTTCGATTTTTCCACACAGTATTCAGAAAACACTGCATAAAACATTATACAAGTACATAAGCCCTTTCTTAATATGTCAGGAGAAATCATACAAGTATATCCAACAAAAGCTGAGGGTTTCATTTAGCATAAAGCGGGAAGTATCCCTACCAGTAGCTTCTACTGAAAACTAAGTCTTAGGATCAAAATTGTTAATCACAACCTCCTTACAAACGGCAAATCTACCCTGGATGGTGCAGGTCTGCGATCTAAGTTACCGAATGCACATTCGCGTCAGTACAGGTATTCCCCTCCCCCTCCCCAGCATCCGCCTTCCGCCCTCACCCCGGGACTCCGACCCGGGCAGCACGCACTAAGACGGATTCAGGAGTCGTGCATCACAAAGGAAAGCCTAACGGGCCCAGCCTCTGAACCACTAACGACGCCGCGTCCCAGCAGCCTCTGCGCTGAAATAAAGCAGACTCCTCTTTCCCTGCCTCTCCTGAGGTGACTCACGACCTCTCCCTCAAAGAATGTGGAAGCCAGCGGGCGGCCGGGCCGGGCCGGGCCCCACACCGCCGTCCTCTAGTTCTAGTCGGCCGTTTACCACCCGCGACGCCTGTGTCACTAGTTCCAGACACCGCGCACCCCGGGCTCCCTAACAACCCGAGAGCCGCCGGCCACCGCCCGGCCTCTGGGACCCCGTAAGCCCGAGGAGCGCGACGCCCCCGCCTCACGGCCGCCGAGCACCCCGCCGCCGCCTCGCGAACGCCCGCCCCGCGCGCCCCCGAGCGGCCCCGCCCCCGCGCCCGGACGCCGGCCCCGCCCCCGCGCGCGCCCGCTCCCCGCCCCGCCCCCGCGCGCCCCCTCAGCCCGGCCCCCGCCCCCGCCGCGCGCCCCCGCGCCCCCCGCCCCTCCCGCGCAGGGGCGCGCGCCGCGCTCCGAGAGGGACGGTTAGGAGCGCGCGCTTCGCCGCGGGCCCCGCGCGGCGGCGGCGGCGGAGCCTTCCAGAAATTTCCGCGTCCCTAAGCCCACACCGAAAAACAAGCGGGGCGCGCCCCCGCGCCGGCCCGGCCCTCAGCGCCCCTCCCCGCGGCCGCTGCTCCCCTCCCCCACCCGCGCCCCCTCCCCGCCCCCTGCCCCGGGCGGCAGGTCCGGCGCGGCCCTCCCGGGCGGCGGCGGCCCGCGGAGACCCGGCTGGCGGCGGCGGGGCGGCGGCTGCGGCGCCGGCGGGCCGGCGTGATTGATAGGGACGGGGCGGCGGAGCGGCGGCGGCGGCGGAGCGGTTGAGTGACAGCTTACCTGGGTGCCAATCTTCATCACACTGACAAGCGGCTGCAGCAATCGGGACCCGCAGTGCCGCGCCCGCGTCCAACCGTCACGCCGACGCTGGGCCACGCGACACAGCCTCGCTCAATGGGAGGAGGGCGACGCCGACGCGCGCCGCATCAATATTCACAGTGAGGGCGGGGCCTGAGGGTCCCGGGCCCCGCCCCGTCCCTGCGCCGCGGCGGCTGGAGGCGGGGCCTGGGCGCCGGGGGCGGAGAGTGAGCCGGGGGCGGGCGGCGGCCGGCCCCGCCCCCGCCTCGCAGTCGGGACCCGCCCCCAGCCGCTGGGCCGCGGCGCGAAGAGCGGCCCGCCCCTCAGGCCGCGAGCCCCGCCTCACTAGTGTGGAGCTGGAGGCGTGGCCTGCTAGCGTCACGCCCCCTCCGCTCTTTCCTCAGAGACCGGGGGAAGTGTGTGGAGCGGGCTTGGGTGGGCGAAACCATCCGCGATGGTCAGGCGGGGAGGGCGGGCCGTACCATCCGCGGGAGGAGCCCTGAATGCGCGCCCTGGCGATGCAGGGCTGGCCAGTCCCGGGCTGTCCTCGGAGGCCGGGCCGTGCGGGCATCTGGCGCCCAGGCCCCTAGTGTGCGCGGCGCCCCCTTGGTGTGCAGGTCCGAGGCAGTCCCCTGCTTTCTTCCCGGAGGTTGCACACGTGCGCCCCGAGAGCGGCGGCAGTGCCCAGCCACCAACCTGACCCCCGGCGCCCTCAGCCGCGGTCTGGGCTCCAGCCACCGTTGCAGGCTCGCCTCTGGTACCGCGCTCTGCTGCCAGGGAAGTGGTACCTCTTAGGGCGACGCGGAAAGTATGGTGTATCTCAAGGTGGACTTTCGAACACGGTGCTGCAGCGAGCCCGCGGGTCCCTCTGGTGGCCTTGCCCTCCAGGACGTTAAGGAAAAGGCAAGGCCTTTCCTACCGCAGAGGCATGGGGCCCAAATGGCTGTCCATTTCTACAGAAACATTCCTCCTTGGTGGGATCTCTGTCCGGAGAAGGGCTCGCACGCTGCCCCGGGACCCAGGACTGGAACTCGTGGAGGATGCCTGGTGATTCAGGAGGGAGTCAATGAGGAGCCGCCGGGAAGGACCTCCCTCCTAAGTCTTCAGGACTCCACCAGCACCATGAAGCTGCAGGCAGCCTGCGTGGTCCTGCAGAAATGCTCCGTTTTCCAGAGAGAAGGCTGTGATAGCAGCGCCTGGGCTAGGATGCAGTAAGCCACTGACCAGTGGAGAGTTGGAGGGAAGGGACCCACACAATTCAGTGGTGCAGACCAGCTACCTGTGTTTGCAGGGCCCAGTGCAAAGTCAGAATGAATGGTCCCTTGTTCAAGAGTCACTAAGAATTTTAAGACAGGGACAGAAGATTATTATACCGGGCTGGGGCCCCAACTGATGGCACTGCTCACAGGCACCCTGAAGCAGCCCTGCCCTGGCTGGCCTCACCCTCTCCCCACCTGTGACTGAAGCTTTCACCTGGTTCCCATCAAGTGCGTGAGGCAGGAGAGGTCTCTGTCCAGGAGAACCTGGGGATGTGCTGTCCCCTGATGGCCCAAAACAAGTCCCAAGGCAGTTGAGACCCAGGCCCTGCACCCCTGTCTGGCCTCTATGCCTGGCCTCCTCTACCCAGGCCCCCCATGATCTGCCTGCCCTTCCTCTCCTTCTCTTCACAGGGCCAGCTCCAGAGGAGAAAGGGCTGGAAGCATCGTCAGTGACATTGGCCCAGAGGCTCACACATCTGGGGGCCCTTTTTAGGAAAAGTAAATGGAAAATGAGGTAGAAGTGGGGCCTTTGCTTTCCTCTGCCTCCACCCATGGCCTCCCCCCAGTGGTGGCACCAGGGTGGTTTATGAACAATAAAGAAAGGTTTGTGCACAACGGGCGTGTCTGCCTACTTTCTTCCCAATTTTTTTGTTAAAGACTTGCTGCTATTACCCCAAGGACCACATTTAGGTTATGAAGTAAAAAGCCACGTATAACTGTTCATAGAACTACCTGGATGACAGCAGGTGCTGTGAAGCCAGGAGTGGGAGCAGGCAGGCAGGTGAAGGAGCTTTGCAGGACCCGTGGGGAAAGGTATAAAGAACTCTGCTCAGGTGCCAGTGGGACAGACAGAGCCTCACTCCGTGCAGTCCTCTCTCAAGCTGGAGAAGATGGGGGAGAATGCAGGGGAAAGGTGAGCCTTGAACCCTGCCTGGCAGAGCATGTGAGACAGTGCACAAAGCCTGTGGCAGCCAGGATGGGGTGCAAGGTGCTGTACTCACAGGGAAGATTGCAAGATGAAAGCTGGAGGAGGTGTGGGGAGGCAGGATTGGGGTCATCTTTAGAGGATGTCTGGGATCTGGGGCTTTGGTAAAAAAAGAATGAGTGGGGGAAAAACCCTACAAATAAGGGCGAATCTCTTGGCTTGTCAAGGCAGCCAGCATGGCAGAGAATAAGCCATTTCAGTTTGCACAGGTGAACAGGAAGTCACCAGCGATGAGTCAGACCACATTGCTGCTATGCTCAACCCCTCCAAGAGTTCCCCATCTCATTTAGAGCAAAAGTGAAGTCCATGCAGTGCCTGTGAGGTCTCTACCATCCCTCTCCCTTCCACACCTCTGACCTCATCTCCTGCCACCCTTCCCCTCACCTGCTCTGTTCCAGCCAGCCTCCTAGCTACTCCTAGCTCACTCCAAGTGTGATTCAGCCTCAGGGCCTTTGCACCGCTGATTTCCTGTGCTTAAAGCACTCTTCTCAAAGGTATCTCCATGGCTCTCTCTCACTCCATGAAGTCTTTCTCAACTTCACTTTCTCAAAAGAGGTTTAAAATTGTAAACTCCCAACCCATTCCCTACCCTTCTTCCTCCTCCTATGGTACTTCTGTAGATGCATGTAGCTTGCAATGTAGTTGTATAACCATGTAGCTTATTTACAGGTAACATATGATACTACTGTGTAACCATGTAGCTTACTTACATGTAAGGTACAATGTAACTTATTTACATGTAAGGTATGATGTAACTGTATAACCATGCAGCTTATTTACATGTAATGTACAATGCAACCACATAACCATGTAACTTTTACTGTGTCTATCCTCCAATACCCCCACCCCCTGTACACACACATAAATAATAGAATCTAAGCTCCAGAAGACCAAGAATTTTACTCTGTTTTGTTCACTGATGTATGCCAAGCACCCGTGCTAGTACCTCGCAAATAAATATTTGTTGAATGAATGAACCAGTGCTTCTAATAAATGGTATATTGGCTATCTATTGCTTTGTAACAAATTATCCCAAACTTAGTGTCTGAAAACAACATACATTATCTCACAGTCTCTGTGGGTCGGGAATCCAGGCATAACTTGACTGGGTCCTCTGCCTCAGGGTGGGTCATGAGTGGCCTCCAGGGCTGTGGTCTCACTTGATGGCTTGACTAGGGAAGGATCCATTTCCAACCTCACATATTTGTGGGGAGATGGACCGAGGGCCTCAGGTCCTTGCTGGTTCTTGGCTGGAGGCCTATTCAGTCTCTTTGCCACACGGACCTCTCAAGAGAGAAGATGGAGAGAAGAGCCAGCAGGTTGCTTCATCAAAGCCAGCAAGGAACAGAGTCAGCGTGGAAGACAGAAGTTGCAGTGTTGTATAAAGTAATCCCAGAAGCATCTTCCAATCAATCACCCTTGTCTATTCTGTTGGTTAGAAGCATGTCTCAGGTCCTGCCCAAATACAAGGGGAGGGGGAACCAGGAAGACACAAACAGCAGAGAGAGAGAATCCCCCAGGACCATCTTAGAGCCTGCCCACATGGCATTTCATTTTCTGTGTAAAAGGGACAGTGTGATGTAGTTAGGAGAGCCCTGGGCTTGCAGTCTACAGTGCTGGGTGTGGACAAGTGGCTTTGCCACTTGTCATGTGAATGTGGATGAGGCCACGTCACCTCCCTGAGATCCAGTTCCCTGCTTTCCGTGGGGATGGTCATGAACCTCTCAGGGAATTCTGCAGAGGAGGCAGTGAGCTGTGTAGGAAGGCCTCCAGCATACCTGCAGATGTCCATGGTTCTTCAGGCTTGATCCCCCGTTTTCTCCAGAGGACAGTTCAACAATGAAATCCCTAAAAGATGAGGGCAGGAGACACTGCCCTCACCTGTGACACAGCCTCCCTGAGGACCCCAGCCCAATGCAGCAGGGAAATGGCAGCCATGGCAGGGTTAAAGCATGATGTTGGCCCGAGACGAAATGATGACTCTCAGGCAGACATGCAATCAACGGGTAGCAAACAGCTTCCTGAGCTCATTGATTGATTGAGGGAACAGTAAGATGTCACAGCCTGTTCAAAGGAAAATGCGAAGAACAAACACTTACATAGGCTGGAATATTGGCGTGAACTTACAATTTGTGCAAAACTGGCTTTGAGTGGAAGGATTTGACAGCCGTGGGGTGAGGGTTGTCCCTTCATCACATAGTCAACAATGGAGGGACATCTGCATCGTCACCCATTCCTGACAACTTAGACTGTAGAAGAGCTCAAAGACAATGAAAAACTGGAATCAGAAAACCCAGAAGGTTGAGCTCTAAAGAGAGCAGTTTCTCGCTGGAGATGCCCAGCAAACGTGTCACTTGTTCCAGGTCTTCATATACTAGTAATAAACTAGTGTATTACTTTGCTGGGGCTGCTGTAAAAAAGTGCCACAGACTGCATGTGAGTGCCTGTGCTTAAATAATTTCATATATGTTTGTGTTTATTGGCTGTGCTGGGCTGTGCTGTTGGGCTTTTCTCTAGTTGGGGTGAGCAGGGAATACTCTCTAGTTGTGGTGCATGGGCCTCTCATTGGAGTGGCTTCTCTTGTTGCTGAGCATGGACGCATGGGCTTCAGTAGTTGCAACACATGGGCTTAGTTGCCCCGCAGCACATGGAATCTTCCCAGACCAGATCGAACCAGCGTTTCCTGTGTTGGCAGGTGGTTTCTTTACCACCCAGCCACCAGGGAAGCTCCAGACTGCATGGTTAAGCTACAGTTATTCTCTCAAGTCTGGAGGCCAGCAGTCCAAGGTCAGGGTGTGGACAGAGCTGGTTCCTTCTGAGGCTGGAGGAACAGCCTGCAGTCACTGTCCACAGTGATTTTGGAGCCCAAGAAAATAAAATCTGTCATATATACATACACACATATATATCAGCTGCTATTACAAAAAGCCAACTTTCTCCCAGTTTTATCCTGACCTTTTATTAACCAAGTTTTTAAATTAAGTCTTCTTTATATAAATAAGTTCCCTGATACAAACTCATGTTTTTAGGCTGTGATTTTCTTCTTATCACTTTCAGGTACCCAGAGTCTTAACAGTAATACCGGATCTTCACTTAAGATTTTTGCTACGTAAACTGTATTGTTCAGTTAAAAAGAAAGAAAGATCACGAAGCACCACCTGAGGACGGCAGTAGCGGTTCTCCGCCTTTCCCTGTGTGCACAGCCTTTAACAACTTTGCCAGTGGAAGAGCTTTGTCCCGGCCATGCCCCAGAACAGCTGTGCCCATGGCACAAAGCTTTGCCTGCGGCTCCAATTTCACAGCAATCATCTCTCCCTGGCCTTGTCGCGGTCACTCCACAACGACTGCCCACCCCTCAGACCAACCACAAGTTCGGGAAATTGGCTGCTCCCGATGAAAGCTGGGTGGTGACCCCTTTACAGCAGGACCCCATCAGACCTCCTTGGGCCACTCGGCTGCCAGTGACACAGTGACCTGGCTGCTTGTTGGCAACCAGAAACTTTCCAAACCCAGCTGCTGCCTCAGCTTCCTTTGTGATCGGGCCAGTTTCTAAATTAGGTTCATAGTCAAGAGGCATGGTCTGTGATGTCGTGCATGTGAAAATCTGTTTCTCCTTGAAGTACAAAAGTTAATACCAACAAAAGCTTTGGCAGGGCTGAGTTCACTTTGTTCTAGTCTTGGCCGCCAGTGTCAGGGGTCCAGGGAGGTGGATGGACAAAACCCACCTCTGCCCAAAGCATCCAGCCAGGCTGTGCACCCACTTCCTGGTCTGAGAAATGGAACCAATAAGCAAAATTCAACTTCTCTTTGTTGTTTGCTATGAAGAGTGATCCAATTTAAACAGTACTGTAAGGTCCCTGGCTTATTTCACTGAGCTCAGTATCTTCAGCATTCCTCCACGCTGTAGCTCATGGCAGGAGTTCCTTCTTTAAGGTGGACTAATATTTCATAGTCAAAACAGAGCACCTTGTTTATCCATTCACGCGTCAATGACACTTGGACTGTGTCCACCCTGTGGCTACTGTGAACAGTGCTGGTGTGAACACACTGTACAGATCCTTGTTTCACAAGTGGAATTGCTGGATCATATAGTAATTTTATTTTTAATTGCTTGAGGTATCGCCATACCATTTTCTACAGTGGCCACGTAATTTGACATTCCCATCAGCAAGGCCCAAGGACTGCAATTTCTCCACATCTTTGCCAAAAGTCATTATTTTCTGGTTTTTGATAGTGGCCGTTCTCATGGGTGTGAGGTGACAGCAATGATTTTTAAGACTCTTTTGCTTTCAAATTTCTTTTGCTGTCTTTCCCTCCCCTCCTACCTTCTGAAATACTTAAAAGGTTATATATATATATATATATATATATATCATAAATAGAAATTCTTAAAATGAGGAATTGGGAAGTTTAAAGTTAAATTTCCCAGAGGGGTTGGAATGAATGACTATATACCACCCTGAACTCTCTGGGCCAGAGCCTGCCCTGTCATACCCTACAGCTGGATTTGAGGTTCATGAAAACATACAGTATTATAAAGTAAAACTACTTTAAACTCATTTTATTAATTTATTTAATCTTACAATAAGAAACGGATTCCCTGTTATTCAATGATAAATAGCATTCTATGAAAAATCATTACTTGAAAAAGCATGATTAGTGAGAACAGTGACATGCTTCATATTCTGCAAATCTCTTTAACGTCTAGCTTAACAGAAGACAGCTGGATCCTCATGTCTGCTTCTGTCTTCAGACTGTTGTAATGTGTCGCTTCAGTTGATGTCTGTGAGGAAAGTTTGGCCTTGCGGAGACGTGTAGCAGGATAACGGAGGAGAGTTTACACAGACTCTCCACCTGGCATGAGGACATTTCTCTCAGGTTCGTTGCCACGTGGACTACAGCACCATAGCAATGAACCTTTCCTAGTGTTAGACCAGACCGCACTGGTCTCTCTGGCTGGTTGGATGGATCTGTTTCTCACACATGATTTTGTAACGTGGCCATTTAGTCATTCAGAAAATATTAATTCCCTGAGTTATGCACTTATTCCAAATGTTGGCCCATTTCAGCGTGTCTGTGCTCAGTCACTCAGTCGTGTCTGACTCTTTGCAGCCCCATGGACTGTAGCCTGCCAGGCTTCTCTGTCCATGGAATTTTCCAGGCAAGAATACTGGAGTGGGTTGCCATTTCCACCTGCAGGGGATCGTCTCGACCCAGGGATCAAACCTGCAACTCTTGCGGCTCCTGCATTAGCAGGCAGATTCTTTACCACTGAGCCACCTGGGAAGCTTGATCCATTTCACTAGACAATATAAAAATCAGAGTTGTAGGGAATGTAAATTGATGCAGACACTATGGATAACAGAAAAGAGATTCCTCAAAAAATAAACATAGAACTACCATATGATCCAGCTATTCCATTTCTGGTTTCCAGGCAAGAGTACTAGAGTGGGTTGCCATTTCCTTCTCCAGCGGATCTCCCCAACTCAGGGATCAAGGCCTGGTCTCCCACATTGCAGGCAGACACTTTAACCTCTGAGCTACCAGGGAAGCCCCTTCCAAAGACTATAAAAACACTAATTCAAAAGATATATGCATTCAGTGTTCATAGCAGCATTATTTACAATAGCCAAGACATGCAAACAACCTAGGTGTCCATCAGCAGATGAATGGATAAAGAAGGTGATTTATATAAGGGACATTCTTAGTGACACTGTCCTTCCTTTACGGTGAGAGTGTGTCAGTGAGCTGCCCGGGGACAAACAGGCAGGGGCTGCTGCCAGGTCTTCACCAGGGGCCCAGAAAAATGCAAGGAATGTCTTAGTATTATCAGATAAGTACTTTTTTGTATCATTTATTTTTCAATTGAAGTATAGTTTATTTACAATGTTGTGTTAGTTGCAAGTGTACAGCAAAGTGATTCAGTTATAAATATATATATGTACATTTTTTTTTCAGATTTTTTCCCGTTATAGGTTACTTATAATTCCCTGTGCTATACAGTAGGTCCTTGTTGTTTACCTCTTTTATGTACAGTAGTGTCTATCTGTTAATCCCAGACTGCTAATTTTTAAAAGGAGTATTGACCATGCTGATCCCTGAACGGGTCTGGACACCCTCGCTTTGAGAAAAGCTGGTTAGGCGTGCGTGTCCCACGGGAGAACGCTGTCCTTGGAATGGTTTCTAGTTGGTTACTTGCCAGATCTCTCCAACATTGTCTTCTCCTTTCTGTCTTTCCCCTGCTTATTGTCCTGTAGCTGGGAGCCAGCACGGTGCGAGGTCCCAAGAGGGGGTTCAGTGGTCCGTGTGACCCTTCCTCTTTTTCTTTGGAACAGAACCCTCATTTCACACACTCCCCCCGGCCCTCTCACTCCACAGGAACCATGCAAATATCATCTGTGCCAATCATTACAGATCGCTCAGTTCTGTAATCCCGTAAGAGATCCCTTGTGAGGAGGTTGCCAAGCAGTGGGCATGTGACAACAGCGGCAGGAGTGAGCAGCCAGCACGTGCGCCCGGGTGTCCAGGAGTTTAACAGGATTCAAGTCGCACAAAGCACACTCTCACACCGCAGTGGAACTTACCACGAATCAGCAACAGAGGTGACAGGAACCTTCCCACCACCACCCCAGTGTTTGGACCCTGTATCTTCACACGCCCTTGGGGCAGAGTACACAGAACACAAGATTTGCCCTTCTGACTATCTGCAGGCATCCAGGTCACGGTCTTCAGCGCAGGTAGCCCCGCCATCCCCTCCATCCGCAGGGCTGCATTATCTTGCAGAGCTGCGACGATGCTGGGCCATGGAACGGCAGCTCCCCGCCCCTGGGGGAGGGCGGCGAGGGGGTCACAGTTCTGCCCTCTGTCTCTGCCTCATTGGAGGGGAACTGGGCAATGTTTGTCTTTCGGTGATTGGTTTATGGCACTGGGCACGGTGTCCTCAGGGGTTCATCCACGTGGTGGTGTGGGGCCGAATTTCCTTCCCTTATAAGGCTGAATGATAATCGTGCTGTATTCTGAAAGAGAGAAAGAGAGAGGATTTCTTGACTAGGTCAATGAGCAGTCAAAACACGATAATCAGCAGAGGGTAGAGTGGGGGGAACAGACCACACAGCAGGAAGGAGAAGGCTTGGGGTTCTGGGCTCACAGGGGACGGGGCCGGAGCCAGCACCCAGGTCCTGTTTTAAGGGAGGTGCCCACTCTGACAGGCTGGAGGAGACACGAGGCCAGAGCTGTGAGGTGACCCAGGGTGTGCGGCTGTCACTTGGCCTGGTCTCAGCCACCTTGGGTCTGGACGCGATTCCTGGGGCTTTGGGAAGGTTAGTTTCATGTGTCTGCAGGGCTGGGCTGGGATCCCAACTGTGTGGTCAAACATCAGTCTAGATGCTGATGTTTGAGTCAGATTTTGAGTGCAGCAGTTCACCCTCTGCAATGCAGGTGGGCCTCACCCAACAGGCTGAAGGACTTAAGAGGAAAGATTGACTTTCCCTGGGGAAGAAGGAGTTTTCCCAGCAGACTGCTTACCTGAACTTCCAGCCTGCTAACCCGCTTACACACTTGAGGCTTGCCAGCACCAACACGGCACAAGCTGGTTCCTTAAAAACAGTTTGTGTCTCTGCGTCTATGTGTGTGTCGTGGTCACTCCAGTCCCTCAGTCGTGTCTGACTCTTTGTGATCCCCATGAACTGTAGTCTGCCAGGCTCCTCTGTCCATGGGATTCTCCAGGCAAGAATACTGGAGTGGATTGCCATTCCCTTCTCCAGCAGATCTTCCTGACCCAGCGATCAAAACCCAGTCTCCTGCATTGCAGATGGATTCTTTACCATCTGAGCCACCAGGGAAGCCCCATGTGTATGTACATATATCTATGTATCTTTCGTCCTTTTATACACATGGACATGAACTTGGGCAAACTTCGGGAGATGGTAAGGGATAGAGAGTCCATGGGGTTGCAAAGAGTCAGACACGACTGGGTGCCTGAACAAACAAAAGCAACAACAATCTGTCTATCTATCTCCCCATCCTGCTGGTTCTGATTCTCTGGAGACCTCCAAGACAGGACCCCTTTCTGTCTCTATGTAGGTCCTTATACACTGAGGCCACCAGGAAAGCAGCAGGCTTCATTTTTTTACTGCACCATTCTGTCCTTTCCTACTGTGGCCAGCAAGGTCCCTGTGGGAGGACCCTGGAGGGCTCGTGTCTGGGTTCATCCTAGAGGGATGATACAGTTGGGGGCTTAGCCTCACAAGACATGCTTTTGAGTCCCACTTCCTCTCTGCCCACAGCCATCAGGATCCTTGGGAAGGGTGTCCTGCCTGGAAGGGCTCACCTGCCTGGCTGAGGAAGAGTGAGTGAGGAGAGGGATCAGAGAGAACTCACAGACAGGCGGATGGCTGCCAGCCTCTCGCTTAACCCTGCCCAGCGGCTGGCGATGCTGACATTTGCAGGGCCTGGGGTCTCTGTGGCTTGCCGGGTGAGGCTGACAATGGAGGTCCAGGGGAGAGAGAGGAGGAGCTGGCACACTGTCCTCCTGCCCTTGAGATGGCTCAAAATTAGCACAAAAAGGAGCATTGAAACAAAACATTTTTTTCTTTTCTTCTTGCCCCCTCATTCTTGGCTCTTTTCCGAATCTTGCTGAAATGAATGTTTACTCTCTCGTGAGAAATCAGGGAACAGAGCTGCTGTTTCTACAATGTATTTTCAATGAGAAGGAAAGAGAGAACCAAGTCTGGGTGGGTGGCAGCTGGCCGACAGCTGGCCGTCCTGCGGGCTGCACTGCCCTCTCTCTGCCCGTCAGACTGAGTGGCCTCTCATGTGTTTGCATCTGCACATATTATATGATCCAAATGCAGTTTTAGATAATGCAGATCAATATACGTCTCTTAGGTGCAAATACTGGGGCCAGCAGAAAGATTACAGAGTAGAATTATTACAGGAAAACAGTATTCATGCAATTAGAGACTGGGAAGAAACCTCCTGGTCCCTTTATATGGGGAGAAAACTGTCCGGACAAGTTGAAGGCTCTTGGCAGTCCCAAGGGCCATGAAGACAGGCTGGCCCCTCATCCCGCTGGGGCTCTTCAGGCTTAACTACCTCTTCAGGGCACCCTTTGTGACTGCCTTCAATTTGAACAAAGAACACAGACGCTTTCCTGGTCAGGATTCAGATGTCTTGTTTAACAATGAGATGGAACTCTATATAATTAGCTAAGTGTTTGCCAATTACATATAAAAGTTTTCAAAGCCTTTTAAAAAAGCATTTCTCACTTATTCAGATTCCCCTGTAAGCTTATTTATCACACATCTTATTATCTCACAGCGAAGTGTTGGCTAACAAAGATGTTTCCACTCCTGGCTTGTTCTAAGCCTCAGCCATCCTGAATTCCTGAAGACACGTTTGCTCTCTGTTTTTAAAAATTAAGGAGGCCTTGAGCTACAGAGTAGTTTGGGGTACATTTTTGGTTCGTTTTTAGTAAGGTGTGCATTGGCTTTCTCCACGATTATCATTTCTTGAAACAGCTGTGGGGCCCTGTTTCTGAGGCCAGGAAGAGTTCCTGCTTCCCCCTCCTCCATCAGTCACTTCAGCAGCTCAGGCGGAGGAACACGCACCCTCACCTGGCAGGGATGTTCTTCTTTTTTTAATGATTATTATAATTTTTAACTTACTTCTTTTTGGCTGCGCTGGGCCTTCTTTGCTGCCTGAGGGCTTTCTCTAGTTGCAGTGAGTGGGGGCTACTCTTCCAAATGAGGGCTTCTCGGTGCCATCTCTTGCTGTGAAGCATGGGCTCAGTAGCTGAGGTGTGGCAGCCTGGTTGCTCTGCAGCATGTGGGATCTTAGTTCCCTGACCAGGGATGGAACCCACACCCTCTGCATCAAAAGGATGAACCACTGGACCACCAGGGAAGTCCCTGGGAGGGATGCTCTTGATAAAACCCAGAGGCATTCTTTTCCTTTCAGAAGATTTTTTTTTTTTTTAATTGGCACCAGTCTTTAGCTGATGCACTTTGCCTTATCACAGAAAGCTCAGGGGTTTGTAAGAAGCCCACAACATCGTCTCAAGCAGGGGCAGGTTTGCTGGTCTGCAACAATGCAGCATGAACTCTGATGCTTCTCGGGTGGCTCAGTAAAGAATCCACTTGCAATGCAGGAGACCTGGCTTTGATCCCTGGATCAGGAAGATCCTCTAGAGAAGGGTATAGCAACCACTCCAGTATTCTTGCCTGGAGAATTCCATGGACAGAGGAGCCTGGCGGGCTACAGGACCCAAAGAGTGGGACACGACTGAGAGACTCTCACTTTTTTTCAAGTCACTAAGCACATTTCTTCCAACATAGCCCCAGTGTACGATGGGCACAGCTTTCCCGGATGAATCAGCCCCTCCCGTCAGCTCACAAACTCCCCACACTCAGGGCACCCCCTCGTGTCAACACGAGTTGGGTTGGTGGGAATTAACCAGCTCTGCACCTCCTTTTTTTTTTTTCTTTTTTCGAAAGTGAAAGTGAAGTCGCTCAGTCGTGTTCGACTCTCTGCGACCCCGTGGACTGTAGCCTACCAGGCTCCTCCGTCCATGGGATTCCCCAGGCAAGGATACCGGAATGGGTTGCCATTTCCTTCTCCAGGGGATCTTCCCGACCCAAGGATTGAACCCAGGGATTGAACCCGGGTCTCCCGCATTGGAGGCAGACACTTTAACCTCTGAGCCACCAGGGAAGCCTTTTTTCGGCGGCGGGGGGAGGTGATATAATTGCTTTACAATGTTGAGTTAGTTTCTGCTGTGCAACGGAGTGAATCAGCTATACATGTATATATATACATCCCCTCCCTCTTGAGCCTTCCTCCCACCCCCTCTCCCACCCCCCTAGGTCATCACAGAGCCCTGAGCTGAGCTCCCTGTGCTCTATAGCAGCTCCCACCAGGCGTCTATTTCACACACAGCCGTGTGTACATGGCAATGCTCTCTCCCAGTCCACCGCACCCTGCCCTTCTCCCTCAGCTCTCTTTGTATGCGTCTTTATTCCCAGCATCTTGTTTTTATTCACTCTGCTCATCTGCCTTTGGAAACTGGTGATTTATAAATAAGTATTTATTATTGATCATTGACAAGATGGGAAATGTTATGCATGTGGAACTCCAGAAATAAGTCACCAGTGACTGGGCAACCCATTTTTTGTCTATTGCAAATATATTTCCTGCATCAGCAGTTTGCCCAGATGGCCTTCCAGTTTGTCCTATGAAGACAAGATCTTCCCGTGGAGTTATGATGCTTGGAACGTTTTATCCTCCTCTTCATGGCCCTGCTTCCCCTGGGTTCTAGTCTACTGTCTGTCTCCTTGTCGACAGTCCCTCAAGGTGTGATGCAATCATTTGAGGGCTGTGGAGTCACACTCGGTCTTGTGTTGTTTATGAGCCATCCTTCTTCACGGGACGAAACGTGCTCTAAGGACAGGCCACGTGTGGTACACAGGGGCAGGTGTTACTGTTATCTTTTCAACCTTTTTATTTTGGAAATTTTTGTTTGCACAAAAATAGAAGGAAGGGGCTTCTCTTTGGTCCAGTGGCTAAGACTCCAAGCTCTCAGTGTGCAGGGGGCCCGGGTTCTATTCCTTGTCAGAGGACTGGATCCCACACACCACAACTAAGACCTGGAGCAGCCAAATAAATAAATAAAAATAAAATATTTTTTAAAAAGTAGAGGGGAAAAAATAAATAAATAAATAAATAAAAATTAAAAAAAGTGGAGGGGAGAGTATCATGAACCTGTGTGACCCATCATTCGGCTATAAGATTATCAACATTTTGCCAATTTTTATGACTTCTTTTCCTTTTTATTATTAGAGTAATAGTTGCTTTACAACGTTGTGTTAGGTTCTGACATACAACAGAATGATAATATACATTATCTGAATTCTTTTTTTGGATTCTTTTCCATTACAGACACTAAATACAGTTCCCTGTGCCATACAGCAGGTCCTTGTTTATTTTATATACAGTAGTGTGAATATGTGTAGTAGGCACTCAATCATGTCCAACTCTCTGTGACCCCATGGACTGCAGCCCACCAGGCTCCTCTGTCCATGGGATTCTCCAGGCAAGAATACTGGAGTGTGTTGCCATGCCCTCCTCCAGGGGATCTTCCCAATACAGGGATTGGACCTGGATCTCTGGCATTGCAGGCAGGCTCTACACCATCTCCTCACATAATTATAACAAATCCCAGACATCGTACTGTTTCACTACAATAGAATGCACGTGTTAAAAATTCCACTTTATAGGAAAATGGAGGCGCTGACAAGTGAAGACTTTCACCTAAAATGAAACACCGAGACTTTGGGGAAGATTGGTTCCAGAAGCCACTTTCCCTCCATCCTAACAGCACTGCTGCCAACCGAAGCTACCTTCTGCATACGGGCTGACTTAGTCGTGCACCGAGCAGGTCACCCACGACACAACGCCGGAGGTATTCAAACAGATTCATCACAGAGTTATGTCAGCCCGCAAGTATTTAAATTAAGAGCTCACTCCCTGAAAGTAAAAAAAAATCAAAGCTGCTCTAAAGAATAAGTAGGAAGCTAAATGCCCAAAGTTACACTTACTCAGAAGAATGTTATGTAAAATCCAAACATATGGAGTCATAAAGAATAAATATGTGAACTTTTGTTCAAGTGCAACCCTGAAAATACTTGTTTCTGTTGTTTCATTGGCAGCACCAACATACCTGCGAGGAGAGTGACAGCAAACACCACCTCCTGCCAAGACATCCAGAGTTTCTGGGGTTTTTTGTTGAGTTTGGGTGTTGGGGCCTCAAGGGAACATTGCCAGACATCTGTGCCCCGTGCCGGCCTCCCCACAGAGGGCTGTGTCTTCCTTGGCAGCTCCCAGAGGCCTGTGGGCTGACTTGGGAATTTCCTTTTGTCCCTTGAGGTGCCCCCCCGCCCTCCCCCCCACAACCCCCGCCCCACAGATGTTGTATAACATGATGTTTGGCCATCTTCCTTCCTGGGAGAGGGCCTTCACCCCTCAGACCACATCCAAGTTTATGCTAATGAGGTGATTGTGTCCTGGAGGCTCATCTTGCCAGAAAGACCTCCCATGGGTTTAGAGAGTGAGGACTTTGAGCTGCATGACCTCCAGAGAGGGGAAGGGGGCTGAGATTGGATTCAATCACATGACCAGTTGTTCAATCATGTGTTTATAACAAATCCCTAATAAGAACTCCAGACACTGGAAACTCAGATGAGCTTCCAAGTTGGCGACTCACATGGCTGGGTGCAGGGGGTCCAACACTTGCCCTCCCAGACCTCACTCTGTGGTCATCAGGACAGCACTTTTGGAGGGGGTGGTGGGAACCCCAGAATATGTAGCCAGTTGATCAGAAGCATGAGAGGCCTGGAACCCCCAAAGTGCAGCTGGTGTCCAGAGTGAGGGTGGTCTTCTGGGGGGTTGCTGCACTGCCCTCGGGATTGGTGTCAGAGTCCCACAGCCCTCTCACCCAGGACCCAGGGACCCATCCAGGGCAGACCTGTGACCACCCCCAAGTCTCCGCACAGCACTTCAGGGCCCTGGGGGCTACCCTCTGAGGGGAGGCATGACCTCCAGCCCAACTTCTAGCCAGGGGCAGGTGAGGGCTGGGCCAGCTGCCCTAGTATCTCTCCAGCCACTGCTTCATATCTTTGGAAACAGAACAGCCATATTAGATTTATTTTTTATTTGTTTGTGGTCACATATGAGATATTAGTTCCCTGACCAGGGATCAAACCTGAACTTCCTGTAGTAGAAGCACAGAGTCTTAACCACTGGACTTAACCACTTAACCACCCTGTATTAGATTTTATCAAACAGCACACGCCATTAGGAGCTCAAATATAGAAGCAAACATAAAAATGTAGTTGCTGACAAATGAAAACCTCTCATGTCTCCAGGAGCCCTCCCTGTCCTCTGGAAGAGGTGCTCTTCTCAGGGAGCTCCCACACTTAGGGGGGAGGAGGAGGAAGCCAGATTGGTTCTCATAGTGAAGCTGGGGATGCTACCCACCCCCCCACCCCCGACTCCAGCCAGGAGTCCACCCCACCCCCTCCTGGTCTGTGCCCTAAGGGGCCACTGCACGGACTGCCCCCAAGCTCCTCCTCTGGTGCCCAGGTGGGCTGATCAATGCAGGTACCATCTAAAGTCAGAGAGCAGCTGGAGAGCGAGGGGGTCATGCCTGGGTCACCATGGGCACTGGGTCCCCCACCCCCTGCCACAGCCTGCTTCGGGGCTCCAAGAATGCCCCCTCTCAGCTCTTGATAACCGCATGTGGGGAACATCCCTCGACCACAGCTGGCAGCCAGGACAGAAGAGTCCTGAGATGACTGGGTCTGTGTGTGCAGGGCCCAGTCAGCCTGGGGACAGCACTGGGGGAGACCGAGGGGCAGCAGGAAGCAGCCTGTGCCCTTTGGGAGCAGCCGCCCCCTGCCCAGCACTGAGGCTCATTGCGGGGGAGCCTGAGTGGTTCCTGCCAAACCAAGATGGGGTAAGAGGGGAAGACTAGCAGAGGTCACTAAGGACAGAGGTCAGAGGGCACAAGTCCTCAGCTGGCAGGCCAGGCCAGCCATGCCTAGACTCTCCGTGCGGCAGAGACAGTGAGGCCCCTTTTCCATTGTGGGCCTGGGGTCCCCCGAGTGTCAGCGGTGAGAGACCCACCTCAAGGGCCAACAGCAGCAAACTCCAGAGATACCAGCCGACCTGCAGACCGGCGTCTCAGGTCCTCTCAGGACCAGAAACGCCAGGGGTGTTCCCAGGGCAACACACACCCTCCGGCACCACTCTGATGCTCCAGAGTGGAGTTTCTCCAGGTCTGGTCCAGTCCCACTTGCCTCTCAGTCACTGAGCATTTGTCTAAAGTGCAGGTTGTTGGTGCTGAGCCCCAGGAAACCCTTGCCCCACAACTTGGGTAAGACAGGCTGTCTTTGAGTTCTCAAGCCTCCCACAGGGCTCACAGAAGATGTTCTTTACACACAGACCCTCCAGTGTCCTGTTCTTTGTCTCGGAGACAGTGAGCAGAGTTTCGTCCCTGTGAAACCAGATAGACACAAAGCTAAACATTTCCATCCAGTGAACCGAGCCCTCCCTCTCTGACCCTGCCTATCCAGCCCAGAGCCACTCTGCTGGGATGCTCTGATCTCTGGGTGGGGAAGATCCCCTGGAGGAGGGCATGGCAATCCACTCCACTATTCTTGCCTGGACAATCCCGTGGACAGAGGAGCCTGGTAGCTACAGTCCATGGGGTCACAGAGAGTCAGACTTGACTGAGTGACTAACACTTTCACTTTTTTGGATCACAGCCTCCCTTGACTGCAGCAGCCTGAATAAAACCAGTCTCCTCTCTTGTTCGTCCTGTCCTCACAGCTTCCATCCTGGGCCCAGAAATCAGTGTTCTCTCTGCCACCCTTGGGCGAGTCCTACGAGGTCAAGTTCAAGCAGCTTGGCCCTGGAGGCAGGGGCCCGGGGACTTCTCCAGGGCTGCACACTCCGACCTCAGACAGACACCGCCCCGAGCAGGTAGGGCATGCAGGCGGCCTGCTGGGGGAATCCGCTTTCCCGTGCAGTTAGGCCTCCTGGGGCTTGTGTTCACAGGCTGCTCTGATTTGCCCCAGGGGAAAAAACCAGACTTCTTGAACAGAAATAGATTGAAGTAAATCAATGGTAGGAGTTTTGAGGTCGAAGCAGCCTTCTCACACATGCCTGGCACCAGGGCTCTTTTCTCGCTAGTCCTCCCCACGCAGCCTTTTACTCTTTCACCATCATCACCCCCGCTGACAATGAGTGATTCCCCTCCCTGGGAATATATCAAGGACTGCGGCGCTGCCAGCTTCCTTGGCACGGAATTCCTCTCTGAGTCACAGCCCGAGGCCATTAGTAAGGGGGGAACAGCTGCGAGGGCCACACAGCTGCGAGTCATTGGAAAATTTTATGATGAATAGAAACGTTCCATTACACAGACTTATGCATTATATATTAACCTGATACCCCTGCAATTACACCACCAGCAGTCTTTTGTTGTCCACATATTTTCCTAAGGACCCTCCCACTCCCCAAACAAAACGTTGACCATCTAGTGACCCTACAGAAAATTTCCTTCTCGCTGTGTTGTCAGATCCTTAAGAACAAATCCAACATTTCGTGAAAGGGGGAAAGAGAAGAGGAAACCCCCGGAATGCTAACAATGTGGAAAAGAGAAAATGCGTTTTAGATTGAATAGCCAAAAGATTCAGCAAAAATACAGGGACCATCAAAAGATGCTGGAAGAGAAGCCCTAAATGTGGTTCAAACCCCCACAAGCTCTCTGAGCTGTCCCCCGCGTTCTGGTGAGCTTGCTTTGCAATGGGACACCTGGTGCTGCCCTCACAATGCTGTAACGGACTCGATGGCACAGTGAGAAGGGGGAAGGATGGGAACTGAAGGCCATGAGCAAGAAAAGGACCTGCTAACTGTTATATAAAGGGACTTCCCTGGCTGTCCAGTGGTTAGGACTCTGCATGTCCACTGCAGGGGGTGTGGGTTCCATCTCTGGCCGGGAGCTAGGATCTCACACACTGAGTGGGGAAAAAAAAATATATATATATATATATACACACATATATATTCTATAGAGAATGGATAAACCAGGTCATACTATATATCACAAATAAAATGATATATATATATTTCAAATATATATATTCAATATCCCAGGATAAACCGTTATGAAAAAGAATGTATAAACATAACAGAATCACTCTGCTGTACAGCAGAAATTAACACAACATCATAAATCAAATGTGTGTGTGTGTGTATTAAGTCACTTCAGTCATATCTGACTCTTTGTGACCCCATGGACTATAGCCCGCCAGGCTCCTCTGTCCATGAGATTCTCCTGGGAGGAATACTGGCGTGGGTTACCAAGCCCTCCTCCACGGGATCTTCCCGACCCAGGGATCAAACCCACATCCCTTATATCTCCTGCATTGGCAGGTGGGTTCTTTACCACTAGCCACCTGGGAAGCCTGAATCAACTATACTTCAATAAAATCAATTTTAAAAATAATAAAGAAAAAGAGCTGCCTGGAGGAACGCAAGGCCAAGGCTGGAGCTTATCCCGCACACGAACCTGGCCGCGTTGCAGGCACCGCCACCTCTGTCCTAAGTGTCTCCCTCCCTTCCTGGTCAGCATCTCGGGTCCCCAGTACCTATGTCAGGCTTCAGCAATCCTCTCCCCCTTTCCTTTGTTTTCATCAGCTCTGTCCTTTCAAAATTCTGAGAATAGCTTTTGGTGGTGTGAAGCTCTGTTTCAGTGCCATAAACCTACATTTTTATTTGGTGCCAGAGCACGTTTCTTTTCTGATTTTTCCCTATCCCAGCAGCAGCGACTTGCCATATGCTCCCAGGGAGACGGTGTTCTCCTCGGGCTTCTCCCAGCTGGCTTGGAGCAGAGGATGATATATTTTAAGGCTCACTCTTTAAAAATCTTGGCAAAGCTTCTGATGAACTAAAAACATCAAGATCGACTTGTAACCTGGGCCCTGATTCGTTTGGATTTTGTGAGATTTTAATACCAGCGCTTAAAAGAAAAAACAAACGACTAGGGAAGCCAAGGTGGCAGGTGAGACCTGAGGGCTTGTCCTGCTCTGGAGCAGGGCTGGGTGTCTCAGGACAGAGGAAGTCACTCTGTGGTCCTGGAGCCTGGAGGCGGCTTTTGCCAAGAGGGTGCAAGTGGTCGGTCAGGCCTCCACCACCTAAGAAAGCACAAAGAAGCTTCTTCCTGGCCTTCCCAAGTGTGCCCTTTAATGTGTTTGCCTGGTTGCCTGTTGTAGACGCAAGACTGGCACTGCTCTCCCTGGGCACAGTCTGCCCTGACTTGTCCTGCTGCTACATCCCACGTTCAGCAGAAGAGACATCTTCAACCTCATTTGCAAAAAAGAGTCATTTGCTTTTTTCTTTCTTTAAAATTGTTTTCAAAGATTTAAAATTCTATTTTTGAGTAACGAATTCACATACTTCAAAGATCCAAATGGATAAAGGAACACACACAGAGAATTTGTGCTCACATCCCCATCTGTCATGGCGTAACTCTAACACATCTTTTAATCATTCTTGCGGCCCTACTATCCACACCTTTGTGGAATCCCCTCCTTGAGTGTGGGCAGAATTTGCTTAACCAGATCCCAAGCAGCCCACTTTCTGGGGCTCCCGTTTCTGTCTTCACTCTCTGCCCGGCAGAGGAGGCGACTCAGGTTTACCGTTCCATCACCAGTGTTACTTGGTTAATCCTTGATTTGTAAGTGTCAAGCCCATCCCTATAAGGGGGAGGTATTTTCACATGCGCAGTGCTGCAGGAGTGCTGGCAAGAGGCTCCAGTGGTTTGGAGGGAGGGAGTGGGCACCCCTCACCTTCCCCTGGCTCTTGCTGCACCCGTGTCTAGAGAGGCCTGAGGTGGGTCCCTGTCCTGGTCCACACCCCTTTCACCAGCATCCTGCCCCCTGGTAGAAGAAAGCCTGGCTTCTCACCCTTCTGGAAGCCTCCTCCTATACACCATCCCAGGGATGTGAAAAAAAAAAAAAATCTCCCATAAGGAAACAACTCACAGTGTCAGAGGACACCCCCACCGGTCAAGGCCCCAGGACCCCACGGTGGAACTCCCATCTCCTCAGTCTTGTATGTGTGTTTCCGTGAGGAACACGGTGTAGCGTTAGACACAGGAGTTTTGGCTGCCGGGATATTGCGCATTTGGGAGAGGGGATGTGAGAACAATGGTCACAGGGAGCTCGACCCTTCCACATCTGAGTGAGGAAGAACTGGTGTCCTCGGTCAGCAGAGCAGACTGAGTCAGACCCCCTCCCCTGGCTGAGGGGAAGGCTCCCGGCTTCATCCAGGAGATAACCTTTGGCAGGTCTGAGACCCCCACTCAGCTGTCTGCCCATCACGGAGCTGGGGCAGTCAGTCGGTGCCTGCTGGATGCATGTGGGCCTCCCCATCCCGGGCATCTTCTGCATTTTCCCAAGAGGAAGCCCGTGGTGAGAGCGTGGCTCAGCTGCAGTTTTCCTGACTTCAGGGAGACTTGAGGAGCCCTCACTTGCCTCTGACAGATCAAGGCAACAACCTCAAGTAAGAGAAACAAATACTGGGGAAAACTGAACATTTCATGTGTTCTCCAGACTTGTGGGGAAAACAGTCATTGATTTTTGCCAAAAGATAACTGGATACTATAAATGCATGCTTTTTTTTTCTTTTTTTAAGAGGGGAGAGGGGCAATCTTGCCTGCTGTCCCTCATTCCTGCCCACACGTACGTGTTATACTTAGATGAGCTTAACGGGAAGTACTGAGGCTTTTGTGTGTGGAGATGCACTTGGCCATCATCACAGAACATGTGCAAGCTGGACATTGACCCCAGCCCCAGAGGTGGCTCCCATGCCCTTCCTGGGGGGATTGGGGGACCAGCCAAGGCTTCACACAGTCAAGTGGGTATATCAAGCCATTGATCAAAATATCATGTTATTTTTCTGGATTTTGTGAGGCTTCTGGCATCTACCAACTTAAAAAATTTATAAGCTATGTTTTCTGATTTTAAATAATTTTCACTTTCATACTTGATTTTGAATTCATAATTCTTCGTCTTTGTTTAAAAGAGCTCTCCAGGGACTTTCCTGGTGGTCCAGTGGTTAAGACTTGACATTCCCAGTGTAGGAGGCCTGAGTTCAACCCCTGATCAGGATACTAGACCCCACGTTCCCCTTGGTGTTTGAATGCTGAAACTAAGACCTGCTGCAGTCAACATTAAAAAAGAGAGAGAAAGCTCTCTAAATTCTTTAAGAGTCAGGCCCCGGAAAACCTGAAACCATTCTTGGTAGGGTCTATACCTTCTCTCTCTCTCTCTTTTTTTTTTTTGCTGTTAATTTTCATTGAATCTCTTCTAGCCTTAAGTAGTAGTCATTCACAGATATAGGAACTAACTGAAAAAAATAGTTGTAATACAAGTCACTAAGAAAGACATATCCAGTAAAAATTTACTTTTAAAGTTTAGATGTGTTTGTTAAAATTGGACTTTATAACTAGGTTAGTAAGATTGGTAAAAAAATGCTTTAAGAAAAATTAGGTTTTTATTACGATTGAATATTGTTTTTAAAAAGCTTTATTTTTTTCAAAAAATAAAAAAATTTAAAATTTAAAATAATTGCAAAATTTTTAAATATTAATTTTTAAACGTCTCTTCTATATAAGAATCCTTTAGATGTAAAAGAACCCACCTGACACTTTAAAAAATAAAAAGCATGAAATTATTAACTGTTAACTGATGGAGAGAAATTGAAGTTAAAAAGAGGGAATTGCTAAACCTCAGAAACACACTTTTTTCAAGAGACACTGGTTCCTAAAAACCCCACTAAATCGAGAAACAGCCCATGTGAGCCACGCAGAGCCTAGCGGCTGTTCTTGGAGTTTCTATTTTAGGCCTGGACTAACTTGCTCTGAAAGTCGAGTCATTTGGCCTCCAGGCTGCCTCCCCCTACCTGCTGCCTCCCCTGGGCTTGATGGACTCATCCTTAGTCAGGGTTTGTGACAGTTTCATTGTTTGTGCTAGGTAGGCAGAGGGACTGTGTGGTCAGCCCGGCCCCCACCACATTTCCCAGTCCTGGGTCATAGTGAGCTCACTGGGTCTCCGAGTGGCCGGATTTCACTGCCTCTGCTTCGTTCTTCTCCCACTAAGCAACATGGTGATGCACGCTCGGCAGAAAGGAGCCAGAAGATGGTGCAGGTGGGGGTCAGGCAGAAATGACATGGTATCACTGAAGGTTAGAGGTCCAAATGCACGGAAAAGAAATAGGAAGGGAAACGTGTTAGAGATATGTGTGTGGTCATTCAGTCATGTCCAACTCTTTGTGACCTCATGGACTGTAGCCGTCCGGGCTCCTCTGTCCTTGGGATTCTCCAGGCAAGAATACTGGAGTGGGTTGCCATGACCTACTCCAGGAAATATTCCCGACCCAGGGATCGAACCCATGTCTTCTGTATTGACAGGCAGGTTCTTTACCACTGAGCCATCTGGGAAGCCCCATTTAGAGATATATTGCAGGAAAATTTCCTCAAAGTGAAGAATTGTGTCAAGTAATGGAAAATGCAGATAAAACAAGAAACAGAGACATGTGATTACTATCACAGCAACTTGCTTCTTTTTTTTTTAAATCATGAAGTTTATTAATTTTTTTTTTTGGCCACACCCTGTGGCATATGAGATCTCAGGTCGTTGGGCACGGAAGGAACCCGTGCCCTCTGCACTAGGAGAGCAGAGTCCTAATCACTGGACCACCAGGGAAGTCTGTAACGTGCTTCTTAACGCTTCTAAGCCTGAAGAAAACATGTACTCACCCCCACTTGGGGGAGTGGGTTATTTATGAGTGTACACTGCAGGCTACAGATAGCTATGTTCACAAAACACTGGACTGGGTCCTTCAGGGTGCCAGCTGGTTGTGGCCATCAAGGTCTCCCAGAGTCACCTGGCTACCCCACTGAGAGGCGCTGGGCTGGAGAGCAGGACACCACCCCTCTGCCTGGAGGCACTGCCATGACCTGTCTCTGCCTCAAGTGTCTCTGTTTTCAATTTTACTGTCCATGTAACTAGTAGGATTTGTAAAAGTGAAAGTTCCCAGGGACTTAGCAAGTTGTGGAGAACAGAATAGTGAACTTGCTGGTGCCCATCACCCAGCCTCAGCAATCATCAACATTTTCCTGTTGTTTCTCATCTCTGCAGCTCAGCTCTTCCCCTAATTTTTGTGAGAATATTTCAAACACATGACCAGTTTTTCCATTTTTTTTTTTTTAAAGAGTAAAACCAGGTATCTCATTTCTTCTCCTGCAGGACAGAGCCTGTTATATGGACTGGATGTCTGTATCCCCCTCAAGTTCATATGTTGAAGCCCTGACCCCATGTGGAGGTATTTGGAGGTGGGGCCTTCTGGGAAGGAATTAGGGTTAAAGGGGCCATGGGGGTGGTGCTCCCAAGAGGGGATTAGTGTCCTTCTATAGAGAGATACCAGGAAGCTTGCTCTCCAGCTCTCTGCCATGAGAGGACACAGGTCAAGGCAGCTGGTGTGCAAGCCAGGAGGGCGGCTCTCCCCAGACATTCGATCAGCTAGCACCTTGATCTTGGACGTCAGACTCCCAGCATGGAAGTTACTCCCAAAGGGGTGTCACTTCGGCTGTTAAATGTTTTACCTCTTGGTCTTTGTTTCAGATCCCTTCTGGAAGAAAGCCCACAGGAGGGCAGAGGGAAGGAGGCAAGGGGAGAAGGCAGTAGAACCGGGTGCCAAGCACCTGAAGCAAACTAGTTTAACCCACCCTTCACTGAATTAAAGGGCCTGTGGCTGCCCCATAACACTGGGGTATTAAAACTGTGGCGCTCAGACAAACCCGCTCTCTGCCTCTTTTTGTAAGGCCCACACCAAGAATGGTTTTTTAACATCTTCAAAGAGTTGAAAAATGACAGCCACACTGATGGTATGTGGCAAAGTCAAAAATATTTACTATCTGGCCCACTTGTGGAAAAACTCTTCCCACGCTCCCCATAAGGTTTAGGAGCGATCTGGTTTGCGTGGTTTCTACCTCACACAGCCTTCCTGCAGGCTGTAGTGCAGTCATGTTAGCAGTCATTTTACAAGCCTTTGCCTGCATTCTACACCCAAGCTACAGGACCATGGCCAGACTGCGCTGGGGGCTAGCCATTCCCAACAACCTTGGGTTGGAGGAGGAGAACAGAAACCATCAAAACACAGAGCCCAGGCTTGGAAGCAGGATCCGGAAAGCTGGGCTTGGAAGCAGGATCAGGAAAGCCACACGATAATCTGCTGGGTTTCTGTTATTAACCAGCTGCCAGTGAGCATCAGAGCCAGAATCCACAATGAGCAGGTCTCCGTACAGCATCCTGCAGTCCCGGGGTGTGTGTCATAGCAGGTTTAAGAGAACCAGCGTCCAGGAAGATGCCAGTGTTCAGATGACATGACACGAAAACCACAAAAAAGAGGGAAACCTTGTTGAACTCAAACGTATTAAGCCAACTTAAAAGTCTCACAGAAATGAAAGCAATACACATGTTCATGAATCACTTGTGATTCATTAGCTCAGTTTCTGGAAATTCCTCTTCAGGAAACAGAAAATACAAAATGAGTTACATGCACACAGACGTTCTGGTAGCACTCTTTTTTAAAAAGAGAACATGGGAAATTACACAAACTCAACGAGCTGTGCTCGGTGGGTAGCTGTGGACGTAGTGCCCAGATGAAGGTTCTGGGGTCTGAATGCTGGTGCTCTTTATCGTGGCTCCTGAGACTTCCCAGAGGGTTAGAGCCAGGGGGAAACATTATGCAGATTGAAATATATCCAGACTTGTTTTGATGCAAAAAGAACTACAACTGAGAGGGTAACAGGCAGGAAGGCTACTGGTTCTCAAGCGTGGGAAACAGACTGCAAGTGTCAGACTTTTTTTCCTTCTGTATACAAAATTAAAAGGTTTCTTTTAAAACTCTATTGTCATGATGACAACTGGTTCCACCAGAACTTTTCTCAAGCCTTGAGCTAACCAGTGCATTTTTCTTATGGAAATGTTTTTCTTAAGCTTTGTTAATGAACTATGTATCTACCTTAGACTGTCTTTCTTCAAGTCGGTTCTGCCTAAGACTCAGAACCGATAATGGCTCAACAAACCAGTATGTTTTACTCATGGAAATGTTCTTAGCCTGTATTAATGAGACTATGTACTTGCTTGGAAATTTGCCTTTCTTCAAGATTCATGTCAATTGTTTTATGGCTTGGGATGACTCACCTTGTGCCAGTGTTATCTCGAAATGCAGGTTGTGGGTGAGGGGCCTGGTGCCACTCTGAGTTTTGAGTCATTTCCTTTCTCCAATTAGCAGCCTGCTGATGGGTGTATAGCTTCTTGCTGAAAACTAGCAGGAGGGCACTCTTTCTGCCCCTTCTGATGTCTCTGTCAGAGCTTTCTCCATCTCTTTTATATTTTAATAAAACTTTCTTACACAAAAGCTCTGAGCAGTCAAGCCTCGTCACTGGTCCCGGATTGAATTTCTCTCCTCTGGAGGCCAAGAATCCCAGCGTCTTTCATGGCTCAGCAGCAACCTTTCACAACTCTCTGTGGTACCAACAGCCCAGGGAAGTGCACTCTGGCATCAGAGACCACGGCCCTTCACACGCCTCCACACATCACAGGGGCTCCATGGGCCACAGTGTAAGAAGCTACTAAATGAAAACAAACAACCAACCAACCCAGGATAGAAAGCTGTGTGTACATCATACGGTCGCAGCACTGGGAAACCTGTTGTGTTAACCGTGGTCAGGTGAGCAGAGATTTCAGGTAATCTGTGTTCCACTTGCTTTCTTTTGGTAATGGATCTCAGTACTCTTATAATGAAAAATGTGATTAGAGAACTTTGTTGAGTTGCTAAGCCTCCGGGGCGGTAATGAAATCTGAGACAGATGATCACAATACTAGCTTTTCAACCCCGTGTTTTCAGTCTTGGTATCCTTACTTGGACTCATTTTAAGAAAAGCAGGATTATAGAAATGTGAGTCAGATGTTATAACACACTGTACTGCTTGTTGTAAACTGACCAGAGGCCAAGAACCAGAACTGAAATGAACTAAGGTCACAAGCCTGGGCACAGAAGCAAGGAAGGATGAGAACAGGCAAACCAGGAAACGTCCCGGTGTGGGGACAGGCACTCTGCTGCAGGGGGACGCGGGGCCCAAGCAGGCAGACACAGCCTCTTCTCTCAGCAACGATCTCAGCTGGATCTGTTACTTCTCAGAGTCCCCACGGGGCCTGGGGACACACAGAGGGACAGACAGACACCAAGGCACACACAGAGCCTGCTCTCACTTGCACGCCCCCCGGCCTGGGTTACGTTACCCTGAGGGATGGGAAATCACTGGGCTGTCCCAGAAACCCTCCGTGGACAGATAAGCTTATTTTGCCGGCCACCCGGAACAAAGCTGCTGGACCTGGTGTACCACTTTCGCCTGTCTGTAATCCCAGTGCTCTGCAACTCCCCAAGTCTACATCACATACCTAATGCAATGGAACAAAAGAATTCAGATCCATCTGATCATAAAATGCCATAATTTATTATAATTTCTCTGCAGTGGTTAGTTAAAATGTATACAACTCCTATATCTGATTCATCAAGAACTAGGTCTTATCAGAAGGCCCTGTACACTCAGACTCCACACTGGTGAACCAGAGAACACCAAGCTGACCGGGGCTCAGCACAGTGGAACCACGCAGAGGGAAGGCACCTCCGACTCTCTAATTGCGCGGATCTGTCCACTGAGCCATACTCTGTCGTTAGAGAGAAATCCCCGCACCAGATGTCTCTAAACACATGGAGACGGAACCATCAGAGGAGTGCTGCTAATTCACTGCTCGCTAGGATTCTACACGCCGGGTCTCGTGACTGCCGAGACGATTGCAGGCAAGAATGCAGACAGACACGGAAAGGGTAACCTTTAAACTGGGCTCTCAGTGGCGGGGAGACTCCCGTCCTGAAGAGGGCTGGGGCATCCTGAACTTGGAGAGGTCCAGGTTTAGGTCTAAGAAGGTGTATGTGCTGTAGTCATGATGCTGGAGGTTCTTGTAGGTGGTGTTGTCAAATGGCTCAGTGGGAGCGGCTGAGGCAGGCTCTGCGGGGAAACACAACACGGTGTAAACAGGAGCTTCTGAATGGGTCAGCTCACTCTCTCTCACACACACACCCCAAGCATTCTTCATAAACCCCACCTGTAATAAATACATTGTCTACCTAGAAAAGAAAAGCCCAGAAAGCAACAGTATCTTCAAAAGCAAAAGAAAGAAACTTGACGAAAATTTACACTAATCATGTAAGAGGTGGAATAGCTTTTATAATGCCTTTACATCTTACTTTCTGTATACCTCTTACTTTGTGTAGACACTGGACTTCTCAGAATTTTGAAAATGCCAAGAACAGTTATGGAGGGACGTGCAGGTCATTTAAAGATGCAGAAAAAAAAGCAGATCCATTAAAATCTAACAGCAATAAAACATTTACAGAAGAAAAATTTTTAAGTGGCAAATAAGTGAGACTTCTAAGTCTCCAAATACAAGAAAATCAGATAAAGTCCAATGTTTTAAATGATAACACAGTTAAGGGGAACTGGAAATGAGATGTGGAACTTTTGTTGTTTAACTTTTTCAAAAAGAAGTTGGTAAACTTTAGATTCAGACTAAAAAATACTTAGTCTTCTCTCTCTATGTGGAAGAAAGAATTAGAACCCACACACCTACACAATTAGTGACCTTAATACCATGTGTGTGGATGAAGCAAAAGACACCCCACTTCCCCGTGATGTGCCCTGAGACACGAGGATGGCACGAGGGAGCGGGCGTGGGTGATGGCTGATGCCGGACAGGGTCTCATGGGCCTGCAACTACTGTTGTCCAGACTCCGTTCACTTCTACTCATGCTGCAAAAGAGTAGCTGCAGTTTCCCACTACTTGAATTCACACCAAAATTCTCATTTTCATACCAAAATGTGTTTCATTTTCTTGGTCGTGTTAAAACAAACGATGTCTTATTTAGAGAACTGATCTCTTTCCTGTCTCAACAAGCAAGGTATCTTCTCGTGGGGACTGCTCAGGCAGGTGCGTCCTCACAGTCCGTGTGTGTGGGGGGTGCTGACAGAAGGGAATCGAACCCCCGCCCCACCCTGGCAGGACAGGAGCTCGGTGGCTGGGTTGGGCGAGCTACAGCTCACCCCCTGCAGACACTGCCCTGAAAGTCAGCTGCACTCCGCGCAGCGTCTTCAGCCTCCAAAGGGCAAAGAGAATGTTGGAAAAAACACAATCATCAAAAATTAGTCAAATTGTTTTCAAAAAGATCTGCAATCTGAAAACTCCCAATTCTGTGTTACCCTGAAGGTTTGGCAAGTCTAGAGCAGAGTGACTGCAACAGCAGCAGGAAAGCAGTTTTGGGGTCAGGAGGAGGCTGGCAGGCGCTGGCTGCAGCTTCGTATGTTCATGAAAGAGGGAGAAAAGGGGAGGAAAGAAAACACACAATACTGTAACACAGGGAGCGACACAATAATTCCAGGTAGTGTACACTAGCCTAGGAGAGGCTTTAAACAGAAAGGAGCGCAGACAGGAAGAAGCGGGGTTTGTTAGTGACGGGTGCATTTCAAGAGCCACAGATCCTGAAACTAGAGACCTGCTTTCCCATTTTGCTGTGGTCCTCCTCAAGCATACTGCATTTTAAGAAGTTCGATGCACAGGAAAGTGGTAAAATAAGAGGAATAAACAGTTTCCCTTTAAAAATTTAGGGGAGCAAAAAAGCCCTTCATAAAAACTCGGTACAGAAAAACAAAGCAGCCTGCTGTGCTCTTCAGGTGGATCAGAGGAAACGTTCAGGGACTTAAGGTCCAGCTTCAATCCCTAAAGTGAGCTTTTCCCTTAGGCATAAAGATGCTAAACACAAAGGCCTGTTCAGCTCACCTGAAGGCCATTTCTCCAAGCGTAAGCACTGGTCCTCACCTGGGGAGTTTAACAGAACCCTCCCACCACCCCTCCCTCAATGAGGTGCCCTGCAGGTTCAACACCCTCCAAAGTTCAGAATGAAGATGTTCAACTGCCTGTTCTACTGGTTAGGAAACACTTAGAAGCACCAAGGGCAAACTTTTTCATTGTGAAATAAATCTGAAATGTTTCAGGAATTTCTACCCATAACTAACATATACCCCCCAGCTTATCTGAGACAGTGCTACAGGCCACAGGCCTACTGGGAACCTGATCGAGTATGACCCTTCTTTTCATCGCACCGTTCTTCAGAGCCTGACCTCCCCACCCAAAGGACAGAAAGAGCTCTGAATCCCAAGGCAAGGTGTACCCTGTGTGTGGTCCTGGCCTTCCACCTGAGCGGCCGAGTCCTCCATGATCCCGCCCTTCTCCTCAAGCTTCAGGACTGCGGGCTTTTCGTCCAGAACATCTTTATCCTGAACAGGGGCTGGCTTCAAATTTTCCATGGGTAGCTGATCTTCCAAAATCTCTTCCTCAGCCTTCAAGATTCCTTCTGCTGCCTGCTTTTCCAATTTTTCTGTTTTGAACAGGGGAAGAGCCAGCTCCCCATCTGCTTCTGGTACTTGCTTCTCCAAAAGGCTCCCTCTGGCCTCAGGAGGAGGGGCTGGCGGCTGCCCCCCGGCTCTGGTTCCTGTTGATGGGGTGGGCGCCGGGCCGCCAGCAGGATGTGTGGACAACCCCCACGTTGTACGGTCAGACAAGGCTTTTTTAACTTCAAGTGGCTTTTGGCTTTCTTTGTCTATTTTGTTTGATCTAGATATCTTCTGTGATTGTTTCTCCTTTACATTTTGCTTCATAGACTCCTCTGCGGCATGTGACTTGGGTGCTGCGGTTTTGGGTTTGGGGCCCTTTCTGTCCTCCAGGTGCTGACTGGAGGCCTTTTTTTTCTCTGTCTGGCGGGGCCTTCCTGCAGGGGTGAGGTCCAGGTGTGGCTGCTGCGAAACTGTCTTTTCTTTGGCCGATATCTCAGTTTTGGGGGCCCTATCTGCAGAGGCACGTGAGGCCTCTGCTACAGGAGACCCTCCCCTGCGTTTGCTCTTCACCTGAGGACCTGCTCCTGAGCGGTCGCCCTCCTCGTCAGACTCCGAATCGGAGGAGCTGGAAGATGAAGATGAAGAAGAATCATCCGTCCCTCTCCTGCCCCACTGGGCTGCTTCTGAATCTGAACCCTGTTTTCTGAATGGAGACACGACTTTCTGAGGAAACTCTACCAAAGTCTTTCTTGACAAAAGCTTCGGAAGCCCTTGGTCTGTGTGCAGCACACTGACATCGGGGTTAGGGCTCGCTAGCGTCCTGCTTTGGCTCACAACTGATGGGGAGGAAGCGGGTGCAGACAAGGTTTTGGACACCGCATCTGCTGTTGGGGGGGCGAGCTGCTGGCCCCTCTCCTTTGGTTCCACTACATCTAGGAAACGGCATAAAGAGGAATATTATTTTTAATATTGAGTAAAACAGTGTGAATTCATCAAGGTCACAGACATTTCATTACATTTCACCTTGTTAGTGACAGTATCTTCAACATCATCATCTTATGAACTGCTCCATGGAAACCTACTTTTAAGGGAAAGCCAAGCCACACAGGAGAACAATTAAAAAAAAAAAATCGCAGATGTCTTTCTTGATAGCCGAAGATTTTTTAAGATGGGATTTCTTTTTTTAACAATAGAAAAAGTAACAATCTTATCTCCATTTTTCACAATGAAAGCTTCCTGATGATAATTATTTTTTAAACTACTATTTCATCTCAATTTAAGGTAAATTATAAAGATATTTTCAGATGATGAAGTTTTAGAAATGCCTGATTTCTCAAATCCCTAAAGAAATTGATGCCTCTCAAATATTTTAAAAATGACCCATATTGCATGAACTTGACCTTTTAAACAAAAGAACAAAGCAAAAGTAGAGAAGAGAGTCTGGTTTGGGTCTGGGGAAACACATGCATGAGTTTAAGAGTGGGGGATGGGAGGGAGGGGATACTGGGAGTCAAAGGAAGGTGCCCTGAGAGGAACAAGAGTTCTGCAAAATCATGTCCTTCAGGGGTTTCTTCTGCCAAGGAAAACTGTTTCAAGACCAAAAAGGTCTACAATAACTTAGTATCACATGTGTCATTAGAAACAGTGAGTCTTAAACTGTTACAGTAAGTGGTACTGTGAGTCTTAGAGCTTGTAGAGTCAACTAGGAAAGAAAACGAAGTCCCACAGAACACTCATCAGTTCCATTTCACTCAGCTGTCTCTGGTGATAAATCTTTTTTAACCATACAGATAAGAAGAAAAATATAGAACAAGTTTTTGTAAATTAAAATTACTTTTCAAGTCTAAAGCAAAATTTAAAAAAATATATCGCCGATGAGCAAACTCTAAATGCATTTATTTTTCAAGTCTAGGAGACTATTTTATACTAAAAAGTATATCACTTCTTTAAAGTGGAAAAAAATGTATTTCTAACTTTACCATTTTACTGGTATCCAAAAAAAATCTCTTAATTGTTTTCTGAGATCAGGGACTATATATATATATACACACACACACAGACTATATATATATATATATATACACACACACACACATACACACAGACACACATATATACAGATACATATATACATACATACGTATATACATATATATACATCAGAATGACAGAAAATGATCAAAGAAAACTGAGGAAAAAATCAGAAATGGGCCAGAGAGACGTCAGTGGGCAGTGTAAGAGGATATGACCGAACAGCCAGAGCCGCGGGTGAGTTTAAACCCCCTCCATGCCCTGTCTGAATCTGCAGCCGTGCACCATCCCAGAACCTGCATTCTGACTGCAGGAACAGAACAAGCACAGAGCCCCAGGATCACACTAAACATAAAATCAAGGTACACGCACGCACGTGCACTCGAACCCTCTGTCTTTCTAAACCATACCGGAAACAGTGCAAAGGCTCTGATGAGGAATGTGTAACACTGGCCTGCAAACCCTGCGCCTGCTCACCTCTATCACGGATCTGCTTTTATGCTGAGCATGCATTTTCCAAGTGTGAAAAATTAACTTTTAATAAGCTTATTTTAGATAGGCTATCTAATTATAATACCTCACTCTTTCAAAATTTGTTATGAAGATTTTTTAAAATGTAAGTAAGTTATTAAAACATTAGACTTATCACCTATTGAAAGCAAAAAGAAAATCTCAAATTAAATAGTTTGTTTGAAAAATGACACTTTGGTCTACCATATTAAATAAGAATGCTTTAAAATATCTTCTGCTCAGGCTTAGTTACTGGCAGAACCCCACAGACAGGCTAATAGTCTAAAGCCCAGTAGCACAGTTGTCTTTCAGCCGCCCTCTGCAGCGCAGGCCCAGCATCCTCTGAGACTGGGAGGGAAGCCTGCTGTGGTGACTACAGCTGCCACCAGTGGCCCCTGGCCCCTGTCCAGGGCCGGCGGGGACATGCCTGCACTCGGCAGCGTGGGGTCCTGCCGCCTGGAGACACAGCCACATGTACAGAACAGTGGGCTCGCTCTGAACCTAAGCACGACTTTACCTGCGCGTTTTCATGAACCTCTTGCGTTTCTAGAGACGGGACACCTGCACATTCTGACAGCGTTCTAGCGTGAGTGTGACTTTCCTTGAAAGACAATTACGCGAGCCACAAAGCACCTAAAATAAGACCAGTCACAGAGCCACCCCTCCCAGCACGAGAGGTGGACTTTCGGGGACGGGTTCTAATCCTCAGAGACTGTCACAGTCCCAATAAATGAAGGTCTACAGAAGCAAGTCACAGCACAGAGACGGCACTCTCCTGCGGCTCTGTGTCTCCTCTCCACTTGAATCTCCTGAATATCTTTTCTCATTGAACATGGGGGAGGGCTCGACTTTCAGCTTTTTAGTAGTGTCCTAACCAAAAACGAAGGTGACTTAGGTGTTCAAAACAGATGAGATGAGCAGCTCCACATCTTGTCAGTGGGTCACAAAACTAATTTTAGAAACAAAGGTACGTTTCAACAGGATGCGAAACAGTTTTTTGTTATACGGTAACAAAAACTTCTTTTCACATGATTTTTACTATTAAAGAAAATAGAAAAGGGCTTTTTTTGGTTTATTTTAATGAATACACAAGAATTGATTTTTTTCCACAGGCAAGACAACACACTGCTTATAAATATAGACTGGGGATCTTACTGCTGGGGCTCAAATCAGGCTCCACTACTGATACGGTGTGACCCTCGGTGGCTCAGGAGTCTCTCCCCCCTCCACTTTCTCATCTATAACACAGGGATGTTGGTAGTACCTATTCACAGGGCTGAAGACCAGGAGGAACACAAAGAGCACTTTTAATGCTGGTCAGAATTAAGCATACCCAATCCCTACTTCCAGATTCCTCCCTTTTCAGATTGAAATGGGGACTTGAAGCAGGGAATTAGCTTTGGCTTCTCAACAGATTCTTTACAAAGTGACACAGGAGTTATTCAGTTGATGGTCTATTACTGTTGTTGCCAAATTCAGCCTAGAGATGGAATTTACCGGAACACTGAAGCCGGCGAGCCCGGTGGTTATGCAGGGGAGCATCCACGGGCAGACCCCAGGTTCTGACCTGTGTGTCCATGATGCTGGCCGCCCTCCCAGGAAGGAAGCCTGTGCTCCGAGGGGCTGCTGTCCCAGGTGGGGGAGGGCAGAGTGTGTTTACCCTGGACACAGACCCTGGACTAGACGTGACCCCAAGGCTGAGCGCTCAGGACCCCGTCAGCATTGCAGTAAGCCCCACACAAGTTTCCAAAGCTGGCCCCAGTGTACAGGCTTTGACCTGGCCATGTGCCACTGGCGGGCCAAGGCACTTCTGTATCTCAACTCACTGATCCCTGACACTTTGGAAGAAATACTGAGGACTGCACATGCTGACTTGGAAGCAGCATTTCTTTTCCTTCATGCAGGGATTGGAGTTACTTTTTAAGTTCTGCAAGGCAAGTGTAAAGTGTATTAAAGACAGCACGGCTCTAAAAGCTGTCTTCCCACCTGACCGCACACACACATCACACAGGTCATCAGTCTCACACTGACATAGCAAGACTGGCCCTCTGACCCTGCTCAGCATGGAGGGACTCAGAGGCATGCAGGGCTTGCCATGGCCAGAGGCAGAAGCTACGTGAGCCCAAGGCCAACCTCCAGCTCGGTATGCTTTTCTCACAACCGCACCCAAAACCATCACAGGATGAAGCATTCCATTTCTGTTCACATATAGAAGCACATTACTAAAAAGGGGGATCTTCGGGGAAAAAAAGAGACTTCATGTTGAAAATTGCTGCTGTTTAGTCTCTAAGTTATGTCCAACTCTTTTGTGGTCCCATCGATTGTGGCCCATCAGGCTCCTCTGTTCATGGGATTTCCCAGGCAAGAATACTGGAGTGGGCTGCCATTTCTGTCTCCAGGGGATCTTCCTGACCTAGGGATTGACTCCACAGTCAAACACGCATCTCCTGCGTTGCAGGCGGATTCTTTACCACTGAGCCACCAGGGAAGCCCTACATTTAAGATAGCTATTTTAAAATGTGCAGATGAAAACTGAAAAAGAACATGGGCTTTAAAAACGTGGCAGGTGCAGGACAGAAAACAATCTTCCTGTTGAACTCAGGCCTCCAGTGGACGAGCGCACAGACACACAGGGAGGGTACGTGTTCTTAGCCAAGATGGATGGCATGTGAAAGGTAGCGGAAGGCTCTCTCAACAACACGCCAATATTTTATAACCTACCTGTGTTTTTGTGTGCAGATGAAGAGGGAACAAAAGCATTATACACTTTCAAACACTCAAACTGAGGAAATAATATTTTGATGAAAATGAGACAAACTCAAACTATCATTCTGAACCCCATATAGTCAAAGAGTTAACTGAGGTTTCATAAATTAAGACTAAACGCAATGGGCCTCTTAAATAGTCCCTTGGACAGTAAGGATCAAACCAGTCAATCCTGAGGGAAATCGACCCTGACTATTCATTGGAAGGACTGATGCTGAAGTTGAAGCTCCAGTACTTTGGCCACCTGATGTGAAGAGCCGACTCACTGGAAAAGACCCTGATGCTAGGAAAGACTGAGGGCAGGAGAAGGGGGTGGCAGAGGAAGAGATGGTTGGATGGCATCACCGACTCAATGTACGTGAGTCTGAGCAAACTCCAGGAGACAGTGCAGGACAGGGAAGCCTGGTGTGCTGCAGGCCCTGGGGTCGCAGAGTCGGACTCGACTGAGTAACTGAACGACAACGGTGCTGTGTTTCCTGTTTCCCCCACAAGCATGTACTACATTGGATTCAGGGGAAACAGTCAAAACTGGCGGTAAAGTCAAAATGACTATGGGAAGAGCTAGAAGCAGATAACCACACTTCGTGAAGGGGGTCTTGACGGAATTGGAGCCTACTCCTAACTCCCTCTCCATAGTCATAAAAAGACACCTGCAGTCCCTGGCTATGACCAAGCAAAGCCTGGGAGACCACTGACGAATTCCAGAGACACTGAAAAAAGTCAGTCAGGGAGGAAAAACAGGCTGTGAGGTCACAGCCACCTCACAGGAGCACAGCCATCAAATACCACAGAGCCTGCATACTCTGCATCCCACTGCTACCCACTGAGTCTGACATTCAGAAAATACAGAGAACCAGTTCAGGGCTACACACTGAGTCAAAGACTATGATGTTACTGCTGTGTTTGGGTTAAAACGAGTCACCGATCTTCTGTCTGATTGTAATCTGGACACAATTTAAAAATGAAGCATCAAATTATGTAGGTAGAAAATTCTTTCTAATGCCTAGGAAGCTGACTTATTCACTCTGCCTTCTCTCCCACTTATGAAGACCATGAAAACCTTACTCTTTGGTGGGCTCTGCTTCTTGGGGTTCGGTGGTAATCCCTTTTCATTCTTTCCTGATTCTGCAGAGAGAGAAACTGCAGGAGCAAGTCCTCGAAACACACCTGCTTCCAGAAGCACAGTCTGACAAAAGAATGGCACAACAACAGAAATTTTAGAGTAATACCATTTATAACCTCTATTACGGCATGAATACTATGTATTATTACGACATATAAATGCTGTGAATTCATATGGCATATTTCTAACAGTTCCAAAGTGACTTTCTCCTAAGCATGCTTTTTTTGTAGTCTCCAATTACCTATCAATCTACAAAACACTTGATTCTTTTCATAAAATGTTTTCCTGTGCTTAGAATATAAAGCAGAAGCACAATCTAGCCATTAAAAATGCTACTGAAGATGAAAAATAGTTGCTTCAAAACTGTCTACCATATATTGAAGGTGAACACGTCACAGACTGTTTATTCCCTCAGTAAATACGCACTAAGCCTAGTATGTGCTGGACACAGGACACAGGCACCTAGAGTGCCCACATGAAGGGGAAGCCTTTGCTTTTTCTGGTTATGACGTCAGTTCAGCTCAGTTCAGTTGCTCAATCGGGTCTGATTCTTTGTGACCCCATGAACCACATCACGCCAGGCCTCCCTGTCCGTCACCAACTCCCAGACTCTACCTAAACCCATGTCCATTGAGTTGGTGATGCCACCCAACCATCTCATCCTCTATCGGCTCCTTCTCCTCCTGCCCTCAATCTTTCCCAGCATCAGGGTCTTTTCAAATGAGTCAGCTCTTCGCATCAGGTGGCCAAAGTACTGGAGTTGCAGCTTCAGCATCAGTTCTTCCAATGAACACCCAGGACTGATGTCCTTTAGGATGGACTGATGTCCTTTAGGATGGACTGATGTCCTTTAGGATGGACTGGTTGGATCTCCTTGCAGTCCAAGGGACTCTCAAGAGTCTTCTCCAACACCACAGTTCAAAAGCATCAATTCTTCGGCGCTCAGCCTTCTTCACAGTCCAACTCTCACATCCATACATGACCACAGGAAAAACCGTAGCCTTGACTAGAAGGACCTTTGTTGACAAAGTAATGTCTCTGCTTTTGAATATGCTGTCTAGGTTGGTCATAACTTTCTTTCCAAGGAGTAAGCATTTTAATTTCATGGCTGCAGTCACCATCTGCAGTGATTTTGGAGTCCCCCAAAATAAAGTCTGACACTGTGTATATATATACACGAAAGCTTGAAAAACGAACTGGGCCAAGATATGAAAAGGAAAATAGTGGCCTCTCTCACAACAGATGCTCCCTCCATTATCTGTATTTTGCGATGGTAAGAATAGTTATCGCTTTTGTCATGAGTCATTTTTAATTTTAAATACAGTGAAGCGGACTTAGCTTTGTCCAGATGGAGAAAGTTCTTTCTCCTTTTCATTTCACAAATGAGATAACCTAAGCTGGCCTGGTGGCTCAGACGGTAAAACGTCTGTCTACAATGCGGGAGACCCGGGTTTGATCCCTGGGTTGGGAAGATCCCCTGGAGAAGGAAATGGCAATCCACTCTAGGACTACTGCCTGGAAAATCCCATGGACAGAGGAGCCTGGTGGGCTACAGCCCATGGGGTCGCAAAGAGTCGGACACGACTGAGCGACTGAACTGAACTGAAGCTGGCTTCTTAGTGGCTGCCTAGTTACCAGGTCAACCAGGTTCTTGAAAGTTCCCTCATTTCCTCTAGGGTTAAATAACAGTTAGAGACACTGTCCTCAAGGGTTCTGGCGGGGCTCCGCGCGGGATACCTGCGTCCCCTACACCTGTCCGTGGCCTCGCCGCACACCGGCGGCTCCTGGGGTTCGGGGTCCAGAGGGGACGGTGGCCAGGGTCGCCGGGACCCTTGTCGCTCTCAGGCCTGGCTCCTGATCCCCCTTGGCCAGGTTCCCGAAACCCACTCCAGGCCCAGCCCCCGACCCCGGAAGCGGAGTCAGCGGCATCCCCGGACGGTTGGAGGTGACCGTCAGGGCCGCAGCCTTTGCCCCGCCCTTCACGGTCTTCCGGCGCTCTGCGAGCTCCAGGCCGCCAGTCTGGCCCCTCTTTACCTTCAGCGTCCCGGGTCGTCCTTGCCGCAGCAGAAGCGAGGCCGCCATGGCTGTGACTCGGGCGCAGACAGGACAACCCTCCCGGCGGGCAGAGGTCGCACCAGACTGACGCGATGCGGTACCAGCACTGCCCCCTGAAGACCCGCCCCTTCGTATGAAGGCGCCAATCACAGGCAGGGAAGGGGGCAATGGCTGCTGCGCGCGCATCACCGCAGCCTCCAGGTTCCCGGCGGAGCAGCTCAAGGCCACGCTTTCCGGAGGAGCCGCCAATCACTGGCGGAGGGTTTCCGCTGACCGCCACCGCGCGGCGGGGTGGGTGCTGGGACGCTAAAGTGGTCGTTGTGGGTGTCATTTCCTGTCCTAGACCGGCGTGGCCACCCTGCAGGGCAGCATCAGGTTGGACCATGGACGCTGTTTGACCTGTGAGCCCCGTAGTTCCGGAGCCAAGGGGACGAGAAATGCAAGCATTAGTTTACCTGTTCATAGCCTGCGGGGCGGAGAAGGTAATGGCACCCCACTCCAGTACTCTTGCCTGGAAAATCCCATGGACGGAGGAGCCTGGTAGGCTGCAGTCCATGGGGTCGCTAAGAGTCGCACACGACTGAGCGACTTCACTTTCACTTTTCACTTTCATGCATTGGAGAGAGAAATGGCATCCCACTCCAGTGTTCTTGCCTGGAGAATCCCAGGGGCAGCAGAGCCTGGTGGGCTGCCGTCTGTGGGGTCGCGCAGAGTCGGACACGACTGGGGCGACTTAGCAGTAGCAGCCTGCGGGGCAAAGACTCTTCACTTCCCACCCTGTTGGGTGAAAAGTGAAGGTGAAGTCGCTCAGTCGTGTCCGACTCTTTGCGACCTCGTGGACTGTAGCCCACCAGGCTCCTCCGTCCATGGGATTCTCCAGGCAAGAATACTGGAGTGGGTTGCCATTTCCTTCTCCAGGGGATCTTCCCGACCCAGGGATCTAACCCAGGTCTCCCGCATTGCAGGCAGACACGTTAACCTCTGAGCCACCAGGGAAGTTCTAAACTCGGGTAGGGGTAGTTACTCATTGACCTTCTCACCCTGTCGATCGTGCCTTCACGCGTCTCTGCGGCATGCCTGGTCACTGGAGGTATCCTGTTCAAGAGGAGCGGATCCCTGCCTCAGCTCCACCAGGAGAAGAGGCCCCTCCACTTGGCTAAGGCTGGAGACTCTCATTCTGGTGGCAAGATAAATGGGTAAAACAGGTCTAACAGGAAACCCTGCCCCATTTGGTTAAAAAAAAGAAAAGCAACCACATAGGATTAACAGAAACTGGTGACTAACAAGATTCTTGAGCTTGTCAGAGTAGCAGCTAAAGGAGGGACTTCCTTGGCTGCCCAGTGGTTAGGACTGTGCCCTTCCAGTGCAGGGGGTGCGGGTTCCATCCTTGGTCAGAGAACTTAGATCCCACATGTTGTGGGCATGCCCCCCCCCGCCCCCGCCTCCCCCCTAAAAAAAGGCTAGCTCAAGGAGCAGCTTGCTGAAAGTTCTGCTTTTAACCTGCCTTCATTGACCAAGCTCACCTTAATTACTTTTGACTCCTTTTTGTTGTTTTTTGGTCACTAAGTTGTGTCCAACTCTTTGTGACCTCATGGACTGCAGCACTCTAGGCTTCACTGTCTGTCACTATCTCTGGAAGTTTGTTCAAATGCATGTCCACTGTCAGTGATACTATCTAACCATCTCATCCTCTGCCACTCGCTTCTCCTTTTGCCCTCAATCTAGTGGCTCAGATGGGAAAAGATCTGCCTGCAGTTCCGGAGACCTAGGTTCAATTCCTGGGTCCAGAAGATCCCCTGGAGAAGTGAATGGCAACCCACTCAGGTATTCTTGCCTGGAAAATTCCACGGACAGAGGAACCTGGTGGGCTATATAGTCCATGGGATCGCCAAGAATTGGACATGACTGAGTGACAAACACTTTCCCAGCATTAGGGTCTTTTCTAGTGAGTCTGCTCTTTGCATCAGGTGGCCAAAGTATTGACGCTTCAACTTCAGCATCAGTCCTTCCAACGTTGATTTTCTTTACGATCGACAGGTTTGATCTCCTTGCTGTCCAAGGGACTCTCAAGAGTCTTCTCCAGCACCACAGTTCAAAAGCATCAGTTCTTCGGCATTCAGCTTTCTTTATAGTCCAACTCTCACATCCATACTTGACTACTAGAAAAACCATAGCTTTGACTAGATGAACTTTTGTTGGCAAAGTGCTATCTTTGCTTTTTAATATGCTGTCTAGGTTTGTTACAGCTTTCCATCCAAGGAGAAAGCGTCTTTTTGTTTCATTTCATTTGACTCTTTAGCCACGCCTATAGAGAACAACGCTGATGTATGGTCACTACAGTAAAACAGATTTTAGTTGTTTTCCAGGAAATTGGGGTGAGCACCTGTCCAGTTTAAGCTGGCTAAGACTGGTTGGGATCACCAACCCTAAAATTGGGTCTGTGCCAGGTGTCTGATGAATGACCTTTTGACATCAGTAAGCTGGAAACTCCATCCTCGGATCATGCTAAGGGCTTCCATTTCTGACCATGCCTCTTATGAAAAAGCATGCAAGTCAGAGACACCAGAGCCTCAACCGTTCCCTGATTCCAATCTCCTTTCCCCATGCCTAAGATCACCTGCTTCCTTATCTCATTAATACCTTAAGTCCCTCAACATAGGGCAGGTGCATTTAAGATTTGCTCTCTCATCTCCTTACTTGGCTGCCTTGTGAATGAGCTGTTTCTCTGCTGCACACATTCTCTTCGTGCTGAGACTGCACACACAGTCTCAGCGTTTGGCCTCCTACACATCACAGATGACCCTGGTTCAATAACACTCAGACCCTTGTCAAAGGGGACTCGAGTCAAGTGCATGCAATGGGACCTGCCACCATCCACACTGGGAGGCAAGGACAAGGACTCAAGCCTTAGGGTAATAATAAGGAAGGTGTCCTTGTCACTGCAGAGAAAAGGAAGAAAACATGCGGATGGAAGAATCATCCTTTGCTCAAACCTCATTAACTGTTGCCTCCAAGGGCAACAGTTCAGGCTTGTCTTTGTGAATTTTGCCTGTTTTGTAGGTGATTAAGAATATTGAAGGTGATAAACCACAGGGTCTGAAATTGGAAAGTCCACATCACACTCATTCTTGGGATCCGGAGACCTCGGTTCTCTCTCACCAGCATTAGGGTAGACATCTGGCTTGGTTTTCAAGTGGCTTAGTGGTAAAGAATCCACCTGCCAATGCAGGAGACTCAGAAGACCTGGGTTCAGTCCCTGGGTTGGGAAGATCCCCTGGAGGAGGAAATGGCAACCTAGTCCAGTATTCTTGCCTGGAGAATCCCATGACAGAGGGCCTGGCTGGCTACAGTCCATGGGGTTGCAAAAGAGTTAAACAGGACAGCAACAGGCATCTTGTTAGAGTCCTTAGACTCAGTAACAAAGAAAGCAAAAAGACCTCCTGCAGTTAACGAGGGGGGTCATCAGCCAGAGTGGGTTGAGGAGGTGGTACTTTGAGGATAACCACGGGAGGAAGTGACCCAGTGAGTTGGGGGGGTGCATCTTGATGGTTTTTCAAAGAAGCGATTATGATTATGGGTGTGAAGGTGACTATGGCAACTGTGTATAAGATCAGTGCCGACTGGAAAATAAAAATGTACAATGTGAGAGTTGGGAGTTAAACTTTATTTGGGGAAAATGAGTGTAGCCTGGGAGACAGCCTCTCAGATAACTGAGGAGGTGCTCCGAAGAGGTGGGGGAGGTCAGCATTATATATGATTTCAGTGAACAGAGTTCAAGCACACATTTCAGCAGAGGCTCACTGCTAGGGGCAGATGTCACCGTTAATGATTCTAGCACTTTTCTAGATACAAGGAGATGGAAGAATTGGGCTCATAAATTCTTCTCCTGAAAATATCTACCTACCCGAAGGCCTGTTCTGCCAGTTTTTCCTGGAGCACAGAGTGCCTTGTTCCTGATCTGCACCCTGAACTACTTTCAGGGGTATTGTGGCCCGTGACTTCATCCGTGTAGAGGTAGGTGTCAAGTGACGATTTGTAGTGGGCACCAGTTCCTAAGCCTGGGGGCAGCAGGGCCTCGTTGGAAGCTGCTGCAGTCAGGTGAGGAGGCTGCTACATTTGGCCAAAAGGAGCAGAAACCGCAGGATCGAGTGCAAGAGGCAAATAGAAAAATGAATTGGAAGCCAGAGAAAGGACCGGTGGTTTCACAGGGATTTGTGAAGACGGGATTGTATCCTATTTAATGGTCAGCTGGAAAACTGTAGACTAGATTTCGCTGACAGTGGGGACTGTTGCTCAATTGTTAATTCTCTGGCCAGAGGCTTTCTGCAGGCACCAGTCACCTCTGCCTGAAACTAGCAAGTGGTGACCTAGCATTTTTAGGCAAAACCTCAAAAATTGTGTTTGTCAATATTCCTTAATTAATCACATATATTTATTTCTAGACTACTGGAAATCCCACCCATCCATCTTAAAAACCATCAACATGCCCACCCCACCCCCTAATCACTGGGTCACTTCCTCCCATGGTTACCCTCAGTGTACCTCCACTTTGGCTGATGACCCCAACTCATCAACAGCAGCTTTGTTTTAAAACTTTTTAAGATAAACTAAATAACTGGAACATCACTTGGACCAGTGATGGGTCCTGAACTCAAAAAGGTGTTTGGGCCAAAGAGGAAAATAACAACACTCAGCTATCACACCTTCCACATGCATGACCTCACTCTGCATTCTGAGTTTAGACATACATGCTTGGTAAGCCCCAAAGGAAATGTAATTTTTTTAATTGAAGTACAGTTGATTTACAATGGTGTAAATTCCCATTATACAGCAAAGTGTTTCATATATATATATATATACATATTCTTTTAAAAATATTCTTTTCCATTATGGCAAAGGAAATATATAATGCATTATCCTATGTAAATAAATACAATTTAATTATGTGTCTTAGATGAAGATTATTTTGAAAAAGCTTTCAGTAGCTGTGTGCTGCTAAGTCACTTCAGTCATGTCTGACTCTGTGCGACCCCATCCCTGGGATTCTCCAGGCAAGAACACTGGAGTGGGTTGCCATTTCCTTCTCCAATGCCTCAAAGTGAAAAGTGAAAGTGAAGTCGCTCAGTCGTTTCCGACCCTCAGTGACCCCATGGACTGCAGCCTTCCAGGCTCCTCCATCCATGAGATTTTCTAGGCAAGAGTACTGGAATGGGGTGCCATTGCCTTCTCCAAGTAGCTGTGTAGTTTTTCTTATTTATTTATTTTGATTGGAGTAGAGTTGATTTACAGTGTTGTGTTAGCTTCAGGTATGCAGCAAAGTGATTCAACTTTATATGTACGTATATTATAATAATATAGGTATATTCTTTTGCAGATGCTTTTCCCATATAGGTTAATACAAAATATTGAGTATAGTTCCCTGTGTTATACAGTAGGTCCTTGTTGCTTATCTGTTTTATATATAGTAGTGTGTTATAATAACTGTCATTTTAAACTATTGTTTACAATGATCACACATAATATGCCTTACTTAGTAAGATCATTTTCTAATTTTTTTTATTTTTTGGTTCTGTTGGGTCTTCGTTGCTGCGCGTGGGCTTTCTCTTGTAGAAAGTGGGGGTCACTCTCTAGTTGTGTGGGGGGCTTCTCTCTGCAGTGGTTTCTCGTGTTGCGGAACACAGGCTCGAGGCACGCAGGCTTCAGCGGCTGTGGCGTGCGGGCTCACAGCTGTGGCGCGTGGGCTCTAGAGTGCAGGCTCAGGAGTAAGGGCGCATGGGCTTGGCTGCTCTGCAGCATGCGGAGTCCTCCTGTACCAGGGATCGATCCTGTGTCGTCTGCACTGGCAGGCGTATTCTTATCCACTGTTACCACCGGGGAAGTCCGATAATCTTCTTTTTAATAAAAGAATTTTTAAAAAGCAGGTTGCTCAGCAAACAGGAAAAGTAAATTGAAAAGCTTTTATATAAGGAGAAAATAAAATAAGAAAAGTTGAAGTTAAAGTGCGTGCGAGCTCAGAGTCCGACTCTTTGCAACCCCAGGTTTTGCAATGCCGGGCTCCTCTGTCCATGGGATTCTCCAGGCAAGAATACTGGAGTGGGTTGCCATTTCTTCCTCCAGGGGATCTTCTGAACCCAGGGATCAAACACGCCTGTCTCCCACGTTTCCTGAAATGGCAGGCAGATTCTTTACCACTGAACCGCCTGGGAAGCCCTGAAGTTATATTGCATGTAACTGAAACCATGTTTTAAAACATATGTAATGACTTCTGTTTCTGGCAGAAAGTGGTCACCAGACATGATGGAAAACCCTGGGTTACAGAACCGGTAGCGATGCTGGGTACAACGTCACCAGCATACTATCAAATAACCAGCTCTGTTCTCATTCCAGTTCTGTTTCCTGTGGCTTCTGTGGCTTCCTCTTCATACTTGCTTTGCAGGGATGTACTGGAAGCTCGTGTTTCTGGACTCTTCTCCCAGGGAATCCCCAAGTCCTGGGGTGAATGTGCGTTCCTCCAAGTGGACTTGAGGTTTGCCTCCCAACTCTTCTGAGTGTTGCTTATCTTTCCCAAGTGAGATCACTTTTTTCATAGCTTGGAGTGTCCTGAACAACAGGAAGTATGTGTCTCCAGGGGCCAAAAAAACCCAAAAAACAAAACCAGAGAAGCCTGAAGGCACAAGAAGGCAGCACTGCCCTGGGAGCATTTGCTGATCTCAGTAAGTCAGTAAAGCCTTGGTTTAACTGACATCAGGGGAAGAGGAGACAAGACTTTGGCCCTGTGAACACTTGGGAGTGACCTGGAGAGAATCAGAGGAAGCCTTGCAGAACTGACCCTCAGTGACAGGGTGAACCTGGGCAAAGCCACCCACGAGCAAAAAAAATTCTAGCAAAGGCCACAGGAAATGTGTCTTTCTCTCAGGTGAGGAAGAATGTCTTAAGGTCTATACCCTCTTGAGTCTGGGATTAGAAGACATGCATACGTCCCTTGGTTCAGGACATTCTAAGCTGTTTAATTACATTGAAATTAAAATTTATCTTTAGCAAAGGTACTTTTGTGTTTGTTTTTTAGATTCCACATATAAATGAAATCGTCCAGTCTTTGTCTTCCTCTGACCTTTCACTTGGCATAATATCCTCAAGGTCCATCTGTTATTGCATAGACCACATCTTCAGCCATGTATCTGTTGATGGACTCTAAGGTTATTTCCAAGTCTTTGTGTGTTAGTTGCTCAGTTGTGTCCGACTCTTTGCGACCCCATGGACTGTAGCCCACCAGGCTCCTCTGTCCATGGGATTCTCCAGGCAAGAATACTTGAGTGGGTTGCCATTGCCTCCTCCAGGGGACCTTCCTGACCCAGGAATTGAACCCGGGTCTCCCACATTGCAGGCAGATTCATTTCCATTTGAGCCACAAGGGAAGAATATTGTAAATAATGCTGCATTGAGTAGGAGGATGCAGTCATTTCTTCAACACAGTGATTTCATTTCCTTTGGGTTTATTTGCAGAAGCGGGATGGCTGGGTCCTGTGACAGTTCTACTTTTTATTCTTTGAGGAACTGTGCCAGTTTATTATGTTCCCACCAACAGGGTACAGGGGTTCCCTTTCGCCCACATCGTCAACAGCGTTTGTTCTTTCTTTTCTTCTTGATATTGGCCATTTTAACAGGTGTGAGGTGCTGTCTCATTGTGGTTTTGATTTGCATTTCCCTGGCGATTAGTGACGCTGAGCACCTTTTGGTGTACCTGTTGGCCTTTTGAATATTTTCCTTGGAAAAATGTCTTTTCAGGTCTTTTGACTATCTTTTAACTGGATTTTTTTCCCCCGCTATGGAGTTGTATGAGTTCTTTATATATTTTAGATATTAACCCCTTATCAGATATATGATTTGCAAATATTTTGTCCCATTCAGCCAGTTACCTTTTCCTTTTATTGATTATTTCTTTGCTGTGGAGACGAGTTTTAGTTTGATGTGGTTTGACTTGCCTTTTTTTTTTTTTTAATTGCCTGTGCTTTTGGTGAGAGCCAGTTAATCCCTTCCCAGACCAATGTCAAGGAGCGTCTTCCTTGGATGGAATGTTCTGTGTATATGTATTAGGTTCATCTGGTCTAAAGTATATTTCAAGACCTATGTTTATTTATTCATTTTCTGTCTGGATCACCTATCCACTGTTGAAATGGGGTATTGAAGTTCTCTATTGTTATTGTATTGCTGTTCACTTCTCCCTTCAGATCTGTCAATCTTTGCTTAGTAGACTTAGATGTAGGAGAAGGCAATGGCAACCCACTCCAGTACTCTTGCCTGGAAAAATCCCATGGACGGAGGAGTCTGGTGGGCTGCAGTCTATGGGGCTGTGAAGAGTCAGACAGAACTAAGCGACTTCACTTTCACTTTTTACTTTCATTCACTGGAGAAGGAAATGGCAACCCACTCCAGTGTTCTTGCCTGGAGAATCTCAGGGACGGGGGAGCCTGGTGGGCTGCCGTCTATGGGGTCGCACAGAGTCGGACACGACTGAAGCGACTTAGCAGCAGCAGTGGCATACTTAGATGCTCCAATACTGGATGGATCCAAATGATATCTTTATTTCTACCTATATCTATAACATGTGTTTGTGTTGTATCTTCTTGATGAACTGACCCCTTTATAATCATGTAATGATTTCCTTTGTATCTTGTAACTTTCCTTTGTGACCTTGTGGGCTGAGAGGTTCTCTCAGCTATGCTGCCTTAGGGCAGGAGTGATGCAGGTCATGTCAAACTGCTTCTGTTACCTTGTCCATGTCTTCAAAACATACATTTATTCACTCTAATTATGTGCCAGAACTCATCCACTGGAAACCTGGAGTCCTACAAAAGCTGTTTTTCCTGGGTTGTTGTTTAAGACAGTGTTTTCCATGGCTCCCAGACCACGGTCAAGAGGCCACAGGCTACTGCAGACCCCACAGCTGGGACTGAGGTCTGAATGTCTATTACCTGAGACCTGGGTGGACAAGACTTGCCTGGTTCCATGGCATATAGTACTGGATCCCAGTTTTTACAACAGCACTTTTGTCTCTGAATGGATACTAAATTTCTATTGTTGAGTTGGGGGACATGGTGAAAGATACTTTATTCAGCCCCATTGCTGACATCCCCACAAACTTTTTAGGGAGTGGAAATGGCAACCCACTCCTGTATTCTTGCCTGGAGAATCCCACGGACAGAGCCTGGTGGGTTACAGTCCATAAGGTTGCAAAGAGTTGGACACAATTGAGCAACTGAAGAAGATGGAATAGCTCAGTTGGTAAAGAATCTGCCTGCAATGCAGGAGACCCTGGTTCAATTCCTGGGATGGGAAGATCTGCTACCCACTCCAGTATTCTTGGGCTTCTCTTGTGGCTCAGCTGGTAAAGAATCTGCCTGTGATGTGGGAGACCTGGGTTCGATCCCTGGGTTGGGAAGATCCCCTGGAGAGGGAAAGGCTATCCACTCCAGTATTCAGGCCTGGAGAATTCCATGGACTGTACAGTACATGGGATCGCAAAGAGTGGAACACGACTGAGCAACTTTCACTTTCACTGGAACAAAGCACCACCTGCTGGCCTAAGGGAAGAAGACAGTTTAAAGGGGAAAAAGGCCTCTGGACTCCCAACTTGCTAAGGGCAGGCATAGTTTAAGACAGCTGCTCAAAGGGCACATTTTCCAAAGTGACCAAAAAGATGCTGGAAAAGGAGGGATTTCCAGGAGGGCAGATACGAAAGTCTTATTGGGTTACAGCTTGGGGAACCCTCCCAGCAAGTAGAACTTGCTGACTCAAGGAACACTCCTGTCTCTGTGTGCCCTGTGGTCATTTTCCTGGTGATTTCAGAATTGCTGTGGACCAGCAATTGCTCTGTGCATCCCATTCCTCCCCTTGTCAAATGGAAGCATTTATCCTGGTTAGCCTTCCTCCTTTTGCTGCTATATGTTGGGCATGTGGGACAGAGCACTCCTGTTTGTAGTCTGCAGGTCTCTGGACCAAGAGGAGCCACACCTAAGGACCAGCATCCGACCTAGTATAGATCACGATACCCTGGACTTTAAACCTAGTGATGAGACCCAGATGAGACCTTGGGGGATCTTGGGAGGAGATGAGACTTCTTCAGTTGTAGGGATGTGAACAATTGAGGCCATAGAGTGGACTGTGGCAGATTTGATTGAAAACCGGCCTTGGTTCTCCACTCTTCCCTCTATCCAGGCTCTTGTGATGTGACTTTGCAGCCCCACTCATTAGGAGGGGGATTCATCCCTCCCACCCCTTGGATCTTGCTGCCCTTATGACTTGCTTTGTCCAGCAGAATATCAGAAGTAACAGTGTGGCAGCTTCAGTTCTGGGCCTTATGAGGCTTTGTGGGCCTTTTCTCCGTTGTACCTGCCACGTAGAAAGCCCCAGCATTCTTCTGGTGGATGAGAGGCCAGGTAGAGTAGAGATGAGCCACCCAGGTCATCCTAGACCGCCCAGTTCTGTCTTCCGACCAGGAGGCAGGCCACGACACATGAACCAAGGTGCAAACACCAGAAGACTCTCCCAACAAAGGCCAGCCCAAATGGCGAACCTACAGAAGCATGACCTAAATAAATGCTTATTGTTTTAGGCTGTCCAATTTTGTGTTTGTTATGTATTATGGTAACGGATAATGGATTTGTTGTGGTTGTTCAGTTGCTAAGTTGTGTCTGACTCTTTGCAACCCCATGAACTACAGCACGCCAGGGTCTCCTGTCCTTCACTGTCTCCCAGAGTTTGCTGAAATTCTTGTCTATAGAGTCAGTGATGCTATCTAACCATCTCATCCTCTGCTGCCCTCTTCTCCTGCCCTCAATCTTTCTCAGCATCAGGGTCTTTTTCAGTGAGTCAGCTCTTTGCATCAGGTGGCCAAAGGCTTGGAGCTTCAGCTTCAGCATCAGTCCTTCCAATGAATATTCAGGACTGATTTCCTTTAGGATCGCCTTGAGTGCAAGGGACACTCAAGAGTTATCTCCAGCATCACAGTTTGAGTACAGTTACTAACAACACTGCTAACTGCTTGGACAGAATTACCACAAGAGGTGGTAGAAAACTAAATGACACTCCATTTTTATCCATATGGTAAATGATTAACATGCCCTCATTGTTTTATAAATTTCCGAGAAGTAAAACTTGGTTATAATTTAGCCACATTAAGAAATCATTTTTTTTAAAAGCCAAATTATCCAGAAGTGAAATTTGAGTAGTGAATTTTGGGTAATATCCTAGAAAAATTAGATAGTAAAATATCCAGGCATCATATTAATGCTGAAAATTATAGTTTATTTATATATAATAGCAATAATGATAAAAGCCACTTAAAACAGTACCCTTATAGACACACATTAACATCAGATAGCATACAACAAAATAAATATAAGTAGCATCATAAGAGATGAAAAAGAAAAGAGTGTGAAAATAAAAATAAGCTGAAAAACATTTCAATTTAGACTTGATTAAAAGTATGGACCTAACAGAAGCAGAAGATATTAAGAAGAAGTGGCAAGAATGCACAGAAGAACTATACAAGAAAGATCTTAATAACCCACATAACCAAGATGATGTGATCCGTCACCTAGAGCCAGACATCCTGGAGTGCAAAGTCAAGTGGGCCTTAGGAAGCATCATTATGAACAAAGCTATTGGAGGGGATGGAATTCCAGTGGAGCTATTTCAAATCCTAAAAGATGATGATGTGAAACTGTTGCACTCAGTATGCCAGCAAATTTGGAAAAACTCAGCAGTGGCCACAGGACTGGGGAAGGTCAGTTTTCATTCCAATCCCAAAGAAAGGCAATGCTGAAGAATATTCAAACTACTGCACAATTGCATTCATCTCACACATTAGTAAAGTCATGCTCAAAATTCTCCAAGAGGCTTCAACTTTCAGATGTTCTGGATTTAGAAAAGGCAGAGGAATGAGAGATCAAATTGCCAACATCTGCTGGATCATCGAAAAAGCCAGAGAATTCCAGAAAAATATCTACCTCTGCTTCACTGACTATGCCAAAGCTTTTGACTGTGTGGATCACAACAAACTGTGGAAAATGCTTCAAGAGATGGGAATACCTGACCACCTTAGCTGCCTCCTGAGAAACCTGTATGTAGGTCAAGAAGCAACAGTTAGAAGCAGAACTGGAACAACAGACTGTTTCCAAATTGGGAAAGGAGTACGTCAAGGCTGTATATTGTCACCTTGCTTATTTAACTTATATATAGAGGACATCATGAAAAATGCCAGAGTGGATGAAGCACAAGCTGGAATCAAGATTGCCAGGAGAAATATCAATAACCTCAGATACACAGATGACACCACCCTTACAGCAGAAAGCGAAGAGGAACGAGGAACTGAAGAGCCTCTTGATGAAAGTGAAAGAGGAGAGTGAAAAAACTGGCTTAAAACTACATTCAAGAAACTAAGATCATGTCATCGGGTCCCATCACTTCATGGCAAATAGGTGGGGAAACAGTGAGACTTTATTTTCTTGGGCTCCAAAATCACTGCAGCCATGAAATTAATAGACACTTGCTCCTTGGAAGAAAAGCTATGACAAACCTAGACAGCATATTAGAAAGCAGACATTACTTTGCTGACAAAGGTCCATATAGTCAAAGCTATGGTTTTTCCAGTAGTCATGTGTGGATGTGGGAATTGGACCATAAAAAATGCTGAGCACTGAAGAATTGATGCTTTTGAACTGTGGTGTTGAAGAGGACTCTTGCTTGTCCCTTGAACATCAAGAAGACCAAACCAATCAATCCTAAAGGAAATCTGTCCTTTATATTCATTGGAAGGACTGATGCTGAAGCTGAAGCTTCAATCCTTTGGCCAGGTGATGCAAATAACTGACTCATTAGAAAAGACCTTGATGCTGGGAAAGACTGAAGGCAGGAGGAGAAGGGGACAACAGAGGATGAGATGGTTGGATGGCATCACCGCCTCAATGGACATGAGTTTAAGCAAGCCCTGGGAGTGGATGGACAGGGAAGCCTGGCATGCTGCAGTCCATGGGGTCGCAAAGTGTTGTACATGACTGAGCAACTGAACTGAACTAAAAATGAAAAAGTAGGGTATAGTTTATAAAATTTGACTTAGAAAATTATGAGAAAAATAAGTCTTATTGGCACAAGTATTGATACTATTCAAATTCAAAGTGTGATGTAAGTGATTTATCATCTCAAAAAGATCATAATGATTAAGTTTTGTTCACATCTGATGGTCAAGCACAGATCTTTAAGTTTTCATTTATACATTCTCTGAGTCTTCTGATATAATGCAGGACTCCTCTTAAAGTTTGGTCTCCAATTATACTGTAGCTCCATAAAACTGTAATTATTTCTAATGGTTGTAACCTATAACTTGAAGATAATGAAGCTTCACTATCAGGTTAAGTATGCAAATGACATTTAATTGTATTTAATATGTGTCATAGAACATTTAGGAAGATGTAAGCCAAGTTTGTAAGAAAAGTTTAATTTGCTTGTGAGCCTGGTGATGACTGGCTGGCTGTCTCTGGTCTTGGTATTGTTATCCCACCCAGAAGAGAAACTGTAAATTCACCTGCATGCCTGAAAAATACCCCAGGCCATGGACTTTCACTGTGAAGCCCAGGTTAGCTGAATATAAAGGATGTTTATAGCAGATTCATTTTCAGAAACACTGTGAAGTCTCTTGCTCCCTGTGGTTACTGCCCAGTGTCAACTCCTCACTGAAACGGCCTTGCAATGGTCTCTTTATTGCTCTCTGGTTTGTTCCTGCCTCTCCATTTCTTCCCTTCCTCCAGCCCTTGTGTTCTCTGTTCTGTGATACACAGACTCTCTGCCATCTTCTGCCTCCACGAAAGCCCCCTCCCCTTTTATAAAATATTTTATTTTGTAAAACTTTTAATTTTATATTGAAGTATAGTTGCTTAACAATGTTGTTTTAGTTTCAGGTGTACAGCAAAGTGATTCTGTTATACATATACCTGTATGTATTCTTTGTCAAATTCCTTTCCCATTTAGGTTGTTATATAATATTGAGCAGAGTTCCCAGTGGTATACAATAGATTCTTGTTGGTTATCCATTTTAAATGTAGCAGTGCGTACACATCAACCCCAAACTCCCTAACTTTCCCTCTCCCCACCCTCCCCGGCTGGTAACCATAAGTTCATTCTCTAAGTCTAGAAGTTTGGTTTTGTTTTGTATAAATTCATTTGTATTATTTTTTAAAGATTCCACATATAAGTGATATCATAAGATATTATCTTTCTCTGACTTACTTCACTCCTCTCTGGATCCATCCATGTTGCTTCAAATGACATTATTTTGTTCTTTTTAATGGCTTAACAATATTCCACTGTGTGTATGTACCACATCTTGTCTATCATTCTTCTCTTGATGGACATTTAAGCTGCTTCCATGTCTTGGCTATTGTAAACATCGCTGCAGTGAACACTGGGGTGTGAGAACAATACAGAGGTTCCTTAAAAAACTAGAAACAGAGCTGCCATATCATCCTGCAATCCTACTCTTGTACATATAACCAGAGAAACACATGGTCCAAAAGGGTACAAGCTCCTTTTACCTTACTGCCTTTCAGGAAGACTGGCTTTCCTCAAGTGTTTTGCTTTGTCAACAGCCACCTTTAAGTCTGGGTGTCAATTCAAACTTGAATCAATCCAGATTTGAATTTGAATCAGTCATAGGTTTCTATGCCTTGTGCCTATCATAATTCATTCACTTAATGCAGAAATAGCTGATCCTTTAAGACAACTGGGCTTCCCTGGTGGCTCAGTGGTAAAGAATCTGCCTGTAACGAAGGAGATGTGGGTTCAATCCCTGGGTCGGAAAGATCTCTGGACAAGGAAATGGCAACCCGCTCCAGTATTCTTGCCTGGGAAGTCTCATGGACAGAGGAACCTCTCTGGCTTCAGTCCATGGCATCAGAAAGAGACACAACTTGGCAACTTAGCACACGGAAGACAATTAGTTGTTCCATTTATTTACTTAGCAAATATTGATCGAGCACTGACTTCATGCCAGATTTTGTGGTTCAAGCTGGTGCACTGGCAACCTGCCAATTGAGTCAGCCTCAGTCCCTGCCTTCGTGGCATTTGTAGTCTAGAGACAAGATATTAAGCAGATTATCACAGGTGTAGTGCATAGAAACAATGAAAAGCTTCCTTGATTAAGTGTGTTTCCCTGATGGCTCAGAAGTTAAAGCATCTGCCTTCAGTGCGGGAGACCCGGGTTTGATCCCTGGGTCGGGAAGATCCCCTGGAGAAGGAAATAGTAACCCACTCCAGTATTCTTGCCTGTATTCAAGGCTCCAGAGGAGCCTTGCAGGCTACAGTTCACAGGGTCGCAAAGAGTCGGACACGACTGAGCCACTTCACTTCACTTCCACTGGAGTGAAACTGGGATTGACTAGGAGCATAGAGATGGGGTGTGGAGAGAATGTTTCAGGCGAAAAGACTAGCGTGTGCTAAGGTCCTGTGGTTGCTATTATCCCTGTGCCAGCGAACCTGAACGACAGTCCTGTCTAGAGCACTGAGAATGAAGCCGACCTGGTAGGGAATGAGCCTGCAAGGTAGGTAGGAGCCAGACAACATGCAGTCTCCTAGTGCAAGATCAGGATTTGTTCTCTGTACCGAGAACAATGAGAAGCCACTTGTTGATTTTAAGCAGGAGGATGAGGTGATTGAAACTGTGCTCTGAAACGTCTCTCTTTAGCTTTAGTAAGCAATGTGGATCTGCGGGGATGGGGGTGGGGGCAAGCGCGGACGTGAGAACAGAGAGCAGAGGGGTTGCTCTGGTCTGTGTCGCGGCGGAGGCGATGGACACAGGGAGGAGGGGCGTCCAGGGGGATTCCACGATCAGATGACCCATGTGGAAGATGGGGGTGGAGAGTCCCAAGAAAGCATCCAGCAAACTGGTGCTGGTGGTGCCACTCCGTGAGCATTAAAAACATTGGAAAAGATCCCTATCTTGTGTTGAAAAATAGCAGTTCAGCAGTTTTGCTCTTCGGGGGTGTCTGGCTCAGCTCCCATCCGGCGGCTTCAGCTCTGCGCCCTCCTCAGACACCACGTTGGGGACCTAGATGCAAACTCAGACCCTCTCAGTTCTTGAAGGACCAAGTAGGTACCAGACCGGCCAGGTCGCCTAGCCACAGCGCGAGAAAGATCCAGAACTGACTCTCTGCAGCCTGGAGGAAGAAACGAACACTAAACAAGCAAGCGGATTCCCTTCGGACAAAATTAATCAGCAACTGACCCCAAGAGGCGCGAACGCCCAATTGCCGAATGAAGGGAGACAACACCTTCTGCGCATGCCCACCGCCGCCTCGCGCGCGGGGGCGATTCCGGACGACATCACCTCGCGGCGTCTACGCCTGACGTCACTCTCTAGCGCCGGCCGGAAGAGGCGCTGGACGGCGCACGTGGGTGGAGGCGCGTTGGGCGGGCACATGGCGAGTTCTGCGGGGTTGGCTCTGTGCGGGCATGCGCTGGTGGTTCGGGGCGGCAGCCGGTTGCTGGCTACCTCCACTTCGAGCAGGTGAGGGGTCGTTCTGGAACAGAAGACCAGGTTGCGGACGTGCGCCAGGGCCTTGAGATTACTGTTCTCCCGACCCGCCAGGGTTGCACCTGCCTTGGGGTGACCCTAGGGAGCCCCGCTGCTGCCTGTGAGCTCTCCGGTGCCACTTGAGCCCGGCTGCGTGCCTGCGCCGCGGAATGTCCACTCTCCCTGCCCTTCTCCCAACACCTGCCCACGGCCCCGCGCCCTCAGTGGCTGGCCTGCGGCATTCTTTGCCGGTTCAGCGCCAGACACTTCCGGGCTCTGCGGGGTCCGGGGGACGCAGTTCTCTGGGGCGGGGGAGGAAGACAGCTCTTGGCCTCTCTTGGGGAGAGGAGTTTACTCCCGGGGACCACGTTTATCGTGCTCCTGCACTCGCTTCCCTCTTTGCGTCGCTGCCTGCTTCCTCATCCCCGCCCACATCCCTTGACTCCGCTTTGCTTGCCTTTCGGGGCGAGGGTCTTACCTGACATCTCCTTGCTGGAGAGTATCCCCAGAACCACAGCCGCTTTCTCCCTAGTGGCCCTTTATAAGGTCGTCCTTTTGCTTTCTCTAATTTCACGCTCCTTATCGTCCCGGAATTTTTATGTTTGTTGGTCGGCTAGTCTCGATCGAGGAACCTCTTGAATATTAGGAGTCGCCAGTTTCGGCCCCGTATTTCCTTTCCCAGGGTAGTTTTGATTCTCCCAAACTTGAGACAGACAGTGTGTTAAATGTAAATGTGCGCTGTGTTCTTTGTTCAGAGTTTGGTTTCAGAGATTTAAAAAGATGTTAAGTCTGGATTTCACAAATTTATTCACAAACCTGTTGTTTGTCTCAGGTTACTTTATTTCAGAGCCTTATGAAATCTAGCACATGACACAGTGAGAGGGAAAATTAGACTCCATCTGGTTGATTCAGTTCACACCTTTTGAGGGAAACTAGTGGCTGGCTGGCAAAGTTTCTGACTTGGACGACTGCTGCTCATCCTACACTGCAGTGCTCCATATGAGAAAAGAGTCTGGCTGCAGTCACTTTAAAGGCTGTAAATTTGTTTGGGATGTCTTTGTGCCAGGCATTGGAGCAGGGGGGCTTAGGGCCTGGCAGGGAAAGTAGGTGGCTTCTATACTGGTAAGCTCTTGGCAGGCACTGGAGCTTTTCTGAGGACAGATAAGACATTTTTCTAAACAAGTACCCCAAGTTTTAAACTTGGGTGCATAAGGCTCACTGAAAACTGAGTAACATAGCCATCATGCGCTGATTTCCTATTTGTTAAAGAATAGTATATTCCTGTTGGGTTTTTGTCCTCATTTATTTCACTTAACTGATTTTTATGGACAGACCATGACAGTTATGTGTAGTAGATACAAATAAACTCAGCAAATTAAAGCTCCTTAGCTGTTCCCTGAAACATCTAATGGAGACAAATTCTTGTGGAGAAAATCCTTACTGAGGATGCAAATATTTTTTTGATTCAGGTTTTTTTTTTTTTTAAGTGAGCATTGTAATGAACAAAGTGCTTCATTTAAAATATTGCTGTTATTTTTCTTTAGTGATGATGACAGCCTCTTCATGTATGATTGCAGTGCTGCAGAAAAGAAGTCACAAGAGCATAAAGGGTGAGATGGTGGGGAAGCCTCATCGGGCTGATAGTTCGAATAATGGGACTGTTTAGTCTAAGAAGTAAATTGTTGTTTCATTTGCTGAATTTTTCATTTCTGTTACCCAGCTGTGTGGATAAACCAGAGACCACCTCCAGAGACCTTCAAACTAGGCATTAAGAATATGAGAATTTTAAAAAATACTTTAAATTAGTTTGTCAGTAATTAACTATTGTATTGGTACTTTGAAATAATAGGCAGTTTCAAATGCATTGAAAGCAGGTGTATGAAATTAGCTAATTGAGAAAAGAAAAGTATAGTCTTTAAAAATTTTTTTTAATTGGAGCACAGTTGATTTATAACGTTGTGTTTCGAGTGTACAACAAAGTGAATCAGTTATGCACATATATATATGTGTGTATATATATATATATATATAAATTCTCCACTCGTTTTTAGATTCTTTTCTCATATAGGTCATCACAGAGTATTGAGTAGCGTTCTCTATGCTATATAATAGGTCCTTATTAGTTATCTGTTTTATATATCAGTTCAGTTCAGTCGCTCAGTCATGTCTGACTCTTTGCGACTCCATGGACTGCAGCACACCAGGCCTCCCTGTCCATCACCAACTCCTGGAGTTTACCCAGAGTCATGTCCATCGAGTCGGTGATGCCATCCAGCCATCTCATCCTCTGTCATCCTCTTCTCCTCCTGCCCCCAGTCCCTCCTAGCATCAGGGTCTTTTCCAGTGAGTTAGCTCTTCGCATGAGGTGGCCAAAGTATTGGAGTTTCAGCTTCAGCATCAGTCCTTCCAATGAACACCCAGGGCTGATCTCTTCTAGTAGTGTATATATGTCAGTCCCAATCTCCCAGTATGTCTCTTTCTCACCCCTTTTCCCCTCTGGTAACCATAGGTTTGTTTGGTCATTCTGTATGGTGGTTTTCTTTAGAAAAATTGGACTTGGGACCCACTTTTTAAAAAAAATATGATTTGATCTCTGCCTCTAGTTGTGGATTAATTCATGTCCTTGAGGGAATGGTCCATAGGATCTCTGAGGGTCTTTCCAGCTCAGCCCTTGGGATTCTCGTGTGTATGCTGGGAGACTTTGGTGTATTAGCTCTGCTACTGCTAAGTCGTTCCAGTCGTGTCCGACTCTGTGCGACCCCACAGACGGTAGCCCCCCAGGCTCCCCCGTCCCTGGGATTCTCCAGGCAAGAACACTGGAGCTCTACTCCTTAAAATTAGAGTCGTCTTGATCTTCTCCATGTCCCCCGTATGTCTTGTATCCAGACTACACGAACCTCTTTGCACTTCCTACATCTGATCACGTTATAATCACACAGGACCAGCCTGAATGGCACAGCTTCAGTTGCTCAGGTAAGGCCTGACCTGTCTCCTCTCTTTCTCAGGGAGGACGGACAGCCCGTGGATCAGGGGAGTGACACCGTTCTGGCGTCCACCTTCTCCAAGTCTGGCAGCTATTTTGTTTTAACTGATGACAGTAAGCGTCTGATTCTTTTCCGTACAAACCCATGGCAATGTCTGAGTGTCAGGTATGAAATGCTAACGTTGAACTGTTAATGATGTTGAACACACAACTTACACTTGCATGCCAGTAACAGTCGTGATAGCAGCCATAGTGTCAGTAGTTAACACGCCGTACCAGCCCTGTGGCAGGCGCTGTTTGGAGTGCTGGGCTGGTATCAGGTGATTTAAGTCTCATAGCAGGCCGGTGAGTGGGGTGGGGGCATTGCTCTCACCCACCCTCCCTGGCCAACAGTCACTCAGCTCAGCTGGGCCCTGTCCTGGTCTAACTATAGAGTTTGTGCTCCTGGCCACTTGGCCATCCTACTTCCAAACAGTGTTGTTTCTCCAGCCCTTGAGAGTGTTGGGTGCTTTGTGTAAGGTAAGGCACCTGGGCCACAGTTTTAACCTGGTGAGTTTTTTAAGACGGTGCACTTCCTTGAGTCTCTGAAAGGCTGGGGCTCAGTGTTAATGGGAGAGGATGTCACCTACCTTTCCCTGGCAACAATTTCCTCACCATCTGTTTCTGCCCCTGGAACTTGGAGGCCCCCTAGATATCACCTCCTCTGAATCCGTGAGGCTACAGGCCCAGCCTCTCTATGGATGAGGATGAGTCTTCACCACAGGGGCTGTGCCCACTCTTTGGGCTCTTGACCCTTGGGTCCCTCTGTGGAACACTGACCACTTGGGGAGGTGTGGGGCCATGCACAGGGCCTGCTTCTCGAGTGCAAGTTGGAGGCGAGCTTGTGCTTGCTCTATAGGCAGCAGTTCTGGACTTGCTAGAAGGCTAACACATGAGGGAACTGTCCCTTCTGTGTGCGTCCGCGATAGCGACTCACTCTAGATGTGGGCCCAGGAACGTCCACGCGACCTGCCACAGTCCTGGGTCCTGATACCGGAGCTCCTACCCCTCGAGAGGGTGAGCGTCCAGGCTCATGGGTGCCCTGGCTGTTCTACAAGAGTCTGAGGAGGGAGGGAGGAGAGGTGCGTTTGGCACTGGGCTTGTTAATGAGGGAGTTTAGGTGAGACTCCTTGAGTGCAGGGCAGGGTGGGGGTTCTTGGTCCCCGTGAGCACGCCCAGGGCTCTCCCCGAGGGTGTGGGCTGAGGGGAAGTCCCATGTCTCGGGTGCTCTCCATGGGAGACCTGAGTAACATGGGCTGTAGGCCTTAGTGGTGTTGGTACCTGGTGCTTTTCTTGTTTGTTTGCTTCTGGCTTTGAAGTTGATATCAGCAGAGTAAGTTTATGTAGGAGGTGCTTGCAGTAGGTGGTTGAGAAGACAGGTGATGTAACTTTATGATGTTAAGGAACCAGATTACAAACTCCAGGGCCTCTGTCCTATTGATTGCTGGGTAAGGGGTGGGGTCAGGGGCAGGGCCAGGGTGAACTTCAGTTCTTTCCATGCATTTCCCTGGAGCTCAGCGCCTTCCCTTTGTTACTGGTGAAGAAGCTTTTGGAGAAGGGGAGCAGGGTTAGTTTTAACACCATGGCGAGGACAGTCCCCCACCCCTCCATGTCCAGCAGACATCATCCTGGAGGGGGCGCTTTACCTTTGGGGCATAAGCCCCTTTGGGATCTGATGGGCCCCTCAGAACAGCACCCACCCTTGGTACATCTGACATCCAGTTCATCCACGTTTGACCAGCCAGGGCCTTTGCAGCTCAGAGCTGGCTCCAGTGGGCCTTTTCTCTGGCCCTGGCAAGGAAGAGGGGCCCAGGTTGTCTGGGGGGGCCTGAGAAGAGGGTCCTGTGCTGTGAACCCGGTGACTCTGGAGGCAAGAGAAGCGCTGAGACTGCAGCCCCCCCAGAGACTGAAAATGGTGCCCCCAAGATTCCTCCTGTCGGGGTGGCATGGCCAGCCCGCCCACAGTCCTGTCTGATGACCTGTCCCCAACCTGCGAGCTGATGCCCTTGAACCTTAACTTCCAAACCCCCTCCGTGCAGCTCAGCTGCATCCTGGAATTGGTGTCAGGATGTGTTTAGCCTGAAAAGCTGGAAGCCCCTGACTGGCGAAGGACCCGGAGGAGGTATGGCGTCCCGTGGCTGTGCGGATGTGGGGCTGCCGTGGGGAGTGGACCCGCTTTGGAGGGGTCACTTCCTCCCTGGGCCGACGAGCTTCTTGGGATCCAAGCCCGTTATTGCTGGAGGCTGTCCTGGGCCGGTGCCCCCTAGGGTGGTGTGTCATGCGTCTCCCTCCAACCCCTGCTGGGGCTGTGCCCGGGCTTCTTGAAGCTGCTTATCAGCTTTGCGGATTCTGATTAATCCTGCCTGGAGTCTAATTACTTTTTTCTGTCATTGTTTTCCCCGAGTTGATTCCATTATGCCTCCTCGAGGGGCTGCGCTGGCACCGAGGAGCAGAGGTGGTCCAGCGACTGCCGAGCCCCTGGCAGCACCCCGGGCCAGGTGGGGCCTCCTGCTCAATTCTCAGTCCCCTCCTCCTTCTCCCAAGAGGCAGGCAGGGGTCTGATGGTCCCTGTGGGGGGAATGTAGTTCTTTTAAGCTTCAATTTCTGTCTCAAGCTGACACTTGGTGTCCTAGCTGCTGTGAGCCAGGATAGATGCCAGCTGTTTTTCTTTTATTAAAAAAAAAATTTACTTGGCTGTGCTGGGTCTTCATTGCTGCATGCGGGCTTTCTCTAGTTTTGGTGAGCGGGGGCTACTCTCCTTTCAGTGTGTGAGCTTCTCACTGCAGGGGCGTTTATTGCCGCAGAGCATGAGCTCCAGAGGCATGTGGGCTTCAGCCAATTGGTGGTGCTCAGGCTCAGTTGTTCTGAGACATGTGGGATCTTCCTGGATCGGGGATAGAACCCATGTCCCTTGGGTTGCAAGGCAGATTCTTAACCAGTGGACCACCAGGGAAGCCCGAATGTCAGCACTTTATGGGGAGAGTGGGTCCTTGGCAGCCCTCGGTGATGACAGAGCCGGGCCCGGCTCTTCTGTGATGAAGCCTCACGTGTAGATAGATGGCAGGTGTTTCTGTGTGAAGCGGTGGCATGGCTCCTGTCTAAGGTAAGATACCTCTCAGTAGAAACAATAGAAAATGACAGCAGGAAGAAATGCCATGACCCCCGGCCCAGGACGAGCAGTGGGCGGTCGGCCTGTGTCCGCACAGCTCTGGCTTTGCTCCTCGTGTTGCTGAACCAGCTCGTGGGCATGACACACCTCATCCTTCACGGATCGGGGGTTTAGATCTGTGATGCGCCCCCAGTGGAGGGTTGCTGGTGGCGATTCCCCCTCCAGTTCTTGGGGTTGGACCCTCCTGTCCTCAGGTGCTGTGCACAAGCAGTACTTGAAGGATCCTGGTCCAGGCGGCAACGCCAGCAGTGGGTGGGTGGGAAGCCAGAGGGCAGGGGCATCCTCTGTGGTTTGGATTGCGGCCCAGGGCACGCTTAGCATTTAGGAAACTGGCCTTGTCACCTCCCACATGTACAAAGAGGCCAGGGAGCATTCTATCAGGACAGTCTTTAAACACGAGGCCAAGTGAGAGGGTTGGACACTTGGATACTCACCACCCAGATCTTACCATTAGTACATTTTGAGAAGAAACAGCATCATAAAAGTAGATTTGTCTGAGGCCCTGGCTCTGTTTCTGTCCTCACAGTTGCTGTATGGTTTGGGCACCGTTTTTGGTAACTGCCACGTGGCAGGAGCCGCTGGTCAGGTGGCTTGCAGGTCACCGCTGGCCCTCGTGCCGGCCCTTGTAGGCCGACCGCGGGCGTCTCTGGCCTTGTAGGACTGTGGTGAGGAGGTGCACGGCCCTGACCTTCACGGCCTCTGAGGAGAAGATCCTGGTGGCGGACAAGTCTGGCGATGTGTACTCCTTCTCGGTGCTGGAGCCGCACGGGGGCGGCAGGCTTGAACTCGGACACCTGTCGATGCTGCTGGATGTGGTGCGTGCACAGTGGGTTCACTGGCTACAGTTGGGATGAGGGTGAGGAGCGGGTGGGTGTGGGCTCTGCCGTGGCAGGGGCGGCCCTGCAGAGCTGGGCGTAGGGGCTGCGGGGGCGAGGTTTCGGAAGGTGAAGCGGGGTGAAGGAGGGCAGTCGAGTTAGGGGGCGGCTGGGTGGTCTAGTCGAGGAGCAGGGGTGTGGGGAGAGCAGATGTCCTCCAGTCCCCCAGCCAGGAGCTGCCCCCCGCCCCCCAGGCACGGGGAGGCCCGTGAGGGCTGGGCTGCAACGGGGTGGCGGCTGGGCTGGCGTGGGGCCCTGTAAGGGGAGGGCGGAGAGCAGACCTGGTGACTGGCTAGACATGGGGACACACGAAGGAGAGAAAAGTGACCGGGTGGGAAGGCAGGAGTGGGCGAGGCCGGGCATCCAGATACAGCAGAGGCCCTTGGGGGACACCTGAGCTGAGGCCTGGGGAAGTAGGGCAGGAGCCGGCGTGCTGACCACTGGGTCTGCCCTTTCTCACCTCGTGCACAGGCTGTGAGTCCCGACGACCGCTTTGTCCTCACCGCTGACCGGGACGAGAAGATCCGGGTGAGCTGGGCCGCAGCTCCACACAGCATTGAGTCCTTCTGCCTGGGACACACCGAGTGAGTCCCCCACCCCGCCCCCTGCACCCTGCAGAGGGAGGCTCTGGTTCTTGGCTGGGGAGGCTGGTGGGAAGCAGGAGGCACCCACCCCGGGAGGAGGCGACTGGCCTTAGCACCTGGCCTGCCACCTGACGAGACCCTAGTCCAGCTCACCCCCTGGTACCAGGGCCTTTGGAACTTTCAGAACCTCCTTGCCCATTCAGAACCTGTTTGCTGGAGCTTTTCTGGGTAGCATCCAGGTCTCGGTCCCCAGCTCGCCGTCACTGCAGGCTGTCTGACCTTGCTGCATGCAGGAGGCCCTTCCCCTGATAGCCACTCTGGTCAGTTAGGGTCACCCGTGGTTTCCACACAGCTTGGGGCTTGTTTCTGGAAGGCACATCCTTCCTCAGGGTTGATGGCCCGGCAGCCCCAGGCAGTGGCCCATGGTCAGTTGGGGTGGGTGTTGGGGCGAGGAACACGCGTCAGTCATTTCCCTCACCCAGGCAGGTGTCTTCTGGCCCCCGAGCGCCTGTTCAGGGAGTGGGCTTTGATGTCAACCTGTGGGAGGCATTTCTGCAGACTGTCGACCTTCTCGGGCACATGGCTGATGGCAGTCTGCGGGCAGGAACAGCAGTAGAGTGGCCCAAGCGTTGTAACGAGGTGGAGGAGGGACTGATGGGGTGTTTCGGTTCTGAGTTTGCTCCTGTCTCCTTTGTCTTGAATGGAGTGTAAATGTTGGCCTTGAAGAAAGTTGCTGCTTGCTGGGTTTGTGAGTGTATTCTGTCCTGTAGCCATCCTCAGAGCGGAGTCACTCCTACGACCTGCCACCCCCACCCCCCTCCCCTGCCTCCAGTCTCTGCTGTGGCCCGCCTGCCCCAGCAGGCACACTCTGCCTCAGGGCCTTTATCCTTGGTCTTCTCGCCTCTCGGCATGTTCTTCCTGTGGCTGGACCCCTCCTTCATTCCTCTGCTCTCTCAGGACCCCCACGTGAACGCCCCCCCTCCCCCTCTCCCCCACTGTTCTTTCTTCTCAGCCTTTGCGGTCACGTTCAGAGCCGTGAGCCACCCAAGTGTGAGGTGAGGTGTGCCATTCGTGTGAACATGGGATTCCAAAGGCAGCATGAAAGAACAGTGTAAAAACAGCTTGTCATTAATTTGTTACATTGGTGTAGGTGGAGATGATAACACTTTGGGAATGCTGAGTTAAGGCAAAAACCTAGTGTTAGAATTAATCTTAACCTGAGTCTGTTTATTAAAAGTGGGATTACTGGCAAAGGTAAGCTGCCCTTGGTGGCTCATGTTGGGGCTGGATGGGCCGTTCCGAGCCGGTGCTGACCCCCAGGGGCTCCTTCTGGCCTGGGCCTGTCTCTCCCCAGCCCACCCAGCCCCATGCCTCCTGGGGGTGGGGTCTTCGTCAGGTCACGCCTTGCTGTCTGCAGCCCTTGGCACGGTGCCTGGCACGCAGTATGTGGGTGTTTCAGTGAGTAAATGACCAGTTGTCACTCTTGGTCAAGGCCCTGGAAACCGCAGTTTCCACTCGTTTCCTGTTGAGATGTTGAGGCGGCCCATACCCGATGTCATGGTCCTGCTGTTGCGATAAACACAGGCCAAGTTCAGCATGTACTTTTGTTCCATTTGGAGGGCCTTTGGGGAAGGCGGTCCTGGGGAGGAGGACTGGCCCAGGCCAGGGTGAGGCTCCAGGTGGCTGGGAGGGGGACTGGTGGATGTAGGGAGCCACGGGGGTCCCTCCTTGTCCGGGGGTCCCTGGGCGCCCGAGTGCTCGATCACGCTAGAGATGGGAACACAGCAGGCAGCTCGGCCCCTCCCGGGCCGGGGGCTGGTCTTGGGGGGAGTGGGCTGCTCGCGTGCGGCACAGTGGGTGTGACTGGCTGGTGGTCAGCGGCACCTCTCCCCCTCCACCCTGCTGGCACGTCACCCTGGCGTCTCGGACCCCACCGAAGTGTGTGCCCTGGGGCAGCTTCTGCGCAGGGCGGGCCCTCCGGGCCTTCCTAGCGAGTGCGACTGGAGTGATACGCATGCTCCGCACACAGTCATGTTGCTCCTCGTGGTTTCTCCTGGGCTCCGGGTCCAAGGATACAGGCTGGACGGTCACAGCAGCCCAGCTCACCCTCTGCTTCTCCCCTGTAGGTTCGTGAGCCGCATCTTCGTGGTGCCCAACCACCCCGAGCTGCTCTTGTCGTCCTCCGGGGTAAGTGCTCCACTCCCCGCCGTGTACCCCCGGTGGCTGGGTGGGGGCGTGGGTGCCCCGGGTGGGGTGGGCCCGCTGTGAGCAACCTGTCTTTGGCTCCCGGCTGTGGTGTGAGGTTGGTGTGTGCTTTTCTTGAGTGGCCGTCCACTAGATGGCGCTTGTGGCTCCCTGCAGAGCTGACTGGCTCGCTCCCTGCTTCAGGCTGTGTGCGCGTGTGCACGTGTGTGTGCGCTGCGCTGGAACAGCAGTGCGTGGATTCAGGTCTGAGGGGGCCTTACAGCTCCATGATCTCAGTTAAAGGGTTTGGTTGATGGTCCTTTCTGAGTCCTAGAAGGACCTGGTTCTCCCCCAGTGCCAGGGCACTTGGCCCTTCTCCCTGACCCTTCTGTGGCGTGTGAGCGCGTGGAGAAGGCCGTGCACTTGGCCGTGGGGGAAGTGTGGTCAGTGAGGACGGCTGCCCGGTCCTGGGAGCTGGGGCCTGAAGGCTTAACTGTTGGGTGACAGAGGGCACCTTCCTCTCGGGATTGCTAAGCAGCGCTTGGCTGGGGTGCAGGTCTGAGTCTTCCTTTCTCTTCAGAAGCTCTGCCACAGCCTTTCCTCTTTGCCTCTCCACCCCTTTAGCGTTTTCTGCACCTCGGGGGCCTGGGGAGAACTGGGGGGCCTCATGGACCCCCGACGGGCAGGCCTTCTGGGCGGCGACCACCTCCTGTTTCCTTCTCCGCACGTGGTTCCTCTCGGTTTTTACTTTTCTGTTCTCTTGTCCTGTTCTTGAAAGCTATGCATGGTCCTGTGAGAGTAAAGAGGAAAATAAAGGAGCTGGAGTTCCCAGTGGTAGCCAGCTTCTGGGGGTTTTGCTGTAAACCTCTTATAATAAAGGAAAGTGCTCACAGGCACAGAGAAGTGTACTGACCGCCTTTGGTCTGGCTGCTCAGCTTTACCACGTCCAGCATCGTGCTTCTGCTTTGCAGAGAAACGCGGAGTTCTGGCACTGGCCCTCCCGGGGGCCCGCCGCACCTCCCCACTGGGCACCACGGCCCAGGAGTGGTGTGTGTGGTGTGTGCCCTGCATGCCGTGAACTGCAGTTGCTCTGTTTATGTGAAAAGCCAGACAGTGCTCTCAGGCTTAGAATGGAAGCCAACACTGACCTCCTCTTCCCCCGCCGGGGCCAGCCCCGGGGGGCCTCAGCTGTGCCCTTTGGGCCGGTGCTTCCCGGACGCACAGGAAACAAGCGCACGTCGTGGGGCAGGTTTCTGAAGGTGTGGGGAGGGCAGGAGCCTGGCTGGCGGGAGGTGCCCTCTGCGCGCTCTCAGTGGTCGGGCGGGTGGATGGATCTCCGCCCAGTGTTTGCCTGCATGTCAGGTGGTCGAGCTCCAGGGTTCTCTCTCTCCAGTGTCCAGTTTGCTTGGTTTTCGCCCAGCTGCTTGTTTTCTGAAGTCCGAGGCCATTGAGTCTGGGTCCCCTTTGTGGGGTCTGATCACCCTTCTCTCTGGACGCGTTTGGGGGCCTTCTCACCCCATAGTGTGAAGAACGAAGGAGTGGGGTGAGGGGGTCTCACAGGGGCCCCTGAAAATGGCTGCACAGTCCGTGGCCCTTTTCCTTCGGAATCTCAGGTCTGCACATCTGAGGGTTTTGGGTTCTTGCCTCTGGAGGCGTCCTCACCCCTTTTCCTGGAACCTGTATCAGGCGGGTGCTGGCCCTGTCGTCTCATCCTCTCTTTCCTTTTACGTTGCTTTTCGTGTGTTCCTGCTCCCGGTTCTACTCTGTCTTCCTGTGGGAGTGTTAGTTTCTGCTCTCGTCCTTGGAACATTCTTTCTTCACAGCCCCATTCTTGCATCCTGCGTGCAGACCTTTGCACTCCCTGAGGTGGTGTGACGTGTGGGGTTTTTAAGGGATTTTCCTGTGTGTGTCCCCCAACCCCCCCACCGGTGTGTTTTTCCTCGATACCTGGTGCCTGGGTGTCAGAGTTGGGCACCAGGCCTCGCTGGTGGCCACCGTGCACCTGGCTCCATCTCACTCACCATCTGGCCCTTCTCCGTAGAGGGCTGACTCGGTGTCCTGCCATCTGATGATGAGTGTTGTAGCAGATAATTCTTAACATTACCCTCTCTTTTTTACTTTAGTGAGGTAATAGTTTATAACACCTAAGTTTCATGCGCACAACGTTGTACTTTGACTTCTGCACGCTCTACAGCGTGCTCACACCAGCAGTTTAGTTTCCACGCGTTGCAGTACAATCCAGTCGACCCCCTTCACTCGCCGTGCCGTCCCCTCTGGTCACCACTGCTCTGTTGGTTGTATCCGTGTGTGTGTGTGTGTGTGTTTGGTTTATTTTTTATATCCCACTGAATGAGTGAAATCATATGGCATTTGTCTTTCTCCACCAGACTTATTTTACTTGACACGATGCCCTCTAGGTCTCTCCGTGGTTTTGTTGCAAATGGCAAGATTTCATTCCTTTTCTATGGCTGGGTGATGTTCGTGCGTGTGTGCGTGTGTGCGCCACTTTGGTCTGTTGACGGGCTCTGAGCTTCCGTGCCTTGGCTGTTGTGAATAACGCAGCAGTGAACATAAGGGTGCATATATCTTTTCAAAGGAGTGTTTGTTTTCTCCTCAGGAGTGAAGTTGCTGGGTCATTTGGTAGCTCTGATTTCTCGAGAGACCTCCATAGTGTTTTCCACAGTGGCTGCCCCAGTTTACGTTCCTGCCATCGGTGTACGGGGGTCCCTGCTCTCTACATCTTCACCAACATTTGACATTTGTTGTCTTTTCGACAGCAGCCTTTCTGGCAGACATGGCATGCTTTGATGGGCATTTCCCTTATGACTGGGGATGTTGGGTGTCTTTTCCTGTGCATGTTGGCCATTCGTATGTCTTTATTTAGAAAAATGTCTGTTTGTGTCCTCTTCCCATCTTTAAAGGTTGAAAGGTTGTTGTTGAGTTGTATGAGTTCCTGGTCGACTTTGGACATAAACCACTCACCAGATGAATGATTTGCAAAAATCTCCTCTTGTTTGTTTGGTGGTGGTTCTGTTGGTCGTTTCTTTCGCTGTGCAGAAGCTTTTTTGACGTCGTTTCATTTATTTTTGCTTCTATCTCCTTTACCTGAGGAATTTTATTTGGAAAGATCTTGCTGAGACCAGTGTCAGCGAGCATACTGCCTGTGTTTTCTTATGGCTGCGGGTCTTACACTCGCCTTTAATCCATCTTATGTTCGTTTTTCTGCACGGTGTGAGATTGTGGTGTGGCTTTATCCTTTTGTGCACGCCTGTTTTCTCCACACTGTTTACTGAAGAGACTGTCCTTTCTCTGTTTGTTCTTCGCTTCTTTGTTCATATGTGCCTGGGTTTGTTTTCTGGGCTTTCAGTTCTGTCCCATTGATATGTGTGCCTGCCTTTCTGCCGTTACCATACTGTTTTGATCATTGTAGTTTTACAGTGTAGCTCAAAATCAGGGAGTGTGACACCCTTCCCCTTTATTATTCTTCCTCAAGATTACTTTGGCTCATCAGGTCTTTTGTGATTTTCACACACATTTTAGGATTTGTTGTTGTTTAATGTCTGTGGGAAATGTCATTGGCATTTTGATAGGGGTTGGATTAAATCTTCAGTTGTTTTAGTTAATGATGGACATTTTGACAATGTTAACTCTTCCAGTCCATGAGCACAAATATCTTTCCATTTATTCCTGTCTTTGCTTTCTTTCAGCAATGTCTTACACTTTTCTGAGTACAGGCCTTATACCTCCCTGGTTAAATTTATTCCTGGGTGTTTTATTCGTGATACAATTGTGTGTGGGGTTGTTTTCTTAATTTTTCTTTTACTTTGTTGTTTCTATATAGAAACTCAACAGAGTTTTGAGCATTGATTTTGTGCCCTGAAACTTTATTCGTTTATTATTTCTGGTGGTTTTTTGCTGGAGTCTTTAGGGTTCGTCCTTTCCAGTTGGATTCCTTTTTTTTTCTTGTCTGATTGCTCTGGCTAGGGCTTCCAGTACTGTGGTGACTAGAAATGGGCATGCTTGTCTTGTTCCTGGTAAACCTTTTTTTTGCATTTATGTTATTTTTGGAGCTCACATCAGGCTGTACCAGTTGACAGTCTCATGGGTAACAAATGGACGCCCTCTTTGCACCCATTCCTGAGCAGTAACGTGGACAGTTCTCGGTGCTTGTGAGCCTCACGTGTTTCTCCCTGTGCGGATGCATGCTCATTGATGGAACCATGTGTGTGCACGCGTGTGTGCATGCGTGTGTGTGCACCTCAGTCCCAGCCCGAGCACAGCAGGCCTTGTCTGCGACCCCCAGCACGACAGGGTGTCTTGTGTCCTTGCCCATTTAGCTGTGTGGGGCCCCCCCGTGTTCTTACTGGTCTGTGTGATGCTTTGCACAGTTGTCAGTAAGCAAAAAGCCTTTAACGGGGAGAGGTGTGCTGGCCGCTGCCTCCATGTTATCATCCCCATGACCTGGTGAAGCCTGGATGCCCCACGGGGCGCTAACCGTCCCTGGTGTCTGCAGGACCGCACCCTGAGGCTCTGGGAGTACCGAAGTGGCCGCGAGTTACACTGTTGTCCCCTGACCAGCCTGCAGGATCCCACGGAGCCCTGGAGTGACAAGGTAACGTTTGTCTTGGGGCCTCTCCAGCTGCTGGGATCCTGTGGGAAAAATTCCTTTTACGTTGGAGAAGTTTCTTGCTGCCAGTGCAGACTCCCCCTTGGGTTTCTGCTGCCACGGTGCCCCCATTGGAGCCGTGGCAAACAGAGGCCTGTGTGTTCTGCTGCCCTCTTCACATCTGTGCCCTCCTCAACCCCCGGATGGTGAGGAGAGGCAGGGCACAGAGGGGACTGGAGCGAGCGGTTCCTGATGCTGGGCCTGGCTGCACCTGCGTGAGCCCAGGGCCGCCCCCCACCCTGCTCTGAGAGCTGTGTGTGGCCCTACCACGTCCCTTCCACTCCTCCTGGCTCTGACCCCAGGTGCTTCCTCTGCCAGGACCTGTGGATGCTCATATACATACTGTCCGTGGTTATAGTCCTCTCTTTTCTTCCGTGTGTGCTCTCTGCCCTCCTTTTTGACCAATTCCTTTGACCTTGGAGATGCTGCACAGGCTCCGTGAGGCCCTTGTGTCAGAGTTGCCTGTGAATTGTGCCCTCCCTGGGGTCTGGAGAGTCCTGCAGGGTCTTCTCTTGCTGTGGTGGACCACACACGGGGACTGTCTGTCCTGCAGTGATGCCCGAAGTTAGAGCAGGGCAGCTGGAGTCCAGTCCTGGCCAGCTGATGTCACTGAGGCTGCTGCTTTTCCTTCCAGAGGTTTGCCGTGTCCAGGATCACTTACTGGAGCCAGGAGGACTGTGTGGCGCTCTCGTGTGATGGGTGAGCCCATGTGGACATGGGGTTGCTCCTGGTTCCTGCAGGCCCATGAGGGTGGGAGGAGGCTGGGGGACGAGAAAGGGGTCTCTGGTTCGGCCTCGCCCTGCAGTGACCTCGACTGTCTGAGCCCTGCTGCTGTAGCAGGGGCAGGTTCCTTCCTGTATGCCAGCATCTCACTCACTGCTGGTACCCGCCAATGTGAAGGCAGCCCTGGCCTGTTGTGCAGGTGGAACCCTGGCTAACGGTCAGCTGTGGTAGCATCCACCCCAGTCGGACCCAGCTCAGCACAGGAGACCCCAGGGGCTGCAGTGCAGACAAGGTGGCCGTGGGGAGCACGATCGCCCAGCTGTGTCCTCCTGAGCATCGTCCATGTGCTGGGAAGGGGGTTGGGGGGCCTCCCACATTTTCACCTGTCCTGATGAGCACCCTGGGATCAGCATCTGAGCTCATGTTAGGAAGGAAGATGCAGGATTAGAGGGCGAAATGCTGCCTGGGCTGGGGGTGGGGGGCTGAGCTCACCGCCCGGGGTCCATGCATTGCTCAGTGGGTGGAGCGTCTGTCTCCTCCGCGTGGTTTCGTCCTGGCTGTGTAATTAGCTGTTCCAGGACTTAGGGACGGGAACCTTGGTGAGGTCACAGCTCCTGGGGGCAGGGACGCAGGAGTAGCTGGGTGCTTGGGGAGTCATGAGGTGGCAGCTGAGACATTGGTGGGCCGAACGCCCCTTGGGCCACGGGCACTGTCCTCACCGTCCCCTCTCTCCTGGCAGGCTGCCCGTGGTCTACATCTTCCAGCTGGATGCTGCCCAGCGACAGCTGGTTCCAAGGCAGTTGCTGACTTTCCAGCACCGGGTGTGGGATGCCGCCTTCGAGGAGGGCAACGGGCTGTGGGTCCTGCAAGACTGCCGGGAGGATCCTCTTGTGCTCTACAGGCCCGTGGGTGGCCAGTGGCAGGTAAGAGGGCTGGACCCTGCTATGCCCCAAGCTGGAAGAGGGGAGATGGCTGCAACCCCTTTCAGCCTGATCACGTCCATTCCAGAGGCCATGTCCCAGGGTGGGGGCAGGGAGCTGGGGTGCCTGCTGGGTTCTCCAGTGTCCCGTGTCTACACTGGTGTTTTGGGGGCTGTTGGTACCCTTTCCCTGTGACTGTCCTGGTCACATGTCTCTTTAGGAGAAGAGCCCACAGCCGGGGGGTCCTGGGTGGGTACCTCTCACTCTTGCAGCCTTAGCACAGTCTTGCACCTTGGGTCCACTGGATGCTGAGGGGCCCTGTCCTCGCAGGTGTCCTGGGTGGGCCTGTGTGTCACCTCCCGCCTGGCCTGTGGCTCACCAGGCGCCATGGTAAGGGGCAGGGGACGCTTGCAGAGCTCTCTGCACACTTGCCTGTCCTTGTCGAATGCTCAGGGCCACCCAGCAGCTCGTTTAGGTGTTTTTATCTGAACAGTAGGGGTGAGCTAGTACCCCTGGCCTGTGCCTGCCCGGTTCCAGGCACCTTTAGAGTCACCGGTGATGAGCCGGCAGTGCGCGTCCCCGGCTCTGTGTGACAAGCTGCGGTCACTGCTGTGCTGGACGGGCTGGCTGGACGGCCTTGCTGCCTCCTGGGGGTGTGGAGGGCAGGGCTTTCCCGTGCCTGTGCAGCAGCCTGGGGGTTTCTGTCCTCTCTCTGATAAAAGTTTTCTGTTCATCTCCTCAGTCTGTTCCTGAAAGTGCCGAGTTGAAGAGGGTCTGTGCTCATGTTCGCGTGAACTGGGCCATGTTGGAAGGTGAGCAGTCATCCTCGGCCTGCTTTTCCAGGGTCACGTTCTGCTGTGACCACAGCAGGTCCAAGAGCACAGTACCCAGCAGGGGTCCTCTTCTTGGGATGAGGACGAGAGGCGTGTGGGAGGTGTGTCCCTTGCAGGGCAGGTGAGCACTGTGAGGCAGGGCTGATCAGTCCCCTTAGAGACACGCTGCTGTGGTCTCAGGTTAACCTCAGTGGGGCCTACATCCGGGCCACTTGGTTGGCAGGGTTCAGGTCCCTGCAGGCTGCTGAACGGGGGCCGCGTGTCTCCCTTTTCCTTTGGCCAGAGGACATCCCAGGTCGGCTGCCAACAAGATGCAGCCACAGCCCCTGCACCTGGTCTCCCAGGGACCCCGTGTCCTGTGAGAAGCGAGTCCTCGGTGCAGCCAGGCGTGGCTGTCAGGAGGTGGGCGTTCTGAGGGCAGTGCCCGAGGACGCCCCAAGGTCCATGAGACCTGGGTGGTCGCCGAGTTCATTCCTTGCTACAGGAGGGTCCACCAGGTCCCCCTTAGAGGCAGAGCCCTGAGTCCCCGTCTGCACTCACGCCTGGCGTCGCCCCTGGCACCCGGTTTCATCCCTCCCGCGCAGGCTGTGCTGGCATGGACAGTGGCTTCAGCAGCCTCTACAAGGCCACCTGTGACAACATGACCACTTACCTGAAGAAGAAGGAGGAGCGGCTGCAGCAGCAGCTGGAGAAGAAGCGGCGCCAGGCCCCGCCGTCCGGGCCCAATGGGCCAACGAAGAAGATGAGGGCAGGGGAGTCGGCACAGGGCTGCTCGTCCTAGCGCTCGGGGTGCCCCTTGGGGAGGCACGGTGCTGCCCTCTCCCCTCGCTCCCACAGCTCCCTGACTTGGGCTGGGTGGTGGCGAGGTCCATCCCGGCTCAGCGGACCCCTGGGGCCGTGCCGGGCAGCTGGACGGGACCATGGGCTCTAGAACTTTCTGTCCTCAAAGCTGTGCCACAGGTCAGCGTCGCTGGAGACGCTGCACGAGAGTAGTAAGTATACTCTTCACCTCCCTTCCCCTTGGAGGGTGATCACCTGTGGGCCTGGTGCTCTTCCTTCCTGCTCGTCCCGCAGCGCAGCGGGCTTCCTATCGGGAGCCTGGAGGCTGACGTCTTTGCAGCAGCGCGGTGGATACCCACGCTGTTCTCTGCTTGCCCTTCTGGATGGTCTGCCGTGCTGTCCAGCAGGCGGCCATGTGCCCCATAGGCTGTTAGCCCAAGAGGAGTAAATACTGGCTCCCAGTGCTTAGGCTCCGTGGAGCGAGGAGAGCTCGTCGCCAGCGTTGGTGGAGACAGGCCCGTTCACGGGCGTGTAAGAACTGGGGAGCCCCGGCTGGACACTCACTCACTCCGCAGGGAGGTGACTGGTGACGTGTATGTTTGATTTTGATCTGCACTTTGTGCACGTGCAGCAGAGCAGGAAAGCCAGCTGTGTGCTAATTCCTGATCAATAAAGATGAGTTTTTCTACAGCTTCTGGAAAATTGAGCAGCAACACCTGGAACTGATTTCAAAATATATCGAGCAGAACCGTGTACGATGAGTGTGCTCTTTGTGATTGAAGCGTTTACCTTTTGGTTTGAAGAAAGACGTTTTTGTGGTGTGGGGGGTGTTTCATAGGTGTTGGACACAGGTGGTTTCATGTATCAAAACCTGAAAGGCATCAGATTGTTCCTTAGTACCTTGTTTTAATTTAAATGCTGATCTGGAAACAATACTGTTTGTAAACCTCTCAGGGTTGCTTCCCACAGGGGACATCAGGGACCGCCCCCTGCCCTGCCCCGCAGTGCATGCACGCACACGTGCACACACTCACTCACTCACTCAATCTGTACCCCCCAGTCCCCCATCTGACTTGGGCAGGGTAGTCGGTTGGCAGAGAGAGGGTGTACCTGCAGGGGTGGTGGGGTGCCATGGCTGTGGTCCTGATACGGAGTGTTCATTCCTAATATGCTCTGAATTCTTGGTTTTAGGAGAAATTTGTTTGTTCTTGTTGGTGTCTTTATTTTTGACCATGCTGCTTTTGGGATCTTCGTTCCCTGACCAGGGATTGAACCTGAGACCTCAGCAGTGAAGCTCAGGGTCCTAACCGCTGGGCTGCTGGCAAGTCTCTCTTGCTGTCTTGGGCTAAGACGGGGCCAGCAGACTGGCCTGCAGGCCACACCCTGCCTGCTGCCCAGTTTCCTGGGGTCTGGGAGGTAAGCATAGTTGTTAGGTTTTTAAATGGTTGAAAAAAATCAAAAGAAAAATGTTTCAATCTGTGGGCGTCCATCAGTAAAATCTTATTGGGCCACAACCATGCCTGCTCAATTGGGGGTGCTCAGCGCCGGCTCCAGGGCTGCAGCAGCCGAGTTGGGAGGTTGCCTGCACAGTCTGAAATACTTAGGTTCCGGCCCTTCACAGAGAGGTTGTCTGTCCCATTAAGGTCCCTGTTAAATTTGTGCTGTGTTATCGGTGAGCTGGTTGAGTTCACCATGTTCCTTGTGGTCCCTGAGGACCGATAGGTGGTGGCGTGGGCCTCTCTGAAACCCGGGTGCCCCAGCCCCGGAGGTGTCTGAGGCTGGTCTCTTGCAGGGAGGCTCAGATGTGCGCCAGCAGCCTGTTGGGAGAGCAGGGCACGGGTGGGAGGGGCTGCGGAAACTTGAGTTTCCCAGGACTGTTGTAAAGTTACTTTATGTTCTTATCAGAGCTGTACACACATACCTTTGTATTTAAAGTGTTTTGTTTTGTTTTGTTTTTTTTGGTAGACAATGTCTTCTTATCCTCCAAATACTGAATTTCAGTGCAAGTCCAACTGAGCCACATTTGTGATTTAGAAGTTTATCTGTTTAAACACAGATAAAATTAATTTTGAGAATAGAGTCCATTTAATCAAATTCAGCAGAAATAGTGTTTCCACATATACTCTTTATAAAAAACCTATTTATGAGCAATTATACATTCTACTTTTAATCCTAATTGTTAAAAACCTAATGGGTACATTACATAGGGCTTCTGTTTCAGAAAGCCTTAGGTAGCCCAGATAAACTGCGTGAATGACTTGCTCTGCCCTTCCCACACCCCAGTTCCCTCTCTTAAGCCTCAGGTTAGACAGTCAAGAGTGAACCCTCGAAACCCTAGGCACCTTCAACCCCAATAAAGGCAGCACCCCAGGCCTATGTGTTTGCATGCTGGTCTCCTTTTGGCCTCGTTTGGTGGCCCACATGTGTGCTCCAGGACTGCGAATAACAAACCTTGTTCCTCAGAATTCCCCATTGTTTTTAATTTTCTTTGGCCATGCTGTGTGGCCTGTGGGATCTTAGTTCCTAGACCAGGTATTGAACCTGGGCCCTGGGCAGTGAAAACTTGGACTCCTAACCACTGGCCCACAGGGGAATTCCCTCTCTGATGGCTTTTGCTGAAGTGCATCCAGGGACCGCAGAAACCAGAAGGGCTGGTCCAGCCACAGCATTGGCCCTGGTGGGGGTCTGGGAGTTGGTCTGAGTAATTCGGGTTATATGAAGCATGCGTGCAGTTATGTAAGCAAGCTCCATACCACGTTCCGGAGTGGCTGTGTCATTTTACATCCTGTGAGTGCACGGTTGACCTGGTTTCTGCATCCTCGTCAGCATTTGGTGTTGTCACAGTTTTATCTTGAGTGAGTCTTGAGAGCTCTTTATTGTTCCTTGTAGATACGATCTGCAGACATATTCTCCTAGCGTTCGATTCCTCTTTTCATCCTTTGAACATGGGGTGTGTCGCACAGCAAACACAGTTCCTATGATGGGATCCAGTTTATCAGGTTTTTCCTTTGATGGACTTTTGGTGTCCAGAACCCTTTTCCCTGGCCCCAGCGCCTAAGGATTTTCTCCTATCATGTTTATAGAAGTTTCATAGTTTGATGTTTTACACTTCAGCCTATGGTCCATTGTGAGTGACTTTGTATGTAAGGTGTGAGGTCATGGTCTCTGACTGAACATGCACCTGCCCCAGCACCCCTTGTTGGAAAAGCCATGAACTCCTCTGGTGAACTGCTGTGTGACCTTCACTGTGGAAGGGTGTTTTCATGGGACATAGTTCTGGGTGGACATCTTAGTCCTTTTTGTTTCTTTGGAGATGGCCCTGCCTCAGCTCTGTGGTACCTGTTTTCCTCTGTGCTGGTGGCCTTGGTGTCCATGTACAAAGTTTGTGCCTGGCTTCATGCCGTGGCAGCAGGTGTGGTCACTGGAGGGTGCTGGGGGGTGGGGGCACTGCAGGAGGATGGGGCTGCTGGAGCCCAGAGTCCGTCCTTCCTGGGCTCTGATGTGCCTGCCAGAAGCACATGTTGCTCTGACACCCCATTGTAGTTGCCAGTGAGCGTCCACAGCACCCAAGCTGGAAGCGTCCTGGAGTGTGCCCAGTACCATGCCCAGCTCCCAGGGAGTCTTTCTCCCCCTGCCCGAGTGAGGTGCTGAAACCCTGGCAGGGGCTGTCTGCTCACCAGCCCTGGCCTCCAGAACCTTGGCAGCTCCATCAGCAGGCGCATCACAGCTGAGCCCCTGCAAACGAGGTCTGAATTCCTCTGCCCCGCTGCCTCCTTGCAGGATGTTGCCATCCCCCAAGGACCATGATGCCACGCTTCTCCCAGCTCGTTCCTTTTTGGACCTTCTGCCTCAGGCCTCCCGTTCCCCCATTTTTTAAAGTTCATTACACTTCAGTGCCTGCTTAGGCAGCACGTGTACTAAAGTCCTTAATGGGCAGTCTTCTGTAACTGTGTGTGATTCCTTATATTGGATTTTCCTCCTGTTCTGTGTGGTTTCTATTTCTTGACTGATACCCCTTCTTTCCCCCACTGGATGCAATGCAACTTCTTTCCTAGCTTCTGAAGTTCTCTTCATCACTGGTTTTCTGTAACTTGAACATGATGTGCTTGGCAGGGGAGGTGTATGTTTACCCTGTTGAGTGTTTGTTGAGTTTCTTAGATCTGTGGATTTATCATTTTTTAAAATCAAATTAGGAAGTTCCCAAGTATTGTTTCTTCAAGTATCTTTTTTCCCTTCCTCTGCTCTCCTTGCCTCCTGCAACTCCAGTAACGGTATTTCAGACCTTTGACGTGGGCGCCAGGTCAGCGAGGCCGTGTGATCTCCCTTCCGCCTTTCTCCGTGTGTGCTTCATTGTGGATGGTTTCTGTTTCTCACCTTCAGTTACCTGATCTCTTCTGTGGCGTCTAAGCTGCTGTCCACCTGAACTGAGTGGTTTCCGTATCAGATTTTGTATTCTTCATCTCTGTAATCTTGATTGAATGCTTTTAAAAAATATCTTCCATTTCTCTTATCATAGTCTAAAAAAATATCCTCAGACATGCAGTGCATAGTTAGAACGACTGTCTTTTGATTCCATCTTGTCTGTCATCCCCCGTCTTCCTGCTGACTGAATTCCTGTTCATGGCGTCTGTTTCCCTGCTACTGCGCATGTGCAGGAAGTTGTTCATTGGGCGCCTGATACTGTCGTGTTTTCATGGTTGGATGCTGAGCTTTATCGTCTTCCTTTAAAGGATGTTTCTCTCCAGGACATCAATTAAGGTCCTGTGGATGAAGCTGATCCTTTTGGGGTCTGTTTCTGAGCCCACTGGGGAGGGTCTGGAGCAGCCTTTAGAGGGAGAGTGTCCCGCCTCTTCTGAGGTCTACCCTCCTGGGCATCCCTGTTTAACGCTGTGTTCATGAAGTTTCTCCACGCCGGGCTGGCCGGAGGGGCCTCAACTGACTCTGGGTCTGCGAATTGTTCTGTCCTCAGAAGTGCTTATGTGAGCCTCAAGGACATCACCCACGTGTGAGCAGGTTGGTGTTGGAGCACAGACACCAGAGGGACACCCCTCCCACCCCTGGCAAATTTTCTCTCCCCTGGGCATCTCCTCTTCTGCAGCACCCTGCCCCCAGCTCAGCTGCCCCGCCTCTGAATTCCCCTCCACCTGAATCTGCCCTCCCCTCCCTTTGCTGCTGTGGCTGGAGAATTACTTTGGGCACGAAGTCTCCAGGCCTCCAGGGCCTCAGGCCACCAGGACCAGGCTCCTGGTCAGTCCTGAGGGAGGATATCTGGACCTTCGTGCTCCTCGGGGTCTGCAGTAGGGTCACATTTATCTTGTGATGAGCGAGGCCTCTCATCTCTGACCTGCCCATGAAGGTCCTGTGCCCAGTTGAGAGGCAGTGTTTCCTGGGGGAGGGAGATGATCTGAAAGACATCTTTCTAGCCTTTTCTCTGTTATGTGAATTGTGCATGTTTTCCAGTTTGACTTCCAGCTTTCTAGATGCTTTCTTTTTAATATGGCCTTTTTTTGGTAGTCAGATTTATCAATCTTTTTAAGATTTCTGGGTATCATACTGTATTTGGTTTGTTGTTTAGTTACCGAGTCCTGTCCGACTCTTTGGGGACCCCATGGACTGTAGCCCACCAGGCTCCTCTCTCCATGGGATTCTCCAGACAGGAATACTGGATTTGGGTTGCCATTTCCTTCTCCTGGGGTTCTTTGTGACCCAGTGACTGAACCTGTGTCTCCTGCGTTGTGGGTAGCTTCTTTAGCACTGAGCCACCAGGGAAGCCCTTCTCCACCCTATGTACCTTTGACATGGCTGGTTTAGAAGGAAGAGGCAGAAGCATGGGACCAAGGACACGCCCAGCTCACCTGATGTGGGGAGGGAGGTGCGGGAAGACTGTGACTCCCCGTGAAAAGCCTTTTAGTTTTTTTCCCCTCAAGCCTGGCTTTTTTACCTGTGAAACGGAAGCAAAGTGGTGCTAAGATTCACAGTGGGATTTGCCAGTTTTTGAAGCAGAAAATCACCAGCTTGACATTTGATGTTCTGTTTTGCTGGTTCCAATTCCATGACAAAGACATGAAAGAGCTGAAATAATAAAGCTGTGTTGATGGCTCCTCGGGGTGTTTTGTTTTCTGATTTTTGCTGGCCTGACGCGGTGGGAGGTGTCTGGAGGGAGAAGAGCTTGTGAGTGGCCAGGGTGGGCAGGGGCAGCGACAGAGGAAGTCAGGGCTCCTGGAAGCTGTGGTTCCTGACTCAGCGTCTCTCAGGTCGGTGTTCTTTGAGGTTACGAGCTCAGACCGTCAGCCAGAGAAGTCAAAAGGCTGCAAGACATGTTACAGCATTCTGGCTTGCAATGTCCGCTTCGCTTATAAAATCTTCCAGTGACGGTGAGTTTTCCAGTGAAGTGGTTCTGGGACCACTGCAAACGTGCTTCCTCATGCTTTTTTGCCACGAGTGGCTTGTTCGCACAGCAGACACAGTAGACAGTCCCCTTGACCTAGTTTTACGTGACAATTTACCTCACCTCTCAAGTTTTCTCTCTCTAACCCCAAGAGCAGACTTAGCAGGCCCTGCACCCATGAATCCAGCCAGGTCGAGTCTGGCTGTGCTGTGCCGTGTGGTCAGGGCCCCTCTGCAGCTGAGCCTTGGTGTGAAGCTTGCGCTGAGCCTTAACAGAGTTCAGTATTCAAAAGACCCTGAAGCCAGTGGCACAGGTGGGAGCAGGCTTGTTTAGTGGGTGCTCGTTGGACAGCTCTTCATATGTGGTTAAATGCGAACAGGATGTTCATAAGACTCTTGAGAATTCCTTGGGCAGCAAGGAGATCAAACCAGTCAGTCTAAAGGCGATCAATGCTAAATATTCATTGGAAGGACTGATTCTGAACCTGAAGCTCCAATACTTTGGCCACCTGATGCGAACAGCTGACTCATTGGAAAAGACCATGATGCTGGGAAAGGTTGAAGGCAGGAGGAGAAGGGGGTGACAGAGGATGAGACGGTTGGATGGCATCATTTACTCAATGGGCATGAGTTTCAGCAAACTCTGGGAGCTATTGAAGGACAGGGAGGCCTGGTGTGCTGCACTCCATGGGGTCACAGAGTCGAGCACTACTTAGCAACTGAATAACAACAATGTTCATAACAAAGTTACTAGCAAACAACCCCAGAAAAGTCTTTCTTAGGCCCAGACATTCACAGGGGAATTGTACCAAGCTTCAAAGACCAGATAGTCCCAGAACACCATAAAGTATTCAGAGAGTAGAGAAGGAAGCTTCCTAGTTCCTTTTATGACACTATCAATACGATACTATCAGGGACTTAAACCAGGTAAAGACAATATATAGGGGGAAAGTTGCATACTAGCATCACTCATGACAGCGCAGAAGTACTAAGTGTCAGCAGTAGCTGGCATCTAGCACAAAAATAATACATCATAACTGGGGTTTATTTTAAGAATGTAAAGTTTGTTCATTATTAGGGAATCCATTACTATCATATATTGCATTAACAACTCTAAGTAAAAAATTCATAGTTTTCTCCATGGATAGGTCTTGTATGGGAGAAGGCAATGGCACCCCACTCCAGTACTCCTGCCTGGAAACTCCCATGGACGGAGGAGCCTGGTAGGCCACAGTCCATGGGGTTGCACAGATTCGGGCACGACTGAGCAACTTCACTTTCACTTTTCACTTTCATGCATTAGAGAAGGAAATGGCAACCCACTCCAGTATTCTTGCCTGGAGAATCCCAGGGGCAGAGGAGCCTGGTGGGCTGCCGTCTGTGGGGTCGCACAGAGTTGGACACGACTGAAGTGACTTAGCAGCAGCAGCAGCAGCAGCAGGTCTTGTATAAAATTCAATATCACGATAGAATATTAATTGAGAAAACTTTTTTAAAAAAATGGTAAACATGCAGTAAGCCATTTTAGCCATTTTTAGGTGCACAGTTCAGTGGCAGTGAGCACATCCACGCTGTTTACAGGCATCTGACATGATGCACCTCGGTCCTGAAGCCGGTCGGTTACGTTATAGAGTGGCTAGAGGCATTTGCTCCAAGATCACGAACAAGGCACACATGCCCACCACCTCCCCTACCATCTGCATGTCTCAGACAAGAGGTATAACAATTGGTAAAAAGCAAAGCCATCTCTATTTGCAGATGACATGACAGTGTATCTGGAAAATCCTAGGGGATCCATGATTTAAAGAAAAGGCAGTGAGGTAGCTTTACCCCAAGCTAACATTAAAGAGTCAGTAGCCTTCCTAGATATGAACAATTAACATGAGACAGTCGAGAAAAATTTCATTTCCAGTTGGAGCAAACTACTCAGGAATAAATTTAGCCAGCAATGTACAAACCTCCACAATGACCATTTTAAAGCAGTCTTGAAAGTTGCAGAAGTGGACTTGAACAGATGTAAAGACATCTCTTTGGATGGAAAGACTCAGCTTTACAAAGATGTTTCACAACTTGACAAATTGAAAGCAATTCCAGTAAAAATATTAGCTGTTTCATGGAGTCAGGCAAGTTGATCCTGAAATTGATGTGGAAAAACAAAAATAGCCGGGAAGCCATGGAAAAACTATGAGGGAGACTGACCCATCCAGTATTAATGCTCACCATCAAGCCTCTAGAGAGAAAACGGGCTGGCACATGGCAGAATAGGGAAGAAAATGCAGAATCAGTCCCAAGTCTGTGGAAGCTGTGTGTGTGCAAGGGAATGACTCCAATTATGGTGTAAAGGTGAGTCTTTTAGAAAACCTGCTGGGACAATTGGATTGTCATTTGGAAGAAGATAAAATTATTTCCATACTGCAAGGAGATCAAACCAGCCAGTCCTAAAGGATTCAAGTTCAGTTCAGTTCAGTTGCTCAGTCGTGTCCGACTCTGCGACCCCATGTATCGCAGCACACCAGGCCTCCCTGTCCATCGCCAATTCCCGGAGTTCACCCAGACTCCTGTTCATCGAGTCAGTGATGCCATCCAGCCATCTCATCCTCTATCGCCCCCTTCTTCTCCTGCCCTCAATCCCTCCCAGCATCAAAGTCTTTTCCAATGAGTCAACTCTTCGCATGAGGTGGCCAAAGTACTGGAGTTTCAGCTTTAGCATCATTCCTTCCAAAGAAATCCCAGGGCTGATCTCCTTCAGAATGGACTGGTTGAATCTCCTTGCAGTCCAAGGGACTCTCAAGAGTCTTCTCCAACACCACAGTTCAGAAGCATCAATTCTTCAGCGCTCAGCCTTCTTCACAGTCCAACTCTCACATCCATACATGACTACTGGAAAAACCATAGCCTTGACTAGACGGACCTTAGTCGGCAAAGTAATGTCTCTGCTTTTTAATATGTTATCTAGGTTGGTCATAACTTTTCTTCCAAGGAGTAAGCGTCTTTTCATTTCATGGCTGCAGTCACCATCTGCAGTGATTTTGGAGCCCCCAAAATAAAGTCTGCTACTGTTTCCACTGTTTCCCCATCTATTTCCCATAAAGTGATGGGACCAGATGCCATGATCTTCGTTGGCTGAATGTTGAGCTTTAAGCCAACTTTTTCGCTCTCCTCTTTCACTTTCATCAAGAGGCTTTTTAGTTCCTCTTCACTTTCTGCCACGAGGGTGGTGTTATCTGCATATCTGAGGTTACTGATATTTCTCCTGGCAATCTTGATTCCAGCTTGTGTTTCTTCCAGTCCAGAGTTTCTCATGATGTACTCTGCATAGAAGTTAAATAAGCTGGGTGACAATATACAGCCTTGACATACTCCTTTTCCTATTTGGAACCAGTCTGTTGTTCCATGTCCAGTTCTAACTGTTGCTTCCTGGCCTGCATACAGATTTCTCAAGAGGCAGGTCAGGTGGTCTGGTATTCCCATCTCTTTCAGAATTTTCCACAGTTGATTGTGATCCACACAGTCAAAGGCTTTGGCATAGTCAATAAAGCAGAAATAGATGTTTTTCTGGAACTCTCTTGCATTTTCCATGATCCAGCGGATGTTGGCAATTTGATTTCTGGTTCCTCTGCCTTTTCTAAAACCAGCTTGAACATCAGGGAGTTCACGGTTCACGTATTGCTGAAGCCTGGCTTGGAGAATTTTGAGCATTACTTTACTAGCATGTGAGATGAGTGCAATTGTGCAGTAGTTTGAGCATTCTTTGGCATTGCCTTTCTTTGGGATTGGAATGAAAACTGACCTTTTCCAGTCCTGTGGCCACTGCTGAGTTTTCCAAACTTGCTGGCATATTGAGTGCAGCACTTTCACAGCATCATCTTTCAGGATTTGAAACAGCTCTACTGGAATTCCATCACCTCCACTAGCTTTGTTCGTAGTGATGCTTTCTAAGGCCCACTTGACTTCACATTCCAGGATGTCTGGCACTAGGTGAGTGAACACACCATCGTGATTATCTTGGTCATGAAGATCTTTTTTGTACAGTTCTTCTGTGTATTTTTGCCACCTCTTCTTAATATCTTCTGCTTCTGTTAGGTCCATACCATTTCTGTCCTTTATCAATAGCCCATGTTTGCATGAAATGATCCCTTGGTATCTCTAATTTTCTTAAAGAGATCTCTAGTCTTTCCCTTTCTGTTCTTTTCCTCTATTTCTTTGCATTGATCGCTGAAGGCTTTCTTATCTCTTCTTGCTATTCTCTGGAACTCTGCATTCAGGCTTATATCTTTCCTTTTCTCCTTTGCTTTTCGCCTCTCTTCTTTTCACAGCTATTTGTAAGGCCTCCCCAGACAGCCATTTTGCTTTTTTGCATTTCTTTTCCACGGGGATGGTCTTGATCCCTGTCTCCTGTACAATGTCACGAACCTAATTCCATAGTTCATCAGGCACTCTATCTATCAGATCTAGGCCCTTAAATCTATTTCTCACTTCCACTATATAATCATAAGGGATTTGATTTAGGTCATACCTGAATGGTCTAGAGGTTTTCCCTGCTTTCTTCAATTTCAATCTGAATTTGATAATAAGGAGTTCATGATCTGAGCCATAGTCAGCTCCTGGTCTTGTTTTTGTTGACTGTATAGAGCTTCTCCATCTTTTGCTGCAGAGAATATAATCAGTCTGATTTTGGTGTTGACCATCTGGTGATGTCCATGTGTAGAGTCTTCTCTTGTGTTGTTGGAAGAGGGTGTTTGCTATGACCAGTACATTTTCTTGGCAAAACTCTAGTAGTCTTTGCCCTGCTTCATTCCGCATTCCAAGGCCAAATTTGCCTGTTACTCCAGGTGTTTCTTGACTTCCTCCTTTTGCATTCCAGTCCCCTATAATGAAAAGGACATCTTTTTGGGGTGTTCTAAAAGGTCTTGTAGGTCTTCATAAAACCGTTCAACTTCAGCTTCTTCAGCGTTACTGGTTGGGGCATAGACTTGGATTACTGTGATATTAAATGGTTTGCCTTGGAAACGAGCAAGAGATCATTCTGTCGTTTTTGAGATTGCATACAAGTACTGCATTTTGGACTCTTGTTGACCATGATGGCTACTCCATTTCTTCTGAGGGGTTCCTGCCCTCAGTGGTAGATATAATGTTCATCTGAGTTAAAGTCACCCATTCCAGTCCATTTTAGTTCGCTGATTCCTAGAATGTCGACGTTCACTCTTGCTATCTCCTGTTTGACCACTTCCAATTTGCCTTGATTCATGGACCTGACATTCCAGGTTCCTATGCAATATTGCTCTTTATAGCATCGGACCTTGCTTCTATCACCAGTCACATCCACAGCTGAGTATTGTTTTTGCTTTGGCTCCATCCCTTCATTCTTTCTGGAATTATTTCCCCACTGACCTCCAGTAGCATATTGGGTACCTACTGGCCTGGGGAGTACCTCTTTCAGTATCCTATCATTTTGCCTTTTCATGCTGTTCATGGGGTTTTCAAGGTAAGAATACTGAAGTGGTTTGCCATTCCCTTCTCCAGTGGACCACATTCTGTTAGACCCCTCCACCATGACCCGCCCATCTTGGGTTGTCTCGCAGGCATGGCTTAGTTTCATTGAGTTAGACGAGGCTGTGGTCCTAGTGTGATTAGATTGACTAGTTTTCTGTGAGTATGGTTTCAGTGTGTCTGCCCTCTGATGCCCTCTTGCAACACCTACCATCTTACTTGGGTTTCTCTTACCTTGGGCGTGGGGTATCTCTTCACAGTTGCTCCAGCAAAGCACAGCCGCTGCTCCTTACCTTGGATGAGGGGTATCTCCTCCCACCGCCCTTCCTGACCTTCAATGTGGGATGGCTCCTCTAGGCCCTCCTGCACCCGCCCAGCCACCACTCCTTGGGCATGGGGTTGCTCCTCCCAGTTGCCACCCTGGCCTCGGGTGTGGGGTTGCTCCTCCCGGCCGCCACCCCTGGCCTCAGACTTGGGGTGGCTCCTCTCGGCCATCGCCCTTGACCTCGGATGCGGGGTAGTTCCTCTCGGCTGTTCCTGCGCCATCGCAGCCTGGCACTCTAGGCCGCTGCCCCCGACCTAGGACCTAGGACCTAGGACCTAAAGGATATCAACCGTGAATATTCACCAGAAGGATTAATGCTGAAGCTCCAATCCTTTGGCCACCTGATGCGAAGAGCCGACTCATTGGAAAAGACCCTGATACTGGGAAAGACTGAGGGCATGGGGAGAAGGAGGTGGACAGAGGACAAGATGGTTGGATGGCATCACCGACTCAATGGACATGAGTTTGAGCAAACTACGGGAGAGTTTGGTATGCAGGAGCCTGGCATACTGCAGTCCATGGTGTCGCAAAGAGCCAGACATGACTGAACAACAGCATAACTCAATAATAAAATCCAAGTAGATTAGGAAGTAAAAAATGTGGCCACACAAGGAATGGAAGAAAAGAAAGGTGGATTTGTTGTTAACTATGGTGTAGGGAGGGCCTCACTATGACTCAAAATCCAGGGGCAATAAAGGAAAAGATATATTTGACTACATACAAATAAGAAATATTTGCATGACAGAAAACACCATCAACCAGATAAAAAGTGAACTGAAAAACTCAGAGAAAATGTTTACAACATAGACAACGAAGAGTTGTCTCTGTCCCTTTGTAGTACACTTAATGTATCAAGAGCTCTTTAAAAAATTGACAAAAGACTAAAAAACAGATGGGAAAAACACCCAAATAGTTTGCAAAAAGATTGAAAAAGACTCAAACATGAAAAAATATATTCAACCTTACTCATAACTAGAGAAATGCAAATTGAAACAATAATGAGTTACTATTTCTCACTTACCGTACTACCAAAACCTTAAATAACTGCACAGGAGGATGGGGAGGCTCTGGGGAAACGCCCTCTTATAGGTTGCTAGAAGGAATGCAGACCTGCCCAACCCTTCTGGAGGGAAATGTGGCAATAACCAGCAAAACCACGCATGCACTCATGTCCTTCTCCTCCCACTTCTTGGGACCCACCCTGAGGATACTTGTCAAACAATATGAAAATACATAGCCGCAGGGTTATTTATTGAGCATGATGTGCCACTGCAAAATGTTGGAACCAGTGCAAACGCCCACACAGGGAGGGTTAAATAAACAGGGTGTATCCACACGGTGCAGCTGTACCCATGAATGAAGATGACTTCTATGAACAGAAGCAGAGTGATTACCAGGACATGCCGATGCATGTAAGGACTGCGTGCACGAGAACATCTGTAGCATGGTCCATTCCTGTAAGTAAGATGGGGATCGAAGAAGAGACACAGACACCTCCTCACTTGTGCAGAGAAATACAGGATCAACTAGTGACTGCAGAGGGTGTTTGCTTACCTGTGGGGGTGGGCGGGAGTGGGAGCAGAGTTCGTCCAAGGGTACTTTGATTTTGGCCTCACCTCACAGCAGGATCTTAGTTCCCCTTCCAGGGATAGATGTATGTCCTTTGTGGTGGAAGTACAGGGTCCTAACCCTGAACCACTTTGGGTAAATCTCCCATTCTTAGAACGATAATCAGCTCAGTTGCTCAGTTGTGTCCGACTCTTTGCCACCCCGTGCACTCCAGCACGCCAGGCCTCCCTGTCCATCACCAACTCCTGGAGGTTGCCCAAACTCATGTCCATTAAGTTGGTGATGCCATCCAACCATCTCATCCCCTGTTGTCCCCTTCTCTTCCTGCCTTCAATCTTTCCCAGCATCAGGGTCTTTTCCATTAAGTCAGTTCTTCGCATCAGGTGGTCAAAGTATTGGAGCTTCAGCTTCAGCCTCAGTCCTTCCAATGAATATTCAGGACTCATTTCCTTTAGGATGGACTGGTTTGATCTGCTTGCAGTCCAAGGGACTCTCAAGAGTCTTCTCCAACACCACAGTTCAAAAGCATCAATTCTTTGGTGCTCAGCTTTCTTTATGGTCCAACTCTCACATCCATACATGACTACTGGAAAAACCATAGCCTTGACTAGACGGACCTTTGTTGGCAAAGTAATGTCTCTGCTTTTTAATATGTCATCTAGATTGGTCATAACTTTCCTTTCAAGGAGTAAGCGTCTTTTAATTTCATGGCTGCAGTCACCATCTGCAGTGATTTTGGAGCCCAAGAAAATAAAGTCTGTCAACGTTTCCATTGTTTCCATGATGGGACCAGATACCATGATCTTAGTTTTTTGAATGTTGAATTTTAAGCCAGCCTTTTCACTTTCCTTTTTCACTATCATCAAGAGGCTCTTTAGTTCCTCTTCATTTTCTGGCATAAGGGTGGTGTTATCTGCATATCTGAGGTTATTGATATTTCTGCCAGCAATCTTGATTCCAGCTTGTGCTTCATCTACTCTGGCATTTTGCATCATGTACTCTGCATATTGGAGAAGGAAATGGCATATTGGAGAAAGAAATGGCAACCCACTCTAGTACTCTTGCCTGGAGAATCCCATGGACGGAGGAGCCTGGTAGGCTACAGTCCATGGGGTCACAAAGAGTCAGACACGACTGAACAACTTCATTCACTTTCACTCTGCATATAAGTTAAATAAGCAGGGTGACAATATACACCCTTGACGTACTCCTTTCCCAATTTGGAACCAGTCCATTGTCCCATGTCTGGTTCTAACTGTTGCTTCTTGATTTGTATGCAGATTTCTCAGGAGGCAGGTAAGGTGGTCTGGTATTTCCATCTCTTGAAGAATTTTCCCCAGTCTGTTGTGATCCACACAAAGGCTTTGGCGTAGTCAATGAAGCAGAAGTGGATGCTTTTCTGGAACTCTCTTGCTTTTTTGATGATCCAGTGGATGTTGGCAATTTGATCTCTGGTTCCTCTGCCTTTTCTAAATCCAGTTTGAACATCTGGAAATTCTCTGTTCAAATACTGTTGAAGCTTGGCTTGGAGAATTTTGAGCATTATTTTGCTAGTGTGTGAGATGAGTGCAATTGTGTATGAACATTCTTTGGCATTGCCCTTCTTTGGGATTGGAATAAAAACTGGCCTTTTCCAGTCCTATGCCACTGCTGAGTTTTCCAAATTTGCTGGCATATTGAGTGCAGCACTTTCACAGCATCATCTTTTAGGATTTGAAATAGCTCAGCTGGAATTCCATTACCTCCACTAGCTTTGTTTGTAGTGATACTTCCTAAGGCCCACTTGACTTCACACTCCAGAATGTCTGGCTCTAGGTGAGTGATCACACCATTGCAGTTATCTGGGTCATGACCTGTTTTGTATAGTTTTGTGTATTTTTGCCACCTCTTCTTAATATCTTCTGCTTCTGTTAGGTCCCTACCATTTCTGTCCGTTATTGTGCCCATCTTTTCCTGAAATGTTCCCTTGGTATCTAATTTCCTTGAAGAGATCTCTAGTCTTTCCCATTCTATAGTTTTCCTCTATTTCTTTATATATATATATTTATTTATTTTTCATTTTACTTTACAATACTGTATTGGTTTTGCCATACATTGACATGAATCTGCCATGGGTGTACATGAGTTCCCAATCCTGAACCCCCCTCCCACCTCCCTCCCCATATCATCTCTCTGGGTCATCCCAGTGCACCAGCCCCAAGCATCCTGTATCCTGTATTGAACCTAGACTGGCAATTCGTTTCTTACATGATAGTATACATGTTTCAATGCCATTCTCCCAAATCATCCTACCCTCTCCCTCTCCCACAGAGTCCAAAAGTCTGTTCTATACATCTGTGTCTCTCTTGCTGTCTCGCATAAAGGGTTATCATTACCATCGTTCTAAATTCCATATATATGTGTTAGTATACTGTTTATTGGTGTTTTTCTTTCTGGCTTACTTCACTGTGTATAATTGGCTCCAGTTTCATTCACCTCATTAGAACTGATTCAAATGTAATCTTTTTAATGGCTGAGTAATACTCCATTGTGTATATGTACCACCGCTTTCTTATATTTCTATTCTTACAAGCCATGCCGTGTAGGTCCACCCAAGAACCAGAGTGGTGCACCCTCAAATAAACAATTAAAAGCAACCATGATGTGTGGGGAAATAAAAACAAACAGTAACAAATGAACCTAACTCTTACAATGAGTACTGAACCCCTGTGAAGGAGGTGGGAAGGGAAAGAACCAACAATCAACATCAGTTATTTTGGAGAACAGTGGTTTAACTGGATACTGTTAAGTCTGGCTTCCCTGTAGCTCAGTGGTAAAGAATCTGCCTGCAATGCAGGAGACTCGAGTTTGACCCCTGAGTCCGGAAGATCCCCTGGAGCAGGAAATGGCAACCCACTCCAGTATTCTTGCCTGGAGATTTCCATGGACAGAGAAGCTTGGAGGGCTATAATCACAGGGTTGCAAAAGAGTTGGATATGACTTAGTGACTCAATGGCAACAACTGTTAAGTCAAAGACAAAGGGACTGGACAAAATATTGACCTTTAGATAGTAAATTTGTTTCTACCAGGAACATGGGTTAGTAATACTGAAATTGCTCTGTGTCAATAAAGACCTTGAGACAAAGGAAAATGAAAACACAGATTTACAAATCCAATATCATGCTGCAAAAAGTTTTAAGAGGAAAGTTCATAGCAATATAGGCCTTCCTCCAGAAATAAGAAAAATGTCAAATAAGCAACCTAATCTACCACCTAAAAAAAAAAGAACAAACAAAACCAAAAGTCAGCAGAGGGAAAGAAATAATAAAGATCAGAGAGGAAATGATAGAAATAAAAACAATATAAAAATAAAAAATAAAGAGCTGTTTTTTCTTTAAAGATGAAACTGACAAACCTCTAATAAGGTTCACCAAGAAGAAAAGAGAGAGGACCCAAGTAAACAAAACAAGAAATGAAAGAGAATAGATATATCCTTGCTCCCGCACCACCAATGACCTTTGTCCTTTTCGGCCTCTGACCCGTGAAGACGTTAGGCTCACCCCGTGGTAAAAAGCATGGGCCTGCCTTGTGCCAAGAGGCTGTCTCTCCTGGCCTTGCACTGAAGGTGGTGTGGAGGGCACATGTGTGGCAACACTGAGGACATTCTGGGAGCAGAGTGACCACAGCTGGGGAGGCCAGCTGGAGACAAGCCTGGAAGATGCCTTGTCCTACATGAAATTCCCAGCGGTAAATCCAACCCAGCCAGCCAGTGAGCTGTCATTCTGATTTTCTCCCTGGTCACATCAGCTGAGCATCGAGCCCTTGGATGCCAGTGTTCACGGCAGTGTGATGGGTGCTACAGCGTCCCGAGAGATGGGGGACCAGCATGATGGCCTTAGGGAAGCAGGAAGATCTAGACCGTTTCCAAGGAAACAGGTTCCCAAGAGCCACTGCACTGTGCACAGTGAGGGCATTGACACCACTCACGAGGGCCTCGCTTCCTCATACCATCACACCAGGCATTAAGAGGGCAACGTGTGGATTGCAGGGAGATTCAGACATTCAGGCCATAACAGGAGGCTTCGATGAGATGACCGGTTGTGATCGAGGGTGGTACATAGCTCTCCTCTGCCACTGTGTCATCCATGCAAGGAGGGTAGTGGCAACACCACTGGTCAGAGCTGCGAAAATTACATGCAGGAGAAACTACTTGTATTCATCTGTGTCTTGCTTACAGCAGGGCTTGTCATATAATAAGCCCTTAGTAAATATGGACTTCTCTGGCGGTCCAGTAGATAAGACTCCAAGCTTCCAAAGCAGGACACCCAGGTTTGATCCCTGGTCAGGGAATCAGACTCCACTTGCCACAGCTAAGAGTTTGCATGCTGAAACTCCTGCACGCTGCGAGAAAGAGAGAAGATCCCGTGTGCTGCAGCTACCACCTGGCACGGCCAAATAAATATTTCAAAAAGTGACTTTTATCTTACAAGTACTAGCTCAGATAGAGTAAGAAATGTGCGTTAATGTGTGTGTATGTGCGTGCGCTCTGTCGTGTCTGTCTCTGCGACTCCATGGATTGTAGCCTGCCAGGATCCTCTATCCATGGAATTTTCCAGGCAGGAATACTGGAGTGGGTTGTCATTTCCTTCTCCAGGGCATCTTCTTGACCCAGGTATTGAACCCGTGTCTCCTGCCTTGGCAGGTGGATTCTTTACCACTGCGCCACCTAGGAAGCCTTGCGTTGTATATATTGCTATAGTTAAAATTGTAAGCTGGAGAAAGCTATATTAAGTCACTGAAAAAGTACTGAGCCCCCACTGTGTGCCAGGCTCTGAGGATACAAAGCTGGTCAGGCATACAAGCTTTTATATCATTGCTGCAATTCCATACCAGCTCTCAGTCTAAATGCATTGAGAGAAAGGAAGTATGGGTCACAGCAAATCCTGGAGAGGTACCACAGACCTGCAGCAATGGAACCCCATCTGGACAGACCACCCTCCATCCTCACCCTGACCCTTTCTCTGATCTTCTGTTGCTGAACATCAAAACGGGAACCCACGTGGGGGATGCCCAGATAATCAGAGGTGACCTGCAGAGGGGTAGGGATTGTGGTGGTCTAGAGCTCAGATGTCATTTTTCTGAGACTGCAGCAGTCTAGAATGGAGGAGGATGCTCACATGAGGGCTGGCTGTCTGGTCTACATCTGTTGTAAAGCTGACCATGTCTGCCTGAGCCCTTGCACCATCCAGATCCATGCACCGTCTGCCTGTACCCTCTAATTGCGGAGCCAGTGAGCATCTGTGTCTCTCCTGGACCCCGCTGGCAGCAAGGTTCACCAGCAGGTGTTCACCAGGAGTGCAGTGCTGGGATTCAGCCCTTCACACTGGCCTAAACGCTCTCGGCTTCAAGTCCAGAACAGCCTGTGCCCGTCAAATCCTGCTCACCAGCTCTTTCTACTCTTAGTTTTAACCTGAAGGCCAGTCTGTCACAGCAAGCTAGACTTCTCACCATCCCGGCCACCCATGTGGCCCACTCCAAAGCCAGAAGACAGCACGCTCGCAGCAGGGGGAGCCCCTTGCCCCCGAGTCTTCTTGCAGTCTCCCTTCCACTCCCCCATCCACAACCCTGATTTCTAATACCATGGATTGCTTTGCCTGTTTTGAACTTGATGTGCATGGAATCCTTTCTTATGTTCTCAGTTGTGTCTGTCTTTTTCATTTTGCATCACGGCATGCAATTCATCATGTTGTTGGGAGGGTGCCTTGCCTTACAGCTGTGCTGGCTGGAGCACTGGGCCACTGCATCTGAGTCTCTGTGACTGTCCTTGTGTGTGTCCTGCCTGATGCACACCTATGTGTGTCCTTCCCAGCATGCAAGTGTGTCCACTGCAGGCATGGATGATTGAAAGAATCAATGATTGAGTGGACGATTGATTGAATGATGAATGGACAATTGAATGATCAAGTGGATGATTGATTGAATGGGCAAATGGATGACTGAAAGGATGAATGGACGATTGAATGAGTGAATGGACCACTGAATGAATGAATGAATGAATGAATGTAGACCTGGGTTTAGAATTTCAGGTTTCAATGTTTTGGGTCTCCACTTTAGTTCCTAAGTCTTATGTAACCTTGGGCATGTCTGGCTTGCCCCCTGGCAGGCATGGGGCACACCTCTGCCCAGGATCACAGCAGGCTAGAGCAATCTGTTCTGAGAGGTCACTCTTTTGATTTTGAAAATGGTTTCCCCTCTGAGATTTTCAGCTTTGGGGCAGAGTGAGTCTGATGACTTTGAGGACTGTTTCCATGGAGATAGGAAGAAAATGATTTCCTGAGTGCTGACCACCATAGGAGGTGCTCTCATGGGCCATTCTGCTGAATTTTCACAGCAGTTACTATCATCATGCTTTCTGGGTCAGGAGCCTGATACTCGGGACAAACAGAGCTGTGGACTCCAGGGTTATACAGCTGTAGGCACCAGAGCCAGGGGTTGCATCAGTTTTTCTGGCTCCAATGTCCAATCTCTCCCATGTCATTGGTTGTCTTCTTGAGACAAGATGCTGTTTCCTTTCGTCTTGATGTCCCTGAACTTCATCCATTCCCACATGCAGGAGGTGCTCAGAGTTATGAGGGAGGATTCTGGGAAGAGGCCAGAGTAGGAAGCTGCAGAATCCGTCTCCCCACTTGGACCACAGCTGCTGCTGCTGCTAAGTCGCTTGAGTCTTGTCTGACTCTTCATGACCCCATGGACTGCAGCCCACCAGGCTCCATGGGATTTTCCAGGCAAGAGTACTGGAGTGGGTTGCCATTGCCTTCTCCGTGGACCACAGAGTGGCCCTGAATAATGCAACTGCTTTTGAAATCGAGTCAGATGAAGCCTTACAATTTCAAGGGGGAAGGGCTAGGTGGTAAAGAGCGGTTAATTTTGGTAAAATTAAGCTCTTGCACAGTAGCATCTACCGAACCCCCATCTCTAGCCCAGAGCAGGCGGCTATGCCCAGCCTCCTGCAAAGACCCTGGGATTTGATATGCGGAGTAGGACCCTGTCCTGCAGATTTGGGGGATCTGTGTTCTGATGGCAGGTTGCTGCTCCAGTCACAGAGGTGCACCTTTCCCATCGCTGCAAGTCCCTCCCCGTCAGGCTGAAGCGACTGCTGGGGACTTAAAGGGCTGACATCCCCTTTATATCCTCCTTCGTTTTTCACTTTTTCCTTTTCTTAAAGATTAGAGATTAGAACATCCAGAAACAACTACACATATGGGGAAAACTAGAAAGTAACTATATATCCAGGGAAATGCTCAGAAAGGACCTTAGAAGACTAAGTTCATGCCACAAGCATAGCACAGAAACAGCCTACAATAATTAAAAAAACAAAATCAATAAAACAATCAACAGCAAAACGTTGGAAAAGAGGGGAAAATCTGAAGGGAAAGAGGGGAGAATATAATTTTCAGAGCTAGGACATTAGATTCAAATGTCCAGTTTTCAAAAAAAAAAAAAAATCACAAGGCATTCAAAGAAACAGGTATGTATGGTCCATTCAAAGGGAAAAAAAACAAAAAACAAAAAACAATAGAAACTGTCCCTGACACTCAGGGCAGATCTACTAGGCAAAGACTTTAAATCAACTGCCTTAAAGATGAAAAGGACTAGAGGAGGATGTAGAGAGAGTCAAGAAAATGATATGAGAACAAAATGGAAATATCAAAACAGACCTAAATAAAGACCAATAAAGAAAACCTAAAAAGAAGCCAAAAAGAAATTCTGGAGCTTACAACTGAAATGAAAAGTTTGCTTGATGAATGCAGAGGCAGATTTGAGTGGGCAGAAGAATCAGTGCTATTTTGGATAAGACAGTTGAAGTTACCAAGTTTGAGTAACAGAAAGAAAAAAAGATTGAAGAAAAAAGTGAAGAGAGCCAGAGGGCCCTGTGGGACACAATGTATAAAGATGTAATTCCTTGAAATTGCCAAGGAGAAGGAGTGGGAGTGGAGCTGTCAGGGAACAGAGGTCTTCTATGTTACTGAAGTCAAGCTGCTGGAAATTAAATTTAGAGTGCTATAACTTTAGGATGCTACCTGTAATCCTCATGGTAATTGCAAAGAAAATAGCTACAGGATATATGCAAAAGGAGATGACCCAGGCATTAAATATTTCCTGATGAGAAATCAACTAAGCACAAAAGAAGACAGTAATGCCTGAAATCAGGGATGAAAGGGAAGCCCAAGAGTGGTTGCCATTTCCTTCTCCAGGGGATCTTCCCGACCCAGGGATTGAACCCGGGTCTCCCACATTGTAGGCAGACGCTTTACCATCTGAGCCACCAGGGAAGTCCATATAGCATATAGAAAACATAAAAGTGGCAGAGGACCCTCCTTACCAGTAATTACTTAAACAAATTGCTTTTGGCTGAGCTGGGTCTCTGTTGCTGCTCATGGGCTTTTTCTAGTTGCAGCGAGCACGGGCTCCTCTCTTTGTGGTATGGGGGCTTCTCATTGCAAAAGCAGCTTCTCTTGTTGCAGAACACAGGCTCTAGAGCAGGCGGGCCTCAGTAGTTGCGGCTCCAGGCACTGGAGCCCAGACTCAGTGGTTGCGGCACATGGACCTAATTGCCCTGCGGCACATGGAATATTCCCAGAACAGGGATCAGACCCGTGTCTCCCACACTGGCAAGTGGACTTTTATGCACTGGACCACCAGGGGAGTTCCGTCAATAATTACTTTCAAGGTGCCTGCATTAAATTCTGCAGTCAAAAGAGAGCATGGCAGAGCAGATGAAAATAGCTATACGCTGTCTACAGGAGACTTACTTTAGATTCAAAGATACAAATAGATTGAAAGTAAAAGGGAAGAAGATACTCCATGCAAACAGTAACCAAAATACTACAGGCTGTACTAATTAAAAAAAAAAAAAACTAAAAAAGACTGCAAGAGGAAAAGGACATTATATATTAGCAAAATGTTCAATACAGCAAGAAGCTCTAACAGTTATAAACATTTGTATACCTAATAATAGATCAGCAAAAGGTATGAAGCAAAAACTGACAGAATTAAGGATAGCTATATGGTAAGATAACTGTCTTATTATCTTACTATCTAAAAATAACTATCTTACTATAACTATCTCACCATGGGATTCCTTGGTGGCTCAGAGGTTAAATCATATGCCTGCAATGCGGGAGACCTGGGTTTGATCCCTGGGTCGGGAAGATCCCCTGGAAAAGGAAATGGCAACCCACTCCAGTATTCTTGCCTGGAGAATCCCATGGACGGAGGAGCCTGGTGGGCTACAGTCCACAGAGCCTCAAAGAGTCGGACACGACTGAGCGACTTCACTTTCACATGATAAGATAGACAGTTCTATGGTAATAGACTTCAAACCCCCACTCTCAATAGTGGATAAAACAACTAGATAGAAGATAAGTAAGGAAATAGGGGACTCAATGCAAAAAACCAGCTAGATGTTGCATACATATACACAACACACAGCAGAACATACATTCAGGTGCACATGGGAAAGTCTCCAGGTCACAGATTTAGTCTCAATAGATATGAAAAGATAGATATAATACAACAAGACTGTCCCTGACTACAGTGGGATAATGTTAGAAATTAGTAACAGAAGAAAAAACTGGGAAGTTCATGAAATTGTGGAAATTAAACAGCTCACTCTTAATTAATGGATCAAAGTAGTCACGAGGGAGATTAGAATATAACTAGAGACAAATGAAAATGAAACCACCACGTACTAAAATTTATGGGATGCAGCGAAAAGCCAAGAGGGAAATTAATAGCTATAAAACGCTTACATTTAACAAGAAAGATATCAAGTCAACAACCTTTCTAACTTAAGGAACTAGGAAGAAGAACAAACTAAATCCAAAGCTGCCAGAAAGAAGAAAGTAATAAAAAAAATTAGAACAGGGATAAACTAAAATAGAGAATAGAAAAACAGAAAATTCATTACACCAAGAGTTAGTTCTTCAAAAAGATCAACAAAAATTGACAAACCTTCAGTTTGATAGACTAAGAAAAAGAGAGGGAGGATTCGAATTACTAAAATCAGAAATGAAAGTGTGAACTTGACTACAATTCTACAGAAATGAAAAAGATTTTAAGAGAATATTGTGAATAATTGTATGCCAGCAAATTGGATAACTTAGATGAAGTAGATAATTCCTAGAAACACAAAACCTACCAAGACTACATCACAAAGAAATAGAAAATCTGAGTAGACCTATAACTAGTAAGGAGATTGAATCAATAATCAAAAAATTCCCAACAATGGAAAACCCTGGACCTATTGGCTTAACTGGTAATTTCAACTAAATATTCAAAGAAGTAATATCAGTCCTCAACCTTTTCCCAAAAAGTTGAAGAGGAGGGAACACTTCCTAACTTCCTAACTTATAGAATAAGACCAGCATTACCCTGATACGAAAGTCAGAAAAAAAGAAGCTGTAAGAGAAAGCTACAGAGCAATATCCCTTTTGAAAATTGATGTAAAAATCCTTCACAAAATACTAGCAGACTGCATTCAGCAGCCTGTTAAAAGGATTGCACACCATGACCAAGTTGGCTTTATTCCTGGAGAGCAAGATAGTTTAACATATGAAAATTGATCAATGTACTACACTACATTAACAGAATGAAGGAACCTCCCCCGCCATAATAATCTCAATGCAGGAAAAAATTTAATTAAATAGCCTTCCATGATAAAACACTCAACAAACTAGAGGGAAGCTACTTCAACATAATAAAAGCCATGTATGAAAAACCTATGGTGAAAACCACATTCAACGGTGAGAGAATGAAATCTTTTCCTCTAAGATCAGAAACAGGCAAGGGTACTTTTGCCACTGTTATTCAACTAGTGCTAGAAGTTCTAAACAAAGCAATTAGGCAAGAAAAAGGTATTGGAAATGGAAAGGAAGAAGTAAAATTGTCTCTATTTGCAGATGTATGGTATTATATGCTGAAATCCCTAAGGATTCCACAAAAAAATCCCAAACTCCCCAAACAACTGTTGGAATTAATAAATGAACTCAACAAAGTAGCAGGATAAAAAGTCAGCACACAAAAATCCGTTGCATTTCTATACACTAACAACTAACAATCTGAAAAGAAAATTACAGAACAATTCCATTCATAATAGCATAAGAAAAAAATCCTCAGGAATTAACCCAGAAAGTGAGAGCATTACACAGTGAAAACTATAAGACATTTCTGAAAGAAATTAAAGAAGACATAAATAAATGGAAACACAGTCCATGTTCATGGACTGGAATGTTGAGTATTGCCAGCATGTCAATATTACCCAAAGTGATAGATGCAATAACTGTCAAAATTCCAAGAAATCTGTGCTTCTTGCAGAAATAGAAAAACTCATTGTGAAATTCACATGGAATCTCAGGGAAGCCCAATTAGCTGAAATAATCTCAAAGAACAGAGCCAGAGGACTCACACTTCTTTATTTCGAAGCTACAGAAATCAAAATATTGTGGTAGAGGCATAATGACAGACATATGGATTAATGGAATAGAATAGCCCAGAAATAAACACTTGCACATATGGTCAAATGATTCTGATAAGGGTGCCAAGAGCATTCAATGAGGGAAGGACAGTTTTTTCTTAACACGTGGATTCGGAAAACTAGATACCCACATGCAAATGAATTAAGTTGGATCCTTGCCTAAACCATATATAAAAACTAACTCACCATGAAGCAAAGATCTACATTAAGACCTAAAACAATAAAAATCTTAGAAGGAAGCACAGGGGTAAAATTTCGTGACTTTAGATTTGGCAATGATTTCTTGGATATGATACCAGCAATAAGAGAAAAGACACGGTCAACAAAATAGACAAATTTGACTTTGTGAAAATTTTGTGCATAAACAGCCCTTCAAAGGAGAGAAATGTGAAGCAGGTTTTGCTATGAAGGATGGACTACGGGCACACACGTGACATGTGGAGATGGTGCCGTGTCGTGTGTGTGGCGAGATGCGAGCTCAGCTTCTGTTTCGGGCCGCATGAAGGTGCACAGCCAGGGCCCTCGCCATGTCTGAGAGCTCTGCACCAGAGGTGCAGGTGAGGCCTGTCCAACGGCAGCGGCAGCCCCCCTGCCCACAGCTGTGGGCTCCCTCTCGGGGTGCCTGTGAGCTCTCGGCCACTTCCCTCCCAGCCCTGGTGAGCTCCAGGTTGGGGAGGGTGGGGTGGGGGAGAGGGGATAAGGGTCTCTGGGCACCATCTCCTCTTCATAGCAGCTCCTCACTACTTCCCCCACCAAGCAAGGAGCCTCCAGAAGGGAAAGGAGGAAGAAACGTTTTCTTAGTGGAATTCGCTAGGTTTTAACAATGGGTTTCTCCTGCCCCTCTCTCCTCCCTATTAGACCTGACCCCCAACATACCTGTCCCCATACCTTCTCCCTGGACAGTGGGCAGGGGCATCAGAAGACAGCAGTGGCCACTGGCCTCACCCCTCCCCTCCCTGTCACCCCTGCCCTGTCCTTCCAGGAGTTTGAGAGACTTCTCCCTTGAAGTCTGCTGCCCCTCCCTGGAGAGCAGTGCTTTTTTTCCACCGCCCCCCGCCAGGGGGAGGGGGAGAGGAAGGAGGAAAATCAGAGATTGTCCCACAGAGGGGAAAGGTGAGGACTGAGAAAGGGCAGAAACAGGGAAGGCCAAGGTTGTGCCTGCATCAGGTGGGGTTGTTTGGGGTCAGGCCCTGAACATCATCCTTCTTGAGCATCTGTCAGGGAAAACAAGTCAAAGGGATCAAAAGGAGGAGCCACTAGGGCCAGAGGTAGGCCAGGAGGTGGACTCTTAGAGGGTAGGTGAGGGGCGGTTCTGGGGACTAGAGGTGCTTCCTGGGGGTGGGGGAATGCAGCCACAGTGTCTCCCCCTTTTTTCCCCCACCCCTGCCCCCAGCTCCAATCCTGGCCTTTTCTTCTCATCCCTCTCCTCCCAACAGAAGCCGTGGCCCTAGCCTTGGCATTGTATTCCTGTGTCCCCTGCAAGTTCCCCTCCCTTCACCCTCTCCTTTTGCATGGACCCCATTACAATAAGTTTTAAATAAAAACCTGAAAAAAAATTGTGCAAATGACACTCTCAGAGTAAAAAGGCAATTACAGAATGGAAGAAAATATTTGCACATCATATCTGGTAAGGGATTAATATAAAACAACGTGATTCATAAATAGATGAAGGACTCGAGTAGACATTTCTCTAAGGATATGTAATGGCTGATAAGTACATGAAAAGATGCTCAACATCGCTGATCATTAAGGAAATGCACATCAAAACTGCAGTAAGATACCACCTCACACCCATTAGGATGGTCGTTATAACCAAAATGAGCAAACAAAACAAGTGTTGGTGAGATGTGGAGAAGCTGAAACTGTGCCTGATTTGGCCAGTGAGAGTGGCTTCGACCCACCTCCTGTATCTCTTTGGCTGTGTTCCATCATTCTTTGGCTCTCTCTTTCTGATACAAAAAGATTTCAGGCTCATCCTGCTCCTTTCTCCTAAGTCCTAGCATCAGCTATTTCTCCAAGGGGTGCTGGTTCCACATACTGGAGAGTGGTATTTGGAAACCAAGATCTGGGCGCTGGATGTGCTCATTGCTATAGAGGCCTCTTGGGACAGAGCAAGGTGATAGGTGCCTGAATACACACCATTCTACGTGGGTGCATTTCTATGTAAGTACATGCTGCATGTTGGAACTCTGCATCAGGGCCCTACAAGGACCACACCCCATGGCTGCATCCTCATTTTGCTGGACTCCAAAATCCTGTGCCAGGTTGCTGACACCATGGGCTCACCAGCACAGACCCCTCCTCTCCCCGGCTGGTCCCTAGGTGCCCTCCTGTGCCCCTCAGTGTTGCCCTTCATGCAGCCCCCCACCCACACTCTGGGCTCCACCACTGCCTTGCCCAGTCTGGCTTTCAGACTTAATTATTAAGTGAGGAAGGGGAAGTAGCTGAGGACCTATTAATTTCATCCATGTATTTGGGCTTTTTATACTTTGAAAACATTTACCCAGCAGCTCACAAAGTTTGTCTTCCCTAAGGAATTGTTCCTTTCACTACCAAACAAGGACCTTCATTATCTCTAGTTAGTAAGTGTCTTTGCTGCAAAGCCACTTGGTATCAACACTGCGGTATCAGCTTTCTTTCTTTCTTGGTCTATTTCCAACTCTTCCCTTAATCCTTTCCTTCATTATATTTTAGGTAAGTCTCTTGCAAACAGCAGATGGCGGTATTTTTTCTACTCTAAGAAACCTGTCTTATAGCTGACAAGCCCACTATATTTACAAGAAGTGTAATTACTGGAACCTTAGCACTAAGGCTGTCCCTCTTGTTTGGTGTTTTCTGTCTAATGCATCCATTTTCACTGGTGTCTCCTTTCGCGCCCCTCCCCCCCGTCCCTTTCCTTTAGATTGATTGGCTTTTTACCCATCTCTCCTCTCCCATACAGACACACAATTTCCCTCTTTCCAATATTCTATTTCTCTTCTTTTAGTACCACAGTTTGATAAAACACAGGATATTTGTTACAGAAGGAAAACCACGGTGGAATAACTACCTCTTCCTCGCAATGAATCACTCAGTCATGAAGGTGGGAAGGACAGGAGTGGTCAGGCTCAGCATCGGTCCAGCCTCTCCCACCAGGTGTGCCCCCTCCGAGTGGGCTGGGGGCTGGGGGTGTGTTTCTTCTGCTTCCCCTAAAGTCATTCATGGAAACTGAGCTACAGTGGGTGGGGTGGGCTTTTCCAGGGAGCCTGAGGTAGTGTGTGGGATGTGGATGAACACACTTGATTGTTTCTCTGGCATAATCTCCTAAGGGGAGAAGGAACAAATGACTCAGGTAGAAAGATCCTATTAAAATGAAGATGGGGATTCGTCATTAAAGAAAAATGACATTATTTAGTGTGATGAATACTCAGCAGCATATGATAAAAATGACTGTCTCTCCTCCGCGATAGAATCCTGATTTAGCTGGGCATGTGGCTGCCTAGCCAGAGGACTGCATTTCCCAAAAGTGAGAGGAAATGTTGTGTCCTAGCTTCCTTTCTGGCATGCAGTCGTGATGGCTGGTGCTCCAGCAGCCATTTTGGCCCATGAGGCACTGCACCAAGGATAACAGAGCATGAAGATGCTTATTTAATAAACATATAAAAAATTATATGTCAAACCTTGTTCTAAATGTTTTACAAATATTAACTCATTTTGTCCTCATAGCAACCACACAAGGTCTACTGTTCTTAGGTCCACTTGCCCCAGCCCCGGAGTAACTCAGCAAGCTGCAGATAAGAGGAACAGAGCAAGAAAAACCAATGAACAATTCATTCCCCACTGGCTTTCTATTCATCATATTCCTCCCATATCACCTCTTTTTAAATTTTTTCTTGCTCCAGCCCATCTTCAGATGTGAAAATTAAGTTTATTTTATACTTGGGTTCATTTTAAACTCCTCTTGCCTGATCCCTGCCTCATTCCTCTCTGTGGCTTTCCCACCATGCTCAGGTACTCATTTTAAAGCACACAGAGAGAAAAGCTAAATGACCCTGATGGTAATGATGGACTAACAGTCGACATCTCAACAGCAAAGGTTTTTGTGTTAGTCACTCAGTCGTGTCCGACTCATTGCAACCCCATGGACAATAGCCCGCCAGGCTCCTCTGTTCACAGAATTCTCCAGGCAAGAAGAGTGGAGTGGGTAGCCATTCCCTTCTCCAGGGCATCTTCCTGACCCAGGGATGGAACCTTCGTCTCCTACATTGCAGGCAGATTCTTTACCATCGGAGCCACCAGGGAAGCCCAAATTATTTCACAAGTTTGCAGGGGAAAAAGGACATTTTCAAATGAAAACAAAGGGAGTTAACCATCGAAGGAGCTAGACAGCCAGAGGAAGAACGCTCAGATGCAGAGAGAGACGAGAGGAGTGGTGTATGTACACAGTAATGACTGTGAAAAGTAACAATGGTCACAGTCGACTTTGGGCTGTTAAAACGCCAGAGTAGATTCCAAGACACTGGGCAAAAATAACACACAAATGAAAGGTGACAACTGGAGCAAAAGACCCCGAGGTGTTCACATTTTGCAGGAGGGCAGAGTTAGTAATTTGAGATTTTGTTAATCTGAGTGTACAGTTGAAAACACAATGGCACCACTGAGAAACTAGAGCAGGGTCAAGTATGTACCTCTCAAAGAGTAGAGGAAAAAGAAATGGGGCAAAAAACCTAAACCCAGAGAATAAGGAACAGCACATACCTGCATGCAGGCCCTGGGAAAGAGCTGGGTCAGGGTGGGCACCTCTGCGGGCTGTCCTCAGCCAGTCTTAGAACTGAAGTGACTGGAAAGGTCGGGCCAAACGGAGGGACCGAGGCTGCAGCTGAGGATGGGCTGGGGTTGTTCTCTTCATTGCTTCCCGCAGGAACAGACTGTGCACTGAGTCAATGCTTTTTCTTCTCAAATAGATTGAGTCTTGAGAGCAGAGACCACAACTCACTGAAAATATACATAGCAATTAACCACGGGAACGAGTACAGTCACATTTAGTCCATTCAGTGTTGAGCAAATACCACCTCCTCTAGTTCCAAACGTCTCACTGCCCAGAAGGGACCCCCACACCCACGAAGAGTCACTCCCTGTCCCCCGGCCCTAGCCCGTCACCAGGCTGCTTCCAGTCTCTACGTAAAACGAAGCTTCCGTTTTTGACTCCCTACTCTTCACTCTGATGCCAAACACGTGGGTTTTTCCCCATTTCAACCAATTCTCCAGCTCTGACATGAGCTGTGCCACAGTTCAACTCAGGTCTGACAGCACACAGCGTTAGCTAAGACCCCACAGATTAATGGCTCAGCCTCAAGAGACGAGCCCCACTGTGGATGCCAACCCCAAGGAGTGGGTCCCCAGGGGCCCACACTTTGACCTGGCTATAAATCAGGGGGTCCTACCACCCCCTCCTTGGGTTTGATCATTTCCTAGAACAGTTCACAGAACTCAGGAAGCACTTTACTCACATCTGCCAGTTTTTCATAAGGGCTACAGATGAACTGCCAGGGGAGGAGGTTCCCACGGTGAGGTCCAGAGGGGTCCTGAGCGCCGGAATCTCTTCCCCTGTGGAGGTGAGTTACGTCACCTTCCCGCTGTTTGGTCAGGTCGACCTGGAAGATCTCCAACTCCTTCCGTGGGTTTTTTTAGTCTGGCTTCATCACTGAAGCATGATTGACTAAATCATTGGCCGTTGGAGATTCACTTGCTCAATTCTGATGACCAGATGGATGCAATTCTGTTCCCTCCTTTAAAGCAGGGCAGCTGAGGCCCTGGAGGTTAGCAATGCAGGCTAAGTCGCTTCAGTCACGTCTGACTCTGTGCGACCCTATGGACTGTAGTCCTCTGTCCACGGGGTTCTCCAGGCAAGAATACTGGAGTGGGTCGCCATGTCCTCTTCCAGGGGATCTTCCCCACCCAGGGATCGAACCTGTATCTCATGTCTCCTGCATTGGCAGGCAGGTGGGAAGCGCCACGTGGGAAGCAATAATCGATCCTGAATTTGGACCTGGCTATTTGGCTTCCCAGGCAAAACCCATAATCTCAGCAGAAATCACTGCCCTATGGCTGGTGCCCTGGGAGCCCATCTTGACTGCCTCCCTCCCCAGCGCCTTCCTTCCACCCCCTTGAGGCCTCTTTTTCTCCAAGTCAGCGGTTTCCCAAGGACATCACCACGAGGTCGTGCAAGAGAGATGTACTTTGTGGCTCTCTCCAGCCTACACTGGGACTCGATCTCTTCCTCCCAAAGCTCTCTCGTCAGGTACTGTGCTGTGTGGCTAGTTGTGTCCGACTCTTTGTGACCCCAGAGACTGTAGTGCACCAGGCTCCTCTATCCATGGGATTCTCCAGGCAAGAATACTGGAGGGGGTTGCCCTGCCCTTCTCCAGGGGATCTTCCCAACCCAGGGATTGAAGCCAGGTCTGGTGTGATTAGAAGACTAATTCCCAGTGAGCTGTCAATGATGCATCAACTCACCAACTTTTTTTTTTTTTTCCGTTAAAAAGCTTCCAATCCAATACTCTCCTATTCTGCCTTCTTAATATTCATGCCTCCAACTCTTGCATCAAATCAGGACCAGGCAAGACTTCTTTCTGCCCTGAGGTTTTCCATTTTCCCTTCTCCCAGGATCAGAGGCACTTTTGATTTTTTTCTTGATTGGAAATTACTGCTTGCACCCTCCTTTCCATTTTGCATTTTAATGATGGACGCTTCCTTAATGGGAAAAATAAGTTTCTGATGGAGGACTGCGAACAATTTTTTTTCTGTGGGAGACTTGGTGGCAGGAGGACCCCAAGTATTCCCTGAGTCGGGTGGGAACCTGCATCTTACATGGAAGGAGCGGGCTCTGCAGATGGGGCTGCACTGAGGAAAGTGCAGAACAGATCACACCAAGCAGAACCAGAGAGCACCTCCTAATCCAGGTGAGAAAATGGAAAGCCCCAGGGAAGGAAGGCGAGTGGGACGCACGTGTGTGTGTGCACGCACATGTGGCACACGTGCGACTGGGTGGGTGCACAAGTGCACGTGTGCATGTAGCATCTGGCCCCCTCACAGGGGAGGGAAGTACATGCAGTGGGTGCTCTCACTTCCTAAGACGGTGGTTGCAATGGACAGAAAGCTGCCTGCCCCAGAGGCCGGGGCAGAGGGGCTGCCGAGAAGGCTGTGACACCCTTCCCCGGCCTCTTTCCTCCTGTAAGTGTTTTCCCCAGTGAAGTTCATCCTGCTTTCCTGGCTGCCAAGGGGCCCCATTTAAAAGCACACTCGGTCTCAAAAGTGCAAAGGACACATTTTCTTGCATTTCTTCAGAATTTGCTGTCTCTCCTGAACTCAGGTTTTTCAGCTTGAATTTCATTTCCTTGTTTTCAGAAGGACGTAAATTGCCCACCTCAAAGAGAGCGATCGCTGTTCAGTGGAGCCAACCTTCCAGCCCTGGGACTCCCCCTGAGTGCGGGCAGGACCCTCTGAGCTGCAGGGAAGCCCCTGGAAGTCTCGGACAGACCCCGCCCCCTCCTCTGCCCACCCCCAACCACCATGATGTTCTCTTCTGCTTGAACTCACTTCTTGCTCTTGGGCAATTGCTAAAAGCCAGTTCTCTGAAGAGTCAATTTGCCAAATGACCAAATCCCTGAATTTATGGTTTCTTTGAACTATTCTGTTTTAGCTGAGCAGTTTTCAATTTGTGTTCATATCAGTATACTCAGATTGTTCTATCTTTGCCTCAGTGCCCTGGGGATAGAAGGATTTAAGAGATGGAGGGCTTTGGAGGAGACCCTGGGGAGTGTTTATAGCCCGTGACCTTGACTAAGAAGAGTTATGATCAACCAGCTCTTTATTAACATAATTGTTGTAAAACAGTTTATACTGAAGAATACATTCAAGACTCTGTTCAGTGATGCATTTTTTCATAAATACACTTTTAAAGACAGATTTATTCTTCCATTTTTTCAATCTGACGGTATAAAAGAGGTTGCCATTTGCCTGTCCTGTATCCATTCTCATTTTATTTCCTTCAGCAGGTCTCATTTTGGGGGAGCACTCTTGGGCCAAGTAAACAACCCCATTTCCCTGCCTCCCTGATGGTGGGGAATACTGGAAAAATCTAAGCAAATGTGTCTGGGAGGAACCTCATGATGAAAAGTCCTGCAAAGAGACTCACCCAGGAGACATGCTCTTTGACCTTCAGCTTATTTTCTTTCTGCCTAGAATGTGTCACAATGGCTGGATCTACTGTCCCCATATTGGGACCATGAGATGACCTTGATAATGAATGCTAAGAGACTAAATATATAAACGGACAACGGCCAGATCATATATAGAAAAGAACTCTGACCCACAAACTATAGGAACCAATCCTTTTATCCTACAACCGGCCTGCTTTAAGTCAGACAGGTAGTGACTCAGACTGATATCTCTAGTAACCCATTATAGTCATGTTTCTAGAATGAAGCTGCTCAGTTGCTTCTACCTTGGTGACTGGAGGTAGGATTTGTGATGTGGAGCTGGGTGCCAACTGAGGCTTGGGTGTCTCTCCTCCTAGGAAACTGTAAGATGGTATATTATCCTCCTTGATGATGACTGCATTTCAAAGAGTCACCACTGGGGCCTTGAGGAGTTGTGAGACTGGCAAGAGGCTTATCTCATGTCTGACCCACAACTGCCAATCTGTAGACTTCTTCTTTTAAGAGATTTGTTTGTATTTGCCTGTACTGGATCTTAATTGTGGCATGCAAGATCCTCATTGAGGCATGTGGGGTCTTAGTTCCCTGGTCAGGGATTGAACCTGGGTCCCCTGCATTGGAAGTGTAGAGTCTTAGCCATTGGACCACCAGGGAAGTCCCCAGATTTCTTAACATGACAGAAAACAAGCCTCTATTACCTTGAATCCACTCCTATAACCAGCTTGTAATGCAATATCCAACAAAAGCGCAGTTTTGTAGTTTTTCCAAGTCTAAAAAATTCTCTTGTCTTTGAATATTGCCTCTTCCTTACCCTCTTAGAAAATGTGTTAGAGCCTCTCATTGTATCTGCCTTGTCTAAAGTTTTCTTTAATAATTTTCAACCGTTATCTGCCTGTGTTATAGATCTAGCCTCCAGTTCATTAATTCTCTCTTCAGCTGTGTCTGGTTTGTTGTATAATCGTTGTGTTAATTTTTTATTTCAATAAATCATAACAAATAGATCTAAAATTTCTGTTAGCTTTTAAAAGTCTGCTTCTTTAAAAAATATCCGGTTTCATGTGTTGTGAGTGCTATTCTCTATACGCTATCTAGAAGAAGTCATTTTAAGTATAAGGACAGATTGAAAAAAGAAAGTGTTAGTTGCTCCGTTATATCTGACTCTTTGCAACCCCATGGACTGTTGCCCACCAGGCTCCCCTGTCCATGGGATTCTCCAGGCAGGAATACTGGAGTGGGTTGCCATGCCCTTCTCCAGGGGATCTTCCCGACCCAGGGATCGAGCCTCGGTCTCCTGCACTGCAGGCAGATTCTACCGTCTGAACCACCAGGGAAGCTCTAAGGACAGAACAAGATATACAGTGTAGATTAAAAAACAAAAAAAAAGCTGGAGTGCTTTTTGTTTTTTGACCCTGAGAAAGGTTTATTGCAGGACCAACCAAGGAGAACAGGTAGCTTGTGCTCAGGAAGCCCAGACTCCATGAAGCATTTCAGGGAAGAGTTTTTATGAACAGTTGGAGGAAGGGCTGCAGTGTGTGTGACCTTCCTCTGCCTGGTTGGTGGGGAGGGAACAGGGTGGTGTTCCATGCACCTCAATCATCAGGCTTCTGGTTCCAACCAGTCTGGTGTCTACACACTTGTTGAGTCACTTGGTTGTGCCCAACTCTTTGTGACCCCATGGACTGCAGCATGCCAAGCTTCCCCCTCCTTCACCATCTCCTGGAGTTTGCTCAGACTCATGTCCATTGAGTTGGTGATGCCATCCAACCATGTTATTCACACGCTTGCGCTCAACCTGCAGTCACCGTCCTCCACCTGGGTAGAGGCCTTAGTTCAATTTTAGATGCTATCACTTCCAAGGTTGTTTCCCAACGAAGTGTTGCTGCTGCTGCTAAGTCACTTCAGTCATGTCTGAGTCTGTGCGACCCCATCGATGGCAGCTCACCAGGCTCCCCCATCCCTGGGATTCTCCAGGCAAGAACACTGGAGTGGGTTGCCATTTCCTTCTCCAATGCATGAAAGTAAAACGTGAAAGTGAAGTCACTCAGTCGTGTCCGACTCTCTGCGATCCCATGGACTGCAGCCCACCAGGCTCCTCTGTCCATGGGATTTTCCAGGCAAGAGTACTGGAGTGGGGTGCCATCGATTTCTCCTGTTAGTACCAAAAAAAAAAACTGTCACAAAGAAATGGCACAGAAGACATCCCCAGTGGTGTTGATGATGAGCAGGAGTTAGCGTAGCTGATTTCAGGACCTAATGAAACTCAGGTTCTTGATGTCTCATTGCAGAAAGAATTCAGAGACACAGTGATAGGTAAGAGGTGGATTTATTTAGAGAGAAAAACACTCCACAGACAGAGTATGGACTGTTGCAGAGGTCAAGCGTGGCCTGGAGTGTTAACATCAGACAGTGTTGATTTCAGTACAAGGACTATTACTAGAGATAAAGAGAAACATTACACAAATATGAAGGGGTCAAGCTATCAAGAAGATATCACATTCTTAAATGTGTCAGTCCTAACATCAGAGCTTCAAAACACATGAAGAAAAGCCTGAAAGAACTGAACCTTGAAATAAACCACAATTACAGCTAGAGATTTCTGCGCCTCTTGCTGAGTAACCAACAGAATAAGTAGACAGAACTTCCTAGGCCTGGAAATTACAAGGCTCTGAGGTAACCATGGCAACAACGCACCCCAACCATCCAGGCTCCTGGCCAGATGGCCCATGCCCCACACCAAGGTCTGCAGGAGGTGGTATGGTAAGGATGTCAGGTTTCCCCACGTTGAAGTATATGTTTAATACAATTCTTATCAAAATACGGACAGTATTTTATAGATACAGAAACTATGATTCTAAAATTTATATAGAAAGGTAAAAAACCGAGAAGAGCCAACTCACTGGAAAAGACCCTGATGCTGGAAAAGATTGAGGGCAGGAAGAAAAGGGGGCAACAGAAGATGAGTTGGTTGGATGGCATCACCGACTCAATGGACATGAGTTTGAGTAAACTCTAGGAGGACAGAGGAGCCCGGCATGCTGCAGCCCATGGGGTCGCAAAGAGTTGGCCATGACTTAGCCACCAAGAAACAGCAAGAAAACTAACATATGTGGGTGTGCGTGCTCAGACACTCATCTGTGTCTGAGTGACCCTGTGGCCTCTAGCCCAGCAAGCTCCTCTGTCCTTGGAATTTCCCAGGCAAAAGTACGGGAGTGGGTTGCCATTTACTCTTCCAGGGGATATTCCCAACCCAGGGATTGAACCTGTGTATCTTGCATCTCCTGCGTTGGCAGGCAGATTCTTTACCATTGCCCCATCTGGGAAGTACTTCAAAAAGCTAAATAGCTAAATATTTTTGAAAAAGAATGTAAGATGAGAGGAATCAGTCCATCTGATTTTAAGACTTTTAGTTACAGTAATTGAGATTGTGATATTGGTGAAGGCATAGATGCAGAGATCAATGGAATGGAACAGAAAACCCAGAGATAGACCCACACGAATATGCCCAACTGACTTATGACAAAGAGTAAAAGCAATTCCTTGGAGGAACAATAACCTGGTCAACAAATGGTGCTAGAGCAATTGGACATCTGTGGGGGAGAAAAGCAAGCCTCAGACTAAGCCTCACACTTCATGGGAAAGGGAACCCCAAATGGACCAGATTAAAATGTAAAGCCATATGATTTTCAGGAAAAAAATAAAAAAAGAAAACTTTCAGCATCTGGGGATAGGCAGAGAGTTCTTAGACTTTATATCAAAAGTAACATTGGCGATAGGAAAAATGGATAATTTGGACTTAATCAAAATTAAAAATATTTGGGGACTTCCCTTGGTCCAGTGGCTAAGACTACACTCCCAGTGCAGGGCCCAGATTCAATCACTGGTTGGGGAACTAGATCCCACGTGCCACAACTAAGTGTTTGCATACTGGAATGAGAGATCCTGCATGCTGCAACTAAGACCTGTACAGCCAAATAAATTAAAAAAAAATTAAAAATATTTGCTCTGTGAAAGATGCTGTCAGGAAGATGAAAAGATTGGCTGCAGATGGGAGAGAGTATTTGTAAACTGCATATCTGACAGAATCTAGAATATACAGAGAACTCCCAAAACTCAACAATAGAAACAGTAAAGCCAGAACAATACCCAAACAGCTTTGAAAGTGAGCCAAAGACACAACACGCATTTTGCTAATGAGCGTACACGGAGCACATCTTTGCAGATGTGCTTAGCCATTATGGGCATGCAGACTAGAGCCACAGTGGCCTCTTACCAAAGCAAAACTGAACAGTGACAACACCAGTTACTAAAGAAAATGTGGAGGAACTGGGCCACTTGGCCATTGCTAGTGGAAAGGTGTAGGTATAACCGTTCTGGAAAATGATTTGACCACTTATAAAAGCAAACATACTGGGCCACTTGGCCATTGCTAGTGGAAAGGTGTAGGTATAACCGTTGTGGAAAATGATTTGACCACTTCTTATAAAAGCAAACATACACTTGGCACATGATCTAATAAATACACTCCTGGGCATTCATCCTAGAGAGATGAAATATCATATTCACTCATAGTATGTTGGTGAATATCTGAGGCAGCTTTATTCATAACAGCCAAAAACTGGAATCAGCCCAGATGCCCTTCAACAGGCGAACAGTTAAACTGTGATGTACTCAGTTTGTGGAGCACGACTCAGCCATAAAAAGGAACAAATTCCTGGGCTTCCCTGGTGGCTCAGCGGTAAAGAATCTACCTGCTAATGCAGGAGACACGGGTTCGATCCCTGCTCTAATGAGATCCCACATGCTGTAGAGCAACTAAGCCTGGGCACCACAACTATTGGGCCGAATGTCTAGATCTTGGGAGCCACAGCTTCTGAGGCCCGTGTGTCCTAGAGCCCGTCCTCCACAACAAGAGAAGCCACTGCAATGAGAAGCCCACACTCTGCAGCTAGAGAATAGCCCCTGCTCCCTGCAACTAGAGGAAGTCCACACGCAGCAACAAAGACCAGCACAGACAAAAGTAGGTACACAAAAATCTCTTAAAGAGGAAGAAATCCCTGTTGCACACAAGCACCTGGATTAACCTGCAGGAAATGATGCCGAGTTAACTAAGTCAATCCCCAAAGACCACGTACTGTGTGACTTCATTTATAGAACACTCATGATGCAATTAATAGAGATGGAGAATGGACTATGGGTTGTCAGGGGGTGGGGGCGAGGTGGAAGGAAAGAGGGTGAGGCTATGAAAAGGCAGCAGAAGGCTCCTCATGGGGGTGGAATGCTACTTGTCTGGACTGTGTTGGTCAACATGTCGATAGCTGGATGGTGATTCGGTACAGATTTCTGTAAGATGTTACCACATCAGGGGGATCTGGGTAAAGGCCACATGGCAGCCCTCTGTGTTCTTTCTTACAGCTGCAGCGGAACTCACAATTGCCTCAAAATAAAAAGTTTAATTAAAAAAAAGTTCTTTTGGGGACGTCCTTTTGGGGCGATCCAGTGGTTGGGATTCTGCTCTCACTGCCAAGGGCACAGGTTCAATCCCTGGTCGGGGAACTTAGGTTCCACAAGCTGTGTGGTGTGGTAAAAAAAAAAAAAAATAGTAATTTTTCTTGGTTGTAACATCAGAGAGAAGCTAATCTCATGGAGTGCACATGGTTCCTCAGCGTCCCAGAAATGGGAGAACTCTCAGTGAGGCAGAACAATTCTGCATCCCTTTGACCTCGCGGGGGCACCGGCTGACCCAGTCAGGTCCTGTCTCTCTGTTGACACTTGGCTGAACCCAGGGTAGACAAGGCACAGGTGGGGAAGCTGGAAGAAAACGCAAGGAACCTCAGGAACTTGCAGATGTGTTGATTCTCTCCTGGCTGGCAGAGCAGATGCAGCTGTAACTCGGGCACACTTTACTCTCTACTGGCTAACATAGCACTAGGCTCGTCTCTCCTACTAGAGCGTCCCAGATGGCGCTTATATGGGGCCACACCACCATGCACTTGAGTAGCGCTGTAAATGATCTCAGCTGTTACATCACTATTTACAAAACGTGGGGCAAGAGAGCCTGACCACTGCCATCTTGGCTAATTTGCTCTCTCCCTCTAGGCCCTCAGCAATTCAGGCTGGATCAGCCTGGGGTATGAACATGTGAGCCCAGCAAGGCTCCCTGCAGAGAAAATCTTTCACCTGTTGGCTGTGAATGCTGCTTCTGGGGGCAGCCCGCGGGCTGGGAGGGTGTCCCAGGGTGAGGACAGGCCTCGAGCTGGAAAGCGTCTTGGGGACTTTGGACATAGCCTATGTACTGACTGGTCACTGAACCCTCGGCCGTGATGACAAGGGCCTCCCGCTCTGGTCAGCACGGACTCCACTGGTGTGGCATTCAAAGGGACCGCAGGAGATCCTGGGCTTCCCAGGTGGCTCAGTGGCAAAGAACCAGCCTGCCGATGCAGGAGACATAAGAGAGGCAGGTTCGATCCCAGGCGGGGAAGATCCCCTGGAAGAGGGCATGGCAACCCACTCCAGTATTCTTGCCTAGAGAATCCCATGGACAGAGGAGCCTGGTGGGCTACAGTCCATAGGGTTGCAAAGAGTCGGACAAGACTGAAGCAACTTAGAACACACACACAGGAGACTCAGCTGGAGGGGCTGGTGGGGACCAGGCCCACATGAAGGCCCCAAGAGCTACGGTGCTGTGTCCATAGCCTTAACTGGACCCCAGAAAGACCAGACCCAGCTGCCTCACCTTGAGTGGGAGGGCTCCCTCCAGGAATTGGGGGGCTTCCTTCCCCAGGAAGCAGCACTCGGTGAAAGTGACCAACTGCCCCGGCAGCAAGGGGTCTTCCCCCATAAGCCTGTGGATGCAGGCAGTGATGGACGATGACTCACAGGCCAGCTTCAGTCAGAAAGGATGATACCCTGATAAAGACAGAAGCTCAGACCTCATGGGTTTACATCATCTCGCCCCTCTCCCTGGGGGCTGCTTGACTCTGTGGCAGCAGAGTTGTCCCCTCGGTTGTCAGCAGCCAGGTTTGGGATGCAGTGGCCTGAGCGGAGGCAGAGGAAGGTCCATTTCTGTTGCAACCGCCTGCAGCAGTGAGAGCAGCTTTTGCCACTGAGAGAAACCTTTATGAACAGGGGGAAACACGCTTTTTGGTCTTTCTGCAGTCATGTGTGCTTTCTTTATACCCCTTCATTTCTGAACAAAAGCAGACGTGTTTTTCCTAAAGACAAACACGTGGAGAATCTGTTCAGCTGGAGCAGCAGATAGCCCATCACAGCAGATCAAGAAAACTCCATGAGTTTTTTCCAGGGGGTTTTGTGAAGTCCTATCAGAAATGAGTGTCTCATCTTCAGGGAGATCCACACATCTCTATTCTCACTTGCCCTTCCAAGCTTTCTTTAAGCCAATTTTAATGCTGTGCTAGTAACAGTTTCAGAGGAAAGCTTGACCAGTAGACCTGATGATTCCACTAGCTTAGCTGCATAAACAACATCCCTAGAATCTGCCTCTCAATTGTTCATCATTCACTCCCTCACTCGTGTTCATCAAACATCCTGGCACATCTCACCTGCCCAGGCTGGGTACCATCAAGGAGCAGAGAATTTGCCTCCCTTGCATTTCCTGGTGCCGGTCCTCACCCCTGCCCCAGAACTCAGGTGTTTTCTTGAGATACCAGTGAGGACAGCTCACTCGTCAGAGATTAGCTTCGGAGAATGAGATTTCTAAAAAAGGTTCCTAACGCTTACTGGATTTTTTCTTGCAATTCTAATAAAAGGGCTGACCTGACCTGACCCAGAAGGTCCTGGTGGAATGAGGGGTCTGACCACCTGCTCGTATCAGGCAGGTGCCACGTAGGCGCAGAAGGTCATGAGTAAGGTTAGACTTCTAATGTGCCCAAGAGAATAAAAATAAATACGAGGCAGTTATTTAAGAAGCAGACTCAATCCTCATGTTTATTCCCACAAACTTCACACTTACCTCACTCATTTCAAGTTTGCATGACTGATTCTGGGCAGTTAAACCTCTAACTATGCACCAGCGATTCTCAGTAGAATTAAGCCCTCAACACCCGCTCCATAATCACGCTCTCATTTGGGGAGTCCTGGGGACACCCCTTGTCTGCAGTCCCAGTGGGGAGTTCGGACTCCATGGCCTGCAGGGTGTCCAGGGTGGGGCTCCTGACCCGAGAGTGGGGCCTCTTTTACCTTTATGGGGCTGGGTTTCTCAGACAATAAAGAAAACCATTACCACCTACTTAGAGGCTTGGAGATGCCCCTGCTGACAGCTCGGGCTCTGGGTTCCATGTACAGGGGCTGTGATCCAGTCTTGCCAGCTTCTTACCTACCATCTGCCCAGCCCCTGAGTCTTGGCCAAGTTACCCCATCAACATATAGTATTGTTCATGGCTATCTGCTGATGAAAAAGTGATACACGTTCATTGTAGAAAATGAGGAAAGTGCGCTAGAAAAATATCGCTTGTCATTTCACCCAGAAGTAAGGTGTGAAATACCTTTTAACATTTTTCTTCAACAAAATAGGGATTGGAATGTACAAACCATTTGTATCTGCCTTGCCCAATCTAACACTCTCTAATAAACACTTTCCAGTAAAACGAAATGCCCTGGAGACACAATTGTTCGGCTGCAGCATGTCAAAGCCTGTAGATGTTTCCTGGTTTACTTGAAGTTTCTCCCTCTCTTAAGATGCTATTATCTGCTTGTCTTATGGCCGCCTGAAAACTCTAAATTTTTGAACTTCCCAGTCACCTTGCCCTCCCACCATTTGAAAGGCCAAATATGGCACTTTTTGTGAGCCTTTAGGGGTTCAATATAAAACCTTACATTCATTTTTAAGAATCCCTTGATTACAGGCTTTTGTTGCAGGATAATGTCTTAAAATCCTTTACACTTTTATTAAGTACCCCTGGTGGCTCAGTGGAATAAACAAACATGTATAAATTCTGGTGAGATGAAATAGTACTAGGCTTCCCTGATGGCTCAGACAGTAAAGAATCAGCCTGCAATGGAGGAGACCTGTGTTCAATCCCTGGGTCAGGAAGATCTCCTGGAGGAGGAAATGGCAACCCACTTCAAGTACTCTTGCTTGGGAAATCCCATGGACAGAGAGGGGCCTGGCAGGCTAAGGTCTATGGGGTTGCAAAAATCGGACACGAATGAGCAACTAACACACACACAAAATAGTACCAGTTGTAGCCTGCTCACAGGCTTGGCCAGCTGGGTGTAAGGCTTACCTGATTCTCATAGTTGGGACAAACAGACCCATCATTACTGGGGGCACACTGATAGCAGAGCCCACAGTGGGCCTGGGGCAGTCACTCCAAGGACCACAGGGAAGCTTTGAAGAGCTTTATTAGTTGAATCTCCACAATGGACAATCTAGAATCACAGCCCTGGGATGTGACGATAACTTCTCAGCTGCTCTGCACAGGACTGGTCTTGTGCCTTCACACCTGAAATCAAGTAACTTGTGGGAGGGTTAGTAAAACTGATGGGGTGGGGAGCTTGGTGGTCGAGGAGGAAACAGGTGTCCAGAGGAGCCTGGAGAATAAGGCCAGCTGTGTTCTACACCGCAGTCGTCCCCGCTCTGGTGGACGGCAAAAGGCCTTGTGTTCTTGGCAGCTCTGTCATGAAGAAAAATCTAGTTTTCCACCCCTTAAATCCAGGCATGGCCAAGTGACTTGCTGTGGCTAAGGGGACAGGGTGACTGTGAGGCTTGATCAGACTTGGAAAGTACTTGGGTCCTGGGGTTCACGCTCTCTCACTGCTGGGACCACATTGCTGCCATATCAACAAACCACACTTTGTTAACCTGCAACACCATGACAGACACGTGTGGCTGCAACTTCAGTTGATGCCAAGCACTGCCAGATGTGTGAGCAAGGCCATGTACACCCAGCCAGCTCCAGCTGAGCTGGGACAGACCAACCATCCTGGCTGGTCAGCCCACGAAGCCCTGAGAAATATTAATAATAAATGCTGTTGTTTCTCCTTTTCTCCTTTTATAAACTATTTATTTATGTATTTGGCTGCACCAGGTGCAGCATGAGGGGTCTTCCCTGCTGTATGTGAGACCTTAGTTCCCAGATCTGAGACCCCTGCATTGGGAGCATGGAGTCTTAGCCACTGGACCACCAGGGAAATCCGAACATTGTTTCAAGTCATCAAATTTAAGGGCGTTTGTTACACAGCTAGATCTAACTGACACACTTCCCGTTTGTATCCAGATGGTTGAAGGTGACATTTCAGGTTTGAGTTTGATCTAGCAGAGGGTCATTATTTATTTTCCTGGATTTTTATGTCCCATCCATTTTTTTCATTCTGACCTGTTTCAATCAGTTCTCCTCTTTTGAGTCACGCTTTACTCAGTGCCTAGTCCTCTCAGAGAGACTCACTGGCTCACCCCTGCTTCTGCCCTGGATCTGCTGGTCTCCTTTCCTTACAGGCACTTGCCTTTTACCTTCTTTGGATCCTAGCTCTTTTGAGGGAGCCTGATCAAGAGAAGATTGCCCCGAGTAACAGAGCTACCCTCTGCTAGGGGGTAACATCACTGATGGCCTTCTGCAGTGATGCCTTAAGCCATGAGAGAGGCAGGGCAGGCAGCTCCTGAGGGTACCTGAAGCTCAAGGAGAGCTGGATATCACCCTCTGCAGAGCGCTTGGCACAGGCTGTTGAGTTAATTCTCACAACAAGCCAGAGAGGTGGAAATGGACAGATGGGAAAGCTCAGACTGTGAGGGCATAGGGGGTGGAATTGTGTCTCCCCTCAAAGATCCAAACCGCTTATACCTGTGAGTGTGACCTGATTTGGAAATATCTTCACAGATGCCATAAGTGAAGGTGAGGTCAACCTGGGTTGGGCTGGGCCCTCATCCAATGGCTGGTGTCCTCAGAAGGAGAAGGAAAGTTGGGTGTGGAGACCAGAGGAGAAGGCCATGTGACGGGGAGACAGATACTGGGGTGTTTGTCGCCCCATGAGCCAGGGACTAGCGAGGACTGCTGGCAGCTGCTGACCTGGGAAGAGCTGACGGAGGGTTCTCCCCTACAGTCTGCAGATCAACTGACCACAGCTTGATTTTGGACTTATGGCTGCCTCAACTGTGAGAGAATCAACTCTTTTTTTTTTTTTTTCCTTCTTTTTTTGGGCAGTGCTGGAGGAGAAGGCAATGGCACCCCACTTCAGTCCTTTTGCCTGGAAAATCCCATGGACGGCCTGGTAGGCTGCAGTCCATGGGGTCGCGAACAGTCGGACATGACTGAGCGACTTCACTTTCACTTTTCACTTTCATGCATTGGAGAAGGAAATTTCAACCCATTCCAGTGTTCTTGCCTGGAGAATCCCAGGGACAGGGGAGCCTGGTGGGCTGCCGTCTATGGGGTCGCACAGAGTCGGACACGACTGAAGCGACTTAGCAGCAGCAGCAGCAGTACATCTTGAAGCTTTCGTAGAATTATTAACACTATTAAGGAAAACAGTAGAAATTAGTTGAGAGTTCTCATGACCACAAATCATTGCAGGACACTGCCCGGGAGGGACCATGTCCCCCTCTACTGCCTCTCTTCACACCTGTCCCTTTGTTCCTGAATGAAACCCAGATGTTCCTGTTTTTGCCCCGTTCACTGCCAGGTCTGAAAACTGTGCCAAGAGTGGATGTGTGCCATTGTTCCATCTTTGGGGCACTGTTCTTCTCAGCTGGAAGTGGGTTCAACATATGCTCACAGATGTGCGCACACACACATGCTAACCGCCCCCCAACATGTGCCTGTAAGTGTACCTTGCCCCCTCATGCTCACACACACACACAGTCACACACATGCTTACACAAACATACATGCCTGCAAGAGTGCGCTTCCCCCCACCACTCACACACACACACCTCGAAGCACTATTCCTCTTAGTGATTGTCTAGGTTAACGACCACAATCTCAAAATTCATTCCTTCGATTGGTAAGTGTCTGAGACCGTAATCTGTTAGTGGTCACCAGAGTCGCCCCAGAGTGTGTGGGGTCTTGGCAAACCATTTTAGAACAATGATTAAAGGTCATTGCACACAACATGAGTCACCCCAAATCACTGGGGGCAGCAGGACCATGGGTTCCAGCCACCCTGTGTGCCACAAGCCGTGTATGGACCCCGGGGCTGCTGGACATGGCTCCTCTCTGGTTTCTCTGCTGGCCCAGAGCGCCGAGGGGTAGACACCAAGGGGCCTCAGCGCACGTGAAGGGTGGGGGAGCGAGAGAAGGGCAGGGTGGTGCCTGCAGCGGGGGCCAAGCCTGTCCTGCTGGTGCTGCCATGAGGGGGTCCTGTTTTTTTCAAAAGGAAGAGCCAGAACATAATCAGGGGAAGGAATTTCTTCCTACCTGTGTATGCGAAGGTTTGGAAAATACAGTGTGGTCCCCAAACCCTGGGCACGTCTGTCACCGAGAACCCGGGGCCACTATTTGGCTTTGGGGTCACTGAGAGTCCCGGGTTGTGAGGCACTGGGCATGTGTGCAGAGATTGAGATGGGAAAGTCCCTCTGCCCCTTATACCTCCCACCTCGGGCACCAAAATTTCCCCCATGGAGAGTCCTGCCTTTTCCATGCCTCATTTAATAAATAAAATTTATTTATTTAGAATAGTAAAACCAATCACTGTAGAAAATTTGGAAACTACAGGAAAAATAAGACGTCTACCCGTCTGCCCGTTTCAGCTGGAACCTAAATCGGCTTCTGCAGCAGAGGCTCCGAGGCGGGGATTCGGTTTGGGCTCCTTGGCTGAGGACGAGTCAGGGGCCCCTGAGCAAGGAGGCCCAGCAGGGTGGATATGGCCTTGACTCCTGGGCATCTCCAAAGGGCCTCCTTCATCTCAGCACGTCCACTCTTGTCCTGATGCCCTCAGTCCTGTCTCCCGGCTCTCAGGGCCCCTCGTGGCTGGGGAAGCCTGGCCAGGTGTCTCTGGGGGGTGCAGCTGATGCCTCTGCCCAAGCAGACACCTCTGTGGAGACCACCGGTGCTGGACAGGCCTCTCGATGGACAAGCAGTGATCCGGAGAGAGGAGGGGCGCCTGCAGGGCTGCAGCACATTCTGGGGCTTCCCAGCGTCCCCGTTTCACTCTGTCTTGAGTTCTCCAGTGTGCTGGCCCCATGCTGGCCGCCAGGACACAGTGATGGGAGCTGTCTGGGAAGGTTACAAGGTCAAGGCGTGGGCGGAGCTGATCCCCCAAGGCCTCTCTCCTGGGCATGTGGAGACCATCTCCTCCTGCGTCCCCACATGTCCATCTGTCCATCCATGTCCCTCTGTGCGCGTTGGTGTGGTGATCCCTGCCTCTTATACAGACACAGCTGTCGTGGATTAGGATATACGCCAATGACCTCATTTTAACATATTTACCTTTTTATCCATCCTACCTCCAAATGCAGCCACTTTCTGAGGTGCTGGGGAGTGAGGGTTTCAGATGATAAATTTCATGGGACATAACTCAGCCTATGACAAGGGGACTCACCCCCCACCCTCCACCAGAAGCTGTCTCCTACCGGAGACACCCACCCCCCGAGCTCCCGAGACTCTGTGGGACCCACTGGCCCTCTGTCTTCCCCGAGGTGGGTGGGAAACCCAGCCTGCCTCTGGGAAAAACTGCCTGAAGACACAGGGGACCCCAAATCCCTAGCACCCTTGCTAGACCCTCCTTTCCTAATGGAGAATGTCCCCTCAAAATCCAGAGCGACGGTTTCACCTGCCCTCTAGACAAATTACAGTTAAATTCTTTTGGTTTGAATTGTAAAAACTCCCCTCACGGTAACACTGGAGGAGCAATAAGAGTGAAGTTTCATGTCTGGGGCCCTCTCCTGAGTGGTGGTGGGGAACCGGTGCCTCCGCTGCCCTGGGGTGAGGAAGGATGCAGCAATTCCTGTGGCCACTGACCCACCGGGCGGGGCAGTTCCGTGATGCCTGGCCCCGTAGAGCAGCCGCTCTTCTCGCCAGAGGAAACCTGTGAGCCCACAGTTCCCACCGGTGGCTGTTTATCTTCCTCTAATGGCTGTTTCTTCAGGATGAAGTACTGTGTGTGTTTAGTGTTCATTCAACCCTCACGCTGAATGGATGTTCCCATGTGATTTAGCTAAAGACGTCATTCTGGCTTCAGATATCATGGGTGGAGGAGCCCACGGATGGGTGAACCCACAGATGGAGGAGCCCACGGATGGGTGAGCCCACAGGAGATGTCGTGGTCTGAGAGATGGGGCGGGGGTATTCAGCCACAGGGACACCATGCAGACAGACACCTCTCCTTTCTCCCTTCTTGGTGGCAAGGTCACAGCTGAACTCACAAGCAGCTGCATGGCCTTTCTGATGGCATGAGCTGGGTTCTCAGGGCAGAGCGCTCTCAGAACCAAGACCCAGTGTTTGACCCATGCTCGGGGAAGTTCTTGGGGAGAGATACCGTAGAAAATAGCGCTGTGTTGTCCCCTTGTATGAACACACTGTGGCGGAGCTGTGACTGGGGAGCAGGGCGGGCCGGTTGTCTTGCTGTACGTGCTGCGTGCAGGTCAGGACACTGCTGTGTCTCCGCCACCTGCTCCCTGTGAGGCTCAGCTTTATCCTCCACTGAGATCAGAGGGAGGCCACCTCCTCCTCTCACCCTGTACTTGGTACGTGGTCTCTCGGCCAGCATGTGGGGTGTCCCTGGGCAGGAGGCCTTCCGGGTCCCGGTATGCAGGCTGACCTGGGTGGACAAGGCTCGTGGGCTCTGGGGCTGGTCTGTGCAGTGGGGCGCTGGCTGGCAGCTTCTCTGCAATTTAAAGGGGGGACGTCTCCGTGTGAGAGGCGACTCAGGAAGGGGCCTCAGCAATCCCATGGCTCAGCTCATGGTGTAGGATCTACCTGCAGTGTGGAAGCACTTCTGAAGCAGAAGGCTGGCAACAGCATCCAGTGGGCCCCTGATGCCCTAAGGCAGTGGTCCCCAACCCTTTTGGCACCAGGATGGGTTTCATGAAAGACGATTTTTCCCCGGACTGGGGAAGGCAAGGACGATGGTTCCATCCACCCACCACTCGCCTTCTGCTGTGCAGCCTGGCCCCCTGGCCTGGGGGTTGGGGCAGCCGTTAAGGCATCCCATTAAGGAAGCCAGGCTGTTGACACAAACACCTGGACTGTCGCAGGCGCTGCCAGGAGTCTCTCCTCTTCTTTCTTGATTTCCCTGTTCCAGGACTTGGTGTAACCTACACCCAGTAAGGCAGAGGAAGTGTGTTAGAGTGTGTATACACGCAAGTGCACATGCGATTGTATGAATATGTGTATATGTGTGTATATACACACGTGTACAACATGTATGACCATGTGTCCATGGACATGTGATTATGTATATGCACATGCATGTGGACATATGCCTTAATATGATCACATGTCCACGTATGCACAAGTGATCATGTTTACATTGCACACCTAAGCAGTATGTGTGTGAGCACCTGTGCATGTGTGACTGTACATGCATGTTTATGTATGTATGCATGGATCATACATGTGATTGGATGGATATGTAAGCATGTGTATTGTGTTGTGTATATGCTACACATGTATGTAAGCACATATGTATGAGGCCTCAGTGTACATGTAAGCATATGTGTATGGGGCGTCAGTGCATATGTAAACGTGTATGTATGTTGCACATATCCTACATGTATATGTAAGCAATGTATGTATGCTGCATGTATATGTAAACATGTATATGGGGCCTCAGTGTCCATATGTGGACACATGTATACATGTATGCAAGCACGTGTATGCTTATGTAGCCGTGTGTGGACCCATGTGTGATTGTGTGCATATGTGCATGTGTGTGCACAAGTGTTAAATTCAGTAATCACCGTGGGAAACTTGATTGAGGCAGAGTTTGGTGAGCCAGGTATTTAGCACGCAGCAGACAGAAGGTGCTGTTCAGAGCACAGCCTCACTGATGGGGACAGCAGATGATAAAATGCCGGTACCCGAGGACACGCAGGCTGAAGGCATCTTATCTAAACACCTGCTAAGTTTGGGTTGTAGTTTAACCTAAGCTGTGGTGGCTTCAGCAACATTAAAATGATAAACAAAACTAAGAAGAGATGTGGAACCCAAGGTCCCTCTCTGGTACAGAACTGAACTCAAGAAGAGATGGAACATTTCACAGCCCCAAAATGAATTATTCAAATAAGTAATATTCTGGAGTTCACCAGAGGGAACAGATGCTCCAAGGAAACTGAACCAACACACAAATGAAATGTTCACAGAGCTCAGACTATGCCAATGGCCCCTAAAGTCAGTTTTTAGAGCAGATGTTATCAGGGGACAGAGATGGAACCCACACCTCTGGGGAGAACTGAGGGGTCTAAATGCACAAGGGGAGGGGGTGGGCTGTGAACTAGATGGGGCTGGGTCTCCCCTTGTGGGCGCCAGTCCACCCAGAACATCCTCAGTGCTTGTCCCTAAAACAGAAGCAGCAGCAGAAGGACCTGAGATGGGGCCCATCGTTCCCTGAGACAGGGATCCTGAAATGCGCTGAGTAAATAGGCTCCTTGTCCTACCTGCCCATTTTGATGTGGAATCCCCACCCCTGGAAACAGGCTCAAGCCTGTGGTTGTCTGTGTCCCACATGGATTTCTTGGCTCACACTGCCTGCAGCCTGACCAAGCCACCTCCAGTCCCGTGTCCCCGAGCACAGCCTCCAACGTCCCCCTAGCAACTCATAAGGACAGGCATGTCCCCAATGCTCCGGGCACTGAGCTAACATCTAATGCTGAATTACATGGAGGCACTCAGCAAGTCACTCAGGCCATCGCTCTAAGACACACAGGTGAGGAGAGCACAGTGTCCTTGTCTCACGTGGGCACTAGGGAGATTCCTGAAGCAGCCCAGGATACCCAACTCCACCAAAGAAAAAATCAGACCCATTTCTGTATAAGAATATATTATTTAAAAGACAGTTTAAAAATAAAAATTCTGTACAGCTTGTGAAGTCCTGTTTTTTTTTTTTGTATCAGTGAACAAAATGTTCTTAGAAAACGATCTCGTGGTGGCAGGCACTCAGGACCACTTTTTCCTGCACGGACGATCCTGCGAAGCTCGGCCGGCTGGGTCCAGAGCAGTAGTCTGCAGCCCTCTGCTTTCTTCAGGCACGGTCTGCTTGGAAAAGGGAAAAGATGCTGGTTTGTGTTGGTGGGATCAAAAATGCTCTGGCAACACCACAAATCTCACAGCATCACACACAGTGAGCAATTTTTCTGTATCAGATTCTCTGCTCGTTGAACAGCTAAAACAAGAAGAATGGGATTATTACCTCTAGTTTAGAGATTGGGGCTCTGCGGCTCAGAGAGGTTGAGACACCTGTGGGTGTCACTCAGCTGGTAATGAGCAAAGCCTGGACTCATGTGGTGTGACCAGACCCCATGGCAACTGAATGAAGTGGTTTGCCTTCTGCCTGGACTGAATGAATAGCCAGGACCCACAAGTGCAGAGGATGTGCTTGTAGTGACATAAGCAAAGACTTTATTTCTGAGAAGCTTTGAAAAATGTTTTCTCTTATAAGTGGTACCTATGCTAATCGGATGAGATGGTTGGATGGCATCACCGACTTGATGGACATGAGTTTGAGCAAGCTCCAGGAGCTGGTGATGGACAGGGAAGCCTGGTGTGCTGCAGTCCACGGGGTTGCAAAGAGTCAGACATGACCGAGCGACTAAACTGACTGATGCTAATCATTGATCATTTTCCATTAACTAAGGCATGACTCCTTCGTTCAGAGCCTAATTGTAACGATTATATGCTAGGACGAGACGTTCCATTTAAAAATATTTGTACATACAGATTTCTTCCCTTCCTTCCCTTTCTCCGTCCTTCCCAGCTTTTCACGCTGTCCCTGTTTCAGTCTGAAAACTAGTCAATCCTAAAGGGAATCAACCCTGAATATTCATGGGAAGGACTGAGATTTAGCTATTCATGCTGAAGCTGAAGCGCCAATACTTTGGCCACCTGATGTGAAGAGCCAACTCACTGGAAAACTCTGATGCTGGGTAAGACTGAAGGCAGGAGGAGAAGGGGATGACAGAGGACGAGGTGGCTGGATGGCATCACCGACTCCACGGACACGCGTTTGAGCGAGCTCCGGGAGAGAGTAAAGGACAGGGAAACCAGGCCTGCTGCAGCCCATGAGGTCGCGTGGACCTGGACACAACTGAGTGACTGAACAGCCACCGAGACATCATTCAGAACAGCGTTACCTTCGCTCTGTCTCCCGAGGTCTCTGCTTTTCTCTCTTGACGTGGCGCTCCCAGACGTCAGGCTCTCAGCCTTCTGCTATGACCAGGACAGAGCACACAGGAGGTGACGGACAGTGAGTGAGTGACTGCCTGTCTGCTCAAAAGCTTCCTGGGACAGGAGGTGCTAAGACATGTGAGCAGACGTGCCCTGGGGGCGCTTCCCAGACACAGCTCTGCACGGTCCCCCTTCCCGGCCGTGGAGCCTCACCACGTGGCCTCTGTCCAGTCTTGGACAGTGAGCTCTCGCCGGCTGCAGGGGCAGCCCCAGAGCACTGGCTGGATGTTGAGTCCATGGCCCTGTTACTTCTTTGGTGGGTCAGCTCTTTCTGGGGGCAGGAAGGGGCCGTGGAGGGTCCTAGTGGCCTTCTGGGCAGCCAGCCTGGGACCTGGAGGCTGAGGCGTTTGCAGTGACGGCTCGAGGCTGGACCAGGGGGACCAGGCCCGTCAGTCCTCCTGTCAGAGGCCACGGCTGGGGGACGTCTCCTCTTACATCTGTTCTCTGCATCATATACTCTTGGGCTTTTGGGGTTTTGTGACTTCCTGGGAGGAAAATCCGACTAGAGAAATTGGTTGCCGGCTGGGATTGCCCATCGACCCGAAAGCACCAAGGTGCGTCTGGCATTGTACACAAAGGAGGTTGAGAGGAGAGCCACCTGGAGGCTCAGCAAGGCACTGTGGCAGTTCCTGGCTGAAAGGCAGGGTGGGGGCCCTGCCTGCAGCGAGTATGAAGAACAAATGGCGTGGGAGGGGGCCCTCGGTGTGGGTGGGGTGTGCCAGGCAAGGCCCAGTGGGGACCAAGCCCGCAGCAGCAGGGAGGTGGATCCCACTGCACTGGGCACCCGAGAGAGAGGGGGAGGGAGGGTGGATGGAGGGGAGGCCAGACTTGAGTGACTGGATATCACAGGGGCAGGTCCCAGGGGTCCCAAGTGGGAGGGGGCCCTGAAGCAGGTCTGCACCCTCTGGGGTCCTGCTGGGGCCAGACCAGCTCTCGCAGCTTCTCTGAAAGCCTCCACCCCAGCTCTGAGCCTCCCTGAAACACAGGACCAACCCCAGTAGCCAACTAGAGCCACACTGGGTCTTTCGATCCTCAAGGTGCTAGCAGAGTCCATGGCTGGGTGTGGTGGTGGCTTTTCCAGAGACAGGGAGTCTCTTCCATGGCCTTGCTTCTGAACAAAGTCGGCCCTGGGAGGAGGGGAGGGACTGCATGGGGGCCAGAAACCCGCTCTGAGGGGACGCAGGTGGCAGAGGCCGTGATGTCCTCGAACCCCCGTGGACCACCACAGACTCCTCCCAAGGCTCTGTGTCTCCCATGCTGTGAGCTCCCTGAGGACAGAACACCTCTGCATCGGGCCTGGCGTCTATGTGGGACAGATGCGCTCCACTGGAGGCCCCCTGGGTGGTGTGGCCGAGCGGGGTGGGGCCCGTGGAGCCCAGGCCCTCACAGAGGCGACTCACCTCCCTAACGGCATCGTCCATCTGCTTCAGCTCCTCGTAGCGATCTCGGGACTCCCACAGCGGCTGCAGCATGAGCTCCTCAACCACGGGGAAGAGCTGTGAGAGAAAAGATGGCTGTCAACAGGCCGTCATCCTCGCGGGAAGTGCATCGCAGGAAACCAGCCACCTGGGAGACGAGCTTCCATTAGGGTCACGGCGGGGGCAGAATCCAAGGTGCTCGAGGCTGGCTGCCCAATGGCTCCTGGGAGCCTGCGGGGACAGAGCTGTCGGGGACAGAGCACCCCACCTGCCTGTTCTGAGTCCCACTGTGTCCTGTTCTCACACTTTCCAAGAGGACCGGCAGAAGCCGCTCCCTCCTTCTGCCTCCCAGAACCCCGAGATCCCACCGCGGACTCTCTTCTCCCAAACGCCAACCTCGCCAACCTCACCCACCAGACTCCGGGCAGCCATGGGTGGGTGGAGTGAAGGCACCCTGCACGTGGCCCGGGACCCCCTCTGCCCGCACCACGCTGGGGCCTGGCCCCACCTGCAGCTCTGCCTCCTGCCTGCAGTGCCCATGGCCCCGGGTCCACCTGGTGAGCATGCTTTGTCTTGGAGACTCAGCTCTGAGGGGGCTGCCTCTCCCTCTGAGGAGCCACCTCCTCAGTGCCAGGAGGCACATCCCCGCCTCCCTGCCCCCCGGGGCCCTGTGCACACAGCCCCCAGCCCCAGCCTGCTCCTGCAAGGGAGGAGGGCAGGCCCACCATTGCCACTGCTGGCCAGCACCTGCCGCCTGCGGGGTAAGGGTGTTGTGGGGCTTGAGGAAGGGTGCGCTGAGGTAGTTCTGGAAGGTTGCTGAGAACAGCACGGGGGGTCCAGGCCAAGGCAGGCTGGGCTCAGAGGTGGAGGCTTGAAGAAGGTGGGACCAGGAGCCACGGGACTCTCCGGAAAGGCCGAAGTGCCCAAGAGGATGGGCGACTGCCCAACAAGGCGGGTGGTTTGCCCTGTGCTGGGGGCACTGGGGACCCATGGAAGATTCAGGAGAGGGGCAGAGACTGTCTCCTTACTGAGGATTAAAGTGGTGATCGCTGTGGGCATGGGGCAGACAGGGGCGGGCAGGTCAGAAAGTCCTTCTGAAGGCAGAGATGAGAGGCGCTGACAAGGCCTTGCTGGTGCCCTGGGGTGGGGGGCACCGGGGACCCATGGAAGATTCAGGAGAGGGGCAGAGACTGCTTCCTTACTGAGGATTAATGTGGCGATCGCTGTGGGGGTGGGGCAGACGGGGGCGGGCAGGTCAGAAAGTCCTTCTGAAGGCAGAGATGAGAGGCGCTGACAAGGCCCTGCTGGTGCCCTGGGCAGGGGGGTCAGGGTGGCTCCATAGACATGGTGGAGGAGGGCCGCCTGGCCCAGGAAGGGGCAGCGAGAGGCTCTGTGGTTTTGCGGCTTGGGCTGGGGGTTGGGCACGGAGGCCAGGAGGGGTGGCGGGTGGTCTGTTTGAACTTGGCGGGTGTTAGGTGTGGTGGGCTTCAGGTGAGTGTCAGGTAGGCGGCTACTGCATATGTGTGTGTGTTTGAGTGTGTGTCTGTGTGAGTGTGTCCATGTGCCTGTGTGAGTGTGTGTCTGTGTGAGTGTGTCTCCATGGGAGTGTGTCTGTGTGTGTCCATGTGCCTGTGTGAGTGTGTGTCCATGGGAGTGTGTGTCCATGGGAGTATATGTGTGTGTGTGTTGTGTGAGCATATGTCGTGTGTCTGTGTGTGTCCCTTTGTGTGTGTCCATGTGAGTGCATGTCTGTGAGTGTGTCCGTGTGTGTGTGTGTCCATGTGAATGCACACGTGTATTTTTCCCTGCTGGGCCAGCAGCTCGTGGAGGTGGTCATTCACCTTGGTCACTGTCTCAAACATCGGGATCAGGACGAACTTGATGAAGCCGATCTGGGCTGTGGCTTTGGTCACTTTGTCCCGGTCCATGAATGGGGCCACGGGGAGGCCCTCTGACTTCTCACGGTCACTCTGCAGGGAAGGTACCGAACATGATGTTAAGGAAAGAAACACTCGTGGAATCTGGGAGCTTCAGGGATCACTGCTCTCAGAGGAAGAGAAAAACAGCTAAGATGCCAGCAGAATCACCCGCATCACAGAAGGTAGTGACTACGTGGAAGATGAGGAGGCTCTAAGTGCCATCCAGGGGCCCCTGAGCCTGCCTGGTGTGTCCAGGGGAGGGGAGAACGGCTCCAGGCCCTGCTGGCTGTTCAGCAGCAGAGCAGCTTGTAGACCAGCACCCCCCAACCTGCGACCCCCTCATCCTGGCCCCAGGCTCATCAAGCTGCTCTAGAGAGAGGCTTATTGTCCCTTCTGACATTTTCCGTCTTAGGCTGGCTTTGCTTCCTGTCCCAGAGTGTCCCCAGCCATAACTGTTTGGTCTCATGCACCCAGGGGCTCCAGTCCCTGCAGGAGGCCCCCATCGGGTGGGGGGAGTTAATCAGTGGTAACAGGGCTGCTAACATGGTGACAATTTGACACCAGCTTTTCCTGCTCATCCCTGTCTGTGTGTTTCAGATTACAACCCCACGCGTTTCTGGCGTGCCCCTGCTGTGAAGGCTTCCAGAAGCACTGACACTGGCCACCTCGGTGCCTCTGTCACATTTCAAACAGGAACCCTGGGGCTAAAGAGCCCCGGGAGGTGTGGCCAGTGCGACACTCTTACCTGCATGAAATATTCCTCCAACAAACAGTCCACCCACGGTTCTGCCACCTCCATGGGGCGGACCTCGTTAGAGATGTCGCAGCATTTGATCAGTATCATCTTCAGCTGAAAGAAGAGACCTGGACTCAGCTGTGCAGCATGGGACACACGTTGCTTGGCTCTGGGTCTGGGCTTGTCATCACAGGCCGGCAGGGAGGAAGGTGGGCAATGCAGGTGGAGAGGAACTGAGCTTTGCTGTGCCCCCTTTCCCCTGCAAGGGCACACTTCCCACTGTAAGGGGAGGAGAACGGGGCATCACCACACCCCCACGGATCAGACTCTTTCCTGGAGGGGCTTGAGTAGCAGGAAAGCGCCTTTAACACACGGACATTTTGTCTTATGAACCATATACTGCAAAGCTCACAAGTATCTCTTTGATCTTGATGATACATAAAAAATACAGACAGATAGTGCTGTCAGGAATGAGAAGAAACCCAGTGGGCCTCCTGAGCACTGAAGAAGTACGTTAGAAACATGGGGTGAAGGGGACCCTCACACAGCAGCAGGGAGCGTGCCCACAGGCCTCGGTGACAGGGACAGAGTAAAGGGAAAAGTTGTGATTAAATAGTTAATTCCCAGGGGGCTCAAGAGCTAAAGAATCCATCTGCCAATGCAGGAGATGCAAGAGACAGGGGTTTGAGTACTGGGTCGGGAAGATCCCCTGGAGAAGGAAATGACAACCCACTCCAGTATGCCTGGAGAATCCCATGGACAGAGGAACCTGGCGGGCTACGGTCCATGGGGTCGCAGCGTCGGATATGACTGAACATAGACATGCGTGTGCACACACACACACACACACATAGGCACACACACACGCTCTAATGGATTATACGTAGAGAAAAAAATATGCGAGACCCCTGTAAGTTAATGATCACCCAAGAAAGTGAGTTTTCTTAACCACAAAACCAAGCAGGCTTGCTTAGCAAGAAAACCATGCTATAGAAGCTTGGGGACATACCCTCAAACAAAAAACAACGGCGGCGTGCGACCCACATCCTGCCGAGTGAGCTGAGTAAGTTAATGCCTCCTAGGACATACTCTGCACACATAAAATACAATAATTTATGGAAAGGTGACATCTCAAAGTGAAAGGCCCTCACCGTACTGTGACCTGAGATCATTCTTCTGTGCTGCATGACAGTCCTGGCTTAAGCGTGTAGGGACAAGAAAACTCCCCCACCCCACCTGACGTGGAGGAGGAGCTGATGATGGAAGCATGATGTCCACTCCAGAACGACGAAGAAGGTGGTCTTTTCTGCTCTCCCTACGTTTCCTTTGACTATAGAACCGAGCCCACCAAGTTCTCAGAGTGTGGCACCCTCTCACCCACCCACTTGTAAGCCTCACAAGCATCTTGTTCTAATCTCTCATCTATAACTTTGCCTCTCATTGAATTCTTTCTATGCTGAGACATAAAGGACCAAGGCTACTTGGAGCCCCTAGAAACACCACCGGGGGGTTTCATCGGCACCCCATGGTCTGAACACCACAGGGGAGGCAGGGGTGGGAACCACAGCCCTGCTGGTTAAAGGGGGTGTGGTGGGCCTGTGAGAGCACAGTCACACAAAAGTCAGGGTGGCCCTAGATTCTGCCCTCTGTTCCCAAGCCTGGCACTCCGTGTTGGCTGGGCCTCTGCATTTGGGGCTGCCTTCGCCCACTTATCACATTCAAATCCGAAGGAGATGGAAGGATGGGAAAGGAATTCCTTTAACCAGGAGAGGGGGTCCTACTGGGGGTTCGGGGGCTTTCCCTGTTAAGCACTGGGACTTTGAAAATTGGTGTTGCTGATACCTCACTCCAGGTGAGGGTATGCATTTTCCTTTGGTTTCTTGGTCCCCAGTCTGAGCTGGGGGGTGGGGCTCACCCATCAGCCCCCAGAGAAGGAAGAAAAGCCCACTCACAAGGGTCATGTGCTCCTTGTTGCTGTAGTCAAAATTCTCCATTTTTTCTTTGAAAGAGTCCATGATTTCTGCATGCCTCGCCATGTCAGTGGCCAAGATTAACGTGATCATTCCCTGAGAAGTGGAAGCAAAGAGTTAACACGGGGCATGATCGCAATAATTAGTGAGCACCCACTGTATGCGGAGCCCTCTGCTCACGTCACTTCATTCAGACCTCATGCCGGTGCCAGGGGCGGGTACTGTCCTCGTTTTTATAAAGAAACTAAGACCTGGAGAGGCTAAGGAGCTTGCCCAGGTCACAGCTGGTGAGTGGAAGGCTGGGGTTTGAGCCCAAGGGTGCCTGATGCAGGCTGCGTCCCCAGAGAAGGCTGCTAGTCCAGGCCCACTAGGAGCATTCAGCTGCAGAGAAGAGGCTCAGCGTGTCTCCTTGTGAAGTCCAGACGGTTTTAGCCAAGGACAAATGTTTCCTGCCAGTTCACTAATCTAGATATACGGTTTGTTTCTCCTAGAACTTGTTGCTGGAGGTCAATGACCCATTTTCCGTGAGTATTTTTTCCTTATTATCTAATCTGTATGTGACTGTATGTGCATATCTTGCTTGGGAACAGTCTGATGATAAACAATAGCATTCTCCTATTAACAAGTTTGTAAGCAAAAGTGAAATGTTTTTAATACAAATATTTTATGATCTTGTTAACCAAATGTTAGTTTCGTAGAAGTAATTTGAAACCATGACCATCCATCAACCTACTAATCCACCCATTAATTTATCTGTCTACCCATCCATCCACTTGTTCACTCATCCAACATCCATTCATTTGTTCACTTATTTATCCATCCATCTATCCATCCAAGTGTCCATCCATCCGTCCGTCTCTCCATCCATCCCTCCACTTGTCCACTCATCCATCCACTTATTCACTCGTTCACTTATCCATCCGTCCACCCACTTGTTCATCCACCATCCATCCATTCACTCATCTATCCGTCCATCCATCCATTTGCCCACTTGTCCATCCATCCATTCATCCATCCATCCCACAGATATTCACAGAGCACACCTCTGTGCTGGGTATGATCTACTTCTCCAAGAAAACACCACCAGAAACATCAAATACAGAACTTAAATCAGTCAGTACAGATAAACAGTGTACTTGGGGAGGGGCCATCACTGGCTTTCTGAATTGTGCCATTTCTTGGTAAGGATTTAATTGTTATTAGTGAAGGATCTACTCTTGCGATGAGTTATCCCTCAAGATACTCAAGGACAAAACATTACTGAAAACTGGGACAATGGATTTTACCCCCAGAAAGCATTAAAGTCAGTAAGGTGTCCGGGGCAGGAGCAGCAGTGTGTCCCTGTGTGGGCGGCAGGAAGCAGGGCACGTCCTTGGGGGCGTGTCCCCTCCTGCTCTGACTGCTCCTCACACGAGGGGAGGGGGCCAGCTGCCTGGATGCCCTGGGCTGAGTTCCTGGCAGGGCTCCTCACCTGGCAGTCATCAGGGGCGGCACACAGGAGGGCCCTGCACCAGGAATCGGTGACTCAGCAAGGCCTGTCGTTAAGCCCTGGCTGAGCACCAATTTCCTGGAAGCGAAAGGATGGGAACAGGCCTGCAGCTGTCTGTTAAGGCGAGACTGTCGGTCTCCAGGAGGAGGGAGCGTGTCCTGCCCTGGGCTCTAGTGTGTCTTTATCAAGTGCGTCTGGAAGCCAGGCCACTGAGACACTGTGTGGACTCCCACAAGGAGGACGTGGCTCCCACCTGTCTGAGTCCCTGGGCTGCCGTGCAAAGTGCTACACGCGGGGGACAGAGCAGCAAGGAGGCATCTCTTCATGACTCTGGAGGCCACAAGTCTAGGAACCAAGGTGCCCCCTCTGAAGGCTCCGGGGATGGTCCACTCCCTGCCTCTTGCTTCCGGCAGCCCCTGGGCTCCACGGTTTGTGTCTACACCCTCCCGTCTCCGCCTCTGCTGTCACACGGCCTCTGAGTCTCTCCGTGTGTCCCTTACACGGACACTTGCCATTGGATTTAGGGTCCATGTGGATAATCTGAGCTAACCTCTAAAGATCCTAGTTTAATTATAGCTACATAGATTTATTCAAATAAGGTCACATTCGCAGCTCCTCAGGGGTCAGGAGGTGGACTTGACTAATTTTTTAGTTGGGGGTGGCTATCATTCAACCCACCTCATCCCTCCAGGATCGCTCTGACATTGCCCCTCCTTTGAACATGCCAGAGGGTGGGGCACAGGGCTGTGCTCAGTGAGACCTGCTGTGTGTGTGCGTGGGCAGTGTATGTGTGACTTTGGTGACTTGGAAGCCTCTGTCTCTGGACAGGTGGCCGCCACCATTCCCCACCCCATGTGCACCCAGGAGCAGAAAGGTCTCTTCTCTGAAGTGCGATGTGAGGCTGGTTGGTCAGGGGCAGTGGGGGACAAGGGCAGGGCCTAGGGGCAGTGGTTGGGGTTCTGCCAGGCTGGATGTCCCAGACGTGTCCGTCCGGGACCTGCTTTCTTGGGCGAGTGACCTTGTCTGTGTCAGCCTCAGTTTCCTGGGCTGCGAGATGAGAAAGGACGTATCTCAAAGGGTTAAATTAAATGGTAGTCATGACTTGAAGGTCCATGAAACACTGCCCATGCAGGCCAAGCACACACCTCTTCCTGGGGCATTGTCACTTGGCCTTGGAGAAGGCGTGAAAGCAGGGCCGGCCCCCCAGGATCCTTGTAGGAGACTGGGAGCTCCTGGGAGCCTCAGGCACAGGGAGAGAGGGCATCTCCTCTCTGGTGGGGCTCACTGTCTCCCAGGGACCCCCACTCCCCAGTGGGTGCAGCATCACCCCACACACCTGCCTGATTTGCTTGAAGCCCTCTGGCGACACGTTGGAGAAGATGTTGCATTCGGGTTGGTTGAGAATCTGGAAGGCCACGGCGCAGTGATGGTTCTCTAGGGGCGAGATGTCGTTGTAGCGGACAGCCAGCTCCGTGCGGGCGTTGATCTGGTACCTGGGGTTGGAGAGCGAAAGAACCTTCGGGTACTTGCATTCACATGTGAGTGGGTGCAGTGGTGCAGGGGCGTGCGTGCTGGTGCAGAGGCTGGAGGCGATGGGGCTGCTGGAGAGGATCCCACTTTGCTTGTGCCGGGAACTTACTCCTCCCGGCTCTCCTGGGTCTCAGCTGCCCCTTTGACTAGATACTCCCAAGTTGTTACAGTCTAATGGTGGACACCACCAATGAGCCTCAGGTCCTCCCTGAGGAGGTGCCCTCGAGGTGGTCAGGCCTTTGCCAAGGCACCCTGCAGACACCGTAGGGTGTGGCAGGAAGGCTAGATGTTGTGGGCAAGGCCTGTGGCTGGCTTGTGCTTAGCATAGCATCTGAGTGTGAACTGAGGGAGTGGATGCCCATGGGGACACCTCCTCCTCCTCCGGGCATGGACGTCCGTATCCTGGAATCCGCTCTGGTCCTGAGTAGCAATAGCATGCTTCCCAGACATGTTGGGCATCATTGCCCACATGGTAAAATTCGACACACAAACACACAAACTCCATAGAACAACCAATGTATCACTGTGCACACAAACCGGCAGCACCCGGCCTGGATTCTGGCAGGGACATGGGGGGGGACTCTGCCTTCACCCCGAGGCAGGAGTGGATCAATGTTCCAGCAAAGCCTGGCCCATCTGCCTGGCCCCATGGCCTGCCCTGGACCCTCCCTGCCTCCTCGCATCCATACCCTGTTCTTGCTGTCACTGCCCTTGTTCTGTCTCATTCCTGCTGGGAGCAGGCTGGTGAGGCTGCCCTCAGGGGAGTGAGATCCAGAGACTGGGTGGGGGTCTGCCCTTCCCGGGCCACGGGTGTGTGAACGTCCTTCCCTGCTGCAGGGGGCGGGGAGCTCTGCTGCTGCCAGGCCCTGCTGTGTAGACGCAGACCTGCAGCCAGGACCACAATGGGCTGAGGCAGCCTCCTGGGGTCTGGGGATCTCTGGGCATCTTTCCGGGAAGGCCCGGCTCTGGACAAAGTCCTCGGCAGGAAGGCCGAGTCCTACAGTGGTGGAGTGGAGCTGTGGGCTCAGGATTGCTTCACTGACAGCTCCTGCTGGGAACTGGCAGGGGGCTGAGCTGAAAAGCTCAACTCTGACACCCAGAGTGCCTTGATAAAAGAAAAGGACCATGTACATACGTGTTATTGTAGCCTGGATGATCCAAGTCGTGGCAGATGGCCGCGGTCATCAGGACCAGGATGTCCATTTGCGAAAACTTCTCCTGGATCGGAGAGAGGATTTGGCGGGTGAGGAGGGGCTGGCAGGGGGTGGGGCAATGACGCAGGGAGATGAAGCTCCCCCAGCTCTGGCCTGGTGGTGGAGAACGCGCCTCTCCCTGGGGTGGAGGGTGGGCACCCACTTGTTCATTGACAAACTGGAGGGGCAGTGCTTCCTCAGGTGTTGAAGGAGCTGCTGCCCCAAGCTCCCCTCCAGGTGGGATGCCCCCAGACCTACCCTAAGCTCCCCACTAGGAGGGATGCCCCCCAGACCCGCTCTAAGCTCCCCACCAGAAGGGATGCCCCCCAGACCCGCCCTAAGCTCCCCACCAGGAGGGATGCCCCCCAGACCTGCCCTAAGCTCCCCACCAGGAGGGATGCCCCCCAGACCCGCCCTAAGCTCCCCGCCAGGAGGGATGCCCCCCAGACCCGCCCTAAGCTCCCACCAGCAGGGATGCCCCCCAGACCTACCCTAAGCTCCCCACCAGCAGGGATGCCCCACAGAACTGCCCTAAGCTACCCACCAGCAGGGATGCTCCCCAGAACTGCCCTAACCTCTCCTCCAGGTGGGATGCGCCCCAGACCCGCCCTAAGCTCCCCACCAGGAGGGATGTCCCCAGACCCACCCTAAGCTCCCTCCAGGAGGGACGCCCCCCGACCCGCCCTAAGCTCCCCACCAGGAGGGATGCCCCCGACCCGCCCTAAGCTCCCTCCAGGGGGGATGCCCCCAGACTGGCCCTAAGCTCCCCACCAGAAGGGATGCTCCCCGACCCGCCCTAAGCTCCCTCCAGGAGGGACGCCCGCAGACCCACCTGCAGCCCGCAGCACCAGATCATGCTGTACATCATCTGGGCGACGCAGAAGCAGTGCCGGAAGTTGTGGAAAGGGTTGTTCCGGTAGTTGTCGTGCACGCACAGCTGCGGGACGAGACGGTCCACCCTGTGCCCACCGCCCACCCTCCCCAAGCTCCCCGCACCTTCTTCCCAATGCCCACTCTCGACTCCCACCTGGTCCTCATCCAACTGCATTCCCGCTTCCTGGGGGTGAGGGTGAGGGGCCCAGGGGTGTCCAAGGGGAAGGTGTCCCCAGGGCACCCACAGTGGGGTGTGAAGCTGGGGGGAGGGCAAGGGGGCTGCGTGTGGGGTGCCAGGTCCCCAGCCACCTCAAACCTTCCACAGGTTTTTAAAAAACCTATTTGTTTGTCTGTGTCGGTAGTTGTAGCACACAGGATCTAGTTCCCCGACCAGGTATGGAACCCAGGTCTCCTTAGCACTGGGAGCAGGGTCACAGCCACTGGACCACAGGGAAGTCCCTTTCCACAGTCTTCTAACATTTGGCTCTGAGCAGCATTTTATTAAAAGGAAAGATCTGCTGATAAACACACACTCAGTTGCACATGCACACCCCTCCCCCACATGCACACCTCACACACACACGCACACACACACTTACACATGGACACACGCACAGCCCCCCATGATGCAGGCACCAGCACTCACACACGAGCACATACACACGTACTCCACACACACTGGCACACACATGTATACACCTGCATAGCACCCCCTCCCCCCACACACATGCTGCTTAGAACACACTCTTCACCTGACTCTCCCTGGTTCCTACTATTTTCTCGCTCACAGACAGAAGCTTAGGAGCAGAGAGTGTCTTGTGGGGGATGGGTCCCTGCAGGATTCTCACAGGAGTGTGGCCTTTGTCTGTAGGAAGCCCAGGCCCAAAGGAAGGTCCCCACGGTCCATTCCCGGGAAACTCGATGAAACTGTATTCAGGGGCCAGCAGGGGCCCACACTCACCAGCCACCTCTTGAGCGTGATGGGGTTGATGCTGAAGTCCCTGACCAGGCCCAGATCGTGGTACATGTGCTCCAGGCAGCTCAGCATCTGCGGGCACAGGAGGAGAAGGACGGTCAGCAGCATGGCAGGCTGGGCCCCAGGGGAGTCCTCCCCTCCCGGAGGGCCCCAGGACCAAGGCTTGTTGACTAGGCAGTTTCAGGACCCCCAGAAGGGGTGTGGGGGCTTTGAAAGAGCAGTCGGTGTTAGAAGTCAATGGCATTCTCTACAGAAGGGACAGTGACCAGATGAAATGACGCTATCTCCAAATGACCACATTGGAAGTGACTCGACTTATTTATATACACAAGCACCCAACTTGGTGGGTCAGAATCCTGGCCTGAGGTTCTGAGAGACACCTCCAATTCCCGCAGACCCTGCACGAGCCAGAGGCTGGGAGCTGAGGAGCTGGGGAGCAGTGTTGACAGATACTCATCCATCCCAAACCCGTCTCTGTGGGCCCCCAGGGGCCCCGCTGGGACGATGCACTTTTTTATGCATGAACTGAAGTGTCTGGAAGGCGAGCTTCCTTCTGGGGAGCACTCCTTCCCAAACCTCGTTTCACTGAGCCACCTTCTACAGAAATCCCCGTTCAACCTGATGTTGATTTTGCTTCCAGGCCCAGAGAGGATTCACTGTCACTGTTGCAATCTATTTAAATGCCACTCAGAACTTTGAAGCTTAATCAAGCCAAGAAGAAGATTAAATGATCTTTAAAAAGTGAGAGCTTGACAAAGCGGGCTCTGCTTTCTGAGAAAAGAGCCCAGGGAGACGGGAGGTCTCAGAGTGGGGCTGACTTAGGATCATCTTAGCAGGACACCAGCCCCTGTCCCCCAGCTCCCCACCCTGGGACCCACACCTGTGCCCCTCAGCCCCAGTGCCTGCCTTGCCCTGGTGTCTGCACAGACTTCCCATCTGCTCTGTTCACCAGGCAACCTTCTCTTCCCAAAAAGGGTGTGTTAAGGACTGAATCGTGACCCTCCAATCAAGCTGTCGAGGCCCTAAGTCCCCCCGTGACTGTGTTTGGAGAGAGGACCATTAGGGATGTAATTAAGGTTATGCAAGGTCACCAGGGCAGGCGCTAATCTGCTAGGACAGGTGTCTTTATGAGAAGAGATCAGGACACAGACACGCACTGAGGGATGTCCCTATGAGGACATAGGATGAGACAGCTCTCGACACGCGGAGGAGAAAGGCCTCGGGAGGGACCATCCTGCCCACACCTGGATCTCAGAGGTCGAGCTTCCAGACCGTGAGAAAATAGCTTTCTATTTAACCCCCGAGTCTGTGGCATTTGCTATGGCAGCCCCAGCAGACCTATTCAGGGAGTGCAGCTGAAAAAACACTTTTTCTTGTTACAAAATATATGAGAACTACAAACACTGCAATTCAGGGGAAGTTTTGCAAAGCCAGTCCTACAATGAAGGGTCAATGAGCTGGCCGTGGAAGGAACACCTCTGGGAGCAAAGACTTGCGTGGCATCACAAAGAACCCACTTGGGAAACTGGAAAACACCCTAGCCCTGCAGTGGGGGCCTGGGAGGATGTCCAGATGGAAAGTCCTTGAAGGGGCCACACACTGGTCTTCCTTGAGGGGACAGCCCAGACACAGACTGGGTGCCAAGGTTTGGAAACCGGGGCTTTGAAGGAGCCCTTGACAGGGCATGGGGAGTGCAGGGTCTTAGCATGAGGGCTGGTGTCCAGGCTGGTGGTTGGGTCACCCCAGCTTGGCTGGCAGCATGAGCACCTAGTCAGGGTCTAGCCATCCAGAGCTGCTCATGCCCCCACCGTCCTGGACCAGAGGGGCTGCGGCTCTCACACCCCTGCTCCCTGCCACACTGGCCCACTCGCGGCTGCAGGCAACCCTGCAGAGCTGAAATGTTTGCTGTGAAATCAGAGTCAAGAGGCGGAGGTGATCGGCAGACAAAACCATCTGGCGCCACTTATGTGGTGGCTTCAGAGCAGGAGGGACGCATCTGTACATCTGCTCCCATGACGGCAGCTGTGGACGCTGTGGCGGGTCCTGGGCTGGCAGCTGGGTGATGGTGAGCGTGGAGGACGCATGAGATGACTGCGAGGTCCCGCCTTCAAGGTGGGGCTGGGCAGATGCAGCGCTGTGGGGAGCGCTCAGAGGCTGGTCCTCTCGAAAGTGGAGCAGCATGGGGTCATCTCCCAGTCTGGTCTGTGATCAGAGGACGCTGGGCTGGGCCCTGGGTGATGCAGGGCGCATCACCCCTGCATAGAGGGGAGGAAGTGAACCACTGCCACCTGGGAGCTCTGATTTCTCGGGGGGTGGCCAGAGGCAGTGCTGGGGGCCACTCGGGCTGCTGAAGCTTTGAGATGTGTCCTTGTACCTGTTCATCTTTGCTGCTCATACTCCAAAATTCATGGCACCCCCAGAGGCCAGGGCTCCTGTCTGTGAGCACTTCTGGTTTGCCACTTTGGGCTGGGAGACACTTAACAGAAGCAATGGAACCCTCCCCAGGCTCCCTGGGGTTGTGGAGGTGTGCTGGTGAAACCCTGGGGCTAGACAACGGCCACTCAGGCCAAGCACACCTGCAGGGGGGCTGCCTCCCTCCCCTTAGCCCTGCCTTGCCAGCACCTGCTCATACATCCCACAGGTGGAGTGACAAGGGCAGAGAGGCTGCCTCCCCTTGGTGGATGTGGGGATCCTTCCACCTCTGACATAAAGGTGGAGCGTTCCCTCTCTGGCCACAAGCAGCCTGTGTTCTGTGGAGACAGGAATGGCAGGGTTCTGCCATCAGGGCCCCAGCTTTGCTCTTTCTCCCTGTGGGCTGAGGTCAAAATGACTATGGGGAGCGTGAGATATGCTCAAAGTGCACTTGCCCACTTGCTGAAAACAGGGGTGCGTGTTCTAAGCTCCCATGGGCCCACTTGCTCATGGACAGGCCAGCAGGGTCCCCTGTTCAGCAGAAGCTACTGGGATAAGAGGTCGTCATGCTTCTCCTGGAACACCTGACTCTTTTCTTCCTGCCCTGCTCCCCTTCACCACGTCCATCTTCGATCAAGCACTGATCCGGCAGGTGACACTTAGAACAGCCCCTCCTCACTGACCTCCCAGCTCCAGTCCTGTGTGCTGGTTGGTTGGACGTTTTGGAGCACCCGTGCCATCCAGCTGCTCTTCTCAGGGTGGACCGGATGGGGTGGAGGCGAGATCTGTGCTTCCCCGCCCCTCTTGCTGGGGCTTTTCTTACCCCAGGAGACCACACGAGTGACGGTGGTTCACGCAGGAGAGTCTGGGGTACACGATCCATTTCCCGGACCTGCAGGGAAGTCGCTCTGCTGCTCTCGTCCAAGAGCGTGAGCCTTTCTGCGCTCCTGCGTGACCGAAAAGCTGGCGAGAATCCGCTGCTTTCGGTGGCCTGAGGTCTATGCGGCTTTGTGATTTCTTGGGGTTCAGAGAGAAGAGGGTGTATCTGACATTATCATGTAATAGACTAAACAACCGTCACCATGCTTGTGTTTTCTCAGCAAAAGGAAAATTTAAAAGAACTGTCGTACTGTAAGACGTTGCTCTGAGTCCTTGAAGGTTTCCCTGGTGCCTCACACAGTAAAGAATCCACCTGCCAATTCAGGAGACCCAGGTTCGATCCCTGGCTTGGGCAATACCCTGGTCAGAGGAGCCTGGCAGGCTGCAGTCCATGGGTCACAGAGTCAGACACGACCGAGCGACAGAGCATGGGTCCTCAAGTCCTCACGGCTCCCCAGGCTGACCACTCTCAGCGGGACCTCAAGTGGAAGCCCCCTCCTGAAATAATCCCGAAGCCTGGAGGCTCACTCCCACGGGGGCTCGGCAGCTGCCCTGGGGGATCAGGATGTGGCCTGGTGGTGGGGTGTGGGGGCATTTCTGAGCAGCCAGATCCTGGTGTGAGGCTCCGCTGCTCCTTGGTTCTGGCTCAGGGCCTTCCCGAGCCCAAGGGGCACCTGGCTGCAAAACTGGGGAAGCAAGTTAAAAGGAAGAGAAGAGAAAGGAGAAGAGGGATGGGGATGCCTCCCGTCCGGTCCCCGAGGCTGGCGCCCATTCCAATGACTCACTCACCTCATTGGGCTCCCAGAGCCAGACGTCGAAGGTGGGCTTCCGCAGGGCGTCTATGGTCTCAGGGGACAGCAGGTACTGGAGGGACGGGCAGTAGTGTGAGCTGGCTCCGGCCTCTGTGCTGCACAAAGGCCTGCCACGCCTTCTCCACGTTGTCCCGACCACTCTCAGGACACCTCAAAGTCCATTCTCAAGGCCACACCCACGAGTTCTGGAGGGGGCAACGCTAGAGGGACGGACCCCCACCGGTGGGGGCTGGGGCTGGGGGAGCGCTTCAGAACTGAGCAGGGGCCGAGGGGGCGTCTGGGGAGACAGGGTGTTCACCCCTGATCGTGGTGGAGGGCATGTGGCTGTGTAAGCCTGTCACGCTTGACAGTGCCCCACACCTGCGGAGGGTGACCCTTACTGTGTGCTAGTGACACCACGAGAAAACTGACTTTAAAAAATACAATAAAGGGAAATCGAGGGGAAAGAATCTGGCATACATTCAAATGCTGGCTAAGAAGCCATTTTGAGGTTTGTGTTCGGAACCTGTCACTAGTTCAGCCGTGGGCTAACAGCACAGCTTCCGGGTTCTATGTAACACCGGAGTTTAGGTTATGCTGTCAGAGGAAACAGAAGACTGTGGACACAAGACAGTCACAGTGTTTGGAATTAAATCCAGTCATCTCCTAGGTCTTTCTGTCTGTGTTTTTAGAAGGAACTTCTTTGGAAGATGGGTGCCTTCTGTTCGGGACCCAGGCTGGGCCTTGTGACTCCCAGGGCAGGGTCCAAGGTGTGTGCCATGTATTCCTATGGGAAAGGGCACTTGGGTCCACGTGATGACCTTGGACAATATTCAGTGTGTCTTTCATATCCAAGTCAGGGAGACCCCTTGCAGCTCTGGAAGGCTCTCTGCTGCTGTGGGAACGGTGGCGAGTTGGGGGTTCGGCCTTGTGCATGGCCAGCAACCCCAGCCCCCTGCCCCCGTCTGGAGGATCTTGGTCTTGGCAAAGCCCAGACCTTAGTGGGCAAATATATAAAACTCAGTTGGGCCAGCATCCCGCTCAGTCTCCAGCTGAAGGCATTGTGAGATGGAGGACCACAGTCATGGGACTCGTCTTTTGTAGCTGTTTGAAGACCCTCCCAATTCCCAGGGCATTGCCTGCTCTAACAAGGGCCTCTCTCCTGTAACTGATACATCCTCTGTGACCCAAAACTAAAACTTCTCATAATAATTACCTATTCTTCAGGGACGGGAGATGCAATGAAGCAGATTATAAATAATTTAGTTAAAAATGAAAGTTCTTTCAAGTAACATTTGAGTGTCAGAACCGTTTGTTCACCGAGTTGGCGATGGGGGTTGAGTGGATACCAGCGAGGAGCTATGATCTCCTGGCAGTAAGCTGTGGTCTGGGACCACTTCTGCTAAACAAATGTCAACGAGAAAATATATTCTGCCTAAGAACAACAGAAGCATGCCACGGCCAGGGCCCTGGCGAGAGCTGGCTTTGCAAACACGCAGACTGCAGTGGGGCTGGGAGGCCAGGGAGGCCCTGGGTGGGGCCAGAGGTGGGTGGGGGTGTGTGCCCTGAGGCTGTGGACACAGATGGTGGTTTCTTCACAGGCAGGCTGTCATCTTACCTTGGGGTAAGAGGGCACATCGCGTCGAGGCGTCAACTTCTTGTTGTTATCCAAAAAACTGTACTTGCAGGGACAGCTGGTCCTGAAGAGAAAAGCAAAGATTACTTCTGGCACCGCCACCTTGGGCTTAGTGTAGTCTGGGCAGCTAACTGTGGGGACCTCATTGGAGCCCAAACAACAAGCCCCAGAGTTGATCGGCATGTACACACTGCTATATTTAAAATGAGTAAGGAACAAGGTCCTACTGTATAGCACAGGGGACTCTGCTCAACGTTACATGGCAGCCTGGATGGGAGAGGGAGGGAGAATGGATATGTATATGTATGGCTGAGTCCATTCGCTGTTCACCTGAAACCATCACAACACTGTTAATCAGCTCTACCCCAACACAAAACAAGAAGTTTAAAATACATAAAAAAAGAGTTAGTCCCTGAAGAAAACCTAGCACCCTGCCTGCATGTAGTAGATAATAAATAATATAATTGACACTGCTAAAAAACACCCCAAACTCAATCCAACCTGAACCCCACAAACGCCTTTCGTCTTATTTGTTCCAGAAAGATAAGCCACGGAGCCAGAGACGTCTCACTACTAAAACCCAAGGACCCCTGCTGGACCTCCTGAGATGATACTGAGCTCTCAGAAAATACATCATCTTCACTTTAGAGAGGCTTCTAAAAATCTTTTTCTCATGATGTGGGTAAGACACGTTTACTCTAAAAAGTTAAAAAACCATAGAAGTTAAAAAACTAGTAAGTCCCATTTTACCCACTTCTTTCCTCTAAATCTCACGCCTGGAAATGCCTTCTGTTAAGTTCGGGGCATCCTTCCAGAACCTTCCTCGGCATGGACACACATGGGCAGCCCCCAGTCCTTCTTAACAAGGATGGAATTGTACGGAGCTCGCTCTCTGGCAGCTTGCCTTTTCCACTAACGTGTCACAAACGCAATACTGATGCTTCAGAGAGCTCAACCTCTTCCAAAAGCACATCCTCCTTGGGTGCCAGGGTGCGGTGGACCACAGGCCATCAACCCCCTCCTGTGACGGACTCTGAGGACACCCCACCTTACACACACGCTGAATTTGCTGTCTGACTTCGTTTCATCATTTAACATCGAGGCAACAAGAACGGAACAAACGGAGCCCGCTGGTTTTGGAGGGAAGCCCCCTTCTAACGTCAGGGCCGAGTGCTGGCCTGTGGGGACACATCTGGGGGCTGCTCCAGGAGTCTGGGCACCTTAACCCCTTCTGAAGGAACTCCCAGTCCCCCCAAAACAGGGAACCCCGGGGGTGTCTAAACTCTGCCCCCTCCTGCCTTGTGTGAGATTCCCAGATAGGGGACGGGGCCAACACAGAAGCCCGTGCAGGTCTGTAAATAACGTTTCATCTCCTGGGAAAGCAATTCATATCGTATTGTAAAAGCCATAAAGAAACTCATATCCTTTAAGCCGCAAGCCTCCGCTGGGGAATTTACCTTAAGAAAAGAATTAGATGCAAGCAAACGGCTCAGAAGTATTTACCACAGCGTTATCTACTGCTGCAAAAACCAGAGTAGAAGCTACCTGAATGTCCCCCAGTGGGAAATAATTTAAATCATTATGACCGTGACAGGGAGGTCTGTTATATCATCTCTAATTGCAAGTATTATATGTAGCTAGGAAATGTGGGGTGAAAAGGGAAAAAGAAACGTTGCCTACAGCATATCCTGAAAAGTAATAGAGAACAATTTACCAAGAAAATAACCCATTCATTTGGTGAGTGAGAATGAGTGTTGGACCACAGCCTTCAGAATGTGTGAGGCTGCATTTTGATCTATTGATTGTTTACAATTCTGTAAGTGTAAAAAAGGTTACAACACGGTATTTCATACTTGTTTTTCAAAACTGGGTCTCTGTACACAGAAGAACATCTGGGAAGCTCTGGACTGGATTTCAGCTGGGAGCACTGTGGTTGCTGCAGTTATTACCGACTCTTCCCCACCACCAGTATCGTCTGCAGGTTAGAGGAGGAGGCTATACCACGTGCAAACTCAGAATAACACGCCTGCTCCTTTTTGGAAAAAGGAGCTCAGTGTGATCTTCTCAGTGTGCCACGTCTTCCCTCCACCCGATGCCTGGGAGACTCATCCAAGGTGCTTGGGACAGCTTCGCGTGTGGAGGGAGATTTTAAGACAGCCTGAGCAAAAGAGGAACAAAGCAAACCAGGAAAATGCGCCAACCAGATGATGTCCGGGGTCGCCCTTGTACATGAGAGCTTCCATTGACACACATCTGAGCAGTGAGAACTTGTCTATGCTCTGAAGATCACATGCAGCATTGTCATTATTCTTCCCGTACTTTTAACCTCTTCTGAACCAACATCCGCACACATGCTGGGCAGGCTGGTTGTGCACCTTTCCCAGGAGGGCTGCGTGAGCTTCTGCCATCCAGGATGGTTTGACTGCTGGGATCTCTCTGCTTGCTCGAAAACCCCAGCGTTGGGAGGTCCTGCCAGGGCCTGCCCACGTTGTCCAGGTGCCCCTGCCGGCTCCATCTGTGCCCGTTGCCACGGGAACCAGCATCCTCCAGCTGACAGAGCCTCTGGCATGGTGTCTCTCCTTTTCTATTTGGGGCTGGCTTTTGCTTTTGTGTTCTGCGCTCCCAGCCTTCCCTCTCCTGGGGCTCAGCCCAGTGGTCAAGGCCAGTGTTTGGGACAGAAGCAGAGATGGTGGGCTCCAGGGTCCTTGGATGCTGCCCTGAGGGTTCTCGCAGAGCCCCGTTGGGATGAACCGGCTCCACTCTGTGGACAAGTGCTCAGCGGGGTCGGACCTTGCCCTACAGCTGGGTGGGCAATTTTCCTTCTTTCCTCTTGGGGAAAAGCCAAGAGAAACTCAAGGCCTGAGTCTCAGGGGACTCTTGCCCGCTCTGAGGGTGTCTGTGGGTCTGAGTCTGATCCAACCCAACCACTATCCTGTTATTCCCTGGGGGAAGATGGTTTTGGTCCATGCTGACCCCTGGCTTCAAGGCCACACTGTGGTGTGCTCATGGGTGGGTGAAGGTGGTCATCACTTCAGACTCACTGACCACCTGAGTGGGTACAGAGCTGGGCTCACCCAGATTGGGACCTTTGTTCCTCTCTCAGCCCCACCACAGGCAGGACTACTGCCCAGCTGGGCTGACATCGTCAGAAACAGCTGCTCAGCCGTGTGATCCCAAGTAACAAAGCTGGTCCCAGGTAACAAGCCAGGTCCCGGGATGCTGAATGGCCTGACCATCTGAGTGATTAGTTAGGATGGAACCCTGACATCAACAGAGACTTACCCTCCGTCTGAGTCCATTTCTCCATATAGAAAAGGGCAGGGCTGCTTGTACAGGGCACAGGGGGCCGCCAGGCTCCTGGGCCAGGGTCCCAGGTGGGTGATGCTGCTGCGGATCAGACCTATGCCCAGGAGGCTAGATTTCCTTTTTTCGATTGTGTCGGCAATGTTTGAGACTTCACGCTACTCTATTTTTGAACGAACAGTTACAATTACTCGTCTCTCACCTACATGGCTGCTGTGAAAACTGCTGGCTGAGATGACATCGCTCTAGACTTGGTTACGACACAGGGAGGGTGCCTCTTTGGATTACCGCGGCACTGTGAGCTCCAAGAATGCACTTCTGGCAGGGGGCGGCATATGGAAGGGGCCTCAACACTTGGATGAGCCCAGCTGTCTCTGCCCCAGAGGGGCACCTGCAGGGGATATCTCATCTCCCCTGTGCTCTGAGATCAGGCAGGTCTTCTCCACGCGGTGTGTTATGTCCCCTATGTGTCCTCATACCCTGAGGTCCTAACAGCACCTCTGACTGTGACCTCATTTGGAACAGGGCTGTCACAGATGTAATGAGTTCAGATCGGCCATGCTGGAGGAAGGTGACCCCTCACCCAGTATGACTGCTGCTGTTCAGTTGCCAAGTCATATCTGATTCTTTGCCCCCACCCTCAGCCCTAACCTCCGCACCGACTGAGGCACACCAGGGTTCCCTGTCCTTCATTATCTCATGGAGTTTGCCCAAGTTCACGTCCTCTGAATTGGTGATGCCATCCAACCAACTCATCCTCTGTCCTCCCCTTCTCCTCTTGCACTCAATCTTTCCCAGCATCAGGGTCCTTTCCAATCAGTCAGCTCTTTGCATCAGGTTGCGCATCAGGTATTGGAGCTTCAGCTTCAGCATCAGTCCTTCCAGTGAATATTCAGGGTTGATCTCCTTTAGGATTTACTGGTTTGATCTCCTTGCAGTCCAAGGGACGCTCAAGAGTCTTCTCCAACACCACAGTTTAAAAGCATCCATTCTTTGGGACTCAGCCTTCTTTACTGTCCAGCTCTCACATCCGTGTGAGTTGACTGGCAACAGGGGACACTTGGACGCAGAGATAGACACACAGAGAGAGGCCATGTGGAGACAGAGGCAGACCCTGGAGTGACGCCCTGCAAGCCAAGGAGCCCGAGGAATCACCAACACCCCCAGAAGCTGGAAGAGAGGCCTGGAACCGGTCCCCTGAGAGCCTTCCTGGGGAGCCCGGCCTTCCCGACACCTTTGTTTCAGACTTCTAACCCTCACAACTGTGGGAAATAAACTACTGTTTTCAGCCCTCCGTTAGTGGTACTTCGTTATAGTAGCCGCAGGAAACTAACACAACCTGGGTGAAATTCTGATTTTTCTCTTGCGACCCGAACGGCCAGTGCCAGAGACCATACCGGAAGCACTGCCTCACGCAGCGGGCTCTGTACAGACGAGGGCGCCTGCAGCCTGGCAGGGGCAGGCCTGGCTGGTGGGGGCTCGTGACTCACCCTGGCTGTTCCAGGAAGGTGGCAGGAGTCAGTTATTTGAGAAGGGCTGAGAGGCTGCATTATAAACCCCTTCCTACTACTCGCACCTTCCGCTAACCTGTGTGCCCAGTTGCTACATCATGTCTGACTCCGCAACCTCACGGACTGCAGCCCGCCAGGCTCCTCTGTCGATGGGGTTTCCCAGGCAAGGATGCTGGAGCCGGTTGTCAGTTCCTTTTCCAGGGGATCTAGTTTGGATCTTCCCAACCCAGGGATAAAACCTGCATCTCCTGCGGTGCAGGCAGACTCTTTACCACCGTGCCACCTGGGAACCAACTATACCTCACAAAAGCCAACCTGTCTCCCACAAGTGCTCTGTGGGCTCCATGGATGCAACGTGTTTGTGGGTGAGGCGATTCCACAGACCGAAGGTGCGGGATGGGGCCCAGAGTGCACCCCTGTCCCCTCTCGCTGCAGCAGACATAGCACTGGGCCACAGGCAGCCAGTCCCAGGCTGGTCTCAGAGAATCCAAACTAGATGACAAGTATGACACGAACATGGCATGGTCCTGGGAAGACTTGCCAACGCGGCTCTGAGCCCATCAGGCTAGTCCCGAGCCCACCCCAAGGCTGCCAGCCTCACTCTCTGGCAGGACCACCAGCTTCCCTGTCCCCTCCTGGCCCAAAGGCCCCGCACTCAGCCACCCTCCCCACTAAGCAGGTTGCCCTCGATTTTGAAAATTCCGGGAATGACCTTCAGGGTGTGAGGCGGCCTTGTAAGATGATCCAGTGTGTTTGCACAGGGCTGTGAGTGGGCCCAGGAGTCCTGCTAAGTCCCATTAGGCCCAGCGTAACCTCAGCCACCTTAGTGGCATGGGGTTCTGGGGGTGACAGGCCACATTGTCACCACGCGGGCTCTGGCTGGCTGACCGTGGGCATGAAGCAACCCCAGAGGGCAGATAGGTGGAGCTGGTCACGTCAGAGAGCACCCATCACAGCCCTGCACACAGTCAGTGCCCCACACGTGCACCATGTCCCACGTCATCTCAGCCAACGGGGCATCTCCACCCCCAACCTGAACCTTTGCTTTGACCCCAGTTAGGCCAGGGTTCCAGCTGCACCCGAAACCCCACTCTCCAAGAAGTGCTTGGGGTGTCTATTTCATGGATTTCGGCAGCCTGGGCACCTCACCCTTGCTCCCCAGGGGCACTCATGGAGGGACGCTCGCTCGTTCCGAGGGACAAGTGACTTCTGTGTCTAGATTGTGGTATTGCTCCCCCAACTGGCCATTCTGCGCTGTTGCTAAGTCACTTCAGTCGTGTCCAACTCTGTGCAACGCCCTAGACGTCAGCCTACCAGGCTCTCCTGTCCCTGGGATTCTCCAGGCAAGAACACTGGAGTGGGTTGCCATTTCCTTCTCCAATGCATGAAAATGAAAAGTGAAAGTGAAGTCGCTCAGTCATGTCCGACTCTTCGCGACCCCATGGACTGCAGCCTACCAGGCTCGTCTGTCCATGGGATTTTCCAGGCAAGAGTACTGAAGTGGGTTGCCATTGCCTTCTCTGACTCTGCACTGTGAGGACGTCCATATGGAAGCGGGGCCTCTGAGGCCCCAGGACACGCGTCCTCTGGAAGCCAAAGGTCCTTCTCCTTTAATTGATCCCTTTTTCAAAATAATCGATGTCGACTTTGTTCAAGCCGAGGGTGTGAATCTTAACCATTTTCTGTAGGACGCTTCCTCTCTTCTTGTGTGACATCATCCTCCCCGCCTCCCACAGCCATATCCTCTCTTTTATGAGAAGAAAGCTGTGTAACTAAAAAGCAGATCCCAGACAGTGCCCACTCAAGCCCAGCTGAACCAGATTCTTCAGCCTCGCTTCTGGGGAAAAAAAAGCCCAGGGCCCCCTCCGCCCCATCTGGCTACGCAGTGCTCTCCCCGAGTCGTCTGCCCGCGCCTCCCCTGGCGCACACCTTACCTGTTGCTTCTGGCTGCCAGCTCCTCCCTCATCTTTTTAATGTCACTCTTGCATTTCTCAATCTCCACCACTTTTAGTCCTTCCACTGGGGACCAAGAGAAACAAGGAGGTTACCATGGATACACGCGAAGGATGGGGAGGCTGGTAACTGGGGGTTACCACGGCTCCCATGTCCACTACAGGGTGGGAAGGAGGGGAGGCTGGCTCAGACACTGGTTCCCACTCCCGCCCACCCTGCTGGTTCTCTGGCCTCCCACTCACTCAGCTGAAACACAGCTGCCCCCAAACACATGCCTGTTCATCACATTCAGGCCCATTGTCCCTCTAGGATGGAAGCCCCTCCCCCGCCCCACTCCATGAATCTCCACTCTGCCCTCACCCACTTCTTGCTTTCTCTCCATACCCCTAAGCACCAGCTGAGGATCTGGGACAGAGCGTCTTTTATCCCCCAAAGAAAAGGGGGGTTAAGTGTTCCTAGGGTATTAAAATGCAACGGAAGTTTCAGGGGGCAAAATCACAGCTTCCCAGCAAGAATGGAAATTTCATTAAGATAAGGAGCTCTGCACTTTAAGATCCTGTAGAGCAGTTAACCAGGAGAAGTCCAGACCTGAAATTGTGAGAAATGAACAGGCCAGGAGAAGGGCCCCAGGCTTGGTCATACTTCCGGGGTGCTGGGGCATGGGGGGGGTCCCTTAAGTCAGCACACTACTATTTTGTTTTCCATCAGAGGATGAACTGGCGCTTACACCCACAAGCGAGTATTCAACTTCAAGACGTACACACTTGGCAGGTGCATATTTAGCCCAGAAATGCTGCCAGCTTTGGAAAGGCTTTTTGACTAGAGTCAGTTCATAAGAAATAAAAAAGATGAGCTTTGTTACTTTGTAATCACACCTCGATTTTTATGCAAAAAGATACTACCCACGATGCCACGCATCCCCCTTTTCATCCAGCGTGGCTCTGAATATGGCTAAAAATAAAATGCAGATGATTTCTAAAAGAAAAACAAAGCAGAGCAGCTCGGTGACTTCCGCTGGTTTCCATTAATCCCCTCCCGCCGGGAGGAGCTGTCAGCAGCTCTGGAGCTCATGGCGGTGGAAATTTTCCCAGCACCGCCCTGGGCTCTGGGCAGACAGGCAGGAACTAGAACCTCCCTGGGCGGGTTTTCTAAACATTTCAGGGTCAGGGGCCGAGCGGGGGCCAGGCTTTGTGAAACCATGGCATCCTTCCGTCTATGTGGCAGGAATCTGGAGGATCTGATCTTTGAATCTGGTCCTGGTGACCTGCTTCTCTGCCATGTGGGATGCCAAGGCAGAGGCTCAAAAACCACCTCCTCCCTTCTGTACCAGGATGCAGGGCAGTGAGCTGGAGGGGTGGAGGAAATGACATCGGTACTCCGAGCTCCTGCTGGGACCCCACATCCTCCTCTGGGTCGGAGGCTCTCAGCCTTCTCTTGCACCACCCTGTTATGAGGTGGACGGAAGCTTGGGTCCACTCCCAAGAAGGAGTGCAGCAGCACACATCGTAAAGAAAGTGGCAGGAAGGGGCCCAGGAAAGGGCTGCTAACACGTGAAGGGCAGAACATTTCACAAAGGGGAATACAGCTGGAGAAGGGACCTGGCATGCGGCACAGAGGTGGATCCAAAAAGGGAATCCATGTGGGGAAGAGACAGACCATGCTGTACAGTCCAAACCGGGCAGCGGTGCCCTGCCAGGCAGGGTCCACAGTTACACTCATTATGTTTCCAGCATCACTTTTCTGAATACAAAATAACCTATGACTACTACAGAAAATGGAGCAAATACAGGGCCTATCAAAGAAGAGTATTTAAAAATGTATCCATGAGCCCTTTGGGCCAGAAGAGAATTCATTTATTATTATATGGTGTTGGAGAAGACTCTTGAAAGTTCCTCGGACTGCAAGGAGATCAAACCAGTCAATCTTAGGAAATTAATCCTGAATATTCATTGGAGGAACTGATGCTGAGGCTGAAGCTCCAATACTTTGGCCACCTGATGCCAAGAGCAAACTCAATGGAAAAGACCCTGATGCTGGGAAAGACTGAAGGCATGAGGAGAAGGGGATGACAGAGGATAAGATGGTTGGACGGTGTCACCAGCTCGATGGAGATGAGTTTGAGCAAGCTCCAGGAGGTGGTGAAGCGCAGGGAAGCCTGGCGCGCTGCAGTCCATGGGGTTGCAAAGAGTCAGACACGACTGAGCGACTGAACAACAATATATTATATATATGTGTGTGTGTATCCCTCCAGGCATTTCTCTCCCACCCCCGTGCATTCTTAATATCTATCTATTTACTCTTATTTTTAAAAAGACAGAAGATTTTCCTGTCAATCCAGTGGTTAAGGCTTCGTCTTTCAATGCAGGGGACCCAGGGTTCAATACCTGGTCGGGGAGCTAAGATCCAATATACCTCGAAGCCAAAAAACCAAAACATAAGACAGAAACAATACTGTAACAAATTAGATAAAGACTTTAAAAATGATCCATATAAAAAAAAATGTCTTAAAAAAAATTTGGGGATCATGCCGCTCTGTTTTCTCATTTGCTTTTTTCCATCATCAAGGTCAAGGATGCTCCTGTTAGCAGCTGCCCACTAGCTCACGGCTCTTGGTGGCTGCCTGATGTTTGATCGAGTGGGTATTGGAATTGATGTAGATCAGATTCCTTGGCCATTTATTGGGGGTGATGTTAAGATTCAGTCTTTTGGGCTGCATGGTATGATATCACTTATCTGAATCTCAGAGATCCAGAATTTACGGCAAAAATGTTTATGAAATGGAGCCTGGTTGCCAAGGAAATTGACGGTGAGCAATGAGGTGGCAAAAAGTGCATTCATCAATGGATGAGAAAACATGTCATGGGATTAAAGCGCCAGAGCGCAGGGAGGAAGCCGGGAGGCACTGGGCGGATGCAGGCATGCACAGACCTGGGGCAGTCCCTCCCAGGCCTTGCTGGACACCAGGCTCCCTTTTGGAAAATCCTGGGGGAGCGAGAAGGCCGACTGTGCTGGCCCTCCCCTAAGTCCTGTGGCGACACAGTGAGGCCCCATGGTGGGGACGGATGTCAGCTGCCCACATCTCGGCCCACTCGTCAGTCCCAAACTTTAAACACAGCTGGGCACAGACCAGAGCCCCAGACTAGCGGCCTGAGCATCACATGGACTCTGCTGGCCTCTCTCGGACTTTAGAAGCGGTTCCATGGGCCTCTGCAGGTCACAGTCGCCCTGGAGGAGAATGTTCAGGAATGATTCGCTAAGAGTGACGCTGGCTTCAGGAATGGGGCCTCAGTGGGCAGGAGCAAGAGGGTGGTCACGGAGGCAGCTCTGTCCTGTTCTCTCCCCCCACCAGCCCCATTGGGCTCTTCTGAGAGGCTACTGTGGGCAGGCCAGGCCCTGGTGGGGCTGCAGAGCTTTGGAAATGGTTTACAGACACGTAGGAATAGAGCCGTGTTTCAGCATTTCTGCCAAGAACTCTGCTAAGGAATCTGCATAAAGCACATTTCCCGAGCGACAAAAAGAAAAGCAAGGTTTGGTTTCAGTCTTCGGGGTCGTTTGCTCGACCTGGCTGTGAACTCAGGCCCCTGGGGCCAGCTCTCCAGTCTTTAGGTTTTGGGCCAGGCCTGGGCAGGGACTGTAGACCGCCAGGCTCCTCTGTCCATGGGGTTTTCAGGGCAAGAATACTGGAGTGGGTTGCCATGCCTTTTTCCAGGGGATCTTTCTGATCCAGGGATGGAACTCAGGTTCAGGTGGCGCTAGTGGTAAAGAATCCAGCTGTCGATGCAGGAGACTTAAGAGACACAGGTTTGATCCGGGGTCAGGAAATCCCCTGGAGAAGGTAACTGTTACCTATGCCAGTATTCTTGCCTGGAGAATCCCACGGAGAGAGGAGCCTGGTGGGCTACAGCCCATGAGGTCGCAAAGAGTCAGACATGACTGAGAGACTAAGCAGGTGGCACGCATGGGCAAGGACAAAGGCTGGATGGGAGCAGGGCTGCCCCGTGCCTGCAGGGTGCCCAGGCCTGTCCTGCAAACAAGAAGAAAGGGAAGGAGGGAGGTGGGGGTGCCCTGGACGGTTCACCTCCAGCCGGGAAGCTAGAGGAGGCCCGGGGTGTCCTGTGTTTAAAACAGCCTTCCATCTAAGTGAGACCCCAGCCTCCCGAAGAAGGAAAACATTCTGTAGAAAAGGAAGGAAAGCCTTTAAGGTGAATTAAGAGCCACAGAAAAATTTATATTTGATTCCAAAAAATTAAACACTTGAGAAGGTTAAAAAAAAAAAGCAGGAAATTCCATTCAAACACAAGTCAAACCAATGTAACGTGGTTTACAGATGGGCAGTTCTAGCTGGTGCCTCTGTGGACCTCAGAAGCAGAGAACAGTCAGTAGCAGCTCAGACACAACAGACACAGCACGTATGCGTGTGAGCATGGCCCGCATGTCTGTTCATATGTGTATGTATGTAAGGGTTTGTGTATTTTTGAGTATATGTGCCCATGTTTCTGTGTGTGTCTACATGTATGGGTGTGTATGTGCCTCTGTGTGTGTGTGTCTGTGTGCGTGTCTCTGTGTGTCTGTGTGCATGCCTCTGTGTGTGTGTGTCTGTGTCTGTGTGCGTGTCTCTCTGTGTGCCTCTGTGTGTGTGCCTCTGTGTGTCTGTGTGTGTGTGTGTGTGTCCACGTGTGGCCGGGCCTAGTGGAGCAGCCTGGCAGCCTTCACAGGCTGGCTTGATTCTGGCAGCAGTGCAGGGTCGGAACTGACCTTCTGAGAGGCTGGGGTGACTAGTTCCCCAAGTGACTGATGGCAGAGGTCTGACGGCCAGACCCCTGTCCAGAGGGCCTCCCCTGTCCGCTTCCAGGGTCCCTGGGATGTCTTTGGGGGAGGCACAGATGCTACGTCTGGGCAGCTCTTTGGAACTCATACCCTCCTGCCCCAGGGGCTCGGCTCAGGTGAGGCAACTGTGGTCATTTCCGTGTTAACGGTGGAGCCTGGGGAGCCAGGGAGCGGTCAGCCACAAGCTCCAGGAGAGGACAGGTCTAAAGCCAAGCGGAGTTCAAGGGGCACAAGACCCACCTCCTGCGGTGTGTGAGCCCCCACATTCCTGTGCATGGTGGGCAGCCAGGAGGAGGTGGGGGTGCTGGGGGCTGACATGGGCAGAGGTACTAAAATGGGGCTGGGGGTAACCCGCTGCCCAGAGGGCCCCCCAACCCCAGCGATCCAGCTGACCAAAGCGCCTGGAACCCTGACCCTGACCCTCTCCTCCCCCTGAGAAATGCAAGCCCCCTCCATCCCTCCCATTCAGGGCCCAGGTCTCCGGTGCTAGAATGAACACAACTAGTAAAAACACGAGTAACTGTGATCTCGAGAGCCTGGACCGAGTCTTCCAGGTAACCTATGTGCATGGGTGTGACTTCTGTGATTCACACAAGAGCCCTAGGAGGAGAATCGAGCTAGTTCTGGAGGATTTGGGGCAAGGACAGGCCGGGGAGACGGTTAATGGGGCTCTGTCCTTTAACGGTCCTCAATCCACGAGCCACTTGAAGGCAAAATACAGACACTTCTCTGCCTGATTGCTGCTCTCACGGCCAGAGACCGGAAGCCCTCGGTCTCACAGCTCTCGGCAGGAGTTCTGAAAATTAATTAACGGCTTCTTTAACCCGCCTGTGTACAAAGAATGGAAGGCCTGGGGCTGGCTTCTGTACAGGGAGGGGCCAGTGGAGCTGGAGGAGAGGAGGATGAAGCAGGAGGCACCTGCCGCCCCCCTCCACCCGCCAGGCATCTGCTCCCCAGGTGGTGACTGGAAGACGGCTCTTCTCTTAAGTGTAGGCAGTGACTCAGCAGTGAACGCTTTTTGTGATCTCTGCCTGAACCACTTCCTACGTGTGGACAGTTCTACCCCATGGGGCTTGGTGGGAAGTGGGGCTTGCCTCCCACTGCAGAAGATGAAACAGCAAACGCTCACAGCAGTGGGTTGAATTGTGCCCCCGTAAGAGACACGCAATGACATGGGGAAAAGCTATGATGAATCTAGAGAGTGTAATTAAAAGCAGAGACATCACTTTGCCAACAAAGGTCTATAGAGTCAAAGCTATGGTTTTCCAGTAGTCGTGTACGGATGTGAGAGCTGGACCATAAAGAAGGCTGAGTGCTGAAGACCGATGCTTTTGAACTGTGGTGCTGGAGGAGACTCTTCAAGGTCCCTTGGACTGCAAGGAGATCAAACCAGTCAATCTTAAAGGAAATCAACTCTGAATATTCATTGGAAAGACTGATGCTGAAGCTGCTTCTCCAATCCTTTGGCCACCTGATGTGAAGAGCCAACTCATTGGAAAAGATCCTGATGCTGGCAAAGATTGAAGGCAGGAGGAGAAGGGGACGACAGAGGACGTGATGGCTGGATGGCATCACCGACTAAATGGACATGAGTTTGAACAAACTCCAGGAGATGGTGAAGGGCAGAGGAACCTGGCATTCAGCAGTCCATGGGCTGCAAAGAGTCGGACATGACTGAGCAACTGAAAAAGGGAGAGGCTCACATCCTGATCCCCAGAACGCAAGTGTGACTTGTTTAGGAGATGGATCCTGAGAGCGGATCGTCCTGGGTGAGGGTGGGCTCAAAATCCAGAGAGAGGTGCCTGATGCGGGAAGGTAGGGGAGACCTGAGTGCAAAGGAGGGCAGGGGGAGGCTGAGTGCAGTGACGGCCACACGCCAAGCCCGTGGGCAGCCTGGGAGCCATAGCAGGCTTGGGACAGGGTCCCTCCAGGAGGAACTGGCCCTGCAGCACCTTGACCTCGCATCTGGCCTCCAGACTGCGGGAGAATTCATTTCTGTTGTTCCAACCCCTTAGTTTGGGTGCTTTGACATGACAGCCACAGGAAACTAACATACGCAGTTTCTCTGGCCTTCCCTTCAGTGGGCAGGGGTAGGGCACGGGGTGTGTGTGTGTGTGTGTGTGTGTGTGTGTGTGTGTGGGCATGGGGTCCACTCTGTCCAGACTCTGGACCTGCAGCTGGTGAACAGAGAAGAAGCCTGATGTTTGCAGCAGTGGCCATGAGCTGTGGGGTGTCCCGACACTGATCTTGGGGTGCTGGGGATACTGTACATCTGGGGCTCAGATCCGCCAGATCCAAGTCCTCACAGCATCAGCTCTATGTGGGGTATGGGGCATTGCTCCTGCTGTACAGCTACTGAGGAGCCTCGTCCTGACACTCTCAGCACCCAGGGGACCCTCCCCCCAACCCCTGCCAAATTCCTCAGAGGCAAAACCTCTTTTCTGCTCAATGTGGCCACGACTGGTGTCTGTGGCAGTGGCTACAAGGCCAGCTGCTACAGCAGCTTTCTAAACTGCTCTTCCTCGAGCTTCCCCTCAAATCCCCACCTTCTCATGGTGAAAGGTGCTGGTGAAAGCCCTAGGACGTCAGGGCTTGTTGTTCAGTCACTAAGTCTTGTTCAACTCTTTGCAACCCCATGGACTGCACAATGCCAGGCTTTCCTGTCCTTCACTATCTCCCAGAGTTTGCTCAAACTAATGTCCATTGAATTGATGATGCCATCCAGCCATCTCATCCTCTGTTGACTCCTTCCCCTCTTTCCCTCAATCTTTCCCAGCATCAGTCTTTTCCAGTGAGTCAGTTTTTCCTATCAGGTGGCCAAAATACTGGAGCTTCAGCTTCAACATCAGTCCTTCCAATGAATATTCAGGACTGATTTCCTTTAGGATTGACTGGTTTGATCTCCTTGCAGTCCAAGGGACTCTCAAGAGTCTTTTCTAACACCACAGTTCAAAAGCATCAATTCTTCAATGCTCAGCCTTCTTTACGGTATTTACTTTTCCAATTTGCTGAATGAACTCAAGCAGGTCGCTTAATCTCTTTGGCTCTTTCACTGTCAATGGGGAAGGTAGAACTGTTTTTGCAGCTCTAATGACCAAATGCATTAAAAAACGCTGCTGCACTTTGAAAAGGGTGACTGTAAATCACGATTCAAGTTCTTTAGGCGAATTGGTTTTGGACACAATCGTGATTTTTTTTTTTTCTTGGAAAAAACCAAGCAGTTCATACAAGGTATGAAAAGCGGACCTTCAATGAGTTAGCCAGGTAGAGGCTGTGATGGCATCCTGATAGCCTCATGTCTGGAGTCTGTTTACTCACACCGCAAGTCAGTAAATGCAGTGCCCAGGAGCCATTAACCTTGACATTAGCCTTGACACTGACAAAGAGCCATCTCTTTGTGCCCTGGGCGGGGAATTGTGGACCACAAGGAATTCAAGCACTGCCTCTTATTTTACGGATGGGACACAAAGGGTGACTGCCTGGAAGCTGTTAGCTTCCGGAGTTTTAGCTGCTTGATCACTGAGTCAGGCCTTGGTGGTCATTCAGTAGACATCTTCCCCTAAAACTGTGAAACCACAGAGTACTGGTTGCTGTGTTCTCATTTATGTAGAAAGGGACACACACAAGCTCTTCTGCAGAGGTTCCTCTCCGGGCGGGCCCGGTCTAGGAAGCCCCGTGGTTTCCTCTGCGCTGTTATTGCAAATTACCGTGTACTTCTAACATGTTGCGAGTTACTGGGTTACTTTTAAAACAGAATAAAACGCTTAAGATTCATCATTCTTCTAACCTTTGTTAACTTCAAAGGTAAGTACTGAGCATTTCACAAAGACAAGACATTCGTTCTGAGCCTCACCTCCCCTGCCATCATCACGCACCATGGCTTAAGTGGCTTAATTTAAACTAGGGTTAAAAGACACATCAGCGAAAAGGCATCAACATGCCACTCACATTCGACGCGTTTCTCTAGCACCGCCAAGTGATTTGCAACTTCAGCTTTCAGCTCGTTGATTTTAAAAGCTCTGGGAAGGAAAAAAACAAAACAACATAACTCCTCAAATTCTCCAAGCTAAAGTGGGTTCAGTCAACATCTGCCGGCTCCTTGCCATGGTGAGGCCCACAGGTGGGCTGGTGAGGGGCCCAAACAGAGGAGTTGCTTTTAAGGAACTCCTGGGAGTTGGAGACGGGCGGGCAGGAGGAAGAGGACACACTCTGGAATTATCTTGAAGGTGTATTTTTCAAGACCGGAACACAGAGTGGGCATGATTACTCCCCATTCCTGGCTAGTGAGCAGATGCTCTCTGGGGAGGACCTGGGTTCTCTGCTCACCCCTGGCATGGACCAGCACTCACCCCTGCCCCACCCCTCAACCTCGCCAACACACACCCTGTCCCACTGGGCAGAGAACACCTTAGGCAGCTGGTGTGCCCTTCTCTGGGATCCAACCCATTCAGTTCAACAACTCTTGGGCTTTAAGAAAATACCCTGTGCCTTCTCCCCATTTCAACTACCCAGGGGGCAGTAAGGTGCCATAGGAGGTAACTGAGAAAACGCAAAGCATTGACTCCAGAACGGCAGAATAACTCAGAATGAAGAGTAAGCCAGAGATCCACACAGGATCTCTGCTGTCAGTTCCTGTAGGCTGAAGTCCTCGCCCCAGAAGAGCCAGCTGAGGACATTCTCAGCAACACGGGTTCTTACTCTGAAAGCACCAGCAGGAGGGCATCTCCTGGACCCCATGCATGCTGGCTTAGTCACAGAATTCCCCAAAGGACCCCACCAGGCAGGTAGCTTCTCCGGGGAAGTGATGGCTGAGAGCCCACCGGCTGAGATAGCCTCAAGGCAAAGGGCCCACCCACCAAGAAGAGAAAGAGTACCCAGCCCTGGAAAGGATGCATCCAGATTCTGTACCTTGAGAACTGCTCTGCCACCTGGGTCAGCACGTTCTGGATCAGTTCTTCTTTCTCTGCAGATGAGAAAAGAAAGACTGATGGAAAAGGGTGCACTCTGTGGACCATGGGCTGAACCCCAACACCGTGCCCAGGAGCTGCCTGGGTACCTGGGAGGAGGGGTGCTCTGGCCACTGGTCAGCAGCAGGGCCTCTCCTGGGCCTCAGGTTTCCCGTCCAGCTTCAGATGCCCTTTCCCCTGGGACAGCTCTCAGTGGTGCCTCAGCAGAGTGGCCGGGGCTGTGAACCTCCTGCAGTCAGCACCAGCCATAAAAGCAGGCAGGACTGGTCTTTAAATACGGGACACTTTCATGCGGTGACCTGGTCCATTTTATGGGGGCAATTACTATGACGGAAAGTTCAAGGCATATTTTGAGTGCAACACACACTGTTCTCACGGTAGGTCCCAGAGAGAGGAAGCAGCTGGGGTGAGCGAGTTTGTCCCTCTGTTGCCTGGCACATAAAACTGGGCTGGGCGGTTGGGTTTACAAGGTTCAGACCCCAGGCTGTATATAGCTGCCCATTTTCCTGTTTCCTGACCGGGCCCAGTTCAGGATGCCTCATAGAAAGGTGCGGAATGCATGGCACCATTCCAGCCACTCTATGCTCTTGGGAAGGGTGGGCTCTCCCCTTGGTTCCAGGTGACAGTTTAGTTCACACCCTAAAACTCTGGGGACCTAAACAAGGCTTCCTCCTGAACTCATGTAAGCTTCCATATAGCTTCTAAAACCGACACAAATCAAAACCAAGCCAAGTCTGTCCAGACAAACAAAATCCCCAATAATCCAATTTGGCAACAGGGCTCAAAAGCTAAAAATGTTCACGTGCTCTGATTTATTGTTTCCAATTCTAGGAAAAACCACATATATGGACATAAAAGATGTTCATCATGACGTTATTTAACACGGTGAAAACTGTAATGGCCTATATGTCCATCAAATGGACATCACTTATACCATTTAAATGTGGTATGGTGTATCTGTACTGTGGAAACATATTCTGCTACTAGGAATAATATCTTAGAAAAATGTTCATGCCTATTATAAAACTAAGAAAGTCATAATACAGTGTGATTCCATTTCTTAAAACTTGGGAGAGTATACTCCAAAATAATAATAGTAGTTACTTTTTGGTTGTAAGATTATATATAAGCTTTTTTCCTTATTTTTGTTTCTCTATATCTAATATACTTCTATAATAACTTATGTTAATTTCACAGAAGTATTTAAAAAAATAATCTAAAATAACCTCTAGGACCTGCCAAAGGAAAGAGTAGGCCAGATGACCCATGGTTTCCTCCGGCTTTAGCATCCTATGACTTGATGAGAAGAAGAAAAACGATGTCCCATCATATCTCTGGGAAATGCAAAGGTAAAAATGTCAGCCAGGAAACTTTATTGAGCCACATGTTGAGCTGATCAAAGTTCTATCCTTCAGAGAGGACCAGACCCCCCAGGGAAGAAAAATGGTGGCTCCATTGACAAGACCCACCAGTGAGAAGGCTTCACAGGCCTCCTTGGTGAACTTAGTAGTATTTTAGATCACTTACTCTGAAATCTTGGGCAAAAGTGTATCACATAACCTTGAAGAGTTAGTGGTCTGTCTCAGTCTTGAGATATATTTAAAAGTCCATCAACAGTTGCAGAACGCACATTCTTTTCAGGTGCCTCTGAAGTGAGGTCAAAGTTGCTCAGGTGTGTCTGACTCTTTGCGACTCCATGGACTCTACAGTCCATGAAATTCTCTAGGCCAGAATACTGGAGTGGGTAGCCTTTCCCTTTTCCAGGGGATCTTCCCAACCCAGGGATCAAACCCAGGTCTCCTGCACTGCAGGCAGATTCTTTACCAGCTGAGCCACAAGGGAAGCCCTGTGCCTATGAAGCATATACCAAAATAGACCATAGGTTGGCCCACACACACACGCAAAACCCACAACAAATTTAAAAGAACCACAACCAAACAGATTATGGTTTGTGACCTTTAAGAGAATCAAACTAGAAATCGGTAACAGAAAGATCTTCAAACACTTTGAAACTAAAGGACACACTTCTAAGTAATACATGGGTCAAAGAGGAAATCTTAGGGATACAAAACTAGACACTGAATGATAATTGCGTTACAGAATTTTGTTGTTTTCTGCCAAGTAGAATGAGAAGGAAAATACAACACATGAAAATTTAGCGGTGGGACACAGCTAAAGCAGTGCGGAGAGGAATGTTTATAGCACTGTATGCTTGCGTTCTCAGAGAGGAAAACTCTTAACGCCATAATCTAAGAGCCTCGAAAAAGAAAAGCAAAAATAAACCCCCAAGGACAGCAGAAGGAAGGATGTAATAGAAAGCAGAAATCAGTGAAACAGAAAACAGAAAAGCAACACAGGAAATCAATGAAACAAAGGACTGGTTATTTAAAAGATGTCGACACATTGACAAATCTCTGGCAAGACTAAGAAACACGGAGAGAAGACACAGATCACCAGTGTCTGGGATGAAAGGGGAGACAGCACTACGGACCTTGCAGACCTCAAAAGGGGCAACAAGGAAACACGAGACACGACTCTAAACACAGAATCTTGATATCCTGGACAAAAACGGACCAGATCCGAGAAAAGTGTGACCCCCTGCACTCCTCCAACATGAAGCACACAATGTGAACAGTCTGCAACTCGTAAGGAAACTGTCCTTATTTAAAAAAAATCCCTCCAAAGTAATTTCCAGGGGCAAATGGTTTCACTGGAGAAATTTACCAAACATTTAGAGAAGAATGAATCAGTCCTTCAAGAATTCAACAATGTCTTCTAGACAACAGAAGAGAAGGGTACGTTTTTGGATTCACTTTATGAAGCTAGTATTAACCTGATACCAAATCTAACAAAGACAACAAAAAAAGAAAACTGCAAGGCAATATCCGCCATTAATATGAATGCAAAGATTCTTAACAAAATATCAGCAACTAGAATTCAGCAAAATATAAAAATAGAATAAGTGAGTTCAATATGGTCACAGTATACAAGATAAATATACAAATTGACTGTATTTACATACATTAGCAATGACCATGTAGACACTGAAATTAAAATCACAGCACCATTTATAAACACTTTAAAAAACTCAAATAAAACTTAAGTGTAAATAAAACATATGATGAAGTCGTGTGTTGAAAACTACAAAACTCTGGTAAAAGAAAGATATAAATGGTGAGACCTACCATTTTCATAAGAGTCTTGTGAGGGTGAAAGCGGAGAGTGAAATCACTGGCTTAAAACTCAACATTCAGACTAAGATCATGGTATCTGGTCCCATCACTTCATGGCAAATAGACGGGGAAAAAGTGGAAGCAGTGACAGATTTTATTTTCTTGGACCCCAAAATCACTGTGGATGGTGACTGCAGGCATCTGTGGAGTTAAAAGACACTTGCTCCTTGGAAGGAAAGCTATGACAAACCTAGACAGCATATTAAAAAACAGAGATATCATTTTGCTGACAAAGGTCTGTAGAGTTAAAGCTATGGTTTGCCCAGTAATTATGTATGGATGTGAGAGTTGAACCATAAAGAACATGAGCACTGAAGAATTGATGCTTTTGAACTGTGGTCCTGGAGGAGACTCTTGAGAGTCCCTTGGACTGCAAGGAGATTAAAGCAGTCAATCCTAAAGGAAATCAACCCTGAATATTCATTGGAAGGACTGATGCTGAAGCTACTACTTCGGCCACCTGATGCAAAGAGTCAACTCATTGGAAATAACCCTGATGCTGGGAAAGATTGAGGCCAGGAAGAGAAGGGGCTGACAGACAATGAGATGGCTGGATAGCATCACGGACTCAATGGACATGAGTTTGAGCAAGCTCCGGGAAAGAGTGAAGGACAGGGAAGCCTGGTATGCTGCAGTCCATGGGGTCACAGAGTCAGACATGACTTAGTGACTGGGTAACAATGACAAAGGCAAAGGGGACTCTGGATGTAAAATAGGAAACTCTAAAACTTAGAAAGAAATGGAGGAAAATCTTCAGATTCGTGGGCTAGGCAGAGGGTTCTCAGACTTGACAACAAAAACAATCCATAAGAGGGAAAATTGATAAACTGGACTTTATCAAAGGTAGAACTTTTCCTTTGGGAAAAATTCTGCTAAGAGATAAAAAGGTATATAGTCTGGGGGAAAAATATTTGCAAATCATGTATCTGACAAAGACTTGAAAACAGACGGTGAAAAGAATAGGAAGAACTCGACAGTAAAAAAGAAACAGAACAATTCAGTTTGAAAACGGGCAGGGCACAGACATTTATTCATCTGCTTGTTTTGGCTTGTGGGATCTTGGTTCCTGATCAGGGATTGAATCCCAGCCCCCACAGTGAACGCCCTGAGTCCTAACCACTGGACCACCAGGGATTGCCATGAGCAGACATTTTACTGAAGAGAATATACAGATGGATGACAAGCACATGAAAAGATGCTGAGCTACATGAGTCATCGGGGAATGCAAAGGAAACCACACTGAAATATCACTGCACACTTATCAAAAAAGCTAAAAAAATAAAAAATAAAAAAAGTGACAACCCCAAATGCTGGAAAAGATGTGGAGAAACTAGCTTACTCATACACTGCTGGTGGGAATGTAAACCAGAACAGCTATTCTGGAAAAGGGTTTGGCAGTTTCTTAACAAAACTAAATATATAACTACTGTACGACCTGCACCTGCCCTCTGGGACAGAGAAGTGACAGGTTATGTTTACACAGAAGTCGGTACACAACGTTCAGAACAGTTTTTTATTTTTCATTGCCCTAAACCAGAAACAACCCAGATGCCCTTCAGCAGATGAATGAATAAACAAACTGTGTTCCGGCCACACCATGAAATATTACTCAGTAATAAAAAAGATTGAACTTGTGATACACATAATAGCCTGGATGCATTTCTAGAGAATTATGCTGAGTGAAAAAATTATGCTGAGTCAATCCCCAAACTCACTCATTTATAGAACATTCTTGAAATGACAAAACTATAGAGATGGAGAACAGATTAGTAAGTGTCAAGGGTTAAGGGGCGGTGGATAAAGGGATCTGGAAGACACTATAGAAAAGACACTTGCTCCTTGGAAGGAAGGCTATGACCAACCTAGACAGCCTATTAGAAAGCAGAGACATCACTTTGCTGACAAAAGTCTGTGCAGTCAATGCTACAGTTTTTCTAGTAGTCAGGTATGTCTGTGAGAGTTGGATCAAGAAGAAATTTGAGTGCCAAAGAACTGATGCTTTCAAACTGTGGTGCTACAGAAGACTCTTGAGAATCCCTTGGACAGCAAGATCAAATCAGTGAATCCTAAAGGAAATCAGTCCTGAATACTCACTGGAGGACTGATGCTGAAGCTGAAGCTCCAATACTTTAGTCGCCTGATGCAAAGAGCCGACTCATTGGAAAAGACCCTGATGCTGGGAAAGACTGAAGGCAGGAAGGGAAGGGGGTGACAGAGGATGAGATGGTTGGATGGCATCACCGACTCAATGGACATGAATCTGAGCAGACTCCAGGAGACAGTCAAGGACAGTGAAGCCTGGCATGCTGCAGTCTGTGGGGTCACAAACAGTTGGCGACAACTTAACCACTGAACCACATGGAAGGACAGCATGAGGGCCCCTTGGGGGACGAGATGCTCTGTGCCTGGACTGCAGCAGTGTCTGGGGTGAGATCTTACTGCCGTCTGAAGGATGTTACTGTACCAGCATAAAGGGTACAGGGTGCCTGGGTCTCCGCATTTTTTCTTACAACTGCATGTGACTGTATAATGACTTAAAAAAAGTTTAACAAAAACTTTAGTAGATAGAATGGAAAGAAAAAGTTAAGGGGGAATTTTCCCTTGTCTTTTGAGGTGGGCTCCTTTGAACATTACAGGATTTTTTTAAGATTTTTTTTTTTTTTGATGTGGACTATTTTTTAAGTCTTTATTGAATCTGTTATAGTATTGCTTCTGTGTTACATTTCGATTCTTTGGCTGAGCGGTGTGTGGGATCTTAGCTCTCCGACCAGGGCTCTAACTGCACCTCCTGCACTGGAAGTCTTAACCACAGGATTTTGATGCTGAAATTTAATTTCTACTTCAAGCACTTCATCCCATACCTTCCTTTTCCGGGCTGGATTCGAGGGTCAGATATTCACATGCCGGTCCATGTAACAGCTACACCTCAGCCCATGTGCCACCCATGTCAACAAATCTGATGTCTTCAGAAAGGGCACAGGCACAAAGGGAAGCTGGCAGGGAGAGAGCCCCAGGGTGCCGGTGCCCAGGTCATGGCACTAATTCTGCTGCCATCTCTGTAATTTCGCCCTGAGCTGCTTCTTCAGATCCTGCACAATCTACATTCCTGGGCAAGGGGAAAGGGCAAAGAAAAAAAATGCCTCTGTGCAAAAGGCCAACCACACCCACACATCCATAAACACAGCCTGTTCAGGAAGTGGGTGCCTCCCCCGCCCCACCCCAGTGCACTGGAATTCCTGCCGCAGGCCACTGCTTCCTCCCAGGGGAGTTCTGAACTTAAATTGTGTGTAGAATACTCTGGGCAGAGCCTGGCCGGGGGTGCGCACTCCTGCCTTAGCTGTCATCACTGCTATACTATGTCATTAAAGGTTGCCAGCATCCACAGGTGCTGTCATTCTGTCACGAAGGGTCCCTGACAGCCACAGGTGCTGTTATGTCACAAGGGTCACCAATAGCCATTGTTGTTCAGCTGCTAAGTTGTGTCTGACTCTTTGCTACCCATGGACTGTAGCACGCCAGGCTTCTCTATCCTCCACTATCTCCCAGAGTTTGCTCAGATTCATGTCTATTAAGTCGATGATGCTATCTAACCATCTCATCCTCTGCCACCCCCTTCTCCTTTTGCCTTCAACCTTTCCCAGCATCAGTCTTTTCCAGTGAGTCAGCTCTGCATCAGGTGGCCAAAGTACCGGCGCTTCAGGTTTAGCATTAGTCCTTCCAATGAATATTCAGCATTGATGTCCTTTAGGATTGACTGGTTTAATCTTGCAGTTCAAGGGACTCTCAAGAGTCTTCTCCAGCATCACAATCCAAAAGCATCAATTCTCTGATGCTCAGCCTTCTTTATGGTCCAACTCTCACATCCATACATGACTGCTAGAAAAACCACAGCTTTGACTCTATGGACCTTTTCCGGCAAAGTGATGTCTCTGCTTTGTAATATGCTGTCTAGGTTTGTCACAGCTTTTCTTCCAAGCAGCAGCAGGCATAGGTGTTGTTACATGACTAAGGGACCCTGGCATCCACAGGTGTTGTTCCATCACTAATGGTCACTGAGCAGCTGTTCTATCACTGAGGGTTGCTGGCAGCTACGGGCTCTCTGATACCTTCTCTTGCTTTGAGTGCCTTCCCTGGTGTGTTCAGGGTCCCTGGGGTGACAGGCTGAACTCTGGAGGGGCAGGGAACCATGTCCAGGCTGAGAAGCAGCAGCATCCTTCCTATAGTGTCCTGAAGGTGCTTTTCAGCTCCCCAGGGCCTCTGGAAGCCTCGGGTAGCCCTAAATTCCTGGATTTAGGGGCAACAAGCAGTTTTCAATTGCATATATGAGTCAGTCCCAACTTTGGTGGCCAAACCACACTGTATCAGGAAAAGTTGACAGTATGTATGTGCGTGCTAAGTCACCTCAGTCATGTCTGACTCTTGGTGGCCCCATGGACTGTAGCCCGCCAGGCTCCTCTGTCCATGGAATTCTCCAGGCAAGAATACTGGAGTGGGTTGCGATTTCCCTCCCCAGGGGCTCTTCTCAACCCAGGGATCGAACCCCCATCTCTTCTGCATTGGCAGGCGGGTTCTTTACCACTAGCGCCACTTGTAGGAAACCCACTCTTTGCTAGATACTGCGTGGCATATACAGAATTTTAAAAATTAAAGTATATTCAAGTGCTTCTGCTTTGAGAGTTTTAGATAGCTTTAAGAATAAGCAGCCACAGAATGTAATTGGTATAGCCACTATGGAGAACAGTATGGAGGTTCTTAAAAAAACTAAAAACAGAGCTAATATAAGACCCTGCAATCCCACTCCTGGGCATATATCCAGAGAAAAATATGGCCCGAAAAGATACATTCTCCACAATGTTCACTGAAGCACTGTTTACAACGGCCAAGACATTAAAACCACCTAAATGTCCATCAACAAAGGAATGGATAAAGAAGGTGGGGTGTATATATATATATACACAGTGGAAGACTACTCAGCCATTAAAAAGAATGAAATAAGGCCATTTGCAGCCACATGGGTGGACCTAGAGAGTGTCATACTGAGTGAAGTGAGCCAGACAGAAAGGAGAAATGTCACATGGTATCCCGCATATGGAGACTCTAAAAAGAAATGATACAAACGAACTTAACTTACCAAGGAGAAAGAGACTCACAGACTTAGAAAATGAACTCATGGTTGCCGGGGTGGGGGAAGGGATAGTTGAGGACTCTGGGAAGACCATGTGCACACTGCTATATTTACAATGGATAACCAACAAGACCTGCTGTATAGCACGTGGAACTCTTCTCAACAGCATGTGCCAGCCTGGATGGGAGGTGGGGGAGAATGGAAGCATGTATATATATGGCGGATCCCTTCACTGTTCACCTGAAACTATCACAACATTGTTAACTGGCTATGCCCCAACACAAAATGTCATTGTTGTCAAAATAATAATAATAAAATAACCATCCACACCAGGGATGCTGGCAGTTCAAGATTGGACATGACTGGGGGTCTTTGCGAGGGGTCATGCTGGTGTCCTACTGGACTGTTGAAAAGCCTTTGGAAGTTTCTGAGATAACCGAGAGAGAAAGTAAGACTGAGAGAACAGGAGTCAGCAGAATGCCTGCTGGTTCACAGAATGGAGGCTGCGGCGGAGGCGGCCCACGGCCACGGGTGACCCATGTGTTCTCCAGAGAAGACTCTGCTCCGTGAGAACAGCTGACGTATCATCAGAAGTGTCCCCAGGTCTAGGACATGCTACTGAATGTCAAGGATGCTACTCCAAGCTCACCCCGATTTAATGAGTGCCCACGGCTTTAACTAAGGCAAAGATTTAATGAAGGCCAAACGGTCAGCCGTCAGCACAGAGGTCTCGTCACCAGCCTCTGCAGGTCTGGGCTGCTCTCTCCCTGCTCACACCTAGACAGGACTGGCTTAAATATGTTGGTGGCCTCGTCCGCTGACCTCCTGGGTAACTGGCCCTGCTGGGTAGATGCTGGGGCTACCAGAGTCTCCCACCTATTACGGAACAGTTGCGTTTAGTTCCAGAACCATCTTGCAGTCTGGCAGCATCTGAACTGGGTTTTATGGATATTTCTGGACTGTGGCTTCTATCAGGGTGGCCCTCAACTTGACTTGGGCCAGAACTAAGGGATCAGGAGCAGCCCACCCCCTGGAGACTGGTGCAGAGTTGCCCAGCAGGGGTTGTGGGCAGGACTCTGCCTGTGGGCTGGCAGGATGGGTACCCTTCCCCATGGTGTTTCTTCAGCTGCCCCCGTGAGTGGCCAGAACAGCATCCATGCCTGCCTGCCCCCGGTGCCAGAGGCTGCTGCCCGACTCTGCTGCTGTGCACGCTTCAAGGAACCCGCCTCCGCCTCTCCCAGCCCTTCCAGGAATTGTTTGTTGTTTCAGACAAATCTGCAGCGCAGAGTGACATAAAAGTCAGGTTTAACTGATTGACAAGACAGCCAAACCCTCCAATTCCTACTTCAGAGGTCAGCTGAAGGCGATGCCCTGGCCAGCTAGGCCAGTCAGCGGACAGGTACTGCTCTCTCCATGCCGTGCTGGGCGGCACAGAACAGTGGACAGAATGCTGGACTGTCCACGGCCATTCCTCCATCCTCCGCACACCCAGGCTGGTTGGCACATGTACCATCCTACCTGAGGGCAAATGGGAGACAACCACAGCCCTAATAACACTCTGGCCCCACACCTGTGTCTGCAGGGAGGCAGCCTGGGGACATCGGCACGGGTTCTGGAAACTCAACCCCCAACAGCGTCATGAGTAACACCTGTGGGCACGTGTGTGCTGCCTGGAGTCCACCGTGAGTCCCAGTCTCTCCTGATATGTCTGTATAAGTGTTGCACAATATTTTTACTGTGTCTCCATGCTGCCAGTATGATGCACAAACTGTCTGACTTTATCCGTCTCACCCAAAGCCCTGAGCACCCTTCAAAAAATATACTTAACTGACTCCCTCCCAAAGCTTTTTCTAAAAACATGGATATTCCTTCATAAGGGCATGTCTTGCTTTTGCATTAGAGAAAATCACCCCCATCTGAGACCCTGAATATTGGGGGTGCATTTATTTCCAGAGCTGTGCATAGGTAGGGCTGGGAGGGGACTTCCTGTCTGTCCCCTCCCACCCCTCCTTCTGAGGGTGGCATTGCCCCTCTCCAGGGAAGAAGGGGGGGACTCACCTCTGCTCCACTTTTGCTCTCCTGGCCCCTCCAGCCAGCGAGGCCATTCTAGCCCCGGGCACAGTCATGGCAATTCGCTGTTTATGGAGGTCATAAAACAAAGAGCAGAAGGAGGGCGCTTCCTTTACAGCCCAGGAGCACAATAAAGTGGGATGATGAACAGTGGCCTGGCCTCCCTCCTTAAAGGGACAAGCACCGTTTCCTCTGTCTGTCCTGCCAAGAAATCACCCTCGGCTATTGGCGGCCAAAGGGATGTTCCAGGCGATGCTCAGTGTGGCTTCAACTAGATGCTTTCACTTCCTGGTAGCCGTTCTGATGAGACAAAGAAAGCAAAGGGGACCCTGGGGCCCTGGCGACCGTATCTGATGTGGGGAGAGTGTCTCCTACATAGCTGTCTTGGCTGAGCCCTTGCAGGCTCGCTGCAGACCCGCCAGCCCTCGGCGGCAGGAACTGGACTGTGTCCCCTTCCGTTCTGGAGCTGGGATTTGAGCTCTGCATAGCTGAGTCTGACCTCAGATGTCTGGGCACAATTCCTCCCTTTGCCCTCCTCTCCCTTTAGGCTCAGTTTTTGAGAAAAATGTCTCAGAGGGAGTAGCTCCTGGGACAGACAGCAATGCAACTTTATTGTTTCATGATTGCAACAACCACGGCAGTCTTTATGGAGCACTTCCTAGATTCCAGGCACTGTTCTGAATGGTTTGTACATGCTGATCATGCAAGGCTCCTAAGAGCCTGAAGCGGCTGCTGATGTCGCGAGAAAGCCTCGGTGTGACTCGGCCAGACCCCCTGGTGCACCCCAGGCATGTTCCCACATGGGCTGCAAAGACGGGCAGTGTCGCCTGTGATTATATATCTTTTTCTTTTCCCTTATATTGCTTCTGATTTTTGCTTTATGTATCTTTGTTTCTCTGTTGTCAGGTGTCTAATGGTTTATGATGTCTATCTTCTTTGTGAATTGTACCTTTTGTCATTAAAAATGTTCATCTGTTTCATTTTAAAAAATTCAAAAAGAGAAAAACAAATATTGTCTATTAATGCATATGTGTGGAATCTATAAAAATAGATGAACTTATTTGCAACGCAGCGAGGGTGGAAGGTGGTGTGGGATGAAGCGGGAGACTGAGATTGGCATATACACACTACTATGCAGAAAAAACGTAACTAATGAGAGCCTACTGTAGAGCACAGGGAACTTTACTCAGTGCTCTGCGGTGACCTAAATAGGAAGGAAATCCAAAAAACGGGGATATACGTACACACGTGACTGATTCACTTTGATATACAGAAGAAACTAGCACAGCACTGTAAAGCAACTATACGCCAATAAAATAAATGAACAATAAAAATTAAAAGGCATCAACATAAAAAAAATGAAGATGGGCAGTGTCTCGCTGACCCATGAGGGTAAAGACATTCTGCATACTGACCTCCTCTCTGAGAACAGACCCCCGCCCTCTGCCACCATGGTGTGATGAGGGGGGTGGACTTTTGAGGGAGAAGGACACCCTCAGAGGAATCTGAAGCTGAGAAGTAGCCGCTGACTGACGGTACACGCTGGCGGGACTTTGTCCATTATGTGATAACCTCATGTGTCTTGGTGATAGGACACCCTGTGGGAAAGTAGCATTACGGTGAGGCCACAGGGAGTCCACCCTGGACCACTGTGTCCGGGCTTTGACGGTGTGCAAAATGACCCCAGAAGATGGGTGTCAGTAAGAAGTCTCTTAGGGTCAACTCTGATCGAAGAAGGTGATGGATGATGGAGGCCTCATCTGACAGGAGGACTGACAGGAGGACTCTTGCAAAACTCTATCAGAAACTGAGCAGAACCAAAGGTTCTCCCCCATCTGCTGCATAATTGTAGAGGCTGCACAAGATAAATTAAAAATAAAAAAACCCCAGATGACACAGAGGTTGAAATGAACGTGTACTTATAATTGCCTTTCATTTGGGTTAGTCAGAAAGTTCATGGAGGTTTTTCCATAACATCTTATGGGAAAATCCAAAAGAACTTTTTGGCCAACTAGGTGGCTCAGTGGTAAAGAATTTGCGTGCCAACATGGGAGGTGGGGGTTTGATCCTTGGGTTGGGAAGATCCCCAGGAGGAGAAAATGGAAATCAGCTCCAATATTCTTGCCTGAAAAATTCCATGGACAGAGGACTCTGGTGGGCTAAGTCCATGCGGTCACAAAGAGTCAGACAGGACTGCGTGACTGAGCATGCAGTACACCCAAAAACTAAACGCAAAGATGCTAGTGAGTGGTAAACAGATAGGGGATCTTAAGAGGAGAATCTACAAACGAGAACATGACATTGTTGAATTTAAAAATATATCTGACATTAAAAAATCATGGATGGGCTTATAGCAGTTTGAAGAAGAACAGTCAGGGAAATTGAGGATCCATCATCAGGAACTCTCCAATCTGAAGAGCGGAAAGAAAAGAACATTAAAAAAATAACAGAGCCAGTCACTTGAGGGATAAGAACAAATGTTCTAACTACATGTAACTAGTCTCAGAAAGAAAGGGGAGAGAATGGAGCATAAAATACGCTTAATGAAATAATTGTGGCAATGTTTACAAATTTAATGAAAACAAATTTACACACCATGGAAGCTCAACAAAGAACACCAAGCAGGATAAGCCAGAAGAAAATGAGGGCAAAGCAGGGTCTAAGTGCTGAAGCCCACGGATAAAGGAAAAACACCTTCAAAGTGTCCAGAGAAACGGGACACCTTTGCAGGGGAACAATGACGGAAGATGAGACGGCCGGATGGCATCATGGATTCAATGGACACGAGTCTGAGCAAACTCAGGGAGACGGTGAAGGACAGGGAAGCTGGCTGTCCTGCCCCCATGGAAGCATGCTGCAGTCCCTGGGATCGCAAAGAGCTGAACACAACTGAGCAACTGAACAATAACAACAAAATGAAACAATAAAAGCTGACTTCTCATCAGAAACAGAGGAAGCCAGAAAAAAAAAAAAATGGACATCTTTAGATTCCTTCTAAATAGAAAAACAAAACAAAACCCTGATTGCAGCAACCTATACCCTGAAAAAGATTTCAAAATGAGGGCAAAACAGAGGCAAATTCAGAGAGGCAAAAGCTGAGAGAATTAGTCACTAGCAGTTTGTACTTCAGGAAATGTTAAAAGAAAAAAGAAAGATTTCAGGCTGAAGGGCTGTAACACTACTCAGGAGTTGAAATCTACAGGAAAAGGAAAAAAGCAGCAGAATTGGCAAAAAAATTATCTTTAAGTTTCTTTTAATCATTTCTTCAAAAGACAGCTGGCTGTTTAAAAATCTCAATACTGTATTATGGAGTTTATAATGGATGTAAATTGTCTTAGTTGCTCCGTCTGCTGGAACAGACGCCCAGAGACTCAGTGGGTTGTAAACAACAGACATTTGCTTCTCACAGTGTTGGGGCTGAAGTCCAAGATCACGGCATCAGTAGAGTCAGTGTCTGGGGAGGGCCCACTGCCAGGCACAGAGATGGCCACTGCTCCACTGTCCTCACAGGGCAGAAGGGACGAGGGAGCTCTCTGAGGTCTCTTTCGTTGTTTAGTCGCTAAGTCATGTCAGACTTTTTGTGGCCCCGTGGACTGCAGCCCACCAGGATCCTCTGTCCATGGGATTTCCCAGGCAAGAATACTGGATCTCCTTTATAAGGGCACTAATCCTGTTCATTGAAACTCCAGTACTTGGGCCACCTCATGCGAAGAGTTGACTCATTGGAAAAGACTCTGATGCTGGGAGGGATTGGGGGCAGGAGGAAAAGGGGACGACAGAGGATGGCTGGATGGCATCACTGACTTGATGGACGTGAGTCTGAGTGAACTCCAGGAGTTGGTGATGGACAGGGAGGCCTGGCGTGCTGCGATTCATGGGGTCGCAAAGAGTCGGACACGACTGAGTGACTGAACTGAACCGAACTGAATCCTATTCATAAGGGCTCCACTCTCATGACCTACCCAGCATCCAAAGGCGCCCCCCCCAAATGCTATCACACTGGTGGTTAGGATCTCAACGTGTGAATTTTGGGGGGACACAAGCATTCAGTGTATAGCATAGATGTCATGTACGGATGTGAGAGTTGGACTGTGAAGAAAGCTGAGCACCGAAGAATTGATGCTTTTGAACTGTGGCATTGGAGAAGACTCCTGAGAGTCCCTTGCACTGCAAGGAGATCCAACCAGTCCATTCTGAAGGAGATCAGCCCTGGGATTTCTTTGGAGGGAATGATGCTAAAGCTGAAACTCCAGTACTTTGGCCACCTCATGCAAAGAGTTGACTCATTGGAAAAGACTCTGATGCTGGGAGGGATTGGGGGCAGGAGGAGAAGAGGACGACAGAGGATGAGATGGCTGGACGGCATCACTGACTCGATGGACGTGAGTCTGAGTGAACTCCGGGAGTTGGTGATGACAGGGAGGCCTGGTGTGCTGCGATTCATGGCGTCGCAGAGTTGGACACGACTGAGCGACTGAACTGAACTGAACTGAACTGAACTGAAAGTGAACTGTGGCAATAGCTCAAAGGTTGTGGGGAGGAATTCTATGTTGCAAAGTCCTTACTTTTTATGTGAAGTGGTACAACGTTAATTTTAAATAGACTAAAAAGTGAAGGATGATTTAAAAATGGGCAAAGATCTGAAAAGACAGTTTGAGAGCAAAAGATATCCATGTCGCAAGTAAACATATGAAAAGATGCTCAATAGCATCAGGGAAGTGCAAATTGAAACCATAATGAGATACCACTCACACCTATTAGAATTGAAAAATAGCAAAAAAAAAAACCACATCAAAAACACCAACACCACCAAATACTAGTGAGGATGCGGGGCAACAGGAACTCTCATTCATTGCTGGTGGAAATGCAAAATAGTACAGTCACTTTGGAAGGTAGTTTGGTGGTTTCTTAAAAAATTAAACGCACGATTGAGCAACTGCACTCCTGGGTATTTACCCCAAACAATTGAAACCCACGAGAAGGCAGAAGAAGAAGAATCCTGGATCCAAGATCAATAAAAGACAAATGACTGGGCTTCCCTGGTGGTCCAGTGATTAAGAATCCACCCGCCAGTACAGGGAACACAGGTTCAATCCCTGGGATGATTCCACATGCCTTGATGCAACTAAGCCCATGCACCCCAACTACCGAAGCCAGAGCACCCCAGAGCCTGTGGCTCTGCAAGAAGAGAAGTCACTGCAATAAGAAGCCCACACACCACAGCCAGAGAGCAGCCCTCTCTCACTCACACAGCAAAGAAGAGCCAGTGCACCCAAGAAGGAAATAAATACAGGAGAAAACCAATGGCAACATTCACCCAAATGTTTACAGCAGCTCTGTTCATTGTGGCCCAAACTTTGACTCACTCAAGACATCCTTCAGTAGGTGAAGGAATAAACAAACTACAGGATATTCATGGAACGTTAATCAACACTAAGAAGACATGAGCTATGACGCTATGACAAGGTATAAAGGAAACTTCCTCAGTGAAGGAAATCAATCTGAAAAGGCTGCAGACTGTATGATACCAACTACAGATATTCTGGAAAAGGCACCACTGCTAAGTCACTTCAGTCATGTCCGACTCTGTGCGACCCCATGGAGGGCAACCCACCAGGCTCCCCTGTCCCTTGGATTCTCCAGGCAAGAACACCATGAAGACATTAAAAAGATTCGTAGTTGCCAGGGGTCCAGGGGAAGGGACAGATGAACAGGTGAAGCACAGAGAACTTTTAGGGCAGAGAAACTACTCTGTATGACTCTGTAGTGGTGGATGCAGGTCATTATGCATCTGAAAACCCAGACTGTACACCACAAAGATTGAACCCTGATATTAACTATGGACTTTGGTTGACAATGACGCGTCAATGTTGCTCACTGATTACAATGTATGTAAAGCTCTAAGGCAGGATGTTGATGGTGGGGGAGGCTGTGTGAGTGTATAGGGAGGGAATATGGGGGAACTCTTGGTGCTTTTCACACAACTTTGCTTTTTTATTGGATCTCCAAAAAAAGAAAGCTTGTAATTAAAAAAAAAAAAGGTTAAGGATACATAGTGAAATATAACAAACAACTAAAAGTTATGCTAAAAAGTAGAGGTAAAGAGTCAATAGAAAAAATAAAATAGAATACAAAATTTATCCAATAAATCCAAGAGAAGGAACAGGAAACCAAACCCAAGATCAAGAAAAAAGGTAACATGGTAAACTTAACCTTGAGCATATCAAGAAATACATTACACACAAATGAATATAGGTACTCTTGCCTGGAGAATCCCAGGGACAGAGGAGCCTGGTGGGCTGCTGTCTATGGGGTCGCACAGGGTCAGACATGACTGAAGTGACTTAGCAGCAGCAGTAGCAATACCCAAATTACATAAAACCTTTTAGAAAATAGAGAAAAAAGCAAACCTCCCAATATATTTTATAAAAACTTGACAAAGACATCACAAGAAAAATGGCATAAGCCAACATCCCATATAAGCATGGATACAAAAACTCCTTGACATATGATTACAAATAAAATAGAGCAATATATAAAAGGAGAATACATCTTATATCAGAGTAGAGGATCTGTATACCTCTTGTTAAATTTCTTCCCAAATATTTTCCTAGGAATACTTCCTGAGAATAAAAGTGGAATTATCCCAGAAAAGCAAAGCTGTTTTAGCATTTGAAAATCAGTCACTATAATTCACTATCTTAACAGAATAAAGGAGAAAAAAAAAATCATGTCATCCCAGTAGATGCAGAAAGAACACGTAACAAAACTTAACACCTGTTTATATATGGAGAAGGAAATGGTAACCCACTCCAGTACTCTTGCCTAGAAAATCCCATGGACGGAGGAGCCTGGTGCAGGCTACTGTCCATGGGGTCGCAAAGAATCGGACATGATTGAGTGACTTCACTTTCACTTTTCACTTTATATTGAGAAAACAACCTTTAGAAAACTAAGAATAAAAAGAAACTTCCTCAACCCATCTCAGTAGGTACACAAAGAACATCTGGCAAAATTTAACAGAGAATTTTGTCAAAGACCATTTGACAAAAAACACTCTTGGCAAACTAGAACAGGACATCCTCAATCTGATAAAGGACATCTACGAAAAATCTATATCTCACGTCACACCCAATGGTAAAAAAGTGGATGCATATTCCTTATGGTTGGAATGAGATAAGGATGTCTCCTCTCTTGTATTGCAGTTTCAACCAATGCAATAAGACAAGTAAAAGAAAGAAAACCCCAAAAGACTGGAATGTAGGAAGTAACACTGTCTTTATTATTAGAAGATATGATTGTTTCTATGGAAAAATCCTACCATTCTGTAAAATAACCAGAAATAAAACATGAACTAATAAGCAATGTCACAAGATCCTATGTCGATACACAAATATCTACCGAGGAGGAAGGGGTGTGTGTGGGGGATGAATTGGGAGACTGGAACTGACACATACACAGTATTGATCGTTGCTGTTCAGTCTCTAAGTTGTGTCCGACTCTTTGCAACCCTATGAATTGCAGCACACCATGCTCCTTTGTTCTCCACTGTCTCCCGGAGTTTGTTCAAATTCATGTCCATTGAGTTGATGATGCTATCTAATCATCTCATCCTCTGCTGACCCCTATCCTTTGGCCTTCAATCTTTCCTAGCATCAAGGTCTTTTCCAATGAGTTGGCTCTTCAAATGAGGTGGCCAAATATTGGAGCCTCAGCATCAGTCATTCCAATGAATATTCAAGGTTGATTTCCTTCAGGATTGACTGGCTTGATCTCCATGCAGTCCAAGGAACTCTCAAAAGTCTTCTCTAGCACCACAGTTCAAAAGCATCAATTCTTTGGTGCTCAGCCTTCTTTATGATCCAACTCTCACATCCGTACATGACTACTGAAAAACCATAGCTTTGACTAGATGGACCTTTGTTGGCAAAGTGATGTCTCTGCTTTTCAGTATGCTGTCTAGGTTTGTCATAGCATTCCTTCTAAGGAACAGGCATCTTTTAATTCCATGGCTGCAGTCACCATCCACAGTGATTGTGGAGCCCGAGAAAATAAAGTCTGTCACTGTATCAATTTTTTCCCCATCTATTTGCCATGAAGTGATGGGACAGATGCCATGACCTTCGTTTCTTGAAAGCTGAGTTTAAAGTCAACCTTTCACTCTCCTCTTTCACCTTCATCAAGAGGGTCTTTAGTTCCTCTCACTTTCTGCCACTGGAGTGGTATCATCTGCATATCTGAGGTTGTTGGTACTTCTCTCAGCAACCTTGATTCCAGCTTGTGATTCATCCAGCTTAGCATTTCGCATGATGTACTCTGCATAGAAGTTAAATAAGCAAGGGGACAATACATAGCCTTGTGTATTCCTTTCCCAATTGTGAACCAGTCAGTTGTTCCATGTCCAATTCTAAGTGTTGCTCCTTGACCTGCACACAGGTTTCTCAGGAGACAGATAAGGTGGTCTGGTATTCCCATCTCTTTAAGAATTTTCCACAGTTTGTTGTGATCCACACAGTCAAAGACTTTAGTGTAGTCAATGAAGCAGAAGCAGGTGTTTTTCTGGAACTCCTTTGCTTTCTCCATGATCCAACAAATTTTTGCACCTTGATCTCTGGTTCCTTGCCTTTTCTAAATCCAGCTTGTACATCTGGAAGTTCTAGGTTCACATATTGTTGAAGCCTAACTTGAAGGATTTAGAGCATCACCTTGCTGGAATGTGAAAGGAGTGCAATTGTGCAGTAGCTTGAACATTCCTTGGCATTGCCCTTCTTTGGGGTTGGAATGAAAACTGACCCTTTCTAGTTCAGTGGCCACTGCTGAGTTTTCAAATTCCTTCGCACACTGAGAGTAGCACTTGAACAGCATCATGTTTTAGGGCTTTAAATGGCTCAGCTGGAATTCCATCACCTCCACTAGCTTTGTTAGTAGTAATGCTTCTTAAGGCCCACTTGACTTCACAGTCCAGGATGTCCAGCTCTAGGTGACCGCATTATTGTTATCCAGGTCAAAAGGTCATACCTTTTTTGGCATAGTTCTTCTGGGTATCCTTGCTGCCTCTTCTCAGTCTCTTCTGCTTCTGTTAGGTCCTTACCTGCTTCTGTTTCTGTCCTTCATTGTGCCCATCCCTTCATGGAATGTTCCTTTGACAGCTTCAGTTTTCTTGAAGAGATCTCTAGTCTTTCCCATTCTATTGTTTTTCTCTATGTCTTTGCACTGTTCATTTAAGGAGGCCTTCTTATCTTTCCTTGCTGTCCTCTGGAACTTAGCATTCAGTTGGGTATATCTTTCCCCTTTTCCCTTTGATACTATACACAAAATAGATAACTAATGAGAACCTACTATGTAGCTCCAGGAACTCTACTCAGTGCTCTGTGGTGACCTAAATGGGAAAGAATCCAAAAAAGAGGGGATATATGTGTACATAGAGCTGGTTCCCTTTGCTGTGCACTAGGAACTAACACACACAACATTGTAAAGCAAGTATACTCCACTAAAATATACATTTTAAAAATATACAAATATCTCCTGTAGTTTTTATAAAAGAGAAACAAACAAATGGGAAATTAAATAAGATCTCACTTATGCTAGAAAACAGAGAATGCTGAGAAACAGATTTAACAAGAAGTATGCAGGACCTTCATCCTGAAAACTCTAAGTCTTGCTGAGTGGAGGGATGTACCATGCTCATGGCTGGAAGATTTAATATTGCTTAGATGTTATTGTTCCCAAATTAATCTATATATTGAATGCAATCCAAGTCTAACTCAGAGAAGACTTTTTGAAAGAAACTGACAAGTTGATTCTTTATTCTAAAATTTGTAGGGAAAAGAAAATGACCCAGAGAACCAAAATAATCCCCAAAGAAGTACAGATGTGGAAGATTACTGGATTCCAAGCTCTAGCAATTGAAGCTGTGTCGTCTTGGTGTCAGGACAAACAGATGCGCGAAACAGAACAGAGCCCAGAAAGGGACCCACACATGACTCGATTAATTTTCAACAAACATGCCAAAGTGGTTCAAAGGAAAAGGAAACTCTTTTTTAAAACGGGGTGCTATGACAACTGGATACATGTATGGAAAAAAAAAATACTGTCAACCCCTTACTTCACACCATACACAAGATTAATTTGAAAGGGGTCACAAATTAAAATATACCAACTATAACCCTAAATTTCCAGAAAATGTATCTTCATGACTTGGGGTAGAGAAAGGATTCTTAAAGAAGACACAGAAAGTACTATATATCAAGAAAACTTGCGTGATTGACTTCATCACCTTAGAAACTTCTGCTCATCAAATGACCTCTTCAAGAAAATGAAAAAGGTAAGTCACAAATTGGGAAAAGATATTTGCTATATACATCTCACAAATGAATGCATCCAGAATATATGGTTTTCCATAAACCAGTGGTAAACACTGGGGCTTCCCAGGTGGCTCAGTGGTAAAGAATGCCTGCAATGCAGGAGATCCAAGTTCGATCCCTGGGTTGGGAAAATCCCCTGGAGAAGGACATGGCAACCCACTCCAGTAATCTTGCCTGGGAAATCTCATGGACAGAGCAGCCTTGTGGGTTACAGTCCACAGGGTCCCAAAAGAGTCAGACACTACTGTGCGACTAAACAACAAGTGATAAAAACTAGTACAACAGCCTAAAAAATGCACAAAATGCCTGGAATAGACACTTCACAAAGTAAGATATTCAAGTACTCAACAAGCACAGGAAAACATGCTCAGCAATTATTAACTCATCTGAGAAATATAAATTTAAACCATAAAGAAATAAGATTTTACGCCTACTTGAATGTCTAAAATTAAAAACACTCAGAATGCCTGGTGTTAGGTTGGATATGACAGCCGGATCACACATACACTACTGGTGGGAACATGAAATAGTACTGCCACCTGGGAAAACAGTTAGCCATATGGACTAGCATCACTTCTAGGTATTACCCAAGGTAACTGAGGAATGTGTGTATAAGAAGACATTACAATGCTCACCACAGCTAAACCCCAGGCTGGAAATGTCCATCCACAGGAGAATTACTGACCAGCTATGGCACGCTCATGAAATAGAATACTACTCAGCGACACGAGGAGATCAAACCAGTCCATCCTAAAGGAAATCAACCCTGAATACTCACTGGAAGGACTGAGGCTGAAGCTCCAATATTTTGGCCACCAGATTCGAAGAACCGACTCACTGGAAAAGACCCTGATGCTGGGAAAGACTGAAGGCAGGGGAGAAGGTTGTGACAGAGGATGAGAGGCTTGGATATCATCAATGGACATGAGTTTGAGCCAACTCTGGGAGACAGTGAAGGACAGGGAAGCCTGGCATACTGCAGTCCATAGGGTTGCAAAGAGATGGACATTGACTTAGGGACTGAACAACAACAGAGATACAAAGTAAATAAATTACATGTGTGAATCTTAAAAACACAATCCTGAAGGAGAGAATGCAGGCATAAAAGAGCACATTCTCGTGAAATTTAAGAACAGGAAAGAGCAATCTGCCGGTGGTGAAAGAAGTCACACAGAGGCTTCTCACGGTGTGTGGGAACTGACTTGAAAAGAAGCACAAAGGAATCTTTTCTGGGGCGATGGAAACATTCTTTATCTTGGCTGGGTTGGTGGCTATGCACTTTCATCAAAGTTCATCACAGAGGACCCTTCACATGTGTGCATCTCAGCGCACAGTTAGGGAGACACGGACGTATGCGTGGGGTGTGTGGCTGTCACAGACGCCTGGAGGCAGAGAGAACGGTTTGCCTCCCGGAGGTACTACACAGTGGTTCCTCGGTATTCGCAGGGGATGGGTTCCAAGACCCCGCCCCACAAGGATACCAAAGGATACCAAAGATTTTGGTATCCTGAGTCAGTCCTCAGCATCTGTGGATGTGGAGCCCGTGGACACCACCCGCCAACTGGACCAGATTCTGTTGCCATCACGTGCGGATTCTGTGTTCAGTATCCCTGTTTGCTGCCACACTGCTGACAGTGATGTCCTCAGTGTTCCTGAAGCTGGCTAGACCACCCCACAGATTGCGTGAACATGCGATTCCATAAAGTTAGCGGAAAACAGAAGTGGACTAAGCTCAGAAACCTCACAGGAGAGTGGGAGCATTTCATTTCATACGCTGAACCCTTTTTGTTTTCAAAAGAATGCAAGTAAAGATGACTAAGGCTAGGATGACCGAGCTGTGGGCCATGAAATTGCACTGAAAATAGAAAATATTATTAAGAACCATTATTATTGCTTCTAAGCAACATGCTTGTGCTCAAATGTCAAGCGTTAACTTGACTGGCAAGGGAAAAGCGAGCCAGACCTCCGTGTGTAGTTTCAGGCCTTAGGAAGCACTCCTGCTCTATTAAAATTCAACAATTCCAGAGAGATGCAGTCAGCCATGCAAACATGCCCTTTAGGGCATTTTAAATGATAGCACCATTTAGCAAGTGCTCCCCGAGTGGCAGGCAGCGTGCTGAGCAGTTTGCGTGAATTACTTCATTTATCCTCAGAACTGTGCATCCTGACATCTGCTTTGCAGGGAAACGGCAGTGCAGTGTGGTCGGCTCGCTTTTCCTGAGGCCACTTCACCCAACTGACCACTGAACGAGGGTAGGTGGGCAGTCCCTGTTTCTTAGACTGGGATCCTCCAAAGCTGACTTGGAGACAGACTCGGGCGCCAGCAGGGCACTTGGAGGTGATCCCAGGAAAGCTGGGGGAGGGGGAAGTGAGGAGCAAAGGCTAAGCTGGGAAATGTGAGTGGAGGAGCAGGTACAGGAGAGCGCTGAGCTCATCGCTTTGCATCCCTTTGGGCAACTGTGTATTCGGTGGGTATCCGTCCCCCCGAGGGGCGGTCCATCACTCCCTCTCTTACCAGGAGGACCCTTCTTGGGGTGTCAGTCCTCAGAGACTATAGCCTGCCCCCTTTGCAGAGAAAGTCTGAAGTTAGGGGGCTCAACTCGGAGAAGGGAGTTCTTAGTTCACACACGCTCTTATCTCAGACCCTTCCTCCAAGGTGGCTAGGCTCTTTTGCTTTTTTAATTGATATACTTTACGTAACACAACTTATCTCAAAAATATCTCATTTCAACATGTACCATCCCCTGGAAAGTTTGCCCACAAAAGTTCACAGTTGCATCATTCACGGTAGCCAAAAAGTGGAAGCATCCCAACATCCATGAGCTGGTGAGTAATAAATACCCCGTGGCCCTTCCACAAGATGGGATGAACGCTGACCTTCACTGCAACACAGAAAAACCCTGCCAACATCAGGCCAAGTGAAAGAAGGCAGGAAGGACCCCATACTTCATGATATGACGCGTCCACAACAGGCCTGTCTGTGGAGATGGCAGGCAGACGAGCGGTTGCCAGGGTGAGGGGACAGGAGGAGCTGCTGGAGGCTATGGGGCTTCTGCTGGCTATGGGGCTTCTGCTGGGGGCGATGGAAACATTCTGGCATCAGTGGGCAGTGATTCTGGGACAAGAGTGAAACCGCTACAAACTACAGAATTTGTGCACTTGAAAATGGAGGACTTCATGCTACGTGAATTACATCTTGATAAGAAAACATGAAACATAAACATCATCCACGACACATTTTATATCCCTTTTCTCCATACTGGGCCTGCGAAATTCTGTGTATTTTGCCTTTACAGCACATCCGCCTCTGGTTGGTGGCTCGCCTTCTGATATGTGCGTTCCTCTCCCCGCGGCCCATGCATCCTAGGGGCAGCACCGGGGCCCCTCCCTGAAACCCTTTCAGCTTCCCGTTCAGTCCTGACTTCGGCAAGGGGCTCTGGCAGCCTTCAGTCAACAAGGGAAGAGGTCCCTCCTCTCCAGGGACCCTTCCTCCCCATGGGAGCTCTGATCACGGGGTTTAGAATGCAGTGGCCCTACTCCGACGGTTATCTGCCCTCTTCGCTCCCCACCAGCAGGTGGGGGTACACAGTGGGTGCGGTGCACGGGTTGGAGGCTAAAGTCATGTATTCCAGAATTAGGAGAAGCCCACTGTTTAATCTGCTCACATCATATAAAAATGACAAATAATCTGACGGTTTTCAAAAGAAACAGTGCTGTCATCATAAAAAAAGATGCATGGAAGTTTTGTAGCTGCCGTTAGCTTTTATTTTACTCATAAAAGGGAAAAACAGTCCCTCTGTGTGACTGTCTCCCAGGATGCGGCAAAGGGAACATTTTTCTGAAACGGAGTTTGGTAAACACAGACCTTCCCAGTGTACGGTGGTGGCGGGGGAGCGGGTCGTGTGGGTCCTCTGTTTTGGAGGACGTGGCTGTTCCACGGCCCTTCCTCGTGGGGTGGGGGCTGTTTCCTGCTCCTAAGACAGGCCCTGCAGCCCCTGTCTCTTTTATGAAAAGCCATGTTTTGCACAATACTCTTCTCTGCACTGTTTCCTAATATCCAAATGGGCTTCCCTGGTGGCTTAGATGGTAAAGAATCTGCTTTCAGTGCAGGAGACCCAGGTTCGATCCCTGGGTCAGAAAGAGCCCTTGGAGAAGAAAATGGCTGTGTACCCCAGGATTCTTGCCTGGAGAATTCCATGGATCGCAGGGCAGCAAGACTTGGGGGGCATTTTTACACTGCTTGCCCCACCAGGACTGTCAGGAGCATTTATGGAAACATGTGACTCAGCAAAGATGGCGGGGGTCTCTGGACAGGACAGGCCCAGAGGCCTGGTAGCTGCCTGTGAGTCTGGGCACAAGGCTCCCATGTCCTCTCCCGGGGTTCTTTTTCCCACCATTGTGTATGTGGCCTGATGACTAAAGGGCAAGTGAGACTCCTGACAGGTCCTGACTCAGGGCTGTGTGGCCAGGACCAGTCACCGAGCCAGGGTGAAGGCTGGAGGCCATGGGCAGCCGGTTTGGGTGGTACTGGATGGGAGGTGGAGGCTGTTTGCACAAGAGAGCCACAGAGTCAAAACTCCCACAAGCAAGCTCCAAAGGGCAGAGAGTCACACAGAAATCCTTCTGCCTTCTTCCCCTAGAGATAGTCCTGCAAATACCTGATTACACTGTCAGGCCCTGTCTTCCCTTCCTGAAGCTCATCCCTATCTCATCCACCTGCTCTTGTTTTTTTTCTCCTCTTTTTTCTTAAAAGGCCCCTCTTCTGGTGGTGTCAAGTCGCGAGTATCCTTCCCAGGGAATCCAGTCCCCAGGGTGGGGCCTCAGGGCTCAGTTCGCAGTCCTCTCCTCCCAAGGGAGCTCATTGGGCCCGTGGCTGCGGAGCGCCACCCACGGAGGAGCTCATTGGGCCCGTGGCTGCAGAACACCCGCCACGCTGAAGGTCCAGTGCCGTGGCATCACACCCAGCTCAGATGTGCCAGCTCTTCCAGGCCTGTCTACCAGACACTGAGGTCCAAGAGGCTAAACCATGTTCCCCCTGCCCAGAATGAGGCTGCCGTTCCACCCTCACCATGTTGTTGCTGTTCAGTTGCTAAGTCGTATCCAGTTCCTTGTGACCCCCGTGGACTGCAGCATGCCAGGCTTCCTTGTCCTTCACTAGCTCCTGGAGTTAGCACAAACTCATGTTCATAGAGTCAGTGATGCTATCTAACCATCTCATCCTCTGCCACCCTCTTTTCCTCTTGCCCTCAATCTTTCCCAGCATCGGGGTCTTTTCCAATAAGTCGACTCTTCACATTTGGTGGCCAGAGTAGTTGAGCTTCTGCTTCAGCATCAATCTTTCCAATGAATATTCAGGGGTGATTTCCTTTAGGATTTATTGGTTTGATCTCCTTGCTGTCCAAGGGACTCTCAGGCGTCTCCTCCAGCACCACAGTGCCACCCTCTCCATGGCTCAGGCCAGAACTCAAGGCTTCTCTGACAATTCGTTCTTTTGTATCCCACTTCCACCCAGCCAGGAGATAAGCATGACTCTTCCCTCAGGACATGTCAGAGTCTGGTCACTCCTCACCACCTCTGTTGCCCTCCCAACACAGGAATCAGGGCAGCAACTCCTCATGGGCCTCCAAGGCCCCCATGACCTTCATCCAGTGTCCCCAGCCTCATCTCCAAATATCTGAGCTCCAAGGAGCTGGAATGCAGAATGTGCGGTGGTCAGAGGAGGTCAGTGGAGACCCCACAGGGATGGCACCTCAGCCACCAGATGGAACTCTCTCTGGAGCAAGGGTTCTCCAGAACTGACCTGGCAAAGCTAAAAGACAAGTCTCAAAGGCATCAAACCCACTTGTAAGTAACTCAACTATCTGCCATGACAAAGCCCATGCTCTCTAATGGGACAAAACAAAATCCAGCTGACCCACAACAAAACAAAAAATGCAAACATGGATATACAAAGACATGAAAGAAAATATAATTGACTATTGAAAGCAAAAAATGATAACCATGTATTATGGGGTTTAGAACATGAGTAGGAGTAAAAAGTATGACATAAAGCACAAAGAATGAGGCAGGAGAAACGGACGCTCACTGTTTTGAGAACCTTGTATTCTGTGGAGTGGAGTAATATAATTAAAGGCAGACTGTGATGAGCTGATGCTACATATTGAACACCAAGAACAGCCACAAAGGGATAAAACAAAGAAGCACAGCTCATAAGAGTGGAAGAAAAAAAAAAATGGAATTAAGAAATGTTCAGCATCAAAAAGCGTAGAAAGAGAGGAAAATATAAAAAAAAGAAAAATGAGACCAATAGAAAATGAACAACAAGAAAGTAGATTTAAACCAACTATATGGATAATCACATTTAATGTAAATGTAATATAATATAAATGTAAAGCTTAAAAACTTTCAGTAGATTTAAACCCAACTATATGGATAACTGGGCTTCCTGGGTAGCTCGATCGGTAAACAATCTGCCTGCAATGTGGGAGACCCGGGTTTGACCCCTGGAGGAGGGCATGTATTCTTGCTTGGAGAATTCCATGGACAGAGGAAGAGGAGCCTGGAGGGCTACAGTCCATGTGGTCACAAAGAGTTGGACACGACTAAGCCACTAACACACACACACACATATGGATAATTACATTTACTGTAAAGGGCTCAAAAACGTAACCAAAAAGCTGAAATTGCCAGAACTAATAAGAAATCCACTTCAAATATAAACATGTTAAAAGTCAAAAAGAGGGAACGGGACATAACTAGGAGCACTCAGTATAGGAAAGCTAGAGTGGTGATAGTAACATGAGGTAAAGAAGACGTCACCAAAAAGCACCAGAGATAAAGCACACATTTTTATAAGAATAAAAGGGTTGATTCATCAAGAAGACACAACAATCCCAAGGATGTACCCAATAATAGAAACAGAAAAAGCATGAAGCAAAACCCAAGAGAACTAAGAAATGAAACCACATATCCACAACAGGGTTGGATGTTGCAATTCTTATCCTTCAGTAATGGACAGGCCAAGTAGACAGAAACTAAGTAAAGATGCAGAAAATTTGAACTACACGCTATCAACCAACTTGAACTGACATTTATAGAATCTTTCACCCAGTAACAACAGTACACACTGTTTTTTAAGCGGACATGGAACAGTCACCAAGGTGGTGGCATTAGCTGTTCAGTCGTGTCTGACTCTGCGATGCCATGGACTGTAGCCTGCCAGGCTCCTCTGTCCTTGGGATTCTCCAGGCAAGAATACTGGAGTGGGTTGCCATTCCCTTCTCCAGAGGATCTTCCCAACCCAGGGATCAAACCCAGGTCTCCTGCTTTGCAGGCAGATTCTTTACCATCTGAGCTACAGGGAAGTCCCAAGATACACCATGAATCTCAGTAAATAAAAAAAGACTGAAGCTATACGGTCATAAAGGATTGACCAGAAATCAATACCAGGGACTTTCCTGGTGGTCCAGTGGTTAAGAATCTGTCTGCCAATGCAGGGGCAATGAGTTCCATCACTGGTCCAGGAGGATTCAACATGCCACAGGACAACTAAGTCCACAAGCTGCAACTACTGAAGACCGTGCACCTAGAACCCCCGCTCTGCAACAAGAGAAGGCACTGCCTTAAGTCCATGCTGCAACTAGAGAATAGCCCTCACGCAGCAACGAAGACCCAGCACCACCAAAGAGAAATTTTAAAAAAAGAAATCAGTACCAGAAAGATGACTGGAAAATACCCAAATATTTGAAAATTAAATAATATACTTCTAAATAACAAACGGATCAGAAAAAGAACTACAAGGTAAATTAGAAAATATTTTAAGCTGAATAAAAAGAAAATGAAACCCATCAAAATTTGTGAGATATAGCTAACGCATGCTCTGAGGGAAATCTCTAGCTTTATGTTATCATATAAAAAAAGAAAGATCTAAAATCAATGAGCCAAGCTTCCTCCTTCAGTAGCTAGAAGAAGGAGAGCACATTAGATCTGGATCATCAGAAGGAAAGGAACTACATGGAAGCATATATATATAATTTTTTTAATAAAATGAAAAGTGTACTAAACCACATGACCCGGTAATCCATTCAGTCCCACTGACTCCAAGGGGAATAAAAATGTTATGTCCCTGTAAATGCTTGTTCTCTGATACTCATAGTCACCTTATTCATAAAAGCTCCCAACCTGAAATAACCCAGATGTCCTTCAACAGGTGAATGGATAAATAAACTGTGGACCAGCCACACCTGGAATGGTACTCGCCAATAAAAAGGAAAGAAGGATACATACAAGCCTCAAAAACAACTTTGGGTCAAAAAAGGGTACATTTTGCGTAATTTCTTCTCTATGAAAGTCTCAGAAAGACACATCTAACCTGTGGTCTCAGTGAGAGGGTGTGGCTGACACAGACCTGTAACAGAGGCACTGGGGTTAAGCAGGAAGAGGCACAAGAGAACATTTTTAGGTGATGAAAACATTCCTGGTCTTGGTTTTGGTGACAGTTGACAAGGATGGATAAAACTTTCAAAGCCTTATCAAAAGATACACTTAAATAGGAGCATATTATTACACATGTCATACATAAATAGGAGTGATCCAAGATCCAGAAGGCAATGGGACTTTAACAAACCAACACCACTGAGTCTATGAGGCATCCTGAGGGCAGGACTTCTCGCGTTACAGTCTGAATGGACAGCACAGGTATTGGGCCCAGGAAGACAGGAGTGGGGTGTCAACTGTGTCTGCTAGGTTGTCAGGACAGGGCATTCTGGGGGGCTGGGCACCTGGGGGGGACTCAGCATGGCTGCCTTAACAGCAGTATGTGACTTTACATTCTGTGATGGCACCGGGCTTCAATTCAACACTTAACTCATACATATTCAATCCAGGGGCAGCCTACAGCTTCCTATGTCTTTTTAATTTAAAAAATGATAGCAAGTCCTTACCAGAGAGTTGCTTGATGGCCACGGGTCTCACTTTGTAGGGAGTTCTGCAAGAGAGAAGGCAGTTCCACTGTAAGACGCCGTCAAAGATGTCCACGCGCATCTGGCCCAAAAGATAAGCACTTGGGCTGAATTAGAATTCATCAGTGAATTACGTCCTTTAAAAAAATGAGCTTCTTTGGTGGTTCTGAGCTTCTTCATTCAGAGAAATTCTCAACACTTTAAATATATTATTTCAACAATGGACCCCCTCTGTTATGTTCATCTTTGGCTAATAAAACAAGCACTTTGAATGCAGCGGGGGTGGCAGAGATGCCTTGGTCTGCCTTGACACCTGGCTGATGCAGGAGGCTCTCCCACTTTGGCTTGGTTTGAGCTCCTGGTGACGGCATCCCCCATGCACACAAGAGAGGATGGTGTCAATAACTCAGGCGAAAATGCACTGGCACCTTGGTGATGTCATCACCAGTAATCAAGAGACCCACGGGGGTGGGGAGAGAATACTGGTGATGTTACCACAGATTGAACGTCATGGTCTCTGACATACAAGGACCCCCCAGGGGGTGGGGGGAGATGATTAAGTCAATGGGAAACAGGCAAAGAATAGGAACAGGCAATGGTTGACAACAGTTAACAAAAATAAAGAGAGGCACCTCAACAAAGAGGCTATTTACCCAGCGGTTTAGCAAAATTCTAGAACCTGATGCCAAGAGTGCTACAGGGCATAGGGAATCAGATTCCAACAGGTATTGCTGGTGGGAGTATGGACCACCAGCACCCTGGGGAGAGCAACTGAGCTGCATGGAGTCAAGTTTAAAATCCACTGTCTCATCAGGTGAATCTAGGAATCAAAGCATTGACTCTTTTGATTCTTATGGCAGCGGCCCCCAACCTTTTGGCACCAGGGACTGGTTTCATGGAAGACAGTTTTCCACGGACGGGGGAGGTGAGGGGGGGACTCTGGGATGATTCAAGTGCATGACACTTATTGTGCACTTTACTTCTAGTATTATTACATCTGCTCCACCTCAGATCACCAGGTATTAGGCCCTGGAGTCTGGGCACCCCTATCCTACCAAGGTATCTTCATATGCCAATTGTTCATTCATTCAGCACAGGTTTTCACTGAGTGCTCAGTGTGGTTGGGTTCTGGTGACATAACAGCGAACCAGACAAAAAGGCTTTGCCCTCACGGACCCGACGTTCCACGGTCGAGTACACCTTGAAAGGACATGGCTGCTGCCTTTCGAATGAATAAGAAATACTCAGGCCCCTCTCCACTGGGGGTGGAAGATGCATCAGCTGAACTGTGGAAGGTCACAAGGTTGTTAAAAAGATGGAGACAGTGTACAAGTACCGAGGTGGAGGGATGCCCACGACACCTCATTAGGGAGATGAAGCAAGAGACAGGGTCACAGGCAGACAGCCAGCTAAGCCCTGGAGGAAGAAAGGGCAGGTGCTGGGAGGATGCGCACCAAACACCGAGCCTGGGTGTGAGCTAAGCCCGTTCAGGCACGCCTGGCTCTGTGTGGCCCCACGGACTTCAGCCCACCAGGCTCCTGTGTCCACGGGATTCTCCAGGCAGGAATACTGGAGTGGGTTGCCGTGCCCTCCTCCAGGGGATCTTTCTGACCAAGGGATTGAATCCACATCTCTTACGTCTAACCTGCATTGGCAGGTGGGTCCTTTGCCACCAGCGTTAATTGGGGTCATACCTGTGGTTTAACAGTTTCCAGGCCACAGAAAAAAATTGTCTGCAATGTAAAATGCCGATAAAGTACAAAAATAACAGCTGCGTGGCACTATGGCTGATGGACAGACATCTCCACGAGGGTCTCAAATCTTGGCCTCCCAATGAGGGATTCCTCCTGGAAAAGCGTATGGAGGGGCAAGGCCCCCAGACCTCCTCATGGAAGCACCTTGCCTAGAGAAAGGGCCTCTTCCAAAGACCCCTGGAAGCTGGTTATTTGGGATGTGGATACCTTCACTACAGAGGCTTCACAGTAATGGCATCTGGGTCCTGGCAGATCACAGAGCACCCTCCTCAGAACCCGTGCAGTGTGAAGTGTGGTCCCACCTGCTGAGCCCGTGGTGGGGAGGGGCTGGCCAAGGTAGTACCAGCAGTCTTGGTCCTCACACCGACAGGCTGAACAGGGTGACTCCATCTTCCCTGGTTCCCCCCACCCTAGCAGGCATCAGCTTCATCAGCTTGCAGACTCTGGGAGACGGAGCTCCAGGAGGGGGGCTCGCTGAAACCCCACGGATGTGCATGGAGCTGACTGTGAACCAGTTGTGGCGTGCTCCGGGCCATGTGTTGGCCCCATCCAGGAGAGGAGTGAGGGTCTGGGGTCTGGGTAACCAAGTGAGAGGCTGGAGAGCCATGGTGAGGTGACTGTCACCACCCCCCTCTCCTCCTCCCTCTGCATCCCTCCCCAATAAGCAGCACTGACGCTGGGCCGTGGGGACAGAGGGAGCCTGGCACTTTCCCTCCCTCCCCCTCATCCTGGTTTCTCTTTTCTCCCCCTCCTCTGTGGCCACAAGACTGTCTCTCCTCCCTTCCTCCCCACAGGCCTGATGCGGGTGCAGGAAGTGGTGGTGAACCAGCAGAACAGGTGAGGGAGGTGGGTGAGGGGGAGAGGCAGAGCTGTGCATCCCAGCACACGCTGACCACAGCTGGGCCTTGCAAAGTGACACTTGGCTCCTCCATCCTTAATCCTCTTGATTCTCAATGGCAGGATGTTCTCAGAACCAGTCACGGCGCTTCCACAACTGAATAAACTCCTGCCTCGGCCCGAAAATGAGTTGCAGCTTCATTATTTCTCCCTCAACATAAACCACTTTCCACTTGCCTTGAACTTCTATTTGTCTTTTTCTGAAATGTAACTGTATCTTTTCAAACACGTTTAGTGGGAGCCAGGATGGAATCCAGGAGGCGTTTTCCCAGCTGGCGTAGGTGGTCACACACGCCACCCATGCAAGTGCTCAGCCATTCCATGCAGTGGACGCCTTGCGCATCACAGCTTGGCTAAAACTGGACCTAAAGGAGCGATTGTGTCACACGCGTGCTGTGCCCTCCTCCACATGCCCTGCCCTGCACCCCATCTTTCCCTGAACTATTTAAGCGCCTGTTTCTCTCCTTTGATGAGGGTCTTGAAGCATTAGTGGCAGAAACAGAAGGTGTTCTCAGGAGGCAACGTGCCTGTCAGTGGGACATCATGGGACCCAGAATGTCCCCAGTCCAGCAAGGACCAGATGCTTGGTCCCTCTCAGCAGGATCTGAGCAAAGTTGGGACGTGTCTACTTGCGTTTGCTGGTTTTCAGGAATCGGGTGGTTAGCAATCAGCTTTCTTACCATTTCTGAAAGAAAGAGGAAGCCACTCAGCCCACTATTTGATACGAGCCCCTCAGACTTAGGTGAATATATGCCAGATTATTTAAATTGCTAGTCTGGAACATTTGCTGATCATTAAGGCCAGAAGTATTTTGAAGAGAGAGTCAGAAGGTCATGAAATTTGGCTTGAAACGAGCTGAAAAGATTAGTATAAGAGACGGGGCAACTGGGACCCTGATTCCTGATTGGTTCCAGCTGATCACCGTCAAGAGTCCTTGGAATTCGGAGAAAAGGCTGTGAAAGCGCCCCATGAGAGCATGAACTGGACAGAAGGCAGGTGAGGTGGGTCATCTGGTGCCCCCAGCGAGCCCCTCTTGCAAGATGGTTCCTGAGTCTTGAGGCTGGCGGGGGTGGGGGTGGGGGGTGGACAGGCACTGACCAGGCTGGCAAGGCCGAGGGGCTGCAGGGTCTTCAGAGATGGAGGAAGCTGGAGGGACACAACCTGATGTGACTATCTTCTGGGAAGGAGCAAAATTCATCCAGCACTTTCCAAAAAGGGAAACCCTGTGTCTGGACATGACCTTCTGGTCACTGCTGGACTAAGCCCCTGCCTGGGGTCAAGGGTAGTTCCTTAGGTTTCCCACACTGTACATCCATGATTCTGGTGTTGCATGTTCGAATCACCTTTGTGGTTGTGGTTTAGTCCCTCAGTCCTGTCTGACTCTTTGCGACCCCAGGGACTGTACCCCGCCAGGCTCCTCTGTCCATGGGATTCTCCAAGCAAGAATACGGGAGTGGGTTGCCATTTCCTTCTCCAGAAGGTCTTCCCAAAGGGATCGAACCTGGGCCTCCTACACTGTAGGTGGATTCTTGACCACTGAGCCACCGGGGAAACCCTGGAATCACCAGGTGAGCTTTAAAAATAAATCCCTCACAAATCTGAATTCACTAGGTCCTAGTAGGGGACTGGTCATCAGCACCTTTTTGAAGATCCCTGGTGGTTTAAACCTTTAGGCAGGGCTGATGGTCACTGTTCTGTTGGGCTAGATCACACTACGCATATATAAAATGGGCAGGACAGCCCAGGGGCAGCTGGAACGGTGGGACTGGAGAGCAGGAGGCAAAGGAGCAGATGGGAGGCCTGGGTAGGGGCTCGGGTGTGAAACCTTGGGAATACTGCCTCTTCAGGGCTGAGAGCAAGAAAACAAGCACAGACAGGGAAAAGCTCGAGGGGGAAGCTCCAAAAATGGAAAAGGTCCACAACCCCACTTGCAGGGAGTGGGTGAAGGCAGTAGACAGAGATGCTCAGTGGTCAGAATGGTGATCAAAGGGGTCCCGGCCAACATCACCACCACCTGGGAACCTGCGGAAATGCCAGCTCTGGGGCCCCACCCCAGACCTGGGGAACCAGATGGAGGGGTTGGGGAGCAGGAGGGAAGGGGCTCTGCTTCAACCAGCTCCTGGGGATGCACATGAGGCGGGTGGCCTGGGGGCAATGCATAGGTCTGCAAAGAGTAAGCTGTGGGGACCACTAATACCAGTTCCCAGGCTCTGCGCCATTAACCTTCAGGCAGGTGAGTCTGGGGTGGGGGGTGGGCCTGGCCCTGGGCTCGGGGACATGGAGCAGCAGCCCTGGTCTCTGCCCTCTGGGTACTAGACACCTGTCCCCGCTGTGGCAGCCAAAACATTAGACTTCCCCCAGCGTCTCCTGGGGAACAAAACTGCACCCCGTTGACAAGGGCTGGCACAGAATAAAGTGCCAAACAAGATACGATGAAGTGACAAAACAGAATAGACAACCTACAAACTGCTTTAACTAACTCAGGAAACATGCAGTTTTGCTCCATCAGAGACCAGAGCGCACGGACAGGACACTTCCCCTCTGATGACATCATTTTATCTTGTGGACGTCGGGGTGACAGATCACTCGTGCCTTTCCTCATGAATACAGATCTGGGTCAGGCTGGAGCTGGTGCTGCAATTTACAACAATGTCCTTGGAGTCTTTGGGGATTCAATTAGCATTCTTCCTTCTGGGGAGCCCGGAGCCGATAATCAGAGCGTAATCAGCGCCAGAGCACGTGGGAGCAGAAACTCCTGATGATGCAATTAAAAATTCAGGAGACTGATGGACACAGCAGGACGGGGAGGGGAGGCCTGGCAGAAGCACCCAGTGCTCAGGGCAGGACAGTATTGGCCGCCCACCCCTGAGCTCAAAGGACAGTGGAGGTGGTTCGAACGTTACAGGACTTTGTACTTCCCGGGGTTTGTTCCTGCCTCGGCTTTCTGCACCAAAGCCTGGCAGTTCTCACTGGCAGTCCTTGCCGGCCACTGGGCGCCCTGCACCCAGGCCTGAATGATGATAACTGACGTTGGCTTAGCTCAGATGTGCACACACCTTGGGTCGGGGGAAACTTTAGGGCACTTACATCCGAGGTCCCAGGGACTGTATCCCTGGAGCCTAAATATTTCCAGACTGCCATTAGGCAGCCAGGGGCCCTCCGGTGGCTGGGACGTGAGAAGGTCTGCCTGGGTACGCCCCCTCCTGCAGGCTGGAGCAGCTGTATCAGTCCACCCAGATGGCTCGGTTGACCTGTGTCGCTCAGAGGGGGATGCAGTGAGCAGCAGGAGCAACAGGCAGGGGTCCCCAGGGGTATCCCATGGCCAATCTCGCTCCCGCTCCCAGCCTCGCATGGAACACAGTTTGGATTCTGCCTGGCCCCACTGAAAATATAAAGTGGGGACCACCGGGGACTCCGGTTGCTGGGCAGAGGGCGGGGCGCGAGTGGGTGGCCCTGCTCAGTCCTCATCTTCCCTCTGGCCACAAGCGGCCAGGCTGTTCTACTGATGTTCACAGATGTGTTTACTGCCCGAGCCTCTACCTCTCCAGCGTCTCCTGGTTCTGTTCCTCCAGCGCCCAGGCTTCCTCCCCTCACTGGGCAGAGTAGTCGGTGGGCAGCACTTGACAACTCCAGGACTTGCTCAAGGGGTCAATGCCAGTGTCACCAGGAGCTCTGGTCAGGGAATCTCCTGCTCTGGTGGACAGGGGCCAGCTCTGACACTGTCACTTAGTTCTCGGCTTCCCCACGTGTAGCTACCCCCTCAGAGGGCGCCTGTGGACCCTCAGCAAGGTCCCTGGCCACGCTTAGAGCTGCTGCTTTCCTGGAAAGTGACAAGTTCTGCTCAGTAACCAGAAGTCTCCTACCCAGACTCTCCCATCTTCGGTTTAAACGTGGATTTCCCTGCATCCGCACATTAAGAAAACAACCCTGGAGACCCTGCCGTGCCTGCAGAGAGCTGTCAGTCATGGCGAGAAAGAGCTGATGAAGCCTGCCAGCCACTTACCGTTCTGAATTGGCGGGCATGGTGGGGTCAATGGAGACCATGGCATCATCCGTGGTCAGGAGGGAGATGGTGGTGTTCCTGGAAGACAGGAGAAGCCGTTGTCTTCACCCCAATGTTGTCTCCTAGGTGCACACTTGAATCTGGGCTTCCCTTGAGGTAGGAACCTGAGCACCAGGCGGTCCTGCCCAAGGCACTCTGAGTGCTCAGCCCCAAGACTCTGGCCCTCAGCTGGGTAACAGAATTATGGTTTGCGCGTGCAGTTTTAAGTGCTCAGCAGATGTGTAAGTCATTTGAAATGGGAATTGGAGAGAGTCTAATTTGTTGAGTTAGGAGGCTCAATAAAACTGTGGTAAAGTAGAAATGAACATTTATATCAGCTGGTGATGAATTCAGGGTTTCCTTTTCCCTTTTCTTTCCTGGGGGAGTCCATCTAAACAGGCAAAAAGCTCTCCTACTAAACAGTTTTAAGAGGATAAGTTGAATCTTCCTCTAACCTCCATCTCTGGGGGGCCTCTCACCCAAGGTGTTGGCTTAATCACATGACTTAACTCTGGTTTTCAGTTGTGTATTTTTAAAATTTGTGCTGTGGCAGTGACCCCTGAATCCCAGGATTGTTCTAAAAAGAAATATATATTTATTTCTTAGCACACTGCTTATCAAAAGATGCCCCAAACTGTGGGCCATTTCTTGCTGCTCCAAGCTGCCACTTGCTGTAATTTCAGGCATGTAACCTATCACCTGACTCTTCTTTTCTCACCTGACTCTGAAAGGTCCTGACTGTCCTTCCTTCTCACCCTCCTTGACCTGAGTCGTAACTTTAAAGTTAATTGCAGGCCAAAGTTGTTCCTGATTACTTTCTATAGTCAAGAAGTTAGGACAGAAAATTCACTTGCTAGAACAAATAGCTGACTGTGGTTCTCAAGGGTAGGTTTCTGGTCTTTTCAACTTATTTCTGACATCAGCTTTTTTCTTAAACGTTGATCTGGGGGACCACAGCCTAAACACTACCACTCTTCTTTATCCTTTCTCCCAAAACAAAAGAATAAACGAAAGAAAGAAAAAAAGAAACTTTTAAAATAGCAGTTTCTGCCTAATCCTGCCCAATGGTTCACTCCGCTAACACAGCTATGGTTGCTGGTGGGCAGCCAGCAGCGGTGGCCGAAACCTCCAGGGACTCATCCATTGATTTGAAAGGTCCCATGTGCAAGGTGCAAGGTGAGTCCATCAACCTTTCCAGGCCTCCCATCCCCTACACTCGGCCACTCGGCCTCCCAGGTACCTGCCCCTCCAGGTGAATTTAAAGGCAACCCTCTGGTGGGGTGACTCTGAGTCACTCACCGAGGCAGGCCGGTAGCGATGCAGAACAGGTCCATAATATCACTGGAGTTGCAATACTTGCTAAAGACCACCTGCAAAAACAGAAGCACACGGCTGTGAGGGGTGGGCAGAGTGGGCAGCTGGTTTCCACAGTGATGTTAGATTCCAGGGGGTCCTCTCTGCTCCCGACCTGCAGGTTAATCTTACAAAGAAAAACCAGAATCACCGTGGGCTCTGGAATGCTACATGCACATCTCATTGAGTTGACTTATACAAGTTGAGAAAAACATGACTCTCTTGGTCGTTGCAGAACTGTGAGAAACAATGCTGTCACCCAGGTAAACTCACTTGCAGGTGACATGCTGCCCTGCGCCCCACTGGTGACGTTTGATGGACCATCACAACCTCGGCTTAATGATACCCCATCTTGCAGGGTGGGTGCGGGGAGCTCCAATGACCTCTGGGGCCATCATGTTAAAAAACAATTTTAAGGTCATTAGCTTAAAAATAAAAGATTGCCTTTTAGGATTTGGGGACTGGGGCTGCAGGACTAAATCAGACAGGGAATCACAACGAGAAAGGATGTGGTTGGAACTGTGGGTCCACACAGGGAACAAATTTCACGCAATTCAATTAAATCTGTGCCCGGCCTGGGTGTCCAGTCCCCGCTGGACAGGAGAGAAACACGTTCACACCTGCACCTTTTGTCCGAGGGGTCTCGACTGTGAGTGTGGGCTCCAGAATCGCTCCCTGGGAGAGGGGGCTTCAAGTACAGTCTGCAGTTGCTCTCCAAGGCTGGATGGTGCACGGACAGTCCCTGCCAAAGCTCCTGTTTTCATCACAATAGCTGTTTTCCTTCAGTGTTCTCCCTGGGAATGGCTGTAAGGCCCCTCTGCTCACCAAAAGGAGCGGGCAGAGCCACTCCACTGAACGTGGGCAGAGCCACGCTGAACAGAGTGGGGATTTTTCAGTGCCCAGAGCACCGGTTTTTTTTTTTTTTTTTTTTTTTTTTTTTTTTAGCCAGATCAGCCTGCATCTTTTTTTAATTGGAAAGAGTGAAATAGAGCAAGCAGATATTTTCCCCACAAACGTGGCCGTTCCCTGACTACCACAGCTCCTGTGTGCCACTGGCCTGGCAACGCTGAGACACAGCCAGCACCGCCATCCAGGCTGCCCACTCCACCCCCCACCCCAGGCGGTGTTTGCACTCCCCAGTGACGGGGCCACTGATGGGCACTGTCCACCCAGCGGCCACTGTCCTGGCTCAGAGCAGGTCCACCAGGACCCCCGCAGCACCCCTGCATTGGCCCTGCAGGCTCCCGCCCCAGCACCCTGCCTCAGTTTCTAGATCTCAGGCCTGGTGGTGCTGCCTTTCTGGGCAGAAGCCTTTGCTGCCCTGTGCATCCACGGTAGAAGGAAGGTCCACCTCCCCGCTGGGCTCCTGAGGTTCTGGAGTGGGTCCCTGGAGCCTGTGTCCTGGCCAAGCTCTCAGCCCCGCTTCACTCTAGTCCACGGGCACCCCCCCCACCCCACCGCCCTCTCTGGTTCCAGGGGCCCGCTTCCCGGCGGCTCTCCTCCCCTCTCTTCCTCCCTGCCATCAGGACTTGGCGCAGCTTCTCCATGGGGCCTCCCAGCTCCACTGCCAGCAGGGTCTTGCCTCATCCACCGTGTTCTCAGGACAGCACACCTCCAGGGCCCCCGGCACAGGCTTTCATTCACGCCTTGGCTTTAGGGCTGCGCCCGTGCTGGGTGAGGTATGGAGTCCGGCCACCCCACTACTGACAAGGGGCCATTTCTGACTTTCCCGTTTGAACCTTTCTGAAGTTCATGTCCGTCTGGTGCAGACTGACTTTGTGGGTTTTCTCCAGACCCCAGTAAAGGGCAGGGGTGGGCAGGGGTGGAGGGTAGGGCAGCTTTGCCTGTGAACATCCGATTTGCTCAAAGATTCCAGAAAGGGGCGAGGCGGCTTGCAGGTCATGACCAGCTGCTGGTCAGGAGTGTAGTGTGGCTCCAGGAAGTCATGGCTGAGCAGGCCCTCCCCAGGGAAGACAGACCCAGAGCCTGGACTATCCGGGGGACCTCGGCAAGAAGTGAGTTTGCCCAACTTTATAAGCACCGTTGTTGAAATCTAGAGGCGAGAGTCTTGTGATGGTTTCCTAGCCTCGGGATAGCAAATAATAGAAGCTGTAAAAAGCCCAATTATGAAGGCTTCCAGCAAAACAGGTCCAGGAGCGCCCACAGGGCACACTGCCTTTCTTGCTGCCCCTTGTGACCAATTCAGCTCAACTCAGGGAGGAGACCAGCCTTCTCCTGTGTCCAGAACAGGCTTAGAGATTATTTTTTACACCGGGATGGGGGGTGGGGGGCTGGAAGGAAATCAGGAATAAGCAGAAAAGACTGCATTGGGTGTCTTCCACTGCAGTGGGAAACCATGCTATGTCCACTTGTAAATCCATTTCAGCATGCCTCTACTGTACAGAAACGCCCGGTTCTTTGATTTCTCTTTTGAACCAGTTGTGACATCTTACCAGTTTCCTCCTTCAGCTAAGACATTGTTAGGGTAAAATTCTTTGATGTGTGGCCACTTTACATTGTTTGATCAGGCTTTCACCTTATTATTAAGAGTTGAGAAGCCTTTAGTGGGGACAACACCGGTAAGAAGCTAGGGGTGGAACATCACATGAACCCTAACATCAGCATCAGGCGAATCTAACGTGGGACACGCCCGGACAGCCCAACTCTTTGCCAGGTGCCAGGAGAAGCTTCTGGCCTAGAAGGATTGTTCCTGGCGTGGGAAAGCAGCCCGTGCCCCACAAATGAGTGGTTGTCGTGGGAAGATCCCCCAGGCAGCCTGGTCAGCGGGGCACAAGGCTCTCTGTTCCCACGCTGAATCATACTGCAAATCCTTTATCCTCGATCCAGAAATAAACAGCAGTTAAAAAAAAAAAAGTGTTGGTGAAATGAAACTTGTAAGTGAGATGTGGAGACAGCAAGATTAACAGAGGAATAAAGATTTTATATTGCCATCCGACTAGAGGCAGAACCGGCTGCCGTTCATCAGTAAGCACAACGGATCACCCCAACCCTTCCATGGGGTTTGACTGGCAGCTCCGCAATATGAACACAAGACAAGAGAAACAAATGAGAACCCAGAGGCCTCTTGTCTGCAGAACGCTGATCGTTCTGTGTATTCAGCTGGGACCTGTGAAGGTCACAGGGAACTCTGGTGCTGGAACCTACTGGTTGCCTGCAGAGTCACGAAATGGGCACTCAGGGAGCGCCAACCACCTGCCAAGCCCCATTCCAAGGGATCCCCATGGGAAGCAACACACAGAGGTGGACAAGGGTCTCTTGGGTCCAGCCGGCAAGCGGTCAGGGAGCCAGGACCACAGCCCAGGCCTCCCTCTGGTCAGTGCACACATGTGACCCAAACACAGGCTCTTTGTGTGTGTGTGTGTGTGTTTAGTTGCTCAGTCGTATTCAACTCTTTGCAACTCACAGACTGTAGCCCGCCAGGCTCCTCTGTCCATGGGATTCTCCAGGCAAGAATACTGGAGTGGGTTACCATTGCCTCCTCCAGGGGATCTTTCCGACTTTACTAAGCAATTTGGAGCTGGTGGCAATTGGGGTGAGTCCCAGGGTAAGGGACCCAGGCCGACCACACCGGCCACCCATGAGATCACTGCGGGAATGGCCCTGGAGAAGAGAGGGGAGGGAGGCCAGATCACAGGGGGCAGGGGGAGCGGCCGGAGAGCCCAGTGTCTCGAGTTGGCACCAGCACGGCTCTGTTTCTTGGTACCGACAGCACCTTCACCAACACACTTAGAAACCAGCACTGGCAACTGTGCGACAGATGGTCAGAGCGCTGCCAAACCGTGTCCAGGTGGCCTCGGGGCTAGAGAGACAGGACGGCAGTTTCTAAAGGCTTGGGGGTGACTTTTTGTTCATTCTGAGTCTGGAGGTCTCCTTCAGGGATGGGATCCTATTGTGTTTTCCTCTCTGTCCCCTGGGAGACCCCCTTCAGAGGTTCATGGAGGGGAGGATGCAGAAAGCAGCCCCCAAGTTCCCATGTTCCAGCCACACATTGCTGTCCGTGTGTTGAAAAGCAGGTGGACGGATGGTGTCCAAGCCCCCAGGAAGCTTAGATAATCGAGTTTCTGGTTTCGAGGTTAGGAGGATGGAGATTTGATCATTGCCCAGCGGAGCTCCTGGCGGGCACTCTGTGGTCTTCCTGCAAACAAGCCAGAAAGGAGGGGTTTCACGTTCCTCGGGAGAGGTTCCAACCAGGACTTCTTGCCAGGAGACACCGCTACGTGTTTCAGCACTGGGACACTGTACGGGAGAGGGGACCTGCGTGAATACAAAGTGGCTGAGATGACCCGGAGTGGAAACCGATTCTGATGGGGTGGGCAGGAAGCAGGACACAGGTCACCCAGCAATGGGGAGGGGTGGGACTCTAGGCCTCAGAGGGAGCTGCACAGGCCCTGAGGTTCACCCACAGACGGGGGCAGCCCCACCCATGCGTGCTGGACCTGTCCCAACAGGGAGGGTCTTCCACCTCCTGAGAGGGCCCTGCGTCCACTTCCCCACCTTGGCTTATGGACCCCTCCAGGGCTCCCCTGAGTCTGCCTCTCCATTCAGGCTGTGATCTGGCTCACCTGCCGTGTTTGCGTGTGTGTGTGCGTGTGCGTGCGTGTGCGTGCGTGTGCGTACATGTGTATGAATCTGAAGGGTGCAGAATTAAGCCCAAAGTGTACTATTTTTCGGGTTCCCCTGGTGGCTCAGTGGTAAAGAATCTGCCTGTCAGTGCAGGAGACATAGGAGACCTGGGTTCGACCCCTGGATCAGGAAGATCTCCCAGAGAAAGGAACGGCCACCCACTCCAGTATTCTTGCCTGGGGAATCCCATGAACAGAAGAGCCTGGTGGGCTACAGTCCATGGGGCCACAAAGAGTCAGACGTGACTGAGTGACTAAACAGCAGCGGCAGCAGCAGTCCTATCTTCCAGTTTGGAGTGGCTGGTGCAGTGACCAGGTCATCAGTTCAGCAATGGACTCTGCTGTGGGGAAGCCTCCTGGACTGTGACACAGAGGGTTTTATGCAGCTCAGACGCTGTCCGCTGGGTCTCCGACTCCACTCCCTGCCCCTGTCTGTCGGTACATGGCTGGCCAGCCCCATGACAGTCTTGGCTGCTGTGAAAAGATGCTGTGTTCCGTCTTCACCAGTGTCAGCTCTGATTTTTGCAGTACGCACTTGAGGGTTATGGCCCTGACACACACAACCTGAAACCCACATGTGAAACTCACACAGGGGAACTTCTTAAAAGAAAGTTTCCCAGGGTGCAGCTTGCTTGGGGCTGGTGCATGGGGATGACCCAGAGAGATGTTGTGGGGAGGGAGGTGGGAGGGGGGTTCATGTTTGGGAACGCATGTAAGAATTAAAGATTTAAAAAATAAAATAAAATAAAATAAAATGACTATTGTGAATATTTAAAAAAAATTATTTAAAAAAAATGCATTTTCTTCAAAAAAAAAAAAAAGAAAGTTTCCCAAAATGCTAGTATTAATGTCCATTACCTGCTCTCCTCTGTCTTTTTGCTTCCCCCTCTTTAAGGTGGCGGATGGAGGAGTCCAGGGCTGGCTCCCGGCAGTCCAGGCACAGAACGAGCCTGGAGGCAGTGGCTGGGGCGTTCAAACACAAGAAAGCATCCTTCCCTTTGGGCTCCACAGGTGAAAATGACTTGTCATGGTCCATGCCCCATTTACTCTGGCCATTTCAGCATCTACTCGGCCCAAATGTGGCTGCCGAGGACACTATTTCCCTGCTGAGTAACTGGGAGCCCACATGCGAGGGGCAGTGGTTAAGAGAGCAGAGCAACTTAGAAAGCTGAGAGAGAGCTAAGACAACCTCTGAGCACCCTCAGGGGCTGCGATGATCACCCTTCCACATCCTGGTGCCCTGAGCTCAGTTTCCTAACTCTATCTGAGACACTTTCTTGCAGCTGCTGAGAACATTTCTTGCTGGGTTTGTCAAACTCTAGTTTGGGTTGGCTTAAAGTCAGTGACCACTGGAAGCTGTGGGTTTCTCACTCGACATTTGTGGCTCCATGCTATGAAATGCTCCCAGTCCTGGACAAATGAGATAACCAAGTGGCAATTTAGGTTTGGGCTGAGTTTTGCAGTCTGGGAAAGCCAAAACCCACTGCAATCACTAAAGAGAAGTTCAGTGTGTGGATGCTGGGCAGGGACCAGGCACCAGGCAGGACGAGGGCTGGTCGGAGACCTCCCGAGAGAGTAGTGTGTCCCTGGGAATTCTCTCTGCGAGGCCGGCTACAGTTTTTTTCTTGAGAGAGACATCTCACAGGGCTCATAAACTAGGATGGCATTACTTCCCTTTCAAAGTCATTAAACATTATCTGTGTCAGGTAAGTTGTGCTTTTGGGGTTGGTTGTAAAACATGCAATTACGTTCATTGTCTTGCTGTGATGCTCATGCTGAATGTGAAATTTTTTATCAACTGCCTTAGCAACAAATTTCACAGAGCATCTTTGAACTTGGAGTAACGAATCTTGAGCAAAATCTTCCTAATTATAATTCTTGTGCAGTTTTTTTTTTTTTCTGAAGTGATTTTAAACGGCTACAGCTGAAGAAGAGAGTGGTTGGGGTGGGGAGTCTGCAGACACCAGGATGTGAGGTCCTGAAGGAGGGAGGGGGGAAAGGCAGGTTGTCCTTCCCGAGGGCACATGGCGAGCTCTGCTGCTCCAGGTGGTTCCCAGCTCTGTTTCCTCCTCTGTTGATCAGACCTGGAGGCTCTGGTCCCCTCCTTGCTCCATCCACGTGGACTATGGATCTCAGCCCCCAGCATCTTAAATTTAACACTTCACCACAGCTGTATTTACTCTTGTATCTTGATGAAGACGAATTATGCATGTCCCACTGACATCAGAAATCTCCACCCAACCAAAGGAGGGTACTGACTTCTAAAAATAGCCACACTGGCCTCCAAGAAATGGAAGGAAAATCATCACACTGGCAAGAACGACAAAGGGACGGAGAGCCCAAATCTGGAAGCAACCTAGATGCCCTTCAACGGGTGAATGTTAAACAAACTCTGGTCCATCCGCACCGTGGATGAATTATTGATCTAGACGGCTGAGATGGATCCCAAGGGATGTACGCTATGTGAATAAAAGTTAACCCCCAAAGCTTACATACTGGATGGCTCCACTCATATGACATTTCTGCTATGACAAAGTTAGAGAGAACAGACAGCGCTGGGGTTGGGTAGGGGTCGGGGTGGAGGAAGGAGGTGGGTGTGGTCGTGCAAGGGCTGGACTGTCTTCTGCCATAACTTTGGTGGAGGATACCAGACCCTACGCATGTGATTAAATTGTACAACTCCATAGACGCCCTCAAATGAGCACAAGGAAATGAGGAAGTCTGAATAAGGCGGGGGACTGTCCCACTGTAATATCCTGGCCATGACGCCAGACTGTAACTGTGCAGGATGTCACACTGGGGGGAAACGGGGCGAAGGGCACACAGATCCCTCCGTGGTATCGCTTACAGCTACACGCTAATCTCCACATTTCCCCAAGGGCTTATCCGAATAAAGTGAAGACACCAGCTCTGGCTGGGAGTGGAGAGAGGGACACCCTTTGAGGAATACGTGCCCAGGTGGCCCTGCTGGGAAGAACTGTGGCCACATGTGTGCCCTCTGACCCAGAATCTCGTTTCCAGAAACAGATTTTAATCTAAATTTTAATTTTAATCTAAAACTAAAACTAACAGCAAACTTTAATAATAATAAGAGCATTTATGGGGACATCCCTGGTGGTCTGGTAGTTAAGACTCCACACTTCCAATGCTGGGGCCATGGGTTCGATCCCTAGTCAGGGAACTAAGATCCCACATGCTGTGCTGTGTGGCCAAAAAAAAAAAAAAAAAAAATCCACACATTTATGAAGTGCTAGACAGTGTTCTAGTCACTTCCCAGGCTTGGGTCCAAACCACTGCCTTGCACGGGCCCTTCACAAGCGAAGAGCTAGTGGAGGTGTTCCTTTCGTGTTCACTACTGCTAAGAAATGGAATTAAGCTAAATGTCTCGAAACAACAAAACAATTGCATCTTAACTAAGTCTCCACGATGGAACATTATACAGACATTAAAATCATGATTTTGAACACTGCTGCTTCTGTCATGCTGAGTGACAATGATCAAAAGAAAAAATTATGTTAAAGAAGATGACCCTGTCCCTCTCCATCTTGCTGACAACACCAGCAGGAGAGGTCCTGAAATGTTCGCAGCAGTTTCTCCTCTCTGGTGAGCGAAAGGGTTCTTCTCTTTTCTTTTTTATACTGCTCTGTAGTTCTCAAATACTCTACAATGAATACGTGGGGTTTTTGTAACCAAAAGGGACCTACATCTAGAAGCTGACGTTAATAATCAATGACAGACCTGACTTATGAATATTCCCTCCTAACAGCAGGCTGCGCTGCATTTACATAAGAATCTTGGGAGAGGGGAAAAAAAAGGTCTTTACCATTTTTATTTGGAAAGAATACTCTGGCTTTAAGCCAAGAGGATGAGAAAATTAAATGACAGTTAGCCAGAGGACAAAATTCAGAATTTAAATAGCATTTGGAGAGGAATGGGGGGAGCTGCTGTGTGAGCCGGAAGCACCGGAGAAAACCAGAAGGGAGGGAGAGGCAGGGACCCTGTGCGGGGGGGGGGGGGGGGGGGGGGGGGCGGGACAGGGTGGGGAGGATGAAGCCGGGCACCTCCCGGGATGGACAAAGAAGCAGGTCCCAGGGTTCTGCGCCAGCTGCAGGGACTCAGGCTGAGATGGGGCTGGAGGGACTGGCCATGGCCCCTGGGGGACCCGAGGCCATGCAGACAGAAGGGGCTGCAGAGAAGGTGGTTCCCACCACCCTCACCACCACTCCCCACCAGTTCCAGTTAAGACTCACCGCCCACACAGCGGGACTTCCTGGTGAAGAATCTCTACAGCGTCAGACCCTAACCTAATGCCCGTCACACCCATGCATCTTCCAGACCCCACCCAAGTGAGGTTTTCAGTGACCAGGATGGGTGTAGGTAGAGTCCTCCTAGGGGGTTGCAGGGAGCCTGGGCGGGTCCCCCAGGGGTCCAGATCAGCAGGTGGGGCAAGACCATCTCCCGGGAGCTATGTCCCAAATTTGGGAAGGGGGCTGATTGAGCAGCACTGCTCTGGAGTGAGGACAGGGGGCGTTGGTCTGCCAGCGCTGTGACAGGTTTCCTTTCTTTAAGTAGGTCTATGTAAACTCCTTTAGACACTAATTATAAAGCAACTGTGTGTGTGTGAACCGTGAACTTCCAGATGTTCAGGCTGGATTTCGAAAAGGCAGAGGAACCAGAGATCAAATTGCCAACATCCGCTGGATCATCGAAAAAGCAACGGAGTTCCAGAAAAACATCTACTTTTGCTTTATTGACTACGCCAAAGCCTTCGATGGTGTGGATCACAACAAACTGTGTAAAATTCTTTAAGAGATGGGAATCCCAGACCACCTGACCTATCTGTATGCAGATCAAGAAGCAACAGTTAGAACTGGACATGGAACAACAGACTGGTTCCAAAAAGGGAAAGGAGTATGTCAAGGCTGTAGAGTGTCACCCTGCTTACTTAACTTATATGCAGAGTGAGCGAAAGTGAAAGTCGCGCAGTCGTGTCTGACTCTTTGCGACCCCATGGACTGTGCAGTTCATGAAATTCTCCAGGCCAGAATACTGGAGTGGGTAGCCTTTCCCTTCTCCAGGGAATCTTCCCAACCCAGGGATTGAACTCAGGTCTCCAGCATTGCAGGCAGATTCTGTACCAGCTGAGCCACAAGGGAAGCCTTATATGCAGAGAACATCACGCAAAACGCTGGGCTGGATGAAGCACAAGCTGGAATCAAGATTGCCGGGAGAAATGTCAATAACCTCAGATATGCAGATGACACCACCCTGAAGACAGAAAGTGAGGAGGAACTAAAAAGCCTCTTGATGAAAGAGAGAGAGGAGAGTGAAAAAGTTGGCTTAAAACTCAACATTCAGAAAAGTAAGATCATGGCATCTGGTCCCATCACTTCATGGCAAATAGATGGGGAAGCGATGGAAACAGTGACAGACTATTTTTTGGGCTCCAAAATCACTGCAGATGGTGACTGCAGCCACGAAATTAAAAGACGCTTGCTCCTTGGAAGAAAAGCTATGACCAACCTAGACAGCATATTAAAAAGCAGAGACATTACTTTACCAACAAAGGTCCATCTAGTCAAAGCTATGGTTTTTCCAGTAGTCACGTATGGATGTGAGAGTTGGACCATAAAGAAAGCTGAGCACTGAAGAATTGATGCTTTTGAATTGTGGTGTTGGAGAAGACTCTTGAGAGTCCCTTGAACTGCAAGGAGATCCAACCAATCAATCCTAAAGGAAATCAGTCCTGAATACTCATAGGAAGGACTGATGCTGAAGCTGAAGCTCCAATACTTTGGCCACCTGATGTGAAGAACTGACTCATTGGAAAAGACCCTGATGCTGGGATAGATTGAAGGTGGGAGGAGAAGGGGACGACAGAGAATGAGATGGTTGGATGGCATCACCGACGCAATGGACATGAGTTTGAGCAAGCTCCTGGAGTTGGTGATGGACAGGGAACCCTGGTGTGCTGCAGTCCATGGGGTTGCAAAGAGTCAGACATGACTGAGAGACTGAACTGAACTGAACTGAACTGAACTGTGTGTGTATGTGCGTGTGTGCGCGTGTGCGCGTGTGTGCGTGTGTGTGTGCGCGCGTGTGTATTAGTCACTCAGTCATGCTCAGCTCTTTGCAATCCCATGGATGTAGCCCACATCCTCCTCTGTCCACGGGATTTTGTAGGCAAGAATACTGGAATGGATTGCCATTCCCTTCTGCAGCAGATCTTCCTGCCCAGGGACCCTGGTCTCCTGCATTGTGATGGATTCTTTACCATTTGAGCCATTAGGGAAGCCCCTCTAAAGCAAGTTACGCAGCTGTAATAACTTAAATAACAACACATCTGGGGAGGGAGATGTCACCCTAGGTGTCAGGTCCACACAGTCAGCACCCACGAGGCTGCCCACGACTGCTGTCCTGAGACCCTAGTGGCTCGGATCTACATGCCTCCTGGCCAGAGAGTTGTAGGGCCGCCCTGCTGGGGTTTTCAGGCCTGTCCATGGCTGCAGGATGGTCAGGCCAGGGCCCTCCTCATGCAGACTTCTGGGGGTCAGTGAAATGAGGTGAAGCTCACTGGTGCTGATGCCAATGTAAGCCTGTGGCTGCCAGCCTAAACCCCAATTCCAAACTCAGTGCTCACACAAGGAACCTTTCTGTTCCCAGTAATTCACCAGTGGGGGCTATACATTTGAATTTATAGAATAAATGAGTACTAATACAGTTCCAGAAAAACATCTATTTCTGCTTTTTACAGTTCCAGAAAAACATCTATTTCGGCTTTATTGACTATGTCAAAGCCTTTGACTGTGTGGATCACAATAAACTGTGGAAAATTCTGAAAGAGATGGGAATACCAGACCACCTGACCTGCCTCTTGAGAAATCTGTATGCAGGCCAGGAAGCAACAGTTAGAACTGGACATGGAACAACAGACTGGTTCCAAATAGGAAAAGGAGTACGTCAAGGCTGTATATTGTCACCCTGCTTATTTAACTTCTATGCAGAGTACATCATGAGAAACGCTGGACTGGAAGAAGCACAAGCTGGAATCAAGACTGCCGGGAGAAATATCAATCACCTCAGATATACAGATGACACCACCCTTATGGCAGAGAGTGAAGAGGAACTAAAAAGCCTCTTGATGAAAGTGAAAGAGGAGAGTGAAAAAGTTGGCTTAGAGCTCAACATTCAGAAAACGAAGATCATGGCATCCGGTCCCATCACTTCATGGGAAATAGATGGGGAAACAGTGGAAACAGTGTCAGACTTTATTTTTTGGGGCTCCAAAATCACCGCAGATGGTGACTGCAGCCATGAAGTTAAAAGACGCTTACTCCTTGGAAGAAAAGTTATGACCACCTAGATGGTATATTCAAAAGCAGAGACATTACTTTGCTGACTAAGGTCCGTCTAGTCAAGGCTATGGTTTCTCCAGTAGTCATGTATGGATGTGAGAGTTGGACTGTGAAGAAGGCTGAGCGCCGAAGAATTGATGCTTTTGAACTGTGGTGTTGGAGAAGACTCTTGAGAGTCCCTTGGACTGCAAGGAGATCCAACCAGTCCATTCTGAAGGAGATCAGCCCTGGGATTTCTTTGGAAGGAATGATGCTAAAGCTGAAACTCCAGTACTTTGGCCACCTCATGCGAAGAGTTGACTCATTGGAAAAGACTCTGATGCTGGGAGGGTTTGGGCAGGAGGAGAAGGGGACAACAGAGGATGAGATGGCTGGATGGCATCACTGACTCGATGGACGCGAGTCTGAGTGAACTCTGGGAGTTGGTGATGGACAGGGAGGCCTGGTGTGCTGCGATACATGGGGTCGCAGAGTCGGACACGACTGAGCGACTGAACTGAACTGAATACAGTCAGTTAACTGTTTGTATAAGCTTTATATTTAGGACTATATGTAAAGTTTTTGAGAAAAAAAACAGTTCTGTTGCTAAAGTTATACAAATCACTGCACTGACTGTTGGCCCTCAGGGCAGAGGGGGCACCTGAGAGCGAGGACAGTAAGTGAGCGACTGCCCTTAGCTGGCTCCCTCTGACGGAGTAGGCCCTGGATTGGCTGCAGCCCCTGAGTTTCCCAGAGTCTCACATCCCAGGATGACCCTGAGCTGGTGCCAGGGTCGCGTACTGCTCCAGACACATGCAGAGCAGAGGGGTGGATGGGGAGGAGTCAGAGGAGTGACTACAGGCCCAGCTTCTCCTTTTCCAGCTTGGCCCAGGGCAGGATTCTTAACCTTGAGGCTCTGACTCTTCCCCTGCAGAGTGAGCATTGTCATACCAGGGTGAAGGCTTCATCATGACATACAGAGGGCCCGGTACACAGTAAGTGCTCAGCTAAGTGGCAGCTGTGATTACAGGAGGGCCCCTTGAAATTCACAGATATCTTCCCTGGAGATGGAGAGGCACCCCCTTGACCGTGCCAAGGCCACTTTCCCAAGCAAGAGGCGCCGAGGACACACAGCCTTCACGTCAACATGTCAGCATCTCTGGGTGGTTTCCTATGTCGGGATATCGGTGCCCAAGCATCTGCCTGTGTCAACATGCTGAGAACAAACTCTGCACCTGCTGGTTTTAGGTTAAACACCACCACTGCAATCACCTGAATCATCACCAACCCCCACCTCCACCGTTACCACCACCATCCCCACTGTGACCATCACCATCACTTACTCCATCATCATCACCACCACCTCCTCCTCTGCCTCCACCGTCACCACCACCATCCTGTACTCCATCATCATCACCACCAACACCTCCTCCTCTGCCTCCATGTCACCAAGACCATCCCCACCGTGACCACTACCATCCCTTACTCCATCATCATCACCACCACCTCCTCCTCTGCCTCCACCGTCACCACCACCATCCCCACCGTGACCATCACCATCACTTACTCCGTCGTCATCACCACCACCTCCTCCTCTGCCTCCACTGTGACCACCACCTTCCCCACCGTGACCACCACCATCCCTTACTCCATCGTCATCGCCACCACCTCCTCCTCTGCCTCCACCATCACCACCACCATCCCGTATTCCATCATCATCACCACCAACACCAACAACAACATCTAACGTGGTTGAGTTCACGCTCTGGCCAAAACCTGAGCCAAGCGTCTTACATCCTGTGACCCTGGGTCCTTGGAGGGACCTCCTAAGCTTGGAGCATCACCATCCCCTCAGCTCTCACATGAGAGCTCTGACACAGAGAGAACCTGGCCTGGCCAGGCCTGTGTGGTCCTGGATATAAACTTGGCCACCTGGCTCCAAGTCCAGAGACGCGTGCAGTGCTGAAATGAGACTTTAACGTTGGTCCTAATGGGAAGTAGAGGTGGTCACTTGGCCTCTTTTCTGCTGTCACTCCCCCTTAGCGGTGTCTATATTCTGTCTTCCTTGTTCTTAAATTACTGATATTTCTAATCACCTACTTGGAGTGAATACTGATTTGGACCCCACTCTTGGAAGAAGACAAACCAATCCAAACTCCTTTCCTTTGTCTATCAGACCATGATTCATTTTTATAGCTTTTATAAACTATTAAGCTTTTATAGGGCTCCGTCTTCCCTCAAAGCAAACCAGAGTATTTCAGTCTGGCCCCGATGCCCATGCTCCAGCTCCACGAGTTAGAACTCACCAAGCCAGCTGTCAGGAGAGCTGAACGCCAACTCAGTGGTGGTTTTGCTATCTTTGGGGGAATTGAAAGCTGAATTTCTATTGCTTTTTCAGCACCTGGGAATTATGAGTGTTTAATATATAAAACAAGCTACAAAGAGACCAAGATCCAAATCCCACATTTAACTTTCTTTTTACCTTCCCTCAAGAAATACACATTTTCACCAGAGGAAAGACTGTAGGCTATCTCCCCATCCATCCATGTATATCTGCGATTCCTCTGCCGTCTACCTCAAATTATAAATTACATACATAAAGGTGAATATAATGTTCATTCCATCCTGCCCCTTGTTTCTAGAACATGTTACAATAGTGTCACATTCAGAATGGATCACTGCTAACCGCCAGGCAGGCAATCACAGCTTCTTTGTCTAAGATAAAATCTGAATTAGGCCTCATTTCTCTTTCCAATTTAAGAGGTATTTTTCCGGCCCTGTCATTTGAAAACATATCAAATAAAAACAAAAAACTACTGTTTATTACTATGAACCAGACACATTACGTACGTTCCCTGAAAAGAAAAAAAAAAAGAGAACTTTTATTCATAATGGAAATGCTCTGTTACTACAAAAGCCAAAGGCCTGGCATAGCGGAACCTCAGTGCCCACCTCCCAACTTCCACAATTAGCAACACGAGATCCATCCTGCCTCCTCTGTCCCCCAGCTTCTCCCTCCATCAGGGTTATCTGAAAGCTCATTTTAGACATATTATTTCGTGCTCGTGTTTCAGCGTGGGTCTCTAAAATATAAGATCTCTTTCTTAGGATTTAAGATAAGCCACAGTACTACTGTCAGATGCAAAGAAAACTGACAACAATTTCCCTTATTATTTCTCAGATGTCAGAGATCTATCTTTAGGGCATGTTTTGAGGACCATAAGTAATATGTCTTCCCTGACAAATAAATGACAAGGAACGCAAAGGGGATGAAAAAAATGGATAGAAAGAGGCCAAGGGTGACGGCAAGTAAATGCACCCTGTGGATCCTGACTTGAAAACAAGTGTGTGTATATACGTGTGTGTGTGTGTGTGTAAGAAAGAGAGAATGGTCCCCTTTTCTTGCCACTTATTTGTCTTCAATTCATAAAGCAAGCTTTAATGGTGGGGACTGTTATTCCTATCTTGCAGATACTAAGGTTCAGAGAGGGGAGGAGCCCTTCTTCCGAGGTCACATAGCAAGTAAGCAGGGTTGAAAAGGAAGGGCGGCTGCCAGTCCAGCGGCAGGTGATGGTCAGAGCGAGGGAGTGGGGAGGAGCTGGCGGCTCAGTGTGATAAACCATCTCAGATGACGGAGACCAGCGGTGGGTGAGGCCAGGAATCATGGATGCGCTTGGGAGGCAGCATACGCCGTGCAAAGCCTCCTGGAGCTGTGACAGGGTGAGCCTGGGGTGAATGCAGAGATAGGCCCCAAACCCCAATCTCGCTGCAGAGCCTGCAAGGCCGGGAGGAACCCGCCGAGGAAAAGCCTCCAGGCTGGGCATCGGGACCTGACTCTGTTCCTTCTCGAATAAACTGTGTACTGCAGGCAAGTCTCCCAACATCTCTAGTCTCCGACATCTCATCCTCAGAGTGGACAACACCAGCTCCACCTGCTTCAGGGTGTTGGGGGGCCCCCTTTGGCAGCTTCTGCCCCAAGCCCCACATGCTGGGATGACCACCTCACCCCACGGGTGAGATTCCTTCTCCCCGAGAGGCACAGTCGCCACACGGGCCTGAAGCCAGCCCTCCTGGTTTACCGGCTCTGCTTCTCATGGACTCTAGGGTCATGGGCAAACGCCTTACCCTCTTCAATGCATACCTTCCTCATCTGCTATGTAGGGAAGATACACAGCCTCTATAGAACACTTCCCAAGACTTCTGGGATGTGTTAAGCGTGATCCAAACGTGTGCCGGGCAGGTACCAGCCCCATTTACAGATGTGAAAATTGAGGCCCAAGATCATACAAGCAGCATGGGACACTGGTGGAGGCAAACTCCATTCTGCTGAAACCTGGGCCATGGGAAAAGCAACCCAGGGGGTGGGAGGGTGACTTGAGGCTGATGTTCTGAAGCACATCACCTCTCTAGCATCCCCTTCTCTGGGGTCCAACACACAGGAGGCCTTCAATAAACGTCTGTTAGGCAAGAGCATTTGAGAGGCACATTGGTCTCGCATGGCATGAGTTAATACAATCAAATGCAGAGCAAGATCTGCTGGGGAAGCAGAGAGACATCTAAGCCCCTCCTGTCACCTGTTGCCGGGGGCAGGGGATGCGGTGATGTTCACATCACACATGAAACTAAGGGCAGACAGGACATGTCTGTGAAAGAGGGTCGGCCGGGAGGGTCGGGTGGACCACAGGAGCACGGGCACGGGCTGGGGCTGCAGGGAAGATGCGACCCCCTCGCTCTGCCCCATGCACACTCCAAACCAGCGATCCCGTGGGGTTTAGGGCACAGCGACCACATGCAGAGAGCCTGCGGAGCCCAGGAAACGTGGGGCCAGCTGAAGCTGGAATGTGTTTACAACCATGTAGCTGACATCCCTGCAGTCCCTGAATAATGGCCCACTCCCTCCAGTATTTCTGCCTAGAGAATCCCATGGACAGAGGAGCCTGGCAGGCTATAGTCCATAGGGTCGCAAAGAATCGGACATGACTGAGCAACTGAACACACCCCACAGATTGTTGTTGTTTAGTTGCTAAGTCGAGTCTTTATCATCCCGTGGACTGTGGCCTGCCAGGCTCCTCTATCCATGGGATTCTCCAGGCAAGAACGCCGGAATGGGTAGCCATTTCCTTCTCCAGGAGATCTTCCTGACCCAGGGATCAAAGCTGACTTTACGACATTGGCAGGCGGAGTCTTTATTGCTGAGCCACCTGGGAAGCCCATGCCCCTGAGAGTTACCCTCCCCCCAACCCCGGGAACCTGTGAATACTGCCCTATAGTCTCTGCAGGTGTGCTTAGATCAAGGCTCCTGAGACAATCCTGGATGACGTGCTGCTGCTGTTGCTAAGTCGCTTCAGTCGTGTCCAACTCTGTGCGACCCCATAGACAGCAGCCCACCAGGCTCCACCGTCCCTGGGATTCTCCAGGCAAGAACACTGGAGTGGGTTGCCATCTCCTTCTCCAATGCATGAAAGTGAAAAGTGAAAGTGAAGTCGCTCAGTCGTGTCCGACTCTTGGCGACCCCACGGACCGCAGCCTACCAGGCTCCTCCGTCCATGGGATTTTCCAGGCAAGAGTACTGGAGTGGGGTGCCACTGCCTTCTCCGCTGGATGATGTCGGTGGGCCTAAGTGAAATCACAGTCACCAGGGAGGCGGGGTGAGAGCTAACAACACACAGAGGAGACGGTGATGTGAAGAGTGTGAGGCAGACACGACCTGGAGAATACTGGCCTTGAAGACTGGAGGGCTATGGCCACAAGCGGAGATCTGCCGGCAGCCCCAGATGCGGGAAGAGGCAGGGAACGGATGCTCCCCCAGGGCCTCTGCCAACACCTTGACTCTGACCCCAGTGAAGCTCATTTAGGACTTTCAGCCTCTAGCACTGAGAAAGAATACATTTCTGTTCTTCTTGGTTATTCTGTTTGTGGCGATTTGCTACAGACGCCTCAGGGATCTGGCACCCCTGACCTTCATTCTGGGATGGCTGGAATCTCTTTTGCAGGTGATAGGAGTTCTTTAGAGAGCTGGACCATAAAGAAGGCTGAGTGCCGAACTGATGCCTCTTGAGAGTCCCTTGGACTGCAAGGAGATCAAGTCAGTCAATCCTAAAGGAAATCAACCCTGAGTGTTCATTGGAAGGACTGATGCTGAAGCCGAAGCTCCAATACTTTGGCCACCTGATGCAAAGAGCTGACTCAATGGAAAAGATCCTGATGCTGGGAAAGACTGAAGGCAAGAGGATGAGGTGGCTGGATGGCATCATCGACTCAATGGATATGAGTCTGAGCAAACTCCAGGAGATGGTGAAGGACAGGGAACGCTGGTGTGCTGTAGTCCATGGGGTTGCAAAGAGTGGGACACGACTGAGCGATTGAACAACAGTGAGGAGTCCTTGATGCTATGTGAAATGTGGAGTGCATACAGGACTGGGATAAAGCTTCAGGACTGGACCAGGGAAGGACAGGTTGAAGAGAGGAGACACTGATGGCTTGGAGGGTCAAAGGCTGCGATTTCCCCACCTTCCGTAAGAGCTGCTGTGGGTGTGGGGCAGGGAGGTGGAGAGGCTGGAGGGAACAGTGCCCAGTTGGAGGAATTCCGTCCTGGTTAGGGATGTTCACCAGCAGGACTCAGCCACCCAGACGCTATAAACCCCCGCCTCCTCGGGCTCAGTGGGATCTCAGGGCCCATTTCCCACCCAGTCGGCAGCCGCCTTCTCCCCACGAAACCCATTTGTCACGGCTGAGCCACTCAGCACTCTTGCCATCTCTCTGGGTTACTCTGTGTTTTTTTTTTCACTTCTGGTGTCTTCATTGTTATAAATAATGGATCACAGGCGACTGAAAATGCAGAAAGCGACGAACTAAAAGAATAAGAAATGTGCTGAGACAGGGCTGGAGGTGAGGACGTTTCCCAGGGTTTCGAATCTGCTCTCCTTCTCGAGCCCTAACCCCAGTGAGAGGCAGCTCGTGACCCAGAGCCCAGTGCTCTGCTGCAGCAGAACTCTGAATGTGGTCCCGGGGGTCCACTCCAGGCTCAGGGCTCCTGGGTGTCCCAGGGCAGGGAAGAGTGCAAAAGGGAAGGTGCCGGGGAGGACCTGGGGCCCTGGGGACCATCCACGGGGAGCCTGGTCCCAACACGCAGCCTCTCTCACCCTGTCTCAAAGCAGATGAAGAAGGCGGGGGTTGGGCAAGGGCAAAAGACAAGAAGAAACCACGTGAAAGTGAGACCTAGGACCGGAAGGCGGGAAGGACCCCTCCCTCCAGCTCAGGTCAGACCTCAGCAGACCTGGGAAGCAGGCATCCGGTTCCATCATCACTTCCTGGCAGGAATGAATCGGGGATCCGGGGATCTGGGGTGTCTAGGGAAGCTGTGCCTTTCAGCCTTTTCCAGAGAAGGGTCCAGGCTTTCCGGGCTGTATTTGGAGAAAAGTCTTTAAGGAGGTAATTAAGTTAAAATTAGGCAACTGTATGAGTTTCCTGGGACTGCTGTATTCATTGGCCAAGATCTTTTGGGGTTTTTTGTACAATGATGTGAAAAACCAGGAGGAAATCTTTGGTCAACCCAATAACAAGATACCACAAAAGGGCAGCTTAAACCCACAGAAGTTCATCCTCAGCTCTGGAGGCTGAAGTCTGCAGTAGAGGTGGCGGTGGGTTTGGGTCCTTCTGAAAACTCTCAGGGAGGATCCATGCTGTCTCTCTGCAGTTTGGACAGTGGCCAGCACCCCCGGGGCTCCTTGGCTTGTGGACGCATCAGCCCAGGCTTTGCCTCCACCATCTGTTCTCTGAACAGGCACACCTCCCTCTTCTTCAAGGACAGTCAAGTCCAGCCCCATCTCATCTCATCTTGCTTACATCAGCAAATAACCTATTTCCAAACACAGTCCATTCACTGGTTGTTGGGGGGGCGGGTGCAGTCAGAACATGGCCGATCTTTTGACACAATTCACCAAAACATTGGGAACCCCCAGGAACAAGGCAAGATGAGGTGACAACGTGGGTGGACAGGAACTGGCCAGAGGAACCTGGGCCATCACACAGACACCCTGGTGAGTAATGGTGATCACATCGAGATGGGAGGCGGGGAAGGAAGGCTGCTGAACAGAGCTGGCCGTGGGGCATGGGGGAGCCGACAAGCTTCCAAGTGCAGTGGAGAGAGGCCTTCCTTCTTCCCTCCATCCCCTGCTGTATTTCCTTTTCTTTTTATTGTTTGAAATTTCATTAGAAAAATTGAGCATGCAACGATATGTGCCGCCTGGATGGGACGGGAGTGGGGAGGAGAATGGATACACGTATGTGCATGACTGAGTCCCTTGGCTGTTCATCTGAAACTATCACAACATTGTTAATCAGCTAGCCTCCAATACAAAATAAAAAGAAAGGAAAAGAAAAAATAGTTTTCGTGCGAGAAAACAAACGTCTCTGGGCATGGGCAATGGTAGCCTCCAACCCCACTGTCCAGCTTCTTACCCAGCCAGAGGCCAGTGTCCACCACCCAGAGAAAACCCCAAAGGGCCCCCCTACAGGTGCTATAAGTGCCTCCAAAGATCAGGGTTTCTGCTCGGTGCTGCTGGACTTTCAGGGGTGCTTGTCCTCGAGGTAACATCGGCTGGGCAGTGTCTCCCGGGCCACACTGAGACCCACATTGTCCCAGGTTGCACGGCACCCATGTCAACCAGCATGTGGAGGCCGTGTGACCCGAGGAGCCTCTGCACCAAGCCAAACAGTTCCTCTCGGGTACACTGCTCCTAAAGTCTAATGCCTGGGGCTCACGGCACTTGGTTGAAAGCTGATACCCCCATGGCTCCTTCTTCCAGAAGCCAAGCCTGGTGTTGCAGAGGAGGGTGGGAGCTGGAGGGGTCACCGCAGGGCTGGAGACGGAGTCAGAGACCCCAGACCCAGAGAGGGCCCCGGCTACAGCACCAACACGAGAGACCCAGGGTCCTCCATCCCAAGAGAGGCCCTGGGCTTCGGGGAAGGGACTGGAAGGAGAGCGACTGGGCATAAGATGAGTCGGGAAAACCAGGGTGTGGAGCTCCACACTCCGTCACGTTCCGGGGGGGAAATATGGGGGCGCAGGGAGCAGGAGTCAGGTGGAAGGAGGTCTCGACATGTCCGTACTTCAGAACATCAGCTGCGTCTGGCAGTTCATGAAGCCCACACCCTCCAGACTTGTTTACCGAAGCCCACAGACTCGGATCCCAATGATCAGAGCTTAACACCCTAGGCGCCTGGGATGGGCACCTGAGTCTCGCGCTGAGAAGGGCCGCCCTCGGCCTCCACCCACCCACAAGGCTGCTGCTCCTCCGCCACCCAGGCGTCACCCGCACAGGTGTGTGCTCTCCACTCCCCGAGGCTGTGACCCGTCTCATCCACCTTTTCCATCAGTGCCACCAGCACTGCTTCAAGAAACATTCCTGGAGGGAATTCACTGCTTCTACACGTTTCCGCATTATAACTTGGCCACCAGAAGTGCCCTCCACACCCTCATTCCTTGGAACATTCTGTGCGTCTCTGCCCAGAGGGCACAGATGCCATCTCTCATCTCTGCTCTTTGTGGCTCAGCCTTCAAAACACCACACGCAGAATCGGCCTCCCATGCATGCTGGGCCACGGCTGCACATCCTGGCGGCTCCAGGGGGCGTCCTGGGCCATCCCTGGAGTCACGCGTTTCAGTGCTCCTTGTATTTGCTCCCAGCTTTCGATTTTTCTGTTATTAACAGCGACGGTAAGACATTTGAGGCTTACATAAGAAGCTTCATTGAGAGATTTTTTTTTAGAGTATGTATGACCATTAATTTTGAGTCTTTAAGCACTGTCCATATCTCAACTTTTCCCCCTGTGAAGCTTACATAACACAACTCTGAGCAAAAACATCTTGGGGGCTGCTCCCCAAAGCACTCTGGAACTGGGGCGTGCAACAGACAGGCTCCAGACAAGCCACCAGCCACACCCGGCTGCTGCGGCTGACAGTCAGCCTTTACGTAACAAGGAACGGTGCTCAGCGTGAGCTGCTTTTGCAAATGTCAACTGCAGGTGGAGAGATTGTTGAAGATCTCTAGATGATCATGTCAAATGCATGGCCTCTTTTTCTGTGATTTGTAACGCTGTGAAACTAAAAACAACAACAAAAAATCCCCAAGGCAGAAGCTGTGAGGATAAAGGCAGCCTGAGTCACTGGGTTCCGCTAACTGTTCTGCTTACAGAATGAATCAATATGATGTGCAGCCGGCCTCAGGGATGCCTGAGTCCCCTGGACAGCAGCCGGGTACCCGGAGCCTGCAGGGCTGGGCGTGGTGATGGGAGGATGGTGGCCGCTTGCCTTGCGGCTGTGTTCTCTCTGGGCTAAACTGAGGAGGATCTGCCTGTGACAAACGGTCCTAACTCCCACCATCCACGGGCGGGCTCTGACTTTGTCTCCCTGAAGCTCCCCTACCCCGAACCCCCATAGGACCAGGCAGCTCTCCCAGGCTGCACTCGAGGGGCAGAGGGCCTGGGTTTGGGGGGTATAGTCAGTGGACAAAGGAAGACAGCGAGTCCCCCCAGGCTACAGGGGCCAGTGACTGGCCAAGCATGCTCCACACACGGCTCACTTCCACAAAAAGGCTTCTTCCGCCTATAAAATTACTGTTAAGTGTTTGTGAGTATCTCTACAACTCCTTCCAGCAGAATAAATGAACCAGAGGCCTAGAAACGCTAATGCAGCTGGAGCGTGTGCAGACACGCAGGCTGCCCCGCGTCACTACCCGGACTGGTGGTCCCGGTGTATCCAAGCCGAGAGCCTGCACTGGGGGGTCATGTCCCCTCTTCCCACCCTCTCTCCTCACTGCAGTCCCCACAGAGCGCCGCCTCAAACAGTCGGAGGATAAATGAAAGGCATTCCCGGTCTCGTCTTTCCTGGAAAGAATGGGGGAAGGAGTGTGGCCTGGGGGCCAATCTGGGGAACACAGTCACCAGTGTCATTGAGCAGGACGCACCCGTGGGGCTGGCCCGGCCCTTCATTCCACAGGGCATGCCTGGACACGGCCCTGGGCCTGGAATGATGGGGAGACGCACAAGGCCAGGGGTCTCGGGAAGGCCCCCCCAACAAGACACAGAGATCTGGCAACTCAAATCCGTGACACAGATGAATAAAAATAAAAACAACATGACCTTACAGAGCACACACCATGCGCCACCCCATTTCAGCACAGGGCATACACACTTGAATTTCATCACAGCCACCCTGCAAGGTGGACACTTGCTTCCCCCCAGCACACAGATGAAGACACTGAGGCACGTAACCTGCCTGCACACTCACGGGTACAAACGCACACAAACTGCACCCCTCCCTGAATTGATGCTCTTGACGCTGACGTCATGCTGCCGGTAAACGGACTGAGTGTAATTGCAATCGGAAAAGCATCTGTCTTCCCTGAACAGTTTACTCTCATCCCCGCCTGCAATACGTCACACTTCATGGACCACGCTGCAAACACCCGCCCGAGATGAACACAACCAGGTCTGGAAAACGGGAGGACTCTGGGAACACAATGTTTTCCAGAAGACACAATAATGCACCACTGCAACAGACCTACTCTTTGCAAACTGAGGAGAGAAGAGGGGAAATGATTCAGGTTTACAAGATAGCAGGCAGATTCACTGATGAATAAATGGGTCAGCAAGATGTGGTCCATCCACACAGGGCAATCTGACTCAGCCTTAAAGAGGAAGGGCATTCTGACACCTGCCACAACTTGGATTAGCCTTAAGGATGTGATGCGCAGGGAAAGAAGCCAGCCATAAAAGGACAAATACTATATGACACCCCCCCTCTACAGCGGGTCCCCAGAGAAGTCAGATTTACAGAGACAGTAGACAGAGTCACTGGTGCCAGGGTCTGTGGATGGGGACAGAAAGGCAGTGTTTAGTGGGGACAGAGTTTCATTTGGGGAAATGCGGAAGTTCTGGAGATGGATGGTGGGGATGGTTGCACAACAGTGTGAATGAATTAACGCCTCTGAACTGTACACAAATGGTGAAGATGGTAACATTGTATGTTATGCGTATTTTACTACAATTTTTAAAAATTAAAAAAAAAAAATTAGGCAGGGAATCTGAACCCAAATGAACAGAACATTCAGGGTCTTCTTTAATCGTGTCTAGACTGAGTTAAAAAGCAGACACATCACTCTTCCGACAAAGGTCTATACAGTCAAAGCTATGGTTTTTCCAATAGTCATATATGGATGTGAGAGTTGGACCATAAAGAGGGCTGAGCGCTGAAGAACTGATGCTTTCAAACTCTGGTGTTGGAGAAGACTCTTGAGAGGCCCTTGGACTGCAAGGAGATCAAACCAGTCAATCCTAAAGGAAATCAACTGTGAACATTCATTGGAAGGTCGGCTGCTGAAGGTGAAGCTCCAATACTTTGGCCACCTGATGCTAAGAGCTGACTCACCGGAAAAGACCCCGATGCTGGGAAAGATTGAGGGCAGGAGAAGAGGGTGACAGGGGATGAGATGGTTGGATGGCATCACCAACTCAATGGACATGAGTTTGAGCAAGCTCTGCGAGTTGGGGATGCACAGGGAAGCCTGGCGTGCTGCAATCCATGGGGTCACAAAGAGTCAGGCAGGACTTGGCAACTGAGCACCAACAGACAGAGTCAGGTGCTGAAAGTTTCTGTTTGGGCAAAAGTTCCCACTGGGTGAAGAGCTCTGGGAATCAAGAAGGAGATGTGGCACCTGGTGGAGGTGATGGAGCCGGTGCAGGGGACAGGCAGGCAGGAGCAGGGCCAAGGCACGCGACCACACCATCGACTGCAGACATTACTTTTCTGAGACTGAAAATGCTCGGTGCCATCTCCAAGGCAGCTGAACGCACTGTGCAGTGACCCACAGCGCAGCTGTAAACCGGTGCCCAGGGAGACGTGCACGCACTTTTTAGACTCCTGCAGCTGTATCTTCAGGTGTGCATGGTCTTAGAATACACTTTTTTCAGAAAGATTCACAACCCTGGAAATGCAAATAGCCACAAAAGCATGAGGAAACAGCCCGGTGAGCCGAGCAAGAGGCTCCATGTCAACGCCTTTCGAGCTGGGCCACTGACGTGCCCCTTCCATTGGCTGTGAGCCATCCCCACTTGGAGCCCAGGCCTCTGTCCCACCCAGGCAAGGGCTGTGGGGCCCCTCTTCCATCTCATGGCCTGTCTGTCCCGAGTGGGGAGGGGTGGAGATGGAGCATGGAGAAATCCTTCAGTGGGGTGGACTGGGCTACTTGTCACAAGGAGATCTGAGGTCCCTCTGAGTCCTCTGGGGACCCTCGTAGACCTTTTTGCCAAAGTCTGCCCCCCCCAGACCCCAGGAGTGCAGCCTGTCAATCATAGACAGTAAACCCAAGACAGAGGTGCAGGGTCCCAGCCTGTAGTGACTCGAGGCTACCTGTCCACTCAGCTCCCACTGCCCACAGCCGGGCTGGTGTCTGGGCCCCTATGGCTGGCACAGGGCTCAGCATCCTGGAGGCATCCCTTTCACCCCTTATCTGCACGTTGGTTCTGACGGGGCGCTCTGCCCGTGCTCCTCTTCCCTGATGCCCGGGGCTGTATTCTGCATGTTTCTGAGGCCAAGCAGCCCCTCAGCCCATAAGGGCTCTCGCGAGACCACTGGTGCCTTCACTCAGGGCATGAGGTAGCCCTGCTGGAGAAGGAGCTGCCTGGGCAGTGGGCCCCGGGGCCTCAGGGCCTTGGCACTGCCCCCTCTTTGAGATTATCTGTCGTAGTGGGCTCACAGATACAGAACTGACACCGAGGCACTGACAGGCTCCTTCCAGTCTGCGAGGGGATAGGTCCCGGGCACAGGGAGGGGGGCCAGGGGACAAGATGCACTCACTGAGCCTCTGCAGGGGACCAGCTCTGCCCTGGGCTCCATGTGGGTGGTGTTCAGAGCCATCTGCATCACCTCATGAGGGGCGGGGCTCCAGCATCACACCCACCTCATCAAGGAGAAGGTGACTTCCCTGGGGGCTTCCCCTGGCAGAGCCGGGCACTGAGATGCTGTGTCCAGCACCAGGGCCTCCGCCCACCACGTAGGTGACTGCAGACAGCAGCCCTGCCCCCTGCACTCGGCCTACAAGGTCTCCACATCATTATCCGTCAACCCCAATGGCATTAGTGGGGTTCGGGCCCCCAGCCAACCCCCTCCCAGGGCCTCCAGGTGTCAGGAAGTGTCTGGCTTAAGAGGCCTCCAACCATAGCCCATGGGAAGGAGGGAGATCTGCAGCCTCCTGGGTTCCCTGTGGCCTCGGGCTAGAACGCGTGAGACCCTGGGCCTGAGAGGCCATATTGGGGAGCACTGGTATGTTCCCTCTGGAGTCAGGTGGCTGCACTCTAGCGGCTGATCTATGTGGTGAAGAGAGACTGAAAATGGAGACGTGTCAATGTTCACAGCCCAGCTGGAGACAGGGTCATCGCGGGCGAGGGGCAAGGTCTCTGCCCCATGATGACTGGGGCCGCCTCCATTTACACTGAAACCCCCAGACGGTGTGGAATGACCCCCTTTCTCCAGCTTCCTTGGCTGCAACTAGCTTGTGTTGCTGCTGTTGCTGCTGCTGCTGCTAAGTCGCTTCAGTCGTGTCCGACTCTGTGCGACCCCATAGACGGCAGCCCACCAGGCTCTGCTGTCCCTGGGATTCTCCAGGCAAGAACACTGGAGTGGGTTGCCATTTCCTTCTCCAATGCACAAAAGTGAAAAGTGAAAGTGAAGTCACTGAGTCGTGTCCAACTCTCAGCGACCCCATGGACTGCAGCCTACCAGGCTCCTCCATCCATGGGATTTTCCAGGCAAGAGTACTGGAGTGGAGTGCCATTGCCTTCTCCATAGCTTGTGTTACCATTTCAAAATATCCTTTTAAAGCTCTTACATTATGAACATTTAAAAGAAGATAAATGACTTTGTCAACAAAGGTCCATCTAGTCAAGGCTATGGTTTTTCCTGTGGTCATGTATGGATGTGAGAGTTGGACTGTGAAGAAGGCAGAGCACCGAAGAATTGATGCTTTTGAACTGTGCTGTTGGAGAAGACTCTTGAGAGTCCTTGGACTGCAAGGAGATCCAACCAATCCATTCTGAAGGAGATCAGCCCTGAGATTTCTTTGGAAGGAATGATGCTAAAGCTGAAACTCCAGTACTTTGGCCACCTCATGCGAAGAGTTGACTCATTGGAAAAGACTCTGATGCTGGGAGGGATTGTGGGCAGGAGGAGAAGGGGACGACAGAGGATGAGATGGCTGGATGGCATCACTGACTCGATGGACGTGAGTCTGAGTGAACTCCGGGAGCTGGTGATGGACAGGGAGGCCTGGTGTGCTGCATGGGGTTGCAGAGTTGGACACGACTGAGCGACTGAACTGAACTGAACTGAAATGACTTTGCTGGGACTTCCTTTGGAGGGCGACCAAGGGGAGCCGCCGTCCACCTGGTGGTTATGTGAGGACCCAGACAGCAGCAAAGCCCAGAGAACTATGGAGGGTTTTTTGGACGATCCCTGCACAGATGAGCCAAGACCCTGACGATAGGCAGGGAAGGGAGGGTCTGAGTGAGAGGCGAGCCAAGCACACATCTGAGGTTGAAAGGGACCCTCCACTGGGCTTGGCCAGGTGGCTGGACAGACATCCCAGGAGGGGAGACATTTCATGAGCCAGGGAAGGACTCCAGGCCTCGCCACGCTGACCACACTGGACAAGACTGTGGCAGGGGCACCCTTCAACAAACAGAGGACAGGACTGCCCTGAAGATGAGCAGCCAGCCTGAAAGGCCAAAGCCTGTGTCTGTGCCAAAGGCCGGCGAGGCTGACGTCCTTGGAGGGAGCAGGGCTGGAGTAGGACGGGGTACATGGGGAGCCTGTAGCAGGGCAGGCAGAGCCAGGCCCCCCAGAGCAGGGAGGAGGGCCTGAGCCCCAGGGAAGCCGCTGGGGAGGGGACGGCGGCCTGGCCCTGAAGGCCCACAGGGGCTAACCGCTGGCTCCCGCGGAATCCAGGGCAGGGCCCGGGGCCCCAAGTGGCAACAGAGCCAGGTTGAGAGGAAGGCACCACGTGGGGAGGAGCCTCGGCAGAGGAGGGCTTAGCTCCAGGGGCAAGAGGGGGAGCAGTCCCAGTACGGAGGTGGGGGGACCCAACCACAACCAACCGTTGGGAACTGGGAACAGCCTTCTGCTGACATTTCAACAACTTCCCAGGGATCTGTCAGCTCTTCCTTCCGGGTTTTTCTCATTTGTTCCATGTTTCAGGGCAGAAACAACCAAGCAGAACTCAAGCGGCCGATGCCCATTGAGACCTGGATTCCAGCTACAGAGCGAGGCAGGGATGCAGCTCAGAGCGGCCGAGAGTGCCTGGTGAGGGGCTCTCCCGCGGCGGCGGTGGGGTGGGGGGCCATCGCTAGACAGGCAATGCACCAACAGGTCCCTTTCAGCGCCACTTATGATGGTCCCCAGAATGACTGCTCTTGCCCAGACAAGGCTTCTCACTAAGCCCAAGCCCAGGGCCAGGGATCCCACAAAGGCCTCACTCGGCCTCCCTCAGAAGGTGGGCAAACCCACACCCAGACGTGCCACCAGGCAGGAGTCCCTCAAGCTCCCTGATGCCAGTGGCATCATCTGTCTTGCCCCAGGCCACCCGGCCAAGCCCAGCCCTCCTCCGGAGGCGGGTGGGAGAAAGGAGCAGATTCTGAGGTGGGGGAAACCTTGGAGAGAAACAGCAAGCCCTCTGGGTGGGGGTAAGATGCATCAGCTCCAGAGGGGAGTCCTGACAGGAGGGTTCCCGGCTCCCACTCCCTCCTCCTTCAGCTGGTGCCGAGCGGTACCAGGTCCCACCCGTGCCCCCAACAAGTGGTGGACCAGGAGACGTGGACGGGCGTGCGGAGATGCAGCTGGCTGCGCGAGGTTGCCGCCCTGGCCTTTCGGCAGTCGCAGGCCGGGTCCTCCTGAGGCTGCCTGGCCTGGGAAAAGGGCCCCTTCCCAACCAGGCTGGTCTTCCCTAAGGAAGGAAGCCTCTTCATGGAAACCCACACATAGCCAGCATCAGCCCATTCCACCAGCTGGGTCCTGCTGTGTCCCGTCCCTCACCGGGCGCCCTGCAACAGCAGCAGTTCAGTCTGTCCCTCCCGGGGGGAGCAGGATGGGGGAGGGTATGCAAAGGGGCCATGGCTTGGTGGGTCTCACTGAGCGCCATGAATGCCCCATTCACCCTGGACCCCAGCCCTCAGCAAGGAGCAGCTGCTCAGTGAACACTTGGGATAACTGAGTGATTTGCCCTGTCCACTCTGATTCCTGCAACAAGCAGGACGAGGAGCACCCCCACGCGGCAGTGGAGAAACGTGACTGAGGGAGGTTAGGGAACTAATCCAGATCTGAGGGGCTGGAAGTGGAGGCCCCGAGGAGGGACTGGCTCCCTGCATGCCTCTCCGTCCCCTTGGAGGCCACTTTCGGGTATACCCAGGAAGGACCCAGACCCAGGAAGATTAGCCCCATCTGCCCACCCCGCCCCCAAGCCACCTATGCACAATCTCTGCAGGAAAAGCCCGCAGATGGAATATGGATCCTTCTAGGGAACCCCAGACCCCTGTGGCGGCCCCACACTGGGTACCTGGGCGGGTGATGCGACATGTGTGCTCGAGTCTCCTTCATACCAAGGAAGCAGGGAGCCAGTCACCGGGGAGCCACCAGTTTCTCTAAGAATCTGGAACACCTACAGCATTATCCCTAGGGTACATCCTCAGAGGGGACGCTGGCAGGCCATCCCTTCCGACAACTTTAGATCTGCCCCCCAGGCAGATACTGGAGCAGATACTGTCTGAGAAGCCGCTGCTCTGAATGTTACCTTCTTCCTCCCCTTTGGGGCCCTCCCTGGGGGGAACAGGAAGGACCAGGAGCGGGAGAACTGGAGGGACGGAGTGCAGAAACAACGTGGGAGCCGCCGAGGGCCGACGGTTCCCCCGCCCCGCCTCCCCAGGCTCTCCCCTCAAGAGTGACTTCCTCAGAGAGGAGAAGGGATGGATGAAAGGAAGACAGAGAATGATGGCATGCCGGGAACTTTGGGAATTAATCCAGCACCGGGGACTTTAAGAAACCGCGGCCACTGAAAACGTTTCTGTAGGAGCTCTCAGCCCAGGATTTAAAGTCCCAACTGAGCTGCTGGGTGTCAGTGTGAGGTAGGCTGTGGGTTAGGACTTCTAGCACACCCTTGGAACCCCAGATGATCCAGCTCTCCCCAGGGCTAAAGGTGCAGCCAGGAGCCCTCCCCACCCCAGGCCCCTAGCACCAGCAGCAAAGGCAGAGGACACAGAGCAAGGTCAAGAAGCAGTGAAAGTGATGGCTGAGGTCTGAGGACCACAGTCTGCCTCCTCTCGTTTGAATCAAAGGGCATGGACCAACCACAGAGAACATCACACCTGCTGTGTTCCAGAGGGTTCCAGGCACTCAGTCTACATGGCCTCCTTCACTGTTCACAACAGTCTACAAAGACAATGCTCTTGTCCCACCTTACTGGCCTGGAGGCCAGCTCAGGAGAGCTCAGGGTTAGGTGTCCAGGATAACAGAAAGCGGTAGAGTTGGCACTCCATATCAGATCTGGCCGCTCCTGAACACAGGTGCTCACTGTCTCCCAGGACTGCCTGCCCAGCTGCTTTTGTGGAGATCACCAGAACCTCGAGTATCTCAGCAGCAAAATGTCCCCAAGGACAGCCGAGTCAAGCCCACCACTCAGCGCTCCCCTCCCTCAGGAGCCTGTCTTCCACTTGGCACCCACATCCCATTGGACTTCTCCAGGAAACCTTCAGGACATTCTTGGGAGGGAACTGTCACTTCTGATGCTGACAGCATCTCATCTCACCTCTTTCAAAAGATAAAAGGGGTCGAGCTTTGATAATTTTCCTCTTGGGATAGAAAAATTGTGTGTGCTTGTGTGTATGTGTGTGTCTTTGCCTGTGTGTGTACATGAGTGTGTGTGTATGTGTGCATCTTTGCCTGTGTGTGTGCATGCGTGCGTGTTTGTGCTTGTGTGTGCGCTTGTGTGTATATTTGCCTGTGTGTATATGTATGTGTGTCTATATGTGGTGTGTGCATGTGTGTGCTTGTGTGTATGTGTGCATCTTTGCCTGTGTGTGCATGCGTGCGTGTTTGTGCTCGTGTGTGTGCCTGTGTGTGTGTCTGTGTGTATGTGTGTGTCTATATGTGGTGCACGCCTGTGTGTGCGTGTGTGCATGTGTGTATGTTTGCCTGTGTGCGCTTGTGTGTCTATATGTGGTGTGTGCACATGTGTGCGCCTGTGTGTACGTGTGTGGACACATTTTATGTGCACACTGTGTGGATGCATGTGCACACGTGTGTGTCCACATGTGCATGTCTGTGCATACGTGCCCATGCTGGAGCATGGGAGTACTCAGCAGAGGGCCCTTTCTCCCTCTGGGGAGGCTGTTAAATGCCTGTGCAGTCACAGATGTCCAGTCCTGGAAGCCAGGGGACCTGGGGGAGTCCTGCGCCTGGTGACCACTTGCCCTCGCTTCAGAGCCCCTGCTCCCCATTATCTGGTTCCAATGAAGCGGGCTACGGGGGGGAAGGGGAGCCCATACTTCTCCTTTCTTGGGATCAAGCAGGGGATGGGGCGAGAGCGAGGCTGCTGGCAGAGGGTGTCTGAGAACCCCAGACACCCAAGCCCTGGCGCCTGCTCTGTGCCCGGCTGGGGCATCTCCTCCTGGTTCCCGGCTCTGGGTGCACCTTGAGAAGAGCAAAGTGAGCCGTGGCGGATGCACGGCTTCCCTGGCGTCCAGCTGGAGCATTTCCCTCACTGTGGCCTTCCTCTCCCCCACCCCCCAGGACCTCAGAGGGGGCTTAGGGAAGCGTCCTCCAAGCCAGCTCTCTTTTTGTCCCTCTCTGCCAATCAGAAGCAGGAGATGGTCTGAATGCAGAGCTCATCCGGAGGGTCATCAGGTCTCTCCGCAGTCCCCAGGAGGTGAAGCAGCCCGGGTCACCCCCTCCAGGCTCAGGGCTGCCCACCTGCTGGGATGGGGAACCGAAGGGGTGGGAGATGACAGCCCCTGCCGTGCCAGCCTCCAGCGACACCCGCCCCAACCTGCTCCCCGCTAGGCAGGAAGCGGTGCCCGGCCCCCGCAGGGGCTTCGAGCTCCAGGCACCACCCGCCCCCCCGTCCGGGGTGTCGGTCCCGCGGGTCTGCCCACCGGCTCCTGGGGCGACTGTTCCAGGGTCCTTCCACCGGAAATGAAAGGCTTAATGGGCCAGCCTCGGAACGTCGGAACTCAGCCTAATCAGATTTGTTACAAAGAAAGCTCTGCCCAAGGAAAGGAAAAAATACTTCCCTTGCGGTCGCCCCTTTCCACCGGGCCGCGCGTGGGGACACCTGCCCCGCGGAGCCCCGCCGCCCCCCGCCCAAGTTGTCGGAGGCCGCAGCCGCCTCCGCGGATGCGCGGGCGCTGGACCGCGGACCCCTCCCCCGCCGGCGCCCCCTGGCCGGCCCCCACCCGCCACCGCGACCCCGCGCGGTCACCGGGGAGGAGCTGCCTGCGGGCGGGCACGGCGAGGGGCGCGCGGGGAGGGCGCTCGCAGCCCGGCGCGGGAGGCTGGGGAGGGGGCTACCTTCTGAATGCGTCCATCGATGTCCAAGTAGATGGCCTTGGGCCGGTAGCTGGAGGAGCCGGTTCCCATCTTGCCTAGCGCTGCACTTGGACTTTTTACTGTACTTTCTCGACGCCAGCCGCCGCGGGGAGGGCGGGGCGTGGGAGGAGGGGGCGGGCGGCGGGCGGACGCGGGGGCCAGCCAACCAGCGCGCCGCCGGGCGGGGCCGCGGGCTCGGCTCCTCCTCCTCCGCCTCCCCTCCTTTTCCTTCCCGCCCCCTCTCTCCTCTCTCCCGGGTTTACACTCCGTTCTCCTCTCCTCCCACTTTAAGGTACGCCCCCTCATCGTCCCTTTGACTCCAGCCGCCTTGGGAATCAGGGCCAAGTGGGTAGCCAGTCTCCGACTGCCCTCTGGACAGGTGTTCATAGTGAGTGACTCCCTCTGACTGCAAAGCTAGTCGCTTGCCCACGTGACCAGATTCCCATAGCGACCCCCTCTGGCTGCAGGGCTGGTCACCTCTCAGGTGACCAGATTCCCATAGCGACCCCCTCTGGCTGCAGGGCTGGTCACCTCCCTGCAAAGACAGTGCTGCATTAGGACCCTTTTGCTGCCAGTGGATGCTCCATCATCCATCAGCAGGCACCTGGCTGGCATGGGTCCCTAAGCTATTTGTGACCCAAGGACCACTTAAGCCTGGGGGAATCCCCTGGGTCCATCTTTCTCTGCTGTGAGAGCCATCCTTATTTAATTTCAGTAGGAGATGGGAAAAGTTCCTTCTCCTTCAGGTACCTCCTTCCCCTAAGTTTGTGTACACCCTCGAGAGTGATCGCCTCTTCCAGCTGCACCCAGAGCTGAAATGGCAATTTTATTTCTGTCCTCCTGTAGCCACCCGCTATTTGCTGGCTTCAGCACTGTTCTGGTCCCCACCCCCCCTTGTTAATTGCTACAGGGAGTGTGGGGGGAAAAAGGGAGGGATTACAGGCAGCTCTTGACCTGCAGATCCCAGTGCGGACTGCCTCTGCGGCTCCCCAGTTCTCTTGGGGGTGGGAACAAGTTTGGGGGAGGGCGGTGATGCTGAAGGGCTTTCAGCGCCTGTTGCTTTTGGAAGCCAGTGTAAAAACCAGACAGAGAATGCAATTATTGTTTCATTTTAAGAGAATTCCAAGCCACTGCTTTCCATCTGTTGAATGTCTGGGGTTTGCTTACTGAGAGAGTGTCTGGGGCACATGGTCTCCTTCCTCCCTGCCTGTCTGCCTGGGCTAGGCTGACCATGGCCACAACCAGTGGCCTTTGCTTTTCCTTTCCTGACCATTTGGCCCTCACCTAGTGGATGGTCACTGGCTTTCCAGACTCCTCCTGGCGGTCTGGGGAGTTGGCCAGACTGGAGCCCTGAGCAGCGTGGGGATCATCATCTTCAGATTTGGATGGTCCAGCATATGTCACTTCATGTCCCCTGCCTGCTCTGGGGTGAGGTGGGAGGGCCGATTGGCTCTCAAGGAATGATGATGGTTTTGCTCTTGTCTCCAGTGCAGTGACGGGACCATGTCAGAGCCTGGGCACCACATGGTTTGCTTTAGACGTGGCTGAGGCCGAGAGGAGGAACTAGGAGGACTTTAAGTTGGAGGATCAAACCCCCTGGGTGGTCACAGCTGGCCACTTGACTCACAGTTATGAAATGTATCAGATCCCCTGGAGGATGGTACGGTAACCCTGTCCAGTGTTCTTGCCTGGAGAATCCCCTGGACAGAGGAGCCTGGTGGGCTGCAGTCCATGGAGTCGCACAAAGTCAGACACGACTGAGTGACTTAGCATACACATGAGCATCCCCAAAGATTGGAGTGAGTGCTGTTATTACAGCTTAGTTTTGTTGTCAAACGTTCTGATGTTCTCTGGGTTTATCTGGAGACTGATCTGCAGAGCTATTGTGCTGCCTGGCATGGAAACCTTATCGCCCGGCAGATGGCTCATTAGCCCGGTACTTATCTATCCTCCATGTCTTACTGTCATCTGACCTTGCTCACCCAGACAATATTATTCTAGAGCCCAAAGGCTGGATACAGCTCTGTAGGGTCACAAGCACTGATCAGAGATTGAGGTCCTGTGACACCACTGGTGGTGGTGGGGTCCTTATACTGCCTGGCTGATTCTATATTCAGAATAGTAATTGCCCCATAAGTATCTGACTGACTAGGCTGTGTCCAGTTACTCCATCCCTGAGCCCCCTGGGAACCAAGGTTCCTTCATCTATCAGTGGTGCCCTTGCTGTGTGTGGGCGCTGATTGAGGCCCTGGGCATTCAGTGGAGAATAAACAGAAATCCCAGGCCTGGAGTAGCTGGCGTCTTAGTGGGAAACAGAGGAGACAGTGTAAATAAATGCAACATGTAGCATGTTGGATAATAACTAGTACAAAGGGGAACGTCACGTGGGGAAGGGGTGTGCTGTGGGGTGTGCAGAGCTGACACTGGGAGGGTGGCTGGGCAGGAGCACACAGGCTTAGAGAGGGAGCAGGGGGTCCATTTCCACCAGAGGAAAGAGGCTTTCAGCAAAGGGAGCAGACCCAGGCAGAGGCCTGTCCCGTAGGAGTGAAGGGTGGGGGTGGTGGAGTGGGGCCCGCAGGGGGTGTGGGGTCAGAGAGCCAGGAAGTGGCAGGCCTCTGGCTGGGCCATACCAGGGGCGTGGTTCCACTCTCTTGGACAGAGCCGTGCAGGAGGCTGAGCAGAGGAGGGAGGTGGTCCTCTTGGGTTTAGCCGCTGCTGGGTGGAGATGCCCTGATGGGAAGGACCAAGGGTAGACCATAATCTTTGGAAGAGTGGCAGTGGTTTGGGCCACGGGGATGAAAAGTGGTTGGATATTTATTTATTTTTATTTATTTATTTTTGGTTGTACTGGGTCTTCATTGCTGCACACAGGCTTCCTCTAGTTTTCCTCTAGTTGCAGCTAGCTGGGGCCACTCCTTTTGCCGTGTGTGGGGTTTTCATTGCAGTGGCTTCCCTTGTTGTGAAGCCCAGCTCGGGGGTGTAGGCTCAATAGTTGTGGTACACGAGCTTAGTTGCTCCACAGCATGTACAATCTTTCCGGACCAGGAATTGCACTCATGTCCCCTGCACTGGCAGCTGGATTTTAATCTGCTGAGCCACCAGAGAAGTCCCAAGAAGTGGTTGGGTTCTGCATTCAGTTTGGAGATCTTTTCACTCTTTCATTAAGGATCAGTGCTTACAGTGACATTATATCTGTGTTTTGTCTCCCTTTCCTTCGGTAAAAATGGGATTCTACCTAAATTCATACTCTTTCACCCTGCATGGCCCCTGGTGTAAGGGTCCAGGAGCTAGCCCTCCCCTCTGCATGCACCACATCTGTCCCGGGGTATTCTTGACCTCTATTCCTGATCCTGGCGTGGCCACCAAAATTGTAGTAAATGAAAGTTCCCAGAATCAAGGTAGAGCCCAAGGAAGCGTCTGCTTCTGCCAGGTGGTCCGGGGGCTGGGATGAGGAGCCGGGGTGGAGCTGGAGGCCTGGGGGGTCTTGTGGGAACTTGGCCACTGAGTTCAGAGTCCTGGGGGAGCCACAGGGAGGGACATTTCCAACTGTCTGCAGTGTCAGATTATGCCTGAATCTCCCAGGGACGGCGCAGAAGTCAGGGAGCTCATGCAGGTGAAAAGCCAGCCCCTCGGGAGGTCTAGCCTCCATCTCTGGCCCCCAAGTGTGCTGAAACATCTTGTAGTGTCATCCAGCTTGCACAGGACCCATCCTTGTATGCAGAAAGTATTAGTCACTCAGTCATGTCCAACTCTTTGTGACCCCATGGACTGTGGCCTGCCAGGCTCCTCTGTCCGTAGGATTTCCTAGGCAAGAATACTGGAGTGGGTTGTCATTGTATGCAGAGCTCACCCCTAATTGTCATAAGAACCTCATCAAAAAAAAGAACTTCAAGTTAAGGTATCAGAGACTCACTACAGATTAGAAGGGCCAAGACTGTGGCCTGAGGAGCTGAATGCTGGTCTCGGGGTCCCACACCAGCCCTTCATCCCTGGTGAGAGGGAGCTGAGCCACAGTGAGGAGAAAGTGGAGGGCCTGCCCTGTCCCCCCAGGGAAGGTGACCTTCAAGAAGGATGGACAGATGGAGAAGGAAATTCGGAATCCTCAGGAAAAGTCCAGAGCGGGTAGATGTCAGTGGGAGGAGGCGTCTGTCTAGTGTGGCCAGGCCAGATCAAGCAGTGCCCCCGGACTGGGTGGGTCAGCGGGCTGTTGCTGGAACAAGCTCCAAGGGCAGCCTCTGCCTGTTCTCTCTTGGCTCTAACTGGTGTTTTTAATGACTATTCTGAAAATAATCCAACCACTTCCTGTGCTGATTCTTCTGATCCGGGCGTGTAGGGACCACAAAGTGAATTTGTCAAACAAGCAACATGCATTAGTGATTACTGCATACAAGGCATCGGGCAGGCCTTGTTCAAGGGATTGGAGCATGTTAAAAGGGGTCTGGAAGCACTATGGCAGAGGACTAACATCAACCAACAGGTCAAGGGTAAGATGCTTTACTTCCCAGGTGGCGCCATGGTAAAGAATCCACCTCCCAATGCACGAGACGAAGGAGACTCGGTTTCGATCCCTGGGTTGGGAAGATCCCTTGGAGAAGGAAATGGCAACCCACTCCAGTATTCTTGCCTGGAGAATTCCATGAACAGAGGAGCTTGGCAGGTTACAGTCCAGGGGATCACAAAGAGTCAAACACAACTGAGCAAGTGCACACACACACACACACACACACACACACACACACACACACACAGAGGATGCTCTTGGAGGAATCAGCCTGCTTTCTGCCTGTATAACAAATGGACCCCCCCCCCATAATTGCTCTCACCTTCTGGGAAAGCCATCTGCCAGGAGGCACCTAGAGTGAGAGAAAGGATATGCCCTTTAGCCTGTCTGAAGCTTTCATGCACAGGCAGTGTCAGTTTTGGTGGTACAATATTTGATTTATGCACATATTGACTTACTTCTTTTTATGGTTTTGTTAATTACAAAATTATTACTAGTTGTCAATATTTCAAGTGGCACAGGAGAGAAGGCGCAGCCCCACCAGGTCAGAAGGTGGAGATCCACCCCTTCGCAATGGCCATCCCAGGGGGGTTGTGGAGACACAGGTGCGCTCATCTGCTCTTACCTGTTATCTTGTTGCCTACGAGCTGGGCGCTGAGATTTTCCTCATCATCGATTTCCACTGGCTCCTTATATACAAAGGATAGTAACCCTTTGACTATCGTATATTTTACAGATATTTTCTACAAGCTTTTCTCTTCATTTGTAATATCTTCCTAATGTGGTTTTACACGTTTAAGTAATCAAAACTCTTCTGCTTTTCCCGCCAGCTGTCTGGATTTCTTGTCGGCTTAGAAAGGAGGTATGTATTATAATAGAAAGATTAAAAAAAGAAATAAAGATGTGACCTGAATTTCCAAAGATCGGGACAGCTAATTAGATTGTGGCACATTTGCCAGAGGGAATATCCAGGCCGACAGTGATGACGAGTTTGTAGAGGCCGAGGGAAGTTACGAGCCCACCAGTGTCAGAGCAGGATCTGCAGAGGCGGTGGGTCAGGACACACTGGCCCTTCGTTCCAGGCCCGACCTGTTTGTCGGCATGAATCGCATACCCAGTGCTGCAGGCCTGGCTGTGGACGGAACCGGCTCCTGCTCTGCAGGGTTTACATGCCATGTTAAGCTCTGTGAAACCTAGCAGAGGGTTGAACCGATTCAGGAAGAGAAGGCGAAATGGTTTGCTTAGGGTGGTAGGGTTCTAAGCATTTTTTTAAAAGTGTTTTTCAAATGCTGTGATGGTATTTTTGCCATAAAATGGGGAACAGAGGAAGAGTTAAATGGTAAGTCGTGTGCAAGGGACAGCAATTCTCCTGCTTTCGAAGTGGCTGGATGGGGAGGAGCGGGTCTTCCTCCTGGGTGTGGTGCCGGGTGCCCTCGGGGCCCAGACAGACACTCAGGTCTGCTTCCTCGGTGGTGCGGAGTCACCCTGCTCTCCAGGGTCCTCAGCTGGCCTCCCCTGTCACCTTCTCATGGACACTGACTGCCTTGGTGGGTCAAGCTGTTCTTCCGTCCTCTCTTGTCCATTTTAGTGGCCTCCTACTTGGTCCCCTGCCTCCCTTCTCTTCCCGATCCTTCCTGAGTGTGGGTTTCTGGATCTTTCTATCAGGCCCATCTGCCCCCATCTGTTCCCTGGCTGGCCTCCTTGGGGACTTCCCGCCACCTCCAGGGTGGCACACCGGGCATCTACCATCTGGCCTGTCCTTCTCCACCCACATCCCCCAAAGACACCAGACACTCTGCTGTGACTTTGCTCCTCGTTTCAGCCAAGAACGTCCCTCCCTCTGTCCTCCCCAGATCAGCTCTTACATCCCATCCATTCAGGTGTCACTTACAGCTTCTTCCTGAATCCCTGGATCTCTGGACCAGGGGTGGGGAGCTCCTCCCCAGAGTCCTGGAACCCCCGGATCCTCTGTGATTCCTGCTGAGCAGACCTGGGTGATTTGCATGTCCTCCCGAGCCTGCCTCCTTGTTGATCAAAAAGAGTGGCAACCCCTGGTCCGAGACATTCTGAAGACTGACGGGAGCATATGAGAACGCGAGAGCAGCGGTTAGCCCAGGCCTGGCGAGTCCTCCGGGGTCTGGCCCATCGTCAGAGCTCGGGGCTGTCTCGTTGTTCCCTGAGGAGCAGCAGCGCTGCTGTGACCCTCGCTCCCCTGTGCCCTGTTGCTGCTGCCGTCTGCCCACTATATGATGCCGTTTTGGGGGAAAGAGGGGATTGTGGGGACCTTCAGCAGGGTGCCCCTCCCCCTGGAGCCGAGAGGACATTCAACAGTCTTTAGGGGGTGAATGCTTTTCTGTGACCTGGCAGTCCCATTCTCCTTTAAAAAGCTGGTGGCCTGTATTGAAATTTTGACCTTGGCTTAATTAGCATGAAAAGAGGTACTAAGAGTCCTGCCAGGCTGCTGAAACGGTTTTGCTGAGGCAAGGGCTGCCTCTGGCTGACCCTAGGAGGCCTCTGCCCCATGCAGCCCATGTGGGCAGGGGGTGACCCCAGCAGTCGGCTCTGCAGCCCTGGGGATCTGGCTCAGCGCTGGAGGCCAGACCCACCCCAGGAACTGGAGCGACCGGGGCTCTGAGGCTGGGCCCTTCCTGTCCCCTCTCAAGGGGACAGACCTCTTGCCACCTCTAACCTGTCTCTCCTGCAGGACCGTGGCTGCTGTCAAACTTCCTGTCCTCTAACCCATCTTCCACTTACAAGGTTTTGAGTGACCCGGGCTGGCCCCTCAAGGTCACTCACCTGGTAAGGGCTCCCAGTGACTGACACGTGCCCTGGGGGACTCGGGCCCTTTTGCTGCACCAGGACCCTGGCTCTGTCTAGACCACGCGTTCCTCGTTCTCAGAGCTCGTCCTGGTGCACAGGCCCAGTTGGAAGAGGAATGGAGTGATGTCATCAGAGCTGAGGATGCTCTGAGTAGGACAGTGCGGGGTGAGGTGGGGGTTTGCGTGCTTTAGGTCCAGCCACCTGCGATGATGGGGCTTCCCATGTAGCTTGGCTGGGAAAGAATCCGCCTGCAATGCAGCAGACCCTGGTTTGATTCCTGGGTCAGGAAGATCCCCTGGAGAAGGGAAAGACTACCCACTCCAGTGTTCTGGCCTGGAGAATTCCATGAACTGTATGGTCCATGGGGTTGCAAAAAGTTGGAGAAACTGACCGACTTTCACTTTCACTCGTGACGATGCTAAGACCTGCCACTGGGAGAGGCTGCTTACCACCTCACTCCTGTGAGAATCTCATTCTATCATCACCCCAGTTCTTTGGTGAATGGGTATGGCTGCCCGCCAGTTGGTTTCTTTTTGTGTGGGCCTCTGGGTGGGTATCAGAGTGTGTTCTCATCCAGGGGTCTCAAGGTGACTGCCCTGGTAACATCGGGAACCTAAGTCAATACTGAGCTGATTTATGCACTCAAATGACCTCCTGGCTTGGCTTGACTCAGTAGTAAGTCTGCCTTTGTGAGTAGATTCCCCTGCAAACTGATGATCTCAGTTCCAGAAATAGGACACAACAGCCTAATTCGTATGCAGACCTGTAGCAGCAAACACATGTAGATCCCACTGTTCTGACTTCATTGCAAGCCCTTTGCAAGGAGGACACTCCCATTTATTTTGGGTGGCTTCCAGAGTGCCTAGGAAAGCTTTAAAATTATTCAAAATGCTAGTTTAGGGGCCAGAGCTGGTGTATCCTTCAGGGGAAGAGACTTTTCTGTAAACTCAGAGTTGGATGGGGGCCATGCCTCTTGTAAATCTGTGACTAATTTCCTAAGCAGCCACCTGTCCAATCAGCAGGAAGTCCCTGTCCTGTGTCCCGAGAGTGTCCTTCTCCCTCCCCAGTGTCCCAAACCTCAAGGGTTTACCAAGGTCGAAGGGAAGGGCCTCTGTCTTTCCCTAAGGGAGAGGGCAGGGCGTCATCAACCCACTTCTTCTGTTGCCTCCTGCTGAAGCCAGCGAACAGACCAAGAGTGCCCCTCCTCTAGCACGTGAGAGAGGTTAGATTTGGAAAGTTACAGAATGGTAGACAGAGACCTTAACAGTAGAGAATTCCTGTTGGTGGTGGTGGTTTTTCTTTCTTAGCAGTTGAGCCGTGACTGACATTTTCTCATTTAAATATTTTGGGTCTGAGAGCCATGCCACGTGGATGATCCTCTGAGCATCTTCCTGATGGCAGCTTCTGGGAGACCAGCTGTCAGCCATGTCCCCTCCGTAGGGGTTCCTTGTCTATGCATCCTTCAGCCCACAGCTCTATGACTCCACCCGTCTTACCCTCTGCTCTCTTTTGATTCAGTTCTGTAAACTCCATCTAACCCGGGGCTTCACCTTTTGTGCCCCTGCCCTGCCTGCTGCCCCAGGGAAAGGCTGTGGATTCAGACCCAGAGCTCCAGTGCCCTGGCCCTCAGGGTGAGCCTGTTCGTACCACCGTGACACCCTTATATGAGGGAAAATGCTTTTCTTAACGACAGAAGAGGCTGGAGTTTTGAAAAGAAACTGCGAAGAAAAAAGAATTTGCCAGAGACTGGAAACTACAGTGGCCTGTTTCTGATCAGAACTTTGTGAAGGCCAACCTTGAAGCGGGTGGACGGGCAGGACTCGTCAGGTCTCCCTACCTCTGAACCTGACCCAAATTTAGATGGTTGCAAACAGATGCTCACTGAGCACAGATCAGGCTGAAACACCGGGCCAGGAGCGAGGCTCTGGGAGCCGGGAGCAGGGATCGGGGCAAAGATATGTGTGGCTGCGTCCTGCTCTCTGACAAACTCACAGGAAGACAGAAAAGGAAGATTCGTAAGCAAGAGCTAGTACACATCTCCCCTCATTCCTACCCTGGACATACAAACAGTATGATAAATGCCATTTCTAGTAGATGTTTGCCAAAATATCTATCAGTGTATAAGACAGGCAAAATTCTATCGATCTGGGACTTTAATTCTAGTGGGAAGACAGACAACAAACACTTACCTGGGACTTATATTCTGGTGGGGAGATAGACAATAAGTGAATAATAAATATATTATGGACAAAGATAAGACCTATAAAGGAAAAAATAAAACCAAGAAGGAGGATAGAGGATTCCTTAGGCTGATAGTTTAGATGTTGTGAGCAGGGAAGGCACCACGGAGGAGATGACCTTTCAGCAGAGACATAAATCAAATGAAGGAGAAGACTGGTTCGAAGGGAGACTGTACAGGAGGAGGGAGGAAAGGCTGGAGGCAGCTGCGGGGGAGAGTTGGTGGAGCAGGGACAGAAGGACAGACGGACAGACGGAGATCAGAATAGATGGCCTTGCAGGGTTTGGGGTTTAATCTAGGTGTAACCAGAGCCACGGAAGGATAGACAGCTGTGAAGTGACCTGAGCTGACTTAGATGCAGGAGACATGTGTGTGAGAAGGCTGGGTCAGCTGGATGTGGTCAGCTGGGGTTAGAGTCCAGCTCTTTCTTGCTGGGCAACCTTGGATAGATTACTCACCCTTCCTGAGCCTTAGTTTTCTTCTCTGTGAAATGGGCGTGTAGGGCATTTGCAGGTATCAGAGGTGTAATACGTGAGAAGCCCTCGGCCCCGCGTAGCATGACTTCATCCATGCCTTCTTCTTCTTACCTCTCTGTTCTGCTTTCTATAAAACAAGCATTAGATCACTGTTGCTATGGCAGTTGTCAGTTTTTCTTCCCCTTTGGGAGTGTAGATTTAAGAACTGCTGAAGAAGCCCCTTCAGAGCATTGAATACTCTCAAGAAAATTTCCGCTCCTGTGTTGGGGTGGTTGGCAATGCTTTTCCTCCCTGAGATGGTCACATCATCCAGCTTTGGGGCTGGGGGTCCGGGCCAGCTTCCATCTCTCATGGGAGTCACCTGACCTCCCCTGTATCTCTCCTTCCTGCCTTCCAGCAAGGAGCCGGTCCTGCTGACCATCAGCCAGAGCACGTGTGGGACTCTGTGTGTGCCCAGAGCCATCCGCTTCAAGGCTATCTCCTTGGCGACCAGCCGTCCACATTCACGCGACATTTGTACAGCAGCAGCTCTGCACTGGGTGATGAAACACGCCCAGGGTGTCACTGCTATTGCTCTTTCAACATAAATTTGCTGCCCCCCCTTCTTTTAAGCGCAAAGGTAGAAGAGAGCCTAACAGCCTGCCAGCCAAATTTCAAATTGTCTTCATCTTAGGCAAGCTGCTGCTCCCCACATCCTAAACAGGGTGAGGGAACACAGGTGCTGAGCCCTTGTGTACGGGAACTTTGCTGCTTCAGAAGAAAATAGATTTGAGCTTTTGATCTGTGAGGTGTCCCATAAAAATGTTAATTTTTTGATGACGTAAGATGTGGTTCCTGACAAAGGTCCGTATACTCTAAGCTATAGTTTTTCCAGTAGTCATGTATGGATGCGAGAGTTCAACCATAAAGAAGGCTGAGCACAAAAGAATTGATGCTTTTGAACTGTGGTGTTGGAGAAGACTCTTTAAGAGTCCCTTGGACTGCAAGGAGATCAAACCAGTCAATCCTAAAGGAAATCAACCTGAATATTCATTGCAAGGACTGATGATGAAGCTGAAGCTCCAATACTTTGGTGACCTGATGCTAAGAGTCAACTCCTTAGAAAAGACCCTGATGCTGGGAAAGATTGAAGGCAGGAGGAGAAGGGGATGACAGAGGACGAGATGGTTGGATCACCTCACTGACTTGATGGACATGAGTTTGAGCAAGCTCTGGGGGATGATGAAGGACAGGGAAGCCTGGTGTGCCGCAGTCCATGGGGTCGCAAAGAGTTGGAAATGACTGAACGACTGAACAAGAGCAAAGACATGGTTCCCCAAATTTCTTTTCTTTCTAAAACATAAGACCAGCAAAATATGGGTCCTGTCCAGGGCTCATTAGATGCTTCATTTGCAAGTGACAGAATCTCAACTCGAATATAAGCCAAGGTGTTGCTTTAATCATAAATAAAACTTCTGGGAGCTGTTATGGCGTTAGAGGCACCCGCGGATCCAGGGTCTCCATACACGTCTGTCTGTCTGTCTCTGCCAGTCCCCTTCTCCAGTGGCCTTTTCCCATGTGGCTGGTGTTGTGGTTGCCTGGCAGCCAAGAGCTCATATCCTACCAGTCCTGTCACCCACGTAGAACGAGATCTTGGTGGGAAATGAGCTGGAGAGAGAACCCCATGGGGCCACCCTGGGTCCATCATGAGTCATTTCAGCAGGAGCCCGGTGCTTTGATTGCGGTACCCTGGTAGCTTCATAACATCTATGAGTCACAGGCTTAATATGCTCATTATATGTTCTTAAATAAAATTTTACTTTAGATCTGTTTTAGATTTACAGAGAGATGACAGGCGTAGTACACAGAGTTCTTATGGACCCAGCACTGATTTCCCCTGTGATCACCATCCTACATTAGTGGGTTCAGTTCAGCTCAGTTCAGTTGTTCAGTCGTGTCCAACTCTTTGTGACCCCTTGAATTGCAGCATGCCAGGCCTCCCTGTTCATCACCAACTCCCAGAGTTCACTCAAACTCACGTCCATCAAGTCGGTGATGCCATCCAGCCATCTCATCCTCTGTCGTCCCCTTCTCCTCCTGCCCCCAATCCCTCCCAGCATCAGTCTTTTCCAATGAGTCAACTCTTTGCATGAGGTGGCCAAAGTACTGGAGTTTCAGCTTTAGCATTAGTCCTTCCAAAGAACACCCAGGACTGATCTCCTTTAGGATGGACTGGTTGGATCTCCTTGCAGTCCAAGGGACGGGTTACACTTGTCACAATTAACGAACAGATGTGAACACATTCTTGTTTTTAGAAAAATTTTTATTGAAGTATAGTTCATTTACAATGTTGCGTTTAATGTCCCCTATGCAGCAAAGTGACTCAATTATCCATATATATACATTCTTTCTCATTTTCTTTTCCATTATGGTTTATCACAGGATTTTGAATACACTTCCCTGGGCTATACAGTAGGATCTGGTTGCCTATCCATCCTATGTATAATAGTTTGCTTCTGCTAACCCTGAACTCACAATCCTTTCCTCCCCTCTACCCTTGGCAACTACACGTCTATTCGCTCACTATGTCTGTGGCTCTGTATTTCATAGATCTGTTCCTTTGTGTCGTATTGTGTTGTATCCTGTATCATGTATAAGTGATATCATATGGTATTTGTCTTTTTCTTTCTGACTTACTTTGCTTAGTATGACAATCTCTAGACCCATCTGTGTTGCTGCAAATGGCGTTACTTCATTCTTTTTTATGGCTGAGTACTATTCCATTGTACAAATGTACCATGTCTTCGTTATTTGTTCCTCTGCCAATGGACATCTAAGTTGCTTCCATGTCTTGGCTATTGTAAATAGCGCTGCAATGAACATAGGGGTGTATATATCTCTTCAAATTGCAGTTTTGTCTGGGTATATGCTCAGGAGTGGGATTGCTGGGTCATATGGTAGTTCTGGGGCTATGCAGGGGGTGCTAGTGGTAAAGAACTTGCCTGCCAATACAGGAGAAATAAGACATGAGGTATGATCCCTGGGTTGAGAGGATCCCCTGGAGGAGGCCAGGGCAACCCACTCCAGTATTCTTGCCTGGAGAATCCCATGGACAGAGGAGCCAGGTTGGCTACAGTCCATAGGGTTGCAAAGAGTCAGACGCTACTGACGTGACTTAGCACAGCACAAGGCAGTTCTAGCTTTGGTTTTTTGAGGAACCTCCAGACGGTTTTCCATAGTGACTGTGCCAGTTGACACCCCCACCAGTAGTTATTGATACATATTCTCACCAAAAGATCATACTTTATTCCGATTTTCATGTTTTCTTTTTTCCCCTTTGAAGATCCCAACCAGGAAACTGCATAACGCCAGTCATCCTGTCTCCTGGGGATCCTTTTGCTGTGAGAGCTTCTCAGACTTTCCCGGGTTTTGATGCCCTTGAGAGTTTTGAGGAGGACCGGTCAGCTATTTTGCAGAATATCCCCCCCTTGGGGTCTGTGTAATGTGTTTCTCATAATTGGACTGGGCGTGCATTCCGGGAGGGAGACCGCAGAGGTGAAAGGCCGTGTGCATCACCTCCTACCCAGCATCCACGCGTCCACTTAGTGCGTCACTGCGGGTATTGACTGTGACCCTGGTGGAGGCGGGTCTGTGGGGTGCCTCCGTTGAGTGTGTGCGTATGGATATGTATGCATGTGTGATCAGTTGTGTCTGACTCTTTGTGACCCCATGGATTGTAGCCCGCCGGGCTCCTCTGTCCATGGGGATTCTCCAAGCAAAAATACTGGAGTGGGCTGCCGTTTCCTCCTCCAGGGGATCTTCCTGACTCAGGGATCAAGCCTGTCTCTTGTGCCTCCTGCGCTGGCAGGCAGATCCTTTACCGCTGCGCTACCTGGGAAGTTATTCTGTTTCCTCCTCCCCGCACTGTCGTCTTCTGGAGGACGCGGCCGTGCGCAGCCCGTCCCTGAGGAGAGGGGAGGTGGGCTCCTTCCTCCGGGGCAGAGGATCCGCATAAATCCTTCTGAGTTCTGCTGCAGGGAAATCTTCTTATCCTGGGTATGTGTTCATTCAGCCATTCATTTCTACCTGTACGGACTCATGGATATTTATTTTAGTCTTTGGGTTATAGTCCAATACTCCCCCCTCTTTTTTTTTTTTGCTCGGAGTGTTCCCACTTTCACCACTGAGAGCTCCTTCAGTGAGCTCCTGTGTGCCGTCCATGTTCCCCCGCGTGATTTTCTTTCTTTCTTGTAAGCACTTCTTTACTTTCTGAAGCCAGAAGGTGCTCCAGCTCACCTCGTGTATTTCTCACTCTGTTCCTAATCAGCCGTCTCTCCTAGGGGCCCTGGTTCCTTTTACAGGAGAATGGTATTAAGAACCTGTATCTGGTACTGAGTGTGCTCATTGCTAGTGGGGGCGTGGCTTCTAGGCCCTCCTCGAAGCTGACCAAGTGAGGAAGTACATGTGATATACTGACTCCTATATGTTGTTGTTCAGTCACTAAGCTGAGTCCGACTCTTTGCGACACCATGGACTGCAGCACGCCAGGCTCCTCTGTCCCCCGCTATTTCCCAGAGTTTGCTTAGATTCACGTCCATTGAGTCGGTGATGAACCATCTATGTACAGATATCTGTAAATATTTCATACAACCTTGGTATCCTTGTGAAGGCACGTGTGTCCATGTTTATATCTCCAGCTCTGGTCCTTTCCGCTTGGACCTTTCCTGCCTCTTGCTTGTCTGTTACCTTTTACTCCCCCAGTGAGAAAGCCACCACCCACCACCCACTGCTTGCTCCACTCCAGAATCCATGTGTACCCTGTTTGGAGGGTCGATCAGGGTTGGGGGGCTGCTCTCAGAGCCTAGCCATCTGGATTCAGAGGTGAGGAAGGGCCAGAGGGGGCTTCCAGCTGGGCAGTTTGGCCGGGCAACCAGTAGACTCTGTGAGCCGCCCATTCCAGGACTGCGGCTGCCGAGCAATCCAGGCTCCCCAACCTGGAGGCTGAGGCCCAGCAATGTTGGAGGAGTTTATCGTCTGCTGTGGATTCGCAGACGATGGAGCTGCTTCTCTGCAGAGAGCTTGATAAGAGACCTGGACAGATGCTCATTTCTTCCTCCTGCCCGAGCAGAATGTGGTGGCTGCCGAAAAAGCGAAGTGATAAGAAGAAAGTTTTGATGAGACGTTGCGTGCGGAGGCAGGAGACATGCACAGCTTGGCAAACCATCCAAGGCTGGAGAGAGTAAATAAAGATGCAGGAAGGGACCTGTATCAGACCAGCCGGAGACCATCTTAAACCAGGAAGGATGTATAAGGAATAAAGAGTCTCAGAAAAAAAGGCCTACCGTATAGCATGTGGAACTGTAGTCAATGCTTTGTGAAACCCTGTAAGGGGAAAGATTCTGAAAAAGAATAGATTTATATATACCTATAAGTGAATCACTGTGCTGCAAACTTGAAACTAATGTGACGTTGTGAATCAACCATGCTTCAAAACATAAAAATAAATTAAAAAAAACTGTCCACGTGCTAGAAGAGGAAGGAGTTAATTTCAAACTAAGCACTGAATCTCTTGATGAGCAGCCTGAGGTTGAACCAGTGACTGAAAAATGTTGAAAGGTAGCCCTTGTCTTGATCTTCATCCAAAGTGACTTCCCCTTTGGAAAGTCCCCCAGCCAGACCCTGGTAGCGTGGGCAGGGCCCCCAGGACCCTAGCTGATGAGACCAGTGGCTTCTTACGTGTTCAGCCTGGAATCTGCCCCTGGTACAGGGCTCCCGGTAGCCAGGGTTGAAGCCCTCTTGTCACTTTGCCCTTCCTGGAGGGAATCTGAGTTTGGGGCAGGCTACCTGCTGGCTTTGGTCATCCCACACTACAGCCACGAGCCCCTGTGTCTGTGTTTTGTGGATCAGCAGAGCTGGCTTGAATATTTTTCTCAAGAATAGCTCAACACTCAGGTCTTCCTGGTGGTCCAGTGGTTAAGACTCTGCACTTCCACTGTAGGGGCCATGGGTTTGATCCCTGGTCAGGGAACTAAGATCCTGCCAGCTATGCAGCATGGCCAAAAAAAAAAAAAAAGGGGAGAACGAGATGTTGGGTATATGGGAATTTCTGTATTAACTTGAAGTAATTCTGTGGATTTAAAACTGTTCTAAAATTAAAATTTATTAAAACAAAATGTTTACAGTAGTTCAACACTGGTAGTAGACACAAGAAGTCCCCTATAACCCGGCCCCCATAGGATGGGTTTTCTGTGGACACTTGTAGGTTTCCAAGAAAATGAAGAAGATTCCATCTTCTGTGTCCCCCTACCCCAGCCCAGATGTAGCCAGGACCTTGCATCACTTCAGTTTCACGTGTTCCTCTCTCCACCTCTGAGACGCTGCCTCTCCTCAGAATTTGCCAGCGAGGTCACAGAGCTCAGAGCTTGCTGGCTGTGGGAAGCAGGTGTGGGCTGCCAGAGGCAGCTTTCCTTGGGTGTGTGTGTGTCTTGCCTGGGTGTGTGTGTGTCTGCCTGCGTGTGTGAGCGTATGCTCTGTAAAATCCTATTCCAGCCATTAAGCACCAGTGCGAAGTCCACACAAATCCCTCTCAGGTGTGTGCTGGTTAATCTAACCCTCCCCACAAGACACAAACAGCCTCCAAGGCCAATTCCATGAAACCCTTTTCATAGCAGCCAATGAAAATACACCATCTTTCAATTTTCTAGAAATAATCATTTTTCTAATGCTGCAGTCCGGATGGATTCCCTGAAGAGATGCTGTTCTCAGGCAGGTGGGTTTGATGTAATTGTGTTCGTGGTATTAAAAAAAAAAAAAAAAAACCGACTCCTAACCAGGAGCTTCTCAAATGCTGTCATCCTCCTTGTCAGCAGGCTTTCCTTTCCACACTGGCCTTCCAGCCACTCTCTAGCTTTAAAAAGAGAACACAAAATGGTGTACAAAATAGCAGAAAAATGGAACAGGTAGACCTCTTTGGGCTCCTCAGCTGAGCCATGGTGTCTGCCGGGGCTTCTTGCGTTTGCCTTGTGGAGGAGTTAGTCAGGTTGAGGGTTTATCACGGTGTGGAATAAATATGCAGTTATCTGAGTTCATGTAAACCCCTCCCATGACTAATCGGATGTTCTGTGACAGAACTTTAATGAATCATTGCTACATGTGTTTAGCTGCCTCACAGAGAAAGGAAAAGCACTGTCTTTGAGTAAACAAATCCAGGGTTCTCCGCATTCCATTCTTTGCTTTAAATGGGGAGCAAATAAGAAACACGGCTGCAGTCAGTCAGGGTTCCCTGCCCACCCCGATGGTTGTGAAAATGTCCCCCCTGGGAGCCTCCCTCTGTGTGACCGCTCCTCCTGCGTTAGCGAGGAGGTGAGCTATGGCGGCCTTCTAGCAAGCAGCGCTCCCTCCTGCCGTGGCACTTACATTTCAGGGTCACTGTGTGTGTTTCCACACGTAATCTCGGGGAAAAGAAACCCGGGGGCGGGGGTGGGAATTTAAGATGAGGTGACTGTCCTAAGCCACAGGCACTGGATGGAGAGAGATTGGTGCTGAAAGGGATAGGAGAACATGTCTTAAATGGATGAATGGGCAGATGGATGTTCGGACGTATGTGTGACTCACAGCTGTTTGGATGAATGCATGGAGGGGATGGATGGGTGCATGGATGGATGGGTGCATGGATGGATGGTGGGATATAGGTACGAATGGGTGTGTGAATGATGCATGCATGCACAGATGCTTAGATGAATGTGTACATGGATGGATAGATGGATGACTGAATGGGTGCATGGGAGCTTATATATATATATGCATATATAAATACTACATATATAAGCATATATACAGATGGATGCATGCATGAATGAACGCTTAGATGAATGTGTATGTGGATGGATGGTAGATAACGGATGAGTGGATGCTTAGATGTATGTATATTTGGTGAATGGCTGATGGGATGGATGACTGGAAGCTTAGATGTATGTACATATGGACGGATGCATACATGCATGTTTAGATGTATATATTTATGGATGGATGGATGGATTGGTGCCTGTCTATATGCATGGATGCTTAGATGTATGTTTATATGGTGGATGACTGATTGGATAGACACATGGAAGCTTAGAAGTATGTACGAATGAATTAATAAAAGAAAGATGTTTGATTTGGGCTGAGCAAATGTCATTCACTCACAAGTCTAGCAGGCAGGTAGACACACATTCGTTGAGTACTTGTTTTGTGACAGACGCTGCTCTGGATGTTGAAAGTGAAAGTAAAGTGAAGACACTCAGTCGTGTCCGACCCTTAGCGACCCCATGGACAGCAGCCCACCAGACTCCTGTGTCCATGGGATTCTCCAGGCAAGAGTACTGGAGTGGGTTGCCATTTCCTTCTCCAGTGCATGAAAGTGAAAAGTGAAAGTGAAGTCGCTCAGTCATGTCTGACTCTTAGCGACGCCATGGACTGCAGCCTTCCAGGCTCCTCCGTCCATGGGATTTTCCAGGCAAGAGTACTGGAGTGGGGTGCCATTGGCAAAACTGGGACGGCTTCAATGCAGAAACCAAGGGGTTTCCAATGCCCATGGATAAAGATTTGGGTGTTGGGAGCACACAATTCCTGCCTGCAAGTGGCTTACCTTCTAGGGAGTAGGGTCCACTGGGATCTTAGAGACTTAGAAAGGCTTCGGAGAAAGTGGCTCTGACCTGGGCCTGAATGAAGAGGGGCCAGCCCTGAGCAGGCGGGGCCAGGCCTTCCAGCACAGGGACCAGTCTGATGACTGTGAAGGACACTACACGGGCCTGTGGGGCTGCAGCAGGCTGCAGCTATGTGCTTTGGGGCCCACCCCTGCAGGGCCCCTCAATCCTTCTCTTTGCCTGTCCTGGGGCTGACCCACATGGACGCACCACCAGGCCCCTGTCTTCTGGCTTCTGGTTGGGTTCAGCCAATGGGGAGCCCTGGCAGAAGCTTGGGGGAGAGGGAGACAGCCTCTGGCCAGTGTCTCCCTTCATTGGAGGTAACCTCTCTTCTCATGGCAGCCTGCTGTTTGTGGGTTTCTTTCAGTTTCCTGGTAAGGGGTCACCCCCCAATCCCACGGTCCGATGGGAACTGCTCCATCATGATGACCTACAGATCTCCATCTCTGAGGCTTCCCTGTGCCCTGCCTACACCTTTACAAACAGCCCCCCAACCCTGACCAATAAGGTAGTTAGCACAAGGAGGGACCCAGGAAGCAGATCTTCTGAGGCTGGGGTTGGGTTGGTCATAGATTCAAGGTAACCCCCTGGAGGGGGAAGAAGGACACAGGTAAACATGGGCGTGGTGGCTCCTCGATGATCCCCATAATTACGGGGCAGCGGTGGGTGGGCAGGCAGGCAAGGCACTGCAGGTGGTTATGGTTTCCTAGTGGTGACTGAAGACAGTTTAATCTCTAGGCTTCCTCTCACCTACACAGCAAACAAGGGACATTGAGATTATTGGTCAACAGTGAAGACCCAGAGGGACAGCTGTGAAGGAGCCTCGTGGCTCCTGAAGTCTTAGGACCAGGACTTGGCGTCTGGCTTTGAGGCCAGCAAGTGAGTGTTCTTGAGCGTGGCCGGGTCTCTGAAGCTGAGCCTGCGTCCTCAGCCAGGGCCAGTTCACCCCCAGGGACAGTGGACACAGTCCAGGGATAGTCGGGGTTGTCACAGCAAGAAGGGTATTGCTGGATTCTAGAGGGTGAAGACCAGGGAAGCAGTGCTGGGCAGCTCCACAGCAAAGAATGAGGTAAAGAGAGGGCTTCTGAGACAAGGCCTGGGGCTAAGTGAGCAGAGCATTCTGAGCTTCCAGTTTCCCTGAGCCTCCTCCACCTGCAGAGAGGTCTCCGGCCCTGATTCTTTCCCAGACGCAGGGTGTAGAGGGGGATGAAGGTGCTGAACAACAGGCTAAACACACACTCAGCGGAAGGGACTGAGGAAGACCTGGAGCTGCCCTCCACACCACAGACCCGGGAAATAATGAGCCAAGCCCCACAGCGCACGCAGGAGAAAGCAGTGGAGACCAGACAGAGGTTGGGGCATGCCCAGGTAACTCACCTGTTGAGCAGGTGCAGGTGTCCAAAGGATCCCAGTGCATGACAGTGGATTTTCACAAACGTGATCAGTGGTCCAGAGGTTGTATCCTTACTGGTGCGGGTCAGTGTAAGCCCCGGCAACAGCTACGTGGCCATTGCCTGGAGAAAGCCTCTTCTCCATCCTGAACAGGAAGGAGCAGCATAAGCCGTCTGCTGGTACAAGTGGAGGGTCTGCACGTTTAACCACGTGGTCTTCCTTCCACTAAAGCCAGCCGGGCTCGCCCACTGCTGGGTGCAGTCCTGGACCAATGCTACGTCACCCGTGTCCCCCAGGGGGACAGGCTGACTTCCTGATGGCTGGTGAATAACACTAGTCCTGTCGCTCTCGGCACAGAAGAATTTATGCTTTTGAACTGTGATGTTGGAGAAGACTCTTGAGAGTCCCTTGGATGGCAAAGGGGATCAAACCAGTCAATCCTAAAGGAAATCAACCCTGAATATTCATTGCAAGGACTGATGCTGAAGTTGAAGCTCCAATAGTTTGGCCACCTGATGTGAAGAGCTGACTGAATGGAAAAGACCCTGATGCTGGGAAAGATTGAAGGTGGGAGGAGAAGGGGGCGACAGAGGATGCGATGGTTGGATGGCATCATCAGCTCAATGGACATGAGTTTGAGTATGCTCGGGGAGTTGGTGATGGACAGGGAAGCCTGGTATGCGGCAATCTATTGGGTCGTAAAGAGTCAGACAGGACTGAGTGACTGAATGGACTGACTGTCCTTCTCAGAGGCACAGCTTGCTGTCCTCGTGTGGACAACAGGCTTCCTTTCCTGCCCTCGGTCTGCAGCCAGCACCATCCTCTTGGACTTGCAGGATCTTCATCATCACAGTCTTCACACTGCATCATCCCCAACAGCCAAGACATTTCATAACAAGAAGTGCCACCGCTCCTGAAAGAGGTCACCAGGACCACGTGGCCCCAACCATGAAACTGAAGATTTGCAGTGGAATCCCATGGCAGATGGAAGTTCTCATAGAATAACCAGGCTGGAGCAGCCTGGAGGGCACCAGAAACCCTCCTGAGTGGGGAACAGGGACCCTTCAGGCCTGTCTACTCCATCTGCATCTCCCCTACCCCCAGCACGCCTGTGAGCAATTAATGGTGAAGAGAAGGGTCTCGCTATTTGCTGCGAGCTGGGAGTCCCAGTAGGTGGGCTGTCTTCACAGTATGGCCCGGGGGACACTGATGAAGGGACCCTGCAGGGGGGGCGGGGTGGGGGACCAGGACTCTGCGAGGTGCAGCTGGTCTTCATCCACTTCCTGAGAATGCAGCTGACTGAGGAGCTGATCTTAGGTGATTTGGGGTGGGAGGCAAGTTCAGTTCAGTTCAGTCGCTCAGTCATGTCCGACTCTTTGCGACCCCATGAATCGCAGCACGCCAGGCATCCCTGTCCATCACCATCTCCCGGAGTTCACTCAGACTCACGTCCACCGAGTCCGTGATGCCATCCAGCCATCTCATCCTCTGTCGTCCCCTTCTCCTCCTGCCCACAATCCCTCCCAGCATCAGAGTCTTTTCCAATGAGTCAACTCTTCGCATGAGGTGGCCAAAGTACTGGAGCTTCAGCTTTAGCATCATTCCTTCCAAAGAAATCCCAGGGTTGATCTCCTTCAGGATGGACTGGTTGCATCTCCTTGCAGTCCAAGGGACTCTCAAGAGTCTTCTCCAACACCACAGTTCAAAAGCATCAGTTCTTTGGTGCTCAGCCTTCTTCACAGTCCAACTCTCACATCCATACATGACCATAGGAAAAACCATAGCCTTGACTAGACGGACCTTAGTCGGCAAAGTAATGTCTCTGCTTTTGAATATACTATCTAGGTTGGTCATACTTTTCTTCCAAGGAGTAAACGTCTTTTAACTTCATGGCTGCCATCACCATCTGCAGTGATTTTGGAGCCCCAAAAAATTAAGTCTGACACTGTCTCCACTGTTTCCCCATCTATTTCCCATGAAGTGATGGGACCGGATGCCATGATCTTCATTTTCTGAATGTTGAGCTTTAAGCCAGCTTTTTCACTCTCCTCTTTCACTTTCATCAAGAGGCTTTTTAGCTCCTCTTCGCTTTCTGCCATCTGCATATCTGAGGTTATTGATATTTCTCCCAGCAATCTTGATTCCAGCTTGTGCTTCCTCCAGCCCAGCATTTCTCATGATGTACTCTGCCTGTAAGTTAAATAAGCAGGGTGACAATATACAGCCTTGACGTACTCCTTTTCCTATTTGGAACCAGTCTGTTGTTCCATGTCCAGTTCTAACTGTTGCTTCCTGACCTGCACACAGATTTCTCAAGAAGCAGGTTAGGTGGTCTGGTATTCCCATCTCTTTCAGAATTTTCCACAGTTTATTGTGATCCACGCAGTCAAAGGCTTTGGGTTAGCCTTTTGGCCAGAGACATGGAAGGAGCACGGATGGAGACCTGGTGGCCAGGTGGGTCGTAGGGAGGCATTAGTGGATCTCGTGGCTGGGCACATGGGAACATGTTTGTGGCCCCTGTCCATACCCACTGGGGCTGTGGGGGTGTCTGCATATTTCAAGGCACCTAGGGCAGCCCATCTTACTCATACCAGCCTGTTAATTCCATTAGCCCAGTGTCTGCTCGCTGGAGCCATATAGAAGAAGCAACATTTCTAAAAATCAAAATTAAATTTTAAAAAACGCACCATCAACAAAATATCAAAATTTAAAATGAAACCCAGTGCAGAACCAAATCTAATTGAGTCTAGGGAAAAGTGAGGCCTTGGTTTGTCAAGTGCCCTGGGTTATTGTAACAAATGACCACAAACTGCGGGGAGGGGGTGGGCGGGGGCGGGGTTTAGGGGACAGTGCTTAGAACAAGAGAAAGCGTTTGTCTCCTGGTCTGAAGGGCAGGAAACTGAAGTCAAGGTGTACGCAGGGCTGGTCCTTCTGCAGGCTCTCTCAGCAGGGGGTCTGTCTGTGTCTCTTCCAGCTTTCAGCCGGCGGCTGGCAGTTCTTGGCGTCCTCAGCTCGATGTTCAGAATCACTCGGGTCTCTGTCTCCGTGTTCACATCATCTTCCCTTGAGTGTCTCCTCCCGCCCTGGTGTTTTATAAGGACACTTGTCATTGGATTCAGGGCTCACCCTAGTCCTAGTCCCCATACTAAGCTCCTTAAGTCTGTTACATCTCCAGAGGCGTTTAGTCTAAACAGGGTCACATTTATGGATTCCAGATGGACATGCCTTTCGGGTGAGTGGGGGCACCATTCAACGCGCTTCACCTGGAGGCAGACTTATCAATAGTATTTTCAAAATCTACTTGTTCGCTAATCTTATCTTTTTAGGTGTATTATTCTTTTATGCCTGTTTTTTAAAAAAATACTTATTTATTTTATTGGAGTGTAATTGCCTTACAACATCGTGTTAGTTTCTGCTGTACAACAACGTGCATACACACACTATGTGTATGCTATGTGCATACACACACTCGCTCCCTCTTGGGCCTCATCCCCATGCCATCCCACCACTCTGGGTCATCACAGAGCAGCGGGCTGAGCCCCTCCACTCTACAGCGGCTTCCTGCCAGCTTGCTGTCTTGCACACGGAAGTATATGTATGTCAGTGCCACACTCTCAGTTCATCACACCCTCTCCTTCCGGCTCGGTGTCCACAAGTCTCTTCGCTACCTCTACGTCTCCACTCCTGCCCTGCAAATAGGTACATCAATACCATTTTTCTATATTCCATATAGATGTGTTGTTCAATTGCCAAGTCGTGTCCAACTCTTTTCAACCCCATGGAGTGCAGCATGCCAGGCTTTCCTGTCCATCACCATCTCCCAGAGCTTGCTCAAATTCACATGCATCGAATCAGTGATGCCATCCAACCATCTCATCCTCTGTTGCCCCCTTCTCTTCTTGCCCTCAATCTTTCCCAGCATCACAGTCTTTTCCAATGAGTTGGCTCTTTGCATGAGGTGGCCAAAGTGTTGGAGCTTCAGCTTCAGCATCAGTCCTTCCAGTGAATATTCAGGACTGATTTCCTTTAGGAGTGACTGGTTGGATCTCCTTGCAGTCCAAGGGACTCTCAAGAATCTTCTCCAGCACCACAATTCAAAAGCATCAGTTCTTCGGTGCTCAGCCTTCTTTATGGTCCAACTCTCACATATGCACATGAGTACTGGAAAAACCATAGCTTTGACTACGTATATGTTAACATACAATATCTGTATGTCTCTTTCTGACAACTTCACTCTGTAATGACAGATTCTAGGTCCATCCGCATCTCTACAAATGACTCTGTTTCGTTCTTCTTTATGGCTGAGAAATATTCCATTGTATAAGTGTACCACATCTTCATCTGTGGATGGACATTTAGGTGGCTTCCATGTCTTGGCTGTTGTAAATAGTGCTGCAGTGAACACTGGGGTGCATGTATCTTTTGTATTATGGTTTTCTCAGATATTATTGTCATTAAGACAGTTTTTCTAGAGAAGTTTAACGTTCATAGCAAAATTGAGGGAAAAGAGATTTTACGCATCCCCCACTCCTACACAAGCACAGCCCCCTCCCTTCATTAACGACACCCCCTACCTGAGTGGTCCACGTGTCACACTTAAGTCTGTAATTTACCCCACAGCTCATTTTTGGTGTGGCCCATTCTTTGGTTCAGACTATTCTTTTTTCTACTTGAGATTTTCCATGTTTGACAACTTTTCTTACCCAAGTAATTATCTTCCATAATTCTAAATGAACTAAATTGAAGTAAAAAATTATGAGTAATTCTGTTTTGATATAAATAAAATAGTGTTGTGAGTTTTAATATATTGACTTTTGACTTTTTGTCTTTGCAACTATTTTAATGCTTTAGCAAAAAAAAAGAAAAACAGACCATATGATACTACATAAAACATGTGAATTGGGGTGTATGTTTTTCCTTTTGCCTTAGGCTCCACTTTGGTTGGTGCAGCACTGCTCAGCTATCAAAATGCAGGTAGGGCCGCAGAAAGTCAGGCTGGCCCCCTACCTCTGATGGATTCCCCGAGGGGGCAAAGGGAGATGGTGTTGGAGGACAAAGGGGAGGAAAAGTGCCCACTCAACTGAGAAGGCATCTTAAGATGAAAAATGAGGTAGGCAGCTCCATCTAATCAGCGGATCAGTTTATTATTAGCTAATTTACTGGCAGGGTGAAGGACTCTTGAGAATCCCTGGGACACAAAGGAGATCAAATTACAGTCAATCCCTAAAGGAAATCAACTCAGGATATTCATTGGAAGGACTGATGCTGAAGCTGAAGCTCCAGTACTTTGGCCACCTGATGCAAAGAGCTGGCTCATTGGAAAAGCCCCTGTTGTTGGGAAAGACTGAAGGCAAAAGGAGAAGGGGGTGGCAGAGGATCAGATGGTTGGATGGCATCACCGACTCAAGGGACATGAATTTGAGCAAACCTGGGGAGACAGTTTGCTCAGCTAGGACAGGGAAGCCTGGCGTGCTGCAGTCCATGGGGCCCCGAAGAGTCGGACACCACTTAGTGACGGAAAAAAAGCAACTGGCAGGGTGGCATCAGGCAGACGATGAGCAGAAACATTCCGCTCTATTCTGCCCCCGAGGGGTCTGTGACAATTTTACAGTTAACTCAAGGTGTGGGGTATATGCTTGGAAATAGGGTGTGCTTTCCTAAGTTACGATGATTGGTCACTAGTCTCGTGGAGCCAGGAAGACACCAGCAAAGGTCTTTATCAAACCATACATGTTCACTTCAGAGTCTTTTTTTAATCTGTTTTTATTAGTTAATTTGTTTGGCTGTGCTGGGTCTTCATTGTGGCATGTGGGATCTAGTTCCCTGATGCAAGGACTAAACCCTTGCAGTTTGGAGCACTGAGTCTTAGCCACTGAATCACCAGAAAAGTCCCAACCCCAGAGCCTTTGATGGCAGAGAGGTGTTTATTGCACAGTGCAGTCCTGAGTAGGGTGGGCAGAAGGATAGGAGGGTCTGAATGGACCCAAGATGGTGTCAGTTATGCCAATAGCCGGATGGGTAGACTGGCATGGAACACATCTGTCCGTGACCCCAGAGCTGCACTTAGATGAGCGCTTCCCCCCCTGCTGCTTTTGTGCAGGCACCTCACCGTGTTGGCAGCTACACTGCAGTGGGGGCAGCTGATAGACTCCTAGCTCAAACATGGAGATGGAGTCAGGCCCTTAACACAGCCCAGGGCTTCCAGGGCTGTAGGAACAGGGGCAGTCACCTGACGGATGCCCGGGCAGATCCCACACTGAACACACGGTGAGGCCCAGCTGTGCTCCCAGACAGACAAGGGCCAGGGCTCCCTGGGCACAGGTCCTAGAGCATCACACAGATGAGGGAGCTCCTCACAGTCCTCGGTGGGGAAGGAACATGGGGAATTCTACACAAAGACATGCCAGGGCGATGACACCTGAACAGTTTTCAACTCTGAGCTGCCTCTCTGCTGGACTTGTGAAGGCTGGGTGAGCCTCTGTTCTGACTTTAGAAACTGGGCCCCAGGTGTCAGCATGAAAAGATGCTGGAACATGCAATTGTGCAGGTGGGGCTGGGGACCCCACCCCTGAGGCTCCCTGACTCTGGAGAGAAGGCTAGATTTCTGGTGGACTTATGTCCCCTGCAAGCTCACCCCCTCCCTGGGAGAGTGGGGCTCAAGGGCAGGTTCAGTGTCTGCGAGCTGAATGGAACAGGAAGGTGGCCTCAGCCGGCCCAGCCGTACTCTGTGCTTGGCCATCCTGAGGACTGGAGATAAAGTGTGTGATTCACGGGGCCCCAGGAAGAAGCACGTGGTGGGCTGGAGTGGGGTGGGGGCTTAGTGTGGAGTGAGCAATGGCGGGGGCAGGGTGTCAGGGGCAGAGGAACAGAGGGCAGCCAGATACTGTTGAGTGCAAGCTGGGCAGCTCCACGTGGAGCTGAGGCAGGAAGGGGTGGATGAGGAGGCGGCAGAGAGATGCACAGAGTTGACTTCCTGAGTTCCCAGTCTCTAAGGTTGAGTCCCTTGCAAAGCCCTGCTCCAGGCCAGAAGGAACTTCACAAAGCTCTGTGGTTAGAGCACACTCGCAACTTACAACTGTTGTAGACGGCTGGCTTCTGTCTGCGTTCTTCCCTCTTGTGTTAAATGTGAGAGTTTTGGCACTCTCAAGGTTGGCTTTGGCACAGAAAACACAACTCAGAAATTGGCTTTGGTTTTAAAAAATAATCTTCATATTATAAAAGTTGAGAACCTGAATAGCTAGTTCTTCCTTGTATAAGAGGTCTTACTTATAAGTTTGGTAACTGGAAGCAGTTCCTTTTAATAGACTTTGATCAATAGAAGGAAATGTCAAACCCTTTGGGATATTTTAAACTGGGTGTAAATTTAGCAAAACTAATTTTCTTGGTAAGGGCTTCAGTTTTTCAGTTAACAAACCAAACTTTGCCATTGATCTCATCACCAAAGAAATTAACTTGCTAAACATGGTTCAATTTTGATAATAAATTTAGTAAAATTTCTATTTAATCTCCCAAGTCCCAATAAATTACTCCTGTATTAATTGAAAGAAAAAACCAGGCAGGACTTTTATTGCAATGGACCAAATTATGAATAGATAAAACTTCAACTGTCCATTAATCCCTTAACTTGAAAACATTTAGGTTATGAGTTTGATTTTCTTAAAATTTTGTGTGCTGCGCTTAGTTGCTCAGTTGTGTCTGACTCTTTGCAATTCTGTGGACTGCACTCCACCAGGATCGTTTTTCCACGGGGATTCTCCAGGCAAGCATAGTGGAGCGGGTTGCCATTCCCTCCTCCAGGGGATCTTCCCAACCCAGGATCAAACCCAGGTCTCCTGCATTGCAGGCAGATTCTTTACCAACTGAGCTACCAGGGAAGCCCTAAAATTTTGGTATGTAATTTCAAATATTTCTGATGTTGGAAGGTCGTAAAATGTTGACTGATAAAGGTCACTATGGAAACAGTGATTTGTCCCCCAAACACCTGGGAGAGTAGAGTCTTATCCTGCTGCACTTGTGTGCCACTGTCTACACTGGCCAGGACTCTAAGTGAATTCATTTTGACAGCACATTTGGACATGTAGAACCCTACTTAGTCTATAGAGGGGGTGGTTTTGTAATAGAAATTCTTCTTTTAAATCTTGTCTTCACGCCCCAAAGATTGAAACTGTGTATGACCCAAGTTTTCTGTCCATTTACAGAATGGTCAATTTCCACCATGGCTGTTGGACCCCCTCCAGGTTTCAGAGGGACTTGCCTCTGTTTGGTGCTCAGGATATTATAATTTTGAAAATTTCCAAATATGCACAAAGTAGAGAGAACAATGAACCTCCTGTCTCCATCTTTAATTTCTATTCATTTAAGCCATGAAATTAAAAGGAAGGAAAGCTATGACAAGCCTACACAGTGTATTAAAAAGCAGACACATCATTTTGCTGACAAAGGTCTGTCTAGTCAAGGCTATGATTTTTACAGTAGTCATGTACAGATGTGAGAGTTGGACCATAAAAAAGACTGAGTGCCAAAGAATTGTTTCTTTTGAGCTGTGGTGCTGGAGAAGACTCTCTTGGACTTCAAGGAGATCAAACCAATCAATCCTAAAAGAAATCAACCTTGAATATTCATTGGAAGGAGTGATGCTGAAGCTAAAGCTCCAATACTTTGACCACCTGATGTGAAGAACTGACTCATTGGAAAAGACCCTGATGTTGGGAAAGATTGAGGGCAGGAGGAGAAGGGAGTGGCAGAGAATGATAGCAACACCGACTCAATGGATATGAATCTGAGCAAACACTGAGAGGTCGTGGGCTCCCTTGATGACTCAGATGGTAAAGGATCTGCCTGCAATTTGGGAGACCTGGGTTTGATCCCTGGGTTGGGAAGATCCCCTGGAGGAGAGCATGGCAACCCACTTCAGTTTTCTTGCCTGGAGAATACCCTTGGACAGAGGAGCCTGGTGGGCTACAGGCCATGGGGTCACAAAGAGTCAGATGCACCTGGGTGGCTAAGCACACACACCGAGAGATAGTGGAGGACAGAGGAGCTTGGTGTGCTGCAGCTCATCTGGTTGCAGAGTCAGGCATGACTTATCGACTGAACAACAACAAAGCTATTTAAACATTTTTCCTCTATTTCTACTGACCTTTACCATTATAGAATCCTGCAGTTTTTCACAATCTTTCTTTTTTCCCTCTTAAAGAGATTATGAGTCAATTCTGATTTTCCCCCCTGTTTTTTTCCTTTCCTATTTGATTACAACTCCAACAATGAGAGGAGGAAATGCTCACAGAAAATACTTTCAAAATCTTAAAGAAGATAATAAAGGAGATGAAATGGTATACAAATAGTGGACACATGGAAAACAAATAGTGAGATGGTTGTCACAAGCCCAGATAAATTAGAATTTGTTGGATTAGTCGAAAAAAATAAAGTCTAAAAACTTAGGAAAAAAGATACCTCCTATGGGCATGATGAAAATGTAAAGAGAGTTTCTGCTTCCTGCTCCCAGGCAGCCTGCCCCTCAGCTTCAGGTAGGTCCTTCCTCTTTGCAAACTGGGGAGGGTGGGAAGGGGAGCATCAGTTCCCCTCAGAGGCCAGCCTGGACAAGACTCAGCTGGGGAATGCCTGAGTAAGGCAGACACAGCATGGCTCCACATACCAGTGGGGCAGGTGTGGGGCGTGGAGCCCTTTGCTTGGAGTGTTAGGAAGAGAAGAGCATCAGTGCGGAAAATGTATCTACACGTCTATTCTTCCTGCTGACACCTGTCTGATCATGTGGCACTGAAGATGAGCCAGGAGAGCTGGAAAGAGCCGGGCTCACATCTGTGATCAGCTTCAGGGGAAAGCTAGAGGGGGCCAAGTGAGGACTCCTCGCTGACCCTCCCCCCGAGGCCATGGCAGCGATGTCCTCCAACCCACTCATGGGGGCCTGATAGGGACCCTTTTTCCCATGTCTCCTTTTTGGAAGAAGTCTTGGGTTTCATAGATTCTCAGCAACACCTGCCTCTAGACCTTGGCTTTCAAGGCTCACATTTTATTGCAGGGACCTTTTAAATAAGGTGAGAAATTTGACTGTCAGTCTTTCAGGAAGACAAGAGGTAGGCCTGCCACCTACATAAAGATAAATCACTCACTTTTGATCAAACCCTGTAGAGACTGAGAGCTGAAGAATTGATGCTTTGAACTGTGGTGCTGGAGAAGACTCTCGAGAGTCCCTTGGACTGCAAGGAGATCAAACCAGTCAATCCTAAAGGAAATCAACATTGTAAGGACTGATGCTGAAGCTGAAACCCCAATACTTTGGCCACATGGTTTGAAGAGCCGACTCATTAGAAAAGATCCTGATGCTGGGAAAGATTGAAGGCAGGAATAGAAGAGGATGACAGAGGATGAGATGGTTGCATGGCATCACTGACTCAGTGGACATGAGTTTGAGCAGGCTCCAGGAGATAGTGGAGAATAGAGGAGCCTGGCGTGCTGCTGTCCATGGGTTCACAAAGAGCTGGGCATGACTAAGTGGCTGAACAACAACTGCAGAGGCTGAAAAGGTCTCTTTCGGAAGACCATCCTTCACTGCTGGTTGTCCCGCATCTCTTCCACGTGAACCGTCAGACCCCAGGTTCTGAGCAGAGTCTCGTCAGCCTCCTTTGCTACTGGATGCTGGTCTCTAAAGAGCGTCTTCTCAGGGCGTGCAGGACAGGCTTGAGGCATTGTCACCACTGCCTGGAATCCGGGTGGGATGGCCAGATATGTCAGGGTTCTCCAGAGAATCAGGTGCCTGAATATTTATTCTAAGGAGCTGGCTTCTACAGTGAGGGAGGCTGAGAAGTCCCAGGATCTGCCGTTTTGCAAACCAGAGGCCCAGGATGGCTGGCAGGCACTCCTGTCTGAACTCTAAGGTTTGAGAACTGGAGAAGCCGATGGTGCAAACCCCAGCCCAGGGGCAGGAGGAGACCAAGGCCCCAGCTCCGCAGTCAGGCTGAGTCCCCACCTCTGATTCTATTCAACCGGCTCAGCTTCAATCCACAGAGGTCAAGGAAGACTTCACCGTGTTCTGGGGAGAGAGGGTGGGAGGAGCTCCCGGCTGACTTGCCCAGAGATTAGCCTGGTTTTAGCCCCACTTGGCCTTCTGGCGGCACCGTGGTGGGGGGTACAGCCTCCTGGGTCTATGGGGCAGATCTAGTTGTATTAGTGCGGACGAGGGGAGTGTGAGTGGGTTGGGGCAGCTCCTGGAGTGTGTTGTGTGAAGCAGGAGCTTGAGGAGGCACGTTTGGAAGATGAAGGCGTTATGGGAGTTCCCTCCACTGCTTGTAAGGTGAGAAAGCTTCGACCGTGAAGGGAAGAGGTCGGGCTGTCAGAACCCCAATATCTGTCCGAGAGCACAAAGCGGGGCCAGAGGGGACAGAAGCCGTGTCCGGCGTCAGGACGGTGGCAGCCCACCCACGGGACGGCGGCAACAGCACCGTCCACCCTCTTCCTTCCAGGCCAAGTGCTCTGACGGTGTCAATGTGTTAGTCACTCAGTCGCGTCCGACTCTTTGTGACCCCGTGGACTGTAGCCCACCAGGCTCCTCTGTCCGTGGGATTCTCCAGGCAAGAATACTAGAGTGGGTTGCCATTTCCTTTCTCCGGGGAATCTTCCCCACCCAGGGATCAAACCCGTGTCTCCTGCATTGCAGGCGGATTCTTTATCCTCTGAGCCACCAGGGAAGCCCCAAGTTCTGTCTGGGGAGGCTGATGGGGAAGGGAGGTGTGGGTGGTCTTGGGTGGTCGGGAGCACTGGGTGTCTGTGCTGGGGACCTGTCCATAGGCCACGTGGTTGGCTTCTCCCTTCTCTCTGGGTCAGTCTGTGATCACCACCACGATGGACACGAAGGCTGTTCATCATACATGAACAGCATCAGCCAATAAAAGAAAGGACAGAAACAAATAGTTCGGGGCTCGGGGAAGCCTTTTCCTGGGACATAAGAGAATATCGCAGTCTTAGCACCAGAAGTGGCCCTACCGGCAGCCTCCGCAACCTTCCAGGTTGAAGACACAGCAGAACTCAGCTCCCAGCTCCTTTCCTCCTGAAGGCCTCACAGCATATGTGTTTAGAAGATGTGAACATCACAACGCTTTCTTCGCTGTGTGGCTGAGGCCATGTTGGCCTGTGTCTTGTCTCCTTGCAGAACCGGGAGGCCTGATCCCTGGACCAGATGTTGGTAGGGTCTGTGGGAGCTTAGAGCACAGTGGGGACAAACCAGAACCTTCTGATGTGGCAGGGGTCATGGAGGGCAGGTCTGACCATGACCATGTACTCAACCCCAGCTCCAGGGAAGAGTATAGTTTCAGGCTAATCCTATAACTAGAACAGGTGTCTGTTGGGCTTCCCAGGTGGCACTAGTGGTAAAGAACTCACCTGCAAATGCAGGAGATGTAAGAGACTCAGCTCCATCCCTGGGTTGGGAAGATCCCCTGGAGGAGGGCATGGCAATCCACTCCAGTATTCTTGCCTGGAGAATCCCATGGACAGAGGAGCCTGGTAGGCTCTGGTCCATAGGGTTGCAAACAGTTGGACATGACTGAAGTGACTTAACACACACACATGGGTTTCTGTCTCCTGCAAAATATCACCTTGTAAATTGGTAGATGAGAAGAACAGATATTTTACTCTATAGTTTTGGAAAAGAAACTTCTCACGTGAAATAGGCTGAAGTCATCTCAGAATTTCTGAAGTCACAGTTTTAATTCAAACAAAGATGTTTTGCAGGAGGTGCTCCCGGGCTAGGTACAAGCTGAGTCCAGGAGAAAGAAGACCCTCTGTTAGGGCTTTGAGTCCTCAGTGTAGAGAAGTTCTTTCTGCAGAGTGGGGTTCTCAACTCTAGATGTCTCCTGGAGAGTTTTAAAAATGCTGATGCCTGACTCCACTCCCCCAAGACCACAGGAATCAGAATCTCTGAGGGGAGGCCTGACACATGTATCTCTAAAACAGCACCTGGGTGGGTGCTGGGAAGCCTTATGTAGCTTCCTGACTGCTGCAAAGTCAGAATCCAACTGTTTTGGTGCCAGGAGTTTTGTGGTGGGGGCTGGGTGGGCATGACTGGTGAGGAAATGTGGGTCAGCCTCCCAGCCTGGCTCAGTGGGAAGCCCCCATCCTCTTTGCCTGGTGACTGGGGTTCCCTGGGGGGCTGAGCACCCTGAAAGGTCGTGTGATGCGTGAACAGGGAGTTGTGAGAGGGCAGCACTCCCATCTCGACCGCTGCTCTAACAGACCAGCCTTCCTCAGCTCTTCTTCTGCGTGAGTCACGCATCTCCACGTGCACTGCAGGGAAGCAGAGACTGACAGCCTGTCCCGAAATGGAAATGCAGGTGACAGACACTCTATCAAAATAGAAGAGGCAGCACTTTTAAGACCCCCTACGCTGAGGCAGGGCTGGCACTGGGGACGCCGTCGGCGTGGCCTTGAGTCAGTGAGCTGAGCCGGGGGGATGTGACTCAGCGGGGCCAAGGGGGTGGCTTGGAGCTTTGGGACTTCTCTTGGCAGTGTGCCTGACTGATCATGTCCCACCCCCAGTGGACTGCGCACTCCCTCAGGGCCGGGAGGATGTCTTATTCACCTCGGTCATCTCCATGGCAGCCAGTGTGATGTCAGACACACAATGGGAATATTTCTCTTTTTATTTTTTTGAGAAATGAGTGGATAAAAGCAGTGATGTCTGGGAGGTAGAAGATGAAACCAGCCTCCACAAGGTGATGGGAGGTCCATCTTACTGGGGACTGAGGCTCCTGTTGCCTCAGGATGGACAGGGAGACAGACAGATGCCCCCTGGTGTTTCCAGCAGGGTGGTGACCCATCCCGCTCTGAGTCCAGGTGTTGGAGGGCAACAGGAGAGCATGTGGAGGGGAGTCAGTTCTTTGAGTTCATCAGGAGCAGGCGCATCCTGGTGACTGAATCCTGCAGCTGAGACATCTGTGCAACACCCTCATGAAGGCTGATGGCAAACAGGCCAGGGCACCATCTGTGCACCCATGCCTTCATCTTCCAGCATTGTTTTGAGCATCAGGATGTTCTGGATGCTGAGCTGGACCCCAGTGACCCAGGCTGAGGGGCCACAACTTGCCCTCATAGAGTCACCATCCAGTGTGGAGACAGATCTGCCACGAGCAATTCTAATTCCATTCAGGGGATGGAGACTGTTGGTGGGGACCACAGGAGCTCTGGGGCCCCTGCAACAGGCACACCCACATCCTGCTGCACTTTTGATCCAGAGGAGCTGGGGCAAAGATCGAGAGGGCTTTCTGTTCTCTAGCTTTCTGACTACTTAACATTCCGGGCTAATGGTCATGGTTTTATGATAGTGGGAAGCAGGCCTGGGGTGATGTGTGTGTGTGTGTGTATGTGTGTGTGTGTGTGTGTGTGTGTGTAAAGCTTTAGAGCATCTATGCAGAACCCTGACTCATAGAATTGTCAAATGAGAGTGCTGGACTCTGAGTTTATGAAGAAGTAGGATAAATGTGTACCTTTCACAGAACTACTCAGAATGCCCCTAAGTCACTCATCTTCGGTGACAAGAACAAGTGGGCTTTCCTAGTTCCTGACGGTCAAGTGTAGAGAAAGCTAGGGATGTTTAGTGGGTCTTTCACAACCAGTTTAGTCATCTCTGCTTCCTAACCTATGTCTTGTTTACATGAAGTTCCCAATAAATTGCTGGAGAGCAATAAATATGTGAGCTTAATGCCCACCACCTGCCCACCCTGCACATGGACTGACGCATCTCCTTTTTCAATGTCTTTGTGTCTTCATGGTAGATGTCTTCCTATTTTTAGCTTTTAATTGCGTTCATCGCGATGCTGATACAAAAGAGCTGGTTTACATTTCTGGACGTGCTTTCGCTCCACCATCTGGAAGATGGTGTGCTTCGGGGCAGATGTTTACATTCATGCCTGAGCTCTGCTGTTTCTACCCGCTCTCTGCTGCCAGAACCGGTGCCTCATAATCTTTCTGAAGTAGGGATGGAGATCTGATTTTTCATTAGTGTTACATAGAACATGAAAGTTTTGGAATGAGAAATGAGGGTTTGGCTCACAGGGCCCAGATGTGCGCTAGGGCGCCATTTCCTGGGAGGTTGTGAATGAACTCTTGTTAACTCAAGTTGGCAGTTACTCCAGTGAGCATGGCATAGTCCATCCTCACCTTTAGGCACCTGTGGACAAATGTGGGGGCTTTCTGGAATACCAGCTTTGCATGAATCCCACTCACGTTGGGCATTTCCACCATAGGTGCCCCGGGACAAGTCAAGTCTCAGCAGGGATGCTAAGAGAGCAGTGGACGGAGCATCCTGCTGGCATGGGGACCAGGCAGGGTCACTCCTCGTGTACAAGGGCCAGGACTTTCTAGTTTCAGACTCTGAGAGAGAAAAGACCTATTCAAGATTTCTGCTTCTGTGCCTGTCTGAGCTCTCCACAAGATCCTGTCTGGGTACGTGGTCTTGCTGTTTGAAGGCAACCACTTAAAATAACCCAAAGTGTTTCTTTTTATGGACCCACCGTGACAAGGAGGGGACTGAAAACACGAGGAGGCTGCTGTCAGATGCACAGGACAGCCGGGTCCCTGCAGGAGGGGTCGGCGGCTCAGGGACCCTGCAGAGACACTCAAGGGGTGAAACCCACCTAAATTAGCCACCAAGTCCTTAAGCCTCCTTCGTGAAAGGTTTTCAAGAGGTAATGCCCATGGCAAAGATGCAAGCCTCAGCCCCAGTCAGCGGGTGGGGTACTGCAGTGGGTCACGAGCGGAGTGATGGTTTCTGGGTAGAAAGCAGTTTGGGAGGTGGTCTGAGCCTCACCTTTAAACAGACAGTGGCAACTTCCCTTCTTCTGATGAGAAAAATAATCCCCCACAAGAAGGCACCTGTGTGACAAAAATCTTTTTAATAAATGCACTGCAGGGTCAAAGATATTGACCAAGGTCTTCTGGTTGGGCTGCAGGCTGAAAAGAAAGAGAGAGCCAGTCACTTCAGGACGTCAGCAAGAGCACTGTGGTTGTAAAGGGTGTGTGCCATCGGGGAATATGCCTGGGGTTGCAATGGTGGCTACCAGCCTGGATTCTTGCTTTAAAACAGTAGAAACCAACCCTCCCTGAATAACTAACATGCACAGAATCTAAGAGAAGCTGGAAGAATGGTGTGGAAGGGGGTGGGGACCCTGCAGCCCGATGGTGTACTCCCTGGGGAGAGTCTGTTATGACACCGCTGCCTTCAGACATGGGCCATGATGGCACAGCTGCCTCTGGACACCCCTCTCTCCCCTTCAGTGCCCGGGTATAGGTCACTGGCTCCGTGGAGTCAGCCAGAGCCTTCTTTGAGGTCACTGTACTCTTGCAGGCTGTCTGCTGTGTGTGTCTGTTGACCAAACTGGACACAGGAGGACTCAAGATACCCCCAAGGGATCAGATGGGGGCCAGACACAGGCTTGCGTGTCAGCAGCCCTACAGCCCCTGGCACTCAGGGTCCGTTATCCCTGACCACATGGTGACACGTTTCTCTGCCCATTGGTCTGTTGCCACCTGGCCTGTTCTTCCAGGACCTTCTTTCCTATGATCACCAGGGAGCCTGGGGCTGAAAGCCCAACTCACCATCCACCCCATCCAATAGAGGCCAGCCACTGCTCACCATGAGTATCCCTCTCTCGGTTACATTTTTAGGATACCTAGAAAAAAATCACCAACAGCTATGGCAAAGCTTATCAGTGATTGCAATGGCTGCTGCTGCTAAGTCGCTTCAGTCGTGTCCGACTCTGTGTGACCCCATAGACGGCAGCCTGCCAGGCTCCCCTGTCCCTGGGATTCTCCAGGCAAGAACACTGGAATGGGTTGCCATTTCCTTCTCCAATGCATGAAAGTGAAAAGTGAAAGTGAAGTCGCTCAGTCGTGTCCGACTCTTAATGACCCCATGGACTGCAGTCCACCAGGCTCCTCCATCTATGGATTGCAATGGAGTTAATGTCAAAAGCTTTGCAGATCAGCAGACAAGCTGTACAGAGAGGGTTACGGCAGGAAGGAGGAATCCACTGAAATATGCAGGTTCTGAGGGACATGTAAAGATACCTTCCGCTTTACATGTCCCATCCTTTACCTATCAGACACTCAAGGATTAAGGAGAAGTCGGGGGACTTCCCTGATGGTCTAGTGGCTAAAACTCTTTACTCCCAATGCAGGGAGCTGGGGTTCAATCCCTGGTCAGGGAACTAAATCCCAGATGCTGTAACTAAAGATCCTGCGTGCCACAACTAAGACCTGATGCAGCCAAATAAATCTTTAAAAAAAGAAAAAAGATGTTGGTGTGTGGCTTGGAAGGCTTCAGATCTGTTTCTCCCAGCTGCACTTCTGAGTCGTCCCTCTGTTACTGCAACTGCATCATCAGAGGAGCTTTGCTGCTTCTCGTTCACAAACATCTCACCTGTGCACTCACGATGCGTGGTGACCAGGATTTCACCCCCTGTTATGCTGCTGACTGGGATGTCATACCTGGGAGGCGCAAGACGATGTTCCTGGTCAGAATGACACCTGTTGGTGGAGCTGGAGAGAACTTTACTGACCAGTGCAAAGCTGGACTTGGCCAAGGACTGAGTGTGCACGCACAGAAGTGTGTGTATCCGTGTGTCCGTGAGGGAGATCCGGGCCACCTTGGGATGGCAAGGTGGCTGTGGGGGCTGGAGGGGAGACAGGAATGGGTAGAGGGAAGTCCTTGGGGTTCTGGGCAAATCAGCATCCTTGGGATCCTGGGAAGATCATTTAAGCATCTGTATCTGAAGCCCTTAAAATCCTCTTCAGTTCAGGTCTTAGGTTCTGTGACCCTCAGGGATGGGTCAGTGCTGGGACAAGCTTTGCTATGGAAGGGCTGATACATACGGAGCCGGGGTACCTACAGAGCCTGCCCCCTTGTGGGACCCTGTAGCTCATGCTGGCCGGGCAGACCTCAGACGAGGCCCAGGCCTGAGGCCATGCCCATCAGGAAACGCAGGAACGGTCACTGGGAATATGGCCTCTGTCCACAAGACATTGTCCTCTCCCCTGGAGTTTGGCAGGTTGTATTAAAAAACCACACCGTCAGGGAGTAAACTGCCAGACCTGCAGTGGGTCATGGGTGTCAAATGTCCTTTCATTCCTGAGAAGCCCAGAGAGGTCCCTCGAGGGAAAAAAAATTTCAAAGTTTTGTGGTCCAAAAATAGCCCCTTGGTGAAGTGGTTTTCTACCACAGGCAGTTTGATCAGACCCCCACAGACCATGAGAACGGGGTTTGCAGAGAAATGCACAGTGTCATACAGCCGTTGGTGGAGGCCTGGGGCGGCCGTGAGCGGCAGGGATGACCTTCAGGTAGCCTCACTCCTTCACCTGTAAATAGGAAAGGCCAAGCTGATATGCGGGGTGGGGGACCAAGCTTGGCCAACAGACCAAGGACTATAAAACTCTCGGGTCCTCCAATGACCTTCCACCGGCTCACAGTGTGGGCTCCTCTTGTGGCTTCAACAAAACTAGGAAGGTTTTCTGTTTCTAGAAAAATTGAGCACAACCAAACTGTCCATTAAAGTAAAGCACAGGCAACTGAGACCTGCCCAGGAATGGAAGCTTGACTTTGATTTGTTTTTAAACTGATAATAAAAGCAAAAACCAAACAAAAAAAATAGAGTGACAACACTGTAGCATGTAAACCAAATTTGATTCAGTCAAGACACAAACCTAAAAAATGTGACTGTAAATAATCCCAGCCTGATGGATGCCCTGGTTTATTAGGACAAGAAGGTCTAGAAGCCTCGGGGCTGGCCCTGCCCTCTCCCCTCCCTCGTCTGTCACTCGTCCCCTTGATACAACACAGACACCATTCTGCCCGGAGCCACTGAAAAAATACCGAGACCTGGAACTTTGAGAGATCCCAGGGTTCAGAACAGGAGGGAGAGAAAGAGCTGGAGAAGCAGGACCTAATTAAGGGAATGAAATAGTTACCGTGGGCTTCCTCAGTGGCTCAGCAGTAAAGAATCTGCCTGCAAGGCAGGAGATGCAAGGGATGCAAGTTCAGTCCCCGTCTGGAAGATCCTCTGGAGGAGGGCATGGCAACTCGCTCCAGTACCCTTGCCTGGAGAATCCCATGGACAGAGAAGCCTGGCGGGCTGCAGTCCAGCAGTCACAAAGTCTATCGAGGGAAGCAACTCTGCAGGCATGCACACACACTAGTTACAGTGGAGGCGCCTCGGAGATGGTCTCTCCCGTTGTGCCCTCCCCCCGGGATTCCGTCACCAAATTTCTCGGCAAGCGTTCTGTCTGCTCTGTTACCTCCGCTCCCCGAAATGATAAAGCTGCCTGTTCCAACAGGTGCCTCTTTAAAAACATGAAATTAGTCTGAGCAGATTCCTCCCTCCGTCAGCTATGAGCTGAGATAGCCTACAGAGGAGGAGTTTGAGGGACAACGATGAGATGAAGTGGGAAGATGGAGCAGATTGGGTGGGTGACAGGGTGGGTGAGGTTCTCCAGTGGGCAGGGGACCCCAGGAAGGCACAAGGTGATGGGGACGCAGGAAGGTACTGGGCACTGGGCACCCAGGAAGACAGAGGGCATTGGGCACCTGGGAAGGTACAGGGCACTTGGGACCCAGGGAGACGCAGGATACTGGGACCCAGGAGACGTGGGGCACTGGGGCCCCTGGGAAGATGCAGGGCACTGGGGACCTGGGAAGGCACAGGGTGCTTGGAAGCGGAGTGCTCCGAACATGGAGAAGCTCTGCATTACACATGTTCTCCTGGGCCCTCCTCGTGCTCAGCAGAGGGATGGAGTCCTGTCTCTGCCTCCTGTCATTTTCCTCCCATCCCCACCTCTGAGCCTGTGACACAGAATTCACGTGGTCTCAGTGGCTCATCCATCCCCGTGACGGGGCTCTTGTGGGTGGGCTGTCCTTGTGGGAACACACTCTCTGACCTCTAGACAACCCACTGACAGACGAGTTTGAAAAGCAACCTATTCAGGGTTCTGGGTCAGCTTGTACTCAGGCTTCTGAACTTTGCAGAAAGTTTGACTGTGTTTTTTCCCATTTGTATTCAGAATATAGAATGACGAAGTCAGGCTGCCAAAGTGAGCTCGTTTGAAGCTTTGATCTCTTGGTGTCAAAAGAAAGAATTGCTAAATTTACGGTGAGAACAGCATAAATACTTCTGCTTCCAGTAAGAGTGACCTAAGCAATTTGAATCAACCCTCCTTCTGAGGACAAGATATATTTTAACAAAATATCTGAAAAAGAGTATTCTTAAATACTGATCCACAAGGCCAACAAAGAGAGATCAAAATTTGGAAAGATGAGCCCAGCATCTGGGGCAACAGTTCCACTAAGAGAGCTTGCTGATCACCGAAGAGGCCGCTGAGAGGCCTTTGCCATCTCAGCACGGAAGTGCCTTTGCCATCCCACAGCAAAAGGGGACAACATCTGGAGATCAAGAGCCTCCAAGTTTGGGGGTCTTAGCAAGCCTTCTTCCTTGGGTTAGGACCCCAAAGTGTTGCATCTAAGGAAATGTGATCCTATGAACTCTAGCCCACCAAGCTCCTTTGCCTGCCCATGGAGTTCTCTAGACAAAAATATTTGAATGGGTTGCCATGCCCTCCTCCAGGGGCTCTTCCCAACCCAGGTTTCCCACATTGCAGGTGGATTCTTCACCATCTGAGCCACCAGGGAAGTCCCCAAGGAAAAAAGTGAACTGAAAATAAAGAAACCATCATAAAAATTTCAATCCAGTTTTCAGACATTATGGTGTCTCAGAGAATCTCAATTTATACAATTAGATGAAAATGATTCCAGCTTGCTAATATAGCCAGCCAGGTGCCTGGCAGTCACAAAAATTCTCAGAGAAAAACGTTAGCATCAGTTATTTCTACAAAATATTTTCCCCAGGTGCAGTGTCTAGCACACCATCTAAAACAACTGAACTCTCTAAGAGAAAGGACAGTGTTAGTAAGAACCAGCAGAAACAAAGGGCAATAAAATCAGACAGACCCTCAGGAACTCTAGATACTGGAATGAGCCAGGCAAAATGCTAAAATCAGTGAGAATTAAAAACTATAAAAATGACATAATACAAATGAAAATATCCACATACAAATTTGAGAATTACAATATACAATTATTGAAATGAAAACTCAGTGGATTCGTTTAACAGAATGTGAGATTAGCTGATGAGAAAAAGAATGAATTTGAAACAGGTTCAAAGCAAACACCCAGAATAAAGCACGAACTGAACATACAAAATAGGGCATAAATACACAAAGGTTACTGTGAGAAGATTTCATAAATAATTATAGGAGTCTGAAAAGGAAAAGGGAACAAAAGACTTGGCAGGAGCAATATTTGAAAAAAATTGGCTAAGAATTCTTTTCATTGAAGAAAAGCATTTAAGACCCAAGATGTTTCTCTAGACACAGCTTTGTTGCATCCCACAGTATCGGAAAGGTATTTCCCAACTGGATCAATGGTAAAGAATCTGCCTACCAATCTTAGAGACCCAGGATCAGTCCTTGGGTTGGGAAGATCCTCTGGAGAAGGAAATGGCAACCCACTTTAGTATCCTTGCCTGGGAAAGCCCATGGACGGAGGAGCCTGGCGGGCTACAGTCGATTTTGTCACAAAAGAGTCAGACATGACTTAGCGACTAAATAACAAAGGATAAAAACAGCTTAAAATAAAATAATGGACAAAGAAAACATGCCATGCAAATACTCACAGAAAAGAAACCTAGTGTACATATACTAACAGACAAAATTGACTTCAAGCTTCAAATCACTAGAAGCACATTTATTAATGAGAGTGAGGGATACTTTGATTCACCAGGAATGTTAGTCGCTCAGTCATGTCCGACTCTTTGTGTCCCCATTGACTGCAGCTGGCCAGACTCCTCTGTCCATGGGATTCTCCAGGCAAGAATACTGGAGAGGATTGCCATTTGGTGCCATGATGCACCAGGAAGTTATAACAATTCTAAATTCATATGCACTTAATAACATAATTGTTGTCGCTCAGTCACTCAGTCGTGCCTGACTCTTTGTGACCCCGTGGATTGCAGCACGTCAGGCTTCCCTGTCCTTCACCATCTCTTGGAGTTTGCTCAAACTTGTGTTCATTGAGTCGATGATGTCACCCAACCATCTCATCCTCTGTCTCCCTCTTCTCCTCCTGCCCTCAATCTTTCCCAGCATCAGGTAACATAATCCCAAAACATATTTTAAAAATGGATGGAATGAAAATAAGTAGAAAGGTCTACGAATACAATGGGATACCTTGGTGGGCGATGCAACATAGCTTGCTGGAATGGATGAACCGTGTAAGCTCCAAACCCACGAGATGGCTCTATTGCATGGGGAGTGCTACAGGTCTTGCCGCTGACCAAAGGCACATGAAATGCAGTGATGAGGTGAGCACTTCAGGAAGAAGTCAGTGGCGGCCTCATCTGTGGACAAGACTCACTGTAAGAGGGACCACGGAAAACAGAATCATCGAGAGCAACAGAGACGAAGACATAAAAACCACAGGGGCCGGTGTGGGTGCAGACCAGTCAGAACGCATGCAGACAGTGTTTCATTGCAGCTGTCCTTTGCAGCATTTCTTTGCAGCGTTTCCTTTCTCACTGCGGCGAACAGAAAGGTCAATGTGGCAACTTGCAGGGCTCCATGGTTAATACAGCGTAGCATCCTCAGGAGCAAAATGTACCTGCAGCCGACAAGGATGCAGATCATGAGACGGAAGCAAGGATGGACATCTGAAGGGTGAAGACAGCTGCCCCATTCGAGAGTCACAACGCTTTGTCCTCTTTCTGGATCTGAGAAGCCTGGGTCCCCTGGAAACTGAACGTGCCACACGTGAGCTTCTTACAATGACTTGAGCCACTCCCTTGGGTGGTGATACACTGCGGGAGGATCCAAACATTTTAATGATCACTAGACATAAGCAATGTAGGAGAGTCAGGTCCGATCCCTGGGTTGGGAAGAGCCTCTGGAGAAGGGAATGGCTGCCCACTCCAGTATTCGTGCCTGGAGAATCCCATGGACAGAGGAGCCTAGTGGGCTCCAGTCCATGATGTCACAAAGAGTCAGACATGACTGAGCGGCTAACACTTTCATCTTTACTTTCAGATATAAGTTAAGAGTTTATGTTGGCAACTGAGGATCCCAAGCTTCACGGCAGCCCCCTCTTGAGGTGGGTATAGATACAGCCAGGTAGTCTTCCAGGTCGTTGTAGCCAAGGACTGGCTTACAGTAGGTACACTGGGACCCTGACCCACTATGGTCATGTCCCCAGACCCCAGATTATAATTAGGAGAGATAAACTTGATGCAATCTGGCTTTGGGTCTTCAGTCTGTGGGGTAGGAACAAATGGGACATGACAGGTAGAAGTCTTTGGAAATGCCCCCAACCCTGGTCAAGACAGTACATTAAAAAAAAAAAAAACCACTCTTCCACCCCAGATGGGGGTGGGGCTGGGATTAGTTCTACACCCAAGGATCTGAGGGACGCAGGGGTAGAGGGCTCCATCTCAGCTCCACGTAGCTTACATTTGATTGGCCAATCTGGCCCCTGCAGAAGCAGGATAATCCTGAAGTGACCAGGAAGCAGCCTCAGTGGCAGCTTCCCTCCAGGTGTGGCTCTTTGCCAAAGGGGTGAGCATAGCCTCAGGTATGTGGTTACCCCCGAAGTTGGCTTTTCTTTGCTGGTGAGGAAACAGTCTGAGGTCTATGTCCTTGTCACTTCATGCCCTCTATGTCCCAAGAGAACCAGGTGACTGGACATCACAAAGGACATCACCTTGCTCTACTACACTGATGACGTCATGCTACCTGGGTGATAAGCAACAAGAAGAGGTTTGCACCCTGGGAGTCTCGGGGAGGTACTTGAGCTCTGGTAGGTGGAAGAGAAACTCTAAGGAGACTCAGAACCACCACAGCAATACAATTCTTGTTACTGTTGGTTAGTTGCTAGGTCTTGCTCGACTCTTTGTAACTCCACGGACTAGAGCCCACAAGGCTCCTATGTCCATGGGATTCTCCAGGCAAGAATACTGGAGTGGGTTGCCATTTATTCCTTCTGGGGATCTTCCCGACCCAGGGATCGAACTTGAGTCTCCTGCATTGGCAGACGGATTCTTAACAGCTGAGCCAACAGGGAAGCCCGAATACAATTCTAATCCTGGTTAGGAGCCCCTAACCAGGAACTGACCTGGACCTCCCACCAGTTCCTGCATCTTGCATCAGCCCCCAGACGATGCTTGGCCAGGCCCCTGTGGACTCTGGAGGCAGCATGTTCCACCCCTGGGAAGACGGCACCAGCTGCGAGTCAGCCCAGAGCAGGAAAGGGCTCTGCAGCCCGGCTGGGCTGAGAGCGAGCAGCCCTGAGACTCCAGCCATACAACCAGGCCCACTGTGTGCCATCAGAGAAGTCACCGGTGGGACAATGCTACGTGGCCTTTGCGGCCAGCCTCATGGCAGAGCCACAGCTCCGGTCCCAGAGACTCTGGAGGAAAGATGCGCCATCTGCAGCAAAGGATCCCGTGCCTTTGAGACACAAATGCTGATGTGCTAAGAGGGCCAGCGGAGATGGGATATCTGGCCACTCATCCGGGGTGAGCTGGGCCCTGTCACCCCCACAAATCATAAGGTTGTGGGGCTCAGAAATCACCCATCTCAGATGGAAACGAGCATCTGAGACCAGCAGAACTGGGCAGAGGGCCTGCAGGTGGCGTGTCACCCAGCACCCCTAGGCCCAGCTTACACCCTCAGCTGTAGGGAGGTTCCCTCTCGGTGGGCCCATGCAGGAGGGGAAGGCCTTTCTGATTCAGGGATGGGTTCACTCCAGCCCAGATGGCACAGCCACAACCCTACAGCCTCACTCAGGTTGCTTTAAGAGAGTGAGGAAGGGGATTTCCCTGGTGGTCCAGTGTTTAAGACAGTGCACTTCCTCTGCAGAGGTCACAGGTTTGATTCTTGGTCAGGGAACTAAGATCTCCCATTCCACATGTGGCCGGAAAACAGAAAAAGTAAAAATAAAAAATAAAGAGAGTGAAGAGGGAAAATTCTCTCCATGGTAGAGCTTTGAACCCACCTGGTCCTCTGTTCTGTGTGGACGGAGAAGCACCCTCAAGGTGAGCAGGGGCTGGAATTTATGGGTGATGGGGAAGGAATGGGCCAGCTGAGCAGAGCTAAGGCAGGGAGCAGAGGACCTGAGACACGGGAACAAGGAAAAGTAAGTGGAGGCATTGGTGGGCAGACGGGCATGAGAAAGAGGCTCTCTGGGCAGCAAGGAACATCCCCAGGAGAGGCAGCTGGCAGCCCAGCCAGGAGGACAAGCCTGGCCCACTGGGACCTTGGGCGGTTCTTGCTCAGACCTCTGCCCGGGGACCAAGGCTGTGGTCTGGTCTTTATGGCGGCTCCTCGCCTCCCTCCCTGTGCCATGTCCTTTTCCAGCCCTCCTTTCCACGGCCGTCCATTCCAGGGGGACTTCTAACAGATGTCCCGCCTGCTCAGCTCTGTCTTAGGGTCTGCTCCCTGGAATCCGCCTGGACACTGACCACGTCCAGACTGGAGAGGAACAAGGTCCTTTCGAGCATCACTGATGCCAACGTGTCCGCCTGCTCCCTTGGGTTCGCTCTCCTCACATTTGGAATACTCCTCCCCCCCTCCCCACCCCCCTTTCCCCGTCATTCCTAGACCGAGCTCTCTGGCTCTCTGGGTGGTATGTGTGTGTGCGGGGGGCTTCTGTATCAGGGGTGATGCCCAGGGGTCCCCATCATGTCAGGAACTGGAGACTGATGAAAAGACACATTATCCCCCCATATTTACTGTAAAATGTTGGAACCAGGTAGGATGACAGCGATCCATGTGCCCATTAGAAAGGGGCAGGAGGGTGGGCAGGCGGGAATCATGGGTCTGTGCCATCCTGGCGCCCTAGTGAGGCAGGAAGGGCCCTGTCCACCGAGCTCTGGCCATAGCCCTGCCTTCCGGGGGTCTTCCCTTTGCTGGCCCTCTCCTCAGCCACGTCTGAACGGGACCCAGGGGAGCGACCCTCCAGCTCTTCTCCTGGCCTGTCTGCTGCACAAGAACATGGCCAATGGGTACGTTTGAGTTCTCAAACAGCCCCAACTACCGCTGTGCCTTGTTATTTGTGAATTCTGTGTTTTTAAATTCACCTACCTGAGAAAATTTATTTGTAACCTCAGATCATCACCCAAGGAACTTAAGATGTCTTTCTCAGACATGCACCGGGGAGGGGCCTGGGAAGGACATAGAATCTGAGGGCCTGGACATGCCCCCAGCTGAGGGCAGAAGGATGACTCCGCCTTCTTGTTTCAGCCCGTGCGGCAAACCAACCTCCCTTCCTGGCCTATTTAGTGCCAGTTTTTCTACATTTTTGTGCTTTTTGCTGGCGATTTTGTTGGCCCTGAGCACAGTGGGCTTCCCTGGTGGCTCAGATGGTTTAGAATCTGCCCACAATGCAGGAGACCCAGGTTTGATCCCTGGGTTGGGAAGATCCCCTGGAGAAGGGAATGGCTACCCACTCCAGCATTCTTGCCTGGAGAATCCCACGGACAGAGGAGCCTGGTGGGCTACATTCCACAGGGTCGCCAAGAGTTAGACATGACTGAGCAGCTAACACCTCCACACTTTTACACAGTGGGAGTGCTGTCTCATGTCCCAGATGCAGGAGGCTGGGCTGTGCCCTCTGGCGAAAGCACGGGCGTCAGAGGAGCTTGGTTACAGGAGTGAGCTATGGAGCTGCTGGCAGGAGCTCAGGGTTAGTGAATCAACATGTATGGAATTAGCTGTCTTTGCACAGAAACACACACCAAACAAGCTCATACAAGTTCTTTGACTGAGTGACCAGAGGCTTGCAGGATCCCGTGTTTCCTGGGAGCCGTGGCTTGGACTTCACTAATTCAGAGGGACTTCATGCAGTGTAGCCACTGGTAGTTTTCTTCCCGGTTTGTAGTTTCTTTGGTGGATGGTCCTCTTACCTCCACAATGATATGGCTGTGGTCCCCAAGCCTGTGAACTGACCTGGGAGACACGGCTTCTTCTCTTCCCACGTGTCCACCTGCAGTGACTCTCCGGGAGTCGCCTTGATCCACTGACCTCACCCTGATCTCATCCTTGGTTGTGGCTGAGGTTCCTGTGGCTGCTACTCCAGGCATTTCTCAGTTTCATCACTTTGCTGTTGGAGTTTGAGAATCAGTGGTGATGGTCCAGTCACTAAGTCATGTCTGACTCTGCAACCCCATGGACTGTAGCCCATCAGGCTCCTCTGTCCATGGAGTTTCCCAGGCAAGAATACTGGAGTGGTTTTCATTTCCTCCTCCCGGGGATCTTCCCCACCCAGGGACTGAACCCACGTAGATTCTTTACCACTGTGCCACCTGGGAGGCCAGAAGCTTCTTTTTAATCCTGTGAGTTCCTGAGTTTGACTCTCTGTCTCTTTCATCCCCACTTACAAACCAGAGAATTATTTTCTGAGCTTGTCTTTCCGTATAACATCTTTGCAACGAATCCAACAGTGACCAATCCCCACACACTAAAATATAGTTTCCAGCTGTGTCCCCAAGAGCAATGGTGTCCTTGGATGGAAGACCTGCCTCCCTGGGTCACAGGTGGCAGTTTTACTAAATGACCAAACAAGCCCACCAAGAAGGACCCTCTTCCTTCCTCTGATGATCTTCTCTTGACCCTCCTGCCAGCCCCTCGGTTGTTGTAGGTTTCATTGTGGGGACCCCTGGAGCCATCAGGGGCTCTGCTCACATCTAAGCCAGGTTCACAAAGCAGCCACATCTCAACATCATCAGCCACCGTGGCAGAGGGAAAAGTGTTCTGGAGGGTCTGCTGCTGCTGGAGGGTCACACCCGGGCAATTCAGTTCTCCAGCTGGGAAGGGACACAGGTCACCCCCCTCACAACACGTTGGCTGAACAGGCAGGAGCTGGTGGTGCAACAGCTGTGTTTCCTTGGAAGTGCGTGCAGTGTGTGCTGTTGCTCAGTTGAGTCTGACTCTTTTCGACCCTGTGGACTGTAGCCCACCAGGCTACTCTGGCCATGGGATTCTCCAGGTCAGAATACTGGAGTGGGTTGTTGTCATTTCCTCCTCCAGGGGATCTTCCTGACCCAGAAGTCGAACCTAGGTCTCCTGCATTGCAAGCAGATTCTCTGCCGTCCGAGCCGGATTTTCTTGATGCTTAGAAGGGGCAAGAATATCTGGTAGAAAACTCAAATTACTGCTGCAGCGGACTAAAGAGATAGGAGGACTTTTAGGGACTCCAGGAGAGCAGATGGATCGCAAAGCCAAGTGATGTAGCCTCAGGGCTGGGAGGGTGAGCCTCGAAGGGTGGGCTTGTTGAGGTGGTTGAGCCCAGCACTCAGTGTTATGGTCCAGCTCTGGCTTGTGCTGTCCACACACAGGACAGTGTCTGAGAGGTAGTGACTCAGCTCTCGGGGTTGAGTAACCCCTGGCACAACCCTGGTCACACACCTGAAAGCCCTTTGGGGGTCCCTGTTTGAGTGCTGGCCCAGGGAACAGGCCTGGACTTTTGTTCCCACTTGATTTGGGGGCCCCAGAAGTACTGAGCTCCACGCTGTGTTGGCTTTGGATGAGAGCTGACCTGTCCTCAAGAGTGTCATTAGCACCATCAGTTTGTCACTGAGTCAAAAGCCCTCTAGTGGGTCCCCGTTCTATCAAATCCCGCCCCCGGGCATCTCTGAGTCATGGGCACTTGGACGGTTTCCTTGCATTTCCCGTGATTTGGAGGCATCGTTTATCATTTCCCCTTACTTGGTATTCTGGAGACACTCATTTTTCATTTCATGCTACAGTTTCTAAAAATGAACTTAGTGGTAACTTGAGTTTCTTACTCATTTCTCTTCCTTTTCAACACCAGGCAATAGGATTTGTGAAATCCTGCAGCTGAGGAGGTGAGTGGAAGACCAAGTTACCCAGAACTTGTGTGGTCAGCCTCCTGCTTTGCTTCAGCTGGGATCACCTGCAGAAGTGAGACCACTTCGGGGAGGGGTGGGGGTGGCTCGCCCCTTGCCCTCGGGGTCAGGTCTCAAGCAGGACCTGCATCCCCAGGGCCTGATCCCTGGGGTGTGTGCTTGTGTTCTCAGTCACTAAATCATGCCTGACTCTGCCACCTCATGGGCTGTAGCCCGCCAGCCTCCTCCTCCATCCATGGGATTCTCCAGGCAAGAATACTGGAGTGGGTTGCCCTGCCCTCCCCTAGGGGATCTTTCTCACTCAGGGATCGAACCCAGGTCTCTTGCATCTCCTGCATCGGCAGGCGGGTTCACCACTAGCGCCATATCCTTGTCACTCTGGCTCTCTTGGTGGCAGAGACTTGTCTGGATGATGGAGACCAGTGTCTGATCTTTGCTCCTACAGAAGAGAGCTGAGCAAGCCGCTGGTGGAGGCAGTGAAGGTGTTTGTGTCACGGACATGATTCTAAAATTTGCCTAAAGATACATAACATTGTTAGAGGGAAATAGAAATGCAGCGGCAGAGGGGAAATGTACAGTGATACTTGAGGCCAGGGGATGGGTGCGTGGAAATTACTATGTCAATTTCATGCAAGCATGAAAATTCCCTAATAAGAAGTATTAAAAAAAAAAAAAAAGTCTTTGTTGGTTATCTATTTTAAATACAGCAGTGTGTGCGTCAGTTCACTTCAGTTCAGTCGCTCAGTTGTGTCCGACTCTTTGCTACCCCATGAATTGCAGCACGCCAGGCCTCCCTGTCCATCACCAACTCCCGGAGTTCACTCAGACTCACGTCCATCGAGTCAGTGATGCCATGCAGCCATCTCATCCTCGGTCGTCCCCTTCTCCTCCTGCCCCCAACCCCTCCCAGCATCAGAGTCTTTTCCAATCACCTTCCCCAAATCCCTAGCACATGGAACTCTGCTGAATGTTATGTGCCCCCTGGTTGGGAAGGGAGTGTGGGGGAGAATGGACACACGTGTGCCAATGGCTGATTCTCTTTGCTGTTCACCTGAAACTACCACAACACTGTTAACTGGCTATACCCCAGTACAAAATGCTTTTGGTGTTAGAAAATAGAAGAGTAGAAATAAAAAAAAAGCCCATAAAACAAAATCACAAGGAAGCCTGGGTTTCTCTGGCCTCCCTGGAGAAGGAGAGACGGACAGTGAGCTTTGGTCAGACACGTGGAGGCTAACTCTGGCTCAGGGGCTCAGGGAGCTTGAGCAGGTGACTGTCTGGACCTCAGCCCCTTTGCTATTTCTTTAAATGGAGGGGAAGACGGGGGCTCACAAGTGTTGGGAGCAGGGGTGGTGACTGAGTGTGATGGAACGTCACCCCACTGCAGGGTGGAGCTGAGCTTCATAAAGGTCGGGGCCTCCTTGACCCCCACCTGGCTGAGTTTCACAAAGGTCGGGGTCTCCTAGGCGCCCCCATCAGCCCGCCTGGCTGCACAGGGCTCACCCTCCTTCCCTTTGCCCCCAGGCCCTCCCATCCCCTTGCCAGTCTAGCCACCTGATACACAGCGCTGGCTCTTTGGTTCAAAAAGGGACCTTCTGACAACCCAGCCAGTGAGGGCAGCTTGGGGGTTGGCTGGGGCCCCAGGGAGCCTCTGCAGATGAGCGCCGCGCCCCTGCAACCCCAGGGACATGGCCATCCTTCCCCAGGTCCCTCTGTGACTCAGCATGGGGAGGCCCTCTAGTGGTAGCAAAGGTTTCTGGCTTCTGTTAACAGAGAACTGAAGAAAACAAAACAGAGGTCTTGCCTCTCAGACCTGCAGGTTTTCAGGTTCCAATAGCTCCCCAGTCCCTTAGCTGTGGGAGAGTCCCTGGTTGTCCATCAGTGATCAGAACTCCTGGAACATGGCTGGTCCCCTGGGTGTGGAGGCATGAGGCACAGTGGCTGGAACGATTGCCATAGAGACAAGGGCATGTCCAGGGCACTCAGTGACCGGAGGTCGCCTAGATTCGGCATTTACAGGGGATGGTGGGCAGGGATGGTGGTCAGCACACCTGGATGGGTCTCCTCTGAGCCTCTCCTTGGCCCTCAGTGTCCTCTACTGTCAAGTGACCACTGGCAGCTCTGAGCTTGTGATTTTGTGGCCAAAATCAAGCCTTCACCCAGGTCTGCTTTCCTCTGACCCTTTGATCTCTAACTCATCCTGGATGGCTAACCAGTAACTTCCCAACTTCACCCGTCCCCTACCACATCTGTCCCTGTTTCCATGGTCAACCTCAGCCTCGTATCAGCACCATCTCCTGAGTCTTTGCGCCAAGGCCCACTGACCCCCAGACCACCTATCACCATTCCTCCAGCAGGTCCCCAGTCCCGAGGACCTCCCATGTCATCCCCGCCACCCACCCCTTCACTCACCGAGGGTCCTGTCCCCTCTCCCCACCTCCCCCGGCACCTCCATCCTGCCTCCCTAGCCCGGCCCATCCTGGTTAAAATGGCAGCCCTCTGTGGCCGGTGCCCACTGACCATCCCGCCCTCTCCGCAGGTCCTTGGATGGTTCGCTCCATCCTGTCACTGAGTCCTCTGCTCAATGATCCCTTCCCTAGAGACGGTCACCTGATGTAAGGTAACCCCTGCCTGTCCTGTCCCCTCCCACGGGTTTAGTTTCTTCCTCACACTGCCCCAGCCCCGCCAGGACACTGCTGGTCTGTCTGCTGTCGCGGTTTGTGGCCCCACGGAATCGGCCCCACGAAGCAGAGGGTGTGCTCCTCCTGAGAGTCACTTCCTTTCTCCACACTCGGCCATGTGCGTGTTGGAGGAAAGAAGGACACCAGCCTGCTGATAGGTTTGAAGTCACGACTCCAGGCGGCCCAGATGTGTCTCCATGGGTGCGGCTCCCGGGCTGGCGGTTCTGAAGGCAGAGCTCGTGCAGGTGGTGATGCTGAGGTCCCTGAGGGTGTGGCAGGGCCCCAGGCTCCACAGCCTTGCTTCTGCTGCAGCCCTTGGGAAAACACGCTGAAACATAACCCTGCAAGAGTGGACTCTCTTTCTAGCGTTACCCCTGCTTTCAAAATTACCACTTGTGCTGACTATAAAAATAAGACACTTCCCCTTCAAACAAACATGTAGACAATAGAGGAAGGTATTGTACAGGTGAGGGTTCTAACAGAACAGAACCGGTAGGGGATTAGAGGTGTATTCCCCACCTCCTCCCTCTCCCGCCAGATACACATATATACCAAACACACACGTAACATAGACACACACCATATACACATATGCAAACACGGACATATAAACCACACACAGATACACACAGGCACCAAATACATGCTTGCACACGGACACACAAAGACAGCTTGTGGGAAGCTGCTGTAGAGCACAGGGAGCTCAGCTCAGTGCTCGGTGATGGCCTGGAGGGGCAGGGTGGGGGCGGGTGGGAGGCAGGACCAAGAGGAAGGGATTCACAAGCTGATTCACTCCACTGTGCAGCAGAAACCAGCACATTGTAAAGCTATTACTCTCCAATTAAGAAAAAACATATATACATATGTACATATGCGTATATGTATATATGGGGCTTCCCAGGTGGCTGGAGTGGAAAAGAACCTGCTTATCAATGCCAGAGACATAGGAGATGTGGGTTTGATCCTTGGATCAGGAAGAGCCCTTGGAGGAGAGCATGGCAACCCACTCCAGTATTCTTGCCTGGAGAATCCCATGGACAGAGGAGCCTGGCAGGCTACAGTCCATAGAGCTGTAAAGAGTTGGACACGACTGGAGCGACTTAGCATGCACACATGTATGTGTGTGTGTGTATATATATATATATATATGTATAAGGATGGCATCACAGACTCAATGGACATGTGTTTGAGCAAACTCTGGGAGATGGTGAAGGACAGGGAGGCCTGGCATGCTGCAGCTCATAAGGCTGCAAAGAGTCGGACATGACTTGACTACTGAACAACAACAACAAACCACGTCCATCAAGGCCCCTGGCAGCACCTGAGTCAGTGACTGATAAATAAGTGGGCACTGGCAACCAGCCAAGCAGAAAACCAGCCGCCAGAGACATGAACCCACTGCAGAAGTCCTCTGCAAATCGGAAAGAAAAGGCCAGCATTCCAACGAGACAATGGACAGCAGTTCCTAAGAGGCTTGCACAAGAGCCCAGAGGCACTGGCACACGACAGGACACTCACCCTCGCTCACTGCCGTACAGGGAAACCAGGGAGGCCAGAACAGCGCTGGCTTTTGAGGGCAGGGAGGCCCCAGGCTCTTTCCGGGGTGGGGTGACATTCTACCTTCTGCCCTGGATACCGGCTACATGACTGTGGAATGACGATCACTGATTGGTTGTACTTGAAGGGGTGAGGGGCTCCCCCCGGGCTGGGCTGGTTCTGGGTACCGGGGTGGAGGCAAGGCAGAGCTGCTCTCGGCCTTTGGGGTCTGGCGCAGCTGTGGAGTGACCGCTGTAGTGCTTGCCTTCTGGAGCAAGCTGCCTGCTTCTCCTACAAGTTTCCTGGCCAAATGCAACCCACATGGGGACCCCAGTTACATCGACTTCGAGGCAAGAGGCATCTTTTGGCCAGAGTTATCTGCTTTAGGTTGTAAGTTTAGATTGACTTAAAGCAGTAAAAATAACCTAAATTGATCTATTTTAAACGCTGGTAGATCTGTGAACACTTTCACATATGTGCAACGTGACCTGGCCAGACGTGAGCCATTTGGTGCTATTGGGAAATAAATAGCAGTAGGTAAAGCTGATGGGAAGAGGCAAGGAAACAATGCTTAGGACACAGGTTCTAATAGCAGTAGGTAAAGCTGATGGGAAGAGGCAAGGAAACAACGTTTAGGACACAGGTTCTAATAGCAGTAGGTAAAGCTGATGGGAAGAGGCAAGGAAACAACGTTTAGGACACAGGTTCTAATAGCAGTAGGTAAAGCTGATGGGAAGAGGCAAGGAAACAATGCTTAGGACACAGGTTCTAATAGCAGTAGGTAAAGCTGATGGGAAGAGGCAAGGAAACAATGCTTAGGACACAGGTTCTAATAGCAGTAGGTAAAGCTGATGGGAAGAGGCAAGGAAACGTTTAGGACACAGGTTCTAATAGCAGTAGGTAAAGCTGATGGGAAGAGGCAAGGAAACAACGTTTAGGACACAGGTTCTAATAGCAGTAGGTAAAGTTGATGGGAAGAGGCAAGGAAACACGTTTAGGACACAGGTTCTGAGACCTCCGGAAAGGAGAGGGGTCTGAACCTGTAAACACTGGCAAATCCCTCGCAGCCTGCCCTTCTACTTTCCAAGCTGTGAGACTCGCCCTGCTCTCCCCGCAGGGTCCCACCTGCAATCGCTTAGCAGGGACCCAACACTCTGTCAAGACATCACCAGGTCCTCAGCTGAGGTCCTCCCAGTGAGTTTGGAGGTGATGCTCCTGTCCTGTCACGGAAGCATCTTAGTTGGGCCGGCGACTCACCAGTTTCAGGGTCGGGCTTTGTGTGGGTGCAGGGCGCCAGCTCCTGAGCTGTACCTGGGGTGGGGAGTCAGGCTCTTTTTTGTGGGGAACTCGCTCCCCGTGAAGGTGCCACTGCCCTGGGGCCTCGCTGCCGGGGCCTCGGTAAAGCACCCCAGTCAGTCAGCACCCTCAGCCGTGGCTGGCTGGAGACAGGCTGGGGATACACATTTACCCACGCTTCTTTAGAAGAACATCAGAAGGTCTGCGCCTTCAGGGGCAGTGACACCAGGCGACCCGTGAAAGGGCAGCTTAAAAGGGACTGCCTGACTGGAGTTGGCGAGCCAGACCTTCCCGGCTCGTGGAGCATGAGCCCACACCTGCATCCTGGCGGTAGGGACATCTCGGACACCCTGGAGGAGGACGCCTGAAGGGGCTGCATGACTGATGTGCAGGGCAGCTCGGGGTTGTAGGGACATGCCAGCCCCCTCGGCCGACTCTGATCCCGGTCCTTAGGAACGGCCAGCCCTCCCTCAGGCTTGAAGGCCCTGTCTTAGCCCGGGGTAAGCAGTGGCTTCATGGGCTGTGATCACTGTAGTCGCCGGGCCATGCCCTTGGGTTGATGGCTCCGTGCGTGTTGTGTGGAGTTCTAGAGGGTGTTCTCTTGGGGTCCATGGTTTATAGCAAAGCTGGTTGTGACAGTGATGTGGGGCTGGGGGCCAGACCCTTGGCTGCCCCATGACCCTGCCTCCCACTGCCCCTTCCCCGGGAAGATTCTAGTACCTTGAACAGCACTTGTTTCTGACTTTGAACAAGGGCTCTGATTTGAAGAAACGGAAGCCTGCTGCCGGGACAGTCCACAGAGGCATTGTTGGCACTTCCCAGTGTGCTGGGGTGCCCTGGAAGCCAGGCTGCTGAGGCTCCGTGGGGACACTTGACGTTACGCCCTGTGTGAGCCACTCACAGCAGCTCTGGCACGACCACGGCCAGCCGGCAAGCCCTCCACCCTGCCACCCTACCCCTGGGGCGAAGCCACACCATGCCGCAGAACCCTCACCGGCAAGTTCATCTCCTATCCGAGGTGTGGCTGGTGGGCCACCGGTTACAGTTCAGGATAAGAGAAGCCCAGACTTCAAAAACAAACTTATGGTTACCAAAGGGGAAACTTGTGATGAAGAGAGGGATAAATTAGGAGTTTAGGATTAACATACACCCACTGAGTTGTGGCATGCGTGCTCAATTGTGTCCAGCTCTTTGCAACCCCATGGACTGTAGCCCGCCAGGCTCCTCTGTCCATGGGATTCTCCAGGCAAGAATACTGGAGTGGGTTGCCACGCCCTCCTCCAGGGGATCTTTCTGACCCAGGGATTGAACTTGCGTCTCCTGCATTGGCAGGTGGATTCTTTACTGCTGGGCCATCGGGGAAGCCTGCACACACTGCTGCTGCTGCTGCTGCTGCTAAGTCACTTCAGTCGTGTCCGACTCCACTAAATTTAAAGTGATTGGAAGCTTCCCTCGTGGTCCGGTGGTTATGCAGGGGGTGTGGGTTTAGTCCCTGCAGCTAAGATCCCATATGCCTCACGACCAAAAAAACAAAACATAAAACAGAAACTATATTGTAAAAACTTCAATAAAGACTTTAAAAATGATCTACGTAGAAAAAGTCTTTTAAAAAATAATCAACAGGAACCTATTGTATAGCACAGGGAACTCTACTCAGTATTCTGTAATGACCTATATGGGAAAAGAATCTGAACAAGAAAGAATATATGTATAACTGGATCACTTTACTGGACACCTGAAACTAACACATTAAAATCAACTATACCCCAATGAAATTAAACAAAAAAAAAAATGCTAAACAGAGACAGGAGTAAAGCATTCACAAACTTCCACAGCAATTTGGCAGAGTGGTTTTATGTGTACTGAATCTAACGATAAAAAGTTATGACATATTTTTTTTCTAGCTCATTTTTTTCCTAGTAATTTATTTCTACTAGATTTTATAAGCTGGCAATTGGAGGGGATTCTGGTTTTATGATCTGGGGGGCTATTATGGCGAATTTCTGAGAGCAGTCTTTCTCTCCTTTGTGATTGAAGGACTGTAGCCTTGCCTTCTCAGGCTCCTTCCCTGCCCCTCTCACAAGCTTGCATTTCAATATGGGGTATTTTTTGTGGATTTGAATAGGAAAATCTCACTGACGTAGATATTCATGAAAAGCAGTCTCATTTCCATATGAATGCAAGCAGGCAGGCACCTCCTCGGGCAGGCTGTTTGCAGAAGGATACTATCTCAGCTACTGCTCCGGGTGAAATGATGATGCATTTTCTTATTGAAATCATATACTTTTTTCCTTAAAGGTCAGGACGAACTGTTCCATTCACAGGTAGAGGATGGCTCAGCTAAACTGCTTTAAGAAATAGTGTGTGTACACATCCTTCTCTAAAGGGGCCGTCAAGGGCACTGTCTTCTGTCCCCCGGCAGGCTCAGGAGGCCGCCCTCCTTCCTTCGTGGGTCATGGAAGATTTTCTTCTAACACCTTAGTCTCCCGAGTTGGGAAAAACAGCGACCGCGTCCTCAAAACTTCCTGTTGCTGAACCGTAGCAGAGGATGGCTATTCTTCGGGGAAGGTGCAGAAATGAATTGGGTCAACTCGAGACCTCATCTGGCTGTCTGACCAGCTCAGGCCCCAGAGAGAACTGTGCTCTGAGGTGAGGGCAGTGGGTTCCAGATTTTATTAGAAAAGAATTCCCTGGGCATCACTTAACGGCACGATTATATCAGTCTCATCCCGCCCTTGTTTATGCAATTTAGTGTCTAAAGAAGGACAGGGGCTGTGTGGCAGCAAGGGGGCCTGCAGTCTGCAGGGCGCAGAAAACTCAGCAGCTGCGATTCCTGGAGACCAGTCAGGAGGGGAGGGTGTTTATAGCCCAGGCCAGGGAGGGAGGACAAGAAGGCTATGCCCTGTGCTTGCGGGCCAGAGGCAGAGGAGGAGACGGGCTGGGAAGAGCGGAGGAGAGAAGGATGTGCTGAGTGAACTGTGCACAGAACTGTATGGAATCCACTTTTTGTTGCTGTTCAGTCGCCCAGTTGTGTCCGACTCTTTACCATGCCATGGACTGCAGCACACCAGGCTACCCATCCTTCACTGTCTCCCGGAGTTGCCTCAAATTCATATCCATTGCGTCTCTGAGGCCATCCAACCATCTCATCCTCTGTCATCCCCTTCTCCTCCTGCCTTCTTTCTCAGCAGCAGTGTCTTTCCCAATGAATCAGCTCTTTGCATTAGGTGGCCAAAGTATTGGAGTTTCAGCTTCAGCATCAGTCCTTCCAGTGAACACTCAGGACTGATTTCCTTTAGGATTGACTGGTTTGATCACCTTACAGCCCAAGGGACTCTCAAGAGTCTTCTAACATTTTAACAAATGGGAATTTTATCTTTCCTAGAAGGAAACCTTCCAAGTGTGTAAATTTTGTTAATAAAATAGCAAACCTTCTTGTGAGGTTTTGATAATAAAATAATAATAATAAATATTGATAATAAAATAGCAAACCTCTGCGTTCAGAAGAGCCCTCACCTTGCCTGCCTTTCCCTGGAGAGTGGGTCCATGTGTAGACTGGGGGCTGTCCCTGAGCAAGGTTGATACTGACCAGGGTTCTTGGCCTCCCATGATCAATACAAATTGACTAAAGGCCAGACAAGAAACTCAGGCAAGGCTTTGTTGGAGCCCCTGCTTCAGCAGTGGGAAGTGAGAACACTAATGTTACCTGCTTGCTTGCTGCTTTCTTATTTGGGGGGAGGGGAGGGGGGAGGGGTGTGTCCAGGGCTCAGGCTGGAGGGGTGGCTTAGGTGCCTTGCTCACCCCTTAGGTGGTGTTGAGTGCGGGGGGTGGGGGGGGGGAACGGGGCGGGGAGGGTGGCATGCTCAGTCCTCCTTTTGCTCCCTGCTCTTCAGAAGTGGCAGTTGGGTTTTTTGGTCTCTTTGTATCTTTTGTCCAGAATTTGCCCCAGCTGTCACGCACACAGTTACTTTTACCCCTTGCAGTTTCTCTGTGTTGTTGCTGGAGAAGAGGCTCGCCCAGGTGCAAGCTCTGCAGCAAAGGGTCCCAGGTCCCAGCCTGCCTCGGGGTGACCCCTTCTCTGCTGGAAACAGTCTCCGCTTCCAGCTGCAAAACCGCAGACTGAAGCCAACCCTGAGAAAACCAAGGGCATGCGCTCTCCCCGGAAGTTTTCTGTTTTGAATATAATGGCGAAGTGAGCAGAAATAACCAACATTCTGCCTGAGTTTTTTTTTTTTAAACATTTTATTTCAAAGGGCAACAACTGAGGAAACAAGTGGCCAAAGAACAACCAGAGCTTGTCTTAATAAATAACAAGGCGCCACTTGCGTCTCCTAAGCTTCTACAACACCTCACACATTTCAATAAATAAATCTGCTCCAGTGCTGAGTCTCCAAGAACAGGCCCAGGTCTGCAGTGTTGTGGGGGGACAGAGGGCTGGGCAGAGGGATTGGCCAATCCCAGCCCCAGGCCTGGCCTCACTGTCCTCCTGGCAATCACTCATGGGGCCAGTGACGTCATGGCCCTTGGGGTTCCAGTGACAGGAACCTCTGGGGTTCCGTGGTGGCCCTCCAGCCTGTCTGAAGGCTCTGATGGTTTCACCACAGTCCACCCTGGACCGTTTTCGGGTGGGCGAAGAGCAGGAAGAAGCGCTGGGGACATCCTTGGTCTGAGCTCCGCGCTGCTGTGAACGCAGGTGTCAGCTCTGTCCTTACAGAGGCGTCTCCCACCACCTGTAGCGTCCTTACTGTCCCCCGGTGCGTTCCTGTCATCAGAGCTCCACCTGCTCCGACATCAGTGCTGTAATACCTGAGAGAGACCAGGGCTGGCCTGGGTGCCACACCAGTCCTGGCCACCGTCACTCTGGACGTGGAGCGGCTGCCCAGAGCCCGGGAGGTGTCTGCTTGAGGGGCTCAGTGGGTGGCAGCCAGCACTGCCCATGGGCTCCCCTCCCGTGGCCCGAACCCCACGGCCTGGTTGACACGGTACCAGGAATTCTCAAGGTGGCTTGTGTGTCTTTTCCAGGTGAATGTGCAAAAGGCAAGGGTAAAATTATTCTTTTCAACACAGGATCCTTTATTTGAACTTTTTCTTGAAAAACAGTTTGTGAAGGATGGGCCCAGCCCTCCTTCATGGGACTTGAGGGCTCAGTGCTCCTTAAACCTGGAAGAGGAGGAAGAAAAAGCCGCTGGTCACCTGGCCCGCGGCACTCAATTCACAGCCAAAGAGCAGAGCCCAGTGCCCGCTTCTCCCCCTCTGCCGGGGACTCCTGAGGCCTCCCTTTCCCCTGGCCTTGGGGAGAGGGGAGGGGACAGGACATAGGAAGGGGGCAGAGCCACGCAGAGCCCAGGAGCTGCTGTTTGTCCCAAAGCTGCAGCCCAAAGAGAAGAACTGAATCAACTCCCTATACATTTTTTCACTCTATTTTGAGAAAAGATCTACCTGGATTGCATCCCCACCAGGTATTCGTTAGGAAAGGAGAAATGAGAGTGAGTGAGGTGTAGAGTGCCAGGGACCACGGGTGAGGTGTGGCCTCTCAGGAGAAGCTGGGGTGGCAGCGGACAGTAAGTGATGGGCATGGGTGGGGCATGGGTGGGGCACGGGGGGAGACACTTACGGAACCTGGTTTCCTGTCGCCGACCCTGGGCAGCTCAGCTCCTTGTGTATGAGGCGAATCAGAAACTGCAAGTGCCCAGAGCAAAGAGAAGACCACATTATTGCTGGGAGACCCTGGGCGGGCGCCCTGCTGTCACTGGGGAGGGGCTGGCACAGCCATTCCCCACTCTGCCAGTTCCCCTGCCCAACAAGCTCGGCATTCGAGTTCCAGTTCGTCATGTCTGAGATTCCCCGTGTCACAAGATGGGGGCGGGGGGCTGCCTCGTGCCTCTGAATGTAAAATTCTAAAGCAGAGCAGCGGGCGGCCCCGACCCCCACCTCAGGCACAACTGCCTGCAGGCCTGGTCTCAGGGCAGGGCTGCTGGGCTGCTGGTCACATAGTCCCGTGCATCACAGTGGAGGCCGTGCTCCTGGGAATAAGGCCCTTAGGCCAGATTTCAGCCAGAAGGACGTCTGTTTTAATGAAACTAGATTAGTCATAAAATATCCAAGGGAAAAAAGGGAGCTAGTCTTTCCTAAGCGCTGCGTACCCTCACCCCTCGGGAGGAACCCCCACGATGTGAGTTGCTCAGGGCCACGAGAGGGGCTCCCGAGGAAGTCCTGGCTCGTGTGGCCCCTCCTCTAGGGAAGCCACAGGCGCCCTGGGCCCAGGAGGCCCCGGCAGTTGGGGATGCTGGAGGCGCTTTCGAGGGGCTCCTTCAATAAAACGTGAGCTGCCAAGTACCAAGTCTACCAGCAGACTCTGGGAGCAGAAACGTTTATTTTCTTAGACGCAGAAGATTCAGGAAGGAGCTTAAGTCATGCCTCGTATGGTGGCCGTGCAGGTTGAAGACAATAGGTGTTTCTCCTCGAGGACCAACCTACATGCAGGGCTCTTGGGATCTCGGTGGCCGAGCCAGAGGGTGGGGATTTAACAGATGCTTAGAGCAGTGTGGGTGGCTACGTCACACTCCGGCTAAAGACACCGATCCTGTGAACTTGAACCTCTAGACCCCACGGTCTAGCATTGCCTTGCTGAGTTTGAGCTGGAGTCTCCTCAATACGAATTCCATGTCCAATATGTGCAAAACTGTATCAGGGAGGGCCCATGACCACAAAAAGCAAATCCTTAAGAGGAAGGAGATGAGGAAGGACCCTCGGGTGTTTTCTCTGGGGCGGGGTGCCCTGTGAGCCACAGCAACAATTCTGAAGGGCAAACACCAGCTTCTCAGACAGGACAAAAGTGGCCTCTGTGTGCAATGCCCGCAGTGAGTGGACCTGCCAGGCCCAGAGCCCACCTGGGTGGCCACAGCCCCATGGGACCAAAGTTGGAGAGTCAGGAGCAGGCCCGAGGCTTGGGGAGCACAGCCCCCAGGCATGAGTGTGGCTGGACAGTCCTCAGGCCCCCAGGATGACCTTCTGGGTTCACTGCGGCTCAGCCTCAGACCTGCAAGGAGGGGAAGCTGGCCTGTGGACCCACAAAGAGAGGAGGTGCATCTGGTCTTTAAGGCTGAAGACTTGTCCTCAGTGAGCCGCCCAGCCGCCTGCTGAAGCCCTCTTTCTCTCCTGCAGTGAACTTGGTTTTAGTTTCTCATCTAACCTGGCTGGTCCCACAGCCTCAAAGTTATTATTTGCCTGTCGTGTGTGTGAGTCTTCCCTTTTGTCCTCTCCGCGTTTTGACTTTTCAGGTCTGTCCCTTGTAAATTGGGGTCCGAATTTCCATGCCTGCCTTCCATCTGCAGGTAGGGGTGCATCAGCCAGCCTGCACTTCTGCTTGGATCCCTTCCCCAACGTCCCTTGCATCCACCCCATGTCTGCACTTCGTCGCAGGGGCTGCTTCTATTCTCGGCTCTTTTCAGAGAGTTCTGGTCTCTGCAGTCTCTTCCTTTAGAGTTCCTCCTGGGCAGCACAGGGCCTCCAGTCTCTGCTCTCTGATATTTTCCATCTCTTCCTGGGCTGCATTCTGGATGATCTCCTTACACCTGCATCTCACCAGCTCTTTTTTTAGCCCTTGTTCTTTTCTCGTGAATTTGGTTTCTTCTTTGCCATCTTTAGTAACATTTTCTTGTGTTTTTTTTTTTCATCTTTTAAAAATTGTGGTATGATCCCTGGGTTGGGAAGATCCCCAGGAGGAGGGCATGGCAACTCACTCCAGTATTCTTGCCTGGACCATCCCATGGACAGAGGAGCCTGGAGGGCTAAAGTCGGACACGACTGACGCGACTGAGCACGTGCGCATACAGCTGATTTACAACGTTGTGCTGGTCTCTGATGTGCAGTACTGTTTATACACATATATTCTTTTTTTTATATTCTTCTCCACTATGGTTTATCCCAGAAGACTGAATACAGTTCCCTGTACTATACGGTAGGACCTTGTTGTTTATTTGTCTTCTACCTAATAGGTTGCCTCTGCTAATCCCAAACTCCCCATCCTTGAATCCCACCACTCCTCCCAGGCAAACACATGTCTGTAGTCTGTTTCTGTTTCAGAGATAGGTCATTTGTGTTGCATTTTAGATTCCACATATATGTGACATCATATGGTATCTGCCTTTCTCTTTCTCTTTACTTCACTTAGTATGATAATCTTGGTGACTTAGTCGCTAAGTCGTGTCCGACTCTTTGCGACTCCATGGCCTGTAACCCACCAGGCTCCTCTATCCACGGGATTTCCCAGGCAAGAATACCAGAGTGGGTTGAACCTAGGTCTCCTGCATTGCAGGCAGATTCTTTGCCAACTGAGCCACCAGGGAAATGCTAAATATGTTCATTTTTAGTTTGTCTGGTAACCCTTTTACCTGTGTTTTTTTTGGGGGGGTCTGTCTATTGTGCCTGTCACCCCATCACAGCAGACCATTTCCTACTGTTTCCTCATTTGGGGTATGAGCTTGTATGCAGCAGGGTGACAGCTGTGGGACTCCATGCCACTGGGGTGAGGTTTGTCCCTTTCAGTTGATTTGGGACCAGTTTTACTCACTTTTTATAATTTCACTTTTTGAGTATTTTAATACTCATTTTTCATAATATTACATTCTCATTGTGTAATACTGGGCTTCCCTGGTGGCTCAGACAGTAAAGCGTCTGCCTGCAATGCGGGAGACCTGGGTTCAATTCCTGGGTCGGGAAGATCCGCTGGAGAAGGAAATGGCAACCCACTCCAGCACCCTTGCCTGGAAAATCCCATGGATGGAGGAGCCTGGTAGGCTACAGTCCATGGGGTCGCAAAGAGTTGGACACGACTGAGCGACTTCACTTATTGTAGTATTTACACAATATAAGTCAAAAAGTTGAAGGTTCCTGTAGCCTTCAACTAAAGGTTAACTCTAGGCCTCCAGGAAGATTTCTGCCCAGTTTGGTGGGCAGGCTACGAGGCCGCAGATCCTGGTTCTCTTCTGCACCAGTGTGCGTGTTTATGCTTTCACTGCACCCAGAGCTCCCTGAGGGCCTGGGCTTGAGGAGGGGGTCTGCACTTCCAGCTCCCTGTCCTGGGCCGGCCCCGCACCTGGGGCTGGGGACGGTGGTGGGGGAGGTATAACCGCCCAGCATCAGTTTGGGTACATATTTCATGTAATCTCTACATCTCTGGGTCCTGGGGATGTCCCTTCCTTTCTTACGAGTTTAGTTGTATAGTAAAAGGAAGTTTAATGGATATATACATGTTATTTCTGAAACAGAAGAATATTCCATCTTTAAGTAGCCATAATTATGGAAGTTTCACTGCTCCCTGGCAGAAATGATCTGGGGGCTTAACTGAGGAACTGCTTTGCACACCTCACAGGTTCATAAGCTGAGAGTTGGTATTTGTTTGTGTATAAAGTTGGGGAGCTATGACTTAGGGCTTCTGGGAATGAAAATATAAACTTCCAAGGTGCTCAACTCACTTGTGCTGGAGTAAACGTTCACTTTTCCAGGTGACTTGAGAGGAGACGGTGGCTTCAGGTCTGGGCCTGGTGTGGGGTAACTGGTAAGGGAGAGCATGGTGGCCGCTCTAATAGGTGGCCCCTGCAGGACTGTGCTGTGGGACAGGCCTTTGCCATCCCCAGGAAACCCTCCGATCTTCTCACACAGGAGAAAACAGGCCACGGGGCCCAGACAGCAGATTGCTCAGTGTTGTGTGAGCAACCCCGGCTCCTTTTCTGACCTCTGGTCCTCTGGATGCAGGAATCAGGTGCTTCCCCAGTGCAGCTGATTGCAGACAGGAGGGGTGGGGGAAAGGTCAGGGCACCGGGTGGGACTCAGCGCACCGTCCCTTTTAATCCCCACAGCAACACAGTAATCCTGTTCCTGGTGTCCCCATGCTGCCCACTTCACAGGTGGACGCTTTGGAGCAGAGGGGCTCAGGAACCACCCAAGTCATACATGAGCCCAGCCACTCACAGCTGACGGGCTCAGGATCCGAGGCCAGGGAGCCCCTGCTTGTGACCTCTTGCCCATCCTGCTGGAAACTACCTGCTGCTGCTCTGGACGCATCAAAGCCAGAGGGAGAAAGAGCCCTGGCCCAGGGGCCTGAGGGATCCATCACCGGCCCAGAGTCCCCTGGGAGCAGCGGGAGTCTGCAGGAAAAAGCATCCCCAGTGTTCGACCATAACAACCACAGAGACACTTGTGAAAGCCTTGGAGGAAAGGCGAGGCGACTCACCAGTAAGGCACAGGCGTCTGCGAACATGAGCATGTAGAACACGTTGTTCCATCCTGATGGGGAGATGAGCCCTGCCAGCAGCGGGCCCAGCGCTGCTCCTGGAACGAGGAAATGGACATACATGGTGTGTGCAGAGGACCCTGGACCGCAACCACCCAAATACCCAAGCCCAGTAAACATAAGGGAGTCCTCAACACCTTATTCATAATTAAAACACACACACACACACATTAAGGGGACTTCCCTGTGGTCTGCTGGTTAAGACTCTGTGCTTCCATTGCAGGGGCACAGGTTCCATCCCTGGTTGGAGAACTGAGATCCTTCACACCGCCCCCTCCCTCACAACAGCAGGAACGCTGGGGCACACCCCCATGGGTACTGGGGGTCTCCTCCTCCAGACCCCACTCAGACCCCATAGACCAACAGTTTATAAACTCCCCCATGCCTGCTGCGCAGAAAAGCCTTTTAATGAGTGATTAAGCTCTGTCTTAAACATCAACATGTTTAAGAGGGGACAGCCAAGGTTCACTCGTATCAGAGGAAAGCCTCGACCTGAAAGAAAACAATCTGGTTCAAGGGGAACCTGGAAGAAATAAACCAGGGAGAAAAAGATTCCTAGGAAAGTGTGTCACACCCACGAGAACCACAGAGAATGAAGTTGAAATGTGTGAAACCCCCGCGTCCACGTCTGAAAACCCCCAGCACCAGAAACTGCCCAGGATTCAATTTCATAGCACTACATCCACGAAGAAAGAACAGGTGGGATTAAAAGGGCAGAATGATACCAACAAATAGAACTCCGTGATGGTGAAAATAAAAAGTTGAGTACAGAAGTGCGAAAGGAAAGTCAAGAGCATCTCTGAGAAGATGGAGGAAAAGAACAAAGACACAGGCAGACAAAGAGAAGAGAGAACTGAAGGATGACTGCAGAAAGCTAAACATTGACCAGTAAGTTTTCCAGGAAGACAAACAGTGGAGGAAACTCGTCAAAGAGAAAACACAGCCCAGTTTCCCAGGGATCAAGGGCACCTGTTTCCAGGCTGCGTGGGTCCTGGGTGCCCAGGGCACAGGGGTGGGAGCAGGGATGCAGAGAGATACAGGGAGCTGGGGACCTCTGAGGGGGAAGACCAGAGGTCAGAGGTGGAGTTCTTGCTAAGGGTGACAAGAGGCTTTCCTCTGGTGATGTCAGAGCTAGAAGACACTGACTCCGGAGAAAACTCTGGAGGGGGGCGTGGGCGGGGGACTATCATTTTGCCTTTAGTACAGTTCCTAAGTTTAGATATTTTCTTAGATAGTTTCTAAGTTTAGACTTAGGATGGTTTCTAAGGCTATCTGGCTTCTCAAGTGACATCATGTGTTACTTCGAGAAAATAAAAATGAACCTAAAGAACGTCAGGGCTCTAAAGAATTGCATAAACATATAGAAACAACCAGCTTGCAGCCCCTGGGGTGCAGCGCTCAGCACTGTGAACACATCACACACATCAGCTGGAGTCCCTGGAACCGTCAGCTCTGGTGAACTGCAAGAAGGCGTTCCGCTCACTAAGCTTCCCCGACGGCTCAGCGGATAAAGAGACCGCCAGTGATGCAGGTGATACAGTGGACCTGGGTTCGATCCCTGGGCCGGGAATGTCTCCTGGAGGAGGAACTGGAAACCCACTCCAGTATTCTTGCCTGGAAAATTCCATGGACAGAGGAGCCTGGTGGCTATAGTCCGTGGGGCCGCAAAGAGTCGGACATGACTGGGCAGGCTAGCACTTTCGGCTCATTTATAATCAGTCAAACTCCGCCTCCAAAGGAACCAACATTTACGACATTTAACAAACATATCGGGGCATACGCCCTTGAGAATCAGAATTTTGCTGAAACTGTGTGCTCCCACTTGAGCCTTGCTCGGCTTTGGTGTCCTTGGGCAGCACTTAAGCAGAGAAACAACGAGCCACACGCAGCAGCGGACGAGCCTGCACGCCATTTCCATGGTGACCACCTCCGGGTCCTCATGCACTGGGGCTGGCACAGCCCGGGGGAGTTCGAGTCCAACCAGATCCTGACGTACGGGTGGGAGTGATGACTCTGGATGGTCAAGACTGAACACAGAGGAGCGTAGAGGTCGAGAAGGTCTGTCGAGAAGGTCTGAGTCGCCCCCTGCCGTCCTTCCGTGGGGGTGGGAGGAGTTCACAGCTGGGCTTTGGTTTCTCCTGCGGCTCAGAGCTGCCCTCAGGCATAGATGTTGAGCCTCCACCCTGGGCCAAGGACTTCTTCTTCCCTCTTGTTTTGGGAAGGAAATCAAGAAATAGGTGGCCTTCCAGCTGCTTCATCATTTCCTCTTTTTCAACCCCTCACCTTCTGCTTTAAAATCAGACAGCACTGCCAGCTGAGCTCTGCTTGCTTTTAGAAAAGGGTGTCACAGTGGTAGCCAGGGATGGACTCAGACAGAGGGCTCTGCAGACAGGAGGTGGGAGGATGCTGCCGGGTTGCTCAGCCCCCGAGAACCGCGCTTGGCCCAGGAGTCTCCCGATGACCTCACATCTTCCAGGCTGCAGAAACTTTTCATGTTCTGTGAGAGCCGGGATAGCAGGCTGGTGGGCCACGGACATCCGTCACATGACACGACCCTGCCCCCACAGCCCCTTCCCCAGACTTGTCCCAAAGGCTGCAAGAGGAGCCCCAAAAGGGAATGGTCTCCCCACAGACACCAGAGTGGTGACCACTGTCATATGTGGCAGGAGCAGGAGCTGGGGGGCCCTATCCCCATGAGCCGTGAGGGCTGAGGGGGGCCCCGACCCCTGTCCCCTGAGCCCTCCCTTGCAAACCCAGTAGCCTGGTCGGGAGACCTTCTCCGCAACCCCCACCCCCCCCCCCCGGGCCTATCTCTGATCTCCTGCCTTAGAGCCACCCAGCAATGCCCTCCTTGCCCACTCACTGAGCACCCGCTCCATCCTGGGCACTGCCGGGGGGGTTGAGAACACAGCAGAAAATGAAACCAACTCCTTTCCAGGGCTTCTTAGCAGGAGCATGGAGAGGACAGTACAGAGCAGACAGTGGACGGGGCCCCGGAGGAGGGCAGGCCAGGAGAGAGGCCCTGAGTCTGGGTGGGGAGGGGTCTGCAGGCCCCAGATAAGGTGGGCCGAGGAGAGGCCAGTGTTTGGCGGAACTATGCTCACAGAGCCACCTTCATCCAGCAAACTCTTGGTTTACTGCTAGAGGGTGTTCCAGGCCCCCAGGGCCTGTCCCACCTGGCCTGCCCTCTCTCTCACTGCCCCCCTAGCATCAGGCACCTGTGGTGGGAAGCAACATGCCAGGATGCAACCTGAGACCTCCTGGAGAAGCCATGAGGGCCACACCAGCCCACCTCCCACCTCCAGTTCCAGGGTCTGCAGAGCACAGGTGGCTTCGGGGTCTTGGCAGGAGTGGCCCCAGAGTGCGAGCTCCCCAGCTGAGCCTCAGGAAAGTTCAAGGACATCCCTGTCAGCCTCCTGACTCAGATCAGGACAGGCTTGCTGTCACCAAGTCCCATGCACCCAGCTCACAGGGGCCAGGGGCTTGTTTTGCCCCCTTTCTTTCCTCAGAACATGCTGATGTGTTCTCTCCAAGACCCCTGACAGGGCTGGTGACACTCGTCTCATGAGCTTTGGGACCCACAGCTCACCTGTCATTTACCTTTCAGTAAGATTCTATCCGAATTTGGCTTAAAGCTCAACATTCAGAAAACTAAAATCACGGCATCTGGTCCCATCACTTCATGGGAAATAGATGGGGAAAAAGTCTGGGCTCCAAAATCACTGCAGATGGTGACTGCAGCCATGAAATTAAAAGACGCTTACTCCTTGGAAGGAAAGTTATGACCAACTTAGACAGCATATTAAAAAGCAGAGACATTATTTTGCCAACAAAGGTCCATCTAGTCAAGGCTATGGTTTTTCCAGTAGTCATGTATGGATGTGAGAGTTGGACTGTGAAGAAGGCTGAGTGCCGAAGAATTGATGCTTTTGAACTGTGGTGCTAGAGAAGACTTTTGAGAGGCCCTTGGACTGCAAGGAGATCCAACCAGTCCATTCTAAAGGAGATCCGTCCTGGGTGTTCATTGGAGGGACTGATGCTGAAGCTGAAGCTCCAATACTTTGGCCACCTCATGTGAAGAGTTGACTCATTGGAAAAGACTCTGATGCTGGGAGGGATTGGGGGCAGGAGGAGAAGGGGACAACAGAGGATGAGATGGCTGGATGGCATCACCAACTCGATGGACGTGAGTTTGAGTAAACTCTGGGAGTTGGTGATGGACAGGGAGGCCTGGCGTGCTGTGATTAATGGGGTCGCAAAGAGTCGGACACGACTGAGTGACTGAACTGAACTGAACTGAAGATTCTATCCAAGCTTTCCAAGTGGCGCTAGTGGTAAGGAACCTGCTTGTCAATGCAGGAGATGTAAAAGAGAAACACAGGCTCGAATTCTGGGTTGAGAAGATCCCCTAGAGGAGGGCAGACTACCCACTCCAGTATTCTTGCCTGGAGAATCCCCATGGACAGAGAAGCCCAGCGGGCTATAGTCCATAGGGTCGCAAAGAGTAGGACACAACTGAAGGGACTTAGCCTACATGCATTCATGCAAGAATTCTATCCCCCTTGAAGTGACAGTGATAAACAGTCAGCAGACCATAGGCCTGTGGGCCAGTTTTCCCACTGCTGGCTTGGAGGAAAACCTGGAGCAATGTCCTCTCACGTTGAAGAAACCTTGACCCGCCAGCCACACACCACGTCTCCTCTGGGAGCCTCCCATCAAAGACGGTTGGCAGGGCCAGCTGCTCACTTTCCAGGGCTTGCATGTGCTTTGGATCTGCTCACGTTTTAAGGAGGACTGAGACTTTCCTGGTGGTCCAGTGGTTAAAACTCCACACTCCCAATGCAGAGGGCCCAAGTTCAATTCCTGGTCAGGGAACTAGATGCCACAACCAGATGCTGTAACTAAAGACCCTGCATGCCACAATTAACACCTGGCACAGCCAAACAAATAAATATTTAAAAAATAAATAAATAAAAGAAGAAGGCCAGCTGATCCTGATAACACAAAAGCAGTTGGAATCCTGGGCATCTGCTAGCTAGATGTGATGTCATGGTTTCCCCTTGGACCATGATTGAACCTCCTTGGGCTAAAACATCCACGTACCTACAGATCCGGTTCCGTCGATGATGGCGGTCACGGTGGCCAGGGCATGGGAGTTTCCCTTCAGGCTTTTGTGTGTCCCCTGGAGAGGAAGGAACATCAGTGTGAAGCATGCCCCAGCAATGGCAAAGTGAGAAATAAATCTATACTTCCTGCATGACAATCCACCCAAATCACTGTGCAAAGCAAAACGTGGCGTCTTTCCGTTAGGACATTGACGCTCTACTCCATCCCAGACTCATCTTGGAAAAGCATGCAAAGCTTCAAATGTTTTTGGTAGTAAAAAAGTCATCAGAGATAATAGTACTTGTCCAAGTGCATTCTGGTTTCCCTGGTAGCTCAGACAGTAAAGAATCTGTCTGTAATACAGGAGACCCGGGTTTGACCCCTGGTTCATGAAGATCTCTGGTTCATGGAGGAGGGATGGGCAACCCACTCCAGTATTCTTGCCTGGAGGATCCCGTGGACAGAGGAGCCTGGTGGGCTATAGTCAATGGGGTCACAAAGAATGGGGTCACGACTGACAGACTAACACTTTCAGATGTATTCTAGTTAAAAGAACTCTTAGAATTCTCTTCAATAAACAAGGCTTTCCTTGGCACCATCACTGAGGCACCGTATCATCCAGCATGGAAAATGAAAAGACGAATGGTGCTCGTCCTGTCCCCAAGCTGAGTGCTGGAGCCGGCAGAAAAGATTGAGGGTGCTTGGGAGCTGGTGTGGGGAAGGCATGCTGGACAGACGGCTGAGAAGCCTGGCCTCCTCCCACAAGTCTGTACACCACGTGTGGGGAACTGCTCGTGGTTTTCAATAAGCTTTTAATTTAGAACAATCTTAGATTCACGGAAAATGCGCACAGAGAGGACAGCTGTTACAAGCCCTGTACTCACTTTGCCCTGTGTTAGCATCTTGCACTGTTGGGCTACATTTATCATGATGAATGACCCAATATTGATGCCTCATCACGAAAATCCATGATTTTTTCAGACCCCTGGCTTTTTATCTAGTGTCTAACTGAATCTGTGTCCCAGGAGCCCACCCAGGACATTTAGTCCATGTGACTCCTGGGGCTCCTCTTGGCTGTGACAGCTCTGCAGACATTGCTTCTGGGACTTTCCTTGTTTCCCGTGATTGGATGGGTGTGGGTTCTAGGAGGGAGATCACGGAGGTGAAGGACAATGGGCATCACCTCTCACCCTGCATCCATGCATTAGCTTAATGCCTCCCTGCTGGTGCTGACTGTGACCTGGGCGGGGCGGGGTGCTGTTGGCTTTCTCCCCTGAGAAGTTACTCGATCCCCCCTCCCCACGCCGTTCTCTGTGCTCAGCCCGCCCCTGAGGACAGGGGAGTTGGGCTCCCTGCCCTGGGCAGAGGACCTGCCTACGCCCTTCTGTACAGGACACTGCCTCTCCTCTCCCAGTTCTTTATGGACACTACTTCCTATCAGGGGACTTTGTACTTCAGTGCAGTGCATGTATCCTGCCGATGTCCACACATGGCTCCCGTGTGACATGTCTCGTCTTTCTTGTCGGGTAGATGAGACGGCCCTGCTGCTTCCGGGTCCAAAGGGCCTGGAGTCAAAGGCCACCTGTCAGCAGTGCTTCCTCCTGGAAGAACTGGGCAGGAGCCCCCGTGGATCCCCAGGCCCGCATGGAATTCACCACCCTGTGCAGTAAACATTTCTTCACCACACTGGACTCTGCCTTGGAGCATGTCCTCCTAGGGCCAGGACCCCACCTGGCTTGTCCCTGCAGTCCCCAAGACCAGCAGAGGGCTGGGCACAGAGTGGGACACCCACGGCGGGCTGGACTCTGCTGAGGCCTACAGGTGGGCTCCAGGGGTCACAGCCTCTGGTTTCCAGGGCTGCCAGAGTGGCTCAGAGGAGCGAGCCAGACCCTGGCATCAGGCCTTGGGCCACTGGTTTACAGGACAGGGCGGCCATGTCCCCTTATCTGCTTCAGAAGACTCTTAGCATCCTTACTGGCCGTCTGCACAAGTGTGTTCATCGAAACAGACCATTTCACTGTCAGAGACCACCCATCACAACAGTTGTGATGGAAGAGGTGGCCGCCCCGCCAGCATCTGGCCCCGGCTCTGTGATGAGCTTCACGTACTCACCAGGTCGGCGGACACGGCAGTCGTGATGAGCGCGTATGGCCCGCTGACCAGGGCCCCGCTGAGGAGCAGCATGGCTGCAGGAGACAGAAGCCCAGAGGGGGGTCAGCCAGCAGGACAGGCCCCCGGGGGAGCCTCTGCTGTCTAAGCTTCTCCCTGTTGGTCATCCTGGCATTGCACGCTGGCCCTGCCCTGAGCTGGACACAGGCCGGTCCTGGAAATATGCCCACACCACCAGGAGTGGCCACGGCTGGAGCAAGCGTCATAAACTTCTTCCATTAAACTTGCCCTGAGATGGTTGTAGGGCTAATCACACTTTCCCAAAGACTCAAGCCAAGTTCAGAGAACCTGGCCCCTGTTTCCTTGAACCTGGAGAGCAGAAGCCACGCCGAGAGGAAGTGAGAACCTGGACGTCCGAGCCCAGACGTGACCACAGGCATGATGTGTGTGAGCACCGGATGCAGCCACCACCACAGCCTCATCTGAAGCGGACAGGACTTCCTCTCTTTGCCCACAGCCACTGACGGCCACCCCCAGGAGACCTGGGGCCCCAGCACAGCCCAGTCCCCGATGGGAGGGACCACCATGCCCATTCCCAAAATGCAGTCTCCTAACCTGACCCTGGGTTCACTTTCCCGAACCACCCTCTGGGTCACATTGCTCTGTGTGGAAGCTCCTGGACTAATGGGTCACTTCATGGGCCCCTTGCATCCGGAATTTGCCCTCTGGGTAGCTTTTAATGGGATCCCTACCAATCCCCTCTGCTGGGTTGTGAGACCAAAAGAAGCATTTACTCAACATCAGAGCCTTAATTTGGTAGAGCTGCTTGTGCAAAGTTAAAAATAGAGGCTATGCCCAGAGTGGCAGTTGACGGAGCAGCTCAGAGGGCAGGCCGCCCCCAGGCTTGTGATGCTGGGGGTGCAGGACTTGGGGACCACAGCTTCGCCTGCTGCCTTCCAGGGGATGTGGCTTCTCTGAGGGACTCCTGCACTGGGCGCCCAGGGCTTCTCATAGGCCAGCCCCGGGGTCTGAACTCTCCCACACTGGCCCTTAAACCTTCGGCCTCAGTTCTGCAGGCAGGATCCCCATGGGCCCCTCTGAAAGTTCCCCCTCCAAGGAGGAACACAAGGATGATTTTAGCCACAGTGCGCAAGCCGCATCTTTGCTTCTTTGTTGATATTTCAGTTCATCTCACAAAGCTGTGTGGACCAAAAAATGGCTGAAGGAAAGAAAGACCTCATGGACTCACCTATGGTGGCTTCCAGCCCCATTCTGCTGATGGAGGAGAACGCGTAGAGCTGTGAACGGCGTCAAAACAGGAGAGGAACAAAGGTTTACTATGAGCAGCTGAGCGATTTCCCAGGAATGTGTATTTCTGAAAAGTGACTCTTGGGCAGCAGCCAGACAGTGGAAGGAAGGCGATGGTGCCCTGGCAGGCTGTCCAAAGACAGGTGTCCAAATGCTTGCAAACTGTCCCCAGGCTGGACGCAGACATGTAGGGTCTGCTGAGCTGGAAACCTGGGAGCGCCCCACCCTGAGCTCCTGGGGGAGGACCCTGGGTTTGGCGCAGCTCTCCCTGAGCCCCGTGTCCCCTCCTGGGCCATAAGCCCTGAATGCCAGGGCCTGGGTGGTGAGGGGACCCCCGTCAGTGCTTGTGCGTCAAGGTTCTCGGAGTGTTTGTGCTGGGCAATGTCCAGGGCCCCAGGATAACTGAAGATTGGGTTTTGTTCAGCCCAGCGGAGCGGCAGATGGGCAAAGCAGTCAGTGCAAGTTGATGAGCAATAATACTACGTATGATGTTGAGGAAACAGTGATGGTATAACCATGTTCCCCTTGACCCTCGCCTTCACCCTGTGAGGTGGTGCTGCCGGCATCCTCATTTTTCAGATGAGGAAACTGGGGCTCAGAGGGAGAGTAACCTGCCCACTAAACACTTGAAAAGCAATGGAACCTGGGTTATGAGGGGAGGGGTGGCGCTCCCCACGGAAGCAGGTAGGGGAGCCACAGTGAGGGTGCTCCAAATGAGCAGGCGCCTGCTGGCGGGGGGAGGGGAGAGGAGGGGAGAGGAGGGGAAGGGCACCCCAAAGAGAACAGCCCACACAAGCACACGTGAAGGCAGGGAGGAGAGAGGAGCCGCGCTGGTGCGCAGTGTGCAGGGGGCAGGGGGCTGGGGGAGGGGAGGCTGAGTGGGGGGCCCTGAGCGGAGTGGAGGTGACACCAGGTCCCAGAAACCAGAGCCCCAAGAGGAGCTGCGCCGGCAGCTGCAGGTGTGCGGGTGGGAGGACATGGGGGCTGTTCCAGAGGTGTGGGGGCTGTGACGAGGCGGAGGGGCTGCTGGTCCTACCGTCGGGGCCGCGAGCAGCAGCATCAGGCCGCAGGTGGAGGCCCTTTTCTCCAGGCGATCAGAGATCACACCTGCCAGGATCCCACCTGCAAGGCAGACGGAGGATCCTGAGGGGTGTACGTGCCTGGCAGGGCCCGCACTGCCACAGCAGCAAGGAGAGGAGGACCTCTTCCCTGGGTCCTTTCCACCCCTTGAGCAGGCTGGCCCCAAAGCCCCTTTGCCTGTGAGCATCCTAGCACCACCAGTCTCTTGCCCACCAGGTATCCTGGTCCTCAGGGAGCCCAGGATGGGGCGTGACCTGCTATCAGAGGCCAGGCACTGGGGGCCTCCCAGTAGGGAGCCAAGTCAAACAGCGTCCAGGCTGAGGGTGTCCATGCACCACCTTAGTGGTGAACGCTTTTGTCAAAGTAGGACAAGAGGAAACGAACTCACCGAAGATCCCGCCCACATCAAACAAGGTGGAGAGCTCCCCCGCCTTCTTGACATCAAGGTGATCTGTTAGGATGACAGCAGAGTGTTTAAAGTGATAACCAAGAAGGACCTATTGTACAGTACAGGAAACTCTGCTCAATGCCATGTGACAGTCTGGATAGGAGGGGACTTTGGGGGAGAATGGATACATATATATGTATGGCAGAGTCCCTTGGCTGCTCACCTGTAACTATCACAACATTGTTCATAGGCTACACTCCAATACAAAATTAAAAGTTATTAAAAAAATGATGGCAGAATGTCACTGTGAGAAGGCCGCAGCAGTGTACAAGCCACACACAACATTCTTTTGTTTCACAAGCATGATTTAAACCAAACAGCAATTATGATATCCATGATCAGATTAGCAGAGAAGGCAATGGCAACCCACTCCAGTACTCATGACTGGAAAATCCCATGGACAGAGGAGCCTGGTAGGCTACCGTCCGTGGTATCGCACAGAGTCGGACATGACTGAGCAACTTCACTTTCACTTTTCACTTTTGTGCATTGGAGAAGGAAATGGCAACCCACTCCAGTGTTCTTGCCTGGAGAATCTCAGGGATGGGGGAGCCTGGTGGGCTGCTGTCTATGGGGTCGCACAGAGTCGGACACGACTGAAGCGACTTAGCAGTAGCAGCAGATCAGATTAGCATTAAAATAGTAATTATCAAAGTAGATGGAAAAAAAAGGAGTGTGCTTTGTGGGCAGACACACAGAAAGTGTGAACAATGAACACTCCTAACCGAAAGGTGAGGGTTCACCTGGCTCTGTCTAGGTATCACCCCGCCTTTGCTCTGTGTCCCCTCAGGGCAGCTGTGACGTCCTGGGGAAGGGCTGGCCTGTGGGAGCCCCTCAACATAGACCATATGACCCTCCCACTTTCAGACCTGGGAGGGGCTGAAACCTCCTCCCCCAGAGAAGGAGGCCGAGGTCTCAGGATGCTCAGCGCAGGACTGTGTCTCCCAACCCCCACCTAGACTGACGGGTGACGCTGGATGGTCCCCTCACTGCCTCCGACTCCCATCCCGAGAAACTCTGCCATGCTGCCTTGGGCTCACGCCCCTCTCTGCTGGGCCTTACAATACTGCTAGTGAAACGGAGCAGGACCTTATGGTCCCTCCCCCAGCCCATGTCCTCCACCTGCCTTCTGTCTGTGGAAAAGCTTTAGCCAAAGAGTGAGTTTAATCAGAGCAGTGAGAAAATGCAGAAACAAAAGAACACTGTCAAATGAGACCACACAATAATAATGTAGCTATTAAGCAAAGTCAAGGACCTCCTCAAGGACTATAGATAATATTTGGGGCTATCTCCTGTGAGCTGTCTTGCAGACACCAAAACCCCTACCCGGTGAAATGATGGTTAATGCAGGTTAATGATGACCAGATTGTAGTTGTGACATAAGCTGCCACAGTTCCAAGAACTGGCCTCAAGGAAATGGAAACAAACCAATCCTGGAACTGAAGATTCAGTTCAGTTCAGTCGCTCAGTCGTGTCCGACTCTTTGTGACCCCATGAACCACAGCATGCCAGGCTTTCCTGTCCATCGCCAACTCCCGGAGTTCACCCAAACCCATGTCCATTGAGTCAGTGATGCCATCCAGCCATCTCATCCTCTGTCGTGCCCTTCTCCTCCTGCCCTCAATCTTTCCCAGCATCAGGTTCTTTTCCAATGAGTCAGTTCTTTGCATCAGGTGGCCAAAGTATTGGAGTTTCAGCTTCAACATCAGTCCTTCCAATGAACACTCAGGACTGATCTCCTTTAGAATGGACTGGTTGGATCGCCTTGCAGTCCAAGGGACTCTCAAGAGTCTTTTCCAACACCACAGTTCAAAAGCATCAATTCTTCGGTGTTCAGCTTTCTTTATAATACAACTCTCACATCCACACATGACTAGGGGAAAACCATAGCCTTGACTAGACGGACCTTTAACTGAAGATTAACTGCACTGAAAACAAGATGACCCTGGTCAGACCACCAATGACCAGTATCCAGATGACTGTGAGAGCTGACTGTGCTGTTTCTGCATGTAGCCCCTCCCTCCATGTATAAAAGCTCTTGCCCACTGGCTGGCCATCAGTGGGGGGAAGTTGGCCTTTGGACATGCAACCCCTCCCCCACTCCTGTTGCCAGCATCCAACATAGAACAAACTTTCCTTTCCACCAACCTTGCCTCTTTATTAGCTTTTGAGCAGTGAGCAGCCCCACCCCGCTTTCAGTTACACTGGGGACACGTGGTCTGTGCTGTGGAGCCCCCATGCCCCAAATTTCTCCTCTTTTCACATTCACTAGGGCACACACCTCCCAGAGACCCTGGTTCCTTTGCTTTGTCCTCGAAATCCCTAACGCGGGGGCCCAGAGGCCCTGCTGACTGTCTGGGTCCCTGTTCAGTTGTGGCTGCAGCCCCTACACAGGAACCTCTGCTCCGAGAACTGCTGGTCCTTCCCGTCTTCCCCTGTGGTCATGCCCGGAACACAGGGTATGCGGCACTACAAACGGCTGCTGTTTAGTAACCTACAGCTTTAGCCCCTGCTGGACTTCTGAAATGCAGGACAAGCTGTCTGCTGCCCCGGAGTTAGAGCTCAGCTCCAGGAAGCGATTTCCAGGTCAGTCATGAAGGCTGTATTATCTGAGATCCCTAGGGCCTCTCTCCCTGCTCACCAGCTGCTGTGACCAAGTCAGATGCAGCCTAAATTTAAAAGCAGGCTGCCCCAGATAGGAAGCCCCTTGGGGAACCAGTAGCCACAGCTGGGGAACACCAGGACCCTTTAAACTCCATCTAGGTTCTCATCATGGCAATAAAACATTCCTATCTGGATTCTCTTCGTCTGTTGTTGTTCAGTTGCTGAGTTGTGTCTGACTCTTCGTGGCCCCGTGGACTGCAGCATGCCAGGCTCCTCTGTCCTCTGCTTTCTCCCAGAGTTTGCTCGGATTCTTGTCCACTGAGTTGGTGATGCCATCTAACCATCTCATTGTCTCCACATCTACCTCTTTGTCTACACGTTTCTACTAATCATGCTATGTGATTCAAGAGCATCATGCATCTCTCTCCTTCCCAAGTTTAGAGACACCAGTGGATAAAAGGGAGTCCTGATCACAGCCCTTGAACAGAACTTCCCAGCTGTGCTGCTAGCAACGGTACTCACCTACATTTGTGATGTAGAGTGGAAGCCAGAAAAGGAATGTATAGCTGACCAGTTTCGCAAACAGCAGACACAGAGAGAACTCTATCACGCCCTGAAAGAGAGGGAAGGACAGAAGATCCCGTAGAAATGGAACGATGTTCTGACGAGTGAGGATTTGTAAGCAGCTTTTGGCAGGGAGGAGCTCTCTGCAGGAGGCCCCTTTTGTCTTGTCTCTTTAGCAAAGCTATAACATGTTGTTATTGGTGGTGTTCAGTCCTAAGTCATGCCCAACTCTTTGGATGGTAAACTACCAGGCTTCCCTGTCCTTCACTATCTCCCAGAGTTTGCTCAAACTCATGTCCACTGAGTCGGTGATGCCATCCAACCCTCTCATCCTCTGCCGCCCCCTCCTCCTGCCCTCAGCCTTTCCCAGCATCAAAATCTTTCCAACGAGACTGCTCTTCACATCAGGCGGCCAAAGGACTGGAGCTTCAGCTTCAGCTTCAGCATCAGTCCTTCCAATGAGTATTCAGGACTGATTTCCTTTAGGGTAGACTGGTCCTTGCAGTCCAAGGGACTCTCAAGAGTCTTCTCCAACACCACAATTCAAAAGCATCAATTCTTTGGCGCGCAGACTTCTTTATGGTCCAACTCTCACAATCACACATGACTACCGGGAAAACCTTAGCTTTGACTATATGGACCTTTGTCAGCAAAGCAATGCATCAGCTTTTTTAATACGCTGTCTAGGTTTGTCACAGCTTTTCTTCCAAGGAGCAAGCATCTTTTAATTTCACGGCTGCAGTCACTGTCCACTACATTTTAACTAAACTTAAACCAGTCACTCACATACTCTACTCATTCCTGGCCGGGGCCAGATCTTTCAAATCTTTTGCTCACACAATACTTTGCCTAACTGGTCAGTTCTTCCCTAGATCAAAGAAGTAAAAATGAAAAATAAATAATTAACAGATGACCAGATCTCCTCCTTGGCTTCCCCTTCAGTAATCTCACAAGCGAACTGTGTGAACAACACGGCATCTGGAGGAAAATCACAAAGAGTCGCCAAGCCTGCGGGCAGCGGGGTGATGATGGCCCTGATCCTCCATCTCAGTGATTAACCGAGATTACTTTTTCTTTTTAAAAACTTTTGTGGCCTCTTCGGAGTTGGTTTGGGGGACACAAGTCCTCCTCCCTGACTGCTGGCTACTCTGGTTAAAGCAACTTTCCTTTCTATCAGCATTTGCTTCTCCACTGTTGCATTCAAGCAGCGAGCAGCTGGACCTGAGTTCAGTGATACCCAGAAGAGACATGTAGATTCTGATAAGGAAACTGAGGTGTGGGGTCTCGTGGCTATTGAGAAATGCTTATATGTTCCACTTCGTGTCTACATTTAGAAAGAGGTGGCCCTTGTGAGATAGTAAGTCCAGGTATCACTTGGGAAATGAGCATGAGAAATCGGGTAACACTAAGGAACCGACTCCTCGGTTGCTTCTCCCAGGCTATCACAGTGCATAGCTATGAACACCCTTCAAATCCAAGCAGAGGTCACGATATGCAATTCATGTCAATGCTCTGGAAATTACACAATGTTCCACAGTCACACCCAGTATGGGAGGTGTGTGTAATGTACTTCATGCTTACCAAGTGCGTGTCATTGTGCCTGTTGCGTAGTTAATGATCTCACTTGATGCCAAGAACAGCACTAACTAGTTGTACAGCCACCGAGCCTGCACTACAGTGAGGAAACAGGCCTAGAGTGGTTACCACCTGTGCCGGGCACACCCAGCCCGCCTGTGGCAGGGCCAGGTCAGGCCAGGCCAGGCCAGGGGTCTGAAGCCTGTTCTTGCCTCCACCCAACTTCTGTTTATGGTGGGCACCTTAATTTTAGCAACAGTATTTGACAGCTACACAATCAAGTAACAACAGAAAAGTTACTACTTGTTATTAACAAATTTTAAAAATAACTGTTATTTGGAACTAGCATCTCCTGCAGGCCAAACCCCCAGAGATCTTTGTTAGGGACCCTGGAGAGTCCAGGCTGGACGTTCAGTGGTTTCTTCTGGCAGGAGAGCAGCTTCCGGGTCCTCAGCAGCCCAGTTTCATCTGGGAGCTGGCAGGACTTTCTGTTTAAAGCAACAGTTCTCAGTTCCTTCATTGGGTGCCGTGATGCTGAGGTTCTGCGTGCACTGTTGGGTTTCTAGCTCAGCACAGTTGCTGTGGAGCCTCTGGGTTCCCTCTTCCAATTCTCCCCGAGGCCAGCATGAGGGAAGTGCCCTTGCCTGCATCTGTTCCCCTGAACAGGCACCCAAGGGCAGGAGCCAGGTGTTCTAGAGTGTGGCCCCCAGGGGCCAGTGTGCTCTCCCCGTCCTCCCATCTCTGCTCTTGGCTCCCTGCCTTTGTCCCTCTCCACAGCTCCATGTCAGAGGAACACAGTTGCTCACAGGCCTTTGCACAGCTCCCAGCATGCTCTGCTCTGGGAGCTCATGGATTTCACATCCATAATATACATACATAATATATATTATAACTATTAACAGGTGAACAAAACACTGCAGGCTTATTCAGCCCTGAGCTGATCTGCTTGCAATTCTGGTTCATGCTGTGGATTTCTACGAGCTTCCCAGGTGGCTCAGTGGTATAGAACCTGCCTTCCAATGCAGGAGGCACAGTTTTGATCCCTGAGTCAGGAAGATCCCCTGGAGGAGGAAACAGCAACCCGCTCCAGTACGCTTGCCTGGAGAATCCCATGGACGGAGGAGCCTGGCGGGCTACATTCCATGGGGTCACAAAGAGTTGAACGAAACTGAGCCACTAAGGACAGCACTTCGATTTCCAATGTGTAGATAATATGATCATGGATTTCTCTTTCTAAACTTATCAACAGCTCAGTGTCTATACACAGCATTATGTGTAATTTGTAGTAAACAGACACTGTTCACAAATGCCCCCTCTTGAGAGGGTCGTGTACTCACGGGAATTTTCAGGGCCCCTGTGAAGCTGATGGCTGCCATGCCGCCCCCGCCGTCTGCCGGGAGGACGACCACGTGGTTCTGGTGGCCAGAGTGTTTCCCATCCGATAGCAGTAGACGCTGCATCTCTGGGTCCTGGAGACAAACCCGCAGAAAAAGAGAAAGAGAAGAAAATGTGTTATCAGGCCGTTGACTTGGGAGGTGGGTGTGCCCTGGACAGCACCCTCACATGGCCATTGCTTTTACGGCCATCAGCATGCACGTGGTTTTGGGAAACACTAATCAAAGACATGCAGAATCTTTTGACTCAACTCTAGGACTCTATTTGTGAAAAAAACTTTTCGATGTGGAAAAATACTTATATGATAAGATTAATGTCACACCATTATTGAGAAATATTGCTAAAGTACATCCACATAACCGACATATCCTGCAGTTGTAAAAAAAAAAAAGGTTGTGAGATTTGAAGAAATGAGAAAGTGCTTATGATACATTAAGCAATAAAACATCATTCAAAAGCATTTTCATTATGATCTCACTGAATGTTTAAATATAAACCTATTTAAGTAGGTTAACTATTGGATTATTTACAGGGAAAAAGAAGCTAAATTCTAAACTGACAATGGTTATCACTCAGTGGTAGAATTATGTGTGAAAGTGAAAGTTGCTCAGTCATGTCCAACTTCTTTGCGAGGCCATGGACTCTACAGTCCATGGAATTCTCCAGGCCAGAATACTGGAGTGGGTAGCCTTTCCCTTCTCCAGGGGATCTTCCCAACCCAGGTCTCCTGCATTGTAGGTAGATTGTTTACCGAGCCACAAGGGAAGCCCAAGAGTACTGGAGAGGGTAACCTATCCCTTGTCCAGCGGATCTTCCTGGCCCACGAATCAAACTGGGATGTCCTGCATTGCAGGTGGATTCTTTACCAACTAAGCTATCATGGAAGTCCCAGAATTATGTGTAATTGGTATGAAATGTCAGTTAAGGAGTTCACAAAGGACACACATGATCACAAACAATATTATTTTAAACTTCATAAACTAATTCCAATATTTCATAAATTTTGATTCTGGACATCCCTAAAGTTTATCATCATTAAAGCAAAGAACAGTGGTCCCCAACTCAGGGTGGGACATCAAATCAGAGCAACGATGATTGAAAAATGTCCTCATAAAGCCACTATGAAGGTCAAAGATTTAAAAAGAGATGTTTCTATGTATTCCAGACTTTCCACAAAATCAAACAGGTTTTATTGATTTATCTCACCCACTCCAGTATTCTTGCCTGGAGAATTCCATGGACAAAGGAGCCTGCCAGGCTACAGTCCATTGGGTCACAAAGAGTCAGACACGACTGAGTGATTATCACTTACTCACACTATAAACTATGCAAGCGGTATTCAAAATGCAGTTAAATTGGAAAAAAAAAAAAAGAAAACGGCAAAGCATTGCCACATCTGTTTCTTGATATCAGAATTCTCTTCTGGTGAAGAACAGAAATTTGGAAAACAGGGTGGCAGGCTGCAGCACGGGCAGCCCCTCGGGCACTGAGCACCCAGCATGGCTCAGACATCGAGAGCTGGCCTCTGGTGAGCATGGCCACAGTTAACTACGTTCTCTGATGCTCCAGGATGCCGATGACAAGCCCCCGCTTGGAACCAGAGCATCCTCCTTAAGACAATGCCACAGAGGTATGTGAACACAGAGACCCTCTATTTGAGTCTGGAGATAAACTTCTCTCTGGAGAATTACACAGCTGTCCTGTGTGTGTGTTAAGTCACTTCAGTCGTGTCCGACTCTTTGAGACCCTATGGACCATACCCACCAGGCTCCTCTGTCCTTGGGATTCTCCAGGCAAGAGTGCTGGGGTGGGTTGCCATTCCCTCCTCCAGGGATCTTCCCAACCCAGGGATTGAACCCGTATCTCTTACACCTCCTGCCTTAGCAGGTGGGTTCTTTACCACTAGCACCAGCTGTCCTGTGTAGAAAACGAAATCAATTGTTCTCAACCCTGGCATCTCCTGGGCACTCTGAGAGACTCCCAGGCTGTACCCTGGACCCAATATAGCAATTTTGGAAGCAGGCCCCCAGAAAGTCGTTTGTGTCATTAGGCTGAGAACCGCAGGATAGACTTTTTTTTAACACTAAATGTTCTGACAGGTGAACCATGAAATGCAGCCAGATAATGAGAAAAAAGGAAGAGAAAAGACTGCTCAGCCAGGAGGGTAGTAATCACAGGTCCAGCACAGAAACCCACCTGGTCACAGCCCAGAGTTGGCACTGACCCTTCCTTGTTCAGAACACTGGGTACAGTATGCTGTATACTGGGTTCAAAGCCCCAGTCCGGCCCCTCTGCCCTAAGCCATGAGGAGCCCCTCAGGCCAGTCGGGAAGCCCTGTCTTCATTTAAGACAGACCTCCTGCCCACACCTGCTCATCCTCTGTACACAACCTGGGGGAGTGAGGAGGGGGTGGTTCCAGTCTCCTAAGGCCAGTATTTTGCGGCATCTGGAGGAGGGATCCGTGAGGTCATGCGGGGGGGCGGGGCGGGGGGTGGTTTCCAAAGCAAACCAGGAGAGCAAGGCTGCCTCCTTCTGGGAACCAACAGAGACCCGCTGGGGGAACTGGGTACGGGAAGCGGTGTGCCTAGAGCCCCCAGGGCATCTGCTGGGACAGAGAGCCCTCAGTGGGCTGAGAGCTCATTCAGCCTAGGGCCCGCACTCTGAGGTTTACACATTCACAGAGCAAAAAGGCTCTGCGTGATGAAAGCAAGCACACACGGGAGTTTGCATGAGAGACGGCTCAGCCCAGCCTCAACCTGTGCTCGCCCCACGTGGAGCTGTCGGATGGAGTAACCTTTATTTCTGTTTTTATTAAAGAATTTCTTATTGGAGTATAAATGCTTTACAATGTTGTGCTAGTTTCTTCTTTATAACAAAGTGAATCAGTTGTATGTATATGTATATACATCCCTTCCCACTTGGACCTCCTTCCCACCCCACCCCTCAATCCCTTAGATCTAGGTCATTAACCTTTAGCATCTAAACACCCGCTCAGCACCCTTTAAGTGGTTGCTGAGCCACACCCATCAGAAAGACCCTCAGAGGTGTAGGAGAGAGTAGGACTGGGAGTTTGGGATGAGCACATGGAAACTGGAATACATAGAAGGGATAAACAAGGTCCTACTATAGAGCACAGGGAATTATATCCAGTATCCTGTGATAAACCATAATGGAAAAGAACATGAAAAAGAATGTGTTAACATATGTGTGTATAACTGAGTCACTTTGCTGTACAGCAGGCAATTAACGCAACATTGAAATTCAACTATACTTCAATAAAAACGAAATTTAAAAAGATAAAAAAACAAGAAGTGGAAAGAATTATTAAACAAAAGACCCTTAGAGAAGCCAGAGATGACAAAAAAGACGTATAGCTATAAGGAGGACAAATGTCAACCATCCCCAACATGACATCACGAAAACCCGCAAGGTTGGACGCAGGTCACCACATGGGAAGTGACCCCAGAGCCTCTTTCTCTGTTCACGTTCTTGTCCTCGCCCTACCCCCTTCTTTATGATTTTTTTTCCATGAAGTCATTAGGAGTCATGCCTGGGGCAGAAAAGGATTAAGCAGTCCCAGCTGAAAAGCCACTGTGGTCAGGGGCCTGGGTAAGGCTCAACTCTGAGCTGGTCACTCTGTGAAAGGGGACACCAGGGTGTGCTGTCAAACAGGTGACGCATCCTGCCTGCTGGCCCGGGGGCCACCTCCGGTGCGTGAGCTCCTCCTATGACAGAAGGGAGGGGACCAAGCCTGAATAGTGCACCGGGGCTAGCTGAAAGGAGACGCCCTTCCACCACGGCCGACGCCTGCCTGGTCACGTCCACATCAAGGTCAGCCTGAAACAGGACCTCCTGGGGCCTCGGAATATATCACTGTCTCTTTAGTGACATGTTGGTAAATAGACTTTTGTAGAAGAAAAAGAAAAAGGAAGAGGAAGTCACATTTAGAAGACAGGGCTAGCTTTCCTGGCCAGTAACCACATTAGAGAGCCTTCCCAGGTGCCTCTAGTGGTAAAGAATCTGCCTGCCAGCGCAAAAGATGCAGGTTTGATCCCTGGGCCGGGAAGATCCCCGGGAGGAGGGCGTGGCAACCCACTCCAATACTCTTGCCTGGAGACAGACAGTCTTGCTTGGCTATAGTCCATGGTGTCATAAAGAGTCAGACACAACTGAGCACACACACACACACACACACACACACACACACAACTACATTAGAACACAGGGCCTGGCTCTCACCTCTGGAAAAAGGTAAGTCTTCAGCAACAAACGGAGAGGAATTAGAGCCATCTGGACACTGATTAAGGGCTTCCCTGGCAGCTCAGATGGTAAAGCGTCTGTCTGCAATGCGGGAGACCTGGGTTCGATCCCTGAGTTGGGAAGATCCCCTGGAGAAGGCAATGGCAACCCACTCCAGTACCCTTGCCTGGAAAATCCCATGGACAGAGGAGCCTGGTAGGCTACAGTCCATGGGGTCGCAAAGAGTCGGACACAACGGACATTGATTAAGACCCAATGCTTTATACCAGTATTTCTGTTCCCCCCAAATGTGTATGTTGAACTCCTGTCTCTAACATGATGGAATTAGGAGGTGGGGCCTCCTAGAGGTGATTAGGCCACAAAGGTGGACCTGGGTGAGGAGGTTAGTGCCCATATAGGAAGAGACAGCAGAGAGCTGGCTTCTCTCCCTGCTCCACCAAGTGAGGGTTCCTGGGGAAGGGAGCTGCCCACCAGCCGGGAAGCAGGCTCTCTCCAGATGTCGGATCTGCTGGAGCCTTGATGTGGGACTTCCCAGCCTCCAAAAATACGTGTTTAAAATGCGAGAAATAAATGTTTATTGTTTTAGCCACCCAGTCTATGATATTTTTGTTCCATCAGCCCAATCTGAGATACCTGATTATGATGGAAACTCAGAAGTGAGTAGAGATTTGAAAACATTTCAGTTGAATTTCACTAAATCCAAGAACCAAACTGTATGAGATACTATTTTTCCTTTTTCCATTATTTCTTCCACCTGAAATAGTTCCCTTGGGCAATAAAGAAAAAAAAATGTAGGAAGTCTGTTTAGAACACTTATCCTTTAAGCTAACTGGCTTGAGAATACCGTACACTTTCCAGGATTATAACCAAATATAAAGTGGCCCTGCAGCTGGGTGTGGTCAGCCAGGCAGAAGCAATGCAAGGCATTTCTTGGGAGCACAGCCCTCCCTTGGTACCCGGGATCGGTAGGGGATTGGTATCAGGATTCCCCTTAGAGAGTCAAATCCTCAGATACTCGAATCCTTTGCATATGATGGCTAAGAACAGTCGGCCCCCATATGGGCAGGTTTCACAGCCCTCTGGACACAAAGGGCTGACTGCACCCTAAGAGGAGAGGTTCAGGTGAGGTCCAGGCCAGGGAAGAGCCCTGGACTGCATCTAACCTCTTCATTTCTGAGGCAAACCTGGCAGGGAGCTCAGCCCATCTGTGCCTCAACTTCCTCTTCTGTATAATGGACAGGCAGTGAAGGGGCTGGAAGCTGACTTTCTATGTTGTCTCTGGGTCCCCTCTCTTATTCCCAGCCCACCTTATGCTCTCCCCACCTGAAACCCCCTTGGGTCAGTACGTGCAGACTCAGCCCTCACCTCCTAGACAACTCTGTCCAAGGCCACTGGCTCAGGGAAGCTCCCAAGACCGGGCCTGAACTAGCGCCTGCTCAGTCCTCCCTGGGCAGCTCTGTCTGGGTGGTTTTCTCTCTGCACCCCACGCCTGCCCTCTTCCCCCCAGGATGTGAGGTCCACAGGGGTGATGGATGTTGGGTGAGGAGTGAGGGGATGATGCCCTGGCACAGTCTCACCCGGAGAGGGGCTGCAACCCCAAATGCTGCAGATGGCTGTCCAATGAATGAATCGCTCACAAATCTGAGTCACAAACTTCAAGGAAGCACAGCCCACCATCCAAACAAAGTGAACAAATGTGAACTGAAGAAATACAACACCCTGGGTGTCGGCAACAGGGGTCACTGAGGCAGGACCCAACTGCCTGCCTGCGGAACTCACCGGAGGCTTGCTCCTCTCCTCGGCTGGGACTGGCTTCTGTGGCCAGAACCTGTGTGCACCATTCTCGTAGCCTCTCAGATGCTGAGGGAATAAAGTTAATTAGAGCAATTACTGAATCAATGACCAGAAATGACAGCTATGCTCACTGCCGCAAGCATACTGTCTTCATGAAAATGCTACCCAGGGAAAATAAGGCAAATGTTTAAAACAAAACAAAGGCTGCTCAGTTTATTCTCAAGACTCCAGACCCTCAGAATAACAGAGGGTAAAAGTGAAATCCTTTCCTGAAGAATCATCCAAGACTGAAGAACATTGCTGTTGTTCAATCGCAAACTCATGTCCAACCCTTTGCGACCCCATGGACTGCAGCCAGCCAGGCTCCGCTGTCCGTAGGATTTCCCAGGCAAGAATACTGGAGTGGGGTGCCATTCCCTTCTCCAGGGGATCTTCCTGCCGAGGAAGTGGATCCCCATTTCCTGCATTGGCAGGTCAATTCTTTACCACTGCACCACTTGGGAGGCCCCTAATCAGCTATACTCCAACTGTTTTTGTTCAGTCACTCAGTTTTGTCTGACTCTTTGCAGCCTCACAGACTGCAGCACACCAGGCTCCTCTGTGCTTCACTATCTCCCAGAGTCTGTTCAAATTCATGTCCATTGAGTTGGTGATGCCATCCAACCATCTCACTCTCTGCTGCTCCCTTCTCCTTTTGCCCTCAATCTTTCCCAGCATCACGATCTTTTCCAATGAGCTGGCTCTTCACATCAGGTGGCCAAAGTATTTGAGCTTCAGCATCAGTCTTTCCAATGAATATTCATGGTTGATTTCCTTTAGGATTGACTGGCTTGATCTCCACGCAGTCCAAGTGACTCTCAAGAGTCTTCTGAAGCATCATAATTTGAAAACCACAGTTCTTTGGCTCTCAGCCTTCTTTATGGTCCAGTTCTCACATCCATACACGACTACTGGAAAAACCATAGCTTTGATTATTCGGGCCTTTGTCGGCAAAGTGATAAGACCGAAGAATAAAAAAACGTAAAAATGCTGGTTAAGGCAACTTAACTTTTATGAATGGCTTTGACATTTTTAAGACTGAAAGGCCTTCAGAAATAATATAGGCCAATGTTTTTCTCTAACAAGTGAAAAAAAAAGAGACCTTCCTACACCAGCAGATTCAGAAGGAAGAAAACACTCTCCACATAGGCTTGTTGGACAAGATACAGCTCAGTCACCCGGGTTATGGTGTGTAAGTGTATGTGTGTGTATGTGTGTGTATACAGTAAATATGTTTTAATTTCTCTTGGTTCCCAGGTGGCATCAGTGGTAAAGAATCCACCTGCAATGCAGGAGACCTGGGATCTGTCCCTGGATTGGGAAGATCCTCTGGAGGAGAACGTGGCAACCCACTCCAGTATTCTTGCCTGGAAAATTCCACGGACAGAGGAGCCTGGTGGGCTACAGTTCACGGGGTCGCAAAGAGTCAGTCACAACTGGGGGCACATGCGCCACAGGGCACTTAATTTCTGTTAGCTGCACCCGGGAGTGAAATTGCTGGGTCATCTGGTAACGCTATGCTTAACGTTTTGAGGAACTGCCAGACTGTTTTACAACGTGGTTGCACCATTTTAATATCCTCACCAGCAGTGTATGAGTATTCCAATCTGTTATTATCTTCTTGATTCAGCCAGTGCAATGAGTATGAAGTCGTATCTCATTATGGTTTGGATTACATTTCCTTGATGACTCACGACATTAAACAGCTTTTCATGTGTTTATTCGCCATTTATTTATCTTCTTTGGAGAAACACCTCTTCAGATTCTTTTAGCCCTTTTAAACTAGGTTGTCTTTCTATTACTGAGTTCTAAGTGTTCTTTATATACTTCAGTTCAGTTCAGTTCAGTTCAGTCACTCAGTCGTGTCCAACTCTTTGTGACCCCATGGACTGTAGCATTCCAGGCTTCCCTGTCCATCACTAACTCCCAGAGCTTGCTCAAACTCATGTCCATCGAGTCAGTGATGCCATCCAACCATCTCATCCTCTGTCGTCCCCTTCTCCTTCCACCTTCAATCTTTCCCAGCATCAGGATCTTTTCCAACAAGTCAGTTCTTTACATCAGGTGGCCAAAGTATTGGAGTTTCAGCATCAGTCCTTCCAATGAACATTCTGGATTGATTTCCTTTAGGATGGTTCCTGAAGAACTATGGACAGAGGTTCGTGACATTGTATAGGAGGCAGTGATTAAGACCATCCCAAAGAAAAGGAAATGCAAAAACGCAAAATGGTTGTCTGAGGAGGCCTTACAAACGGCTGAGAAAAGAAGAGCTAAAGGCAAAGGAGAAACAGAACGATACACTCTTCTGAATGCAGAGTTCTTTACCTAATCTAGATACAAGTCTATGATCAGATACACGATTCGTGCATGTTTTCTACCATTCTTTGGGTTGTATTTTCACTTTCTTAATGGTATCCTCTAAAGCCTAGAAGTTTTAAATTCAGTGAAGTCCAATTTATCTGTTTTTACCTCCATGCTTTGTGGTTTTGGTGTCATATCTAAGGAGGCTGGCTTAATCCAAGATCATGAAGATTTCCTCCTGTATTTTCTTCTAAGAGTTTTATAGTTTTCGCTCTCACCTTTAGGTCTTTGGGGCTTCCCTGATAGCTCAGTTGGTAAAGAATCCGCCTGCAATGCAGGAGACCCTGGTTCAGTTCCTGGGTCGGGAAGATCCCCTGGAGAAAGGAAAGGCTACCCTCTCCAGTACTTCTGGATTTCCCTTGTGGCTCAGCTGGTAAAGAATCTGCCTGCAATGTGGGAGGCCTGGGTTCGATCCCTGGGTTAGGAAGATCCCCTGGAGAAGGGAACGGCTACGCATTCCAGTATTCTGGCCTGGAGAATTCCATGGACTGGATAGTCTATGGGTTCCCAAAGAGTTGGATACGACTGAGTGACTTTCACTTTAGGTCTTTAATCCATTTTAATTTTGTGTATGGTATGAAGAAGTGCTCCAAATTCATTCTTTGAATGTGGCTATCCAGCTGTCTCAGCACCATGTATTAAAAAGACTATCTTTTTCCCATTGAATGGTCTTGGCACCTTTGTCGAAAAACAATTGACCATACACATGAGGGTTTGTTTCTGGACTCAGTTCTCGTCTATCGATCTATATGTTTAACCTTATAATAGTAACATAGACAGAGCCTTAATTAGAGCAGCTTTGTAGTAAGTTTTGAAATCGGGATGTGTGAGTCCAGCTTCGTTCTTTTTCAGGATTCTTTTGGCTAGTCTAGATTCCTTGAATTTTCATAAGAAATCAAGGATAAATTTATCAATTTTTTCCAAGAAGCCAGCTGGGGTTTTGATATAGATTACACACAATCAGTAGGTCCATCTAGGGAAATACTTCTATCTTGACAATATTCACTGAGTCTTCCTGGCCATGAATACAGGATGTATTTTCATTTCTTAGGCCTTCAACTTCTTTCAACAATGTTTTGTAGTTTTCAATGTATATCAGTCTTGTCCTTCCTTGGTTAAATTTATTTCTGAGTATTTCATTCCTTTTGCTGTTACTGTCAATAAAATTGCCTTCTTAATTTCATTTTTGGATTGTTCATTGCTACTGTATAGAAATACAACTGACTTTTATATGCTGATTTTGTATCTTGCAATCTTGCTAATTTTTTAATTAGTTTGAATAGGTTTTTGGTGGATTCCTTGGGATTTCCTATAGACAAGATCACATTGTCTACAAAGAGGCACTTTTGACTTATTCTGCATGCCTCTAATTTCATTTTCTTGTTCAGATGCTCTGGCTAGAACTTCTGTATGTTAGCTAGAAATGGTGAGAGCAGTCATCCTTGTTCTGTTCCTGGCGTTACAGGGAAAGCATCCCATCGTTCATCACGAAGTGCGATGTTAGCTGCGGGTTTTCATCGATGCCCTTCATCTGGTTGAGGCAAGTCTCTTCTAGAGTGTTTCATCATTAAGGGATGCTGGATTTTGTTGAAGGCTTTCTCTGCTTCTATTGAAATGACCCCAGAGTTTCTGGTCCTTTATTCTATTGAGGTAAATATTACATTAATTGATGTTCAGGTGTTAAACCAGGTGTGAGGAGATCAACCCTGGGATTTCTTTGGAAGGAATGATGCTAAAGCTGAAGCTCCAGTACTTTGGCCACCTCATGTGAAGAGCTGACTCATTGGAAAAGACTCTGATGCTGGGAGGGATTGAGGGCAGGAGGAGAAGGGGACGACCGAGGATGAGATGGCTGGACGGCATCACGGACTCGATGGACACGTGTCTGAGTGAACTCCGGGAGTTGGTGATGGACAGGGAGGCCTGGCATGCTGCGATTCATGGGGTCGCAAAGAGTCGGACACGACTGAGCGACTGAACTGAACTGAACTGATACTGGAATAAATCCCATTGAATCATGATGCTTAACCCTTTTCATATGCTGCTGGATTAGTATTCTGTTAAGTTTTGCATCTACACTCATGAGAGAACTTGGTCTGCAGTTTTCTGTTCTTGTGATATCTTGTTTTCTTATATTACAGGATAATATAGAATAAGCGGGGAGTGTTCTCTTTTATTTCTTTGGATGAGTTTGTGAATAGCTGGTATTAATTCTCTGAATGTTTGTCAGAATTCACCAGTGAAGTCCTCTAGTCCTGGGGTTTTCTTTGTATTAACATTAAAACTTTTCGTTAATAATTCAGTTTCTTTCCTTGTTATAGGTCTATTCAGATTCTCTCTCGAGTCAGTTCTGGCAATTTATATTTTTCTAGGGATTTTCCCATTTATTCTAAACTATCTAACTTGTTAGTATACAGTTGTCCATAGAATTCCTTTATGCTTCTTTCTATAAAGTTGGTAGTAACATCCCCTCTCTCATTCCAGATTTTGGTAATGTGAATCTTCTGTCTTTTTCCTGATCAGTCTAAAGGAGTCTCCATTTTATAGATCTTTTCAAAGAACCAACTTTTGACTTATGGTCAAAAAATGTTGCCTCCCAGTTTCAATAAACAAAGAATGTTGCTGCCACCAAGCCATCAGCCACTACAGCCCCCTTCTAAGGTGTGCCCTGAGGGGTTTCAGGAAGATGAAAAAGGATCTTAGCCATAGATAGCTAAGATAGCTAGGATGCTTATCTAAGGAATAATTTAATGAGCCCAGCCTCCTGCATCCTACCGTACAGACACGGGCAATAAAGTAATTTTCTTGAGATGTCTGGTTTTTTGTGATTAGCAATAATCTTCTGAAGTATGTTGCTTTTTTTTTTTCAGCAAAAGCTCCTATCCATTCTGGCCCCTCCCTTACCTCTTTGGAACACTTCCTCAGAGCCACTGACAGGCTTCAGTCCTCAGTGAGTTCTCTGAATAAAACATCACTCACAACTTACAGGTTGTGTGTTTTTTCTGTCGACAAGTTTAACTGATTTCCCCTATTGTTTTTCTATTCTTTTCTGTTGTTGTTTGTTTGTTTTTAATAAAAGAGTCCTTATGGGACTTCCCTGGTGGTCCAGTGGTTAAGAGTCTGCCTTGCAATGCAGGGGACATGAGTTCAATCCCTGGTGGGGGAACTAAGACCCCACATGACAAAAAGCAACTAAGCCTGCAAGCCACAACTTCTGAGATCACATGACTCAAGAAGATTCTGGAATCTGCAACTAAAACTCAGAGCAGCCAAACAAACAAATTTTAAAAAATTTAAAATAAGTTAAAAAAAAGAATCCTTATATTTTATAAACACACACTGAAGTAGTCAGAGACAAAATGTTATAATATGGTGACCAATATTTGCATACAAAATAAACTCTGAGGAGAAGGGGGGCGGTCTTAGAAGGGGTACTGATACCAGGAGATGAGCGGGTAAAGGGTACATGCACACTCATTACACTATTCTTTCTACTTTCTCACGTGTTTTAAAATTTCTGTAACAAAATCTTTAAAGAACTGGAAAAATAAAAACTGCATGCTGAAAAGAAGACCTTTGGATGGGAAATTCCCAGGACGGGGCTGTGCCCGGAAGTCAGCACCTGTGAAAGGCCTTGCACGTGCAGCTTGGCACAGAGCTCTGCTCATGATGAGGGGCAGGTGCGAAGGGGCAGAGCAGATAGGGAAGCAGCCCAGCCCAGCCCCAGTCCCTGGCCTCTGCGGCCCCTCAGGAGGCCCTCTCTTCCCCCCACCCATGGGTCTCCCCAGGGCCCTACAAGAAGTGAGCACAATTCCTGTGGGAAAGAGAACTTTGGGACTGTTGTAGAATCTGAAGAAATGTCTCCAGAAATCAGTCCAGTCTCTCCCTCTGACCGAATCCCTTTGAGAGTTGGAAAGAGGAAGGGGAGCCCCGATTCCCCGTGAGACCTGGAGAAGCTGGCACCCCAGGGGCTCCTCGAGCTGTCAGGGGGACTGAGCCAGGGAAATGACGCAGCTTCAGCCCAGGTCACACGCACAAGCGCAGGAATGCCTCCGGCACAGGGATGCTCTTCCATAATGTCTGAGCTGTGCACAAGGCCGATCACACACGAGGACAGCGATGCTCACTGCCATTATAAGTGATCTTTTCCTAAAACTGCCAATATTTTGAGGGTGGGACTGGTGTGCACATTTGTTACCCACTGACAGGACAGACAGGGTCAGGCTGGTGACAGTGACCAGACACGGCCCTGGAAGGCTCGAGAAGCAGAGAGCGTGTCCTTACCGTGGCGGGGGAGGACGAGCAGGCGATGTCCTTCGGATCTGAAACACCAAACAGGAACAGTGTGAATCAGGGCTGGGTGCTTCCTCCAACACAAGAAATTAAACCAGAACAAGGCATCATCTGACACTTTTACTAAATAAACAACCATTAAAAAAAAAAAACAGACAATGCGCGAGGGAGCCTGTCTGGTGGGGTGAGGGCAGAGGTTGGCTATCCCTGCACAAACCCGCGTGTACACACCCCTTCCCTCACTCAGGCCCTGAGACTGCCTGATCCCTGCGCACTGAAGCTGGGAGAACAGGCAAGCAGTGCCAGCAAACGCAGGTCATCATGAATCTGAAGCCCGCTTTGCAGAACAGAAAATAATAGTTCACAAACAGAAACAAGCAGAGCATACGTGTACTGTGGAGACCAGCCTTGTCAGACATATTTAAAGGATAAGTGTCAGAAGGAAACAAAACATGACCAGGAGATCTGAGCAGTGGGACTCTGATAACATTTAGGATGAGTCATTTAATGTTATGGGATGAATAAGAAGGAAAGATTAGTGGGCACAAAATACCTATCTTGAAATAGAACAAAATGCCTTTTACTGAAATGCAAGGAGGTATGAAATAAGTCATATTTTATAGCAAGCAAAGAAAAATCTAAACATGAAGATTCATCCCTGCCCTTTGGAGACCTCTCCTCCTCACTGTGAATTCTGTATCTGGATTAGGCACGGACCAAACTTGCCCATTGCAGCTTCCCTAGTGGCTCTTCCAGTGAAGAATCTGCCTGCAACGCAGGAGACCGGGCTTCGATCCCTGGGTCGGGAAGATCCCCTGGAGGAGGGCATGGCAACCCACTCCAGTATTCTTGCCTGGAGAATCCCATGGACAGAGGAGCCTGGTGGGCTATAGTCCATGGGTTCACAAAGAGTCGGACATGTCTGAGTGACTGACACTTTCACTTTTCAAACCTCCCCATTGGCAGGAACACCTGCTCATCCAGGAAGAGCAAAGTTCTCCCAGCATCCACAGATCAACAGTCCTTAAAGACTACATCCCTTCTGGATCTGGTCATGGGTCACAGGACCCACCGCAACGCCGCTCAGACCTGGACTTGTAATCTGTCAATAACACGACATTTGATGTAGTCTTCTGTCTCAAAAATCTGATCTGTGTCCTGACTTCTAACTGGTGGAACAGTTCTCAGAGCATTCTAAGACACGCTTCCCAGATAATAGCAACCCTCAAATTTGGCTCAAATAAAACTTTCCAATTCTTTCTTAAATCTACTGATTAATTTTTCATTGATGGAGGGAAAGACATGAAAAGGAACAAATCCAGAAGCTAGGCTTTTTTCATTTTCCTAATATAAGACCATGTCCATGTGATCTGGGAACGAGAGCTGAGCTTATTGCCCTGAGTAGCCTTGGGAAGCAAACCCTACTTCTTGAGAATCCAGAAAGCTACCTTTCAACAGCTCTGCTCCCCCACCACCACTCAGAACCTGGGTTTTTTTATAAACAGATGGTGAGACAGTTTCACTGCCTTGAAACACAAACTGAGCCACAGGACTTTAAACTTCCCACAGCGGAGTTCCCTCCTGCAAGACACAGAGGGGGACATAGTATAGGGGTTCCTGGACCACATGCGATCCTGGGCTGCAGGCTCCTCTTGGCTCACCCTCTGCTGAGGGTAGGCCCAGGGAACCCTGGTGGGCCTGGCGGTTCTGGGGATATGCACTGACATCAGCTCCTCTCAACCCCCAGCTTTCCCGCGCCCATAGTGTGAGCCCCTGGGGCAGTCCCAGTGGCTCATCCCTATGGGCATGGCCAGTCCCCAGGGTGCATTTTTCCTGGGCTTTCACCTGTAGGACATTGGCACATGTGACCCTTGGTTGGGATATGTCTGAGGGCACCTTCCCAGGCAGCCCTAGTGGGACCAGAGGACAGGGTGCCTACGGGGCCCTTGGGCCCAGCCCTGGGCAGGAAGGATGAGCAGGGACGGCCTGTCCTTTACTGCTGGCCGCAAGAAAGGACACAGCTGCAGCTTTGCCAGCCAGCCCTGAGTCAGGGATCAGGGACGATGAGGGGGCAGAAATAAATCACCAAGATGCACGTGGACCTGATCTTTCCTCTCTGCAGGTGGTCTGCCCTTGGACACAGGGTGTGCTTACAGCTGCCTCCTGTCATTCGTACAAACGCCACGTCCTTGTTACAAGAAAGAATACAGTACCGATCCCTTTGACAGAAAGCACCCCGTGGTCTTCTGTTCTGCTGCAGAGGACAACCAGCAGCCTGTTAGAGTGACAGTGTCGACAGTGGACTCGGCTCACAGGTGACAGCGGGACCAGGAGGGAAAGACTCATTTGTGAGCACCTGGCTCTCTGCATGCAAGACTGCATGTAAGGAGACCCAGCATCAACCAGACGAATGTGATGAAAGAAGGGGAGGGGGCCTCTGTGGCTGGGACTTCAGCCCCACAGCACCTGCCCCCAGCCTGCAGCACCCCAGGACCCCTGTTAATCTTCAGGGAGGGGGGACACGAGTGCTCAGTGTGCCCCAAGTCAGTGCAAATACCTCTCCCAGCAACACCTTAGGGCCTTGGGGAAGCTGGGCAGGTGCATTTCATCCCAGAGTGGGCTGGGGGTGGGAGGCGGGAAGGGGTGCAAAGCCCCTGGGTCACCATAGAAACAGGAGAGGGGGTGAGAGGACGGTGCATAGGTAGGAAAGTACCTCTGGGAGAACCCCCTCCCCCAATCACTGCCAGACAGACCCTCTCAGCATCTCCCAGGCCCTCAGAAACCACAGAAGCTGCGGCTCTGGGGAGGATGCTCAAAGACGAAATCAGGACTTCCTTGTTTTTGGAAAACCTGTCCCACCCTGGATGACTGAGCCCCAGCCAGGCCAGCGAACAAGCTCCCATCCACTGCCACACACTCCGTCCCTCACCACCTCGCCTCTTTCCCCCAGAACCGCCCCTTTGTCAGTTAAGGAGGAGAATAAAAGCCACTGTGGACTCTGGACGCTGGGCAGAGTGACTCATGGGGGCCCGTGAGTCACTGTCCAGGTGAAGGCGTGGAAGGAGCCCCGGCAGAGTCCAGGTGACCCGGCACCAGGTGCTGGCGAGACAGCCTGGAGGAAAACAGGCGATGTGGTGGCCTTTCCTGGAACCTCGGTGACATGTAAGCTACAGCTGACTTCACAGGTCTGCAAGGAGGCTCCCCCGCCCATAAGCTGTTTAACGATTCACTTGTTCGGGCCATTTCAAGATGCTGCTAAAAGCTTACTCAGCCCCCTGAGAAAACAGTGAAACTGGGAGGTGAGCAGCACCCCCACTGTTTGCATGGGGTTGGGGGGCAGCTAGGGTTGGGTGTGGCAGGGCGGTAATTCCTCATCTAACTTTCTGTCCTCACTGACAGGACAACATTGGCCTGAGAGCCTCCTGTGTGCTCCACTAAAAGGGTAGTTATTTTAAAAATGCAAAGCTTACCATTAGAAACAAGAAAAAAGAAGTGAGAAACTTCATATGCCTTAATCTTCTGGACGATGAAACTGCTCTGAATGCAAAGCTGAGGCTGCAATTAATGTTCCACAGGGATGAAGTCATTTGACTCTAGAGCATCTCTACCTGGGGGCTGACAGTGGGGCACTGCCTAGTACCATATGATTTTATTTAGCTTTAAATCAAATTAAAGATGTAAACGCCAAATATAACTCATCAGAATAGCTTGTGGGATTAGAATACCCTGACATAAAGAGCTAAAGCAGCCCCTGCCTCTTTACGGTTAGTGTAACTGTTAGGATCCTTGTCCTGCCAATCATGATTTTTAAAATTACTTTCAAATGCAGTTAAAACAGAAGTCTGGTATTGAGTCCAGGATGGAACAAAGGATTGGATTTTCTGGTAGAACATTCTTGTCTAATTAAGATATATGAGCTTAAGTCATGCCATGGTTTTAAAACATTGTCAAGGATATATCTCATCGGAGAGCAAACAACTGGGAAGGCACGTTTCAGTTTGTGGCAGCAAGACTGGGGTGAGCGGGTACAGCTACATGGGCTGGGCAGTGAGCAATGCGGCCAGCGGAGGTAGACCACGTACGCCTGATGCTGCAGAGCCGGGGGACAAGGCGGGAGGAGTTTCAGCATCAGTTTACTCCAGAAATCAGGAAACAACAGAAAATCCAACCAGACCAGGAGAACAACGGCTCGTCAGGGAAGCCTGTACCTAATTAAGAAGGAAGTCTGCCTGGCCTGGGAGAGCCGGGCAACCGCATGCCTGCCCGGGACGAAGCCACAAGTCTCTTCTAAACTCATCCCCCAGAAGCCACCACCCACCCTGGGGAGGGGTCATCATCCATGGTACTTACGTTCGATGAGAAACAGAAAGCACAGGATCCCCATGGCAGCTACGATGGCCCCAGGCACAATGAAGGACAGGCCCCAGCACGTGGACACCCAGTAGCCAGCAATCAAGGAGCCCAGGATGTTGCCCACGGACGTGTGAGAGTTCCAGACTCCCATAATCAAACCTCGCCTGCAACACAGCAAGAAATGGCATGTGAGGTCTCAGGGATTCAGGGATTCAGTGGGTCAGCACGTGACCTCACAACAGTGCCTGCACCGTGCATGAGCTGATGTAGAAATAATTGGGGCTTCCCAGGTGGCACAGTGGTAAAGAGTCCACCTGCCAATGCAGGAGATGCGGGTTTGATTTCTGGGCCAGAAAGATCCCCTGGGGAAGGGAATGGCAACCCACTCCAGTATTCTCGCCTGGGAAATCCCATGGATAGAGGAGCCTGGAAGGCTACTGTCCACAAGGTTACAAAGAGTCAGACATGACTTAGCAACTGAGCACTCACCCAGAAATAAACAGGCGGTGCACACACCATCTCTGCAAGGCTCGGGACCAGCTGTTTATGAGACGGCTGTATCTTCACTTACTCTGGCTGTATAATTACATCGCTCTTAGCTTATTCATTTTATGATTAAAAGAGGAAAGCGCCCTTTTCCTGAAATTCTTGGAAAGCCTGAAATTTAAATTTGTGCCTTTGCAATTTAAATACAGGGCTTCCCTTGTGGCTCAGCTGGTAAAGAATCCTCCTGCAATGTGGGAGACCTGGGTTAGGAAGATCCCCTAGAGAAGGGAAAGTCTACCCACTCCAGTGTTCTGGCTTGGAGAATTCCATGAACTGCATAGCCCCTGAGATTGCAAATAGTTGGACACGACTGAGCAGTTTTTACTTCATTTCACTTCACTTCCCCTGTGGTGCTAATGGTAAAGAACTCGCTTGCAATGCAGGAGACATAAAGAAGTGGGTTAGATCCCTACATGGTGAAGGCCCCCTGGAATAGGGCATGACAACCCACTCCAGTGTTCTTGCATGGAGAATCCCCATGGACAGAGGAGCCCCGAGGGCTACAGTCCATAAAGTCACAAAGCATTGGACACAACTGAGCAACTTAGCAAGCGTGCAATCTGAATACAATCATCTGATGAAACATCTTGTTAACAAAAGTTCATGCTGATGAACCCGCCAGATGAACATGGCTAAATAAAGCTGGATGAGTGGGTTTCCTGTTTTAGCTTCCCTATGTTGTCCAGCATCTCCAATCACTTTCTAATCATGGTCCTGGCTGTGCTGTGTGTCACACGAACATTAGGATGGCCTCTGACTTCAGTCAGGTCCAGAAGTGAGTACGGCTCTGCTACCAGGTGCTGCGTGACCTTGACAGGACCTGCCAACACTTCCCTGTACCTTCCAGTCTGTGAATATGTAGCTTTTGCTTCCAAAGGCCTGGGGCAAGGCCCTGACTGATTTCTTCCAGGTTCCCGGGAGGCCAGGTAAAGCCCAGGCTGCTGGTGGGCTTGTGAGGGTGACTCAAACTCCTCCTTGCCCACAACGGGGGGCATCTCCTGGGACCAAGGCCCATCTGAATTTCAGATGCCCAAGTCCCAGAGGTTTCAAGCATCTTATCTCATAGAGTAGACAAAGGCGATTTTTCTGTAATCAATCTGAAGAAAAACTAAACATAAAGTGGTCTAGTTTTCATCAGAAGAATGAAAGCTGCTGGAAACAGGCTGCCTTCCTCACCTGCCTTTTCCAAACCAGTTCCCAAGGCAGGTGACAACGCTGGGCCAGCCGGTGGTCTGCACAAGCCCATTGATGATCTGCAACAGAGAGCAAAGGAGAGGACCACTGAGGGGGACATGCACACGGAGGGAGCCCATGCTCAGGGCTTGGGTGCACAGCCCGGACCTCACAGGAAGAAGGGGCGGAAACCCATTCAACGGGAGCTTCGATAGCCAAACCTGTATTTTAACTATATATATGTATATGTGTGCTCGGTTGCTCAATCATGTCCGACTGTTTGCCACCTCATGGACTGTAGCCTGCCAGGCTCCTCTGTCCATGGGATTTCCCAGGCAAGAATACTGGAGTGGGTTGCCATTTCCTACTCCAGGGGGTCTTCCCAACCTAGGAAATGAACTCAGGTCTCCTGCATTACAGGCACATTCTTTACCACTGAGCCACCAGGGAAGCCCTATATATATGTATATATATATTGGAGAAGGAAATGACAGCCCACTCCAGTATTCTTGCCTGGATAAGCCCATGGACAGAGGAGCCTGGTGGGCTCCAGTCCATAGGGTTGCAAAGAGTCAGACACGACTGAGCGACTGAGCACACATGTATATACCTTATTATGAGAGTAACGTGTGCCTACTATGAAAATTTTAGAATAAGCAGAGAGAAGAAAGAAAAGAAAATCTCTTGCTGAGAGATGAACAGCTTGGGGCCAAGCTGTCCCATGTCTTTCCAACCTAAAACTTTATAAAAAGAGAAAAACCTTCTCTGTTTTATAGAACTGTGATGAAACCACAAATGTAGCTTATAGATTGCACATTTTTCCTCCTTCCACCATCAAGAAGGTATGGATGCTAAGGCTCCACTGAAAAGAGCATAACCTTGACCTGGCAGCTGGAGAAACATTCTCCACTTGCCAAGAGCGCCCTGAGCTTTCGTTGGAAGAAGGGACTTAGAAAGTGTATCGGCAACTGGCTTTGCTTTCATCTCAGCGGCCTCAGGGGGCAGCTTTAGGGGACAACACAAAGCAAGGTCCAACCTCCAGTCTCCTCCAACCTCCGCAGGGAAGGACTGGCCTCCGGGAGGCGGCCTGGGAGCCGCTGGTCTGGTCTCAGGGGCCAATAGGCTCAGCCTTCCCTCCAGGAACGTGCTGCGACTCTGGGGAATTCTAATTTTCTGTATTACTATAAAGTGTATATCACTTTGGTAACAAAAACAGCCAAACTCTTTGAAGTCCTGTGGTGAAAGTTGTAAGAGCAAATTACATACAATTTGCCCCATGATCTTAGAACATCCTCCTGGGTTCTCTGGAGAGCCTCAGAAGTTGAGCATCATTGCTTTGAGTCCTTTTCCATGTCCAGTCAGTATTATCCACAGGGCTGCCGGCAGGGGCCGAGCCGAGTGCTCCAGGCAGCACTGGGCCTGCTTGAAGGGGCTGGCCGCATCCCCACTGACTGCCCCCAAGGCCTCTCAACCCTCTCCTCCCCTTGTCACACCACATCCCCCAACTCTGGAGAAGTCAAATCTGTGACAGGACAGAGCATCTCAAACGCATTCAAATGAAGGCAGAAGGACTCATAGGGCTTCATGCTCCAATCCCCCTGCTGGGGTAAAATCAAATAGGATTCTTTAAGTGGCAACTCCTGACATCAAGAAACACTTCGTGGCTGCTGGCATCTCAGAGCAGAGGAGAGAGAAGGGGCCGTGTGGTCCAGTGCTGACCTTGACTTCAGACAGGACACAGCTCTGCCGCCTCTCCCATGCTCCGCAGTCTTCTCTCTTGGCAGAGGTGACATGAACACCCCATCCAGCTCATGGTGGAAACCCAACATGTGGTGAGCCATGGACCAGACCTCACCTGAGTTATCACGTAGAACCCAAAACTGTGGATGTTGTAGAAGTACCCTACGCCAAACAGGGCAGTGAAGGCGCCACTGGCCAGCATCCCAAAGGTTAGGTAACACCGGATGGGGAGGCGCTCCCCTATTATGCCACTGAGGACGAGAAAAAAGAAAGACAAACATGAGCAAATGAACACGCCCATAACGTAAATGACCCAGCCATTCTTTCCGGATGCTTTCATGCTGTCCTCTGAGCTTTTAGAACTTGAAAGCACTTCAATTTCCAGGAAGTTTTAATGACAATTATTTCTCAATGGAGCATTTATTCTCCAGAAATCAGAGACATCCTTTAAGACTTTCTATTTAGAGTAGAAGTCACTGTCAAATAATAAAATTGAAACACTCTGACAGAAAGGATGACTGCCAGTGGAAGAAACCAAAAAACTTGTTCTGCTGGCTTAATCCTGTTTTATATAAAAAGAACAGCCAGGGAATATATAGTGTTTTAAAGTTGCAACTGTTGGATTGTAGACAGGTGGCAGGAAAAGGGACCACCTGGGACCTTGAGCAAGTTTCTCGACCCTCTGGCTAGCAGCAAGCCTGTGGATGAGCAGTGAAAGGGACTCTGCTGACGACCCTCCTGCCTCAACCACTGTGATCTGGTTTAAAGACCGACAGAGCCTTTTCTTTAAGGCAAAGCCTGAAACACGGGGGCAGAGCCTCTAGCTTCCTTCTAAACAACAGGATGACTCAATAAAGAGCTAATCTTTCGGGAGAACTGCTTCCTAGAGCTGCCTAGGTTCTCAGACAAGTAAATTTGGTTAAGCACCTGGCAGGTGGTGGGTGTGCAATAAAATAGCTCTGGTGCTTCTGGGGAGGGTGAAAGTTTCATACTAGGGCATATATATTTAACAGGTTTTTACCATCATCACACCATGCTGCCCAGTGCCATCGGAAATACTCTTTATTACTGCCCTGTAGGAAATGTCACCATGGAACAGCCTGATGTTGTCACTTATTAACTGAATAAAAAAGCTGGAGGGCAATCATTAACGATTATGAGCCTTTTCCACTCAACCCTATGGGTCTCATTTTCCTCCATGCAATCATTCTAGGAGTCAGATAAATATGAAATGTAATGAAGAATGACACCTGCCTCCCCTGGGAACAAACTCCAAAATTCTGGTCTTTCATCTCAAGAACCAATACCCTTGAGAGCTTTTCCTTTCGAATTTAGCAAAAAAAAAGAAAAGAAAGAAAATCTACCCAGTATCATGTAAGTGACCTTTTAAACATGAAAACAGAGGAAGTGATTTAAAATTATAAACAGCATTCAGGTCATTTTTCAAGCTGAGTAGAAACCTGATCACGTATAAACTCGAGAGCACCCTAGAGCTAAAGAAATTATCTACTTCATCTTGCTCACTTCAGAGAAGAGGAGCCATGTCCCTGGGGGGGCTGGCTGAGGTGTCCAAGGTCACAGACCAACTGCAGAGTCAGATGGGCCTCCAGAGAGTTGCTGCCATTGCTGGGCTTTCAAAAGTCCTCCAGCCTTGCTAGACAATACTGAGCCTCAATTTGGTCTCTGTTCAAAAGTATTTAAAGAAAAGACCTAACAGAAGGGGTAGCATTCCACATTTTATCAGGCTCCTACAGGTAATGAAAGCCTCACCACCCCTGATTGAAGCTGCCAGCATCGAGCTGGGTCAATGCAGGTGTCACTGGGTCTGATTTATCTATTAAACCAGCACCGTCCACATCACTAGGCTATGGGGTCACTGAAAGGCCACGCAAGGAAGCAGGCAAACCCTCGAGTCACGAGTCTACTGTGAATTTCAAGTTAGGTCATTATGAAATAAATAACAGTATTTCATAATAAAGTAATATTATTTCATAATAGCCTTTGTTGGCGAAGTGCATGAAGAACTATCTTTGCCAATAAATAAGCAATGATAAAACCACTTTATTCAAACCAGGCTTCTAAGCCTCAGCATCCCTGGCACCTTGGGTGGATAATTCTTTGTGGTGAGGGGCTGTCCTGGGTCCTGTCCCACACTTAGCAGCACCCGGGTCTCTGCCCACTCGATGCCAGCAGCGCCCTCCTTCTCCAGCTGAGAAAACCAGCAGTGGCTCCAGTCTCTCCCAGCTGAGAACCACGTTTAAACACTGTTTTCCAGTAACAGAAAGACACACTCAGCCTTTGGGTCTTTTTACATGATTGACTATTGGTGTCTAGGAAAACTGTAGTCTACAGGTCCTAAACATTCGACGCCAGAGTAGAATATGGCTGGTTGGCTGGTTACAGTCGAGGCCCTTGGGAACCTGAGGCTTACCCCGCCCTTCTTCGAGGCTGGGCTCGCGTTCTGTCCTGCGTCTGCTATTATTTGAGCTGCGCTCAGACAAGGCCTGCTGCTCTACAGATGTATAAGTTCAACACGGCATTTCAGCAGAAACTGCCTGTCTGGGCACCAGCCACCCAGCCCCCCACAGGGTCCTGAGCTGGGGGGTGGGGCCCAGGGCTGGATAATAACACAGTCCGGGTGGGTCTCAGCAAAGAAGGTAAACATTTATAGGGAAACCAGAGATCCTCAAAGCTCTAAAATCTCTCTATCTGAACAAAAGTCTCTTTGGACTAAAGGCCTTGGTCCCTATAAGCCTTTTCTTTTTTTTTTGTTAAACCTGGTTAGAATGACACAATAGCCATTTTTAACTGGCCAATCACATGTCCTATACCTGCTAACCTTTACCACCTTCTTAGGCCACTTCAGAACTGGATGAAGAACGAGGTAATGACGATCATATGTAACAGATGCTGGGAACACAGATGGGCCCTCTTCTGAGCATCCTACATATACTAACTTATTTAACTCTCATCACACAGAGTCGGACACGACTGAAGTGACTTAGCAGCAGCAGTAGCAGCACACCTCTGTGAGTTAAGAACTACTGGTTCCCCAGTTTTGTAAAGGGGAAACTGAGGCCCGAGGAGGTGCAGTGACTTGTCCAAAGCCACCTGAGCGAGTAGTCAAAGCCGGGATCAAATTCCAGCAACGTGTCCCTGGAGTCCACACCCTCAACTGCCCAGCAGGATGGCCTCTGGGAGGCAGGGGAGGCGCTGGTCCAGCTGAGCTAGGCATCCAGTGGATATGCCAGGCACACCCTGTGTGAACTGCTCTGATGCCAGGCAGGTTAGTAAACAGACGACAGTCCCTGAAACCAGAGGAGAGGGTGCTCTGCTGGGCTTGCTGAGTGGGGAGCTGCCGGCACCCTGCTCCAGAGTGACCAGGTCCCTGCAGGGTTCACCGTGCATCTGACCCTGGGCCAGGATAAGCCATCTGAGGACAGTCTGCCTGGTCAGCAGGACACCTGGGGTATGCGCTGGCTCCCACCTCACCTCATCTCTGAGAAGAGACGAGAGGACCACTGCCTGTGGACCGGGCTGGATCTTCAGCATGCCTGAGCCTTGCTCTGCACCCAGCGGACCAGCTGGGTCTCGTGGTCCCAGTCAGACCTACCTCAGGTACATGCCGATGGCGTACGCGCACAGGAAGGAGTAGTCCAGGGCTCCGAGCAGCTGTTGATAGTTGTCCTGATCTACATGGGTTGAGAAGCAATGGGAGAGCCAGAGTGTTGCTTAGCCTTCACTAAATGTCAGCGTACGTCCAGGAGAGGGGCAGTGAAATCCTGACTTCTGCTCGCTAGGGCTGGGTGGTGTCCTCAGGTGGTAACACAGAAAACGCAGCAATGGGAAATAAAGTTGCCACGTTGCAAAATTATCACTACATAAATATCCTCCCATCAGGTCAAATCCCAATCGCTGGGGTGAGCCTGTAGTTTACTCGTTCTGTTTCACGTTACCCTGGCTTTGCTTCAGCACCATCACCCCCCACTCCTGCCCCGGCCAGCACCCCAGCAAAGCTTTCTTGTTTCCCCCCACAGCTTATGCCCTGTCAGTCCTGACTTCCAGCTTGGACAAGTGCAGCCTGCAAATGACCTTCAGTAGGCATGCATGCTAAGTTGCTCCAGTTGTGTCCGACTCTTGGCGACCCTATGGACTGCCAGGCTTCTCTGTCCATGGGATTCTCCAGGCCAGAAAGAATACTGGAGTGGGTAGCCAAGCCCTCCTCCAGGGGATCTTCCCAACCCAGGGATCGAATTCATGTCTCATTATGTCTCCTGGTTTGCAGGAAGGTTCTTTACACTAACGCCACCTGGCAAGCCTGACCTTCAGTAGATCTAATCACTAACCCAGTGTTCCCCAACCTTTTGGGTACCTGGGACTGGTTTCATGGAAGATAATTTTCCCATGGACCAGGATAGGGGAATGGTTTCAGGATGATTCAAGCGCCTTACATTTATTGTGCCCTTTGTCTCTATTATTATTTTATCAGCTCCACCTCTGATCACCAGGCAGCAGATCCTGGAGGCTGGGAACCCCTGCACTAAGGGGCAACCCTGCACATGGGCACTGGAGACACAGCAGCAGCTGAAGGCGGGACGCTGGTTTGCTGGGAGGAGGGACCAGTTTGCAACTGGAGGTGTGGCTGCATGTATCCAAGGGCATCGTTACCGCTGCTAAGATCATCTGGGCCAGGGGAGCCAGGCCAGCCAGCCAGCTCTGGGGTCTCCACCTGTGGAGGAAGCCTTTGGGGTGAGCACGGGGGCGGGGGTGGGGGCTGGGGAACAGACGGAGAACTCACCGAACGGGGCCCAGCCACAGTCGGTCCCATTGTCTGGGAGCTGGTGAGCAGGGGCAGCTCTGGCTTTTTGGCTCTGGCTGCTGAATCCGACTTTCCCATCATTTGAAGCCGTGCAGTAGCTGTGCAATTCACCCTGGGACATCCGTGGGGTGGACAGAAGCCAGAGAGAGAGAGAGAACTCAGTGGGGTTCAGGGGTGCAGTATGGGGCAGCCATCCTAGGGTGACTGCATTCTCAGGGGATAAGGCACCCCTGGGTCAGTGTCTCTGCAGAATCCACTGCATGTCTGCTGATGAGGACCTTTCCTGAGCTCCCTAGCGCCCAGCCCCTCCTGAGCGGAGACACAGCCAGCACAGCCCGTACGGCCACCCAGAGACCACTGCTCAGAGCAGCCGGGCCGCACCCAGGACCACGTGCCCAAAACAGATGCATGGATCCATCCTGCTGTATTTATATCATTGAAACAAGCTTCAGGTCCACACGAGGCTGAATCTCAAAATAAGCCTTACACAGGGGAGCACACATGGGAGGACTCTGCTCATGAGCTCAGGAGGAGGGAGAAGAATCCAGGTGACATTGAGAGGATCGTGGTCACCTAGAAATGGTGGGGTAATGACGGGGGCCAGGCACAGGGAGCCCTTGAAAGCTGGACAGGGGCCAGACCTCAAATATTTGCCAGGCCAGACCCTGAGGTCTGTGGACTTTACTTTGTGCAAATTGTATCTCAAAAACATGCCTAAAACCAGCTCAGGGTGCTCCTTAGGGAGGACACGCACGTTCAAAAAGTGCCATATGGCAGCCCAAGCCATCGTGGTTTGGGGACCTGAAACAGGTGACTTGTTCCTTGAAACACAAGGAGTGGCAGACAGGACTCCACGCATCTGCCAGGCAGCGTGGGGATCACGCAGTGCCGCTCCCCAGACGGCCCCCGGCTCCCACTTCTTTCCTGCTGTGGGCTTTCTGGGGTTTTCGCTACACGTGGCTCAGATGAACCAATCAGTATGAGTGAGGGTAGAAGGGAGGTGTCCTCAAGGCCAGGGAGGTGGCCCTCAGGGGGAACAGCGGCCTGAGGGGCCAGGCCTGGGCGGATGTCAGGAAGGGGGCCCTGGCAGGGGCGTCTACCCCGGGGTCAAGACACACAGCAACAGGACCGCAGTGGGCTGGACCCCCGTCCGCCAGGTGCAGGCAGCCAGGAGGCCCATCCACCACCTGCGCTTCGTGGACACCCTGTCTCTTCAGAAGGGAGTCACCAAAGAGGCTGATGTCCTTTAAGAGGCCGCCTGGCCAGGGCCGTGGTTAGCCAGAGCGGACACCTCCTGATTTTACATGGACACACACCCCTGAGACCTGGCCTGGCACACAGGACGCAGCGACTCTGGCCACACGGCTTTGTCATCATCACTGGGCTCTCTTGCTATAATATAAACATGGCCGTAAAACTAGCCAAGGCTCTGCTTTCCAAACTGAAGGTGACACTCAGCAAAGAGCTTCTCTTAGCTGAGCTCATCCGCCCGGTAGTGGGGTGGGCAGCACCACCTCGGTGCCCTCGGGCCCCCTCGGGCCACTTGAGGGACAGGGCCTGGGGAGCCTGAAGCTCTGCCCTTCTCCGTGAAGCTGGATTCCAGCACCTCCCCGGCCACCCGATGCAAGCTTCTCCTGTCTTTGCCCTCAGGAGCGGGTGTGTTTGCCCACCTCCCCCTGATGCTTCTCTCGGAAGCCGTCAGGGCCAGGCCCAAGGTGCCACCGATGCTGTCTATTCACCTTTCACTGAAGGAGCCCCAGGCAGGATGCGAGGGTCCTGTAGGCGGTGTGCAAGGGAGGGACCTGTGAGCAAGGCTGATGTGGGGTTCCTAACACCTGCCTCTCATGGAAATCTGCAAAGAGGACCATTGTAGATGCAGCTCCCACGGCAGGTCCACACCCTCTTTCACCATCCACAGGGGATGGAAAGGATTAGAAAGCACCCATTTTTGTCTCATCAACAAGCGGGAGAGGGTTCCTGTTTTGGTTTGGTGTTGCTGGTCAGGGGCACAGCCTCTGAGCCAGGATCTGGGTGCTGCTGTTCCAGCTTCCAGCCTGGGCTGAGTCACAGGAGCTGAGCTCCCACCGCCCGTTACGGAGCCAGCACAGTGCAGCCCACCCCAGCACTGCTGTAAAGGTGAGCAGGTGGAGGTGTGTGTGGAGCGCTCCTCTTCCAGTGCTTGTCCTCAGAAGCACCCAGAAACTGGCTAAGCTGTGAGTTGGGGGTCCACCCACACTGAGGCAGCCTGATGCCTCCAGCTGCCCCTCCTCTCATTCTGCCCCTTCTCCCCCGGCTCTTTCACATGAGAAATGCAATCTCCACCCCACCCCATGGAAAGGCTGCAGCAAAAGCAACAAAAGGTTGAAGATTACTTGAGTATAATGAGTTCTGAGGATATTCCCGAAACTTGGTGCTTGCAGGAAGATAACGATTAATAAAACTAAGATTATTTTAGTTTGTAAAAACAAAACAAACTCACCAGGTGAACTGATTCTTATATCATAAAATCATTTGCGGGGGAGGGGTCGGCTAGCCTTCTGTTTTCATAAAGGCAGTCTCCTTTGCAAATTTTTTACACAGGAAATTAATCAAAACACAGCAGGCAGTTATTAAAAGTCAATCAATCAGAAGACAATGCGGCAGCTGAGAAATAAGAGTTGTGAGACGCCAGGGGAGGAGGAGCAGAATGGAACGTTCTTGGTACTTGGGGCTCATGACGATTTAATAAATGTCCATGAGATACGTAATGGAACGGGAACAGCAAAATAAACCACAAAACAAAATGAACTGCCACAGTGATTGGCAGGTGGGGGGGGTGGGGAGCAAGAGAAGACAGGTTATCAACTTGATGGAAGGAGGCAGAGAACAGCCATGACGTCACGAAGCCCTGTGTGCAGGGGAGGGGCAGGGACAAGCGTGGCTGCACATGCATTTGCCCATCAGCCATTTAGGCATAATCGCCTTTTATGTAAATGTACATTAATGAAGACCTTATGCTCCAAACTCTGAACCTGAACAACTACACCCTGAGAAACTATTTGCTCATTCATTCCAAAAACACAGGTTTGCTCTTGGGTTCTCTGGCCAAGGCCTCCTTGAAGCTGCTCATTCTAACGGAGGAGATAACCCAGGGGGAATCAGGAAGGGGTCCAGAAGATGCTGACAGCTGACAATGGGGTGGGGGGGGGGCAGGAATCACTCGGGGGACTCGGGCGTCATCAGGAGGATGGGGTTGTGTCAGCTTCATTCCACCTTTGGATCACACGTGGAGTTTAGTATGTGTGTGTACACAGATGCACGCATGTGCACATACAAGTGTGTACATCATCTATACCAAGTGCATATGTTTAGAAAACTTTCTAGAGCGCGTTAGGTTGTGTGGGCCCATTTATTCTAACTAGTCCTTCACGCTCCTTTTATAAAGCTCTGGGTTAAGAGAACTCTTGGAAGCAATATGCCGAAGCAGTCCTAGAAGAGAAGTGAAAGTTCTGGTGCCCGCTCTGCTCTGAGCACTGGTGTCCCACCAAATTCGTATGTTGAAACCTAACCCCCTGAGGTGATGGTGTTAGGAGGGGAGGCCTGTAGGAGCTGATTAGGTCATGAGGGTAGAGCCCTCATAAATGGGGTTATAGATAGTGAAGTCGCTCAGTTGTGTCCGACTCTTTGCGACCCCATGGACTGTAGCCTACCAGGCTCCTCTGTCCATGGGATTTTCCAGGCAATAGCACTGGAGTGGATTGCCATTTCCTTCTCCAGGGGATCTTCCCAACCCAGCAATCAAACCCGGGTCTCCTGCATTGTAGACAGACGCTTTACCATCTGAGCCACCAGGGAAGTCCATAAATGGGGTTAGTGCCCTTTTAAAGGGACCCCCATGCTACTCTAGCATGGAGACATATACATTACCCTACGTAAAGTAGACAACCAGTGGGAATTTGCTGTATGACTCATGGAGCTCAAACCAGTGCTCTGTGACAACCTGGAGGGGTGGGATATCGGAGGTGGGAGGGAGGTTCAAGAGGGAGGGAGCATATGTCTGATTCATGTTGATACAGGCAGAAACCAACAAAATATTGTAAAGCAGTTATCTTTCAATTAAAAATAAATAAGATTTTTTTAAAAAGGACCCCAGAGAGCTCCTTAACCTTCTAGCATATGATGATACAAGGTGGCTGTCTGCAGGCTGGAAGAAACCTATGATGCTGGCACCATGACTGGGGAAGTCCAGACTCCAGGACCACAAGCAAGAAACGTCTGCTCTTTACAGCCATCCAGTCTGTGGGGTTTTGTTACAGTGGCAAGAGTGGATGAGGTAGTGCTCAGAGCAGGGGGAAGAGACAAGCGGTGCCCCACTTACAGCAGCCCCTGGTGGTGGTCAGCTCGTCTGCGTCACGGGTGCCACATGAAGACACACACCTGCACATGCAGACACACACCCACTTACACAGGCGTTCAGAAACACACAGGGAGGCCTTGGGGTCACTGTCAATTTTTTAATGTGATCATTCTACATGGACTTATGTACACTTTCACTCTTCTTACTCAAAAATACCTCCGAGGAATTTTTCTGCGTCAACTGATTTTGCTCTAATTCATTTTTAAAGTAGTTGTACATATCAGAATATGAATTTACTATAATTTATTCAAACTTTCACCTGCTGATTAAGTTCACATAATAGCCCGGGTTTTTCCTCCCCCCTTTGCCCCCTTTTTTTTTTTTTATTGCCAATAAGGCTACAATAAAGATGCTTATGCCGATATTCCTAAGTGCTTTTATTTTTATGGACAAAGTTCCCAGAAGCAGGAACTGAAGGACAAGCATTTTTAATGTCAACAGGTGTTACCCAGACACTTTCCCAAAGGTTGCAGACCCTTCGCATGTCGCCAGGGCTGTCGCTGTCTTATTTGCTTTGCCCATCAGTGGGTATAAAGTGACGCACTGTTCCTTGAACTTGCACTTGCAAATACCAGCAAGCTTGCACACAGTTAGTACAGCTCCTGAAATTCAGATCCCTCGCCTGTGAACTGCCTCTTCAACCCCTCCGTCCATCGTTGCTTTGGGTTTCCCCACTTTACACCCCTAAAATGGATATGATCTTGTTCTTGGATTTGTACTTTTCATTTTTCACATTCAAACCCTTAATTCACCCATCTATTTTATATGACAGAGGTTCAATATTATGAAGCTTCCAGGTGAATCGCCACTTATTAGATGAATTATCCTTTCCCATCACCTCTGTCACCATTCTACCGCATTTCTACAGCATTCTCTATACTACTCTACTGACCTCCTTGTTTGTTTTCATGTAATACCATAATAATTGGATTATAGTGGCTTAAAAATGTTATCTTTTTCACACTTTGGTAATTAATTCCTGGACATTCTTTGCATACTGGAGTGGGCTGTTGTGCCTCCTCCAGGGGATCCTCTCACCCCAGGGCTTGAACCTGAGTCTCCAGATAGCAAGTTTCCCTCCAAAGCCTTGGTGAGCACTTCCAGTCCCTCGGGCTTTGTTTTCTGTCGGCCTCTGGACTTCAGAGCTTTCTCCTCCTGGTCCTGCGTGTGCAGAGAGAGCTGAACATTTACACTCAGATCGGTCTCTGCCCCCGGAGAACCTGGATCCCAGCAGCCTTCCGGAGAACCCCCTGCTTTCAGACTTTTGTCCTGGCCCAACCCAGGGCAGGGGCGGCTGGGAAGAGTCCCTCACCGAGTGTCCCTCCAGCCTCTAGGTAGGAGGCGGGGCTAGATCTAGAGCAGCTGAAAAGAGAACGAGGTTGTAACCCCACCTCCTCCCAGACCTGTTTTCATCTTTACCGCTTATTTTTCCTTTTTGCTGTCTACTAAAATCAGAGAAAATGACAGATATCAGCAGTAAGTCTGAACAGAGTAGCCTCATGCTGACATGACATGTCAGATAGCTATAAATGACATGAAAGGATGCGAATCACCATATAATGCATCGCCCCTGGTGATCAATTCTAGGGAAGCAAATACGTTTTTATTTGTTCATAATGTGTTAATAAATATGGGTGAGAGATAATTCCAACTGTCCCGTGGGTCAACAGGATCATTATTGCTTCTAGGTTTATAAATAAGATGAGCTAAATCAGGCATGTGAAAGCCTTGTAAGGCATTACAAAGGAAGGTATCACATGCAGTGGGACACGTCATCCATCTCAGAAGGCCAAGAAGCCCCTGGGTTCTGATTAGGCTAATCCACAACCAGGCACACTGAAGGTGCTGAGTCAGACCATACATGTGTTGAGGAAAATCTGGGGGTGATGCTGTGAATGTACTCAGGTATTTAAACCTACCCTAGAAGCCCTGAAACCCTCAATGTTCATTGGAAGGACTGATGGTGAAAGTGAAACTCCAATACTTTGGCCACCTGATGGGAAGAAGAGACTCATTGGAAGAAACCCTGATGCTGGGAAAGACTGAGAGCAGAAGGAGAAGGGAGCAACAGGATGAAATGTTTGGATGGCATCACCCACTCAATAGACATGAGTTTGAGCAAGCTCTGGGAGATGGTGAAGGACAGGGAAGCCTGGCGTGCTGCAGTCCATGGGGTCGCAAAAAGTCAGGCAAAACTGAGCAACTGGACAACAGAGACCCTGAGCCAGCAAGGTCAAGAGCAGGGACCCTTAAGTCAGCCAACACCCATGGAATTCACCTGGCATGGCCCCAGTCTTCATGGAGGAATTAGGCTCCAGAGTCTCAATTTCCTCAAAGGGATGCTCTCAGGACAACTGTGATGATGATATTAAACAAGGGACTCGTGCACCTCGTCAGGCTGGGGGCTCAGCCAGTGGCCCTTACTGTGACTGATGAAAACTCAACTAAGCTGCTCACAGGACTGCCTCATCATTAAGCCCCAAGCCCCCATCAGGGAAGCTGGGAGAGTGGCCCTGGCTACGTGGGGATGCACGCGACCATCAGAAGGAGACCCTCTGGTGTCCAGCCCACCTGTGGGCTACCCCAGTCCCAACACAGGCCCTTCACTCGTCAGACTGCTGCTGCAGGGTGACAGCTGCCCTCCACCTAGCACGTTGGGCGCTGGTCCCAGGATCCACACCCAGCCTTTTAGGCTGGATCCTGAACCTCAGGAAAGCTCCAGACCTCTCTAGCTCCTTCAGTTCCACAGCGCTCACTAAGGCCCCCTCAACCGTCTCTCCCATTTTCATAACTTGCCTTTCTTGAGTCATATGTTTATTTCCCTAACCAGGAAGATAGGAAGGAGCTGAATTTAAGTTTCCAGGGGCGGTTGGTCCTTGGTACTGGTTTTAGAGATGCTGGGAGAGTGGATAAAAGCCCACCATCTCTTGCCCTGTCCCTTTCTCTCTTTCGAAAACCACATTTTAAAGTCTGCAAACATTTCCATAGTTATTAAAACTTGGCATATCAAAAAAAGGGAGACTATTAAAAGTGACTTGAAGGGCTGGGGAAATTCCTACTCACTAGAACTCAAGGAGGAATGGCAGAACCCTTGGGGTGAATGGACTATGTTTCACATCCAGTGGGAATTGCTAGAGAGCAGGGAGCACAGAACTGTCCAGAGAAGCACCAGCCTTGGCGCTGCCACTGGCCTGTAGCCCACGAGGGCAGCTGTCCAGCACTCGGGCCCCTGGGGGAGCAGAGGCTGCAGGACCACAAAGGTCAGAGGAATCACAGTCCTGGACCAGCGCCCCGCCAGTGAGGAGAAAGCGGGGGGTGGGGGGCGGGGGGGGGGTGCGGGGCGGAGGGGGCTGTCGAACTGTAAATGAACTATCTGTGGCCCTGGATGAGTTCCTCGTCCTTCTATAATAAAGAGTCAAAAGTCATTCAAGCCTGCTGACAGTCTGCAGGCAAAATGATGTCATTCCGATTCCTGCTTTTCCCCTAAGCTATAACCGGCTATTATGTAGGAATGTCTACTTTAATCTCCTTTTCTTCAAGTCGAGTGAAATGCCTGCTTAGTAACTCCTGCCCATCCATCATTCGCACAGAAACCCAGTGTTCTGAGAATAATGAAGAAGCAGAACCACTGTCAGACTTAGGACGAAACCCTAACGACCGCAGGAGCAATTTGCGGAGCAATTTTAGGTCAGATATATTTGGAGAGAAAATTCATATAAGACAGAACAGATATTTAACCAAGACCTAGAATTCTGGAATGGTCAACGGATACAACTGAAAATAATACTACCCCTGAAATTATAAATCCTAAAACCATTCTAGAGATTTTAGATTCAGGAGAAAGAGAAACCAAAAAGCAGAGCAGCAAAATAGCTTACTTCTCACACAATCCATTTTCTCCATTTATCTCACGAGTCTCCCCCCCCCCCCACTCCCCTCCCCAACAAGTGGCTCTTAAAGTAACTTGTTCCTTATAGAGATTACAGGCAGGAAATGAACCGAGTGCTTTGAATGGTGTCTTACCTTAACTATGCTGATAGGCTTTCGAGATAAGTGAAAACTTGCATACAGCAAAAATGTCAAAATAAAAATGAAGGCTCTGTACCTGAAACAGAAAACAGTGGCAGGGATGACATCAAATAATATAAGCTGCCACATGACACAGCAGTCCCACTCCTGGGCACATGCCAGGCAAAACCAGCTCACAAAGGCCCGTGCTCCCCTGTGCTCGCAGCAGCACCATTCACAATAACCAAGACGTGGAGACAACGTGCGCATCCACCGACAGATGAATGGATAAAGAAGGTTCACTGTGTGCACACACACGCACACACGCACGCACGCACACACACGCACGCACGCACACACACACACGCACGCACACACCCACGCACACACACGCACGCACGCACGCACACACACACACGCACGCACACACCCACGCACGCACGCACGCACGCACGCTCACAGTGGAATATTACTCAACCATTAAAAGGAAGGAAACAATGCCATTTGCAGCAACACAGACGGACCCAGAGATTTCATACGAAGCAAAATAGGTCAGAAAGAGAAAGGCAAACACACATGGCATCACTTATACGTGGAATCTGACACAAATGAGCTTCTCCACAAAATGCAGGCAGACTCACAGACACAGAGAACGGAGCTGGGGTTGCCATGGCAGAAACCACAAGGGGGAGAGACAGAGTCGGGGCTTGGGACTGCCAGACACAGACCATCACGCACAGAATGGATAAACAGCAACGTCCCACCGTATGGCACAGGGAACTATACTTAATATCCCATGATAAACCACAACGGATAAGAATGTGAAAATGAGCATAAATATGTATATCACTTTGCTGTACAGCGAACATTAAATGCAACATTGTAAATCAACTATACTTCAACAAAATAATGAAAGATGCATTAAGAATACATTGCAACTGTATTCTTAAATTTCCTTATGCTGTATGCTATTTATTCAGTCCTATATCAAAGATGAATCCTATATATCATATCACTACAATAGAATATTTAAAACAGGTGCCACTTTTACTTTGTAAATTGAAATTAAACATTCATGGGGAAAACTAATCAAAGAGGAATCTAGGACCCAGATGTACATATGTGTTTAAAGCGTAGACCAAAAAAAAAAAAAAAAGATTATTTAGTTTGTAACAAAATTAACTGCAAGTGACTTACAAGCCTGCTATCCTGGGCATTTAAGATCATATTTATTTATTTTCTTTTTAGCTTCTCTGCAACTTTTTAGAAGGACGCAAGAAATAAAGACATATAAATATTTCACTGACCTCAGTGAGAACAACTCAGTGATGCCAACAAGCTATGAATAAGGTCAATGACATAAAAACTATTGGCCGAAAGCCCTGATTTATGAGAAAAGCAGTTTGAGAGGAACAGCTGAGCTGTATGGAGCGACAGACAAGATGCTCTAGCAAGAAGATGAAAGTTTATTCTGGTCTAAACGTTTGAACCAGGCTATAGAAAAACAACCCTTCAGGGAAGAAAACAGGTCAGGAGGAAAAAGTCCTTGGCAAGAGATGACAAGGGGCTCCAGCCAGGAAGGCAGGCCCTCTGCATCTTGAGGCCCAGCCCCCAACCCTGAAGAATCCATCCTGTTCTGTTCTGGAAATGCCAATGACCTTCAAACTGCGTGCAGGCTTCACTTGGTCATTAACCAAGGTGAAGGCAGAGGCCACAGAACCCAGAGGGGCCCCCCTCTCTCTTTCTCTGCAGGGGAGCCACGACCCCAGGAGGGCGGCTCATTCTAAAGCCCTCAATATGGAAGGACCCTTGGGAGAAATGGGTGGCAGAGGAAGACATGGTTGGATAGCATCATCGACTCAATGGACATGAATCTGAGTAAACTCTGGGAGACTGCCATGCTGCAGCCCATGGGGTCTCAAGAGTCAGACATGACTTAGCTACGGAACAACAACTTCCTCCTATCTCCACCCACATTTCTAGTGTTGTGATTTAGTTCTCAAGGCCAGCTTCCTACACTAACATAAAGACTCCTAGGGGTATCTGCCTCTCTGGCCACCAGAAAAGTAAGTAAGTGAAGTCGCTCAGTCATGTCTGAGACTTCGCGACCCCATGGACTGTAGCATGCCAGGCTCCTCTGTCCATGGGATTCTCCAGGCAAGAATACTGGGGTGGGTTGCCATGCCCTCCTCCAGGGGATTTTCCTGACCCAGGGATCAAACCTGGGTCTCCTGCTTTGCAGGCAGACACTTTACCATCTGAACCACCAGAGAAGTCCTAACTCCAGAAAAGGCAGGAGTTGAATATTTCCAGATTAAAAAAAAAAAAAAAGTCATATTTCAGATGGGGGAAAAAAGACTTGGTAGTACAATAGGACTCAAAACTTCAACCTCTGGAATACCTGTGCTCAGTGGGTATGCACCACACCGACTTGCCAGCTTTTCAATAAACACTTATAAAATGAATGCCCCCAGGCTCTATTCTTCAGCAAGGAAATGCTTGCTGATGAGTTTCCTAGGATTCTTTGCTCTTCAAGTCCCTGTCAATAAGCAGATAGGAAAAATGTGCAACTATAACAGAATGACTGTGTCACCTACCTCAAAGAACACAGACTGCAAGTTCGGTGGATTTGTGACCAAAGCCCAGCCTTTGTCCTTGTGTTTCTGAAAGTTGTTATCCTAGTAGGGAGTCAGGGGGCTCTCACTTCTTTGCTGGTAGCTCTCCATGATCCCACCTACTGCTCCTCTGTGCTAACTTAGGAAGGTTCTGGACCACTGGGACTTTCAACACTTGACTCTCCAACTCACAGCTAGATCCACTGGTCACTCAGATGACCACTTGCTAGGGCTGGTGTAGGCTGGGGGCAACCCCGGTCAGTCCCCACCTGAATGCAGAGTTCCCTTTTCTCACTTCCACAAGGAGTAAGAAAACGTTCTCAGAGTGAGTCACCTCCAGCCCCTCCCGAACCAATCTGAGAGAAAGATCTGGAGCCCTCAGGGATGCTATGTACCACCAGCTTACAGGTGTGCTACCCACCAGGAGAATCTCACAATAACCTAGCCCAGAAGGATGTGGAAAGAGCGGTTCTAGTTAAATGGGCCTTGGGCTCATGTTTGCCACTCTCTATGCAGAACTTTCCACTTATAAACATTCTCGTTTTATTAAGAATGTTTAAAATATTAATATTAAAATATATTTAATATATCTATTAAATAGAATAAATAAACCCAGAAATAGAGACTTTGTCTTGTGTCTAGGTCTGCAGAGCCCTGGGGCCATAATACACCTGCATTCATATCTAGGCTGTCTCAGCTGTACAGGTTACTGAAAACTAGCCAGTCATCCCAGGCCCCTGCTTCCTTCTCCAGGGCCCCTGCCTCCTTCTCTGGGGCCCCTGTCTCCTTCTGCAGGGCCCCTGCCTCCTTCTCTGGGGCCCCTGCCTCCTTCTCCTGGGCCCCTGCCCCTTCTCCTGGGCCCCTGCCTCCTTCTCCTGGGCCCCTGCCTCCTTCTCTGGGGCCCCTGCCTCCTTCTCCTGGGCCCCTGCCCCTTCTCCTGGGCCCCTGCCCCTTCTCCTGGACCCCTGCCTCCTTCTCCTGGGCCCCTGCCTCCTTCTCCTGGGCCCCTGCCTCCTTCTCCTGGACCCCTGCCTCCTTCTCTGGGATCCCTGCCTCCTTCTTTGGGGCCTCTGCCTCCTTCTCTGGGGCCCCTGCCTCCTTCTCCTGGGCCCCTGCCTCCTTCTCCTGGACCCCTGCCTCCTTCTCTGGGATCCCTGCCTCCTTCTTTGGGGCCTCTGCCTCCTTCTCCTGGGTCCCTGCCTCCTTCTCCTGGGCCCTGCCTCCTTCTCTAGAGTCCCTGCCTCTTTGTTGGGGCCCCTGCCTCCTTCCCTCATGGGTGGTTCTGCAAGTGAAGCTCACTTGCACAGAGGCTGCAGGGTGGATGGAGGTTCCAGGACTGCCCCATGCATGGTGATGTGGACCAGAGCACAGTCATTGGGGACTACAGAGTGGAGAACTTGCCTCTGGATGTTTTCAGTTCAGTTTTGTGTGGAAGTGAAACACCCTAATGAATCAGCCCCTCTGGGAAGAGCATAAGCCGTGCCTGCCGTGCTAAGTTGCTTCAGTCGTGTCCGACTTTGCAACTCCATGAACTGTAGCCTGACAGGCTCCTCTGTGCATGGGATTCTCCAGGACAGGAGAAGTGGGTTGCCATGCCCTCCCCCAGGGGGTCTTCCTGACCTAAGGATTGAACCTGGGTCTGTTTCCTGTATTAGCAGGTGGGTTCTTTACCACTAGTGCCACTTGGAAAGCCCCAAGAGTACCAGAAAGGGAAAGTGAGGGTCCCTCCGTTGTGTCTGACCGTTTTCGACCCCATGGACTGTAGTCTGTCAGGCTCCTCTGTCCATGGAATTCTCCAGGCAAGAATACTGGAGTGGGTAGCAGTTCCCTCTTCCAGGCGATCTTCCCAACCCAGGGATCCCAGGTCTCCCCCATTGCAGGCAGTTTCTTTACCACCTGAGGCGCCCAATATTGTCTAGGAAGATTAGGGCATGTTTGTAAGCCTGGCTGATAGCACTATCTCTCAGAAGGCCCATCAGACTCTGCCACTTGCTCTGTGACCTTAGCAGGGTACTCAGAGGCAACCTGCCCTGCAGAATCAGGGCAAAGGTCAACTTACACTGCACACCAGGCATTTCCTAGAGACGGAATATGTGCCTCCTGAAGAGGAACCCCTATCGTTTATTCAGAAACCATCAGGTTGACTCTACTCCGTATCCCTTCTCCCTCTTTCTGCATCTTCTTATGTAGAACCCTGGGGAGATGGGAAAGGCTGGCCACTAGAGGTTGAGTTTTCCCTTCCAGAAGGTCTGAACATGGCCCCACTGATCACTTTTAAATCACAGCAGCCACACTGTGGGATTGGTACCTTCCTAGTGGCCATGGAAACACCCTTGTCCTGGAAGGCAAGCAGACATCTCACTTCTGGGGGTTATCCTAGGTTATGGGGATGAAAGGCCTAAATAGCCTTCTGGAAGTTCTTTCCCATTTTGTAATTCTATCCTTACCTACTTTCTTCCTTCATCATTTATGAAGTAAGGACTTTGGGTAGTATTTGTTTTATCTATCTTGTAGTGGATTTAATGCTGTTTCTCCAAAACTGAAAGTGAAAGGTGCTCAGTTGTGTCTCACTCTTTGTGACTCCCAAAACTGATGTCCACTATAAATCTTAGAATGTGACCTTATTTTGGAAATCAGGTCTTGCAGAGGTAATTAGCTGAGGTCATACTCAACTCCTATAAAGAAAGTTGAGCACTGAAGAATTGATGCTTATGAACTGTGGTGTTGGAGAAGATTCTTGAGAGTCCTTTGACTGCAAGAAGATCCAACCAGTCAGTCCTAAAGGAAATCAGTCCTGGATATTCATTGGTAGGACTGATGCTGAAGCTGAAGCTCCAACACTTTGGCCACCTGATGTGAAGAATCGACTCATTGGAAAACATCCTGATGCTGAGAAAGATTGAAGGCGGGAGGAGAACAGGATGGCAGAGGATGAGATGGTTGGACGGCATCACTGACATGATGGACATGAGTTTGAGTAGGCTCTGGGAGTTGGTGATGGACAGGGAAGCCTGGCGTGCTGCAGTCCATGGGGTCACAAAGTCGGACACCACTGAGCAACTGAACTGAACTGAATACTCAACTCCAGGTGGCACTAGTGGTAAAGAACCTTCCGGCCAATGCAGGAGACCTAAGAGATGCAGGTTCAGTCCCCGGGTGGGGAAGATCCTCTGAAGGAGGAAATGGCAACTCACTCCAGTATTCTTGCCTGGGAAATCCCATTGACAGAGGAGCCTAGCCAGCCACGGTCCATGGGGTCACAAAGAGACATGACTGAAGCAACTTAGCATGCATATGACATCATATAACTCACATATGACATCATATAACTCACACATGACATCATGTAACTCACACATGACGTCAAATCCACTGAGATCCTAAATCCAGCTATGGGTCCTCATAGAAGGCCACGGGGAGACAGAGATAGACAGGGAGGAAAGGTTACGAGGCAATGAGGGCAGAGCAGGACAGATACTGCCAGGAACAGCCAGCAGCCACCAGAAATGGGAAGAGGCCAGAAAGTGTCCTTCCCTCAAGCCTTCTGTGAGAACACACCCCTGTGACACATGGATCTCAGGCTCCTCCTTCCAGGCTGTGAGAAATTAATTTCTGTCCTCTTAAGCCACCCAGCTTGTGGACTTGTTACAGCACCCCCAGGAAACTAATATAATCCAATACTTTGATTCCTGTTTTGTGCTACATTTAGGCTTGTGAATACTAAGCAAATACAATTAAAAATGAATAATTTGATCTTTAACTTCATCAGTGTTCCACTTACTTTCTGTAGTTATGTCTGACAATAGGTAGCATTCTTTGTATCTAGCAATACTACAAGACTAGCATTTGGGTTCGGAGAAGGCAATGGCACCCCACTCCAGTACTCTTGCCTGGAAAATCCCATGGGCGGAGGAGCCTGGTAGGCTGCAGTCCATGGAGTCGCTAAGAGTCGGACACGACTGAGTGACTTCACTTTCACTGTTCACTTTCATGCATTGGAGAAGGAAATGGCAACCCACTCCAGTGTTCTTGCCTGGAGAATCCCAGGGACGGGGGAGCCTGAAGGGCTGCCCTCTATCGGATCGCACAGAGTCAGACACGACTGAAGTGACTTAGCAGCAGCAGCAGCAGTATTTGGGTTAACCGCAAGTTTCTAGCCATAAAAGCCCCTCCCAGCAATGCTCCTTCGAAGCATCCTCAGAAATGTCCTAGATGCTGCCTGCATTCCCAGATAAATGGCAGCCTGCTCCTAGTTCAGAGACTTAAGGGAGAATACAGCTTCCTTCCTTGAGTCTTATTTATCTAGGTAATAGGCAAATAAGAAGTTTAAAAAAATGCTTTAGATGAGAATAACTGAGCAGTTGACTTCCCTGGCGGCTTAGACTGTAAAGGGTCTGCCTACAATGCGGGAGACCCGGGTTCGATCCCTGGGTCGGGAAGATCCCTTGGAGAAGGAAATGGCAACCCACTCCTGTATTCTTGCCTGGAAAATCCCATGGACGGAGGAGCCTGGTTGGCTACTGTCCATGGGGTCACAAAGGGTCGGACATGACTGAGTGACTTCACTATCATTATCGCTAATGACCTGGCACAGAAATGAGTAAGAAGACATCTTACTTTAGGAACAAGGAAACCACGCATACCGTGATAGGAGTCCCTCCAGAGCACCCTAAAGGGGGCCATGATGTCAGCGACGTTAAGTACTGACCACCTGGTTTGGGGGCTCTCTGCCTCATTGCCCGTCAGAGAAGATGCCATTTTCTCTCTACTAATTAATAACCATTTGTGGGAAAACACTCTGAAGTTAGGTAGCTAACCCAGTTGTTCACCCAAATTTCTCCCAATTTTGTGTGTCTACTGATGCTCCTTACCTAAACCAAGCAGTCCTGATGGTTTCAGAAGGTGACATTCTAGCTTGGACACTCCTGCTCTGTACTCAGTGGCTGGCATCCCACTGTGGGAAAGCTTTCCCTCCTCCCATTTACGCTTATTCGGTTATAGGAGCATGGACTCGTTTCAGTCAATGGGCTATAGCTCATTACTAGTATTGTTTATTTAAAATATTATCCCAGGGACTTCCCTGGTGGTCCAGTGGTTAAGAATCTATCTGCCAATGCAGGGAATATGGGTTCAATCTCTGGTCTGGGAACTAAGATGGCACATGTCACGGCGCAACTAAACCTACTCACTGCAACTACTGAAGCCTGTGTGCTCTGGAGCCCCAAAACAAGAGAAGCTGCAGCAGTGAGCAGCCTGTGAACCACAACTAGAAAGTAGCCCCCACCCGCTGCAACTAGAGAAAGGCTGTATGCAGTCACGAAGAGCCTGTGGGTTGCAAAGAAGACCCAGCACAGCCAACAAAAAAATCTCATCTCATATTTGGCCAGTGGGAGCCACTTCATTTTTAAGCACTGTCTTATTTTTTGACACCAGGTATTCCCGGCTCATCTCACTTTCCCTGGCCCAGTGATGACACCATCCCAGTCTCCAAGGCTGCCTGCCTGGCTCCTTCGATAGGAAATGGTACACAGAAACCAAGATCTAGCACCAGGGGTGCTCACTGCTGCTGGGATGCTGCTGTTTCCAGGGCCTATCTCCAGCCAAGAGAAGGCATTTTACACACATGCACCCACAACACATACCCACACATCACACACACACACAGACACACACACACATACCCACACATACCCACCCATCACACACACACACACACACACACACATACCCGCACATCACACACATATTTCTCTGCTTACCTGCTCTCCAGTTTTTCTTGATATCTTTAATTTCAACCCAGCACCACACGATTCATCCAGTCCCCTCAGCCCCACCAACATCTGTAACCCCATGACTGTTAGTGAGGAGCTGTCTCCTTTCTGTGTTATATCTGACAAAAATGCGTAAGCTGAATCTAACCATGAGGAAACGACAGACACATTCAAAAGTGAAAGTCGCTCCGTCGTGTCTGACTCTTTGTGACCCCGTGGACTACATAGTCCATGGAACTCTCCAGGCCAGAATACTGGAGTGGGTAGCTGTTCCCTTCTCCAGGGGATCTTCCCAACCCAGGGATCGAACCCAGGTCTCCTGCATTTCAGGCAGATTCTTTACCAGCTGAGCCACAAGGAAGTCTATAAAATAAATGGCTTGTACCCTCCCAAATGACAAGCTTACAGGAGACAAAGAAAGGCCAAGATATGGTTCCAAATTAAAGGAAACTAAATACACAGGATGACTAAATGCCGAGTGTGACCACACACTAGATCCTGGCCCAGGGAAAAATCTATAAAAGAAAAAGAAAAATCTATAGAAAGATTTCAAAACTCTATAGAAAAATCTATAAAAGACATTATTGGATATTTGAACATGGACTGTGGATTAGATAACAGCATTACACCCATGTTAAACTTCCTGATTTTGATCTTTGTGTGCAGTTATATGTGCTATGCTTAGTTGCTAAGTTGTGTCTGACTCTTTGTGACCCCATGGACTGTAGCCCACCAGGCTCCTCTGTCCATGGGGATTCTCCAGGCAAGAATACTGGAGTGGGCTGCCATGCCCTCCTCCAGGGGATCTTTATAACCCAGGGATAGAACCCAGCTCTGCCCCATTGAGGGCGGATTCTTCACCATCTGAGCTACCAGGGAAGCAGTTACACGAGAATATCTTATTTACAGGAAATACATACTAACGTATTTAGAAATAAAAGGGTATAATGTCTGCAACTTGCCCTCAAATGGTTCATGAAAAAGTGTGTGTGAGTGTTCGTGTGTGTGTACATACATCTGCACACACACACAGATGAGAGAAGGTGAAAAGAAAATGAAAGTGAAGTCACTCAGTCGTGTCCCACTATTGGCGACCCCATGGACTGTAGCCTACCAGGCTCCTCTGTCCATTTGCTCTGCCCTAGGCTTACTCTACTCGAGATTCAAAGTCCCAGGACAGAGAGGCTGGTTCGCCCACCTTAGGCCCTCTCCTGCCTCCTGCTGGACCTGGGCTACAGCAGGTCAGCGGGATGGAGCCTCAGGGGTCTCTACTGGCTTCCGTAAGGGGACAGAAGATCCTGAGACTCCCCTGCTGGTCACAGCTGCACACAAGGGAGGGAAGTCAGCTCCCCGAAGATCAGAGTGCTGCTAAAAATGTATAAAAAATGTCCTTCATAGGAATGTTGACACTGATTCTCTTACAGCCAAGGAAGCTGAGGTCTAGAAAGGTTAAATAACCTTTCAAGGTCAAAGAGCAAGTTTGCGGTAGAGATGGAACAGAAATGAAGACAAATATGCCATCTCTGTGCTACTCAAAGAATGGTCTGTGGACCCACAGTATCACACCACCTGGGAGATGTAGGTTCTCAGGTGCCACCCCAGGTCTACTGAGCCAGGATCAGCATTTTAACAAGTTTTGAATGATTCCCATGCACATTACAGTGTGAGAAGCAATGCTCTATCTCTGAGATTTTAACCTAAAAAAAAGGGAGGCGGGGGTTGTGATTACAGGAGTTCCGTGTAACATTCTTATCATTTTCTCCTGTGAGTTTGAAAAATTGTATCCAAATAAAGTTATAAAAGAAAACAAAAATAAATACCCACTAAAAAAAGGTAAGTACTGAACCACATCTGTCTAGACTAGCACTAGATGGGAAATGAATGGACAAGCAAACTGTTCTAGGACGAGCCAGATGTCTGAAGTCACTTCTGAGACCCCGTGGGCACACCAGCCACCAGCCTGGGCCAGAGAAGCTGCAAAGGATGTGTAGGCGGCACATGGCCGGGAGACGGAGCTTAGGGGACCCAGAACACACACTGTGGCATAAACATCACCCTGAGCAGAAGGCATTTGAGTTTCTGAAATCTCTCATCTGCCTAAAAACAGAGCCTCCAAAACAACTCAACTGTCATCAGTCCTCCCTGGGAGCAACCTGGAGAGACTTAGTACCAGAGGCGGGAAGCACCCACCTCACACCGAAACAGACTCTGTCACAACTGTATCCTGGCTCCCTGCTAGTCTCCCAAGGGCCCGTTTACCTTTCCAAAAAGTCATCTGCTTTCCCAAATGTGCCCTCCTTCTTCTCTTCCCCTGCTAAGGTGGTATATACACCCCAAATTCTAAGGCCCCCAGGAGTCACCTTTTTCTGTGAACTCCCACATACACGTGGCTAAATCTGTCTTCTCTCTTGGGCACCTGCCTTTTGTCAGTTTAATTCACATGCCCCGAGTCATTCAACCTAACAGGGTAGAGGGAAAACACTTCTCTTCCCGACAGAGATCAGCAGGAGAGAGTGTGGCTTAGAGACCAGAGAGCCCAGCTCTAGACTCCGCCCTCACCTCCAGCCTCCTCCAAGGAGTGGGTGTGGGATTCACAAGCCTCCTAGGAGAAGGACTCTCAGAGAGCACACAAGGTGCTCTCGGAACAGAAAGCGGTGTTTTGGTCTGTGTTTAACTTGTTCAGATTTCATTTTCTCTTCCAAAGTCCCAGCTCAGTGACGCCACTCATTCAGTTCAGAGTTAATACACTTATTTCACCCACAGCCATTTTACTCATCCTACCAAGATGATATTCAGTGGACTAGAAGCCACTGCGAACCCCAGAGGTTTTCAGTCTGTCTGTCACTGCAGAACCACAGGTGGACAACTCAGCAGTGTTCCTGGTCACCACTTCCACCACGGATAAACCATTCAACAGTTATGGGCAGGGCGGGCATCCACATGTGTTTTATCAGGAAACTGGGGGTGGGGGACCTGCTGGCTGCAGGGTGGCATGGTGCCCCGACTTACCACTGATCCCTGGAGAACGAGATGATGAAGCGAATGCCAGGGGGAAGCTGGGCCATTGACGCCTCCCTGGATGTGGAGCTTCAGTCATAAAATAAGATGCTTCATAAATAGGTTCTTAATCCCAGGAAGCGAGTAAGGATGCTCGTGGGGACTCGCCTCCTCTCTTCCCTCCAGCAGAGGCTCAGCCGTCTACAAGGAGAAGGAGGGGTGGAAAGGTCAGGCGTCGTCAGAGGCCCTGGCGGAAGTCACTGCACTCAGTGCAGTCACCCAGCCCAGAGCAGAGCCAGGCGCCACAGGGCACTCCCACCATAAAAGCCACCTGGTGGGGGTGGAGCGTCTGCCCTGCGCGGGCAGCTTATTCAACCATCACTGAAAGGAACTTCACATGATGTTCTGAGGGTGCAATGGAGAGAGAACGGCTGAATTTATCTCCGTCCAGAAGGCATCCAGAGATCAACCACTCACTCTTCACCACCGCACTCCGCAGAACTGAGGTTCATACTCACAGGAGACCAGCAGGAGCCCAAAGGTCACACCAGGTGCTCAGTCACCAGAGGGCCACCAACCAGCCAGTCCTGATTCCCCCACTGGGGCCCAGGCCACATCTGAGCTACAGTAACAGAGAGGAACGTAGGCCTGGACCAGGTGGTGGGTCTTCAAGGCCATCATTTGACTGTGGCTTTGCAATGGAGTCTAAATATATGTAATGCCATGGGGATGAATACCTCGAATCAGCCTCCTCATTTCTCACTCCTGTGGTCGCTGCAGGGGCCTAGGAAAATGGCCCCTTTCTGAGCAAGACAGGAAGAAAGGGGCAGGGAGGCCTGGCCGCCTGTCCCAAAGCCAACCTCGCCACGTGTGCTGGCTTCCAGTTTTTCTCCTATGTTTGCTGGGTGAGGAGGAATCTTGGGGACCCAAGCATTACATCACAGAGCACACCACGCACTTGGGAGCATGTACGGTTCCATCTTAGTGCTTACGGAAAAGTCACAGGTTATATGGTGTTTTCAAAGAAGGCTGCTTTTGACGGAACATTGATTTTGATTTAAAGCTTAGAAATATATTCAATGTCTTTAAACAACTTCCTTGAGATAACGGAGAAGTAACAACCAATAGTTCTAATTTAGAGGATCTAAAATATTCCTAAGGGCCTCAGGATCCCCATGTTCACACTTGCCTTCCCTCTAGAGTGAGCTTTCAAAATGCACCTTGGCAAGCTGTCACACAGCTATGAAATTAAAAGATGCTTGCTCCTTAGAAGAAAAGCTATGACAAACCTAGACAGTGTATTAAAAAGCAGAGACATCACTTCGCGAACACAGGTACGTGTAGTCAAAGCTATGGTTTTTTCAGTAGTCATGTACGAATGTGAGAGTTGGACCACAAAGAAGGTTGAATGCTGAGGAATTGATGCTTTTGAACCATGGTGCTGAAGAAGACTCTTGAGACACCCTTGGACTGCACGGAGATCAAACCAGTTAATCCTGAAGGAAATCAGTCCTAAATATTTATTGGAAGGACTGATGCTGAAGCTGAAGCTCCAATACTTTGGCCACCTGATGGGAAGAGCCAACTCGTTGGAAAAAACCCTGATGCTGGGAAAGATAGAGGGAAGGAAAAGGGGGTGACAGAGGATGAGATGGTTGGATGGAATCACCAACTCAACGGACATGAGTTTGAGCAAACTCAGGGAGATAGTGAAGGACAAGGAAGTCTGGTGTGCTGCAGTCCATGGGGTTGCAAAGAGTCAGACATGACTGCGGCGTGCTGAACAACAACAAGCTGTCATACTGTCCCCTGACCCCCATCTCCTCTCAGAGAGGCAATGAGGCCTCTCCTTCTGCTTCAGCCAGGAGAACTACACCTTTGCTCCTACCAGCTCATCATCCTGCCTGGAGTGCCACCTGCCCTTGTGGCTGGCCCTGGGCTGGGTAATCCCAGGCATGTCACAAACTTTCTGTTCCTTCACTTGCCCCAGCTAAAAAACAGGGATGGTGGCATCTACATTTTTTGGGTTGCTATTAAAAATGAGATGTGCGATCTGCGGACAGCCTTGAGAACAGAGCCTGGTGTGGAGGAGATGCCCAATCAGGAGGAGCTGGTTCTGTTCTCAGCAGACATCAAGAGAGGCATCAGGGGACTGCAGGCGACCGCTCAGCCCCCATTCCCTGGTCTAGCACAGAGCCAGCGCCCAGGAGACGTGTGGAATCAAGCTCCACACGCGTTTCAACACTGTTGTTGCTCCTATCTCTAGATTTTAAAAAGATTTTATTAAAATTCTGCTCAAAATGAGTGGGCTCCCACTTGGACCTAAAATACTTTGAGAAGGGGCTTCTTAGGTGGCACTAGGGGTGAAGAACCCGCCTGGCAATGCAGGAGATATAAGAGACCAGGGCTCCATCCCTGTGTTGGAAAGGTCCTCTGGAGGAGGGCATGGCAATCCACTCCAGTATTCTTGCCTGGAGAATCCCATGGACAGAGAAGTGGGCGGGCTATGGTCCATAGGGTCGTAAGAGTTGAACACCACTGAAGCGACCACACCCATACGTTGAGAAATAATTTTTGGGTGATGACTTTAAAGTAAAGGATTTGGTCTGAATTTTACAGTGCCCAGAAATGGACGGTCAGAAGCAAATGTCCTCCTCTGTCCAGACACTGCTTCTCTAGGTACAGCTTATCTGGAAGTATCCTACTGCATCTATTATACCCACTAAGGGACTGCCTTTGTGGCTCAGAGGTAAAGAATCTGCCTGCAGTGCAGGAGATGCGGGTTCAATCCTTGGGTTGGGAAGATCCCCTGAAGGAGGAAATGGCAACCCACTCCAGTATTCTTGCCTGGAGAATTCCATGGACAGAGGAGCCGATCGGGCTACAGTCCAAAGGGTAGCAAAGAGTCACATATGACTGAGCGACTAAGCATATACGAACACATCAACTAATCCATCAACCTCAATTCAAGGCTGGTAAAACTTGGAACTTTAAAACAAAATCCAGAAGACATTGGAAAAATCAGCAGGAAAAAAAAAAAAATCTCGATTTCCTTTGAAAACCATGGTTCTTCCTCCTCCTATAAAATGGGTGAACTCCAGTGCTATAAATTCTCACCGTCGGTGCAATTAAGATGTGTAAACATAGTGATTTTACATGTTGGACGTTAAGAGCTTGATTTAATTAGGCCCTTTCCTCCAAAGTCTGACCGGTGACCAATGATCATTCCAGCGAGGGCTGGTCAAGAGCTCCGAGGACACCGCTGACAACTCTGTGCTCTCCTGCCAGCCCCATGGCTGGCCCAGAGGCTGGCCTGGGGCGCTGGACACCTGGGGCAAATTCAGGTTGGTCCAGTTTCCCTCAATCCCCTCCCCCCTCGCTTCCTCTGGGCAGGTCCCCTCCAAAGAGAGAGCAGCAGAACTGGAGCTAATCACTTGGTTTAAGCCTTGTTTTTGACACATAACCCAAGTACATAAAAAGAACATGCACTTAAACAAAAATGGCTCTTAACAGACACCTGGAACTCACACCACCACAGCAGGGAAAAGTGTAAGAATATCCAGTTTCAAAGATAACAACTTCAGAAGCACCCCACCACAGCATCTCTGTTACAATCCACAAAGCACATTTTTATACCCATCGTGTGAAAGAGCCCAGCTTAGTCTATAAACTGTAAAACTATGAAATGGAATGACCTGAAGGCAATATGAATTCTGGAGCTCTGCCTTTGGCCTCACCATTTGGGGAAGAGTCCTGTGTACTCACTGGAGGTAAAAAAGAGACTCAAAGGCAAGCAATGAAGAGAATAACACAGAAAGGGTCTTCCCACAACTGAAGCTCTGTTGTCAGTGGTCAAAGCAATACCATGCATACCTTAAATAATCTACCTAAAGGCAAAGCTTTTAAGCTGGGTCTTATTTTAAGGCAAACAAGTTTTCATACATTCTTCTTTTATGAGGGAGAGAAAAAGAATGAGTGAGGGAAACTTGCTTTCCAGAGAAAACACTTTCTATGGTCTGCTTTAGGCTGTCAGCAATATTAAAGATTAATGACAATAGCCAGTATCTCTTTCCTGGGCTTCAATACAAATGGGAACCCTCCATCTCCATCGCTTTCTCCCACCAACAAGCAGCACCCCAGGTGGTGTGCACAACACAGAACCTGCAAAGGCGCTTCCAAAACCATGTGGTAAGACTCTGGGGGTCTCCAGTCCTGGGTTCTCAAGGTTGATTTTAAATGGCCTTAAAGAAGGAGCAATGGGGGAAATTTAATCTAGTTACCAACTCAGACATCCTTAGACGATTGAAATTCGAGGGCAGGTGGGCACTCTCTAGGCGGGCAGCTCACGGAGAGGAAAGGAAAGACGGGCTAGAGAAATTCAAACCTGACGGTGGGGCGAGGGGCCTCCAGAACTGGGGTCGCAGTCCCGGGTCGCCAGGTCCCCGGGATCAGCAGGGCGGCTGCGGAGGCTGGGACGGCAGGAGGGTGGGGGTTAGGAGGAAAAATAAGCCAGAAGGTCGTTGCCTCGAGGCCGGGTGACTTTCCGGGGCTGAGTCCTGTAAATCACTCCCGGAGGCTCCGGGCTCTGGGGACCAGCCGCTCACAGACAAACAACCCGAAGGCCCCGGGTCCGGGCGCCGGCTCCTCCCCGCGGTCGGTCCCGGAGGAGGACAGGCGGGCACGCCCCCGTCTCCGCCGCGCGACTGCCCCGCGCCCTGCTCCCCGCTCGACCCCCGGCATAGCTGTCACCGCGGCCCGGCGGCCCGGGAGGGGTCCGGGAGGACGGCTCGGCTCGCCAGCGCCCGGAGCTCCGATGGGCGGCTGCCGGCCCGGCACCGGCTCCGCGCCTCCGCTCCCGGGTCCCGGGGCGCCCGGGTGATCCCCTAGACCCACCCCCGCCCGGCTGCATCCGCCGCCCTGGGCCCGGGGGGCGCCCGGCTCGGGACGAGCACAAAGACGCGCGCCCGGCGCAGGGACCCCGGCTCTCCGCGCGGCGCCAGCGCTGGCAGGTGTCGCTCGGCCCCGGCGCCTGAGTCCCCAGGCCCGGCCGGCGCGGGCGGTGGGCAGGGGTCCGCGCATCGCAAACCCTCTCGCCGCCCGGTCCGGGTCCCCACGCCTCACCTGCGCCCCCAGGCCCGCGCCCCGCCGCCCGGCCCCGCCGCCGCGGGCGCTTCCTGTCGCGACTTCCTGGGGCGGCGCGGAGGCCCCGGCGGCCCTTTCACTTTCAGCGACCGCGGGGCGCCGGCTCGGGCCCCTCCCCTCCGCCTCATCCTCCTCCCGTCCTCCCCCGGCCCCGGAGCCGCCCGGGGGCCCTGATAGCCCGGGGACGGCGGGCGGGGCGCCCCCACGCGGAGCCCGGGGCATCGCCGCGCAGGAGTCCTCCCCGCGGCCCCGGGTCCGCCAGCACCTGCCTGCGCGCGCCCGGGCTTGAGTTCCCACTGCCGAAGAGGCGTTCCCCAAGGGCGCTTTGTCCTCAAGGCAAGTCCCACCCAGAGCGCGGCTTCCAAGGAAGGATGGCACTGAAGCGGCAGCCTTGCCGCTGCCACCTGCCCCCAACATTATTCCTATTACCTCCTCTCAGGAGTCAGACTCAGACTGACGTTGTATTAAATGAAAATGGGGCCCGTTATAGCTTCGTTGACCCATCTTTGATCACACCTGTGTAAATGTGACACGTGGCTCACCTCACCTGCTCTCAGTCACCTGCTCTAGACCAACCTCCCCTGCGCAGTCAGACATCTCCTCTCCTAATCCCGACCCTTGGCACCGCCCCCTCCCCGCCCAAGCCTGATTATTTTCCTCCGGGAGCCGCAGAGCACCCAGGGTGGACACATGGCATCCAAACCCAGCCCAGGTGCCTGCTCCCAGGAAAGCAGCTCCCGGGAAGGGCCCCGTGAGACAGAAAAGAAACTCCAGGCAGAAGTGTCCGCATGGTTAAACTATGCTTGAAGCTAAAATAAATTCAACGCCTGGCTGTAAATGCCGGAGAGGTCTGTAGGAAACAGAGGGCCCAGGGCCTTGTGGCCTCTGGGCAAGCACCCACCTGAGTCTCGGGAGACCCGCTCAGGGTCTCAGGGGCCCTGCTGTGCCTGGGGGACACCGTGCCATTCTTTCCCCCTGGCTGAACTGGGTGTCAAATACCCCAGGTCTGTTGGCTTTTGAGACGCCTCCTCCATGTGGGAAGGAGAACTGCCACTTCCCTGAAGCCCGCGCTTCAGCCACAGGACGGCAGCTGCTCACCCTGCAAGGGAGGCGGCCCGTCTCCTGATTCCTGCCTCCCCTTGGTGAGGTCTGTTTTTCCCCAGACCTCCTCTCTCAGACAGTTCTCCTCCCTTCCCTAACTCTCCACTCCTGCAGATTCAAGCCTGCCCAGCCTGGCTTCCCCGTCCCCCCAAGTCACCTTGCACTCTCACCTGCCCAGGGCCCTGCTCAGGGCTCCTCAGGCTCCCAGCTCCCAAGCAAGCCCTCCCTCCCCAAATCCACTTCTCCAGTATCTCAAACTGCCCTCCCAAAGCAGACTGGACCCTGGCGTTCCTGAGAAAACCCTTTCAAGACCCCCTTTGGATCAGGAATGAGCCCCAGTCCTTACTAGCTAGAAAGCAAGACCCAAACCCACTCATGACTCCAAGACCAAAGCTCAGACTGTTCTTCAGTTTCCAAGACTTTCTCACACATCAAGTTGCTATTTCTGCCTTGGCCCTCCAGGCCAGCCTTTTCTAGTGAGCTCAAACTTCAAGACCCAGATCAAGTATTTGTCTGTTTACTGCTTTCCCAGGGCGTTACGGAAACCTCTGGGTCCTGACTTATCTATCATAATGAACACTATAGTACTGGTTATTTCTAAACCTGTCTCCTGGCCCCTAGCCTGGGACCAAGGGATTCTCAGGGTCCTGCCCAACTCAGAAGGCCTCATCCATGTTCGCCAACAGCATGAAAAGATGCGGGAGGACTCAGCACAGGGAGCCCCTCTGTTTCTACACCATTTCTCACCGAGAAAGCGATGACGCTTGTGTGGCACACCGGGGAAAACCAGAGGCACCTGAGCTGGTCTGTATAATATTTGCCAAAAATATTCATCTATCAATTTTGCTGTTGTTGTTTTAGTCACTCAGTCATGTCTAACTCTTGTAACTCCATGGACTGTGGCCCACCAGGTTCCTCTGTCCATGGAATTTCCCAGGCAAGAATACGGGAGCTGGTTGCCATTTCCTTCTCTGGGGCATCTTCCAAACCCAGGGATCGAACATGCAACTCTTGCATTTCCTTCATTGGCAGGTGGATTCTTACCACGGAATCACCAGGGAAGCCCTATTAATTTTACAAAGATCAAAATAGTAATATTTAACAAAATATGGTTTTTACGTTAATATTTTGTATGATTGTAAGAAACATTTGAAAAGTAGGGAGACAGTAAATTTGTATGAAAGTTCCAAATAAAACAGTTCACACTTTGAAATGACAACATGTAATTGCTCCAGTGGGGATACCAGGTCTTATGCTTGACGTGGCTGCACGTAAGCTCAGGACGGGAGACAAGCTGGGATGTTACCACAGGGCCACTTTCTTGGTTAAAGTAGGTGATCACCTAAAAGTCTTTTTTACAATCACACACATTTCCCCAAAGTTGAAATTGCATTTAAGAATCTGACACTCTTCCTTTTTTCTCAACTTGTTACGTTGACATTTCTTATGCAAATCAACAAATAAATTTCCAGCCCAGTTGACATTTCATATCCAGCATTTCAAGCTCATGACGAAGCATATGGGTCAGCACTGTAGTGCCTGCGGGCTGCCAGTGCCAGAGCTGATGGCCGGGCTTCCAGAGAGATGAGCTCAGGGTGCCCAGACCTGGGGCTGCCTCTGAACACACCTGCCTGGGTGGCCCTCGGCTTTTAACCTCAAACTTGCATGTCGAGTTCGAATTTATTTTGATTTTATTTCAGAAAAAGAGAAACAGACCCAGTGAGAGGTACAAACACTCTGATCCAACAGACATGTCTTGGGTGCCTACCGGAGCCAGCCCCGAGCCAGGCACGGGGGCCTCAGTCAACAGGGACCTTGCTTTCCCAGGATTCATAGAGCAAAGGCGAGTGGCAGGAACAGGCTGTTCCTCTCAGAGAGAAGCTGATGTGAGCATGAGGGAGGATGCAGGTTCATTTCCTGGGGTGACCATAATAAAGGACCTCAAACTGGGTGACTTAAGATAACAGACATTTACGGGTCTCTCGGTTCTGGGGGCCAAAAGGCCGAGCTCAAGATGTGGGCAGGGGACTTCCCTGGCGGTCTGGTGGTTAAGACGTCACCTCCCAGTGCATGCGGTGCAGGCTTGATTCCTGGCCAGGGAGCTAAGATCACACATGCCTCTCAGCCAAAAAAAAAAAAAAAAACCACATAAAAACAAAACCAATATTGCAACAAACTCAACAAAAACTTTAAAAATGGCCCACATTAAGAAAAAAAAAAATCTGATAAAAAGAAGAAAGATGTCAGCAGGGCTGTGCTCCCTCCAAAGTCTCCAGGGAAGTTTCTGTTTCACGTCTTTCTGTCAGCTTCTGACGTCACTGGCCATCCTGGGTGTTTTTGACCTTGTCGGGGGGTGTGTGTGTGTGTGTTAGCTGCTCAGTCGTGTCCAACCCTTTGCAACCCCATGGACTGTAGCCTTCCAGGTTCCTCTGTCCATGGGATTCTCCAGGCAAGATTACTGGAGAGGGCTGCCACTGCCTTCTTGTAGCTACATGGCTCTCATCAGCCTCTGTTTTCACCTTCTCCCGGCTTGTCTGCATTCACATCGTCTTTTCTCCCTCTGTCTGTATCTCTCTTTCCCTCTGCTAAGGACACCAGTTATGCTGGATTTATACTCCCAACTCCAGGAAGACTTCAACTAAACTCATTATATCTGCAGTGATCCTATTTTCACCAAGGCCACATTCAGAGCTTCAAGGAAGAACACGAATTTGTGGGGCGGAGCAGGGCAAAGGGGGAACATTATTTAACACAGAACAAGGCTATAAAGTTCTATATAAGCCTGAACAGTGCTAGGGAGGGCACTCCCAGGTGAGCAGCATCAGGAAGTTGGCACCTGAGGTCCGCGGAAGTCAGGGGAGTGGGCTGTCACTGGGATCCAGGGTGCTGAGGCTGCAGAGGGACTTGTTGGACTGAGAGGGACTTTAGCAGAGGAGTAGCGGGGGAAAGATTCAGGGAATCCACAGCCCCAGCTCCGCTCCGGACCTCCCACTGCCTGACCTGGGAGGGGACGGAGGCCAGGGAGCCCCCTGGACCCAGTGCACCACTGGACAGATGTGGTCCTTTCCTTGCCAAGAGCTTCCAGCTAGTGGAGATGTCAGGTCACAACACCGACTCATGTTATAATAAGAGACACTGTTGTTGCTGTTTAGTTGCTAAGTCTTGTCTGATGCTTTGTGACCCCATAGACTGTAGCCCACCAGACTCCTCTGTCCATGGGATTTCCCAGGCAAGAATACTGGAGTGGGTTGCCATTTCCTCCTCCAGGGGATCTTCCTGACCCAGGGATCGAACCTGAGTCTCCTGCATTGGTGGGCAGATTCTTTAACACTGTGCCATCTGGAAAGTCCAACAGGGGACATGGGTGCCAAAGCGGGTTGCCTGACCCAGACTTGGTGATCACAGGAGGTGACATGTCAGGAGCACACTAGGAGTTGGCCTAGAGCTTGGAGAAGAGAAGTCTGTGCAGAGGGAGCACTGCAGGGCAGAAGCCTCTAAGACAGGCTGACTGGGGAGCAGGGATGAGCAGGGCGAGTGAGAGGGGAAGGCTGAGGACTCCGGCAGCAATCTGCGCTGTGATGACAGCTGTCTGGGAGCGCAGATGGAAGGAAGGTCTAAGAGGTGAGAGAAAGGAAGCAAATGAGGAGGAGGAGGGTGACAGCCAACTGTTGGACCTGGGCAGTTACGTGGATGGTGGCGTCTTCACAGAGAGAGGGAACAGAGGACAGACTTGAGGGGCAGAGGCGGGGACAGGGAATTAGTTTACGTTTGTTGAGCGATCGGTTCCTGAAGGACCTTTCAGAGGGGATGTTGACTGGAGTTGGTCATGTGTGTCTGGAGTCTGTGGAAGAACCCTAGGCTGGTGAGCGATGTGGGTGTAGACAACCAGGAGGGAAGAGAGCTTGCCAACACCTATGGGCCAGGCAGGGAGACAGGCTGGAAGCTGAGGATGGAGCAGAGGGAAAAGCCAGAAGACTGTGATGCCCAGGAAGCCCGTGGGTGACACTGGAGGCTGCGAAGAAGTCAGGGTCTACTGACTTCACCTGGATGGAGATAACTGAGGTTTCCATGGGTGTGGGGCGGGGTGGGTGTGGAAGAGGAGACAGCATGGAGCAGAAAACCATTCCAGGAAGGCTGGCTGTACTGAGAAAGGAAAGGCCCAGTGCTGGAGAGGGACTTAGGGAGGAGAAGGGATATGTTTTAAATGTGTGGACATTTTCAAGCATAGATGGAGATAACAACAAAGCCCCATCAATGAATAGCCAATTTTGTTTCCTGTCTTGACCCACTTCCTGCCCCAGGATTATTTTGTAGGAAATCCCAGACATTATATTTCACCTGTACAATTTCAGTGTATATTTCTAAAAGATATGTTTTTAAGCATAACTACTTTACCATCGTCATGGCTCCCCCAAGCAAGAATAATCCCGTAGCAACATCCACTGCCCAGATCATGCTTTCACTCCCCTGAGTGTCCTGTAAATGGTCTCATGCTCTGAGTTCACTTTCAGGTGGGGACTCGAACAGCCCACCCACATATCATCTGACATGTCTCTACGTCTCTCCATCTGGAGACTGCCCTCTGTCTTTGTCCTGAGCCATTTGTTGCTGTCATCACGGAGGCCGGGCCCTTCTTCTTGTGGAGCTTCCTACACTGTGTGCTGTGCTGACTCTCTTTATGACATGATCAAACTCATTCTTTGTGCATTTCCTTTGTATTTCCTGAAACTGGCAATGAGGTCTCGAGGTCTGATCATATTCCAGTTGATTCAAGGCAGAGAGGCACCGAGCATTGGGTCACCCTCTGCGGTATTAGACATGCCTCACCTAAATTCTGGAGATGGCAATGGCACCCCACTCCAGTACTCTTGCCTGGAAAATCCCAGGGATGGAGGAGCCTAGTAGGCTGCAGTCCATGGGGTCATGAAGAGTGGGACACGACTGAGTGACTTCACTTTCACTTTTCACTTTCATGCACTGGAGAAGGAAATGGCAACCCACTCCAGTGTTCTTGCCTGGAGAATCCCAGGGACGGGAGAGCCTGGTGGGCTGCCGTCTACGGGGTCACACAGAGTCGGACACGACTGAAGCGACTTAGCAGCAGCAGCAGCAGCACCTAAACTCATTACTTCATTAGAGATAGAATCCAGACTTGTGAGATGCTGACATCAGAATTCCATTATTCTTTTTTATTTGCTAGCATACTTCTATAAAAAGAAACACCCCGGCTGGGGTTTCCCTGGTGGCTCAATGGTAAATAATCTGACTACCAATGCAGGAGACACGGGTTCAATCCCTGGTCTAGGAAGATCCCATATACTGTGGAGCAAGTAAGCCCATGTGCCAAGACTACTGAGCCCGCACTCTAGAGCCTGGGAACCACAACTAAGGAGCCTGTGGGCCGCAGCTACTGATGCCCGCGTGCCCTAGAGCCTGTGCAGTAAGCCCCTGCACTGCAATGAAGAGTAACCCCTGCTCAGCACAGCTAGAGAAAGCCTGGGCAGCAACGAAGACCCAGCTCAGTAAACAATACATAAATAAAATTATATAATTATATATTATATATTATATATATATATAAAGAGAAATGTCCCCTCATCAATCATTCAATTATTCAGTTAACTCTGAGGCACAGTTCATATAGGAGAGGCAGGATATGGGTGAAATTCGTTATTCATCAATTGCCCAGATAATGAGCTGATTTTCTAGTATTCTTCAAAAGTGAGCCATGAGTCTTCTGTGCTCTGCGTTTTCATGCTCAGCATTAGTGGGCGGAGCCACAGCCGCTGTGTTTGCATCCACTGCCTTTGTTACTCTCCTCCCTGAATCTCACTGGACCACGTTGGCCAGTCCTTGGCCAGTGGGAGCTTCTTCTAACTGACTCCTGGGTCCTTCTGCTGTGATCCACGCACTTGGTTTTATAGGGTGACACACTGTCCTAGGAAGCTCGTCTCATGCATATCCTGCCCAGACTGGAGTCAGCCCCTCCCCCAGGAGGCCAGGTCCTGGAGCAGCCAGAAGGGAAGGTGGGGGTGGGCAGGAAAGGGAGCTCCAAGCTTGAATGACACAAGTCCCACTCCAGGAAGAAAGACCAGGAATCCAGAGTACGTGAGGAGGAATGAGCCTCAGGCTGGAGAAGGGGTGAAGGAGAAGGGCAGGAGCAGAGCGCAGTCCCTCTGCAGGTGAGAGGGCATGCGGGGTGGAGTCTTACCCCTGTTCCCTTTGTCACCGAAAGGAGTCAGTTGTGAAAGTGAAGAGGGAGGCGTTTGGGGGGACATCCAGAGTTCAGGGAAACCTCTGGGAACCTTGGGGAGGGGACAGCAGGTGCAGCGGGGAAACCAGAAGGAAGGTCATGAGATGAACATCTTTTGGTGCCGGTCTGTGAGGCAGTGCCAATGTGTCCGAGAGTCCAGTGGCTCGGAGAGAGGACATAGCAGTGGACAGCTCCACGTGGAAGGCTTGGCTTTCACCACCCTCTATTCACAGGGAACATTCACCCCTTTCCCCTGCTCTTAAGAAAGAGGCAATTTCAACCCTGCTGGAAGGTGGGGTCATCCATGTGAGAGAGGCACCAAAAATGAGCACCTACTGTGTACCTGAAGAACTATGGACAGAGGTTCAGGACATTGTACAGGAGGCAGTGATGAAGACCATCCCCAAGAAAAAGAAATGCAAAAAGGCAAAATGGCTGAGGCGGACTTACAAACAGCTTCCCTTGTAGGGCCTCCCTTGTAGTTCAGTTGGTAAAGAATCTGCCTGCAGTGCAGGAGACCCTGGTTCAATCGCTGGGTCGGAAAGATCCCCTGGAGAAGGAAATGGCACCCCCCCTCCACTATCCTTGCCTGGAAAATCTCATGGACACTGGAGCCTGGTAGGCTGCAGTCCATGGGGTCACAAAGAGTCCGGTACGACTGAGCGACTGACACCTACTTACTTACAAACAGCTGAGAAAAGAAGAGAAGTGAAAGGCAAAAGAGAAAAGAGAAGATATACCTATCTGAATACAGAGTCCTAAAGAATAGCAAGGAGATATAAGAAAGCCTTCCTCAGTGATCAATGCAAAGAAATAGAGGAAAACAACAGAATGGGAAAGACTAGCAATCTCTTCAAGAAATTAGAGATACCAAGGGAACATTTCATGCAAAGATGGGCAAAATAAAGGACAGAAATGATATGGACCTAACAGAAGCAGAAGATATTAAGAAGAGATGGCAAGAATACACAGAAGAGCGATACAAAAATATCTTAATGACCCAGATAACCAATCACCAAGCCAGACATCCTGGAGTCCAAAGTCACGTGGGACTTAGGACGTATCACTATGAACAAAGCTAGTGGAGCGATGGAATTCCAGCTGAGCTATTTCAAATCCTAAAAGACTATGCTGTGAGAGTGTCCCACTCAATATGCCAGCAAATTTGGAAAACTCAGCAGTGGCCACAGGACTGGAAAAGGGCAGTTTTCATGCCAATCCCAAAGAAAGGCAATGCCAAAGAATGTTCAAACTATTGCACAATTGCACTCATCTCACACTAGCAAAGTAATGCTCAAAATTCTCCAAGCCAGGCTTCAACAGTACATGAACAGTGAACTTCCTGATGTTCAAGCTGGATTTAGAAAAGGAAGAGGAACCAGAGATCAAATTGCCAACATCTGCTGGATCATTGAAAAAGAAAGAGAGTTCCAGGAAAAACATCTACTTCTGCTTTATTGACTATGGCAAAGCCCTTAACTGTGTGGATCACAACAAACTGTGGAAAATTCTGAAAGAGATGGGAATACCAGACCACCTTACCTGCCTCCTGAGAAATCTGTATGCAGGTCAAGAAGCAAAAGTTGGAACTGGACATGGAACAACGGACTGGTTCCAAATTGGGCAAGGAGTATGTCAAGGCTGTATGTTGTCGCCCTGCTTATCTAACGTATATGTAGAGTGTGAAATGTGAAGTTGCTCAGTTGTGTCCGACTCTTTGCGACCCCATGGACTGTAGCCTACCAGGCTCCTCCCTCCATGGAATTCTCCAGGCAAGAGTACTGGAGTGGTTTGCCATTTCCTTCTCCAGGGGATCTTCCCAACCCAGGGATCGAACCCAAACCCGGGTCTCCAGAATTCCAGGCAGATGCTTTAACCTCTGAGCCACCAGGGAAGCCTGAGTACATCATGTGAAATGCCAGAGTGGATGAAGCACAAGCTGGAATTGAGATTGCCAGGAGAAATGTCAAGAACCTCAGATATGCAGTGATACCAGTCTTATGGCAGAAAGCAAAGAGGAGCTGAAGAGCCTCTTGATGAAAGTGAAAGAGGAGAGTGGAAAACTTGGCTTAAAACACAACATTCAGAAAACGAAGGTCATGGCATCCAGTTCCATCACTTCATGGGAAATAGATGGGGAAACAATGGAAACAGTGACAGACTTTATTTTGGGGAGCTCCAAAATCACTGCAGATGGTGACTGCAGCCATGAAATTAAAAGATGTTTACTGCTTGGAAGAAAAGCTATGACCAACCTAGACAGCATATTAAAAGCAGAGACATTACTTTGCCAACAAAATCTGTCTGGTCAAAGCTATGGTTTGTACAGTAGTCATGTATGGATGTGAGAGTTGGACCATAAAGAAAGCTGAGCGCTGAAGAACTGATGCTTTTGAACTGTGGTGTTAGAGAAGATTCTTGAGAGTCCCTTGGACTGCAAGGAGATCAAACCATTCAATTCTAAAGGAATTTCTGAAGCTGAAACTCCAATACTTTGGACACCTGATGTGAAGAATTGACTCATTGGAAGAGACCCTGATGCTGGGAACGATTGAAGGCAGGAACAGAAGGGGGTGACAGAGGATGAGATGGTTGGATGGCATCACTGACTCAATGGACATGAGTTTGAGCAAGCTCTGGGAGTTGGTGATAGACCGGAAAGCCTGGTGTGCTGCAGTCCATGGGGTTGCAAAAAGTTGGACATGACTGAACTACTGAACTGAACTACATGCACAATGAGCTCTATGTAGAAGCAGGGATTGCCATGAGAAATAAGACAGAGGAAAAAAAAAAGGACCTTCCACCAAGAAGTTCTGTCTCTGCAGGGAAACCACGAGGCATGGCAGGTGCAAATCCAGAGAGGGCAGACATTGCCTGGGGAAGGCAGAGGTGGGTGAGGGCCCCAGCAGGGAACCTTGAGGAACCTGGGCTTCAGAACACAAGAAAATGCCTCCAGCTTCGAGGCATGGAAAGAAAGCATGAAATATTATTGGAGAGATAAGGAAAGGTAACATCAGAACATGTTTATTTACTGTGAAGGCATCTCATTCTATCTCTACTGATCAAAAACCAAGAATTCTAGCAGTATGGGGTGGTCAACCGGTGTACCAGGGAGGCTTTTGGTTCAATTACTAATGTTGTTGGTAAAGAACAGAATGAAAAGCCTCCCACTAGAAGCACGTCCTGTGTTGTAGGCAGACAAGAGTCCACATGCCAAGGAGTTGTGGTCCCACCAAGGATGGAGAAGCAGGCCTGCTAGGTCCCCGGGGGCCCAGAGAGAAGAAGGCCAGGCCTTCAGGCTTCCCTGGTGGCTCAGTGGTGAAGAATTCACCCGCTAACGCAGAAGACACAGATTCGATCCCTGATTCCACAAGACTCATAGCGCCTAAGCCATGGCATCACAATCACTGAGCCTGTGCGCTACAGCCAAGCAGCTGCACCTGCTGACGTCCTTCAGTCGGGATCGCGTGCCAGGCAACGAAAGGAGCTACTGCAGTGAGAAGCCTGGCACTGCAATTAGAGTAGCCCTCGCTCTCCGCAGCTAGAGAAAGTCTGAGCAGTAACGAAGACCCAGCACAGACAAAGATAAATAAATAAAAAGAAGGCCAGGCCTTGGGGTGCTGCAAGCTGCCATTCTCTTGACTCAACCCTAGCTGACTCACTCTGTCCCCACCCGAGGCGCTCGTCTGGGATGGGAAGGGCCCAGGCAGCGGGGTTTAACAGTATTTAGAAACATTATTAGGGAATGTCAGAGACTGAGCTCAGCTCCAAAACAAGAGTGCTGAGAAGAGGTCTAAGCTGGAGAGAACAATCTCAGGGAACTCATAGTTTCTTTAGAAACAGAGAAAAGGGTCAGAGTGGAGAGTTGCTGCCTCTGGGCTGTGAGAAGAGGCACAAAAAGGACCAAGCCATGTTTTTTTCAAATGGAATAGTAATAATAATAAAATTAACGTAAAAATAAAAAGATAGAAGGCACACACACACATGCTTAGCCTAGGCCATGACTCATTAGTGATAGGATTTTAGATGAACCTCATGATACTGTGGTTCAGCTGGTAAAGAATCTGCCTGCAATGCGGGAGACCTCGGTTCGATCCCTGGGTTGGGAAGATCCGCTGGAGAAGGGAAAGGCTACCCACTCCAGTAGTCTGGCCTGGAGAATTCCATGGACTGTATCCTCATGGGGTTGCAAAGAGTCGGACATGACTAAGCAACTTTCACATCCTGCGTTTCACACATTTTGCGGAGAGTAGCTTTGCAAATCCTGTGATAACACCTAACATGGAGGCACCTGGCCATTTGCAAGGGTGTGTGTTTTAGTCACTCAGTCATGAATGACTCTTTGTGACCCCACAGACTGGAGCCCGCCAGGCTTCTCTGTCCATGGGATTCTGCAGGCAAGAATACTGGAGTAGGTAGTCGATCCCTTCTCCAGGGGATCTTCCCAACCCAGGGATCAAATTCGCATGTCCTGCCCTGGCAGGCAGATTCTTTACTGTCTGAGCTGTCCTGTGATAACATCTAACACTGAGGCACCTGCCCATTTGCAAGGGTGGCCCTCGGCAAACTGCCTGTGTAAGACAGGGTCAAATGTCCCTGATCCCAGCCCCCAGTGATGTTTCTTGCTTTTTTTCTGTGCTGTAATAAGGGGAGTCGTCCCTGGAAAATGCCTGAGGAATAGCCCTGGGAATAGCCAGACCCTGGCTCCACAGGGGCTGCTGGATATTTGCACTGACCTATGCTTTCAGCCAGGAACCCCCCAGCCCCACCCCAGGGCTAACTTGTTGCTGGAGCCTGTCTGTTGTAATTCCTTCTAGTTTTAAGCCTATAGGTAGTAGGTCAGGGAGAGGAAAACAGGAATCTTGCTCATCAACAAAGGAGTGGAGTCTTACCATGCTCCCCCCGCCCCCCCACCCTCTAGCTGAGCTAGTGCAGATAAACAGGATAAGAAAGTTGGAATCTTTTTTTTTTAAGAGTTTTTTGATGTGGATCATCTTAAAGTCTTCATTGAATTTGTTACAGTATTGCTTCTGTTTTTTTTATGTTTTGGTGTTTTTATCCCAAGGCATGGGGGACCTTAGCCTCCAGCCAGGGATTGAACCTGCGACCCTCGCATGGGAAGGTGAAGCCTTAACCACTGGACCATCAGGGAGGTCTGCAAGTTGAAATCTTTTTATGAGGTCTTCCACAGAGCTTGACACTTTTCAGTCGAGGTGTGGTTTGGTAAATTATGTGTTATAAATCACAGGGTTGAACTTTAAATTTCCCTCTGGGCCTGTATTTGGTGATTTATGAAGAGGGGGTACTTTTATTTGAAACAGTACGTTAACAGCCTGGTGGGAGAATGTGGCTACAGTGGCCCTATTCACCTTTGGATTCTGCATCTATAGATTCAACCAACCAGTGGATGGAAAACATTAAAAATATTTTTTAAAAAATTCAAGAAAGCTCCAAAACACAACACTTGAATTTGCTACACATCAACAACCATTGACACAGCACTGACATTGTATTAGGTGTTAGAAGTCATCTAGAGATAACCTGACTTCAGGCTAGGCTTCAACACTATGTGAACTGAGAACTTCCAAATGTACAAGCTGGGTTCAGAAAAGGCAGAGGAACCAGAGATGAAATTGCCAACATCCATTGGATCATAGAGAAAACAACAGAATTTCAGAAAAACATCTACTTCTCTTTTACTGACTATGCAAATGGCTTTGACAGTGTGAATCACAACAAACTGAAAAATTCTTTTTTTCTTTTTTTTGAAAATTCTTAAAAAGATGGGAATACCAGATCACCTTACCTGGTTCTTGAGAAACCTGTATTCGGGTAAAGAAGCAACAGTTAGAAATGGACATGGAACAATGGACTAGTTCAAAATTGGGAAAGGATCACCCTGCTTATTTACCTTATATGCAGAGAATATCATGTGAAATGCCAGACTGGATGAATCACAACCTAGAATCAAGACTGGCGGGAGAAATACCAACAACCTCAGATATCTAGATGATAGCACTTTAATGGCAGAAAGTGACGGGGAACTAAAGAGCCTCTTGAAGAAGGTGAAAGAGGAGAGTGAAAAAGCTGACTGGAAAATCAACATTCAAAAAACTAAGATAATGGCATTTGGTCCCATTACTTCATAACAAATAGAGGGGGAAAAGTGGAAGCAGTGACAGACTTTATTTTCTTGGGCTCCAAAATCACTGCAGATGGTGACTGTAGTCATGAAATTAGAAGATGCTTGTTCCTTGGAAGGAAAGGTATGACAAACTTAGACAGCGTATTAAAAAGCAGACACATCACTTTGCCAACAAAGGTCAGTAGAATCAAAGATATGGTTTTCCCAGTAGTCATGTATGGATGCAGGAGTTAGACCATAAGGAAGGCTGGATGCTAAAGAACTGAAGCTTTTGAACTGTGGTGTTAGAGAAGGCTCTTGATAGTCCCTTGGGCTGCAAGGAGACCCAACCAGTCAAACCTAAAGGAAACCAAGCCTGAATATTCATTGGAAGGACTGATGCTGAAGCTGAGGCTTCAATACTTTGGCCACATGATGCGAAGAGCCAACTCATTAGAAAAGACCCTGATGCTAGGAAAGATTGAGAGGAGGAGGAGAAGGGGGAGGCTGAGGATGGGGTGGTTAGATAACATCACTGACTCAATGGACATGAATTTGAGCAAACTCTGAGAGATAGTGAAGGACAGGGAGGCCTGGCGTGCTGTAGTTCATGAGGTCGCAAAGAGTTGGACAGGACTTAGGACTAAACAATAGCAACAGAGATAAAGTATATGGGAGGATGAGTGTGGGTTGTATGCAAATAGCATACCATATAAAGAACTTGAGCATATTTAGAGTTTGTTATCTGCTGGAGGTGGGGTTCTAGACCCAACTCCCCACAGAAACCGAGGGGCAATTGCACTCATGTTCTCTCTACCAAACCCATCTTTTCCCAGCCAACATGGAGCCTGGGAAGGTCTGGCTGTGCACGGGGAGGCTCTCTGCCCAGGCAGCTGACTCTACCTTGCTCACCCCAGGGTGACAGTGCCAGCTGCCACCACAGCTTCCAGTGATGACCTCGGCACTCACTTGGTCACTGGAAGGCTTGGCCCTGGGCTCCCCCAGGTGCTACCTTTTCTAGACCACTAGGACATAGTTCACTCTAGTCACCTCCTGACTCTCCTCTTTGAGGAGGGAGAGGGGAATGGCTTGTTTACGTCTTCTGACGACTGCTGCGTTTGCTTTACGACTGCCGAGAGGCTTGTCCTAGCAGCTAGAACATCAAAAACCAGACCCAGGGAAGAGAGAGAGACATACAGACAAGCAGGGATGCCAGAACCATAGAGGACAGGCCAGAACCTAGAGCTGAGAAAGGGCTTTTGAGGGTCATTCCACAGCTGGGGGAAGCAGGTACCCAGAGAAGACACGTGAAACAGCAATTGCTTAGTAACCCACTGGAGTACAGTTTCCTCAAGTACCTTCTCTATATCCTTCAAATGTGTATTGAACATTTCCACTCATTCTTTTATTATCAAATCTTGATTGAGTCAAAATAATTTTAAGAGGAGAGTGGGAAAAAGTTGGCTTAAAATTCAACATTCAAAAAACTAAGATCATGGCATCCAGTCCCATTATTTCATGACAAACAGATGGGGAAACAGTGACAGACTTTATTTTCTTGGGCTCCAAAATCACTGCAGATGGTGACCGCAGCCATGAAATTAAAAGATGCTTGCTCATTGGAAGCAAAGCTATGACTGACTTAGACAGCATATTAAAAAGCAGAGACATTCTTTTGCCGACAAAGGTTGATCTAGTCAAAGCTATGGTTTTTCCAGTAGTCATGTATGGATGTGAGAGTTGGACAATAAAGAAAGCTGAGCTCTGAAGACTCGATGCTTTTGAACTGTGGTGTTGGAGAAGACTTGAGAGTCCCTTGGACAGCAAGGAGATCAAACCAGTCAATCCTAAAAGAAATGAGTCCTAAATATTCATTGGAAGGACTGATGCTGAAGCTGAAACTCCAATACTCTGGCCACCTGATTCGAAGAGCTGACTGATTGGAAAAGACCCTGATGCTGGGAAAGACTGAAGGCAGGAGGAGAAGGGGATGACAGAGGATGAGATGGTTGGATGGCATCACCGACTCGATGGACATGAGTCTGAGCAAGCTCTGGGAGTTGGTGATGGACAGGGATGGCTGCCATACTGCAGTCCATGCAGTCACAAAGAGTTGGACAAGACTGAATGAATGAACTGAAGTGAACTGAACTAAGGTGAAATGCCTCCCCCATTACTCAGTGGTAAGGAATCTGCCTGCCAATGTAGGAAGTATAGGAAGTGCAGGTTCAGTCCTAGGGTAGGGAAAATCCCCTGGAGGAGGAAATGGTAACCCACTCCAGTATTCCCGCCCGGAAAATTCCACTGAAAGAGGAGCCTGGTGGGCTCACAAAGAGTCAGACAGGATTGAGCATGGACACGGACGGGAACTTTTAAGATGAAATACTATTGTTCCTGAAAACACCTTTGAAGACATTTGGGTGCATCACCCCATAATCGTAAGTGAAAAATAAAACTACTCCAATTAAAAACAAATACATCCCCAATTACGAAGGCTGGGAGGATAAGCAGAGGATCCAAGAAGTCTTGGAAGGCAGGGTTAGTGGTCATCTTTACTTACCTCTTTATACTTTACTGTATTTTCCCAATTTTCTGAGAGCATTTAGTAATTTTAATAACCCAAGTCTAGGCTGTGTGCTAGACTGCAGGGGTCAAGGCCCTGGTCCCCCTAGGGAGGTTGACCCAGAAACACAAGTCACAACTAGGCAAGGGGGGGCAACAACCACAGCCAGAGTGGTGTCAGAAGGAGCCAGAGAGGCGTCTCGCCATCAGGAGAGGCGGCCCCAGAGGTGACATCTAGGGAAGGTACAGTGAGTCCCCTATGTATGAATGAGTTCCATTCCCAGTCCAGTTTGTACAACTTATTGTTGTACAATAAGTACAACAAATTCAGCCCAGGTACCCAATGAACACAATCAGCTATACAGCACTGTACTGGGATAGATTTATTATACTTTTCACACAAATAATCCACAAAAGAAACAACCAAAAAATAAAGAAAAGAATGTTAGTATTATAGAACAGTATCTTGAAAAGTACAGTAGTCCAGGACAACAGCTGACATACGGGGGCTAGCATTGAGTGAACAGACAAGAAGAGTTACTGACTGGAGGAGGGAGAGGAGGTGGGAGATTAAAGAGCTGAAGGGTCATCAGCAATAGGAGACAAAGGGCAAGCTGCAGTTTCACTCACGCCTGACGTTGATGGAATGCATGTTTCCATCTTTGAAAGTTCACAGCTTGAAGATTCGTATGTAGGGGGATTACTGTATTAAAGCTGAAGAACCATCCCCCAGGTAGAGAACATGGGGCTTGTGTTTCAGAGAACAAGGGAACAACATACAAGGATCCATGAGGGTGTCTTGGAGAAATGTGATCTAAATAGTTAGCAATAGCTAATGTAGAGGGAGAAGGAGCCCTGGGGTGGGGGGGGAGGGGCCTTATCTCCACAAATAATCAAGGAAATACAAAGTAAAGGCACTCTGAGATGCTGTTTTGCCCAGAAAATTAGCAGAGAAGAGAAATGACTTACAGCAGGCAGGGGAGCAGCAGCGATCAGTCACTCTGCTGGAGTGGGCAGGACTGGAGTTCTAGAAGGCAATGCAGGAGTAGGTGTTTATAGTCTTAGTTTATAGTCTTATACTTATAGTATAGTGTTTATAGTGGTTCCTTCCCACTGCCCAGTAACCCTTCATCCTATACAACTGAATTCTACAGTAGAGTCGGATTTGAGGTGTGGACAGAGACCTATGCACTCAGAGGGTTATGATTTTCCTCATTTTTTCATTCATTTCTTTAGTTGGGGGAGAGGTTCCCAGATGTTCACTGAATGACTTTGTTACGTCACTGACATTTCTGAATATGTATTCTTCTGTATGCATTAAATATTATATAATCAACGACTTCAAAAGGTCAGTTAAACATACATGTTACATTTCCCCAGCATCTGGCATTTCCAGAGCATTCTCATCCTCAGCATCTTATTTGACCCTTATGACCTCCGACAGATCAGGCAGCCTGATTCTGGGAAGTGTGGACATGTCACTCAGCTTGCAGCCTCCTCCTCTGCTCCTTACTCGGAGAGACGACTCGTCTGGCCCTGAAAGGTGCAGCCCCTTGTCCCATGGGGTCTCCCACCACCATCACTGCTGGTCATAGCAAGGTCAGAGGTAATATCAGACGCAGAACCAACCTTCTTATCTGCTAGTCGGGAAGGACATTCATTTTAGAATAAGGCATTAACATGTAGCCATCAGATATTATAGCTTCAGTAAATTTTTTAATAGCATGGATTGATGTCAAATTTGTCCCAAATAAGCCTGTAATTTTTTTTTTCTCATTTCCTCATAACCCCTAGTATTTGACTAGGGACCCAGCACACACTCAGTCATAGTTATAACTGATATACTGAGAGAGCCCCTTGAAAATGAATCTGATTTAAGGAGAATTTAAAAAAACAAACAAGATATAAACTAGAAGGAAAAAAGAATGTAAAATTGATATATTTTACTTTTCTTTCCTTTCCAAGTGTTGCATAAAGTACAACTCTGTTGCAAAATGCTAGCTAACACCACTGAGATAAACTTCTTCAATTGAGAATTTACTGTGTGCCCCGCACAGCTATCAGGTGGGGGAGGGGAGCACAGTCTGTATCCTCAAGCTGCAGCCCAACATGAAATATCTGTCCAACTTCCTGATGTTTCCCATCTCCACCCTGGCTGACTCTACTAGACTGTCTGGTTGTGATGAATTACTGCATAATCCCACGACCTGAGCGGAAAAGAATTTATTTCCTCTCTGGACCACAGTGTTCTCAATATCCTTCCATTAAACTGCATAACTTGGGTAGGTGTGTAGGGATCTGTATTTCCTTCTTGTCAACTGCCACGCTTATAAGAGTGATAATCATAGATTATAGCCTGCCAGGCTCCTCTGTCCATGGGATTTTCCAGGCAAGAATCCTGTAGTGGGTAGCCACTGCCTTCTCCAAGGGATCTTCCCAAGCCACGGATTGAACCCAGGTTTCCAGTAGGGCAGTCAGATTCTCTACCATCTGAGCCACCAGGAAGCTGTACTCGTATAAGAGACATAACCTCAAACAGTTAAAAGAGCTCCTTATACATAGAAACCTACTTATCTGTGTATTTCCAGAAACTTCTGTCTCTTTCCACCTTTATGGGTATTAGTGGTATTGAATATAAGCATTAAACATCATCTGTTGTTCACAGAGTAGCTTCTGACTGTCACAATTACCTGGCTGAACCATGTTTGGCAGTTTGAGCCTCTCCAGGAAGACACAATTGAAAATGACCAAGATAATCTGGAGTCAAAGGGTCCCCAGAGACCTGCTGATGAACAGAATGTGTTTGTTTCTATACGAGTAACCAAAGTGTAGTTATTAACAATAATAGTGAACATTTACTATTATTGTTGAGCAACAACAATGTAATTATTAATAATAATAGCTAGTATTTACCAGGTGCTTTACTGTGTGCTGGGCACACATTAAGCTCATTATAAACATCTTATTTAGACCTCACACCAACCCTAAAAGGACAGTGAACTATTGCCTCCATTTTATTCAGAAAGAAGCAAACAAAGCTAGGATTTCAAATTTGGGTCTGACTCCTACCCACTAAATGCCATAGAAACTCTATTAAAAAAAAAAAACCAAACAATTGCAGTGCCTGTGTTTTTATATCTATCAGTAGGTACACCTCTAAGTGTGTGTTTGTTTAAATATAGGAGTTCAGTTTTCTTGGGTTCCAAAATCATGGCAGATGGTGACTGTAGCCATGAAATTAAAAGATGCTTGCTCCTTGGAAGAAAAGCTATGACCAGCCTAGACAGCATATTAAAAAGCAGAGACATTACTTTGCCAACAAAGGTCCATCTAGTCAAAGCTATGGTTTTTCCAGTAGTCATGTATGGATGTAAGGTATGGATGTGAGACCATAAAGAAAGCTTAGCACTGAAGAATTGATGCTTTTGAACTGTGGTGTTGGAGAAGACTCTTGAGAATCCCTTGGACTGCAAGGAGATCAAACCAGTCAGTCCTAAAAGAAATCCATCCTGAATGGTCATCGGAAGGACTGATGCTGAAGCTAAAACTCCAATACTATGGCTACCTGAAGCCAAGAATTGACTCATTGGAAAAGACTCTGATCCTGGGAAAGATTGAAGGTAGGAGGAGAAAGGGACGACAGAGGATGAGATAGTTGGGTGCCATCACTATCTCGATGGACATGAGTTTGAGCATGCTGCGGGAGTTGGTGATGGACAGGAAAGCCTCTGCAGCCATGGGGCTGCAAAGAGTCAGACAAGACTGAGCCACTGAAATGAACTGAACTGAACTGAGGAGTTCAATTCCCAAGAATACAAGTATTTTAATAAACAACCTTCCATTTCCACAGTGAAGATGGGCCTGAATTCATTATGTTGAAAAGTTTGTGGTTTTTATCTGAGCAGTTTGTAAACAAACAGGGAACCAACCCTATTTGCATCAGTCCTCTGGGACCTTTCTCTGCTGCCCACGGTTCCTGGTGGCTCAGTCCGTAAGGAATCCGCCCACAGCGTGGTAGACTTGGGTTTGATCCTAGGGTTGGGAAGATCCCCTGGAGAAGGAAATAGCAACCCAGTGCAGTATTCCTGCCCGGAGGGTCCCTTGAACAGAGGAGCCTGGCGGACTGCAGTCCACGAGGTCGCGAAGTCCGACACTTTCAGAGCGACCTCGCAGAGCACTGCACTCTCAAGCAGGGAAGGGCCTCGACTCAGCCAGTCGCCATGGCAACTGCCTGGCAGCCCGACCCCGCTAGGAGGCGAGTCAGAAAGTTGTGGAAGATTGGAAGCGGACCCCCAGGAGGCCTCCTGGGCACTTTCTTCCCCCCGGGGTAGTCCCACCCTATAAGCACAAGGCACCTTTCTCAGCTCCTCAGCGCCGAACCTTCGACTGGGTTTCCATCACTCCTTTTCGCTGGGGGTAGGGGAGGTAGAGAGAGGAGGGGCTCTCATTTATACTAAAGAAAAGCAAAAAGATAACTTCTGCCTGGGGGAACGGAGCTCAGAGAAACCGTGGTCCTGGCCTTCTCCACGCACCCGAGGCCCAGCCGCCGCCGAGCCCCTCCCTTCTCCCTCGGAGGCCGTATCTGCGCACGGATGGGGCGGGGGCGGGGTGGGAAGGGGAGAGCATGGGAACCCTCTCCCGGGGGGGTGATGGGAGGGGCCGGTTGGCTGGGGGACTATGGAAGTACCTCAAGGGCCAGGGGAGGAAGTAGAAGAGGACTTCTTCCCTTTTCCTGGGAAGAAACTCCTAGTGATGGTCTTGCTGTGTGAGCGCTCTGCAGGCCTCCAGAGTTGGAAAGCTCTGCTTCTGTGATCACCAAATGCTTGCTTGTCACCTAGGGGTTAAGGGTCACAGAGGCTGGGGCTGCCTGGGGTCCCATGGACCTAATGAGGCCTTTTCTGGTCTCTCCTAGGGAGAGAGTGGGTGGGGCTCTCAGCCTGACGAGAGCGACAGCAACTTCTTTCTGGAAGCAATCTCTGGGCTAGGTGCTGCTGCAGGAGGCTGGGGGGCCAGTCCTGAAGTTTACCTCACTTTACCTTATTTGGACAACTGCTAAACCTGCAGGGTAATGAAATTACTATAGATTGACTGAAAGATATTTTTGAGGGATGCTGGTGATTTAGTCAGTAAGTCATGTCCAACTCTTGTTAACCCATGGGCTGTAGTCCCCCAAGCTCCTCTGTCCATGGGATTCTCCAGACAATACTGGAGAGTGTTGCCTTTTCCTTCTTCAGAGGGTCTACCCAACCCAGGGATCAAACCTGGGTCTCCTGCATTGCAGGCAAATTCTTTACCAACAGAGCCACAAGGGACTTCGGGGGGCAGGGGGGACTCTGACTTATTTGCTTAAGGCATAAATCAAATTGTAAGTTTTAGGATCTAATAACTCAATGGCTAGACATCCAGCTGCTTATGGTGTGAGCCAGAGCAGGGTGTGTTTAAACCACTTTCAGGCTTTTTTAATCAAAGGATCTTTGAGCCAGTGGTTCTCCACTTGGTAGATGGTTAAGGTCACTTCCAGAAAACCATAGTTATTCCTTTAAATCAGAGATCTGGGGGGAGGGCAGTAGAGTATAGTGATTAACAGTAATAGCTTGAGTCAGATGGCATGGTTTGAATCCCACTGGCTGTGTGATTTTGAGCAATGTCTTTTACCTCTCTGTAGCTTCTTTTCCTTAGCTGTACAAGGGGGAAATGACAGTGATTATTTAATAAGACAATTCCTATAAAATTCTTCAAACACTGCCAGCACAGTCAGAACATTATTACTTCCTGGCATTGTGAGAGAAAATTTGAATTTCTGACATTTTTTTTTATGTGCGGAAAAGTTAACATCTAGTTGCATATTCTTGATTGTATTTCCATTTCATTCCAGATTTCTAATATTTAAAATGTTTCCAATGTTTTATTATGAAAAGACATGGTCCACTGAATTAAATGTGGCATCTGTCAAATATAAAGAAGAAAATCACAATCATCGGTCCTTCTGAAGTCTCCACTTTTCCCCACAAGAAATGTTGTTCATTTGGGGTGTTTACAATGTTTTTAACTTTGCAGCTAGCAAACAATATAATTGTAGGGTCTTGCGCATTAATTTGCCTGTACATTGTTTTGTTTTTCTAAGAGTGATGGATTTGGGTCTGAGATGTGGTTAAGACTGCAACTTTCCATTATGCAGCTGTTTCAGAGGGAAAGGTCTGTGTGTTCTGGAAGACCTGGGGATTATTTGTATATCTGCTTTATGGGTTTGGGCTCTGTAATGCTGCCAGTTAGATCAAACTCTGTGTTTCCTCAGTCACTGCTTCCCGCCCCAGCAACATCCCACAACATGCCTTTAGGGGGAGGTGGGTATGAGAACTTTCTATTAATGATGTGTGATACTTTTGTAATATCTTTGTTGATAGCATTATATAGCTATCATAATAAATAATGTGCTAATAAAGTGTCATCTTTGATCCCCAGGGCAGCTGTTTGAGTTGGGAAGGGTTTATTCCCCTCAGTTAACAGGATAGGGATGTGAGAGTTTGACCATAAAGAAGGCTTTATGACCCATAAAGAAGGGTCAAAGAATTGATACTTTTGAACTGTGGTGCTGAAGAAGACTCTTGAAAGTCCCTTGGACAGCAATGAGATCAAATCAGTCAATCCTAAAGGAAATCAACCCTAATGTTCACTGGAAGGACTGATACTGAAGCTGAAGCTCCAACACTTTGGCCACCTGATATGAAGAGCCAACTCATTGGAAAAGACCCTGATGCTGGGAAAGATTGGGGGCAAGAGGAGAAGGGGGTAACAGAAGATGAGATGGTTGGATGGCATCAGTGACTCAATGGACATGAGTTTGAGCAAATTCTGAGAGATAGTGAAGGACAGGGAAGCCTGCTGTGCTGCAGTTCATAGGGTCACAAAGAGTTGGACATAACTTAGCAACTGAACAAGAACAGCAGGATAGGAAACTGAGGCTCAGAGGAGCGGTGAATTCCCTGAGGTCACCAAAGCTAATAGGCTGTGGGATCCCAGACTTTAAAGTTGGGCATTTTGGCTCTAGGTGAGTAATATTTCCACTAAATGAAGATGACTCTAAGACCTGTTTTCCCTCCATTGGAGAGGGCACTGGTGACCCACTCCAGTTCTCTTGCCTGGAAAATCCCATGGACGGAGGAGCCTGGTGGGCTGCAGTCCCTGGGGTTGCTGGGAGTTGGACAAGACTGAGTGACTTCACTTTCACTTTTCACTTTCATGCACTGGAGAAGGAAATGGCAACCCACTCCAATGTTCTTGCCTGGAGAATCCCAGGGACAGGGGTGCCTGGTGGGATGCCGTCTATGGGGTTGCACAGAGTCAGACATGACTGACGCGACTTAGCAGCAGCAGCAGATCAATTTTTTAAAGTATTAGATTTAAATAATTAAAAATTGGGAATATTATTATTATAGAAGGTATTAAACCTTAAAAGCTGCTAAGAATACCATGCAATATTTAGATTTAAGATAAAACACAGTTATTTGTATAATTTGCAAAAACACATTAAGAATTAGATATACAAATGTACAGTGGCCAAGCCATAATTAAAAACTGAAGTTTGATCCACAACTTGCAGCAGCAAGCCCAGGAAACCAACCCACTATCTACAGTAACCCTCCCAGGAAACCACCCTACTGTAGGCCAGACCCGCAGGAACTCAGTCCTTTTCTAACTGATCCAGGAGCAAACAAGAACCCCTTTAACAATAGGCTCCAAATGGGGCTTCCCAGGTGACTCAGTGGTAAAGAATATGCCTGCCAATGCAGGAGACACAGGAGACGATCTCTGGGTAGAGAAGAGCCCCTGGAGGAAGAAATGGAAAACCACTCCAGTATTCTTGCCTGGAGAATCCCATAGACAGAGGATCCTGGCGGGCTACAGTCCACAGGGTCACAAAGAGTCAGACATGACTGAGCATACACGCACCGCCAAATGGCCAGGACATGATTAATAGCTGAGAGTTTACCTAATTTTTGCCCCCATTTCCAGCTTAGGGCCAATCAGAGAAAGCTGAATTTCTACCCTCACCAATCACATAGGATGCCTGGGTTCTCCTGAGCCCTCCAGCAGCTTCCCCATACTCTCAGCCTCCAATCAGGATACTAAATTCTTACCTTTTTTCCTATATAAAGTTTTCCCACTCCTCTGCCTACTTCTTAGTCTCTTTCAAAATATAAGTGATCATGACTGACCGTCTTACTAGAGCAAGCCCCAAATAAAAGTCTTTGCTTGCTCTCATTGGGTGGCCTTTGTTTATTTCCACATGCAAAATAGAGATGCTTTCAAGTATACCTGATAAAGGAAGAACATATTTGCATCTCACCAGGGGAATCTAAAGGCTCACGTGGACTGGATTTCCCTGGATTGGTTGATCATCCACTGTGTGCAAAACACTTTTCTAGGTGCTGTGGGGAGGCAGAGATGAACGCAGTGTGGCTCCTGAGTGTCTAATAATCAGACAACCACCTGGATGACTGTGACGTGAGACAGAGCTTGTCCTGTGTGTATGATAAAGATGGCTCAAGGTACAATGGGAATTAAGAGAAAGACAGTGAGAACAACTCACTTGAAGGATCAGAAGAAGCTGCAGGTGGAAGGTGTCCAATATATAGAGTAAAAAGTTAAAAATACAGAGAAAATATGGTTAATACATACTAATAAAAACTCACTACTTTAAATTTTGCATATTGTCACGCTCAGACCTTTAAACTAGATAGACAGATGGATAGATAGATAATAGACAGATGATACAGAGAGGTGAAGTCCTTTCCTCTTTCTCCAACCCTGCCCCCCTCTTCCTCCCCGGGGGCATCCTTATCATGAATTTGGAGCGTTTTCTGGAAGTGGTTCCTTAGCTAGGCTTTGAAGAATGGCTCTGGCTATAGGCAAGGCCATCAGGAGGAAGACTTCCAGGGGAAGCATCTGGCACAGGCAAAGGCACAGACGAGGGGAAGTGAAGGATGTACTGGGGGCAGTGCTCACGGTTGGCTTTATCTGAATCATGTAACAAGTATAGGAAGGTGTTGATGGACCAGGAGGCTGAGAGGATGACTTGGGATTTGAATATGGAGATAGTGAATACAACCGTCTGCATGCAGTCTGGTCTGCACGTGGGTTTCCGAGTAGAGGAGGAGGGTGAAGTGGTTAAGAGTGCCTAAGTCTGGAGACAAACAGGCTGAACCAGAGCCTATTGTCAGAGTTAACAAGGGGAGGAAGAAGGCCTGGATCAGGGTGGTGACAAGAGGAACTGGGAAGGAGATCATGAGGGGTCCTGGGCAGACCGAGTGTCAGATAACTGGAGGGAAGCTTAAGAGAGGCCCATTTAAGAGTGGGAATGAGTGTGAATGTGCGTGCGTGTGTGTGAGGGAGCAAGCTCCACTGGGAACTCCCAGGAGACTGGTCTCACATCTGGGATGGAGGAGGGCTGTCAAACCCTGACTGGCATCAGGGTAGACTTGTATCTGCTAATGAGTTGGAGCTGACTCCTTGAGTCAGGAGAAGATGCTTACAAACACAAGAAAAGATATCAAAGAACGCATCTCTGTGGACCGCCAACATGGAAGGGTCAGAAGAGCCCAGAAAGGTAATGAGGGGCAGGCAGGGCCTATGGAGAGACCCAAGGAACCAAGGGCCAGGGCTGAGAAGAGTCAGTGTCCACCTCTAGGAGGGGCAAGGCCCTTTCCAGAGCTGGCCTTATGAGCTTCCTCCACCCCTTCTAGTTTCAGCATCACCCAGCCGCTGGTTAAAGGGGGTGTCCAGGTAAGAGAGCAGGTGGGTACCCAATACGCCTCAGGCCCGCCCCCTCCCTCCTCCTTGGGTGACGATTGGCCGAGGCTCTCCTTACGTTGTTATGACAGCACCTGAAGGCAGGCATTGGCTCCTTCCCAAGCCGTCCCGTCCCAGGCCCCACCCCTCTCTCTTCCCGGAAGGCAACCGGCGGTTGCGTCCCATTGCTATGACAGCACCCGAAGGTTAACGGTTACTCCTCCCCTGCCTCCCAGCTTCTCGGCCAGGGCTGGGAGGGAGAGAGCCTGGCCGCGTCTCCATGGCGACGACGGACGCGGTGGTGCAGGCAGCTGGTACCTACCGACTAGAAACGCGCAGGCGGCAGCGGGCATCCAGACTGGGGCGAAGCCATGTCGGACCTGGGCTCGGAGGAGTTGGAAGAGGAGGGAGAGAATGATCTTGGGGTGAGAGTTCCGGGTAAGGGAGGAGCTCCCAGGGTTGCGTGGACCCTTGGAAACCGGGTTCAGAGAGTGGGGCGGCCTGGAGGCCCGCCACAGTCCCTCCGGGAGGCCCAGCCAAGGACAAGGACCATGCTGGCCACAGCGGGCGCTGCGTCCTGCAAGTTGGCTCTGAAAGGTGAAACGTTATGACGTCTGCTTACCACATCCCTTCTCGCTCCCCCCTCCACCATTCCTCCTCCCGTTAAAGGCAAAGATTTCCAAATAGAAGGCTTTGAAAGCGTCCTGCTGTTACCCTCCATGGAGGCAGTTTCCTTGAATGGCTGGTCATCCCAAGCTGGACTCCTCCGACCCTTCCACAATGCCCTCTTCTCCTTCTGCCCTCAATCTTTCCCATCATCAGGGACTTTTCCAATGCTGTTCACATCAGATGACCCAAATCCTGAAGTTTCAACTTCAGCATCAGTCCTTCCAATGAATATTCAGGATTGATTTCCCTTAAGATTGACTGGTTTGATCTTGTTGTTCAAGGGACTGAGAAAGGTGCCAACCTTGCGGCTCGTTTTGGGTATAATTAGGAGTCTCTGGCGAAGGAAGGGGAGTCTTTTATACATTTTGATTTAGACTAACCCTGAAACAAATTTGTAAGGTTATAAAAGTTTGCCTTATATTCTGAGCATGAATTTCTGAGCCAAACAGTGCTAGAAAAGCACAAAAACTGCAAAAACGTTTTTTTCCTGAAGCCCTTGATTTAATGTATCTGCTGCTGCTGCTGCTGCTAAGTCACTTCAGTCCTGTCCGACTCTGTGTGACCCCATGGATGGCAGCTCCCCCGCCCCTGGGATTCTCCAGGCAAGAGCACTGGAATGGGTTGCCATTTCCTTCTCCAATGCATGAAAGTGAAAAGTGAAAGTGAAGTCGCTCAGTTGTGTCTGACCCTCCGCGACCCCATGGACTGCAGCCTACCAGGCTCCTCCGCCCATGGGATTTTCCAGGCAAGAGTGCTGGAGTGGTGTGCCAATGTGTCTGAATTTGTGCTACTGTCTATCCAGATCCAAGTCCAGGTCAGATCATGCTCTGTGTCCTTGCCATTTCATTGTTTATTATTTACACGCTGCTGTTGCTGCTGTCGCTTCAGTCGTGTCCGACTTTGTATGACCCCATAGACAGCAGCCCACCAGGCTTCCCTGTCCCTGGGATTCTCCAGGCAAGAACACTGGAGTGGGTTGCCATTTCCTTCTCCAATACACCCATGTAATTAGGTGCTTGAGAAACATGTCTTTTATGAAGGATAAAGACAATAGGGAAATGAGAAGCTAGTATTGTTTTTTATCGATTTACTTTAAAGATGTGTGTGTGTGTATGTGTGTGTTAGTCGCTCAGTTGTGTCCAATTCTTTGCAACCTCATGGACTATAGCTCTCCAGGTTCCTTTGTCCATGGAATTCTTCAGGCAAGAATACTGGAGTGGGTTGCTATTCTCTTCTCCAGAGCATCTTCCCAACTCAGGGATTGAACCCAGGTCTCCTGCATTGCAGGCAGATTCTTTACCATCTGAGTCACCAGGGAAGCCCACTATAAAGGTAGATATGTAATTATTTCCCTATTGGGTTATGAGTGTTTGAACTTTAAGTCTCTTGAGTTTAAAAATAAGTTAAACTGAATTGAGTTTGGAAACTCAAGCTGACCATTGAGCCTGGTTCATTCCTCAGCTCCCCCTGTTCCTCTCCTGACATCAGAGCTTTCCTCAAGGTCAAAGCTGTCTTCAGGCCATGGACACCCAGGGATGATTTGTATTTTAAATTATGGATTATTGGAGGAAGGTGGGTTCAGGACCTGCTCCACCTGCAAATGCTATTAATACTTCCAACATGTCCTTGTAAAGAACACAACTTGGACTATCTTGCATTTTCCCCCAAGTGGCTGGTTTTGTTTACAGTGTAAAGGATTATCATAATAAAGTGGAGGGAAAGAGTGAAAGTCCACCATGGACAGGTACCAGCTGTGTGAGCTTGGGCTGATGCTCCGTGTCACCCAGGCCTGGAGCCTACCTCACCTGTAAGACAAGGTCAAGGGTTGGGAGAATTCAGTGGAATGCTGTTGAATTTATGAAATGCTTAGCACATGGTTAGTGCTTAATAAAGAGTAGCTGTGATTATCTTCTGTCCAGGAGTATGAAGGGGAACGGAATGAGGCAGGGGAACGGCACGGACACGGGAAAGCGAGACTGCCCAATGGGGACGTATATGAAGGGAACTATGAGCATGGTAAAAGACATGGCCAGGTCAGAATCGGTGACTTGAGTGGGTGGTTTTCCCGATTTAATGCTCTATTAGCAATCATTAAATTCAGGAGTGATATAAATTATATCATCACTGTGTTTCAGGGGATCTACAAATTTAAAAATGGTGCTCGGTACATCGGAGAATATGTTAGAAACAAAAAGCACGGCCAAGGCACGTTCATCTACCCAGATGGATCGAGATATGAAGGTGAAGTGTTACCACGAAGCAAACCTTCTTGCTGGGGGGGTAGGGTGTAGGGAAGCTGTGGGGTGAGGGTAGACCCGGGGTAGTAGGGTGGACCCAGGCTGTTGGTACTTGGTGGTTTTCTTCTCCTTGGAGTTGTTTTTTTAGATGATGATTCTTTCACTGAGGGCTTCTGCTCTGGGAGGTGTTCTTACCTCTGCCGTAGCTGTAACCTCTGTGTTACATGGCAGAGTTACGTCTCAGGAAGATTCTTGCCCCCTAACATGAACCTCACTGTTGCTCCACCCACCAGTGTCACCTGTGTGATGACAAGTGAAAAGTGAAAGTGAAGTTGCTCAGTTGTGTCCAACTTTTTGCGACCCCATGGACTGTAGCCTACCAGGCTCCTCTGTCCGTGGGATTTTCCAGGCAAGGGTACCGGAGTGGGTTGCCACTTCCTTCTCCAGGGGATCTTCCCCACCCAAGGATTGAAACTGGGTCTCTCACATTGTAGGCAGACTCTTTACTGTCTGAGCCACCAGGGAAGTCAATCCCAACAACAGATGAAGGCAGTTCCGACAGGCAGGAGTGGGTGGTGAGCTTCGCAAACCGTGTGCAAAGGTTAGACTCTGGGCTGCTTTTCTGGGCAGAAATTGTCTAGTTTTCATCAGATTTCCAAAAAGGTCTGTGAGCCCAGCCCTGGAGCTGGGGTGACAATAGGTGTGACCTTATCCAGGGATCTCATTCCGCCTTGTTTCTGCCTCCTTCTCTTCAGTGTGAGGACCAGATGGATTCACACAGGTGAGATGCTCAGAACCAGGGCTAACCGATGGTACTTGTTCAGTAAATGCAGGTGAGGGACAATGGGGGCAGACTGGAGCAGCCTGCCTGCTGGCCACGTGAAACCAGAGCCGAGGCTGCCTCGAGACTTCTGCTGGAACCCGAGACCATAGTGGAGAGTGTCGCTGATCTTCCTACTAGAGATGGGATTTCTCTTTTGTTTTGTTTCATGAATCTTAGAAAACAGGCTCCAGACATAGCTCCGTCTGCTTTTTAAATCAGCTCAAAGCAATTTGATTTAGGATTTAATTTAATTCTTTCAAATCCTTACGAGCCTAATCTCATTGTGGTCACTTTGATTTCAGTGTAGATGTTAATCTAATTTGAACAACATTTCTATTTGTATATGTTATTACGTATGACAAGATAAAATACGTGCATATGTGGAGATATATATGTACATACACACATGTCTGTGTGGTCCCTCCAGGGGAGTGGGCAGATGACCTTCGGCATGGCCACGGCGTGTACTACTACGTCAACAACGATACCTACACCGGAGAATGGTTTGCCCACCAAAGGTTTGATTCCCTTCTCGGACCCACAGCTCGGTTCACGTCGTGAGCGCATGACCATGACTAAGCAACAGAATCATGACCGGAGCCCACTGGGCAGCGTGGCCCTGCAGTTCATAGCTTTAGGGCGAGCCTGTGGGCAATGCCCTGCTGGTCAGGTGCATTCCCCAGGAAACAGGCCCAAGGGGCCCAGGCCATGGAGGGCACAGGACAACCTGCTGGGGCTGAACCACAGCTCCCGGGAGCCGTGGCCCTTGCCTGAGCCAACCAGCTGATGGGCAGGAGGTTGCTGCTGCCCAGCAGGGGTGCCCAGCCATGCCTGGACTGTGAGCAGGATGTGTTTTGAATGAGCCCAGATATAGAAGCCATTTTGCTTGTGAGCCACATCAGCCTAAGCCCCCCTGGATTTAAATTTCTGTCCCATAAACCTGGAAGAGTTTTCACTGCAGCAGAACCAAGTGTGTTGTGCTCTTCGTCTTCACCAGGCACGGGCAGGGTACCTACTTCTATGCAGAGACGGGCAGCAAGTACGTGGGTGCCTGGGTGAATGGCCAACAGGAGGGCGCAGCTGAGCTCATCCACCTGAACCACAGGTACCAGGGCAAGTTCTTGAACAAAAACGTAAGTCAATGGGCAGTGACATTTGCCACCCCCGTGCAAAGCAGCAGCCTCCGTGCCCCACCCCCCGCCCTGCTTGTGACTGTGTGTGAGCAGGAAAGAGGACAAACCCAGGCAAACCCTACACCCACTCCAGACAGGGAGACAGAGCTGAGCCTCTCTGCTACCCACAGAGGACAGCGTGGGCGCGGGGGAGGCTTGGCTGGTCTCTGCGTCTCAGTAACATTCACACCGCCTCCCAGCAGTGGGAATCCTGATAGCATTGGGTCGTGTTGACCTTGGTCTCATGAGTAAATTGGATGTGAAATACCTACTTGTTCAAATGACTGAGCAGTTGGGCATGTGATGTTTTGACTTTCTTTCTCCTGAGAGGCCCGCAGCCTGAGCCTGGGAAGGAAGACCCCATGAGTTCCTCCCTTGAGCTCTGCGCCAGCCCACCCACTCCAGGCTGCAGTGGGATTGGAGGGCTGCTCCTGGCCTTGGGCCTGGAGGTTTCCAGTTCACAGTACCCACGATGGATCATCTCTGTTTGGAGGATTCTGTGGCCTTGCTTGTCCTATTTCCCGAGCCCTCGTGGGATACAGAGAAACCCTGAATCATTTGGAACCTACCTACCACCCTGCATTTGCTGTAGCTTTGATCAGGGGTTGAACAGACACTTTCCACACAAAAGAGAGTTTCTGGAGCAAATGAAAGGTGTTAGATGTTAACATAGGGAACATCCAACTGATTTAATAAAGTTGCCCCAGATTCCAGCTTTCATTCCCATATAATTCACGCCCCTATTACAGATTCTACTTGTAGTCTCTGTAGCGCAGGCAGCTTTTCCTGAAATCTATATATTAAACATGTTTGCTGTTTTAGTCATTCAGTTGTGTCTGACCTTTGTGATCCCATGGACTATAGCCTGCCAGGCTCCCCTGTCCATGGAATTTCCCAGGCAGCAATACTAGAGTGGGTTGCCATTTCCTTCTCCACTGAATATGTCATTTTTGCAAAATTCTCCTGGGATATTTCTTTGGCACAGGGAGGTGGGTAGAGGAAAGAGAATTTAACACAAGTTGGTTGGGAGGAATCAGTGAATATGGTGAACCTAAACCAACTTGAGGAATGAGAATGAAAGTGAGACTTTGTTCTGCCAGTTAGTAAAAGATTCAAAGTTGCACAGGTAACACACCAGGATGTTCCACTTGTAAAACTCTCTGCCCCTGGACTCCTCCCACCCACCTCAAGCGGCCTGGAGGTACAGATTTACACAGACAGCTCATACAGAAGTACAGTGTGGGGATTTTAACTACACAAATAGGACCACTCTGTTCAGTTCAGTTCAGTTCAGTTGCTCAGTCGTGTCCGACTCTTTGCAACCCCATGAATCACAGCACGCCAGGCCTCCCTGTCCATCACCAACTCCCGGAGTTCACTCAGACTCGCATCCATCAAGTCAGTGATGCCATCCAGCCATCTCATCCTCTGTCGTCCCCTTCTCCTGCCCCCAACCCCTCCCAGCATCAAAGTCTTTTCCAATGAGTCAACTCTTCACATGAGGTGGCCAAAGTACTGGAGTTTCAGCTTTAGCATCATTCCTTCCAAAGAAATCCCAGGGCTGATCTCCTTCAGAATGGACTGGTTGGATCTCCTTGCTGTCCAAGGGACTCTCAAGAGTCTTCTCCAACACCACAGTTCAAAAGCATCAATTCTTCGGCACTCAGCCTTCTTCACAGTCCAACTCTCACATCCATACATGACTACTGGAAAAACTATAGGCTTGACTAGGTGGACCTTAGTTGGCATAGTAATGTCTCTGCTTTTGAATATGCTATCTAGGTTGGCCATAACTTTTCTTCCAAGGAGTAAGCGTCTTTTAATTTCATGGCTGCAGTCACCATCTGCAGTGATTTTGGAGCCCCAAGAAATAAAGTCTGCCACTGTTTTCACTGTTTCCCCATCTATTTCCCATGGAGTGATGGGACCGGATGCCATGATCTTCGTTTTCTGAATGTTGAGCTTTAAGCCAACTTTTTCACTCTCCTCTTTTACTTTCATCAAGAGGCTTTTTAGCTCCTCTTCAGTTTCTGCCATAAGGGTGGTATCATCTGCATATCTGAGGTTATTGATATTTCTCCTGGCAATCTTGATTCCAGCTTGTGTTTCTTCCAGCCCAGCGTTTCTCATGATGTACTCTGCCTATAAGTTAAATAAGCAAGGTGACAATATACAGCCTTGACATACTCCTTTTCCTATTTGGAACCAGTCTGTTGTTCCATGTCCAGTTCTAATTGTTGCTTCCTGGCCTGCATACAGATTTCTCAAGAGGCAGGTCAGGTGGTCTGATATTCCCATCTCTTTCAGGATTTCAGGACACAAAAATATACCCAGAGAAACATCTTCTATCTTTGTGAACATTTGGAAGTTTTTATGTTGGTTAGCTACTGGAATTGGGGAATCTACAAGTATTGATATTTTTTTTCTTATAGATGCTGGTGATTTATTGATGATTAGATGCAGTAAATGTTGTATATAACTTAGTTTCATTCTCCTTTAATAATATTGCATCATTTTTTGAGTAATTACTATGTGCCAGGCACTGCTCTAAGTATTTTACATGTATTAACTCATATAATTTAAAATAAAAGTGTACCCATTTACGTATGAGGATACAAAAAACAAAGACAGGTTAAACTGAGGCACCCAAAGTTGTTCTGTTATGTGATGGAGCTAGGATTCAAATGCCAGCAGTCTACTGTTGGAGCCTATGTTCCTAGATTTGATATTTTTTTCAAACTGTTGATGTTTTAAATGATGCCAGATACTGCCAATTGTCCTGAAAAGCTGAGCCAGTTAAACTCTGATCAACAGAATATGGGAGTCTCTTCATCACATTTTCTCACCAACATTGGATTTTATTAGTCTTTAATTTTTTTTTCAAACCTAATTGGGTAAAAAATGTTATCTCATAGTTTTAGTGTGCAGTTCACTGGTTACTGGTGAGGCCCAGCATCTTCAAATACTTCTCCTGCTAGTTTGACTTTCTTCCTTCAGAGACTTACCTGTTCACATGCTTGCTGGGAAGTTGTGAAATATAGTATAAAGCTTCAATAACGAAGACAGTGTGCTGCTAGGTTAGAGATATACGTAGTTAGTGACTTAGGTCCCAGAGTAGACAGATTCAAGCATATACAATAATTTAGCACTTGAAACGATGTCATTTCCAGTTGAAAGAAATGGTGGGGAGAAATCAAGAAATGGTGCTGGGACAGCTAGATAACAATTTGGGAGAAAAATAAAACCAGAATTTGTCCTTCAGCATTTAGGTGAAGATACTGGGTTGACCAAAAATTTCATTTGGGGTTTTCCATATGATGTCATGGAAAATCCAAGCACATGTTTTGGCCAACCATACTTGCTAGAATAAATAAATATTTAAATGTAAACAGAAAATCACAGACAGAAAAATAGGCATTTTTTTTTCTTTTTTGAGAAAGATGGACTTTCTAAACAGAAATATAAAGGAAAAACCAAAAGATCCCACTTGACAAACATAATCCCATATAGATTAGAAAAACACCATAAAGAACATTTAAAACCTAAAGGACAAGTGGGGTTGGGATATTTGTAACATGTAATATGTAAACCACTTATGTCAATCAACATGATTTAAATTTCAAAAATGTTGAAAAAAATTAAGCCTTGCTAATAATGTAAAAGATGTGACTTAAAATGCTGAGATCCTATGTTTTTTACATATAAGAATGTAAAGATAGAACAAATGTTAATGCCCAGGAAAAAATAGGGGTTTGAGGACAAAGGGATCTTAAGTGCTGTTGTGGGAGTAAAAGTTACTAGAGGCTCATTCTGATAAAATCTATCTATCAGATTATCTACCTATCTACCTATACATACTTTTGTCCAGAAATTCAATTTCTATAAATTTACTTTGAGGAAATTATCAAGACTGTACCTAAAGATTTAGCTCCGAATATGTTTACATAGTGTTTTTTGTCAAAGTATCAGCATAACAAATATTAACAACAGTGAGTAAAACAGATGATGATTCCTTGATGAAATAGCATACCATGCTGACTACTGATGTTATGGAAGAGTATCTCTAAATATGTTCATACTCTCAGTTCAGTTCAGTCACTCAGCCGTGTCTGACTCTGTGACCCCATGGACTGCAGCATGCCAGGCTTCCCTGTCCATCACCAACTCCTGGAACTTGCTCAGACTCATGTCCATTGAGTCGGTGATGCCATCCAACCATCTCATCCTCTGTTGTCCCCTCCTCCTCCTGCCTTCAACCTTTCCCAGCATCTGGGTCTTTTCCAGTGAGTCAGTTCTTCGCACCAGGTAGCCAAATTATTGGAGCTTTAGCTTCAGCATCAGTCCTTCCAATGAATATTTAGGACGAATTTCCTTTAGGATTGCCTGGTCTAATCTCCTCGCTGTCCAAGGGATTCGCAAGAGTCTTCTCCAATACCACAGTTCAAAAGCATCAATTCTTCAGGGCTCAGCTCTCTTTATTGTCCAACTTTCACATCCATACATGACTACTGGGAAAACCATAGTTTTGACTAGATGGACCTTTGTTGGCAAAGTAATGTCTCTGCTTTTTAAATCAACTATATTTCCATAAATATTTTAAAATTATTTATTAGTATTCCTTTTCTAGCTAGTTTGACTGTGGGTGTTGACTAAGTAAAATTTCTGTTATAAATACTTTTGTCAAGAAATAAAATGTAGTTGTTTTTTTTTTAAAACAAGTGTAGGGGGACCTACACTTTGCATTCCATTAGCTGTTCGTTTACAAAGCTATCTTTAATTTGTATTGGATTTCCCCCAGTTCCATGATATTGGGTAGAGTTTATGAAGGTCACATTTATACTTTATGTACTTTGTGTACACATTTACACACTTTGTACTTTCCGCCGGGTGTTGACACTCGAGAATGAAGTTGGTTTCTCTTTGCTCATAGCCTGTTGGCCCTGGAAAGTACGTGTTTGATATTGGATGTGAACAGCACGGGGAGTATCGCTTGACTGACGTGGTAAGTTGCAGAGTCTGTGTCTTTTCTACATTCTCAGGGAAATAAACTGTTCAATGAGGCTGACCCTGTAGATCTGTGTTGGGATCAATTGCCCTGAGGCAGTATAGGAAACGGAGTCGGGCAGAAGGGAAAGTTGGGTTGTGATGGGACCCTGTGGGAGCTCTGAAGTGGGATAACCCTTCAAAATGTCCTGAACAGGGCTTCCCTGGTGGCCCAGTGGTAAAGAATCTGCCTGCCAGTACGGGAGACAAGGGTTCAATCCCTGACATGGGAAGATTTCACAAGCCCCAGAGCAACTAAGCCCATGTGCCCCAACTATTGAGCCTTTGCTCCCAAATCCAGGAGCCACAACTCGGGCCACCTGCATGCCCTAGAGCTGGTGCTCTGCAACAAGAGAAGTGTCCACAAGGAGAAGCCTGTGCACCCCAAGGAAGAGTAGCCCCCACTCACCACAACTAGAGAAAGAGCAGCAATGAGGACCCAGCACAGCCAAAAAGAAATAAAATAATTTCTAAAAGTGTTCTGAAGAGAGGCCAGGTACCTTAGACTCCCATGTGGACCAGTCACTGGCTGTGGGCTGCCCATGTACGGGGTGGGCATGAAACCTGGGCTGTGCGGCTTCCTTTGGCCAGGGGCAGTTCGTGGGAGGACTTTGCTATGAGTGACCGGCCACCCACCCTCCAGCAGCTGGAAGAAGGAGGGCCTGAATCATGAGGGGAGAGCACGTGAGCACCTACGAGTGATGAGACAGCAGACATCCCCTAGACGGTAGTTCTGCAGTGCAGTCCCTGGGCCTGCAGCTTTGGCGACACCTGGCAGTCTGTTCCACATTCAGGTTACTGGACCTCACCCCAGACCTCCTGAATCAGAAACCCTGGGGCTGGCCAGCGATCTGTACGTTAACAGCCTCTCAGGGGATTGTGGTACAACTGAAGTCTGAGCGCCACTGTCCTAGAGTCCTGGTGTCACCCTTCCTGGGGGACAAATCTCAGAAATTTTTAAACCAAGGAGTGCAGTTTACTTCTGAGTGACTCAGTGGAAGTATTAGGCAGGGATCTGTCACTCTGTGTTAGATATTATCATGGTTGTGACAGTGAAGTTTTCCATATTTATAGGACTGATGTTCAAATCTTTGGAATTTTGTGATGGGTACAAATCTGAGAAGTAGACCAATATGCTTGGCAACACTGACATATGTGGCTGTTAACCACTGTTGGAATTATACATTATGATGATGAGGGACAGGGAGGCCTGGCGTGGTGCGGTCCATAGGGTTGCGAAGAGTTGGACGTGATTCGGCAACTGAACTACAACCACTAAGCTATTCCACGTTTAGAACTGATGGACTTTGTCCACTTTGACTGTGTTTTATTTTTTCTCTCCATAATCCTTGAGACTAGAACTTAAGAGTCCATGCCCTCGCACGTCCTTACGTGGATATCTTTGGGTGTTTTTAGATTTTTGCTTACAGTGATGCTGATGCTGAATTTTGACCTCTGTCCACTCATGTAGAATTGAATCTCAGAGACAGGGTTTTGGTGAAGAGACTAACTTTACTGGTTTGCCAGGCAAAGGAAGATATAGCGAGCTAAGGCCTTCCATAGCGTGTCCCAAGGTCGGGGGGGAGGGCGGGGGCGTGGATTTGGTGAGTTTTATAACAGTGGTTCAAGGGCAGGCTTTTGACAAGGGTGGGGTGTGTGCAGGGCCTGCAGTCCTTTAACCTGGCCTCAGGTGTTCTCCTGATGAGTTCTGTGGTTCTCCAGGTTATCCAACTGTGACCTTCTCTCCAGAATGAAGAATGTTTCATCAGGTAGTTGACATCTTCCGCTTGTTAGGGTTTCAATTCTGCAGAAGAGCTCAAAGATACAGTTCCGTGTGTCTCTTGAAGCAGAATCGGGACCCTGCCCCACGGCTGCTCTGTTGTTTCTTGGCTGCTCCTCCCTCGTCTCTGCATCCCTTCCCTTTCCTGGTTAGCAAGTGCCTGAACCTGCCCTTGGGAACTCAGGGAAAGTCATAAAGGCTGGAGTCTGTTTCCTACAAACAAGAAATGGGGGACACAGAAAGATTTCCATGCCCAGGAGCCCCACGGGGTCCTACTTGCTTTCAGTGTTTGTTATGTTTGAAGAATCTTAGAGCTGAAATGTAGCTGAATGGTTGCAAAGAGTCATTAGTTCTGGCCATTTAACTGGAAACCTTAGTCTGAAAACCTCTTGCACTGTCACCGAAATGAGTGCAGGAGCTGTATTGATCCCACTTTGATGTCTCATCCCTGTTGTTTTAAGCTCCATTTTCAGCTCTCGAATTATACCATTGACACTGGCAATTACTCTGATCACTGAATCCTGTTATAGAAATGTTAAAGCACCTTTCAAAACCTGTCCCATCTACCTGCACTGTAAACATCCCACGCATGTTGGTAAATTTACATTTTTTAACTTAGGAAAGAGGAGAAGAGGAGGAGGAGGAGGAGACACTGATAACTGTCATTCCAAAATGGAAAGCCACCAAAATCACAGAGCTGGCCTTGTGGACCCCAACCCTCCCCCAGGAGCAGCCCGCTGCAGACAGACCAGGCCAGGAGGAGGCCCCAGGAGCTGAGGGTATGGAGGTCCAGGGGGGTGAGTGGAATGGGGCTCTCTGGGGAGCAGGATCTGAGTGCTTATCCTTGGCTTGTGACTGGCTGTGGGCATGACCTAGGCAAGGCTCCGACTGCAACTGGAGTGGCAGGTCCTTCCTGAAGGACAGTACTTCCCTGTGACCATCACAGGGGACTTCCTGGCAAGTCCTCAGGGGGCTGTGGAGGATCAAAGGTTACACTGGGCAGGAGACCTTCTGTTGCAAGTGATTGAAAGTGTTAGTCGCTCAGTCGTGTCCAACTCTTTGTGACCCCCATGAACTGTAGCCCACCAGGCTCCTCTGTCCATGGGATTCTGCAGGCAAGAACACTGAAGTGAATTGCCAGGCCCTTCTCCAGGAGATCTTCCTGATCCAGGGTCTCCTGCATTGCTGGCAGATTCTTTACCATCTGAGCCACCAAAGAAACCCTAAGGGCTTGAAATCAACTCCAACTGGCCTAAGTGGAATAATACTGCTACTGGTTCATTGGTTCATCCCACTGGAGCAGTCGGGTAGGACGACCTCAGGTCTGGCTGGATCAGGCGTCTTCTCTCTGGTCTCCACTTTCCCATGTACTGGCTCTACTTGGTGGTACCCCCTTTCCTTTGGAGACCAAAGCTCAGTGACTTTATCATATCATCACCCAATCTGCTCAAGAACCCTGGAAAACAGAGAGCTTCTTTCTCCATATGCTCATCAAAACCCCTGGGATATGTACTGTACATTTAAAACAAAAAACCCTTGGGAATCAGATTATCAGACAAAGGATGCCCATCCTTAAACCCGTCACTGTGATGGGGACGGGGACCTGGTGTCAGGCCTGGGTGGAGCTGAGACTCTGAGTTGGGGGTGGTCCCCGATGGAGAGGTAGGCGCTGCTGTCAGCAGGAGGCAGCAGTGGGTGCTGAAAGGCGCCTGCTGTTACCGTTTCCTTTTGTCCATCTCAGGTGGGGGCGAGATGGCGGAGGAGGTCCAGCCTCTGACCGATGTGTCAGAGGGAGAGTTAGAGTCGACGCGGCCTGGAGAGGAGGAGGGAGACGCCAGTAGAGAAGACCGAGAGGAATTCCAATATGACAGCTTAGACCAGGGTGAGCCTGTACTTCGGTGACCGAGGAGGGCAGGAGGGGACGAGGCACTAGCACCCCGGAGTGGACACAGCGCTTTCTCTGCCTTTGCTGGAGGCCATCCTTGGGTCAGGCCTGGGGATGGGATGTCTTGGGGGATCCACTCTGGGAATGTCACTCCTTCTTAGCTGTCCTGCATAAGGACAGCTGTGTGACACGTGTTTTCTCTGACTCTGTCCTTGCTAGTCTCCATTTCACCAAACACCGCATGACTTGGGTTTCCCTGTAGATAATGATGTGGCTTCGTTTTATGACATGGTTTTCACCTTTATCACACTTTGTAATAATGCTCTGTGTAGAAATATATAGCATACACCTTCAAAATGTAAACCCTTTCAACATTTAATTTTTCATCATTAATTCACATAAACACTATTATGGGGGTGGGGAAGGAGGGTGGGAAGTGTGGATTACAGCCTCTATAGAGATCAGAGTTTCAACAGTGTTGTTTATAAATTATAGTCCATCAATTTCATTACTGATCAGTGCACATAGGCAAAAGATAACAATGAACCTTACTCTCACTGACATGCATATTCTTGTCTTAGCATTTACTCTGAAAATATTTTTGCCTACTTTATTACTGGTACCAAAGCAAAAACTATATAAGTCTGTCTAAGAGAAAAGTTAACATTCCATGACTTTGCCTGATAACGTGTTTAATATTTATTACAAAAGATCTGCAAGCAAATCAACAGTTTTTAAATAGAAATAAGGTTAATACACTCACGTGTCCTTTTTCTTCTCAGGAAACGTTAGTTTTGAAGAAGAGGAAGGCAGACAGTCAGAACTGCTAGAATAAGATGAAGCAAAGCCAGGATGGTAGGCGATGGATCAGAAAGATGCTCTGACACCAGGGTAGTAATTACTGATGTATCACTAATCTTTCTTACTTAGTTGTTTGTTAAAATGTTTTATGATTGCAAATAAATTTATTTTCCTTTGTTTATGAAATAGCCTCTGCTTCAGATTCTCAAGTTCTTTAAAAGTTACCAAGTTATTTTGCCATGATTTTTTAAGAGATTATTTTCTTTAAATGTGGACCATTTTTAAAAGTTTTGATTGAATTTGTTACCGTATTATTTCTCTTTTATGTTTTTGGTGTTTTGACTGTGAGGCATGTGATCGCTCTCTGACCAGGGATCAAGCCCACACCTCCTGCACTGGGAGGTGGTCTTCACCAATGAACTGCCAGGGAAGTCCTGCCATGATTTTATTTTTAGTGCTGATTTTTCCTAGGATAAAGAAAAATATCCTACCACTGTGTCTGCGGTGAAGATGGCTAATGGAAATGGATTTTGGCTGAGTTGGTAGAGTGACTATATATGGAGATTTCTCTTTCAAATTTCCCTCAAGCCAGCCAGAAAAACACCTAGAAAATAAAGAATTCTTGTGTGCAATGCTCATAAAACACAATGCAATAAATACGTCAGGCTCAGGTCAGAAAGAAACCAGCAGCTCCCATCTGTTCTGTGCATCCGTTCAGCATCTCAGTGTGGGCTTTGGGGTTCCTGACTGGCAGTCCCCACAGAAGGCTGAAGGGCAGGGGTGCCCACAGGTGCGGCTTTGCTTGTGTGTCCACTCTTCTGGGCTCCTGGTGGGCAGGGGCTGACACTTAGGTCACATTCGAATTCCTTGAGTAACAGGCACACTTTGTTTTAATGTGTTTTGCTTTATTGCATTTTGTAGGCATTGTATTATTATTCAGTTTAGTTGCTCAGTCATGTCCGACTCTTTGTGACCACATGGACTGTAGCACGTCAGGCTTCCCTGTCCATCACCAACTCCCGGAGCTTGCTCAAACTCATGTCCATCGAGTCGGTGATGCCATCCAACCATCTCATCCTCTGTCATCCCCTTCTCCTGCCTTCAATCTTTCCCAGCATCAGGGACTTTTCTAATGAGTTGGTTCTTCACATCAAGTGGCCAAAGTACTGGAGCTTCAGCTTCAGCATCAGTCCTTCTAGTGAATATTCAGGACCACTAGAACTGTCTCCATGTCAGCAATAAGCCAAAGCCTACTCTAGAGCCAGACCCTAACTCTCTCCAACTCTGTGAAGGCCAAAGGACATAGGAAGCTGCAGAAGAACAGTGTGAAGCTAGCAGAGGTTGGTTCATGAGGTTTAAGGAAGATGCCACCTCCATAACATAAAAATACAAGGTGAAGCATTAAGTGCTGATGTGGAAACTGAAGCAACTTATTCAGAAGGTCTAGCTAAGTAGTTAACAAAGGTGGCTTCCGTTGTTCAGTGTAGACAGCACAGCCTACATGGGAAGAAGATGCCTTCTAGGACTTTCATACTAGAGAGAAGTCAATGCCTGACTGCAAATCTGCAGAGGACAGGCTGCTTCTCTCATTAGAGGCTAATGCAGCTGGTAACTTGAAGTCGAAGCCCTTGCTCATTTATCATTCTGAAAATCCTAGGACCCTTAAGAATTATGCTGTACAAATTACACAAACTAGGTGGCTTTAAACAACTAAAAGGGCTTCCTGGGTGGCGCAGTGGTAAAGAATCCACCTGCCAGTGCAGGAAATGCAAGAGTCTTGGGTTCGATCCCTGGGTCAGGAAGATCCATCCCCTGGAGGAGGAAATGGCAACCCACTCCAATATCCTTGCCTGGAGAATCCCATAGACAGAGGCGCCTGGAAGGTTATGAGAGAGCTAATTCTCAGGTAGGTTGAGAAGGAGTCTGGGGCCCTCAAGGAGGAAGAGGTCTGGGGCCCTTGAGAGGAGAAAAGGGGTCTGGGGCTCTTGAGGAGGAGATAGGGGTCTGGAGTTCTCAAGGAGGAGAAAAGGACAAAGGTTTTTTCCTTTATTGCTTTGTTTTAGTCAGTATAGCATCTTGCTTGAGGACATGTTTTTCCTTCTTAAGACCCTTCTGAATAATCCTGTCATCTTATAATGTATATTATGGGAGCGGGTCTGGTAAGATCTTTCTATCATTAGTTCTTATTCCCTTATCTTAAAATGTAAGTTGTGGGAGTAGGTCTGGTAAGATCTTTACAATCTTGAGACATTCTTTTGACTTACTGTTAATCAGCAATTAAAATGTATATAGCTCCCTTGCTAAGACTAGCAGCAAGCGGGGCACTCTCCATCCCCCTTCTGGTGTCTATGTCAGAAGCTTTCTCACTTTAATAAAACTCTGCCCCCATCTGAGACACTGAGCATTTATTCATGGGTTTATTGGATATTTACACGTTGCTCTTTGTTAAATGTTTGTTCAATATTTTCCCAGTTTTTTAAATTGGCTTGTCTCACTTTTTTTGATTTTTAAAAGTTCTTATCTCTTTGGATTTAACCCTCCATCAGACATGTTTTCTTTCATGCTTGCTTCTTTGTTTTCCTGACCATCCTTGATGAGAAGAAGTTCGAAATTCTGATGGATCTAATCTGGGCAGACGTATCCACAGAATTTGAGGCTCCTCCTTTCTGGCTTTTTCTGCTCCTGGAGTCTCTGCTCACCTTCCAGCAGTTGTGGTAGCCCTGAACTTGGTCCTCTGGCTCTTCAGATCAGAGGAGTGCTGTTTGGCATCCAGTCGCTCTGCTTGGCCACCATTGCCCTGGGCCAAAGTCATTATCTCCCACCAGAGGCAGCATCTGACCCCACAGGGGAAGGACTCAGTCCCATGAGACTGCCTGGCCCTCCAGCAGATGCTGAAGGCCAGGAGTGGGTCCCCAGCTGACCCACAACTTCTGTATGACGTTGCTACAAATCAGAGGTATCCATGACCCACCTCCCTTCTGGATGCAATAACTTTCAAGAACCGCTCACAGGACTCAGGGAAGCACATTTACCAGTTTATTAAAGGACGAGATAAGAGAAGCAGATTAACACCCAGAGGAACAGGTACAAGGCTCCTGAGCACAGGAGCTTCTGAACCCATGGAATTGGGGTGCATCACGCTCCAGAAGAGCCAACTGGAAGAGCCTCAAACCTCATCCTGTTGGAATTTTATGGAGGCTTCCTCATATACACACCATCCATCATTAACTCCATTTCCAGCCCCCATCCCATCTCTGGAGAACTGCGGGGAGCAGGGGCTGAAAACTCCAAGCTTCTCATCCTGGCTGGTCTTTCTGATAAGATCAGCTCCCATTCAGGAGCCACCCAGAGTCATCTCATTGGAAGAAAAGACCCTCCCATCACCCAGGAAATTCCAAGGGATTTAGGAGCTCTGTGTCAAGAACTGGGGTCAAGGACCAAACATTAGAACAATGATGCTCCTAGTTATTTTATCACCAAGAAAAATCCTGTGCCTGGAACAGAGACCAATTTATATATTTTCTGCTATTTCATCTTTACCTTCCACCTCTTCACAAAGGCCTCCTTTGACCTGCTTTCTTCTAGACCCCTCCTTGATGTCCTGTCTCCTAGCCCTCTTTTGTTTTTCTTTATGCCTTTCCCATAATTTTCAATTCATTCATCCAGCAAGTATTTCCTGAGAGCCAGCTGCCTGCCAGGCAGTGTGCTGGAGGTGGGGCTTGGAGTGGGGTGCTTGTTGCTAGGATCTCTTGTTACACAGTGAAGCAAGAGCAGTCTGGCTTCCTTGACCGTGTTAGCCAGTGCACTGGCCACCAAAAGAAGGCTTCCTCACTCAACACTGAGCCCTGGGCAGTGCTGGCACCTTTCCGTCTTTGACCATCATGCCCACACTTCTGGCAGTCAGTTTTTCTGACTGTCAAATTTTCTGCAATACAATACAAGCCTACTGCCAACAGATGCCGAAGTGAAAATTCCAGTCTTGCAAAAGACATAAGATTTCATGGAATCGATTAAGGTTGGAGGACTGCTCAAATCACAAACAAAACTACTGGGAGAGGTGCTGGCAAAGTTAGACTGAATTACAATTGGGTATAAGACCGCCTGGAAGAGGGCATGGCAACCCACTCCAGTATTCTTGCCTGGAGAAGTCCACGGACAGAGGAGCCTGGCAGACTACAGTCCATGGGGTTGCAAAGAGTCAGACATGACTGAAGCGACTTAGCATGCACGGGAGACCACTGACAAAGGAGACATAAGGCCTTCAAAACACAGCAGCTTAATTCAAAGGAGAATGAAGAGCTCTTGGGAAAAATCACAGGCCAAATATTTCTGCGAAAAGGATCACCTTGGTGCACGTACTCTGTTGGTCAGTCACAGGATCTACAATGATGTGATGCTCTCAAAAATTTTGCCAGAACCATTATGAGAGCCCCACTGCCATCGCTCAGTTTGGCTTATTCCTTATTCCAAGAATTTGAGGAGAAATGCAGTTTTGCCTAATTTACCTTTAGGTAAAAACCAGATAAGACTAACCCATGTTCATAATTTTTAGTTTATCAAGCCAGAGTCTAAATCAAAACCCATTTTTTTCACTCCTTACTTGAATTTTGGTTTCCATTTCAGTTGGACTGTCTTTGTGGTCAGGAGAACTTCCTGATGAATTTTTAAATAATTGCTTTTGGAATGACCATCAGCCCCACTGAGATGAAAGGCCATGAGTGCACAGCCCTCTGAGATCAGGATCCCAGAAAGAAACAGATGGCTCTTTCAAAACAGGATCATTGGAGGGCACACCTAACAAAGGACCATCCTGAGGGGTGCAGGGAACTGACTGAGGGCCAGGAACTGGGCTGCAGTCCTGGGATTTCCAAGCCTTCATCTGCTGAGCAGGACTTAGCAGGCAGGCATCTCTTTTCGGCAGGTCTAGGGACCCTGTGAGCAAGGAGCCAGCAACATGGTTGCCCTGCTGTCCCCGGGCCTCCTCCCTGGTGATTGGGCACTGCTCTCTTCATGGGGGCCCCATTATTCCCACCAAGATGGGGAATTCAGCCCCAACTTCACTTCCAGCTTGGAGAGGACAGACTCCCGCAGCTCCTTAAGGATGCTTTTTTTTTTTTTTTTTTTTTTTGCCATCTGGCCTCTGGGGAGAGGGCTGCAATTAGGGGCTGGCTGAGTCAGCTGCGAACAGCAGACCCATTTCCACAGTTCTATTTCCCTGAGCCTTTGGCCTCTGTTCTGCACAGCAGGCCAGGGATTTCAAGCAGTTTTACCTCATTAATTCTAAACCACCCATGTTCAGGCTTCCGTGAGTCAACCTGGTAGATTATTAAACACCCTCTCAGGGCTTGAGCCAAATGTAAACCCCAGATGAGAGACCCTGTAAACATTCCAGCCAAATCTAGGTGTTTTTCCATCCACTTGGTGCAGTAGTCCGACTCCACGTCCACGTGGCCCCCCAGGCTCTGCTGGTGGCACCAGGTGGACCTGTGATCCTCTCCCTGGGGGTGCCATCTCCCGCCCCCGCTCCAGTGTGTATGCGGGGGTGCCCTATGCTTTATCCCCTGGGCTCTGCGGGCCTCAGCTCTCTTCTAGGTCTGGGGGGTGTGAGAGGCGGTGGGTGGGTCCTGGGCAGAACAGGCATCAGATTGCAAAGCCACCTGCCCCCAGCAAGTGCTGAAAGGCTTTCAGAACAGAGGTTGGCTTCCCTAAGGGAGGGACACACAGGAGTGGAGAAGCGAGGCTTGGGGGGAGGAGAAGGCGAGTGGAGCTTCCAGCGGGGTCCACGCAGGTCAGAGACATCCAGCTCTGCACCTGCGAACCCAGCCCTCAGCACAGACTCTGGCACCACGTGCACACGCAACAGTCAACCTTGCAGGTTTGGGCAAGAGTTGTTTTAGGAGCCCCACAGCGCAGGCGCCGTCCCACCTACCCAGGCAGGCCCGAAGCAGCGTTGCGCATGCGTGCTTCAGGCTCCTTGCTGCCGGTTGCGTTCCACTTGGTCGTCTGTCTTTCTGTCTTCTTCCTCAGACAGCTGCAGGAAGATAAGAAAATGACCATTAGTTGAAATGCGGTCTATGTCTCTGAAAGAAAGTGAAAGTGAAGTCACTCAGTCCTGTCCGACTCTTTGTGACCTCGTGGACTGTAGCCTACCAAGCTCCTCTGTCCATGGGAGTCTCCAGGCAAGAATACTGGAGTGGGTTGCCATTTCCTTCTCCAGGGGATCTTCCTGACCCAGGGATTGAACCCGGGTTTCCTACATTGGAGGCAGACGCTTTAACCTCTGAGCCACCAGGGAAGCTAGCTTCCCTAAATTCAGGGTCTTCTTTTGCTGAGACTTAAAGAAAAAAAGGAATAAGTGGTTTGCTTAAGACTCCACCCAAGCAGCCCCACTTCCGTTGGGTCCCTGGGAGTCCCATCCTGGAGCAAAAATCTGTGCACCCTTCCCCCCGGCCTGCGGGCAGTCCCCAGGGGGCCTCTCGCCAAGACCACGTGTTGATGCTGGTCCTGTGAAAACAAAGCTGGCCTCCTGCAGGCTCATCAAACACTGCTTTAACAATTGCAATATTGTAATTGTAACTACCCGGATTACAATTATTGTAATCCGGGTAAGTATGCAGTAATTTATTTTCCCACAACTGAATTTTGGCAGGAAGAACTTACTGGTTAGTCTTTACTGAGCTCTTGGGAGTATCCTCAAACTCCCAGGAACCCCCATGAAGGGTGGGTGGGGTCCCAGGAGCTTCTCTGGGGAGAGGGGTCATTGCAGTGCACAGCCTCAGACTGCAAGGTGGTGTGTGCATTTTTGAATTTCCGTGTAGTGAAGACCTTGTTATTTCTTCATCAAAATTGTAAGAAGGAACAAATATGCACATATGTAAATACATGATGTACACGATGAATACATATGTATATGTATGCATATATATGTCACGTCATGAGACCATTTTCTTGTCATATAGTGTCTTGCCTTTGAGCAAATCTGACCTGCTGGCCTCAGTTCTCTTCTAGGGCTGGGGGTGTGAGAAGTGGTGGGTGGGTCCTGGGCAGAATGGGACATGAACACCTGATCACCAACCTCAAAGGGCCAGCCTTCCTAATGGACTTGCAATGGGATTCTTTTACAAAGCTAAGTTCCCTCACTGCAGTGGTTCTCAAACTTCAGTGTGTACTGGAATCTCCTGGAGGGTTGTGAAAACAGATTACCCTTCTCCACCCAAATTTCTGATTCACTGAGTCTGCGGTGGGCCCCAGTGTGTTTGTTTGTCACAAGTTCTCAGGGGATGCAGGTGCTGTTGGTCCAGGTGTTGCAGGAAGGGGGACCCCTGCCAGGGCCCGAAAGGGGGCTCTTGTCTAACCTTCAGAAATGAATTGTCTGAAGAGACACACATGCTGATGAAGCCAGAGACTCTATTGGGAAGGGGCATCCAGGTGGAGAGCAGTAGGGTAAGGGAACCCAGGACTGCTCTGCCACGTGGCTCACAGTCTCGGTGTATCGCTGATCCTGTTCACAGTGCCGACCGTCTTGGGGTTCACACTGTTTGCTGAACCCAGGGTAGGCAAGGTGTGATCTAAGAGGCTGGAAGGAGACTCGAGGAGCCATAGGAACTGCAGACACATTTATTCTCTCCTGACTGACGCAGCAGTCATCACAGCAGACGTGCTATCTTCTCTCCTCCCGTGGCTGACCCAACAGACACAGCTGTGACGCAGCAGCAATCGCCCCTGCTTTCTAGGTAGAGCTCACACAGGCATACAGCACAAGGCAGCTGTGACCAAGCGGGTACCTTGTGACACGCATTCCCAGGGATATAGGGATCTCTGCTGTTACATAATCATTATTTACAAAACGGGGGCAAGAGTGAGAGGCCACGGGACGAGAGAGCCTGACCATGCCATCTTGGCTAATTTGCTCTTTCCCTACGCTCGGGTTTTATGGTGATGGCATTAGTTTCCAGTTGTCTCTGGCCAATCATTCTGACCCAGGGTGCTTCCTGGTGGTGCCTGCATTGCTCAGCCAAGGCGGATGCCAGTGAGGAGGATTCTGGGAGGTGGTGGGACATGAGGTGTCTCCTTTTGACCTTTCCCCAGTTCTTCCGGTTGGTGGTGGCTTATTAATTCCACATTCCTTACCCGTACTGCCTGTCATAAAATGACTCATGCAAATGGTTACTGTGGTGCCTGGGCAGGGTGAGCAGTATCAGTCAGTGTGCTTCTCCTAATGCAGGGACCACACTTTGAGAACCTCTGTCTTAGGGCACTTATAACACGGCTCAGAGTCATGGTGGTCAGGACGAAGGCAGATGCGTCCCAAGCACCAGAATTCAGACACCAGCCTTGCAGCCAGCTGGCATCATGATCGCTGCATGTTACTTTTTTTTTTTTTTCGCTGTATATCTCAAAGAGTTGCCTTGAGGATTGAATATGAAAATGTAGGTACTATGGTTATGTACCATGATGAACAGTCATTACTGAAGCTGTGTGATTAAGTCCACTCACATTCCTTTTATACACCAGTGATCCAGAATATATCTGCTGAATAAAATAAATTTATCTGAAAACAATATTCTAGAATTTGGATTAAAGTATGTGAAACAACTTACACTAAATTACTGGATTGTATTGCCTTTTGCAAGTTTAATATAAATATATTTTTCATAAGTGTCACAAAATTATGAAGTCACAAGCTATATAAAGTCATAAAATGTATTGTAAGTGAGCTATTTTAGGTTTATCACCACAATAAAACCAACTACTGAAATAAAATTATAAGCCACTCTACTCAAGGGATTCTTTTATTTGCTTTTTCCATGACCATGATTTGCAGAATGGACTGTGATCAAAATATTGCTTGAAGTACGCACAGGATGGGTAGCTCATGTCCCATCCATATCCCATCACAGTGAGGAGTACACGTGTCTGAATAACTCTAAAGTGCCCACTGTAGGGAAGTGTGTGCAAGTGGGGCTGGGGAGTAAGGGGTGGGTGGTGGCCAAGGGGTTGTTGCTCTTGTTATTTAGTCACTAAGTTGTATCCGACTCTTTGTGACCCCAGGGACTGTAGCCCGCCAGGCTCCTGTGTCCATGGGATTTCCCACCCAAGAATACAGGAGTGGGTTGCCATTTCCTTCTTCAGGGGATCTTCCCAATCCAGGGATTGAACCCTAGGGTTCTGTTAATAACTCTACTGTTCTGAAATGTTTAATATTAAAATAGCCATTCCAGCTTTACTCTGAATGGAGCAAGCATGGTATTTCTTTCTCTATTCTTCTGTTTAGAATAAGTTAAAAAATACATACAAAAGATATTTCATGTATGTAGCATATAGTTAGGTCTTGATTATTTATCTTATTTGTTTATCTATGCTTTTTAATTGGTGTGTGCAAGCATGCTAAGTCATTTCAATCATGTCCAACTCATTGCAATCTCATGGACAGTAGCCCTTGAGGCTCCTCTCTTCATGGAATTCTCCAGGCAAGAATACTGGAGAGGGTTGCCATGCCCTCCTCCAGGGAATCTTCCTGGATCCCAGGAGGATTGAACTTGGCTCTCCTGCATTGCAGTGAGATTCTTTACCATCTGAGCCACCAGAGAAGCCCCTTTAATTGGTATGTCTTTTTTTAAAAAAATAATTTTATTTATTTATGACTGTTCTGGTCTTCATTGCTTGTGGGCCTTCTCTAGTTGCAGATAGTGGGGCCTACTCTTTAGTTGCAACTCAACGGCTTCTCACTGTGGTAGCTTCTCTTGTTGCAGAAATGGGCTCTTGGGCATGAGGGTTTCAACAGTTGTATTTCCCAAGCTCTAGAGCACTGAGTTGTGGTGAAAGGACTTAGTTGCTCTGCAGCATGGGATCTTCCCAGACCAGGGATTGAACCTGTGTCTCCTGTATTGTCAGGCAGATTATTTACCACTGAGTCACCGAGGAAGCCCTGGTATGTTTATTTATTTCTTTTGACCATGCCTTGTGGCTCAGGGGAATCCTAGTTCCCCAACTAGAGAATGAACCCAGACAACTTCAGTGAAAGTGCCCAGTCGTAACCACTGGACCACCAGGGAACTACATTAATTGGTATGTTTAGACTATTGATATTCATTGGTATTATTTATTGATATTATTGATATGGTTAGGTTTAAAGCCAACTGTTATTGCCTTTTCCCTCCTTTTTTGTCTTCTTTTGGATTACTTTTATGGTTCCTTTATCTCTTAGATTATTAGATATGATTTTTTCTCTTGTCTTTTAGCAATTGTTTTAGGATCTATAGTACACATATTTAAATACTCACAGTCTGCCTTCAAGTGATAGGATACAAGTTCCTATGTTGTATAAGAATCCTACAATATAATCCTTCCATTCGTTTCCAGTCTATTGTTGCCCTGTATTTTAATTCATCAGGTATTACAAACCCTATCCTACATTGTTATTATTTTTGTCTCTCTAGCCCATCGTCTCAAAAATAACAATAAGAATAAATATTATGTACTTATCCATCCAATTACCATGGTAGATATTCTTTATTTTTTGGGTATACATTCAGATTTCCATCTGGCATCATTTCCTTCTGATAAAGAATTTTCTTTGTATTTTTTATTATGTGGCTTTGCTGGTGATAAACTTCTTTAGCTTTTCATATTTGAAAAAGTTTTTATTTCACTTTTTTTTTTGATGCATGTTTTCACTTGGTATAGAACCTTATGTTGACAGGTTTTCCTTCAATACTTATAGATCCTTGTCCACATTCCTCATACTTGTATTATTTCAGACACAAAGTCTGCAGTCATTCTTAAATTTGTGCCTCTGTATGTTTTGTATAATTTTACTCTTTTTGCTTTTAAGATTTCTATTTATTCCTGGTTCTGAACAATTTGATTATATTTTTTCTCATGTAATTTTCATTATATTTCTTGTGCTTGGAGTTTGTTGAAATTCTTCGCTGTGGGTTTGTACTTCTCATCAGACTTAGAAACATTTCAGCCATTGCTTTTCAAAAATATTTTTTCCCCTTTCCCTTTCAAGAACTCCAATTCTTCAGGCACTGGCCCGCTCAAGATTTTCTTACAATTTACTAGTGTTCTATTTTGTTGTCAGTCATTTTTCTCTGTTTTTATTTGGTTGGTTTTTATTGTTATGTGGTCATATTTACCAATCTTTTCTTTTGCAATGTCTAATTGACCATTAATTCGATCCAGTGTGTTTTTAAGCCTCAGTTTTAAAATTGTAGTTTTCATCTCAAGATACTTGATTTAAGTAAGTGTGTTGGGGACTTCCCTGGTAGTCCAGTGGTTAAGAATCCACCTTCTAGTGCAGTGGATGTGGATTCTATCCTTGGTCAGAATACTGGGATCCCACATGCTGCAGAGGAACTAAGCCTGTGCGCCACAACTAGAGAGCCTGTGCGCCACAACTCCTGAGATTGTGTGCCACGATGAAGTTTGGTATACTGATGCAATAATGAGCCCATGTGCCGCACCTAAGACTTGAAACAGCCAAAGAAGTGAATAAGTGCACTGCTGAATAATTGAAGTTTACCATCCACACGTCCCTGCAGTTCTCTCTGTGCAACTTTCTTGTCTGGTACTGGTGAATTCCTGCTGTTTTGTCACTACAACCTCTCACCCCATCTCATCTACTCAGGCAGCCTGCTGGGCTTGCCTAGGCTCTCCCTCTCTGTACTGTTATCTGACCCTCTGTCCCCAGGCAGTAAGACAGGCAATTGTATGGCCTACCTTGTTTGTTTCTCTCTCCCAGAGTTCATTGTCCTCTGTTGCCTGGTGTAAAAGAGCTCAATAACCATTACGTTATGTATATATTTCCATTTCTAGCAAGAAGGAAAGCCAATCCCTCTAATTCCATCTTGACCAAAGGCTGCTGTCTAGTAATTTTCGATTACATGTCTGACATTATCAGTTTGATACTGAGCTCTGGATTTTATTGTACTTCATTGAAGACTGTTGGAGTTTTTTTCTGTCTCACAGTTAAGATATTTGAAGACTGGCTTGGTGTTTTGGTTTTATATTTGTTTGGAGAAGGTCTGAAGTGTCCTTTTACTCTGTATTTGTCCCACTGCTAAGATGTGACTCATGCCATTTATCAGTTGTTTGCCTCTCAGCTCCTGCTCCACTGGTGATTCTCCTGTGCCACAGTAATGAAGCTTTAAGCCTGTCTCGTCTTCAGTGGGACTTCCCAGGTGACTCAGATGGTAAAGAATCCACCTGCAATGCAAGAGACCTGAGTTTGACCCCTGGGTTGGGAAGATCCCCTGGAGAAGGGATTGGCTACCTACCCCAGTAGTCTTGCCTGGAAAACTACATGGACAGAGGAGCCTGGCAGCCTTTCAGTTCATGGGATTGGAAAGAGTAGGATATGACTCTTCTTCCTCTTCAAAAAGCACAATATTAAGTTTTGTCAGCAGAGGGTGCTGGAGGGAAATTTCAGGAGGAAAGAGCTTCTATTTCTGATTCTGATATGTTGTCTTTTTTTTTTTTTTTTTAAATGCTGAACACAGTCTGATCACCACCTGGATATGGCCCTTCAGACATGGACACCAGGCTTCACGCCACTCTGTTGGGAAGTGGACTTCCAATGTCCCATTCCTCTCCACACACTGGCTCACCAGCTTTGGTCAATCTGTACCTGCAGGGTGTTTCCTGTTTCCATGGTTGCTGTGAACCAACTCTGGATTGCACAGTCTAGCAAAGTTCTTTGCACCCAGTGACTTGCAAATACTGTCTCCAATGAGGTCTGAACCCCAGCCACAGGGAGGAAGCCCTCCTCCCACAGTTGTCCATTCTTGGATATTGTCCCTCAGCTTTAAGTTGTTTTTTAGTATTCTCTTTCAATTTTTATACTTACTCCCCTGTTATAGTTCACAATTTTTTATGTTAAATGTTCCTGTTCAAATTATTGGGTGGTATCCTGATTTATTGTTGTTGTTGTTGCTGATTTGCTAAGTTGTATCTGGCTCTGTGCAACCCCATGGACCACAGCATGCCAGGCTCCCCTGTCCTTCACTGTCTCCCAGAGTTGGCTCAAACTCATGTCCATTGAGTCAGTAATGCTATTCAACCATCTCATCCTCTGTCATCTTCTTCTTCTCCTGCCCTCAGTCTTTCCCAGCATCAGGGTCTTTTCCAATGAGTCAGCTATTCACACCAGGTGGCCAAAGTACTGGAGCTTCAGCTTTAGCATCAATCTTTCTGATACATATTCAGATTGATTTCCTTTAGGATTGACTGGTTTGGTTTCCCTGAAGTCCAAGGGACCCTCAAGAGTCTTCTCCAGCACCACAATTCAAAAGCATCAATTCTTCAGCTCTCAGTCTTCTTTATGGTCCAACTGTCACATCCACATATGATGACTGGAAAAACCATAGCTTTGACTAGATGGACTTTGCTGGCAAAGTGATGTCTCTGCTTTTTAATACCCTATCTAGGTTTGTCACTAACATGTAAGTTTTTTTGGCCCCTACTGAATGCCTTACATATTCGGTGAGGACCTCTGCATGCTGACTGGTGGAACTTAAGTGTTTCACACACATGTAACCTCTGAGAAGTATTTTGCTTATGGTTCAGTGGTCATTCATTGCCCGACTTGGTGGAATTTCTCTCTACTCTTGCTCAGATGGGAATTCAGCCAGAGACTCAAGGGAACCTCCATGTAGATTCTAGACCTCTTTCTCTGTGTCTCCCTCCTTTTGTGTTCCTTGTCCTACCATTTCTCTGCTTCATCCATCACTCAACTGCGGAAGATCGCTAGATTTTGTTTGTATTTCCCTCACTGCATTCTGGTTTAGAAATTACTTCTAGGTAGAAAGCTGCAATGATATTAGGGCTCATTTCATTTTTGTTTGTTTGTTTGTTTTCCTGTTCAACCATCACAGTCTCACACTGCTGCTTGTCCAACATCTGAAAAAATTCTACTTCATATATTTTTGCTCATGGTGAGAAAGCAAGTCCCATAACAAGTTACCTTTAGGACTCATTCACTTTTGATGCAGACTCTGCATTTCCATCAAGCTCCCAGGTGACGTCCATCCTACCACGATTTTGAGAAGCAAGAGGTTAGATGGCTTATTCAGAGTTTCTTGCTTTCCTCAAAGACTGGTTGTGTTTCCCCAGATTATAAGCTCTGAGATCCCCGTTTTTTAATAATGATGATGTGAGCCAGGGTACAGTGTCTGCCCTTCTGTTAGCACCCAGACCAAGAAGAGCACAATTTGTTCAAGGACCACTGAAGGTAGTAAAACATGTTTTCCAGAATCAGCTGCTAAAATAAGCTGGACTCTCTTTCCAGGAAGGGTTCTAGGGGAGAGCTTACCTATGGCTCATTTAGAGCACCTCTCTTTGGGGATTTTTTCACTTTTGCGCTATAGTTTCTTTGGAAATTGCAGTATTTGGCCTATTGCACTGACAGATCCTCATCTTATTGTGAATGGAACAGCGTGAAAGATAATGAGTTTTGAGTTGAAAGAGACATTTTTGGAGGGAGAAGGAGAAATCTGAGATTTCCAGATCATTCATTTGGGGAATGATTTCTTCCAGGACATCTTTACTTCATTGAGAAGACTGTATGTGTGTGTATGTTTGGTTTCTAGCATTTTGGGAGGCTGAAGTCTTAGAATAAAATGGTACCCAACAGCTGGAAATGGCATTTCCTTGGAACCAGACAGGAATGAGAAGCTAAGGATTCTGGGAATTTTCTGCAGACACTTGCAAAGACCTTTAGACACAGCTGGCTTGCTATTACCCTTTGTGATGGAGCAGCCTTGTAAAACTTGCAAACTCTCTAAAAGTCAAGTTCAGTTGGTAGTTTGACGCCTCCACCTCCCAGAGTTCACTCAGCGTGTGGAGGATTTGGCTTTGTCTTGCCTCGGAGGAAGTGTGTCCGTTTCCTGTGTGGGGGAGGCAGCAGGTCGGGGTGGGGGGGTGGGCGTGGAAGCAGGCGGCATCCAGTTGAATGGGGTGGCTGGGTACAGGCAAGGGGAGGGGCTCCTTCCAGGCAGGGTGCAGGCGCCAGAGTCGCCAACTGGACTGGGAACCCAAAAGAGAGAACCTTGGAGGCTAGCATTTCACTCTGAACCCCAGGCCCAGCTCTTCTGAGTCTTTCTTCCCAGCCCAGGGCCACGGTCTCTTCTGATCTGGCCCCTTCCTCCTGCCTCTCCCCATTTTGTGAGAGAGACTGGTTTTCCTCTGCAGGAAGTGGGCACCAGCCTGATGCACTTGTGATAGTGCCCACAAGCCGGTCAAAGCCCCTCCCACTAAGCCAACGGAGCATTGGTGCGCTCAGCCAGTTCACACCGGATCAAGAGAGTGGGTTTTGAAATTCTCAGGCACTTTGTAAATCAACTGTTACAACACTGGTGGTGGCTCAGAATCAACCAAGGTGAGAGGAGTATTTGCCCCACGGAAATTAACAAACATCAGAGACACTCCTGATCGGTCCCCCTCCCCACCCCCCCCACCCCCCCCACCGGTAAGAGAATGAGGCTTCCTCCAGAACAGTGAGGGATGTTGCCGGTGTCACAATGGTGAGCCCAGGGCACGCGGAGATTGTGTCTTCAATCTCATGAGTAAAGACAGAATTGGAGCTCACACCTAGATCCCTTGAACCCCATACATTTCCTCTGCTGGAGGAAATGTTTATACACAATGCTGGAGGTGATGTTTGTACACGTTGAATAATTAACGTCGCCTTCATTATGGAACCTATTTCAAGCAATTCTGTTAATCTTTGTGCATCCACACTCTCTGCTGGCCCTTGGGACTTGGGGAGAGGGGAGTGTAGGGAGGAACTGAGGAGATTACTCTGATTTAGGATCATGTGCTGGTTCCAAGGACTCTACAGCCTTTGGGTGTTCATGGCAGACTTTCATATGGTATTGCTTTTATGTGGAATCTAAAAATGCGAGCAAATGAACTTACTTACAAAACAGATACAGACTCAGGAAACAAGCTTATGTTTATTAGAGGGGTAAGATGGTGGAGAGGGATAAATCATGAGGTTGGGACTAACATACACCCACTCCAGTATCCTTGCCTGGAGAATCCCATGGATGGAAGAGCCTGGTGGGCTACAGTCCATGGGGTCACAAAGAGTCGGACACTACTGAGTGACTTCACTTTCACTTTCACTTCACTACTATATTTAAGATAGGTAATCAACAAGGACACATTGTATAGCACAGAGAACTCAATACTCTGGTAACCCATGTGGGAAAAAAATCCGAAAAAGAATGGAGATATATTATATATATATAATTGAATCACTTTGCTATACACCTGAGACTACCACAGCATTGTAAATCAACCATACTCCAATACAAAGTTAAAAATTAACAAAGAAACAAACAAACAGACTTTAAAGATCTAGAATTTGGTTGGAAGACTCAGTCAAACACACTAAAACATTAGAAGCAAGGCTGGGCTGTCACCAGGACTGGCCACCAGGACAGAAAGCTCTGGCCACTGGACAGAGCTTATCCATGCTGGTCCCAGGCGCCTGTCAGAGCAGCTAATCCCTGCCACTCACACATCTGTTCACGGGCACCTCTTGCGCTTTGCATCATCACAAGCTGCTCTGCTCAAGAAGGGTCCTATTCATTCTGACTTCTGTCTCCATAGTACCCTTACCAGTGGGTGGGGTACCACGTGTACCCAGCAGGGGTTCTGCTGGCATACCTGTGTGGGTCCTGGGGAGCCTGAGTGCCTTGATATGTCATCACCCAGGACCAGGGTATTCAGCATCTCTGCCAAAGGAATGCATCAGTGGTTCTCAACCAGGGCTCTTTTGCTCCCAGGTATGTTTGGCAATGTCTAGAGACATTGTGGGGGCTTCCCTGGTGGCTTAGATGATAAAAAGAACCTGCTTGCAATACAGGAGGCCTGAGTTCAGTCCCTGGGTTGGGAAGGTCCCCAGGAGAAGAGAATGGGTACCCACTCCAGTATTCTTGCCTGGAGAATCCCATGGAAAGAGGAGCCTGGAAGGCTACAGTCCTTGAAGTTGCAAAAGAGTCAGACATGACTGAGCAACTAAGCACACACAGACACACACACACACACACACTTTTTGGTTATTATAATAGGGAGGAGGGGTGCTTCTGGCATCTTACTGGGTCTAGACCAAGGACGCTGTTGAATGTCCCTCAAGGTGCAGGGCACCTCCCCCACAGCAAACCATAGACCCTCCCCAGTATAAGTAGAGCCAAGACTGGGAAACCCTGGACCATGTGAATGGAGCAGGTTGGCAGATGCATCACTCTCTCAGAGGTGGCTGGGTGCTGCTCTGTGCCCAGGTCCTTGGCTTACAATGAAGTTGGCACCCAGTCACTACTGCACCCTCTGAAACAAGTGATGTCTACACAAACAAGTGACAGCAAACAGCAGAGCAAGGCAGAGCATGGCTCAGGGCACGGGGGTCCCTGCGGTACAGAAGGCAGAGGCTGGGAGGGTTGGACAGCAGGAGAGCACCCAGGAGGAGGGGGCTGCAGGTAGGGAGCAGCGGATGGCTTTTCCAGCTTGTACTTTTAAACTTTGTTGAAGGTGCCTTTTAAAGCAGATTTGAAAAATGTTTTAGTTGAATTTATCTCTTTTTCCTTTTACAGTTCCAGATTTCTGTGTCATGGTTTTCCAAAGGCTTTCCTCATACTCTGAAATACTTAAAATAAAAATTCTCACATGGTGTCTTCTAGTACTTCTATAATTTCACTTTTTACATTTAAATCTTTGATTTTTTTTTTTTTTTGCGATGAGTGAGGGATGACCCCACCTTTCCTTTCCCCAGATGGTGACCCCATTGTCTCAACATCACTGACTTAACCATCCAATTACCCCCAGTCGTCTCATCACCCAGTTTAACAAACATAAACCCCTGTATTCTATTTATACTTCTGCTCTCTCTGCCTGAAATCCAGCATGTCTGCCATACTGTTTTAACTACAGTAGCTCTATAGCGTGTTTACTATCTCTTGGGGTTACTTCCCTTCCTCCCCCCATCACTCTCTTTGGAATTTGTTCATTGTTCCTGGGATGTTTGTTTTTCCACATGAACTTTCAGCTCCACTTATCTCCCTCAAAAGTCACTTTTACAGTTTTCAGTTGACTGTGATCCCTCTGTGGGTTCATTGAGGAGACACATCTTTGTGGATGTTGAGTCTTCCTTTCTGTGTGGGAGCCACCCCAGGCTCCTCTGTGTCCCTCAGGGATAAGCTGTGTTCACCAGTCCTGTAAGTGTATTCCTAAGGCATTTACGTTGTGCTGTCATGGCCATGCAAACAGGACATTGCCTACATTGTAGCTCCTAAGGATGTGGCCATAAAGAAAAGCTATTGCCATCTGAATTCACCCTTGAACTCAGCCACGTTGCTGAATTCGCTTCTTGGGGTGTGAGGATTTCAGTCTATTTCATGGGGTTCCAGGCTTGTGGTCCAGGCATCCGCAAATACTGACAATTGGCTTTCCATGTGACTGTTGCCTGGAAGGAGCAGGGGCTCTGCCCGTGCATGGGTGGGAAGGATGTTTCTGTTCCCACTTCATCTTCCATGGCTCCTTGTGCTGATATGGATGCAGTGGGAGGAGCAGTTAGAGCTGTTTGTAGACCTTTGTGAGCCCCTGAGTCCAAGCAATAAAGGGCCTGGGAGAAGGTGAGAACCCCAATTTGTCTCTGTGCAAAGAGGTTCTGGGAGCACTGGCTGTGACCTAGGTGGGTGCCTGGTCCTCCTCTAGGTGGCAGGTTGGCAAAGACACCAGAGGCTCATGAACTTGGGGGCTGAGAAGGGCAGTGTCCCACAGACCCCTCCTCAAGCACCCGTGCTCCCTTGGGGACTCTGGGAAATACATGGGGTGGGAGGAGAGGAGCTCAGGGTGTTGGCACAACGTCCCCAGACCTCATTCTTCCCCAAGGCCAGCGTGAGAGGATCTTTGTGTGGCCTGGGTTCTTGCCTTTATTCCTTGCAAGAGCTGCCCACAGGGAGTCAGATTTTTGTGTTTGCTCTTTGAAAATAGGTACAGAAAGAGTCAGAATAGGTCATGCATGAATATGGATCCATTAAATGGGTTCGGTTGGTGTGACTTTTATTATCTTCCTTGTGCGGAGCTGCATGCCTCTGGCTGGTCCAGCCCTTCAGAAACATCTGTTTTTGGCATTTGCATCAGTGTTTTTCACGCTCTGTATTAGTGTCCTGGGGCTGCCTTGAAAAAGTGCCATAGGCTGGGCAGCTCAAAAAATAGTTGCTAATTACAGTCTTACACTCTGGAGGCTGGGAATCCAAGGCGGAGGTGTGGGTGGGGCTGGTTCTCCTGAGGCCTCTCTCTTGGGCATAGGGATGGCCATCTGCTCCGTGTCCTCACATGGTCATCCTGTGTGTGTCAGGGTCCTCATTTCCTCTTCTTATAAGGACATCAGTCATCTTGGGTTAGGGCCCACCCCAATGAGTGCATTTCACTTTTATCACCTCTTTAAAGGCCTGTCCAAAAAAAAAAAAAAAAAAGTCCTATTCTGAAGTGCTGTGGTTAGGACTTCATCTTAACAAATTTTGGGAAGGGAAGACAGGATTCAGCAACACGACTCGTAGCTGAAGCTTCTCATATTTGGCTCTAAAATAAGACTGGCTTCAGTGGAACGTGACAGGTCTTTCTTCTCAGAGAAACTTGGCATTTTAGCAGGGACTTGTGGCCCCAGAATCTGCGGCTCAGTGCTTCTCCATCACGGGTACGAGTTCAAGATCCCCGGCTCCTCGGCAACCCAGCCCTAGGCCAGCTCCTCCTCCGGTTTCAACCTCCTCCCTTCTGAGAAAGCTCAGCTGGGAAGAATCCCAGTCATCGTGCCCCCAGTTTCATAGACAGTGTTTGCTGAGTCGGGGATGTGAGTAAACCACGTTGGAGGGTTCCTTTCCAGTTTTGTTCCTGTCTATAGGTGAGGACATCAAAGAGATGATGTGAGGGGAGGGTTGGAGGTGGGAGCTTGTGGGAACAGGATGTCTGTTTCCAGATGATATCAGCAGGGAGTCAAATGAGGCTTGTGAACCCTGAGGACCAGCAGGGCCAAAGGAAAGAAGAAAGTGCTCAGAAATTTTTTCTTTCTTTTTTTTTTTTTGGCTTATTAGTTCACAAAAAACTTATGCCAAATAATGAAAAGCTTCCAAAGGCATCACACTCCGTGCCCCTCCCCAGCATAGTTCTGTTCTCCAGCCTTCTCCCACCCACTCCTCCCACCTCCCACTTGAGGGTCATTCTAGAAGTCAAGAATGACAGAAGAGGGCTTTTCTACCTTTGTCGCAGAAGGAGGTCTTGTCAACCAGCGTTATAGGATATAAAGAGAACTGTGCTTCTTGCATACTTGACCTCAAGCTCTGAGGTTCAGACCCATCTTGTTGTCTGGTGTAGACCCCCACAGGTAGTCCAGTGAGGAGGAGGTGGTGGTCTGCCTCCTTCATCACTCAGGCCATGAGACCCAGAAGCCTCACTCTGCAGAGGGTGAACCCAGATGTCTTGGGGACCACCCCAAAGAAGTGGCGACTGTGTAAATCCCATGAGCTTGACTTGTGACATTTTTATTCACCATCATGATTAGGAACGTCAGTGGGGCACTGGTGTATCCAGAAAAGAACAAAGGTGTTGGGGTCGGGCAGCATGTCTCAGCATGACCACACCCTCCCTCTGAGCACTCTGAGGGCTATTTCTTCTTCTTGGGCAAGGATGGGGTAAGAGGACGCAGCTGAGTGCCCCCTCCATTGACTGCCTGGACCAGCTTGTACAAAGTCAGACACCCTTGGATGCACCATCCCTGGAGGCTTCACTGTGCCTGGGTGGGGGTCCTCTCTGGTTTCTCTCTCCTGATAGTCAGGGCGGGACACACCCCCTCCATTTTTCAAAGCCATTCTCCCAGCTCCACTTGATCAAAATGGAGAAAAAGAGAAACTGAGTAAGCCCTGCACCAAGGGGATGTCATAACCCCTTCCACCCTGGCCTCTGTATAAATAGCCCAATGTACTTGGGAGGACTGGGGCTGATGGGCTGAAGGGCGGCCCCTGAGGGACTGGGAGCAATGGACGGAAAGGTGGCCCCTGAGAGGACTGTGGGGTGATGGGCTGAAGGGCGGCCCCTGAGGGACTGGGGGGTGATGGGCTGAAGGGCTGCCCCTGAGAGGACTGTGGGGTGATGGGCTGAAGGGCGGCCCCTGAGAGGACTGGGGGGTGATGGGCTGAAGGGCAGCCCCTGAGAAGACTGGGAGTGATGGGCTGAAGTGTGCCCCTGAGAGGACTGTGGGGTGATGGGCTGAAGGGCGGCCCCTGAGAGGACTGGGAGCAATGGACGAAAAGGTGGCCCCTGAGAGGACTGGGGGCGATGGGCTGAAGGGCGGCCCCTGAGAGACTGGGGGGTGATGGGCTGAAGGGTGGGCCCTGAAGGACTGTGGGGTGATGGGCTGAAGGGCGGCCCCTGAGAGGACTGGGGGCGATGGGCTGAAGGGCAGCCCCTGAGAAGACTGGGAGTGATGGGCTGAAGTGTGCCCCTGAGAGGACTGTGGGGTGATGGGCTGAAGGGCGGCCCCTGAGAGGACTGGGGGCAATGGACTGAAAGGTGGCGCCTGAGAGGACTGTGGGGTGATGGGCTGAAGGGCGGCCCCTGAGAGACTGGGGGGTGATGGGCTGAAGGGTGGGCCCTGAAGGACTGTGGGGTGATGGGCTGAAGGGCAGGCCTTGAGAGGACTGGGGGCAATGACTGAAAGGTGGTCCCTGAGAGGACTGTGGGGTGATGGGCTAAAGGGTGACCTCGGAGGGACTGGGGTGTATTGGATTGAAGGGCGGCCCCTGAGGGACTGTGGGGTGATGGGCTGAAGGGCGGCCCCTGAGAGGATTAGGGGGTGATGGGCTGAAGGGTGCCCCTGAGAGGACTGTGGGGTGATGGGCTGAAGGCAGCCGTTGAGGGACTGTGGGGTGATGGGCTGAAGGGCGGCCCCTGAGAGGACTGGGGGGTGATGGGCTGAAGGGCGGCCCCTGAGAGGACTGTGGGGTGATTGGGTGAAGGCGGCCCTTGAGGGACTGTGGGGTGATGGGCTGAAGGGCGGCCCCTGAGAGGACTGTGGGGTGATTGGGTGAAGGCGGCCCTTGAGGGACTGTGGGGTGATGGGCTGAAGGGCGGCCCCTGAGAGGACTGGGGGGTGATGGGCTGAAGGGCAGCCCCTGAGAGGACTGGGAGTGATGGGCTGAATGGTGCCCCTGAGAGGACTGGGAGTGATGGGCTGAAGTGTGCCCCTGAGAGGACTGGGGGCGATGGCTGAAGGGTGCCCCTGAGAGGACTGTAGGCTGATGGGCTGAAGGCAGCCCTTGAGGGACTGTGGGGTGATGGGCTGAAGGGCGGCCCCTGAGAGGACTGTGGGGTGATGGGCTGAAGGCGGCCCTTGAGGGACTGTGGGGTGATGGGCTGAAGGGCGGCCCCTGAGAGGACTGGGGGCTGATGGGCTGAAGGGCAGCCCCTGAGAGGACTGGGAGTGATGGGCTGAAGTGTGCCCCTGAGAGGACTGTGGGGTGATGGGCTGAAGGGCGGCCCCTGAGAGGACTGGGAGCAATGGATGGAAAGGTGGCCCCTGAGAGGACTGTGGGGTGATGGGCTGAAGGGCGGGCCCTGAGAGGACTGGGGGCAATGGACGGAAAGGTGGCCCCTGAGAGGACTGTGGGGTGATGGGCTGAAGGGCGGGCCCTGAGAGGACTGGGGGCAATGGACGGAAAGGTGGCGCCTGAGAGGACTGTGGGGTGATGGGCTAAAGGGTGGCCTCGGAGGGACTGGGGTGTATTGGACTGAAGGGCGGCCCCTGAGGGACTGGGGGGTGATGGGCTGAAGGGCGGCCCCTGAGAGGACTGGGGGGTGATGGGCTGAAGGGCGGCCCCTGAGAGGACTGGGGGCAATGGACGGAAAGGTGGTGCCTGAGAGGACTGTGGGGTGATGGGCTGAAGGGCGGCCCCTGAGAGGACTGTGGGGTGATGGGCTGAAGGTGGCCCCTGAGAGGATTAGGGGGTGATGGGTTGAAGGGCGGCCCCTGAGAGGACTGGGGGCGATGGCTGAAGGGTGCCCCTGAGAGGATTAGGGGGTGATGGGCTGAAGGGCGGCCCCTGAGAGGACTGGGGGTGATGGCTGAAGGGTGCCCCTGAGAGGATTAGGGGGTGATGGGCTGAAGGGCGGCCCCTGAGAGGACTGGGCGGTGATGGGCTGAAGGGCCGCCCTTGAGGGACTCGGGGGTGATGGACTGAATGGTGGCCCCTGAGAGGACTGGGAGGTAATGGGCTGACGTGCGGCCCCTGAGAGGTGCGCGCCCTGGTCCCTGGTCCCTGGGCCCGCGGCTGTGTCACATGGTATGGCGAAGGGGACTTTACAGGTGGAATTAAGTTAAGGATCTTGAGATGGGGAGTTATTCCCATTGTTGGCTGGGTTCAGTATAATCTGAGGGAATTCACAAAAGGGAGATGGGAGAGCCAGCAGCAGAAGGTGACGTGGCTGTGTAGGTAGAGGAGCAGGGGATCTGAAGGGGCGCCACCGCTGCCTTTGAGGATGGAGGAAGGTGCCAGGGGCCGGAGTGTGGGCACCTCTGAAGGCCAGAGAAACAGAGAATCAGACTCTCCCTGAGGGCTGTGGAAGAAGAGTACTCCTCTGGCCCATTTCAGAACTGCTGGCCTGCTGGGCTGCAAAAGAGTAAACGTGTATGTGTTTAAAACTTGGGTCTCTAATCACCACCGTGGGCTTACTCATTATAGCAGCAGCAGGTCACAGATACCTGGTCTGTGGACACCAAGCTTGGTTCCTGGTTTTGATCTGGTAGGTGGTTTCCTTGCACCATTTTATTCAATATTTTACCTTTTTCAGCCTGTGTGGAAACAGCCCAAAAGTGATTGAAACAGAAAAAGGAAAAATAGCTGGAAACTTGACAAAAACATATAAAGTGGAATTTTCCCTGGGGTAGGCTTGGGGTGGGTCTTTAAATCCTGGAACCAGAGTCACGGGTCCTCATCCCCCACCAAGTGGCACGGCCAATGCACAGGGTACAAGATGGTGTCCCCACAACCTAGCTCGCAGGGTGGCGGTTGGCAGATGGCCAACACTCGGGTGTCTGAAAGTGCATTTTGTGCTTCTATGGATTGCTTCGGGGAGACCAGCATCCCTTCTAGATAGCAGTGTCTCACGGCCTCTGCGGAGTCCCTTCTCTCCAATGTGAGTCATGCAAACACAGAGGTGGCTTTAGTTGCCCTGGATCCAGTTCCTCCAGTTAAACGCAGAGTTGGAGCCGTGAGTCAGTGTCTTCACAGGCGGGTTCACCAACTCCCATTTTCCTTCCTCTTTGTTTTCTTCGCAGAAGCACATACCCAGAGACGGGATCTGGAGCAGAGTTAAATCAGTTATTAGTATTCCATACCAGGTCGATCGATTTTAGACTTGTTCTCAAGCCAACAGCCTTGAAGCCTGGCACGATACATCCATGCTAGCACTGTGACCTTGAACTTGGCACCAACATCCAACACAGCGGCCCCCAGGGGGACTCCCTGCCCCTCCCACAGCAGTGGGAAGTGTCTGCAGACCTCATTGAATGTCACAACTGGGGGTGCCATGGCATCTCAGGGTGACGGAGGACTGTATTTTTTCCTGGCAGTGCAGGGAGGGGCTCAGAGACCCAAGGGCTTTGCACAGCAAAGAAAGGTGCTGGCTGGGCCAGGCCAGGCCAGGGGTCTACTCTTCTGCAGTCCCCAGGCCACTTGGGGGCTCAGGGACACCTTGCTGCCCACACCTGCAGCAAACAAGCTGTGGCCAGCAATGGTGCCGTGACCAGCTCAGGGACCTATTGCTCATCACAGGTGTTATCTGCACTGCTGCACTCCCAGCCTCAAGGTTGTTGGTCAATCAACTGATTAACCTGATGAAAGGACAAGGGCAGAGGGCAAGTCTGTCCCTGAGTAGGGCTCTGGGGCAGGGAATGGGGAGGGCTGAGTCCTGAGTTTGCCTGCCTCCTTCATCTCGCCAATGGGAGGAAAGCCATCTCTGCTTTGCTGGGTGATGCTCCACAGGTTGGTCCACCTGTTATCCTTCTCTATACATCCATCACCCACTTGATTTTTCAGTATGTGTTGAGGGCAGGAGGAGAAGGGGATGACAGCAGATGAGATGGTTCGATGGCATCACCGACTCAACGGAAAAGAATCTGAGCAAACTCCCAGAGACAGTGAAGAGCAGGGAAGCCTGGTGTGCTGCAGTCCATGGGGTCCAGAGAGTTCATGACTGGACATCAACAGCTGATCCCGGCCCAGCACCGGGCACTCTGACAGCTTCAACAAGCTCCTATGTTCCACGGCTTGATGACTCCAAAGGCTAGAGGGAGGGGCTACTTCCTGCCTGTCTCCAGCCTCCCCACTCACCCACCCCATCCCCAGAGCAAGCCAGCCCAGTAACTGCTCTTTCTCTTCTTTCTTAATTTGCTCAACCCCCGCACCTACCCTCGCCAAGTGGACCATGTGCTCGACTACTAGAGTGGTAAGGACTTATCATATGACCTGATTATAAAAGTCCTCTGTCTTGTTGTTTATATTAACTTGGCAGCAAATGGCCAAAGCTGCCATGATGATAAAGATGACAAACATCCTCTGACAGTCCCCTGCCTGAGGCCACCCTCTGCACAAGAGCCAGTGGACACCTTCTCAGGGGACAAGGAGGGGTGGTTCCTGCTGCCCTGGGTTGTTCAGGACATTTGTCTCTGTTCTGAGAAGGGGGTGTGGGGACCCGCATCCTCAGGCTGCCTGCTTCCGTGGCTCCAAGAGAAAAGAGGGGGCACGTACCTTTCTCACGAGCTGGGCGAAGTCTGTGCAGTCCCGGGGCGGCAGCCCGAGCAGCGGTCGAGTACAGGTGTCCAGCGCCGAGCCATGGCCCACAACCAGGATGACACCCACTGTGGGAGGAAAGCACCCCGAGTCAGGGCAGGCACAGAGGATGCCCCTTATCAGGGCTTCAGAGTGGTCGGGTGGAATACACTTGTGGTGCCCTGAGGCCTTGGCAACCCCGGGTGGAGGCAGGCGTGGTTGATAACAGGTTAATAACACTGGCAACTGACCTCTGGTTTGCATGTAAGGTCTTCTGAGCCTGTCGCATCCTCACACGGGGCCGGCACAGACATACCTGCCCTCGAGCTTCTGGGATGAGACAGCGCCATGCTCTGAGCTGTGTCATCCAGGCCTGTGAACTTGAGCCTGATCAGCTGGTCATCACAATGGACCACAGAGAACTCTCACTTTATGGAAGGACCTCCAGAGTCCAGGGCAACATGTATGGGCAGCCAAGGCTGGGATGAAGCCAGGCTGGGGAGTTAGACTTGCTGTGGAGTCAGGGAGACCCTGGGGCTGTACCCACTGCACCACCTGAGGAGGAAACTGGAACCCGAGCTTCCTTGGAAAGTCCTGGCCCACAGAGTGATCCATTCGGGTTGCTCTAACGTGACTGTGAGGACTTCACATGTGGCATAGTGGTAAAGAACCACCTGCAATGCAGGACACACTAGAGACAAGAGTTCAGCCCCTGGGTCAGGAAGATTCCCCTGGAGGAAGGCAAGCAGCCCACTCCAGTATTCTTGCGTGGAGAATCCCATGGACAGAGGAGCCTGGCGGGCTACAGTCCAAGGGGTTGCAATGGCACCGTGACTTTGGAGGCCACCTCTTGCATCTCCTGCACTGCAGGCAGGCTCTTTACCACTGAGTCACAGGTGAAGCCCGTAACATTCCCGCTATTCTAGACATATCTGCCCCTTTCCTCTAACAACATTCAAATCCATTGAGGGTAGATTATGCGTCTTCTTCACTGAGATTTTCCCATGATGTTCTATTTGATGCCAGACACATAGCTGATGTTCACACTTGCTAACTTAAATCTTATAGGGTTGGCTTTTCATGCTTCACCATGGACATTTTCATATATACCCCAAAGGCAGGTCTGATGAATCCCCGTGTCCTCATCAGGGAGCTCCAACATTTGTTGATGTTCTGCCCATCTGGTATCATCTGTCTGTTACCTGACATCCTTCCCCGCGAGGTATTTTTATTTTTACTGAAGTATAGTTGATGTACAATATTATATAAGGCATCCAATATAGTGATTTGCAATGTTAAAAGTTATACTCCATCCACAGTTACTGTAAAATATTGGCTATTTTCCCTGTATTGCACAGTAGATCCTTGCAGTTCATTTTATACCTAGTAGTTTGTATCTCCTTGGAGAAGGCAATGGCACCCCACTCCAGTACTCTTGCCTGGAAAATCCCATGGATGGAGGAGCCTGGTAGGCTGCAGTCCATGGGGTCGCTAAGAGTCAAACTTGACTGAGCGACTTACTTTCACTTTTCACTTTCATGCATTGGAGAAGGAAATGGCAACCCACTCCAGTGTTCTTGCCTGGAGAATCCCAGGGACGGAGGAGCCTGGTGGGCTTCCATCTATGGGGTCGCACAGAGTCGGACACAACTGAAGTGACTTAGCAGCAGCAGCAGTCTGTATCTCCTACTCCCCTCTTCCATCTTGCCCCTCCATACTTCCCTCTCCCCACTGGTTCATTCTCCCACCACTCATTCATTCTCTGTATCTCTGCGTCTGCTTCTTTTTGTGTTATATTCACTAGTTTGTTGAATTTTCAGATTCCACATACAAGTGTCGTGTTTGTCTTTCTCGGTCTGACTTATTTCACTTAGCAAAATGCCCTCCAAGTCCATCCACGTTGTCACAGATGTCAAAATTTCACCCTCTTTATGGCCGAGTGTATTCCATTGTACATACGTACCACATCTTAATTTGTTGATTGGATGATGGACACTTAATGCAGTTTTTAAAGCATAGCCCAAACATCACGTTACTTTGCAGGATGTACCACGGTTTGCATCTCCAAATGAGGACTTCTCATTTTTACACAACTGCCATACCATTACCCCACTAACAAAATTAACAGTGGTTTTTTTTTTAATATCTCCATATTCATCTTCGATATTTAAATTTCTCGAATGGTCTCAGCCATCAGCTTAAACAGATGTTTTGTTTGAATTGTCATTTAGTCATGACCCAACATTTGGTAGTTGGTTCTTAGCTTCTACTTTTGTTTCCTGGGAAGTAGGCATGGGTGGTCTGTGTTGACCCTGCTATCCTGGGCCCCATTGGTTCCAGAATTGGGGGCCCCAGGTTTGGGGGGCATGTGTCTCTACAGAGGCAGTGTCTAGCATTCTGGAAGTGGGGAAACTGGAGGGGAGGTCAGGGCATTCCTAAGTTCAAAATCAGCCATTTCCAACTCAGAGGTAGGGGACCCCGGCCCCCGCTGCTGGTACCAAGGTTGCTGGGGCACTTACCATCCTGTGGGCAGGTGCTGACGATCTGTTCCATGCTCACTGCACACCTGTGCACGTAATCATCATAGCTCTCAGCCGGCAGGAGAGAGGCGAGGGGGAAGGCGGGCCTGGAGGAGGAGAGGGGAGCTGCCATTCTGGCCCATGTGTCACCAGAAGGAGCGAGATGGCTCTGCCTCTAGCTAGGGCTCACGGTCAGCAGTGAGCCTCCAGTTTTGTGCCCAAAACCAGCAAAGGGCTGGTGTTGGGGGCTGCAGCCTGCATTGTCACACAGGCTTGTGATGGCAGAGCCAGCTACGGGCGGTTCTCTGGCTGACAGATGCTAGCTGGGCTCCCTGACCTTCTTCTCAGTGGGCCTGACCTGTAGGCTTCACGTCCAACCTTGCGGACCGAGTTCAGTCAGAACCCCTCACCCCCTGTATCTGACCACCCTGGATACCTGAGCAAACTCGACTCCCCCTCTACCTCCAGACATGTCTGTCCCCCACCTGTCTGCAGTAAGGATCATTTAAGGTCTGCAAGAATCGCCCTATTCTTATATGAACTGCCTATCCCACCCCTCTCCTGGTTGAAAAGTCCCCACTGGGTCTTGTATTTGGAGAGGAGTCCCATCTCTCTTCTTCTGCCACGCCCCACTGCAGTGGTTCCTCGTGAATTATACCTTCATCTTCATCTTTAACAAGAAGGAGGAAGCCTAGTTGCAGACATCATGAGGCGGCTCACCTGTAATCCAGGCTGACGTTGAAATCCGCCTCCTTCATCTCTTCCAGGGTCATGAAGGTGGGGGTGGTTTTGCCGGCCTCCCATTTGGTCCATTCAAAGATGCCAGGTTCCACTCTTATCTTAACTTTTTTCTCCAGTTTGAACTCTGAATTCAACAGAACACAAGTATTTATCATCTTCAGGGTTTATTTTGGCTTTCTGTAAATAAGTCTGTTTCTAGGTGTAAATCAACCCTTTGCGGGGCGGGGGGGGGGGGCGGAATGTGATTTTATTTCACTTGGTGAATATTGTCCTGTGATGATGCACAGTCATGCTAGTTCTCAGACAAGAGCCACTGGGCAGTTGGAGGCTAACAGGATGACCCTCTGTCCATCAGGAAGGACCAGAGTCTCCTGGGATCTGGGAGACACCAACAGCACCCTGGTGCTCATCCTACCCTTGCATGTCCCACTGCACACGGCCCCTGGGCTCATTCTCAGGTTAAGAAGGAGCGCACCCACGAGGATTTGGCCGGTCCACTGATCCTCGGAAAAGACGAACAACCGGGGAGCCTGTTAGTCACACAGAAGCGCCATCCTGGTAAACACTTAGCCCAGACCGAGCCAAAGCAGAGGGTGGATGGGAGTCATCTTCTAGAATATTCTAACTCTCCCAACTCACCCTTCCCTAGGATTATTTTTTAATGAGACAATAAAAAAGCTCCACTTTCTATTGTAAATTAGAAAACTGGAAATGGAAGTCATGATCTGTTTTGCCAAAAATAGTACATATTTTTGCTATAGAAAAACATATTCCATAAACTGATTTTTTTTTCACACCTTCGGTAATTCCTCCTCCAGTGACATCCTTTCCACCGCTCTTCTAAGCTCAGCGCCAACCTCTCTCTCCTCTGTGTCCAGCCAACCCTCCTTTCTCTGCAGCTTCCTCCCTCTCGTATCTGACTCCAGCCCTCCTATTGCCTCCTGGGATTTTGGTCCATGGAGCCCACTCTTTTCTTCAAATCATTCACCTTCCCCAGCCTCTAACTCCCCTCTTAGGCAGCTTAAAATCTCAGCTCTGTCTCCTTGGCCCTCCTTTGTACACTCTCAGCATCTCTTGCCCTTCCCTGTTTTATTGTGTTCACTTCTTAGACTTGTCCGCGGTTAGCCTGGCTCCTCCCTGCCCACACCTGCCCCAGCCCAGCTGATGGGTCTTGACATTGGGCCGTGCCCGTGGTCTCACGTGGTCACCCTGTACTTCCACGTTTCCGTCCCAGTCCCCTTCCTGATTGGCGTGTCCCAACTTCAGTGCCTCCTGCCTTGTGCTCACCTGGTGACCTGACTTCTGTGTCTCTGAGAACATGGAGGCAAGCCCCCTGCTCACTCCCGCCCCTGTGTCCATGCACTCTGTTCTTGGTCCCATCGCTGCCATGCTCCTAGGGTGACCCAGGTCTCATGCCCTCTTCCCCATTTGGGGTGGGGGTTGAACTGGGGCCTCCAGGGCAGCCGCCCCTCTGGCAGGGACTTGCTTCTTCCTGTAGGTAGACACTCATATGGAAGGGTCTGCCGCTGGCTTCCTAACATACAGCAGGCTTTGACAGCACTGAACAGCTCCTAGGAGCCCCTCCCCTTGCTTCTGGGAGGCCTGCATTTTAGACTTTTAAAAAAAAAATTATTTATTTTAATTGGAGGCTAATAACTTTACAATATTGTAGTGGTTTTCGACATTCATTGATATGAATCAGCCATGGGAGTACATGTGTTCCCCATCCTGAAACCCCCCTCCCACCTCCCTCCTCATCCCATCCCTCTGGGTCATCCCAGTGCACCAGCGCTGAGCACCCTGTCTCATGCATTGAACCTGGACCGGTGATCTGTTTCACATATGATAATACACATGTTTCAGTGCTTTTCTCTCAGATCATCCCATCCTCGCCTTCTCCCAGAGTCCAGAAGTCTGTTCTTTATATCTGTGTCTCTTTTGCTGTCTCGTATATAGGCTTATCATTACCATCTTTCTAAATTCCACATATATGTGTTAGTATACTATATTGGTGTTTTTCTTTCTGGCTTACTTCACTCTGTTAATGGGCTCCAGTTTCATCCACCTCATTAGAACTGGTTTAAATGTACTTTAGAAGGGACCAGAGCAGTTCCCAGTTCTCTGGGAAGAAACTCACCCCCAGGTTTTTTAAAAAACACATGCATAAGTTGGTCAAAGGCAAATTAAAATCTTGACCTACCAGAAATACTAACAGGCTTAGTGCCTCCTCACAGTTCTCAGGGTTCACAACTGTCTTGTAAATTTAGACTGTCATTCACAGCCATCCACTCTCTTTGCACCTCTGCTCACTGCCCTCTCCCCCCAGAGAAGAACCATGAGGTCACAGCCACGTGAGAAGGTCGCTGGAGTTCTCACTGACCTCCCAGTATATGTTTGGCCGTCTGCACACAACGGAGGGCGGGGGAGCTGAAGACCGAGGTGATCCTGATGCCACTGTCCAGCAGAGCTTCCCCTGGAAAACAGCAGTGGGAAATGTCCCCTCTTTATCACTGTAGCCGCCCAAGGGGGCAACTTCGGAGGGCAGCTTACTACCTGTGGCAGGAAAGCTTTTTGTAGCTCCATGATCCCACCCCCAGTGTACGCACCCCGTACAATTGTGCCTGATGAGTGGGTGGAAACTGTGATTAAGGTCAGCTAGCATGCGCCCAGGGAGGAGCTGGTTTTAGTGTGTTCCTCCAGTTAACCAGTGTGCGACTTGAGGAGCCCATGAACCTTTCCGATTCTAGATTTGAGTTTCTTAATTCATAGAATGCAGACCAGATGAGCTCAATGGCCTCTTCTCTTCCACAAGGTCAATCATGTGAAACCAGAACTTCAGACAAAACAAAAGCCCAAAGGGACAGATTTTGAAATAAAATCAAAGACAGGATGTATCTTTCAATTTTTATAATAACATCCTTAGTGTACACAGTGGTCACCGATTTTTTTTTTTTTTCCTTTTCTCTCTTGTTCTTTTTGTCCCTTTCATTCCTCCTGACTTCCCCACCAATCCATTCCTGGGTCAAGTCTCTGAGCTTCCTACTTGCTGTGTGATCTTGGGTTGCTGTGTGATCTTGGGTTGCTGTGTGATCTTGGTTTGCTATGTGATCTTGGGCAAATACTTAACCTCTCTGGGCCTCAGTTTCTTCATCAGCAGAGTGAGGATAATGCTATTACTGCCCTCAAAACACGTGGCAAGGGCTCAGTGCAAGTGACTGATAATCACTGCTAGAATCAGTTACTATTCTCTTGGTTATTGCTGTTTAATTGCTAAATTATGTCTGACTCTTGCAACCCCATGGACTGTAGCCCGCCAGGTTCCTCTGTCCATAGGATTCTGCCTGCAAGAATGCTGGAGTGGGTTGCCATTTCCTTCTCTAAGGGATCTTCCCAATCCAGGGATTGAACCCTTCATTTCCTGCCTTGGCAGGCAGATTCTTTACCACCGAGCCACCTGAGAAGCCCCATTCCTCCTAGGTTGAGCCTCAAGCATACCTGCCATCCTGCACTGGAAAATTCCACAAGACGATAATGGAGGATCATTTTCAAAGTCTTTGATGCCGCGGCTCCGTTTGGGCAGGCTGCGAGGGAAGTTCAGGTCTGGCCGGTAATATCTTCCTACAGCATAAATAAGCACCAATTGTTCAATTCCATTAAGTTAGGTCATACCTGCCCCACTAAATGCTTAAGATCAAGACCCACATTTGAAGCACAGTAATTAAACTGTTGTCAACGGTGTTTTTTCTTGAATGCACCCTGTGATGTAGATTGAATTTCAGGAGGAAATTCTACTCTACTCAGCACACATTTCCTCAAACTCAGAAAACCCGTGTTTCATCTGCAGGCACCATCAGACCTTCTTCATCCTCTCAAAACCCCTCCCAAAGATACACTCGTGCAACTGCCCTGATTAAGAACAAGCATCTCCATGACTGACTTAGCTTAACTCAATACGAATCTCAAATTGGCATTAATTAATTAGGTGCAATTCAACCCATCTCCATGGCTTTAAGGTGTCACATTGCCTGTGGGCCGGAATACAAATGGCAGGAGCGGGTCCTGCATTGTGTATTATTAGTCAGTTGCTTCAGGCTGGAGAATTCCACGGGAAGAGGAGCCTGGTGGGCTACAGTCCACGGGGTTGCAAAGAGTCCGACAGGACTGAGCAACTTCATGTTCACTTTCACTTTTCAGGGGGGAGTGGACGTCAGGGGGATTCACTGGGACTGCCCCGCCTCCACCCCAATCCATTCAGAGGCTCAGAGCACTTTGGTTCACCTTGAGTTTGACCTTGAACTCTATGCTTGGACGGTCTGGTGCACATCCTGGCACCACCAGTGACTAGTTGTGTATTAGGGGCAGCTGACTGACTCCCCTTATCTGTAAAATGTGGCTGACGATATAGTTGTTTGAATGAGTCAGTAAGAAGATGGCCTGGAGCCCAGAGCCTGGCTCAGAGTAAACAGTAGGGTTAGGTCTGATCTCATTCTCAGATTATCTGTGATCCCCACAGAGGACTCTGGAACGCACCAAGCCCTCACATCCTCTCACATGTCCCCAAGACGTCCTGGCCACAACAGATTCTAGCAGTCAAATTCCTCTCCTGAGATCTGCTCTATGTACATCATGTGGCCGGTCAGTCACTGGTGCGTGAACACACCAGCCCAGCCTCCCAACAGTTTACCAATCAGAGAGAGGTAGCGGCTGTTTACCATGCCTTGTCTTTTTAGGTTCCATGCAAGATTTTTCTAGAAGCCACCTCCCCAGAATTTCCATTGACAGAGACTTGTTGGAACTGGAAGCCTTAAAGGCTTTTATTAAATGCCAAAGTGTTAGCTGAGTCTGCACGGAAGGTGGTAATTGTTTTCCATTCAAAGAGAAGGTCCGTCACTTTTATCATATTCTCAAGAGCATCTATGACTCCCCAGATGTGAACCTATTCTATTGAGGTCTTTTGCCCTCACTGATGCTTCATCTGTGGTCACTTTGTGAGGCAGAGGGCAGGGCTCCAAAGAAGCCGAGGATCTGGGAGGAGGTTAGGCTCTGATGGGAGTTCAGTCTGAGTAAAGAATGGTGCCCCAGGGCTCTGACTAAGAATACTGAGACGCGATCTGTGTTAGCTCTAATTCCTCCGTTTGGATCCTGCCAGGACTGTACTTACCATCGGGTGTTGTACACTGCTGCAGCCAGGACTTCCCGAAGATCTGGTCCACCCTCTCCCCATGGCGCACCACCAGGACGCTTCTCCTCACTATCGTGGCCTGGGATGGGGGGAGGAGAGGCGCCTGAGGTTTACCACTGCGTCCTGAGACTTGTCCCTGGCTCCCACTCCAAGGCATCCCTCCTGTCCTTGTTCAAAAGCTATGCTGTGCTGTACTCAGTCGCTTCAGTCGTGTCCGACTCTTTGCAACCCTGTGGACTGTAGCCTGCCAGGCTCCTCTGTCCACGGGATTCTCCAGGCAAGAATACTGGAGTTGACTGCCATGCCCTCCTCCAGGGGATCTTCCCAACCCAGGGACTGAACCCATGTCTCTTGTGTCTCCTGCATCGGCAGGCGGGTTCTTTACCACTAGTGCCACCTGGGAAGCCTGTTGGGCCTTTACAATGAGATGGGAGTAGGAATCATCTGTAATTTCTTGCAGCCTTTAATGTTCTGGGCACTAGAGTGCACACAGGAGATGGAGAGAAAGTGGAATGAATGGTCCACCCCTCAGCACATTGGTTTTCCACCTTCCCTCTTCTTCCAAGTACCTACCCTGGTCTTGTCCCTTCAGGCTGCTGGAATGAAACACTTTCTGACCCAGGGATTGAACTTGGTTCTCCCTCATTGCAGGGAGATTCTTTACCTTCTGAGCCCCCAGGGAAATCCATAATCTATAGTATTAACATAATAGTATAAAATATATATTACATGATATGATAGATGTATATATATGATATGTAGATAAGTACAGATCTTTTTGCAACTTGTGATGGGTTACATTCCAATAAAACCATCATAAGTTGAAAATGTCTTAAGTCAGAAATGCATTTAATGTATCGAAACTACCGAACATCTAGCTCAGCCCAGTCTACCTTAACCGTGCTCAAACACCTACATTAGGTGACAGCTGGGCAAACTCATCTATCACAAAGCATATTTTATAATTGTGAACATCTCCTGTGACTTGCTGGATACACTACTGAAAGTGAAAAACGGAACGGCTGTCGAGGTACAGCATGGTTATCAGTGTATTAGTATTTCACTCTAGTGATCAAGGGCTAATGGGGCTGTGCTGCCACTGCCAAACACCAGAGAGAGGACTGGACTACCCATCACTAGTCTTGGAAAAGAGCAGAATTCAAGTATTTAAAATTCTATTGAATGAATTTGCTTTTACATCATCGTAAAGTCAAAAGATTGTATTTGAACCTTATAAGTTGGGGACCATCTGTATCTAATGTATCTGTCTATGCATCTTCTATGTATCTATTATCTATCTATCATTTATCCATCCATCCATCCTAGTCTCCTCTGTTGCTGGCACTTGCCCTCTTCCGAGGGGCCCTCCAGGACCACCCAGGTGTTGGCATGTTAAAGATGGTTCTTTGCTTGGTGTCAGGGTATATGTTTAGCTCTGAGTAACCAGGCAAGAGGGGCTTCCCAGGTGGCACTTGTGGTAAAGAGCCCACTTGCCAATGCAAGAGATATAGAGAGACATGAGTTTGATCCCTGGGTTGGGAGGATCCCCTGGAGGAGGGCATGGCAACCCACTTGAAGAATCTCAAGAACAGAGGAAGCTGGCGGGCTACAGTCCATGGGGTCACAAAGAGTTGAGCATGACTGAGCGACTGAACAGAAGTTCCAGAGCAGGATGGGAAATTCCACATCAGCACTGGCCCGTGGTCTCCTGCGACTTGTGCCGTCAGCATCCGGAGCACCTGTGCCTGATTCTGGGCCACAAGGTGTCGTCCACAGGTGCCCCACTTAGGGGGTCTCACTGGGGCTGAGGACAAGCATGGAAAGTTGAGCCACAGATGACAGAGGATGGGGTGGGGAAGCAGAGCTGATGGTGCAGGAGGTGGGCTGGGGGGACTCCACGGAGGACGCATGACTCAAGGTCCCCAGGGATGTTCGGGCTGAGATCACCGGGGATGTTATAGCACCCACTTCAGGGGCTGAAAACAAAAGTAGCTTGTTCCCTTCTGGTTCTGAAGGCTCAAAATGAAGGTATCACAGGGCCAGTTTTCCTCAGAAACTCTAGGAGAGGGTCCTTCCTGCCTCTTTGAGCTCCCGGCAGCCCCAGCATCCTTGGCACATGGCCGCCTCGGTGTGTAGCTCCAGGCTGTGCCTCCTGGACACATGGCTTCTCCCTGGGTGCTGCGTCTCCTCTTCTGCGCACACCACACTCCTGCCTTTGGTGATTCGGTTTAGAATCACGGGATAATCCAGAACAACCTCTCCACTGAGATCCTCATCTCAGCTCCACAGGCAGACACACGTTTCCTTGTAACTTTCACAGGCAGCAGGAATTGAGACCTCACTTCTTTGGGGCCGTTGTTCAGCCCACTACATGATTGTTTTAGCACACCTGTAGCCAGTTTTCCTTTCTCACAACGTGGATGAAGTGGTCCCAGACCAGAGGAGGGTTCCATTCACAAGGGCTGGTGTCAAGGCCTCACCCACTAAACACCAGCACGTCCACAAAGAGGCTGACCCTGAGTCTGAGCTTTTCCACCTAGCTCCTCTCCTTGTTCAATCTGAAAAGAGGGCGCTCGGCCTCAGGGGGCCCCCAGCCCTAGTCCAGGCCAGTTCTCCCCCTCCCCAGTAAGACTGAGGCAGGCAGGGGGTGGTGCCCATCTGTGTCTGCCTGGGGCTGGCAGGCCTCTGGCCCCCAGTCAGTGGCTCCTCTTCCTGGGCCGTTGTCCCCTGAGGACCCGGCTAGAGGTCACCGTGATGCCCTCATGCTGTTCTGGTGTCCCCTGCCCTGAGATCAGCTCTTGTCTGACCTAGAGGCAGCCTCTAGGGGCTGGTGGGTTCTTGGGGCAGAGGTCAGCTGGCTGATGGCAGAGTTAAGGAGAGAGCATGGCAAACTGGGAGGGCTGGGTCGCTGCCCCTTCCCCACCATGTGTCCTGGCCCCGTGAGTGACTGAGCTTTGGTCGCGAGCACCGAGCTTTGGACAAGAGCTGTATGTGGACACTGTGGACAGTGGACAGGTTCACAGCCCTGTGTGTGTGTATGTGTATATGTGAGTGTGTGTATACGTGTATGTGTGTGTATGTGTATATGTGTATGTGTATATATGTGTGTATGTGTGTGTGTAGTGTGTATGTGTATATGTGTGTGTATATGTGTGTGTAGTGTGTGTATGTGTATATGTGTATGTATGTGTGTGTATATGTGAGTGTGTGTATGAGTATATGTGAGTGTGTATGTGTATATATGTGTATGTAGTGTGTATGTGTGTATGTGTGTATATGTGTGTATGTGTGTATGTGTATATGTGTGTATGCGTGTATATGTGTGTATATATGTATATGTGAGTGTGTGTATGTGTATGTGTGAGTGTGTATATGTGTGTATATGTGTATGTAGTGTGTGTGTATATGTGTGTATGTAGTGTGTGTGTGTATATGTGTGTATGTGTATATGTGTGTGTATGTGTATATGTGAGTGTGTATACGTGTATATGTGTATGTGTGTGGGGGGTCACCCTCTTCTCCGGGGTGGACAGAGCAGAGGGATATGTGTATATGCGTGTGTATATGTGTGTGTATGTGAGTGTGTGTATGTGTATATGTGAGTGTGTGGTAGCAGAAGGATGTGCCCTTTCCTGGCCCACCCAGGCCTGAGCTCCGGGAAGCAGTGTTTGAATGAAAGCTGCTCCTGGGGGGCCGAGTCTCCCCAGAGCTGACCCAGGGCACGGCTGCGTGGCTCGTTTGACATCGAGGGCCCCGTCACCTGTAGGGACTGCAGGCTGCTGAGGCTCCTGGACGAGGATGGCGGGTTGGGCTCCCCGTCCCGTCTGCTGCTGAGCTCACCGTCCTTTCTGGAGCTCAGGTCAGGGGCTGCACTGAAGGTGTACGTCCTGTGGGAGAGGAAAGGGATGTCATGTCACGTGGACACTGGGAGGTACCTGGTCATAATGTGACTGAGAACGCAGGAGGCCAGATGGGTGGATGGGGTCATTTTGAGGGTAAAACAAAACAATGGTTCAAAACCGCTCTGTGCCCAAATGCATGGCATCCAGAGGGCTGGTACTGGTTTATCTTCCCCATCACCACCTGCCGTGGACTCACTGTGTGTCCCCAGATGTCTAGTCCTGATGCTCAGGACCTCCAAATGGGACTCTGTCTGGAGGTAGGTCCTTTAAAGAGCGGATGAAGTTGACATGAGGTCACCAGGGTGGGTGCTCATTCAACCTGCCCGAGTCCTTCTGAGAAGAAATCAGGACACAGAGGGAGGACCCTGTGGGGACACAGAGAGGAGACGACCATCTGTACACCCAGCAGAGAGGCCTCGGGAGCTTGAGCTTGGCCTTCCAGCCTCCGGGACTGTGAGAGGAGGGACGCCTGTTTAAGCTGCCCCGTCTGTGCTGCCTTGTCACTGGGCAACCAGGGCATTGTCCTCGTAGATTCAGCTTCCAAAGGCATGAAGACGCTCGTGGTGGGGATGCAGGGCTAAGGGAGGGGAACAGACACATCAGTGCCATAGAAAAGGCACCCAGAAAAGGCACCCATGCACAAGTGGGCAGGTGGGCAAACTCAGTACCCAAGCAGTTGCAGACAGGGTGGAGGCGGCTGCTTGCCCAGGGGATCAAGAAAGCTGCCCTGGGTGGGCAGTTGCTTGGGAGCTCTGAGGACCACCAAGGGCACACAAGAGCTGTGAGAAGCCCAGAAGGCCAGCGGGTGGTGGTGCCGAGGTAGAGGACAGGGTAGGGGCCAGAGGAGCAGCGTGAAAGAGGAACTAAGAGCCAATGGCCGTGGAAATCCTCCAATGACAAGAAACTGCCAGGTTCCCCCAGGGGAAACTCAGCCTATAAAGGGAAGGTCATCTTTTCAAACTGTATGTAAGAATGATCTGGGCTTGCCAGGTGGCGCTGGTGGTAAAGAACCTGCCTGCTAAAGTAGGAGATGCAAGAGACATGGGTTTGGTCCCTGGGTCAGGAAGATCCCCTGGAGCAGGGCAGGGCAATCCACTCCAGTATTCGTGCCTTGGAAATCCCATGGACAGAGGAGCCTGGCGGGCTACCGTCCATGGGGTGACACAAAGTTGGACAAGACTGAAGCAACTGAGTGTGCACACACACAAGAATGACCCACAGTCATCTCTCGGTTCCCTTTCTTACTGGACCTGAACCTGGGTCCTGGTGATTGTGAGGGGAGGACTAGTTATACTGGAGTATAAGTATATAACTAGTTATACCAGTTACACTCATGGGGCCTGTAGGCTGCTTTATAGCATGTGGGCAAGTTTCAAACAGGGTCAAGCAAAAGACATAGACATTCAGAGCAAAGAAATGAACAGTAGCTGGAGAGGAAAACAGGGTAAAAAGAGAACTTGTGCTTGATTTTAAGATGACAGCATCTTTGTCTGCTGGTGGGAGCCACTGGGGAGGGTCGCATGAGGACAGATGATGCTGGTACAATGCCCTTGGAGGATGCAGGATGCCCAGGAGGTGTGCAATAAAACACACTACGAATGGGCACCCTCAGCTAGGAGCTGGGCCCAAGCACCACAGTGTGAGGAGGGGAGAAGGGTAAGTGGCCCAGAGGCTGCAGGTGACCAGAGTTGGGGACATTCTCCCAATGTTCACCTCTCGTAGCGGATAGGAGTGAAGAATGCAGTAGGTGGCCTGTGGACTAGATGAAAAAGTCAGTCACCAGGCAGCTGGTGAGCAGAGTGTCTGGGATTCATGGTGGGCGAGAAGGAGGCTGACAGTCCTCTCACGTGAGTGAGTGGTAAGGGAGCATCGTCTTTATTACTATTTACTTTCTGAAAAGCATTATCACCTTGCTGTTTAAATTGTAGTTTTGTTTATGATTTTAACATAGAGAAGGCTTACAATGTAAGCATTTAATAATCATTATTAAAGATGGAGTCTGCAGCCCAGGAGACAGCACCTTAGATAGCTCTGAGAGACTGCTCCAAAGAGGCAGTGCTGTGCTTGGTCATTCAGTGGTGCCGACTCTTAGCGACCCCGTGGACTGCAGCACGCCAGGCTCCTCTGTCCCTGGGATTCTTCAGGCAAGAGTACTGGAGTGGGGTGCCATTTCCTCCTCCAGGAAATCTTACTGACTCAGGGGTTGAACTTTTGCATCACAGGTTGCTTCTTCACCGTCTGATCCCAGACCGAGCGTCCCCGGCTCTGACGACCCCTAGAGACTTGGCTCTGTTACATCTCACTTAAGACATGTTCCATGGCTTCTCTGTTTTCAAACTCTACCCAGTCCAGAAATCAGAAATACCATCATTTAAACTTCCTTCTATTTTTTTTTTGCCTTATATTTAAAAATAATTTTCATTTTCTGTTTAACTCGACTTGGTGTGTGCTATATGATCATACAGAATACCACCTATTTTATACCCATCTATTCTCCTGTTTCTGATGCACCCATCAGATAGGAACCCCTAATATACCAGGCCTCCTGCTCTGCCATCTGTTCTCTCTCCCTCATCAGTACCGTATCATAGATCTATAACATGCTTTTAATATCTGGTAAGGTAGATGTCTCTTCTCATCACTTTTGTTTCCCAAAGTGTTCTCAGCTCTTCTCTCCTGTTTATTCTCCCAGATAAATTTTTCACACATTCAGTGAAGTTCCAACAAATGACCCCGTTGGGATTGCCCTAGAAGGTACTTCACTAAACTTGGAAATGACTCTGACAGGATTCATCTTGCTCCATCGTGAACCTGGTGTGTTTCTACTTATTCAGCCTATTGGTAAATGGTTTCCTTTCTCTCTCAGAGAGGCCCCAAGCCCTCTAGTTCTTGTGAGGCTGATGGCTCCCAGGCCTGCATCCCGAGACCCTCACCGGGTCCTGAGCTGGGAGTGGGGCCATTTCTTCTGCATCTCAGGGGCCCATGGGCTTGGTCACCCTTCTTTCATCCTCACCGCCATACACTCAGTGCCCACGTGGGGTTTCAGCGTAGTGAAAGCATTTCTGAAGTCGTCTGTGAGTTGTACCTTCTGTTTCTGTGTTATTTCTCCTGTCTCGAGCGGTAAATCCTACGGGAGGGGTTCAGGTTAAATAGATTTACTTGGCTCGTATTCTTACAGCATTTAGGGCTTTAGCTGGTGGTAAGCAGATGAGAACACGATCCACGTACTCAGACCATTGACGTTTCCCCCTTCAAGCGAACACGCTCTCAGTATTTGTAGAGCCTCACATTGATACAGGAAACGCTGATTGGTTTCCCCTTCCTGAGGGTGAGGTGGGCCCCCCCCGCCGCCGACCGCTACACACCCTGCTTGTGGCCCACAGGGCAGGTAGTGAAGCGGCATTATCTATAAATAACATCTGTGACGTTTATAGTCAGAGAGAAAAATTGAATTTTTTTTGCTAGTCTGTCAAATGAAATACAACCTAGATTATGACGGGGATGTTGGCAATGAGAGGAAAAAGGAAAGAACGTAGCATTTCGATATTTCTGTTTTTCTCTTAAACCTCAGAAATCTACTTAATGCTTAACTTACACCATAGAGATAGATGCGTTTAAATTCTCCCTGACTTTTACCAGGGGCAAAGCTGCCATTTGTGGGTTGTGTGGACTGTGTCCCAGCGTGTCTTCCAGAGATGCCAGAGTGAGGAACCACAGTCTGGAGGTTGAGAGCCCAAGGCTGAGGTGTGGTCGAGGCTGGCCCCCCGAGGCCTGTCTCCTGGGTGTGTGGATGGCCATCTCCCTGTGTCCAGGTGTGAGCATCCTTCTCCGTGTCTGTTTGTGTCCTTATCTCTTACTCTTCATATAAGGACACCAGTCAGACGGATCAGGGCTCATCCTTGAGATCGCCTTTTACCTCAATCACCTCTTTAAAGAATTTCCCTGGTGACTCAGACGGTAAAGCGTCTGCCTACAATGTAGGAAACCCAGATTCGATCCCTGGGTCTGGAAGATCCCCTGGAGAAGGAAATGGCAACCCATTCCAGTACTCTTGCCTGGAAAATCCCATGGACGGAGGAGCTTGGTAGGCTACAGTCCCTGGGGCCACAGAGAGTCGGACACAACTGAGCGACTTCACTTTTTCACCACTTTAAAGACTCATCTCCAAATATAGTCACATTGTGAGACGTGGGGGATTAGGATGTCAACATATGAATTTTGGGGACCCAGTGCAGCTCATGACAACACCTTTATAACTTCTGAGCTACTTGCCACCAACTTGCTCTGTGGTTTTGGAAACTTACGGGCGTGTATTGCTTCCAGGTTGGGACTCTCATCCTGGCTCAGAGAGGATGTGTTCTCTGAGCTCTAATATTCCCAGCTCCTTGTTTGACAGTTACACTACATCCTCCTTTTCCACGGAGGGTTGAGAACTGCTGTGATTCATGTATGAACTCCATCTGATCTTTTTCTTCAAAGTAATGGACAAAGTAATGGTCATTTTGTGGCCAAGTGAATCCAGAGACACTGAACTGTTGGCACAAAGACTGAATTGTCGTATTGGAGATGGGCCACTGGTGCAGGAAAACTTTTCCTGCTTGGGTTGCAGGTGCCAAGTGTGAATTCTGTGCTGACACTTTCCAAGATATTTATCCACTGTCTGAACAACAATGTGTCTGCCCGTGGCCAAGGTAGCCTTGGGACAGTGTCACTGAACTGCTATTTCTTAATTTCTGCTTAAGCAATTAACGGTGTGTCCTGACATTCTGGGGCCGGTTTCTGATTAAAAAGCTCTGAACGTTTAATAAAGTACACTTTTGGCCGTTTTAAAATACGTAGCCAGGACACCTGAGTCTGACAGCAGAGCTGGGTCTCTGCCTTTCTGAGCCATGATCAGAGGCCACTGTTTGCCATGTGTCTTCCCCAGCATGAATGGGGAGCTTCCAAAACACGGTCATCAGATACCCACAGCTCAGCTCAACACTCAGTTTTCTCTTCTTTTGCTGTGATTCTTATTAATACTTATTCACTTCTAAAGGAAACTTGCTTCTAGAAGGAGTAGTCCCAGAAATGTCCAGCCTAAAAGCTGGAATGGTTGTTTTGGTGGCAGGTGACTGACAGATTAACTGTAAGATGAAAAATGTAACAACCATAAACTCATTTTCTATAGAGTCTTTGCAGCAGAGTTCTAGCAACATCCAGCTTGCCAGTTGCCTGGTGCCAGTGAAGCTCTTTTGTCCTGAGCAGGGACTGGAAGACTTGCTAAAGACAGGAGCCAGACGGAAGCCCATGCCTCCTGGACCTCAGATGGTCAGTTAGGGTGGAAGCAGCATCTTCTGCCTGTTACTCCTTAAATGGACTGGCTGAACTGGTTCTACGAGGAACCAAGTGGTTCCTTAGTTGCATGATGAATTGGCCCCTCCAGCTCCCTGGGCCCAAGTATTCTCACCTCTCAGAGAGGATGATGTAGCCAGTTATCTCTGCAGTCCCTCGTGGTACCAACGTGCTGTGATTTTGTTCTGGCTACTGGACCCATGGCCTTAGCCACATACAAAAAATTGTGCTTCTCTGGAATGACTGGTGTCCTTGTGCCCGGTATGACTGTGATGGTTTTGTGGAAGTTGTGTCCTGTTGGGTGTGGGAGGGCTTGGAGCCTGAGTCCCACAGCTTGCATGGTGGGTACAAAGTTGGCCCCAGGCTTGTCTGACTTCTCTCCCTTTGACCCAACTTCTTTATATTTTTTTCTTTAAACTTAAAATTGATTACTTACATTTTGAAGAAGCAATGCATTTCTAAGTTTCAAAAATTTTAAAAATTATGCAGTTGTAGAGACATAAAAGACCATTCTCCCAACTCCACCTTCAACCCTGCAGGGTAGCTCTGTTGGAAGTTTCTAGAGGTTTTTCCCTTCCAGGGATCTTTTAGGCATCAGTTGAGGTCAGTTCAGTTCAGTCACTCAGTCATGTCCGACTCTTTGCGACCCCATGAATAGTAGCACGCCAGCCTTCCCTGTCCATCATCAACTCCCGGAGTTCACTCAAACTCATGTCCATCGAGTCGGTGATGCCATCCAGCCATCTCATCCTTGGTCGTCCCCTTCTCCTCCTGCCCCCAATCCCTCCTAGCATCAGAGTCTTTTCCAATGAGTCAACTCTTCACATGAGGTGGCCAAAGTATTGAAGTTTCAGCTTTAGCATCATTCCTTCCAATGAACACCCAGGACTGATCTCCTTTAGGATGGACTGGTTGGATCTCCTTGCAGTCCAAGGGACTCTCAAGAGTCTTCTCCAACACCACAGTTCAAAAGCATCAATTATTTGGCATTCAGTTTTCATCATAGTCCAATTCTCACATTCATACATGACCACTGGAAAAACCATAGCCTTGACTAGATGGACATTTGTTGGCAAAGTAATGTCTCTGCTTTTGAATATGCTATCTAGGTTGGTCATAACTTTTCTTCCAAGGAGCAAGCGTCTTTTAATTTCATGGCTGCAATCACCCTCTGCAGTGATTTTGGAGCCCCCCAAAATAAAGTCTGACAGTTTCCACTGTTTCCTCATCTATTTCCCATGAAGTGATGGGACCAGATGCCATGATCTTCATTTTCTGAATGTTGAGCTTTAAGCCAACTTTTTCACTCTCCTCTTTCACTTGCATCAAGAGGCTTTTTAGTTCCTCTTCACTTTCTGCCATAAGGATGGTGTCTGTATATCTGAGTTTATTGATATTTCTCCTGGCAATCTTGATTCCAGCTTGTGTTTCATCCAGTCCAGCGTTTCTCATGATGTACTCTGCATATAAGTGAAATAAGCAGGGTGACAATATACAGCCTTGACGTACTCCTTTTCCTATTTGGAACCAGCCTGTTGTTCCATGTCCAGTTCTAACTGTTGCTTCCTGACCTGCATATAGGTTTCTCAAGAGGCAGGTCAGGTGGTCTGGTATTCCCATCTCTTTCAGAATTTTCCACAGTTTATTGTGATCCACATAGTCAAAGGCTTTGGCATAGTCAATAAAGCAGAAATAGATGTTTTTCTGAAACTCTCTTCTGTTTTCAATGATCCAGCTGATGTTGGCAATTTGATCTCTGGTTCCTCTGCTTTTTCTAAAACCAGCTTGAACATCTGGAAGTTCACGGTTCACGTATTGCTGAAGCCTGGCTTGGAGAATTACTTTACTAGCATGTGAGATGAGTGCAATTGTGTGGTACTTGAGCATTCTTTGGCATTGCTCAGTTCTTTGGGATTGGAATGAAAACTGACCTTTTCCAGTCGTGTGGCCACTGCTGAGTTTTCCAAATTTGCTGGCATATTGAGTGCAGCACTTTCACAGCATCATCTTTCAGGATTTGAAATAGCTCAACTGGAATTCCATCACCTCCACTAGCTTTGTTCTTAGTGATGCTTTCTAAGGCCCACTTGACTTCACATTCCAGGATGTCTGGCGCTAGGTGAGTGAACACACCATCGTGATTATCTGGGTAATGAAGATCTTTTTTGTACAGTTCTTCTGTGTATTCTCGCCACCTCTTCTTAATATCTTCTGCTTCTATTAGGTCCATACCATTTCTGTCCTTTATCGAGCCCATCTTTGCATGAAATGTTCCCTTGATATCTCTAATTTTCTTGAAGAGATCTCTAGTCTTTCCCATTCTGTTGTTTTCCTCTATTTCTTTGCATTGATTGCTGAGGAAGGCTTTCTTATCTCTCCTTGCTATTCTTTGGAACTCTGCATTCAGATGCTTATATCTTTTCTTTTCTCCTTTGCAAATTTTTACTTCTCTTCTTTTCACAGCTATTTGTAAGGCCTCCCCAGACAGCCATTTTGCTTTTTTGCATTTCTTTTCCACAAGGATGGTCTTGATCCCTGTCTCCTATACAATGTCACGAACCTCATTCCATAGTTCATCAGGCACTATATCTATCAGATCTAGTCCCTTAAATCTATTTCTCACTTCCACTGTATAATCATAAGGGATTTGATTTAGGTCATACCTGAATGGTCTAGTGATTTTCCCTACTTTCTTCAGTTTAAGCCTGAATTTGGCAATAAGTTCATGATCTAAGCCACAGTCAGCTCCTGGTTTTGTTTTTGTTGACTGTATAGAGTTTCTCTATCTTTGGCTGCAAAGAATATAATCAATCTGATTTTGGTGTTGACCATCTGGTGATGTCCATGTGTAGAGTCTTCTCCTGTGTTGTTGGAAGAGGGTGTTTGCTATGACCGTGTGTTTTCTTGGCAAAACTCTGTTAGCCTTTGCCCTGCTTCATTCCGTATTCCAAGGCCAAATTTGCCTGTTACCCCAGGTGTTTCTTAACTTCCTACTTTTGCATTCCAGTCCCCTATAATGAAAAGGACATCTTTTTGGGGGTGTTAGTTCTAAAAGGTCTTATAGGTCTTCATAGAACCATTCAACTTCAGCTTCTTCAGCATTACTGGTTGGGGCATAGACTTGGATTACTGTGATATTGAATGGTTTGCTTTGGAGACAGAGATCATTCTGCCATTTTTGAGATTGCATCCAAGTACTGCATTTCGGACTCTTTTGTTGACCATGATGGCTACTCCATTTCTTCTAAGGGATTCCTGCCCACAGTAGTAGATATAATAGTCATCTGAGTTAAATTCACTCATCCCAGTCCATTTTAGTTTGCTGATTCCTAGAATGTCGAAGTTCACTCTTGTCATCTCTTATTTGACCACTTCCAATTTGCCTTGATTTATGGACCTGACATTCCAGGTTCCTATGCAATATTTCTCTTTACAGCATCGGACCTTGCTTCTATCACCAGTCACATCCACAACCGGGTATTGTTTTTGCTTTGGCTCCATCCCTTCATTCTTTCTGGAGTTATTTCTCCACTGATCTCCAGTAGCATATTGGGCACCTACTCACCTGGGGAGTTCCTCTTTCAGTATCCTATCGTTTTGCCTTTGCATAAACATATGTGAGTACAGATGATCATGTTTTAATTCATCTGTTCCCCACAGTAAGTACTACCCTATACACATTCTTCTGCAATTTACCTTGTATTTTTTTATATCAGTGCATAAATACCTCTTTGTGATCATTTTTAAAAACCTCAAGTATTCTATTGTATGGGTGTATCATAGTTGAGTTCAGATGCTTATTTTCAATTTAATTATCTCTTCCACAGTACTTGCATGCTTCCATAATTTTTCAGGCTCAGAATAAGGAAGTGTATTTTGTAGTCCTTTGGGGATTATGGTCTCAGAAAAGTTTTATAGAGTAACTGATGTCTTCTGAATGTTTTCAGTGAAAAGCCATGAATCGGTCAAGACATTTACCAGATACCTACAGGGATAATGCTGCCAGCCCGGAGCAGGCCATTTCATCGATGGTGGAATGATCTAGAAGCATACAAGCGCTGTGAACACTCTTTCCAGACAGACACTCTCTGACTGCAGGAGAGATGTGTGGGCTGTGGGGCGGGGGCGGCACTCACCTGTGTCTCACCCAGGTGTCACACTCGCTGGCTCGCTCTGTGTAGTTCTCCGGCAGGAAGCCCCGGCAGCCCGTCCGCTGCGAGATCCCGATCACCCAGCCCTCGCTGGCTTCCTCCTGCTGCGTGGGGTCCACAAAGATGTAGTCCCCGGGGCTGAGCGTCAACTCATCCACATTCTGGGGTTTGTACTGGAACAGGACCCGCAGGGTCTGGAAAGGAGGAGGGAGTCTTCAGGTCTCGAGTAAGGGCGGGTTCTGTGTCTCTAGGACACACCCAAGCCTTTGGCTGATGATAGTGGAATGTGAACAAAGGATGCACAGACTTCTTTGGAGAGACTTAGAAATGGGTATTGGTATCCACCTGTCATGTCTCTGTCTCTCTCATCTATCTACCAAGGTATCTGTATTTGTGCTCACTCAGTCATGTCCCACTCTCTGTGACCCTGTGGGTGGTAGCTTGCCAGGCTCTTTTCACGGGATTCTCCAGGCAAGAATACAAAAGTGGGTAGCCATTTCCTTCTCTGGGGGAATCTTCCTGACCCAGGGATCAAACCTGAATCTCCTGCATTGGCAGGCAATTCTTTACCATTAGGGCCACCCATCTATCATCTATCTAACATCTACCAATCATCTACCTATCATCTATATTTCTGTATCTATTATCTATCTATTCATCATCTACTAAACATCTACCTACCTGTCTGATGCTGCTGCTAAGTCACTTCAGTCGTGTCCAACTCTGTGCGACCCCATAGACGGCAGCCTACCAGGCTCCCCTGTCCCTGGGATTCTCCAGGCAAGAACACTGGAGTGGGTTGCCATTTCCTTCTCCAATGCATGAAAGTGAACAGTGAAAGTGAAGTCACTCAGTCGTGTCCGACTCCTAGTGACCCCAGGGACTGCAGCCTACCAGGCTCCTCCGTCCATGGGATTTGCCAGGCAAGAGTACTGGAGTGGGCTGCCATTGCCTACCTGTCTATCCTGTATCAATTATCTATCTATACCTATCTATTTATCTGTCTACCTACTTACCTATCTATCTCTGTTTACTTATTTCTTATATGAAAAATCTCAAAGCATAACCAGATGTCACACTCGCCCCCATTGGAGTGAGGTTATTTACAGCTTCTCCCACGTGAAGGAACACAGTGGATTCATACTTGTTCCATGGGTCTGAAAAGGAGTATAACAAAACCTTCTAAACCAATCAATTCCACAGGGAGGAAGTCCTGGACTGAGGCGTCACTAAATCACTGAGGCATCATTTAAACAAATTAATAAGCAACATAATGCATTCATAAATCTTTGCAACAGTCCATTTTTAATACCAGTCATGCAGGGAGGGAGTCCTGGACTGAGCCTTCACTCAAGTCACTATTTAAACAAATTAATAGCCAACATAATGTATTCATAAATCTTTGCAACAGTCCACTTTTAATACCAGAAATGTTCCTTCTTTCCCTTCCAAATTTCTGGATGTCTGCAACTCATAAACTAAAGAATGTTAATTCCAAAACGCAGGCAACAAAATGATTTTCAAGAAGGGATTCAAATTCTTCCTTCTACTGAGATACCTCCAGCCAAGGGCTCTTGGGGTCAGGGCTGTGTCAGGCAGGCAGCCGCTCACCGGATCCCAGGCTAGGGGGCCCAGTCCAGCCACCTGCCTGGGCTCACCCACCTGGTAGTGTACGAAGCGCATGTCCCGGGAGTAGAGCGCGGCTGTCCACTGGCAGCTGTGGCCGGGGTTGATGGCTCTGGCCAGCTGCTCCAGCGTCCTCTGGTGGTGAGGGTAGAACTTGTGGGCCAGGGTGAGATGCAGCTGCTTGGTGCAAGGCTTCACCGTGCAGTCTGTGAAAGGAGGCACACGGGCACCTTGACCTAGATGGCTGCACCACATGCCCAGGGCTCCCCGTCCAGGGCGGTTACGTGACCAGGGTGGCGGTGCAAATTCCTTTACACAGGGTCTTCCTATCTCTGCCCATCCCCACCCCTGCCCCTGCACCAGTGCTTCCCCGACAAGGCGAGGACTCGGCCCAGATGGGCCGCTGCATGGAGGTCAGTTTGTGACGGAGATGGCTGGGAGCGTGCACATCTGACCAGGAAGCAGGTGAGCAGAGACAGCAGAGACACAGGTTTAGGGGGACATGCCTGGGGGGGGGGTGTCTATCAATTTGCAAGCTAATTGCTCCAACAATTGATTCAAATCTCCCTCGTCCCCTGGGATGCACATGTTACTTGGTGGCCTTTTGTTCTGTTGCCAAGTCTCTGGAAGAAGACACCCCAGCACCTCTCATATCCAGCTGGCTTTGTGAAGCAGGAAGACTTTGGAGTGGCCAGGCGCTGGCCTTTTTGAGTGATCTCTGTATCCTGGGCCCCAGCTCTCCTGGTCCTCATTCCAAGGCCCTCAGGTCAGTGGGTGGTGGTGTCCCTGAAGCAGCCAGGATCTGATTTCAGCCAGGTCACAAAGCAGCTCTGTTCTGGGGAGGCGGTGATCAGTGGAACCACACAGACTTGGGAAGCAGATAGACCTGACTTTAGATCCACCTGCCCCATTTGGCAGGTGACCTTTGGGAGCGTCTTGGTCTGACTCAGCTTCAGTTTCAACAGCGACAACCTGAAGGTGAGGATTGCTGGGCTGGCCCGGGACACCAGCCTCTTAACTGTAAGGTCCCCCAGAGACTTGCAGTGGATATGAGTTGCATGCATGCTCGCATGCTCAGCTGCTTCAGTCTTGTCGACTGTGTACGACCCTGTGGACTGTAGCTCCTCTGTCCAGGGGATTCTCCAGGCAAGAACACTGGAGTGGGTTGCCATGCCCTCCTCCAGGGGATCTTCCCAACCCAGGGATCGAACCTGCGTCTCTTACGACTCCTGCATTGGCAGGCGGGTTCCTAACCACTAGTGCCTCCTGAGAAGCCCGGATATTAGTTACCCACGGGCCACACTGAGCGGCACACAAGGACCTGTCCTCAACCAAGCAACGTCAATGACGCACTTCCTGGAGCCCAGACTTGGCGGCCCCACCAACGTCTTTATCCTCTGTCTGAGCCTTTGGTAGCAAAAGAGAAACCGCTGAGGTCTCCATGCCGCAAGTAGCGGGGGTTGACGTGCCTGAAATAAGAGAATGTGTGGGCGGCAGGGAAATTCCTTTTCTCAGGTGTTCCAGCTGTGGCGGGGAGGGCTGTCTTGCCGCGGGTGAGTCAGCACGGCCTGGGAAGGGCCAGGCATGGTAGTCATCCGAGAGATCACTGAGTCACTGGCCTTCTGAATGGGCACTTGTGTATCTTCTCTCCATGGCCCATGCCCCTGAGGACTGTGCCCTGGGCAGGGACACACATGCCAGCGAGGCCTCCTGGAGCTGTGACTGACCCCTCCCGACCCATTAGGGTCAGGCCCGGGGCAGCGGCCATGGAGAGCAGAGCAGAACCAGCTCAGGGTTGGGTGATGGACAGGGGGTCAAAACCAGCTCTCGCAGGATGTGGGGCCAGTCAGCAGGAGACCCAGGTGGAGCAGGAGAGGGCTGGACTCCAGGGCCAGCTTTAACACTCACTGGGTGCTTGAGGACTCTGTCGGTTTCCTGGGCTGATGTCACAAATGACCACACACTGGGAGGCTTAAAACAATGGAGATTTGTTCTCATGGTTCTGGAGCTGGAAATCCAAAACCAAGGTGTCGAGGGCCACCCCCTCTGAAGGCTCTCAGGGAGGGTGTCCCCTTGTTTCCTCCAGCTCCTTGGTTCATTGCCGCCTCACTTCAATGCCTGGCCTCTCTTCTGTGTCCCTGTGTTTTCTCGTCTCACAAGGACACTGGTCACTGGATTTAGGGCCTGTCCTACACTAGTGTGACCTCAACTACTTACATCTACAAAGACCCTATTTCCAAAGAAAGTCCTTTTTGGAGGTTTTGGGAGATGTGAATTCTAGGGGACACTTTTCAACTCAAGATAGTGACCTCGGGCGGGTCACAGCCCTTCACGGCCCTTGGTCACTCCACTGTTAAAATGAGTGGGCATTGGGAGTCACTTCTAGTCGGGAGCAGGGGGCTGTGGAAGTAAGTGAGGCACTGGTTCTGTGTGAAGGCTGGCAGCTGACACATTGCAGCCTGGTAAGAGCCACGTCATCCTTTTAGAGACAAGGGGACACCAGAGTCGTCATCTGAACTCAGGTTTACATAAAGGAGACCGCTCCTCACAAATGGCAACTCGCTCCAGTATTCTTGTCTAGAAAATCCCATGGATGCCGAAGTCAGGTGGACTACAGTCCGTGGGGTTGCAAAGGGTCAGACACTGAGCAACTGCGTGCTCCTCAAGGCATGGCTAAGTTTATATCTATCTAGAACACGTGATCTCAGACTTGCCAAGCCAGCCTCTGGGTGGAAATCTGGGATTGATGAAACCATTCATGTGGCCAGGATCGAAATTCATACCCGTCTTGAGGGCAGAGGGGGGTCCTCCCATCAGGGCGCCATGGTCTGTCTGAGTCTCAGACACAGCAAACACAGCAGTGCTGAGCACCTCTGTGTTCCAGGACCACGAGGACGTTCCCAGACAGGTTGCACTCTTTGAAGGGTGGGCCCAGTCATTCGAAAAGAAAGATGACTCAAGGGTCAGAAGACATGATTCAGGGTCACATCACCAACCAGGAATGAGGGAAAATTCACACCTGAGCTCAAGTCCAGAATGCTTCCCACTAAACCCCAGCTGGAGCCCCAGTCCCCAGACCAGGGCTGCTGGTTGAGAAAAGGGAATTTGGCTGATTCTCAAAGTCAGTCTAGGTAATGCACCTAGACTCCATCCCCCTACCAAGAGGCCAAGGAGGCTTGACTATGCTCATACCTAAAAAATTTCAAGAAATCAACTAGGACTTGTGTTTTACACACAGCACTGGCCCCTTGAGGACAGGTGTCCCAGGTGGGATGTGGGGCTGGGGGAGGCACGCCAGCCTACAATCCCCATCATCACATCGCTGCACAATGACCCCCTGGGGCCATTTCCCAGCAGCTGAGTGTTTGGAAAAACGTCATCAATGCAACAAGTCTATTCTCACTTAGAGAAGAGCCCTCTGCTTGCTCGGAGTCTTTCTATTTGCTCACTTTTCTTAAAAATTAAAATTTTTTGGCATATCAGTTCAGTTCAGTTCAGTTGCTCCATCGTGTCCAACTCTCTGCGACTCCAAGGACTGCAGCACGCCAGGCTTCCCTGTCTTTCATCATCTCCCAAAGTTTGCTCAAACTCATGTCCGTTGAGTCGGTGATGCCATCCAACCGTCTCATCCTCTGTCGTCCCCTTCTCCTCCTGCCTTCAATCTTTCCCAGCATCAGGGTCTTTTCCAATGAGTCAGTTCTTCACATCAGGTCGCCAAAGTTATTGGCGTTTCAGCTTCGGCATCAGTCCTTCCAGTGAATACTCAGGACTGATTTCCTTTAGGGTGGACTGGTTGGAAAGTCCAAAGTCAGTCAGTTATGCAGGTACATGTATCCATTCTTTTCAGATTCTTTTCCCATATAGGTCATTATAGAGTATCGAGTAGGTTCCCGGTGCTACACTTGTTTAGTCGCTGAGTTGTGTCCAACTCTTATAGTAACTCCATGGACTTTAGCACATCAGGCTCCTCCGCCCATGGGATTTCCCAGGCAAGAACACTGGAGTGGGTTGCCTTTTCTACCTCCAGGGAATCTCCCCAACCTTGGGATTGAGCCTGCATCTCCTGCTAACCACTGAGTCACATGGGAAGTCCCATACTATACAGCAGGTTCTTACTAGTTATCTATTTTATATGGAGCAGTGTGTATATGTCAATCCCCATTACCCAGTTCATCCCTTCCCCTTCTTGGTAACCATAGGTTTGTTTTCTACATCTGTGACTCTATTTCTGCTTTGTAAATATGGTCATTTGTGCCTTTTTTTTTTTTTCTCAGATTCCACAGATCAGCAGTATCATATGGTGTTTGTCTTTCTCTGTCTAACTTACTTTACTCAGGTTTCTGAAGGACATTCTGGGATTTCATGGAGGTTCTAGGTAATTGTTAAGCCTCAGGCTAAGGCTAAGGCTAAGTCATAGTTGTTGCCCGTAAAGGGCCAGGTCGGGGGGAAGTGGCCTGGTGATGGTGCAGACACCCCCGTGTCCTGCCATCAGACTAGCCCTCAGGCTGACCATCACTGCACTGGGGAACAGCCTCACTCCTGCTGCCCTGGGCTCCACCCAGCATCCGAGTGTGGTGAACCCAGCCCCAGGTGCAAAGGGACTCCCTTCTGTAAACCAGGGCTCTGTGCGCACCACCGCCCAGGGCTGCCTACCTGCCAAGATGGAGGCTTCTGTGGCGAACATCACAGCAAATTCCCGGATGATGTCTGCGGGGCTGTCGTTCACAAAGAAGCCCAGGTAGCTGATGGAAGAGTGGAGAACCAGAGGCAAGGCTGAGGGGAATGCGTGCAGGGTCCTGTCCCCGGCTCTCTTCAGTGCCTCGTATAGATACTCCACCTTCTGGTCCTCGCACTGAGGGACAGAGACAGGACGGTCACCTGTTACCTTAACTGATGAGAACCAGGCAGAGCCTGAGAACTGTGGGATCCTCCTTTCTGCTCACGACACTGTAACACAATTTGCCTGGTCCCGGTGTTTGGGATGATGTATCTGGTCCCCAGTTCCTTAGGCAATTCAGGTCAAGCTCTTATTGGAATGGAATAGCCTCTAAGTGCCCAGGCAGGAAACCCTGGGTCCCTTGAACTTCGTCCTTCGCTCCTTCTCGAGTTGACCCAGCACCCCCCATACTGCATCCTGAGCCCCTGTCCCACTCCCATGGAGCACAGCTATGCTCAGCACTGCATTGTTGGCTTCTGGGGGTTCCTGTAGGCTCCACTGAGGCAGCCCTGGGGTGCGCTGATCAGAACGTAACCTACTGAGGAGGGTTGTAGCCTATTCCTTGGCTGCTGGCCTTCAGACTGGGCAGCAGGCCTCTCACTTGGCCAGTGATCGAACCATCCTTGTCTACATGGGTCTCCTCAGATGTGGTCTTGGCTTATAAGCTCCCCATCAATCCCCACTGTCACCCACACACCCACTCTCTGGCCACACAGCTCCTGGCTCAGTGAGGAAGACTCCATGAGGCCATGGGGCACCCCAGTGAACCCCAACACAGCGACCCCCATGGGGAGCTGGCTGATCCCTCCTCTCCCCAGCAGCAGGCTCCCCCTGGGTTTCCCATAGCCTCCCTTGCTTTCTGAGCTGTGAACCTTATCATTGTTAACACACACCCACAGCTCCCCACTAACCAGGAGCTCACTAAATTCACCCCTGCCATATCTTTGCAGCCTTTGCAGACCTGGAAGGCATGGGATATACCCACAGGGCACTCAACTCATAACCGCCACGTGGATGAACATCTCTTCACATGTATTTCTTGGCCTCAAGCATGTCACCTTGGAGCATGGAGCCACGTTATACACAGAGCTGTAGTTGACGCCACCATTTGGTGGCTGTATGTTCTTAAAATCAGACAAAGAGTGAATTCCTGTTACACTCTTCTGCCAGAAAAGGACCCTCAGCCTCTAGGGCAGGGTGGGGGAAAGCGGGGCAGCTCTCTTGGGAGAAGGGAACTGTGTGTGTGATGCGTGTGTGTGTGCACGTGTGCCCATGCCTCAGTGGGCTGTGAGGAGGAGCTGGAGCCCCAGGTCAGCTTCCCGGTGGTCATGACCAGGCACATCCATTTCTAAGGTCATGTTCAGGGCTTGCTTAGTTGCCACTCCTTTCCCTGATGAGTCCCAGGACAAGCCATAAAGGAACACAGTCGCTGGCATCACAAATGCTAGTGATGTCCCAGCAGGGTGACCAACTCACCCAGCTTACCTGGGACTCTTCTGGATTCAAAACCTGGGAATCTCTCCTCACCCCATGGCAAATAAGGGTGTTTATCAGAGGCTCTGGGAGGCACTGCTTCTCCTGGGCATCTTCTGGAAACCATCCTGCACAGGTTTGCAGCTCCCTTTCTGTGTAATGCAGAGGAGCCTGTAACAAAGGACTCCTTGGGCCCCAGTGGGACGCTGAGAGTTTGCTGACAGCAGAGCCAGGATGGTGCGGAGTGTGCCCTCTCTACGTTTTTCTTGTCAGGAGCTCCAGTGGTATCTTTCCCTCCTCTCATTCTCGTGCTTCGCTCTTGTCTTTGAGCAGTCCAGGTACTACTCACCTTCCCAGGAAGCCTGTAGAATGGCCTCTCTGACCTCTTCTGAGTCAGAGAGCTGGTCCCCAGGACAGGAAGAAGTCCTGCATCTGTGGCTGGCCAATCTGTTCATTAATTGACCCATCACAGGTTTGTGAAGCCCCCACTCAGGCTGAGGCACTTGCTAGTCTCTGTGGGCACAATAGTGAGCAAAGTCTCCTCCCTCCCTTGAGGATTTCAGTCCAGTGAGGGATGCCAAGTTGCATCAGACACATTGCCATGCAACAGGGGAAGAGCCACTAGTTAGAGAACAAAGGGATGGTGGGAGCACAGAGCGCACAATGCTTCCAGCTGGAGAGCTGCTGCTGCTTAGTCATTGATTCTTTTACAACCCCGTGGACAGTAGCCCATCCGACTCTTCTGTCCATGGGATTTTCTAGGCAAGAATACTGGAATGGGTTTCTATTTCCTTCTCCAGGGGATCTTCCCGACCCAGGGATCAAACCTGCTTCTCCTACATTGCAGGTGGATTCTTTACCACTGAACCATCAGGGAAGCCTGCCTGGGGAGGTGCGGAAAACTTGAAAAGGGAGAGGATATATGAGTTGGGTTCTGAAGGATGAATAGGAGTTGACCAGATGAAGATGAGGAAGTAAAGGCTATCTCACGCAAACATCACTGCTGTGGACCACTCTATGAAAACAAACCCCTTAGTTTTGCGCCATCACCACCTAGTTATTGCAGGAAATGACTCAGCCGCTATGTTAAGAAGAATTAAATGTGCCTTGGGCCAACTCACCGTGAAGAAGTCACAGAGCGTTATATGAGGGAAGACCTCGTGGGCTCTGTTCTTGGCGCACTGCCGCCTGCTCTCTCTCCAGAACTCTTGAAGCTTGTCCAGCAGGGGACCCATGGGGCAGAGGAACAGGGCATACTCCTGGGGGATGGGGTCGTCCAGAGAAGGGTCATTGCAATGGCAGTGTAGCCTGCAAGAGAGGAAGGGACCCTGTCATCTGGCACTGTGGCCAAATGAGTCTTTTCCCAGGGAAGGCAGAGGGCAGTGCCGACGATGACTCAGAACAGCCGGCCGTGTGTAGAGCACCAGGGTGTCTGTGCCCAGGCAGACTCACCGAGCACAGGGCTGAGTGTGATCACAGAGGAGCTGGGCATCCACCCAGGTCTCTGTGCTGTGCTATGTCACTTCAGTTGTGTCTGACTTTGCAACCTCAAGGACTGTAGCCCGCCAAGTTCCTCTGTGCATGGGATTCTCCAGGCAAGAGTACTGGAGTGGGTTGCCCTTTCCTTCTCCAGTGGGTCTTCCCGACCCAGGGATAGAAGCTGTGTCTCTTATGTCTCCTGCATTGGCGGGCAGTTTCTTTACCACTAGCGCCACCTGGGAATCCAGGTCTCAGACCCTGGCTAGTCTGAGTCCCAGGCTATCAACCAAGACAAGGTGAGAAGGTGACCAAAATACTCAAAACCTGGCTTTCTAGTGGTCCCTCTGGGTCAGGTGTCTCCTTAGGGTTGCAGTTTTCTGGGAAAAACCTGCATTGTAATTTTATCTCAATCTTCAAATTAAGTATAAACATCAAAGCCCCAAAGACCTAGACAGAACTTAGGTAGCTAGTCTATTTTCTTTCAGTTCAGAAAGCTATTTAGTTTTATTTGGCTGCTGCAAGCTTTAGTTGCAGCATGTGGGGTCTTTCAATGCGGTGTGTAGGCGTCAGTATTTGCGGCACGTGGGCTGAGCCGCTTCTAGGCATGTGTGATCTTAGTGCATCCACTCCGTTGCAAGGTGGATTCTTAACCACTGGACCACCAGGGAAGTCCCAGAAAGTTGTTTAAAATACTATGAAAGATGACATACAGCCCCCAAGTCAGGTTCACTCTCACCAATAATAAAAAATGAATGAAACTGAGGCAACCATGAGATACCACTTTTCTCACTTGTAAAATTACCAGAATGCCTTTCAGAGGATAAAAGCTAAGCTTCATTTTGTCAAAGGTGCCCAGAGACTGAAGGATGAATTTTTACAAACTTTACCTAAAGCAACTTGTCAAGATGTATCAAGGGCATTAAAATACCCCTTCCATTTGAACTAAATCCTTTCCAAAACTAAACTAACTAAACTAAACTAACTAAACTAACTAAATCCTTTCCAAAAATGTATTCAAGGCAAAAAGTGTAGATAACTCTGCATGTATAAAATATTTATTATACCATTATTTATAACAGGAAAGAAGGAAAAGACTCGAAAAGTAATAATAACTTTTTCATGTAGTCACTGGAAATGACAGATTCAAATAATTTTCGATGGCTCAGAGGAGTGCTTGTGATATAACATTAAATTTAGAAATCAGGGTACAACCACTGGAGAAGACATGAGATACACACAAATACCTTCTTCTTAACAATTAAAAAACACCAAGGAGGAAGCTCTGCTCCCTTTATCAGAGCTCACTTACCAGATCTAGGAGAGGAAATCTCAACTCTCAATCTGCTTTGTTTCCTCATAGACATTTAGGTAACAGGTACATAGATAGCACTTGTGTGTATTATTTAAATCAAAAGCTATTGTTCAAATTATACTACAACTCGCATTTTTTACTCAGCAATATGTTTTTGTAATCTCTCCCTGTTGATACACATACATCTGGTTAAGTGTGTCAGAGTGAACCTTCTAAGGGCTATAAAACAGTCCGTACGTCATCCATCCATGCCACTGATGGGCATTTAAATTGTTTTCTTCTTTTAAACCTTCATAGCACTGTGATTAAGATCTTTTCACATTCTTTATTTTATTTTTTTTGGCTGCTCTCTGGGGCATGTGGGATCCTAGTTTCCTGACCAGGGATGGAACCTGCAACCACTGCTTTGGACGCAGAATCTTAACCACTGGACCAACCACCAGGGAATTCCCCTGCATATTCTTTTTAGGCTCTTTGTGTTTCTTCAAGGAAAGTACTAAGACATGAAATGCCAGGCAGCATCTACCCACATTTTCAGTGTTGATATTCACCCCAAATTGCAACCAAGAAAGTGAGAGAGAGACCACCATACCCTCATCCTCACCACAGCTTGAAGCTACCTTTTGTTGTTAACAGCATCCTAATTTGCACCCCTCTGATTACCAGTGAGGTTGGGCCACTCTTGCAGAGTCCAGGGCACCCACAGTCTCCCTGATCCTTGGCGGGTCTGCTGGTGTGTCTGGCTGAGTCACCACCAGCAGGGACCAACCACGACTCTCACAGCAGTACATTTATTTTTTAATTCCAATTTGGCCACTGACTTTAAAATAAATTCAAAATGGATTAAAGATCTAAATGTAAGACCAGAAACTGTAAAACTCCTAGAGGAAAACATAGGCAAAATACTTTCAGATGTAAATCATAGCAGGATCCTCTATGACCCACCTCCCAGAGTAATGAAATAAAAGCAAAAATAAACAAATGGGACATAATTAAACTTAAAAGCTTTTGTACAATGAAGGAAACTATAAGCAAGGTGAAAAGACAGCCTTCAGAATGGGAGAAAATAATAGCAAACGGAGCAACTGACAAAGAATTAATCTCAAAAATATACAAGTGACTCCTGCAACTCAATTCCAGAAAAATAAATGACCCAATCAAAAAATGGGCCAAAGAACTAAATAGACAGTTCTCCAAAGAAGACATACAGATGGCTAACAAGCACATGAAAAGATGCTCAACATCACTCGTTATCAGAGAAATGCAAATCAAAACCACAATGAGGTACCATCTCACACTGGTCATAATGGCTACTATCAAAAAGTCTACAAACAATAAATGCTGGAGAGGGTGCGGAGAAAAAGGAACACTTTTACACCATTGATGGGAATGCAAACTAATACAGCCACTATGGAGAACAGTATGGAGATTCCTTAAAAAACTGGAAACAGAACTGCCATACAACCCAGCAATCCCACTGCTGGGTATACACACCAAGGAAACCAGAATTGAAAGAGACACGTGTACCCCAGTGTTCATCGCAGCACTGTTTATTTACAATAGCCAGGACATGGAAGCAACCTAGATGTCCATTAGCAGATGAATGGATAAAAAAGCTGTATATACATAATGGAATATTACTCAGCTATTGAAAAGAAGGTATTTGAATCAGTTCTAGTGAGGTGGATGAAACTGGAGCCTATTATACTGATCGAAGTTGGAAAAACACCAACATGGTATATTAATGAGTATATATGGAATTTAGAAAGATGGTAACAATGCCCCTATATGTGAGACAGCAAAAGAGACACAGATGTATAGAACAGATTTTTGGACTCTGTGGGAGAAGGTGAGGGTGGGATGATCTGAGAGAATAGCATTGAAACATGTATATTATCATATGTGAAACAGATTGCCAGTCCCGGTTTGATGCATGAAACAGGGTGCTCAGGGCTGGTGCACTGGGATGACCCTGAGGGATGGGATGGGGAGGGAGTTGGGAGGGGGGTTCATGATGGGGAACACATGTACACCCATGGCTGATTCATGTCAATGTATGGCAAAAACCACCACAATATTATATAGTAATTAGCCTCCAATTAAAATAAATTAAAAAAAGAAAAGAAAATAGGCAATTCAAATAAAATAAAATAAAGTCAGCCTAGTCCAGAGGGTCCTAGGGGGTGTTTCTTTTTTTCCCCTACAGGGGTTACATTTTTTCCTTTGGCCCAGAGTTTTTGGAGGAGGAGGGTGTTCCCGCTGAGGACATGCTGAGCCCCCAGTGTTCCACATCCTGCTCTGGGAACAGCCCCCTAGCCAGTGGGACCTGGGCTTTCTGTTTGCTTTTCTGCAGCTATTCCAGGGTGGAGCTCGAGGGGATTTCCCACCGTGGGACAGAATGATGGCATCACGGCGCATGCGGGCGGGCCCGAGTTTTAGAGAACAGGGCGACCTCTTTGATTCCTGGGGCAGAAAAGCAAGGCTCGTGGCAGTGGGAGGCTGGCAAAGCCGTAGAGCTAGAGGCTGGCAGGGCCGCCTGGAACCCAGAGCTCCCCTGCACCTGGCACCCTTAAGGTGCAACGTGCCAAGGCCTGGGGGCTCTCACCACCACCTGCCAGTTCTCACTCCATCAGAAGTGGAAAGAGTGGCGACCTCGATTTCACATCAGCAAAAATGTCTCTTTCTTATTTATTCAACAACAAACCACATGAATGTTTCTCTTCATTGATAGTCACATTGGGATCATATCAGAATTTTAAGAAATCTTAAGAAAATGTTGTTCAGAGTTTTCTCTCTTTTGTTTTCTGTTCTAGCTGGGGGCTTTTTACTGCTTTCTCTGGGCACCGTGGGCTGCATGGAGGTGCCCGCCCACCCAGGGGATCCTGGGGACCTCCCAGCTCCCCTGCAGAGACCCTACAACCTGCAGGCCCCCCACTCACCAGTTTGACGCCTCCTCTGCCGTCTTCCTTCCAGTGGCTGCCAATGCCTTGAGCCTGTGGGAGGCAGAGCGCAAGGAGCTCTCAGAACGCTAACTTTCATTCTTTGGAAAAGGTCGGGGTTGGGGGGTGTCTCCACAATACATCGGATCTTCAGGAGGGACCCCAGGGAGCTGGATGGTTAGACCTCAGAGCGTGATGCAGTGCCCAGACCTCCACCCTCTGTGCAGCATCACAGTGGTTTTGGAAACACAGACTGCTTGCATCTCTCCACTCCCACCCATGATTTCCCTTCCCTGGCCCCCACCCCCAATCCCTGGCATGGAGACCAAGGGTTCATGTCCTGAGGTTCACCCCTGCCTGAATCCCACCTCACTGATCCTCCCCCATGCACTCTCAGATCTTCAAGGCAGCCAGGCAGGGCCACGGCCCTGGCTTGTACACGTGCCTCCCTGACCACATGCCCTGGGGGAAATGGCACAGGGTCTTCCAGGCTTGGCTCAGGTGTTCTTCCTCCAGGAAGCCCTCCCTAAAGTGCTCAAGGAGGGTGCGCGTGCAGCTCTCCTGTGCTTTCCCACCACACCCATGGCCACCTTGCCACTCATCTCAATGGACTCGTGTCCGCCTGCCTGTCCAACCATCTGCGAGCTCCCTGGGCTTAACCGTGTCTTACTCATCCTTGAAACTGGGATGTATGTACAGTGAATTGAGTTTTAACCGAAGGGGCCCAACTAGACAGAATGGAGTTTGATGAAGGCAATTCATCCTCAAATTTAGCCTGGATATCACCAGGAATCTGAGATGGCCACTGCCCAGGGGGGCTATTTCAGAGGATGCTGGTGAGGCTGAGGCCACCTGGAGAGGTTAGCAGGAGACTTACTGGGGTGCTCCCTCCAGGGAGACATTTCAAACATGTCTCTCCAACACCAACACATAGCTAATGTTTAAACTGGAAGGAATTGGGCTTAATTTGGTCACGCCTTGTGGCATATGAGATCTTAGCTCCCCAACCAGGAACTGAACCCACATCCCTTGCATTGAAAGTATGGCGCCTTAACCACTGGACCGTCAGGAAAGTCCTTAAATAGGAAGGAATTTTAAGTGTGTGTCTAACGGCAACTTCAGTCACATAATGAAGAGTGAATTTTACAGGCACCGGGACTGCGGTTCCAGCCCTGCCCCTCCTCTACCTTCCCTTTCGTGCCTCTGTGTCCTCATCTGCACCTGATGGACGGTGCCCAGGATGGCGTCCAGCCTATGGCAGGCAGCCACGCATGCCTGATCCAGTTCCTGTCTCACAGACTCCCGGTTTACTGTGAATGCCACGTGACAACAAAGTCCTGATTTGGGTTGGGGAGAAGAGGGGTCCAGCCTCATTCATTCCTTGCAGTTGGGCGGGGGTTTGTTATCTGTTTAAGGTGAGATTGCCCCCTCCCCATCCACAGTCACCTAAGGGGACTTCTGATGTATTTCCCACGTGAATATGGGCACGAAAAGGACCAGATCTAAGAACAACGTGGAAGCTGCCACCACTGCCAGGCTCAAAGCTCATCATTCTGGGGGGATCCTTCCCTGGAGGAGGGCATGGCAACCCACTCCAGTATTCTTACCTGGAGAATTCCATGGACAGAGGAGCCTGGCAGGCTATAGTCCATGGTGTTGCAAAAGAGTTGACATCACCTAGCTGACTAACACCTTCACCTTCCCTCTCGGGTGGGGATACTCAGGGTGGAGTCGTCTCTGTGTGACCCTTCTAAGATCACATCCTCCCTGCTTGGGGGCTTCCTTAACCATTATCATTATCACACAGTCAAGAATCCTTACCCACAAGGGGTTTCTCTGCATTTAGAAGTAACATTCCTGTGTATTTCAACAGGTCCCAGAATCAGAGACCGCCCCTGACCGACTTAGGGGCTTTCAAAAGTCTCAAAAGCCATCTGTGATTATCCAAACTGCCCATAGAGAGGGTCAGCCAGGCGTCTCCAAACCCTGGTTCCAATTTCACAAACCTCAGGATCCCACCATCACCAGACAGCAAAGTCTGTCTTTAAAAGGCAAAGCGCGCGTCGTTTATAAAAGCAGAAAAGGCCTCATTTTGAGATGAATCCCGGGCCTGCAGGGTACACCCCTTGACAGGAAGTCAGGGCTCTGAGCCGCCCGCAGTTCTGTGACCGCAGCAGGGTCAGCTTGGAGTCCGGGGAGCCGGGCCAGGCCGGGCGGTACTCACGCGGTGTGCGCCGGGAAGCCCATGCCCAGGAGGGGGTCCAGGAGGGAGGGGGTGCTTCGGCCCTTGAGTTTGTTGAAGACCTTGGCATAGAGCTGGGTCTCGCCCGCTGCCATCGCTTCCTGCTGTAGACTGAAGCGAGCAGATAAAGCTGAGAGGCTGAGGCTAAGAAGAAAACCTCAAGCCCTTTCTGATCTTTCTGACAAAGCTAATATCCTGTTTGCATGAGATACTGCTTTTCAGAGTTCTCTTTGCAGAGTGTGGGTGCAGGGTCCACCAAGCCCCTTCCACAGTGGGGTTTGGGGTCAGGAGGTCATGGGATCGGCTTGGTTCTGACTTAGGCTGGGAGAAGTCTGCCTGGTATGGGTGGGAAGGGAGGCTGGGGGAGGGGAATCCGGGGTGGGGTTCTTTACTGGGTCCCACTGGCGGCAGAACCCTGAGCCACCTGGATCTTAGTTTCCCTATCTGTAGAAGACATTAAACTACACTGTATCTGTTGTCCCTCATAGTTCTGAAATTTTTGGCTCTTTTAGTTGTTCATTGACTTCTTTTTCCTGTAAAAATATAAAGTTTAACACGCATGCAGAAAAGCTGATGAATCCTACGTGTAGAGCTCATAGTGAACTGACACCCCCTAATCCTCCAGGACCAGCAGCAAAACAGAGGTCCTTGACCTGGGACCTCTTCCCAGGTCCCTATTCCCAGGGACCACTGGCATTGTTGGGAGACATTTTGATTGTCACAATCAGAGGAGGGAGTGTTTGCTAACTGTGCCTAGTGCAGGGAGGCCAGGAACGCTGCAGCAAAGAAGGGTCCAGCTCAAGATGTTAGCAGTGCCAGAGTTGAGATCCTCTGTTCTAAACATCAGCAGAACCTTGGAAGCCCCCCGGCCCCAGCGCCCCTTGCCCAGCCTCCTAGTTTCCTCCTCCTTTCCCGTAGCTGTTGCTCTCACTTTTATATTAATTTTGCTCATCTTTGAACCTGACATAAACAGAACCGTATGGTATGTTCTCTTCTATGCCTGTTCCTTTTGCCCAAAATCACGAGCATGAAATTTATCCATGTTGAGAGCAACCACATTTCACTGTATTGCTGTATATTTCACTGTGTTGTGTTCCAGCAGATAAATGCACCATGCTTGATTTCGCTGGTTCTCAGCTGATGTATATTTGGGTGCCTTTCAATTTTGCTGCTTTAGACATTCTTGGTATATTTCTTTGAGTACCCGACGCACGCATTTCTGTTAGGCACCTGTCTCAGGGTGGGATTGTGCGATCACAGGACTTGTTCATCCTTCATCAGACACTGCCAAGCAATTTCACTCTGCAGTCGTACCAGCTCGCCCCCTCAGCAGCAGTGGATTGAAGTTCCTGCCCACACTTGATGTTATCAGCCTTGCAGCCAATCTGGGGGTGTGTCGTGGTATCTCACTGTGGTTCTATATTTGCATTTCCCCAAAGGGCGATGACACTGAGCACCTTGAGACGGGTTACTGGCCATTTGGATTTCCTCTTAGGGGAAGGGCCTCTTCGAGCGGTCCGCCATTTTTAAAGTGGGTTGTTTGGGCTTTCTTATCCATTTGTGGAAACTCTGGAGACGAATCTTTTGTTGGATGACTTTATTTATTATTTTATTTTTAATTAATTAATTTTTAGTGTTTTATCATTTGTAAAAGATTTTTTATTGGAGTATAATTGTTTATAATGCTGTGTTTCTGTGGTACAGAGAAGTGAATCATCTATACGTCGACGTATATCCCCTCTTTTTTGGATTCCCTTCCCATTTAGGTCAACACAGAGCACCGAGTAGAGTTCCCTGTGTTCATTAGTTATCAATTTTATACATAGCAGTGTATACATGTACAAAGCATCTACTTCTGCCTCATTGACTATGCTAAAGTCTTTGACTCTGTGGATCACAACAAATTGTGGAAAACCCTTAGAGAGATGGCAATACTGGACCACCTTACCTGCCTTCCAAAAAACCTGTATGCAAGTCAAGAAGCAACAGTTAGAACTGGACATGGAACAACAGACTGGTTCCAAATTGGGAAAGAAGTACGCCAAGGCTGTATATTATCACCCTGCTTGTTTAACTTATATGCAGAGTACATCATGTGAAATGCTGGGCTGGATGAAGCACAAACTGGCATCAAGATTGCCAGGAGAAATATCAATCACCTCAGATATGCAGATGACACCACCCTTATGGCAGAAAGTGAAGAGGAACTAAAAAGCCTCTTGATGAAGGCAAAAGAGGAGAGTGAAAATGCTGGCTTAAAACTCAACATTCAAAAATGAAGATCATGATGTCTGGTCCCATCACTTCATGGCAAATAGATGGGGAAACAATGGAAACAGTGACAGACTTTATTTTCTTGGGCTCCAAATTCACTGCAGATGGTGACTGCAGCCAAGAAATTAAAAGACGCTTGCTCCTTGGGAGAAAAGCTATGACCAACCTAGACAGCATATTAAAAAGCAGAAATATTACTTTGCCAACAAAGAAGTGTCTAGTCAAAGCTATGGATTTTCCAGTAGTCATGTGTGGATGTGAGAGTTGGACCATAAAGAAGGCTGAGCGCTAAAGAATTGATGCTTTTGGACTGTGGTTTTAGAGAAGTCTCTTGAGAGTCCCTTGGACTGCAAGGAGATCAAACCAGTCTATCCTAAAGGAAATTAGTCCTGAATATTCACTGGAAGGACTGATGCTGAAGCTGAAGCTCCAATACTTTGGCCACCTGATGTGAAGAACCAACTCATTAGAAAAGACCCTGATGCTGGGAAAGATTGAAGGCAGGAGGAGAAGGGGATAACAGAGGATGAGATGGTTGGATGGTATCACTGACTCAGTGGACATGAATTTGAGCAAACTTCAGGAGATGGTGAAGGACAGGGAAGCCTGACGTGCTGCAGTCCATGGGGTCACAAAGAGTCAGACATGACTGAGCAACTGAACTGAACTGAACAACTTTTTCTGGGCTTCCAGCTCAGTGGGTAAAGACTCCTCCTGCAATGAGGGAGAAGCAGAAGACTTACGTTCGGTCTCTGGGTCGGTAAGATCCCTTGGTTGAGAGCATGGCAACTCACTCTAGTATTCTTGCCTGGAGAATCCCCATGGTCAGAGGCGTCTCAAAGAGTTGGACACGACTGAAGCAACTGAGCACATGCAATAACTTCTTCCAAGCTCTGGTCTGCTTTTTAAAATCTCTTAGTAATGTCTTTGGGTGGAACAACATTTGATTAATTTAGCAATCTTTTCTCTCATTGTTAGGATTTTCTACATCCTGTTGAAGAAATCACTGTTAATACAATATGGATGTGGATAGTCTCCTATGTTTTCTTCTTGGCACTTTACCAAGTTTACAATTCACATTAAGCTCTACTATCCATTTGAATTAATTTTATATATGTTGGAAGACAGAGGTGAAAGTTCATTTATTTCCCCCGGTTTTTATTTATTGAAAGGACTATCCTTTGCCCAGTGAATTGCAGTAGAATGTTTACTGTAAGTCAGTTGATTGAATATGTATCAGCCCATTTCTGACTCTATTATGTTTTATTATTTGATCAATTTTGTGTCCACGTTACACTATTTTAATTACTGTAGTACTGAGCCCTCTGATTTTGTCTCCTCCTTCAAGGTTGTCTTGCTCCTCGACACCCCTTGATTTTTCATATAAATTGAAAAGTCAAGTTGCTGTCGTGAGCCATTGGAAGGTGCAGAAAGACTCTCATATGTTGCCAAACTGGTTCTCAACAAAGGGGCCAATGTAATTCATAAAGTGTTGGTCACTCAGTGGTGTCCAAAGCTTTGTGACCCCATGGACTGTAGCCTTCCAGGCTCCTCTGTCCATGGGATTCTCCAGGCAAGAATGCTGGAGTGGGTTGCCATTCCCTTCTCCAGGGGATCTTCCTGACCCAAGGATTGAATCTGAATTTTTTTTACTGTCTAAGCCTCCAGGGAAGCCAATGTAATTCACAGGGGGAAAGATAATGCTTTCAACAAACAGTGCTGTGAACTGCATATCAGTATGGAGAAAGTATGACTCTCAACACTGTCTTCACATCGTGTCCCCAAATTAACTCAAAATGTATGATGGACCTAAATGTAAAAGCTAAAACTGTGGAACTTCTAAAAGAAACAAGAAATCTTTCCTATGTTGGAGATTGCCAAGTTTTCTTAGTACATAAAAAGCATGAATCATACAAGTAGAAAATTGATAAATTTGGCTTCAAAATTGAAAACATTTACTCTTTAAAAGACATCATAAGGAAAATAAAAAGGCCATGAACAGACAGGGATAAGATATCATCATATACACATCTGAAGGTGAAGGCGAAGGTGAAGTCGCTCAGTCGTGTCCGACTCTTTGCGACCCCATGGACTGTAGCCTACTAGGCTTCTCCGTCCTTGGGATTCTCCAGGCAAGAATACTGGAGTGGGTTACCATTTCCTTCTCCAGGGGATCTTCCTGACCCAGGGATACACACCTGACAAAGACTTAAATCCAGAATATAATATAATATAATTGTATATGTATCTACTGTGGGTATGGTAGTGTTAGTCATTCAGTTGTGTCCCACTCTTTGTATATATATATAATTTTCTCAATAATAAGAAAAGAAACAATCCAGTTTAAAAATAGGCAGAAGATCTAAATGAACACTTAACTAAAGAAGATACAGAAATGGCTCCTGAGGACGTGAAAGCTATTCAACATCATTAGTCATCAGGGAAATGTAAATTAAAACCACAATGTGATGCCGGATACACTTACGGTGCTGTGCTTAGTCACTCAGTTATGTCTGACTCTTTGCATCCGTATGGACTATAGTCTGCCGGGCTCCTCTGTCCATGGTGGTTTTCCAGGCAAGAATACTGGGGTGGGTTGCCACGCCCTCCTCCAAGGGATCTTCCCAAAACAGGGGCTGAACCCAGGTCTCCCACATTACAAGCAGATTCTTTACCATCTGAGCCACCAGGGAAGCCCAAATACACCTCCTAGGAGAGCTAAATTTGAAAAGACAGACAGTGCCAAGTATTGGCAAGGCTGTGGAATAATTGGAACTCTTGTATGGTGTTGGTGGGAATGCAAAATTGTCCAACATTTTGACATTTGAGTTTCTTATAGTTAAACATACATTTGCTATATGACCAAGTCATTCCTAGCAATCTTCCAGGGAGAAATAAAGATGTATGTCCACACTAAAACTTTACATGAACCTTCATGACGGTTTTATTCTCAGGAGACCCAAACTGGAAAAAATTCAAATGTCCATCAACTGGTGAATGGATACACAAATTATGGTATATTCAATCAATGAGATAACGTTTATCTGTAATAAGGAACACACTGTAGATTTATGCCATATCATGGATGAATTTAAAAGAACATTATGTTGGCTAAAAAAGCCAGCGACAAAATCACGCTATATGATTTTATTTAAATGAAATCCTAAAAATGATAAAACTAATCTATAGAAACAGAAAGCAGATTAAGTGGTTGACCGAAACTAGTATATCTAGGGGCTTTGCAAGGTAATGGAAATGTTCTGTTTCCTGATTTGGTGGTGACTATACCGGCACATAGGTGTGAACTAAACACTTAGAATAACTGAACTAACACTTAGGATGGATGCATTCTATAGTGCGTAAGCTAAACCTCAATAAAACTGATTTTAAAAAAGGAAAGACAACGAATCCAAAGGACAATAAAAAGCAGTATGCCAATTTCCATCAGAAAAAACAAAAAACAAATCCTGCTGGGATTTTGTTTGAGATTTTGCTGACTCTGTAGGTCAATTTCAACAATACTGAGTCTTTCATTCCATAAATATGGTATATCTCTCTATTTAATTTCTCTTAGTAATGCTTTGTAGTTTTCAGGGCTTTGTACTTCTGTCATTAAGTTCATTCCTCCATGTTGTTTGTTTTTGGTACTATTGTTTAAAAATGATTTCTACTTACATTTGTTTGTTGCCTGTGTATAAAAACATGATTCATTTTTATGTACTGACATCACATCACTTATTTTATGTACTGACATGACATCACTTATTAATTCTAATATTTGTAGAGTCTCTTGAATTTTCTATGTACACAATTATGTGATCCTCAAATAAGGACAGTTTCCCCCTCACTTTTTAATATTTATAAAATTCATTTATTTAATATTTATGAACTTTATTTCCTTTTCTTGCCATATTGTGGGGCAAAGACCTCCATAAAAGTGGCTTTTTGGTAGGCAGTCATTATCAAATAAAAGAAATTTCTTTTCACTCCTGGTTTACTGAAATGTGTTAAAATGTCATTAATAGATATTAAATTTTATCTTATGATTTTTCTGCATCTGTTGAGGTGATCATATTGTTTTCCTTCTTTATTCGATAATTATACCAACTGACTTTTAAAAAAACTGACAAATTAAAATAATTTTATTAATCCACTTTAAAACAGCAATAATAAACCATTATATGTTAATGTAAATATCATATTTTGGTGACAGAAATCTATATTTTACAAAACAAAAATTACTGATAAGATTGGCATGTTTTACATTTTTGCAAATCTCTTTAATATCCAACGTAACATTAGAAGACACCTGAATTCTCACTTCTGCTTCTGCATTCAAATCAGCGTCAATATTTGTTGTTTTGGTTGATGTATATGAAGAAAATCTGGCTTCAGAGAGTCTGATACCAATGGACTCTTGAATGTTAAAATGATCTTATTTTAAAAAATAAAATAAAAAAAGATAAAACCCCCTTAGCCATAGTATGTTACCCTTTGTATATATTGGTGTGCGCATGCTCAGTTGTGTCCGACTCTTTGTGGCTCCATGGACTAGCCCGCCAGGCTCCTATTTCCATGGGATTCTTCCAGCAAGAATACTGGAGTGGCTGGCCATTTCCTCCTCCAGGGAATCTTCCTGACCCAGGGACCAAACCGGTTTCTCTTATGTCTCCTATATGGGTTCTCAGGTTCTCTAACACGAGCACCACCTGGATTGCTAGAATCAATTTGTTAATGCTTTGCTTAAAATTTTTGCATCAGTAATTGTAAATTAGCTTGGCCAGTTGTTTTCTTATAATTTCCTTGCCAGGTTTTGTCAGTAGAGTGATCACCTCATTCTGACTGACCTGTGAATTTCTTGGTCTTAGCATGGAAAGTTCCCGTCCTTGGAAACCCCCCTGGTCCCAGGAAGATGAGGGGTCAGTTGGTCACCCTAAGTGTCAGCGTTATTCTGCTCTCATAAATGAGTTGGTAGGTGCTATCTCTTTTCAAGTTCTTGAGTTTTGTAAGGTTGATATAGTTTCTTTCTTAAATATTTGAAAAAATTGATCACTGAACTCATCAGAGCCTAGAATTTTCTTTTGGGTGAAGTGGCTCAAATGGTAAACTATCTGCCTGCAATGTAGGAGACCTGAGTTCGATCCCTGGGTGGGGAAGATCCCCTGGAGGGGGGCATGGCAACCTACTCCAATATTCTTGCCTGGAGAATCTCCATGGACAGAGGAGCTTGGCAGGCTGCTGTCCATGGGGTTGCAAAGAGTTGAACACAGAGTGACTAGCGCTTTCACTTTCACTTTAAACTGTAGGTTTAATTTATTTAAGTAGTATAGGACTAGTCTTCTTCTGTTTACTCATATTGTTTTTCAAGGAATTTGACCATCTTATGCGAGCTGCCCAAGTTCCAGGCACTTCCAATTGTTATATAATTTTTGTGTCCAGATTGTTGATCTTAAAAAAATACAAGTCACTTATTTTACCAGCAAAAATAGGTTCATTTAAGAATAACAAAGAATTGCAATTTGGGACAAGCAAATCAAAGTAAAAATCATGGAGAAGTCCCGTAAATAAAGGAGAGGAAAATTCAGTTCAGTTCAGTCATTCAGTCATGTCCGACTCTTTGCGACCCCATGAATTGCAGCATGCCAGGCCTCCCTGTCCGTCACCAACTCCCGAAGTTTACCCAAACTCATGTCCATCGAGTCGGTGATGCCATCCAGCCATCTCATCCTCTGTCGTCCCCTTCTCCTCCTGCCCCCAATCCCTCCCAGCATCAGAGTCTTTTCCAATGAGTCAGCTCTTCATATGAGGTGGCCAAATTACTGGAGTTTCAACTTTAGCATCAGTCCTTCCAAAGAACACCCAGGACTGATCTCCTTTAGAATGGACTGGTTGGCTCTCCTTGCAGTCCAAGGGACTCTCAAGAGTTTTCTCCAACACCACAGTTCAAAAGCATCAATTCTTCGGCGCTCATCTTTCTTCACAGTCCAACTCTCACATCCATACATGACCACAGGAAAAACCATAGCCTTGACTAGACGGACCTTTGTTGACAAAGTAATGCCTCTGCTTTTGAATATGCTATCTAGGTTGGTCATAACTTTCCTTCCAAGGAGTAAGTGTCTCTTAATTTCATGGCTGCAATCACCATCTGCAGTGACATTACTTTATAGCTAAAAAAGAGGAGGTTGGGAGGGCTTATTTTGAACTAAGTCTTTTGGAGAAAAGTGAGAGTGCATGGTGATGATGGTTTCTCATTGGCTGAGTTACCGGATTGGTCAATTCCTTGGAGAAGATGCAATGTGCCTCTTTTCCTGCTGGGGCCTCATTACTGGTAATTCTTTCCTCTTGATTCTTCTATTGGGGTCTCTGTTATTGACAGTTCGTCCTGTAATTGGCATTTCTACCTATATGTCTGCGAGAGCGCCCCCTTCTGGCCTCCCAATTCCATTTTAATGAAGTGAAGTGAAGTGAAGTGAAGCCGCTCAGTCGTGTCCGACTCTTTGCGACCCCATGGAGTGTAGCCGACCAGCCTTCTCTGTCCATGGGATTTTCCAGGCAAGAGTACTGGAGTGGGTTGCCATTGCCTTGGTTTCCCTCTATTAATTTTCATATTTTGCAGTACTGATTCTATTATTCTTAGATAGTTGATTATTATTGATGTGCTGTAAATTATATCTTCTTGAAATTTCATGTTCTGATTCTGTTGCTCAGAGATCAAAATACTATTGGTTTCACATTATTTTATATTTAAATTATATTCACCAGTCTTGCTTGACTAATTTGTTAATTCTAATAGTTTATCTTTAGAATTTTAAAGATATTCTATGTGCAAAATAATTTTTTCTATCAATCAATAATATCTTTATTTCTTTTTATTAACCAGTACATATTTTCTTTTAAAAATTCTCCATCCCTTGCTTACTTCTTTCCTTTTCTCTTTCTTTCCTTCCATTCCTTTCTTTTTTCTTCTCTTCTTTCATCTTTTTTTTCTTTTTTCCTTATTCTTTCTTCCTCCTCCTTCCCACCCTCTCCTTCTGGTTTTATTGCCCTGGCTCGGACATCAAATATTGAATACGTATGATATATATCTATGTTGTGAATCTCCTTATATTGTTCTCCACCTCAGGGGAGAAGGCTTTTGTATTTCACCTTTAAGTGTGAAATGTAAGAATTATATTTTAAAGTATTATCTTCTTCCCTTGAGGACATCAAAAGATGAAATCATTTCAAAATCAAATGAATTGCAAATCTTACATTTGAACATCTGAAAAGAGACAAAGCTTGCTACCCAAAGGGAAAAAGGCAGCTTTGGACTCTAAAATACAGCTTCTACTCAAACATATTTTTCTCTTCTAAAGGTGAACCACTTTTAGAGCAATGATGATTATAACACTAAAATATATATGTATCTTTTTTATTAAAAAAAAAAACCTTACTTCCGTATACCAGGAAATGCCTTATCGAGGTTAACTCACTTTTCTTAGAACGAAAAGCTATCTTCAAAGGCCAACAGTGAGAAAACTGATACTTCCTGACTGACGGTCTCTACTGTTACTGACCCCTCCCTTCACTCACCAAAGGAATCAAGGTGAAAACCGACCACACCTGTAAATCCAGCTGTCTGCAGGTGGTTGCCACAGCTTCACAGAGCCTGGGGGGCGCCCTCAGGGGAGGATGGCCCTTCTCACACCTCCAAACCAAGACCTCTGAAGACATCGGCTTGGTGAATACCAGATGCCAGGCCTGGGTATGCTGATTTCTATTTTCCTAACATTTATCTTGAGCTTGATGAAATTGAATTGTAAATTACCTTTCTGAAAGGTGACTTCATGGTGGTAGAAGTTCAGCTACCTCCATGGGTTCTTTTCCTAATACTCCCTTGGTGAATTGTCTCAATCTTTGACCTCATCTGACACACATGCCAACATGTGAACACATGTTAACATGACCTTGGGATTGCTTTTGTTTCCTGCATGTCTATTCAGTATTGGTCATCCACCTTTGTTTATAATCAGCTCGTATACATGGAGCCCCATCATACACTCATCATTGTGCTGGACACCTAGAAGTACATTCTGGACTCTGTCCTCCAAGGATTGAACTGCACTTGGGAGCAGTGCCCGTGACATCTGGGTAAAAGCAAAGAAAGGATAAAGTTCTAAGTTTCCTATCATTGTCTTTAAGAGCAAATATTCCTTCAAGGAGGCTTCCCTTGTGGCTCAGATGGTGAAGAATCTGCCTGCAATGCAGGAGGCCCGGGTTTGGTCCCAGGGTCAGGAAGATCCCCTGGTGAAGGGAATGCAACTTACTCCAGTATTCTTGCCTGGAGAATTCCATGGACAGAAGAGTCTAGAGGGCTACAGTCCATGGGGTGGGACAGAATCAGACACGATTGACTAACACTTTCACTTTCCATTTCATCCCTTCAGGGACTGGAGATGATAGTTAAGAAAGAATGAAAGTGAGCTGCATCTATGATCCTGCGCTTTAAAGCCTGATAACTGCAACTTTTGAGCCCACATGCCACAACTCCTGAAGCCCAAGCTGCTGCAACACGAACCCCACACACCACAATGAAGAACAGTCTCCCCTCGCCACAGCTAGAGGAAAGACCTGTGTGGCAACGAAGACCCAGTACAGCCACAAATATATGCATAAACAAATAAAAATGATATCAAATCCAGCCCTGATCTCCACCTGCGCCACCAGCGCCTGGTCATGGCTGCAGGGGCCCAGGTTTTCAGTAGCCTCCTCCTGCCTCTGCACACCCAGCCCTGACCCTACACACATGGGTAGATCCCCACCTGACCCTGCTCAGCTCCTCCAGCCTGTCCCTCACACAGATGCCAAACCAGAGTCCTTCCAGGGGCCCAGGTCCTTACCTGCCTATTAGCCTCTCCAGGCACAGAGGATTTACTGAGTTTCTCCAGCACCACTAGCTCACTCCCTCCACTGGGCTTTTGGCATTGATGTTCCCCTGCTTAGAGAGCCCCTCTTTGCTGGGATCTGAGACGGTTACTGCAGTGCTTGCTCCTGGACAAACATCTCCTTAAGCAACAAAATACAAAGTGTAAGGGACTAAAACCAACCGCAAGCATGCACAATGGGGACAAATTCTGGACAATATACAAAAAATACAAGACCAAAACAAAACCACCCAACTGCCACTTCTGAAGAGCTGGGAGCCAAGGCAGGGTACTGCCCATGCCCCTGCCTTCATCATGACCCAAGGAGTGGGCAAACCACCTAAGCCACCCCTCTGGCCTGACCACTGGACCCACTCCCACCTTCAACCTGCGTAAGGAACCAGCTCAAGCCTCCTCGAGGAGCAATCAAGGGAAACTCTTCCTTGTTTTTGCTCCTTCCTGGGGCCATAGGAGCTCTGATAAAGCCTTGCCTGAATTTCTCATCTGGCCTCTTATCTATTTCTATTTATTAAGGAGGTCAAGAATCCTGGTTGGTATCAAGCTCATAAGACCCACTTCATCACGTCATCAAGCGCTCTGCTAAAACGTCACTTCTTCCTGGAGGCCTTACTCCACCACCCTGTCCCACGATTCTCTAAGCCTCTCCCAGCCCCATCTCTTCCCAGTATTCATCTTCACCTGAAACTTTGACCCTTTGCCATCTGCTCTGCGTCTAGATGGCTGGCCCATGGCAGATGGCCCGTGAATCAATGAATGCCTGATTTCCATCTAGTTCACATTCTCCCCAGCCTTCCAAAGGGGCTCCTAGTCCCCGGCGCACAGCAGCAGGGCTCTGTGGTTACACATAGTTGAGCTGTATTGTGTGCGGGAGCCTCTTGGGAGGCAGAGGCCCCTGCAGACGGAGCCAGAAAGTGTCCGCACAGTGCTGACTGCAGGTCCCCTGTCTTTTGTCTGCAGAGTGGCTGCAAGCCTAAATCTAGGCTCAGGCATGCAGGGGGCTAGAAGCTCCCACCAAAGCGTCTCCCTGCCCCCTGGGTGAGCTTGCTCAGCATCGGGCAGGACCTCTCAGTTCTTTTAAATAAAAGGGGTGCCTGTGACCCAAAGCCTCTCGGATGAAAAGTGTCTGAAAAGGTTGCTCACTTACTAATTAAAGGCGAGCCACACTTTCCCCTCCTGGTCTCTGCAGTCAACCCCCAGTGGCTACCTGATAGTTGCTGCCAGGTAGGGTTACACAGAGGCCCGTGATCTTGCCATTTGCTGCGATGATTGAGTCGACAAGGCTGAGTGACTCGGTGGAAATATTTCCTGGTTGGACTAAGCTGTTGGCGGCCTGCTTATCATCACGCTTGCATTTATAATGAAAAAGGAAGCTATTTCTGTTTTGAAGGATGGCGGCTCCAGAAATGGTGAGTGAAGTGGGTGGGTGGAGAGAAGATGATTCTAAAAGTTGACTTCTCAACATTTCTCAGTGGAAACCTCCCAGTCATGGCCTGTTGGGAAGGGACTTGCTTACCTAGGTTCCCTGTTTCAGAAAGCATTTTGCTGTTCATTCTTATGCTTGTTCTAAAGTTGCGCTGTGGAATTTGCCGTAAGCTGATGGCAAGCAGCATGTATCAACAGCATCAAAGTAAAAAATGCTGAGTGTGAATTGATTAGTTTCCTAAGATACAGTTTGAAGCTTCTCTTGCAGTGAAGATGAAATAAACGTTTTTAACGTGTAACTCTTGCTTAGATTTTCTCATAACTTCGAGAAATGTCATGAAGACAGAGTTTAAGTGGCTTGATAGTTCCCTTTTGAGTTTCAAATGTTACAAGTAAACAGAAAATAACAATGGGTGATCTACATATCTATGTTTATACGACTGTTGGAATGTTCTAGGTTTTAGCTCTTTGCAGAAGCAGCTTCCTGGGGAACTCGTGCCTGAGTCCTGGGAGAGTAAGCTGGAATTTTGTTGGGAACATTACGCCCCTTCCTTGCCCCCTCCATCCTTCTTTGAGTTACTGGAAATGACTTCCAAAGGTTTCTCACCTGTTCAACATCGTGACAAGTGGAATTCTCTTGCAGGGAACAAAGCCCCAGTGTAGCTTTGGTGCAAGCCTGTGGTCAGTGCCCAGCCACTCCTCCCTTTGCGAGGGAAGGTAGGGACTGGGCACCCAGAGGCCAAGGATACTCCCATCCTTAATTAGGTCAAGCCTGTGTGAGCCAGGAAAGGGTTGTGTTTATGGGAAGCTCCAAATACCGGGGATGACCGTCCCTTCCCTGGTGCTGTCTGCATTTTAGGGACACGGACATAATGTAAGTATCAAAACGTATGATTACGGTACGTGTTATCACCTGTGCAGGCAAAAGTTCAAGTTTATGGGGGACAAAAGAGAGGAGGAAAGTATTTGAAAGTAATTTATCTTCTGAAAAATAATGGCACACTGACTTCTAAATGATAAACAGGCATATCTCTAACGATGTGCTCTTCAATTGAGCTGAAAATTGGTTGAGCAAACTGGGAAAATCATGTTTGGAAGAATTACGTTCATAGTTTTTCGCTCTCTCTCGACGTTTCTCTGTTATCTGCTGGGGCTCAGGAAAAAAAAAAAAAGATGCATTCTCCCCGGACAAATAGTTTTGATTTATCGGGACCAAGTGCGTTTTATGTGAATTGTCAGATTTCAAAGATTTCTCTCAACAAAGATTCTTTTGATGTGAATACTCTAAATAGAGAAGCAAGCACTCTCTGCTCTTTCCCGAGAAGGAGGTGGAGGTGGAGGTGGAGCCCAGCCATCGAGGTCCTGAAATAGTCACAATGGGGGAGAACGACCCGCCTGCCGCTGAAGCCCCCTTCTCCTTCAGATCACTTTTCGGCCTTGACGATTTGAAAATAAGTCCTGTTGCACCAGGTAAGCGGGACCAGGTGTGATGTCTGCCCCCACCTTACCCTCCAGATATGGATGATCCATGTGGCTGAAGGTCCCCTGTAGAAATATCTCCCCAGGGGTCCTCACATCTATAGGCCACATCCTCGGGTTTGCAGAATCCCAGCGGGAGGGGCATTAAAAAGGCCATCACTTTGTTCAGGCCTCTTTGAACAACTCCCTGGAGACAAGTGATATTTTTCTGGATGAAAGTTTTCAGAAATTGAGGCTCCAATTTCTCCTGGGGAGTTAGGGGTCAGATCCTGGCCAGGAAATCTCTGAGTTCTCCAGGAAGTCTTGACAATCAGTGGTCACCAGCCCCTCCAGAAAACTTAAAATAAGCTGGATCCCCTGAAAGTATCAGATGCCTAGATTAAAATTCAGCAGCAGGTAACGGAGTTGCTTCTAGCAACTAAAGGAAGGGAAGTTGGTTTTGTAAGTGGGTCATAAAGGCTTGGACAAATGGTGGGCTCCTTAATACCTGGTTAGGATCCTGTTGGTAAGGACCTATCAGAACTCGTCACAGGAAGCTGCGGCTCCTGGCCCCGGATGTGGTCAGGAAGACTGAGCGACATGTTCCAGAAAGCACGGTGTGGGGGGCTGTCATATGATTCCTTTTAAACCACTTGGACAATTGATGTAAACAAATGTGAGGTGGGAGAAGAGGTGTGAAGTAAGGCAAAAGATACACAATTTACAAACACTTTTCAAAAATTAGCACCAGTGCAAATGAAAGAAAAAAGTGCCCTGCAATCACCTGACCACCAACATTTAGCTGGGTTTTATATCTTCTTTATTTTCTCGGTGTCCTTGTCTATAAATACATGCTCATCTACAGTGCAGAGAGAGACATGTATTGTTCGTGTGTTTTCTTGGTTTTATAAACATGCCGCCCCCTTTTTTAAATAAAATTACAACTTTGCATCAAGTAGATGTATAATCTACATGGCCATTTGGCATAATTTGACATATAATTGTTGGTAATACTTTATAATATATATATCATATGAATACCAATAGCAGTATACATATTCTTTTCTGCTAATTTTTGAAAATTTCTCCATGATTAATTCCTAGTTTCAGGAAAGAGTAAAAACTTTTAAAAACTTTTCTTTTTAAATAAGTCAATGCCTTGTTCATGATAGAAATTTAGGAAATGGAGTTAATAAAAAAGATTTTTTGAAATGACCCACAATTTTATACTCTTACTCAGAGATAACGCTATAGCATTTTATAGGTTTTCTTGCCTTTTTCCTATCCTATCAACATATCTGTATCTCCCTTTGAAACTGACATATAAAGGGAGAACCCAGAGACATTTTGGGTTTGGTTCCAGACCACTTAATTCACCAATTAAGCAAATATTGTAATTGAGTCATATTAATTTTTTGGTTTCCCCATACATGTAAAAGTCAAACTTTTTCTATACTGTAGTCTATTCGGTGTACAACAGCATTATGTATAAAACAATGTACATAATACCTAGTTAAAACTTGAGTTTTAGCTTAATTAAACAGTTAACTTATTTCTAAATAATGTTAGCCATTATCTGACTACACAGTGTTCAATTTATGAAGCCTTCAATTTATGAAAACTGCAATATTGGCTGGCAGAGAGTGATCAAATGAGGCCTGCCTATGCAATCTGTACAATTTTGAAGCTTTTTTGAAACTTAAAAATATCATGTTCATCTTTCCATGGCATTAAGTAATTAATAGCCTTTTAGGGTTGTCAAACAATGGCGCCTGGGCCAAATCTGGCCCAAATCTGGCCCATCGTCTGTTTTTATAAATTAAGGTTTATTGGAACACAGACATCCATTTATTCACATTTTGTCTGGCTTCTGTCACGTATAGCTATAGAGTTGAGTAATGGTGAAAGGGACCGATATGGCCCATAAAGTTGAAAACATTTATATCAGGTCCTTCACAAAAAAGTTTGCCGAGTCCTCTTCTTTATCATTTTAAGCATTTCTATACAATTTGCTATTTCACCAGCTACTTTTTTGGGGGCACCATGGGGTCTCTGAGGGTCGGACATGACTGAGCGACCTCACTTTCACTTTTCACTTTAATGCATTGGAGAAGGAAATGGCAACCCACTCCAGTGTTCTTGCCTGGGGAATCCCAGGGACGGGGGAGCCTGGTGGGCTGCTGTCTATGGGGTCGCACAGGGTCGGATACGACTGAAGTGACTTAGCAGCAGCAGCAGGCTGTTTTCATGTGCCCATGTATCAATATTATCAAGGTCATTCCTTTAAGTGTACTTATTTGTAGAGATTTGTGTACATCTCTGATGACTTTTTAGAATAAATTCCTAGAAGTGAAATTAATAGGTCAAATATTCTATCCATTTTTAAGCTTTTTAATGTGAAGTGAAAGTCACTTAGTCGTGTCTGACTCTTTGTGACCCCATGAACTATACAGTCCATGGAATTTTCCAGGCCAGAATACTGGAGTGGGTAGCCTTTCCCTTCTCCAGGGATCTTCCCAATCCAGGGATTGAACCCAGGCTGGCCGCATTGCAGGTGGATTCTTTACCAATACATATTTCCAGTTTGACTTTCAAAAAGTTTACACAAATTATACTCCTGTTGACTGTTAAGTGGAGACCTGTTCCTTTTCACTTGGACTTCAGTAGGAGTAATACTAATAATAATACACTGCAAAGTTGATATGCAATTATGTCTAATATGCGTTTTTTTTCTGTTTCTGAAGAGATTGAAGGTTCTTTTGTGCTTGTTTATCATTTGCATTCCTTCTTTGGAGAGATACTATGCCTTTTGCTTTTTATTCCAAGCTTGCCCTCAAAGACAGCTCAAGGAGGAGGGGGTGGGGCCAGGACGGGGCCACAGGGCATGCGGCTGAGGAGCTGTAAAGGGGCAAACGTGAGCTGATACAAAGGTTTTAGCTGAAGGAGAATCTTTGGATCTACAGATGGGGACAATCTTTGAATCTGCAGGGGCTTCCCTGATAGCTCAGTTGGTAAAGAATCCGCCTGCAATGCAGGAGACCCCGGGTCGATTCCTAGATTGGGAAGATCTGCTGGAGAAGGGAAAAAGCTACCCACTCCAGTAATCTGGCCTCAAGAACTAGTCCATGGGATCACAAAGAGTCAGACAGCACTGAGCAACTTTCACTTTCTTTGGAGTTCCCCTGATAGCTTAGTTGGTAAAGAATCCACCTGCAATGCAGGAGACCCTGGTTTGATTCCTGGGTTTGGAAGATACCCTGGGGAAGGGATAGGCTACCCACTCCAGTATCCTTGGGCTTCCTTGTGGCTCATCTGGTAAAGAATCCACCTGCAACGTGGCCAACCTGGGTTCGATCCCTGGGTTGGGAAGATCCTGGAGAAGAGAAAGGCTACCCATTCCAGTATTCTGGCCTGGAGAATTCCATGGACTGTATAGTCCACGGGGTCGCAAAGAGTTGAACACGACTGAACGACTTGCTCTTGAATCTACAGTTGGGGCTTACTTCCTAAATCTCCTTCTTAGCTACAGAACAGTTAGAAGGATGAGCGGCCATTCAGGGCTCCCGCTGAGTTGTAAGTGAGACTGGAGAGTGGGCATCTCAGTGGGGAGACTGACTGGTTTGGGACAGGCTTCCTGGGGCAGGGAAGGTAGAAGGAAGGAGTCTGCTTTGCTGACAGTGAATTGATCATCCTGGAAAGAACTGGTCTCTGACCCTGAGATAAAACCACTTTCATTATCCCGAAACAATCCATCCGTCCATCCATCCATCCATCCATCTGCCCATCCCTCCTTCCCTTCAATCTACTAACATTTATTGAGGACTGCAGTGTGGCCACTGTTGTTCTGGGTGCTGAGAGTGCAGCCTGGAACAAGCCACCTGCTCCTCCATTCAAGGCTAAACAAGGGCCGTGCCAATGGTCCCTCCACCCTGCTCTGCACCCTTGGCACTAAGCCTAGTGTGCTTCTCTTGTCCCTTCATTCTTCTCTCCCCAGACCTTGCCCGTGCCCTTTTCTTTTCTCCTTTCCTATTATTTCCTCACCCCTCCTCATTTTTGTTCCCCAATTCTCTTCTCTTTTGGGCAACTTGGAATGCTATTGATCATTTTATAACCACAGTCTTTATTGCCAGTGGGGGCTTCCCCAGGTGGCTCAGATGGTAAAGAATCTGCAATGCAGGAGACGTGAGTTTGATCCCTTAGGTTGGGAAGATCCCTTGGAGAAGGGAATGGCTACCCACTCCAATATTCCTGCCTGGAGAATCCCATGGACAGAGGAGCCTGGTGGGCTACAGTCCATGAGGTCACAGACAGTTGGACAGGACTGAGCAACAAACACTTTCACTCTCTTCACTTCAAGTTGTGAGTTTCCAAGCACAGTCAGGGAGACTCTCCAAGAGATGATCTGGAATGAAGGCCATCGGTGTCTGCACCCATGACTGGTGGAGAATGACCTGCATGCCATCTGGTGACCCTCTTCAAAGTCCCAGCTCTTCCTCTCCTGAGAGCACCCTGTTTGGATTTTGCATGTTGCCCTCTTCTGTAGGAAAACATCCTTGGAATTGGGGTCCTACCTCCCTTCTGTATTCATTTCCTAGGGCCACCAACACCACAGACTCTATGGCTTAAAATAGCAGAAATCTATCACCTCCTCATTTGGAGGTTAGAAGTCTGAAACCAAGGTGATGACAGGGCATTGCTCCCCCCAACACCTGCAGGGAAATCCTTCCTTGCCTCTTAGATTATGGGGGTTGCTGATAATCATGCATTCCAGTCTCTGCTTTCATCTTCACAAGGCGTTCTGCCCGTGTCTTTTCACATTATCCTCCCTCTTCGTGTATGGGTCTGTGTCTGAATTTCCCCTGTTTATAAGGATGCCAGTCATTTTCGATTAAAGCCCATATTGATGACCTTGTTTTAATTGGATCATCTCTGTAAAGACTCTATTTCCAAATAAGATGATATTCTGAGTTATGAGGGTTTGAACATAAACACGTCAGCATGTCAGGGGGACGCAGTTAAACCCATCACAGCAGCCCCAAATGGAGGATGAATAGAACTGGGTTGGAGTCAGGGAGTGTAGGGCTCAAATTTTAGAGAATGTGCCCCTGGTAGGCAGTCACTTCTCTGCGTCAGCTTTCTTTGGCTGGAACATTCGCTGCATTGAGGACAGGTGAAGGAATAGCTAAATTTTGTTTTCTTTCATTCAGATTTGTGGTTTCATGGCCTTTTGCTCTTCCCTCCCCACTTTTTGGTTTCTAGATGCCGACGCAGTGGCTGCCCAGATCCTGTCTCTGCTGCCATTGAAGTTCTTTCCCATCATTGTCATTGGGATAATTGCGTTGATATTAGCACTGGCCATCGGTCTAGGCAGTGAGTACCATCCATTATTTAGTAGCTTCTCAAATACTTGTTAAGCATTTAGACTCTCACAAGGTCCCCTTTCCTCCCAGGGCCACTGCACAGCCTTAATTACTGAGGCAAACACTCTCTGGGTTTACTGATTTGAGTTTTATTTGCCTGCAGGACTCTGGAGGGCCCCAGTCAGAGCCTTTGGCCAGGCTGGAGGCTTTGTCACTAAGGAGCCTGCCTTGATAGATGTGTCCAAAGGCAGCTGATGAAACTGAACCCACTGGCAGGAGAGGGTGGGAGCCAGTGGAGGAGACAAGGAGGCCATTCATTCCAGGCCAAGCCAGGTTTCAAATAAGGTGCAAGCAGCTTTTGAGAAAGTGAATCACTTGAATGGTCTCTGATAGGGAACAACTTCTCATTTACTCCTCAAATAAGGAGCTCTCAGATCAGTTTAAGTCTCCACGTGCTCGCCATTGGGGTCCACAGTTCCCTCATTTCTCACCCAGGGTCAGAGATGACAGGAGGTAGACTGGAGGCCAGGGTCCTCACTCAACTGGCTCAGCCAGTCAGCCACAGCCACGTACTTTCTCTGTTGACCTTGAGTGTCCAGAGCCTACATTCATCTTGAGTTGTGGCTTGAGGCCACTTAGGGAGACACAGTGGGGTGCAGCTGCCCCACCCTCTGGAATCCAGACTAGAAACTGGGCCGAGGGGAACAGGTTGCTGGCAGGGCTGCAGTTTCAGTGCAGCTTTTATGACTCTGGAGCAAGTTCAAGGCTGCATGGCAGGTGCACGGTTGTCCGTGGGGCGCACTGAAGCAGGCCGTCCTTGACACCCCCTCTCCTTTCCTCAGTCCACTTTGACTGCTCCGGGAAGTACAAGTGCCGGTCGTCTTTTAAGTGTATTGAGCTGACGGCTCGATGCGACGGGGTGTCAGACTGCAGAGACGGGGAGGATGAGTACCGCTGTGGTAAAGTCATGCCTTTTCACTGCAGAAGCAGGAGGCCTTCAGTAAAATTCTGCCTTGACCTTCCTCATCTGTGAAATGGGTCCAATGCAATGCCATTCTCAAGACCTGGGACTCAACTGGCATTCACCCCAGGAAACTCTGGGCTGGGTGTTAAGGGAGGGCCTTATATGGACCTTAAATTAATCTGGGGGTACTCCATAAGCAATTGGAAGAGACTCAGGTCCAGATGATAAGAACTGTGGCTGCCCTGTGGGGGTGGGATGCTGGTCAGGGGAAGGTCAGACTCAGCACAGGAGGGTCTGGGCTGGCTTCAGAGAAACTCTGCCGGGTCTCAGGGCCCTTCAGGGCACTAACCACCTGTCTTCCTGTGTGCTGGCCAGTCCGTGTGAGCGGCCAGAACGCCGTGCTCCAGGTGTTCACGGCTGCCACCTGGAGGACCATGTGCGCCGAGGACTGGAAGAGTCACCATGCGACTGTTGCCTGCTCCCAGCTGGGGTTTCCAAGGTAATTCAGAGCGTCCAGTGGTAGGCAGGACACAAGCAGTGGTCACGACGTGGGCAGACAGCTGCTGTTTATCTGGGCACCCACGGGCTCCTCAACATCACGATGTTGGCAATCTCACGATGTCTGACATCACTGGTGCGTGCGCAATCCAAGGTCCTGACACACTAAGGGACATGGCGTGTTTGGGGGGCATCTCAGGCCAGGACCCTAGATGCAAGCATTCAGTAAAGAGCTTCAGAGCTGGAGACCGAACCCCCGGTTCCTCTGACCACAGTTGCAGGGAAGCTTCCAGCCACCACCCTGCTTGGTCCCACTTCCCAAGGAACCCCAGAGAGTCAAGTTTGAAAAGCCAGTAATTTAATGAAAGTCTAATCATTTAAAACAGTTGTTTAGCACTAAATAGGAAAAAGAACGCTTGCAGTAAAATCTCTGCATTTCAGCTCTCTGTGTTGCCCATGTGACTTTTCGCACTGGGGTGACATACTTTGGCCCTGATGCAGCCCCTCTCCTTTCCTGGCTTCTTCCTTTAGACTCCCAAGCAGCTGCCCAGGACATCTCTCTTGCTCCCCTTTGCTCTGGATTCTCAGGATTAAAAGCATGCGGGATCTGAGTGCTCACACTACTCACAGAACGTGGGCATCCCTGTTAATACCCAAGGAAATGGGCATCAAAACCTCAGTGCTCTGAATCCAGGGACCCTGGACTTGCAAAATGTGAAGTATGGTATTCTTAGCTCCTTCCTCCAAAACCGGTGAAACCTGCCCTCCAGCCTGTATCCCTGAGACCCGCCTCCTCTTCTCCAGCAATGACCTGAATTCAGGAATCAGCTGCACTTCTAGGCTGATGACAACAGCAAATCACTCCTGCAATTGCCCTCAGAAGTGACAAATGATGTAGGCTCGACTCCTCATAGACTTGGAGGAAGCTTGCACACCACACACACACACATACATACATACACACTGCAAACACACCATGCAATTCTTACTCACACACTACACACACCACACACACCACACACACACAGCCTGCAAACACACCATACTCACACACTACACACCATACATATACCACATCACGCAACACCGTATCTCAGACACACACACACATGCACACACACACACACACTCGCACCAATTACACAGACACACACCCACCACCATGGCTCTCAGCTGAAAGCTTCCCTTGGACATTTCTGCTCCCGGGTAGGTGGTTTCTTGGCCTCACTAGGGGGCGTCCCTTCCTCTTCCCTTCTGCCTCCCCTGCCTCTCCCTCTTGGAATACTTCTCCATCTGGAATCCTTGACCTCCTCTCCATCAAGCAGAAGGGCCCAGTGACCCCCCTCCCTGGCTCCAGCACTTCCTGGCAGCCCTCATTCCTTTGCTCACCCCTCCCCATCTGCCAGGACTGTCATGCCCTGCTCCCTCAGAGGGTAAGTCCAGTGGATCCAAGTTTCTGGGCTGTCACCTCAAGGGTGTCCGTTCTTCTTCCCTCTAAGCTTGCTGTTTGCTTCCCTATCTCTTGCTCCAGTTCTAAGATGTATTCTGTATCCATTCTTGTTTATTCTACGTCTCTCTTGAAAGCCCTCCTTTGATCCCGTGTCAGAGGTCTGTGATAAAAAGAGAAGATGGACTGACAGCTCAGACTGCCTGGGTCCAAATCCCAGCGCACATGCAGCCCTGCCATGTGACTGGGCCTCAAAATTAAGGCGAATAACAGTACCCGCTTTAGAGGGCCGCTGTGAGGTTCAAGGGTCTTAGTGCTTCAAAGCCAGCCTGGACCACAGGGATACCCTGTAAGTCCGAGGTCATGGCTATTGTTACCACTGAGACTGGCGATTTGTGGGATTCCAGTAGCAGCCTTTGGGATCCCTTTGCATCATCCCTACTGCCCCGCCTGTAGCCCAGCCCACCTACACTGGGACCTCCATCTCGGTGACAAGTGGGTCTTTCACCTGGCACCTGCCATATCAGCGGGTTGAGCAATACCTGGGGAGGCTGGGAGGGTCAGTGCCACAGCCTTGATTACATTTTCCTCCAAACCAAATCCGGCTGCACTTTGTATCCCATGCCTGCCCCGCCCCTCTGCATTTACAGTGACCTGATGAAATCCTGTGTGATAAGTTGGTGAGTTCGAGAGTGAAGCAAGTCAGCGACTTTGTCTTTTGCTTGTTCCACGTCCTGCTATGTCATAACTCTTCCAACACCTGATCTGAAGAAAATCATGTCCTCTTCATCATTCTCCATTGGCCCTTCAAACATTGACTTGTCCTGGAGCCCCACAAAGCGCTCTGTCTACTGCTCATCTTTCTGTAACAGGAGCCCCACCAGCTCTGGGCAGCCTGGGAAAATCTTCCATTCCTACCTGGGTTTCTCAGCAACCCCATTTTGGTGCCCACCTGAAAACACCCCACTGAGCTGCATGTTCTGTCCCCTCTGGGACTTGCTTTAGGCAGCATCAAGGCGGGGGTCCACCTAGCTACATCAGGAAGCAGTTCTCTCTCCCATGTGCCTGGAGCCAAGGGTGGGTGAATGGGCTTCAGGGAGGGGGCTGTCCCAGACTCTTCCAGGTCTGAAATGCTTTGCTAGGTTGGCAGAAGGAAGCCACTGACGGTTTGGGAGCATGCTCCCCCCTACACAGTGTGATACCTCTGACACTATGACTTGAGCCCAGGTTGATTTGGGGCACAGAGTGAATTTCTCAGGTCCGGTCTGCATTTCCAATGTGTTTGCAGCTACGTGAGTTCAGACACCCTCAGAGTGGACTCGCTCGAAGAGCAGTTTCGAGAGGACTTCGTGTCCATCAATCACCTCTTGCCAGATGACAAAGTGACCGCTTTACACCACTCGGTGTACGTGAGGTTAGTGACCAGATGGTGCTGGGTCCACTCTGTCTAGTCATGCACTGAGTTTGAGCATGAGGTTGTGTTCTCCAAGCGCAAGTTGAGGGCTTGGCCAGTTTGGTTAGATAGGGTGGACACACCAGGCTGGAGTACAGGAACTTAACACCAAACCAGGCAGATACAGCCCAGCAGAGAAACGGAGGAAGGATGTTGAAGTGGTCACCTGATGCAGATAAGTGCGGTACTGCCTGGGCAGATAGTGGGCGTTGCAGATGTGTCTGGGGAAAAGAAGAGAGGAAAGGAAGGAGGGGAAAATATTAGAAAGAAAGGAATTAAGAAAGAAACTTAACTTTCTTTATTTACAAAGTACTATTTGTATTAGATATTTCCCCAAATAACTTGTCAGTCAGTCAGTCAGTCGCTCAGTCGTGTCTGACTCCTTGCAACCCCATGGACTGCAGCCTGCCAGGTTCCTCGGTCCATGGGATTTCTCAGGCTAGAATACTGGGGAGGGTAGCCATTTCTTTCTCCAGGAGATCTTCTAAGGAAGGTGAAATGAGGTATCCATAAATGACAGGTGCCTGAAGCTTAGAGGGGTCACCTGCCTGATGCAAGGAGGTACCACAGGCTTTCTGAACCCACATTCCATACTCTTCCTGATTTCTTGGACCAAACCCCAAGAGGAGTATACCCTTTACTCCAGGAAACAATAGTCTTCAGCCTGCCGTCGTGGAGTTGACAATCGCCCCCCTGGACCCCCATGTAGTTTGCAGGGACAGTTCATTACTTGGGTCCTAAAACCCTGGGCTGGTGACATTAGCTTTTTCTTGCATGATCGAATGACAGGACTGGGCTCTAGAGGCAGGAATTTACAGAGGGTTCGCAGGGTGGGTTTTCCTGTCTGATGTGCGTGTGTCCCGGGCTGCAAGGACTTGGTGCCAGGGGAGTCTGTCACGCCATCTGATGGACATTCTGTGTCCCGCAGGGGCCAGTGAAGGACATCAAGGTAAAATGGACAAGCAAATGATACCAGTATACGTTTATCTAATATAGCTCTTTATACGTCTCTTATCGTTAGCTATACAAAGCCTAGAAATACTCAACAGTGTTCACATATACACCATACTTCACTGTGGTCACTGGTTGTTAATGACTTGGTTGTTTTTTAATAGACTAAAAATTGAAATCTGCATTCAAGAGTGGGGGAATAGAGTTTATTTATTTATTTATTTATTTTTAGCTCAAGATTTAAGTAAAAAGTGTTTGGTTCCCAGGCCTCGGGTGTGTGAGTGCTAAGACGCTTCAGTGGTACCTGACTCTTTGAGGCCTGGGATGTTTCATTAAACACACTCTTTTTCCATTTTAGGGAGGGATGTACCTCGGGCCACGTGGTTACCTTGAAGTGCTCAGGTGAGAGCGGCAGGACTGCAGAAGAAACAGAGGGAAGCCCTGGCTCACAGGCTCCTGTCCCCTCTGCTTGGACCACTCTGCCACCAGGCCCTTCCTCCTGGGTGCCAGGTGGGAGCTCAGTGACCCCACCTGCCGGGTCAGGGGAGGCAGCCTGGAGAGACTGCTCAGCAGCAGACAGGACCACAGTGCACAGAGCTCTGTGATTCCGTGGTGGCTGCAACAGCCTGACTCACGGTTCCCCTCCCCTGACCAGAAAGTGGGCACAGCCTGCTCAGTCCAACCGCTCAGCCCCAGCCTGGGCAGGAGCCCCTTGTTCCTGGCAGGGGGCTCTTGTTGCAGGAGCTGGAGCTGAAGAAGTCAGCCCCTGCATTCATGAGGCTCCCCAGCCCCTGGAGTGCTATCACCATCCTGGGGACATGAGTGTCATGCGGAGATTGATGCTAGCTCCCAGCTCTTTGCTCTAACGGGCTGTGCCCACTGCACCCCACAGCACCCTGCCCATCCCCTGTCTCAGGTGACCTGCCCTCTCTCCTCCCCCGAGGCACCCGCCCCACCGTTCCCTCTCCCTCTGCAGCCTGTGGTCTGAGGACCGGCTCCAGCCCCCGAATCGTGGGTGGAAACTCATCCTCGCTGGCGCAGTGGCCCTGGCAGGCCAGCCTGCAGTTCCAGGGCTACCACTTGTGCGGAGGGTCCATCATCACCCCCCTGTGGGTTGTCACTGCTGCCCACTGTGTTTATGAGTGAGTTCTCCTGACCTCCTGGTGGGGGGCATCCTCATCTCCCACAGACCCCCGTCCAGTACAGGCTACATGGGGACAAGGCTGATTTGGGTGGTCAGCAGTAAGGTGGGTCAAGAAAGCATGAAAACGGACCGTATTGTCACAAGGTAAGGTCCACAGACCCTTCTCACTGTGGATCCGGCTCCATCAGCTAGGTGGGATTGGTGACCCGAGGATCATTTTAAGGACCTTCAGCTCTTACAGAAAAGATAGAAAGAGGGGAAGGAAACTCTCAAGTATAGGAAACCCAGCAATGCAAATCTCCTAGACCTCCTTGTAGCTCATTCCCATGGACCATGTAGTGACTGAGAGAGAGAGGGATGGTGCAGGGTGGGTGGGGGCTCCCCAGAGCAATCTCCGTTAGGGGGTTTGGCGTGGAAGAAAACCACAGAAAATACTTCCAAACACAGTAGCAAGTGTCCATGTTATTTCCATCTGCCTCTATTTCGATTTCTGATGGAGAGTGGGCCATTATGGAAAGGTGAGTTCATTTCTCAAATGCCCAGAGGTGCAGAGATCAAGGCCTGTCTAGGGGACGCATGGGTGGATCTGAGCTTCTGCAGGGCTTGTGGGGGCATCTGCTGCCATCTCCTTAGCACTGGCTCTCGGGAGACTTGTGATCTGTGGGTGAAAGTGCTTGGGACTCTCTCATTTCAGTCTTTACCTCCCCAAGTCCTGGACCATCCAGGTGGGCCTTGTTTCCCTGCTAGACAGTCCCGCCCCCTCGCATCTTGTGGAAAAAATCATCTACCACAGCAAGTACAAGCCGAAGAGATTGGGCAATGACATCGCCCTCATGAAGCTGGCTGGGCCTGTCACTTTCAATGGTACGTCCGGGGATCTGTTATTTTCCTGCTATCATTTGTTTCACGAGAATTTGAATTGCTCGTTGAAGCATGTTGATGAAGGCTGCCTTACAATTTCCACTGCTGCGGCTACTGCTAAGTCGCTTCAGTCGTGTCCGTCTCTGTGCGACCCCATAGATGGGGGCCCACTGTCTCTGGGATTCTCCAGGCAAGAACACTGGAGTGGGTTTCCATTTCCTTCTCCAATGCATGAAAGTGACGTCGCTCAGTTGTGCCCGACTCTTAGCGACCCCATGGACTGCAGCCTACCAGGCTCCTCCATCCATGGGACTTTCTAGGCAAGAGTACTGGAGTGGGGTGCCATTGCCTTCTCCACTAGGTAATTCCAATGTCTAGTCCTATGTCTAGATTCATTTCAGTGTTGATTGTTCTTAGCTGATTGTCTCTTTGCATTAAAGTTGTGATTTTCCTGGTTCTTGGTATGAGGAGAAATTTTCAGTCACATCCTGGACATTTGGGCCAGCGTGTTAGGAGACAGACATCTTCAGTTTTAACAGACAGTCACCCTGTTCAAGTTTCCTGTGCAGCTCTTGGTCTACTTTAGTGGGTTGTGGTTCTGATGGCTATTTGACTTCAGAGTCTTTGTGGTTCTAATTTGGCCAACTTGGTTTTCCTGGGGCCACTGAGGTCTCACCTGAACTACTCTTTTTCAGTTAATGCCTCTTGGAGATTAAAGGGGTTTCCCCAGAGGAGGCTACCTGGTACCTGTGGGTGGTAGAAGAGGGTCTTAGGTCCCTGGGGACAAAGAGCTTTTCCTTGTTTGGTGCTTATTCTGGTGAGGTGCCCTGCCAGTGCCACCCAGATGCCTGGTATCTTGACCTTGGCTGAGGAAGAGAAGGCCTCTCAGGCTGGCCAGCTGGCTGGGGTGGGATCTTCTCTGTGGCCCTTTCTTTATAAGCTGGAAGATAAACTGGGCATCTCCAACTCCTGGAAATACTCAGAAATATTCTCTCACAACCAGCTGCTGAGTCCAGCAGCTCTGTTTACCCATGGAAATGTCAAGTCCTAATGATTGGAGTTTTCAAAAACACCAGAAAAGTCACACAGGACAGAATTCTCCAGCTGCTTGCCGTTATGACAGAGCACATGAGCCTCCGCCTAAATCAGTAAAAGCCCCCTTCTTCTTCCCAAGGACGAGAGCAGCTTGGAGATCAGGTAGAGTATAACAAACACGGCCCTTGCTGGAGCAGAAAGCTGGCTCAGGACCAACAGCAGGTTGGAGCTGGTAGAGTCATCAATGCATTTATCACACAGCACACGGAATTCTCTATGCGTCACTCTCTGAGACAAATATTTCTAGAAAAACAAAGAGAAGTTGTAATGGTGGTGTTCCTTTGCTAATTATGATTAATGATCCTTGGTTGTAAAAAATGAGATGCCAACAGTTGCACTTTGATAAAGCTAAAAATGAATGCCCTTGTCCTTTCTCCACCTTTCCAGTTTTGTCCTACCTGGAAAGCTTAGTTCATATTTCAGAATGTAGCCATGTGAAGGCCCTGTGACAGCTTCTGGTGGAGGGCTTATGTGATACAGCCCACATGGACAGGCAGGCTCATTGCCTCCAGATGTGTTAGGAGGGATGGGAAGATTCACAGAGTGATGTTCCATAAAGCAGTGTGCCCCCAGTCTAGACCAGGAGTAGGCAGACTAGGGCCCATGGGTCGAGTTAGACCTTCTGCCTCCTTTTAAGTAAAGTTTTATTGGCACACAGCCCACCCTGTTCACCACTGCCTGTGGCTGCTTTCACGCTACAGTGGCAGAGATAAGGGTTGAAATGGAGGCCACATGGCTTACAAAGCTTAAAATATATACTATTTTCCTCTTTACAGAAAATATGCTGACTTCTGGTCTAGACTCACTCATGTTGCCATGGTCTATGGTTGACCTATGGTCTAGACTCACTCATGTTGCCATGGTCTAGGGTTGTTTTAGGGCTCTGGTCGGGGAGAGGTCCCTAGTCTGAGCAAATGTCCAGGGACCTGGACTTTCTCTGGGAGACACCCCAACCGCTAGCCCCGAGAGGCAGACACCAAGTGGTGGCTTTCTCAGATGGCAGCTTCCATGGCCTAAGCTCTCTTGTTTCCTCTCCAAACAGAGATGACACAACCAGTCTGTTTGCCCAACTCTGAAGAGAACTTTCCTGATGGGAAACTGTGCTGGACATCAGGCTGGGGGGCCACAGAGGATGGAGGTCAGTGGTCTGAGATCAAGATTCTGCTTCCAGTGTGCCCAGAACCAAGAGGTCCCGGTGCCTGCTCCCCTCTGGTGTCCCAGTGTAACGTCCCCCTGACATGTCATGGTCAGGGGGGAGCACAAACCCTCAGCTGGACGCTGAGACCTGAGAGGAGTGGGAGGCGGGGTGTGCCCTGCAGTGAGCCCATAAGACGTGAAGGTCACAGTCTACAAACAGGTGGAGTTAGAGGGGGTCCATCCCTCTGGGTGAGGGGGGTGAGGCTGGACCACCGCAGATATGTTGTTACTTTCTGGTCGCTGCTGCAACTCATGACCCCAGACTTAGAGGCTTAAAGCAACACTCGTGGACCACCTCACAGTTATGGCTGTCGGAAGCTGTAAATCAATGTGTCAGCGTGGGGGCTGCCATCCTCCCTGAGGCTCTGGGGGAAGATCTGTGCCCCTCTTTCCAGGCTCTGGAGCCCCCGCGTCTCTTGCTCCTGCTTCTCCTCCCCCCTCGCAGCAGAGTGTCCCCCAATCTCTCTCTCCTCTCTGACCTCTGCTTCCGTCATCACATCTCTTTCTCTAGCCTTTTGAAGGACCCTTGGGATTACATTTAAGGTCCACCCACGCAGGCGTCCCCATCTCAAGGTCTTATCACATCCACAAAGGCCCTTCTGCCATGGAAGGTGACAGGGCCCCAGGTTCCGAGGGTTGGGGCCTGGAGGACACGTTTCTGCTGACCATGCCCAGGCTCTACCCTAAGGCTGTGTGTGGGACCTTCACGAGCCTGTTTCCTTCTGTTACCTGGGTTCAGGGAACTAAATGGGCTGGTGTTGGTCGAGTGCTTGGTCTAGGAAGGGCCCTCAGGGAAGGGGCGCCTGCTGGCTATAGTTGCCCCATCCTCCCACACTGGTGACTTAGGGAAATGAGTGGCCCTGGGATGAAGCAGGATTTCCCCCAGCCCACTCACTAGGGGACAGAGCTCTAAGGCTGTCTACCTTCAGGCCACCCCACCCCCAGGCAGTCATCTGAGCTCCCGGTGGGGCCCCCTCACCGCACAGAGCCCCCATCCCCTTGCTCTGACCCAGGTGATGCCTCCCCGGTCCTCAACCACGCGGCCGTGCCTCTCATCTCCAACAAGGTCTGCAACCACAGGGATGTGTACGGTGGCATCATCTCCCCGTCCATGCTCTGCGCTGGCTACCTGAAAGGCGGTGTGGACAGCTGCCAGGTAGGGGCACCCAGTGACGTCTGGGGGCCACGCCGTGGGCAGGGCGACCCAGCCCTCAGGACAGACTACCGTCAGCGTGTCCCTATGACCGACTGAAAAGCAAATTTACAGGGTGTGGGAAGAAGTTTGCTTAAGATATCGCTCCCTTTCCTGTCTGGCCGGGCCCGTGTTTACTCAACGCTCCCCTCTGCCTGAGTGCTGGGCGGAGGTGGCAAGGAGGGTCTCGGAGTTTCCAGGGGGTCCAAAAGGGCAGAGGGCAGGGGAAACCAGTGAATCTAGCCTGCACAGGCACAGTGGACGAGACTCCAACACTGCCTGGTTCAGCTGAAGCCCCTGGCCAGGCAGATCCTCCCTCTGAAAGCACCCCTCTGCTCCCCATGCTGCCTTGACTTTGTGGGTTCAGGACACTGAGCCCTGGCAGGGAGACAACTGGAGGGGGACCATCCCTGAAGGACGAGGACCCCACCCTCAGGAGGGCAAGTCAGTTCCAGAAGGGCAGTGGGGGATGTGGTGGATGCAGCTCTGTCCACACGCTGTATTTTGTGATACGGTGAAGCAGGGTCCTGTCACCAGGACGGGGGACGCAGGGTGGCAATGTCTGTTCCGTGCCCTTGCCCTTTGCTCTTTCCTTGCCATCCAGGGAGACAGCGGGGGTCCCCTGGTGTGTCAGGAGCGGAGGGTGTGGAAGCTGGTGGGAGCCACCAGCTTTGGCATCGGCTGTGCCGAGGTGAACAAGCCTGGAGTCTACACACGCATCACTTCCTTCCTGGACTGGATTCACGAGCAGATGGAGGTGGGTTGCAGCCCCCACGACCCCTGCAGCTCATGTTGGTGCCTATCATTCTAGCTCTAGCATCCTTTCTGTGGGCCCCCAGTCCTGCTATCTGGAGCCAGGAAGTGACTAATTCATTATTCATTTGTTAAGCAGTGACTTTGTGCTCCTGGGTGTGAACTAGGCATGGCTAACCCCACCAGCAAGGCCCTGGCAGGGTGGGCCTGGTGGGCTGGTCACACACAAGGTGAGTGTGGCAGGGACGTGGAGGACCATGTACTTCTGCCAAATGGGGAAAGAGGAGGGGCGACTGAGGACCAGCCCTGGGGGTGGAGATCAGGCAGGTGGGCGTGTGCGGGCATGGAGACAGGTAGGAGAGGTCTGGACTGGAAGCCCTCAGTGCCCACTGGGGAGTTTGACTTTGGGGGAACCAGGGTGGGATGGAGCGTCTGGCATCAGGAGGGGCCTGGGTGGCTCTGTGCCTTGGGGGCCTCCCTGCAGTGGGGGTGGGAGGAGGGAGACGGGTCAGTGAGGTTGGCTTGGTAGGACCAGCGTGGGCTGGAAGAGCCCTGGAGATGGCGGGAGGAAGAACAGAGCATCCAGGGACAGAAAGTGCCCAGCTGACTCCAGGTCCGACCGATGGCTTAGTGAACATGGGGTGACACCCTCCCCAGGAGCAGGAGCCTCAACAGCCTGCCTTCCACCCTACGGGCATGCAGCGAATGTTTACTTACTCGATCACTAGGCTGAGCCCCATGTCAGGCCTTGGACCACTTTTAAAGCACTTTGGGTTTTTGGTTTTGTTGGGGTGTTTTATCGTCGTTGATTGAGGCAAAATATACGCAATGTGAAGCTGACCATCCTAACGTGCAAATCTGGCAGCTTTCAGCCCGTTCAGGATGTTGTGTCGCTGCTGTCTGACCTGTACCCAGAACGTTTTCATTTCCTGGAAATGAGACTCCATGAAGCAGTCACTCCATGTTGCCAGGATCTCATCTTCTGGCGGCCAGTAATCTACTTTCTGTCCTGGGGGATCAAGACCTTTTAAAATGCTCCCTGGTAGCTCAGCTGATAAAGAATCCACCCTCAATGCAGGAGACCCTGGTTCAATTTCTGGGTTGGGAAGATCTCCTGGAGAAGGGAAAGGCTACGCACTCCAGTATTCTGTCCTGGACAATTCCATGGACTGTATAGCCCATGGGGTCTCAGTCAGACATGACTGAGTGACCTTCACTTTCTTTTCATTTAAAGCAGCTGGCTAAGACGGGCACCAAACTGCTCAAGTGCCTTGATGTCAATTTCCACTCCTTCTTCCTTGAATATTTGCCTTAAATCAGGAGGGCAGGGCTGAGGCCCTGGGCCTGGGCCTGGTTAGAATTCCAGCCCTGCTGTTGCGTAGCTGGGTGCTATCAGCCCACTGCAGGGTGAGGCAGCAGACAGGCTGCGGGGGAAACTGCTGGGGCCCTTTGGCTGTTAGCTGGCTGCCTGGCCCAGTGCTGAGGGCCATGTGGTGTTCTTCAGCACAAAATTCAGCCCAAACTCATCACTCCCTCAGAAAACAGACATTTGAAAGCGCAGCCTCCTCACTGCAGTGGCTGCAGACGGCCTGTGAACAAGACTAAAGGGGTTGAGAGCCACGTGGGGGGTGGGGGAGGAGGGACATGTGGGTGGGGAGCGGACGGGTCACGTGGGCTGAGAGCCAAGTGGACAAAGGTGGGGTGGAGGACTCTTCCTGTTCACCCAGGGAGACTCAGAGGTGCACCCCCATGAGGGTGCTCGCGGGGTGAGAGGGTCTGTGTGACGAGGCTTGTTGCAGCGGCAGGTTGAAGAAGCCCGGCTCAGTCCTGAGCTGGGTGGAGTGCAGGTCAGGCACAGGATTCCAAAATCACTGTGGGAGCTTCTGAAGGGAGGTGCCCTCATATCTCAGCCTGTGTCCCCCGGCACTGCCCTGGCTGTTGGGCCCTGGGACCACCCCCATATTAGAGGTGATGGGACCCTCATAAGCCCCCACCCAGGCTAATGAGGGGCAGAGCCTGAGTCTGACCAGCTCCGAGAGCCTAGCCCCAAACCCACTGCACAGCACGGTGATGAGTTCCACCCTGGGGTGCAGAGCACCTCCCTCAGCTGCTTGCTAGCACTGAGGGTCACAGGACCTGTTCCAGAGGTTCTCATCAGGCGTCTGGTGGTTCAGATGCAGGAGGCTCCATGGCGTGCTGGGGGAAGTGGGATGGTTAGAAAGGGCTCCCCTTCCTCCCAGAACTGGAGGAGCAGGCTCTTCGGGGCAGCTGGATGGCTCCGCTGAGGCCTGGGGAGCATATCAACCAGGGCTGCCCTGGCCCGTGAAGGCCTCCGTGGGTCACGTCCCCTCAAATGTCTCAGGGGGCAACCCAGAAGAGGCTTCCCTCCACGAGAGGTTCCCAGCAGGCCTGCCGTTTTAGTTGTTTCTTTTGAACATCTATGGGAGGGCCTTCCAGTAGCTCACATACCTCGAGGGGAATCAGCCCATCTTTTTTCTCTGATGCTAAAGGTTACTGCGTCATTTTTCATCCACTAGTTTTCTCTTCCTACTGGGAGCTCGAATCATTGTCACAGCTCAGAGCAGGACACAGGAACACTGATGCTAAGAGCTGGAAACGGTGGAAAAGTCTCAGGTTGGAGATGGAGAAGGTGGGGAATGACTGGTTGGAGGTGCACAGGGCAGGCAAACTATTTCACACTTACCTGGGGTCCACATGGAACAGAGACCAATTTTGTCCCCATTAATTGTGAACTGCTGACGCCCTCCTCAGGGCAAAATGCTGGTACTCACTTGATCTTGGACTTCCCCAGTAGCTCAAGCAGTAAAGAATCCTCTGCAATGCAGGAGACACAAAGAGATGTGTGTTCAGCCTGTGGGTGGGGAAGATCCCCTGGAAGAGGAAATGGTAACCCACTGTGACATTTTTTCCTGGGAAATCCCAAGGACCCTGGGAGGCTACAGTTCATGGGATTGAAAAGAGTCAGACATGACTGGGCAAGCATTCACATCATGCTTTATCTTAATATTGGAGAGATGACTTGACGTGATGAAAAATGTAATACGTACGTTTTCATTTCTAGAGGGACCTGAAAACTTGACAAGTTAGAGGCAAGTTACCACCATGAGTTCCTGCCAAGATGGAGACATTCCCGTCTTTCCATGGATTCTAACAGCAGAGCCGAATGAAGGAGCATCTTTTCATCCCTCCACATCGAGAACAATTTTCTTCTATCATCTCTGACAAGCCAGAGGGGCATCAGAACAAAACGATCTTGAACCTCCTTTCTCATCTTCCCAAGAACAGAAGCAGGAACACCTCCAAAGTGCTACCTTTTTTCACTTTTCTATCTGGTTTCCTCCCTTGCAAAGCCCCTCAGCAAAGATACGCAGCCAGGACCTACAGGAGTGCTGTCAGCGTAGACACAGCTGTCCACATGTTTTATGCAGGTACCAGAACCAAACCGATTTTTTGTACCAGGATCTCCTCTGACACGTGGGGACTTGTAGGTGATTATAGTTTTGTAGTCTTTGGTCCTCGATGTATCATTGTCTCTTGCTTCCGAAGGACATAGACTTTCACAGCAAGTTCATCACTCGGAGTTTATTCAATGAATCTTGATTGCTCATATAAGCTTAATTCAAGAGGCTCAATTCCTTTGATCTGTTGGAATGGATTTACTGGGAGATCAGAATCATCCCCTATTACATCAGAGTAGTCAGAAGCAGAGTTAGAAAAGAAAGGAATAAGTCAGGACCACCTAATTCCCATACATTGTTACCGAAGGCCAACTAGACAGTCTCATGTCATTAAGACACTAGGGTTTCTCTACCTCTCCATATGGGCCAGTTCAATCTCCTGCATGGCTGCAGTTTAGAGGCCCCGCCTGGTACCCAGCCATCCTCTGAAGTCCCCATAACACACGCATAACAGAGGAAGATTCCTTGGTAAGTAATCGTTGTCCAGTGGTGCTTTACCACAAGTGACTTTGTTAGAATAGGAATCTGATGCTTTGCCCTGAGGCAACAGTGGGAAAGACGGGTGAGTTCCAAGGAGATCAGAGATGGGTCCAGGTGCCTGGGGAAGGGCCAGCTCCAGGGAGCCTCCTGGGCCATGTCTTAGAGGAGGGTGGAGGAAGATATGAGGGGGAGCTCAGGCAAACTGCTAGGATGCACTTCACTGCATCAGAGTTCCTGCACAGATCTCTCTGCATGTCAGAAAGTGATAAGACCGTTTTTATTTTGAGTGTTTCTGCCCAGCTCTCTTTGAAAGCAATGGTAGCTCACAAAAGCATCTTGAGAAAGAGCAACAAAGCTGGAGGTATCACTCTCCTGATATGAAATACAAAGTTTCAGTCCTCAAAACAGTATGGTACTGGCATGAAAATGTACATATCAATGGAAAAGAATAGAGAGCCCTGAAGTAAACCCACATTTATATGGGCAATTAATCTACGAAAGGGAGGCAAGAATATACAGTGGGGGAATGAACAATCTCTTCAGCTAATGCAAAAGAATGAAAGTGACCTACTTTCACACCACACACAAAAACAAGCTCCTCAGGGCTTCAAGACATAAATGTAACCTGAAAATACACAATTTGTAGAAGACATGGGCAGTAAATTCTTTGAAATTAGTATCATTTTTTTAACATGTCTCCTCAGAAAAGCAAAAATAAATCTTACTAAAAAGCATTTTGCACAGCTAAGGAAAGCATCAATAAAATGAAAAGGCTGCCTACTGAATGGGAGAAGGTATTTGCAAATGATATAACCAATAGAGGTTTAATATCAAAATATACAAAGAACTCATACAACTCAATAGCAAAAAAATGCAAACAATCCAATTTTTAAGATGGGCAGAGGATCTGAATGGACATTTTTTCGAAAGAGGACATACCGATCATTGACAAACACATGAAAAGATGTTCAACATCAATAATCACCAGGAAAACGCAAATCGAAACCACAATGAGTTATCACCTCACTCTTGTCAGAAGGGCTATTATCAAAAAGAACACAAATAACAAATGCCAGTGAGAATGTGGAATCCTTGTGCACCATTGGTAGGAATGTAAGTTGGTGCAGCCACTATAAAAAACAGTCTGGAGGTTCCTCAAAAAACTAAAAATAGAGCTACTGTTTGATCTAGCAATTCCACTTCTGGATATATGTCTGAAAAAAAAAAACACTACTCAGAAAAGATACATGCACCCCAGTGTTCATAGCAGCCTTGTTTATAATAGCCAAGGTATGGAAGTGTCCATCAGCAGATGAATGGATAAAGAAGATGGAGCATACATATACAATGGAACATTATTCAGCCATAAAAAAAACCCCAGAATCTTGCCATTTGTGACAAGGTGGATGGATCTTGAGAATATCATACTAAATGAAATAAATTAGACAAAGACAAATACAAAAAAATCAAGGAAATATTTCACCTACATGTGAAATCTAAAAAGCAAAGCAAATGAAGAAGCAGAAAAAGACCATCAGATACAGAGAACACTTGGGTGGTCGACGGAGGGGAAGGGGTTGAGGGCTGGGTGAAATGGGTGAAGGAGATTAAGGGGGACAAACCAGTTATAAAATAAATAAGCAACAGGGATGTAATACACAGCACATATATATAGTCAAAAATACAGTAACAGGTTGATATGGGGACAAATGGTAACTAGACCTACCGCAATGATTGTTTAGTAACTTAATAACATATTTAAATGCTGAATCACTATGTTGTACACCTGAAACTAATATTGTATCTGCTATATTTCAATGAAAAACAATGTTCTATAAGAAAAAAGAAAGAGAAATCGTCAAGTTCTTCATATTTCAGTCTATAATGGCATCATGGCACTTGAGCATTTCTTGGTCTAAAGCCATGTATCTCCACTAAAATTTGTCGCTGTTGTTCCGTTGCTAAGCCATATCCGGCTCTTTGTGACCCCACAGACTGCAGCATGTCAGGCTTCCCTGTCCTTCACTGTCTCCTGGAGTTTGTTCAGGTTCATGTCCATTGAGCTGGGGATACTACCCAACTCTCTCATCCTGTGCCTCCACTAGTGCCACCTGGGAAGCTCAGTGTCATTAAAATCACCCTGTTAGAAATTAAGTAGTACTCCAAAATAAATAAATAAATAAAAGAGAGTAGTGGTAACTCAAGTACTGAGGATCCAAGTTGTGAAAAGATGAAAGATTTCATATGTGACCATCTCGATTGTGAAAACCTGACTTTGAGGTCACCAGAAAAGTACTTCAAGCCTATTGTGGTTTCTTTCTGCTATTTTGTTGGGAAATATTTGCTGGCTTACATCTTTCGAAAGGTCTTGGGTAACACTAAGGGCAGGCAGTTCCTTGGCATGTCCTGGGTCCTGGCCCCATTCTAAGTCTGTTTCATGTGCTGACTTGTTTCATGGTTACGCCAACCTTAGGACACAGGGGTACTCACAGTCCCGCTCTGCAGGTGAGGAAAGCAAGCTGTGAAACAGACAATATTTTCCCAGGACCATCCATGGGGCATTGGCGTACATTACAGGAAGTAAAGCATGCTTTGGCATCTAAGTCCAGAGGGACTTTGCACCACCAGCTTGAACTCAATTCAGTTGCTCCGTCATGTCCAACTCTTCGTGACCCCATGGACTGCAGCACACCAGGCTTCCCTGTCCATCACCACCTCCTGGAGCTTGCCCAAACTCGTGTCCGTCGAGTTGGTAATGCCATCCAACCAACTCATCCACTGTCGCCCCCTTCTCTTCCTGCCTTCAATCTTTCCCAGCATCAGGGTTTTTCCAATGAGTCAGTTCTTCACATCAAGTAACCAAAGTATTGGGGTTTCAGCTTCAGTTGAGATGTAATAGTGATTCAAAATCATAACCAACTTCTCTGTTACCTAGAAATGTTTAGTCCCAATGGAGATATTTGCTGGCTTGAGGTTTATGGGTGGAGCTGTTTGCCATCTTGTTCTTTTTTCCCATGGAAAGAGCTTAGCACTCACCTCGTGCCTGACAGCCAGCCAGAGCAGGAGCCAGGAGAGAAGGCTGGGCTCTTCTAACCTGCAGCCCGACCACAGCCAGAGGAACACTTCATAGATGGGTGGGCTGTCTTCCCTGGTGACTCAGATCTGAAGAAGCAGCTGTGGGACATTCAGGTCCTGAGTGGATGAGGGAGCCACCTGACCCCAAATGTCCAGGACAGTACCCCAGAAATGGCTCCTCTCTCTGTCTCTCTTTCTCCCTCTCTTTCATTACCTTGGTATTTAATATGGCCATGGCGGCTCTAGCGGTAAAGAATCCACCTGCTGATGCAGGTGATGTAAGAGACACAGGCTCCATCCCGGGGCCGGGAGGATCCCCTAGAGGAGGAAATGACAACCCACTCCAGTATTCTTCCCTGGAGAATCCCATGGACAGAGGAGCCTGGCGGGCTACAGTCCCTGCGGTTGCAAAGAGTCGGACACAACTCAGTGGCATGAGAGCACACTTGAGAACTGCAGAAAAATGATACTACGCAAAGCTTGCAAACAGTATACAAAAGTGGCCAACAGCGTGAATACTCTAGTCGGCCACAAAAACTGTCAGTTGCCTCCCTCTCCTAAATAGGAGGGCTTCTGCCAGGAGCCGAGGAAACTGCTGGAGCTGATCTCCTCTGCTCCTCTCCTGGAGAGACCACCTGGATTGTGTAGGAAGCTTCCAGGAAGGCCTAGCTGTGCTTTCTCCACCCTGTCATCCTGGTCCGCTGCCCGGTCCAGGAGCCACTGCTGGTGGAAGAAGCTCAAGGTGTAGATGCAGCTGTACTGGTCTGTGTCCAAAGGCTCCTCAGCAAGAATGTCTCCAAAGCACGACAGTGGGACTGGGGCACGTGTGTAGCAGCCAAGCTCTGGCTTACTGGCAGATGCATTTTACAAGGGCCCAGCCTCCAGCAAACAGATGTGCTGGTGATGACCAAGAAGGATCAAGTTTCTGCTATGAGATCTTAAACAACATTGGCTTCTACTCAATTAATAAATACAAATTTACTCATCTTTCCCTCATTGCGGGAAAGAAAGCCTGGCTGGCCTGCTGTGTCTCAGTGAGGTGGGATACAAGGTCCTCTGTGCCTGGCCCAGCCCCACACCGAGAACCATGGGGCTGTCTGTCTGTCTGCCTGGGAGCAGCTTCTGGAGACTCGCTGCCTTCTGGTTCATGTGCCTCTTCTGGGTTCCTAAATGGTCTGAATTTTCCCCAAAGCTCATTGACCTGTAGAGAGAGGTCATTCTTCAGGGGTCCTGTAGCACTCTGTGTGTGTGTGTGTGTGTGTGTGTGTGTGTGTGTGTGCATGCACGCACACGTAGATGGAAGCATATTTATACAGCAACAAACTCACTTGTTTCTGAGCCTGCCTCTCATCTAGGCTGAAGTTCAGGCTATGTTTTCTTCACCTGCACATCTCAGCATCCAGCCCAGAACCCAGAAGCTGCTCAAGGACACCAGCGGAGGACTGAGTGATACCATGAAATAAACACGCCACCTCTACGGACTCTGCCTGAATGCCCCTGTGTGATAAACCAGGACATATACGTGTGAAAGTAGGTGAAAATCAACCTAATCGTTACATTCATAACTGAAAATTATGACTCTTTAGAAAACCATCCGTTTCTCTCCCCTTAAAGGTACACAGTAACCACCCATTGTGTGAAGACTCAATCCTCATAGATGTCTCTGCTGTATCATGGAGTGCTATAGCATGATCATAATTCTGTAAAAAGTTATGACTCCAAGTCTAGTTCACAGAAAAACTATCAAGCAGCAAGAAATGGCAAAATAGAGGATTTACTCTAAGAATGAAAAGAAACGATATTGGTGCTCTTTAAAATCCATCCGCTGAGCTCTGATGTCACGTTTTCAGAGTTGAAGAAATGGACTTCAGATTTCTTTTTTCTATCAGGATCTTTTTACCGTTTTCCCTCTTTCTTTCCTTTTCATCTTAGGTGCAAACTAGAAGGGCCACTGGCCCTTGCTTCCTTGCTGGGGTCAGAGCAGTGGGGGAGGATTGCAGGAAGAGCTGGGGTCTGCTGTGTTCCCCCTGAAGTGCCTTGCCCTCTGCTGACCCCCCCTCCCTTGAAGTGGCTGCAGACCCACCTCTGCACGATTCCCCTTGCTCTCTCCTCAAGCCCAGGGGATTACCCGGGGGCGGGGGGCCCAGGTTGGCACACTATATGTAATGTGTAACATCACTGGTTCCCAGCGCAGTATCTGAAGTTAGTGCTCATTTCCCGCAGCCCCAGAGGACAAGGCCAGGAAAGGGAAGGGACAGAGCAGGGTGCTGTCCTGGGTCCAGACTGCTGGTTTATCACACCCGCCCTCAGAGAGCCTCCTGGAAAGGAAACCTGGGCACTTCCCAGGCCTGGCCGCCAGGTGGGGCTCTGGGGAGTGCAGCCACTCTCTTCCACTCCTGATCACTGGGAAATTCCAGACTCTCTCCCAGACCCCGGGGAGGAGCCTGCTGGGCCTATGGCCATGGCGCCACATCTCACCTTCCTCCTGGCTTGTGAGAGGGCGGCCAGGCCAGAGCTGCTCCCCGCCCCACCCCTGGGGTGCCCCTTGTCAGTCAGAGCCAGCCAGAAGGGATGCTGGAAGATGGCAGGGCCCAGGGGGGACTCGGGGGTCTGCACCCACTTCAACCAGGGCTTGAGTCAGGCCTTCGGCCGTGAAGCCCCCACAGCCCCCAGCTTCCCTGAGGCTGAGGGAAGAGTTCCCCCGTGGGCCTTTGTAGGGGGTGCTGGGGGGCCTTATCTACCAGTGCAGTCACGTGTGTGGGGCTGGGTGGAGCGCTGGTGTTTCCGTTTACTTTCCCATGGCCAACCACACAGAGCGTTGCTGACAAAAATAACTGTGACAATGATATTTTAGTTGTGTTTGGTTTAATGAAGCCGCAGAACCATGATTTCTGAAACATTCTTTTTAAAGGGTTTGTTTTTTTTTTTTAATGTGGTGAAAGTCGCTCAGTCATTTCCGACTCTCTGCGACCCCATGGACTATACAGTCCATGGAATTCTCCAGGCCAGAATACTGGAGTGGGTGGCCTTTACCTTCTCCAGGGGATCTTCCCAACCCAGGGATCAAACCCAGGTCTCCCGCAGTGCAGGTAGATTCTTTACCAGCTGAGCCACCAGGGAAGCCCTTTTTTAAAATGTGGACCATTTTAAGTCTTTATTAAATTTGTTACAATGTTGCTTCTGTTTGGGGTTTTGATTTTTTGGCCAAAGGGCATGTGGGAGCTTAGCTCTCCAACCAGGGATGGAACCAGCATTCCCTGCATTGGAAAGCAGAATCTTAATCACTGGACTTCCAGGGAAGTCCCTCCCAAAACTATTCTTATCAGGCTAATATTTTCTAACTGAAATCTTTATTGAGATCATTCCAGCATCATGTGCAGGCATGAGGAGTAAGGCAGAGAGGGGTCTCTTGTGAATGTGGCCCCATTTTCCCTCATGATGACATTTTACAAACCTATAGGACCCCATCTCAGGCAGGATGTGGACAGTGAGCAAGTGCATTGACCATATTTGGATGTGTCCAGCCTTCCTTATACTCCTGCGTGTGTTTGTATGTGGCATGTGTTTTGTGTGTCTCTGTGTATATGTGGTATGTATAATATGGAATCCTATCCCAGCGCCACAGAGATGACCAAGGTCATCCCTGGAACTGGCTGAGCCCCATTGTAACCACTGGCTACACCCCCCGATCCTTAACAACCAGCTTCCTGACCTCAAATTAGGCAAAACTGTCCACCCTGGTAATCACCCTATAAAACCCTACTCTTCTAGCAGGAATTTGCTTTGTCTTGAGGCTATAAAAATTGGCTGCTAAGTCACTTCAGTCGTGTCCGACTCTGTGTGACCCCAGAGACAGCAGCCCACCAGGCTCCCCCGTCCCTGGGATTCTCCAGGCAAGAACACTGGAGTGGGTTGTCACTTCCTTCCCCAATAAAAATTGGCCGCTAATCCACGAAAGGGGTTGGCTCTGCCTGATCTAGCAGGCGGTCGACCTGGTGTGCTTGCAGCGCCCTCATTATCTCTGCTCTTTGCTCTTAATAAACTCACTCCCTCTGTGTCTAGAAGTTCTTTTCCAACCCATGCTCGAATTGCCACAACATATGTGTGTGTGCAGGTGGTGTGTCTGCTTATGTGTGTATGTTTGTATGTATTTGTGGTTTGTGTGTGTGTGTGCGGCGTGTCTGTGTGTACATGTATGTGTTTGTACATGCGTATATTTCTGGTTTGTATGTGTCGTGTGTCTGTTTATGTGTTTTTATGTGCACATGCGTGTATGTGGAGTGAGTATGTGTGTGTGGTGGTGTGTGTCTGCAGGCTGTGTCTGTGTCTGTGTATGTGGTGTGCGTCTGTGTGCCTGTGCGTGCTGTGGGTACTCAGCTCTGTTCACCTTGTCGAACCTGTGTAGGTCTGTGTACCCAACATCACGGTGCAGACACTGAACAGTTTCAAGGCTGTGAGGATCCCCCCTCTGCCCTTTTAAAAACCCCACCTATTAATAATTCCCTCATGAATCTACCACCCCCACCCCCGACCCCAGACCTATTCTCTAATCTCTGGCAACCACTAGTCTGTTCTTCGTTTCCAAAATACAGTCATTTCCAAATGTCCCATAGAGGAAGCAGACAGTTTCCATTTCTCTCAGATAGATGGGGGATCCTCCCCTTGCTGGGGGATCCTCCAGTCACATAACTAGATTTTTAGAAAACTGCTGCCCTCTTTCTCAGAGCGACTCCAGCATTTGACAAGCCCAGAAGTACACAAGGGTTCTGGTTTTCTGAAGCCTCGACAGCATTTGCTATTGTGCCTGCGTTTTATTGATGTCCTGGTAGGTGTGCGGCAGTGTTTCATCGTGGAGTTAACTTGCGTTTCCCAGAGGGCTGATGTCCAACACCTTTTCGGGTGGTCGTTTTCCATCTGTGCACCCTCTTGGTGGAGTGTCTGTTCCCGTTTTGCCCATTTGCTAATTGGATTGTTTCCCCACTGCTGAGTCCTGAGAGTTCTTTATACCTTCTAGATACAAGTCCTTTGTTTGGTGTGTAGCTTGCAAATATTTCCCCTCGGTCTGTAGCTTGTCTTTTCATTCTCCTCTCACAAACATCCAGAGAGCAAAAGTTTTAAATTTGGGGAATGGGTTACACAGTCCATTTATCACCATTTTTATGTGTCTTGTTCATGGTACGAAGTTAATCAGCTTCTTGCCTAGTTCTTGGTCCCAAAGATTTTCACTTATTTTCTTCCAAAAGATTTATATGTTTATGTTTTACAATAGATTCTATGCTGTATTTTGAGTAAAATTTTTGTATAAGATGTGGATTTAAGTCATAGTTCACTTTTTTCCCCCTGTGGATGTCCATTTGCCCAGCACCATTTGTTGACAAGGTTGTCTTTCCTTCACTGAATTGCTTTTACTCCCTTGTCAAAAATCATTTGGGCATATTTATGTGGGTCTATTTCTGGGTCCCCTGTCCTGTTCTATTCATCTATCCCTCTGTTTCAATTACCGCCACTAGATAGAAAGCCATATTATCAGGTAGAATGATTCATCTCACTGTGTTCTTTTTCAAGATTGTTTTAGCTATTCAAGGGCTTGTGCCTTTCCATATAAATTTTAAAGTAAGTTTCTCTATGCCTATAATGCCTTACTGGGATTTTGATAGGAATTGCATAAACCTATAGATTAATTTGGAGAGAACTGACATCTTGACTATGGTGAGTCTTCCAACCTATCTATTAGATTTTCTTTGATTTCTTTCATCAGAATGTTGTCATTTCTAGCATTCAGTTCTGTAAAGTGTTTTGTTAAACATATACCTAAGTGTTCTTTTATTTTAAGTGGTTATAATAGTATCACATTAATTTTAGTTTATGCATGTTAACTGAGAGTTAGACCATAAAGAAGGCTGAGAGCTGAAGAATTGATGCTTTCTAATAGCAGTGCTGGAGAAGACTCTTGAGAGTATCTTGGACTGGAGATCAAACCAATCAATCCTAAAGGAAATCAACCCTTAATATTCATTGGAAGGACTGATACTGAAGCTCCAATACTTTGGCCACCTGATGCAAAAAGCTGACTCATTGGAAAAGACTTTGAAGGCAGGGAAGATTGAGGGCAGGAGGAGAAGGGGATGACAGAGGATGAGATGATTGGATGGCATCACTGGCTCGATGGACATGAGTTTGAGCAAGCTCCAGGAGGTGGTGAAGGACAGGGAAGCCTGGCATGCTGCCATCCATGGAGTTTTTAAAGAGCTGGACACTGTTTAGTGATTGAACAACTGAGAGGTGTAGAAATACCTTTGATCTTTGCATATTGATCCTGAATCCTATGACTTCATTGAACTTTCTTATTATTTCTAAGAGTTTGTTTTTAGTTTCCTTGGGGTTTCATACATGTAACCATGCCATCTACAAATGATTTTTTTCTTCCCTTCTCGTCTGTGTTCTTTTTATTTCTTTTTCTTCCCTTATTTCAGAGGCTAGAAGATCTAGGACATATTAAATAGTAGTGATGAGAGCAGATAGCTTTGCTTTGCTACAGTTTTAGGGGGAAAGCATCAGGCTTTTTCAAGGTTGACCTCAGCTCTAGGTGTAGATTCCATTTTCCAAGCTGAGGTAATATCCTACTATTTTGAACTTGCTGAAAGGTTTTGTTATGAATGACTGTCAGACTTTGTCAATTTGTTTTCTGTGTTCGTTGTTATGATTACATGGTTTTTCCTCTTTACCTTGACACTGATTATTTCCTGATGTTGAACCAGCCCTGCATACCTGGAATAAACCCTATTTGTCCACAGTATATAATGCTCTTTTTTATATTGCTGAATTAAGTTTGCTAATATTTTGTTGGGGAATTTTGCATCTAAACTCAAAGGAGACGTTGGTTCCTAGTTTCCTTTTGTGTGTGTGTTGTCATTGACTGGTTTTGGTATCAGGGTAATACTGGCCTCATAAATGAGCTGGGAAATATTTATCCTTTTTCTATTTTCTGAAAGAGATTATGTAAGATTGTTGTTATTCTTTTAAAACTGGGTGGAAACTTCTTTCAGAGGTTTTATATTATAAATTAGAATTCTTTGATGTTTATAGGGCTATTCAGATTGTCTAGTCCATCTTTACTGAATTTTGGTTGTTCATGGTTTTTGACGAATTAATGCATTTCTTCCATGTTGTCAAATATATAAGTGTAAAATTTTTCACAGAATTCCCTTATTATCCTTTAGATGTCTGCAAGGTCTGTAGTGATATCCTTGTTTCATTTCTGATGTTACTTGTGCCTTCTTGCTTTTAATTTTTGTCAGCTTTGCTATGAAGTGAAGTCGCTCAGTCATGTCCGACTCTTTGCGACTTATTTTTTAACCTGTGAATCATTTAGAAATGTGGTCTCCCATGTGTGTTAGTCACCTGGTCGTGTTTGACTCTCTGTGAACTCATGGACTGTAGCCCACCCGGCTCCTTGGTCCATGGGACTTTGCAGGCATGAATACTGGAGTGGGTTGCTATTTCCTTCTCCAGGAGATCTTTCTGACCCAGGGATAGAACCTGGGTCTCCTGCATTGTAGGCAGACACTTTACCACCTGAGCTACCAGGGAAGCTATGAAACTTGTCAATTTTGCCTATTTTTCTGAAGAACTAGCTTCTGAGCGCATTAGTTTTTTTCTATTGTTTCCTATTTTTCCATTTCTTCTATTTCTGCTCTTGTCTTTCTTGTTTTCTTCCTTCTCATTGCTTTGGACATATTTGGCTCTAATTTTTTTTTCTAATTTGTTGAGGTAGAAACAATTTTTTGGAAATTCCCTGGCAGGTCAGTGGTTAGGACTCTGCATGGCACTGCAAGGGGCATGGGTTGCATAGCTTGTTGGGGAACTAAAATCTTACAAGCCGCATGGTCAAAAAATGTTTTTAATATGTTAAAAAAGAAACTTAATTTTTTGATTTAAAAACTTTTCCCATTTCTTATATATTAATAAGTCTATGCAATGAATTTCCCTCTCAGCTCTGCTTTAGCAGGTGGTGCTAGTGGTAAAGAACCTGCCTGTCAATGCAGGAGACATAAGAGACACGGGTTCAAACTCTGGGTCAGGAAGATCTCCTGGAGAAGGAAAGGACAATCCACTCCAGTATTCTTGCCTGGGAAATTCCATGAAAACAGGAGCCTGATGGGCTACAGTCCATGGGGTCACAAAGAGTTGGACACAACTGAACGACTGAACACACACACATGAATTTTGATATATTGTGTTCACTTTCACTCAGCTCTATGTACGTTTAAATTTCTTTTGAAACTTATTTTTTAACCTGTGAATTATTTAGACCTGTGTTCTCCCATGTGTGTTATCTTCTGGTTGTGTCTGACTCTTTGTGAACTCATGGACTGTAGCCCACCAGGCTCCTTCGTCCATGGGATTTCCCCGGCAAGAATACTGGAATGGGTTGCCATTTCCTCCTCCAGGAGAATCTTCCCAACCCAGGGATTGAACCTGCGCCTTCTATGTATCCTGCATTGATAGGTGCGTTCTTTACCACCTGAGCCACTTTAGAGATGATCAAATCTAGAACCTTGGTCTAGTAAATGAATCTCTCCACACTGATCAATTGTGACTGATCACTAAACCACAGGATAATCTTGGGCTTGTGAAATAGTGTCGCAGAAGCAGCTTCAGGGGCAGTAACTGCCATCCTTGGGCAGCTCTACTTAAGGGCAGTTTACATGTAGTTCTGTGCTTTTCTTCGCTGTTGTTCGGTTACTCAGTCATGTGCGACTCTTTGCATGGACTGCAGCACATCAGGCTTCCCTGTCTTCACCATCTCCCAGAGCTTGCTCAAACTCATGTCCACTGAATCAGTGATGCCATCCAAACATCTTATCTTCTGTCATCCCCTTCTGCTCCTGCCTTCAGTCTTTCCCAAGCACCAGGGTCTTTTCCAATCAGTTGACACTTTGCATCAGGTGGCCAAAGTATTGGAGCTTCAGCTTCAGCATCAGTCCTTTCAAAGAATATTCAGAGTTGATTTCCTTTAGGATTGACTGGTTTGATCTTCTTGCAGTCCAAGAGACTCTCAAGAGACTTCTCCAACATCACAGTTCAAAAGCATCAATTCTTTGGCGCTCAGCCTTCTTTATGGTCCAACTCTCACACCCATACACAACTACTGGAAAAACCAAAGCTTTGACTATATGGACCTTTTTTGGCAAAGTAACATCTCTACTTTTTAATATGCTGCTAGGTTTGCTGAAGTGAAGACAGTTCTTCACCAGTTCCAGCCAAATGGCAAGTCCTCATGCCTGAAATAACAACCACACATCTTTGTCTGGGGTAGACAGGGATTGAAATCAACCAAAGGATCATATCAAAGGGCTCCATCTGGGAGTCTGGGGAATGGGATGCAGGAGGGAACAGGGTGGACCACAGGAGCTGGAGTCACTGGGCTGGACCAGTCAGCGCTCTTGGTCAGGAGAGGAGCAAAACCGAGGCCCACGGAGGCGAGACTCCAGCCAGAGCCTGCTGGCAGGAAAAAGAACAGAATAAGCATCACTCAGAGGGGCTGGCCCAGTGCTCACTGCGGGGACTAAGGTGCAGATCAGGGGGTGTATGTACTGGGCCTGCACTCACCCTAGGCTCCCTGGAACCAAGGGGAGGAAGCGGCAGATGAATCCGGAAGTACTCCCTGGGAGGCACAGACCTGGCTGGTGCCGAGACGAGTGTGGAAGGTTTAACTGCTGCTTGGCAGAGTCAGGGAGGCTGGGAAGGGTGGCTTGTGGGTGAGGAATTAGGTACTGGGCTCCCTGACTTAGAGGCCATGGTTAGGACGTCGTTGGTTTTTGGAGCCTTGGTCATTGAAAGAGATTGCTGTGTCTTGAGACCACCTTCCTGAACAGGAAGGGTGGTGAGGGCTACTCCTGGGCTCAGAGGCTGTGGGGGGAGACCCAGGGGGTGAGGGGGCAGAGAGGGGAGGGGAATTGTGTAGAGGCTTCTGGAGTTTGCCAGGTGGGTCTAGGACTCCGGCAGCAGGCATGGGCAGCTTTGTACAGCGGGATTACTGAAATCTAAGAGATTACAGGCAGTTCGCACCAACCCCAGAGTTGTGTTTAACTTTAGGGAAGGTGGGGGCCAGCAGGTCAGTGGGGCATGGACTGTGGGTAGTGTCCCCAATGTCAAATACCTGCACTTAGACTCACTCACTGACTCACTGGTGAGTTGGGGAGGCATGGAAACTCCCCTCTTTTTCTCTTTTTGGGGAGGGCAAAATCATTACACTTTGTTTTTTAAATATAGTATTTTTCAATCATAAAAGTTAATTATACTCATTGCAGAAACAGTTCAATGACCAGGAAGGCAGAATCCAAGGAGAGCAATGGAACTCATCCTTTCACAGGGACGCCTACTGGCACAGCTTCCTTTTTCTCTTTTTTTCTACTGAGCTCTTGTAAAGCTTTGTGATCTCATTTTTTCTCATTTAACACTGCAAGATGAAAATTCTGTGTATGATTACTAATTCCATGATTACTAATTTCCAAATTCAGGAAATCAACCCTGAATATTCATTAGAAGGACTGATGCTGAAGATGAGGTTCCGATACTTTGGCCACCTGTTGTGAACAGCTGACTCATCAGAAAAGACCCCGCTGCTAGGAAAGATTGAGGGCAAAAGGAGAAGGGAGCGACAGAGGATGAGACAGTTGGATGGCATCACCGACTCAATGGACATGAATTTAAGCAAACTCCAGGAGATAGTAGAGGAAACAGGAGCCTGGTGTGCTGCAGTCCTTGGGGTCACAAAGAGTCGGACATGACTGAGCACACCCCATAGTAATGGTTGCATGATATTTTATCTTGCAGCTGTAACCAACACGTTAGTGATTTCTCTATTGTGGTAATTTGGGTTATTTATAATTTTTAATTATTACTAAGCTTTTCTTTGATGAACATCTTCATGCAAAATGATTTTTCTTGGGGGAAAAATCGATTTTTCTGTGCTTAGAATTCTTTCTTCAGGGCATCCCCAGAGTAGATTTATTGAGTCAGAGAGTGTATGCTTTCTCAAAGTCTCAGTACAAAGCACCATGTTGATTTCCACAGAGGTGATGCTGTATTTCCACTTATTATGGATATAAGTATTCATTCCACCAGAATGTCATTCACCAGCATTGAATTTTCTGGTTAAAAAAACAAAATCTGACTGTTTGATTGGTTTGAATATTGTTATTGTTGCTTCGAATTATTTCCGTGATTGTTAATAACTTTCTCACTTTTCCTGTAATTAGGGGGCATTTCATTATTGTCTTCTAAGAATTTTGTGTTAATATTCTCTGGTTCTTTGACTGTGGGAAGATTCCAGGATTTAAACATCGTTCTGTGTAAGAGCTTTAAGCCTCATAAGTTTCTAAACCTTTGTCTATCATATATACTATAAACATTTTACATTTAAAAATGTTTTATACTCAAAGTTCAAGACATCTTACATAGTCAAATTGGTCTCTACCTATGTTTTTATATACATTTAGATTATTTATCTTATTGTTATAAGGCTTCAGATCAGTTCAGTTCAGTTGCTCAGTCATGTCCGACTCTTTGCGACCCCATGAATCACAGCACGCCAGGCCTCCCTGTCCATCACCAACTCCTGGAGTTCACTCAGACTCGCATCCATCGAGTCAGTGATGTCATCCAGCCATCTCATCCTCTGTCATCCCCTTCTCCTCCTGCCCCCAATCCCTCCCAGCATCAGAGTCTTTTCCAATGAGTCAACTCTTCACATGAGGTGGCCAAAGTATTAGAGTTTCAGCTTTAGCATCATTCTTTCCAAAGAACACCCAGGGCTGATCTCCTTTAGAATGGACTGGTTGGATCTCCTTGCAGTCCAAGGGACTCTCAAGAGTCTTCTCCAACACCACAGTTCAAAAGCATCAATTCTTCAGGGCTCAGCCTTCTTCACAGTCCAACTCTCACATCCATACACGACCACAGGAAAAACCATAGCCTTGACTAGACGGAGCTTAGTCGGCAAAGTAATGTCTCTGCTTTTGAATATGCTATCTAGGTTGGCCATAACATTTCTTCCAAGGAGTAAGCATCTTTTAATTTCATGGCTGCAATCACCATCTGCAGTGATTTTAGAGCCCCCCAAAATAAAGTCTGACACTGTTTCCCCATCTATTTCCGATGAAGTGATGGGACCAGATGTCATGATCTTTGTTTTCTGAATGTTGAGCTTTAAGCCAACTTTTTCACTCTCCACTTTCACTTTCATCAAGAGGCTTTTTAGTTCCTCTTCACTTTCTGCCATAAGAGTGGTGTCATCTGCATATCTGAGGTGATTGATATTTCTCCCAGCAATCTTGATTCTAGCTTATGCTTCTTCCAGTCCAGCGTTTCTCATGATGTACTCTGCATACAAGTTAAATAAGCAGGGTGACGATATACAGCCTTAACGCACTCCTTTTCCTATTTGGAACCAGTCTGTTGTTCCATGTCCAGTTCTAACTGTTGCTTCCTGACCTGCATACAGATTTCTCAAGAGGCAGGTCAGGTGGTCTGGTATTCCCATCTCTTTCAGAGTTTTCCACAGTTGATTGTGATCCACACAGTCAAAGGCTTTGGCATAGTCAATAAAGCAGAAATAGATGTTTTTCTGGAACTCTCTTGCTTTTTCCATGATCCAGTGGATGTTGGCAATTTGATCTCTGGTTCCTCTGCCTTTTCTAAAACCAACTTGAACACCTGGAAGTTCATGGTTCACGTATTGCTGAAGTCTGGCTTGGAGACTTTTGAGTATTACTTTACTAACATGTGAGATGAGTGCAATTGTGCAGTAGTTTGATAATTCTTTAGCATTGCCTTTCTTTGGGATTGGAATGAAAATTGACCTTTTCCAGTCCTGTGGCCACTGCTGAGTTTTCCAAATTTGCTGGCGCATTGAGTGCAGCACTTTCACAGCATCATCTTTCAAGATTTGAAATAGCTCAACTGGAATTCCATCACCTCCACTACCTTTGTTCTTAGTGATGCTTTCTAAGGCCCACTTGACTTCCCATTCCAGGATGTCTGGCTCTAGGTGAGTGATCATACCATCATGATTATCTTGGTCGTGAAACTCTTTTGTACAGTTCTTCTGTGTATTCTTGCCACCTCTTCTTAATATCTTCTGCTTCTGTTAGGTCCATACCATTTCTGTCCTTTATTGAGCCCATCTTTGCATGAAACATTCCCTTGGTGTCTCTAATTTTCTTGAAGAGATCTCTAGTCTTTCCCATTCTGTTGTTTTCCTCTATTTCTTTGCACTGATTGCTGAGGAAGGTTTTATTATCTCTTCTTGCTATTCTTTGGAACTCTGCATTCAGATGCTTATACCTTTCCTTTTCTCCTTTGCTTTTCGCTTCTCTTCTTTTCACAGCTATTTGTAAGGCCTCCCCAGACAGCCATTTTGCTTTTTTGCATTTCTTTTCCATGGGGATGGTTATAAGGCTTAGAAACCCCTAAACTTTCCAGAAATGTGTTGAATATTTACTATCATTTTCTGTCATTTTCATTAAACATAGCTGCTACAGTACCTGCTTTGGTTGCTGGTCAGGATGTCAAAGTGGGTTGTCTTAACTTCCTTCCCATTTCATGTCCTGTTTTCACCTGCTGTCACTCCAGCTGGATGTGGTTATTTCCCTGGTGCGTGCGTGTGTGCTCAGTTACTTCCATTGTGTCCATCTCTTTGTGACCCCCATGGACTGTAGCGCACCAGACCTCTATACATGGGATTCTCCAGGCAAGAGTATTGGAGTGGGTTGTGATGCTCTTCTCCAAGGGAATCTTCCTCATGCAAGGACTGAACCCAAGTCTCCTGTGTCTCCTGCATTGTAAGTGAATTCTTTACCACTGAGCCACCAGGGAAGCCCATTTCTCTTAGTAGGACTTCCCAAAGGTGTTATATAGTATCTGTGCCTGCCATGAATATTTCACAAGCCATTGAAACTTCTGGGCCCAGTGGCAAGGCATCTTGAATTACAGCCTGGACCAACTGCTACAGAACTCTCTATGACTCTGAACTCCACTGAGAACTGAAAAATTATTGGTGAGCTGGAAAATAAGCCAGAACAGTATGTCCAATGTCATGTATATTACCTCAAAACCCCATGAGTATTTTGAGGGAATGAGTGGTACACAGTGCAGAAATTTATCTTTTTCTTTTAAGAGAATTGCCCCAGACCTCCTAAACACCTCGCTTACAGTCCCTGAACCTTTCCAGTTCCTATCTCTGCTGCAAGTGTGTTTTAACAAGGCCTCTAACTTCCCATTTTCCAAATCCAATCAACGTAGCATCATGTCATCAATGTAATCTTCAATGTAATGAGCCAGCAGGATGTTTAGCATAATGTTCAAGTTTCCTCTGAATGTGTTAGTTATATCAGAGAGTAGGGGACCTGGCATAACCGAAGCTCACACAGCAGAAGTATATTGCTGCTCCCACCATGCAAAGGCAATGTACTTCTGATTATCTTTTCTAAGAAATGGGGGAAAATCAAACATTTTCTAGGTCAGTAGCTGCATGTCAAATACCAGGGCATTTGTTCCAGGAACAATATCATGTCCAGAACCTCAATAGCAAATTGTCACACTTAGTTAAATGTATGATACTCTATACAAAGGGCACGTGATAAACATCACTCTGTGGGCCAAACTCTGCCTGTGGCCTGTTTTTATACAACTTGCAAACTGAGAATGGTTTCTACATGTTTAAAGGGTAATGAAAACAAAGAGCATATGAGCAACTATACCCTAATAAAAATTAATTTAAAAAAGAACATGTGACAGAGACCAAATGTGGCCCACTAAGCCTCAAACAGAGCTTCCCTTGTGGCTCAGCTGGGAAAGAATCCGGCTACAATGCAAGAGACCTGGGTTGGGAAGATCCCCTGGAGAAGGAAAAGGCCACCAGCTCCAGTATTCTGGCCTGGAGAATTCCATGGACTGTGTAATCCATGGGGTTGCTAAAAGTTAGACACAACTGAGCAACTTTCACTTTCAAGCCTCAAATATCCACTGGCTGGCCCTTTACAAGGAGTGTGTGCTATATAGTCCTTCTCCATAACTCACCTGGCTTGAGCACTGGCTGAACACAGGACTCAGAGGGCATGTGCAGTGACCACTCCTGAATTTTTCAGTTGCTTGATAATGGCATTGATTTCTATAATTCTTTCCTGGACTGTGATAGTGGTTTTGATTCCCTGTCTTGGTGAGAGAGACTTCTGCTATAATAACCCTCTCCAAAAATCGGAAAGGCAAGGTGCCTACTAAATGTATCAATTCTGGGCCTGCGGAGATCCCCGAGGATGCCTGTGTCACATTGCTGGACCCACAGTGAGACAGACTTGGGCCAAGACCTCAACCAGCACCTGAAATCCACTGGCTCCATCTTTGGTGAACCACGTGATGTTTGGGCTCTGAGGATTGGTGTGAGTTCAAACCCAATATTTAATGACCTTCAGAAAGTCTTATTTTTCCTTCTCCAATACATAGTCACCCTGGTTGTATTAGTTGCTGAGACTGCTGTAATAAAGTACCACAAACTGAATTTAAAACAGAAGCTTATTGTCTCTCATTCTAGAGGCTAGAAGTCTGAGATGAAGCTGTCACTGAGGTCAGCTCCTTTTTTGAGGGTGACTGTTGTTCCTGGTTCTCCCCCAGCTTCTGTCAACCTCAGGCATTTCCTTGGCCATAAATGGTATTAACTGTCTATGTTTTACATCCCCTTCCCTCTGCGTATATCTGTGTCTAAATGTTCTCTTTTTATAAGAACACAGTCATAATGGATTATGTTGCTGTTCAGTCACTCTCATGTTCGACTCCTTGCAACCCCGTGGACTGCAGCATGTCAGGCTTCCTCGTCCTTCACTATCTCCCTGAGTTTGCTCAGACTCATGTCCATTGAGTCAGTGATGCCATCCAACCATCTCATCCTCTGTCATCCCCTTCTCTTCCTGCCCTCAATCTTTTGCAGCATCAGGGTCTTTTGAATGAATCAGCTCTTCCCATCAGATGGCCAAAGTACTAGAGCTTCAGCTTCAGTATCAGTCCTTCCAATGAATATTCAGGGTTAATTTCCTTTAGGACTGACTCATTTTATCTCCTTACTGTTCAAGGAACTCTCAAGAGTCTTCTCCAGTACCATAATTCAAAAGCATCAGTTCTTCTCACTTGGCCTTCTTTATGCTCCAACTCTCATATCTGTGCATGACTAATGGAAAAACCATAGCTTTGACTATACAGACCTATGTTGGCAAAGTGATGCCTCTGCTTTTTAATACTTTGTCTAATGAATTCATCCCAACTTGATTATCTGCAAGTCAATTCCAAATACTGTCACATTTACGGGTACTAAGGGTTAGGATTGCAGCATCTTTTGAGGGGACATAATTTATCTCTAGCAAATGAGCCTAGTGGATGGCTCAGATCACTCTGGGGAAGGCTCAGCACTTGCATCTGTGGCCTTACTGTGAGGCTCTTCCTCAAGGGGAACTGGCCTTTATTCTTGTTGAGAGACTCTGGATTCCACCTCAACTCTGGACTACAAAGCCCTAAGGAGCCATGGGTCTTGTGAAGGATGCTGGTGTCCCCTCAGGGCAATTATGAACACCTGAGCGACAGGTGTACCCCAAAGATTGCAGTACTGCATCAGCAGGAGCCTGGGGAGGATAGTTGAGGGTGGAGTTGAGGGTTGTTGGACCCCAGGGTGGTTGAGAAGGGTTCACACCATAGGTCCATCCAATAGTGAAACCTCCCTGAGGGTTGTTGGACCCCAGGGTGGTTGAGAAGGGTTCACACCATAGGTCCATCCAATAGTGAAACCTCCCTGAGCCTGGGACCCCTGTACCTGCTTCATCTCTGATCTTCCCACAGCTAATGTGCCTGTGCAGTGCCTGGAACTTTCTAGAATGCAGATTTGACCTCAGGAAGCTTGGGCGGGAGCATGTCTGCTGAGATCCCAGCGTGGGATTCTGCTAGCCCAAGACCACGTTGAGTAGCAAGGTTGCCCTGTTTGAGGGGTGGGGAGTGGGACTCCAGTATTTCTGCAGCATGGATTCCTGGCCACTTTCAGCCCAGGACTTGGTTACCCACTAACAGGATGGTCACTGACTGGTTTCAAATTGGGAAAGGAGTACATCAAGGCTGTATATTGTCACCCTGCTTGTTTAACTAATATGCAGAGCACATCATGAGAAATGCTGGGCTGGATGAAACACAAGCTGGAATCAAGATTGCTGGGAGAAATAGCAATAACCTCAGATATGCAGATGACACCACCCTTATGGCAGAAAGTGAAGAGGAACTAAAGATCCTCTTGATGAAAGTGAAAAAGTTGGCTTAAAACTCAACCCTCAAAAAATGAAGATCATGGAATCCAGTCCCATCATTTCATGGCAAATAGATGGGGAAACAGTGAGAAACCTTATTTTCTTGGGCTCCAAAATTGCTGCAGATGGTGACTTCAGCCATGAAATTAAAAGACACTTGCTCCTTGGAAGAAAAGCTATGTCCAACCTAGACAGCATATTAAAAAGGAGAGACATTACTTTGCCGACAAAGGTCTGTCTAGTGAAAGCTATGGCTTTTCCAGTGGTCATATATGGATGTGAGAGTTGGATTATAAAGGAAGCTGAGCACTGAAGAATTGATGCTTTCCAATTGTGGTGCTGGAGAAGACTTTTGAGAGTTCCTTGGACTGCAGGAAGACCCAACCAGTCAATCCTAAAAGGAAATCAGTCCTGAATATTCATTGGAAGGACTGATATTGAAGCTGAAACTCCAATACTTTGACCACCTGATGTGAAGAACTGACTCATTGGAAAAGACCCTGATTCTGGGAAAGATTGAAGGCAGGAGGAGAAGGGGACAACAGAGGTTGAGATGGTTGGATGACATCACCAACTCTATGGACATGAGTGACATGAGTTTGAGCGAAGTCCAGGAGCTGGTGATAGACAGGGAAGCATGCCATGCTACAGTCCGTGGGATTGCAAAGAGCTGGACACGACTGAGCGACTGAACTGAACTGAGGACGGTCACAGCCTGTCGTGTGCTTGGTCAGCACATCTCTCCCAAATTTTGGGGAGTGTTATGATGCCAGTCCGCTGAGCATGGCACCTCATCCTCTATGGTCCACCACCCCACACCCTGTCCTTCCAGAGTCCTGCTGATGCCCCACTGCAACTCTCCTGGACACAGGCTGTACCTCTGTCTGGGCTATGAGGCATCACAGCCTCACGCGCCTGGAAGTGATGCAGAGATGTAGAGATGATCTCATCCTGCGGCTGCATCCTGTGTGAGCTGTGGCGGGGTCGGGGGTGGGGTCTGTGGTTGGGCAATGGTCAGTGGAAGTGTTTATGGAGAGGAAAGATGCTCAGTCTCAGATGGGGGTAGAGGGAACATCTCTGCTGGGGGAAAGGGTCAGGGCGTTTGCTCAGTATCCCAAATCATCATTCTCATCTTTCTGCCCAAGCATCCCAATCTCATGTTTAGAGTTTAACTCTTTGCTCTCCAGTGTCAAGGCTTTGGTGTAAGGAAGCAGGAAATGATGGACATCTAATTGGTGCTGTAAACCCAGTATCCGGGCTGGACCTGAGCCCCACCCTCACTGCCCTGCCACTCTGGGGGCTTAGCCAGGAAAGCCTTTCCACTGTCCCTTCCCAGGAGGACACTCTCAGCCCTTCATTTCTTCTTTCCTTCTTGAATGTTGTGTAGCTCTTGGAAGAAGCCAACTGACCCCATCTTTATCACTTGACTGTTACCAGGGAAATCAGATGCCCCCCTGTTCACATCCCCTGCCTCACCTCCTCAGGTACCCTGCCTTACCTTCACTCCGCACCACCTTTGATGGGTTTGTGACCTGTGCCTGGAGACCTGCCTGGGGAGCCAAACTTGGGTCTCATTTTCAGGATCTGTTAAGAAAGAGGGTCACTGTTGGTAGCAATTTCTGTGTCAATCAGCCAGCCTGTCACTCCCAATCCAAGAAATTAAAGGAAAGTTAGATGGACAGTGCTGACCACTCTTTAGGGCTTGTGAACCTCTCTGCCAGAGGAGTGAGGAGAGGGATCAGTTTTGGGGGGCTGGAGAAGACCACTGTGTGGAGAACACTGCCCACTGGGGCTGGAGGTAGACCTGGGATCACGGCCCATCCAGGGTGACTCTGCTGACTTCCTCCCAAGGACCCATGTCCTGCTGGCTCCACCACAGTGGCCAGAAGCCAGAGGGCATGAGGGCAGGACACAGCCAATGCAGCGCCACCCCCCAGGGGCTCAGAGAGCTGATGGGATGGGCAGACAGAGGACACCCAGCTCTCCCAACTCAGACACTGACCCTTGAGCAGAACCAGTGTGGGGGTGAGGAGATGGGACAAGTCAGGCCAAGTCACACCACAGGCAGTGGGAGTGGCGGAGGGGGCCTAGAGATGGAGAACTTTATCTCCAAAGCAGGAAGATCTGCTAGGTATGCAAAATCAGGGGCATCCTCCACCCCAGAACCCTAGCACGAGAGGATGGCAGGTTAGATCAGGCTCCAGCTCCCTTGGGGTCCATCCACTTTATTTTCCAGTAAGAAAAGTGAAACCCAGAGGACTTACACAAGATGACACGACCCCTTAGCAGACCAACACTCAATTCAGTGCCTTGTCTTTTTCAACTCATGGTCATTAAAAAAGAAAAATAGAACCATAAATTTTCCTATAATTCTGCGATCTTATTTAGCCTCGTCTTCTAGGAGTCTTGGAGTCATTGCTGCAAGTCTGAGATGGCCTGAGAGTGACAGGGGCTCTGCCAGCCATACCACCTACATGGGAGGTCAAAGTCATACATGCACAAGGAGTGAGTAACACACAGCCGTGTATCCTGCACATTGAGCCTCTCCTGGACACCCTGTCTTGGGATTGGCAGCCGGAGCCAGGGGGGTGGGCTGGGGGTGAGCCTTACTCAGAACGTGGCTGCCCCGGTTCTGACTCTACTCCTCTCCAAGAGGGACCACCAGGGCAAACTTACCAGGTCACCCAAGAAAAATCAGTCTCTCTCCAAGGCCTGACTTTTTCCCCAGAGCCTACGCTTTCAATGAAGAGAAAACATTTCTCCGATATTCATTCATTCATTCTAAACAGATATTTATTGAATAAGGCACCCCAGGTGCTTGTCCACCTGAGCACACAAAGTAGGTGAAGCCCTGCATGTCACGGACCTTCTGCTCTGCTGGAGGGCTGGGAGAGGATCGATAAATAACAAGCCCAGGGTACAAGCAAATCCCTGTGTCCCTTAGAAGGTAGTGAGAGCTGCAGGGCAGGAAAGGCCAGCACAGGGGAGGGACCTGGGACACGGGGGCTAGAGGAGGCCCCTTGAGTGTAGAGTCGAAGAGGCCACACCTGGAGGACCCGAGCAAAGGAGCCCCTCCCAGATGTGGGTCTCCCACTTAAGGGAGAGCCTGATATGTCATCAGTGTCACATCAGCTCTTATACACAAACCTCGCTGTGAAAAGGACTCCACTGTAAAGGAAAGAACAAAGCAAAAAAAATGTATTAATTAGTTTTTTTTTCCTACATGGCTCATCATTCTTTTTTTTCTTTTTTAATTTTTATTTTTACTTTATTTTACTTTACAGTACTGTATTGGTTTTGCCATACATTGACATGAATCCACCACGGGTGTACATGCGTTCCCAAACATGATCCCCCCTCCCACCTCCCTCCTTATAACATCTCTCTGGGTCATCCCTGTGCACCAGCCCCAAGCATCCTGTATCCTGCATTGGACATAGACTGGCGATTCGTTTCTTACATGATAGTATACATGTTTCAATGCCATCCTCCCAAATCATCCCACCCTCTCCCTCTCTCTCAGAGTCCAAAAGTCTGCTCTACACATCTGTGTCTCTTTTGCTGTCTCGCATACAGGGTCATCACTGCCATCTTTCTAAATTCCATATATATGTGTTAGTATACTGTATGGATGTTTTTCTTTCTGGCTTACTTTACTCTGTATAATCGGCTCCAGTTTAATCTGTCTCATTAGAACTGATTCAAATGTATTCTTTTTAAAGGCTGAGTAATACTCCATATGTACCACAGATTTCTTATCCATTCATCTGCTGATGGACATCTAGGTTGTTTCCATGTCCTGGCTATTATAAACAGTGCTGCGATGAGCATTGGGGTACACGTGTCTCTTTCAGTTCTGGTTTTCTTGGTGTGTATGCCCAGCAGTGGGATTGCTGGGTCATAAGGCAGTTCTATTTGCAATTTTTAAAGGAATCTCCACACTGTTCTCCATAGTGGCTGTACTAGTTTGCATTCCCACCAACAGTGTAGGAGGGTTCCCTTTTCTCCACACCCTCTCCAGCATTTATTGCTTGCAGACTTTTGGATCGCAGCCATTCTGACTGGTGTGAAGTGGTACCTCATTGTGGTTTTGATTTGCATTTCTCTAATAATGAGTGATGCTGAGCATCTTTTCATGTGTTTGTTAGCCATCCGTATGTCTTCTTTGGAAAATGTCTATTTAGTTCTTTGGCCCATTTTTTGATTGGGTCATTTATTTTTCTGGAATTGAGCTGCATAAGTTGCTTGTATATTTTTGAGATTAGTTGTTTGTCAGTTGCTTCATTTGCTATTATTTTCTCCCATTCAGAAGGCTGTCTTTTCACCTTGCTTATATTTTCCTTTGTTGTGCAGAAGCTTTTACTTTTAATTAGATCCCATTTGTGTATTTTTGCTTGTATTTCCAGAATTCTAGGGGGTGGATCATAGAGGATCCTGCTGTGATTTATGTCGGAGAGTGTTTTGCCTATGTTCTCCTCTAGGAGTTTTATAGTTTCTGGTCTTACATTTAGATCTGTAATTCATTTTGAGTTTATTTTTGTGTGTGGTGTTAGAAAGTGATCTAGTTTCATTCTTTTACAAGTGGTTGACCAGTTTTCCCAGCACCACTTGTTAAAGAGATTGTCTTTACTCCATTGTATATTCTTGCCTCCTTTTTCAAAGATAAGGTGTCCATATGTGCGTGGATTTATCTCTGGGCTTTCTATTTTGTTCCATTGATCTATATTTCTGTCTTTGTGCCAATACCATACTGTTTGCTTTGTAGTAGAGCCTGAAGTCAGGCAAGTTGATTCCTCCAGTTCCATTCTTCTTTCTCAAGAATGCTTTGGCTATTCGAGGTTTTTCGTATTTCCATACAAATCTTGAAATTATTTGTTCTAGTTCTGTGAAAAATATCGCTGGTAGCTTGATAGGGGTTGCATTGAATTTGTACACTGCTTTGGGTAGTATACTCATTTTCACTATATTGATTCTTCTGATCCATGAACATGGTATATCTCTCCATCTATTAGTGTCCTCTTTGATTTCTTTCATCAGTGTTTTATAGTTTTCTATATATAGGTCTTTAGTTTCTTTAGGTAGATATATTCCTAAGTATTTGATTCTTTTCGTTGCAATGATGAATGGAATTGTTTCCTTAATTTCTTTTTCTACTTTCTCATTACTAGCATATAAGAATGCAAGGGATTTCTGTGTGTTGATTTTATATCCTGCAACTTTACTATATTCATTGATTAGCTCTAGTAATTTTCTGGTGGAGTCTTTAGGGTTTTCTATGTAGAGGATCATGTCATCTGCAAACAGTGAGAGTTTTACTTCTTGTTTTCCAATTTGGATTCCTTTTATTTATTTTTCTGCTCTGATTGCTGTGGCCAAAACTTCCAGAACTATGTTGAATAGTAGCGGTGAAAGTGGGCACCCTTGTCTTGTTCCTGACTTTAGGGGAAATGCTTTCAATTTTTCACCATTGAGGATAATGTTTGCTGTGGGTTTGTCATATATAACTTTTATTATGTTGAGGTATGTTTCTTCTATTCCTGCTTTATGAAGAGTTTTTATCATAAATGGATGTTGAAGTTTGTCAAAGGCCTTCTCTGCATCTATTGAGATAATCATATGGTTTTTATTTTTCAATTTGTTAATGTGGTGAATTACATTGATTGATTTGCAGATATTGAAGAATCCTTGCATCCCTGGGATGAAGCCCACTTGGTCATGGTGTATGATCTTTTTAATGTGTTGTTGGATTCTGATTGCTAGAATTTTGTTGAGGATTTTTGCATCTATGTTCATCAGTGATATTGGCCTGTAGTTTTCTTTTTTTGTAGCATCTTTGTCAGGTTTTGGTAATAGGGTGATGGCGGCCTCATAGAATGAGTTTGGAATTTTACCTTCCTCTGCAATTTTCTGGAAGAGTTTGAGTAGGATAGGTGTTAGCTCTTCTCAAAATTTTTGGTGGAATTCAGCTGTGAAGCCGTCTGGACCTAAGCTTTTGTTTGCTGGAAGATTTCTGATTACAGTTTCAATTTCCGTGCTTGTGATGGGTCTGTTAAGATTTTCTATTTCTTCCTGGTTCAGTTTTGGAAAGTTGTACTTTTCTAAGAATTTGTCCATTTCTTCCACGTTGTCTGTTTTATTGGCATATAATTGCTGATAGTAGTCTCTTATGATCCTTTGTATTTCTGTGTTGTCTGTTGTGATCTCTCCATTTTCATTTTTAATTTTATTGATTTGATTTTTCTCTCTTTGTTTCTTGATGAGTCTGGCTAATGGTTTGTCAATTTTATTTATCCTTTCAAAGAACCAGCTTTTGGCTTTGTTGATTTTTGCTATGGTCTCTTTTGTTTCTTTTGCATTTATTTCTGCCCTAACTTTTTAAGATTTCTTTCCTTCTGCTAACTCTGGGGTTCTCCATTTCTTCCTTTTCTAGTTGCTTTAGGTGTAGAGTTAGGTTATTTATTTCACTTTTTTCTTGTTTCTTGAGGTATGCCTGTATTGCTTTGAACTTTCCTCTTAGCACTGCTTTTATAGTGTCCCACAGGTTTTGGGTTGTTGTGTTTTCATTTTCATTAGTTTCTATGCATATTTTGATTTCTTTTTTGATTTTTTCTGTGATTTGTTGGTTATTCAGAAGCGTGCTATTCAGCCTCCATATGTTGGAATTTTTAATAGTTTTTCTCCTGTAATTGAGATCTAATCTTAATGCATTATGGTCAGAAAAGATGCTTGGAATGATTTCGATTTTTTAAAATTTATCAAGTTTAGATTTATGGCCCAGGATGTGATCTATCCTGAATAAGGTTCCGTGAGCACTTGAGAAAAAGTTGAAATTCATTGTTTTGGGGTGAAATGTCCTATAGATATCAATTAGGTCTAACTGGTGTATTGTATCATTTAAAGTTTGCATTTCTTTGTTAATTTTCTGTTTAGTTGATCTGTCCATAGGTGTGAGTGGGGTGTTAAAGTCTCCTGCTATTATTGTGTTATTGTTAATTTCCCCTTTCATACTTGTTAACATTTGTCTTACATATTGCGGTGCTCCTATGTTGGGTGCATATATATTTATAATTGTTATATCTTCTTCTTGGATTGATCCTTTGATCATTATGTAGTGGCCTTCTTTGTTGCTTTTCACAGCCTTTGTTTTAAAGTCTATTTTATCGGATATGAGTATTGCCACTCCTGCTTTCTTTTGGTCTCTATTTGTGTAGAATATCTTTTTCCAGCCCTTCACTTTCAGTCTGTATGTGCCCCTTGTTTTGAGGCGGGTCTCTTGTAAGCAGCATATAGAGGGGTCTTGTTTTTGTATCCATTCGGCCAGTCTTTGCCTTTAGGTTGGGGCATTCAACCCATTTACGTTTAAGGTAATTATTGATAAGTATGATCCCGTTACCATTTACTTTATTGTTTTGGGTTTGGGTTTATACACCCTTTTTGTGTTTCCTATCTAGAGAATATCCTTTAGCATTTGTTGGAGAGCTGGTTTGATGGTGCTGAATTCTCTCAGCTTTTGCTTGTCTGTAAAGCTTTTGATTTCTCCTTCATATTTGAATGAGATCCTTGCTGGGTACAGTAATCTGGGCTGTAGGTTATTTTCTTTCATCACTTTAAGTATGTCTTGCCATTCCCTCCTGGCCTGAAGAGTTTCTATTGAAAGATCAGCTGTTATCCTTATGGGATTCCCCTTGTGTGTTATTTGTTTTTTTTCCCTTGCTGCTTTTAATATTTGTTCTTTGTGTTTGACCTTTGTTAATTTGATTAATATGTGTCTTGGGGTGTTTCTCCTTGGGTTTATTCCATTTGGAACTCTCCGTGTTTCTTGGACTTGGGTGATTATTTCCTTCCCCATTTTAGGGAAGTTTTCAACTATTATCTCCTCAAGGATTTTCTCATGGTCTTTCTTTTTGTCTTCTTCTTCTGGGACTCCTATAATTCGAATGTTGGAGTGTTTCATATTGTCCTGGAGGTCTCTGAGATTGTTCTCATTTCTTTTAATTCATTTTTCTTGTTTCCTCTCTGATTCATTTATTTCTACCATTCTATCTTCTATTTCACTAATCCTATCTTCTGCCTCCGCTATTCTACTATTTGTTGCCTCCAGAATGTTTCTGATCTCATTTATTGCATTATTCATTATATATTGACTCTTTTTTATTTCTTCTAGGCTAATTAGTTCTTAAGATTTGTTGCTGCTTAGTCTCTAAGTCTTGTCCAACTTTTGCAACAGACGGTAGCCTGCCAGGCTCTTGTGTCCATGGGATTTCCCAGGCAAGAATACTGGAATGGTTTGCCATTTCTTCCTCCAGCGGATCTTCCAAACCCAGGAAGGGATTGAATTTGCATCTCTTGCACTGGCAGGCATACTCTTTACCAATGAGCCACCAGAGAAGCCTGATTTTTAAGATAAATCATCTTAAATAATTTTGAAGAAAAATAAGGTAATTTATCCTTAATTAATTAAGATAAATAAGTACAAATGCTCCTACAATGCCACAGTGTAAATAGGAGGTTGACCATATGTGAGTTTTCAATGTGGATGCCAGCAGGAAAGGGGCCCCTCAGGACACGGCCAGGTCAAAGAGCCTATGGGTGCTTTGCGCATGCACCAGTTTCCCAGGGGAAAGTCTGACAAGACAAACAAATGGGGAAAAGAAGTTTGAAGTCCAGCTGCTAGTATTTTCTGCTCTTCTTGTCCAGGCTCAGCTGTTCCATGAGACATGAATCTTGAAAATCGTTGAAAACAGCTGCACGCTCACTTGAAAAGGACCACACCAGGCCGGGTGGGGGGGCTCACCTGTCCCCTGCCCTTCCCTGCACCACTGTGGGGGAAGCCCAGGGCCATTGCTGACCCTGTGTCTGGCATGGTATGTGCGTCTCTCCCTGTGCATCACCCTCAAGTAAGTGTGCTGTTGACTTAGTAGGACCATGATGGGGGAAGCCCATGGCCACTGCTAACCCTGTGCCCGGCGTGGTGTGGGCGTCTCTCTCTGAATCACCCTCCAGTGAGTATGTTGTTTGCTTAGCAGGAGGGTCTCTGAACAGCTCAGGTGCTGGACGAGGTCATGACCAGGGAGACTCCCACAGGATAAGAGAGGAACTTTCTGAACCTCCAATCCTTCAGCCACGATGACCGCACGATAATGCATTATTCTCTATCAGCAAACCTGTCAGTTTGGCTTGGCCGCATTTGGAAAACACCTTTTAATCAGCGGAGATTACTTGGAATAAAAGGTTTCGGGGTCCTCCTTAGGCAAACGTTATCTGGCCCTCTGTAGAAAGCAAACAGAGCCTGCGGTATAAGATCGAGGGCCAGGACCCACTCTCATCCTGGATCGCGGGCCCCTCTGGACAGAGCAGGAAGGTCACGGCTGCTATGGAGCCCAAGGTGATCTGCGTGTTGGTGCTGGTCTTCGCACTGGCTGTCAGCAGCCTGGCGCAGGTCGAGACTGGTAAGACAGCCCCTTCCTGCTCTGCAATGTGCATGCTGGGCAGAGGCCCACCTCTGGGAGCAGTCAGGGCTTCATAATGTACTTTTGAGCCAAGTGCTGTTTTGTGCCAGGAGCTGTTCTAGGCCCTGGAGAGATTTTGGATGGCATAGAGGACAGTGGGAGGGCAGAGGGGTCCATGGAAGCATTGGGAACTGGGGTAAGAAAGCAATGATGGCTGCATTTAGTTGTTCAGTCACTAAGTCACATCCAACTTCTTGCGACCCCATGGACGGCAGCACGCTGGGCTCCTCTGTCCTCCACTATCTCCTGTAGCAGTAGTAGTGTTAGTCACTCAGTCCGACTCTTTGTGAGACCATGAACTGTAGTCTGCCAGGCTCCTCTGTCAGTGGGATTCTCCAGGCAGGAATACTGGAGTGGATTGCCATTCCCTTCTCCAGAGGATCTTCCCAACCCAGGGATCGACCCCAGGTCTCCTGCATTGAAGGCAGATTCTTGACCATTTGAGCAACAGGGAAGAACTCCTGAGGTTTGCTCAAATTCATGTCCATTGTGTTGGTGATACTATCTAACCACTGAACTGGCATCACCTGCATTGGTAGGCGAATTCTTTACCACAGAGCCCCCAGGAAAGCCCTGTCTTCAGAACCACTGCTAGAACATACGACTGCTTTTTGAGTATCACATTTCAAAGAGCTGTCTTTAATGTCGGGAATAAGAATAGCTCTTCCAAATGTCTGAGCCAAACTCTGCCCTCTTGGGGCTGGACCCACTCAAGGTCCACACAAACGTCCAAGAGCCTATTCTGAGGGTCGCCGTCCCTGGGAACCCCTCCAACAGGTTCTGTGGGCTCCTGGGCCCTCTGCTCTGTGGAGCCCAGACCCTGTCCCACTGGTGCGTGTGTCCTATCTGCCTAGTCCATGGGCATCACCAAGTGAGGGACATAAGGTGGGAGGTCCCACTGCCTCCTCTGAATGTGTCTGTCTCAAATCCTGTATCTGCACAACGGAGTCAGTCTTCAGCTTTAGAGGGTTGTTACAAAATTAAGTGGTATTTGGGAAAAGCTACAAAGTGCCATATAAATGTTATTTATTACTGGTAGATATATTTTTAAATGGAGGGGGCAGGAGAAAAATTTTCCAAAGTTTTTGGAATGAGGATTCCCATAGAGGTTTGAAGGGAGGGAAAGAATGGTTCCCATGTGTCTCTGGGCTCCTTCCAAGGACCTCACGACTCAGGAACAGAGGATCAGGCATGGGGGTTCAGGGGAGGGGGCGCCACAGTCTAAGGCAAGGAGGAGGGAGAGAGCTGGACCTGAAAGGAGGTATGACCTGCTGTGGGGATGGAGGAGGTGGTCTGTGCCTGGCCGCCCATAGCCACTGGCCCATCTGCGTCTTCCCTGCCAGCCTAGCGCCTAGCTCTGCCCACTGCACAGCCTGGCTCCAGGAGGCTGTGCAGCCCAGCCCTGTTCCCCACCATCCAGGCTGCTGCTGGCTGCCCACTGGCCCTGCCCTAGGGCCCAAGGCTCAGCCTTTCTATGTGGATCTCACAGGTCAGCCACCCTGTGACAACGGAAAACTCCATCCAATTGTAGTGAAGCTGCTGCTGCTAAGTCACTTCAGTCGTGTCTGACTCTGTGCGACCCCCAGAGACAGCAGCCCACCAGGCTCCCCCGTCCCTGGGATTCTCCAGGCAAGAACACTGGAGTGGGTTGCCATTTCCTTCTCCAATGGATGAAAGTGAAAAGCGAAAGTGAAGTCACTCAGTCGTGTCCGACTCCTAGAGACCCCATGGACTGCAGCCTTCCAGGCTCCTCTGTCCATGGGCTTTTCCAGGCAAGAGTACTGGAGTTGGGGGCCAGTGTAAGTGTAGCCTTGGATGGAAGTCATTTCTGTCTAGTCCTGTTATGCAACAGAAAATGGTGGGCAAGGTAGACTCCTGTGGACAGAACCCTTGGAAACCTTCAGTTCCTATTTAGGATAGCAGCAGGTATGGCGGGGGCGGTGGGGGGGATCAGGATATCCAGCAATGTAGCCCCTCTCCCTCCTCTAGGGAGAGAAAGGACATGAGAACTGTGGTCCCAGCTCTGCACACACAGCCCGTCTTGACCTTTCCCACCGCCCTGCCCAGTGGAGTGTGTGATAACCACCTTTGTTCTGTGTCAAGACAGACGCCTTGTGTGATGAGCCCTGACTTGGACACTCAGCTGGACTCCATGGGGGGCAAATGCGGCTTCCTGCCCCTCAGTCTAGGAGAGGCCCTGCACCTACCTGTCTTTGACTGGATTGTCTTTCAGAACGAGCGTGATGCCCTAGGTCAAGGCCAGCCCATGACAGCGTCTGCTCTGGATCTCGGTCCTGCCCTCCTCTCTCTCTTCCCTCTTCGGTCAGGGCTCCTTCCCTCCCCGTCTCTTTATCACCCACACTCCTAACGCCTCGTTGCATGTCCCTCTAGCCCCGGGGACAGACTTGTCTGGGAGTGGATGGAGCACCTGCACAGCCAGGCCTCCCTCTGGAACCTGGCTGATGGCCCTCATCCGTGGGCACCCTGAGACCAGGTGTGGAGAAGAGCCCCCCATTCTCCATTCCCATCCCAAGAGAGAGAAGGGGCTTCAGACTCTTCTGCCCCTGCCTCAATCTGTCCACTACCAGATCTGAGCAGTGCTCCTTCTCAGAGCCCCAAGTCCAGACCCCACAGGTCTTGCATCTAGATCACATGGGCACTTCTTGCTGCCCATCTTCCCTGCATGTTCTATGCCTTGGGTCAATGGCCTCACGAACCTGGCTAGAGTGTCTGAGTGGCTCCCTTTGCTCAACAGCTGCAATCATCCACTCCTAGCCCTCAGCCTGCCTTCCCAGACCACCCCACCCGCCTCCCCCTCTTGCCTGGAACACACCTTGCTCTCTCTCTGTGCCACCTTTGAACACTCTGCTCTCTGTCTCCTTGGAATACCCATTGCCGCGTTCTTACCTGGCCAACCTCCTCCAACAGGAAGCCCTCTTCACTTTGTTCAGTCTGTAATCAATCATCCCTGCTGGGCTTGTCCTGTGGCTGGCTGTATTATGCTGTTTCGTATGTTTATTTGGTTTCCTTCTCCATCAGACTGTTAGCTTCTCAACAACAGCTTCTCTATTTTCAATTTCCAGGTCCCTGTTACCCAGCACGTGGCCTGGCATGAACTTGATCTTTGAGGGGATAAAAAGATTCCTGTCTGTGTCCCGTGCTAGCTCCAGTTTCTAGCACCCGCAAACAGTGCTCAACAGATATTTACTCATCTAGTGACTAAAGTTTAATAATTTTTCATTGACGTTAATGAGCAAATGGGTAAATTACCTGGGTGGGTGCAAAGTCTATGAATCTCGGACACCTTGCATTGTTCCTGAGTTTCAGTGTTTCTGTGCCAGTAAGTGAGCTCTGGGTCTCCATGGGCTGCTCGTCTGATGGCTGATTTAACTGGGGCAGGAAGCAACGTGGAGGGTGGGTCATAACAGGGAAGGAGTCAGCCCATTACTTACTTTCACCTCGTGGCCCATATCCTTTCAGAGACGTGTCAGGTGGAACCCCATCAAAGAAAGAATTGCGGTCACCCCGGCATCACGGCTAAGGAGTGCAAAGATAAAGGCTGCTGCTTTGACAGCACTGTCCGCGGAGTCCCGTGGTGCTTCCAAACTGCGCTCTTGGAGGAAGGTAGGGCCTTGTCGACACCACAGAGTCTGAGTACATGGGACCATGGAACCCTAATTCAAGTTGCCGTCTGTGTTTTTACCCAGAGTAGTGGCCTCGGGGTGACTAGGAAGATGTAGTTTTGCCTAAATTAGTGTGAATCCAGGGCTGGGGGATGGAAAGAGCTGAAAGACCTGTTTGGTGGGGCACCCTACTTTTCCTGGCTTTTCTTCACATGTCTAATCAGGGATCTGTGAAGAGCTGTCCTTGGTAATGCTTCGTGGCTCACCTGGGGTGGGGGCTTGCAAAGGGTGACAATTAGGATACAAAGACCATCCTTGTTTTCTAAAGAATTTTCCCAGTGATGTTTTTAAGTAAATTCTCTGTGATTATTTAAAAGTGAAAGAAAATACTTTTTCTTACTAATCTCTTCTCTTGGACACTTCACCCTTGCAGAGTGCGAGTTTTAGATACTTTTCCGGTAGAAATGGCACTGGAGTGAGAAGGACGTCTGCCTGGTGCCAGGGGCTCAGCCCCATCGCTGGCCGGATATCTTGGGGGTCCTATGAACCTGAACTCCCTGCCTGGATTGACTGCTCAGATTCTTTGTATTCCAAATTAGCCTAAAAATTAAAAGAGATGAATGGTCCTCTCTGCTTGTGCTTCTTATAAAAATATAAACAATTTTCCTTTCTTTGAAAGAGAAATGCGATACTTGTGCCTCTGGGTTCTCGCTGTGGATTATACATTAACTCGGGCTATCTTGGGCCAGAGACCGCGGCTTGTAACATTGTTAGGTTGTCTTGGTGGATGTCAGTCATCGGGGTCCGTGCACCAGCCCATCGGGTTAAAAAGCCTCAGAGAAGCCACGCTCTTGTCAAATCATGGAAACAGGCTCCAATTCAATCACATTCTTTACATATTCATTGTGGTAACAAAAATTGCCTTGCAATTTCTTCATGTCCCTCACATGGAAACTGACTTAGGAGATATAACCCACAGCAAAGTGCCTGAGCATACTCATAATAAAAGCAATTGAGGAGGATGGCATGAGTTGACCCCTTGAGGAAACTCCCCCACCCACCTGGTTCCCCAAACTTGAGCTCCGAGTTGGAAAATAGGACAAAAGGGAAGGGTCGAGAGTCCCCAGTGATCCCTTGTCACCGACACAAGAAAGACGGAGGGGAGCCAATCGGACCTGCCTGGACCTGAGCAGACGCCCCCACCCAGGTGGGCAGTGCTGCCTGAGTAGCCTCTGGTGCTCCCAGCCCCACTTGCTCAGTGGGAACAAGAAAAACACCCCCCACCTCCCATCCACCCTGGGCAGTCAGTCCTGCTCCAGGGAGCTCAGCCCAGCCAGTCCCGCTCCTGGACACCACCCCTCCCAGGTGCTTGACCCTGGGATCCCTGGGGCCCTGGGAGCTCTCTGGCCCTCCACAGCCAGCTGGTTCCTGGGAGGTAGGGGTAGTGCTCTCGGCTTGATCTGTTGTTTCCAAATTTACCAGAAGAGCTGTCACCCAGTCTCAGCCCTGGCTGCCAGGGCAAGCAAGCACAGATGTCCCAGGGGCCAGGAGATGCGCTGCATGCGTGAAACAGCCAAGGTGGGGCCCCCAGCACACACACACAGCAGCAGACGTGTGCCTGCACTAGCAAATGTGCTGTGAGGGTCACTGTAGCCTTCCTTCACTGGAGAACATGCAGAAACATGTTGGCTTTTGTTCCTTTTAATCTGTAGCATCTCTGATCTTTTTCAACATCTTTGCCTGCTGCTGCTGCTGCCGCTAAGTTGCTTCTTTGCCTGCTAGCGAGAGGTAAAAACCAACTATTTGGTTGGCCCCTTTGGAAATGCAGTGTGTGATTGTAAATTATGCAGCTTCTGTAGGTAATACTGTGGTCCCTGGGGGTAAGTAGCCAGTCTCCTCCTCCTCTCCCTGCCCCACTTTCCTGCCCCTCTTTAGAGCTGGGCGGATGATGAGGAGTGGACCAAGCACCCACAGCTGTGGACTGAGGGAGTCTTTTGGGTTTCCACTGGCCTATCTGGGATCTCATCAGACCCTTCTTGAGGCCTGGCCAGTCTGCCCCCTGCTCCTTGTTCTCCCCACATCCCCCAGCCCCTGAGAAAAGGGCTTTCTCCCAGGACACAGCAGGCCCATTTCCCCATGACTACCATCCATTATTTCCCTCTTTCTTCCCTGACTCCACCCTATAAAGAATGATGGAAAGACTCATTTTCCCAACCTTTCTTTCAGTTAGAAGCAGGGCTCCTTTCTGGCCCATGAGACAAAGGGGGCACCTACCTAAAGGCTCTGGGGAAAGGCTTTACCCCTTGGTGAGAGGAGAGCTCCCTCTAGCTGTCCTGGACGGCCTCTGCAGCCTGTCTTTGGATGCTGTGTGATAGGAGGGCATGATGCAACGCTTCAGGCAGCCATTCTGTGATAATGAGGAAATGTCACAGCACTGGAAACTGGTTATCCCTGAAATGCTGACTTGGCCCCAGCATCACCCATCCCCAGACTTCATGTTAAGTAAATCTGAATATTCTTATGGATTAAACCAACGCTGGTTGAGTATTCTCTTCCTCGTCAGTGCTTTACCAAGGCCTGTGTCTTCCCTGTATCTTAGAGCAGTGAGCCTTCATCCCAGACACCATGGATAGGGGCAAATTCTCACCAAAGGTAAATGTCCTCATCCGGTCCTTCAGCCTGGGCCCTTCATCTATTAAAGGAATGTGGGCAATCTGCTCTCTCCAGCACATTTAGTGTGTCATTAACTTTTCATTTACCATCTGCCCGTCTCAGGATCTCATGAGGAACCTTAGGCTCAGAATCAGGAGTGATCAGGAGCAAAGGGAGATGCGTGTGAGGAGAAATTAAAGGCATTTCTTTAGTTTTCAAAGCAAACCCCACTACACATGTTATCTCACTCTGATCTTCATCCCCATTTTGGAAGCTGAGAAACATTGAATATCTCGTCCAAGTGAGCAGACACACAGGTCAGACTGCCACATCAGATTCTTGTGACATCGAGAGCCACCTGAATCCAAGTTTACTAATTTCAAAGATGCAATCAACAGAAAGCCCAGAATGGGGCCTGGGACATGACCTAGGCACACTCCTTCCCCCAGGCACAGCACCGTGTGGGTTACACCACTTTCCAGGTGGCTGTGATGCACAGATTGGGGGTCCCTAACCCTAAGTACTCCTGGCATCAGGGTTTCCGGTAGGAAAGTGCCTTCTTCCTGGCATATATGCCAGACTGTGGAGCAGAGGCCAGGTGACTGGAGGCCAGCTGGGTCTCCTGCCCACTGAGGAAGTGAATGACGGAGGGCCAATGCCTTCAACCACCACCCCTGCCCACTCCCACCATGTTACACAGAAAAAACCTGAGATCTGTGAGCCACGATGGCTGGACCACCTCCTCTGGTGTCCGCCTGCATGGATGTGTGATTTCGAGGCTCTCTCATCTGGACACCAAGCCTCTCGGGCTCACCAGTGTGAGGAAGACAAAGTGGGGGACTCCTGCAGAGGCACCCCTGCATGGCCCAGCCCCATGCACGGGCAGGAAAGAGGATTCCACTTGGCTCCTGCCACACTGTCCTCCCCACAAAATCCATAAGAATTCTGACAGTGGAGGCAGCTGAGAGCAAGCACCCAGACAGCACATTGGGAGGACCTGTCAGAATAGACGCAGGATGCTCTGGGAAACCAGGTGTCCTTAGAAGGGGATCAAGCCCGTGCCCGCCCGCGCTGTCCAGCCTCTGCTGTTCTGGAGGTCCCAGTGTGTCCCAGTGCTCAGGGAGGCTGTGGAGGGAGGGAGGCAGGAGCTGAGGTGCCAAGTATTTCCTATGTTCACAGCCAGGGTGGGGGAGATGAGGGAGGAGATGGGGGGCAGAACAGGGTGAGGCCCCATGAGAGTGAAATATCTTCTCACCACTGTAAAGGAGTATAAAGAAGTGACCACAACCCACAGGGATCGGCCTGCCCCTGTGACCCTTCCCATCATGGTCCCCCATCATCTGCCTCTCCCATCATGCACCCACCTGCACCCCCCACCCCATGAAGGTGATTGGTTGGTCCCAGGGAGGGAAGTCTGGGTTTCCCGGGAGTCTGGGCTGCTGCCCTGCCCCACACCTTGCTGCAGCCAGGAGTCCACAGCCAGGGAAGCAGGGCTGACGGCAGGTCTTAGGAGCAATGGGCACCTTCTCACAGCCAACGTGGAGGCCTTGAAGCATCCGGGGGTGGTGGGAAAAGTGCAGGCTGCTTGATAAAGTGCCTGAATGAAAACAGCCCTGCTGATAAGGCCCGAGGAGCCTTTAACAGTTTGGGGACCTTCTCACATGCATGCACACACGCATATGCGCACACACAGAGATAGAAACACACAGCTCTAAAAGGGTCTGTGTGCCTCCAACCCTCAACCTTGGACACCGGTTGGGGACGAGCTCTCTTGCGCCTCAAACCTACTGGATTTCTGCCAGAAGATGGAAGGCCACCTTGCTATTTCCTGCATCTGAACACGTCACTTGTTAGTGGGAAGTTTTATGTTTTCTCTTTGTTTTTCAAGATAGGCCTTCAACTCGAGAACAGTACAACCGAGTGATGTGTCTGTGTAGAGTTTTCCTGGCTTTTGCACATGTGAAACGATGAGGCTAACTGGCCGGTCAGCATGGCTGAGTGACATCCTACGTGCTGCCCTTTCTCTCCATCCTGGAAGCCGCCAACTCGGGGAAATTTCTAGAACTTTCCATGTCCTTGAAGAGCTTCAGATGAAAGTTTAGGAAGTCTCTCATGGGAGAGATTCGTGTTTGGCGGGGGAAGTTGGGGGTCTTCTGGTGGACAACTAGGGTGGGAGGGGTCATCTCTGTCAGTGGAGTGGGTGACAGTGTATAACCCAGGAGCCCATTAGAGCACAGCTTTCCACACAGCCTGAGGGGCCTGGCAGGGGGGGCGGGGGTGCAAGTCCTCACTCCCAGAACTGGCTGTGCCCCCAGCCTGGGGTTCCAGTAACACCTGAAGCCATGTGGCACCCCCTCCCCATTGCTCATCAGCTTGCGTTGGTGTCCTCGTCGGCTGCCAAGCAAAACACCACAGATGGGGCGGCGTAAACAGCAGACATTATTCTCAAAGTTCTAGAGACTGGAGGTGCAAGGTCAGGTGTGGGCAGCGTTGATTTCTTCTGAGGGCTTCCTCCTTGTCATGTAAATGGCCGTCTTCACTCTGCATTGCCTGTGTGAGCCTGTGTCCCAATCTCCTCCTCATTCTAGAAGGACACCAGTCTTATTGGACCAAGGTCCACCCTACTGGCTTCATTTTAACTTAATTACGTTTCAGAGACTCCATCTCCAAATAAGATCATGTTGTGAGGTCCTGGGGTAACCCCAGGACTTAATGGACTTCCACATGTGACTTTAGGGGAGATCATTCAACCCAGAACAGTTGGTGTCTCTTGCAACCAAGGAACCCCAGTCAATGAAAATTACCAAAGGGCAGAGATCATGACTGTTTGCTCTTGGGACTAGCCAGTTCTGCTCCAGGTGGTAAGAAAACAAAAGGACTACATGAGCCAGAGAGCATGTCAAGTACAGACAGTGAGCGAGCCCGGAGACAGTGAGACGTGCGTGACACTCATACGGTGTGTCGTTGTTGTTGTTGTTCAGTCATAAAGTCGTGTCCAGCTCTGTGTGACCCTGTGCACTGTAGCCCTCCAGGCTCCTCTGTCCGTGTGGTTTCCCAGCAAGAATACTGGAGCGGGTTGCCATTTCCTTCTCCAGGGGAACTTCCCCACTCAGGGATCGAACCTGCATCTCCTGCAGTCAGATTCTTTACTACTGAGCCACCAGGGTGACCACAAAGGACAAAGGACATACAGTGTGTTAAGAACAGAGAGGGAGTGGGTCACACGTGGGATGTGTTACATGACAAAGAGGACGCAACAGAAAGAATGTCATCACAGGTGGGACTGGACCCAGCCCATCAGAAGCCGACCACTCATCTCCAGGCTGACTGCACCATCATCCCTGATCAAGTTCCCACTGGTGACCCTTGTGCTGGTCCAATTTAAGGCCCCGTGTGTCACCCCAGAAACACAGACTAACATCATGGCTGCTCTGTGGGTCACTGGGGGTGCAGCTGGGCCAGCACTGCTTGCCCAGAGTTTCTCTCCAATAGAGCCTGAGGGTGGTGGCCCTGCCCATGTCCTAGCTCCTTGCTCAGACACCAGAGTTGGTCCTTGTCACCATGTACTGATGGGAAGTCCAAGAGAGGAACAGGACACCTCAGGCCTCGGGATCCAGTCTTTCTACCTGCTTGCACCCCACGCAAAGTGCAAGCCTGCCACCTCTGCCCCTCAGTTTTCGCCACTTGCTGGAGACTGATTTACTAAAACGGGTGGCTCAAACACCATAACTGGACCTGCGAGCCTTCCCACCCTGTGGCTGGCTGTGCGCATGGAGGTTATCGCTGCTGACAGATGATTGCCCTCGCAACAACAGGCTTCTGTTCAGAATATGTTGAACTAAGGATCAGACCAGGAACCAACTGCTAAGGCCAAGTTGTGGCTTCAGATCCTATTTGTAGGGTCACTGGGAAGGGTCCTGTTAGCTTAAGGAAACTCCCTCACCTTTCTTTGTGCGTGTGGGCAGGGACAGGTTGTGGAAATACTCAGAGCTTGTGAGCCTGATAGGAATAATCACCCAAGAAGAGACATGTCCCAGGCCAATCCCAGCATAGGGACTTAATGGAAGGGATCAAACAGTCACTGGATTAAAGGTTCAAGCAGGCACATCATAGATATACATAGAAAAACTAAATTGTATAATTTTAAAGGTATTTCTTAATTGTTCTCAGCTCTTAATATTGCCCCGAGCTGGACATTTTGAGGTTAGCAAACTGATTAAATTAGGAAAAACCAGACATACTCACATATACATATATGTAGCATATATATGTGGTATAGTGAGGTTTGAAAGTGTTATTCACTCAGTCGTGTCCAACTCTTTGCGGCCCCATGGACTGTAGCCCGCCAGGCTCCTCAGTCTACGGGAATTCTCCAGGCAAGAATATTAGGGTGGGTTGCCATTCCCTTCTCCAGGGAATCTTCCCAACCCTGGGATCAAACCTAGGTCTCCTGCATTGTAGGCAGATTCTTTACCATCCGAGCTACCAGGGAAGCTTAGTAAACCTAAAAGTAGGGAACCTGTATGCTGAAGGCAAATATTGGTGGGACTTTCTACATTTAAATCTGATCTAGTACATCAGTGGGGAAGGAAATGGCCACCCACTCCAATATTCTTGCCTGGAGAATCCCAGGGACGGAGGAGCCTGGTGGGCTGCCGTCTACGGGGTTGCACAGAGTCGGACACGACTGAAGCGACTTAGCAGCAGCAGCAGCAGCACATCAGTGTGGCAAACTCAGAAGGGCTGAGGGTTCACCTTATTTGCAGATTAATGGCTTTATGGACGCTGGCAGAGGACAGGAGACTCTTGGCTCAGAGATAAAGACCTCACTACACTGCATAGCTAGCAATGTAAGCAGCAGCGCGTTTGGTTCCCTTGTCCCCACATCCTCCAGGGGTGACACAGGTGAGCTCAGATGGACGTCAGCACACACGGAGTCGCATCGCAGGGGAGGAAGCCTGACCTCTCCTGGAGCTCAAATGGCACTAGTGGTAAAGAACCTGCCTGCTAATGCAGGAGACAAAGGAGACCCAGGTTCTACCCCTGGATCGAAAAGATCCCCTGGAGAAGGAAATGGCAACCCACTCCAGTATTCTTGCCTGGAAAATACCATGGGCAGAGAGGCCTGGCGGGCTTACAGTTCATGGGGCTGCAGAGTTGGACCAAGTGAGTAAGCGCACATGTACGCAAGCTTGCCTGCCCGCTGCTCCAGAGGGAGATACCTTATAAATGTTCCAAGGTTGTTGCCACACCAACATCCTTGCAAAGACAGCCTGGAAGAAAGGACAGATTGGATCACCCCCTATTCATCTCACTGGGGAGGGGGGGATTTCCACCCAAGGCTACAAGGATGGTGAGACCCATGACACCTGACACTGGAAAGATGGAACGATAGCAGTTTACCAGTCACATATTGTTCACCCCAGGAGTGGAGGCCATCCTGCCGTGCAGGGTCATGGGGGGTTGCATAATAAACAAGGTGAACCGCAGGGGCTGCAGGAGGAGCCGTGTAGTATCAGGAGGGTGGGGTGCCCACTCATTCTTGCAAGAGGATGTGATTGGCTGGTTTGAGTAAGTCTGCAGCCTGGCAGGGAAGTGAAATCCGCTACTTGGGGACAAGCAGGAACTGTGCCCAGCCCCTTGATAAGGAGGTTGTTTGGTTAAGGGGCCCTGTCTGTGGGAGCCAAGTAGGGCAGAGAACTCGTGGGTAGGCCACTCGAGGCCTCTCAATTTCACCAGATGTCAGGGAAGCACTTAACATTCAATTATAATTTTAGGTCCTATACCTTTGGGACAGTTAGTGTCTCATTCACAAGATGTGGAAACATGAGAGACTCACAGGGAATTGTCTCCCAGCAACCAGAATACTGAATATATCATTTTCACAACAGAAGGGGGAAAAAAAACACTAAGGCACATTTCTGTAGCATTTCATTTATAAAATAAAATATGATTACTTCTTTCCACTTTTAAAAATTTATCTTTAGAGTTGTAATAAAGTACAGGAAAAGACTTTTTTTTTTTTCCTTAAAAGACCAGAGAGTAAATATTATAGGTTCCTGGGCCATACGGTCTCTGCCACAGGTAATCAACTCTGCAATTGTAGCTAGAAAGTGGCCACAGACAATGTGTGAATGAATGGGTATGACTGTGTTTTAATAGAGTTTTATTTAAACATAGGCAATGAGCTCATGGGTCATTATTTGCCAACTCTACTATATTTTTTTTCCTTGATATGTGGTAACCTAAATTATTTAAGTATCTTTAAGTTTTAATACTACCCAGCTCCCACTCAGATAAACAAGGGATACAAAAAAGACATTTTGAAAGAATGTAAATCTTGACTAAAATCCTTCAAAGTAGTACAAGGAGGAATTCCATTGCACAATATATAGAAAAATGCTAAGGTTTATGTCCATCCAATTATGTCCCCAAATATAATTCATCAAAGTCTCTAATTTCACTCCCTCCCAAACTCAGTACCAAATTCTCAATAGTTGGTTTATCTATTTCTTTCTCCTCCCAACTTTGGCCACTTTATTTTAAGTAAATAAATTAAGTTTTGGGCTTTGGAAGTGCCTGTGACTTACCCACTGTATTGATCAGCACAGTCAAACTCCAGAAAATTGGAATGGTGGGGAGATAAATTGTATCAGAAACACTGAACATGCAAGTGTTGGTAATTCAATTTTTCTTTTTCCCCCAATGACAGTGTCAAAGTGAGATGTTATCCTAGTCAGCATCCTTGTGAGGGTTTAACCAGGCATATGAGACATTGGAGATTATTTAATAAACCCTCATTTCAGCTCTTATTTCACAGATGAGAAAACTAGTCCAGAGAGGAGAAGAGGCTTGCCTTGCTTATTTGCATATACCCAGGTCTAAGTATTATTTTAAGAATTTCAGGAGGAAATCTGGGTGATCCGTGATATTAGGTGGTGGATTCCTGCTCCTTATCTCCCTGGTGCCAGGTACCCTCACTAAGTAGGGCTAGTTTGTACAGATGCTGGGTTAGGTTCTGGGGTTTCCAAATGAAAGAGGCATAGGTCCCATTCTGTATGTCACCCTATACTTTCTGTGTGTTTGGGAAAACTAATTTTCCATATAGACTATAAAATGGGGCTGATCTTTCTAACCCTTCCTTTGTATTGTTGTAAGAATTAAATGAGATGTAGCATGTGAAATAATCAGAATATCAGCTGGCACAAAATTAACCTGCAGGTTTAGTTGTTACCTTCAGTACAATGAATAAAGGAGCCGGAAAAGTAAAACTCCACTTAAAACGCAGATGTGGCTGTGTGGTGATTCTAGTGAGCTTGGGGAAGGGGTGAAGGGCAATTGTCTTCTCTCAGGGGAAGGAGGCCTTCCTGGATGGAGTGACTCCTGAGGCAAGAGCTGAAGAATGGACAGGAGTTAGGAAGGCAAAGAGTAGAGGAAGAGTTTTGCAGAGAAACAATGACATTCAGGCAAAGGGTCAGAGGTCAGGATGCATCAAGAGGGCTAGATAATTACATTAGGAAGGAGACCTGACATCAGAAGAGGGTGGGGGCTAAGAGCAGTCCATTTCATAAAGGGTCTTGCTTTCCATGCTCAGGAAACGCTTGGGCTTTACCCTTCAGGTTGGGAGGTGTAAGAGGGTGGCAGAGGAGTGACATGTACTGTCACTTTATAAAGGTAATCAAGGCAGCAGACTTACGTCTGGATGGGGACAAAGCTCTGGCTGAGCGATTAGTTAGTAGACAGTTGTACAAACCAAGGGAGATATCATGAGACTGGACTGGGCTGCAAACACAAATGCCGACAGAGACCAACAGCTGCCATAGCTGAATAAATCCAGCCAGGTGGGCAGTGGCTGCAGCAGACAGGAGAACTCATGCCCTGCACCAAGAGACCACCACAGCCTCAGTCACTTTTGGATTCCTTGGAGAATAGGTTGGCAAGTTACAGCTTCCTACAGCTTTTGTCTAAAAAACTTAAAACAAAATTTATATTGGGTATGTTTTGTTCAATTCGGCTGTGAATCTAGAACCACTCTAAATATATATATATATACACACACATTTTTAAAAAGTATTTTGCCTTTATTTTTGAAGGAATTTTCCATGAGTATAGAATTCTGACTTGACAAGGTTTTTTTCTTTTAGCACTTAAATATCATTTTGTTGCCTTCCATATTGCATTGTTTCAGATGAGAGATCACTTGTAATTCTTAACACGTTCCCCTGATTGCGGTGTGTCTTCGGGTACTGTAAAACTTTTTCTTTTTCTTCTTGTTTGTTTGACTTAGTTGCAGAATGCGGGATCTTTTTTAAAGATGCATCTTCAAACAGCCTAGGTGACACTGTGGCTCAAGGTCAGCGTCCAACCCCCAGCCTGACCCCAGGCGATGGGAGCCACCCAACTCCCATCAGAGTCACCCAACACCGCTTAGAGGTTGTTCTGTGCACACAGGTCCACACTCAGGTGGGTGCCGCTCACACTGTAGACACTGCATCTTCCATAATGACATCCCCACAGGTGGAAGTAGCTTGTCTTGAAGAAAATGTGCCCTTTTCTAAAAGCAAAACCACCATGCAGACGGATGGTGCCCTGGGTGGGAGCCTGAGCAGCTCCACCTCAGATGGAGGCAGAAGGAGCTTCCCAAGGAGGATGCAGGCCAGAGACCAAGGGACTGGTGAGCCGTCTCTTTGGCAAGGATCAGCTGGTTTCAGCAGGAATCCTGAAAAGGCCCGGATGGGACAGTGGGAAGTTGGGCCAAGAGGGAAGAAGCAGAGACGAAAGTGGGGCTGAGAACCTGGAAGAGAAGATTCAGAGTCCTGTGTCCTGGTAGTGAAGAAGGGTGGCAGAGACACAGGTGGGGAAAGGCGACTTTTTCAAAGTTCAGTAAGACAGAGCTCCAGGGCTGCTCGGCAGGGCTCTAGGCAGGGGTCCAGTCCGTAGGCGCTGGAACTGGAGCTGGCAGAAGCCCCGAGCACGCAGGTCTGCTCTCCAGACTCGAAGACCCAGAGTTCCAGACTCCATACATCTTCGAGTTCCTGGCTGCTCAAGGTTGGTGGCTCCCAGAAGTGCCCCAGAGTTGGGGGACCCGTGAGCTTCCTTGACCTCATCCCATCTCCCCTCTGTTCCCCTGGGGTGCATCCCCCGTTTCTCTTTTGCCTCTTTGGGTCCCACTTTCAGACCCCTTCCCCTGGAGCACCCCACTCCAGTACTCTTCCCTGGAAAATCCCATGGGCAGAGGAGCCTGGTAGGCTGCAGTCCAGGGGGTCACGAAGAGTTGGACACGACTGAGCGACTTCCCTTTCCCCTGGAGCATCTTATGTTGAGCACAGGCTGGTTAACAGGTGCCATCTTTCAGAAAACAGACAGTTCTCATGGAAGAAAACAAACGGTGGCAGCAGTGGAAAAGAACCCACCTGCCCAAGCTGGGGACTTGAGAGACAGGTTTGCTCCCTGGGCTGGGGAGACCCCCTGGAGGAGGGCATGGCAACCCACTCCAATATTCTTGCCTGGAGAATCCCATGGACAGAGGAGCCTGGTGAGCTACAGTCCGTAAGGCTGCAAAGAGTCAGACATGAATGACGTGACTTAGCATGCATGCAGGCTTTGCTGACATGAGCATGTCACTTTTACACTCATCTGAGGCTGTTCATTTTACCCTGTCAGCCTCATCTCCATGGAGATCCATCCCTCCCCCAAGACAGAGACGAGGAGATACAGACCAGGGACCAGGAGCCCTGGAGGAGGGTCTCCTGCCATCCTCCCGTTCCTGGAGAAGGGGTCTGCTATGTCTGCAGCTGGCTCATTTTCCCTGGGAGCCTTGGGCCCAGGACTTAAAAATTCCTGTGGTGTTAGCCATGTGCTTTATCAGGAGAAATCCCTAACTTCTCCCTTCCTGGGTGGAGTGCCCAGCGCCACATGTGCTATCTTCCACGTCGGCATCCTGGCACGACCTGGCTCCCTGCCTGGGGCAGGGGGGTGGCCTGGTTGTGCTTGCGGGGAGCCCAGTGCTCTGCTCTGTCGCTCCTACCCACCCCCCCACCTGCTGGCCAAGCTATCGCAACACAGCTCGTTTTCCTAACAAAGGCCTCAAATTGTGCCACAGGCAGAGACGAGGTTATCTTGCTTGCTGAGTAAACACAGAGAAGCTTATAAAACACCCCTGGCAGCGGGGAGTGTGCGCTCTTCTGGTGGCCCTGGGGTGCAGATGAACGTGAACATGGGACCCCGAGGTACTTGGCTCCTGGCTACGCTTCTCATGCTGGGTTTGTGCGCCCTGGCGGGGGCCCAGAAACCAGGTAAGTGGAGGTTCAGGTCCCTGAGGGGAAGTGGAGCATCTGAGCCAGCGAGCCTGGGAGCCTTCTAGAACCCAGAGGGTGGGGGTGGCGGGGTGTGAGGTCCTTGCCTCCTGCCCCCTGGGGGTCTCCGTTTATATTAGTTTCCCTGGAAGTGAAAATGTGGACGGTGGGGAAGCAGGTGGGAAGGTGCCCTAGGACTGGGGGTGGGGGCCATGCAGCCGGCTCCTACGTGCGTCCACCTGCTTCCTGCCATTCAGGGAGGACAGTGGGGGAGAGGGGTGAGACTTCCCAGGAGGACCCCCTTCGGGATTGGTCAGGACGGCCTTGGGTGTGGGTGGGCCAGCTGGAGGAGGGGCTGGGTGGGAGGCCCATCGAGGTCTCCCAGGGGGTCCGACTTGCTCACTTTCATCCTGGCCTTGGCCTGAGTCCATCTGTCTACCCTCTTGCCAGAAGGTTTTATTTTTAAACTAATAAAACACTTTCAGCCAAGCCCTGTCAATCCCTCTGAAGGACGCTGCGTGGTTCAAACACGAGCGAGATAAGACAGCCTTTACAAGGCTGGAGCAGAGCTGATGGAGCATCCTGGATGCACTGGCTGGGGCGGGGGCGGGTGTCATGTGGGGGGCGCTGGCTGACCTGGGCTTCTCTGCAGGTGCCTGCCAGTGCTCGCGCCTGAACCCCCACAACAGGGTGAACTGCGGCTTCCCGGGCATCAGCGGTGATGACTGCTTCTCCAGAGGATGCTGCTTCGACTCCAGCGTCGTTGGGGTCCCCTGGTGTTTCAATCCCCTCCCGAAGCAAGGTAACGGGCAAGGTCCCCTCCTGAGCCCTGGCCAGCAGCCCAGGACCCAGCTTCCCCAGGCTCCCTAACCACCCAGGCCAGTCCAAAGGGAAGAGAAAATGCCCTCTGCCTCCTATGTCCACATTAGATCCCAAGGGTGAGCTGTTTGTCCTTTTAGGGAGACTTCAGGGGATCTGACTACTTGACTGTATTTGAAGGAAGAGCGAGTCTCAGGACCCTCTTGGCTGTGGCTCCTGAACCAGCTTCTAAGGGACATAAAGGCATTAAAATCAGGATGTTATTAACCTAACTTCAAACAGAACCCAAACGTTAAGAAATTAAGTTAAGGCTTCTAGAGTCATCTTTTGAGAGTGAGTTTTTCCTGTGCATATTATCAACTTAAAAAGTCACCTGTTTCAAGGCAGGCACACAAAGAGTTCTGTCTGCAAAGCGGACCCATTTGTGTGGAACTTAGTGCCCTGGGTCCCGTCCACACCCCTCAGGGGTGCTGGTCGGAGGCTCCCTGGCTATGGGGGAAACAAAACTGACGGCGGCCCTTCTCCAGGGGATCTTCCTGACTTAGGGATCAAACCCAGGTCTCCTGGATTGCAGGCGGATTCTTTACCACTTAGCCACTAGGGAAGCCACTCAATTCTTGGTCAAATGCTTTGTAACTTTAAAGAGTCCTCCCAGGAGGTAGTGTGGGCAACTCCATTTTATAGAGCCATGTCAAGTCCAGGGAGGTGAAGTAGCTTTCCCTCTGACTTTGGGCATCAGGAAGAAGGGGTGGCCACCCGCTGGTGCCCACATTTAGTCCAGGGGTGACAGTCCCAGGAGCCCCAGGTGCTACCCTGAACCTGTGAGCTCAAGGTGCTCCCCTAGCGGGATGGGGTGGTGTCTGGCTAATGACCCAGCCTAACTGCATCCCCCTGTCGTCCCCAAACCTGGTGGTGCCCTGCAGAGTCGGAGGAGTGTGTCATGGAGGTCTCGGCCCGCAAGGACTGTGGCTACCCCGGCATCAGTCCTGAGGAGTGTGAGTCCCGGAAGTGCTGCTTCTCCGACACCATCCCCCAAGTGCCCTGGTGCTTCTTCCCCATCTCTGTGGAAGGTAACGTTGGAGAACACAAGCAATTGCCCAGACACAGGCAATTCTCAGGGGTAGTGGGAGGCAGGGTTGGGGAGGTCCTCAGCTGGCCAGGATGCCCGATGTCAGGCCCCCAGACCCCGTGGGTGGTCAGTTCAGGAAAAACCGTACTCGTGTGGGAGCTCGCCGTTATTGTGAACCATCTCAGAAGTCAATTTGAGAATGTTCTCAACAACGACAGCTTTTTTAAAAAATAAATAATCTAAGCGCTTGGGTCTTCCCACTGTGTCTTTTGTGATGGTTGTATAAAGCATCTGACCCTCAGCCGCGGCCCCAGGTCCCAGCACAGTTGGCTGGTGTTGCTATTTTGGGTGCTTCTGAATGCCCCACCCTGCGCTGGGCACCATGGGTAGGATCCAGAGCAAAGCAGATGTGGTCTCTTCTCTTGCGGACCCTGATGCTCTCTCCTGTGACCATGGGTGACAGGTCCTGCCCCAATGCCAGTCCCGGGGGGCCATCTCCTTCCTGCCACCCCCTTACTTACAGTGTATCCCTGACCCTGAATTTGACAAGGAAAGACCACATGTTTCCAAAAGATGGGAAGAATGTATCAATCCTTTAAGGAAATCAGGATGTTCCAAAGAGCACGGCTTTTTCTTTCAGAAGTTTCCAAGTGATTTTTTGAGTGACCTAAGGGTCTACTTGGAAAACTGCCAGTTATTTGAGGAGTATGGACCCCTAGAGGGCATCTGGCCCTAGGGGGCTGTGTTCCCGCAGGCAACTTCTTCTCCAGCAGGGATGGCTGTACTGAGGGCTATAGTCCAGAAAACCCACGGAGCCACTTAGTCCAGATTCCAGGCTTCCTGGCACTCTTACCTACTGTCTTGTGTTTAAATTTCTAGACTGTCATTATTAAGAGGCAGTGACTTCAGAGAACCCTCCAGGCTCCTTGGATTCTCCGAAACAGAAGAAAACTCACCATCTTACAGTTTCGGATTTCATGTTTCCCCAATTCCTGGGTTTTCGTCATCTGCTTTTTATCCCTTTCAATGTCTTCACATATGATTTCTTCAAATAAAGAAAGCCCTTAAAATCTGCTAAGTTCCATGTTGGCTTCATTGACACAGAGGTGGCCAAAGCTTGTGAGCATGTGTGTTTGAGAAAGTTCTTGAGAGTACATATACGCGTTGGGTGTAACTTTAATATTCTTTTATCTGCTATAAGAGCAAGAATTCATCTAATAGGTTCAGGCTACTCTGACAGTGAAAATGTATTGTATGTAAGGAACTTTGGAATCCATGATCCCTTTAAAATGCTCATACTCAATCACTGTATAAAAATTCAAAGACTACCTGTAAAAATTGGCTTCTCTGGTGGCTCAGTAGCAAAGAATCCCCCTGCAGTGCAGGAGACACGGGTTCCATCCGTGAGTCAGAAAGATCCCCTGGAGAAGGAAATGGCAACCACTCCAGTGTTCTTGCCTAGAGAATTCCATGGACAGAGGAGCCTGGCGGGCCACAGTCCATGGGGTTGTAAGAGTCGAACATGACTTAGCTAATAAACCACCACCACCACATCCCTAAAAGCATATTAGAAATTACAGGCTACTCTTGGAGTAACAAATAATTTCATATTGTAATTACAAAATTGCTTTTTACAAATGCATCACCGAGTGCTTGCTTTTGAAATTCATGCAAGTCACCCCAATATCGCTTCCAAAATTGAGTGGGGGACTTGGTCTTCTGTGCAGTCTCCCCTCGGCCTGGGAGTGAGCAGCCGAAGCACTGTGCTGTAATTTGAAAGCTGTTCTAAAGAGGAAGTTTGAAACTTTCATCAAGGCTTCTATGCGGCCCATGGGAAGGTCGTGGCATGAAAGATATTTCGGGCACCTTGGTGAAGGGTTCCTGACGTTCTGCCACTCATGGGTGGGGGTGCAACATGGGTGATCCCAGGCCAGACTCTCTGTGGCCTACCCTTCCCCCCTACCTCCTCCCCCAGCCTGGGCCCACAGTCACCCCAGAAACCCAGGGCCTCTCCTGTGTGACAGTGGCTTTGCACTGCAAGGTGGGAATTCTAGAGTGTTTTTTCCAGGTAGAGACTTGGCTCCATATCCCCTCTCTGGACCCCTATTTTGAGAAAAGGGTGCCGTTCCGCCTTAGGTCAGTGTTGCATGTTTATCTTGCTGAGACACACACATAAATCTCATAAAACAATGGCTCTGGCTAGAACACGGGGTCTGAAACACTCAAGACAAGTGGCTCAGTGGTTGTGAATTGATTAGCCACCAGGTGCCTGGTCTTCTCAATGTGTCCTCACGTGCAGTTTATGAGTCCCTGAGTCAGCCTCCCCACATCCCCATTGCAGAGCCAAGTCAAACCCCATGTACTGGGGAAAAGGTTTGGCACATGAATTATCCGTACCTGCATTCTCGGACCCGGAATTGGGTGCTTCTGTTCCTGGCGCCAGGCCGTCTGGGATTTAGGATCTGGTGGAGCTTCTGCTCTCAGGCTCCTGTTCCCGGGCTGCAGGTGTGAGTCCCCCAGTCGTGTCTGCCTCTTTTCCACCCATGGGCTGCAGCCCACCAGGCTCCTCTGTCCATGGGATTTCCCAGGCAAGAATACTAGAGTGGGTTGACATGCCCTCCTCCAGGGGATCTTCCCAATCCAGGGATCGCACCTGGACATCCAGCATTACAGGCAGATTCCTTGCTGTCTGAGCCACCAGGGAAGCAGGTACGGGCGCCCCAATTCTTTCGCAGGGATCCTCTTCTCACGCCCCGCCCGCAATCCCCTCTCCTCTCACAGATGCGTTCTGACGCACTGCCACCCTCATTTCCCAGACGGCTCCTCATGGCTCTTCTGACAGCTGAGTGCAGACTTTTAAGCAATTTCAGTGGCATTCTCTGGGCCTGGGGGTTCTTACGCCATTTTAATCTGTGTGACATATATCTCTAACTCCTCTCGCTCCAACACCATTGACTACAGAGAACTGCCTGGTATCTCAGTGCAGTTCGGACTGGCCCCCAACCTCCTTCTGTAAGTGGCTCAGGGCTCGGGGGAGGGGGCTAACCTTGTTGTCCCTGGAGTGGCAGCTGGAGACATTCAAGCCTCCCTCAAGCTTCCCCCACCATCAGACAGCCAACATTTCGTTCTCTGTTACGCCTTCTTCCCTCCCTCTCCCACTCTGCTCCCTCCAGAGGCTCTCATTACCCCGCTGGGCTCAGCTGGGAGGTTGCTGATGGTGCAGAAGGGCGGGCTGGGTGCAGAGGGTCTGGTAGGGGATGGGACTCACTCCCGCTGTCCTGGTCTATGGGCCCTGGGGGTTCATCCAGGTCTTTGGCCGGCTGGCTCAGGTGATGAAGGTGCTTTGAGAGGCAGTCACAGGGGACCAGGGGAGAGGGGACCAGGCAGGTCCTGGGAGAGAGGGACAACAGGAGAGGTCACAGTGCTTGTCTCAGTGACCTTGGGGAGGCTGTCTTATCACTGAGGTTTTCAAGTGTCCTGTTTGTCATTCGTGGGTGATGATTGCATCCCCAGCAAGGTCGTGATGGGGATTAGAAATAATGTGTGTGAGCTGCCTGGTGCACAGCCGCTCCCAGTAAATGCAGCTCCTCCCAGGACCGTCTGCTCCTCCTGTCCTGACACCTAGCGGGCCACTCAGTAGCCTCAGGTCTAACAGTCCTTCCCCCTGCGCTGCAGAGCAGCACAACTGAGTCCAGAGGGGGGTGGGTCCTCAGAACGTGCTCATTACATGCTCCCGCTGTAAACTGACTATACATACAGTGGATTCCATTATTCAAGGCAGTTCTCTTCTATGAAATCATTGACCCCAAATGAGCAAATGGTGAACAATCAGGATTGGGGAAAATGCAGAGCTGGGTGCCTTAGGGCCTCTTGGCCAATTTCATCAACTGACCAGCACATGACCTTGCTTGATGTGTGTTTCTGTGTGAAGACCCCTTAGTAGTATAAGTATGGTACCCGCGAGGAAGCCAAGAGACAGCGGGAGCCCTGGGTTGAGTGGGCTACGGTGGATCCTGGCTCCCGTGTCATGGAAGGCTGTGCGGGTGACCAGAGCTGGTGTGGCGAGTGGGGATGAACACTGACTGGCTGCTGCAGGAAGGTGGAAATGAGGTGACTGGCGATCAAGGATTTGGGGTATGTGGTTTTTCCAGTGGTCATGTATGGATGTGAGAGTTGGACTGTGAAGAAGGCTGAGAGCCGAAGAATTGATGCTTTTGAGCTGTGGTGCTGGAGAAGACTCTTGAGAGTCCCTTGGACTGCAAGGAGATCCAACCAGTCCATCCTGAAGGAGATCAATCCTGGGATTTCTTTGGAAGGAATGATGCTAAAGCTGAAACTCCAGTACTTTGGCCACCTCATGCGAAGAGCTGACTCATTGGAAAAGACTCTGATGCTGGGAGGGATTGGGGGCAGGAGGAGAAGGGGACGACCGAGGATGAGATGGCTGGATGGCATCACTGATTCGATGGACATGAGTCTGAGTAAACTCCGGGAGTTGGTGATGGACAGGGAGGCCTGGCGTGCTGCGATTCATGGGGTCACAAAGAGTCGGACACAACTGAGCGACTGAACTGACTGAGCAGCTGGTATCAAAAATCTGCCCTCTGATGATTTCCTGGAACCACTGTGTTTTGAAGCAGAATGCTGAGGGCTGATAAGCAATTATGGACAAGACTCTGGAGGGAAGGCTGTGATGGACATTACAGAATGACCCTGTCGTTTTCACTTGTATTTGCCTCTCTCTCCTTTTCTCTTTTTTTTTCCCACAATGGTGAAAGATATTTGTCAGTTTTCACAATCAATAGCCAGACAAAAAATAAAAGATAGTTACAGTTGCAAAAGGAAAATAAAATAAAGACAACTGATTTCATATATGTTGTTGTTTCACTAACACTGAGCTCACCCCAGAGCCCCATAACTCACACCTGCAGGAGGCTCCTCTGATGCCCGTGCTTTCTCCAGAGGGCACAGCCCAGCCTCCTGCACTTGGGACATGAAAGAGCACTCCCACTGTGATCCGGTCATGGGAAAAGCAAAATCACCAGCTACAAGCACAAAAATACGAAAAACAAGGTTGTGAAAAGGCCCTGAAAGGCCCCTGGTTTATAGGGTGAGCTGAAACAAGAGGGCAGCGTCACCCTGGGCCCTCAGTTGGGGGCGCTCAGGGTCTCCCTGCCGTGAGCAGGCTCGCAGAGCTGATGGCCGTAAAAGCCGGGCAGCACCAACTCTGGGGCTACATACAAGTTAGAGTGAATCTGCAGCGAATCCAGCGAATCTGCAGAGAACCTGCGAATCACGAGGATCGACTGTGTGTTCATAATAGTGGTTATATTAATTATACATATATTTTGGAGATGGGACTCACACTCATAAACACCCCAGATGCTGCTTTGGGATTCAGGGGCCCAGCCCCTCTGCTGATAACCCCTTCTCCCCGCTTCTGCCTAAAGAAAAAGGAGGAGAGGCCACAGCCCAACCTGACCTCCACGGTGACTACCATGGTGAGCTCCTCAGTGCCCCCCACAGGGCACCGTGGAATTAGGGGGCTGCAGTAAGTTCACATACCAGATCTCCAATACACATATGTTGGCTCAGCGTAAAGAACCTGCCTGCCAATGCGGGAGATGCGGGTTCAATTCCTGGGTAGGGAAGATCCTCTGAAGAAGGAAATGGCAACCCACTCCAGTATTCTTGCCTAGAGAATCCCATGGACAGAGGAGCCTTGCAGGCTATAGGGGGTTGCAAAAGAGTCGGACATGACTTCGCGACTAAACAACAACATCTATTAATGTATATGTATTGCACTTATGTTCTGTAACAGTTTCTGTATCAAGGCTGCTTCCTAGCCGCGTGACCTTGGGCAGCTGACTTAGGTGGTTGGTACCTAGTTTTACTCATGTGCAATGTGGGAGGTATTAATAGCACCCTTTTCTGTGGGCTTGTTGTGAGGATTCTATGAGTTAAACCCTGAGATGTGATTGGACCAGTGTGGGGCACATGGTGAGTGCTCCATAAAAGTGACTACTAGTCACTGTTGGATTCACATGTACCGACCCCAACAGTCTGGGCCCCATTACCTGAGGGAACATCTCCCTTTTCTCAGTGCCAGGTCATCAGCCCCTCCAAGGTCCCCCCTGCTGATACAGGAAGGCTAATCCCTGCCAGGTCCCCTCCCTGGGGAGCTGTCTGTGGCTCTGGCTAAAGTGGTAGTCCAAAGGGGACAGCTGCCCTCACTGCAGGCTGCACCCCAACTGCTGGACCCCCAGGAACACCCTGAGGGTCTGCCTGCTGGCAGCATTCCTGTGAAATGAGTTCAATTCAGATCAGTCACTCAGTCGTGTCCCACTCTTTGTGACCCCATGAACCACAGCACGCCAGGCCTCCCTGTCCATCGCCAACGCCCAGAGTTTACTCAGATTCACGTCCATTGAGTTGGTGATGCCATCCAATCATCTCATCCTCTGTCTTGAAATGAGAGGAGACTTCATTTTCGCTCTCGCTATATTTGGTGGGGATCCTGGCAAGGATGCTGAGCCTCGGGGCCCCACGGCCTTGAGAGAGCAGCCTTGTCTTCCGTGCTGACACATGGTGTCCTCTGCAGCCCACGAGGCTACCGCTTCAGGGCCACGCACACGGAGTGGAGGGTGCTTCTGGGGTCTGTGCCCCTCAGCACCACGTGGGTGGTGAGCAGCGCCCCTCCCCCTGGCTGGTGGCTTATCCGTCCAGCCACAGGGAGGTGACCCCGTGCCTCCCAGCCAGCTCAGCCAGGCAGACTCAGGACCGTGCCCTCACGGATCACTGCTCTCCCTAGCCTGGGTCCCCAGGCCCGTCCCCACTGGTCAAGCCCCTCCCGTTCAGCCCTGAGCCCTTTTGTTTACACAGCCCCAAGGCTTGTCCCTGTCCCAAGGTCTGTCTGCGTCTGTGTGAAGAGTTGTAAGGTGTTCCAGGACACTGCTGGGAGCTTCCTGGACACCCAGATGGATGGTGACCCAAGGAGTCATTTCACTCCACAGTCCCAGGGCTGGATCCCTGCTCCAAACCAACAGGCCTCCCTGGCAGCTCAGACACACACCCAGGAGTCAGATTCCTGGGCTAATACTGCTCTGGCGCTGGGGGACTGGATTTCTAGAAGGTCCCATGGCTGGCAACTTCTGTATTTCCTGGGGTCCAGAGAGAGCTCAGCAAGGAGAGTCCTAAAGGAAACCAGTCAGTCCTAAAGGAAACCAACCCTGAATATTCACTGAATGAACTGATGCTGAAGTTGAAGTTCCAATACTTTGGCCACCTGATGTGAAGATCTGACTCATTGGAAAAGACTCTAATGCTGGGAAAGATTTGAGGGCAGGAGGAGAAGGGGATAACAGGGGATGATGATTGGATGGCATCACTGACTCAGTGGACTAAGTTTGAGCAAGCTCTGGGAGATGGTGCAAGCTCTGGGAGATTGAGCAAGCTCTGGGAGCCTGGCCTGCTGTGGCGTTGCAAAGAGTCAGACACAAATTAGCAATTGAACAACAGCAAAAGAGAGCTCAGCATTTAATGAAGGCTCAACCTTAGTTTAGCACAGTCAGAAATGAGACTTCAAGGAAGGAAGGATCGTCCTGTTTGCCCCACTTATGACGCGAGGTGAATGAACAGAAGGACTTTCCCCTTGAAGAACCTTCCAGGGACAGGATGCTCACAAGGCTGCCTGTCCTCCAGTGCCCTCTGCTGGCCACCCTGGGAACAGACGTTCCTACCTTCAGGTGGCAGAGATTTGGCATCTGACAGTACTCAGCTTCCTGATGGAGGATCCGCAGGTGGTGCACTGGTAAAGAATCCGCCTGTCAATGCAGAAGAGGCAGGAGACAAGGGTTTGATCCCTGGATCAGGAAAATCCCCCGGAGGAGAAAATGGCAACTCACTCCAGGATTCTTGCCTGGGAAATCCCACGGACAGAGTCCCTGGTGGGCTACACTCCGTGGAATCCCAAAGAGCTGGACATGACTGAGCATGCACACAGCCTCCTGATGTCCAGAGATTGTAAGTTAATAACTTAATAACCTTAATAACTTTAATAACTATTAGTAACCTTAATAACTATTGTAAGTTGCTAAACCTGTAAAGTCAAATCAGGCTGAATTTATTGTGTGTGTTAGCTGCTCAGTCGTGTTCAAATCTTTGTGACCCCCATGGACTATATAGTCTGCCAGCTTCCTTTGTCCATGGAATTCTCCAGACAAGAATACTGAAGTGGGTTGCCCTTCCCTTCTCCAGGAGATCTTCCTGACCCAGGGTTTGAGCCCGGGCCTCCTGCATGGCAGGCAGGTTCTTTACTATCTGAGCCACAGGGAAGCCCCAGATTTGTTGATGCGGGTTCATAAAGCAGAGATGCCACATGTAGGGCCACCATCTAGGAAGTTAAGCGCTCTTGCTGGTTTGAAGATGGCCACCTTCATATGTGCCTTCATATGGCCTTTCCTAGGTGTGTATACATGCAGAGAGAGTGAGAAAGAGAATTATAAGGCCTGCTCCTGTCAGGTAAGGCCCTACCCTGATGACCTCATTTAAATTTAATTACTTCCATAAAGGCTCCAGCTCTGAACATGGTCACCTTAAGAGTTCAATATGGGAATTCGGGGACAGACTTCAGTTTACTGTTTTCACATCAGTAATATTGCTAACGGCTATACCTTGAGGTGGTGGTTGTTGTTTAAATTAGTCTCTGTTGATGTTGCTGTTGTTCAGCCACTATGTCTGACTTTTTTGGAACCCCATGAACTGTAGCCTGCCAGGCTCCTCTGTCCATGGGATTCTCCAGGCAAGAACACTGGAGTGGGTTGCCATGCTCTCCTCCAGGGGATCTTCCCAACCCAGGGATTGAACCCACGTCTCCTGCCTTAGCAGGTAGATCCTTTCTCACAGGTAGAGCCACCAAGGAAGCCCATGATTCAATACAATAAAATTAGTCTATTTTAATTGAATCCATTCAGTGCGTTTTGAAAAATGAATCCAGTTGTATAAACATTACCACGATGAAGCTACACAACATCTTCACCCTTCGCCTCAATGCACTCATGCCCTTTTGTAGTCAACGCATCCCTCCCACATCCAGCCCGAAGTAATCAATGATCTGCTTCCCTTCGCTACAGTTTTGCCTCTTCTAGAGTTTCCTGTAAGTTTAGACACGTCCTGCCGTCCTGCACGGTCATTTGCGTCTGTCTCTCTGTTTGAAGTACATCGGGGTTGTCCACACCTGTTCCCTGCTGAATAGGGTTCTGTGGGGGCCTGGATAGGGGGCACTTCACTGTTTGTGTACCGTCCCCCGACCATAGCCTTCTGGGCTTCTTTTCAGGGTCGTTTCACTGTTTTAGGAACAAAGCTGCTGGGGACAAGTGTGTGCACATCTGGAGCTGGCTATTAATAAAAGGTATAAATACCTTTTCTCATGGTAAATATCTGCTAAGGAGGCTGGCTGAGCCCTATGGCAACTGTTCTGCTCAACTTGATAAGAATCTGACAAATTGTGGATGCTTCCCACGGCCTCTCCAGCAGGACATTTTCGCTTTTACTTTCAGTCATGCTGCTGTGTGGAGTGGGCATCTCGTTTCCACTTTAATTTATATTTCCCTGGTAACTAATGACGTCTTTTCAGAGGCTTGTCTTTTTCTTACTTTTTCTCTGGTAAGGTGTCTGTTCACGTCTTTTTTAAAATTAATTTGTATTGGAGAATAGTTGACTTATAATGTGTTTGTTTCAGGTGTACAGCAAAGTGAATTAGTTGTACATACACATACCCATTCTTTTTCAGATGCTTTTCCCATATAGGTCATTACAGAGCGTTGACTAGAGTTCCTTGTGCTTCACAGTAGGTCCTTATCTGTTACCTATTTTATACATAGTAGTCTGTATATGTCAGTCCCATAGTTTTCATCGGGTGTTTTGTCTTCTGTATGTTGACTTGTAATAGCTCTTTATCTATTCTGCATACAGGACCTTTACCAAATTTATGTTGTACAGATATTCTCTTGCCATTTCATTTAAGTATCTTTCAAAGAACAAACGTTTGTAATTTTGAAGACGCCCAGTGTTTTCCACCTTTTTTTTTTTTTTAACAATTCACACTTTCTGTGTCCTAGCTAAAATAATCTTTGCCTAATCCAAGGCCACAAAGATTTTCTAGTATGTTTTCTTCTGAGAGTTTTATAGTCTTAGCTCCTATATTTTGGCTTTCTGACACATTTTGAGTTAATCTTTTCAGTGTGGATTTGGGGGTTTTCCTGTTTTTTTTTTTAATTCTCTGGAGCCATTTATGTTGCATTGAGGAGTATTTGCAATTTCTCTGTGAGACCATCTGGGAACGGAGAGTTTTACAAATTTGTTCCTCGGCAGCATTCTCTAAGTCCTCAGCTGTGTGCCTTGTCGCTCAGTCGTGTCCGGCTCTTTGCAACCCCGTGGACTATAGCCACCCAGGCACCTCTGCCCATGGGGATTCTCCAGGCAAGAATACTGGAGAGGGTTGCCATGCCTTCCTCCAGGGGATCGTCCCAACACAGAGACTGAACCCAGGTCTCCTGCATGGCAGGCAGCTCCTTTACCGTCTGAGCCACCAGGGAAGGCCAAGAATCCTGGAGCGGGTAGCCTATCCCTTCTCCAGAGGATTTTCCCCACCTGGGAATCAAATCTTCAGCATTGCAGGCAGATTCTTTACCAGCGAAGCGACCTCTTTGGTTGATTCCAGCTTAATGCCTCTACTGAAGCACTTTAGGTAAAGTATGATTTTTCTAGGAACTTGTCTATTTCATCTAGATTTTTCCAAATTAGCTGCATAGAGTTATGTAGAGCAACCTCTTACCATTTTTCAAAGCTTCTTGTATTTTAATAATGTTTCCCGAAGAATTCTTTTGTTGTTGTTGTTTATTTGAGTCTTTTTTTCTCCTTTTTTGTTTTTCTATTTTGATTAGGTTAGCTAGTGGTTTGCATACTTTATTTTTTAAAAGAACCAAGATTTCAATTTATTACTTTATTCTTTTTCTCTTAGCTGCCTTATTAATTTCTTCACCTTTGTGCTATTTTACCTTGTGCTCTTATTCTTTTCCTAGTTTCCTGAGTTGGAGATTTAATTCCCTTATTATTGATACGTGTTTAAAGCTGTAAATTTTCCTTTGATTACTGTTTCAAACCTTCTTCATAGATTCAGAAATGGGATGTTTTTATTATCATGATTTTTAAAAGAAAGTCTATAATCTCAGTTTGTAGTTAATCTTTTAGCTACAAGTATTTAGTAGAGATGTTTAAATTTCCCTTTGCAAGAACTTTCAGAAATGTTGTCATTATCTTGTGGCTTTTTTACATTTGATGGTAAAGTGATTGTGATGTTTCTACCATATGGAATGTAATGCTTTCTTTGTGATTAAATTCCATGATTATTTCACGTGCACTTAAGAAGTTGAGTTATGGAATCCAGATCTGGCTGCTTTGCTGCTCATAAGCCAATAATTAGAGAGGCAAGTGTCTGTGGAAAGGAAAAGTGCTTTAGTCAGAAAAGCCAGCAATCTGGGGAGAAGGTGACTGATATCTGGAGACCAACTCTGAAGATTCTGCTCAGCCATGACCATTTTTAAGGAAAAAGGGGAAGATGAGAATCTCAGTGAATCCTTGAGACAGGAGGCTCGGTTCTGCGCCCTTCCCCATAGTGTGCGGGCTGGGTGACTCTCTTCACATATTATCTTGCCTTCATGAATTAAATCCAGGATTGCTAATGGGGGGCAGCTGTGAGTAGAGAGCTAGTCCTTCTTGAACTACTCAATTCTTTATTCTTACTTCTCATCTAGGAAAAGAATCCACAAGAGAAGGCCTGGTGTGAATTCAGGAGGATGTACATCAGGAGTTAGCGTCAATTGCTTAGGGATCTCATTCCTATAAGTGGGTTCTTTTTAAGTTTAGAGGAAAGAGAAACGGGGAACAGGAAAGGGTCGAAAAAGCTGCTTTCAGTTTCCCACTTGTCAGGACATCACTCCATCTCTATGGGATCAAGGTGAAGGTCCATCTTCTGTAGTTCTTCGTGCTGACATAGCGTGCCATATTCTTTAGAGTGGAAGATGTTGACGTGAGTCTATAGCATCTCTTTGCTGACAGTTTTAGTTGCCTGCTTACATACATGGGCAGAACAAACTGCAATAATTTTGATGCCCACCAAGATGCGGGTTACTATGAGCAATAGTGTTAGTCCCATTCCCTTGAGGCCAGTTCTTGGGACTGTGCTAACCATGGACTCCGTACTGCTCGAGATGGTGCAGCTTATGTCACGGCCGCAGTCTGGGCATCATGCAGTTAGATTTTTCCCTCTGGTGGTAGTTTCCCTGTTTGTAAAATAACTCATAAATGTGCATCAAAACAGTCTGTGGCTCTACCGTTCTCATTAACTTCTTGGTTTTGTACTCGAGGGTAAGGGAGGTGGGCAGTGCCCTACAGGATTCTGCTCAGTTCCATCTGTATTATCAGGACTTAAAGTTTGACATACATGTGTCCCTAAACTAAGATCATGGCATCTGGTTCCATCACTTCATGGCAAATAAATAGAGAAAAAATGGAAAATTAAAAGCGGCAGATTTTGTTTTCTTGAACTCCAAATTCACTGCTGATGGTGACTGTAGCCGTGAAATTAACAGACGCTTGCTCCTTGGAAGAAAAGCTATGATAAACCCAGAGTGCGTATTAACGACCACAGACGTCATTTTGCCAGCAAAAGTCTGTATAGTCAACCTGTGATTTTTTCCAATAGTCATGTATGGTTGTGAGAGTTGGGCCATAAGGAAAGCTGAGCACCAAAGAATTGATGCTTTTGAATTGTGGTGCTGGAGAAGACTTTTGAGAGCCACTTGGACAGCAAGGATACCAAACCAGCCAATCCTAAAGGAAATTAACCCTAAATATTCATTGGAGGGACAGATGTTGAAGCTGACGCTCCAATACTTTGACCACTTGATGTGAAGAGCTGACTCACTGGAAAAGACCCTGATACTGGGAAAGACTGAGGACAGGATGAGAAAGGGGTGACAGAAAGAGATGGCTGGATGACATCACTGACTCAATGGACATGAGTTTGAGCAAGCTCCGGGAAATAACGGTCAGGGAAGCTTGGCATGCTGCAGTCCATGGGATTGAAAAGAATCAAGACATGACTTAGCAACTGAATGAACAAAAGATTTACCTTATTAATTATATTGTTTGTCTCCATTTTCTTATTTTTTTGTTCACATAACTTACACGCAGAATGGGGGCCTCATCAACACCCCATGTGTTTCCAACTAAACATTAGCTGTGTTTTTCTCTCTTTCTGCACCATCTATATCTTATGTGTAGTAAAGTATACCTTTGCCTAGCCCAGGTGGCACTAGTGGTAAAGAACCCACCTGCCAGTGCAGGAGACATAACTGATGCCAGTTAGATCCCTGGGTTGGGAAGATCCCCTGGAGGAGGGCATGGCACCCACTCCAATATTCTTGCCTGGAGAATCCCATGGACAGAGGAGTGTGGCAGGCTACAGTCCATGGGGTCGAAAAGAGTCGGACATGACTGAAGCTACTTAGCATGCAGCCCATTATTGGTACAAAGATATTTATAACTGTCACACCTTTATTGAGCCTTGTGGCTTATAAAGTGTCCCTCTTCATCATGTGTAAGTGGTTTGTACTGAATCCTGTTTTGTTTGATGTCAAGACACCTCCTCTGCTTAGTGTCCCATCAATTAAATCACTTTTGATAATTAGTGTTTTAAAGTTTATATTTTCAGCAATACATTGACTAATTTTTCATCATAATGACTATTGGTTATAAGCTGAAAACAGAAGAATACTGATCAATAAATACAGAAAAGTAATGAGGATAACAATCATAAAAGTAGTGATACTGAAAATTCATCTTCAGATTTTCAATGGAGAAGTTATTTGATGAATCAATTGAAAAATCTTATGCATGTGTGTATGCTGAGTTGCTTCAGTCATGTCCGACTCTTTTCAACCCCATGGATTATAGCCCAACAGGCTCCTCTCCATGGTATTTTCCAGGCAAGAATACTGGAGTGGCTTGAGATTTCCTTCTCCAGGGGATCTTTCCCACCCAGGGATCGAAGCTATGTCTCATATTTCCTGAATTGGCATTTTCTTTACCACTAGCATCACCTGGGAAGCTCCTAAAAAAATCTCTTCTTGAAATCAAACATAAAAAGTTGCAGTAACTTTGTGTGATGTATGATAAACTGAATTGGTATAAAAATATTTTATTTCTGATGTTTCCTTAAAAGTGCAATCATTTATATTATGATCCTATTTATTTCTATAAGATTTTTATAGAGAACATCAATGTTTTTCCAGAAAGTAAAAACAAGGTTAAGAAGAAATAAACAGGACCATAATATCAGTTCAGTTCAGTCGCTCAGTCATGTCTGACTCTTTGCAACCCCATGGACTGCATCATGCCAGGATTCCCTGTCCATCACCAACTCCCAGAGCTCACTCAAACTCATGTCCATTGAGTCGGTGATGCCATCCAACCATCTCAACCTCTGTCGTCCCCTTGCCTTCCCACCATCGATCTTCCACAGCATCAGGGTCTTTTCAAATGAGTCAGTTCTTCGCATCAGGTGGCCAAAGTATTGGAGTTTCAGCTTCAGCATCAGTCCTTCCAATGAACATTCAGGACTGATTTCCTTTAGGATGGACTGGTTGGATCTCCTTGCAGTCCAAGGGACTCTCAAGAGTCTTCTCCAACACCACAGTTCAAAAACATCAGTTCTTCGGTGCTCAGCCTTCTTCATAGTCCAACTCTCACATCCATACATGACTACTGGAAAAACCATAGCTTTGACTACATGAACCTTTTTTGGCAAAGTAATGTCTCTGCTTTTTAATATGCTGTCTAGGTTGGTTATAACTTTTCTTCCAAGGAGCAAGCATCTTTTAATTTCATGGCTGCAGTCACCATCTGCAGTGATTTTAGAGCCCAAATATGCTACTGGAGATCAGTGGAGAAATAATTCCAGAAAGAATGTAGAAACAGAGCCAAAGCAAAAACAATACCCAATTGTGGATGTGACTGGTGATGGAAGTAAAGTCCGGTGTCGTATAGGAACCTGGAATGTTAGGTCCATGAATCAAGGCAAATTGGAAGTGGTCAAACAGGAAATGGCAAGAGTGAACTAAAATGGACCAGAATGGGTGAATTTAACTCAGATGACCATTATATCTATTACTGTGGGCAAGAACCCCTTAGAAGAAATGGAGTAGCCATCATAGTGAACAAAAGAGTCTGAAATGCAGTACTTGGATGCAATCTCAAAAACAACAGCATCGTCTCTGTTCATTTCCAAGGCAAACCACTCAATATCACAGTAATCTAAGTCTATGCCCCGACTAATAATGCTGAAGAAGCTGAAGTTGAATGGTTCTATGAAGACCTATAAGACCTTCTAGAACTAACACCCCCAAAAGATGTCTTTTTCATTATAGGGGACTGGAATGCAAAAGTAGGAAGTCAAGAAATACCCGGAGTAACAGGAAAATTTGGCCTTGGAGTACAGAATAAAGTAGGGCAAAGGCTAATAGAGTTTTGCCAAGAGAACACACTGGTCATAGCAAACACCTTCTTCCAATAACACAAGAGAAGACTCTACACATGGACATCACCAGATGGTCAATACTGAAATCAGATTGATTATATTCTTTGCAGCCAAAGATGGAGAAACCCTATATAGTCACCAAAAACAAGACTGGGAGCTGACTGTGGCTCAGATCATGAACTCCTTATTGCCAAATTCAGACTGAAATTGAAGAAAGTAGGGAAAACCACTAGACCATTAAGGTATGACTTAAATCAAATCCCTTATGATTATACAGTGGAAGTGAGAAATAGAATTAAGGGACTAGATCTGACAGACAGAGTGCCCGATGAACTATGGATGGAGGTTCATGACATTATGCAGGAGGCAGGGATCAAGACCATCCCCAAGAAAAAGAAATGCAAAAAGGCCAAATGGTTGTCTGAGGAGGCCTTACGAATAGCTGAGAAAAAAAAGAGAAGTGAAAGGCAAGGGAGAAAAGGACCATAATATAAATGAGTGCATTTTTAAGGAAACATTGAAAAAAGTTTTTTATATCAATTCACTTTATCCTGCATCATTCAAAGTTATTACAACTTTTAAAATTATTTTTGTAATTTCTAGAAAAAGAGTTTGGCGTTTTCCCTTTTTGTAGTCAAAAGTGCAGAGTGAAAAGGGGTGGGAAGCCTGGCCCCACGCCTGCTTGCACAGTCCTTATCACTCTGAACCTCAGGATCACCTCACCAGTTACGTAAGGGCTCAAGAATCTCTGAATTTTTCTGCTTTATGGCCACACTGTTCTGCAACATGTATCTGGGCACAAAGAGCACATTGAATTAGGGTCCAAATGGTCTTCATTAAGGCAAACAAAACCAGCGCAGACACCCTGCCTGTCCGCTTTGTTCCTTACTAGAGTCTATAAACATGGGATGATAACCAAGGGCCCGGCTGATGGGTCTCCAATCTTTGAACAGCCTTTGGGTGCTGGCTGGAGCTGTGCAGTCTGCTAGATGGCTGACTACTGGCCTCAGAGTGCAGCCCTGGGTTACAGGGCTTCTCACCCATGAACTCCAGGCAGGTCTCCTCCTTCCTTCTCCTCCCTTACCAGTCCCTCTTCCACACTCTGTTACTGGGGGTACTTCCCTCCCCTGCAGCTGGGGTGCCAGGGAACTGAGCAGACAGCGGCCTCCAGCTCAGGGTGAACAGCTGGCAGGACAGGAGGTGCCAAGGACAGGGCAGCTGCTCTGGGCATGAAACCCAGAGTGAGACCCAGCCCAGGAGGCCAAGTCAAGCTGCAGTGAGTCATGACGGATGGATGGGGATGTTTATAGAGTTCGCACCTCCAGGGCGTCACAATGTAACAGGGCGGTCGCTGTGTACGGGTCACCTGTAGTGTCAGCACCACCCTGCGGCCAGCGTGGGGATGGCACTTTACCTGTTAGGTGGCCCTGACATCATTGCTCCAGCCTCGCACCCTCCTCGGGAGAGATCACAGTTGCCCATCAGGAAACCACAGCTTGGGAGTCTGAGGACACCCACCGAAGCTTCAGTCAAGTCTTCTGTCTTGAGACCCCACAGGACCATCCTCTCTCAGCCTTCCTGTTTGATAAACATGATGTCATGGCGAGTCCAGGTCACCATGCTGTGCTCTGCCCTTGAGCTGCTGCCGCCTGGACCCAAGTGCTGGGACCTTTCTACCCAGGGCTGTGCAGGGTCTCTCCCACCACAGATGCTCCAGTGTCTGAACTGTTTCATTCTGCCCTGATGCCCTGGAGAGAGGCGAGTTTTAGCTACATCTTCATCTTGCTCTTCCTTACATTTCGGATACCCCACTGCCTCCTGCCTGGCAGAGCTTGACTCTGGATCTCTTGTATCTTTCGTATTTCCTCTATTCAGTTACATTCAGTCCGTCTGATTCTTTGTGATCCCATGGACTGCGGCACTCCAGGCCTCCCTGTCCTTGACCATCTCCTAGAGTTTGCTCAAACTCAGGTCCACTGAGTCAGTGATGCCATCCAATCATCTCATTCTCTGTCGTCCCCTTCTCCTCCTGCCTTCAGTCTTTCCCAGCATCAGTCTTTTCCAATGAGCCAGTTCCTCTGTTAGGAAGAGTGATGTGTGTTCAACAGGGCCTCAACACCCACGCTTTCCCTCCCACATGGCTGCCTTTGTGTTCTGAACTTGTTTAATTATGTATGTATGTATTTTGGGCTGCGCTGGGTCTCTGTTGCTGTGCGTGGGCCTGCTCTTCGTGGGGCGCACCGGCTTCTCATTGCAGTGGCTTCTCCTGTTGTGGGGCACAGGCTCAAGAGCCCACAGGCTTCCGTCGCTGTGGCTCAGGGGTTCTGAAGCACAGGCTCAATAGTTGTGGTGCTCAGGCTTAGTTGTTCCGCATCATGTATGATCTTCCCAGACCAGGGATCGAACCCGAGTCCCCTGTACTCGCAGGCTGATTCTTAGCCCCTGGACCACCAGAGAAGTCCTGAATTTATTTTTGAAATCAGCATATTCACCTGATATGCATAATCCTTCCTAACATAAAGAATATGGAAAAGAATGTATATATATGTATAACTGAATCACTTTGCTGTACAGTAGAAATTAACACAACCTTGTAGACCAACTGTATACTTCAATAAAATAATTTTTTTAAAAAATGAGTTTGGGGGATGATAACAGCTTCCATGTATGCAAATCACTGTTGGATTAATTTAATTATTCACGAAAGTCTAGGGGTTATTCACCTTTATTCAGATGGAATTAAAAGGAATACATTTAATAGAAAACAAAGCACAAAGCTGGCTGTAGACCATCTTCGATTAATTTCAGGAGGAAAAAATTCTAGGGTGAAATTAAACCTCTAGACAATGTTACAGAATTTCAACACACATGACCATGTAAAGAAAGTGAAAGTGTTAGTTGCTCAGTCATGTCTGACTCTTTGCGACCCCCTAGACTGTAGCTCACCAGGCTCCTCTGTCCATGGGATTCTCCAGGCAAGAATACTGGATCGGGTAGCCACTCCCTTCTCCAGGAGGTCTTCCCTACCCAGGGATTGAACCCAGGTCTTCTGCATTGCAGGCACATTTTTTTACCATCTGAGCCACCACAGAAGCCCTAAGTAAAAGTAAGGAAATATGGACTATGGTAAAATAAATAAACTTTTGTATCGTGTGTACTTTTAAAGATATAAGCCACTTGGAGTTCCATGGAGTTCTTCATGTCCTGTTAACCATTTACTTAATAGCAGACCCCCACCCCACATTCTAACGATAAAGTTCCTTCCTAACGCTTGGAGCCACTGGAGGGCAGCAGCTACAGAAGAAGGGACACCGGGTGGATTCCGTAGTGAGGTGTCTGGGTTTGAAGTCACGCTGCTCCCTTCCTGACCACAGCTTCCTTATCAGCTGCAACCGGATCATCTTCCTCCTTTGGGACCTCCCACAATATATGGGCTAAATGCTGTGCACACAATGGATGTTTAGTAAATATTGACTGATTACTCTTTGTTCAATAATGTATCAGTGTGTGGAAGTTGAACAAATATTAACATTTTGGTAAAACTCCTCAAGACAGGCAAACATAAGCTATCATTTGAGTGCTATGGATTATGAATCATCTATTAATGAACCTTGGTTCTAGCTTCTTTCCATTTAATATGTGAAACAGGTCTATTTTGGGTCCTGAGAACTTGTGAGCCCCTTTATAACTGAGAGCTACATGTAGAGAGGCATTGGCTGTTGAGGTCAGTTCTGACCTGTTGACATTGCCATTCTTGGTGGTCTCACAGAGCTTTAAATTTCCCGGTGGACTGAATTCTTAATGAGGTGAATATATTAGAGCAGGGGAAAAGCAGTTTTTGAAACTCTGGAATGATGGTGAGCAAGGAAGATCAACCTGAGATAAGCTTGCTTCAAACCCAGCAAATGTCCAAATGGCACCTTAGCACAAGCCAGTTAGAATCCCTATGAGCAACATCCCTGGAGAGGTACCAGCTGTGAAGACTTCTCCCCACAGAGAAAGCTCCTTTCCCCTGTGTAGACAGCTTCAAGGGATCCCTGGGAGATTCCAGTCTGGGTAATTGATATGGTGTCTTTGAAGTTTTGATGGTCTGCTATGGTCTTGCTTTTGGTGACATGTATCTTACAGGATGGATTTGCTTTCAATGCTTTCTGAATTTCTTAAAAACTATTCTCTACATAGTTGAGTTGACAATTGTCGGGGATGTGGTGGAAAGAGCCAGGAGTGAGATGTGGCTGCATTTTTATGAGATGTACCTGGGGCGTCCCTGATAGCTCAGTTGGTAAAGAACCCACCTCCAATGCAGGAGACCAGATTCCTGGTCGGGAAGATCCCCTGGAGAAGGGAAAGGCTACCCACTCCAATAGTCTTGGGCTTCCTCTGTGGCTCAGCTGGTAAGAAACTCCCCTTCATAGCGGGAGACCTGGGTTCAATCCCTGCGTTGGAAAAATTCACTTGGAGAAGGGGAAGGCTACCCATTCCAGTATTCTGGCCTGGAGAATTCCATGGACTGTTTAGCCCAGTGGATCACAAGAGTCGGACATGACAGCGACTTTCACTTTCACAAGTTACCTTCAATTGGGACCATTTTTATCCTGCATTGTAGTGAAAAATCTAATAGGACATTTGTTCACTCTGCTGGAACCACATGCTCTTTAAACAAATTAGTGGGTCATTCCTGTGAAGTAGGAAACATTACCTTTAGCTTATTTTCACTGATGTACTTTGAGGTGAAGGATGAGATAGTGCATGATGGTGGTGGTGGTGGGGTGTCACACTGAGAGCACTTTTGATCCAAGGATTCATCATACAAAACATGGTCACTTACTAGTCACTTCCCCACGGGGTTGCCAAGTCACATCCTTTCCCACCCAAAGACACAGCCAGGTCTTCATACTTAGTGATTTGGCAAATCTACTAGTAGAGAAAGTTGGGATTCCACTGCAGAAGCCCAGGGACATAGGAATTCAAGTAAGTAAACTTGAAGTGACTTGGGACTTTTATTTACTCTTAAACTGGATGTTGGATGCTGGATGCGATTTCATTGGTCCCCTTCCTTATCCCTGTGCAGATAAACCTCTTTGATCTTGGCTGAGCATCTAGAATGAAATGTTCAAATGACTCCACAAGCTAGGTCCCCAGGATTCTGACCTCAAGCCTTGGTGCCAGTTTCTTCCAAGTCTGCTCACTCTTATACCCTCTTCCCCCTGCTTCCTGGACTACTCTATTTATTTGGATATTTTTAATGAAAAATTCAAGCCGCCATATTTCAAGCCCCTTTGCTTAAATAAACAGTAGGTAATGTTATGGTTATTTATATGTGTGTGCCACCCAGATTTATCCACCTTCAACTTTGCTTCTATTTCCCTTGACACCTTCTTTTTATGAAAAGAAATAAAACAATAAAGGTGCCCTCTCTTTCCATCCTTTCCCCTCTCTCCCCAGAGTAGACTGCTGTTCTAAAGTCAGTGTATACATTGGAAGGGTTGATGCTGATGCTGAAGCTGAATCTCCAATACTTTGGTCACCTGATGCAAAGAATCAACTCATTGGGAAAGACCCTGATGCTGGGAAAGATTGAAGGCAAAGGAGAATAAGGTGGCAGAGGATGAGTTGGTTATATAGCATCAGCGACTCAATGGACATGAATTTGAACAAACTCCAGGAGATAGTGAAGGACAGGGAAGCCTGGGATGCTGTAGTCCGTAGAGTTGCAAAGAGTCAGACACAACTTAGTGACTGAACAACAACATTACTCTCATCATGTCCATAAGCAATAAAGAGTATTTGTTGTTTTCAAAATAATCAGAAATGGGACCCAAATAGGCAGTTTTTCATCTTATATTTTACAGCTAACATATGAAATTTATTTATATTGAAAATATGTCTGGTTCGTTTAATTTAACATAGACTGCATTCCCCTACTGATAGCCAATTAGGTATATTATTCTCAGTTCCTTCCTGTTGAGACAACATGGAGTTGCTCAGTTTCCTAGGTATTGCCCAAATGCTTGCCAAGGTGAATGTGTCAGTTATGCCCGCACCAACTTTAAGCAAGAGTTCTTAATTCTCTATACTCTTATCAACATTTTGTGATATGTTATTCTAATGTGAGTTTATTTTGTCTTGTGAGTGAGGTGGAGCCTTTTCCACATCCTTATTGACTACTTAGGTTTCCCTTACTGTAAATTTCTATCTATGTCAACAGTGCCTTCATAATACGTGCTATTTTAGAAAATCCTGAGAAATCTTGGCAACAACGAAGTTATGAGACAAAGTTCATATAAAAAATCTATGAAGGTTTTATATATTAGACACAAGCATTTGGAAATAAAGATCGTCATCTGTGAATAAAGACAACTCTATTTATTCTTTTGCAATTTCTATGATTTTTTCCCTTGCCTTATTACATTTTCTAGAACCACCATCATAATATTAAATAGAAGTGGAGAGACTGAGAATTCTTTCCTTGGTCCCAATCTTAGGGGGAGAATGTCCAGTATTTCACCATAAGGTATGATGTTAGTTGTGGGAATTTTTTTGTAGACACCATTTATCAGCTTGAGAATTTTCACTTCTATTTACTCCTAGTTGCTGAGAATTTCTATCATGTTCAGGTTGAATTTTGTTAAATGCCTTTTATGCGTTTATTCAAATGATTGCATGTTTTTTATTTTCATTTTTTGATTAATGTGATAAATTTTTTGATGCTAAATCTACCTTGTTTTCCTTAGATAAATCCATCTGCATTCTGATATCTTATTGTTTTTGTATCTTGCTGGATTCACTTTACTAATATTTTGTTAGGCATTTTTGAATCTATGTTCATAATGATCTTTCATAATTCATAATTTATTTGTCAGGTTTGAGTATTAGGCTCATGCTGGCTCCATAAAATGAGTTGACAAGTATTTCCTCCTTATCATTTTTTTCCCTAAGTTTGCATAAGATTAGAGTTCTTTCTTTAATAGAATGCAGTAGTGAAATCACTGGAGCCTGAAACTTTCTTTGTATTAATAGGAAGATTTTTGATAGTAAATCAGAATGTCTAATAGAAACAGGGATATACTGATTTTCTATTTATTCTTGAAAACAGAAGAATTTTGGTAAATCATGTTTTTCACCGAATTTGTCATTTGTTGGTTTTAATATTAATTATATTATTCTGAAGATTACCTATTTTTTTTCCTTTTAATATCTATAGGACTATAGTAATAGCTCAGTTCTTCTCTTTAATTTTTTTTCATCAACCTAGTTAGAGGTTTTTCTTTTATCTTTCAAAGGTTGTTATTATTTTATCTTGCTCTTTTCTCTGTTTCATTTCTGTTAGATATTTTGATACTGTCCCACAGGTACTGAAGGCTTTGGTATTTTTTAAACTTTCTTCTCTTCTCTGTTCTTCAAATAGGATAAGTTACCTTGCTCTATCTTTAAGCTGACTGACTTATTCCTCTGTTATCTTCATTTTGCTCTTAAGATCATCCAATAAGTTTTGATCGCACATATTGGAGTTTTCAGTTCTAGAATTTTTGTCAATTTTTTTAAACTGTATTCTTTCCTTCTTTCCTTTCTTCTACCGTTTCTCACTTTCCAAACATTCCTCAAGCATAATTAAGATTGCTGTTTTAAAATCTTTATCTGATTGTTACATCTTAGTTCAGTTCAGTTCAGTTGCTCAGTCGTATCTGACTCTTTGCAACCCCATGAGTCACAGCACACCAGGCCTCCCTGTCCATCACCAACTCCCGGAGTTCACTCAGACTCACGTCCAGTGATGCCATCCAGCCATCTCATCCTCAGTCGTCCCCTTCTCCTCCTGCCCCCAATCCCTCCCAGCATCAGAGTCTTTTCCAATGAGTCAACTCTTCGCATGAGGTGGCCAAAGTACTGGAGTTTCAGCTTTAGCATCATTCCTTCCAAAGAAATCCCAGGGCTGATCTCCTTCAGAATGGACTGGTTGGATCTCCTTGCAGTCCAAGGGACTCTCAAGAGTCTTCTCCAACACCACAGTTCAAAAGCATCCATTCTTCGGCGCTCAGCCTTCTTCACAGTCCAACTCTCACATCCATACCTGACTACTGGAAAAACCATAGCCTTGACTAGACGGAGCTTAGTCGGCAAAGTAATGTCTCTGCTTTTGAATACACTATCTAGGTTGGCCATAACTTTTCTTCCAAGGAGTAAGCATCTTTTAATTTCATGGCTGCAATTACCATCTGCAGTCATTTTGGAGCCCCAAAAAATAAAGTCTGCCACTGTTTCCACTGTTTCCCCATCTATTTCCCATGAAGTGATGGGACCGGATGCCATGATCTTCGTTTTCTGAATGTTGAGCTTTAAGCCAACTTTGTCACTCTCCTCTTTCACTTGCATCAAGAGACTTTTTAGTTCCTCTTCACTTTCTGCCATAAGGGTGGTGTCATCTGCATATCTGAGGTGATTGATATTTCTCCCGGCAATCTTGATTCCAGCTTGTGTTTCTTCCCGTCCAGTGTTTCTCATGATGTACTCTGCATATAAATTAAATAAGCAGGGTGACAATATACAGCCTTGATGTACTCTTTTTCCTATTTGGAACCAGTCTGTTGTTCCATGTCCAGTTCTAACTGTTGCTTCCTGACCTGCATACAGATTTCTCGAGGCAGGTTAGGTGGTCTGGTATTCCCATCTCTTTCAGAATTTTCCACAGTTTATTGTGATCCACACAGTCAAAGGCTTTGGCATAGTCGATAAAGCAGAAACAGATGTTTTTCTGGAACTCTCTTGCTTTTTCCATGATCCAGTGGATGTTGGCAATTTGATCTCTGGTTCCTCTGCCTTTTCTAAAACCAGCTTGAACATCAGGAAGTTCACGGGTCATGTATTGCTGAAGCCTGGCTTGGAGAATTTTGAGCATTACTTTACTAGCATGTGAGATGACTGCAATTGTGCGGTAGTTTGAGCATTCTTTTGCATTTCCTTTCTTTGGGATTGGAATGAAAACTGACCTTTTCCAGTCCTGTGGCCACTGCTGAGTTTTCCAAATTTGCTGGCATATTGAGTGCAGCACTTTCACAGCATCATCTTTCAGGATTTGAAAGAGCTCAACTGGAATTCCATCACCTCCACTAGCTTTGTTCATAGTGATGCTTTCTAAGGCCCACTTGACTTCACATTCCAGGATGTCTGGCTCTAGATTAACGATCACATCATCATGATTATCTGGTTCATGAAGATCTTTTTTGTACAGTTCTTCCGTGTATTCTTGCCACCTCTTCTTAATATCTTCTGCTTCTGTTAGGTCCATACCATTTCTGTCCTTTATCGAGCCCATCTTTGCATGAAATGTTCTCTTGGTATCTCTAATTTTCTTGAAGAGATCTCTAGTCTTTCCCATTCTGTTGTTTTCCTCTATTTCTTTGCATCGATCGCTGAAGAAGGCTTTCTTATCTCTTCTTGCTATTCTCTGGAACTCTGCATTCAGATGCTTATATCTTTCCTTTTCTCCTTTGCTTTTCACCTCTCTTCTCTTCACAGCTATTTGTAAGGCCTCCCCAGACAGCCATTTTGCTTTTTTGCATTTCTTTTCCATGGGGATGGTCTTCATCCCTGTCTCCTGTACAATGTCATGAACCTCATTCCATAGTTCATCAGGCACTCTATCTATCAGATCTAGGCCCTTAAATCTATTTCTCACTTCCACTGTATAATCATAAGGGATTTGATTAAGCGAAGGCAGCTGTGAGAGCTGGCGCACTAAGCACAGGTGGCTGCGAGAGGAGCTACCCCATGTCCGAAGTCAGGGGCAGTGGCCTAGAGTGCCAGGCTGCCATGGGCAGGAACAGCTGAGAGGAGCTACCCTGTGTCAGAGGTCAGGGGCAGCCGGGAGGAGACACCCTGCGTCCGAGGTCAGAGGCGGCGACTGGGAGGAGCTATCCTGCGTCCGAGGTCAGGGGCGGCCAGGAGAAGCCACCTGGCACCCGAGGCCAGGGACGGTGACCCTGAGGAGCCACCCCAAGCCCGAGGCCAGGGGCGGCAGCTGGGAGGAGCCACCCACGCCGGAGGCCAGGGCCGGCGGCCGGGAGGAGCATCCCTAGGAGCCGTGACTGCGCAGGCGCAGGAGGGCCTAGAGGAGCTATCCCACTTTGAAGGTCAGAAACAGCAGCGGTAAGGAGATATCCCTCATCCAAGGTAAGGAGCAGCGGCTGTGCTTTGCTGGAGCAGCCGTGAAGAGATACCCCACGCCCAAGTTAAGAGAGATGCAAGTAAGATGGTAGATGTTGCAAGAGGGCATCAGAGGGCAGACACACTGAAACCATACTCACAGAAAACTAGTCAATCTAATCACACTAGGACCACAGCCTTGTCTAACTCAATGAAACCAAGCCATGCCTGCGGGGCAACCCAAGATGGGCGGGTCACGGTGGAGAGGTCTGACAGAGCGTGGTCCACTGGAGAAGGGAATGGCAAGCCACTTCAATATTCTTGCCTTGAGAACCCCATGAACAGTAGGAAAAGGCAAAATGATAGGATAACAAAAGAGGAACTCCCCAGGTCATTAGGTGCCCAATATGCTACTGGAGATCAGTGGAGAAATAACTCCAGAAAGAATGAAGGGATGGAGCCAAAGCAAAAACAATACCCAGTTGTGGATGTGACTGGTGATAGAAGCAAGATCCGATACTGTAAAGAGCAATATTGCATAGGAACCTGGAATGTCAGGTCCATGAATCAAGGCAAATTGGAAGTGGTTAAACAAGAGATGGCAAGGATGAACGTTGACATTCTAGGAATCAGCGAACTGAAATGGACTGGAAAGGGTGAATTTAACTCAGATGACTATTACCTCTACTACTGTGGGCACGAATCCCTCAGAAGAAATGGAGTAGCCATCATGGTCAACAAAAGAGTCCAGAATGCAGTACTTGGATGCAGTCTCAAAACCGACAGAATAATCTCTGTTCATCTCCAAGGCAAACCATTCAGTATCACAGTTATCCAAGTCTATGCCCCAACCAGTAATGCTGAAGAAGCTGAAGTTGAACAGTTTTATGAAGACCTACAAGACCTATTAGAACTAACACCCAAAAAAGATGTCCTTTTCATTATAGGGGACTGGAGTGCAAAAGTAGGAAGTTAAGAAACACCTGGAGTAACAGGAAAATTTGGCCTTGGAATGCAGAATGAAGCAGGCCAAAGACTAATAGAGTTTTGCCAAGAAAATGCACTGGTCATAGCAAACACCCTCTTCCAACAACACAAGAGAAGACTCTACACATGGATATCACCAGATGGTCAACACCAAAATCAGATTGATTATATTCTTTGCAGCCAAAGATGGAGAAGCTCTATATAGTCAACAAAAACAAGACCAGGAGCTGACTGTGGCTCAGATCATGAACTCCTTATTACCAAATTCAGACTCAAATTGAAGAAAGTAGGGAAAACCGGTAGACCGTTCAGGTATGACCTTGTTACATCTGGGTCATGCCAATTTGATTGGGTTGATTGATTGATTCTTCAGAATACATGACACATTTCTGTTTCTTTGTCTTTCAGTAATTTTGCTTAAGCTTCAATACTTTGGCCACCTGATGCCAAGAACTGACTCATTGGAAAAGACCCTGATGCTGGGAAAAATTGAAGGCAGGAGAAGAAGGGGATGACAGAGGATGAGATGGTTGGATGGCATCATTAACTCAATGGACATGAGTTTGAGCAAGTTCCAGGAGTTGATGATGGGCAGGGAAGCCTGGTGTGCTGCAGTCCGTGGGGTCAAGAAGAGTTGGACATGACTGAGCGATTGAACTGAACTGATTTTTGGATTATATGCAGGATAATATACTATTAAGTTGTGGAGAATCTAGATTCTTTTATATCCCTCTGAAGAGTTAAGTTATATTTGCTTGTTTGTATGTTTGCTTGTTTCAACAGGCCATCTGCTTGGCTGGAGTCAAACCTCAAACTCTTCCTCTTGGGTGGCACTCAAACCTCAGTTCTTTTTATCTTTAGCTGATGTGCGTCCTGTGTACACATGGATCAATGAAAGTGAAAGTGATAGTCGCTCAGTCGTGTCTGACTCTTTGTAATACCATGAACTGTAGCCCACCAGGCTCCTCTGTCCACGGGATTCTTCAGGCAAGATACTGGAGTGGGTGACTGTTGCCTTCTCCAGAGGATGTTCCCTTCTCCAGGGGATTGTGCCAACCCAGGGATTGAACCTAGGTCTCCCACATTGCAGGCATATTCTTTACCATCTGAGCCACAGGGAAACCCACATAGTTCAGAGGTCAGATCAAAATTTGAAAAGGGTTTTTAAACATATTGGAGTTTGGGGTTCTCCCTCTGCGATTCTCTTCTTTCTAGGATTTCTCCTTCACTTCCCAGAAGCTGAGCTTCTCTTGTTCACTGTATGCTAGTTGTTTAGGCTACAAAGACTGTAGACTTTCTGTTGGGGTTTTAGCCACCACTAGACAGGAACAAGAGATCAAATTGCCAACATCCACTGGATCATCAAAAAAGCACGAGTTCCAGAAAAACATCTACTTCTGCTTTATTGACTATGCCAGAGTGTTATGACTGTGTGGATCACAAAAAAATGATGAAAAATTCTTAAAGAGATGGGAATACCAGACCACCTGACCTGCCTCCTGAGAAATCTGTATGCAGGTCAGGAAGCAACAGTTAGAACTGGACATGGAACAACAGACTGGTTCAAACTTGGGAAAGGAGTACATCAAGACTGTATTTACCTATATGCAAAGTGTATCATGCAAAATGCCAGGCGGGATGAAGCACAAGCTGGAATCAAGATTGCCGGGAGAAATATCAATAACCTCAGATATGCAGATGACACCACCCTTATGGCAGAAAGTGAAGAAGAACTAAAGAGCCTTTGATGAAAGTGAAAGAGGAGAGTGAAAAGTTGGCTTAAAACTCAACATTCAGGAAACGAAGATCATGGCATCCAGTCCCATCACTTCATGGCAAATAGATGGAGAAATAATGGAAACAGTGACATACTTTATTTTTTTGGGCTCCTAAATCACTGCAGATGGTGATTGCAGCCATGAAATTAAAAGACGCTTGCTCCTTGGGAGAAAAGCTATGACCAACCTAGACAGCATATTAAAAAGCAGAGATATTACTTTGCCAACAAAAGTCCGTCTAGTCAAAGCTTTGGTTTTTTCAGTAGTCATGTATGGATGTGAAAGTTGAACTATAAAGAAAGCTGAGCATTTAAGAATAATTAATGCTTTTGAACTGTGATGCTGGAGAATACTCTTGAGAGTCTCTTGAACTGCAAGCAGATCCAACCAGTCCATCCTAAAGGAAATCAGTCCTGAATATTCATTGGAACTACTGAAGCTGAAACTCCAATACTTTGGCCACCTCATGTGAAAAGCTAACTCATTTGAAAAGACCCTAATGCTGGGGAAGATTGAAGATGGGAGGTGAAGGGGATGACAAAAGTTGAGATGGTTGGATAGGATCACTGACTCATTGGACGTGAGTTTGAGTAAGCTCCAGGAGTTGGTGATGGACAGGGAAGCCTGGCGTGCTGCAGTCCATGGGGTCACAAAGACTCAGACGTGACTGCACGACTGAACTGAACTGAAGACAATATCAACCATGGCCTACGCTCAGGCAAATCCATAAAGAGGGCAAATTCTCTTCACTCCCTTTCCTGTCTTTCAGTGGTCAGCTCCTCTAGGATCTTGCAGAGTGTTTTCATTTTGTTTTTCACTCCCCAGTGCCTTCAGATTGTTGTTTTTATTTTCCAGAGTTTCCATTATTATTGCAGGAGGGTTGGGTCTGGTATGAGGTTGTTGCTTGTCTATATTTTCTTTTCAATACTGTCAGGCTTACTTTCACTTTGGGGCTTTTAATTCATCTGGAAGTATGTGAGTGGACTGTAAGTTGTAAATCTAAATCTGCCTTTTTCTCAAGATGGATAATTAAGAGATGCTTAGTGTTGTGATACAGGCATCTAAATTTATCTTTCTCTCTAATATGGATAGCTGGTTGTCCTGACCAGGTACTCTGCTGTCCTTTCTTTCCCCATCATATAAAGTATGTTTCTGTTATTATCCAAATTTCTTACGTAAGTGGATCTATTTCTATTTCTGTTCTGCTCCAGCTGTTTATGGATCCATCACTGTGCCAAAACTTCTTTGCTTTAAACACAATTTATGGATAATCTGATTGGATAGATACTTCTACTCTTTCTCTTCTTCTCTTTACTGCTTGTTTTTAAAGAAGTTTTACTGGGTATCTTTGGCTATTTACCTTTCCATATAAATACTATGATCAATTTGTGGTGTTTCATAAAAATCTCCCTTTGGAATTTTGATTAAAAATACGTTAAATCTGTAGTTTAATTTTGAAAAAAAAAAAAAGGCTCTCTTTAAAATCTGGTCTTCTCAACAAGTGGTGTTGGGTAAGCTGGACAGCTACATGTAAACCAATGAACCAGAGGCAAGCCATGGGGGCCCAGGGGAACTCTGTGCTTCCCTCTAGGGCTTGTGCAAGAAGTGTGAACTCTTGAGGTGTGACAGACACCCTAGAGCAACTCATGACATCACCACATTTCCAGGGGATGAGAAGAGTCCTTGCTGAGCTGGCGGGGACAGCATCATCAGCATCAGAGTAACGGCAATTTAGGAATCCCTAAGAGCCCACAAAGCAGCCCCTGAGACAGTGAGTTTGTTTTAAACATCTGATGGGTGCAGAAAGAGCGGAGGCACCAGAGAAAACTCAGTTCAGGAAGAACTTGCCTTAACCCACCTTTCCCTGCCCTACCCTGCCCCACCCAGGTTGCCTACCCTTGTAGGAGCAAGTCAGAAGAGAAGGGATTAACATTTTCATTCCAGCTAACTTCAAACATATGTCAAAGTGGAGATGATAGTTTGATGAGGCCCCATGTGCCCATCAGGTAAATTCAATAATGATCAATTTATAGCTAATCTTGTCTTATCTTTACCCACCCCATCTATTTCTCCCTCTTGGATTATTTTAAAGACATGTACACACAGATACAGACTCATAAATCTATAATACAATTATCATGCTACCATTATTTCCTTTATAGCACTGAATGAAACTGAGTACAGAATTATGATGATTGCATGGAGCCGGAAGCTTCATTTCCTGAGAACTACATTTCATGACTTTAGGGATCATAGGATCACCTGAGTTTTCATCTCAAAAGGAAAAGAAACTGTCCCCACTGAATGCAAGGTGTAAACAAGACACTTAATGAGATCCCACGAGCCCTGTTATTCAGCCCACTGACTACTGACAAGGACCTGCGATGGTCTGACCATGCTGGTGCCGTGATCCTGGGCTTCCTGAATCCAGTTGTTCAGTCACTAAGTTGTGTCTTATTCTACCTCCCAGGCACGCCAGGCCTCCCTGTCCTTCACCGTCTTCCAGAGTCTTCACATCAGATGGCCAAAGTATTGGAGTTTCAGCTTCAGCATCAGTCCTTCCAATGAATATTCAGGGTTGATTTCCTTTAGGATAGACTGGATGGATCTCCTTGCAATCCAAGGGACCCTCAAGAGTCTTCTCCAACACCACAGTTCAAAAGCATCAATTCTTTGGCACTCAGCTCTTTTTATGGTCCAACTCTCACATTCATACATGACTACTGGAAAAATCATAGCTTTGACTATACGGACCGTTGTTGGCAAAGTAATATCTCTGCTTTTTATTATGCTGTCTAAGTTGATCATGGCTTTTTTTCCAAGGAGGAAGCATCTTTTAATTTTGTGGCTGCAGTCACCACCCAGAGAGATTTTGGAGCCCAAGAAAATAAAGTCTGCCACTGTTTCCATTGTTTCCCCATCTATTTGCCATGAAATGATGGGAATGGATGCCATGATCTTCATTTGTTGAATGTTGAGTTTTAAGCCAGCTTTTTCACTCTCCTTTTTCACTTTCATTAAAAGGCTCTTTAGTTCCTCTTTGCTTTCTGCCATAAGGGTGGTGTCATCTGCATATCTGAGGTTATTGATATTTCTACTGGCAGCCTTGATTCTGGCTTGTGCTTCCTCCAGCCCAGGGTTTCCCATAATGTGCTCTGCATAGAAGTTAAATAAGCAGGGTGACAATATGCAGCCTTGACATTCTCGTACTCCATTCCCAGTTTGGAACCATCCATTGCTCCATACCCAGTTCTTTTTTTTTTTTTTTTTCATCTGGGAAAACCCTGTTGTGGAGAGCTCTCTGTTGAACACAAAGAGAGAAAATGCGCTGCTCTCCCGCTCACTCCAGGGCCTCTCTGCCCCTCCATGCCCAGTTCTAACCGTTGCTTCTTTATCTGCAAACAGGTTTCTCAGGAGGCAAGTAAGGTGGTGAACCATGTTGGATTCATGATCTCTGAGGAAGATTTAGCTTCAGGACCAGACGCCAGGCTTGACCGCTCAGGACTCTTGTGTGGCCGAAGTTTTATTACAGTGAAAAGGGACAGAGAAACTTCTGAACTAGACATCAGAAGGGGGCAGAGAGTGCCCCACTCAGCTAGTCTTGAGCAAGAGAATTATATACTTTTTAAGTTAGCTATTACAACAAATCAAAAGCATGTCTCAAGGTTGTAAAAATTTTACCAGACCTACTCCCACAATTTACATTTTAGGATAACAGGATTAGAATTTAACAACAGGAAGATTCTACCAAACCCACTCCCACAATATACATTTTAAGGTATCAGAATTAGTCAGAAGGCTTTCAGGAAAGAGAAACTATCCTCAAGCAGGATGCATTGTTGTTATATAATGTCTAGGACAGAGTTTAAATTGAGTTATTTGTTGTGTGATTATCAGTTCAGGTCTTAAAGGAAAAAAAAAAAAAAAACCTTTTATGTGACTAAGACTAAGGAAAAAAAAAGTTTGTCCTTTCCTTCGCCTTCAGAATTCCAGACCCCTATCACCTCCTCAAGAATCCTAGACCCCTCTCTCCTCCTCTGGGACCCTGGACTTCTCATCAACCTGCCTAGGAATTAACTCTCTCACCCATGCCCCCACCCCGCTTTTGTTTTAGGAGAATTATGTTGCCAAGGGAAAGGGGTGTCGTTTTCATTCCATAACTACTTCCTGCTGTTAAAGGGCAGCATCCCTAAATTGTTAAGGCAACATATTACTCTAAACCTCATATTGAGGGTCTCTGATCTGGAGCCCCAAATAACAGCTGGAAGAGTCTGTGGCACTCCTAGGAGCCTGGACAACCATTCCTGACTTAAAAGCTTTCAAATGGCCAGAAACAAATCCAGTTACACAGTTACAGGTGCAAGGAGCAAACAGTAAAAAGAGAACAATTAGAATTATTATGATTAAGATAGTTTTCCACCATGGGGAGCTAGTTAAGGTTTCCCAAAGTGCGGTGACTGAAGCTTCAGGAGACTCCATAGCCTGAATAATTTTGTTCATGTGTTTAGTAAAGTGAGTAACATTAGTATTCATATCTGGTATACAGGTACAACATTGGGTATGGATAATAGCACAAGCTCCTCCTTGTGTGGCTGTTAGAATATCTAAGGCCAATCTGTTTTGTAAAACCACCTTTCTAATTTGTATTTGTTCAACATTAAGGGCTGAAATAGCTTTTTGAGGATCTTGTAAAGCCTGTTGAGTAAAGTTAGAGCATCAACTCATAGCATAACATCTGTAGTTCCCAGAGAGGGAAGGAATATTGCAGCCAGATAATCATACCAGTGAAATACAGACCTTGCCCAGCAAGTTTTAAGGTGTGGCAGATTAGCAGGCTTCTCTGGAAGCTCTGTATGAAGCCATGAGTAAAAGGTAAACCTAGGGTGCATCTCCCTATCCAGCCAGGGGAAGCCATGCCTATAGGTAAGACCCATATATCCAATAGGTCCCTTTTGGAGCAAACCAGCGTGACTGAGGGATCCAGTCCCAATCACGTACCCGGCCAGAAAAAGGGAGGACCTGAACCGGGATTGGAAAACACAGGAATGGTTACATTGCATGTTTCTTGAGGCAAAAATCCCAATGGTTTCCAATCATTATAATTAAGTTGTCATCTAACTTGTGGGGATGGCTGTATTTATTCCCAGCATATGGGAGCATTAGATAGTAGGTGCCCCTTTTCAGGAGTTACCCATATGATCTCATCCCTAAACATCAGGTAGGAAACCACCAGATCTAGACCCATTTACCTTCTTACATGCAGCAAAACAGTCATTAAACCAAGATAATGTATAATCAAAGTTGAAAGTCCCATTAGGTCCGTAGTTAAGGTACGAAGTGTTACACCAGTCCATTTTAGGATTGCTAGATATCATCAGATTAAAGAGAGGCATCACACGTGATGGTTGTTGGTGAAGATATTCACAGAGTTGAAGAAAGTCTTTTCCTTGAAGTGGAGAAACCCACCATGGGACGCCTTCAACTGATGAAGAGGGGAGTGCTCCGTAGACCCAGCAATTAGACCGACTGTGGAATGCAGCGTAAGAATGAGCCCAGGACAGGAAAGCATTGTCTTGAGGGTCACAAGGAAGACTCAGGACTTTTGGAGTCAGCAGAAGCAGGCCCGCATAGATCGTCAGGCTTCTGAAAGGTAAAAAGTGGCAGCATAGACTAAAGACATATAATAACATTGTTTAGTTTCGGTCAGGGGGCCACTTTTTAACTCAAGTGTGGTGCACCCAGGAATCAATTCCTGGCACCTTGACAGCTGTGGGAGAAGAACAAATAACCTGGTAAAGGCCTTCCTAGAGGGGCTCGAGAGATTGGCCTTCAAATACCAAAGTCTTTATCAGGACCTCGTGCTTAGCTCAGTGGCTTGTTTGACTCAGAGGCTGGGTCAGGAGTCACCTCCCTGAATTTCCATAATATTTCTTGAAAGACTGAAAGCTGAGTCACATAGTTAGTTAATTCTAAGGCTTCGGGGTCTATAACAATGTCTGTGCATAAGAAGGGTCTTCCATAGATACATTCAAAGGGGAACAGTCCTTCCGTTTTAAGGGCAATCTGAGCCCTCATTAAAGCTATGGGTAGAACTTTAAGCCAACTGTCCCGAGTCTCTTGAGTTAATTTATGCATGTCTCTTAATAATGTCATTAGCCTTTTCTACCTTTCCTGAAGATTGGGGTCTCCAGGAACAGTGTAAGCGATATTCTATTCCTAGAGCTTCTGACACCCCTTGAGATACAGCAGCTTTAAAGGCAGAGCCATTGTCGCTCTGGAGGCTCCAGCAGCCCAAACCTGGGAATAATCTCATGGATTAAAATTTTTATAACTTCCTTACCCTGTTCACTATGGCAGGGAAAGGCCTCAATCCATCCAGTTAAAGTGTCTACCCAGACTTGTAAGTAAGAAAATCTGTCTTTGGAACACGGGTAAAATCAATTTCCCAGTCCTCTCCAGGATACTTCCCACTTCACTGGAACCTAGTTTTTGCTAACTTTTCAGTCTTTGGGCTATTTTTCTGACAAACCTCACATCTCTTGATAATGTTCTTTAAAGTTTTCATTACATTTTAACCCTCAAATAGATGAGAAGCCATCTGGTAAGTGCTTTCAACACCTAAATGAAAACTCTGGTGTAAAGCCTTAAGAATTTTCCATTGAGCATTTTCAGGAATTATGAATCTTCCAACTTCAGACTGTAACCAACCTTTATCAGTAATTTTTTGCTCCTCTTTTCTCATATCTTTCTAGTTCTTCTTCAGTATATTGTGGTTTTTCCTGTTCAGCAGGACCTGTCCAGACTAGGGGTGCTTGTAGGAGAGGGAGTTCCTAATGTGCCGGTTTTCTGGCTTGAGAATCAGCCACCCGATTTTCCTCTACTTCACTCCCATCCCTGCTGTGCCCCTTGTAGTGTTTATCAGCTATTTCTTTAGGACAATATACAGTAGTTAAAAGTCTCTCAATCTTTTTGAAATGTTTAATAGGTTCTCCTGTTGCTGTTTTAAATTGTCGCTCTTTCCATATCACAGCATGGGCATGTAAAGTCAAAAAAGTATACTTAGAATCAGTGTAGATATTTAGATATCGCTGCCCTCTGCTTATGGAGAAGGTGATGGCACCCCACTCCAGTACTCTTGCCTGGAAAATCCCATGGACGCAGGAGCCTGGTGGGCTGCAGTCCATGGGGTCGCAAAGGGTCGGATACGACTGAGCGACTTCCCTTTCACTTTTCATTTTCATGCATTGGAGAAGGAAATGGCAACCCACTTCAGTGTTCTTGCCTGGAGAATCCCAGGGATGGGGGAGCCTGGTGGGCTGCCATCTATGGGGTCGCAGAGTCGGACACGACTGAAGTGATTTAGCAGCAGCAGCAGCAGCCCTCTGCTTAACTCTAGGGCTTGAGTCAAAGCAACAAGCTCTGCCAATTGGGCACTTGTACCAGGGGGAAGAAACTTTGCCTCTAAAATCTGTTCAGATGTAACCACAGAGTAACCTGCTCTCCAATTCCCATTTCAAACAAAAGAACTGCCATCTGTAAATATATCCAAGTCAGAATTGTCTAATGGGGTATCCATTAGATCTTCCCGAGCTGCATAGTTTAAAGTCAGAAATAGGGAACAACTGTGATCAGGTGTTTCATCATCTTCCTTTTCAGGAAGGAAAGTGGCAGGACTTAAGTTTCCACAAACTTTAAGCTTAGTTATTGGCCCTTCTAACAACAATGACTGATATTTAAGAAGCCAACTGTCTGTCATTCAGGTATTAACCTTAGAGTTTAAGATTCCACTCACATCATGAGAAGTCAGTACAGTAAGATTTCGCCCATTAATTATTTTGAGGGCTTTGGGTGTTAATAAAGCTGCTGCTGCAATTACTCTTAGACAGTGTGGCCACCCACCTGAGATTACATTTAATTCTCTGCTCAGATAAGCTATAGATTGCTGGTGATATATATTGCTGGTGATATAGATTGCTGATTGTTGTGTAGGCCCTTGGGGTTGTGTCAAAACTCCCAAGTTTTCTTTCAGTGACAAATAAATTCTAACACTTTGGGCAAGCTCAACACAGGAGCTTGCAGGAGAGTAGGCTGAAGAGCTTTAAAAGCCTTTTGAATATCTGGAGACCAAACCAGCTTGTCAGTTTGGGCCTGCTGAGTTTCAGTTATAAGTTTATATAAAGTGAAATCAGTCAGTCGTGTCCAACTCTTTGCGACCCCATGGACTGTAGCCTATCAGGCTCCTCCATCCATGGGATTTTCCAGGCAAGAGTGCTAGAGTGGATTGCCATTTCCTTCTCCAGCGAATCTTCCTGACCCAGGAATTGAACCCGGGTCTCCTGCATTGCAAGCAGACGCTTTACTGTGGGAGCTATCAGGGAGCAGCAGTAGCCTGTGCTTTCCCCAAATCCTCTCAATTGTCTTAAAGTCATAGGTAAGGGACGATTTAATATAGGTTTAATTCTCTCCTGGCCTATGGCCCTAGTCCCTTCTGATATGATTAGGCCCAGATATTTAACAGACTGTTGACAAAGATGAGATTTTTTTCCTTGATGCCTTATAACTGCAGCCTGCCAGGAAGTTTTAAGAAATCTTCTGAGGCTTGTGAGCAAGCTTCCTCTGTCTCAGCACAAAGCAGAAAGTCACCTACATATTGTAGCACCACTGCCTCGGAGCGACTAAGATTTTGTAGTTTTAGTTTAGTCGCTCAGTCGTGTCCAACTCTTTGGGACCCCATGGACTGTAGCCCACCAGGCTCCTCCATCCACGGGATTTTCCAGGCAAGACTACTGGAGTGGATTGCCATTTCCTTCTCCAGAGGATCTTCCCAACCCAGGGATCAAACCCAGGTCTCCCACATTGTAGGCAGACGCTTTACCGTCTGAGCCACCAGGAAGTCAAATCTCCATAGAGGCAGATGGCAAATGCATTTGTTGTTTAGTCGTTGGCAATACTCTTGGTAAGTGCCAATTTGTAGTTGATAAACGCAATTATGAGTGCTCAAACTACTGCACAATTGCACTCATCTCACAAGCTAGTAAAGTAATACTCAAAATTCTCCAAGCCAGGCTTCAGCAATACATGACCCGTGAACTTCCAGATGTTCGAGCTGGCTTTAGAAAAGGCAGAGGAACCAGAGATCAAATTGCCAACATCCACTGGATCATGGAAGAAGCAAGAGAGTTCCAGAAAAACATCTATTTCTGCTTTATTGACTATGCCAAAGCCTTTGACTGTGTGGATCACAATCAACTGTGGAAAATTCTGAAAGAGATGGGAATACCAGACCACCTGACCTGCCTCTTGAGAAACTTGTATGCAGGTCAGGAAGCAACAGTTAGAACTGGACATGGAACAACAGACTGGTTCCAAATAGGAAAAGGAGTACGTCAAGGCTGTATATTGTCACCCTGCTTATTTAATTTATATGCAGAGTACATCATGAGAAACCCTGGGCTGAAAGAAACACAAGCTGGAATCAAGATTGCTGGGAGAAATATCAATCACCTCAGATATGCAGATGACACCACCCTTATGGCAGAAAGTGAAGAGGAACTGAAAAGCCTCTTGATGCAAGTGAAAGAGGAGAGTGAAAAAGTTGGCTTAAAGCTCAACATTCAGAAAACGAAGATCATGGCATCTGGTCCCATCACTCCATGGGAAATAGATGGGGAAACGGTAGAAACAGTGTCAGACTTTATTTTTGGGGGCTCCAAAATCACTGCAGATGGTGACTGCAGCCATGAAATTAAAAGACGCTTACTCCTTGAGAGTAATGTTATGGTCAACCTAGACAGCATATTCAAAAGCAGAGACATTACTTTGCCAACAAAGGTCTGTCTAGTCAAGGCTATGGTTTTTCCAGTGGTCATGTATGAATGTGAGAATTGGACTGTGAAGAAAGCTGAGCACCGAAGAATGGATGCTTTTGAACTGTGGTGTTGGAGAAGATTCTTGAGAGTCCCGTGGACTGCAAGGAGATCCAACCAGTCCATTCTGAAGGAGATCAGCCTTGGGATTTCTTTGGAAGGAATGCTGCTAAAGCTGAAACTCCAGTACTTTGGCCACCTCATGAGAAGAGCTGACTCATTGGAACAGACTCTGAGGCTGGGAGGGATTGGGGACAGGAGGAGAAGGGGACGACTGAGGATGAGATGGCTGGATGGCATCACTGACTCAATGGACGTGAGTTTGAGTGAACTCCGGGAGTTGGTGACGGACAGGGTGGCCTGGTGTGCTGCGATTCATGGGGTCGCAAAGAGTCAGACACGACTGAGTGACTGAACTGACTGACTGACTGACATGCAATTATGAAATGGTCAAAGAGACTAGGAAAAGCTGACCGAGAAAGGAAAGTTCAGCCCACACGCTTTGCCCACTTTTGGTTGCTCCCCTAGCAGGGACCTTGGGTGTCTCTTGGCATTGGCAGGTTGGTATAAAGCCCTGACAAGGCTCCCCTTTTTGGGGCTGCCTTCAGTCATTATGAGGTACCACGAAACTGCAGAGCAGGGCTTGTCACTTGCTTCACACAGAGCATGTTGTTCATTCACACAAGCACACCAAAGAGTGATGTAAAGCAGAAAACATGTATACTGAGAAAGCAGAGGCCAGAGCTCTGGGTGTTCTTGCCTTGTTCTGAAGGTCCCGGACGAGCCCCCAAGATGATAGCTTACGGTGAACGATGTCGGATTCATGATCTCTGAGGAAGATTTAGCTTCAGGACCAGAAACGAGGCTTGACCACTCAGGGCTGTTGTGTGGCTGAAGTTTCATTACAGTGAAAAGGGACAGAGAAACCTCTGACATAGACATCAGAAAGGGGTGGAGAGTGCCCCCCAGCTAGTCTTTATATAGTATAGTGTATAGTGAAGTCGCTCAGTCATGTCCGACTCTTTGTGACCCCATGGACTGTAGCCCACCAGGCTCCTCCGTCCATGGGATTCTCCAGGCAAGAATACTGGAGTGGGTTACCATTTCCTTCTCCAGGGGATCTTCCTGACCCAGGGATCGAACCCAGGTCTCCCACATTGTGGGCAGATGCTTTATCCTCTGAGCCACCAGGGAAGCTAGTCTTTAGCAAGGGAATGATACTCTTTTTAAATTAGTTATTACAATAAGTCAAAAGAATGTCTCAAGGTTATAAAAATTCTACCAGACCCACTCCCACAATTTACATTTTAAGATATTAGGATTAATCAGAAGGCTTTCAGGAAGGAGAAACTGCCCTTAAGCAGGATACATCGCTGTTATATAATCCCTAGGACAGAGTTTAAACTGACTTGTTTGTTGTGTTATCATCAGTTCTGGGCCTAAAGAAAAAAAAAAAACATTTTATGTGACTAAGACTAAGGAATGCAGAGAGAAAAAAAAAAAAAAAACCAAAAAGACATCTGTCTTTTCCTGTTCCTCGAGAATTCCAGACCCCCATCTCCTCCTGGAGAACCCCAGACCCGTCTCTTCTCCTCGGGGACCCCAGACTTCTTATCAGCCTGCCTGGGAATTGACTCTGTCAGTATTCCCATCTCTTGATGAATTTTCCAGTTTGTTGTGATCCACACAGTCAAAAGCTTTAGCGGAGTCAACGAAGCAGGTGTTTTTCTGGAACTCTCTTGCTTTTTCGATGATCCAGTGGATGTTGGCAATTTGATCTCTGGTTTCTCTAAATCCAGCTTGAACATCTGGAAGTTTTTGGTTCACATACTATGGAAGCCTGGCGTGTAGAATTTTGAGTATTACTTTGCTAGCATGTGAAATGAATGCAATTGTGCAGTAGTTTAAACGTTCTTTGGCGTTGTCCTTCTTTGGGATTGGAATGAAAACAGACCTTTTCCAGTCCTGTGGCCACTGCTGAGTTTTCCAACTTTGCTGGCATATTGAGTGCAGCACTTTCACAGCATCATCTTTTAGGATTTGAAATAGCTCATCTGGAATTCCGTCCCCTCCACTAGCTTTATTTGTATTGATGATTCCTAAGGCATGCTTGACTTTGCACTCCAAGATATCCAGCTCTAGGTGAGTGATCATGCCCTCATGGTTTTCTGGGTCATTAAGATCTTTTTTACTCAGTTCTTCTGTGTATTCTTGTCACCTCTTCTTAATATCTTCTGCTTCTGTTAGGTCCATACCATTTCTGTCCTTTGTCGAGCCCATCTTTGTGTGAAATGTTCCCTTGATATCTCTAATTTTCTCAAAGAGATCTGTAGTCTTTCCCATTCCATTGTTTTCCTCTATTTCCTTGCACTGATCACTTAAAAAGACTTTCTTATCTCTCCTTGCTATTCTTTGGAACTCTGCATTCAGATGGGTATATCTTTCCTTTTCTCCTTTACCTTTTTGCTTCTCTTCTTTTCTCAGTATTTGTAAGGCCTCCTTGGACAACCATTTTGCCTTTTTGCATTTCTTTTTCTTGGAATGGCTTTCCTTCTGTACAGTGTTAGGAAACTCCATCCATAGCTCTTCAGGCACTCTGTCCATCAGATCTAATCCTTTGAATCTATTTGTCACTTGTACTGTGTAATCATAAGGGATTTGATTTAGGCCATACCTGAATGGCCTAGTGGTTTCCCCTACTTCCTTCAATTTAAGTCTGAATTTTGCAATAAGGAGTTCATGATATGAGCCACAGTCAGCTCCCGGTCTTTTGCTGACTGTTTCCAGAGCTTTAGAAAGCACCTTGTCTGTGCTCCATCAAAGTCACACAGTCATATCAGAAGTGACTGCCACCAGGTTCAGGGCTGGTGGGATGTCCTCTTGCCAGGTGGCCTGGGACCCCACACCTGCTGTCCTGGCATAATCACTAATAGCATCCCACATGCTCTGAACATGTCCCCATGTGGACGACTCACCATACGGTCACCTCACTTGGGCCTCCCCTGGCATGGTTGCTCCCTGCCCTGGTCCTCCAGGCCCTGACTGGAAGGTGAGAGCCTTGTTCTTCCCCGCTGGCCAGTGTGGTCCAGCCTGCCTAAGCAAGGACGTTTGAATGGAGGGCTTGGTGGGGATTATTTGGGTCTCATGTGGAAGTGTGGAAGGGATTCAGCAGACACTTGGGGATTGACTGTGGCACATGGTTCACAGAGACAACCAATCATTTGTGCACAATGAGGACACAGACAGGGACGCTGGGGTGTGGGGTCTCAGTCTGCACAGCAAGAGGGCCAGGGTCCTGGGTGAGAGGACATGGGCCCTGGTCAGAGCTTGTCCAGGTGACCAAGGGGCGGGTGGGAGACGGGGAAGGAGAGGCATTCTTGGAGACATCTATTCAGATCTTTGACCAAATCCTCCCTCCCCGCCGGAGGAGAAGGGGGTGACAGAGAACAAGATGGGTGGATGGCATCATTGACTCAATGGACATGAATCTAAGCAAACTCTGGGAGATGGTGAAGGACAGGGAAGCCTGGCGTGCTGCAGTCTGTGGGGTCACAAAGAGTCAGACACAATTTAGCAACTGAACAACAACAACCTCTTCCCTCCCTGGAGAAAGCACAAATTAAATAGACCGACCCTCACAGCTGGGTGTCCCCTCGGGCTGCCATAACAAAGCACCACAGACTGAGTGGTTTAAACCACAGACATCTCTCCTCGGACAGCCTGGAGGCTGGAAGTCTCTGTGGGCCCGGCTCCCTCTGAGGCTCTAGGGGAGCCGCCTCCCCTGTCTCCCAGCTCCTGGGGGCCGCCCACAGTCCTCAGCTCTGAGTGGCATCTCTGGGTCTTGGTCCCTGTAGTCAAGGACATCTCCGTGCCTGTCCATGTTCACGTCGTCTCCTCTCTGTGTGTCCATCGCTGTATTTTCTCCTCTCTTATATGCACACCAGTCAGACTGGACCAGGGACCCACCCAACCCCAGCCTGACCTCACCTTAACTGAAACACTTATACCCAGGCAACCTTGTTCCAAATAAAGCCATGCCCTGGGGTTCCAGGAAGGACATGACCGCACCCAGCATCCCCACAGGTCACTCGGTGACAGTGGCTTGATTCACAGGGAAGAACAGCGAAGTGGCTTGACCTGAACTGGCTGAGGATGGAGTTCCCTGGGGGCGTCTCCTGCCGCTGCTGGGCCTTTGTCCTGTCCTGCCTGCACTGGGGCCTCTCAGGGACGATCTCTGCCTTCCCAGGCTATCCCCCTAGGATGCAGGGCAGGGCCAGGGGCTAGCGCTGGTCAGGCTCAAGTGGAAGGCACACCCAGGTGCCACCTCAGTGGTTGCCAGGCCTCGGCTTCCTGCTGGAGCCCATCCAGCTGCAGAAAAAGGCTTTCTGGGTCCAAAAGCCAGGGCTGTCCATGAGGGGCCTGGTGCCCCGGGCACACCTGCTCCAGGCTCTAACTCTGTTTATTTCTGCCTTGATCCTGTGGGCTTCCTGGTCCTCAGCCAACTTGTTCCTAGGAATCTTTCTTTGTTGTAACAGCACCTGCTGCTGACGCAAGAGCTCCAACCCCAAAGGCACCCTGGACACAGAGGTCATGGTGGCCATACCGCTGGAAGTGTACCCTGAGCTGGACATCACTTCCCTGGAACCCCCAGAGGGTATCACAAGGCCTGTGGCGATAGGACTGGTGCTGGCCCAGTACTGGGGGCAGAGACCCAGGATCCATGGCCTCCAGCCCGACTCAGGGCCCGCTGTCCTCTCCCCCTCTCCCCACGTTTGGTGGGTGATTCATTTGTACAGACCCAAGCCCCCCATTTGCCCTCAGTATAAACCAGTCCCCCCTGAATCAATCCACATCTGTGTCCCCTGAGCATGGACACTCAGTCCTGCTCCTCAGGGAGGGTCTGGCTGCAGAGAACTCAGCACAGAGGGTGGGGCTGCACCCAAGGCAGCTGCAGGGCGAAGCGACAGCTGGTCCTCAGGGAGCTTCTTGGAGAAGGGCGTGATCCCAGAGCCACCCAGAGGGTGTCAATGAGTGGACTTTGAAACTTCTTTCTCTGTGTGGCTCTCTGTGGGCTTGACTAACCAAGAGGGACAGTATCAGAAAGCTGAGCGGTAAAGTGGGGTGTATCACCCTGTGCAGGCCGCACTGACTGTATTTCCTATGAGGTGGTGAGCTCATGGTGCCTGCCCAGAATGCCCTTCTGACCATCAACCCGTCTGAACTCTTGCTCATCCCTCAAGACCCAGTGCAGTCTCACCCCCCACGAGAAGCCCGCTGGGTAGCTAGCTCTCTGTCAGATATTGTACTTCAGTTCATACTTCAAAGCCAATTCCCTGGGTTCTGAGGGCAGGTTTCTGCCTGGCGTCCTGAGGGCCCAGCATCACAGGCCAAGTATCCATCCCATGATCACGCTCAGCCCATGCTTCTCACATATGTGCCAGTAGCCAGGCATCCTGCAGCACCCGGGGCCAGATGGCCTGCTTCTTGGCCCTTGCTTGCCCTGGGCATCTGCACACACTGCCCAGGTGGGGGTTGCAGGGCAGGCTCCCGGGACAGCCCAACCAGCTGCTCAGACCGGGCTCTAGGCACCAGGCAGCCACCTGTTGGGGCGGGGCCAAGACAGATGACCTGGGGGCCCGCCGCTCTGGCACTGGTTTTACTTCATTCCTGGAACTTGAAGTGCCCCACTGGAATGCTGACAGCTGTGGGCCTGTGTGCTCTGGGAGGCGGGGTGGGCTCCCCGTCCCCATTCTCTGCCCCTGGTGGGAACAGAACAAAGAGAATGCACACACTGGGCTTCTCCCCCCAGCCTCAGCTCCCGGGGCTCTGAGGCCAGCCCCACCCCATTTTCTCCAAGAAGCCTGTGTCCTGCCCGCCCATCCCCAACCCTCCCGCAGCCAAGGCTTCTATGGGACCGGGCTCTGGGGCACTGGACCCTCTGCACTGTAACTGCTGCACCACGCCTGGCAGGTGATGAGTGTGACCCTGGCATCCGGCTCGGGGTCACCAGCTCATGCACGCCTGTGGGCCAGGCTCCATGTGACAGGCAAGGAAGCCGGGGCCCCAGAGACGGGGAGGGACAAGCCCAAGGTTACCCGTCCCCAGACTGGGACCAGGTCTCTCGGCTTCATCACTGTAACTATAACCCCATCTCCCTGTGGGGGCTTTTCCAGGTTGGGGACATGTTCCACGTTCTTCCTTCCTCGTCCCCAAGCCCCAGGCTCCTGCAGTGAGGCTCAATTCGCATTCACTGAGGGATGCTGAGCAAGTTACCAGGCAGCAGCTGGTGCTGGCTTCGGGAGAACTCAGTGGCCTGCCAGTTACTCGCCTGGGTGGGCAGGCCGGGGATCCACGCAGGTCCTGCCCTCCAGGCAATTCCAGGGGCAGCCGGGTGATCTCCCTGCCAGGACAGCCTTCAGATAACTGTCACTTCTAAGCCTTTTTCTGGGCATCTGTGCCTTCCTGGAACCTAACCCAGTTCCCCTGCCTGGCCTGGCCTGGGGATATTGTGAGGAGCAGGAAGGCAGGGGTCAGGCCAGCAAATGCTGTGAGGAATTTGATGTGATGTTCTTGTTAATTACATAAAAATCAAGCCATCTGTTAGCTTGGGTTACTCCCCACTCTGGAAGCAGAGCAAATGCCCTATAAACAATGCAGAAACTGCTCTGTCTGTAAGCCTTGTTGGGGAGGGGCAATTCAGACATGGGCATCTCTGCACATGGTTCACATAGGGCTCCCTGCGTAGCAGAGCAGGGCCTGAGGAGTCGTGAGGTGGGACCCAGTGCCTGCTTCCAGAGCACGTGCAGTCCCGCCCCGTCAGTCCCTTGGGGAAGGGCAGTGCTAGAGATGAACCCCTGGCTGGTTTGGGAACCCCTCCAAAACCATACCCCCCCCCGGGGGTTAAGTGCGGCCAGCAGGTGTGTCTGCCCCGGGATGGTGGACAATTCGCACCCCACGGTTCCTGGATCAGAGTTCAACAGAGAGAGAAGAATGCCCTGTTAGGAAGGAAGCCTGGAGAACACACCACGAGACCCCATGCTCCCCACTCTCCCCGCCAGTCAGGTGCAGGGGGTGCTGGTGTCCTCGATGGAGGAGGAGACTGCAGGGTCCCACAGAGGCAGGTCGATCGCAGCTCTGCCAGGCCTGCTGGGTGACCTTTGGCAGATGGCCAGTAACAGAGAGGAGCAAACCCAACTCCATACTGCAGCTGATCCTTCAGCTCCAACCTTCATGCTCTGTGGACGACGGATGGACAGATGGGTGGATGAATGGCATGCGTGCTCATTTGTGTCCAACTCTTTGCGACCCACTGGACTGTAGCCCTCCAGGCTCCTCTGCCCATGGAATTCTCCAGGCAAGAATACTGGAGTGGGCTGCCATGCCCTCCTCCAGGGGAATCTTCCTGACCCAGGGGTCGAACCTGCATCTCTTGTGTCTCCTGCATTCGCAGGTGGGTTCTTTACTGCTGGCGCCACCTGGGAAGCCCTCTTGTGCTCTGTGGCTGGAGCCTAATCATGATGCCCCTTCATCTTGGTACAAGTAGGTCACCTATAGCCTTAAATATACAATAGCCCCTTCTCAAGGCTCTGCCTCCCAGCCTTAACCTCTAAAGGTAAAACACGTTTCATTCACATAGAGATAAAAAGTTGCAGAGCAGAGAATGTTTGTCCTGTTGGAAGTTTACAAGAACATGGTGCCTAGACCTGTGTGGACTGCTGCAAGAAAAAAGGTCCGGGGTCTAGCTGGTACCAAGAAGTTTGCAGCAACCACCACGCCCCTCCCCTTTTAGTGGAAAGAAACCTGAATTCTAATTCAGCTAAGACAGTTCTTTGGAACATGAGTCCACCATCTTCCTGGATTCCTGGCTTTCCAAATGAAATAGCTACTGTTACTCTAAAACGCATCTCTCAATTTATCAGCCTGTTATACCACTAGCAGTGTGGATTTGATAGCAACATTTTGAGCCTTAGTTTGTTCCTCTGCAAAGTGGGTATAATTATTCCCATTTCATTTAGATGTGCTTTTTAATTAATTACTTTTGTTTTTTTGGTTGTGCTGGGTCTTCCTTGATGCACAAGGGCTTTCACTAGTTGTGGAGAGCAGGGGTTGCTGTCTAGCGTGGTGTGTGCACTTCACTGTGGTAGCTTTTCTTGGTGCAGAACACAAGCTCTCAGCTCAGGGCTCAGTCGTTGTAGCACACGGGCTCCACAGCTGTGGCTCGAGGATTCTGGAGCTCAAGGGCTTCAGTAGCTGTGGCAGAGACGCTTTGTTGCTTCACAGCAAGTGGGATCTTCCTGAAGCAGGGACTGAACCCGTGTCCCTTATGCTGGCAGAACAGATTCTTAACCACTGGACAGCCAGGGAAGCCCCTAGATATGTTGTTATAAAATAATTTCCAAGCTTTAGCTTTCACATTAAAAAAAATGGAAAGGAAGCTGGGCAAGGTAGAGTAAGTTCCCTTTCATGTGAACAAATGTGCTTAAAAGTACAGAGGACACTCTGGGAAAATACCTAAGAACGTGTGAAACTTGGACAGCGTCACACAAGGGGCAGAGCCTTCTGTACTGTCTGACTTTAACAACCAACTGCAGGTATTGTATCTTTATTAAAACATACTCAATACATTTGTTAAAATGTAGTTGATAAAAATAATTTTTTGCTGGAGAAAAAGCAAAAAATAAAGAAAAATCACTTCTATCTTTCAAGAGCTGTGACACAGAAATGAAATCAGCACACCCCGTGTACCTGACTTGTGGTTGTCTAGCCTGTCTTTCCAAGTACTCGAGGTTGGCCTGGGATTAAGTGGCCTGGAAACTCATGTCACTGAGCAGGGACCCTCCTGACCTGCTCCTGGGTGGGTTGTTGGGTGGTGCCCAGGCCTGGCGATACTTCCTTAAGCCTCACACTGAGCCTTTGTTCTTTCCTCCTGGCCAGGCTGACAATGGGCATTGACCCTGCTCTGGCTCACTGATACAGAGGTGCTGGGGTCCAGCCCCGGTGGATCCAAGGAATTCAAAGCGGGGACGGCTTTGGCGAGGGAAAAACTTATTTACTTATTAACATAAGATTAGATTAGGAAGAAATAGTATAGTAGGAAAATTAAGTGGAGAAAAGAGGCTGATTAACTTGGTTTACGTGGAAAACCAATAAAGTTCCAGACAAGGAACTTGCACCATCTACGTTGGGCCACAGGAGCCCGCTTGAATAGCGGAGGGTGCCCCGCCTTGGGCTCCCTCTCGCGTGGGTCTCAGAAGCCCGGGCAAGTAAGTAGACTCGGTGAGCTTCCACGTTCCAAGGGATCAGCCTGAAAAGGAGAGAGAGGGAGCAACAGAAAGAATCGACACGGGGAGGCCAGGTTTGTGCAAAAAACCCCTTTTACTTTATTGTTCAAAAGGTGTTTATATACCCTAAATTTTACATAATGGAAGATACAGAGTCACGCAGGGGCAGCAGTCCTGACACTTTCTGTATATCTTTTTGTATACAAAAGGTCTCAGGTGATTTACATTATCTTCTGGCCCAGAGGCTTGCTAACACTCTTTGGCACTCTTTCTTAATGAATGTTAATCTCATTTCCCCTGAAGTGTTTTTCTTTAATCTGCATCTCCTTAAAGCACTAAAGTTACATCTCTACAGAACAAAGGTGCAGTGGGTTATAACAAAGAAGGTACTTAACTCAAAGATCTAATGTTGCTAATACCAGGTCTACTACTTGTTTTTCTATATACCAATTATATTTAAAAATAAAGGATATGAAAATTTGGCAGCAAGTATTGGCTCAACAAATGAAACCTTTAATCAGTCCTATTCTAAAGATTTTGACTCCTCGGAAGCCCCTACATTCCTAGGATGTTTTAAGCTTCCTGTGCCTCCTGCGGTCAGGAGGCCTCAAACAATCACTTGCGCAGCTGTAGGAGTCCGCAGGCAGGCTAAAAGGCCATCAGAGGGGTTTTTGAATTGAAACACCCTTTCAAATGCAGAAGACTAAAGCCTTGAGATGACTTTTTCCAGAGTGTGTCAGGAGAGTGGAAAAGTACAATACAATAAGGCAGGCATATTCTTATTTTTGGGGGGTACATGCTCAGGAAATACCAGGGGGAAAACCTGAGATCTGACTGGACCTTGCACATCAGATCTCTGCCACATAACCTTGTCAAGGGTGGGATTCCTCACGCTGACTCCCGGCACAGAGGTGTTCACAGGCAGCTGCATCTGCCATCGCCCCTAACTCGCTACTGCAAAACAGTGGGGGTGGGAAGCACCTTTACCCTTGGGGATGGTCGAGCCTCTGGGGACTTTGTCGTCTCGAGCAGGGCAGGAGTGGGCGGGGCTGGAGGGAAGGGCTCCCAAACAAACAGAACCCGGAGTGCCTGTGTAAACACAGGCGTATAAAGGTGTCTTCTTGGACAATTCATCATGTTCTCTGAGTGGTCGTGTCCCCAGAGCCAGCCTGTGACCATGGAGGCCAGAACATTCTGGGTGCTGGTGGTGGTGGTCCTGGCCTTGGGGTCCTCCAGTTCGACCGGGCAGTACGTGGGCCTGTGTGAGTACCGCTCTGACCCCTTCCCACTGGGCGGCAGGGAGGAGGAGGGGCTGGGTGGCAGAGTGGGAATACAGGACAAGGGGACAGGACACGGGAGAGCCAGGCTGGGGGCCTTCTGTGGGCTAGAGGAAAGTGACCAAGCTCCTTAATAATTTAACGATTGCTACTTTAGCTACCGGACGCAAGGAGCTGACTCACTGGAAAAGATCCTGATGCTGGGAAAGACTGAAGGCAAAGGAAAGGGGGGTGGCAGAGGGTGAGATGCTTAGATACATCACCGACTCAGTGGACTAGATAACTCAATGGACATGAGTTTGTGCAAACTCCAGGAGATAGTGGAGAGCAGAGGAGCCTGGTGGGCTACAGTCCATGGGGTCGCAAAGAGTCAGACACAACTTCATAACTGAACAATGATAAGCTTACCAGACACACACATTTTCTCTCAGCAGCCCTACAAACTGGGTCTTGCTGTCCCCATTTTGCAGACAAGGAAACTGAGCTTCAGAGAGTTAATAAATGACTCTGCTGGTCAGTGTGGAAAGCAGGATGGGAACCCTGGTAGCCACACCAAGCCTACTCTCCCACTGCCTTCTTTTCTGGAGACTTCTGAATTAACAGTATAGGTCTTTCTACATTATTCTGACACACTTGCAAAACACAAAGAAAAGACAAATGATAACAGCCACTTCCAGAACATTTTCAATACCTACAGTTTTCATTTAGCCATTCAATTGTAATTCCAGGTAGGGCATGGCTGTTCCATTAATTGGATTTTGCAGAAGTTAAAGTGTGGCTTTTATCAGGTTCTGAGTGGTCTCAAACTCGGCAGCCATCAGAATCACCTGGAAGCTTTTAAATCTCAAAGCCCAATAGGACGTGCCAGCTACATCAGAATGTCTCTGGGTGGGAGCAGGTGTCACTGGTCCTGACCCCAACGTGAGCAAAGTTTGGGAACCAGTGGAATAAGGACTTATGAACTGGCAGGCATAGAAGAGGATTCTAGGTTCCCTGTGAATTCTCTTTTCCTAAGGAAAAATCCGGTTAAGGAATGAGGCACAGCAGACTTTTGCTGAGCTTCTGACATAAAGGCTTATCTGAAAAGTGAATCATACAGATCCACAGATATACAGGCACGGTGTGTCAAGGGAAGTAGGGAGAGGCAGAAAATAGCACAGGTTGCGGTTTTCTCACTTGAATGCCTACCTTCTATTATCCTATTCATTTTTAAGGAGGAAGTTCTGTGGGTAAAACACTGAAGGGGAACTTTGTTTCCGGGTTCAGGGGACCCTGGATTCCCGTGGGTACCTGCCTACTGGCAGGAACCCAGGCTCCACAGGTGCTAGGAGCAGCCAAGTGAGAGACCCTGGGCAGCTGGCCAGATCTTTCACAAAACCGTTCTCCTGAAATATTTATGGGGAAAGAAGGCCCTGGAGCAGCAGATGTTGGGAGAGGGGTGGGGTTGTATCCTATGAACCGGGAGCTGGGGGGAGGGTGCCGCTTGTAAATGTGGCCGGTGGACCAACCCCAAGCCAGAGAGGGCTCTCTGACCCGGCTTTGTGTGGGCCAGCGGCGAACCAGTGTGCGGTGCCGGCCAAGGACAGGGTGGACTGCGGCTACCCCGAGGTCACCCCCGAGCAGTGCAACAACCGCGGCTGCTGCTTCGACTCCAGCATCCCTGGGGTGCCCTGGTGCTTCAAGCCCCTGCAGGAAGCAGGTGAGCCCTGGGAAGCCACACACACCTGGGCCCTGGGTGGACCCCCCCTATGCCACAGCTGTCTGCTGGGCAAGGGGGGGCTTCCCAGGTGGCACCAGTGGTAAAGAACCCACTTTCTGATGCCGGAGACACAAGAGACGTGGGTTCAATCCCTGGGTTGGGAGGATCCCCTGGAGGAGGGCATGGCAACCCACTCCAGTTTTCTTGTCTGGAGAATCCCATGGACAGAGGAACCTGGCGGGCTGCAGTCCAGGGGGTCACACAGAGTCGGACACGACTGATCACGCATGCACTTAGTTTTTCATCATTTCAGAAAGGTGTTCAGAGTCAAGGCCTTATGTAGAGGGAAATAGTTTAAAAGCTCCTCTGGAGAAAAGTGATCAATACATGGGTTTGGAAAACTGGGCTGACTTTCAAGGCCATTTTCAGCAAGCACCCCACTCAGAGTCTTGGTCATTTGTGATCTGTGACGTGCTCTCTGTCTGGACGTGGAATCCTGGCATGCCTCCCCGCCCCGCCACTCCCCTCCTGCCCCCACCACGAGGGGCTCCCCGTTCCCTGGCTGGGGCAGTGGGGTGCAGGGTGGCCCCGGGGGACCCTGCCCTGGAGCAGCTGGCAGCGCCCTGGGTGCTCTGCTGTCCTGGCTGTGTCCCCCGCCCCCTGGCCCGTCCCCTATCTCCACCCCCTTGGAGGTTGCCGTGAGCCATCTGGAGCCCAGGTGCCAGCTCACCTTCTAAGAGGCACGTACTACTCCATGAGGCCCTTTCCTGGAATCAGCACAATGGCAGGGGTGTGTGGGGGGGAGATGGGGGCATGCTTGCCCTTTGTCCCTGGGGAATGACAAAGGCGCCTGCATTCCAGCCAGCCGGTCTGCCTCCCTAACCAGTTACGGAGGTGGGGGACTACCCATTGCCCAGGGCTCCTCCCCTTCCCACAAAGGTCCAGATCAGGCTCTGGGCCCAATGGGGAGTCACCCCTGTGCCGATCATCACCCCCTCCACCCGCTCCTCAGCCTGAGACGATACTTCTTTGAACTCTAGCAGCGGCCCTGTCTGGCCCGGCCCATCTCAGGCTCCATCTGTCCTGACCCCTGGGGTACCCCTGGGGCATGTGGCTGTTCTCCCAGGAGGTGGGGACTCGACCCTTCCCCAGGGACTTGGCAGGGAGATAGCACACACCACTGACCTTTGAGCTGGTCTGGACCTGGAGAAGCCAGGCAGTGGTGGCCAGGGACCACACAGCTGAGGGTGACGCTTGTCTGTGCTTCATTTCCAGAATGCACCTTCTGAAGCCGCGTGGCCGCCTGACACCCAGGGAGGGGACCTGCGCACTTGGGTACCTAGCCTGCCCACCCTCATCCCTCTGCTTGTCTCACACTGCTCCTGGCCAGGCCTGAACCGAACGCCTGGGGCCTGATGTCTTAAAGAATAAAGCTCCCGTGCTCAGCATGAGGACAGGTCTTCATTCCTAAGAATTGACGCCGCTGTGTTTTATTTCTGCCAAGTCACTCTCTCCCTTCTCAGCCTTCCACTGATGGGGGCAGGGGGCGGTGTCTTAGCCTCACCTAGCAGAGGGTCTGCCCTAGGCCTGGGGAGCAGGGAAGGACCCCAAAGTAGCTCTCTAGAGGTGAGGATGCTGCAAACCTGTGACCTAGCGTGACGGGACAGATAGTGTCACTTAGAAACTTAGAAGGTTTCTCACCTTCTAAGCATCACTTAGAATGGTGTTGAGAAACACCATTTCAAATGTATGTTCCCCCCAAAAGGTTATTCATGACGTTCATGGTAAAGAGAGAGCCAATAAATCCATGTTACCAATTGGCACTTTTTTTTTGGTATTTCTTTGCAAGTCAAGTGTAGCATCTGTGACACCTTGGCCTTCTTTTGCTATTTTTCCTCCGAAAATGGATGCAGTTTTGATACATGAACAAAGCGTCACCATGAGAGCTCTTGAAGTCTTGGCCATCCCCAGATGGAGAGTCATCTCCCCCACTCTCAGAGACACTCGGCTCTCCCGGGACACCAGGAACATGTCCACACTGTCAGACCTGAGCTCCTGCTCTCCAGGCCACACGGCCGACTCCCCTGATGCTACTGAGGGCTGTTTCCTGCTGCTCGGGGGCCAGGAAGTAGTGTGGCCCCCAAAGGCAGGGCTTCTGGGCATGAGCCACCCTTCCCGCTGGGAAAGAGACACTGGCTCCTTTTCAAAACAAAGTCTTCCTTTTTAGCCTTGCATGTGGGGCCAGGTCTGTAGAGTGAGAGCCTCTGTGTGTCCTAGAAGGGAGAGGTTAATTACCCTTGTTGTAGGATAAGCAACTCATCCCAAAGCCCTTTGAGCGGGCACCACCCAGAGCCCACCCAGGGGCGGCCTGCCTGTTACACTGAGATGTGTCAAGTGAGGTCTGGTTGGAGGAGCAAGAGCTGCCCTGACTTGGCACGTGATTCCCCACGTGGGAGCCCCCCACCTGGTCCCCAGCCCTCTCACACTCTCCACCCCAAGAGAAGGACTCTGTCCCATCCATCATCCCCTTTGGCCCTGAGTCAGCATCTCTTCCTGGTGCCAACCACTTCCCTTAATTTGTCCACAGATTCCCAACAGCATCTCCCCCATAGGTCCCTGCTCACCCCCTATCCCCAAGAGGACAGGGCGCTCAGCATACAGCCCTGCAAGGGTAAGGAGGGAGACAAGGCTGGGGTCACAGGGGACAGTTCCCTTCCCCCACCTCAGAGGCAGCCAAGGCCCCTGCACCCACCCTCTTGGATGGAGCCCACTGGAACCACTGTCTGCCCACTGACACTGCTGCCACTGCCCACCTGGCACTCCTGTGGTCAGCTCAGAGCCACTGCTTCTGTGTCAAGGCCTCCAACACCATCAAGGGGAGGGGTCCTTGCCCCCACCTTAGCCCCCAGACTGCAGCTTCTATTCGCTCTCTGGTTGTTCAGGGTCCTGTCTGGAGAATGTGTTTCCTGGGAAACTTGGGGAGACCCCAGGCCAGAGTTGGATGCTGGAGCAACCTTCATCCCTACCAGGAGACCTGGCCACAGGTGGGAAGATGGGGAGATGGAGCCTTAACCCTTCCGTCCTGGGGCCCACACATCTCTGTTGTTCCTGCAAAGGTCAGAGGGGTCATCACGCAAGTCGGGCATCTGGGGTCCCGGTCTGTGTGAACACTAACCCCTCCCCAAAGCCAACACTTCTCGAGTGGCTCAAACAACAGGTGTGGATCAGAGTCACCCCAAGGAGTTTCCAAGAATCTCAGAGTCTGGTGATGAAATCAGGGTCTCCAGGGCAGCTCACAACCTCAGTGATGTCCAGTTAGGCAGAGAAAAGCTGGGCACATCTTTCTGTGCAGGGCCAGCATCTGATAATGGAAGCCAAGTGTGTTGTGAGGGTCTGTGACACCAGGAAGGACACGATCCCCAGAAAGGGGCCTGACCAGGCAGACTTGGATCGTCTTTGAGACCGTCACTCTCCAGTCAAAACGAAATACACAAGCAGAGCCAGTGGCTCACTTGTCCTCCAAGCCAAGATGACCGCAGACTTGTGGGGACCTGGACAGGCCACTCCTTAAATAATTTCATATCATTACTGAGTTAGGGCCGTCACTTCAATCCCACGCCTCACCCTAGCCACACAAGGCAGGGGCTGTGGCTGCAGTAGTCTCATAAGTGTGTTCAAAGACCACCGACATCAGGCCAGACCGCTCTGACCGCGATGGAGCAGGACACAGGGAAGCCCAGTTCCCCATCCTTCCAACCTGGTCCAAACCACAGTGACCAGAGGCCCCCTCTGCTGGCTGACCTGAGTGACTGCAGCTTCCTGCAATCCCAGCTTCAGCTGTCTCCAAATCACTTACTTTCTAAATGGGATTTACTAAGAGGCCTGGTCACCTGACCACCTCGCCTCCAGACAGCATGAGATCTTGAGCAGAGCTGACCCCCGGTTTCCACCAATTAAGCAAAAACTTCATCTTCGCAGGAAACTTGGAATTTTTTTTCTCATTCTCTTTTTCCTTGCGGTTAAGTCTAACCCCGGCCGTGGTGCTCCATTTCCCGCTTCCTGAGATGTCCTCTAGTCCCAGGGGGTGGGGGAGCAGAGGCGGTGGTGGTCTCATGGAAGCGTCTAGTGCCCCGTCTCCCTGAAAATAAACATTGAAAAGGCGGTTCAGCCTCCTTCAGTGCACACAGCTGCAGCGCTGTGGGGCTTCACACACTTTACTTCATTCAGCCCCCACAGCAGCCTGTGAAGTACAATCGCTATCTCCGTTTATACAAGTGAACAAGCAGAGGCACAGAGAGGTTACGTCAGGAGCCCAAGGTCACACAGCAGTGGAGGGAGATCTCCAGGGTCTGCAGGCACTTCCCCACCCCAGCAGCTCTGAGCTCTCAGAGGAGAGAGGGCTCCTTCTTAGTTCTCAGGCCAGGCGCTGGGTGGGGCAGCTTCTGGGCGGTGGGTAGAAGAGGGGCTTCCCTGTACAGGTCAGTAAGTAGCAATGGCTGGGTGGCTACTGCACGTCCTGCCAAAGAGAGCTGGAAGTAGCCCCACTGAACCGGCAGGTTACAGAAGGGTCTTGGAGGGTGTCCCTCTGGGACCCTGCCTCCATGTGTGCCAGGCCAGGGGGAGAGCAGGAGGCTTACAGAAGTCCACATCACCCTGCCCAGTGTGGAAGCCCAGACCCCAGCAAGCCTCAGCTTACTCAGCAGGGAACTGGGCAGAATTCACCCCAAAATGCCTGAGGGGGAGTTTTAAGTTCAGCCATAGAGAAAACTCAAGTCACTGATGTGCACAGTGCGAATGTATTTTGTGTGTCTGCCTGAAGCATGTGGCTGCCCCTCGTTTCATCCTCTGGACAAACAAAGGGTCTGCGTGAAGCCGAGCATCTCACAGTGACACCTGGGATGGGAGGAGTTTGGAGGGGTGTGGCTCCTAGGCAAGCTTTGTGTTGGGGGCAGGGTGGTTCCGCCTTTATCCTTCCCCCAGGTGTGAACATCTCACGCTGCAGCCAGCCGGAAGTCGCTGGCTGACACCCAGACGGATCTGTAAAGATAATCAAAGCTAATAAGATGATCAAGCACTTGGCATGCAGCAGACACCCATCAGGCACTTGAGATTTGCTACGTCCTTGAAAGCCCATGTGGTGTGGGGGGTGGGGACTGCCATCCCGTTTTTTAGTTATTCAGAAGAGGAAGCTTTCAAGGAGCCCTGTAGTAATTTGATCAGGCATCCACAGCCAGGAGGCAGCCTGTGAGGATGCGCTGTGGTGGAATCAGAGCACCTCCCATCTAATCCATTTTATAAACGGCAATAGACTTTCTGACAGATGGCGCTGGTGGTAAACAACCAGGCTTCTGATACAGGAGAGGTGAGAGATGTGGGTTCGAACCCTGGGTCAGGAAGATTAAGATCTCCTGGAGGAGGGAATGGCTACCCTTTCCAGTATTCTTGCCTGGAGAATTCTGTGGACAGAGGAGCCTGGCACTCTAGTCCATAGGGTTGCAAAGAGTCAGACGCCACTGAAGCAACTAAACACAAGGAAATGAAATTGTTAATATGTTTACAAGCTTGTGTAAAGAAAGGTCTATAACAATTGGCTAGGTTTAAAAAGGAAACACTGATGGGGAATTTCCTGGAGGTCCGATGGTTAGGGCTCAGAGCTTCCACTGCAGGGGTACAGTGCAGGCCAAAAAAAAAAAAGAAAAAGGAAACATTGAAATGCTGAAAAACATGAATAATTATCCTAATTACTGACTTGCCAGGACCCAGCAGAACATCCCACCGAGCCCTGCTCAGTCCCTGAGTTCTGTGTGACCCGGTGGGGGGTCTCCCAGGGGTGGGTGGTCTTCCTTGGCTCTGGACACTAGACGTCAATTAAGTACAGAGAGTGCTAACCAATTTTAAAATTCTGGGAGGAGAGGTATTACAATGTGGACTGGGCACTTTTTTCTTAGATTTATCCTTATTTTACCAGTGAGGAAACAGAGAGAAATTCGCTCAAGGACACAGCCTTGCTAAGACTCAGACTCAAAGTGTGCTGGCTTTTTCCTGGGCTGCGTGTAACTTGATCATCACTGGTGGATTTCACGCCCTCGGACACTCAACTGACACTGACTGTCCAGGTTCCAAATGGCCTATACACCACCCATAAACCTTCCTACCTCCCGACCGGTGCATATCTAAAATTTGAAGCCACCAGTGGTCACAGTAGGTTCAAATAATGAATTGGGTCTCCTAGGATCCAGGGATCACTGTGATATCAAATACCTTCCTCATTGATTAATGATGCACATTTGTGGAACCTTCCAGAAACCATGGGATGAGCGCTTTGACATGCCCAGGAGAAGCCAGTGCTTTGATGCTGCCTTATTGTTGGTAGAAAAGGGAAAGCAAACATCAGGCTTACTCCACCCCAGCATACACAGTGGCCATTAAACGTGCTTGTTATTAACATTGCTTGTGATGTTCACAGGCTTCTCTCCTCCTTTTGTGTCAGTGCGGTTGGTCTGTGAGAGCGTTGCTCCGACATTTCTTATTTGGCAATGACCCCTTCCGTGTTGTTCCAAGATATGTCGACTGTTCACTGGAATGCATCACTCTGTTCTAAGAATTCTTGAACGCTCAGAGGCACGGAGAGGAAGGGTGTTGCAGAGTCAGCTGATCAGTGCATTCACCAGGGAAGCCTGCAAGGGAGGCGAGCGGGTGATACCGCAAGTCCCAGATCTCACTGCGGGTCTCACACCGACAAAGAGGAGCAGGGAAGGAAGGACTTGGGGCGGGGGCAGAGCCTCAGGCCACGGCCAAGTTCAGACAAGGTTTCCAACAGGCGGATCCCTAAACCAAGCTGCCCCTTAGAAGAAAACTGCATGGGGAGGAATGCCAGGTTGGGAGAGGCCTGGGGGAGGTGCCCTGGCGCGGGTGCCCTGGGGCTAGAGGCAGGATGTGGGAGGGGCTGCCTTGGCAGCACCATGAGAGTAGGGGGGTCACGCGTGGGGTCTGCAGTCCCACCTCCAGGGGGAGAGCTTCTCTGTGTGCCTGTTTCACATTGCACATTTCCTTCTGCTTGGATTTCCAGAAAAGCTCCTGTGGTTTAGATTGGAGGTTGTAAGGATATAAGTATAAGGTTGTTTTCCTACTTTTCAGATTTACTGAAGCATGCATGCTATGGTAAAAACAACCACAGCGGGGATCAGAAGGGACATGGCTGCGTGGATTCTGGAACATTCCGAGGATGGCACGAGTGCTGTACCTTCTGGTCTGATTTGGAGTGGGGGGTGGAAGCCGGTGTGAGGAGGGTCGTTCTGAGAGTGATGAGGGGCAGGGTGATCACCAGGCATCTGGTGGGCAGCTCTGGTTTCCTTGAGGGGCTGTGCTTGGGACGGTTCAGGGGTGAGATGACTAACTTTCGTCTTATTTGTTCAAAGACGTGGGTAGAATATTGGTGAATGAGATGTCTGATAAAGATTATTTTGGAAGGAGTGGACAGCGGTGGGGATGCTGGTGGGGAAGTGTGGGGGGCTTGGGAGCAGAGGACGGTGTCTAGAGACAGAGAGACCTGCACAGGGAAAGACAGTGGGGGCACCAGGCCTCAGCGGGGCGTCTCTCTGTGTCCTGTCCCCTCACACACACCTGCGAGGGAAACCTAGGCCTCCCCATCACGGCCTCTCTCAGGTGAGAATCCCAGACTGACACCTGGGCCCAGGACCAGCCTGAACCCCAGTGCCGACCCCTGTGGGGCCCTGACAGCGTAAAGACCCACAACACTGACTCCTCGTGATGTTCACCCATTGTCCGATTGTTGTTTAGTCGCCGTGTCCAGCTCTTTGTGACCCCACGGACTGTAGCCCACCCAGGCTCCTCTGTCCATGGGGTTTCCCAGGCAAGAATATTGGAGTGGTTGCCATTTCCTTCTCTAGGGGATCTTCTCAACCCAGGGTTTGAACCTGCATCTCCTAGCAGAGACTGGGAGAAGTGTGGGTGTGGGGGCAGACTCCTCCAGGCCACTTCCTGTGACTGGACCGACTCTTTGCTATCAGCTCCTCAATGCCTTCTTCTGAAGGCGGGAGTGGGATGCAGGGGTCAGGAGTCCTGGGTCCCCCGCTAGACTGTCACCATCTGAATTCTGCCTCCACCATTTGCCTTGGGACACTTGTCTCATCTCTCAACCTCAGTTCCCTGGCCTGTGAAATGGGTTGGCCATAGTTTTCTATCCCCAAGGATGCCTGAGAAATGAGATCACATATGAAAGCCACCTGACCCTGCATTACCACTTTGCCTATCAAGTGGGGCTGGCATATCTCCTCCCTCACGCTCACTTTCCTTCCCAACTTCATCCATCATAACACCTTCCAGAGGAACTGTTTCATTAGGAGAGAGTGCAGTGCAAGAAAATTCCCCATAGCCTCCACCAGGCCCCAGGCCTGATTCTCCCCACAGGTCTTTGAGCTGCTGCTGTCAAAGGAAAGAGAAGTGAGAAACAGGAAAATCTGAAAATAATGATGATTTATTTTGATTTATGTCACATTTTCATAAATGGCATCTAATTTCAGAAAACAAAACTCGAGTCTGCAAAAAATGCATGTACAAATCATCTAAGGAGATAATTCTACAGAGATATACAAAGTAGGACCAGGGTCTATAAGATTGAGTCAGAAAGCTCACACCCTAGGGTCTGCTCAGGTCCTTGTTCCAACAGAGGGAAACAGCCAAGGAGTCAAGTACCCAAGGGAGCCACCATCACTTAAAAAAAAAATATATATATATATATATATACGTATGTATAGATGTCATCCTCATCTACGAGGGTGCACACCTCTGCCAGGATTTCCTAAAGCTACGCGGCTATATCAAGGCAAGGTTATCCACACAGCATTATAAAAACCAGAGATTACATAATTACATGTTAGATATACAGATATATGCACATCTTTACACAATGATTAAAAGTGTTATTTGCATTGACTCTTGCTTTGGAAGGAAGAACAGAGGAAAAAACGCAAAGTAGCTGCTCATCGAGTAAAAGGCAGCAGTTCAGATTCAGCTCTGAGCAGGTATTAAGCCACTCTGTCTGCAAAGAAAAAACACACTTGGGGAATGGGGTCAGCTACATGTGCTAATTTTTTAAACATACACGTTCTACCGAGAAACGCATCTCTGGTCATCCCCCTCCCCAGGGAGCATTTGATGATAGAGACAGAAAACTTCCAGTGTGGGGTGAGTGGTTCATATTGTTAGCAATTTGGGTGATAGAACCTTTTCCTATCATTTTTCACTGGCCAAGGACTTGAAATGAGGTATTTGCGATGAATCTTGGGCAGCCTGTGTTCCAAAGGTCGCAGAAAAGAGTCCCCTAAGGTACACGATGCCAGAATTGTGGGGAAAGAAAGTAGAGATATAAAGACAAAGTATCTACCACAGCCACTGGAATACTCTCGATGAAACCAACTGTGGTGCCTTTCAGACTGGGTTGCACCTGGGATGTCCAGGAACCCATGAACGTAGGGCTTTCCACCTTGGCCCAGGTGCCCACAACTCTCAGTCTATCCCTTTGAGACCTGATCCATTCCACCCAGCTCGAGAGGGCATGTTTTGGGATCCCCAAGAGGGCAGGTGAGTTTGGTAACTTCTCCCCTTGGAATGAGTGAGCCTGCTGTTTCCTCTGCCCCAGCAAAGACCTGCTTGGCAAATACTGTTTTCTCAAAAGCCCCATAGTGCTGATCCAAGGCTGTGCTGACTGGACCACTGCCTTGTGGCAGGTGAAATGAAAGCAAGGCTTCCTGAACACTCCTTCAAGGAGACGCCCTGGGGGGCTTGAAAAGTTGCCCCCAAGCAGGTCAGGGACTGTCCACACCTCACCGCCTGGCCATGCCTCAGCATCTCCGCCCCAGCTCACCTTTGCCCTGCTGCAGGTGAGGGATGACCTCCATCCTGCAGAGGTACCAGCAGATGGCTTCCAAGTTCCCCAGGACCAGATGTCCTAGCGTCAGTGAACACAGGAAGTACCATTTAACTGTACACAGAATCGGGGCCACAGTTAAGTGCGTGTGCCAAGTACACACCGGAGGCGCCCTCAGGTGATCAGGGTTCTCGCTCATGTTTATAGACACCCCAAGCAGAGGTGCGGGCCGTGGAGACACAACCTCGGCCGACCGTAGCCGTTTTCTGCTTTGCTCTTTTCCACTTGTGTGGCTTGGGCTCGGGCTGTTTCCAACATCTGGTTAAAACCACGAGCCCCAGGGAGAAATTCACATGTACTTGTGGCCCCATCCTTGGTTTGGGGGTGTCTCTGTGGGAACAGGGAGCAAACTGGTTGGGTCTGGCCTTCCCACTGTATACTCACAGCCCATCTTCCCTCCCAAAGTGGGGCCCAGACCTGGCTTGCAGGCTCTGTCTGGCCTGTGAGCAAATGAGGACACACTTCTGGGCTTCTGTCCTTCCTCTGCGGCTTTATATTGTGGAAAAGCCTTGAGGCTGGGCCCCTCCCGTGATGACCACTTGGCTGGCTGGAAGGTGGTAGCCAGTGTACTTGGGGCACTTTCTCCTCTGATGTTAAAGGACTATTCTAAGAACAGGGAGGTGTCAGGGGCTCCAAGTCTGGCCTGAATTCACTTGAGTCGTCTGTAGAAACCTGGCTTCCTTGGCTGGCCTCAGGGCCACTGTTATAGGCCACAGAATGCCTGTTTGAGGACTGATTCCATGTAGATGTGTTCAGAGATAACAAAAATGAAGCTAATGCTAAACCTTCATTTCCTCAAAGATGTGAAGAAGAAGCGGGGGAGGACATGTAACAGCTGTCAGAAAACCTGGGCTGAGCCTCAGAAGGACATGCCTGAATGCTTCAACTGCATGCTGACTTCCTGCCCAGAAAGTGGGATTTTCATCCCAGGCTGAACGGAGTCTGCAGGTGAGAAAAGTGGACTCTGCAGGGAGGGTGTGGGGCTCCCCCATTTCTGGTCCCAGGGGGACCCCCAGTAGGGACATCAGAAACACCTGTTTTTGCAGAAGGCGATTGTCTCCGGGGCATTTCCCTGAGGCAGGAGGTCAAGTGCAGGGACCGGAAGGACCAGACCTTAGTGGAAGCTGCAGAGAAGAAGGGTGGGATCTGCAGGGCAGCGGGGGTGCAGAGAGGCAGCAGAGGGAGGCTCTCAAGCCTGCCCCACTCCAGGGAGCTCTCCGGTGTCCGCACATGCTCTGCGGTCACCTAGCCGGAATGCAGGGGCCGCCCATCCTAGGACTTGCCTGGCTCCATCCTCTGTGTCCCCAAGGAGAGAGGCAAGCCCGTGATGACAACGAGCCCTAAACATGCTTCCCTGGAAAGTGTGGCTCTGGGTGTATTTACCAACCGAAACCAGGGAGCTGAGCAACACCCTTCACCAGCTTCCACGGTTCCTGTCCCCTGGGACCATCGCAAGGGAGGCACACATGGTCCCTGTGAATCTGGGCTGTTGGCACTTTTAAAGCCCTGGCTCACTTTAACAAGGGTGGGGAAGAGATGGGTGAGGAGGCTGGAACACAGAGAAAAACAACACTTCGAGACAGTTCAACATGAAACACGAAAGTTACTGAGAGAAAGGAGACTACTTACAATCAGGCGTTAGACCGGAACACTGAGGAATGAACCAGAACCTCTGCTGGACGTCAGCAAGGATAATTGCAAATACAAAGACCCTCCCCTTTACCGAGTCAGATCCAAGCCCAGTATTTTGAGCCTGAAGCATTTAACACTGAACGCAAGTAAAAAGTCATAAAATATTTTCTTAGCGGCCTTATTTCTTCGGAGCCTCTAACTTGATGGCCGTACACACTGCACCGCCCTCCGCCCAGCTGGGTTGTTTGGTTTGCTTTCTGCCGCACGCCGATCGAGCCGGCATTTGCTGAGACTGAGTGGGTTCTGACTACGCTTCCCCATCTGCTCGGCAGGTGTGAAGTCAGGGGATTTTCTCTTTCCTTCTTGGAGTAAAGGACAAGTAAAGATTTACAGAGACACCACAGATAATACTATGAGATACACACCCGCAGCGAGCTGGCGCGTGTCCCTGCGCGTGTGTGCACACACTCGTAGGCACACACACACTGGACCCTCTCGGACCCCAGCCAGCCCACAGGCAGGCTGTGTTAGGAAGCTACAGCCAGGCACAGGCAGAGGACGGCACCTCTCTGCTGAGACAGGGTGGGTGGGTGTGGTGGGGGTAAGAAGCTGGGTCCCCAGGCCAGCTCGGGGACCCCCCTACAAAAGGCAACTGAAGAAAGAGGAGCAGGCTGCCCCACATCCCCATGGTCTGCACGGTGACAGCAAGTCCAGAGCTATCCTCGTATCGCACTTTACACCTTGAAAAGTACTTTCGAGTACATTCACACGCTGAGAACAGGAGGCAAGAGGGCAAAGCGAAAGTCATAGAGCATTTGGGGTCAGACCTGGCTCTCTCCTGGCCCTTGGGCCCGGGGCCTCACTGAGCCTCGCCAACCTCGGTGCTCTGGCCGCACCAAGCATGCGGAGAGTGGCGGGGCGGGGCGGGGGTAGTCAACACACGTTAGGAAGTAAGGACCTGAGCAGAGGAGCTGGTTAGGCACATAGCCAGGTCGCCCAGTGAGGAATGATGGATGCTAGGTGCTCGGGGGGGATGTTCAGCCGTGAACCCACCGGAGGCCTTTCTACCTCAAGCACTGGCCTGCCCCTGACCTTTCTCAGGTGGGAAAATGACCTTTCTGTGGGTCTCTAGGATGAATTTTTACCCAAAAGCTTAAGTCCTGTTTCTTGGTCCAGAAGGGCCCTCTCCCAAGGTGACTTAATCAGATTCCAGCATCTTCTGTGTAAAATGTTTATCTGGTGTCTTTCCTTCCCATGTCACACGTATGAAGCTTTGGAAGCATTTAATTCTCAAGCTGATGCTCAGTAAGAATAGATGAAAGGGAGGTCTGAGGTACTGCAGACAGAGGCAAAAGGCTCCCGAGATGGGCTGGTCAGCAAAGCCAGGCCCTGATGCTTTTGAGGAGCCACGGGGGTTAGAACACAGTGGAGCCCCTTCCTCTCCTCAACCCCATGGATCAGAGATTCTCTGGACTTATATTCTCACCTATACTAACAACCAGAAAGCCAGCAAATCATTCATCCGAAGTTTCCTCCTTCCTTCTAAATGAAGAAATGGAATCACAGACAAAGGAAGATCCAAGTCATTACATTCAGAAATTACTTCAAAGGATTAGACTTGGCAAGTGGCCCTGGTTTAAATTTCAATGTGTGAGATAGCACATCACCCCTCCCCCCACCTCTTAACTAAACCCATTTAGAAAAATAAAATCAACAAGTTACTTGGATATTATCTTTTGTTGTTGCTTTGTTGCTCAGTTGTGTTGACTCTTTGTGACCTCATGGACTACAGCCTGCCAGGCTCCCATGTCCATGGGATTCTCCAGGTAAGAATACTGGAGTGGGTTGCCATTTCCTCCTCCAGGGTATCTTCCCGCCCCTGGGATCGAACCCTCATCTCCTGCTTGGCAGGCAGTTTATTTACTACTGAGCCACTTTGGGAAGCCCGTATGTTATCTCAGGCCATTGCAGTAAGGGGTTTTATCAAACTTCCATACAACAAAAAGCAGATTCACTCGGAGACCCTGATTCCAGGTTCACGGCATTCTAGAAGGGGAAAATAGTTCTGTTTCCTTCAGAAACCTTCTTTGGCCTGAGTCCCCTTCTACCCTGTGGCCACACTGATTCCGACAAGCACACAGGCTCCTGCCAGGAATTCAAAGGCCATTTACCCTACAGAAGTGCCCATGACTCTTGCCCTAGAGGGATTTTGCTTATGTGATCGCGTCATTGGAAAGACATTTCCAATCCGGAAAGACTGAAAAGATGATGGTGCCGCTGAGCTGCCACGGAAACCAGATGTGGGACACAGCATCTCCCATGGCTCTCGGTATAGTTTGACGGAGCTCCAGAATCTTGGCCACACTCAGCTTTTGCCGGTTTCTTACAAAGGCCTTGGATTCTCAGGAAATCTCAGCATCTTCCCTCCTGTGCAGTTAGTACATCTTTCATGGGCTACGCCTGCAGATCCTGCACATTCACACCTAAATTTCTCTAAGCCCAGCATCCCCAGGTTCAGTGGAGGTAGTTGATGTGATAAGTGAGGGAAGAGAAAATGTTTGTAAAAAATCAGCAGGATTGAGCTTCTAGAATTTTTAGGCAAAATTAAGGTGCTCAGAAAGTTAGGGGGAAAAAAAAACCCAATATATTTTGCTTAAGTGAAAATCAGAAGCGCGGGGGAAATAAAAGATTTTGAAAGAGATAGCCAAATTTGCCTTACAACTTTCTGTGCAACTTTAAAAAATTCCTGCCTGGCTTAGCGCACATGGTTGGTTCCACAGTTTTCCTCCAACCTGCAATCAGCACCTATGTCTTTCCCAGGATCTGTCTGCAAATGAGACCAGCTCAGCGATCAAGCCAAACCCCTCACGTCTCTCCACGAAGTACGTTTACCCTGAATAATTTTTTTCACCAAGTACTAAAAAGGTACAGCTTCTGGAAATGAATGAAATTGATCAACTTTTGACTTGGAAAACGACTTCTCGTTGGAAAAAGAGACAAACTGTAGAAAGATGAAACTACGAAAATACCAGTCACAGGAAGGAGTCCCTCTTGGCTTCGCCTTTCCACCCCTGGACATCTGACTGCCCAGGGGCCCCGGGAACCTGCCCACATTCCTCGTGCAGAACCAGAGCTCCCCGGTCAGAAGGAAGAATTCTGCTGAGGAAGCCTCTTGTCACCCACTTTGTGGCAGTTTTAAATTCTGCCTCAGGGGTTGTATTTTAAAAATTTCTGCATGTGAAAAAGAAAGACCATTCTACATCTTCTTCCTAGTTATAGCTAGAAAGGGTAATGGAGAGAAGACCCAACTCAGTGGGGCAGCGAAGTGCAGCACTGGTTGGCCGCTGACAACCCAACATAGTCCTCAGGGTCCACAGGCGTGTCTGTGTCCTTGAGCCCCTCAAGGGTTCTGGAAGTGGCCCGTGGCCACGGTGTCCGACGTTCCTCTCTCTGGCTTTCCAACACTTTACCTCTCGGCCCGGATTTTGTATCTCAGCACGAGGTAGGCAATGAGACGAAGGGAGATGAAGAAAATCCCCAGGACAATGAAGTCCAAGTAGAGCTTGGCGTTCTCCACGTCCAATTCTCGCAGGATAGCCTCTGACTTCTGGAAGTGGCACGTCTCATTAGTGTTACAGTGCAGGTCCTCCCGGTCGAGGCCGTAGATGGAGAGGATGACCCCCTCAAACCCATACCTGAGGGGGGAATGCCAGAGTGAGCAGGGCTCAGGAACCACGCCCCCCCATCCCTACCTCTGCCCATGTTTGTGGAATGTACACTGACCTCCCCACCCCATCCTCAGCCTGGCTCCCTCCCTCCCTGGAGGTCTTTTCTCCTGGAATACTTCTTAACTGCTCTGCAGCTTCCTAGCATAAATCCACTCAACAGCTTGACCGAATGTCTTCCAATTTCCTTGCCTCCAAAGTCTCCACACACACCAAAAAAACAACCCAAATTTAACCAAGAGTGGGTATTGTTCAGAGGTGACATGATTGGAAAAACACATTGATCACTTCTGATATCACACCTTTTTTTTTTTTTTTTAACAGTTAAATAGAATAAAGGGTCTGAGGGCTTCTCAAGGCCTGCAGAGCATTTGAATAAAACATTTCTGCACCACCTTTCATTCTGTTCCAGCTCTGCACTATCAGAACAAAAATGCTAATTCTGAGAAGAAAGACATGGGTCTCTGATTTCTCAGTCTTGAAAGGTGCACCGTTGCTGAAACTCTGCACAAGGGCTTCGTTTCGATTTTGTTCTCGGGAACAATATACTTGGCTTTGAATTGACATTCTAGAAAACACAAGCTTGTTCACAGCCAGAAGTCATGTGGAATGGCTGTGGCTGGGGGCACAAGCTCTAATGACCGGCCGTGCCTACTGACGGCCAAGATGCCAAAGTGTGAAACCTGATGCTGAAGTGCTAAGGCACCAGAGCAGTCTTGTTCAAGAATATGAGGACGCTCGAGACATGTCTTGTTTTCCACTGGATTTCTTACTCAGAACCTTGCACTGTGGTATTGGAGAAGACTCCTGAGAGTCCCCTAGACTTCAACGAGATCAAACCAGTCAATCCTAAAGGAAATCAGTCGTGAATATTCATTAAGGACTGATGCTAAAGCTGAAACTCCAATACTTTGGCCACCTGATGCGAAGAACTGACTCATTGGAAAAGACCCTGATGCTGGGAAAGATTGAAGGCAGGAGAAGGGGACGACAGAGGATGAGATGGTTGGATGGCATCACTGACTCAGTGGACATGAATTTGAGCAGACTCTGGGAGATGGTGGAGGACAGGGAAGCCTAGTGTGCTGCAGTTCATGGGGTTGCAAAGAGTCAGACATGACTTAGCGACTGAACAACAGCAAGAACCTTGTTATAAGCAGTGTTTATTCCAGAGAGGAATAAGGTCTTCAAGGCAGCTCTCTAAAGCACACAGGACATGGGGCTGCCATCGCTTGTCCAGGGCACCAGTGCATGCTTGCTCGGTCACTCAGCCATGTCCAGCTCTTTGCAATCCCATAGGCCACAATGCGCCAGGCTCCTCTGGCCATGGGATGCTTCAGGCAAGAATACTGGGGTGGGTTGCCATTTCCAGGGCACCAGCAGCTAGCGTTTATTTTATCCACGAGTGTGTGTGTCTGTGTGTCTGTGTGTGTGAGGGTGACGGTGAGGCACACAAAACTAGGAAGAAAAAGGCACTGATACTTTCTGGGTTGATGACCTGAGAATCCAGCCGGCATCTAGCTGATAGCCAAGGAGGGGCTTTTGCGAGCCTCTGCCTGTCCCCAGTTCCCTTCCCTTTGTCGTCCTAAAGGCCCCGAGTCCTAAGGGGCCCCACGGGCTACCTGACATAAGAGACGTAGGACATCCACTGCAGGTAGGTGGGGATCGTGTCAAAGCTGACGAAGAACCCTGAGAAGAGGAGCACGGGGATGGCCGTGACGGGTCCCACGAAGGTCGCCACCTGGGAGGGGACACAGAAGGACCTTACTCCTGCCCGCCTCCTCCTCCTCAGGGGGCCTGGAGCCCACAGTACATGCTTCCAGGAAAGGGCCAGAGCTGTCAGGACAGGTCATCCAGGTCATCCAGGGCCAGGATGGCACAGAAGCACCCCTTTGGGGAGAAGCAGGCTAGTCTCCTGCACAAGGAGGGGCCGGGTTGCTGCCCAGAGGCCCAGCTGGACGCAGCAGAGGGGATGGAGGCTGAAAAGCATGGAGGCCCTGAAAAGCAGGGACAGAGAGATGCTAGTGTGGCCATGAGGGCGCCTGTGGGGTGGGAGGCACACGCCTGAGGAGTTGACATCCTGTGTCCCAGCAAGGAAGGGTCAGGAGTGAGACTCCCTGGGTGCCGACAGCAGCTGGTGTGGGCCCAGCACTTTCTATGGCTGTCAGCTGTGAGATGGACACTACTGCCATTCCCGCCCATGGATGCGGGTGCTGCCCAGAGGCCGTGGACATGGAACACGAGGCCACTCAGCAGGGGAGGGGGCGGCAGAAGGCCGTGGGGTGCTGACTCCCCAGACTTCCGGCTTTGTTTCCCAAGGTTCAGACTGGCCTGAGCACGTGAAGCCCTGAGGTGCAAAAACTGTGCACACAGTGGGTTTGGCAGGCTGGGAGTAAGTGGTACCAGACGTCCAGAAGGGGCATGTGGTGGGGCTTGGGCAGGTGGGAGTGTGAGGTGTGATGGGGTTGTCTGGGGAACAACTGTGTGGATCCCACAGAGGCAACAAAACATAGGAATTGAGAGCTTGGCCTCAGAGCTGGCTGTGTGACTCTGACAAAATCACCCTGCCTCTCTGGGCCTCAGTCTCCTCATCTGTGAAATGGGAGGATTGCACCTAACTTGTGGGGGTGCTTAGACTCGATGAGCTCATGTTCAATCACAGGTCCAGCTGGCCTCTGGGCACAAACTCAGCCCATCCTTGTGCAAAAGACCAGACTGCTCCTCTCCAAACAAGTGCTTGGTGACACATAAGGCCACCTGCTGCTGTCCATTTGCCAGTCCTGAGCAGCCAGGACACCGTGATCCCTTCCCCAGGGCCCGACTGACCAACCTGCTGAAGCCAGGCTGGGAAGTCAGGACAGAATCAGGAGGAGGGGTCTCAGGGGCAGGGTACTGAGCCCATGGGGCCCGCAGCCCCAGCCACATGGGTGGAGGTGGGGAAGCGAGGTTCGCCCCATGGTACATCCTTGGCTGGTACCTGTAGTGACGTGGATGCAGCTCCGATCAGCAGGCCCAGGGACTGTGCCACCAGTGAGGTCATGGTGCCCAGTGCCGCGAACAGGACGAAGCGCACAGCGTCAGACGGCTGGGACGTCATCCAGTACACGATACTGCAGTAGGCCACGGGGAACATGATCTGGAAACACAAGGCCCGTCACCCTCACCTGCAAGCCGCGCTTCCCGCCCCCCGGGGATGCTGGAGAGCCCCACCCCATCACACCACGCCAGGGCACTAGCGTACCTGAAAGGGCACGTCCGCCATGGTCTTGGCCAGGTAGTAGGCCTTCAGGCTGTACCAGTAATTCAGGTGTTCTCGGAGAAACACGCTCATCTCCAGAGGAACTAGGGGGCAGGAAAATGAAAAGGTTCACTCAGACATTACAGCACACCAAGAACTCAGACAAGGGTCTCCTGCGAGGCCCTCTGCAGCCCCAACTTGGGGCTGTGTATCTGAAGTGCTTCAAGTATTACTATCTGGAGTTTGAATGGAAAGGTATGAAATGATTCACCTGCCTGGAGAAACTGCCTGGTACACTGGCACCACTGTAGAGACTGGTCCAAGTATCTCCTGCTGAACCTGTTTTCAGTGAGTAGCTGACAATGCAATCCCTTCCCCCGGCAAGTCCTCAGAAGCTGCTCCTGGAAATTCAGGGCAGCTTAAGGAAGAGGCATTGCCGGAGGAGCTGTCTAGGCTGGGAGACCTGGGGAAGCCAGTTTTCCACACTGTCCCCCTGAAGCGGCCAAGGGCAGCCTGCTCTGCAAGCAGCCTAGAACTGCACAGAAATCCACCTAGAACAGCACTGCTGCATGCTAAGTCACTTCAGTCGTGTTCAACTCTTTGCAACCCCACGGACTGTGGCCCGCCCAGCTCTTCTGCCCATGGAATTCTCCAGGCAACAACACTGGAGCGGGTTGCCATGTCCTATTCCAGGGAATCTTTGCAACCCAAAATAGCTTTACCCGCTCACAAATTTGGCTGCACCAGAGCTATCTTAACTGAATGAGGTAATGCTCACACAGGAGCATTTGAGGGGTTCCCAATTAGAAAACCTTTTAAAATCTCTCAGCCTTCCACCAGGCTTATAGATTTTCCATTAGTGATTCACTCCTTTGGCTTAAACACGTATGCATTTTCTCATCAAACAGAGCATACAATCATACCTACATCTGTCAACAAAGAAAATGGGATTTAAAAAAAAAAAAAAAAAAGACACTCTATGTTTGTGGCCAAGCAAGCCACAACCTAGTGGCAGACAAAGAAGGAGGGGTGGGCGCGGGCTGGACCAGGCACTCACATGTGAGGACGGTGGGCATGAGGGCCGCGAACATGAGGAAGAGCATGGAGAAGAAGAGGAAGCCGGAGTTGCTCAGGACCTTCTTGGCTTCGTTCCCAATCCCCAGGTAGAGCAGGCCAATGAGGAGGCCAATGCCGATGTGGGACGTGATCCGCAGGTGCGTGAGGACCTGGGCAGGCGAGGTCCACACTCAGGTGTGCAAGCCCGGAGGTGGGCGGTGAGAGGACAAGGAGACCAGGGGCCCCAGAGGTGGCGGTCAAGGCTTCTGCCCCTTCCCTCCAGAAAGGTGGCAGTCAACCCGCTTCTCCTGAGGCCTGTGCATTGCAGGCGGATTCTTTACGACTGAGTTACCCAGGAAGCCCATTCATTCACCACCCTTAGTTTAAGCTTCCCTTATACCAAGCCCAGGACCCTACACCAGCTCATACGCACGCACACACACACACACTCACACATGCACACTCACAGGGCAGCATTTTACTGCTGATCAAGCAGAAGGAACTGCTATCCTGCGTTTAATCCCCTTCAACATAGCAAACCAGGACTGTGTCCCTTCAGAGGAGGGGACAAGTGACAAGAATGGTGGTAAAGCGGATAAAGAATGGCCACAGGACAGACCCACCCTTGCAGAGCACAGCCTGGATGGCTACCAGCCCCTCCAGCTCTCAAACTGGGTTCCGGAAGCTCCTGGGCACTCAGGGACCCCCTACACGCGCTGTCAGATTGTCCACGTGAAAGGCTGGATCTTGTTCTGACTTCCAGTCCTTCACCAACTCCTTCCTCTGCTGGGTGGAGCTTCCCAAAGGGAGGAATCCCCTCCCTGATGCCAGCCTTGGCCAACGGAATGTGAGCACCAATGACAGGTTCCTCCACCCCGCCAGGAGCAGGAAGCTATAAGGGCTGCCACTGGGTTTCTCTGACACTTTCCCCTGCCATGTTCTAGAAAGGAGCCAGTCCTCCATTCTGGGTCCTCAGACGAGAAGACACACGGGGCAGGACCACAACCCACAGCCGCCCACAGGTTACATGAACCAGACATGACTACTGTCATAACCACTAGCAGCCGGGGAGTGTTTGTTACTGTGGCATCACAGAAAGCTGACTGATGCAGAAAGAGGAAAGCGCAGGCAGATGAACAGACCCCAAGGTGACCCCTCAGCTTCCGTTGCCACGGAGACCACTGCACATCGCCTTACCGAGTCCCTCATGATGCTGAGGAAAGTCCTTTTGAAGAGGATGCAGAACTGGGTGAGGCAGCTGGCAGAGAAGCTGTGACAGCCTTCCATGGAAGTGGAGTCCTGGGGACACACCAAGAGGGGGAGAGGAGGGGTGAGCCCCCGGCCCCCGGATGCCCCCTCCTCTGAGCCGAGGAAAGTGCTCGTGCAGCAGGCGTGCGGGGCGGCGTGCAGCGCTCCCGGGGGCTGGGGGTGTGCATTACCTTTCTCCACCCCTTCCATCGTTTTGTCTGGTTTACCTCTTCAGAGGGCCGGTGCCAAATAAAAGGGTTCACCTCGGCATCGCCCTCAGGCTCTCTCCTGCAGTCAGAGTCGCACTTGCCCTCCCAGACCGCTCTCACCAGGCGGCCGTTCTGGTCGCCGTACTCGCCGGACGCGACTTCCATGACTGCACAGAGGAGAGAGACAGAGGGCTCAGCCCAGGCATTGCTCATGCGGGCCTCTTTCCTCTGCAACAAAGTCAGTAATCCAGTGGGAATATCTTTTAACCGATTATATAGATGCCGCATGAGGATGCTAAGGATGTGATAAAAATCATTTAGTGGCCAATGTTGTTTCTGTTCTCAACACCCAGCAAGGCCGTTGATCACATCAGGAGCCTGGAAATGCAAATACAGATTGTGATGCTGGACAGCCCGAGAAGTCATGAGCTCATGCATCGATTAACTTATTCGTCTGTCTAGTGTTTACTGAGTGCTGGTCATGGGCATGCATGCATCAGAACTGGAGTTGGGAGGAGGGCAGAAGGAAGCAAGATTCCTGGTGGGGAGGCAGTTCCCAGGATGAGGGTGAGCAATGAGTGCTGGGGCAGCTCTTTGGGACCAAGAAGAAGTGCTGGGGGTCCTGAGAGGGGTGCACTGAGCTCCCTGCGGACACAGGTTTTGGACTATAAGCTCCACCTCTCAGATCCCCAGGGAGCATCACCTCCACTGACCCTCCTTGACCCTGGTGTCATGCCTCCTCTGTACCCCAGAGTGTCCAAGGTCCTATGTTGCTCCTTCTCTCCAGTTCCACCCTCCCCTGGCACCTGCTGCTCCTTCCTCTCCTCCCACCTGCACTCTCCCTCCACCCTCCCCTATTCCTCCTGGTGTGGGACCTGACCCTTCATCTCAGTAAGATTCTTGCTAATGCAAGGCCCCCAAGGACCCTCTCTGGCAAAACCAGCTGTTTCCAGAGCCCAAGCCAGGACGGCTAACTCTCTCTCCATCCGATCACAAACCGGGAGAGCCTGGCCCCACCAGAATGTCACGATCAATGACACCAACCCAGCCAGAACTGCCTGCTCTGGTGGTCATTTACACCCACCACCCTCCAAACAGGCCTTCTCTCCCCACGCCTCTCCCTCTCCTCAGGCGTGATATTAAGGAGCCCCTCCCTGGGCTCTCCCCAGTGCCCCATTCCTTCTCCTCCCATCTGTCCTTCCCTGTAGGTCCTCACCTCTCTGCTGGCCATGGACCTCACCACCCTTCCCTGTTCAGCAGCACCTGTCCCCCACTGTCCTTGCTCCTGAACAACTATGCAGCCAGCCTGACCATCCCCACCATCAAGGATGCTTAAGACTCCTCCTCCTCTCCCTCGGCCCACATCTCCTTCCCGCTCACCCCACTCTGGCCCGGCTTCGTCAGAGCTCCCTTATTGTAAGAGAGAGGCATTTCCCAGCAACACCATCTCATGGAACACAATTTGGGAGAGGATGTGTAGGAAAGGTGGGGTCTGGGGAACTGGTGGGGCTGGATGCTTGAAAGCAAAACAACTGAGTGAGAAAGGCTGATGACCAGGAGACCAAGAAGGAGGAATAGAGTGGGTTGAAGCATGCCCCACCAAAAGACTCATGTCCATCTGGAATCTCAGAATGTGGCCTTCTTTGGAAAAGGTTATTTGCAGATGTAATTGGTTTTGGATCTTGAAATGAAATTATCCTGGATTTAAGATGGGCCCTGAATCCAACTGAAGGCAAATGGAGAAGGGGGCGGCAGAGGATGAGATGGTTGGATGGCATCACCAACTCAATAGACATGAATCTGAGCAAACTCCAGGAGATGGTGAAGGACAGGGAAGCTTAGCGGTGCTGCAGTCCATGGGGTTGCAGAGGCGGACATGACTTAGCGACTGAACAGCAACTGAATAAAATGACTGGTGTCCTTATTAGAAGAGGAGGTGACATACAGACACGCACAGAGAAACACAGAGAAAAAAGCCATGTGAAGACAGAGGCAGAGACTGGAGGGATGGGTCACAGGTTAAGGACCACTGGAGCCTCCAGAAGCTGGATGAAGCAGGAAGGACCTTCCCCCAGAGCCTCAGGAGGAAGCCCGGCCCTGCAGACACCTTGACTTCTGGCCTCCAGAGTCTGAAACATGACTTCCTCTTGTTTCAGACCACCCAGCTTATGGGGCCCCAGAGAAGCAGGACACGATGGCCAGGACAGGACCGTGGCCAAGGGGGAGGATGGGACAGGGTCGGGGTGTACAAGCACTTGGTGGTCTAGTGACTACAAAGCTCAAAAGAAAAAGCACACAAGCAATGGGGGTTGCAAGTTCTTGCACTTGGACAGCAGGGAGCAGAAGTGGTGGACCTGACGGGAGGACAGGAGACGGTTCCAGAGGTGCCGGACACAAAGAGGTTGCCATCTGCAGATAAATGCGCAGGCTGCGCAATGGGCAGATCTGGTGGGGAAGTGACTTGGGATGTTGGTGTCAGTGCCCTGGAGGGTCCTGGCCAAGAGGAAAGGCCAAACCGGGAGCCCTGGGGGCACCGAGCATGCAGCTCATAAAGCATGAGCTGCAAAGCCCAGAAGCTGCAGCCTCTGGGTCAGGAGGAGCGGCCCCTACCGTTAACCTGGGCTCTAGGCTCCCAGGGTGTCAGTCACTAAGTCGTGCTCAACTCTGTGCAACCCCACTGACTGTAGCCTGCCAGGCATCTCTGTCCATGGAATTTTCCAGGCAAGAATACTAGAGTGGGCTGCCATTTCCTTCGTAGTGCATCTTCCAGACCCAGAGATTGAACCTGGGTCTCCTGTATTGCAGGCCGATGCTTTACTATCTGAACTACTAGGAAAGCCCTGGGTTCCCAGTGAAGTGAAGTGAAAGTCGCTCAGTCATGTCCAACTCTTTGCGACCCCATGGACTATACAGTCCATGGAATTCTCCAGGCCAGAATACTGGAGTGGGTAGCCTTCTCCTTCTCCAGGGGATCTTCCCAACCCAGGGATGGAACCTAGGTCTTTCGCAGTGCAGGCGGATGCTTTACCAGCTGAAGTACAAGTGAAGCCCTGGGATCCCAGAGTCTTGTTCAAAACTGCGTTGGTCAATATTTGTTGTGTTTGGTTAAAATTTAAGTTGAATTTTTAACATCTGCATTAATCAATGCAAAAGGGATTTTGTTAAAGGTTATTTCTTTTTAGAAATAACTTCCTTTAGACTGGAAGCATTGCACAGTCAAGTATCAGGAAATATTTGACCTAACAACAGATCCCTTGTTTGTAGTCCCAGGTATTTCATCTGGAGGAAAGAAAACCTCTTTTGACTTGGTCTTAAAAGTTCTGCCTCAGGATGGCACTTGAGCTATCTGTGGAATATTAAAGTACTTTTTGATCTGAAGGCTACAGGTAAGAGTGGAAACCCACCAGGAATAAAAAAGACCCCCTTTGGCTGGTCAAGGCTCAACTCACCGAAATCGGCCGGGTTGTGGTAGGTTGGGCAATTCAGACCTAAGTCCCTCAAATATGGTACAAGGTTTGAGACTTTCCCTCGGTACACACACTGTCCTTGACTGAGGACATAAAGCTGAAAAAAATAAGAAGGAAAACATCAACTCTGCCTTCCTCTGTAAAGGGAGAGAAACTCTCAATCCATCCATCCAATGATCCACTCAACCACTCACCCACCCATCCATCCATCCACTCATCCATCCATCCATCTATACACCCACTCATCCATCCATCCATCACCTAACCACCCATCCATCACCTAACCACCTATCCATCCACTCACCCAACCATCCATTCACCTAACCACCCATCCATCCACTCACCCAACCATCCATCTATACACCCACTCATCCATCTATCCACCCATCTGTCCATCCATCCATCTATTCACCCCATCATCCACTCACTCATCCATCCATCTATATATCCACTCATCCATCCATCCACCCCACCCATCCATCTGTACCTCCACCCATCCATCTAACCACCCACCCATCTACCTATCCATCCATTCATCCATTAATCCATTAATTCCTCTCTCAGGACAGCTTTATGTTACCTCCCAAGGACTCAAAGTTCAAAGGGAAATCCACGATAAGTCAGGAAAGACGGGAGATATATGACCAGGAATTATTCACTCTGTTGCCTTTCTTCCCCTCATGCTAAGCACTTGCTTAGGCCAGATTTTGGAGCTCTACACACTGCATTCCTTGGGAGGTGTTTTTTTGCTCAGGATGATATAAAAGCCTAAGATTTATAAAGGAGATGATACCGCACAAATATCACAACCTGCTATCTAAGTCTGTATGGCAAGTGTCCCCCTCCAGCCTTCAGGGGGGCCATTAATGAAGCATCAGTAATGTCAGTGACTCATCCAAGACCCTGAGGCTGGACACTAACCCTAGAGAGAGGACACTGGCCAGCTCTTCCTATCCCCTCTGGCCCTGCCACCTGAAGTGCTTATGGCACCAAAGTCTTAAGAAATATAACACCTAAGGCCACTCAAAAATGAAGACACACTCATGAACTAAGCCACGAGTACCCAGATTTGGTTTCACCCAGGCCAATGACAGTGGCCCAACATACCTGGTCGAACAGCTCAAAGAGCTTGGCACTAGGTTGGTGGATGGTGCAGATGATGGACCGGCCGCCCTGGGCCAACCCCTTCATCAGGGAGACAACCTGGAAGCAGGAGGCGCTGTCCAGGCCACTGCAAGTCAAGGGACACCGTGAGATGTCTGTGAACCCCAACCAGATCCCTCATTCAGAGCACCCTGGTTGTGTCTGTGCAGGCTGGCCTGAGCCCCTCGGTGGGTGGAGAGGTGGCCCCTTCTGCTGGCAGGGAGGGCAGGGCCTGATTACCTGGTGGGCTCATCGAAGAACATGACTGGAGGGTTGTTCACCAGCTCCAGCGCGATGGCCAGTCGCTTCCGCTGGCCACCCGAGAGGCTGCCGGTCCGCGTGTTGGCACAAGACAGCAGGCCCAGGGCCGTCAGGATCTCCTTGACCTGGGGGATAGCAGAAGCAGAGTGGCATCAGAGACCACCCGCCACTCCTTGTCACCTACAGGGCCCACGTGGAACCCTGATCCCCTTCCCCACCAGACACACCTGGAGGGACTGCACATCGGCCCATCAGTTGCCAGGCCTGATGTCCTGACTGGGGAGGCTGAGACCCAGGAGACTGAGAGGCAGGGCTGGGGCCAGGCCAGCCTGGGCTGGCATCCTGGTCCTGCCTCTGGTTGGCAACCTAGCAAGTCCCTTCATGTGTGAGCCTCACTCAGGGCCAGGGCCAAGAAGGTGTTGGGTAAACACTGCAGAAAGCCTGGATCCATGGACACATAGGTGGACGAGTGACTGGGTCTCTGACCAGCACAAACGGGAGGGCCACCCTGATAGTTTAACGCTATAACAGATAAAATGCTCGACACACGGTAAGCACTCACTCGGCCACAGCCATTAGTGACACTATTGCTACTGCACACAGCTCCCGTGGACTCAACCACACAGGCCAGGCCTCCCAGAAAGATGGAGCTCCATCCACACTTGTAAATGGGAAAGAAGGTCTTTGACTCAGCAGCAAGGCAATGACACTGCTTAAAGCTACCACTGCTTCTCTTAGTGACCCTTCTTAGTAACACTGCCCCAGGAGCTGCCTGGGAACCAAGGTATAAACAGCCCACTGTGCGCTCAGCTCTCCCTGGCTGCCCCCATCACTGATCCGGGATGGACTCAGGGAGCAGGAAGGTCAGAAAAGTTTGGTGTAAACCGTTCATCAGTTTCATCCACAGCGGTCAGTGTTCGGGGTCCATCCTGGTGTCTTCTGGACGTGGCCACAAGAAGGCAGAGGTCAGCTGCTGCCCTTCTGGGCTCCTTGTCAGGTTCACCTCTCAGTGGGTGTGAGGCAACCTGTCACAGAGGTCCTGCCAGAATTCACTGGACCCTTGTCCTAGCCCATGGTGGCAGCAGGTAGACCCTAGTCCAGCAACTTCTCTAGGGAGATGAGGTCATCCTCAAGGAGAAGGAACTCAAGGAGGAAAATTTCCACTCTGGCTCTTGAATTACTTCTGCGCGGTCAGGACACAATGTGGCCTCGGCGACGGGAAGACTCAGGGCGCTGCTCCTCTGTGCGCTGGAAGCAGGCAGGTGAGACAGATCTGCATTTGAATCCCACTTGGCCTTTCCCCTGCTGAGCCCTAAATCCAGCTCCACCACCTCTTCCAGAACATACAGCCACTGAGGCACGCCATCCTGGAACCTCGCAGAGAGGCTGCCCAGAAAAGGCCATCTTTCAGGAACGCTTTTAGTCCACTGGCCTTCCCAGGATGACATGGCTGCAGCGGTCTCCAGGAATCCAGTCCAAAGGTTCAGGAGGAAGACCACCCACTCCCTACTTGCCCTTTGCCCCACTGGAAGGATGCTGGAGGCGGAGGCCAAGGTCAGCACCTCCTGTTTCCCTTGCGTGCAGGCATCTTGTCTAGGATTCTCTCAGGAGTGACGCCCTGCAGGCTGGTTTTGTTTTAAAGTGAATCAGAAAGAACAATGTCCCCTCCTGGGAGACCTCACTCCTGAGGAAGGCCCCTCACTGGGGGGTTCTCGAGGCTGGGGCCACTTTTCTGGGAAACGAGGTCGAGTGGGCAACATTCCACTACCTGCTGGAACATTCTAGTCTGTTATGTTTCCTCGAGAAGTAAACAACCAGGACCCAGGGACACAAAGGGGCTGGAGGGAAATGAGTCAGGGCCTGTCCTCTCCTTGGACAATCACATAGCCCTGCTGATGGTTCTGGGGGTGGGTGGAGCTGGACCCTGCTGAGGACGAGGAGGACCGGTCGGGACTTGACAGACAGAGCGGGTGCAGGGCGGAAGGCCTGGCTGTGGGTGCTCCTCTGTGGAGTCAGCTGAGAGGCACACACGTGCTCCTCGCCCCCGCCCTTCAGCAAACGCTCCCTCCCGGCTCCCTCTCCCACCTGGAAAGGCTGGTACCCCGGACCACGCTGCAGGCAAACCATCCCACACCCACTTACTCATGGATCGCATCTGTTCTGGGAGCTCAGACATTAATGAGAGCATCGCACTCAGCTTCCCACCTCCAGGAGGCAGCTATGGACAAAAGTCCCAGGCGCTGGAGGCCCTGGCCTCAAGTTTCCAGTGGTTTCCAGGAGGCCCGGCCTGAAGGGTCCCCTCATGGACTTAGTTCTGCTTCACTTCAGGGCCCTCTTCATGCCAGCAAGACCCTCTGAACCCCCACATCTGCTCACCCATCCTCCCAGGGGGCTAGCCTGTGTCTGAGGCTCGCCCTTCAGAACAGCGTGGTGGTGGGAACACCCATGCCTCCCATGCTTTTTCCCCACATCTGTGCTCTGGGGTCTGTTCATCCATTTTATTCCTTTCAGCTACAGAACCAGAGTCCACGCGAAGCATCTGCGAGGAGGGGTTTTCACTCCTCACAGAAATCGGGCTCCCCTACCCTGGATGTGCCATTTCCTCATCCTCTCAAATTCCCACCCGAATCCTCAGCTTTCTGAAGGGTGGGGTTGGGAGAGGAGGGCACAGGGAGGGACAGGAGGGCCCCTAAAGACACACCAGGCTCCAAGGTCATTTGTGCTGCGTGCAGGTTCAGCCATTCAGTCGTGTCCAACTCTGTGTGACCCCATGCACTGTAGCCTGCCAGGCTCCTCTGTTCATGGGGTTCTCCAGGCAAGAATAGTGGAGAAGGTTGCCATTTCCTCCTCCAGGGGATTTTCCCAACCCAGGGAGTGAACCTGCATTTCTTATGCTTCCTCCATTGGCAGGTGGGTTCTTTAACCACTAGTGCCACCTGGGAAACCCAAGGAGGTTTACATCACATCCTATCAACTATCACGTTGCTGCTGACATTGTGGTTGTTTGCTACGACAGAGGATGAGATGGTTGGATGGCATCACTGACTCGATGCACATGGGTTTGGGTGGACTCCGGGATCTGGTGATGGACAGGGAGGCCTGGCATGCTGTGGTTCATGGGGTTGCAGAGTTGGACATGACTGAGTGACTGAACTGAACTCATTCCATTTTGCATGGACACATAAAGAGCCAAGTCGCATTGTTGGCACCAACCCCACGGATCTTACTGTCTCTGCTGCTGGCCTGTGGACCTACAAGCACAGGAAGACAGGATAATATAATAAAAGTAGAATTTCACCAAATCTCATCTTACACTGGAACTCCCACCAGTGCCAGCCATGGGGTGGAGAGGAAGGGAGTTGGGTTTGTCTTAGACAGTGTGTAAATATAACAGGCCTCTCCACTAAGTGGGGGCTTCTGGTGCTCCCCGCTGGGTCTGTTTACCCAACACCCTTTGGCTCCCTGGGGTTTCAGGGAGGCAAAAAAGCAATGAAAAGGATCACAAGATCTCTGTCATCTCAGAAACTTGCTTGTGTTATTTTTAAAAGACTGGTTAATAACAGGTAAGAACCAAATTTCTTCTTGCAAGTGTGTAGGAGTGGAGGCTGGTTATTTTTAAATGGATGACTAACCATCTTCACTGTTAGTGTTTTATCAAAAACAATGGAGTATAAAGTGTATCAGAAACTAAAAGGGGCAGAGTGCTGGGTCCAAGCCTGAGGTTGGCCCCTCAAGCCCGTGTCCTGGCTCCATCTGTGAGCTGCGACATCTATCTTGTGGCAGCACGGGCATTCAAGTCGTGTGCCAGTCCAAGGGCGCACTGCTATGCCACTGACCCCCAACAAAAACAGCCAGGCGCCAAGCCACAAGCCAAGTCAGTCCCCAGAGGCCCCTCCACTTGTGACTGCCAAGTGGATTTCACGTGACCCAAGCAGACACTTACCATCTCCCTTCTTCCTTCGTCCTTCTCCTGGAGTTTGAGGTGTGCAGATACCTGTAGGGGACAAGAGCAGCAGTGCGGATCAGAACAGACGGCCAGCAGCAAGACAACCTAACTCAGCGACGGCAGCCCCAGGGCCCCAAGGGCTGAGCTGCCGATGACAGAGGAAACCCACAGAGGTCCGGGCTCCCCACCTCCCTCGGCTTCACTAAGGAAGGTCCCGGAGAGCAGTGAGGCCTGGGATGCTTTCAGTCATTTCAGTGGATTCTCTGCTGGTCCCTGAGGGAAGTTAGATGTGGGCAACTGAGCGATGTGGACTCTCCAGGCTTTGGAGGCTTCAAGATCACTGTCAGGAATTTCACAAAGCCACCTGTGAAACCACTGACGGCTTGCCATTGTCCACAATGGGAGTATTTACACCACAGAAATTGGCAAGTGGTACATAAAAGGAGTTAATTGGGAAAGACCCTGATGCTGGGAAAGACTGAAGACTACAGAAGACGGGGGCGGCAGAGGATGAGATGGTTGGACGGAATCACCGACTCAATGGACATGAGTTTGGGCAAACTCCAGGAGATGGTGGAGGACAAGTAAGCCTGGTGTGCTGCAGTCCATGGGGTCGCAAAGAGTCGGACACAACTTAGTGACTGAACAACAACAACATACAGAGAGTCTAGTTTTGTTATTCCTGTTGTGTGGTTTGATATCCCGCCTGCTAGCACACACGGGGCTCCTGACCCTGTCTGGTGAAGGCTTGAGTAGCCATCACCATGGCCAGCTTCCTGCCGATTCCTGGGACCTTGGGAAGCAAGGACTTCAGTCTCCTCCTCGGCACAGCACTGAGGTCAGAACCTGCCCACCTGGTGAGCTACTGAGGCTGCCCAGTGGCCCCGCAAGAGACTGTGGTGCAGGGGTGAGGGGCTGAGAGGCTGAGCTCCCAGAATCAGGCTGGAGCAGCCACCAGCCATGTGACTCCGGGTGTCATGTCTGGAGGGTCAGAAGCAGCGCACGGAAGGGCACCACCAAGGGCTCATGGCCAACGCGCGGGACAGGACCCTGCAGAGTACAAGGGATCCTTTCTCATTGTGCACCAGTGTGCTAAGTCGCCTCAGCTGTGCCTGACTCTTTGCGACCCTATGGACTGTAGCCCGCCAGGCTCCTCTGTCCATGGGATTCTCCAGGCAAGAATACTGGAGTGGGTTGCCATTTCCTCCTTCAGGGGGTCTTCCCAACCCAGGGATCAAACCCAAGTGTCTTACGTCTCCTACACTGGCAGGCAGGTTGTTTGCCACTAGCACCACCTGGGAAGGCCATCCTTTCTCATTAACTGAGAATAACTCATTTACTCAGTTAATCATTTCTCATTAACTTCACAGTATTTATCAAAGGGATCATGAAGTTCTCAAAATCAAAATGTAATTGATTGTAATTCTGAAAAATTAATGGATTTCCCAACAGAACCTGGAGACAGGTTAGGGGGAAGACAGAGGTGACAACAGGAGGCGAAGGTCTCGTTTTCAAAAGAAAGCGGTGACAGAGCTAGAAATCGAAGTGGAGTTTCTCAAACAAGTAAGCAGGGAATGAAGCTCTGGTGGCCCCAGATGAAGGTGAAGTGACAATGCGGGAATTCACAGGGTGAGTAGAAATCATGTATTTCCCAACCTCACCATCCTATTTGCAAACTCCTCCTGAGCAGCCCATGCCCCCATGAGAATAGCCACTTGGAGGCCAGAGGGGCTACATGGTCAGGCTGCTGGGTGCTTAGGGCTGCTGGGGCAGCAGGTTAGAAGGCAGACCACCTACCCAACACCTTCTCTGCTTCTCTCTGCTGAACTGAGGATCCCCTGGAATTGCCCTTCAGCCAAAATGCTGGGCATCCACCCTTCTGCAACCCCTCAGAGAGGAAGCCTGGCCCCGTGTGTGTCAGGAGTGCAAGGCAAGACCTCTCTTGTGGAAATCCATGGTGAATGCTTGTCTACTGCCCGAGCACGAGGTAGACTAGCTGGGAAGGTCCCCAGTGTGCCAGGAGAGGCCTGGAGACCAGGCACTGCCTTGCACCGCAGATGAGGAGATGGCAGAGAAGCAGGCAGCCCCACGGACCCATGCTCCATCATGGACAAGGACTGCCCACTGACTTCCTGGCTGGGAGGCACCCTAGCAGCTTCCATAGCCCACAGCGGGTCAGTGTGGTCGCTGTCCACCTGGCACAGGGCTAGGTCATGGTCTGCTGAAAGGGTACAGACCATGCCAGGCCATCCTAGACCCTGCTGTACAAGATGCCCAGGCTAACCGCTAAACTCTCCAAGGCACCCTTTCTCGTGTGGTTGTATAGGATTACATGTCTGATGACCTTGCTGGACTATGTGTGTGCGGGCCTGAGACCCAGAGAGTGAGCAGCAAACACGTGTTTTATACCCACCTGGCAGGCAGGTGAGTCAGAGGGACGAGACCCTCAGGGCCCTAATCCAGGCACCAGACTGCCTGGAACTTTGGCCAAAGCCATAGAACACCAATGGGAAGAAAAGACCCTCGACTCGTGGGCCTGGGACTGAGGTCACCCTGGCAGTGGCCCCCACATCAACCAGGTCAATCACCTTCTCAGAAACCTGGTCTTGATTTTGCCATCCGGGGTCTACAGGGCCTTGGGGGGCTGCCTTGGGTGAGTCCACACAGCATGCGGGGTCAGAACTCTGTGAAAGTGGGGTGCCTGTGCCACTCCGCCTCATGCGGAGGGTGGGGGGCAGATGCAGGGGAGGGCGGGGTTCAGGCGCCGCTCCGCCTCATGCAGGGTATGGGGGTAGTCAGGTGTGGGGCTGCAGGCCCCAGGACGCTCACCATCATGGCCTCTTGCACGGTCAGGTGCGGCAGCAGCAGGTCGTCCTGCATGATGTAACAGGACACCTTCCGGAAGCAGCGCAGGTCCCGAGGGAGCCCGTTGATGAGGACCTCACCCTTCATGCCGGTCTCCCTGCAGGGTCAGCGAGAGGACGTGTCAGCCCGGCCCCTCCTGCACCGCCTCCCCCTCCTCCAAGGCTGAGGGGAGGGGGAGACCACAGCCCCTCCCAGCATCATCCAACTGGCCCAGGAGGGACACCAAGCTGGGCATGGCTGGGAAGCCCAGATCAATGCTCAGAGGAAGGAACCCCAAGGAGAAAAGGCCCAGTGTGGAAAGGGAGGGGAGAACAAGCGTGGGCCTCTCTGGGATCTCACGTTTGTTACAGGTGCCTACAGACCAAACCAATACATGGATGCTCCTACCTGTGGACATGAAGCCCCATGCACGCCCCCGGCTTTGCAGGGTTATAAGATGAGCATATGAACAATCCTGTGTGTAGCCTCGGTTATAGCAAATCCCCCAAAGGCCAAGACTCTGCAGCCCAGGGTGGGACCACTAGGTAGGTCAGAACCAGTTCCTGAGGGCAGCATGAATCTGATGCTGACTGGGAAGGACCAGTACAGGCTCCCCGGGCCCAGGTGGCTCAGAGAAGAGGAGGGGGTCTGGGCCCTGGACCCACTAGACTGAGCAGATGGGGAGTTGTTCTCTCAGAGCACAGTGGAGGTGCGGCATTCTGGGTATGCGATGGAGACGGAGGGGCATGGCCCCACCAGCCACACTCACTCCCCCACTCAGATGCACTGGGCATCTCTACTGTCCAGTACGACTCTGGTGCATCATCACAGCCCAGGGAGGTAGAGGGAGCCACAGGCATCCTGCTAGGATCCACCTTATCCAGTGCTGCCTCGCTGATGGCACGAAGAACAGAAACACAGAGAGTCTATGGAGACCAGTGAGGTTACACCTGCTCTCCAACTTCATCCAGCCCACTACTATGACCGTGGGCCCTGGGGTGGGTCCCTTCTTTTCTCCAAGGAATGGGTTGGATCAAATGACTTCCCAGGGAACTAGCCTGGCAGACCTGTCTCCAGGTTGCCGCACGTGGCTCCAGGATGGTGCTGGGCAGTCTGGGCAGGAGTGTGGGTGTGGGGTGAGCTGAAAAATGATTGTATTCACCAAACATATGCTACTCCCCTGAGGCTTCCCAGAGCCTTAAAAAGTGATGGGGTGGCCCATCAAAGCCGCTGGCCCCTGGGGGACCACTGGCTGAGGGTCTGCTCACCTGTATCCAGCCAGGATGTTCATGAGTGTGGACTTTCCAGCCCCCGAAGGACCCATGATGGCCACCAGCTCTCCACTGTTGAACTTTCCAGAAATGCCCTTCAAAAGGGTCTTGTATCCTGTGAAAAAAGAATCACGTTCATTTCCAGCCATCCCAGGACATAATGGTTCTCCCCTCAGCACTATAGAGGCAAACACACATTATTTTATGTAATTGCAGAACCAAGGCCAAAGGCAAGGATTTTCACTCCACAGCATTTATAAAAATGCTGAGTTCTGGGCAAGAAAATGGACCTCCTGTCTTTTAGGTGCCTCTGCCTACTTTCTCAGTTGCATTTCATGGGTTATATTAGCAATAAGTACCAGTGGGTGTATAATGCTGTAGCCTTTACAAAGCCCTTCCCTGGACATCACCTAGGGCAGCCATCCCTAGCCTTTTTGGAACCAGGGGCCAGTTTGGTGGAGGACAATTTTTTTCACAAACTAGGGGGTAGGGGGTGGTTTGGGGATGATTCAAGCACATTACACTTATTGTTCACTTTATTGCTATTGATATTATTACATCAGCTCCACCTCAGATCATTAGGCGTTAGATCCCAGAGGTTGGGAACCCCTGATCTCAGGTACGAGGAATCCATATAACTTATCTATTTAAAATCTATATTGGTATAAATTATTTATATAGAACTTATCCACATTTGTAATTAAATGTTTCATATGCTAATAATTCATTACTAATTGAAAGTTTATCATTTTGCAGTTATACCACATTGCTTTGGACTTTCTGCCAAATCTCCATCAAAGAGCCTTGTGAAAGGACAAAAAAAGAATTACACATGCCAGACAGAGTCACGTTACTTCTTTTCAAGCAGATGGTTGAAGATCTTAAAAGATCCCACGTGCCGCAGTGGGACCTGACACAGTCAAATAAATAAATTGTGTTTTTTAAAAAGGAATCAAATAGAGGCAACTGGATTCATTGAAGATTCCTAAATCAGAGACACTTCTCAGTCCCTGAGAAACATTCCCAGGACATGCCCTTAAATGATCAGAATCGGGCAAATTCAGCATTCTGGTTCCCCACGCAGAGCTGAAAGGGGCCTGATGAGGACAGGGCCTTTGGGGTACCTGGCGAGCCCCTAGTCACTCCCCAGGCCCCAAACCCATGTTTACTCAAACCCCAGCTTGGGTCTAGGTCTCGGCATCTTCTCCCAGTGGCCTCTCTTCTTTCACAGATGGGAACCTCAATCCCCCACTTGTCACCAGGCGCCTCCCTGATTTGAATGGGGAGTCAGTCCCTGAGGACTTTTTAATCAGGCCGAGAGAAGCAAAGGGCAGGAAGCTTGCAGCCTTGCGACTTGACTCATTATGGGGAGTGGCGGTCACCAGGGAGGCCTGAGACAGTCATCCTGGGGACAAGGGACCGAGTGGCAGATGGACAGGTTGAGGGGCACCTGGGAGAGCCGCTCAGGTCTGCAGGTGAGTCAGATTCTTGCCACTGGGACGTCAGTGATGGCAGGTGGACAGACACACAGCAGGGAAGCCATAGAAGACAAAGGTGGGGGTCAAGGACCGTGATAGGTTACACCTGCCCAGCCGTGGGCACAGATAGAAGAGCTGGGGGACAGCAGGGACCACCCCCGCCCCAGTGGGTAGAGCTCCAGAGTGGGCTCCGTCCACATGGGAGGGAGCTCTGTGGAGGGGGATCCCAGGGGACTGGTGTGACATCATCGAGGGAGTGCTAATGCCAGGCATCTGCTCATTACCAGTCTCCTGGGGGATGCAGGCGGCTTTGGGGTTACTCCAGTGCAAACCCTCCTTCAGCTCTGTGCTTCCCCGAGTTCAGAACCAGCCAGCCCCCAGCTGGTCCCCTGGAAACAGGGTCTGCCTGTGGAGGTATGGGGTGGCTGAGTTGACCACCAGCCACTTGGAGGTCATGTACATTCTGGATCATGACACCTGAGGGCAGTCTTGTCATGTGGGGTCTGTGAGGCCCCTCCCCTCAGGCAGGGGCCATGGGAGCTGCTTTCTTTGGGACCCTTGAGGATGGGGTACACACGAGGGCAGTGGATAATAGTAACACTTCCAGGGAGCTCACACAGGCTGTGATGCCCATGGCCAGGATGCCAGGAACAGACCCGAGTCTGGGAGCTGGGGGGAAGCGTCAGCCTTTCAGGGGAAAAGGCAGACAGACAGGGGTATAGACTGTGGTCTTGTCATTTACAGCCACCAGCTTGGAACTGGGGGTCTGACTGTGGACCCCGGGCTAAGCCAACACACCTGGAGCCGAAGGAGTTATCTGCCTCCCAGCTCATTCCTAGGAGGGGCGTGGGCTCCCAAGGGGACGGGGAGGGACAGCGAGCGTGTGTGACATGACACAGAGCTGGCTGGCCAAGAAGTGTCCTTGTGTGTGGTCCACCCTCTCGGGCCCCGCGTTTGTATCAGAAACCTGCTTTTCTTTTAAAACGACAGACCTGTATTTGGGATTGAAGGTTTTGGAAGGGGACACTGGACTCAGAAGTCCAGGAAGCATCCACCTGCTCCCACCCTGGACGCACAGAGGCCAGGATGGGAGGACAGGGCATGCTCTGCACTGGCTGAGGGCTGGGGAGCCAATGGGGGCACTCCTGTTAGAGTTGAGTGTGTGAGCGAGTTGGTGAACACAAATGCATCCCTGTGCTTAGTCACTCAGTTGTGCCTGACTCTTTGTGACCCAATGGACTGTAGCCTGCCAGGCTCCTCTGTCCATGGGATTCTCCAGGCAAGAACACTGGAGCAGGATGCCATTTTCTTCTCCAGGTGCATCCCTGTATTTATGTAACAAGCTCGTCCTTGACTGCAGAGTCTGGTGTCTGATCCCCATATAGAAACACGAAATTGAGATGCTCTACCCCACCCCGCTCCACCCCCCTGCCCTACTTCCCAGAGGAAGCTCTGCTCGGTCCAGCTTTGGGTACAATGGATAAACCGCCTCCTCCGTGTCTAGAGGGCACTTGTTTACACAGGTGCTGATCCTGGGCTGCTCTTGGATCAGGCGGGTGAGCACTCAGGGGACTATAAGCACATAAACCTCCAGAGAGGAAGGGCCACCGAGGGCCCATCAGCCCCACACAGGGCATGCGCGCTCTGTCCTTAGAAGGTCCAGCCCCGAAGGCAGGTCAAAACCCAGACCCGGGATGACAGGAGAGATGGGGAGACAGAGAAAGAGTCAAGACAGAGATATGACAGTGCCTTGGGCCCACCCATCACAGGGAAGGAAACTGCTTAGACCCTGGGTTCAGTGGGGGAGCTTTGCTAGCATCCTCTCAGATGGGAAGGCCTGAAGCGAGAAGATGGGGACCAACAGTGGGAGTGTCCCTTGACCTCCAACTGCAGGAGCGCTGGAGCAAATGTGCTGCTGAGTTGGGGGGTGCGGCACTGTGGGGGCAGCAGATGGAAACCCATAGTTTCCAGCCAGCCGGGGCCAGTCTGTCTCACAGCCCTGGATGCTTTACATCGTGGGGATGTGGAGGGGGTCTTCATGGGGAAAAGGACAAAAGTACAATGGGATGTCTGGTTCTGGCTGAAAGCCTAGTCATGCCCCGGCAGTCAGAGGAAATCCTATTGTTGGAAGGGTGGCTAGAGCAGGTGCCCAGGGCACGGGAGGACGGAGCATCTGTGGGAGAAGAGAAGCCCAATACAGAGGAGGAGCAGACCTGACTGAGAATCCCCACAGCCCCACAGGCCCAAGGGCGCCCAAGGATCATCTTGCCTGGCTTGTGTTTGGTGTTCAAGAGCAGTCTGTGAGAAGCAAGATTCATATTCCAGAGTTTTGCTTTACAAATGCCCTTGCTAAGCATGCTGTGTTTTGTAAGGAGAGCTTAAGACACACCGTAGCATTTCAAATGATCCCGTGGCTCCACTAAATTCAGAACTGGTTGACAGACCCTGTGCCCTGCCCAGCGGGTATTAGGAAGGAAAACCATGAGCGTAAACCCATAAAGGCTTTCTCCATAAACCCCGCTGAGGTCATGAAAATGAAGCCAACTGGAGGTGACTTTTCCACGATCTAATCCTTTCTCCAAAATCACTGTGGATGGTGACTGTAGCCGTGAAACTAAAAGACACTTGCTCCTTGGAAGAAAAGCTATGACAAACCTAGACAGCATATTCAAAAGCAGAGACATCACTTTGCTGACAAAGGTCCGTGTAGCCAAAGCTATGGTTTTTCCAGTAGTCAGGTAGTGAAATTTGGATCATAAAGAAGGCTGGACAGTGAAGAATTGATGCTTTTGAATTGCGGTGATGGAGAAGACTCTTGAGAGTCCCTTGAACTGCAAGATCAAACCAGTTAATCCTAAAGGAAATCAACCCTGAATATTCATTGGAAGGACTGATGCTGAAGCTGAAGCTCCAACACTTTGGCCACTTGATGCAGAGTCAAGTGATTGGAAAGACTGTGATGCTGGGAAAGACTGAAGGCAAAAGGAGAAGGGGACAGAGGATGAGATGGTGGGACAGCGTCTCCCACTCAGTGGACATGAATCTGAGCAAACTCCAGGAGACAGTGAAGGGCAGGGAAGCCTGGCATGCTGCAGTCTATGGAGTCACAAAGAGTAGGAGCAACTGAACAACAAAAACAAATCCTTTCTGAGGGGAACTGAGATACGTTCAGAACATCCACAGTCCATTCAGCACCCGCCTGGTGGGGCTGTATTTATCTATAAAAAGCGGAGATAAAGATGCTTGCTAACAGTTTGCATGAAGCAAAAACTGAAGGCTCTCAGTTATGCCTGCAGTGAGTCACCCTTACAACGTTAGCAATTCAGAAAGAGCCTGCGCGGACATTCTGCATTTGGGGAATGAAGGACACTCCGAGCAGGCTACTTCTAAAGACAGTGCCCACCCGCCAGCCGCAAACCGAATGCCCAAGGGGAGCCTGAAATCTGATACCTGCCCCCCAATGCACCCCTCCTTTTGCCTCCTGACCCCTCAGCTTCAGGAAGACATAAGCAGAGCCATCTTCTGAAGCACCAAGTCCTGCGTGTGCAATGGTGCCTGGCGTGTAGTGGTCCCTGAGAAAGTGTCTATGACATTAATAATCAGAAGGTGAGCTCTTTGCACAGGTGAGCTCAGAGTGATGGCCAGTACCTCAGGCATAGCCATGCAGATGTCACTTCTTTCCAAGCCACCCTCCGACATGACCAGACCCCTCTGGAGAGTGCTGGGCTAGCAGGATATGGCCAGGAGCTTGTGGAGGACCAGCAGCCTGGATGGTCTCCAAGATCAACCCACCAAGTGGGCACTGCCTTTCGGACGGGCTACTGTTGCCTCTGTGTCACAGCCCTCTGTGTCACACACCCAGTCGTCTGTAAACTCTTACGTAACAGCAGTCAAACCGTGCATGTTATGTCACTTCCGAGGAATCCCTTTTGATGCAAATTTTACCGAAATAAAGACAGTGTGTGTGTGTGTGTGTGTTAGTCACTCAGTCGTGTTGGACTCTTTGTGACTCCATGGACTGCAGCCGACCAGGCTCCTCTGTCCATGGAATTCTCCAGGCGGGAATACTGGAGTTGGTTGCCATTCCCTTCTCCAGGGGATCTTCCCGACCCAGGGATCAAACTTGGGTTTCCTACATTGAAGGTGGATTCTTTACCCTCTGAGCCACCAGGTAAACCCAACACAGAGAATACACAGAGAACAGTGAACACATCGGTAGTGTACGCATGGCTCCGTATACTTTCCGCAGACAGAACCACGCAAGGAACAAGCCCTGAGATCACGAAAAGGGATCCACAGAGCTTCTGGAGGGTCCTCAGGGCCCCTGCCATCACTTCAGTGTGGGAATTGCTTTTGAATCTTAAGTAGAACCCCTGGGCTGTTGAATTTTAATCAGGGAAACACGTCTTTCCCGAATAGAGGGAAAAACCAGTAATTTCCTCCCTTGGAAATACAGACAGCTCTCCTTTGCTATGGAAAAATTAAGAAACACCCCTTAGACCTTAGATGGGAAATTGCTCCTTTGTCTCCGCCCCTCCACCCCACATGACGAGTGCCTGTTTGAAGGCCTGTGACCCCAGCCTGGCGGTGGGCTACCCCTCCCCCGACTTGGCCAGACAGCCAGCCCCTGGGATGAGCTAACTCTTGTCCAGAATGCACTTCAGGAAGTGAAGTGAAAGTCACTCAGTCGTGACCAACTCTTTGCGACTCCATGGACTGATGAAATTCTCCAGGTAAGATCACTGGAGTGGGTAGCCTTTCCCTTCTCCGAGGGATCGCCCCAACCCAGGGATCAAATCCAGGTCTCCCGCATTGTGGGCAGATTCTTTACCAGCTGAACCACAAGGGAAGCCCCAAGTCAGGACAGCAGGGAGAAGCAGCGACTGACTGCTGTTACATTCTCTATGTCAGCTAATAGTGCTTTAAAGAGGAACGGTGCTTGTCAACACCTCCGAGGTTCTGTAAGGCTGGATGGGTCCCGGCATGGATTTTTTCACTCTAGAAACCTGCCCCTGAAGGAGGGGTTGGGAGCAGCCCCCAACCCCTTGGGAAGCATCAGCCCTAGGAGCCCTCATTTGGGTCAGTACGGGCCAGCTCTGCGGTGTCTCTGTCTTCATGCCCCACAGCAAGCTGAGTCCCGGGTGCCTCTCCATATAGTGCAGAAGAGGAGAAGCCAGGGCTCAGAGAGGGTTCATGACCTGCCTGAAACCGCACAGTGGCCAAGCAGAGAACCCAACATTCCAACCACTTCTCTGCCCAACCCCAGAGTGGCCAAGAACCTCTGCCAGTCCAGGGAAGTGCAGTTGGGGGTTTCGGGCAGCCAGCTGCCTCCTCCCCACCCTCCTTCCACATGCAGGCTTGCTCCCAATGAATCCCAAGCACGTGTGTGCTAAGTCGCTTCAGTTGTGTCCGACTCTTTGCAACCCCATGGACTGTAGCCTGTCAGGATCCCCTGTCCATGGGATTTTCCAGGCTAGAATACTGTAATGGGTTGCCATTTCCTTCTCTGGGGAATCTTCTCGACCCAGGGATCGAACTCGCATCTCTTGTGTCTCCTGCATTAACAGGTGATTTCTTTACCACTAGCACCACCTGGGAAGCCCTAACGAATCCCCAAGGTCAGCTCAATTCGGGAATGCGCATTCAGTCTGCCCTTGCATGAAACATTTAACAGAGGATGGGAATAAACACACACCTTCCCACCTCAAACACGAGATGCCCTTGGTCAGCAGAGGCCACGTGTGCCACCCGGGTACTAGCAGCCTCTCCCAGTGTTGATGCGGGAAGATGCTATGGAAGCCAGGCCCCCAGCCCCTCTGTGCCTCCAAAGAGCTCCCAACTTGTCCAATCACCTCTCATCCTTCAAATTCTTTTTCACTTTGTGAAACGTTCTTGAGTTTTGTTTTGCTTTGTTTTTTAAATAAAGAAAACCAAAAGTTCTTGCCAGGACGTGAGAAGCCTCTTTGGTCTGGGGGGAACTCATGCCCTGCTTCTGAAAGGACCTCTCGCTAGGAGCAGGGTCTGTCCTCCAACCCAAGTGGATGCTTCCAGCCCCTCCTTGTCATAAAACCCTCTGCTGGGGAAGAGCAACACACAGACTGGTGTAGAGGGTCTGGAGCAGTAGTATTGCTGGTACATCGGGGTCTGCCACCCCTCAACACCATCAGGCCCCCGACCCTGTTACCTGCAGAAAATGACAAGCGGCTTGTCCTTCATCTCCAGCTCCAGGGGCCTGCTCACTCAAGTTTCATTTAACAAGTTTCAGACTTTTTAACAAGGGCTGGCTTTTCTAGGGAGATCCCGAGGTCAGCCAGTCTGTTTCCAAGCTCACCGCATAGAGGTCTGTGGTGTGTGGCAGGGCTGGAGTAGACAGTGGGTATCCTCCCAGGTGGGCTGGCTGGAAGTCCAAAGCCACAGCAGCAGCTCAGCACTCAGACCCCTCCAGGGGGTGAGTGTGCCGTAAAAACACTGTGCTCAAACCACAGGGCCCCCAGCTAGCATGTGTGTCAAGCTTGTGGGAGTGACCGGGCCACACAGAATAGCCTCCTCTGAGTCTCAGCAAAGAGGTGAGTCTCAGATCTCCCTGATGGTCCAGTGGTTGGGAATCTGACTGTCAATGCAGAAGAGCGTGGGTTCGATCCCTGGTAGTATCCTGGGAAGTACCACATGTCATGGGACAACTAAGCCTGTGTGCCATAATTACTGAAGCCTGCACAACCTAGAGCCCATGCTCCACCACAAGAGAAGCCACTGCAATGAGAAGGTCATGCATCAAACTAGGGAACACCTGCATTCAGCAATGAAGACCAACCGCAGCCATAAACAAATAAATATCTTAGGGGGAAAGAAAAAAGGTGAGTCTCATCACAGAGAAGGGTCCTCGATGGACAGAGAGATGCTTCCTGCAGGAGAGGAATAGAACTGCCAATATTCCCTTCCACACCCCAACCCAGTCCCCTCTCAACCGCCCCCAGGGTCCCCACACTCATCAGCCAGGCTCCAGGACACTGCGGTCTGTATCCTCATTGGGAGACCTCCTCTCACACAGGAATGATAAGGCACAGACCCAACCCCTCTAACCCAACTCCCATCTCCACACATCCAAGAGGTCAGTTTTCCAAATAAGTTTTCCCAGACCACTGTCATCACTGACCATCTGACCACCAGGGCCATCCGAAACCCCTACAGATGCCTCCTCGTCGAGTCCACCTGAAGCTACAAAGAGGCCCCTGAGCTAGCGAGGTGGGTGGGTGTGCCTTGCGCCATCTGAACACGGCTGTTGGGGATTCCATGTAGAAAGGGTGGCAGGAGGACACTGGCAAGGAGCCAGCAGCTCACACGGAAATGAGGGCCGGGGCCTTCGAGCAAGTCCCCATTTTTGGGCTGTCTTTCTATTTGTTCTTTCTGCTAATGGATATTTTCCCACCATCAGCTCCTCAGCTCCTTGGCAGAGCGGGGGTGGGGGCACAGGGAGGGTGGGCACAGAAACTGGTCACCTGTCCTGCCTCTTGCTGTCACCTCTGACACCACCAGTTGGCAGGAGGAGGTTCAGACCCAGGTCTTGAATCACCGGGACTCCACATGTGCATCTCCACGTACCCCCTGCCCCCGTGAAAACAACAAACTCTTGGATATTTCGGGCAGCTCTTTTTAATGCTCACAACTCAAAAAGGACCACAGCAAAATCATTCAGAGGGAACACGAGGAAGGGCGAATAGGGACTTGCAGGCATCTGCTGGTTTCAGCACAGTTCATGTGTCACCTAGTGGCAAGACCCTGGCTTGTCAAGTGCTGACAACTCACATCTCAGGCCCTTTGGGAGGAGTCTGGTCCCAGCTCAGCCACCATCGAGCTATGGGATTTGGGCCAGCTCCCAGAAACGCCCACCGTCCAGTCTCTGGATCCCACTTTGGGGTAGAGGATAAGCATCCACTCTAAACATGAGTGGCCAGGTCACCAGCTTTACTCGAGAGGTGACACAGGGTCCTCACCTTCCTCCACGGGCTCATCCAGGAAACCCTGATCCTTTGCCCTTCCTGCCCCGTGAGCCCTGACACGACTGGTGTTAACAGAATAACACACCCAGGATACCATGACCCTCATGTAGTGGGACTGACTGCATGGAGGGAAGCTCCTCTGGAGGCCATGACTGTGGGCACCAAACGCAGGCATAACTGCCCGATGGATGCAGAGACATGGTTCCAGCAATCTTGCCAGTCCACAAGATGAGTGACGTTAGGAGAGCAAGGGGCTTCTCTAATATCTCAGTTGGTAAAGAATCCGCCTGCAATGCAGGAGACCCTGGTTCGATTCCTGGGTCGGGAAGATCCACTGGAGAAGGGATAGCCTATCTCCTCCAGTATTCTTGGGGTTCCCTTGTGGCTTAGCTGGCAAAGAATCTGCCTGTAATGTGGGAAACCTGGGTTCAATTCCTGGGTTGGGAAGATCCCCTGGAGAAGGGAAAGGCTACCCATTCTAGTATTCTTGCCTGGAGAATTCCATGGACTGTATAGTCCATGGGGTTGCAAAGAGTTGGACACGACTGAGCAACTTACACTTTCACTTTAGGAGAGCAAACAATGGCTGACTCCTCAAAAGCCACACCAGCTTGGGTCACCTCCATTGTTCCCCGGGCCAACATGACGCCCCCACCAGGGAGGCCCCTAGGAAGTGCTCCTTGAATGACTGGTCAGATGGCGGTGATGACAGGGCTCAAACCCTGCAGACTAGGTGTTGGCAACTCATCTCTTTAAGGGCTAGATCATCAATATTTTAGGCTCTGCAGGACACACAGCCTGTCACACCACTCAGCTCTGTGGTCTTACCACAAAAGCAGCCAGATGAAATGAATGGATGTGACAACATTCGGATGAAGCTCTACTTACAGAACCAGGAGGTGGGGGGAGGGGTTTGGTCCCCAGGCCATTGTTGCCAGTCCTGCCCTAGGACCCTGGAGTACCAGCCATGCCACTTCTGGCCTCGTCATCCCTCTGGGAAGTTGAAGGAAGGCCAGGTAAGGAGGGGGCACAGTTCTGAGGGAGATCAGGAGAGCCGGGGTGTGCCCGGGAGGAAGGCATGCACTCTACACCCAGAAGTGAGGAAGAGCGCTGCCCCGAACCACAAGTTGCTCTGGAGGGCATGGGTCTCCAGAATTCTACAAATGAACGAGGCTAGCTCAGCCAGCATGAAGGGTGACAGTCTGCGAGTATGCCAGGTGCTAGGAAGGCTTTGGGCTGGCTCTTCTCCCATTCCTCCCAGACTTCCCACCATGCTGCCCCTGTCAGGAGTACCACCAGAGCCAGAGCTTCGAGGGCCACCTGCAGGCCCCTCATCAGAAGCCCTGAGTGTAGGCACTAGCAGCTGCCTTAATCCCATGACCCTTCTTTGATAGGACGTCCCAGCCCATGTCTCCAAAGTGCACCAGGAATAGCAATGTCACCCACAAGTTGACATGTGCCATCTGTCTTTACAAGGGTCAAATCAGGAGCTGCTACAGCTGCTGACCATCAGCACCCACCAAAGGAGTTCAGGGTGGAGATCAGGAACGCAGCATCAGTGCTCTGGGAAAAACTGGCAGAACAGGTCTTCACATAGTTAGATATTTTCAGGACAAGATTTTTTTGAGCCCAATTCTTTTATCTCCTTGTATCTAGAAAAATGCTAAAATCCTTTCTGGTGACAACTGTTCCCCATGACTAGCAGAAACCTTCTGCTAAAAATACATGGTCAACTGCATATACTCACCTTTCACCAAAATTACATACATACTGACCTCCTCCCCTGACTCTTTGGAGCAATTTCTCAGAGCTGCCTGAGATGCTGTCTCCCAGGCTATAGTCCTCATTTTTCCCCCAATAAAACTTAACTCATAATTGTCACATTGTGTGCTTTTTTTTCCAGTTAACAGCAGAACCATGTTTAAAGCAATTCCCAACTGCAAGCCCCAGAGTAGTTTTCATGCCCAGATCTTGGAGACTCGGGGTGAGGAGAACTCTGGAGGGAGGGATGGGTGGGTGGGTGGAAGGAGGGTTGGTGGGATTCATGCTCTGCCTCATTGTGGAGGTAGAATCATAATCTCCATGGATGTCTACATCCTAGCCCTTGGCATCTGTATGTTGTCTTTGCAGATGGGATTAAATGAAGAATATTTAGATTGAGAGATTATTCTGGATTACCTAGGTGGGGGGCGGGGTGTGATGGTCCAAAATCATCACAAGGGTCTTTACGAGGGAAAGAAGGAGGCAGGAGAGTCAGAGGCAGGGGCAGGAGCTATGAAGATAGATGCGTAGAAAAAGAAGTTTGAAGATGCTACTCTGTTGACTTTGAAGGTAGAGGAAGAGGCCATGGGACTAGGAACCAAGGTGTCTCCAGAGCAAGATAAGGAAGGAAAGGATTCTTCCCTGAAGCCTTCAGAAGGAAAGAAGGAACACAGCCCTGCTAACATTTTAATTTTAGATTCCGACCTTTGGAATTTTCAGGTAGCAAATTTGTGAGGTTTTTAAAACAAGTTTTAAAAAATGTTTTTGACTGAACTGAAGGGCCTGTGGGGATCTTAGTTCCTCAACCAGGAACTGGATCCTTATCTCCTCCAGGGAAAGTGTGGAATCCTAATCTCTGAACCTCCAGGGAAGACCCACAGATTTGTATGTTTTTAAGCCACCAAGTTTGTAGTCATTTCTATCAGCCATGGGAAATGAACACGCCCACCCTCACACTGCCCACACCAGCAGCATCCCTGCCAGATCCAGGGGACCACTTCCCTCTGAAGATAACTCCTACGTGAACATTATGGAGAAGCTACACTTCTCAGCCGGCAGACATTCACAAGAGGCAGTGTCCTGAGAAGGAATGTTCTGGAAGTGATGAGAGCTGCTGTCTTTCAGCTTTCCCAGGGGTCCTTCTCCAGTCCAAGGTCCTTCTCAGACTCTCCTGTGCAGCCCATGTGGGCATGAAGCCTGGTTACATCATCTCCAGTACAGGTTCTTTCATGATGAGGTTAAAGGAGCTGATTACATGCCGTGCAATTACATACGGAAAGAAAGATAATCGGCCTTGGAGCCTCCCGTGGGGACCTCTGGAAAGGAGGGAGCACGGTGGTAGGAGGAAACCTGGGCCTCACGTCTGGCTGTGCTCATGGCTAGAGAGTGGCCATGCACAGGCTTCCCACCATCTTGGCCTCAGTTTCCCACGAGGAAAGAAAAACTTAGACTTCTCCAACTGGGAGTCACGTGGGGCTCTCTTGCTGAACCAAATGTCAGCTGAGGTTAAGGGGCAGGCTCCTACCAAAACAACCAAAGGTCCTGACATAACGGCCAGAGACACAGAATTCCATCTGCAGACACAATGCTCACAGCAAACACTGATGTTGAGGTCACCAGCCTGCAGAGCCTGGCCCAGAATCTTGTCTCAATCTGAAGCAGGTCTTTCACTTCAAAGAGATGTTTTTCCGTTGGTTCTGAACACTGACAACTAAAAAGAAACAAGGGAGCCCAAGCAGATTATAAAGGCAATAAACCTAGATCATTATTTTCAAATGGATGTGTGCCTTCAATTATTTTTTAATGGTAAAATTTTGCACAGCAGACTCACAGAATCGTCAGGTGAAACATTTTTTAGGTCTGCCAGACAAAACTTGCCTAACCCCAGGGCATTGCCTCATGCCACAGACATCAGTGATCCCCCACTGCCCAGAACTGAGCTCGTTGACTGCATATTTTCTCTGCTGAGAGGCAAAGACATAGGCAGACATTCCTACTCAATGGATGAAAATTAACATCAATATCATGGGATGTGAAAATTACAGCAATCAAAGGACTGTCTGATCTGGTGAGCATGGAATCCTTCTGGATCCTTCTCCGTGCTTGGGAATGAGGAAGGGGAAATGGGATGAATGATGGGAGAAGGAAGTGGGGTGGGCGGAGACCCAGAGAAGGCATGTGTGGGCTAGAGGGGCTGCCTCGGTGGCTCAGGAGAGGACGAGTTGTGTTCTGATTGGTCAGTCATCTCTGGAAGCGAGTGTAAAGGTTCCCTGTGCTTGCCAGTGTTATCCAGTGTGCCTGACTGCAGGGAGCAATTCAGCCTATAGCACAAGCTCCTTCATCTTCAAAATCTCCTTTGCTGGGGTGATGACTTCACTCACTCCTGCTGTGCAGGGAGGCACCTGTGGACTGCAGGCATTTCAGTGGCCAGTTCAATCATACCCTTAAGTGTGTGGAATTCCTCTTGACCACAGATTGAAACACATTCCAGTTTCTGAAGTGTTCGATCCAGTGTGGGAGGCAGTGAGCGCAGTGGGCAGGTGGCCCAAGTGAGATGTCTGTCAGAGTCTGGACGTCCCTGCATTGTTTTTCTCAGGGTCACTATCTTGTCCTCACGCTGCCTTGCCATAAGCTTTGGGATGAGGCTGCCTAGAGGAGCAGGATGGATGGAGGGTCCCAGCTCATCCACCCCCAGCACCCAGCAAATACTAGCACATGTCCTGCTGACTCTGCATCTCTCTTCACCAGCCCTGTGTCTCTTTAATGATAACTCCATAAACACCAAGGAATAATTCAGACCAGATGCTGACTGGAAAATACTTCTGCAGAGCCGCCAGCCCCATGGTCCCAAATATCACTGGCATGTGGGGTCTTCCTGGAGCTTTGAAAGCTATTCTGATGGAGTCAGTCTGGCCCCAGTGGCCCCTCCACCACCTTGGAGTTTGCTGTGTGACCAGGACAAGTTGTTTCAGCTTCCAAGATCCATTTTCTCACCTTGATCTTCAAGGTGTTTGTGAAGACAGAACGAGATCATGTGTTTGAAGGGCATCCGGAGGAGGTAGGGGTGCCCTTCCAGGAGGTAGGGGCTGGAAGAAGTGGTGGAGCTGCAGCTGCAACAGGCACAAAACGCACCTGGTGAACCGCAAGCCACCTGACAGCGACCTTGTCACCTGAAGAGGGACAGCTGGGCCACCATCCTCATTCACGTGGACTGAGGACCCTGTGTGCGTCCTGGTGCATCTGCAGGGAAGGGGCACCCAAAAGAGCATCCACCCCAGGGTTAACATTCTGGATCGGGTTGCTCAAGCCTGTGATCATTTTCAATGAGCCAGAGCCCATTCCTGGAATGCTCCAGAAAGCCTCTAAAGGCTGCTAGGTACAGAGCCCAGTCTGCCCCTGTGAAGAGGAACCTTGACCTCAGCCTCCCTGGGAGCAGGCCTGCCTCTGTTTACACTGTGAGAACTGCTGATTCTCAGTGGGTCAGTGTCCCGGACAACACTGCTGGCACACTGCAGTGACATCATTTTCTGTTGCCAGGCTCTATGGGTCATCTGGAATCACAGCCCCCTAGAGCCAGGACTCCTGGGCTGGGTGCTCAGAGCAGCTGTGATGTCAAGAGAACAATGTGCTATGCACCTCCAACATGTACACACATACACACCATGCACACACATGCACATACCATGTGCACACACACGTACATGCACATACCATGGACACACACAGTGTGTACACACTGTGTGCACACACACTATATACATGCATATACCGTGTACACAGGGCACAGAAATCGTGTACACACACATGTGTGTGTACACACATCATGTGCACACATCATGTAAAACACACATACACACATCCCATGTACACACATGTACACATCCCATGTATATACATGTGTACACACACCATATATATACACATACCACATGTATATACACTATATCATGTACTATACACTATACCATGTATATATACACATCATATACACACACACCATTCATACACACAGCATGTACACACACCCCATGTACATACACTGTATATACCCACATACCATGTATACACACACACCATTACACACACACCCCATGTACATACACCTGTGTACACACACCATGTACTCACACATATACCATGTACACACACATACCATATGTACACACACACCATGTATACACACACCATGTACACACTGTGCGCATGCACACTATATACACACATATACCATGTATACACACAGTGTGTGCACACACACTATGTACACACACACACATACCATACACACACACACCGTGTACACACACTCCCATGTTCCACAGTTGGTCAGTACAGAGCCCACTGGCAGAGGAGCCCCTGCCCCAGTGCAGACGGCGGCCGTCACACCTGCCTGTCAGGCACGAAGCAGTTATCCATCACTGCAGTATTTCTATCCTTCTAAAAGCAGAACTGATCTTTTTCACAAGCTTCTAAACCTGCTAGAACATTGAAGAAAAAAAATCCTTCTGATGACTTAAGTTATGCCAAAAGCACTGATAAGGGTGCCAAATAAGCGCCAAGTGTCACATCAACCTCAGACTGAAATCAACAAGCAGAACCATTTCTACACCCAAGGTCATGACTTTCCTCTAGATGCCAACGTTGACAAGAGGAGCCCAGCTACACCCCTCCCCACCTCCCCTGCTCCCCTTTCCTTCCCCTTCAGTCTGGTCTTGGGGTTCAAAGGGACTCATGGTGAGAACAGACTGCTTTGTTCTCCAGACCCCCTTCCTCCCTCTTTGAGAGCATGCTCAAGGCAAAAAGTACAAGGTCCGTTTTCCCAGACACCGATGACATTTCCTCCTTAACCCTGCCTGCTTCTTACCTTAATGCCCAAGGGCTAGCTCATCAGTGTCTCACTTTTCCTTCAGTTCAGTTCAGTTGCTCAGTCATGTCTGACTCCTTGTGACGCCATGAGCTGCAGCACACCAGGCTTCCCTGCCCATCACCAACTCCCGGAGCTTGCTCAAACTCACGTCCACTGAGTCAGTGATGCCATCCAACCATCTCATCCCCTGTCACCCTCTTCTCCTCCTGCCTTCAATCTTTTCCAGCATCAGGGTCTTTTCCAATGGGTCAGTTCTTTGCATCAGGGGGCCAAAGTATTGGAGCTTTAGCTTCAGCATCAGTCCTTCCAGTGAATATTCAGGACTGATTTCCTTTTTAAGTACTTTTCCTTATTAAGGGGCAAAGCTACACCCACCACTCAGACCTCTTCTTGTTTTTTTGCATCTGAAGTAAAAGGGGACTTTTTTTTGCCCACAACAATATCAGGAACCAGGCCCGGGAAACTGGACCTAAAACTGTCCAAATGGACCTAACCACATGTGAGAGTTTCTGAGTCTGGGGGAAGGGACTGCTTGTAAAATGAGGACATTACTGTTCATTCCCGACCTGTGTAAACAGCACATCCTCATCTGCCACCCGCAGCGGGTGTCATGGCAGGAAGTCCATTCTGCCTTCGGAACAGCTGCTCGAATTGTCAGGTTGTGAACACTGACCCCTGGGCTTAAAGCAGGTGCTCAGCCCTGGAAGTCAATTGAGCAACAGACAAGGCGGCAAGTTTTCTGGATGGTTTCCCCAGGGCATGACTCTAAGAGGCTTAAATGGTCCCCTGAGCACAGCTCAGCAATGCTTTTCATCCTTGTTTCCTCAGAACCTCTCCCTGCATCACCATCCTAATCTCCCTCCCGTTTCGGGGTCCCTGTCATTCTGCCTGCCCCGGCCTCCCAGCATCCCAATATCCCAAACCTCAGCAGAAGCGTCCCCTCACCCTCCTGTCTGCATGGGTTCTGAATTTTGGTGGGCGATTATCACGTCAGTAAGTACGCAAAACGCTGCTCTGTGTCCACAAGCATCCCAAAGAGCCGCCCATAGCTTCCTCTCACTCCCAACTCCACAACAAGGTTGGGAAATCCACCAACTTGAAAGGCACCCCCACAACACAGGGCTCTTTGCCCGTCCTTCAAAGCCCAGGCACTCGGCAGATAGTGACAAGTCAGGGGCCACTCGACAGAGTCACTGAAATGCAGTATCCTGTTCGTGTTCCCCAGAGAAAAGTCACAGCACCAAGGGTGGTGCCCAGCTGCTGTCACGCGGGCTCCTGGCTTGGGGACAGTGGGGCGTTGACTGCACCTGCCCCGTGGGTCCCATCAGATGGAAGTCTCTCTCCTTACCGTGGATGGCCAGCGGTGGGGGCGGGGAGGCCGGGGCTCTTCAGTGGGGACGGGCTCATGTAGTGAACTGTTTCCCAGGCCTTCCTGAGCTGAGTCCAGCATAGTTCTGGCTTACTCTCCACCCTCCAAGGGGGCTGGGTTGCTCTCCCCACATGGGCACCTGCACACCCCTGCTCTGGTCTTCTGACCTGCTCTGAGCACCTGCCCTGGCAGACACTGGGGTCTTGGCTCCTCACCCATGGAGTGAGTGGCTGACAGGCCCTCACCCACCCTTGAACCTCCTGCTGGAGCAGCCCTTGATTCAGGGCAGAGTAGGCGCACTCCCTGGGGACGAGCTGCCCCAGGCTGGGATCTAGGTTTAAAGGCGTCCTCTGCTGCTTCTCACAGGTCCGGCTACATTAGTCTCCAAGAGCCGCTGTCACATGCAGGCGCGTGGGGACTTTGGAAAAGGCAGAGCACACAGGCAGCAGCCCCAGCACAGAAGTCCCCTCCCCTGCCGCCCCCAAGCAGTGGCCCCCGAACCTCACTCACTGCCACCACCACCTGGCCTGGGATGACATCAAAAGTTGACCTTCCCTCCAATGACTTCCCAAACCCCGACCTTGGAGTGAGTTAAAATCCAAGCGTGTGTGTGAGTTACTTTGTCATGTCCAACTCTTTGTGACCCCATGGACTGTAGCCCTCCAGGCTCTTCTGTCCATGGGATTCTCCAGGCAAGAATACTGGAGTGGGTTGCCATGCCCTCCTCCAGCGGAGCTTCTTAACTCAGGGACTGAACCCACGTCCCTTCAGGTCTCCTGCATCGGCAGGCAAGTTCTTTACCACTAGTGCCACCTGGAAAGCCCCATGAGTATGAATTAGTTTGATTCTCACCACAGCCCTATGTGGTACAGACTTTAATACCCCCATTTTATAGAAGAGAAAATTGAGGCACGGAAAGCTAAAATAGCTTTCCTAAGGTACCATGCGGAGAAGGCAATGGCACCCCACTCCAGTACTCTTGCCTGGAAAATCCCATGGACGGAGGAGCCTGGTAGGCTGCAGTCCATGAGGTCGCTGAGGGTCGAATATGACTGAGCGACTTCACTTTCACTTTTCACTTTCATGCACTGGAGAAGGAAATGGCAACCCACTCCAGTGTTCTTGCCTGGAGAATCCCAGGGACAGTGGAGCCTGGTGGGCTGCCGTCTATGGGGTTGCACAGAGTCGGACACGACTGAAGCGACTTAGCAGCAGCAGCAGCAGCAAGGTACCATGACTAACAGGTGGGAGGCCAGAATGTAAACCAAGCAGTGGGCTGCTAGCCTAATTCTCCGCTGGAGATGGCAAGCTGGTGAGGCTTAAGAAAGAAAAATAAATGAAGACACACATCATGCCACACCTGATCTCAACCATCTGGAACTGTACTATCCCCTTATTTTTGTCTCTATTGTATGACATTTGTATTTATCCTTAAATAAGTTTGGTAAGGTTTCCATGGTTTTGGAATTTATATAAATGTGTCATAATGTGTGTATTCCAAGAATTGCCCCTTCTCCAGCTCCACTTTATTTTTTTAAATTATTTATTTATTTTTGGCTGTGCTGGGTCCTCATTGCTGCGTGGACTCTCATCTCTAGTTTTGGCAAGCAGGGGCTACTCTCTGGTCTGGTGTGCAGGCTTCTCATTGAGGTGACTTCTCTGGCTGTGGAACACAGGCTGGGCGCCAGAGGACAGGCTCAATAGTTGTGGCAGATGGGCTTAGTTGGTCCATCTGATTATCTGCTTTTTTTTAACTTATTCTAATCTGGTTACATGAGGCTTTAATACTGACAGTAGAATCATCAGTATCTCAGTCAGAACAAAATAAATACATGCATGTAAGATACAAATTTAGAGGTGGCAGTAATAGGACGGGATCTCAAAAGCTGGTTTATCTCAAACCAAAGGTCTTTCAACCTGGGCTTTCTCATCTATCAAATGAGAAGATTGGACCATTGCAATCTTTAATAGCTTTTCCTAACTTGGAAAAAATACTCATGTATAAATATGATCACACAAGGATGCATTTATAAATACGAGCACTAATATATGCACCTGTTATTGTATATTGAAATGTCATTTCTTCTCTCTGCAAGGCAAATTGATGAAGAAGAAACTCAAAAGCTCAAGAATGGCATTCATCCCTTTATGTCAGTGAGGAAAAGCTGTGACTGATGATTCTTCTCATAGCCAAAGCAGCTCTGGTTACTGTCTTTGCACTGCACTGAGCTTCATCTATGAAAATATTCAGTCGCAGGTAAATCATTAGGACAGTTTTACTGTTTTGCCAATATCTTAGGTGAAAACTGTCTCAATAGCAGTAATTCCTTTCAAAGCTATTTTATGTCCATTGATGACTGTTTTCCCTCAAGAAACAGCCCCTGTAAAAGTCCCTACCTTTATTTCTCTGAAGTGCCTGGATGGCAAATTCAGTGCTGCCCCCTTGAAAGTCTGGGAGCTGACAGGAGAGCCCGTGAGGTGCCCAGAGGTGGGTGTGCCAGTGATGTCTGCCTCCTGGCCATCATTCCCTGTCCCCACCACCCAGAGCTGCTGCCTCCTCCGGTGACAGGTGTTGGAACACTCCGGCCTGGGGCCATGTCCTGGATCTTATTCTGGGCCATTCCATGGAGGAGAGACGCAGGCAAGGTGTCTCATCTGTCTCACCGGCACTTTCCCCACCTTGAGCTCCATCTGCTGGTCGTCAGATCTCCACCAAGATGTGGAAGTGCGTTTGAAACAGGGAGGCACTCAGAAACAGGGAAAACGCCAAATTGCCTGGATTCCCCCAGAAGTTGTCCAGTGAGCTCAGCACCCACCTGCCAGGCCTCCTACCCCCTAAGCTGCTCTTGTCCTTGCTCCAACAGGACTCCGCCTGCCTGTCCAGCTCTGCCCTGCCTCCCGGGCCTCTCCACACCTCCCTCCCATGAGGGGAGGCTCATCTTTGCTTCTGCTTTGCCATCCTCCTGTCCCCTGGCTGGCCATGCCATGTGCAGCAGACTGCAGGATGTGTGGCCCAGCTCACAAATGAGAGGACCCCAGTGTCCACGAGAGCACCCAGTCCAAGCAGTCCTTTCATGAAGCAAATCGGAATAAAGACAGCCTGCTGCCCTCACTAGCTTTTCCCTTTATCTGGGCCGAACACCTAAAGTCAGCTGGAGAAGAATGAAATTTCCAGTGGCTTTATAATTTTTATGACTACAAAACCCCCAAAGCAACATCTTCCTTATGAATTGGGCTTCTACACAAGCTAACAGAAAGCGTCAAGCTTTTACATAAATCCTGTTTTCTTTGGTTGTTCCATCTATGGACTTTTTGATCCTGAAATTGGCTTCATCCTACACCTTCTGGTACAAAGCACAGGATGTCCACAATTCAATGGAAGAGGCCCAGAGACAGTCCCAGGGGACACACTCCTGACACTCAGCTCCTGGGATAAGGCTGAACTGTAGAAGGCACCTGGGGTTAGAGCTGGGCCAGTGAAGGGGGATCTGGGACCTGCCAGGCATGGGGTCGTCTTACTCAGGGTTCACCCTCAGCCAGTGAGTCGTGTGATGATGAAGCCCACACACTGCTGGGCTTCCCCTCCCCATCCCAGGATGACTTTCTCCAAGTCTCAAGTTCCTCCAATAAGTTTGGGGTTTTCTCTGCCTCTGGTCAACCACCATATGAAAGTGCTTCACCAGGGGTAAAGGTCACAGCGCTCAGCAGGTGTTTTCCAAGTTCTTTGCAGAGTCAGTTGTTTTGTGTCAGGGGAATGGGCCTCTGTTCAGCACAGAGGTAAGAAGGCCTCTCACCACTCAGCTCACACTCCAACCACTAGGACACCTGCGTGCTCGAAGCAGAATTTTTAAAATTCACAAACTATGATCCTTGCAATTCAGAATCTGCCATCTGGGAGACCAGGAAGAGGCTCCAGTTCTTTGCCAAAAAGAGAATGGGGACTGCGAAGTAAGACAATGCCGCCTATTAGACCATGGCGACACGGTGCACGAGAGACAATCAGGCCTTTCAGATGAGCTGACTGACGGGCAAATCAGTGACTGCATCGGCCGCCCGTGTTCCCTGACTGGTCGCTGGAGCTGTTGCGGAGGATGGTGGACAAGCTGACCTTATTCTGCGGTGAGTGGTATCACTAAGAACAAAATACCCAGAGAAGGGCTCGGGCAGGCCCACGAAGGCACCCGCACCAGGAGGGTTTCTTAGAAGCGTATCCGGCTCCTTCGCACTCTCCCCAGCAGGCAAGTTTGTGAATAGGTGACTGAAGCACTGTGGAAAATCCTCCATACAATGGAATCATTTACGAAACAGTATAAAATTACCAAAGCCTATGGATTTTCAAGTTCCACCCAGAAGCACAGCTCTGATGTGTCCCCCTTTCAGTTCCTGGTGAGCTCACTGATGTTACGTGTAGCAAGAAGGCCCACTTTGCATGGGGTTTCATGAAGCCGGTGGCCCAGGCTGGTGGTCCAGCTCATATTCCAAGAGGCGGGCACTTCTGAATGTGGGCAGGCCTCTCAGAACAAGTCCTCAAGCGTCAGAGTCACGAAACTCATGAAGATCCACGTGCTCTTTCCTGGCTGGTCCAGATACCTGGGCCCCCGAGTCCCTCTGGAAAGGCTGCCTAGGTGGCCACCCCAGTGCTCCCCTGCCCGCTGAAATGCTGACAAAGTCCCAGAGCAGCAGATTCATCCTGCACTGCCCTGCCCATGTGAGCGTGGGGTCCACTTGTCACGACAGTCTGCTGTCCGCAAAGACCTGCAGCAGGTTTAATCTGGGCCAGGCCTGAATCCTGCTGCAGGCTCTGCTCCCACAGCCTCCAAGCTCATTGGATTTCTCTCTGATGACACTGGCTCATTCTGTGTAAACAATGCTCCAGGGCACAAGCAGGCAGGAAGTAAACAATTTAACCTTTAGAGTCTATAGACAACCAATGGGGATCTGCTATATGATTCAGGGGGAACTCTTGAGAAATCTGTATGCAGGCCAGGAAGCAACAGTTAGAACTGGACAGGGAACAACAGACTGGTTCCAAATAGGAAAAGGAGTACATCAAAGCTATATATTGTCACCCTGCTTATTTAATTTATATGCAGAGTACATCATGAGAAACCCTGGGCTGAAAGAAACACAAGCTGGAATCAAGATTGCCGGGAGAAATATCAATCACCTCAGATATGCAGATGACACCACCCTTATGGCAGAAAGTGAAGAGGAACTAAAAAGCCTCTTGATGAAAGTGAAAGTGGAGAGTGAAAAAGTTGGCTTAAAGCTCAGCAGTCAGAAAACGAAGATCATGGCATCTGGTCCCATCACTTCATGGGAAATAGATGGGGAAAAAGTGGAAACAGTGGCAGACTTTATTTATTTGGGCTCCAAGATCACTGCAGATGGTGACTGCAGCCATGAAATTAAAAGACGCTTACTCCTTGGAAGAAAAGTTATGATCAACCTAGATAGCAGATTCAAAAGCAGAGACATTACTTTGCCAACTAAGCTCCGTCTAGTCAAGGCTATGGTTTTTCCAGTAGTCATGTATGGATGTGAGAGTTGGACTGTGAAGAAAGTTGAACGCCAAAGAATTGATGCTTTTGAACTGTGGTGTTGGAGAAGACTCTTGAGAGTCCCTTGGACTGCAAGGAGATCCAACCAGTTCATTCTGAAGGAGATCAGCCCTGGGATTTCTTTGGAGGGAATTATGCTAAAGCTGAAACTCCAGTACTTTGGCCACCTCATGCGAAGAGTTGACTCATTGGAAAAGACCCTGATGCTGGGAGGGATTGGGGGCAGGAGGAGAAGGGGAGGACAGAGGATGAGATGGCTGGATGGCATCACTGACTCGATGAACGTGAGTCTGAGTGAACTCCGGGAGTTGGTGATGGACAGGGAGGCCTGGCGTGCTGCGATTCATGGGGTCACAAAGAGTCGGACACGACTGAGCGACTGAACTGAACTGAACTCAGGGAATCAAACAGGGGCTCTGTGACAATCTAGAAGCGTGGGATGGGGAGGGATGTGGGAGAGAGGTTGGGGAGGGGACATGGGTGCATCTATGGCTGATTCTTCTTGATGTATGACAGAAAACCACAAAATTCTGTAAAACAATTATTCTTCAATTAAAAAAAAATAATAAAGTGGAAAAAATAAATGTCCCTGGGCCAGGGAGGTCAAGGGATATTTTGACTGGACACAGAACAAACAGAAGGAGCCTGGGGTCCAGACAGGATCCCGGGGTCCTTGCAGAAACTCTGAACTTGTCACTCACACTTCTCCAACCAGGATTCCCCTGTTGATGACCTGGAGACCAGGCCTGACAAAGTGATGGGGACTCACTTGGCAAGGCAGGTCACACCACTGCCACCGTCCTCTGGGAGGCTGCTAGGGAGCCCTCACAGACCAAGATGGGGAGACAGGGCTGGACTCCCCCTCTCACTCGAGACTTACAGCCTCGTGACCTCAGGAAGGTCCCAAATGCTTCCCTGCTCCTCCCTCACACCCAAGAAACGCTCAGCTAAGTTGACGTCCACCAACTGTACAGTGTCTTGACTCGTTTATTTCTAAAGTCTCAGATTTTACCCCCAACTGACTTTTAGAATGATAAACAAAGGTTCTGATCCATCCTATGACCTCTGGGCTATTATTACTTAATTATATCCCATATAATACCATTCATAACTACTGTGAAAAAAGTGAAAGTCACTCAGTCGTATCTGACTCTTTGCTACCCCATGGACTGTAGCCTGCCAGGCTCCTCTGTCCATGAATTCTCCAGGCAAGAATCCTGGAGTGGGTTACCATGCCCTCCTCCAGACATAAGGACATGTAGCATTCATAAGGACTGTAGCTACTGTTTATTAAATACTGCACATTGAGTACAGAGCTTCACCTATATCAAGTTATTTGGTTCAATAACATGGGTATTATTCCCAATAATCCCTTTTCACAGGGAGGTTAAGTAACTCACCCAGATGCCCATCTAGAGTAGGGTAGGTTTTGAACCCAGACTCTAACTCTTGAGGCCACATTCCCACTCAACCCCTTCTCTGCTGAACACAAGCTACTAAAGGGCACTAGACTGGGAATCATTTTATTAAAAAAAACAAGAGAGAAAGAAGGAACATTTTAACTAAGCCCCATATAACACAGAAAACCAACCAAACTGATCCATGGACCACAACCTTGTCTAACTCAATGAAACTATGAGCCATGCAGTGTAGGGCCAGGGGCAATAAAGGACAGAAACAGTATGGACCCAACAGAAACAGAAGATATTGTGAAGAGGTGTAAAGAATACACAGAAGAACTATACAAAAAAGATCTTAATGACCCAGATAACCACGATGGTGTCAGTACTCACCTAGAGCCAGACATCCAGGACTGTGAAGTCAAGTGAGCCTTAGGAAGCATCACTATGAACAAAGCTAGTGGAGGTGATGGAATTCCAGGTGACCTATTTCAAATCCTAAAAGATGATGCTGTGAAAGTACTGCACTCAATATGCCAGCAAATTTGGAAAACTCAGCAGCGGCCACAGGACTGGAAAAGGTCAGTTTTCATTTCAATCCCAAAGAAAGGCAATGCCAAAGAATGCTCAAACTACTGCACAATTGCACTCATCTCACATGCTAGTAAAGTAATGCTCAAAATTCTCCAAGTGAGGCTTCAACAGTACATGAACTGAGAACTTCCAGATGTTCAAACTGGATTTAAAAAAGGCAGAGGAACCAGAGATCAAATTGCTAACATCTGTTGGATCACAGAAAAAGCAAGAGAGTTCCAGAAAAACACCCACTTCTGCTTTACTGACTATGCCAAAGCCTTTGACTGTGTGGATCACAATAAACTGTGAAAACTTCTGAAAGAGATGAAAATACCAGACCACCTGACCTGCTTCCTGAGAAATCTTTATGCAGGTCAAGAAGCAACAGTTAGAACCAGACATGGAGCAACTGACTGGTTCCAAATTGGGGAAGGAGTACATCAAGGTTGTATATTGTCACCCTGTTTATTTAACTTGTATGCAGAGAACATCATGCAAAATGCCAGGCTGGATTAAGCACAAGGTAGAATCAACACTGCCAGGAGAAACATCAATAACCTCAGTACGCAGATGACAACACTCTTACGGCAGAAAGCGAAGAGGAACTAAACAGCCTCTTGATGAAAGTGAAAGAGTAAAAGCGATGGCTTAAAATTCAACATTCAAAAAGCTAAAATCATGGCATCTGGTCCCATCACTTCATGGCAAATAGATGGGGAAACAATGGAAATAGTGACAGACTTTATTTTCTTGGGCTCCAAAATCACTGCAGATGTTGACTGCAGCCATGAAATTAAAAGACGCTTGCTCCTTGGAAGAAAAGCTATGACCAACCTAGACAGCATATTCAAAAGCAGAGACATTACTTTGCCGACAAAGGTCTATAATTTCAAAGCTATGGTTTTTTAAGTAGTCATGTATGAATGTGAGAATTGGACCATAAAGAAAGCTGAGCGCCAAAGAATTGATGCTTTTGAACTGTGATGTTGGAGAAGAGTCTTGGGAGTCCCTTGGACTGCAAGGAGATCAGATCAATCAATCCTAAAGGAAATCAGTCCTGAGTATTCATTGGAAGGACTGATGCTGAAGTTGAAGCTCCAATACAATGGCCACTTGACTCATAGAACTGGCTCATTGGAAAAGATCCTGATGCTGGGAAAGACTGAAGGCAGGAGGAGGAGGGGACAACAGAGGATGAGATGGTTGGAATGCATCACTAACTCATTATACATGAGTTTGAGCAAGCTCCGGGAGTTGGTGATAGCCTGGAGTGTTTCAGTCCATGGGATTGCAAAGAGTCAGACATGACTGAACAACTGAACTGAACTTAAAGCCCTACGTAATAAATAATAATTCAGTTCACTTTAACTTCCTTATTACACATTAACTCAAAATTACTCTAAAGGAAAGAAAATGCCTTTTCCACAAAACTACAGCCAATGGGATTTCATGTTAAATATCTGGAAACCCAAGAACAGCATTTATGCGCTGGTCATGCATGGCCACACAGAGACTGGGCTCCCCACCAATGCCCCTGTGGCTGCCAGTCAGAGCAGAAGCCCATGACTAGACAGCCTGCCCTCTCATACCATTTAGGACAGAACCATTTTCTGGACAGGCGGATATGCAGGTCTTTAGAAATAGGAAACCCACAAGCTTCTTTGCATGTCTTAATGGGGACTCCGGTGAAATATGAAACTAAATATAAGGGCTCTCCATTTTTCAACCAGCTTTTGGCCATAATCTGTTCTTGTGTTGGCAATAAGCCCTATTATTGTTTATGATGAGGGAACAACTCAGCTACCGTAAATGTGCACTTCCTTCTTTTTCCAAAGGTTTTCCATGCACCTCACCAGCAGCACTCAGGAAACCATAAGAGAGAATTTATTGCTCAACAACTACCCACCACCATTTCTGATTCCTGTATCCCACCTTCAGGTCAGCAAGTCTTGGTGCTTGAGAACTACACTCTCTAGGTAGGTTTACAAAAACGTCAACTCTACAATCACAAAATCAAACAACCAACCAAGTAAAACCCAAGGCTATGAGAACAGTTATTAACTCCCTGTCTCCTTGTGTTTGGTCAAGAACCATATAAATGATGGTGCTGAATGTTTCGTGTGTGTGTGTGTGTGTGTGTGCGTGTGTGCCCAGTCTCTTTGCACCCTCATGGACTACAGCCTGCCAGGCTCCTCTGTCCATGGACTTTTCCAGCCAAGAACACTGGAGCAAGTTGCCAAGCCCTTCTCTAGGAGATCTTCCCAACCTAGGAATCAAACCCACATCTCTTTAGTCTCCTGCATTTGAAGCGGGATTCTTTACCACTACCACCACCCAGGAAGCCCTGGATGTTTCATAACTCACCTAAATTCAGCACAGAGGAACCAAACTGGCCAGGTGTCCAGGGAAGACCCTGGTTCTCAGGGAGGGGCAAAGCATGGCACCTCTGCTTCTACCAAGGCAACCCTGGCCTTCAAGGCTCTGGAATGGAGCCCAACTTGTAGATCATGTTTATATTCACACACCTTGTACACGTGTATGCTCCAGGAAGCACACATAAAGTTCAGCTGCTGTTTCTCCTAGCCTCACAAACCCACCCAGGGTGGAAGTGAGTCACCAGGGAGTGGGGAGCAGCAGCCTGGCAGCTGACACTCTGGATTCCAGCCCCCTTACTCGATCTGCCCCTCGGATTCCTAAGCAGAACCCCAGGATTCCAAGAACCACCCTGCTCATTTTAAAACGCTGACTGCTCAGTCTGCCCGGCCCAAAGCAGGAGGCCCTGCTTCTCACTGTCTCACCAACAGGGTGAATTTAAAACAAAGCAAAACAAGAATGATTCACAAGGATTCGGATGTGGCTGTCTCACAGGAAACACGCGCACCTGGCCTCATGGCCCTACCTTCCACTTTCAACAGCAGTCCGGAAACCTCATGAAGCTTCCCCATTCTGAGGAAAGCTTCCAGGAGGAAGACACTACACAAGGAAGCCAGCCAGTTTCCCTCAAGATGGTCTTTCTAAATATCTATATGCTATTTCTATCCCAGTGAAGTCTCCCAATTATGCTTAAATAGACATCAAAGTAATAATCATGGGTAAAAAGGAACTCCATTCATCAGATGCATGTTAGTGACGTCTCCAGGGTAAAATTAGGCTATAGAAAGGTTCTCTCATTTTCTGGGCCCAGGTGTCCGTCGGATTTGGTCTGGAGCCGTGTGGCACTCAGGCTCGGCATCCGATGTGCACAGGGCAGGGTCTGCGGAGGGCGGCCCGGTCCGCTCAGAGAGGCCGCAGCATCCGGACCTAGCAGCTTGGCATCCTCTGTTCGCGCTTAGCAACAGCTACCGCTTAGCTACCGCGCCGGGCGGGCAGCCAAGCACGGCGCCGCCGCCGAGGTTACCCGCGAGCGTTGACCGGTAGTAACCCCGGCGCGGGCGGCGGCGGCGGCGGCAGGTGGCCTTTGCGCATGCGCAGCGGATTGCCCCTGCCCAGCCCGCACCTACGCGCGCGCTTCAGGGGCCGGCCAGTGCCCTTCTCTTCCAACCATTCAGAATATAGGGTTCCCGACGTGCACGAAAACCACCAGGCAGCCTCCGCCGGACCCTCAACCATATGACTGAAAGCAGGTGTGTCCCCGCCGCTTGGCAAGGACAGTGTAAACGTCACCCAGGGCCCCAGGCCTGCAGAATCAGCATCCGTCCCGGCGGAAAAGACAAGGGTTTTTACTCCATTTTAAAAGCCGGGCAAGAGCCCTGTTGGCGGGCCGGCCAGGGCCTCGCTTTCCCCAGAGCCGCCCTGGGCGAGGGCGCCGGGGGAGAAGTGTGGAATAGGGAGAAGGGGTTGCGGGGGTTGGGATTGGCCCCATTGAATTCGCTCCTTGGAGACAAGCCAGTCTGGTCGCCCTTGGAAGGAAGGGCAAGGTGAAGGACAGCTGGCCCGAGAACCCCATCCTGGAGGGCACAGGATCGACGGAGTCCTTAGGGTGGTGAACACAGCCGCTCCCGGCCCAGCCCATGAAGGAACTCTGGGGGTCTCTTTCCCAGGAGGTGGGAAGGCTTTCTGTGGCACCTTTGCTGCCACCAGGTCTGTGGTTGTGTTTGTCATGGGCAAAGAAAGGTGAGAAAAACAGCCGATCTTGCGTGGACCTGTGAAATGACAGAGGGAGGAGGGTTCTCAGTGGAGCTCGGAGCTGGTGGAGAGGCTGGTGGTTAGTAAGATTCGCGGTCTAGGCCTGAATCTGACATCTGCCTCCTTCTAAGCCTCCTTTTCTTCCTGGTTAGGTGCACACCGACAATGATGCCCTGTGGCTTCCCCATGCGCACTTAACAGAGACAATATGCTAAAGCAAACAGCATTTGTTTAGAAAAGCATTTGTTTAAAAAATAAACACTTCACCCCCAAAAGTGGGAGGGAAGAAACAACAACTGAGAAATCCCATTAAACTCCTGCTAAAAGGTTCACTTTCAAGATAGGCAGAGGAGATATCAAGGCGAGGGACTTTTTGTCTGAGCACAGCAGCTTGTCTGATGACCGTAAAAGAAACAGACAGAATGACTCGGGTTCTGTTTTTCAGTTTATCCCCACCCTTATCAGTTCACCACCGGCAGCATTCCGGGAGGGGCTCCTGCTCACTGCCCTGCCCCCAGGAGTGCCACTGCGCTACCTTCTCCCAGAGCAGGGCTCCAGCTTCACCTCCTCTACCAGCCACATGCTTTTCATTCCCTCCTTTCCAGATAGCCCCGGAGCTTAAGGCACCTGGTTTGTACATAGGCTTTTTTCCTCCCAGTTTGTGAGCTCATTTCAAGACCAAGATAATGCACATTTCTTCAGAGTTTCGAAAAGCAGAACTTGGATCAACAAATGAACATTACTCGAGTTGAGATTTCAGCTCCACAGACAGAATTCTAAGAATGAGAGTTGTGCAAACATGGACCTGGTCAAGCCGGGAGGTGCCAGGCCTTGGTTGCTGTCAGGATGGAGCAAGAAAGATTGCTCCATGGGTGAGAGGTCAGAGGAGGGAGCTCCCAGGCTCCTTTGAGCTCCAAGATTCAGGCTCTAAATATAGGACTCCATTGGACATACTTGCAGTCTTGAAGTCAAGCACAAAGAAGACTAACAGCAGACACAGCTGACGAAAAGTAAAACTAAGGGCTGTGGGTCAGGTCAAGTCACGGCAGGCACACCCGCCTCCATCCTAGACTCTGAAAACGCCTCCTGATGCCTTTTTGCAAATTATGGGCGAAACCACCCAATATTAGAGATACTTTATTCAAAGGTAAGTTTTCTATAGAGGTTTTGGAACTCTATCAGTGAAGGTTTTATAGAGGATGTACCGCCATCCTAAAAGCTCCTCGTTTTGTTCAGGTCAGTCTTTCCAAATGTTTTTCATCTGACCCACGTGGTTGCCTTTGTTCCTTAAATAAGCAATTCTGCTGGTTCTAGAACTGAACTCAAAACAAGCAGGTGTGTGGTTACTAAACATTTTATTCTAACAGTTTATATACAAAAGAAATGGTTTCATGTTCAGCAGAATGTCACCTTTGGTTATATCTTGGCCTTGATGGATTCACTTCTGGTTTATACAAGAAGATGTTAGTTCCAGCATATGAAGTTTTAATGAGCATACTTGGGGGTGTTAAAGGAAGGCAGGAGGGTACCTACCCAGCAGGCGAAGATGAGTGTCACAAGAGTGTACTCAAAAAGTGACACAGTGACACCAGCCCCCCACTGAGCAGAGCACCATCCTGCAAGGTCACACTGAGGAGACCAGATGGCTCCAGACCAGGCACACTCTTTAGAAAAATGGCAGTGTGTTAGCGGGTCCTGCCACCTGGAAGGCGACTGGGGTGGCCTGACATGGACATGAAGGAGAAGAGGAGACCTCAAAGCCAGTGTCAGCAAAGTCACCTGTGCTATGTCTGTGGGGGCTGTAGAGCCTGATCAGACTACATAGGGATCATGCACCCCTGATTCCAGGTCCCTGTTAGTGATGGTTTGACCTCCATGCAGCAGGCCCCAAGAGAGCTACAGAAAGGGTGCCTAGACCCTTTGGATGTTCAAGTTCTGCCTGTAAGCTAGCAAACTCTTTTGGTTTTATACATAGTCACACTACCTCCATCTGTCAGGAGAGTTGGCCCATCCTCTATAGTTTTTCAAGGCAATGGCACCCCACTCCAGTACTCTTGCCTGGAAAATCCCATGGATGGAGGGGCTTGGTGGGCTGCAGTCCATGGGGTCGCTAAGAGTCGGACACAACTGAGCGACTTCACTTCACTTTCACTACAGTTTTTCAAAGCCTCTTTCGGAGCCTATAAGGCAGAGATTCAGAACTATTCCAGAAGACCTCATCATCAAAAGGGCCTGAGCCAGTGGCCTGTCCCAGGGAGCCACAGAGAACCTGGCAACTGGCCCTGGAGGGGGCAGAGGAGTGCTCCAGCTGTCTCCATTCACCAAGGTGACCTGGGGTCATTGGGCTCCCCATGTCAACACCCCAGCATCAAGCAGGGAGTCCTCGTAAGCAAGGTCTAGGTTTGCTAAACTGCACCATAAGACCAGCCACAGCCTCAAAAACAAAGGCAGAGTATCAGAAGCCTTTTCTTTGCTCCCCAAAGAAAGCTTGCCTTTGCATGACAGTTTCATAGAAGATGAAAGTAATTGATGTATGGCCAATTCATTTTGCTGTGCAGTAGAAACTAATACAGCATAGTAAAGCAACTATATTCCAATAAAAATTAATTTTTAAAATATCATTCATGCTAGAGGAGCATAAACCTGCCTTCACACCTAGGCAGCCCACCCCCTAGAGCCCCCTCACTGTTCTGGGATTTCTACAGTCCTCCTTTCACTGGCCTTCCTCCCCATCCATGTCCCCACCAGTTGGATCAATTCACCCAGTGCTGGGATGGAATCCAGTCTTCCCCTTAATGGAATTGCTGAAAGGGATTTTAATGGCACCTTCTACTCATTTTAGCCAGCCTGTCATTGCAGGCCTTGTGAAATAGCTGTGGAAATTAAGAGAAAGCAAACTTGAATTTGAGAAGGGCATTCAAATGCATTTTTATGGCTCAGAAGCAAACCAATACAGATAATCTGATGTGGGGCTGCCCAGAATGTTTAACTCTATCCTGACATTTGGCAAGGATGAGGCTGGAGGGTCTGGTTTCAGAGTAGGAGGTGCTGTCCCATTCCATCGGAATATTAGCATGTTGAGACCCCAGCCGGGCTCAGGAAGAGGAAAGAAGACTCTCTAAAGCCCCAGCTAGGATTACTTTTGTTCTCAACCCACAGGTAATCTGGGGAGGTATAATTTCATTTCTAAGAATCAAGTCACCTGTTTGTGCAAAGCATGTCAGGCACACCAGCCTCACCTCCCTCTGGAGAGGACAGGACAGCCAAGCCTCTCCAGGAGATTAGGAAGCCTCTTTATGGGTCCCTGTGAAAGGCAGAGGTGACTGACATCCAGGCAGGCCTATTAAAGGGAAAATAAACCAGAAGTAACAGTAAGGCAACCCTCAGTGGTTCTGTAAAAAGGGGCGAACCATACTCATGCCACGGTGGGCCTGTTGTCAGGTGCCCATGCTGGGGCCGGGGGCTTACTGGGTGTCTCGTTGGGGCTAGTCTCGAAGCCCCCATGCTTTCGTGTCCCACCTCCCCTGCTCCTGGGACCTGGGATATGTCTCCGAACCTCCTATACTCACTGCATTGAAAGGACAGAATTGGCCCCTGAGTCACCTAAACCAAAGTGCTGCTTGAATTTTATAAATGGAAATGGCTTCATTCTCCCTGGAAGGCAGACGACTCGAGAGTACCCACTACTCCACTTCATGGGCAAGCTCTGAAAGCCAGGGAGTGCTGTATGCGTGTAGAATCGCCTCTGCTCCACCTCAGCCTTTCATGATGTGGATTCTCTTCCTAACAGGGGTCCTGAGCTGCTGTCTAGCACAGGAAGCTCTCAGCTCAGTGCTCTGTGACAACCTGGAGGGGTGGGATGAGTGGGGGTGGGGGGGAGATACAAGAGGGAGGGGATTATATGTATGCTGCTGCTGCTGCTAAGTCACTTCAGTGCTGTCCAACTCTGTGTGACCCCATGGATGGCAGCTATAGCTGATTCACTTCCTGGTACTGCAGAAATTAACACAACATTGTGAAGCAATTATACTCCAATCAAAAAAATTAAAAAAATATATATATATATGGAGTCCTAAATGTTACCAACACCAACGCAGTGCCTAGCTTCCACAAAGCAAAAGCTACTTTCAAATTTAAGCCACACTGGGGTGAGTGAGGACAATTAAACTAGACGTTCCCCTACTTCCCTCAACACAGTAGTTCACACGACTAGTTAATGTTATGATACCAAAGTCCAAATTGTTCCAAGTCATCTGTCCCCTCAACTCTGGCTCCATGAGTGAATTCCTTGAGGTAAAGTCATTACTGTATCAGAAGTCAGTGAGATCCTCCCCGGGGGGCACTCTTTTCTCCTGGGAATGCTTCCTTTCACAATTATGCTCTCTGCTAGGAATCTATTATACGATCCACATTTTCCTCTAAAGACATCATTAATCATATAGTGAAAATGTAACTACAATTGAAAATTCAAGATGTTTTCTCAAAGGCCACAGTCAATGCCTGGCAATCATCAAGCTCAAGAATTGTCAAGAACCAGTGCTGACATCGCCTTCTTAAACATGGTGTCACTCACATCCTTTCCACTAAGGGATATGAAGCTTCCTTTTTCCATCTTCTTTAAAATAATTGTGTAGGAGCTTGTGATATTCTAACGCCAGTGACAGACTTTGCTACAGCATTCTGTGTCGAGTTATTGTATAGCACCATGTTCTGGGATGGGGGTCGGGGGAGGCTTTCCTGGAGTTTACTTGAGTGGACTAGTGTCTGTGTGAGGGGGAGAAGCATGGACAGGAATCCAAGGCGAGTGGAGGTGCTGGCTCTGACTTTAAGTGACCACCCCAGCCTTCAGGCTTCTGTGTTCATCACTCACTATACAACCAGGCAGTCCTGAAACACGTCACCCTCTCAACCCACAACTCTCATTTTCCTTTCAGAAACGCCTCTCCCCTCCTCAGCCCCACTGTGATCCTTATAGTGAGCTCGGCACATAACGTTGAATTTTAAAAAACAAACAACTCAATACAGACAGAAAAACAGAACATGGTGAGAGAAAAAAGCACAAAAGCTCCTGCCCCAACCGTCAGTTGCACTCGGCATGACGCCTGGCATCACACATCACACAGAGGTGACGCCAAATATAAAGCTGCCACCAAGAGAAAAGGGAGACGCTGGCCAGCTGGATGAGCAGCAGCAGAGCGGGCCTTGTGGGCACTGAGCCTGGAGAAAGCACCGCTGCCCTGTGGCCACAGGAACCCTGGCACTCCGAGGCCCTGCACCAGGCGTGGCCTGGGCACCAAGCTGGACCACCAAGTCTGAAACCACCGTCCAGCCTCTGGCCATCCCCGAAGCTGAGGCTCGGGGCAAGCCTGCACATACTGCTTCCTCTGATTTGGTGAGAAGGTGGACAAGTACACCCCCAGCCTCCGGGCGTGTGGGAGTGATAAACCACCGGGGCACCAAAAACAAAGGAAATGATGGAGTGCAGGGAAGGAGGGCAGGGCCGGAGGAAGCGAACAGAGGTGCTGCAGAGGCCAAGGAGGAAGCCGGATGGAGAAGTCAGGCCTCGCTGCTTGAGAAACCAGCAACCCAGACACATCAGCCTGCCTTCCACTCCAGCCCTAACCATCTCTGACTCACAGGCAGGTCCCTGGGGCCCACACCCTACTCCTCCACCCAGCCCCCCATCCCGAGCCTACACAGAGGTTACTTCAGGGCAAGTGTCTACCCGGAAGCCACCTGGGCAAGGCTTCCTAGTAGGCCACTGGCCATGGACCTTGGTGGCCTCTCCCTTGCTAATTAAGAGGCCATTTTCCGCTGACAATCAGCGTGACCAGTTCTAACAAGTAGAGACTATAGTGTGGGCAAGCCACACATCTGGCCAGGAAGTGATATTCTTCACCTGCCAGAGCCCCAAGTGAACACCTGCCAGGTTGGATTTCAAGCCAACATTCTGCCTCCGTTTTCAAATGGTGGCATTTCTGCATTGCAAGTTGTCTCCATCTGAAAAATACCCATCTAAGCACTGCTAACATCATGATCACATTTCCAAGGCCACACGTAACACATGGACAGAAACCTGTTCACTCTCCCACAGGTTTGCCACCACTTATCTATAGAGATGCAGCAGGTCAAAACCTCACAATGTCCTCCTAGTCACTTAGTGCATTTTTTCAATAAAAATCTTGGTTTAAGTGAAGAAGGAAAAAGCTGGAAACTTATGTTGAAATTTCAAGAGGCTCAAACAAATAGGCTCCTGAGCCTATCACAGAATTTCTTTGTTAATGAAACAGGCTGACACACCCTGAAAATATGTCTCAGATCACTCAGATACTATCAGCTGCTGATAGTATTTGTTTGGGATCTGTTCCTGGTTGTGGTAACAGACCCACAGTCATCCCACAGTCAACTTGGCTCCAAAGTCCCAGGGATCTGTCAATCAAGGCTTTAAAACCACGGTTCCAAGGGATTCTGGGGTGCCACACCAACCATCTCAACAGATTCGTGTCAAGGCAGTAGGAAACAAGAAAGGGAAGGCAAGAGAGGGCAGAAAGATGAAAAGTTTAAAAAAAAAAAAGTGAGTCTTGGTGGGTCTTCTTCATAAAGAAAGAAGGATAGAGCCTAGATTAAGTTAAAAGGTTTAAACAATATAAACATTTAGAAGGTACCTGAATCACTTTGTTCCAAATTCCTCATGATTTTCCAGTTGTTTTAAATGGTTCAGTAGGAACTAAAGACCATCATTTCTGGGTGACATCTAACATGCCCTCTCCCAGTCACCTCCCTCCCTTGCCTCCAAAGATAGACACAGGATGGGTACACAGAGCTGGGGTGAATGAGGAGTGAATTCCATGGGAAGAAGTCAGTCAGGCTTGAAAAATAAATACCAACCCAGGGAAGCATCAACTCCGAAAATCCAGACCTAGCAAAGGAGCATCTCCATTGCAAAGAAAACTCAAAATACCATCAGTTGCCGATTCCCAACAACAAGCAAAAGGGCAGCAGCAAACTCGTGTGTGTGCGCGTCTCCCAAGATCTCTGAAGTCTCACCTGCTCCATCAGCTTTTCTGTGTTTACAGCTAGCCCACCAACACCCCCCTGAGTCAGTCCTTTCAAGACCTATAAACATACACAACTGGTTTCCAGAGAGGTTACCCTAGGTCACTGGTTACTTTTCAACACTTCAAGCATGGGAGGAAACACCTGTTTCCATTTTTCTCCGAAACTAAAAAAGTCCCATCTAGAAAGACTAACATTAACAGCATCCAGTAAAGAGAACCCTCCGTGTTCAGACTGGAAGCCAGCACACAGGAACATTGGTCAAACTTTGTGATCATATCAGAGTTTAAGAACTACTGTGTGAAAAAAAATAAAATAAAATAAAAAAATAAAAAAAAAAGAACTACTGTGTGACTCACAGACACAGAAAGCAATCTTGTGGTTACCAGAGGGAGAAGGGGAGAGATAAATTAGGAGTTTGGGGTTAACAGATACACACCACAACATATAAAATGGATAAACAACAAGGACCTATTGTATAGCCCAGAGAATGCTATTCAATATCTTACAATAGCCTTTAATGGAAAAGAAGCTATAAAAGTATGCATATATATATATATATAACTGAATCACTTTTCTGTACACCTGAAACCAACACAACATTGTAAATCAACTACACTTCAGTGAAAAAGACAAAAACAAAAACACTCAAGATGTCTCTTGAGTCATCTAATCTGATCTGTTCATATCATGAAAAAAGTGAGAAAGTGAAATCGCTCAGTCGTGTCCGACTCTTTGCAACCCCATGGACTGTAGCCTATCAGGCTCCTCTGTCCATAGGATTTTTCCAGGCAAGAGTGCTGGAGTGGATTGCCATTTCCTTCTCCAAGGGATCTTCTCGACCCAGGAATAGAACCCGGGTCTGCCGCATTGCAGGCAGACGCTTTACCGTCTGAGCCACCAGGGAAGCCAAAAATCAGGCATAAAGCAATCAGAGAGATTGGCCACAGCAGAGCCAGAGTGGAAAGAGACAGTCCCCCACCTTCCAGACCCAGATTTTCCCAAACCACCTGATGATTCCTTCAAGGCTCCGCCCACCGTCGAAGGCTCCGCCCACCGGCCTAAGGCTCCCAGCTGCTCCGCTGCCTACCTTTCTTCCTCCACCAGGGGCCTTCTGGGACAGAGTAGGAGAGGTCCTTGAACTCAATGTTCACTGCCGCTCTCCGAGGCAGGGAGGAGAGGCGCTGGGCTTCTGTGAGATTGTTGTCCTCCTTCTTCAGATGTCCGTTCAGCAGCTCCTTCTCCATGGTGTCCCTGTTGCCGAAGACTACCTCGTCCACCGAGACGCACACTGACTTGGGCTCTGTCATCCCTGAAGAGCCGTTCTAAGGAGACAGGAAAGAAGCGCCGAGAGCGAGTGTAAGCCACATCACGGCAAGGACCACAAGGAGAGAACCGTCCATCTATCAACACTCCTCACCCTCCACCGTGCCCTCAGCAGCACAGGATGGGTGCTCCCCTAGAGAAATTCCCTCTCTCCAGCCTTCACTTCTTCTACCACTATAAATATGCTAAAGCTAAACTATGAAACCGATCTACAGTCTTATTTAGAAATCATAGCATCTAATCACAAAACCAAAATAAATACACCACTTGTCTCAAAGAATGAAACATCAGCCACCCTAAAAAATCATCTACTTACAGTCCACTTGTTAAAAAACCCAACAAAAATGCATGAGACTGCTAGAAGTGCACAGCTGAAAGAGCTTTATGATGATCTCCTTCAGTACCTCCCTGGTGTAAAGTCATACACGTTTTTCTAGAGCAATGGTATCGCTTGGACCCCTGGGAGTTGGTCTTTGTGTTTTCCTGATAAATTTTCCAACCCCCCTACAACTCTCCTCTCTCACTGTTATCTTCATAATAGCTCTGAAGTGTTGGAAAGCTTGATTTTTTTCTCTGTGATACAGACAAGGAAACTGAAGCACAGACTATTTTAAGGAACTCTACGATCAAGTGAGGGGCAGAAGGGATCCCAGAATATGCTGCTGCTGCTGCTGCTAAGTCGCTTCATTCGTGTCCGACTCTGTGCGACCTCATAGACGGCAGCCCACCAGGTTCCCCCGTGCCTGGGATTCCCCAGGCAAGAACACCAGAATGTGAGTCATCCATAAAAACAGGTGCCTCTTCCATTGCATCACCAGGATACCTAATACGTAGCTCCATCGGCCTTTCAGGCTTCCACTGGGAGTCCACTGAACAGGTGACCCAAGAACTAAAAGTATTTATGCAGAGAAAGGAATATCCTTTCTAATGGCTTGGCAATACTGAACAAATCAATATGCTTCAGGCACATGCAAAACACAGAAGAACCCTGGGGTAGACAAATAATGTGCTGTGCTTTTTCTAGCTGTCTCTTAAGTGGAGAGAGAATATTCCCCCATGCCAAAAGCATGGGCCTCCAGTGACACACCTCCATACTGTTGAAGGCAGTCCGCCTGATCTAGTCTGATCTGGATGACCATCTTTGATAATTCAGGCCCTTCTGATGGCTGTAAGGCTGGGTAGCCCCTGACATACTGCTATCTGTTCTAAACAGGAATAATATCACACTTATTTTTCCATAGGTTTGTGGGGTATTTCTTTAAAGTTGATGGCTTTTTGATCATTGTTGTTTCTAATAAAAAAATCTAAAACAAAACCAGAGGGTGGACCATCAATAAACATTCTTACAAACCCCAGCAACTCTAGTGACTAAAACAAGCCCTCTCCCCATTAGAATGACCTCTTGTGTGTACAGTGACCGCATCCTTAATGAGCTGACATTATTTTCATCATGGGATTTAAGGGCCCCTGCAGTATCAGAGGATTTGGAGGTTTCAAATCTTTAAAGCAGGAGTAAGGGGATGGGGAGATGTGACCACAGGGGTTTCTGGTTCTTACGATGCTTGAAAATGTTGTTTTGCAGTTTAAGAAAAAGACACACACACACACACACACACACCTCCCAGGCATCTCCCACCTCTGGAAAGCTTAACTGCATCAGAACTTAGTTCATTGACTGTAACATTCTGTGGATAAAAATTAAAGTGCAGAGTAAAACTCTTGACAAAATTAATCTTGCTTTGCCGCTGGCACCAAGCACGTGAAGTGCTTCAAACGCAAACATGAGTGGGTTCGTGCATCCCCCACACAATCGGGTTTGTGTCAGCCTGACAACGGGCCTCCTCAGAGCCTGGGCTGTGGAGGAGTCCCTCCTGCGCCCAGGAGGGCGCTGCAGGGCTTCCGCATCCGCGCTGGCCCAGCGCCTTCAGTGATGGGACCCCTTGAAGGAACAAGAGAGACCCTGCCCTAGTTGTGCACGAGCTTGGCTTTGACCCGCCAGTGCGACGCTCACCTTCAACTCCAGCGCACAGAGCAGCCCCAAATGCCATTCCTGTGCCACCTGTCTTGCCCTTCCGGGAACAGGAGCTTCTTTCTCCGGGTTATAACCCAGTCTGACTCCACAAGAGTCCTGGAAGCACCAGTCCTGGCTTTGGCCGGGGGTTGGGTAGTGGAGGAGAAGGAAACGGCGGGGCGGTGGGTACGGTAGTAGCGGAAGGGCTAGGGGCCGGGGGCGGGGCTCAGCATCAAAGAATCCTCCTGCAGTGCAGGAGAGGCAGGAAAAGGGGTTCTGTCCCTGGGTCAGGCAGATCCCCTGCAGGAGGGTTTGGCAACCCACTCCAGTAATTCTTGCCTGGAGAATTCCATGGACAGAGGAGCCTAGCGGGCTACAGTCCACTGTCGCAAAAGGTCCCACGCGACTGAGCATGCATGCACGCATGGGGTAGTGGAGAGACCAATGGGCAGGGCAGTTAGCTCCAGGCCTGGTCCCCAAAGTCCGTCCTCACCCCCCACCTTAAAAGATGAGATGTCTGCGTGGCGTCCTGAGGCTCTAAAGTCTGGGTGGCCAATCGTTTTGTGTTCAGTTAGGGACGGGGAGTTTCCAGCATCCCCTCTGCAGAGCGTGGCTGCCTTCCCCCTCCTGCCGAGGTGGACCATCCTGAGGAAGCCCAGGGACACGTCGGGTCTCGCAGTGCTGATGAAGCCCACACAGCACGGGGATGAGCAGCCATTACTCCACCCTCCTCCCAACTGGAGCAGATGCCCACCTGGAGCATGGCGAGGGCCTGACTTCCCCTCTAGACTTATCTACTCCCTCCCTTCCTCACTCTTAGCCCAGATAAAGCCCTGGGGATCTGCAGCCAGCCAGCCAGACATGCTCAGGGCCAAGACTGGGCCCCAAAGAATTTCAATACGAAGGGGCCAGGACTAGAAGGAAGACGCTACTGGGACCCGCAGGGGTCACCCAATGCAGCGCGGGCCTGGGGGTGTGGGACACACGGTGCTTCTGAGGAAATAAACTGAGCTGGGCTTAGCAAGGGGAGGTGGAGGAGAGGTGCTGCTTCATGACGTTCCCTGCGAGGGAACAGCAGGTGCAAAGGCTGGGCAGCAGGAGAGGGCGGAGCACCTGGAGACCAGAAATTCGGGGGCTGGAGAGCTGATGTGGGGTGGGGGAAAGCGCTTCTGGAACAAGATGGGACTAGAGAGGCTCACCGGGTCCACAGGGTGGAGGGCTTGCCAAGCTTGTTAAGGGATTTGCATTCTATCTGGAAGTCTCTGTGGGGCCGCAGAGGGATGTCAAGGAGGAAGTAGCCAGTAGCCGAGTAGCTCCGCAAGGTGCGGGAGCCTAGGTGGCAGGAGGGTGGTGGAAGTGAGTGACCTCCACTAGCTGGGGATAGTGTGGAGGGAGACAGACGGACAGACCGGTGGGACAAAGCTGGGTGAGTAAACTGATTTGGTACTGAAAGAGAGAAGCCAGAGGCCCGTATTTCTTATATAAAGTTTTGAATTATTATGCCTCCGGCGTGGTAGGTAAACGATTATGAACAATAGCGACTATTCATTCAGTAATGCATGACAATGTGCCCAATTACACTCCAGGCTGCATAGATTACTCCCCTTCTGTCTCCACATCTCGACAGGGGGTATACCCTTTTCCACTCCACTTCACAGAGCCTGAGGCCACAGGGCTAAGGAGAGGCCGAGCTGGGGGCCAGCTCCTGCAGGGTGCTCCCACAGGCAGCGTCCCTAATCACGCCGGAATATTGCTTGGCTTTCCATAGGCAAATTGCAGTAGTCCCTAGGCCATCCCAGCCCCTGTTCATCGCAGGCAAAGCCACAAGAGTAGGGAAACCGTACAAGCCCACCTTCCAAAGCAACCAAAGCAGTGCATACCATCACCCGTCTTTCCAACGTGTGTCCAATTAATAAAATCCTACAATCCTGTCTGATGGGAGGTAGTGGCTGTCACTCCAAAATAGACCAGCTCTCTTCAAACACACCCTCAGATGAGAGCTGCCGAGGATGTAGGTTATAGCTAGCTTGTCCTTAGCCTCCGGAGCTCATTAAAAATGAAACAAATATATCTTCCCTCCCTATTTGTTCCCTTTCATTGTATGTTTCCCTGTCTTACCAAAGCATTGTCTTTGCCCTCTCCCTCCACACAATTTGTGCTGCATAATAAACGGTAAATAACAGCAAGTCCATTCACAGGTGTTGAGTGGCAAGGAGACCCATTTGGACTGTTTTTGCTTGCTGTTGGTACGAATTTTTTCTGGGCCACTGATTTCCTTGCATATCTAGATACCTATTTAGCTAGAGAGGGTCTCTAACAGTCGGCAAGCCCTGCCCCCACCCCGGACCATAGTGACGCTGGTTCACTCTCTACTCAGGGAAGCCCAGTTGGAGATAGAAACTTTGCAGTATCTTTTCACAGCATCTTGGGAAGGAAAGGAAAGAGGAACTCACAGGCTCCAGGCATTGGCATACAGTCTCTCCCACTTCTCTCCCTGCTGCAGCTACAGTGTCCACCTTGATGAGTGGACCCTGCATTTGGAGGGCAGGCCCCCCCCCCAAACACACACACTGGAACCTTGAGCACAAAAAAAGGGAAAACTAGGTCCAGCACCCTCAAGAGCACTGCCTAAGGGAAAAGAACCCGTGTCAAACCCTTAATTAAGCAAAGGGTAGGTGTCACTGATACGGTCATTCAGAGTGCCAACCTCATCGTCTCCAAAACCTGGCTTCCAACAGCCCCCAATGCCAATCCCATTGGAAGCCCTGCCCGCCCCACCCAGCCCAGCTCAGGGACTTGTGAACACGGGTGGGTGGTTTTCCCATCCTCCAAGGCACCTTCTCTAGACTCACACCTGGCAGTCAGCCCTGGGCTGGACCCTAGAGGAAAGTTTAGGGCCCTAGGAATGTCTCTAGGGTTCTGCTTATGACTTGGGTCGAAATTTTAAATGTAAAAAAGGACAACGTTTTCAGGGAGAATGATTTTCACGCAAAACAACATTCGCTGAAAAAAGTGAGCTCAGCCTCATGTGAAAGAAACATCTAAGTTCTGGTGCTGCATCAAACCGTAAGGTAACATTCAGGAAATCTTGGCAAAAACATCTCTACCTTAAAACATGCTGATTCACTATTGTCCCACATGTATAAACCACTTTTGCAGCTTTGAAAGGGCTTCAAGAGTTAGTTACCAGGCACCTCCAAGACCTGAAACTTTCTTTACCCACAACTAACAACAATAATCTCCTTCATTTTCCATTGCCACCTTCATTCTGGAATCCCAAAGAAATGAACACGTGCAAAATGAAAAATAGTCAAGTGTTACCCAAACATTCAACCAGATAAAAGCAAACGTCATGAGGGGGCTGCCTTTTTCATTTGGGTATCCCTCTCATATATAAGAAGCTAGGTCATAAAGGCAGAGACCTTCCAGAGATGGGACCCGGCATGTGGATCCCCCTGTCCCTGGCTCTTTCCTGCTCTGCCAACCTCCTCAATGTGTCCGCGGCCCCATTCTCTCGGTTTACACAAAATCATTATATAATGAGCTGGCGAGGCTGGATATGTTCTACAGTAACCTGTTTGGAATCATAGGATGCAGTTGTCAGAGCAGAGCATGCGCAGAAACCCGGCTACGATTTTTTTTTCTTTCGCTCAAGGCAAGAGGTAACTGTCGGTCAAATCCTGCGGAGCCCTGCTGACTTCAAATACAGGATGCTAAAAATGAAATAAAGGCAAAGGATGGGGAAGAAACCCGTGCGTGCTGTGCACGGTGGGGTTACAGCTCATGGGAAGTGACTAGCAGGATAGTAAACACACAGACAAAGGACAGAAGAGGGATGCATGGTGGGGTGGGGGGGGCGGTTGGTGGGGGGGGAGGCGATTTGGCTTGGAATACGGAATACTTTATTCTATCTGTACTTTAGATGACCTGAAATCAGTCCAGAAGTACCTCACTGCACTGCTGGTGTGCTGGGCATAGAAATGAAAGGCCCTGGGATGGGTGAGACTTTTGTTTTGCTTTTTTTCTAATGTGAGTTTATGGAGCTGTTTTAAAGGGGCAAGAGGAGACTCCTGACCACCTATAGAAACAGCACTTACTGTAAGTGTCTAGCAAAGAATTCGCCTGCACCCGGTGGTCCCCCTACGGAGCTGGCACCCTTGGGAAGAGTGAGATGAGCGCCTTTGTCCCCACCCCATAGGTAGAGAAATGTGACCCAGGCTAGTCCCTCACTTGCCTCCCCCTAACTCCGTCCGCCGCCCCCTCCTGAGCAGGTCCGGGAGAGGCTGTCCCCGGGGGCGAAGGGGCAGCCCAGGCTCTCGACCACCTCTCTCTTTTGTTCCCCTAGACAGTGCCGGCGCTCCGGAGAGCAGCGCAAGAAGCGCCGGATCCTCAGGCTCCCGCCACGCGCGCGGGCAGAGGCATGGGACCCCCGTTTCCCTCTGACCCAGGCTGCCGCCCCGCCCCAGTATGCCATGGGTTCCCAGGCCGAGCACTCTGAGGCTGACGAGGTCACGGCCATCTGTCTAGTTGTGGGACCTCCTCCTTCCCTTCCTCCGTCCCCTGGCCCTCCGCCTTCCCCGCGTCCTCGGCTGCAAGCAGCATCCCGAGGCGTCAGGTGGCCAGGTCGGGGGGCGATGTGAGTCGGGCGCCTCCCCCGGGGCTCACGGGCAGATGTCAGGGTGCGGGTCTTTGTGCGTTTCTTATTCTCCCGGAGAACAGAACCCAGCGCCGGGGGCAAAGGATGCGCTCACTCACCATGGCGGTGCCAACCGAGAAAGTGGCCATCAGACAGGCCATGCCCCGGGGGCGGCGGCGGCGGGGACACGGCTGCGGGCGGCGGGGACCGGCGGCGGGCACGAGGCTGCGCTCGCACCGGCTCGGCTGCTGAGCGCCGAGCGGGCTCGGGCTCGGGCTCCAGCTCTAAGGGCTCTGGGGCCCCGGCCCCGCCCACGACTCGCCCACTCCGGCCCCGCCCTCTACCAGCGATTGGCCGGCTCGCGAGGGTGGAGCGGAACCGACAGGTGCGCGTGCTCTTGTTTTGCTTCTGCGGGGGCGCGGCTGGCCCAGTTCTCCGCGTCCCAGCTCCACTGGCAGTCCGAGCCGCTGGCCCAGCAGGTGCCGAGGGTCCTCCCTGGACCTCGAGTCTTCGAGTTCCAAAACTCACGAGGGCTAGGCCAGGGACCCTGGGCCCCCGACTGTCAGCTGGGGGTCCCCTTCAGGACTGCCACCTCTCAGCCTGTAGTGCTGTGCCGGGAGGGGGGTTGCGGAGTTCGTTTTGGGAGGGAGAGTGGAAGGGTAAAGGAACTTCTCTCTCTCTCTCTCTTTTTTTCTGTTGTTGGGCACCTCTCTGCCAGGTAGGAGCGTGAGAACTAAAGAGGAGACGGCCGCTCCAATACCCGCCCCGCATTACAGCTCTGTATCTGGGACACCCGTCCTTGCATACTGAGGCAGCACATTCACTCATTCACCCAACATTGCTGGGTGCCAGACACAGAGGTAAGGCTTGGGTAACAAAAGGGTGCTAGGTGAAGATGCCCAGGCCTCTGTCCTCCCCCAGCTTCCCAACTCCCATCTTAACAAAAAACCAAAAACATTTTTTTTAAATTTTAAATTTAGTGTTCCCAGTACCTGGCCCACAGCTGTGTTCATGTAACTGCATAAGGAAAGACACATCAGACACCCTCTCATGTGGCCCCAGATGGGAGTATCAGATGGCCTGCTAAGACCCTTATTATATGTAAGTGGAACCATTTCCTGGTAACCATGGTGATAAGACATTTCTTACTCCCAATCTCAGAGGCTAATACTTTTATTCAGTGGTTTGCATGTGGGGACCACAGGTAGGAATGCATCCCTTCTCACCTCCAGCACACCTGGGTCACCCCTCCCCACTTTTCCTCGGGTTGGTGAAGCCCCTGCTTTTCTCACGGGGAGAGGGAGCACGGCTTTTCATGCCAGGCAGGGGGGCTTCACACCTGAGGTCTCATGACCCTCGAATCAAAGGATGGAGGGAAAGGCAGTGTAAAGCATGAGTTCAAGGGCGAGAGGGCCCTGCTTTTGTCTGCACAGTTCACTTGAATAGTTCACGCATCGCCTCTATTCTGTTGTTAAGAAATCTGACTGCTGTATCTCTAGGTGCCACTGGTTCTCTACATGCCGAGCCCACCAGGCTGTGTGGTGCCTTGAACCTGCTGAGCAGGGAGGCCAATGAACTCCAAATGTTCTGGAAAGAGGTTTCAGATTCACAAGCCTGTCTATGAGAACTGAGACCCAAAGGCAGGGATGGAGGTGCCTCATCTCTGAGACCTGGGATTTGTGGGCAGCTCTGAAGCCCACCACTTGCCCCAGGGCCAAATGGAACACAAAACAGGGGCGAAAGACACAACAGAACGTGACCGTGGAGGAACTCTCCATGAGAATCGATTGGACCGTGCTGTGCAGCCAGGACAAGTGACAGTGTGGTCCTGCTGCCCTGGCATGTATTCTCTGCCTGAGACCCACTCTCCTCACTGCTGGGCATGTGCTCAGAACATCCTTCTGGAACTTCCCCTGCCCCCAGCTCTACACCAGCTGATTCGGCCAGTGATTGGTCAGGTACTGGAAGTGTAAGGCTCTGCTCGCCAAGCTCCTGGGAATGGGCAGGGAGACATGTGGAGCCTGAGGATGAAGCCAGAGAGGGAAGACAGTGGTAAAGTGGGTCCTTGCTTGCTTTTCCGTTACAGGCCATGGAGAGCTCCGCTTACGCATCTGTACATGGGGATAACAATCATCTCAGCCACGTGGGAGATACTGTGTGCTCCACTGCTCATGGACACATAGCCAGCAATTCTAACCCTCACTAATATTATCCTTCTTGTGCCAAACCTGGGAATAAGCAAATGGTGAATAAGGTCGGTCAGATCTGTGACGTGGCTATCGGGACTTCTTTGGTTGTAAGTGACAGAATACCCTCTCCAACTGGCTCAAGGTACTTCACTGTCTTAGGTAACAGGAAGACTCAGGGTGCACTGGTTTCAGGCTTCAGATCTTGATCCCAAACCTCTGTCCACGGCTCTGCTTTCTGTCTGCTGGCTTTCCACTATGGGAGGCTGTCACCACATGGCCCTCCCAGTAACAAGCCTGCATCACATCACTGTGGCCAAAACCAGATCAGCTCCACTTTTCCATCATGCAGCCAAGCCAAGCTACTGACACTGGAATGTGAGGCAGGAAAGTGTAGCCTTAAATGCAGGGCACCAAGCCAGGAACGGGGAGACAAGCCTCAGATTCACTTCCACCGGCTCTTTGATTTTGGGATTTTTTAAAGGGAAAGAACAAAGGAGCTCGGGTTAATTATCATCTGTGACAGCGCTGAGTTGTAGTTTCAGGAGACAGGAGATCTCAGGTGGTTCATGGCTCAGGGCATGGACCTGAGAATATCTTGCCCTGGAGAAGCAACCTGGGTACATATATTAATGATGAATGTATGTGCTGTGCTTAGTCACTCAGTCTTTGCAACCCCATGGACTGTAGCCCATCAGGCTCCTCTGTCCATGTGATTTTCCAGGCAAGAATACTGGAGTGGGTTGCCATGCCCTCCTCATAATGGAGTAGGTTTCCATGCCCTCCTCCAGGGGATCTTCCCAACCCAGGGATCTAAATTTGGTATGTTTTATACCTGCTCTGTGAGATTAACGTATTTTGTAAATATGGACTGAACTGATTTGCCTAGGTTAGAGGGACTCTTATTGTGTAGTTTAAGGGACACCCTTCCAGAAGCACACTGGTGCCTCTCAGGCCTCAGGTCTCTCTTGGCCCCGCCCTTTCGGAATCAGTCCTGCAGGTGTCCCACCCTGGAGACTATATATATATATATATATATATCTGCAGTCGCACCCCCTCGCAAACCCTGTCATCCCTGATGCTATGACCCCTTGTAATCCGTGCATCACCTAATTAATTCACTATCGATTGTGTTTCTTGTCCACCACACTGCTCAAGAATGTAAGCCCCATGCTGGCAGGAATATCCACCCACTCATGGATCATCAGCCCCAGGAGCAGTGTCCAAGCTCATGAGCTATTCAGTCAATACCTCCCACCTCCAGTCCCTCTGGATCCCCCATGCTGGGTGTTCCCAGTGTGCATGAAGTGCCCAGAGTGGAGATGTGCATGCCTGGCAGTGTTCCACCAGGTGGGCTTCTCCCCCATGTGGTGCCCACCATTGCCCAGACGGGCTTTCCTGGTGGCACAGTGGTAATGAATCTGCCTGCAATGCAGGGGATGTGGGTTTGATCCCTGGGTCAGGAAGATCCACTGGAGAAGGAAATGACACCCCACTCCAGAATTCTTGCCTGGGAAATCCCATGGACAGTGCAACCTGGAGGGCTACAGTCCATGGAGTTACAAGGTTGAACACGACTGAGCAACTAAATTACCACCACCACCACTATCGACTGGAGTAAAACAAACAAAAAAAACCTATGACAGAAGGCTGACCCCCACCTCCTTAGCTCCTCTCATCATGTTGACACCTGCTCTGCAGCAATGTGAGAGCTTATGGGATTTCTTTCCCCAAAGCCTCAACCGAGCTTGACTTTGAAGGTGTGGTGTAGGAAGGTGTTTGCTTGCTTACTCTTTACAACCCAACCTCTGACTCTGAAGGTAAAGTTATCAGACAAATAAAAGCAGAATCTGGTGCCTCAACAACCAATAGGAAGGGTGGGGCTTGCCCCTTCCCCAGACTGGCGGGGATGGGAGACATAGTGGGTGGGGCCTTTGGGAGGCAGGGATGGTCTGGGGAGCCCTGCCCTGTAGTACCCCCAGGCCCACAATATTGCAGGTATTGGTCACTGGAGGCATCCCAAGGGGAGGCTTGCCCTTGGCTGGGCTGGAGACCTGCTTTCAGGTCATGGCCGCTGGCCTCTTGGCCTCTTGGCCTCTGTGGTCCTTCCACTCATGTTGGCAGAGTCATCGGACCCCTTCTGCTTCAGTTCACATTACCGCCGTTGCTTCCACTTTTAAAAAGGAAGAGAAAGAGAGAAAGAGACAGCGAGAAGAGGTGAGAGGGAGGAAGGAAGACAGGGAAGAAGGAAGTGGAAAGGGGGAGAGAGAAAGAGCCTTGAGTGGGAAGAATAGGAGTCTTAGCCTTTGATGGAAAGGGTGGAAAGGGGAGCAGATGAGCAGACAGACACACAGACAGAGGCTGCCTGGGAGGATGACAGGCTAAGCCACACACCAAATGGGGACCCTGTAATTGCTGTACTTTTAAGAAACATTGTTTTCTCTCTATGGTTTGTTTGATTCCTATTTTACTAGCCCTCTTGACTCCCCCGGGGTTCCCAGTGGCTCAGTGGTAAAGAATCCACCTGCCAACGCAGGAGATATGGGTTCCATCCCTGGGCCAGGAAGATCCCCTGGAGAAAGAAATGGCAACCCACTCCAATATTCTTGTCTGGAGAATCCCATGGACAAAGGAGCCTGGTGGGCTACAGTTCATGGGGTCACAAAGAGTTGGACATGACTAAACAACAACAGTCTAACTTCCCCAGCATCTTGATCCAGATGCCCTCCCCCATCACATGTGAGCATCAGCCCAGCTCCAGAGAGGGGCCCTGCCATCCCCAGCCTGCCAGAGGTGAGAGCAGGGGCCAGGTCACCACTGAGAGTGCGGTGCAGGTGGAGGGAGGGAGAAAAAGAGCCCAGATGGTAAGAGGGAAGGTGGAGGTGAGTGAATGAGAGAAGGAAAAAGGCAGGTAAGTATTTTATAAGCTAAGTTAGCAAGAGGCAAGTTAACCATTGCAAGCAGATTATTTGTTTTCTCTCATTAATGTGGAACACAGAATGGTGGGAAAGATACAGGAGACCAGCTATTTCTACAAATGAAGAAAGAGGAAATAGCATCTGGCAATGAGATGACCTTCAAAGCTGAAAATTAGGAGAGAAGTCTCAGAGGCAGACATCAGAAAACGACTGGAGGCCTCCTTCCCCCACAGACATAGAAGCATGTCCCCCCATAAAAGATGCGAGCTGGGGAGTAGATGGAACCCCCCAGGCCACGGGCACCCACTTTTCCTCTGGGGAACTGCCCTCCCCAACTCCATGTACTCAAGACAACCCCCACCCAGAGCCACCAGATCATTCCATCTAATGGCTTGAAAAGTGCTGTGACATGCGTTACCCTCTGAGATGCTCAGAACAGCCCTGCAGGGTCAGAGCACAGGTGCCATCACAGGAACATGTGTGCATTTGAGTCCCAAGCCCCAGGAGCAGGACAAGTCAGGCCCGCTGGAACACAGTAACTTTCCATGGCTCCGAAGACCATAGCTCCAGTCCACTGTGCTCAGCACCCAGGCCACCCAGCAGATGTCCTCATGCTTCCTGGAGACACCTGAGCTCTCCTGGGATCCGCCCACCCACTTTTCCCCTCCCCAGGCCTGGGAAATGTTTCCTCCACCTCCTGCCTCTCCCCTCTGGAAACTCAGCTCTATCCCTTCCCCTCCGGGAAGACCTGACTGTCACTTTGCTGAGCCCTGGCTTTTGAAAACAGAAGTCTGGTTAGGGAGATTATCTTCTGTACACTTGGAAACTTTCAGGGCAGAGCCTTGCAACTCAAAAGTCCCCAAGGTAAGAGAGAATCAATCTAATTAAAAAAAAAAATCTTGGCTACTTTTTAGAGGAAAGGAAGGGGGCAAATCTCCAGCAAGGAAATTAGTGTCAGAGATTATCTCAGCAAATTATTTCCTGCTGCAGTAAAGAAGGGGATGGAGGCTGCACGAGGTTTGAAACCTGCCTGGGGCCAAGATGCCGAGGCAAGAACCCAGCTCTCCTCACTCTCGATGAGCACCTTTTCCACTTTTTTACAGCTGCCAAGCATTTGATGCAGAGTCGACTCATTGGAAAAGTCCCCAATGCTGGGAAATATTGAAGGCAAGAGGAGAAGGGGATGGGAGAGGATGAGATGGTTAGATAGCATCACTGACTCAGTGGAGATGAATTTGAACAAACTCCAGGAGACAATGAAGGACAGGGAAACCTGGCGTGCTGCAGTCCATGGGATCGCAAAGAGTCTGAAACTACTGAGCGACTGAACAACTATAACGGAACATTTGTTGAGGATATGTCAAACCTATTTCTAAATGGGAGAGAACTAGCTACAAGTCTAAGTGCAGTCTTTTAAAAATCACAGGTAGACTAGAGGGGAGATGGAATAGACATGCTTTTCTCTATTCGTCCCCCCAGTACAACTAAAAACTCTGGACATAATACAAAACAGACATGAGGAGACTCTGGAAGGTGGAGCGGACAAGACAGGGTGGCCAGGACCTGGGGACCCAAGGTAACACATGGTGGTGAGGTCTCTGAGCTTTCTTTCACTGCCTGGATCCCAGATGCTCTGCTGAAGAAACCAACAAACCAGAAATGGCAATTGGCACAAACGAAAAAGGTCCCACAAAAGACTACTCACTCTAGCCACGGGAATGGAAAGAGAGCCACCTAGCAGGATGGAAAATTTGTAGACAATTACGGCTCTGTTCCTGACAAATACCATGCAGTCAACTCCGAACACTACCCACACCAGCAAAGATAAGAGTGGAGCCTAGATTTTCACTCTCCCCAGGCTGTCATGAAGCACCAAAACCTGCTTCATCCTCCATCAAAACTGTATCAGAGAAGGCCAGACAGGGAGTCTGGGACCCACTCGCTTCCTTCCCTTCCTTGCTGCAGTGGTGGCAGAGGAGACACAGTGGAATGAGCCCTCACAGCACCAATCAGTGGTAAGAACACGATCCAAACCATGATGCCAGTGGAAAGTGTGTGGGGAGCAGTAATGAAGTTCCCCTGTCCCAGCCAGGGAGGCATGGGTAGTGGCCAGTGGAGAGTCAGGATTCCAGTCCTTCCCAGCAGTAACAAGAAATCCCTCCCTTGGATGTCTACAAAGAGTGAGCAGAGAACCTAGAATTCTACCCTCGCAGGCAGTAATGAGGTAGTGCTCCTCTTCCCTTCCCTGCCTAGTGATGTCAAAAGAAGTCAGCTAAAACAGAAGGCTTAAATAAGCTCTAGCATCTTGTAACATTACATTGAAAATATCTAGGTTTCCATAAAAAATCATTCATCATCCAAGAATCAAGAGAAGCAAATTTTAAATGCGAAAAAAGGCCAATCAATAGATGTCAAAACCAAGATGAAAAAAAAAAGTTACAATTACCCAACGAAGATACAAAAGCAGCCATCATAAAATTGCTTTAGTGAGCATTTGGGAACATGCTTGAAACAAATTGAAAAATAGAAACTCTCAGCAGAGAAATAGAAGATGTAAAGAATAATAAAATGGAAAGTGTAAAACAACAAAAAAAATGCAATAACCAAAGTGAAATAGTCAGTGGACAGGCTCAACAGCAGAATAAAGGGGAAAAGGAAAGAATTAATGAAATAGAACTATAAAAATCATCCAATTTGAACAACGCAGACAAAATGTACATGTATGATAAGTTGCTTTAGTCACGTTCAACCCTGTGCAACCCTATGGACTGTAGCCCACCAGGCTCCTCTATCCATGGGATTCTCTAGGCAAGAATTCTGGAACGCGATAGCATGCCTTACTCCAGGGGATCTTCCCAACACAGGGATCAAACCTGCACATCCTGCAACGCAGGCAGATTCTTTATTGCTGAGCCACCAGGGAAGCGCAACACAAAGAAAATAAGCTGTACAAAAATTAAGAGCCACTATGGACTTCACTGCTGGCTCAGATGGTTAAGAATCTGCCTGTAATGCGGGAGACACGAGTTTGATCCCTGGCTCTGAAAGATCCCCTGGAGAAGGGAATGGCTACTCACTCCAGTATTCTTGCCTAGAGAATCCCCTAGACAGAAGTGCCTGTCGGGCTACAGTCCACGGGGTCGCAAAGAGTCAGACACAACTAAGCAACTCACACTTTCAGTGGCTAAGAATCCCCTGCCAATGCAGAGGACACTGGTTCAACCCCTGGTCCAAGGAGACTCCATACGCCACAGAGCAACTAAGAACACACACCACAGCTACTGAAGCCCCCAGCCTGGAGCCCATGCTCTGAAACAAGAGAAGCTGCTGCAGCAAGAATCCCCCGCACAGCAAGCAGGAGTAGCCCCAGCTCACCACAACTAGAGAGCCCACCAGCAACATTGCAGCAAGAATCCCATGCACAGCAAGCAGGAGAGCCCCAGCTCACCACAACTAGAGAGCCTGCCAGCAACACTGCAGCAAGAATCCCACGCACAGCAAGCAGGAGAGCCCCAGCTCGCCACAACTAGAGAGCCTGCCAGCAACACTGCAGCAAGAATCCCACGCACAGCAAGCAGGAGAGCCCCAGCTCGCCACAACTAGAGAGCGCCCGCCAGCAACAAAGGCTGAAAGCAATCAAAAATGAATAAATTAACTAAGTTATTTTAAGAAGGCGAGGGAACATTGTATTGCCATGATCATAAATGGGCCAATCCAGCATGAAAGCATAGCAATTCTAAGTATGTATGAACCAAATAGAAGAGCTATAAAGTTTGTGAAGCAAGAACTGATAGAGCTGAAAAGAGAAGAGATAAACCCACAGTTACAGTTGGACACATCTGCACCTCTCTCTGTCTCTCCTCAATTGCTAGAACAATTAGAAAATCAACAAGTATATCTATGTTCTCAGCAACACCACTGGCCTATGAAATCCAATCAATATTTATAGAACACCCCACCAGACATCAGGAGACTACACATTCTTTCCAAATGTTCATAGAACATAGACCAAGACAGATTCTATCCTGGGCCATCAGGCAAACCTCAACAAATTTAAAAGAATTGAAATTATACAGAGTGTGTTCTCTGACCCAGATGAAACTTTTCAAATCAATAATATAACGTCCCACCTCAGAAATGTAGAAGAAGAGCTAAATAAGTCAAAAGAAAACAGTAAACATAAGAGCAGAAATCAATCAAATTAAAAATAGAAGAACATTAAAGAAAATCAATGAAACACAAAGCTGATTCTTAGAAGTGATCAATGAAATCGACAAAACTCTAACAAGACTGGTAAAGGGAAAAAAAGAGAGAGAGAGAGAGAAGACAGATTACCAATATTCAAGATGGAGCAGGGATACCATTACAGATCCTGCAAATATCCAAAGGACAATAGGGGAACAGTACAAATAGCTCTAAACACACAATTTTCACAACTTAGATGAAGCAGGCCAATTCCTCAAAAAACTACAATTCACTGAATGTAAAATAGGTTATTTGAGTAGCCCTATAAATATTAAGAGAGCTTCCCTGGAGGCTCAGTGGTAAAGAATCTGCCTGCCAGTTCAGGAGAGATGGGTTGGAACCCTGGATCAAGAGGATCCTTTGGAGAAGGACATGACAATCCACGCTAGTATTCTTACCTGAAAAGTCCCATGGATAGGGGAACCTGGTGGGCTATAGTCGACAGGGTGGCAAAGAGGCGGACAGAACCAAATGACTGACCACACAGAACAGAATTGCACCCACAGGGTTGCAAAAGGCTCGGACAAGACTTAACGACTAACAACAGCTATTAAAGAAACTAGATTCAAAATTTTAAAACACCAAATAAAGAATTCTTTGGGTACAGATGGTTTATAAAGGAATACTTCCCAATTCATTTAATTTGCTAGTGTTATCCTGGCACCAGGTAATGATAGCATGAAAAAAAGGATACTGCAGACCAATATCCCTCATGAATACAGATGCAAAAATCCTTAACAGAATGTTAACAAATAGAATTCAGCAATACATTTTAAACCTTACGTACTATGTTCAAGTGGATGTTATTCTAGGCAGGCCAGGCTGGTTCAATATTTGAAAGTTATTTAATGGAGTGAACCATATTAACAGACTAAAGAGGAAAATTCACACAATCACGTCATTTAATGCAGAGGAAAAAAAACTGCTTGGCAAAATTTGCCACTGATTCGTGATTTTTTTAAAAAAGAACTTTCAGTAAAATAGGAATAGAGGACAACTTCCTCCATGTGATAAAGCCCTTCTACCAGAAAACTACAGCTAATGGTGAAAGACTGAATGCTTTCCTTTTAAGATCAAGAATCATGTAAAGATACTTGCTTTCACCACTGTTTTTCAACACAGCGCTGGAAATTCTAGCCACTATGATAAAGCAAAAGGAAATAAGGCACACGGATTGAAAAGGAAGAAATAAGACTGTCCCTTTCTATGAAGACCTACAAGACCTTGTAGAACTAACACCCAAAAAAGATGTCCTTTTCATTATAGCGGACTGGAATGCAAAAGCAGGAAGTCAAGAAACACCTGGAGTAACAGGCAAATTTCGCCTTGGAATGCGGAATGAAGCAGGGCAAAGACTAATAGAGTTTTGCCAAGAAAATGCACTGGTCATAGCAAACACCCTCTTCCAACACAAGAGAAGACTCTACGCATGGACATCATCAGATGGTCAACACCGAAATCAGACTGATTATATTCTTTGCAGCCAAAGATGGAGAAGCTCTATACAGTCAGCAAAAACTAGACTGGGAGCTGACTGTGGCTCAGATCATGAACTCCTTATTACCAAATTCAGACTTAAATTGAAAAAAGTAGGGAAAACTGCTAGACCATTCAGGTATGACCTAAATCAAATCCCTTATGATTTTACAGCAGAAGTGAGAAATAGATTTAAGGGCCTAGATCTGATAGATAGAGTGCCTGATGAACTGTGGAATGAGGTTCGTGACATTGTACAGGAGACAGGGATCAAGACCATCCCCATGGAAAAGAAATGCAAAAAACCAAAATAACTGTCCGGGGAGGCCTTACAAATAGCTGTGAAAAGAAGAGAGGCGAAAAGCAAAGGAGAAAAGGAAAGATATAAATGTCTGAATGCAGAGTTCCAGAGAATAGCAAGAAGAGATAAGAAAGCCTTCTTTGGCAATCAATGCAAAGAAGTAGAGGAAAGTAACAGAATGGGAAAGACTACAGATCTCTTCAAGAAAATTAGAGATACCAAGGGAACATTTCATGCAAAGATGGGCTCGATAAAGGACAGAAATGGCATGGACCTAACAGAAGCAGAAGATATTAAGAAGAGGTGGCAAGAATACACAGAACTGTACAAAAAAGATCTTAACAACCGAGATAATCATGATGGTGTGATCACTCACCTAGAGCCCAGACATCCTGGAATGTGAAGTCAAGTGGGCCTTAGAAAGCATCACTATGAACAAAGCTAGTGGAGGTGATGGAATTCCAGTTGAGCTCTTTCAAATCCTCAAAGATGATGCTGTGAAAGGGCTGCACTCAATATGCCAGCAAATTTGGAAAACTCAGCAGTGGCCACAGGACTGGGAAAGGTCAGTTTTCATTCGAATCCCAAAGAAAGGCAATGCCAAAGAATGCTCAAACTACTGCACAATTACACTCATCTCACATGCTAGTAAAGTATTGCTCAAAATTCTCCAAGCCAGGCTTCAGCAATATGTGAACCGTGAACTTCCTGATGTTCAAGCTGGTTTTAGAAAAGGCAGAGGAACCAGAGATCAAATTTCCAACATCCGCTGGATCATGGAAAAAGCAAGAGAGTTCCAGAAAAACATCTATTTCTGCTTTATTGACTATGCTTTATTGACTGTGTGGATCACAATCAACTGTGGAAAATTCTGAAAGAGATGGGAATACCAGACCACCTGACCTGCCTCTTGAGAAACCTATATGCAGGTCAGGAAGCAACAGTTAGAACTGGACATGGAACAACAGACTGGTTCCAAATAGGAAAAGGAGTACGTCAAGGCTGCATATCGTCACCCTGCTTATTTAACTTCTATGCAGAGTACATCATGAGAAACGCTGGGCTGGAAGAAACACAAGCTGGAATCAAGATTGCTGGGAGAAATATCAATCACCTCAGATATGCAGATGATACCACCCTTATGGCAGAAAGTGAAGAGGAACTAAAGAGCCTCTTGATGAAAGTGAAAGAGGAGATTGAAAAAGTTGGCTTAAAGCTCAACATTCAGAAAACGGAGATCATGGCATCTGGTCCCATCACTTCATGGGAAATAGATGGGGAAACAGTGGAAACAGTGTCAGACTTCATTTTTCTGGGCTCCAAAATCACTGCAGATGGTGATTGCAGCCATGAAATTAAAAGACGCTTACTCCTTGGAAGAAAAGTTATGACCAACCTAGACAGCATATTCAAAAGCAGAGACATTACTTTGCCAACAAAGGTCCGTCTAGTCAAGGCTATGGTTTTTCCTGTGGTCATGTATAGATGTGAGAGTTGGACTGTGAAGAAAGGTGAGCGCCGAAGAATGGATGCTTTTGAACTGTGGTGTTGGAGAAGACTCTTGAGAGTCCCTTGGACTGCAAGGAGATCCAACCAGTCCATTCTAAAGGAGATCAGTCCTGGGATTTCTTTGGAAGGAATGATGCTAAAGCTGAAACTCCAGAACTTTGGCCACCTCATGCTAAGAGTCGACTCATTGGAAAAGACTCTGATGCTGGGAGGGATTCGGGGCAGAAGGAGAAGGGGACAACAGAGGATGAGATGGCTGGATGGCATCACTGATTCGATGAACGTGAGTCTGAGTGAACTCCGGGAGTTGGGATGGACAGGGAGGCCTGGCATTCTGCGATTCATGGGGTTGCAAGAGTCAGACACGACTGAGCGACTGAACTGAACTTTCGCCAAACAACACTAAAGAATCAACAGAAACGCTCCTAGAACATTAAGTGAGATAAGCAAGTTTGAGGATATAAGATAAATGCACAATTATAAAATTTATTTCTATATCCTAGCCATCAACATATGGACACTGAAATTAAAAATAGCAAGTAATTTACAATTGTTCAAACAAAAGCAAATACTTAGGTACAGACCTAACATACACATGTATATGACTTATCTACTAAAAACTACAAAATGATGATGGAAGATAATCAAAGAAAATCCTCTTTTTCCTTTCTTTTTTTAAATTAAAATTATTTTTAATGGAGGGCAATTGCTTTACAGCACTGTGTTGATTTCTGCCATACATTAGCATGAATCAACCCTACGTATGTATACAAATGTCTCCTCCCTCTTGAACTTCCCTGGCACTTCCCACCCTATCACACCCCTTTAGGTTGCCACAGAGGGCCGGATTTGAGCTCCCTGCACACAGCAAATTCCCACTGGCTACCTATTTAACACATGGAAATGTATATTTTTCCATGCTACTCTCTCCATTCATCCCACCCTCTCCTTCCTGCCCTGTGTCCACAAGAATGTTCTCTATGTCTGCATCTCCACTGCAGCCTGGAGAGACAGCCTATGTTTATCGATTGGAAGACTTAGCAAAGTAAAGATGTCAGTTATTCCCGGATCAAATACAGGTTTAATGCAATTCCTATCAAAATCTCAGCAACATTTCTTTATAGATTAAAATAAGTATCGTCTAAATTTTTGGAAATGCAAAGGGATGAGAATACTTAAACCATTGTTATGAAGGAAGAATAAAGTAGGGGAAATTGCTCTACCTGATTTCAGGACTAATTATAGCTACAGGAATTAAGACTGTTTCTGGTAAAGAGAGAGACACAAAGATCAATGGAAGCCGAAAGGGACACCTGGAGTTGGATGCACACAATAACGCCCAAGTGATTTTAACGCAGGTTCAAAGCACTTCAAGAAACCGAGTCCAAATCTCATGCCTTATGTAAAAATTAACTCAAAATTGTTGTTGTTCAGTGGCTAAGTCATGTTTTCAGTGGGTAAGTTGTTTTTATAGACAATTACAGCCCCATCAGGCAGGTGCTGGATGGACTGTGGATTTTCTGAACACGTCTCGGCTGCCCTTTTGTTCCGTCGCTAAGTCATGTCTAACTCTTTGTGACCCCATGGACTATAGCACATCAGGCTTCCCTGTCCTTCACCAACTCCCAGAGCTTTCTCAAACTCATGTCCATTGATTTGGTGATGCCATCCAACCATCTCATCCTGTGTTACCCCCTTCTCCCCTACCCTCAGTCTTTCCCTGCATCAGGGTCTTTTCCAATGAGTCAGCTCTTCACATCAGGTGGCCAAAGTACTGGAGCTTCAGCTTCAGCATCAGTCCTTCCAATGAATATTCAGGGTTGATTTCCTTTAGGATTGACTGATTTGATCTCCTTGCAGTCCAAGCGACTCTCAAGAGTCTTCCCCAGCATCACAGTTCAAAAGCATCAATTCTTCAGCGCTCAGCCTTCTTTATGGTCCAACTCTTACCCTCTTCCAACAATGCAAGAGACGACTCTACACAAGAACATCACCAAATGATCGATAATGAAATCTGATTGATTACATTCCTTGCAGCCAAAGACGGAGAAGCTCTTATACAGTCAGCATAAACCAGATCTGGAGCTGACTGTGGCTCAGGTCATTAGCTCCTTAGTGCAAATTCAAAAGGGACCATAGATTTAAATGTAAAACAACAAATCTTTTAGGAAAAAAAGTGGGAGAAAATCCTGGATCCAGGGCCAGGCAAGGAGGTTTCAAAAATGAAACGCATGATACATGAAATGAAATGTGAACGCATTGAACTATTAATACATTGATATGAAAAATCTTGACTCTGACAAAGACCCTGTTAGAAAGATGAAAAAACAAGCTATGGAAGGGAGAAAATAGGTGTAAAACTCACATCCAACAAAGAACTAGTATCTAGAATATATAAAGCACTCTCAAAACCCAGCAGTGTAAAAGCCCAAACAATCAGGCTTAAAATGGGCAAAAGACACAAACAGGCGTTTTACCCCAAGAGATAGCAAATAAGTGCATGAACAGAAGTTCTGCATTAAAATCACAATTAGATAGCACTACAGATATATAAGAATGGCTAAGTTAGAAATTAATGGGACATCACCAGGTTTGAAGGTGCAGATAGACTGAATCACTGGTACCTTGTTGGTGGGGATGTAAAAGGTACAGCCACTCTGGAAAACAGTCCAGTAGTTTCTTCAGAAACTGGACATGCAACTACCCTTCAGCCCAGCCATTGCGCTGCTGGACATTAACCTCAGATACGCGAAAACTCACATTCACACAGAAATCTGCCCACAGAGGTTTACAGCAGCTTTATGTGTAATAGTCAAAACCTCCAGACCACCCAGATGTCTTTCAACAGGTGAAGAATTAAACCAAATGTGGTCCATCCACACCATGGAACACCGCTCAGCCATAAAAAAGAAGGAGCTACTGATACGGGCAACAACATAGAATAATGTCCAGAGAATTCTCATGGAAAAGCCAATCGCAAGAGGTTATATATTATGCAGTTCCATTGATGCAACATTTTTGAAATGACAAACTTATACAGATGGGGAAGAGGTTTGTGATTGTCAGAGGTTAAGAAGCAGGTGAGGAGGAGTGAAAGGGGATGTGATCATAAAGGGGTCGCTGGAGGCATCCTTGTGCGCATGGAATATTCTGTCTCTGGGCTGTATCAAGGTCAGCTTTTTTAAAGTCATAGGACAGTCTTGAGTGAGGTCACTATGGCAGCGGGGGCAGTTACATGGAGCATGGGGGTGAGGAAGTGGGTGGAGGAGCTCTGGAGATGAACAGTGAGAGGACCTAGAACGAGAGGTGTCAGGTCACCAGAATCAGACAGCTGGGCTGCAGGACAAGGGACCGTGACCATCCTTTGTCAATCTCAGAAGGTGAGGACCAGGAATTATGCTTTCTCCTTACTAGAACTCAGAGAGAGAGAGAGTGCACGTGTGCACGCTCAAGTCCAGGCATCTGCAGGCAGACAGTGGTGGGCGAGAGGGCAGCCTCATCGCTGGCTATCACCGGTGCCAAGTTGGTTTCTAACCTCTCAAATCCTTCATCTTCATCAGTAAAATGGGAATAAAAAGAGTACCATTGTGATGCTTGAGTAAGATTAGGTAGTTCAGGTGCCTGGGAGCTGAGGAGAGAGGGTGTTTCATATGCATCTAACTTTTTTTTTCACATCCTGAGCCCCTCACCTGCCCATTTCCCTCCTCCATTGTTTTCACTGCTCATCTCGTCCAGTGAATTTATTCTTCTTTGCCTTCTATGATGAACTGCCATGTAGGATATTCTATAAAGAATAAAATGGGTGGATAAATGTACAAAGGAACATTGTTACCAACCTCACAATGATATATTTTGACGTTAAATATTAAAGCATCAATATGGTGGACAAAGGTAAAATCATCCAGTTAAAAGATAATTCCTGCAGATGTAATGTACAGGCTTTCCAGGTTATGCAGTGATAAAGAATCCACCTGCCAATACAGGAGACGGGTTCAGTCCCTTGGCCCGGAAGATCTCCTGGAGGATGAAATGGTAACCTACTCCAGTAACCTTGCCTGGGAAATCCCAGGGACAGAGGAACCTGGCAGGCTACAGTCCACGGGGTTGCAAAGAGTTGGACACGACTGAGCAACTGAGCACACAGCACATAATGTATTATGGTGAATAGAGTTAATACTATATTGTATATTTGAAAATTGCTAAGAAAATAAATCGTAAATGTTCTCATCACGAGAAAAAATCTGTAACTATAGAAGGTGATTGATGTTAATTAAATTTATTATGGTGATCATTTTGCAATCCATATATCAGACCATTATCTTGTTTACCTTAAACTAACATGAAATTAAAAGACGCTTACTCCTTGGAAGGAAAGTTATGACCAACTTAGATAGAATATTCAAAAGCAGAGACATTACTTTGCCAACAAAGGTCCGTCTAGTCAAGGCTACGGTTTTTCCAGTAGTCATGTATGGATGTGAAAGTTGGACTGTGAGGAAAGCTGAGCACCAAAGAATTGATGCTTTTGAACTGTGGTGTTGGAGAAGACTCTTGAGAGTCCCTTGGACTGCAAGGAGATCCAACCAGTCCATTCTAAAGGAGATCAGTCCTGGGTGTTCTTTGGAGGAATGATGCTAAAGCTGAAACTCCAGTACTTTGGCCACCTCATGGGAAGAGTTGACTCACTGGAAAAGACTCTGATGCTGGGAGGGATTGGGGGCAGGAGGAGAAGGGGACAACAGAGGATGAGATGGCTGGATGGCATCACCGACTCGATGGAAGTGAATCTGAGTGAACTCCGGGAGATGGTGATGGACAGGGAGGCCTGGTGTGCTGCAGTTCATGGGGTTGCAAAGAGCGGACACGACTGACTGAACTGAACTGAATATAATATTGTATATCAATTATTTCTCAATACAACTGGAGGAAATATTAAGGCATCTTACTTTTTGCTGGCACTCAGTTCATCTGAATTTACAGATTTGTTCTCCTTCCCCCACTAGTCTCTGGACCCAGAGGATGGAGACACTGACTGCTTCTCACTGGTCCCCACCATTTAGCAGGTGTCTGCCTGTAAGGGGACTCTTCAGTATCTGTAGATTGGCTGATTTGTCACAGACACTTTACGTCAAGAAGCATTGAACAGGAGGCCTCCTGTGTGCTGTTTTGGATCTGTCAGGAATTCTCTGTTCCTTATTAATTCCTGAATACTCAGGAATTAAGAGGAGAGGCAAATCTCTCCCGGGGGCTGAGGAATCCAGGCATTTCCTCCATTAGTTTTTTTATACGGTGATAAGTACCCTCTTCTTTCTTGTGAACCATACGGTAAAAGTGATTGTTTACAACTCTCTCTCTCTTTAATATGGATCGCCTAAGTTTTGTAAGTCTGGAATTTTAATCTTTATCTTTGCTGAAAATAACTACCTTGTAAGACAGTATGTATGCCCACACCATGTTGATTAAAACCGCTTTGCTCCATCAGAGCTCTGGTCCCTGTGTCTTTCTTTCTCTCTCTCTCTCTCTCTCCCTCTCTCTCTTTTTCAGGCTGATCCCCTGGAGTGCAGAGGCTCTCTGAGTTCACTTTCCTGCCTGGGCTTCTAAGACCCTCTCGAGAAGGCGCTCTGCACCTTCACCCCATCGAGAGGGCGCCTGAGGCCTTCATGAACAGAGCAAGCCCTGTGCAGGGCCTTTATTGGCTTTCTGTGTAAACCAAGGAATATCAGCCTCCTTCTCTCTCCTTTACTTTCTTATCGGTTGACTCCAGACCAGGTTCCGGTCCATTAAAGGACCTCAACAATTTCACATCAGAGTTTAAATTACAAATTTTTGTTGGCTGCCTTTACTAAGAGACATGACTTGTATTTTCCCTGATTCACATCTAGTTACATTTACTCCTTACATTCACATTAAAAACTTTTTTTACTAAACTGCATTTTGTCAGTGACTTAGCCACAGCTTAGGTGTAAACACTTCCCAAGGAATCTTTCTGCTGCAAAACAGACCCGCTGAGTGAAGTATATTTATTTTGCAATTACTAAAGGGAAGAAGCCCCTGCCTGATGTAGGGCAGGTTTCAGCTGTCACCCCTGCAGATGCGTGAAAACCCCCAAACCACAAACCGTGATTCAGTTTCTGTTTTATGCCACAATGAGAATTATTTTAAAATAAGCATGATGTAATCATCTGCGTAATAATATTGCCCAATGTAATTGTTACTGTAGAAAACAGGAAGGGAGTGAGGTTACTAACGGTCAGTTTTGCTCGTTCCCAGGTCACTGGCATAGAAAAGCATCCACTACCTCTCTGTCCAAGGACTGAGCAAGTGTGAAATCTAGGTATTTTCCACAGGTAGTCAGCTGATATATTTTGCATTTGTGAACACGGTGGAATTTTTTAATAGCACACACTGACCACGACTACAGCAAAAATTGAAATCATCAAGGTTTACAGGGCAATAACAAAGGTAAATGGAGTGCTTCTTAGTAGAAGATCTAGAATAACTTGTAAACATCGTATCATGATAGCTCTAGCTGAAGATTATTGCTGTAAAGTGGGAAAAAGTGAGCTGGGGAAGCTCCTGAGACTTCAGAGCTTGAAGGAAGCTTAGCCATCATCTGCTAACAAGAACTAAGCCTTGGAGACTGTACTAGGTGCCCAACACCTTGAACTTGAGAGCCATTAATTCACTTAATCCTTAGCACAGCTCCATGAGCCAGTGCTGTGTGCTTAGTCTCTCAGTCATGTCCAACTCTTTGCAACCCCATGGACTGTAGCCCTCCAGGCTCCTCTATACATGGGATTCTCCAGGCAAGAATACTGGAACGGATTGCCATTCTCCTCACGGGGATCTTCCCAACCCTGGAATCAAACCCAGGTCTTCCACACTGCAGGCAGAATTTTTACCAACTGAGCCACCAGAGAAGTCCAAGAATACTGAGCTGGGTAGCCGATCCCTTCTCCAGGGGATCCTCCCAACCCAGGAATAGAACTGGGTTCTCCTGAATTGCAGGTGGATTCTTTACCAGCTGAGCTACCAGAGAAGCCCATGAACCAGAGTCTCTAATTATTCTTCACTCTATTATATTTCACAATGGGGAAATAAGGCACAGAGAGTTTATGTAACTTACCTAGGGTCACACAGCAAAAAAGTACCAATCTCAGATCCAAAATCGTCAAGGTTTGCTCCAGATGTTGCAGATTCTTTTTTTTTCCTGTAAGAAAGATATTTTTTCTTTTCTTTTCTTTTTAAAAGTAAAACACAAATATTTTAATGTTAAAACTTGATGAATTTTACATGTCTATTCACTTATTTTCCGGGTGGCTCAGTGGTAAAGAATCTGCTTGCAATGCTGAGTTGGGAAGATCCCTTGGAGGAGTGCATGGCAACCTACTCTAATATTCTTGCCTGGGAAATCCCATGGACAGAGGAGCCTGGTGGGTCATAGGCCATAAGGTTGCAAAGAGTTAGATACTTCTGAGTAATTAAACAACAAATACACCTAAATACCAACTACAAAATGGAACATATTCACCCTGTGAAAATGTTTCTTGGGCACTTGCTCAACCAATTCCAGTCTTTAGAAAGAAACACTATCGATTAGTGGTTTATTCTTGATCTCTGTATAATTGGAATACCATATATACCATTTTGTGTCTTCCTTCTCTCACTCCACATTATGATTTTGAGATTCACCCTTGTTGTTGTACATACTCATGGTTCATTCCTTTACACCCAGTTTATTTTTCATTCTTATTGATGACGTTTGTGTTGTTTCCAGTTTGAGGCTATTATAAATAAAGATGCTATCAACATTCTTGTAAATGTATCTTGGTGGACGTAAATATTCATTTCTCTTGAGAATATATCTAGCAGTGAAATTGATGGGTTATGGGACAAGAATATGGTTAACTTGAGTAGATACTACCAACCAGTTTTCCAAATTTTTACCAACATATTCCCACCAGCCATGTAAGGGTTCCAGCTGGTCCACGTCTTTGCCATCACTTTGCATTTCCAGTTTGTTTTTTTTTGTTGTTGTTAACTGTAGCTGTTCTCATGCGTGCTTGGTGTTTGCATCACCAAGGTTTTCTTTCTCTACTGACTAGTGATGTGTCTGTTCAATTCCGCCCCCCCCATTTTAAAATTGGATTGTTAGACTCCAATTAAACAAATTTTAAAAATTGGATTGTTTTGTTTTTAAAGACTTATAGAATTTGTCTGTCTGTTCTGCATACATGTTCCCTGTTGCCCAAATATTTTGTGAATATGTTCTCCCAGTCTGCAGCTTGCCATTTAACTTCTTAATTTTTTTTTTTTTATGATTAGAGTTCCTAGTTTTAACAAAATCCAATTTTCCTCTGTGGTTATAGGTTCTTTGCATGTATGTCTTTAAGAAATCTACCACAAGAACCTACTTACCACAAGAATATGAAAATATTTTTAATATTTTCTTCTAAAAGTGCCATTGTTTTGGTTTTCACTTCTCAGTTTGTGATCCACCTTGAATTAATTTCTGCATGTGCCAAAAGGCAGAGGCCAAAGTTTATTTTTTCTGTATGTTTAATAGCTCCGAGCATCAGTTTGCCGAAAACACCATCCTTTCTCCCCTGAATTGCACCAGCACTTTGATTTCATCACATCACCATACATGAGAGGAAGGTGCATTTCTGGAGTATCTATTCTTCCCAACGGCTGTCCGTTGGTCTTACACCAATATCGCACCATCTTTGTTACATTGTTTAAAAGTAAGTCCTGGAATAGAATAACATCCTGGGTCCTTTGGATTTCCACATAGATTTTAAAACAAGTTTATCAATTGTCATCCCAAAAGGAGGGGAGAGGAAAAGCAAATCTAGTGGGGTTTCGACCGGGATTGAATTCATCTAAAGATTACTTCATGTTAGGACCTCATCTCGGTGGTTTAGTCACTAAGTCATGTCCAACTCTTGTGACCCCATAGGCTATAGCCTGCCAGTTTCCTTGGGATTCTCCAGGCAAGAATGCTGGGAAGACCACAGGTCCTCCCAAGAGGAGACTGCATCTTGACAGCTTAAATACCCTGTGATGTGATGTGCTTAGTTGCTCAGCGACTATGTTCTATTTCATAGATTGTATTTAGGTGTATTTGTTATTGTTTAATCACTAAGCTGTGTTCAACTCTTTGTGACACCATGGACTGTTGCCTGCCAGGCTCCTCTGTCCATGGAGATTCTCCAGGCAAGAATACTGGAGCAGGTTGCTATGTCTTCCTCCAGGGAATCTTTTCAACCCAGGGATTGAACCCAGGTTTCCCGCATTATAGGTGGATTCTTTACCTTCTGAGCCATCAGGGAAGCCCAAGAATACTAGAGTGGGTAGCCTATTCCTTCTTCAGGGGATCTTCCCAACCCAGGAATCAAACCAGGGTCTCCTGCATTGCAGGCAGATTCTTTACCAGCTGAGCTACCAGGGAAGTCCTTTAAAGATCCTAACCCACGAGTATAGAATATCTCACTGTATATACCTCATTTGTAGTGTCTCTCAACAGTATTACTATGTTTTAAGTTCATCTTTAGCTAGATTTATTCTTTTTTATTATTGTAAAGGATATATTTTAAACTCATTATCCAATTATTTGCAGTATGTCGAAATAGAATTGACTTTCTAGACTGACTTTGTATCTTGTAATCTTCCTAAAAGATTATTTAGGAATCTTTTCCTAAATAACTAAGCATTTATTCTTGCTTTAATATTTATTATTTTCTTCCTTCTGCTTGGTTTGGGTTTTGTTTGTGCTTCTTCCAGGTTCTTAGAGTGGAAGTTTTAGATTCTTAAAGTGGAAGTTTATTGATTTGAGGTCTTACAGCTATAAGTTTCCCTCTAGGCACTGCTTTCACTGTATCCTCTAAGTTTTGGTATATTGTGCTTTTTTTTTCATTCATTGTGAAGTTTATTCTAATTTCCCTTGTGGTTTCTTCTTTGAATATCTGATAACTCAGAATAGTGTAGTGTGATGTGCACGTAGTGAATTTTCTAAAATCATTTACTAGTGATAATAATTCACACATTTATAGATTTTATATTTTAGATAGCATATTTTATATTATATTTATAGTATATAATATATTTTATATTATAGGTAGTTGAACTATGATGTTTGATATTTTTTCTTGATTATTCATCCTGACTGGAATTAGATTTTTGAATCTGTGGGTTGTTACCTTTCATAAGATTTCGAAAATATTTGGCTATTATTTTTCTAAGTATTACTTTTCTCTCTAGCCTCCTCCTCTATTCTCCCCCCTTCTCCCTCTATTTCCCCTGTCTTTCCCTCTCTTTCTTCCCTAGGACTCCAGTTACATCCATGTTGATATTAATCACGTCCTCCCTACCTGTCTCACACTTTGTTCTATTTTCACAGTTTTCTCTCTCTCTGTGATTCATTTTGGATATTTTCTCTTGGTTTATCTTTAAACATAGTAATCTTGTGTCCTGTTATATCCAGTCTTCTGTCAAAGCCATCTGCAACACCCTCATTTCAGATATTCATTTGCCCTTCCAGAAAGCCCATTTGACAATTTTTGTAGATTCCAATCCTTCATTGAAATGCTCCCACTTTGCACCCCACTTTGTCTCTCTTTTACCCTATTATATTTGTCACAGTAATTTTGAAGTCCTTGACTTCTAAGTTTATTCACTGGGTCATTCTCAGAAGTTTGGCCTCTAAACATACCAGCTGTCTCCACAGACAAGAGATGAACTGTGTCTCCTGACGTCTGTGCTCCGGTTATTGTACTCACTCATCAACTTTCACCTACCGGTTGGGACGTCTGGGTTGGTTTACCTTGGAGTCTGTGACTGCAACCGCAGGAACCAGGCCAGGAAGTACATGTTGCAGCAGTAACTCCAATGCAATAACTCAAACAGTGTTGAGTCACCGGAGATCAGGAGGCACTTTTCCCTCAACAGTTTGGGAAGCTAGTTAGTTGCCTTGGGCGACACAGGGTCTAGAGGTTGAAACCATTTTCACCGTTTTCCTTGAATGGCCCATAGACACTGAGGATTGCCAATGCACCCATCACAACCCACCATTTGAGTAAATTGTTCTTTATTTCTCAAAAAGTCCTAAAATTGATGTTAACGACAATTTAACTGAAGTAACCTGTGGTGCATGGTACAAACCCTATTCTCTTAAGAACAAAGGTAACTCATGGTTACCATAACTGGTTCCCTGGGGTTTTGCCTGCCTCTCAATGAAGGGTTCTGAGGGATTTTGTACAGGTTTGTGATTGGAAACGAGTCCCTATGTGGGCACTGTCATTTGTGTGATAAATGCCTCACGTGGAAGAACTTGAGAGTGCTTTGGTTTTCTTATGTCTCAATTGCTACACAACAGTGTTTGACACCTTGTTATTTCAACTGTCCCAAGTTTTCAACTCTTAACCATAGGAGAGATCAGAAGCTCTATCTGGGCTGTCAGCTGGCAATGCCTGGAAGGGAGTCAATGGGAAACCACACCAGGTAAGGATTCAGACCTAGAACTGAGGCCATGCGTGCTATGCGCGGGGCCCTGGGGACCGAGGAACAGCCTGGGGTCTGCTCCCTGAGGTCCAGACCTGGACCTGGATCCTTTCTGGATCCTTTCTGGCCCCACCTTTCCCAGCCAACCTCATCCCCACCATGCTGGTCTGTCTCCTCCTGGTCAGGCACTGGTGTCCCATCAGCCCCACACTGCCCTTCACGTCTCCAGTCTGGACATCCTGCACCTGTCTATAACCTGATATGGGCTCTGGATGTGCGTGGGCCCCGAGGCCTCTCACAAGAAGCGGTGCCCACTCCGTGCTCCCTCCCCAGAGGGCCTGAGTCCACAGAGGAGAGCAGGACACACGTCTGAGGCCAATACCGTCCCTGCCACCCGACATCAACACAACTTCAGTAGAACCTGGCTTTGCCCAGTCATCCTGGCCGAGCTCATTGTCCAGTGGTTCCTCCCCCGCTTCCCTCAACCCTGCATTTCCTAGGATCCTGACCCCTTCCCAGCTCATGACTTCTCCCTCCTGAGCAGCTGCAGGGCACTGGTGACTCTAGCAGCACCTTAAACAGGTGGGGAACAAGAGTGCCCCTGGGTGGGGGGTGCCTGGTGCTGACAGCCTTGTGAACGCATCTGGGACACTCGATTCCCTCCTGAGAGCAGCCGAGAGCCGGAGCTCTTAGGGCTCCTCCTGTGGGGCAGCTGAGTGTGGCCACCTGTGAGCCCCGAAGCACAGGATCCTGGGGGCTCCCCAGGGCTGCGGGAGAATCCATTCCACCAGATGTCACCTTCCTTCCCCTTTGCTTCACCATCTCAGGAATCGGAGATGACACGGAAGCATGTCTCTCCAGCTCCACGTGAGTGATGGCCACCCTTCTCCTGTCCCCACGATAGTGACGGACCCAGGATGGTATCCAGCTCCCCCTTTCCTGATGCACTCACTCCATGCCTGTCCTGTAGCAATGCCTGCAACCTGGAATCCCCCTGAGACCCTGATGGCAAAGGTCTGGGTGTCCAGGGTCTGAACAGCTTCTGGGTAATGCAAATATGAATTCAAATATTGGAACGAGAGGCCTGGACCTAAAGGTGAATGTGCATGAGAAATTCCTGGGAATTTGCCTTGTTAGACATACCATGCCACACGTAGTCAGTGGGTGAGACCTGGTGCTTTTACCCAGCTCCTCCGAATGCCTGCAGCACTTCGGTCTCCCTGTGAATGTGGTGTCGTCCTCATGAAGTCTGCCCTGGAGGTGAGCTTGAGGACCCCTCTCCCTGTTGTGTCATTGATAGGCAGCCCTCCCCCCACCACTTACAATCCTGTCATCAGTGACCTCACTCAGTCATGTCCAACTCTTTGCAACCCCATGGACTGTAGCCCGCCAGGCTCCTCTGTCCGTGGGATTCTCCAGGGAAGAATACTGGAGTGGGTTGCCGTTTCCTTCTTCAGGGGATCCTCTCCTTCTTCAGGGGATCCTCCCAACCCAGGGATCGAACCCACATCTCCTGTGTCTCCTGATTTGCAGGCCGATTCTTTACCCACTGGCCATCAAGGAAGCTCCACAATACGATGAGTCCTGCCATAACCAGGCTGCCCAACAGACTCTCCTGGGGGAGGGGCTGTGATGCCTCCAGATTACCGCAGACTCATGAATCGGGACATCTGGGTGGGATTCAGGAAAGAGAACCCTGATGGCCACATCTCAGAACCCATTCTGAGTGACAGGAAGGCCCAGGTGGACTGAGGGCTGGATGCCCCAGTATCCCATCCCTCTCACAGCCCTTCACAAGTGCCCCCCACCCCTGGCAGCTTTATCCCCATGCTGGAGGTGGCCCTCCTTTCCCCCACCCAGCCTGTTGCACTGAGTCTGTCCGGCTGCCTGTCCCACGTGGCCATGTGTCTGAGGTCGCTCACTCCAGGGCAGGACTGTGGTGCATGGGCACAGGCCCATGAGAGCATGAGGATGGGGGTGGTTTTCTCCTGATGAACCCCAGAATAAGAAATGGAAAGTGAAGCATGAGCCCCAGTCACCTGCCCCATTTGCGGTCCCCAAAAAATGTCCTAGAGCCTGTTCTCCAGATGCCAAAGGTGAAACAGCTCAACAATACCTGGCAGCAGAGCAAGATGACGTAGGAAGTTAAGGGCAGAGACTTTCGCCCCTTAGCACAGGAAAAGGGGTCCTAGGACATCCCCAGGCATGCAGGTTCTTATAGCCGTCTCTGCCCATGCAACCATTTCGGAATGTGGATACTGGAAAACCACGTAAGAATATCTCACACAGTTGAGATTGTAAAATAGATAGATCAAGCTGTGAGTTGATGGAAATCACAAGGATGTTGGCCAGATCTCAAATCTCCTCACCAGGACAGCCTGGGTCCTGCCCACATGGCTGGGACAGTCCCAGTGGCCCTGAGGGAAGGCTGTTTGTGTTCCTATAAGCAAGAGGAGAGATGAAAGCAAAGCTAGCAAGTACCTCTCTCAGGGCCAGGGGACTTGAAGGCAGGTAGCTGGGGGTCTGCACAGGTTGTTGCTGTTCAGTCACTAAGTCGCATCCCACTCTTTGTGACCCCATGGACTGCAGCACGCCAGGCTTCCCTGTCCTTCGCTATTTGCTGCAGTTTGCTCAAACTCATCTCTATTGAGTCAGTGATGCCAACTAACTATCTCATCCTCCATCATGCCCTTCTCCTCCTGCCTTCAATCTTTCCCAACATCAGGGTCTTTTCCAATGAGTTAGTTCTTCGCATCAGGTGGCCAAACTATTGGAGCTTCCGCATCAGTCCTTCCAGTGAATATCCAGGGTCGACTTCCTTTAGGATGGACTGGTTTGATCTCCTTGTTCAAAAGCATCAACCCTTCAGTGCTCAGCCTTCTTTATGGTCCAACTCTCACATCCATACATGACTACTGGCAAAACCATAACTTTGACTAAACAGAACTTCGTTGGCAAAGTGGTGTCTCTGCTTTTTAATATGGTCTGTAGGTTTGTCATAGCTTTTGTTCCAACGAGCAGGTGTCTTTTAATTTCTTGGCTGCAGTCACCATCTGCAGTGATTTTGAAGCCCAAGAAAATAAAGTCTCTCACTGTTTCCAATGTGCTGCAAATTCCGACAAGGTCACCATCAAATGTGAATAAGTCAAAAACATGTCACAGTCAGGTCTCTGGGTGATGACATTGGGGTCTGAGCATGGAAAGCTGGCCAAGAGCAGCAGGCTGTGCAAAGTGGCCTAGAACATGGGACCACATCATCCAATGTCTACAACCTATGAGAACCAGCCTTGACTACTGAGTGTCTAAGAAAATTCCATCAGGCAATGAACAGTCCTCTTCCAACAGAGTTGAAGAGCAGCAGAGGGGTAACTGTGATTCAATGTCAGCCTGTCTCCCAGCTGTGCTCCTTAAGTCACCCCAAACCCAGAATGAAATTGTGAGCTTGTTAACAGGACATGGACTTCCAAAGGCTTTTTGCCTTTTGGAATCATAGAAATCCCTGCTTAAAGACTTCAAATCTTAGACTCTTTTTATAAAATCCCGCTGGAGCCCTGGAGAAAGAATTTCTAAGCTCAGCTCCCTCCCAGCTCACGCACTGTCAGCTGCCCTCAGCACCGAGGTCCAGTCCACGAGGACACGCCACATCCGGAGAGTTGGCAGTCCCACGCAGGGCATGCCATGGCTTTCTCTGGCTTATTGTTGAGCACTGAGAATGCATTTTCCCATAGATGCAGGGGTTAGGTTCCCAGGCCCATCTATAAAAGACTGCTTTTGTTTCATTTGTAGATAAATTGCATTACTGCCATTCTTCATGGCAGTATAGTGTGGAGCTCTCAGTATAGAGATCTCTCCAACACTGAGCTTGTCAGAAAATGCCTCCAGTTCAAGCCTCCAGGAGGTACGGTTCAGTGATGCAGGTCCTGGGGTGCCCACCTGTTGAGGTGGGAGTCAGTGCATGGGTCACTGTGGTCGGCATTACCCAGAGGGTGGTCCAAGGTTATGGTGTCATCCCAAGCAGGGATGTGAGCCAGGGAGGAAAAAGATGGATGGGAAGAACTGATCCCCAGACTGAGGCAAGCTTTCACACAGCAAGAATATCAGCTTGTGCAGCAATGTCTGCAGGGGAAGCCTTGAACGTCCTGCTAAATTTCTGATCCCACGTAAGCAAGGGTAGATGAAGTGACTCCAGCCAGAGGTCCCCATCTGGACAAAGGTTTTAATCTGGAGAAAGAAAGTTAAGGTTCATCCCTCAAGCTAAGTTGGATCCCTCAAGAAGGCTGTCATTGCCTTCATCTCTATTATACCAAGTCCAGACTCAGTAGCCCTTGGTGTCCTGATTGATTGATGATATCTGCCAAGGGAAAAGGCAGGGATAGTCTACCTCGTGGGATGCACCCTCCCTGGGAAAGTCAGCTGTTTAAGTTGTTCAGTCGTGTCCAACTCTTTGCAGCCCCGTGGACTGTAGCCCGCCAGGCTCCTCTGTCTGTGGGATTTCAGCACCTCCCCGATTTTTAGAATTTTCCCAGGAAAGATGTGGTCTTATATGCAAACAGACACTTGGATCTTTTTTTCAGAAGTCCATAATAGAAACATTACTTGTCAGAGATTATACAGTTAGGCATATATGTAAATCTAAAAATATCTTACACCAAATGATGTCTATATAATGTACAGAAAAAGAAAGTCGCCATGTTCTGCAGGAAAAGTTGTCTTTGGGTACATAAACTAAGTGTACCCTGGAGAGTGGATATCAGTACTATTGAAAATTGTGAGTATCCAGGAAAACGTAGTTATGTGGCCACTGTGTGTGTATAGTTGCTAAGTTGTGTCTGACTCTTTGTGACCCCAGGGAGTGTAGCCTGCCAGGCTCCCCTGTCCTTGGGATTCTCCAGGCAGGGATACTAGAGTGGGTTGCTGTGCCCTCCTCCAGGCCACTGTGCATTGAACCTGAATTTTTATTGTGATCTTATCTCACCAGACTATGTGTGCATTTCCCCTGTTGGGGAAAGTAAACTACTATTTCATTGATTGTTTTGCAACATAATTTAAATGATGCTTTATCTCTAGAATGCAGGCTTAATAGCTCAGTTGGTAAAGAATCCGCCTGCAATGCAGGAGACCCCAGTTCAATTCCTGGGTCTGAAAGATCTGCTGGAGAAGGGATAGGCTACCCACTCCAGTATTCCTGGGCTTCGCTGGTGGCTCAGGTGGTAAAGAATCTGCCTGCAATGTGGGAGGCCTGGGTTCGATCCCTGGGTGGGGAAGATTCCCTGGAGGAGGGCATAGTAACCCACTCCAGTGTTCTTGCCTGGAGAATCTCCATGGACAGAAGAGCCTGGAGAGCTACAGTCCACGGGACCACAAAGAGTTGGACACGACTGAGCTGCTTTCACTTTCACATCTCTAGAATACTAAAATTTTATTATTACAGCTTTAAAATGTTTTTCATCTGCAATCATCCCTCAAACTGTAGTTTTCCGTGTAGGTTTACGAATTTCCCCTCATGTAGTGTTTATGCTGGGTAGGTGTTCCAGACCTCTAGGGGAACATGGCAACAATCCCGGAACAGGAGTCTCCTTGGGAGATTTCAATATTCATGATGCTCCGCTGAGAGAGTTAGCTGCAGCACAAACAGCCCAAGGCCTATTGACCTACAAGCATTTATGTGGTTCCCAACTGAGCCCTCCAGCAGAGCTGTGCGTGCTGGTCCGGAGCTTCAGGTAGGAAGCGCTAGTTAGCTCCCTGACCCCTGCAGAGGTCAGTTCTCCACTGAAATCCACTGCAAAACTTTCATTTTTTTTTAAATAAAAAAGTTTATTTATTAATGTAAGTGAGTGCAACTCACACAAAGCAACCACATTTAGGACATCTTCCTAAATGAATGAATGAAAGGTAGATAGATGATAGATACAGATGTGGATGGGTGATAGAGATAGAAATAGACAGATAATAGATGAATGATATATAATGGATGGATAATGGATAGCAAGAAGGATGAACAGACAGATAGATGATAGAAAATAGATTGATAATAGTATTAATAGATGGATAGCTAGCTAGCTAGCTAGACGGATGGATAAATAGATAAATAGATGGATGATGAATAAATAATGAATTAGATAGAGAGAGATATGACAGTTGAAAGGTAAAAAAAGTCTTTAGATGAGTAAATGCCTGACTTGGTCCCTTTTGCTAGTCTTTATTTGACTTCTGCTCTGAGGTCTAAATTCTGGGCTGAGGACGCAGCTCTTCCTGGTTGAAGGTTTGCTCTGCCTTCCAGAGCTCACTCCTTAAGGACTAGCCGCCTTACTCCTTAAGAACTGGCTCCATTCCTTAAGGACTGGCCGCGTGGGCTTCTGGTTGTCAGGGCCTCAGCCATAAAGTCTGATCACAGTAAATAGCCTGGTTTCTCCTCCTAAGCTTCTTGCTAAGCCTCCTGCACACCCTCTCTGCCTGAGGGGAGAAGGATGCAAGCAGCCAGGCTCCCAAGCCCTCCACCAGCCTAGTGGTGTCAGACTGCAGCTGGCTGGGCAGTGTACCCTCCTGGAGTGTGGTCACCGCTGCACTGATCCTCGCTACAGCTGCTGCGTGTAAAATAGACCTAGCAGTGCTCACCCCGGAGGTGGAGGAGACGTGTGTCCAGGTTGCCAGCACCTGGCCATCCCTTCAGCTCATCACTGGCCTGCAGAGTCAAGTTAAATAGAAACATATAAACATGGGCTTCTGATCAGCTGGCTTGTTTATAAGCCCTAGCTAGTCTGTTTGATACACTAGATTTTAATATTTCACACTTTCTCCCAAGTAGAAAATGTTTGCAAACTGTTTCCATTATTATGAAAATAATAATTTCCTTTTACCAAGTGTCTTGCATATGCCTGGCACTTCCTTGAGCTGTTATGTTTCCCACACTTCACTCCTTAGGACAGCCTGTCATGTCTTGTTAGTCTCTCAGTCATGTCTGACTCTTTGTGACCCCATGGACTGTAGCCCACCAGGTTCCTGTTTTTGAGATTCTCCAGGCAAGAATACTTCAGTGGGTTGCCATACCCTTCTCCAGGGGATCCTCCCAACCCAGGGATTCAACCTGGGTCTCCAGCATTGCAGGCAGATTCTTTACTGTCTTAGCCACCAGGGAAGCTCAGGACAGCCTAGAGGCAGGGTATTATGTGGGGTGACCAGCTATCAGGTTTTTTTCAGGACTGAGAGGAGGGGTGAGGAGTTCCTTGGATGTGGGTCATAAAATAAATAATTGTGTGCACTTGTGTGTATGATTTATGTAAAGTGTTTTCTTTTAAGTAGATATGGAACTATATTTGACACATTACTTTTTTATCACATGAAAGTATTCCATAGCAAAATATAGATATCTTGCCAATTGTTTTATTGACCACATCATTGAATTGTAAATGCCATAAATTATTCAGCCACTTCTTTATATATGAACATGGAATGTCTGCCATTTTTTTTTTTCAGTTAATAAATGCAACCCTAGCTACATTTTTTTCTTTGTTCTTTCCCGGCTGATCTAAATGTCACTTACATCTCAACTTAATTCAGAGAACGGACAACAATATTGCATTCTTTGTGAGCCATGGTTTTTCCTTACCTTAGTTTTTTTTCTAAGAAATTGACAATATTTTTACATGTATTTTTCCAGTTTTGCCTCTTATATTTGAAAACGGGTTTTGCTTTGCTTTGGAAGGACTATCTTTTCCACTTGCTCAACCAAGACTGTGAAACACTCGCTTTCCAATAAGAGAATGGTCACCCACATTGCTAATCTCCTGTTTTAACCAAATGACACAGATGTGAGGGGTGAGTGAGGTTCATCAACTGGAAAACTAAAAAGCTACAGCTTTAGGAAGCGGTGTGTTGAGAATGGCCATCAGCTAGCTATTGGGGGGTAGGGTTGAGGGTGAGGAAGGGAAGGAATGTCTCTGACTTAGAGAGTTTCCCAGTTTCCAATTGCAGATTCTCCCACCACTGACCAGTTTCAAGCTCCAACACAACTGCCCTGACTACAGCGTTAGGAAGAGACCGTCACAACGTATTCCCACCATACAGGTACCACTGACGTCAACAACCTCACGGACACAAGGAAAACGTGCTAAAGATGATCACGAAGTGGTGTGGTTTAAGTGTTTATTACTTCTGGTTTTAAAATTCCTTAATTTTGAAGAATGACTGGATTTGCCATTGGCTCTTGTGGGCTGGAGGAAGCCGACATGGACCTACCCTGGGCGAGGTCCCAGCCGTGTGCTCGGCCACCTCCATATTCCTTTCCTCCTGCCACTAGCCCAAGGCACAGCGCTCATGCAGGGCAGGCTCGCCTAAACAATGTGGTTAGCTGCCCAAGGGATTCTTCACTTCTGCACACAGAAAGTGCTTATGGTTTTAGAAAACTGTCTTCCCACCTTCTAACCATTAAGGTCTAAAGAAAAAAATCTCAGGCTCAGTTTTCCAGTAGGCCCCTGAGAGGTTAGCTCAGGGAGCTCCTCACTGCTTTTCCATACACACACAGTTACCTTTTCCAACAACAAAAACCGCTGACCTGGGTTAGTTTATTTGCTAAACAGTTTCATAATAATTCAAGTAAGTTTTTGCAGTTGTCCATTTCCTGTGACTATTTTAAAGGCTGTTTTTAGTGCCTCAGAGTCACGTGGTCCGGTGAAGCGATCTCTGAGAGTTGGAAGAGCCAGCCTCCGCTCCTGACCCTCAGCTCACCCACATGTGGTCCTGGGCAAACTCGTCTTTTCTCCTACCTCTTCCTCTGAAAGGGAGAGGGCATATCCTGCCAGAAAGGTGCAGGAAACTCATGCTGCCCAAGCGTAAGATCTGAATAGAGAAACTGTGGCCAAAGCCGGGTTAGAAATTCCTGAGACCCCGATAGGACATGGAGGTATAGAGCCACAGCCTCAATGGGATCTGGTATTGGAAGCAGGTGTGAAGGTCAAGAGTGAGCCAGCCTCCACTTAAAACCAGAGAGGGGCAACCCAGCCTTGCTGGTGACAAGCAGCTGAGAGACAGCTGCTGCAGACGGCTCTGGGGTTGATGTCCTCTAGGATGAGGACAGCAGGGAAGTTATGGGTATCATCAATGCTGTACAGGGGCCCCCAACCACAGAGAAGGACAGAAGGCTGGCCTGGGTGGGGAGGATGTGAGTGGGGCGAGTCACCCACAGAACCAATGGTGAGGGAGACGGAGGCCCAGGGGGACAGATAGACACAAACAAAATTCTCACCTACAATGAGCCTGCAACCCTAAATCTAAAGTTCAAATGACCAGCCTACAAAATCAACATTGAAGCATGAATTTACTCCAAATAAAGTTAATTTACCAGATATTCTGGCAGACACAAATTTTTAAAAAAAAATGTTTTAAAGAAAAACTTTTATGACAAAAATATGTATACAGAAGAGCCACTCAAAACTGTTGGAAAGGAAAGATAGAATTATTCAAATAAAAATTAAAACACTTTTATACCTGATAGAAAAGAATAAATTAATGTACATAAAGGGAGAAATTGCTGTTATATTATAAATCAGATAGTTGAATGAATAAATAAATAAATAGGCTGGTTCTTTAAAAAAACCTCTATTAGAATAGAAAAACTAAGAGTTAACCTAATTATCTAAAAGGAACAGAAAATAAAAACAGATTTATTGATGGTTCTTGAAGCTTGATCAAGGGTATAGTCTTTGTCATACTGTTCTCTCCACTTTTATGCTTAGAAATTTTTATTACAAGGTAAAGAGAAAAAGACAGAGAGAGAAAAATAATGAGGAAATATTAACCAAGAGCTATATATTAATATCAGACAAAATGTAAGGAGAAATCATAACAGCAAATCAAGAGTGTGGGTTCCCAGCCTAAGGTTGCACTCGCAGCACAGCTGGACACTCAGGGTCAGCAGCTAGCTAGTCCCCAGCTCTCAGCCCCACTGTCCGATGGCGCTCCTGGGCCATCAACTTGGATGCATCTCTTCCTGCTCTGCCTTCTGCTGTCCTGGATAAGCCTTCAGATGCAGAGATGAAGATACTAGTAGTTGGAAGTTGGACAAAACATCCCTGAGGGACACAGATGGGCACTAACAGACTGGTGACCAGTGAGAACAGGCATTTTTCAGACACATACAAAACATCTACAAAAATCTGCCTGCAATCTGGGACACAGAGCCAGTCTCAAAAGTTTTCAAGCTTAGCTTCATTGCATCACATTCTTTGTCCCTAATTAAGAAATTAACCATAGAAAATAACCTGGGAGGACTTCCCTGTGGCCCAGTGGATGAGAATCCACCTGCCAATGCTGGGGACCTGGATTCAATCCCTGATCTGGGAAGATTCCACAGGCCGCAGAGCAATCACGCCCATGTGCTACAACCACTGAGCCTGAGCCACAGCACTGAGCAGTTCCCACAAGGGAAGTCACCGCAGTGAGAAGCCTGCCCACCAAAAGGAAGAAAAGCCCCTGCGTAAACAAATACATAACCTATAAAAAATAACTTGGGGATGGGGAATTAATAAGTATACTTCTAACTGATTAAAAAAAAAACTAAATTGAAATTGTGCTATGTGCGAAGTTGCTCTAGTCATGTCTGACCCTTTGTGACCCCATGGACTGTGTAGCCCACCAGGCTCCTCTGTCTGTGGGGTTCTCCAAATAAGAATACTGGAGTGGGTTGCCATTTCCTTCTGTAGGAGATCTTCCTGACCCAGGGATCAAACTCACTTCTCTTATGTCTCCTGTATGGACAGGTGGGTTCTTCACCACTAGTGCCACCTGGGAAACCCCAAACTGAAATTAGAAAATACTTTTTAAAACCATTACATCTTACATCTAGAGGGATGCAACTAAAATATTTTTTAGATAAATATTTAAATTCTTCCATCAACAGACAGATGGATAAGGAAGAGGTGATAAATCTATCTATCCATATCGATCAATATATATACAAGGGAATATTAGTCATAAAAAGAATGAAATTTTGCCATTTCTAACAACATGAATGGACTTACAAGTTATTATGCTTAGTGAAATGTCAGAGAGAGAAAGACAAATACTATCTGATATCACTTATATGTGAAATCTAAAAACAGAAAGCAAACTAGTGAATATAACAAAAAAGAAACAGACTCCCAGGCTGGTAGCAGTTATCAGTTGGGAGAAGGAAGAGAAGAGGGACAAGATAGGGGAAGGGGATTAGGAGGCACAAACCACAACGTATAAAATAAATAAGCTACAAGGATATGTTGTCCAGCACAGGGAATAAATCAATATTTTATAATAACTAACTGTGAATCACCCTGCTTATTTAACTTATATGCAGAGTACATCATGAGAAATGCTGGGCTGGAAGAAGCACAAGCTGGAATCAACATTGCCGGGAGAAATATCAGTAACCTCAGATATGAAGATGACACCACCCTTATGGCAGAAAGTGAAGAAGAACTAAAAAGCCTCTTGATGAAAGTGAAAGAGGAGAGTGAAAAAGTTGGCTCAAAGCTCAACATTCAGAAAACGAAGATCATGGCATCTGGTCCCATCACTTTATGGCAAACAGATGAGAAAAGAGTGGAAACAGTGGCTGACTTTATTTTTCTGGGCTCCAAAATCACTGCAGATGGTGATTGCAACCATGAAATTAAAAGATGCTTACTCCTTGGAAGAAAAGTTATGACCAACCTAGAGAGCATAGTCAAAAGCAGAGACATTAATCCATCTAGTCAAGGCTATGGTTTTTCCAGTGGTCATGTATGGATGTGAGAGTTGGACTGTGAAGAAAGCTGAGGAATTGATGCTTTTGAACTGTGGTGTTGGAGAAGACTCTTGAGAGTCCCTTGGACTGCAAGGAGATCCAACCAGTCCATCCTAAAGGAGATCAGTCCTGGGTGTTCATTGGAAGGACTGATGTTGAAGCTGAAACTCCAGTACTTTGGCCACCTGATGCAAAGAGCTGACTCATTGAAAAAGACCCTGATGCTGGGAAAGATTGAGGGCAGGAGGAGAAGGGGACGACAGAGAATGAGATGGCTGGATGGCATCGCCAACTCAATGGACATGGGTTTGGGTGGACTCTGGGAGTTGCTGATGGACAGGGAGGCCTGGCATGCTGCGGTTCATGGGGTTGCAAAGAGTCAGACATGGCTGAGCAACTGAACTGAACTGATGTTGTATACCTGAAACTTAGGTAATATTGTAATTCTCTAGGCAAGAGTACTGCAGTGAGTAGCCATTCTCTTCTCCAGGGGAATCTTCCCAGCCCAGAGATCAAACCCAGGTATCCTCCATTGCAAGTGGATTCTTTACCATCTGAGTCACCAGGGAAGTCCGTATTAACTTTATCTCAATTAAAAATAATTTTTTTACACCCTCAAAGCTTACGTTAGAAAAAAAAAGCAGAGACTAAAATGATAATAACATGTTTCCAACACAAGAGGTTAGAAAAAGAACAAGCAAATAAACCCAAGGAAAACAGAAAAAAAGGAACTAATTAATTAGCAGAGCAGACATTAATAAATCAAAAGACAAATTGTACCAGATGCCATGTGCAGCTCAATTCAGCCTGGCCTCTGTCTGTTGCCTGCTGTGGTCTCAGCCTCCAGCTGATGGCCCTCACTTCACCCCACATCTCTCAAGTCTTCTCTGATCAGGAGCCCACTCAGTACTCACCCCAGAGTAGCCCAGAAGTACAGGCGGTTACCATCCAATGGGATAAATGTCCCATTCCCACCCATGGGAAGCCAGAGTCCTAGTCCTTTATTTCTTGGACAGAAATGTCTGGGAGAATTCTACACCCATCTCAATAGGTCCCAGCCAGGTCAAGCCCCAGTTACCCACAGCAGTGGCCAGCAGAAAAGCTGTATTCCTTCAAGTCCATGTGGAAACAGGTTAACTAATGAGTGAGGTTTTTTTTAAGTTTCAACATTCTTTTTAAATTGCCATCATCCAGAGCACATTCTCAGACCTCAATGCAATTAAATTACAAATCAACAACATAAACTCTTCCAAGACGTTTAGGAAATTTCAGTGTTCTCATAAATGACTCGAGTTAGGAAATTGCAATAGAAATTGTGAGATGCTGGTCCCACCGGAATGGATGATTAGCGCAAGAACACAAAATTTCATAATGTTACTGAGTCCACGCTAATACTGCTCACTGCACAGCAGGCAAATAAATTGAGAGATGAGTTGTTAGAGGCAAGAAATAACAACTTTATTCAGAAAGCCGGCCGACGGAGAAGGTAGTGGACTAGTGTCCCAAAAAACCATCTTACTCAAGTCAGAATTCAGACATCTTTCACACTCGGAGGGGAGGGAGTGTGGTTGATTGTTGCAAGCTTCTTGGTGTCTGAATCCGTCCATCTTGCAGGGGTCTCCTGAGTTCTGGTCACAGTATTCCAATAAACCTCTAAGACAAATGTTATTCCCTGATCAGAAACTTTTCATCTTTCTGTGAATGGAGAATGTTATACTTTGAAGTGAGGTCAGAGCCTTGAGAAGGGACCACCCTGTATGTTTCAGGCTACAGGCAACATTCTTAGCTTGTAGCAAAAACTATAGAATAAAGGTTAAAGTATAAGAAACAGATCCAATATGGAGTCAGATCTGTTCTTCCCTATGACAGTAATAGTCAAATATCTCTAGAAACAACAACAAATCAGTAAACTTAGAAGTGAGTTCTTTGTAAAAAGAAAAAGCTAAGAAAACAGACAAGTCTACAGCCAGAGAGATAAAGAAGAGGCAGGGCAGGAGGGAGGAGTAGGAGGAGGGGGGGAACCATGACTCAGAAGGATGAAAGGTGGGGTTTAATTGCAGTGAAAACTAAAATCACGTTTAAAAGACACTATGAATAACTTTATCCAATGACTCTGAAAACAGCAATGAAGTGGATAATCTTTAGAAAAGTAAAAATCGCCAAAATTGAATCAAGAAGAAAACAAAAGCCTGAGTAAACCTATGACCTCTTACATAAAGCCCGTAGTTAAAAGTTTCCCGCCTTCCCAGGTATCCCAGGCAGATTTTCAGGTGAATTTTATCAAATATTCAAGAAGTAGATCATCTTCATTTTATACAAATTGTTTCAAACAACAGGAAAAGAGGGAGTGCTATTACAGTTCATTTTAAGCTGCCAATACAAGTTTGATGCTTTTGAACTGTGGTGCTGGAGAAGACCCCTGAGGGTCCCTTGGACTGCAAGGAGATCCAACCAGTCCATCCTAAAGGAGATCAGTCCTGAATATTCATTGGAAGGACTGATGCTGAAGCTGAAAGTCCAATACTTTGGCCACCTGATGTGTAGAGCCGACTCATTGGATAAGACCCTGATGCTGGGAAAGATTGAAGGCAGGAGGAGAAGGGGACGACAGAGGATGAGATGGTTGGATGGCATCACAGACTCAATGGACATGAGTTTGAGCAAATTCTGGGAGACAGTAAAGGACAGGAAAACCTGGTGTGCTGCAGTCCATGGGTTGAAGAGTCGGACATGACTTTATCGACTAAACAACAGCAGCAACAACAAGCTTGATAATAAAGTATGACTAGGAAAATACATTAGACCCAAGTCTCTTGTGTCTCCTGTATTGGTGGGTGAATCTTTACCATGGCACCACCTGGGAAGCCCCTATTTATGTGCAACTCAACCGCAAGGAGTGCATGAACTAGATAAAGAAATCCTACAAACTTATAGCTAAAGAATCCGAACAATCTAACATTTAAAGTGTGCAAAGTTGACCAGCAAGAAATTCACAGAAGAAATTCAAGTGTCTAATATACAAACACATGAAAAGATGCTCAAATTTGTCAGGAAACACTGACCTAGAAAGTAAAACAATGAAATACCATCTCACGCTCGTCAGACTGGCAAATAGCTTAAATCTTTAGACAAAATATTACAAGCACTTTGCAGGGTGAATGGCAGTCTTTGGTGAATTTGAAGACACTTGTCTTCTACAATGTGGCTCTTTTAAGGCCGACAGAGACAAACCGCTCAGTCCAGGTACATGTTCAGCTCAGGACAGAGCTGGGCTCTGTCCATCAGACGGCCTGCCTCTCCTGAGCGGTGATCAATTTCTAACAGCACTTGGACATTTTGATAAGGTATGGCTTTTGTTCACTCTAAGGGTGTCTCATAACTTAAAAAACAAACAAAAACAAACAAACAAACAAACAAAAATAAAAACACTTCCAAGGTGTTTAATCCAAGTAGAAGATCTAACCATAAGATGCCACCCCCTTGAGTGTGTCGATATAAAGGAGGTCAAAATTGCAAGTAGAGAAAAAGACAGTATTTTTACCTTAATGCTAACACAGATCATCCAGTGCAATCATGTGAAAATGTTTCCAAGAACATTTTAACTTAAAAGTGGCCTGTTTTCTAAAAGGAAACCGAGGCTATTTTACTGGGGGAAATCCATGTTTCTAAGAGGCCGAGTCAGATTCTAGGTGAATGGCCACTCCACTTTCAGGAATCATCTAAATAAGGGACCACTTTTAGGAACCATGTCCCCCGATCCTACCACATAGACTGTGCTCCTGAGGCCAGGCTTTTAGCTGGAAGGAACGCAGTGAGTGTCTGGCCTGGGCTCTTTAATTCACAGATGAAGAACAGCATGTGTATTTTCCCTATTTCACTGGGAGTTCTTGGGGAGACATTAGAGTGTCTCCTAGCCACCTGGTCTGCCTGGCCATCTTTCTCTGCTCTGGAGGAGCACAGTGTCCCTGGAAGGAAAGGTGCCCTGAACTTGTCAAGAGGTGCACGGACTCCTCGGTGCCACCGGGTTTTCTACGTTCAGATGTTGGTCCTTAAAATCAGTGCTATGTGGAGGTTCCAGAAAGAAGCATGAAAGCAGTTCCATCATCATCCTCTCTGTGTCTGTGGGGCTTTAGGGGATGAACGGGCAAGAGGACAGGCAGACGGATGGTGACCGTGAGCTCTGATCTGTCAGGGTGACCTGCAGAGCTGGGAAATAGAGCACGGGGAGGAAAAGACACATCCGTACATACCAAAATAAGTCCTGGTAGTAGCAGCTAAGTGGTCAGTTGTATGTGACTCTTTGTGACCCCATGGACTGTAGCCTGCCAGGCTCCTCTGTCCATGGGATTTCCCAGGCAAGAGTACTGGAGTAGGCTGTCATTTCCTTCTCCAGAGGATCTTCCTGACCTAGGGATCAAACCTGCAACTCTTGTGTCTCCTGCATTGGCAGGCAGATTCTTTACCACTGAGCCACCTGGGAAGCCCTTGAGTTTATTTAAAAGCATTTATCCCTGGTGGTCACTCATTAAGACTCCACCTTCCAGAACTTCCCTGGTGATGCAGTGGATAAGAATCCACCTGATAATGCAGGGGACATGGGTTTGATCCCTGATCCAGGAAGATCCCACATGCCACAGAGCAACTAAGCCCGTGCACCAGGACTACTGAAGCCTACATGCTCTAGGGCCCTCGAGCCAGAACTAGAGAAAGCCCGCATGTAGCCACAAGGAAGCAGATCAGCCAAAAGTAAACAAATAATAAAAACACATTGCCTCCCAATGAAGGGGGCACGGGTGTGATCCCTAGTCAGGAAGCTGAGATCCCGCATGCCTTGTGGCCAAAAAACCAAAACATAAAACAAAAGAAATATTGTAACAAATTCAATAAAGACTTCATGTTTTAGAAAAAAATGTTTAAAAAGCATTTATCGAGCAGAGGCTGTAACGTAAGTCATCATCCGAGGCAGGGACTGAAAGGGTGCTGAGTTGGGGACACTTTGAGTTCAGTTCAGTTCGGACACTCAGTCGTGTCCAACTCTTTGCGACCCCATGAATCGCAGCACGCCAGGCATCCCTGTCCATCACCAACTCCCGGAGTTCACTCAGACTCACGTCCATCGAGTCATTGATGCCATCCAGCCATCTCATCCTCTGTCGTTCCCTTTTCCTCCTGCCCCCAATCCCTCCCAGCATCAGAGTCTTTTCCAATGAGTCAACTCTTCGCATGAGGTGGCCAAAGTACTGGAGTTTCAGCTTCAGCATCATTCCCTCCAAAGAAATTCCAGGGCTGATCTCCTTCAGAATGGACTGGTTGGATCTCCTTGCAGTCCAAGGAACTCTCAAGAGTCTTCTCCAACACCACAGTTCAAAAGCATCAATTTTCGCCGCTCAGCTTTCTTCACAGTCCAACTTTCACATCCATACATGACCATTGGAAAAACCATAGCCTTGACTAGATGGACCTTTGTTGATAAAATAATGTCTCTGCTTTTGAATATGCTATCTAGGTTGGTCATAACTTTTCTTCCAAGGAGTATTCCCCCTTTAAAGGAGAGAGTTGAACTATAAAGAAAGATGAGTGCTGAAGAATTGATGCTTTTGAACTGTGATATTGGAAAAGACTCTTGAGAGTCTCTTGTACTGCAAGGAGATCCAACCAGTCAATCATAAAGGAAATCAGTTCCGAATATACTGCAAGGAGATCCAACCAGTCAATCATAAAGGAAATCAGTTCCAAATATTCATTGGAAGGACTGATGCTAAAACTGAAGCTCCAATCCTTGGGCCACCTGATGTGAAGAACTGACTCATTGGAAAAGACCCTGATGCTGGGAAAGATAGAAGGCAGGAGGAGAAGGGGATGACAGAGGATGAGATGGTTAGATCGCATCTCTGACTTGATGGATATGTGTTTGAGCAAGCTCCGGGAGTTGGTGATGGACAGGGAAGCCTTTCATGTTGCAGTCCATGGGATCGTGAAGAGTCAGACATGACTGAGCAACTGAACTGAACTGACTCCCCCTTTGCTCAGGCATCACTGTTTTGTAGAAGCTCAGAGGAGAAAGTACTGCCACAAATTGGAGCAGTGGGATGTCTTCCAGAAAGAAGTGGGAGTGTGTCAGGTGTGTGTTGGAGCTGGTCAGATCACCAAGCAACCTGGGATATGGTCCCTGGCTTTGACCATCTACAGCAGTTCATCCCTGTTTTACAAAGGCAACTTCAAAACTACTACTGAGGTCATTTCTTATGAAAATACATCAGATTACCTATTTGCAGGGCAGAAATAGAGATGTGGGTGTAGAGAGCAGACATGTGGGCACCAGGAGGAAAAGGCGGATGGGATGAATTTGGAGAGTAGCATTGGCGCATACACACTGTGCGTGCATGCTAAGTCACTCAGTTATGTCCAACTATTTGTGTAGCCCGCCAGGCTCCTCTCTCCACGGGATTCTCCAAGCAAGAATGCTGGAGTGGCTTGCCACGCCCTTCTCCAGGGGGTCTTCCCAACCTAGGGATCAAACCAGCATCTCATCTGTCTCCTGCATTGGCAGTACAGTTATTTACCAGTGACACCACCTGGGAAGCAAAGCAGATAGCTAGTGGGAAATTGCTGTAGAACACAGGGAGCTCAGCTCAGTGCTCTGTGACGACTTAGAGAGGTAGTCTAGGGAGTGGGGGGAAGAGGGAGGTCTAAGGAGGAGGGGGTGTGTATATACAAAGAGCTGATTGTTGTATAGCAGAAACTAACACAATGCGAAATGGCACCCCACTCCAGTATTCTTGCCTGGAAAATCCCATGGATGATGGAACCTGGTAGGCTACAGTCCTTAAGGTCGCAAAGAGTCGGACACGACTGAGCAACTTCACTAACACAATGCAAAGAAACTAAAGTCCAATTTACAAAAAGGGAGGCACTGAAATTGCTTCCAATTATTTGATATTAGGAATATCAAAAAACTACATCAAATTAAAACATCTAAGAGAAGGTATGAGGAGCCAAGAAGCTCTGAGAAGTTGTGATGGGAAGGGTGCTGATCACAAGGTCTCCGCAGCAGGCAGAGGGCCCAAGATGAAGGGGAACAGGCAAGAGCTTGATGACTCTGGGGAAAATGTGGATGGTTTTGAGAACATTGCCCATGATGAAACAAAATTTATCTTTGAGGCAAAACAAAAAAATTCAACATACAGTTCTCGCCGGGTGTTTGGGGCTCCTCCCTCCCTCCCTAATGTACAGGGTGTCTCTGCCTTACACACTGACCACACCTTCTCCAAGGAGGGAAGGGCTGCTCCACTGTAAAGATCCATTATTTTTTTCCTTTCTTCTGACACTAGCAACATAACTTCTTGAAAGGACATAGTTCTTTTCCAGCTCCAAAGGAGGTCATGGTGACCTGCTCCTTGCTTGATATGAGTTTACCTGGATTATGTTTCCTTGGTGAACTTGATGTAAAATATTAGCATGTCATTTTGACCGGACGATCCTTTGTCTCAAAAATGTACATAACTGTGCCTTGACTTCTAAGGGGCAGAACAGTCCTCAAAGTTTGTATATATAGTCCTCAGTGTAGATCAAATAAAATTCTCTTTCTTCCTTCCTAACTTGAGAGTTAATTGAATTTTCATCAATACCAGGAAGAGCAGGAATACCCAAGTTGCTTCCCCTGCTGAAGGTGTTCCTGGCAGGTTGAGGCTTGGTGTGTCAGCGAACTCAGGTGGCCAAGGGCAGCAGATGGAAGAGTATATTGCAAAGACATCCCACAGCTAAAGCTCCCTCCATGGAGGTGTTGCTACTGCTACTGCTACTGCTAAGTCACTTCAGTCGTGTCCGACTCTATGTGACCCCATAGATGGTCAGCCTATCAGGCTCCCCCGTCCCTGGGATTCTCCAGGCAAGAACACTGGAGTGGGTTGCCATTTCCTTCTCCAATGCAGGAAAGTGAAAAGTGAAAGTGAAGTCGCTCAGTCGTGTCCGACCCTCAGCGACCCCATAGACTGCAGCCTTCCAGGCTCCTCCGTCCATGGGATTTTCCAGGCAAGAGTACTGGAGTGGGTTGCCATTGCCTTCTCCGGGAGGTGTTGCTAAATCTCTCTGAATTCTCAAAATTGAGGTTGTGGTGCCAGAACAATTGTCTCTATCAGAACAAAGGTGACGAGACTGAAAGTTAAATAGGATTGTTGTGGATGGACCTAGAGCCTGTCATATAGAGTAAAGTAAGTCAGAAAGAGAAAAATATCATATATTAATACATGTGTGCGGAATCTAGAAATATGGTACTGATGAACCTATTTGCAGAGCAGGAATATAAACACAGACACAGACAACAGACACGTGGAACAAGGAGGGAGGTCGGATGAACTGGGAGGTTGGGATGGACGTATGGGCACTGCCTTATGTAAACAGATAGCTAGCAGGAGCCTGCTGTATAGACAGGGAGCTCAGCTCAGCGCTGTGTGATGACCTAGAGGGGTGAAATGGTGGGGTTCAGAGGGTGGGAGGGAGGCTCAACAAAGAGGGGATATGCGTATACACACGGCTGATTCACTTCACTGCACAGCAGAAACTAGCACAACAGTGTAAAGCAACTATACCTCATTTAAAATTTTTTAAATTTTAAAAAAAAGAATTAAAGTATGGGTGACAAAGACATTGGCAACAAAATTCCTATATGAACCGCAATATATGTTTACATATATGTCTATTGGGATCCACACTTGTTCCAAAAAGTGAATGGTGCTGTTTGTGAGCCTGTTGCCTGATGGCTCCCACGGTAAAGCGTCTGCCTGCAATGCGGGAGACCAGGGTTCGATTCCTGGGTCAGGAAGGTCCCCTGGAGAAGGAAATGGCAATCCACTCCAACACTCTTGCCTAGAAAATCCCATGGACGGAGGAGCCTGGTAGGCTGCAGTCCATGGGGTCGCAAAGGGTCGGACATGACTGAGTGACTTCACTTTCACTTTTAAGATAATTTAAGGGCTTCCAGGGTGGCTCAGATGGCAAAGAATTTGCCTGCAATGCAGGAGACGCAGGTTCGTGTGGGAAAGATCCCCTGGAGAAAGAAATGGCACCCTACTCCAGTATTCCTGCCTGGAGAATCCCATCAACAGAGGATCCTTGTGGGCTACAGTCCATGGGATCACAAAGAGTTGGACGCAACTGAGTGACTAACACTTTAACACTTCAAGATAAGAGCTGAAGAACAGGCTCTGACTCTGGCAGGCTTTGTGTGTCCTGCCTTCTTGCAGTTTACCAACCCGGTAATGAAAGATGTCCCGCCAACTGGCTCAGGCAGGGCTGACTTGCAAGCATGTGGTCCAGCTCTGCCATATGATGAGCCTGGGCTCTGCCAGGGGCTTGGCCCGAGCCTCGTATGAGAGATGACATCATTGGTGCCCTCCTGGGCGCCTGTGTGCCTGGACTTCCCGCTTAAGGGAGCCAGCAAGCGCTCTGCTCTGCTTAGGCTAGTTTGAGATGGTTTCAGCTCAGAGTCCTGAGTAATCAGCCTTTTATGATAATGGCTTTTAAAATGGCTTTTTAGGAAATTATAGCTAATTATTGCCCCAAATAGAAACAACTGGCTATTAATTCGGGCCATTGAGAGAGGAATGTTCTACATTTTAGAGGCACAAATACACCTTTGCAGTATACATTGTTTCCTCAAACACACACCCTCTCTCCCTGTCCCCTTTCTCTCTCACACACACACTTAGAGAGTGTTAGGAGATGAAATCAACTTTCCCATGTTCTAGGATGTCATTACGTACTGGAGAGTGGTAATTTACTAAATGGCCTTCTCCCTTTGGAAGAGTTACTAGAACTTCCAGAACAACACCTGGCTCACTTTCTCAGAGTAGTTTTTGAATTAGTTAAATCAGGCCGAATAGTTCCAGAAAATTCCCAGCTCTGGCAGTAGGCTTCATTATGAATGTAAAGGAGATATTGCCCTACTTTAATGCAATCACTTGGGGTCTCAGACGACAATCTGGAAAGTTCTCCCAGATCAGATGTGCTACCTCTTCCCTGACAATCCATATAGGGGGTTTCCTGAGGGAAAAGCCCCACCCTGATTCCTGTCGGGGGTTCTCCTGGATGTCTCTAGGTCAGGGGTCCCCGTGCCCCTTCCCACCACAGCCAGCAGCCCTCCTTGCTGTCCGGAGCCCCCAAAGACACAGAACAGGCCTTTACGTTGGGACCTGGACTAGCCTCCAGGCTCAGAGGGATCCCACTTCAAGGCCCCCTGGACACCGGGAATCCTGACCCCTGACTCAGCCAGTCACACCACTGCAAGCCCCTGTCCAAATGCCAAGCCCCTGTCCAAATGCCGAGGTACTGGTCATTTTCCATGGCTGCCCCCTGTCTCCCTGCCCACACCCCTGGCCACCACAGAGGGACAAAGCTCTGAAAATAAGGCAACACTGGCCCAGAAGTCACAAGACTCCACATCCAGACCAGCTCTGCACAAGGCTATGTGGCCTTGGACAAGTCACTGAGCCTCTCTGGGCCACAAATTCCCCATGGGAATGTGAACTAGGTCAGTGAGGGAATTTGGGCTGGGCCAGTGAAGGAATTTGGATGGGTCAGTGCTTTTCAAACAATTACTGCCTGCAGCTCGGGCCAGGTGGCAGGGCTGGAGGGCAGAGGCAAAAGTGTGAGTCTCTTGCCCCCTCAGCAGTCGGGTGATTCCTCTTCCACCAGAATCACTGGGCGGTGGACTCCTTGGCTAAAAGCAGTTTGAACCCCACCTCCCACCCCCAGCCCAGTACATTGTCCTCAAAGGCCTTTCCAAGTTGTGATACAATGAATGGGATTTACCCACAGGGCATAGAAGATATAATCAATCCAGAGAGAGCCAGTAATAAGTTGTGGGGGCAGGGGCCCTGGCCCAAGAGTGTCTCTGGGCCTGAAACGCGATTGCCTGGTTCCACAGTGACATCACCTCTCTCACTCATCAGTGAGTACTTCATACATACCTGTTGAATACTAACAAAGCACGAAACAGGAAGCTTGTTTTTTGTGGGTTTTTTTTTTAGGAAACTTGTTGAACCTAATTTTAATTTCACATTTGAAAGAGAATTCTTTAGCTTTATAAGAGATTTTACTTATATTTGCATTTGGGATCTCTCTTGGAAATGAAAATAAATAGTAGTGTAGCTTTTCCTGACTGTGATATTCAGAATTTTTTTAAAAATCCCTCTTGGAAATAAGGTTTTTTCCTATCATACAGGGTTAAGACTGACTAACTGGAAGGGGAAATATTATTCCAGGGTTTTATTTATCTATATGGAAATTTTTTAAAGCACATTGTTAACATTTTAAGAATCTGCCCAACATTTTAAGAATTAGAAAATTAGAGAAAGGTCAGAGAAGCAGGCTAAAACCCACAATGCTCTGATTGTTCTAAATTCAAAACCTAGAAGAGAAAATATTCCCACACTGTCATTTCCAGAAGAACTCCCTGTGGCTATTGCCAAGTCACCCAGCCGCTTCAGGAAGCACTCAGGATATAACTTCCAAGTTGTAGGCAGGGGATTCCCTGGTGGCCCAGCAGTGGACTTCACCTTCCAATACAGGGGCTGCGGGTTTGATCCTACATGCTTCCTGGCCAAAAAAAAAAAAAAATTCAATAAAGACTTTAGAATGGTCCACATCCACAAATAAACAAAAAGAGCTGCAGGTCTGATTCCACATCCCAGACAATTGCACCATCTGCACTGTTAAGCAGCCTTCTCTCTAGCTTAGCTGCAGAGAACTCTGCATTTGATAATGCTCTGGGCCTGAGTCTCCCCGGCAAGGTTGGGAGCACTCGAGTTGTCAAAGATTCAAGCAGCAGGCACGGGCCACCAGGCCCCTTTCCAGGCCAGCTAGAGCACGTCCCAAAGTGACCTGCACTTCATTCCCAGACCCATGCACAGTCCACCTGTGTTCACAGCACAAACCTCTGAGGCCTCCAGACTTAGTGGCATATCCAACCAGAAGGCAGGGCCCAGAGGCAGCCAAAGACTCTCCACACTGAGCCCTGACTGTGACCTTTTAAGGTCATGTCGCCTTAGGTCTTGTTTTTCACCTGGCCCAAACGGTCACTGGCGAGCTCCACAAAACATTTAAGGCAGAAAAAATATTAATTCTTCATAATTTTTTCTGAACAATAAAAGTGAAGGGAAGACTTTCTCCTTATTTTTTTGTTATACATACACATGTATCTATTCTTTTTCTAATTCTTTTCCCATTTCAGTTATTACAAAATATGAGCAGAATTCCCTCTGCTATACAGTGGGTCCTTGTTGGTTATGTATTTTACAGATAGTAGTGTGTCCATGTTAATCCTAAAACTCCACTCACGTCCCTTTGAAGCGAACTTTGGAAATCCATGTCTTTCTCTTCCCACCTGTCAAGTTTTGAATGGTAGGCTGATGGTAAGAGTGAAGACAGAAGGGAGAAGTTACACACATAAGGAGTTATGTAGGTGGTGTGCACACCTGTCTGCCTGCTAAAGGCTGCTCCATCTCTGCTCAGTATTTGTATGTCAGCAAGTCAGTTGGGAAATTAGTGAGTGGTAGAACATTTGTTTTGCTCCTCTGAGCTCCAGGCGCTGTGCTAAGGTTACCCGATGAATAGATATTGTTTCAGCTCTCAAGGACTTTATTGTCTAAGGCGGGGGAAGGACAAACAAATAATAACTGCATAAAAAAGCTTCAATCACAGCACAAACAGTACATTTCTGGAAGCAAGAAGAAGTCATGCACTTGTATTATTTTGACATTTTGTGTGAATATTTTTATTTGAAATGTATTTAGTTTCTTTAAATTGTGATTTAAAACAAAAACTTTAAAAAGGGATACCAATTATTGTGGGACCCCTAATACATGTGCAGACTGCGTATTACAAAGCAGAGACATCACTTTGCTGACAAAGGTCCGTCTAGTCAAAGCTATGGTTTTTCCAGTTGTCATTCAGAGATGTGAGAGTTGGACCATAAAGAAAATTGAGCACTGAAGAACTGATGCTTTTGAACTGTGGTGTTAGAGAAGACTTTTGAGAGTTCCGTGGACAGCAGGGAGATCAGGTCAGTCAATCCTAAAGGAAATCGGTCCTGAATATTCACTGGAAGGACTGATGCCGAAGCTGAAGCTACTTTGGCCACCTGATGTGAAGAGCGGACTTGTTGGAAAAGACCCTGATGCTGGGGAAGACTGAAGGCAGGAGGAGAAGGGGACGACAGAGGATGAGATGGTTGGATGGCATCACTGACTCAATGGATGTAAGTTTAAGCAAACTGAGGGAGATGGTAAAGGACAGGCAAGCCTGGCATGCTGCAGTCCATAGAGTCACGAGTCGGACACTGCTGAGCGACTGAACAATATGTGTGCAAGTGAAAGGTATGAAAACAGTATTACAAACGCAGGGATGTGGAAAGGAAGACGCACCACTGCAGGTGCAAGGTTTGAACACTGAGTGAAGTGGCGCAATGTTATTTGAAAGTTAAAGATACAAAAGAACATAACGTTAGGATCAAACAGGCGCCATGACAGGCTTCAGGGGGCCAAGGTAGGCCTAAGTCTCCTTCACAGAGGGGCTGAGTTATTGCCAAGGAGGAGCTGAGATCATCCTCTGCCAGAGCCAGGACTTGACCAATCAGTGTACTCCCTGTAGCCTGGTTCAAGCTTATCAGGACGAGGATGAAAACCCCCTGAGAAAGCCCGCGCGCGCGAAAATCTAGCCAATTAGTAGATGCTAAGGAACCCTTGCAACAAATCCGCCCCTGCCAACTCCCTGTCTTTGTCTTAACCCTATAAATACTGCTGTAATTCAGGGCCTAGGGCCCTTGCTCCACTCAACTGCGTTGGATGAAACTTGGGCCCTGGCTCGAGCTAGCAATAAATTCCCTTTCTGCGTTTGCATTGCTGTGGATGTCTTGTTCTCTCAGTTCTGGGGATTGGGACCTTGGGCATAACAACAGTAACACTAGTAACAATACCATGCCCACAAATAACAAAGTATTATTAGCACAACTAATAAGCCAGTGAAGTGAAGTGAAGTGAAGTGAAGTCGCTCAGTTGTGTCCATCTCTTTGAGACACCATGGACGATAGCCTACCAGGCTCCGAGATCCATGGGATTTTCCAGGTAAGAATACTGGAGTGGGCTGCCATTTCCTTCTCCAGCCAGTAGAGGCAAGCAAATGGAATTCTAAATAGTATTCAGTTTAAAACAAATGTTATGTCTATTTTACCAAAATTTTTAAAAATATCCAAAGCTTAGCTGATCAAATAAGGGAGAGGAAAAAAAAAAAAAGTAATAAGATGATAGATTTAAACTGGAGCATATCCTAAATTGAGCGAAACATTCCAATTAAAAGTCAGATATTGTCAAAGTGGATCAAGAAACAGAACCTGAATTCATATTTCTATTAAAAAACCATTTAAAATATAATGATACAGATGGAGTAAAGGTGAAGAAATAGGAAAAGATAGAGCGTGCACGTACTAGGCATGAGACTAGCTGGAGCAGCTGTGTGAATACAGACAGACTAGTCTTCAGAACAAGGACCATCACCAGGCTTTAAGAGGACATTCCAGACTTCCCGGTGGTGCAGCGGATAAGAATCCGCCTGCTAATGCAGGCGATGTGGATTCAATCCCTAGTCTTGAAAGACTCCGCATGCCACAGAGCAGCTAAGCCCATGCACCACAACGACTGAGGCCATGTGCACCCTAGAGCCTGTGCTTGGCAGTAAGAGAAGTCACTGCAGTGAGAAGCCCATGCAGCAACGAAAAGCCAGCGCAGCCAAAACATCAATAGACTGTTTAAAAAGTGCATCTCAAAATGATGATGAGAAGTTCATCATGAAGATACAACAATTCTAAATGTGTTCAGTTCAGTTCATTTCAGTCGCTCAGTCGTGGCCGACTCTTTGTGACCCCATGAATCAAGGCACGCCAGGCCTCCCTGTCCATCACCAACTCCCAGAGTTTACCCAAACTCATGTCCATCGAGTCAGTGATGCCACCCAGCCATCTCATCCTCTGTCGTCCCCTTCTCCTCCTGCCCTCAATCCCTCCCAGCATCAGGGTCTTTTCCAGTGAGTCAACTCTTCGCATGAGGTGGCCAAAGTATTGGAGTTTCAGCTTCAGTATCAGTCCTTCTAAAGAACACCCAGGACTGATCTCCTTTAGGATGGACTGGTTGGATCTCCTTGCAGTCCAAGGGACTCTCAAGAGTCTTCTCCAGCACCACAGTTCAAAAGCATCAATTCTTCGGCGCTCAGCTTTCTTCACAGTCCAACTCTCACATCCATACATGACCACTGGAAAAACCATAGCCTTGACTAGACAGACCTTTGCTGGCAAAGTAATGTCTCTGCTTTTGAATATGCTCTCTAGGATGGTCATAACTTTCCTTCCAAGGAGTAAGCGTCTTTTAATTTCATGGCTAAATGTGTACACACCTCATTACAGGGCTTCAAATGTACATAAAGGGAAAACTGCCAGATCCAAAAGGAAACAGACAAATCAATAATTGTAGTTGGACATTTAAATGTTTCTCAATAATTGACAGAACAAGTAGAGAGAAAATTAGCAATAATATCACCTTTATTTGAGAACACAGAATCAACACACTTCCCTAATTTATGGTTTCAGATGCTCCGCCCAACAATTGCACCATCCAGTCTTTTCAAGTACACGTGGAACATTCACCCAGAGAGACCATCTGCCAGGCTATGAGTCACAGTACATGTAGTGATTCAAATTACGAAATGTCCATTCCTTTACCATAAAAGAATTAGACTAGAAGTCAACAGCAGAAAATTATGTAGAAACTCTCCTTAAAAAAAAGGAAATCTCCTAAATATTTGGAAATTAATCATGCATTTCTAAATAGCCCATGGGCTTCCCTGGTAGCTCGGTGGTAAGGAATCTGCCTACAGTGCAGGAGACGCAGGAGACTTGGGTTTGATCCCTGGGTGGGAAAGAGCCCCTGAAAAGGAAATGGCAATTCCCTCCAATATTCTTGGGCTTCCCTTGTGACTCAGCTGGTAAAGAACCCGCCTGCAATGCTGGAGACCTGGGTTCAATCCCTGGATTGGGAAGATCCTCTGGAGAAGGGAACAGCTACCCACTCGAGCATTCTGGCCTGGAGAATTCCATGGACTGTATAGTCCATGGGGTCACAAAGAGTCGGACACAATTGATTGATTTTCACTTTCACTTTCTTGTATGCTTGCCTGAGACATCCCAGGGACCAAGAAGCCTGGCAGGCTACAGTTCATGACGTAGCAAAAGAGTTGGAGAAAACACACACACACACTCACATGGGCCAAAGAAAATTCACAGAAAAAAATAGGAAATATCCTAAATAGAGTGAAAATGAAATCAGAGCATATCAAAATTTGTAGGAGGTAGCCTAATTAGTGCCTAGAAGGAAATTTATAGTTTTCAAGACTTTTTTATAAGGAAAGAACAAAGGCCTCAAATAATTGATCCAGGTTTGCTAGACAAGAGACTAGAAACACAACAGTGAATTAAACCCAACCTAAGAAAAAATAATGACTGGCAGTGAGCACTTGCACGCGTGCTCGTTCATCCAGTCGTGTTTGACTGTTTGCGACCCCATGGACTGCAGCTCGCCAGGCTCCTCTGTCCGTGGGATTTCTCAGGCAAGAATACTGAAGTGGGTTGTCATTTCCTCCTCCAGGGGGTCTTATGGACCCAGGGATCAAACCTGCACCTCCTGAACTGCAGGCGGATTCTTTACCACTCGAGCCATCAGTGAACAGTGGTATCTTCATACAACAGAATGACACTCTTCAGGACAAAGTCTTCATCACCAGTACATACAACAGTGTGGCTCTCAGAATACCATGCAGAGGGAAAGAACCCTTACACACAGAAGTACCTGCTGTGCAGTTCTGTTTACAGGAAGATCGAGAACTGGCGAACTAACTAGAGTGGAAAAAATCAGAACTGGGTTGCCTTTGTGTTGGGAGAGGGCTGGGAAAGACCTTGAGGGAATGTTAATTTTTTTTTTATATAGATGTAAGGATTTTTAAAAGTTGCATTTTATTAAAATATAGCTAATTTACAATGTTGTGTCAATTTCTACAGTATAGCAAAGCGATTCAGTTATACATATATATACATTTCCCATATTCTTTTCCATATAGTTTATCACAGGATATTGAATATAGTTCCCTGTGCTGTACAGTAGGACCTTGTTGTTGATCCATTCTAAATATAATAGTTTACATCTGCTAATCCCAAACTCCCAATCTATCCCTTCCTCATCACTTTCTCCTTTGGCAACCATGGGTCTGGAATTTTGTCTATTTTGATAGAAGTTTGGGTTAGGCTTAAATTTGATATATTTTGCTGCTTAGAAATTTTATAAAAAAAAAAAAAACAAACCCATAAACTAATACAGTAAGTCCCATACCTATGAGCCTTCATGCCGGGAGCCAGCGTGAGGAATCCCACCCGTGACAAGGTCATGCGGCAGAGATCTGATGTGCAAGGTCGAGTCAGATCTCAGGTTTTCCCCCTGGTATTTCCTGAGCATGTACCCCCCAAAAAATAAGAATATGCCTGCCTTATTGTATTGTACTTTTCCACTCTCCTGACACACTCTGGAAAAAGTCATCTCAAGGCTTTTGTCTTCTGCATTTGAAAGGGTGTGTCAATTCAAAAACCCCTCTGATGGCCTTTTAGCCTGCCTGCAGGACTCGTACAGCTGCGCATGTGATTGTTTGAGGCCTCCTGACCACAGGAGGCACAGGAAGCTTAAAACATCCTAGGAATGTAGGGGCTTCCGAGGAGTCAAAATCATTAGAATAGGACTGATTAAAGGTTTCATTTGTTGAGCCAATACTTGCTGCCAAATTTTCATATCTTTTATTTTTAGATATAGTTGGTACATAGAAAAACAGCTAGTAGACCTGGTGTTAGAAACATTAGATCTTTGAGTTAAGTACTTTCTTTGTTATAACCCACTGCACCTTTGTTCTACAGGAATGTAACTTTATTTAGTATTTTGAGGGTGATGCAGAGTAAAGAAAAAACACTTCTAGGGAAAAGGAGTTTTCTGGTTGATAGACAATTATCCAGAAAGAGAGCCATAAAAATGTTAACAAGCCTCTTGGCCAGAAGATAATGTAAACCACCTGAGACCTTTTGTATATGGGAGGGTATGCAAAAAGAAAGCCTTGTCTCAATGAGGGTCAGGACTGCTGCCCCTGCATAACTCTGCATATTCCATTATGTACAACTTGGGGTATATAAGCTGATTTTGAAAAGTAGTTTTTGTAGTCTTGCACCGATGCTGGGCTTCCCCATGTCGTTCTTTTCTCCCTTTTTTGGCTGAATTCCCATCTGGGGCATGGAGGCTCACCATGTTTACTTACTTGTCCCGGCTTCTAAGATCTGTAAGAGAGAGAGCCCAAGGCGGGGCATTCTCCGATATTCAAACGGACGCCGGTGGCTTAACGTAGATGGTGCAAGCTCCTTGTCTGGAACTTTATTGGCTTTCCACGTATACCAAGTTATTCAGCCTCATTTCTCCACTTAATTTTCCCACTATACTATTTCTTCTTAATCTAATCTTATATTAATAAATAAATAAGTTTTTCCTCGCCTATCCGTCTCCCCTTCGAATCACCCTGGATCCACTGGGGCTGGACCCCAGCACCTTCAAGTTGCAAACTTTCAAAGACATGAACATGCTTTTCCATCAAAGTCTGGCATGAGTAACACTGTAGCTTGCCCTTCATTTCCTGTCTCCAGTGATCCTTCAGTTCTACCATCCCCAATCTCCTCTCCTTCCTCTAGTCAGTAACTCTTCTTGTCTGTTCACCCAATACCAGCCCCTGTATGTCAGCTGTTGTACTGGACTACTGTACTTTTCAAGGTGCTCTCAGTTCAGTTCAGGCACTCAGTCATGTTCGACTCTTTGCGACCCCATGAACTGCATCGCTAGACATGGAACAACAGACTGGTTCCAAATAGGAAAAGGAGTATGTCAAGGCTGTACATTGTCACCCTGCTTATTTAACTTATATGCAGAGTACATCATAAGAAATGCTGGACTGGAAGAAACACAAGCTGGAATCAAGATTGCTGGGAGAAATATCAATAACCTCAGATATTCAGATGACACCACCCTTATGGCAGAAAGTGAAGAGGAGCTAAAAAGCCTCTTGATGAAAGTGAAAGTAGAGAGTGAAAAAGTTGGCTTAAAGCTCAACATTCAGAAAATGAAGATCATGGCATCCGGTCCCATCACTTCATGGGAAATAGATGGGGAAACAGTGGAAACAGTGTCAGACTTTATTTTGGGGGGCTCCAAGATCACTGCAGATGGTGATTGCAGCCATGAAATTAAAAGACGCTTACTCCTTGGAAGAAAACTTATGACCAACCTAGATAGCATATTCAAAAGCAGAGACATTACTTTGCCGATTAAGGTCTGTCTAGTCAAGGCTATGGTTTTTCCTGTGGTCATGTATGGATGTGAGAGTTGGACTGTGAGGAAGGCTGAGCAGCGAAGAATTGATGCTTTTGAACTGTGGTGTTGGAGAAGACTCTTGAGAGTCCCTTGGACTGCAAGGAGATCCAATCAGTCCATTCTGAAGAAGATCAACCCTGGGATTTCCTTGGAAGGAATGATGCTAAAGCTGAAACTCCAGTACTTTGGCCACCTCATGAGAAGAGTTGACTCATTGGAAAAGACTTTGATGCTGGGAGGGATTGGGGGCAGGAGGAGAAGGGCACGACAGAGGATGAGATGGCTGGATGGCATCAATGATTTGACGGATGTGAGTCTGAGTGAACTCCAGGAGTTGGTGATGGACAGGGAGGCCTAGCTTGCTGCGATTCATGGGGTCACAAAGAGTGGGACACGACTGAGCGGCTGAACTGAACTCAACTCAACTCAACTCAACTGCAGCACGCCAGGCTTCCCTGTACTTCACCAACTCCCATAGCTTGCTCAAACTCATGTCCATCAAGTTAGGGATGCCACCGCACCATCTCATCCTCTGTCATCCCCTTTTCCTCCTGTCTTCTATCTTTCCCTGCACCAGCGTCTTTTCCAATGAGTCAGCTCTTCATATCAGGTGGCTAAAGGATTGGAGCTTCAGTTTCAGCATCAGTCCTTCCAATGAATATCCAGGACTGATTTCCTTTAGGATTGACTGGTTGGATCTCCTTGCAGTCCAAGGGACTCTCACGAGTCTTCTCCAACACCACAGTTCTAAGGCATCAATTCTTCAGTGCTCAGCTTTCTTTATAGTCCAACTCTCAAAACAACACACGACTACTCGAAAAATCATAGCTTTGACTAGACGGACCTAATGCACTATACTGTAAGATTAAAACTGTTTTCTTTATTTTTTGTGTTTTTTATAATTATCTGTGTGAAAAGTATTATAAACCTATTATAGTACAGTACTATAGTGCTTCCCAGGTGGCACTAGTGGTAAAGAACTCACCTGCCAATGCAGGAAACATAAGAGACATGGGTTTGACCCCTAAGTTGGGAAGTTCCCCTGGAGGAGGGCATGGCGACCCACTCCAGTATTCTTGCCTGGAGAATTTTACCGTGAAAAAGAAAAAAGAGGAATGAGTTTTTCTCTTTTCCTTCCCTGAGAACAAAGAAGATAAATAGAACAATGAGCAGGCCTGAACATTCCTATTTTATTTATTTATTTATTTTTTTACTTTAACTGCTCTTAACTCTTCATGTTTGTAACTAAGTTTGTTTTTCTGCCCCCTAACTCTGCAGGAACTACATGTCACATTTTTTTCCTTTGATTCTAAGCTAAATACATTCCCTGTCTGGTATTTATCCTTACCACACCCTTCCCCTTGTAGTTACATATCAGAAAGAAGGAAAGAAGGCTGCAGAGCAATCGAACTGTCAGACTCAATCACTGGGTTACTGATTTCAGTTTATGACTGTCTTTGAAGCAATGCAAGAGGAAGAAATCAAGTTCCAACCATCTTTGTTCCTCATCACTGACTTCTGGCTGCAAATCCTTGCCTTATATACGCCCTTAGACTCCTCATGGAAGGGGGGCACAGTTCTTGAAGGGTGAGCCTACTGTGTTTCTATCTCTGTCGGCTATCAAAGCCACCTTTTTATTTCCTCTGAACTCTGTCTCTGTTTTGTTTTTTTTTTTTTTTTTTTGTATTCGGCTTCAGTGGGCAGAGAAGTCCAAGAGTTTGGCCAGTAGAAAGAATCCCATGAACAGAGGAGCCTGATCACAAAGAGTCAGACATAACTGAAGCCACTTAGCACAGGCACGGTGCTATCTTGTTGACTGTGTTAGTTGGATAGCTAGGCTAGCGTTGTTGGACTTACGAACATGCTCTCAGACCAGAGCTTATTCATATGTTGGGGACTTACTGTAATGAACTCTAATTAATGATATGCATACTGAATCATTTAAACCGTGAAATATGTTGCTATCTAAAATGTTAAGGTGATTCAAAACAGTCTGGATTAATGGATGGAGGAATAAACAGATGTATGATAAAGCAATTATAGAAAAATATTAACTTTAGGATATAGGGCAAGGGTGGATAAACTTTTTCTGTAAAGGGTCAAATAGTAAATGCTTTAGACTTTAAATACTATCTGATCCATCCATTCAGCTCATTCATTGGTGCAAGAGATCCACCATAGAAATGCCTGAGCTTGTGTTTCCGTACAGCTTTATTTAGGGATGATGAAATTTCAATTTCACATGATTTTCGTGTGTCACAAGATATTTTTCTTCTTTTGAGTGCTTTTTCACCATTTAAGAATATAAAGACAGCAAAAAAAATTGTAATTATCCTCCAATTAAAATAGATAAATTAATTTTAAAAAAGGAACATAAAGACAGGTATTCTTAGCTCACAGGTCCTACAAAAACAGGCAGCGGTGAGGTGGGGCCCACAGACCACAGGTGGCTGACCCCTGATCTAAGGGCTGGGTATATGAGTGTTCAATGCGTAATTCTTTCCATTTTTCTGTGTGTTTGGAACTTTTTCATAGTAAAATATTGGGCAAAATACCAAAAAAGGGTAAAAAATTAACCACAGCATGTATTTTCTTAAGTCGGCTGTTAGCACTATGATCCTATGCGTATGTCACGGTATCTCCTGTAATTCTTACTCTGTACATGTTGAAACCTGTCCTGTGTGTTCATGCCTGGGACTTGTTGGTTGTGAACCGCATTCTTGATTCATCAAAAGAGCCCTTCTTGGTCTTGCTCAGTGCTTTTCTACTTAAACCCACCTGGCCTCACATAACCTACCTGTCTTCACACCTATCTTCTGGGTTAACAGTGCCCCCTGGATAAGGCACAGAATTGCATTTTTAATTGTTGAGCTTATTCCACTTCTAAAAGACCTACAAGACCTTTTAGAACTAACACCCCAAAAAAGATGTCCTCTTCGTTATAGGGGACTAGAATGCAAAAGTAGGAATTCAAGAAACACCTGGAGTAACAGGCAAATTTGGCCTTGGAGTACAGAATGAAGCAGGGCAAAGGCTAATAGAGTTCTGCCAAGAGAACGCACTGGTCATAGCAAACACCCTCTTTCAACAACACAAGAGAAGACTCTACACATGGACGTCACCAGATGGTCAACATCGAAATCAATATATTATATTCTTTGCAGCCAAAGGTGGAAAAGCTCTATAGAGTCAGCAAAAATAAGACCAGGAACTGACTGTGGCTCAGATCATGAACTCCTTAATGCCAAATTCAGACTGAAATTGAAGAAAGTAGGGAAAACCACTAGGCCATTCAGGTATGACCGAAATCAAATCCCTTATGATTATACAGTGGAAGGGAGAAATAGATTAAGGGACTAGATCTGACAGACAGAGTGTCTGATGAACTATGGATGGAGGTTCATGACGTTATACAGGAGACGGGGATCAAGACCATCCCCAAGAAACAGAAATGCAAAAAAGCAAAATGGCTCTCTGAGGAGGCCTTACAAATAGCTGTGAAAAGAAGAGAAGTGAGAAGCAAAGGAGAAAAGGAAAGATATACCCATTTGAACTCAGAATTGCAAAGAATAGCAAAGAGAGATAAGAAAGCCTTCCTCAGTGATCAGTGCAAAGAAATAGAGGAAAACAATAAAATGGGAAAGACTAGAGATCTCTTCAAGAAAATTAGAGATACCAAGGGAACATTTCATGCAAAGATGGGCTTGATAAAGGACAGAAATGGTAGGGAGCTAACAGAAGCAGAAGATATTAAGCAGAGGTGGCAAGAATACACAGAGGAACAGTACAAAAGGGATCTTCATGACCCAGATAATCATGATGGTATGATCACTCACCTAGAGCCAGACAACCTGGAATGTGAAGTCAAGTGGGCCTTAGGAAACATCACTACGAACAAAGCTATTGGAGGTGATGGAGTTCCAGTTGAGCTATTTCAAATCCTGGAAGATGATGTTGTCAAAGTGCTGCACTCAATATGCCAGCAAATTTGGAAAACTCAGCAGTGGCCACGGGACTGGAAAAGGTCAGTTTTCATTCCAATCCCAAAGAAAGGCAATGCCAAAGAATGCTCAAACTACTGCACAATTGCACTCATCTCATGCACTAGTAAAGTAATGCTCAAAATTCTCCAAGCCAGGCTTCAACAATGTGTGAATTGTGGACTTCCAGATGTTCAAGCTGGTTTTAGAAAAGGCAGAGGAACCAGAGATCAAATTGCCAACATCCGCTGGATCATAGAAAAAGCAAGAGAGTTCCAGGAAAACATCTATTTCTGCTTTATTGACTATGCCAAAGCCTTTGACTGTGTGGATCACAATCAACTGTGGAAAATTCTGAAAGAGATGGGAATACCAGACCACCTGACCTGCCTGTTGAGAAATCTGTATGCAGGCTAGGAAGCAACAGTTAGAACTGGACATGGAACAACAGACTGGTTCCAAATAGGAAAAGGAGTACGTCAAGGCTGTATATTGTCACCCTGCTTATTTAACTTCTATGCAGAGTACATCATGAGAAACGCTCGGCTGGAAGAAACACAAGCTGGAATCAAGATTGCTGGGAGAAATGTCAATCACCTCAGATATGCAGATGACACCACCCTTATGGCAGAAAGTGAAGAGGAACTAAAGAGCCCCTTGATGAAAGTGAAAGAGGAGAGTGAAAAAGTTGGCTTAAAGCTCAACATTCAGAAAACGAAGATCATGGCATCTGGTCCCATCACTTCACGGGAAATAGATGGGGAAGCACTGGAAATAGTGGCAAACTTTATTTTGGGGGGCTCCAAAAAATGCAGTTGGTGATTGCAACCATGAAATTAAAAGATGCTTACTCCTTGGAAGGAAAGTTGTGACCAGCCTAGATAGCATATTAAAAAGCAAACATTACTATGCCAACAAAGATCCATCTAGTCAAGGCTATGGTTTTTCCAGTGGTCATGTATGGATGTGAGAGTTGGACTATAAAGAAAGCTGAGTGCCAAAGAATGGATGCTTTTGAACTGTGGTGTTGGAGAAGACTTGTGAGAGTCCCTTGGAGATCCAACCAGTCCATCCTAAAGGAGATCAGTCCTGGGTGTTCACTGGAAGGAATGATGCTAAAGCTGAAACTCCAGTACTTTGGCCCCCTGATGCGAAGAACTTACTCACTGGAAAAGACCCTGATGCTGGGAAAGATTGAAGACGAGAGAAGGGAATGACAGAGGATGAGATTGGTTGGATGGCATTACTGACTCAGTGGACATGAGTTTGAGTAAACTCTAGGAATTGGTGATGAACAGGGAGGCCTGGCGTGCTGCAGTCCATGGGGTCGCAGAGTAGGACACGACTGAACAACTGAACTGAACTGATTCCACTTGTATTTAATGACCCAAGGTGTGTGTGATTGTCCTCTTGAACTTGTGTAGGGTACGCTTCCTGTTTATATAAGAAGACGGGACACCCACACACAGACTCCTCGCAGTGTGAACTGCTAGGCAATTCCTCATTCATTCAGCCCCACATACTCAGCTTCTCAGAACCAAAGCAGGTTTGGGGACCGCCCCCCATCAGCCCCTCCATCTAACCCAGCCTCCTGAACCTACCCACCTCAGCTCAAGGCCACTTGCAGGGTGCCACCTTCGGGGAGCTCCCCCTCCTCGCTACCCCTCCCCTTTCGCCCCCCCCCTGCTTTCCCCCTCCCATCCCCTCTTCCCTCTCCTCTCTGTGCCCACCCTGCCCCTCCCCACATCTCTTCTTCCTACCCTGTCCCCTTCTCACAGGGGTCTCCTGAGTCTTTAATTTCTCATCTGAAAAGCAAAGGAGAAAAATAGAAACTTCCTCCTGAGACCTTGGTGTGAGGAGATTAGGACCACAAGTATTTTGAAAACTCAAAGGGGCTATGTTTGGTACTGTTTATGCAAATAGGAGCAGCCTTGAGAGCAGGGTCGCAGGTAAACTGATGTGTCCCGGCCACTGGGGGTGGCCACAAGCATGCACCTTTGTGTGTGTGTGTGTGTGTGTACATGTGTGTGTACATGTGTGTGTACATGTGTGTGTGAGCGTGTAACCTGCTGAATAAGCAAATAAGTTGGTTAACATTTGCCTGTGAGCTGCTGCTGCCTCAAGCCCATCACATCTCTGATTGGAAGTGATTCTAACTATGTTTGCAGTCATGGTAAAACCTGGCTCTGTTCCCAGTCGGAGCTGCTCGGAGCATCCTTCTTGCCACTGCTTATCATCCTGAGTTTAGCTTCTTCGCACTGTAAGAGAATGTATTTATATCTCTTGTGGCCGCAGGCACTCGGCCGTACCCTGAGACGTACGAGGGCATCTCAGGGAATCCTGCAGCCAGCAGCGCTGGAGCCTTCCGCCTGGAGGCCTGTCCTTCTGCCGTCTCCTCGTCTGCATGTCTCCCATCTCTCCCTGCTGTCTACCCCAGGTCAGCAGGCCTTCCTGGAGGAAAGCTGCTTTCCCACCACTTCCCAAGTCCAGAAAGAGGCCGCGTGTCCTGCTCTTCATCGGTTCCCTGACTCACCACCTGCCTCGATGCCCGCTGGCATTTCACGGCTGCGTCCTGACAGGACAGACAGACAGCATGAAGGCCCACAGCTGGGAGGGGCCTCAGGGACCCAGTGGTCCTGCCCTCCCACCCCGCCCTTCCCAGGTGGGTGTGTCCCCCTGGGGATCAGGTAGGGACAGTAGAGGAGCCCCCCAGTTAGTGACGAGCACAGAGGATGTTGCAGGCCCACAGTTCAAGCCAGGCCAGGAGCTTGCAAATGGCACCCCATGTTTAAATATCACGGTCAGAGAGTACTCTGTGGTAGTTTGTCCCAGCCTGTGTCTGGGAGGCTACTGTGGTGCTGACGTTCATCAGGGACAAACGTTCAGTATTCCATCTGCAATATGAGTGATCCTGAGAGTCGTCCACGCGGACCTGCACATAAAGAAGGCCCGGGCCCGCCAGCAGAGCCAAGGCACCCCACCAGACTTGACACCTCTCCTGGAATTCCATGTGGTCTCTCCCCCAACTCCACCCATCACCCTGCCCACCAGTAACTACACAAACACGTGAGGCAGGTGAGGCCTGCAACCTTCATCAGCGCCTCCACCATGTGCCTGGTGGGTGTGGGCAAGTAGGGAGGTGGGGCAGTGGGGAGAGCCCCCCACCCAGACAGTCTCCCTGCCTCCCCGTCTCACCAGGGGCTCTGGGAGCTGTTTCCTCATTAACCACCTCACTTTTGCTCCTGCTGATCCTCTGAGCACATCCGACCCAGGATCTCAGCTCCCAGGATCCCCCAAGAGGCCACTAATCTGGTCTAGACCCCCAACAGATCCCTAGATCCCTAGATCCCCAACCCCTGTGGGTTTGCATCCAGAAGCCCTTTGTTGGGGATGTTAGGTGTGCAGGCAGAAGGGGAGGGGCTCCCTCCAGACTCAAGGGGATGGGGCAGGGGGCCATTCTCTCATCCCCTTGACATGCCCTGGAGAGCCTTACAAGCTAGGAACTGGCTCCCTCCACAGCTGTCAATAGAAGGGCTTCCTCCTGGGTCCTGGGAGAGACCTGAAGGCCTTACCCATTGAAAACAGTCCCAGCTACTTCCAGGGATGTTTGTCGAGCACCTGCTATGTTGGGGTGGTTTTGGGCTCTGCACAGCCAGGGCCGGTGGCAGAGAGAGAAGTGGCTGGGTTCCGAGTTGGAGGTTGGGGCTGGGGGGCGCTGTGAGCTGAGATGGGAGAGGCCAGGGGTGGGGGGCAGTGAGCACCCAGGATGGGCACTCCACCCCACCCAGGGCCAGGAAGGTGGCTCCAGCGTGGTACCTGCAGGGCCAGCTGGACAATGGGACAGGCAGAGTGGGAAGGGGTCATGCCACACTGAGGATTCTGGAAAGTGTAAGAGGTTCAGAGGACAAGGGCATGAAGCAGCGGGACTGGCAGAAGAGTCTGCAGTGGGGAGGAATAGGTGGGGATGTGCTGGTAAGTGATTAACAACCAGCTGTCTGCAGAGAGAAGCATGGGCGAGCATACAGATGTCAGTTTAGTCTCCATTTCCCTGAGATTAAGAAAGTACAGTATGCCGTTTACACATAATAACAAAAGAGAAAGTACTTTTTGTTATGAAGTCCCTGCGGCCATGATTCACTCAGAATGCTTTGGTTGATTTTTGTCTTTTTTTTTTTTTTTCCTAATAAGTTTATTTTGACCACAGGGCATTTAGAACTTTCCCGATCAGGGATCAAATCCCTGCCCCCTGCATCGGAAACATGGTGTCCTAACCACTGGATCACCAGAGGAGTCCTCATTTCTTGTCAAAATCTTGCATCTGTAGCCAATTTGGAGTTGCAGTTCAGCTCTGATGGGACAATTTTCTATGCTATTCAGAATGTAATAGTCACAAACACGACCTACCTTTAGGTCAATCTGCATCACTAATCTTTTCTCCAGCACTTTCTAAAGATTAAACCATCAACGCAAAATGTATCAAGCCTGATCTGTAGCCTCTGCTGAATTCTGGGATGTAAACACTGCCCCCACGGCCAGTTTCAAGCTGCTGCCATGATGTCCCTGAAGGCAGAGTCAAGAGCGTTGTGCAGGAGTGAGGCGCTGCGGGGAACCGGGGATTAGCTAGGACTTCTGCCCCTCAGAGGCAACAGAGGCCAATAACCGGAAAGGCAGAGATGACAGCAACCTGCAATAAAAGGATGAGGAAGTGATGAGTCTTTTTCCTTGACACTTTTTATTTTATAGTGGGGTACAGCCAATTATCAAGGTTGTGATAATTTCAGGTGGACAGCAAAGGGACTCAGCCACACAAACACATGTACCCATTCTCTCCCAAACTCCCCTCCCATCCAGGCTTCCCTAGTACACTGAGCAGAGTTCGCTGTGCTAGACAGTAGGTCTTTGTTGGTTATCCATTTTAAATCTAGCAGTGTGTACACGTCCATCTCAAATCCCCTAACTATCCCTTCCCTGTCCCCCACCCCCACCCCAGACAGCCATAAATTCATTCTCTAAGTCTGTGGGTTTCTTTCTGTTCAATTGCATCATTTCCTTTTCGAGTCCACATATAGGGGATGTCATGTAACTCCTCTGTCTGACTTGAGGAAGTGATGAGCTGTGAGCATTTGTTACCTCTGTTTTTTTAATATATTTCATTGCGCATTTATATCCGCTTCTAAGAACAACTGTTTCGTAACACTCAGCTCTCAAAAGCTAATCTGCAGGTAGAGACTGGACCTTGGAGGGGGCAGCCAGTCCAAGTGACAGAGGGGAAGGTGACTGTGGAGACACAGATCCCGCCATGCCTCTCCAGGTCCCCATCCTGGAATTCGCGAATGTATTATTTTACACGCATGAAGGATTAAGGGGAGCAGATGGAACTGAAGTTGGTAATCAGCAGGCCTTAAAATAGGGAGCTTATTCTGGATTATCAGGGTGGGCCCAGAATAATCAACCAGATCCGCAAACCTGGCAGAGGGAGGCGGCAGAGAGGCTCAGAGTGATGGGACATGAGGAGGCCATGACCTACCGTCCTGCCCCTGCAGATGGAGGAAGGGCCACAAGCCAAGAGCTGAGGCACCCCTTGAGTTGCAAAGATGAATCTTCCCCTGGAGTGTCCCAGAAGGGCCAGCCTGCCCACACCCTGATTTGAGCCCAGTGAGACTCACGTCAGAGATTTAAGCCCTGACATGTACGATGATCGATTTGTGTAGTTTTAAACCGCCAAGTTTGTGCTGATGTGTTTCAGCCACAGGACAGGAGCGCACCACCTTCTGTATTTCTAGCACCTGTTCTCTGAGTCCTGTGAACAGCCCAGCGAGGGAGGAGCTGGGGGTCTGTGCTGACCCACCGGGGCCTTGGGCGGGACTTAGCTCCTGAAAGAATACCTGGAAGAGCTGCCTTGATCTTGGTGGGTTGTTATGAGGACTAAAGAAGATCACAAGTGCAGAGGTTTTAGTGCCTGGTGAAGCTCCGAGCGCCCATGGCCACGATTATCTTCGCGCCTGCAGAAACTGGAGGCAGGAAGGGGCCAGTCCTTATGAAGCCAGTGTCTCTGGGAGGCTGGGTCCAGAGTCAGCCACAGATGGAAGCCAGACCTCCAGCTGGCATTGTTTCCCACAGCTGTGGCTGCAGCAGCTCCCCAATCCTGACCGCAGCGTGGCCCCTGGCCAGCGAGGCCGCTGATGTGTTTGCCTGCCTTTGTCCTTTAATGTCTTGGGCAAAAGCCATCTCTGGGCGACACGTCCTTCAAACGGATCAACAAAGCAGAAAATGCCCCTTTTCTCTGCCACAGCTGGATGGGTGGGGGTGGGTGGGGAGGGGGAGTGTCAGCGCCTCCCCCCAGCCTCTGGAGCCCACATCCTGGATGCCCAGGGCTCACATGGAGGTGCCCACCTCCAGTCCTGCGTGTGGTCTCACCTGAGAGCAGGTGTTGGAGGCAGAGCAGGTATAAGCGTGGGCAGAGGCCAGGACCTGGGCTAGCAGACCGCACTATCTCAGAAGCACCTGCTGAGAGTGAGGGATAAAGACCAGAAACCAGGACAACCAGCTCCTGTTTGCAAGGTTCCTCCCACCTGCCAGAGGAGACTGTCTAGTCCGGGCCGAGTCAGAGTCCCTCTGGATTCAAAGATACAGGCCAAGGCGGACGTGGACAGGAAGGGACAGACTGAGAGTTTGCGGCTGGGAGGTGCAAACTATTCCATATAGGATGGATAAGCAGCAAGGCCCTTCTGTAATGCACAGGGGATGGATAAGCAGCAAGGCCTCTCTGTAATGCACAGGGGATGAGTGCTCAGTCGTGTCTGACTCTTTGCTACCCACGTGGACTGCAGCCCACCAGGCTCCTCTGTCCCTGGGCTTTCCCAGGCAAGAATCCTGGAATGGGTTGCCATTTCCTCCTCCAGGGGATCTTCCCGACCCAGGGATCAGACCTGCGTCTCTTGCACTGGCAGGAAGTTCTTCACCGCTGTGTCACTTGGGAAGCCTGTAACACAAAAGGAACTACATCCAATTTCCTGGGATAAACCATAATGGAAAAGAATATCTGAAAAAGAATGTCTATATGTAAAACTGAGTCACTTTGCTATGCAGCAGAGATTGGTAAAACACTGCAAATCAGCTATACTTCAATTTAAAAAAAAATACAGGCTTCAGAGCCTAGAAAAATCCACAGAATTGAGCTGCTGCAGCAGGGCACACTGAGAGCAAAGTAGGGAGCTGGGGGTGAGCTGTGGGACGCCAGGCTCCCCTTCTGCCTGCCCCCCCAGGCCCCTCCTCCCGCCCTGCTCCGGGTCTCCACGTACTGCTGGACCCTTCCCCAAGGAGCCCCGCACAGGTGCCACCAGTGTGCCACCCCAGACCCACTCTCAGGAAACGCTTCCTGCCACGTGCCCACTGGCTCACCTCCAGCACAGCCAGGCCATGCGCTTCCTGCCATGCGCTCTGGTTCAAGTTCACACTCCCCCTGGTGCCTATACGAGGGCTTCACAGTGGGAGGGGCTGCCAGTGCTCCCACCGGCTCCAAGGACCACCAAGGGTCGCTGCTGGTGAGCACCCGGCAGGCTGGCCCTCCCTCAGCTTGGCCGCCGTGGCCATAGCACATTTGAGGTCATAGAACTTTCTGGACTGCACTGGAAGGGGAGGGCAAGGCCATGGGAAGGAGGTGTGGGGTCCTGTCTGCATTTCCCAAATATTCTGAGATCATTTTCACACAACATTTCTTCTAAGGCTGCCAACCCCAGCTAAGCTCATGCCAAGAATGCACGCATGCCCAGACCTGAACACTCAGACCAGATGCTGGCCGTGCCCAGGCCCCTGTCTCCTCCCAGGATCACAGTCCTTGCTTCCTGGGGGTGTGCTCCCTGCTGGCCTTCTGTCATGTTCCCTGTCCCCTGCCTTCTCTGCCCCACGTTGCCTCCATCTCCTGTTACAGGATGGAGAGACCTCAACATCACACCTTAGCATAGACGTGGCACCCAAACTCAGAGTCACCCTGCAGGGCTGTCCTCTCGCCTTACCTGGCGTGGATGTGATGCGCTAGTTGTAACTTGTACCAGGTGGTTATATTCAGGGCTCCACAATCTGTGGAGAACTTGTCGACGATTTGGGGGTAATTTTCCACTGAAAATTCTGCATGCTAATTATATATATTTTTTCTCTGTGTCTTAGTCCCTTGGGGTTTTGTTGTTGTTTTTCATTCTCCCTCTCTTTTTTCTTTAATCACAAAATCCACAGAGAGAAGGCTGGAGTTAGCTGGTCAGCTTTGCAATACTTGGGCTTCCTGGCAACAACTTGGTGAAAAAGACACCCAACAGCGTTGGCCACTGGGAAGGAAGCCTGGCTGTGCCGTGTGCAGGACTCTAGCCCCAGGTAGACAGGACTTCTGCCTCTCCTGCCTGTGGCCTCAGGGGACCGGCCCGGGGCTTCAAAGTTTGTGAAATTGGACAGACACTCTGCAGGAGGATGGAAAATACTGTGAAGATCTTCAATCTGATTGATTCCACCTGGAATCAAACCCCAGGAAACCATTAAACCTTGAGTCCGCCTGCTGTGGTTTCTGCCCTGGGCTGAAACACCGCAGTCCCCATGATTACCAGCATGCGTATTTCACTGAGATGATGGCAATTTCAACAACGTTCTAAAACATATTTATAAACACTTGGAGAGATGTGTAAAATACAGTGCTGCCCAAAATGACGGAGGGAATGTCTTCCCCTGGGTACTCTGATCACCCCATCCCCCTAGTGTTGGCTGTTACACATGGCCAGGTCTGGGGCTTTGAGCTGAGGCCGCCCCCACCCCCTTAACCCAGCTCTGCCTGGGTCATGGGGTGACCTCTCTGCTCTGTAAGGAAATCAGAGCTGGGGCAGAGAGGGGCCAGTCTCCTGGCAGCCTGGGCATCTCTTTAGCCAGATTCAGCTCTCAGAGGGGCCCTCGATGACTTCTGACAGCCATCCCCTTCTGCACCCACCCCCCACCGCCCCTGTGCAGGAGAGGCTCAGTGGGGCTAGGGTGTTAAATCCCACACATTCCAGTTCCAGCAGGGTCCTAGGAATGTCCATAGTCAAAGCTATGGTTTTCCCAGCAGTTATGTATGGATTTGAGAGTTGGACCACAAAGAAAGCTGAGTGCCAAAGAATTGATGCTTTTGAATTGTGGTGTTGGAGAAGACTCTTGAGAGTCCCTTGGACTGCAAGGAGATCCAACCAGTCAATCCTAAAGGAAATCAACCCTGAATATCCATTGGAGGGACTGATGCTGAAGCTGAAGTTCCAATACTTCGGCCACCTGATGTGAACTGACTCTTTGGAAAAGACCCCAATGCTGAGAAAGATTGAAGGCAGGAGAAGGGGACGACAGAGGATGAGGTGGTTGGATGGCATCATCGACTTAATGGACATGAGTTTGAGCAAGTTCAGGGAGTTGGTGATGGACAGGGAAGCCAGGCATGCTGCAGTCCATGGGGTTGCAAAGAGTTGGATGTGACTGAGCGACTGAACTGAACTAAACTGAGGAATATCCACGTGATGAGGCTGTGTGTGCACCCAGGGACCCAGGCCCTGCTTGGTATTCCTGCTTATGCTGTGAGTGATGAGGGAGCTGTGGGCTGAGCACCTGAGTCTGGCCTGGCGGGGGAAGGGGCTGGGGTCTGAGTAGTTCAGGTCGCCAGTGTAGCTGCTCAATGCCTACACAACTGACCAGTAAAACTCTGGACACAGAGGCCTGTGAGCTGCCCTGGTTGGCAGTGACCCGCACGGGTCATCACATGCCACTGTCAGAGCTAGCATCGTCCACAAGACAGGACCTCATGAGCTCAGCCTGCTCCCCCCTGGGCTCCTCTCAAGTGTCCTCTCTCTTGCTGATCCTCATCTGCATCCTCTCACTGTAATACGGGCTTCCCTGGTGACTCAGACGCTGAAGAATCTGCCTGCAATGCGGGAGACCTGGGTTCAGTCCCTGGGTCAGGAATATCCCCTGGAGAAGGGAATGGCTACAGCCATGAAATTAAGACACTAACTCCAAGGAAAGTTATGACCACCTAGATAGCATATTAAAAAGCAGAGCTATTACTTTGTCAACAAAGGTCCGTCTAGTCAAGGGGCTATAGTTTCTCCAGTGATCATGTATGGATGTGAGAGTTGGCCTATAAAGAAAGCTGAGCGCAGAAGAATTGATGCTTTTGAACTGTGGTGTTGACTCTTGAGAGTCCCTTGGGCTGCAAAGAGATCCAGCCAGTCCATCCTAAAGGAGATCAATCCTGAGTGTTCATTGGTAGGACTGATGTTGAAGCTGAAACTCCAATCCTTTGGCTACCTGATGCGAAGAGCTGACTCATTTGAAAAGACACTGATGCTGGGAAAGATTGAGGGCAGGAGGAGAAGGGGACAACAGAGGATGAGATGGTTGGATGGCATCACCGACTCAATAGACATGGGTTTGGGTGGACTCCGGGAGTTGGTGATGGACAGGGAGGCCTGGTGAGCTAAGGTCCATGGGGTCACAAAGAGTCAAACATGACTGAGGGACTGAACTGAACCCACTCCAGTATTCTTGACCAGAGAATTCCACGGACAGAGGATCGAGGCCAGCTACAGCCCATGGGATGATAAACTGTAACTTCTGTGCCTTGAGTCTCTCTAAAGGGTCATGAAACCGAAAGGTGGTCTTGGGAACTCTGGTACACCCTTCTCTGCAACAATGTCCCTGACTGGTTGTGCTGTGCTTAGTCACTCAGTTGTGTCCAGCTCTTTGTGACCCTATGGGCTGTAGCCTGCCAGGCTCCTCTGTCCATGGGATTGTCCAGGCAAGAATACTGGAGCAGGTTGCCATGCCCTCCTCCAGGGAATCTTCCCAACCCAGGGATCGAATCTAGGTCTCCCGCATTGCAGACAGATTTCTTTACCGTAGACTGAGCTACCAGGGAATCCCAAGAATACTGGAGTGGGTGGCCTATCCCTTCTCCAGGAGATCTTCCCAACCCAGGAATCAAACTGGGGTCTCCTGCATTGCAGGTGGATTCTTTACCAGCTAAACCACCAGGGAAGCCCATCCCTGACTGGAGCCTCCATCAAAATAAGATCAAGATGGTTCCTGCCCTTTACAGGGCCTTCTCACATTCTCATGACAGGAGGAGGGGTGGGCAGTTATGAAGGGGAGGAAATGACATCACCTCCTCCTTTGGTGCTTCTAAGACTTGAGATCCAGCTGACGTGGCCCAGCCCTCGTCTGCAGCACAAAGCCCAGGCCAAGGCAGTGGGCCTCTCTTCACGGGTTCTAGGACAGTCAGAACAGCGTGGTGCCCATCCTGATTACAATCGGGGTCTTGCTCCCAAGATGGGGCTCCTACACTGAAGCCACGCACGGTGGTCAGCCACTCGGAAGCCTGGCCCCGCCACCACCCCGGGCCTCAGGCAAGTTCCTTCCTCCCTCTGGGCTCAGTTTCCCCACCTGAAGAATGTGGAACTGGGTTCCTGCCTCAAAGGGTGGATGAAACTGTAAGATCTGTGTGAAACCTGAGGTCCTGTCAATGTGAGCACTGGAAAGAGTGCCCACGCCCAAGTCAGAGGCAGAGTCCCAGCCCGGAACTCTGATCAGCGGGCCTGGCAGCCATCACCCCCTGCCAGGTTACTCAGCCACAGAGAGCTGAATCTGGTCACTGATGGGGCCACTGGGAGATGACTGAAGACTAGTCAGAGGGGCGGATGGGAAATGATCTGGGGGAACTCAAGGGCTCAGCCCGGGAGACAGACGCCTGGGAGACACTTCAGCAGGCGTCAGGATGACTCTCACCAGAGGTCTCATCAGTGGCCTGATAGACGCATCTGGAATGTCATAGTCGCTGGTCTCAAGTCCAGACCCAACCCTCTCCCACTGTGACAAGATAACTTGCTTAGAGTGGTAAAATCGTTTCTGAAGTGGAGAAGCCTCTTTTAACTCTAGGGAAGTTTAGAATCACAGGCAGATGATAAAATAAACCAAACCCATTGTATTAATTCTTTCCTGTTACGTTCAGGAAGAGTCTGTATATTTGCTTTAAAATCTACAATATTTAAGAGAATGAGGCACGTTAGAGGCTCCCACAAGACAGATTTTTTTTCTCTAGTTTATCCCATAAGTGAAAGAAAGTGAAGTCGCTCAGTCGTGTCCGACTCTTTGCGACCCCATGGACTGTAGCCTACCAGGCTCCTCCCTCCATGGGATTCTCCAGGCAAGAGTACTGGAGTGGGTTGCCATTTTCTTCTCCAGGGGGTCTTCCCAACCCAGAGATCAAACCCGGGTCTCTTGCTTTCCAGGCAGACACTTTAACCTCTGAGCCACCAGGGAAGCCCAGTTTATCCCATAGAATAGCTAAAAACTGGCTTACAGTAAAACTGGCTTACTGTTCAACATTAAAAAAAGATCATGGCTTCCAGTCCCATCACTTCATGGCAAATAGATGAGGAAGAAATGGAAACAGTGAGAGACTTTATTTCCTTGGACTCCAAAATCACTATGGACAGTGACTGCAGCCATGAAATTAAAAGATGCTTGCTCCTTGAAAGAAAAGCTATAACAAACCTAAACAGTGTGAAAAAGCAGAGAGATCATTTTGCCAACAAAGGTCTGTATAGTCAAAGCTATGGTTTTTTCAGTAGTCATGTGTGGAGAGTTGGACCACAAGAAAGGCTGAGCACCAAAGAACTGATGCTTTTGAACTGTGGTGTTGCAAAAGACTCTTGAGAGTCCCTTGGACTGCAAGAAGATCCAACCCGTCCATCCTAAAGGAAATCAACTCTGAATATTCATTGGAAGGACTGATGCTGAAGCTTCAATACTCTAGCCACCTCATGTGAAGAGCCAGCTCATTAGAAAAACACTTGATGCTGGGAAAGACTGAGGGCAAGTGAAGGGGACGACAGAGGATGGGATGGTTGGATGGCATCACCGACTCAACGGACAAGAGTTTGAGCAAATTCCCAAAGATGGTGAAGGATAGGGAAGCCTGCTGTGCTGCAGTCCATGGGCTTGTAGAGTTGGACACAACTGAGCTACTGAACAACAAGGAATAGAAGAGCTGAGTCTAGTTTAAAATGCCCTGCTCCAGAAGGGGGTTCAGGATGGGAAACACAAGTACACCCAGGGTGGATTCATGTCGATGTATGGCAAAACCATGGGTCATACAGCAGAAGCTCCTTAGAAGGAAAATCAAAGAAATCAAATTTGTAAATACAGTTTTAAATGCTCAAGGGAATTTAGTTAACAGGATTGGTCATGACAGTTCCTGTCACTTTTCATCAGACTCCAAGGTCCCCTTCAAAGTGACTGGTAGAAGTCCCCAGATGCATGCAAAATAAATTTAGAAGATTCACAAGTTGAATTTAATTAAAGAAAATGAATTGTCTTTAAAAAAAATCAACCTCAGAAATGACATATTAAATTTTCAGTCGCCATGAAGGTGTTTTCTGCACCTAGCAGCCTCCCGGGGCATCAGAGCCCCAGAACTTGGTCAGCAGCTAGCAGGAGTGGTACCCAGACGTCCCGAAGACTGGAGGCGCCTCCAGTGATGAACAAGCCAGGGCAGCAACCTGGATCCTGTGCTGCGTCCCATCCCTCCCCAGCCACAGGAGTGGGCCTGGCTGCAGGCCCGCAGGTAAGGGAGGGGCCCAGTGGAGGCGACCCAGCAGGCGTGGGGGCAGTTGCCCACCCAGCACCTGCCCCCTTCTGGGTGTGGATGCGAAGTGGGTGACGGATCTTCGCTGATCTGAAAAGCAGGCCACCCAGGCGCTGGGCTGCCCACGCGGAGTCCCCATCCACTGCTCCCTGCAGGGCTCCAGGATCAGCTTAGTGGTAGCCCTTCTGTCCATGACTGAGGTGTCCAGGGGCTCCTGGGGCAGGCGGGGTCCTGTCTGTCCACCCCTAAGGCAGTACATGGCCAGACCTGGTGAAACTCAAGAGTTACAAGAGGTTTGCTGGGAAAGAGTGGAGAAGGCAATGGCACCCCACTCCAGTACTCTTGCCTGGAAAATCTCATGGACGGAGGAGCCTGGTGGGCTGCAGTCCATGGGGTCGCTAAGAGTCGGACACAGCTGAGCAACTTCACTTTCACTTTTCACTTGCATGCACTGGAGAAGGAAATGGCAACCCACTCCAGTGTTCTTGCCTGGAGAATCCCAGGGACGGGGGAGCCTGATGGGCTGCCGTCTATGGGGTCACACAGAGCTGGACACAACTCAAGTGACTTAGCAGCAGCAGCAGCTGGGAAATAGACGGGATGTCTGGTGAGCCGGACCTCTGTCATGGGGACCAGGCCTCTGGAGAGGGCAGCTCAGGTTAGAAACTGGATTGGGGTGACATGTGGGGTGCTGGCGTGGGGACACCAGGCAAACAATGGCTGTGGTTCCATCTCGGCGAAAGGGGGAACTAAACCTGAGAGAGGCCGGTCCTTGGGACAGAAGTCGACCAGCTCCCAGGAAGGCCGCGCTCCTGAGGCTGGGCCAGCCAGCCCGCTCCCCGAGGGAGCGTGAAGCCCAGTCCAGGGGTGGAAGTGTCTCCTGAGCGCAGGGCCACAGCAGGGATGGAGGCCTCCCTGGGCTCCACGGTGACGCGACCTCCTGGACGACGCGAGCACTGAGGTGGCCCGTTCATGCTCAGCCCAGGCTCCACAGCCGATCCCTCCCTGAGCTGCTCTCCTCCTCCAGGGCTCCCCGCGGTGACTGGGTTACCGGGGACCCCGGACACAGACGGGACCCCTCAGCCGCTTGAGCGGGTGGTGGACTGGGTCTCCATCCCAGGCCTGGCCACGCTGCCACCCTGACCTTCATTCTGTGTCCCTGGGAAGAGACGTGTCCAAGACTCAGGACAACCACAGAGAGTATTCAAGATGCGCCCCAGGGGCCTGCGCCCACGTGAGGCTGGTGACGCATAGCCCGCGCCTGCCCGGTTCCAGGGCTCGCCTCCGCATGCCAGCTCCCGCTGCCGGCAGCCCCGCTGCGGCCCCGACACCCCAGTGCCGGTCCAGGGAAGTTTACCTCATGTTTCACTGCACAGAGACACCGCTTCCTGCCGTGGCTGCCCTTTTCCTCCCAGAAACAAAGAGGGGTGAGAAGGAAGGCGCCCCTCCCTCGGGAAGTCCAGGCAGGAAGGCAGAGTCCACGCAGAGCCAGCCCCACAGCCGCCCAGGCGGCGCCTCTAAGTCCCCTGCTATGAAGGCACTGGCTCTGCCCACCTTGAAAGACCAGGGATGAAGTATAAACTCACATCTTAGGGCAAAACAAGGAAACTTTGAATATAAGCCTTTTCCTCTGCTATTGGGCCTGCTTCCCCCCCACCTCCCCTCCCTCCGGTGTACATTGTGTTTTAACCAGACCTCCCTAGAGCAGAAATTCCTGCTCAACCCTAAACATCAATTTTTCCTCCCCTGACACCAACCCCATAACTCCTGAGAAGACAGCCTCCCTTTCTCAATCCTGTGAGGGGTCACAATGACCCTGCACTCACCGTGTACGCGCAGACGTCTTCAGTGAACTGGATGTAAAATGCCAATATATCATTCCCCTTAAAGGTAGCCATTGCAACAGACTGCTGAGATGACCTGCTGAGTGCAGGGCTGCACTTCACAGAAGTTCTCAGCTGAAATACTTCGTATTTCACAACCCCATGGACTGTAGCCCTCCAGGCTCCTCTGTCCTTGGGATTTTCCCAGCAAGAATACTGGAGTGGGTTGCCATCTCCTCCCCCAGGGGCTCTTCCCAACCCAGGGATCAAATCCATGTCTCCAGCTTTGGCAAGTGGATTCTTTACCACTGAGCCACCTGGGAATCCCTAAATACCTACTTATGACCTTGTTAACTAACGTTACTTGCTGTGTTACTTGTATCCCGTCTATTTTACAAGATAATTGTTTCTTGCATTACCAAATGTGTGACGGAGACTCAGGTAAAATTCATAACATCTGTGTGCTCAGTTGCTCATTCTTGTCCAACTTGACAACCGAATGAACTGTAACCCACCAGGCTCCTCTGCCCCTGGATGTCCCAGGCCAGAGTACTGAAGTGAGTATCTTCCCAACCCAGGAATCCTCCCGACCCAGGGATGGAACCCACATCTGCTGCACCTCTTGCATTCCAGGTGGATTCTTTACCACCGAGCCATCAGGGAAGCCCCAAGAACAACTAGGTGACCTGGAATGGTTGACCAAATATGTAGTCCTATAAGAAAAATGATTGTAATCTTGTAATTAGTATTAGAAAGAAGCAACAAGAGGGACCCATTTCCTGGGCCAGAACAGACCAGTAGGACAGGCGGCCCAGAAGCTTTGGGCCCCTGTCTTCAGGGCCTTGTCCAAGGACAGTGCATGGGGCAGCCTGTCAAGTCCGCATCTGACCCAGGAATGAGCATTCGTAGGGCCTTGGAACAAGCTGGTCATGAAATGCCTGCAAACGTTGGTTGAAATTAAGATCAAAGGGGAAGGGACTGTAAAACAGGAACACTGCCCTCCCTCCAGTTCCACGAGAATCAAATCAGCAAGCTCTGCATTTCCTGACCTACAAGGTGAAGATCCGGAGGAGGCCCTCTGTACCTGGGGAAGACCGGCCCTCAGACTGTCAGAGATTTTCAGGAGAAATTTTGTATGATCCTGGATTCTTGCATCTTTCCATACTCAGGAAAGCACCCAAACCAGATCCTGTTCCTGGTGACAGCAGCAGCCTTCCACTAAGGTGTTTGCTCGACTGCACACCCCCTCCCCCAAACCACACGTATACTAACCCTCCCCCTCTTTGGAACATTCCCGGGAGCTACTGCAAGACATCTCCTGGGTGATAATCCTCAGGTTGGCTAGAATAAAAATTTTCATTTCATTCTTAGAGTGACTATTGATTAATATTTTCCTCACCACCAGCGCGGTTGTCTGAGCCCAGCCCCAGCAGACACGTGCCCCTGAGACCCCAAAGCTCTGTGGAATGATTTCAGATTTCCTTCCTTCGCAGCCAAGAACCTCAAACAGGGCGAAAGGTTCAAACCGGAGAAGTAGGGCGCTGGCGGCTACAGAAAAACCGGTCTCCCTTCCTGGTCTGCGGCGCCATCTCGTGGTAGCTTAGGGGTAGCGCAGCTTGGGCCGGAGGGTACCGGGCGGATGCGGTGAGTCTCCGCCTCCATCAGATCCCTGATTTTCATCAGACTCCCCCTAGCAGAGAGGATCACAGAACTTTACAAGCAGGCAGGCCTGGTTTCAGTTCCAGTGTCTCCACTTACTAGCTGTTTAGGAAAGTTGCATCACGACTCCATTTCCCCCACTTTCTCCATTTTAAAGTGAGAAGGTGTATAATTAATATCTACAAGGTGTGTGCACAGGCTTCTCTTGTGGCTCAGCTGGTAAAGCATCCGCCTGCAATGCAGGAGACCTGGGTTCGATCCCTGGGTTGGGAAGATCCCCTGGAGAAGGGAAAGGCTACCCATTCCAGCATTCTGGCCTGAAGAATTCCACGGACTGTAGAGTCCATGAAGTCGCAAAGAGTTGGACACGACTGAGCAACTTTCACTTTCACGGATGTGTCATACAGTCCCCACCCCGGATAGGCAGGACAGCCCACTCTGTCCTGGGAGGGGTCTTCTGGAGGGTCTCCGAGGTTCCCAAGTCTGGCCTCACAGAGTGTGCCTTGCACAACTCTGAGGGTGACCTCTCCATTGAAAAGCAGTGAACAACCTCTACAGACGTCCAGGGCCTCCCTGGATCCTGCCCTTCCTCCTTCTGTGTCATAGTGCTTTGAATTCAGTTCCTGAGCCATGCCAGCAGAGTTTTTGATCAGAGGGATTAAACGACAAGCAACATGCATCCTGAGCCTACTTTACCCAGCAGCACCCCAGACTCTCTTGGAGAAGTAATGTGAGCACACGTGCACACACATGCATAATTCTGGCTCCCTCCCTCTCTCCTTGACTTCCCTGACTTTACTGCACATAGGATTCATAGGGGCTTTTCTTTAGCTGGATGTTGAGTTTCTGGGGACATGGACTCTACTTCACTCTGCCTTCCGAATGCCAGTATACGGCTTCCCAGTAGCGCTAGTGGTAAGAGTAGGAGGCTTAAGAGACACAGGTTCCATATCTGGGTCAGGAAGATCCCCTGGAGGAGGGCATGGCAACCCACTCCAGTATTCTTGCCTGGAGAATCCCATGGACAGAGGAGTTTAGCGGGTTACTGTCCATGGGGTCTCAGAGTCAGACACGACTAAAGCGACTTAGCATGCACGCACACAATGTCAGCGTAAGAACGGGAACTCAACGATCTTTGCTGGTTGGATGGATGGATGAATGGGAGGAAGGAAGGTTGGAGGGAGGGGGTGAGGGATGGGTGATGAGTGGTTGGGTGGATGGGCAGAGAGGAGAATGGTGGTTGGGTGGATGGGCAGAGGAGAATGGTGGATGGGTGGATGAGTGGATGGGTGGATGGGTGGACCAGGTCAGTGCACCTCACGACACACACGTTCTTGCCCCTCTCAGTACTTGTCATGACCCCATCATCAGTTTTGAGTGTCTCTCCCCAACAAGACCATGTGCCCTTTGAGGGCAGAACCAAGCCTGCCTCTCACGATCTCCAGCTCTGAGCTCAGGCCCTGGTGCATAGTATACGCTCAGGAAATATTTGTCGAAGAAGGGACTAGGGCAGTGGAAGCAAAAAGAGGGGGTGACCAAAGTTTCATTATTACACTAGTGAATGTACACAGCGGTTGCTGAGATTACATGAACACTGCGGATGAAGTTTTAAAGATGGAGTTCTAAAGTCCACATCAACCACTTCACCTAAGATCCAAACAGCCACACAGTCACAGGTCTCAAGCCTGGGCTTAACTGAACACTAACTGTCTCTTCCTCCAGAAAGGTTCGTGAGAGATCCTGAGCTGATGTCAGAACAAGTGGACACAGCTCAGGAAGAGCCAGAGATGGGCCCCTGGTATCCTTGAAACACAGCACTTGCGGATGCTGAGTGAGCTTGTGAGGTAGATGAAAACAGACAGAGCAGCCAGCACGGGCCTCTTTCAGTGTTGTAGCAATTTATTCCATTCGCTCAGAATCATTATCCATGTATCACATATTGTAATTCTATCATGACTCTGAGATTTTCAATAAATCAAAATATATTTCCCTACTGTCCCGTGTTAGTTACACTCAATAAAATTAATTCTATGAATTAAAAACATTCAATAAAATTAACTCTATGAATTAAAAACTAAGACCATGTTCTAAGTTCATCAAGGAAAAACACTATACTCTCAGGTGTTAGGTATCAAATACAATTCCATGTACTTCAAGTAAAGTAAGAAGCGTTATCACTTAGCACGGTGCGATGAAGAAAATTCTAAACTAAAACTTAGTTTCTAGACCTATTTCCTCATGAGCTCATTTTGTAAACTTACGTAAATAACTCACCCATTCATTTTATGGTTAACCATTATGCAATGGGTAAATAGTGCCTCACCCCCAGGTAAATTATTTATTTTAGTATCTGTGAAAATGCTTGGAAAAGTATAAAATAGGGAGATATATATACATATATATAATATTTTCCTACTTGCTATAAAAATTTTCATATTAATAGAGTGCTTTTTGAGTCACTGTTGTGTAAATAGAAATAATATCTTGGTAATTATGCAGGACTAAAGTCAAAGGGTATATGTGTCTACTAAAAATCACATTAGCAGTATTTTTTTATGACTGACCTAGTTTTAAAAATAGGATTTCAAGTGTGATGTCAAATATTTTTGAGAAAGTGGAATATTGTGTATTTAACAGAGGGGCACAAAGATGGATGGGTGGGTAAGTAGGTGGTAGATGTCAACAACGAGCAAAGCCAAGACAGGGCTTGGACCACTTGCGGTGGTAACAGGGCTGGGAGCTCTGGGTGGTGGCGGTGACTGGGTGATGGCAGAGCTGTGTTGGAGCTTGGTTTGAAAATCCCTGTGTCTGGGGCTCCTGGCGTCCGGGTTCCTGCACGCTTCTCCACCAGCTCCTCTCACCCTCCTGGCGGTGCTGCTTGTCTGGGACCCACATGGAGGACGGGCCTCCTGGGGGCAGGCAGAGTCTGTGTGTTCTCCATCTCTGGGGCTCATCGAAGCCTGGATGTAGGACAAAACAGGCTCCCATCAAGGCTCAAGTGAAGACTGGAACCTGATCACAGCTACCTGTGTCGGGAAGATCATCTGGGTCAGTCTGTGCCAGGAAAGGCAAGGTTTATGCTGGAAACCCCGGGAGGGTGAGGAGGGGAGAGTTTCTGCCGATCCTGAGGACACGACATCTGTGCTTGCTGAATAGGGCCAGGCCGGGCCCAATAAAAGGGCAGAGACTCCCAGGAGGTATGGGAACATGGTCTCGGGTGAGGCCCACTCCCTCTGGTAGGCAAGCAGGCGTGACGGGTGCACACTCCTGAGCCAGACGGCCACGCCCTGGGGACTCTGTGCCTTTGCACAATTTGTGGGCCACCCACCCGGATACAGGGCTCATCGCCCAATGGGGCTGTGCCAAGTGTCAACCTCGGGGATGTTTGTTTGATGTTTTCCAAAGAGCAGATTTTTGCAAGAACTTGAGAACTAGTTATAAGTTTCTTCCTTATATACTTTGGAAGACAGAAGTCCCAGGAGCTTAAGAAAAGACCAGGGGCCAATTTTCCCTCTGTATTTTAATTTTGAGGAGAGGCCAGCCTCCCTGGTCAACTCACCAGATTTCTTTGGAAATCCCCCAGGACAAGTACTGGCCTCCTTGTTGTCATTCTTATTTTATATCTGAAGTAAGAAACTGAAATTTCCTTGTGATTCTGTGCGGGGTGGTGATGGGCCCGGGCCCAGTCCTTCCCGTGGGGATGTTAGGGCTCTAGGGCCTGGAGTGACAAGGGCTCTCAGGTTGGTGGGGGCTGAGAACAGGTGAGATCAGGCGAGGATGTCACGTTCCCAGTGTCTCCAGGACCAGCTCCTGGAGCAGGGGACAATTTCTCTGGTCGCAACGAAGTCAACCAGAAGGAGATGCTGCCTCATGGAGAAGTAACCCAGGCTCTTCTGTGTGACCGACCCAGGTGATTGACCTGAGCTCTCTGAGCCCACTGTCTTCATTTAAAGAATGAATCCCAGGTCTACCACACTGTAGAACTGAATTGTGCTGAAGGTCTGTTATCTCGAGAGAATGACAGGCTAAGCATGGGGACGGAAGAAGGGGACGTGGGCTAGCCCCCACAGTACCCCCAACGAGGACAGTATGGAGCAGGGTCAGTAAGTGGAAGGGTCTGCATGACCACACCTCGTGGGTCCCAAACCGGACGAGAAGGTACCCGGCCAAGGCAGCTGTTGTCTTTAATGTTAGAGGAAAGTTGAGCTGAAGTTGAGCTTCCCAGGTGGCACTGGTGGTAAACAACCTGCTTGCCAACACAGAAGATATAAGACACGTGGGTTTGATCCCTGGGTCGGGAAGATCCCCTGGAGGAGGGCATGGCAACCCACTCCAGTATTCTTGCCTGGAGAATCCCATGGACAGAGGAGCCTGGGGGGCTACAGTCCATGGGGTCACAAAAGAGTCAGACATGACTTAGTGACCGAGAACACACATGTGTACCAGGAACAGTGGATGAAGACCAAATATATATTTCTATTTTAAAAATCACGCAGTATTGCAGGCATGAGACACCAACACCCACAAATCTACCCACAGCCAAAACCCCCGGATATGCTGTGTGGTCGCCATCAGTGGTGAAGGCAGGACTCGCACGTCAGAGGGTCTCGCTTGGCACCCACCTGCAGGGCAGCCGGGCTCCTTACTCGTGGAACGCCTGGTAGCTGAAGTTGTCGGACCGGGCTTTGAAGTCGTATTTTCCAGTCATTCTCTGGTAGTGCCGGACAAGGAGGGCAGCGGCTCCTGCCACCAAGGCACAGGCGGCCCCCACGATGAGGACCAGGTAGCTGGCTCCCAGGCCCGGCCCTGCCGCCAGAGGTGACCCTGTATTGCACAAAAGAAGCCAGTTCTGACTCCATGTTGGAACTGTTTCTTTAACTTGCTTTTCATCGCTTTTGACTGTTATTACAATCAAACACAATGGTCAGCCTCAGAGGACTCTGTCCCTCTGCATGTCTGTCAGCTAGAGTGCCTTTGCTGAGCTCACAGATCATCGGACCCTACCCACATGCAGAGGACATCATGAGAAATGCCAGGCTGGATGAAGCACAAGCTGGAGTCAGGATTGCCAGGAGAAATAACAATAACCTCAGATACGCAGATGACACCACCCTCATGGCAGAAAGTGAGGAAGAACAAAGAGCCTCTCTATAAAATTGAAAGAGGAGAGTGAAAAAGCTTGCTTACAATTTGACATTCAGAAAATAAAGATCATGGCATCTGGTCCCATCACGTCATAGCAAATAGATGGGGAATCAATGGAAACAGTGAGACTTCATTTTGGCGGGGGGGCTGGCTCACTGCAGATGGTCACTGCAGCCATGAAATTAAAAGACGCTTGTTCCTTGGAAGAAAAGCTATGACAAACCTAAACAGTGTATTAAAAAGCAGAGGCATTGCTTTGCCCACAAAGGTCCGTCTAGTCAAGGCTATGGTTTTTCCAGTAGTTGTGTATGGATATGAGAGTTGGACTGTGAAGAAAGCTAAGCGCCGAAGAATTGATGCTTTTGAACTGTGATGTTGGAGAAGACTCTTGAGAGTCCCTTGGACTGCAAGGAGATCCAACCAGTCAATCCTAAAGGAAATTGGTTCTGAATATTCATTGGAAGGACTGATGTTGAAGCTGAAGCTCCAATGCTTTAGCCACCTGATCTGAAGAACTGACTCACTGGAAAAGACCCTGATGCTGGGAAAGATTGAAGTCAGGAGAAGAAAGGGACGACAGAGGATGAGATGGTTGGAATGCATCACTGACTCGATGGACATGAGTTTGAGCAACCTCCAGGAGTTGGTAATGGACAGGGAAGCCTGGCGTGCTAACAAAGAGTAGGACACGACTGAGCAACTGAACTGACCCACCTGTGAGTAGAAGTGATTAGCATACCCCTTCCAAAGGTTGGCCATTTCCGTGGAGATGTTTTGCAAGACTGCAGACCCTTTCACTTTACTTCCCCACTGCCTCTCCCTCTCTGTTCTGCCTTTTGACTTTAGTTCCCCCTTGCTTCTTTCTTTCTGACTCTATAAAGGAACCTGGCACCCAGACCCCAACAAGATAGTTATTTTGAGGCACAAGCCTGCCATCTTCTTGGTCAGTGGGATGCCTGAATAAAGTTGCTTATCTTAACCCCTTGTCTCTCAGATTTATTGGCCTATCATGCAGCGAATGGAGCGAGCCCTGACTGGGTAACACCTACAGGGGTGAGATGGTGCGGGTGGGAGGTCCACCCACAGCAGCGGGGCCAGGTCCCGGCTGGGCCCCAGCATCACCCCTAGAGAGAGGATTCAGGTCAGAGCCCATGATGGAGCAGGCTCTCCCGCGGCACCTACTCAGTGTGCCCGTGAACCCGCCGGCTCCCAGAGGTGCCAGGGCAGGTGCCTCAAGCCCAGGAGAGCACAGCAGAGGGGACAGCTCCTCCTGCTCATCTTCCGGATGGTCACTGGCCAAGAAGAGGAGGCCACGTGGGAGCCGCAGGCAGTGCAGGTGGGGGCAGAGAGCTCAGTGGACTCGGCACAGGGACACATTGCCTGTACCCACATGCAACTCAGCACCGGGGAGCCAGCCTTCCCCAGACTCAGGGGCAAGAAAGCACATGGGAGTCTGGACCCAAAACTGCTGAAAACAGGGATGCAAATACTCATATATGCAGGTTCACAGCAACGGAAAGGGGAAACAGACCCGAATCCATCAAAGGCTCTGAATGAGCAAACAAATGTGGCCATCACCCAGAGGAATGGCGTTCAGCCATGAAAGGGAGGAGGTTCTGCCACACGCTACGTGGGACCCAGAGGAGCCTTGAAAACATCCACTCCGCTGAGTGACAGGCACGGTTGCCGAAGACCACAAGTAGTCATGTGATCCTGTTTTTAGGGAAACTGGAGTCAGAAAGCCGAGCTCAGGGTTTCAGGGGTGGGGGTGGGGCTGAGGTTCACTCTCTGTGGGCTTGGAACTGCTTTGGGGGATGAATATGTTTTGGAACTAGAGAAAGGTAATGGTCGTACCACACTGTGAATGTGCTAAATTCTACCCAATAGTTTATTTTAAAAGTTAACTTTATATTAGGTAAATTGTATCTCAATCTTATCACAGGAGCTTATCAGAAAGGTCTGGGTATGAAAGCCTTCCTGGGGAACAAGGGACATTTGAGACCCCGTTTCCCATTTCTGGGGCTGTGGCCTGAAGTGCCTGCTGCTCTGGGCCCCCCAGTTACAGCTCAGGCATGTGCAGCAAAGTGGTCACCTATGGCTTAGAAGAGGCTCCCTTCAGACAGCCTGTATGATGGGTCAGCTGGAAACCGGGCAACCCCATCCTCCAGAGGGAGGGCCACACTGGGATGAGGATACTGGGAGTGATTGCTGGAGCACCTGCAACTTTCTAAGGAACCTGAGGCCCCAGGACTCTGGGTCACCAGCTTCCTAACAACTCATTCACAGCCGGCTCTGAAATCCAGCCTCCAGTGGATGGTACCATGGAGACTCCCCCCTCCTCCTGTATCTCATGTCAGGGGCCAACTTGTGACCATAAGGGGGGACTGTCTCCCTTGAGGATCCTACAGCAGAAAAGCAGAAGTTCCCCCCATGGTTGGCCCCAGGGAGTCTAGCCGCAGCCCCAGACTGCCAGCTCCAGAGACAAGGGAACCTGCTTGGTTGCTGCCTCTCCAGCTGGGTTTCTATTCCCTACAGTCAAGTGCTCTTAACCAGCCACAGACTCAGAGCTGCTCTGAGTGGAGTCCACAGGCCAGCACTGTCCCCTGGTTATCAGGGTCCAGGAATGCTTCCTGGTTCAGGAGAGATGTTTACAAATAGAGAGGGAGCCTGTGCTGCAACGTGACCCACACCATCAGTGGGAATGTCTCCTCAAACATAACATCCACAGGTCAGCCCTGATGGATGAGACACTTAGAAGACATGGGTCTTCCCCCAGAAGTGTGAGCACCCATGCACAGGGCGGTGGTGACATCATGCTGTGATGTACATGACCACTCCTTCTGCAAACACACTGACCTGTCACTGCCCCTGTGATGGGGACAGTCTCAGTGAGGGGTAGTGATGGAGGTGTGCAAAAACCCAGGAGCTGGGAACCTAGAGCCCAGGCCCCTTCCAGAGGCTGAGCTCAGCCACCATCCGGGGACCCCCAGGCTTCTCACTTCTAAGCCTCCTCCACAATTGTTCCAGACTGTTCCCACTGGTTCATTTCAGGAGCCTATAGGACATTAACCTCAAACTTTCTCAGCTTCTTCTTACACACACACACACACACACACATATACACACACACAAAGCTGTAGTGACTGAGAAATTATGTTCTCTGGAAAAGCAAATGGCGATGGATGATTTCCAAAAATTAAGTGCAAAAAGTATGATGCTGATAGGTGATCTGTTGGCAGCACAGATTCAGGGATTGTCTGGGTGGATTCTTCCTTTAAAAGGCCAGCAAACAGTGTTACATGTTGAAGCACAATGCTCCAAAAAATATGTGTTGGGTTTGAACCCCCAGTGCCTCAGAATGCTACCTTATTCAGAAATATGGTCCTTGCAGATGTCATTAATTAAGAAGTTATACTGAAGTGGGAGAGGCCCCCAATTCAATGACCAGTGTCCCCGTAAGAAGACAGAGGTGCTCAGGAGAAGCCATGTGATGACAGAGGCAGAGGCTGGAGGGAGGCGGTCCACAGCCAGGTCATCCAGCTGGACCTGCAGAGGCTGGGAGCCAGGCCTGGAACGGAGGCCCTCAGAGACTTTGGAAGGAGCCAGCCCCACCCATTATGTGATCTTGGATTTGTGTCTCCAGATTTCAAGAGTATTTTCTGTTATTTTAACCACTCAGTTTATGGTTCTTAGTGAATATAATTCACATATATGTTCTCTTTCATATTAGAGCCCCAGATCAACCAGCTCTCGGCAATTTAAGACAATGAAGAGGGCAGGGAAAGCATTGTCCCAGGACCCAGGCCAGTGATCGCCCGAGGACTAATGCAAATGCCAGGGCCTTGAGTCCAGCTTGGGAGACCCTGAGTGGTCAGGCCTGGGGCCTGGCTGGGGACCTGTGACCTTTTAAATCTCTGAAATGTTCTGGATGAGAACCAGCAGCTGAATATCACTGGCCAAAAGCCTTCCCTCCCAAGCTCTGGTCAGGACTCCTGTCCTGGTTTACACCCTGCCTCCAGAACCCAGAAGTTCTTGAACAAGAAAATAGAGAGACAAAGAAGGCCATCCAGATTAGAAAGAAACAGAATAAAAAGAGAAAATCAACTAGGATTAGGTTTAGCTGAAAGAAAGAGAAAACCCCAAAATAGCGGTACAAAGAAAATGAAAGTTTCTTTCTTTCTGGCATAAAAATGGGAGGTCAGAGCTCAAGCCTGTCCCCGCAGCTTTGCTCCAGGGTGTCCTAGGGCACCAGTTCCTTCCAGCTCCTGTCTGGATGGTCCTCATGACCCCAGGTGGTGGCTGGCTGCAGCCGCCTCCCCTGTATTTCAGGCAGCAGGGTGCATACCAGGTGTTTAGAAGGAGGGCATTTGACACTCCCTTTTGCATCTTATTGGGGCTTCCCTGGTAGCTCAGGCGGTAAAGCGTCTGCCTGCAATGCAGGAGACCTGGGTTCGATCCCTGGGCCAGGAAGATCCCCTGGAGAAGAAAATGGTAACCCACTCCAGTATTCTTGCCTGGAGAATCCCATGGACCGAGTCCATGGGATCACAAAGAGTCAGACATGACTGAGCGACTTCAATTCACTTCACTTCACTTTGCGTCTTATTAACCAGAGTTCACTCATGCAGCCACTCTTGCTGCGAGGTTGGCTGGGAACTATAGTTTTTCCTGGCAGCCACCTGTCCCCTAAAAACTGAGGGTTCTATTACCATTGAAGGAGGGAAGGGCAGATATTTGGGGACAGCTAGCAGTTTCTGAATCCATACCCAGGTTTAGTTGTCTAGCCCGAGTCACCTGCTCACCTTCAGACCGAATCAGGGGTCCCCAGGACATCTGGTGCATCACGGATGCCTCGCTGCTTCTCAGTGACCGAAAGTCATCACAGTTCTGTTGTTTGCATAGGAAAAAAAGTGTTCACATTAGTCGAACAATGGTTATGAGAAAGGTACCCACTCTCAGGGATGTTACACTGATTCGCACACGCTCTTTCCTGCTAGAAACGTCAAGTCCCAATGGATGAGTTCAATCAGGGGGGCGGGATGTTGGGGAGGCCAGATCACCTGGACTGTGCCAGGCTGGATGCCCAGCAGAATGAGGGGAAGACTAGGCAGCAGGCAGGTTGGAGGAAGCGAGATGTCGCCCCCTGAGCTGTCTCCAGTTACTAGCTCTGGCCTCATCTCAGAGTCGCCTTTGTGTTCTTCACAGCCTGCTGCAGACACCTGCTCCTCTTAATGCCTTTGCCTTACAAAGAGTTTCAGTGACATAGAATCTACTTGCTATACCCCTGTGACGGAGTGCACTGTGCTCCGCCCCCAAAGATGTTACAGTCCCAACCCCAGTACCTGCGGATGTGACCCTAGGTGGAAGCAAAGTCTTTGCAGAGGACCCAGGTAAGACGAGGCCGTTAGGGTGGACTCCAACCCAGTGTGATTGTGTCCTTGTAAACAGGGGGCATTTGCACATGAACACAGGCATATACAGAGGGAAGATGTGTGAAGACACAGGGAGAAGGTGGCGCCAGCCAGGCGGAGAGCCAGACCTTAACAGAGTCTCCCCACAGCCTCAGGAGGAATAACCTGGCCGGCACCTCGATCTTGGGCTTCCAGCTTCAAGAGCTGTGCAAGGAGAGATTTCTGCTATTTAAGCCTATGGTACTTTGTTACAGCAGGGCTTCCCAGGTGGTGTTAATGGTAAAGAACCCTTCTGCCGATGCAAGAGATGCAAAAGATGTGGATTCGATCCCTGGGTTGGGAGGATTCCCCCGGAGGAGGGTATGGCAACTCACTCCAGTATTCTTGCCTGGGAAATCCCATGGACAGAGGAGCCTAGCAGGCTAGAGTCCATAGAGTCGCAAAGAGTTGGACACAACTGAAGCAATTTTGCACGCTCGTATGCATGCACACACTTTGCTACAGCAGCCCTGGGAAGATAATACAACACCTGTCCCAAAGGAAGTTGGAAAGAAATATGAGCAGCCCATATTATACAGAATTTGAGAACTGGCAGCTCCTTACCCACACTGTCATGGCCATTAACATCCTTAGTGCTGGAACCTCCCTGGTGGGCCAGTGACTAAGACCATTCCATGCTCCCAATGCAGGATGCCCAGGTTTGATCCCTGATCAGGAAACTAGATCCCACATGCCCCAACTAAGAGTTCACATGCCACAGCTAAAGATGCTGTGTGCCACAATTAAGACCCAGTGCAGCCAAATAAATACATAATAAGGGTCAGGGTCCCTCCACAGGCAAGCACTGTGCTCCTCTCCTCCTGTTGTTCCAGAAGATCTTCTGTTTGAGAAAAAGTAACAACAAAACCAGGAGTCGCTGGGCTTCTCCTGTGCATTCAGACGATGCCCTGCCACTGATCACCCTGGAAACCACCCAACTTCCATGAAGAGCATAGGAACAAGCGTGTCCCCCAAAGGAAAGACAAACAGGTAGTGGCTGACCCAGAGACCAGCAGAGCCCTCCACGCTATCCTTCGCCACAGCCGACATGTGACAGTCACTGCACCTACTCGTCTGTGGACAAAGAATAACCCTCCAACCCGGGAACACACAGCACATCTCAGTTTCAAAGGTCTGAAGAAATGAGAATGTAAAGTTATTCATAATCCCAGCATAAATGCTGAATGGGAAAGAAAAAAAAAAAGATTAAGCAGGGTAATGGCTAGGATTCAATAGCATTCCATCGACTTGCTAACAAGAATTCCAAATTAAAACATTTTTACACCTAAATATGTGTTCGATCACCTTGAAGAGAGGCACTACAGCACTATGAGAAGGAAGGTCTGATGTGACGGCCAGTGGAAGGGTATGGCCCCAGGAAGGGCTCCAGTGAATCACCCAGAGACATCAGTCTTCCACCCAAGGCTGTCCACCATCAAGACCTCATTTCATGCCTTTTAAAAGACTGTTCTGTGGGCCCAGAACCCTCTCCATGAAGTCGGTTCCCAAAGCTGCCCAAACCCCAGGCTTCTGATCCTGGAGCCTCCCTCCTCATAGCATAGAGCGTGAGTCCGGAGGTTTAGAAGAGCAAAACACCTACTATTTTGCATGTGGCTCCGGGAGATTCCATGCAGATGCGGAGTTTGCAGTGCAAATAGACTATGGAGTTGTTGATGAAGGAAAAGATTTTCAGCTTAAACCGGGCCTTGTTGGAATTGCCGTTCTCGATCACGTTCGTGTGTGTATTGGGGATGGGGCAGCTGGGAAGAGAGAAGGTGACTCATTAGTTCTACACTGGCCCTCCTGTCCTTGTTGCCAGATGAGTTTCCTTACATCGCACCTGAGCGCAGCTGGAGCATGCCCGCAAGTCTCCAAGTAGGCAAGGATGGCTAGGTCTCCAGTTCCCAACAGGAAGGTATCCTGAGGGCACTGCCTAAACCCAGGTCTGCATCCACGTGTATCTGGGAATTCTCTTGGAAGTCCTTTTGAGTGCAAGGAGATCAAACCAGTCAACCCTAAAGAAAATCAACCCTGAATATTCATTGGAAGGACTGATGCTGAAGCTGAAGTTGCAGTACTTTGGCCACCTGATGTGAAGAGTGGACTCAGTGGAAAAGACTTTGATGCTAGGAAAAGATTGAGGGCAGGAGGAGACGGGGACAACAGAGGATGAGATGGTTGGATGGCATCACTGACTCAGTGGACATGAGTTTGACCAAACTCTGGAAGACAGTGAAGGACAGAGGACCCTGGTGTGCTGCAGTTCATAGGGTTGCAAAGAGTCAGACATGGCTGAGCAACAACAGCAAACTCAGACTACACAGCAAGGGGCAGGTGCCCAGTGGCCCCTGAGCCCTCACCTGTTGTTAATGAAACCAAACATGATCGGGTCCCTGGCATTGCTGGATGGCGTGGCCCAGCATTCGGTCAGGACCACCTTCAGGTTGCTTTTCTGTTTATAGAGCCCTACTTCGATCTTGACATCATCACTGGCAGACACACTGTAATTTTGAGGAATCGGAGAGTCTCCAATAAATAACTGCATTTCAGTGATGAAACTTCCAGCGCCATGGAGGTCCTCAATGATGGTGTAAACCCTGCAAGACAGAATGTTTGCAGGGGTTGCTTCTTTGACCCACTTGTTCCCATTCCTCCCCAAAATGCAACTCCAAAGAAGGGTGGACATAAAAGAAGAGCATCCAGTGAGAACAAGCAGAGAAAGGCTATTTTTTTCCCTAAGCTGGCTGGAGCTGGGGGCAACCCTGGTCACTAGAGCTTGGTGGAGACCTGAAGGCAGGCAGAGGAGGGGTGAGTTTCACAGGGGACAGGGGAGCTCAGGTGTGCCCTGATGGCATCCTATGTGACTGGCTAGGGGAGCAGACCTGACTGTCTCTGGTTGGTTCAAACTGGAAAAGGGGACAAGTCTAGGGAAACTGGCAGTTATTCAGTTCCTGGCCAGTATCCACTTGTATGTTCAGTCTTTCAGAAGGGTCTGCAAGTGACTGAAACCCTAAAGAAGCCCCCAGGTGAAGGCACTGGGAGCAGTATGAGCCCCGGGGAATAGGGGAGAGACCTCTGCACTCACCCCCACTCAGGCGTGTAGCCGGATGAGGTCAGGAGGTCATTCTGGAAGGCGCAGTGGATGGGGCTCTCAATCTTCATGTGGTGGATGATGCCCTCTGGGGACATGTCGTTCCTCAGCGTGGTCCTCACCACCGTAGTGGTCATGTTCTGAGAACAAACAGGAAGTGAGTGAGCTCCCGGGCCCCGGTCAGCCCCCACCGTGGCTGCCGATCACGGCTCTGGGTGCAGGGGCTGTTTAAAGTTTATCCCCTCCAAGTGTGAAAACGCTGACAACTTTTCCCCAGTATAAACTGCAAAAGATAACATTGGGACACCTGATTTAGCCTATTTCCTGTGCTCCCTTTCTGCATTAAGAGAGCCAGAGACAAACTAGATCAGATACCCCAAACAGCAGATCAGGCTCCTGCCCAAATAATCCTCAAGGGCATTTCTGAACATGAGAGTGCAGAGCCCTCACCGAAGAAATCGAGTTAAAATAAATCAGTTAAAGTCCGCGACTCAGAAAACTGCATTGTAATTTTGCAGAGAATTTTGCACAGAACCAAAGATCCAGAGGGCAACCTAATGAAAATGAATGTGATCTGGAAGAGGACTGGGGGATGTGAGGTGATAATGCAGTTTACGCCTGAGGACACGAGTCCCCAGGGAACATTGTGATGCCTGTTAGTATTAACGAGGTTAAGCCTGTTAACAGAAGTGCAGAGCAAATCGGTTTCATGCTAGGGAAATGACCCCAAGGTCAGCTGGCATTAAGGACTGGCTGCTCAGAATGTGAATGTTTAGCAGAAAAAAAAGAGGTTTAGCAGAAAAAAAAAGAGGTTTTTCAGACAGTTATGTACCAACTAATAAAAGGAGATGGGCTTGCTAACATCAAAGAGTGTTCTGAAATTTCTCCAGAATCAAAAGCAGAGATGAAAACCTTGAGATGGGCAGCTTCATCATTTGATTCAGTGGAGAGAGCATTGTAGGAGGAGATTAAGAATTTCTGTGAAAATTGCTGTCATTATGAAAAGTGAAGTCACTCAGTCGTGTCTGACTCTTTGCGACCCCATAGACTGTAGCCTACCAGGCTCCTCTGTCCATGAGATTTTCCAGGCAATAGTACTGGAGTGGATTGCCATTTCCTTCTCCAGGGGATCTTCCCGACCCAGGGCTCGAACCCAGGTCTCCCACATTGTAGACAGACGCTTTACAGTCTGAGCCACTAGGAAAGTCCTGCCATTGTTATACTGAAGCCAAAGTCTTTTGTTTGACAAAATGCCTGAAGTTGTAATTATCTGTTTGAGTTGCTTTACTTGCTAGTGGCTTGGAGTTTGATTGTCACGGTAGTGGCTTCCCCAAGATCAATACCCCTTATTGACACCTTCAAAAGTATCACCAGATGGACAGAGCCCAGGACCAACCTAGAACAGCCTGGGTGACCTGTGCTTGTAATGCTTACTGTGCATCACGGCCAGCGGTGGGCCTTGTTCTGCTTCTGTTAAAGTCACCAACCTTAACAGTTTAGAACTAGACAAGGGGCATTTTGTGTGAAGAGGACACAAGAGGCATGGCTGAAAATTATGCCAATGAAGAAGTTGGAATTAGAGTTGGTGGAAATACACAGCCAAGTAAAGTAAATGTTATTGGATGGCTTGAAGGACGATAGAGTAAAGCAGAGTATGAGCCATATGACAAATGGCCTAATCCTGATAAGGCTGCCAGTAGAGTATGTGCTGAAAATAGAGATTCTGAGATTACCAATACTAATGTGACCTGTGCCTCTAACTGACGAGAAACCCAATGGACAATTAAGCCTTGACTTGAGTGGGTCTGAAAACAAAACTTCATCTGCAGGACAAAGCTTAGAGGATTAGGAAGGGAACTGTCTGCTCTCTGATGATCAGGAAGTTCCTGAACAGAAGGACATTTTGAATTATCTTTTCTTCTACAGGTACTGCATCTACTCCTTTCTTGCTGTTTTATAATAAATTATAGAATGAGTATGTTTTACTTGTGTGCATATTAAACAGACCTGGACAAACTGGCAAAGTTGTTCGTATCAAAGAGTCTTCAGCTCTTTACCATCACACTGAAAGCGGAAAGCACTTCCTCTAAGATCAGCAGCAAAACAAGAATGCTCACTGTCACCACTTTTATTCAACAGAGTATTGCAGTCCTAGTCGCAGCAATCAGACAAGGAAAAAATAGAAGGAATGCAAATTAGAAAGAAAGAAGTAAAACTGTCACTCTTTGCAGATGACATGATGCTAAACATAGAAAATCCTAAAGTGAAAGTCACTCATGCCTGACTCTTTGTGACCCCGTGGACTATGCAGTCCATGGAATTCTCCAGGCCAGAATACTGGAGTGGGTAGGCTTTCCCTTCTCCAGGGGATCTTCCCAACCCAGGGATCAAACCCAGGTCTCCCACATTGCAAGCGGATTCTTTACCAGCTGAGCCACAGAGGAAGTTCAAGAATACTGGAGTGGGTAGAATAGCCCTTCTCCAGGAGATCTTCCCAATCCAGGAATTGAACCAGCATTTTCTGTATTGCAGATGGATTCTTTACCAACTGATCTATCAGTGAAGCCCCAAAATCCTAAAGACATCACCAAAAAAAACCTCATCAATGAAATCAGTAAAGTTGCAGAAACATAATTAGTATATAGAAATCTGCTGCATTTCTGTACACTAACAGGAGCTATCAAACTAACTAATAAGCTATCAGAAAGAGAAAACAATCTCATTTACAATTACATCAAAAAATAAAATTAAAAACCTAGGAATAAATTTAAATACGGAGGTAAACGACTTGTACTCAGAAAACTGTAAGACACTGATGAAAGCAACTGGAGCCAACAGAGACAGATGGACAGATACGCTGTGGGCATGGACTGGAAGAATTAATATTGCTAACATGACATTCTACCAGGGCAATCTACAGACTCAAGGCAATCCTTATCAAAATAACCAATGGCATCTTTCACAGATCTAGAACAAAAAAATCTAAAATTTGTATGGAAACATAAAGACCCCAAGCAACCAAAACAATCCTTAGAAGGAAGAAGCAAAAAAAAAACTGGAAGTATCACACTTCCTGACTTTAGACTCTACTACAAAGCTACAGTAATTAAAATAGCATGGTATTGGCACCTACACTGACACATAGATCTATGGAACAGAGTAGAGAGCCTAGGAGTTAACCTACACTTTACTTGGGAAATTAATCTATGAGAATATACGATGAGGATAAGTCAACCTTTCCAAAAAATGGTTTTGGGAAAACTAGACAGCTACATGCCAAAGAATCAAACTGGTTTACTCTCATGCCATGCAAAAAAAAAAAAAAAGTTCAAAATGGATACAGACTTAAATGTTAAATCTGAAACCATAAAACTTGTGGAAGAAAACATAGGCAATATGCTCTTTGAAATCAGTCTTATTAGTATTTTTTGATATGTCTTCTCAGGAAATGGAAACAAAAGCAACAGTAAACAAATGGGACTACATAAACTAAAAACTTACATAATGAACGAAAGTATCAACAAAACCAGGCAACCTACTGAATGGGAGAAGATATTTGCAAAGGACACATGGTGGCTCAGTTGGCAAAGAATCCACCCGTAATGCAGGAGACCCAAGTTCAAATCCTGGGTCAGGAAGATCCCCTGGAGAAGGAAATGGCAACTCATTCCAGTATTCTTGCCTGGAAAATCCCATGGACAGAGGAATCTGGTGGGCTGCAGTCTGTGGGATTGCAAGAATCAGACAAAACTTAGCAACTAACCCACCACATATCTGATAAAGGGTTAATATCTAAGACATAAAAAGAACTCACACAACTCAACATCAAAAAAAACAAACCCAATTTAAAAATGGGCGCAGGACCTGAATAACCCTAAAAGATGATGCTATTAAAATGTTACATTCAATAAGTCAGCAAATCTGGAAGACCCAGTAGTAGTGGCCACAGGACTGGAAAAGGTCAACCCTCAGCCCAATTCGCAAGAAGGGCAGTGCTAAAGAATGCGCTGAGCATTAGACAATTGCATTCATCTCCCATGCTAATAAGGTTGTGCCTAAGAACTTGCATGCTAGTCTTCAGCATTATGCGAATCAAGCACTTTGAGTGAGTGAGTGAAGTCGCTCAGTCGTGTCCGACTCTTTGTGATCCCATGGACTGTAGCCTACCAGGCTCCTCGGTCCATGGAATTCTCCAGGCAAGAATACTGAAGTGGGTTGCCATTTCCTTCTGCAGGGGATCTTCCCAAGTTAGGGATCGAACCCAGGTCTCCTGCTTTGTAGGCAGACGCTTTACCATCTGAGCTACCAGGGAAGTACTTCAAGATGTATAAATGAGTTTTAAAAAAAGCAGAGGAACCAGAGATTGAATTGCCAACTTTCGCTGGATCATAGAGAAAGCAAGGGAATTCCAGAAAAACATCTACCTCTGTTTCATCAACTACACTAAAGCCTTTGACTTTGTGTATCATAACAAACTGTGGAAAGCTCTTAAAGAGATGGAAATACCATACCATCTTAGCTGTCTTCTGATAAACCTGTATATGGGTCAAAAAGCAACAGTTAGAGCCTTGTATGGAACAACTGACTGGTTCAGGATTGAGAAAGGAGTACCACAGTGCTCTCTGTTGTCACCCTGTTTATTTAATTTATATGCTGAGCACATCATGAGAAATGCTGGGCTGGATGAGTTATAAGCTGGAATCAAGATAGGTGGGAGAAACATCAACAACCTCAGATATGCAGATGATACCACTTCAACGGCAGAAAGCAAAGAGGAACTAAAGAACCTCTTGATGAAAGTGAAGGAGGAGAGTGAAAAGGCTGGCCTAAAACTAAATATTAAAAAAAACTAAGATCATGGCCAGCAGCCCCATCACTTCATGGCAAATAGAAGGGGAAAAGGTGGAAGCAGTGACAGATTTCCTCTTCTTGGGCTCTGAAATCACTGCAGATGGTGACTGCAGCCATGAAATCAGAAGATGATTGCTTCCTAGCAGGAAAGCTATGACAAACCCAAATAATGTGTTGAAAAGCAGAGTCATTACTCTGCTGACAAAGGTCCATATGGTCAAGGATATAGTCTCCCCAGTGGTCACGTATTGTGAGAGTTAGACTGTAAAGAAGGCAAAGTGCCAATAAATTGATGCCTTCGAACTGTGGGGCTGGAAAATACTTCTATGAGTCCCCTGGACAGCAAGAGATCCAACCAGTCAACCTTAAAAGAAATCAATCCTCCAAACTCGTTAGAAAGGCTGATGCTGAAGCTGAAGCTTCAGTATTTTGATCACCTGATTCGAACAGCCAACTAATTGGAAAAGTCCCTGATGCTGGGAAAGATTGAGGGCAGAAGGAGAAGAGGGCATCAGAGGATGAGATGGCTGGATGGCATCACTGATGCAACGGACATGAACTTGGGCAAACTCTGGGAGATGGTGAGGGACAGGGAAGCAGAGGGACAGGGATCGCAAAGAGTCAGTCGTGACAGGATGACTGAACAACGATATACATAATGGAATAATTCTGAGCCATACAAAATGAATGGAATTTCGCCATTTGCAACAACATGCATGGACCCAGAGGGTATTATGCTAAAGGAAGTAAGTCAGACAGAAAAAGGCAAATATTATATGTTATCCCTTGTGTGTGGAATCTAAAATAAAAACAAATGAACAAACGTAACAAAATAGAAATAGTTACAGATACAGAGAACAAAGAGTGGTTGCCAGGAGGAAGGGAGGAGGATGAGAGAAAGAGGTGGAGAGTAAGAGATTCAAACTTCCAGCTACAAAATGAATGAGTCACGGTATGAAATGTACAGTGTGGGGCATATAGTCAATAGCTAGTTAATATCTTCGTATGGTGACATATCAGAACTAGACTTACACGGTGGTCATTTTGAAAAGCATAGAAATATTGAATTACTATGTTGCCACAGATACTAACACAGTGTTATAGATCAATTATACTTCAAAAAGAAACAAACGAACATAGAAAAAGAGATTAGATTTGTGGTTACCAGAGGCAGGAGTGAGAGAGGGGGAATTGGATGAGGGTGATTGAAAGGTACAAACTTGCAGTTATAAGATGAGTAAGTACTAGAGAGGTAAGGTATATCAAACCTCATATGTATCACAACATAATACATATAATTAGCCCTGCTGCACTAAGTTGTTAGAGAGTAAATCCTCAGAGCTCTTATCCCAAGGAAAAATAACTTTTTCTATTTTTTAAATTTTGTATCTATATGAGATGATGGACAGTCACTACACTTATTGTGATAAGTATTTCATGAGGTATGTAGGCCTGTGTGTGTGTGTGTGTGTGTGTGCGTGTGCGTGCTCAGTCATATCTGACTCTTTGCGACCCCATGGACTGTAGTCCATCTGGCTTCTCTGTCCGTGGGACTTCCCAGGCAAGAATACTGGAGTGGGTTGCCATTTCCTCCTCCATGGGAATCTTCCTGACCTAGGGATTAAACCGGGGTCTGCTGTGCTGCAGGTGGATTCCTTACCTTCTAAGCCACCAGGGTAGTCCCTAGTCATTTTGGTATATACCTTAAATTTCTACAGTGCTATGTGTCAGTTACCTCTCAATAAAACTGGAAGAAAACATTTTTTAAAGAATCTTTAGCTCTTGGATAGTATTGGTCTCTCTAGGTTATTATACAAACACTGAAATTAGAGTGAAAGTCGTCATAATTTTTAGGGTTCATTTTCCTTGGTAGAGACTCCAGATGCATTAGCATCTAGGAACAAAGTTACACAGGTTCTTAAGTGAACGATTCAAAATGAAAACATTTAAACATCTTTGAATTTACACCTATCTCCTATGATTGCTTTTTAAAATAAAGTGCTTGTGTTCATATCTCCAGGCTTCCCAAGTGGAGCTGTGGTAAAGAATCCTCCTGCCAATGCAGGAGACACAGTAGATGTGGGTTCAATCCCTGGGTCAGGAAGATCCCCTGGAAAAGGAAATGGCAACCCACTCCAGTATTCTAGCCTGGCCAATTCCATGGACAGAGGAGACTGGAGGGCTACAGCCCATAGGGTCACAAAGAGTCAGACACAGCTGATCTATGAAGCACGCACCCATGCTCATCTTTCCACGTTTCTGAATGATCTGCATGATGTTTATAAGTTCCGCGTTTTTTCAGTTCATTAACAGAATCTCATGGAGCACATCTGGTTTTACAAAGCCAGGAAGTCACATCTTGGATGGGCTTTATTAAAGACAACGAATCTGGAACACGTGCCCTCCCAGCGGTGGACGTCATGCGCCTTGACTCACTTTGAAAACTGCCTCAGAAAACCTGGGCAGTCTCCTTCCGTCATTGTACGAATTTTACACAAATTATGAAGACGATTCGGTACTCCAGGAAATCTTTGGGGCGTGGGCTCATTTCTCTCTTCCAAGGCTGTGCTGTGCTCGATCACTCAGTTGTGATCACTCTTTGAGACGCCATGGACTGTAGCCTGCCAGTCTCCTCTGTCCAGGGGATTTTCAAGGCAAGAACACTGGAGTGGGTTGCCATTTCCTCCTCCAGAGGATCTTCCTGACCCAGGGATCAAATCCACGTGTTCCGTCTCCTGCATTGGCAAGCGGCTTCTTTGAGAAGCCGCTTGAGACACCAGGGAAGCCCTATCTCTTCCTAGCCAGATCTAAATCATCTGTATAGAGTGAATCAAACTCAGAACTGAGACTCTAAATTTCACTTTTATTAAAAACTAGGAAGTCAATAAAATTTAACCAAAAATAAAAGGAGGCAGAACCCACTAACAGCATATACTCTGCTGTATTTGTATAAGGAAGCCTTGGGGAGAATCTTAGTTTTTGACAAATTTCAAAACACTTAAGAGCTCCTGTGGCTTCCAGGGCTTGGATATGACTCATAAGACATGCATTTCCTTTTGTTCTGAATGGGCTCCGAGTCTTACTGAATTTAATTGCTCAACCAGGTGTTTGTCCAGCTCAGAAAACAAGCAAGCAGGAGAGCTGACAACTGCAGCCTTCTCCTTGTCTCTGGGCCCCCTGTCTGCCCTCCAGTTGTGTGGGCGGCGACAACTCCCCCGCAGGGCAGCCCGGGGCTCGTCCTACCTGAGCACCACAGGCAGGAGCATCTTATTTCTCGTATCTTTCCCTGGTTCTACAGGCCCCACACCAAAGTGGCCCCGAGAACCGTGGCAGCAGCTTCGCCTCCCCTCTCTGTGAACCCACCTGCATGTGAGAGTCTTAGGGATCTTTAAGAAAAAGAACCGGAACCCTGGTTGTTTTCCGGTTGTACTGGTTAGAGGGTCGGAGGGGAGCTGAGAAAGGCTGTGGTCACCAGAAGCATTCTAACTGGTCCTTCAACCCAGGGGCCCTGTCTGTGGGTCTGAGACCCCCCCAAGGCAGCCAGGCCCACAGGTCCCCGCTGACCTCCAGCTGCCTGGCCTGCCCTTGGCCCAGGGTCTGGCATCGAGGCGGGCTGGCACTCTGAGCTGTGTTTGCACCACGTCTCCAACCTCCCCTTCCCCAGCCCATCCTACTCAGGCCCTGGGTCATGTCCGGGCCTCCTGCTTAGCACAACACTGATTCTGACCCTTTCAGCCCGAGATGCCATCTCCCTGTACCCTAGACTTGGGGTCATCAGCAAGCTCAGGCCAGCCTGTGCCCAGGCTCCCCCTCCCCATGAGGGAGCTCACCCAGGGCTCCAGCCAGAGCCTCTGAGGGTCCCACCCTGTGCCACTGAGACCCTCAGAGTGGCAGAGTCACAGAGGCTACAGGGTCCTCGGAGGCCAGGCAACCTCGACCTTGCCCTACCCCTTAAACCTTGGTGAGCTTCCAGGTCCCATTGATTACACATGGATAATAATACCCAGGGGCTTCCCTAGTGGCTCAGAGGGTAAAGCGTCTGCAATGCAGGAGACCTGGGTTCAATCCCTGGGTCAGAAAGATCCCCTGAAGAAGGAAATGGCAACCCACTCTAGTACTCTCGCCTGGAAAATTCCATGACGGAGGAGCCTATAGGCTACAGTCCATGGGGTCGCAAAGAGTCAGAAATGACTGAACGACTTCACTTTCTTTCTTTCTAATAATACCCAGCCTGGCGCTGATGAGGGAGCTAAATACCCAGCCAGCAGGTCCCAGCACCCTCCCTACCCCTGTTCTAGGAAATGAAGCCAAAGACCCTCAGGGCCCTCCCCACCCAGCAGCGCAGTTAACCCAGCAGTTTCCCTGATAAGGACTACCCTCCCCCAGGGCCATGGCCGACCCCCTGTGAGACCCTCCCCAGCCTACCTCCAAAAGGGGATCCTTCCCCTTGGTACGGTGCTCCCGCCCAGAGCCCAGCCTTTCCCACTGGCAAGAGCCACTTAGATACCATCTATCATGTAAATTCCTGGCCTCCCTCATCAGCCACCAGCACTTGTCCTCGGCCACAGGCATGGTCCCCTCCATACATCCCTTGGGACCATTTCAGCCTCCTTGTACAGGCTCCCTGCAGAGGCCTCTCCCCACCCTGGGGCACAAGCCAGGTCCTGGGCTGAGTGCTGGGCTGGCCCCACCCAGCTTTACTGGGTGATGGCCCCCACTCCATGCCAGGACCAAATGTTTCTCCAAGGACAACCTGCTCGGGGCTGCTTCTTCTCCCCGAGTCCTGGCGCTGGCTGAACCCAGAGAATGCATTGCTACTGCCTGGTGTGGCCCTGAAAGCAGAGCCCTTGTGCTCAGGGGCCAAATGTGGGGAGTGGGGGGAGGGGGGATGGGCGGAAGTAGGAGTGTAACCGTGGCTTAGAGACAGCCTTCAGAGACTCAGGACCTGGAGCCGTCAGCCCGCCATATGGGGATGCTGCAAACCAGAGATGCGGAAGGGGGCCTGGGAGCCTGGCCCAGAGCCACCCCAGCAGCCGGGGCCGGGGGGAGGCCAAGAGCCCCTCTCTTCACGTGAGATGTAACTGCCTTCTGGCCAGGACAAGCCCACTCCCCACACTGCACCGCAGAGGAAAGACCCTCAAATATGATTTTGGATGGCCCTCCAGCCAGGTAACCCCCACCAATGCACGCACACACAATTATTCATACATTCTTCACAAACATCCCCCCCAACACACATGAACACTGACACACTGTCATACACAAACACACATGCACACGCAGGCTCCCAGCTTTCCTGCCACTTCACACACAACTGCTGACACACGTGCACATGGACACGTTCTCATACACAAACACGCGTGCACACAGACACCTCCTCATACACATGCACACGTGAACACACATGCACACACAGGCTCCCAGCTTTCCTGCCACTTCACATACAACCGCTGACACACATGCGCATGGACACATTCTCATACACAAACACACGTGCACACAGACAGGTTCTCATACACAAACACACATGTACACAGACACCTTCTCATGCACATGTACACGTGAACACACATGCACACACAGGCTCCCAGCTTTCCTGCCACTTCACACACAATCGCTGACACAGGTGCACATGGACACGTTCTCATACACAAACACACATGCACACAGACACCTCCTCATACACATGTACACGTGAACACACATGCACACACAGGCTCCTGGCTTTCCTGCCACTTCACACACAACCACTGACACACATGCACATGGACACGTTCTCATACACAAACACACGTGCACACAGACAGGTTCTCATACACAAACAATGTGCACATAGCCACCTCCTCATACTCATGCACACGTGAACACACATGTACACGCAGGCTCCCGGCTTTCCTACCACTTCACACACAACCACTGACACACATGCACATGGACACATTATCATACACAAACACACGTGCACACAGACACCTCCTCATACACAAACACACGTGAGCATACATGTACACGCAGGCTCCCGGCTTTCCTGCCCCTTCTTCTCCTTCACTACCTATCCTTCTGGCCTGTGCATCCAAATCGCCGGGAGGATTTTATAAACGCTGACTTCGCACCTGTTGCCCGATGAGAACTCCACCCTGTTCTAACCCCTGGCTCTGTTCTGCACTCAGAGTCAGAGACTCCGGAGTGCAGCGTCTTCCCAGTCCCCCAGGCCAGACGCTGACCCTCCCCACCCCGAGATCAGATGCCCGGAGCCTTCTCCCCAGCTCACACTCTGCAGGGCGGTCCCGCACTCGCTCCACGCGGCTGCCAGGGTCACGTGTGTGCTGTTTCGGTCGCTGATGTTGCAGGACGGCTGCCCCAGGTAGAGCGAGGACTCGGGGATGCCCTCCTGCTGCAGAAAGTGCCTCTGGATGACAATAGCCACCTTCTCGATCTCACAGAGCACCCTGACTGCCCCAGTCAGGTTCAGCCGTGGGGAGAGGCCCTGGGCGGCAGGGCGAGCACCTTGCACAGAGGCAGCTTCAGCTGCCGTTGGGGTCGGGGGCTGTTCTGGGCCAGGGGCCTGGGTTGTGTTGCCAGGAGAGTCACCTGTAAGACAGGAGGAGACAGGAGCATAGAGTGGGTCTGTGTTTAGCGTCAGCCACGGGAGCCTGGCCAGCGGGGTGGTACAGGGAGGGAGGGTGGACAGAAGCACAGAGTGGGTCTGTGTTTAGGGTCAGCCACGGGAGCCTGGCCAGCGGGGTGGCACAGGGCGGGAGGGTGGACAGAAGCATAGAGTCGGTGGGTCTGTGTTTAGGGTCAGTCATGGGAACCTGGCCAGCCGGGTGGGCAGAAGGTGGACAGCAGATGGGAAGCACTCGCAGCCTGCAGCCACGCATGATGAGGCTACACATGCCAGCACGGCTGCACACACACGCGTGTTGCATGTTCCCACCATCCCACGCAGCTGGGCATGCCCTGGCTCACTTTTGCTGCCATGGCCGGGGAACTGTAGGGCCCTCTGCCCTCCGAGGCTGATGTTGGGCATGTGATGAGCCCATGGACTTGGGACCAGCCATCACCTCCGGGGGCCCCTGAGTCTTCTCTGTGAAATGGGTTATGGAAGACCTTTATGGTGGTCCAGTGGTTAAGAATCTGTCTGCCAATGCAGGGGACACAGGTTCGATCCCTGGTGCAGGGAAGATCCTGCATGCCACAGAGCAACTAAGACCTTGTGCCTCAACTAGACAGTAGCCAGCCCCTGCTCGCTGTAACTATAGAAACCCACGCGCAGCACCAAAGACCCAGTGCAGCCAAAAATAAAGTAAATAAGTAAGTAAAACGGGTTAATGAAGTTTACTCTGGATCCTCAGATTCCTCACTCCTGCTCGGCTTCCCGCTCCCCTCGAAGCATGCTCAGTTTCAACCTCTGGGAGAGCACGAGGCTCTGTAAGAACATCCCCCATCGTCTGAGGGCAGACCCAGGACACGCTCAGCCCTCCCGGGGCCTCTGCCACAGCCCAGCTCCACCACCTGCCCCTCAACCCCTGCCATCCCATCTCGAGGCGCTCACCAGCTGCCCGGCCGCAGGCGGCAGCCCAAATCCCTGTTCCCAGTGCTCACAGCCTTCTCAGCTGGCTGCATCTGGCCTCGCTGAGCAGCCTGCTCCGGCTCTCCCACACACCTCCTGCAGGCACTGGCTGCAGCCAGCCCAGGTGGTGTGCCTGGATCCTGCCCACCCTCAACAGCTCTGTTCTCACTGCTGCACCCACCACCACACCCCGCCCCGCAGCAGATGACGACTGCTGCTGCTGCTGCTAAGTCGCTTCAGTCGTGTCCGACTCTGTGCGACCCCATAGACAGCAGCCCACCAGGCTCCCCCGTCCCTGGGATTCTCCAGGCAAGAACACTGGAGCGGGTTGCCATTTCCTTCTCCAATGCATGAAAGTGAAAAGTGAAAGTGAAGTCGCTCAGTGGTTTCCGACTCTTAGCAACCCCATGAACTGCAGCCTACCAGGCTCCTCCGTCCATGGGATTTTCCAGGCAAGAGTACTGGAGTGGGGTGCCATTGCCTTCTCCCAGACAACTGAGCCACCCTTTATGACTGGTGCTAAGACACCTCTCTTCCTGACCACACCCTGACCACACCCATGGGACTGAAGCAACTTAGTGTCCTCTGGGCCTCCTGCTTCTACCTCAGGTAGCCCACATCTCGCATCCTCTGAGGCATCGCGTTCACTCCTATAAACGTCTGTCTCCTCTATTTGCCCACAGATCCCTAGAGGGCAGGGGTCAACTCAGGGTTAACAGTGAACCCACAAAGGTCCCATTTAGTGGAAGAAGTGCTACATGGACAGTGGGGCTGAGCGGAAAGATTTCCGTGCGTCATTTGTCACACAGACTTGGGTTTTGAAAGATCATCTTTTAGCGTCTGAGAGGACACACCTGAGTGGTTGTGTGTGTTTTCTCATCACGGGCATCAGAAGAAGCACTTAGGAGATGAAGTGCCTCCAGAAGGCTGGAGGCGTGTGGAAGGATGGGGAGGTACCAGAACATATACACGTGCACACACAGGCACACCCATGCACAAGTACACACATATGTATCTACACATGCACATGTGTGGCACACACATGCACACGCACACTCCGGAAACTTGCCCAGGACTTACCAATATGTTGACCTTATTTAGAAAAGACGCACTTTGGGGATGAGTGTCCTTAAAAGAACAGACTATCTGATGGTATTCCAGACAAAGGATCCTGATAATATTACCTTCGCAGGGTCTTCCAGAAAATTCCACTAGGAGGTCAGGGGCGCCTCCCTCGCAGCTGCAGGTGAAGGAGCCCAGCGTGTTGTGGCAGGCAGAGCCCGGGGCACAGTCATCCTCCCGGCTTGCACACTCATCAAAATCTGCAGCATGCGGAAAGCAAGACGGGAAACCCTCGTGGGGACCTGAGAATCTCGGCTGTGCTGTGGTTCACAGCAGCTTGATGAGGAAGGTGCATCTTGGGGAGTAAAGTTAAAATTATCAAGTGACAGCAAAGATGACCAGTTCTGGAGGGCTCAAGAGCAGGGTGGCACCTTGAATTTCTACAGGGTTGGGGTGGGAGCAGGTGGCAGTCTGCTAAGATTGTTCTGGAAGGAGGATTCCTGGACCTGGCGATGCTGGGGTGGGGAGGGGCACAGCAGCATCCCGTCAGCTCCCTAGAGACCAGGAGACAAGGAGGACCCCACCCCCACCCTGGTCTCAGGCAGAGGGACCCCGCCACCCACCTGCTCTCATCTCAACACTCAGTTACTCATCTTACTAGCAATAATGCAGCTTTACTAAAGAAAATGGATAAAAACTCAAAGGGCTTGGCAAAGCCTTCCATCTTGGTGTTTCATCTTTCACATACCATCTATTTGGGTCTTTTGTACCTGGGTCTATTGCGTTGTTAGTATTTTATTACCAATGCAAGTGATCACTCTGTATTTGGGATATAACTCTTCACCAGATTGTTGAAACTATTTTTTGGTCTGTTGCTTGTTTTACAGTGGTGGTGACTATTTTGTTTGATATGAGAGCTTGAATTTTTTGTAGAGGTAGCTATTCCAGTCTTTTTCTGCATAGGCTTAACCCTTCTCATTCCAAAAATCAGAAAAATGTTCATCTACATGGTCTTTGATTTTACCCATATATGTAACTCTAAGCCTTTTATCATGTATTCTTGGGACTGTGCTAAGGGTATGTGCTAAGGATGGAATTGTGTGCCCTCAAAATCTATATGTTGAAGCCTTGACACCCAGTAGGACTGCAATTCGAGATGGGCCCTTCAGAAGATAATTAAGGTTAGCTGAGATCATAAGAGAGGGGCGCTGATCTGATTAGGACTGATGGCCTTATATAAGAGACACCAGAGCCCTCTCTCCACACACAGAGAGGAAAGGCCACTCAAGGACACAGCCGCAGGGTGGCCCCTACACGTCAGGAGAGGGCCCTCACCAAAATCAGCTGGCATCCAGTGTCTAGAATTGTGAGACAATAAATGTCGGTTGTTTAAGTCACTCCATCCATGGTTTTTTCTTTTTTTTAACGACAGCTTGGCTGATCAATACAATATGAGAAGAGACTCTAAACGGCCTTTACTCCCTGCTTTTGTCTTCGATTATTCTTCCTAGGATCTCCTTGGCAACTGTGCTGGGGAGGAAGTCTGGCTGCAGAGAGGGGCCTGTCTGCCCTCTGTCCAGCCCACTGAAGAGCAGCAGAGGAGGAAGGAGCGGGGCGCAGAAGGGAGGCAGTGTCCCCGGGCGCCCTGGCAGGTTCACCAGAAGATGTCTTCAGCCCTTACACCTTCTCAGAAACACCATAGTACCAATTAGAGAGACAAGGGTCCTATAGGTTTCCATTTTCATCCCATGCAGGGAAGCCCTTACAAGGAGGCCCATCTTTCAGAAATGAAGCCAGTGGGGGGATTTCACTGCCTCCTTTGGACAGTGAGTCTCCGTCGGGGCCTGGCCTTCACTTACCCCCTATGAAGGTGTCGCCCCTGACCACCTCCAGCAGAGAGGTGTTCTGAAAGGCGGCCAGGAACGCAGCAGACACCTCCCGGACATCCATGTCTGTGATGACCAGCAAGGTGAACTCCACCACGACGCTGCCGTTGGAGATGCGGGTCACTTCTATGCGCACCCCGCCTGTGTCCAGGTGCTGAAGCATGAAGGCTGGCAAGGAATTCCGCACCTTTAGAGAAACAGGGCCGGTGAGAAGAGCTGCCTGCTGTGAGGAGACAGGGTACTTGTTCTGAAGTGGTTCCTCTGGGGACTGTGGCCAGCAGCAGGGCTGGCCTTGGGAAAGGCGTCAAAGCCACGGGTCAGCTCTGGCCTGGTCCCCAGGCCCAGCACAAATACCAGTGGAGTCTGAGACGATGAGCCCTGTCCTCGCCACCGACCAGCAGATCAACACGGGGCTGAGTGCCAAAGCCCCACCCTATGGGGCTTGTAACCTGGTAGGGGGCTCACAAGGGCAGTTAGGATCTGCTGATCACTCTTGGCTCAGAGCCGTGGGGGTGGGGGATGGCTGAACGAGTGGTCAAAGGGAGGGACCCCACGTCCCCCGCTTGGTTTACTCCAGAACAGTCCTTGTGATTCTCACGCTGTAGGACATTCCCCTTTCTTTTTCGCTGCCTGCCTTTCCGAAGACTGCTTCCCTTGAGCATCTCAGCTATTGTTGCTGTTCAGTTGCTCAGTCGTGTCCGAATGTTCATGACCCCATGGACTGCAGCACACCAGGCTTCCCTGTCCTTCACTATCTTCTGGAGCTTACTCAAACTCATGTCCATTGAGTTCGTGATACCATCCAACCATCTCATCCTCTGTCGTCCCCTTCTCCTCCTGCTTTCAATCTTTCCCAGCATCAGGTTCTTTTCCAGTGAGGCAGCTCTTAGCATCAGGTGACCTAAGTATTGGACCTTCATCATCAGTCCTTCCAATGAAGATTCAGGACTGATTTCCTTTAGGATTGACTAATTGGATCTCCTTACTGTCGAAGGGACTCTCAAGAGCCCTGCCCTTATAAGCTTTGCTTATTATTCTATCAGTTTGGACAGAACTTTGTATGTAATAATAACCATATTATTCCATTCTAACCTATCATGGCCTAAATGCCTAGAAAACTACCCCCATCCTATGATGAGCTTCGAGTGGTCCATATAGTGTAAATCTGCCATGGAAAAGCCCACCTCCACGGTTTGCCCTCATAAGAATACCTCATCTGCATCTAAACTGCATGAGGTTCAGGCACAGGCTTGTGGATTCCCAGCCTTGGGACAGCCAGTGTGAGCATATCACCCACGAGAGACTGTGGATGCTCAGGAGACCCCAAAGCCACCTGCAGTCACGTGGCTGCCACCATTGTCGCTGGAAGAGCTGGTCTTCTCTCTGTCTCTCTTTCTTTCTCTCTGGGATTTCCAGAGACGGCTCTGTCAGAGCCTTGGGTTAAAGTCACTCTTGTCTGCATTACAAGCCAGTCTCAAAGCAAAGCTCCAAGCCCTTTGCTAGGAAGTGACAAAGGAGAAAGCAACACATTATCCCACGACATCCCAAAATGTGTCCTAATGTCCTATGTAGGTGTTAAGTTGCACAGTTATTTGCTATCCAGAAATTCCAGATAGCAAACTGTCCCCCCAAATAGGCAAAAATATGAAATGCTTTTAAAAAGAAAGGTTAATCAAGGAACTTGAGTGGTAATGAAGCTGTCTCGTGAGGCCACTAGAGCTGTGTGATCTGATCTCAGTGACTGTTGCTTAATGTGATATGTGTTGTCGTTAGGGGCCTCCCAGGTGGCTCAGTGGTAAAGAATCCGCCTGCCAATGCCGGAGACACAGGCTCAGTTCCTGGTTCAGCAAGATCCCCTGCAGGAGGGCATGCCAACCCACGCCAGTATGCTTGCCGGGAGAATCCCATGGGCGGAGGAGCCTGGTGGCTGGGCTACAGTCCATTTTCAGTCACTAAGTTGTCTCTGATTCTGCAACCCCATGGACTAGGGCACGCCAGGCTCCCCCGTCCTTCACTGTCTCCTGGAGTTTGTTCAAATTCGTGTCTGTCGAGTCAGTGATGCTATCTCAACATCCTCTGCTGTTTTCTTCTCCTTTTGACTTCAATCTTTCCCAGCTTCAGGGTCTTTTCCAATGAGTTGGCTCTTTGCATCAGGTGGCTAAAGTAGTAGAGCTTCAACTTCAGCATCAGTCTTCCAAGGAATATTCAGGGTTGATATCGTTTAAGATTGACTGGTTTGATCTCCTTGCAGTCCAAGGGACCCTCAAGAGTCTTCTCCAGCACCACAATTTGAAAGCGTCAATTCTTTGGCTCTCGGCCTTCTATATGGTCCAACTCGTGATGTGCAACTATCGTTTAACCCAAGGAAGCTGGTGATACACACGTGAATCAGACCATCAACAGCTCTTGAATCCATCCACACACTGGGCCAGGAGCTGGGGACCTCAAGATAAATAAAGCAGGATCCCAGACCCCAAAGGTCACCAATGGGACGGTTTCTGGAGGCAGTATGCCTGTTTTATCAGTAACGCTGATGGGGTTGGAAAGAATCACCAACCATTGCAGAGCCACCTGCATTGCAGCCACCAGCATTGCTGAGGCTTCGTCCTGCTATGACTCCACCAATAGGTGGCACTGCCGAGCTCTCTCAGTTCTGCATCTTAAACTCCCAGAGCAAGGAAAAGCTAAAATATCTCAGATGTCCTCTATGCCAGCGGTCTCCAACCTTTTTGGCACCAGGGACCGGTTTTGTGGGAGACAAATGTTCCACAGACCCAGGGGAGACGGTTTGGGATGATTCAAGCACATTACATTTATTGTGCTCGCTATCTCTGTTTATTACTACTCCAGCTCCATCTCAGATCTCCAAGCATTAGACCCTGGAGGGTGGGGACTCCTGCTCTATGCAAACAAGGTCTCTACTAGTGCATTCTCTATTCAAAGGGTAGCCTAACCACCAGCAAAAAGAACATATTGCTACTCTAAATAAATTCTAACAATATACATTCTTTGGGATGAAAAAATGCCAAAGGGGTTGCAGAGTGTACTGCAACAAAGAGAAAGGAAAAGAATTTTTTAAGGCTGGAATTACAGCAGCATTATTCCCAAAAGCCAAAAAGCAGAAGCAACCCAAATGTTCATCAGTGGATGATGGATAAACAGAACGTAGTCTGTCTTTACAGAGGACTATTACCCGGCCATAAAAAGGAATGAAGTTCTGATATTGGTACAACAGGGATGAACCTTGAAGATATTATACACAGTAAAATAAGCCAGACACAAAAGTCATGTATTGTATGATTCCATTTCTGTGAAATATCCAGAACAGGCAAATCCATAGAGACAGAAAGCACACATCTGGTTCCAGGGGCAGAGAGAAGGGGAGATGAAGAGCTAAACTGGTTTCTTTCTCAGAGGATGAAAACGCTCTGGAATTAGATGGTGGTGATGGCTGTACAATTTTGCAAACTGTCTAAATCGCTGGATCCCGCACTTTAAAAGAGTGAGTTTTATGGTGCGTGAAATAGATCTCAATTTGTAAATGCTTTTCCTTTTTAAGGCACAGGGGAGGCTTTCTTCTCCACAGGGTCCCACATCAATAGAGACTGAACTGAAAACAACGTGAAGCAGAGGAAAAGATGTGTCCCTCACCAGCTGGTGTGTCTATTTAATGACAGATCGGAACACACAGGCCCTTCAGCAGAGCTGGATGCCCCAGCTTCCTCCGAAACTGAGGAGTCTGTGGCCCTCCTCAGTCAAGCCTGAATCCCCATTGGCTGTTCAGGATGCTACCACCTCCCTCCTTCACATCCCGGGAGAAAATAAGGACCAATTCCACCAACTTACCGTCCTCAAGAAGAGCTCTAGGAAGGCCTGGGACTGCTCACTGCTGGTGTTGCTGAAGGATTCTAAATACCTGACGTTCACTATTCTGACTTTCCCACTGAGCTTCTGAGCCGCTGCAGGGTGGAGAATAAACATGTTTGCCATGGTAAGTGTCAGATAACAGGTTATCATCTCTGTCTTAATAGTAGTATTTTCCCATCAGTCAGGAAGAACATCAAAGGGAGGCTGGTTTGCACTCTGTAAAGAAGGAACAGCACCCGGTATGTATAGATACAGCCCCTTGGGTCCAGAGGACAGTGGGACAAAGCCTGGAAACAGACAGAGGCCTTTCTGGAGCCACAGAACCAGATCAGCCCTTGCACCTTGGACTCGTCCCACCAGCAGTGACCTCCCCTCCTCCAGCTCACCGAGAACTTGCACTTAGCACCCTCATCCACCGCCTCCTTTCTATATCCCAGTCCACAGTGAAGTCCTGCTTTAAAGCATATAAGCAAAGTTCTAGACATTTCTGACTGCACCCTAATGGGACATCTTAGGTATCACCCAAGATGTCCCACCTTGGAGATGACTGTTACCAATTCTTGGATGGCTGCCCAAGATTTGATAACTAATCTGCAACACCAGGGCTGCCCTTGGCTGCTCAGGCAAGTTAGATATTCAAGAAAATATGTGGATGACAAATGCTAATGAGGAGAAAGGAGGAATATTGTCAGAATATATACCTATCGACAAGAATTACCTTCACCTTGGGATTGCCCTGGTGGTCCAGTGGTTAAGAATCCTCCCTCTTACACAGGGAACTAACACAGGTTTGTGTTAGTGGTTAAGAATCCTCCTTCTAACACAGGGGACTCAGGTTTGATCTCTGGTCGGGGAACTAAGATCTCACATGCCTTGGGGCAACTAACCAGCGCGCTGTACCTACTGAGCCCACACTCTGCAACTTGAGACACCCTCGTGAGCCACAAGCTCCCACAAACTTGTACAGAACATGAGCACCACAAAGAAGACCCAGCCCCCACCCCCACCAAAAAAAAAAAAAATCAGCTCCACCTTATCAGAGTCTATTAATACATTTGACTTGCTTAATTCTACTCCCCTCTCTTTTACTCTGCAGCCCTAGGCTCAGGGTGGGGTGCACTCACAGATCTATCCATCATCATCTTTCCTGAAGGCCACGTCCACTAGGAGTGAGAGAGGTCAGAGAAATCGCATAACCAGCACTGCACAAGTGCCGCAGTAGCTCTAGTGGGTGAAGAACCTGTCTGCTGATGCAGGAAATGAAAGAGACCCTGGGCCAGGAAGGTCCCCTGGAGAAGGGCATGACTACCCACTCCAGTGTTCTTGCCTGGAAAATCCCATAGACAGACGAGCCTGGTGGGCTACAGTCCACGGAGTCGCAGAGTCGGATACGACTGAGCACCCAGCACAGCACAGTATCCATTTCCCTGCCACGTACCCGTGAGGACACAGGTGATCGAGGGCCTGCAGCCTCTGCAGAGTCTGGACATCGTGCAAAGCAGCCTCTTTGACCACCACCTGTCCCTGAAACGGGGCTTCCTTGGTGGCTCAGATGGTAAACAGTCTGCCTGCAGTGCATGAAACCTGGGTTTAATTCCTGGGTCGGGAAGATCCCCTGGAGAAGGAAATGGCAACCCATTCCAGTATCCTTGCCAGGAAAACTCCATGAACAGAGGAGCCACAGTCCATGGGGTCCCAAGAGTCAGACGTGACTGAGCGACTTCATTCATTCATTCATTTGTCCCTGAAATAAGCCCCCTCACATATGGCCTTTGAACCCCAGCTGAGGAAGAAGCGAGCCAGGTGTTCCTATACTGAGAAGAACGGAAAGCCAATATCCATATATAAATGCAGCTGTTTTAAGCCTTCACCCATTGAAAACTTCTTTCCTACTTTTTCTCCTCCCTTTAAGAACCCCATGGTGACATTGTTTCCAGAGCCTGTTACCTGTCCTCACTTTCAGCTGGGCTTTGGCACTTTCTTGCCCACATGCTCTGGCCACGATCTCCACCAGGTACAGGACGCCGGGCTCCAGGCCTGACACCATCAGGCTTGCTTTCTGGGTCCGCAGGCGCACGGTGGAGCTCCGAGCAGAAACCAGGTTGAGCTGGAAAGTGGGGCGCAGGGTGGGATCCGCCACCCAGGCCACATGAAAGCCTGTGCTGGTCACATTGGAGACAGTGACCCTTCCGATAGGGACGGGAGCTGAGAAATGGAAAATAAATGCCCCTGATTAAAACCAATCCAGTGTTCCCAGTAACAGGAAGGATAAGCTTCACCCCACCATGCGGGGACACGAGCATCCTCAGGGGACGTCAAGTCCACTTGCCGCCAGCTGCACGCTCGGGTGCAGGGTCGCTGGATTGCCCCCTGAGCCCTGGGCTCCCAGGCATGGCTTCCCTGCCCTCAGGTTGGCTCTGTGATCACCTTGAGGTCCCAGGACCTCCAGAAACAAAGTTTTCTTGAGGAGGTTCTGGGCGGCTCCTCCAGGGGTCCCCCTCCTCAACCCCCAGGCAGACTTCCCAAGGAATCAGCCAGGTGGCCATTGCTAGTCACAGACCATTCCTGCAGGTGACTTGGGGCTGTTTATGCAGGGTTAAGAGTTTAGTCTGGAATCCAGCCTTGGGCAGCAGACATGCATCAATGGAGCCACAGCTGACAGTGGGTTCCATGTGGACGCAGTCCAGGGTCAACTGGCTTGGGGAACTCACACAAGGGTGCCAGGGCTATCTCCTTCCATGGGAGCCGCATCGCCAGGCCTGTTTCCTTCTCAGAGTGGCCACCTGGCTCCTGGGGTATCACCCTGGACTATAGATGATGGCCAAACCTCCGCAGGTAGTGGGTGATGTGGAGCTGCTGGGGGCGGTGTGGCTGCAGGTTGCGGGAGGAATACAGAACTGCTGGGGACTGCAGCGGGCTTGCGGGTGCAGCACTGCTCGGGGCTGTACCTGGATGAGGGGTGCAGTACTGTTGGAGAGGTGCAGAAAGGTTGGGCCCCAACACTACAGGGGGGAAGCGCCCCCGTGCTCAGGGCCCTTAATGCGACACCTGCTCAATTTCTTGCTCCTGCTGTTGGCCAACAGGGAAGCAGGAAGGGGGGGGACAGGGCTGGAGAGAAAGAGGGGACACCAAGTTCTCACCCTAACTAGACTGGGAGCTGGCCTCTCAGGGACTGGGTATACTGCAGTGCGTCTATGCGGCATAAAATGAGGGCCCGCCCGGTGCTGCTGATGGCGCTGGACTGTGTGAGCCTTTGCTTATGGGAGCTCACACACCACATGGCTCCACACAGCCCCAGGACGCACTCTCCCTGCCACTCACCGCAGGCCGGGGTCTTCAGAGATGCAGGCGTGGGGGCCAAGGGCTGGTCTGGGGAGCTGAAGGGCCCGGGGTCCAAGTTCTGCGCCCACGTGGGATCCAGAGGTGCTGGGGATGTGTCCCTCACGGGGAGGCTGGAGTGCCACTCAATGTGGCCTGTGGGATCCGGGGCAGGAGTGGGCCAGACGGGCAGCTCCGCAGTAGAGTTAGGGGGTGACTGTCCAGGGGTGTCTGGCCGGCTGTCCGTGGCCCCAAGAGAGGAGCTGTGGGTTGGCCCAGGAACCCTGGGGGAGAAGGCCACCCTGCTGGCCATCCACTGGCTGGTCCCCAGGCCTGGGGCCACGCTGGCTTTCTCCATGCCATGCCCGGTGCTGTTACCACTGTGGCTGCCCAAGCTGCTGACTCCTCTCCTGGGTGGGAGCCCTAGGGTCCAGGCCTGGCCCGCTGCAGGGGTGCTCCATAGGTGTCCAGGGCCGGCAGACAAGGCAGGGGTCTCCAGACTGAAGGATGTTGTTTCTGTGCTGGGAGCTGAGGCTGTGACCTCTGACACTGGAGACGGCACATCTGTGGGACTCTCCATGTCACCTGCCAAGACACAGCCAGGCTCAGACAGGGCGTCTGGTGTACCCTGACCAAGCGCGCCCACCCCCCAGGGGAACTCAAGGGGGACACAGGCTGTCCCAGTGGGTGATTCAGAGTGTTTAACAGGACCTATGGTTTTGGTTTCCCAAGAGCTCTCTTTAAAGGCCAGGGGGCTTCTTCATTTGACCAGTGAGGATGCCCCTACCGTGAGTAAGGGGTCTACCCAGTGACTGCAGAACCAGAACATAAATGCAGGGCTTGGTTCCTGCAGGCCTCAGGTGGGTGCATCTTGCCCTTGAGAAATTGGGACAATTTCCCCCCAATGTGTGCTCAGTGTAGGGATTGGTGCTGGTCACTCTTACCAGCCTGCTGGGCATTACACATGTAAGAAAAAGGATGGGAGGGGAGTGACTGTGTGGTTCTCAAGAAGCAGGACAGTATACACAGTACGTAAGGACTAGAGGCTTGTTCCCCAGGGAGAAATTCTCTGCTGCTGCTTCCAGCCAGAAGGCTTTAGCAGGGATGGCAGAGCAGACAGGTGGCTGAGCATCTCCACTGCCCACCTGCCCCGAAAGCAGACATTGCTAGTCAATCACAGCACTGCGAATCTGTACATGACCTCCTCCTGCGGCTTAGCTCAGCACTCCAGGTATCCCCAACCAGCTGGTCAGAACTGCACCCTATCCCCAGAATCTTGGGGCCAAGATGTGCCTAGAATGGGGCTCAGAGGCCTCACCTCGAGGCCTTCTCCATGCTTACCTGGGCTCCTACCCCTCTCAAGATCTGGGCCACCCAGGAAGAGGTCATCCTCTCCCTCCAGGGGTTTCATCAGGACCTTCTCAGGCCTTTTCATTCAAAAAAATAATTTATAATCATACTTTAAAACTGTATTGGTCCAGGGGCTTCCCTGGTGGCTCAGTGGAAAAGAATCCGCCTGCCAATGCAGGAGATACAAGTTCGATCCCTGATCTGGGAAGTTCCCACGTGCCACAGAGCAGCTGAGCCCGTGCACCAACACTGCTGAGCCAGTGCTCTACAGCCCAGACGGCTGCAACTACTGAGCCCGAGTGCCCTAGAGCCCATGCTCTGAAACAAGAGAAGCCACCACAGTGAGAAGCTGGTGCGCTGTAGACAGTGTGCACGGCAGCAGAGACCCAGCACAGCCAGAAACAAATGAATAAATTTTCTGAAAACTGCCTTGGTGTAAAGCCTAGGTTCATAATTGATATTTAAACTGCGGAAAATTCTGAAACAGATGGGAATACCAGACCACCTAACCTGCCCCTTGAGAAATCTGTATGCAGGTCAGGAAGCAACAGTTAGAACTGGACATGGAACAACAGACTGGCTCCAAATAGGAAAAGGAGTCCGTCAAGGCTGTATATTGTCACCCTGCTTATTTAACTTCTATGCAGAGTACATCATGAGAAATGCTGGACTGGAAGAAGCACAAGCTGGAATCAAGATTGCTAGGAGAAATATCAATCACCTCAGATATGCAGATGACACCACCCTTATGGCAGAAAGGGAAGAGGAGCTAAAAAGCCTCTTGATGCAAGTGAAAGAGGAGAGTGAAAAAGCTGGCTTAAAGCTCAACATTCAGAAAACGAAGATCATGACATCCGGTCCCATCACTTCATGGGAAATAGATGGGGAAACGGTGGAAACAGTGTCAGACTTTATTTTTTTGGGCTCCAAAATCACTGCAGATGGTGATGGCAGCCATGAAATTAAAAGACACTACTTACTCCTTGGAAGAAAAGTTATAACCAACCTAGATAGTATATTCAAAAGCAGAGACATTGCTTTGGCGACTAAGGTCCGTCTAGTCAAGGCTATGGTTTTTCCAGTGGTCATGTATGGATGTGAGAGTTGGACTGTGAAGAAGGCTGAGCACCGAAGAATTGATGCTTTTGAACTGTGGTGTTGGAGAAGACTCTTGAGAGTCCCTTGGACTGCAAGGAGATCCAACCAGTCCATTCTGAAGGAGGTCAACCCTGGGATTTCTTTGGAAGGAATGATGCTAAAGCTGAAACTCCAGTACTTTGGCCACCTCATGCGAAGAGTTGACTCATTGGAAAAGACCCTGATGCTGGGAGGGATTGGGGACAGGAGGAGAAGGGGACGACCGAGGAAGAGATGGCTGGATGGCATCACTGACTTGATGGATGTGAGTATGAGTGAACTCCCGGATTCGGTGATGAATAGGGAGGCCTGGCGTGCTGCGATTCATGGGGTGGCAAAGAGTCAGACACGACTGAGCGACTGAACTGAACTGAACTGATTACTATATTAATTTTTTCTTTTGGTTTTAAAAGGAATTGAATATTCTCATGGGTCCCTAACAGTATGGTGGGCCCCAGGCACTGTTCCCACCCTGCTGGATGGAGGTCGGCCCTGCTCCAGCCCAGGCCCTCGGGGCGGGGGCTCAGCCCAGAGCTGGGGGTGGGGAAGGTGCGCACCGTGGCAGACCCGGCCCGGTCTGGAGGGGTTGGCGTCCCTGGCTGCCCGGCAGCGGCAGGTGTAGGAGCCCTCGAGGTTGATGCACTGGGCCGCCGGCGAACAGTCGTGCTCCAGGCTGTCTGCGCACTCGTCCCAGTCTGCGGGCGGGAGGGAGCGAGGATGTGAGTGGACACGGCCATGTGGTAAGAACACGGCAGAGGCTGCTCAGAGAACAGGATAGTCGTGGCATTGAGTTCCCCGTGACCATCTTTTCAGCGAACGCACAGAGGGCTAGGGCAGGGCGTCAGTGAGGCCCGGGAATCCAGCCCCTGGTGTAGGGATGGGGACCCTGCACAGAGCCCTCCAAGAAGCTTCCATCTGAACCAAGGACCACCTGAACGGAGTGTCTGCCTGCCTCCACCACTGTCTGATCTGGAGGCAGAGACTAGGCAACATCGGTTCCTTTGGGGGTACTAGCGCCCACGGGCTTCCCTCATAGCTCAGTTGGTAAAGAATCTGCCTGCAATTCAGGAGACCTGGGTTCGTTTCCTGGGTTGGGAAGATCCCCTGGAGAAGGAAAGGGCAATCCACTCCAGTATTCTTGCCTGGAACATCCCATGGACAGAGGAACCTGGTGGGCTACAGTCCATGGGGTCACAAGAGTCAGACACGACTTGGTGACTAAACCACCAAACCACCGCCACCAGCACCCACAGGTGTGAATGTAGTCCTGTCTTGTTTGTTCTTTGCTCCCAAGGGGCTGTCTCTTCTCTCTGATGTGCCAGCATCCCTTAATATTTAGTGTCTCAAGAAAGAAACAGGAAAATAACTGAGCCAGGAGGTGTCCAGTCACTACAGCATGAACCTTCTGAGACCCAGGGCGGCCCTTGCACACCTCCTTTCTGCGTCTGGGAAATGACCAAGAGAGACTCAAAGGCCTCGAGCCACCAGAAGCCCTGAACCTTCTGATCTGGGCAAAGTAGGCTGTTAAGTGAGCCCTGTATATACCCACTGCCCCCAGCCCTGTAAATCCCCACAAAGCCTCCCGTCCTTTCTCAGCCAGGGCCAACTTTAGGGAAAACTCATCAGGAGCATCCCACCCTCCTCCTTCTCCCGCCACCCCCTCCCCTCCCCTCTTCTGGGCTCCCTGGTCACCCTCAGCCCCACGTGTGGCCCTGCTAGAGGAAAGAATCTGATAGCTTTGGGCATGTTGACTCATGACTGATCAATAAGGTGCTACAGGAGAGATAGCAGGATAAAACCTTAAGGAAAAAAGACAAACATATGTCACTTATATGGAAAACCTGAAAAAAAAGGGGGGGTACAAATGAACTTATTCACAAAACAGAGAGAGAGTCGCAGATGTAGAAAACCACCTTTTGGTTACAAGGGGAAAGAGGGAAGGGACAGACTTGGATTGACATGTACAGTACACACAGTAGGGTGTGTAATAAAATAGGTAACTAATAAGGACCTACCGTATTGCACAGAGAAATCTATGCAATCTATGTATATGTATTTCCAGCAGTTTTTCCAGTAGTCAGGTACGGATGTAATAGTTGGACCATAAAGAAGGCTGAGCCACAAAAATAAAAATTAAAAAAAAAAAAAGAAGGCTGAGCCATGAAGGCTTGATCCTTTTGAACTATAGCGCTGGAAAAGACTCTTGAGAGTCCCTTGGACAGTGAGATCAAACCAGTCAGTCCTAAATGAATCTCATTAGAAGGACTGATGCCGAAGGTGAAGCTCCAATACTTTGGTCACCTGATGTGAAGAGCCGATCCATTAGAAAAGCCCCTGATGCTGGGAAAGATTGAGGGCAGGAGGAGAAGGGGACGACAGAGGATAAGATGGTTGGATGGCATCACCGACTCAGTGGACATGGGTTTGAGCAAACTCTGGGAAAGAGTAAAGACAGGGAAGCCTGGCCAAGAGAGGTCGCAATAGTCGGACATGACTTAGCTACTGAAGAACAACAAATGTGTATGTAAAACTAATTCACTTTGCTGTATACCGGAAACTAACACAACATTGTAAATCAACTATACTCCAATTTAAAAGTAAACAAAAATAAAATACTCAAGCTCTATCTCCTGGGAGGAGCTAGGTGGGGGAGCAGTCTTCCCCCAGCCCTGGAAATCCATCCTTCAGGTCTGGCTCTGTGGGTCACTGCCTGTCCCACCCCCACTCCAAGAGAACAAGTGGCTCTGAGCAGAGTCACCCTCTGTCATCAGAGGAAGCTGAGTACCTTGAGGGGGCTGAGGGTCCCCATGAGGGGTGGTCACCAGCCCTCTGCATAGGTTCCCCAAGAGCTGCAGAGCAGGTTCCCTGGCCAGGCTCCGGGTACCTGAGGAGCCTGGACTTGGCCGGGCTTTGAGTGAAAATAAGGCAGAAAAGGTTCAGTTTTGTGCAGAAAAAGCTCTGCAGCCGGGTGCTCAGAGGCCTGTTTTCTGGTTTTCAGTTTTGCTTCATCTGATCTTCACGGAAGACCAGCAGACTCATCAGCTGATGCAACAGTTACATGCCGACCCTGGGCTCCCCGCTGGCCCAGATCCCCTGGAGTGCTGCCCAGCCTCTAGCCTGCAGTGGCTCAAAGGTGCTGATGGTTCAGGCCAGGGCCAGAGCCAGGCCAGCTGGGGCAGACGACCACGAGGAGAGTGGAGGCCCCACTGAGACCTGAGTTCAATCCGCAGAGCTTCGGAGGTTATCGTGGGGAGGTGGTTCCCTGCTCACTCAGCCAGCACAGGGCTCAGGAGCAAGCCGGAGCAATTCTGTCTTGTACCAAAGCCTGGGGCCGTGCAGGTCTCGGCTTCAGGCCTGTGAGCCGTGGGAGCTGCCGAGCAGCCTTCATGCCTCCTGAACCACCAGATGAGGATGCAGACAGGATACCCTATGGGGCCTGCGCTCTGCTCCAGCCGGCAGGAAGCTGGGACAAGGGTGTGGCCCCCTGACTAGAGGAGGGGGAGGCCATGGGAGAGCTGCAACTCCCCACATAACCCTCAGGAATGCGGCAGGGAGGCCCAAGGACAAGCCACCCCATCCCTGAAAACGCAGGCTCCTTGGGAGGCTCCCAGCTGTCTTGGAGGCCCAGATGGCCTTTGGGGGTAAAGCCTGCCTGGCCAGAGCCCTCAGCCCTTCCTGGAGGCGGGCATCAGAGTCTCATTCAAGGAGGCAGGTAGGCACAGAGAACTGGGTTCTAACGGCAGCTGGTGCCAAAGGCAGCGCCACCGATGGTGGAGAAAGAGCCCCATCAGCGGGTCAGGGGGATGGTGAGAGTCCGGGGCCAGGCTGCCCTGCCCACGCCTTCTCCCACTGCCCGCAGGGGTGACAGGAAGGGCGCCTGCATCTGCGAGGCTGTCAGGAGCCCGTGGCCAATGGGAAGTTTTGGGGAGCGTGGCTGGGCCTGTCCTGAGGTCACAGGAGGAGGCGTTGCTGCCCGGGCACTGCGGTGACCCAGGCAACCCCTCACACTGAACGGTGCCACCGTCAGGGCCTTGTTGGGCCGAGGTCTGCACACAGCATGATGGCATGAAGGGGCCACGTGGACACACATGGAGGCCCAGTGGGTCGTCTGCACTTGGAGCAGGTGAGCAGCACAGCCCTTTCTGAGCAGAGTTTTAGGAAGGGGTGGGGGGCAAAGGCTGGAGAGACAAGGGGAACAAGGGGAAGGAGGAGTGAGGAGGACTGATGAGGGACCGTCCAGGCCCGAGAACGCTTCCAAAGTACGGAAGTAGGTCCTAGGGCAGCATTGCCCAGATGTGTTGGGTGATGCTGTCAGACATGTGCTGGGCACCCGCTAACTGCCCCCCATCCCCCTCAGCACTCCCTCATTTACCCATGAGGTGGGATGTGTCCTCGCCTTCCCATCTCCCAGATGAGTACACTGAGGCCCAGGAGGCAAAGTCCCTTGTACAGTGGCCCACGGCAAGCCAGCATCAGAGCTGGGATTCCACCACAGCCAGTCTCCCTCGCTGGGTAGAGTGGACAGGATCTGAGAACCAGGGTGCTGCTTAACACTGGGCCTCCCCGCACATGTACACCACCCTAGAGGAAGACCAGGGCACGTGGCCACCCAGTGTCTTGGGGGGAACTGGCCTCAGGGAAGACGTGAGGTCATGACAATATGACGGCCACGCTGCTGGGACCTGGTCATCTGCAAAAACCCTTCTTCCAAATACAGTCACATCTGAAGTTCTGTGTTCTCTTATCTTGCAGGATCACCATTCAACCCACAGGCTCACTTGACAAGGATATGGAGTAACCTAAGCCTTGGTGCTGGGAGGTATGGCTGGGAGGCACCTCAAGGAGGGCTGGATCTTCCAAAGATGGTTCAGATCTGCCTCAGGTGGGCCCTGGGGGATCTACCCACAGGCTGCCTGGCATCTGCCCGGCACTTGGCCTCTGAGCCCAGTTAGAGAGGGCCGCCACCATGTCCATTCCCGTGGGGGTGAGTGACAAAGAGATGGCAGGCTAAGCAGGCAGTGTGCCCCAGGTGTGACACTCCAGCGGCACTTTCCCTGCCTTCTTGGGTTGGGGGAGGTTGAGACAGCAAGCCGGAAGGGACTGAACTCGCAGGAGCTGGCAGCACCCAGTCCACTGAGGGGTCAGCCATGCCCAGACTGAGCCGCACACAGGCTTTTTGATGTAGAGACTGTGGTGCCCTCACATGCGAGGGAACTGCATCCCCAAGCGGACGGCAAAACCTTCCTGACGTGACAGCTCACTGTCTCTGTCATCTCTGTAGCTCTGTCTCTCCAAGTCCCTGTCTCTCCCCACCCAGGCCACCCTGGATCCCCTGCTTCTCTCTGTCTCTCGGTTTCTCCGTCTCTGTCTTAACCCTGACTCTGACCCCCCTGCTCCCCCATCTCTCACTGCCCCTGCCCCCGCCCTCCCCCCACTGTCTGTTTCTCCATCTTCCCCTCTTCCCTGATCTGTGACTTCCTGCATCACCAAGTCAAATTACAGGTGTTTGGGTTAATGACATAGCCCCCCATGCTGGCAAGTCACACAGCGGCCAGCTGGCACTGGACCCCCACGCAGACCCAGGAAGCTCCCGCTCTTGTGCCCCTTGTGATTCCTCCAGCCTGGTTCTGCCCTGGGTTCCGGGCCCACTGCAGATGAGAGGCTCCATCCAAGGGAGTGTCTCCAGGCCCCGCAGGTCACTTCTCCTGTCAGAAACAGGAGGTGTGGGATGCACGTGGGCTCCATGGTTTGGGGGGCCTGGCCCCAGGCCCCAGTTCCCAAGGAGGAACACAGAATAAGGACTCACATTTCATTTACTTTATCTACCTTTTGGGCTTCCCAGGTGGCACTAGTGATTAAAAACCCGCCTGCCACTGCAGGAGACACAAGAGACCCAGGTTCTGTCCCTGGGTGGGGAAGATCCCCTGGAAGGGCATGGCAACCCACTCCAGCATTCTTGCCTGGAGAATCCCATGAGCTGAAGAGCCTGGTGAGCTTTGCCCATAGGGTCCCAAAGAGTCAGACACGACTGAACTGATTTACCACCACCACCATCTACCTTTTGGAATAAAGTGAATGTTGACCAGAACTGATGCAGCCTAGATTCAAGGGCATGAGGGTGGCATGCCCAGGGTGTGGGGAGGGGGACCCACCTTGCACGTGTGTCCCCTGCTGGTCAACCTGGAACACGGTGCTCGCCCACAGAGCTGGGAGCAGGGGGGCCAGCGTGGACACGCCCACTGGGAACTCAGGGTCCCACACAGTCAGCCTGAGCTTCACCACCACGCTTCCAGTCTGGAGAGACACGACCTGCAGCCTCAGCTTCCCTCTTTGGTACAAGTCAGAAACGGCTGGCGGCAAGGAGGCGGTGACCTGGCCCGGGAGAGGCGACAGATGCTCGGATGGAGTGGACTTTTCCATCAAGGTCTTTACTGCTCATTGCGGCCCCCGGAGTGGCACATGGATGGTGCACAGAATCCACGGGTCCCCTTTATGACCAAGAGGAGGCTCCCACTCACCCACCTCTTGGGGCAACAGTGTCACCCCCTAGATGACCGGAGCCCTGGGAGAGTGGGCCGGGCCTCATCAGTCTTTCTGAGGATGCCGAGACCAAGACAGTCAACTCCCCATCCTGCAGCCCTAGATGCACGGCCCACTCCCTGTGCCCCGGAAACCAGAGTGAAGGTTGACATGTGTGTGAGAGGCAAACAGAGAGCTGGGTTGACTGGCAGACTGGTGGAATGACCAAGAGGAGCAATCACCTGGCTCTTTGGCACTGTCCCCTCTCCCTAGGCTGTATCCTCAGGAAACGCAGGCACAAACAGCTGCTCAGGGCAGCCTGTGCCGGAGCAAGGAGACCCCAACCCCCCACCACCACTCCTGCCCACCCCCCCCACCCCCAGGCCAATCACTGCTAAAAAGCAGGAAGACTTCTCCAAGAAAGGTCAAAAACTGACCCCTGCCCCCGCAGGTGAACGTAGAGAGGCAATCCCCCTTCAGGGTGTCCCATTTCCACACATCCTGCAAGTGGAGGTGAAGAACTTCTTTCTTGCTCCAGAATATCTTTCCAAGACACGTGAGCGATGAACGCCTTGGGAGAGAGAGAGGATGGCCTGATCCAGAGCAAGGGCAGATCTATTCACTGTCTGATGTCGCAAAGATAACGTCTCTTGGGAGCTCCCTGGTGGTCCAGTGGCTAAGACTCCAGGCTCCCAATGTAGGGGGCCTGTGTGCGATCCCTGATCAGGGAACTACAAGCCACATGTCACAGCAAAGTAGACATAAAAATAAAAGCAGATATATTCATTGGAAGGACTGATTCTGAAGCTGAAGCTCCAATACTTTGGCCATCTGATGCGGCAAGCCTATTCATTGGAAAAGACCCTGATGATGGGAAAGATTGAGAGCAGGAGGAGAAGGGAGTGACAGAGGATGAGGTGGTTGGATGGCATCATTGACTGAATAGACATGAGTCTGAACAAACTGTGGGAGATGATGAAAGACAGGGAAGCTTGGCCTGCTGCAGTTTATGGGGTTGCAAAGAGCTGGACACGACTCAGCAACTGAGCAATAGCAACAAATATTTTTAAAAAAATAAGATAAGGTCTCTTTCTGCAAGGTTCAGGCAGGTTTGCATGGGGATCGTCAGCAGCGGTCAGAGGTCCTGCGTGTGCGTCAACCACATGCAGAGGGAACCGGGTTCCCTCTGTGTCACCCGCTCGGGACTTGGGGGCCAGCAGGGGACCTGGCACCCATCTGATGCTCATGCTGCCTGCTCTGCCGTGAGCAATGAAGTCCTTATCTCTGATCCAGGCATCTCGTGTCCTCTGCCAGCGTCCATCCTATAGTCTAACTTACTAGCTTGCAGGCAGGGCGAAATCCTAGACCTTTCATAGTTTCTGACAGTTCAGCATTTTGTTCTTTTCTCCTACTCAGCTTATGAGGATAGATGGTAGTTGCTACTGGCCCTGTTCTCCCAGGCCTTGTGCTGGTGACTCCCCTCAACCCCAGGAGGGACGGATGCTGTGATCCCTGGTAAATACTTCTTCAGTGAAGCTGCCCCTAAGCAGGAGGGCAGTAGCCCCAGAACCCCAGATGGAAAGTTCAACAGAAAACCCAGCTAAGCCATCAAGTGGTCCAGCCCATTTGAATCCAAGATGCTTTGGCCCCAAATCTAGGTAAGTTATCCATAAAAAGGGTATTTTGAGTGATTACCATGGGATTTGAGACTGCCCTCTCCCCAGCCCTGGTGACTGGTGCCTGTCCCACACCCGCACTGACCTCCCATTGGGTTTCTGGCTCAGACCCTCGGAAGCCCCTCTCCCAGGCTTTACCTCATGCATCAGTTGCTGGGAGAAGTCCTGGAACTCAGGGCTCCCGTGGTCCAGCAGCCCCTCTGTCACGCTGCGGTTTAGGATCCTGACCGTGACTTCAAACACTCGGGCATCTGAGACAGACAATAATGTGAGTTAGCTGGAATCCGTGAGCTTTTCTGTTAACATTTTCCAATGTCCCTTACTCTTTGGAGGGGGAGGCTTTAGAAAACAGATTGAGGCATGAGTCTCAGGTTGGTGGCCACACTAGGAGAAACCAACACAAGGAATATGATCCGTCTACACTGGCATAATGGAAACTCAGACGCAAGCACACGCCTTTAGAGCCAGAGCAGGGGAATGAGGTATAAATGTCACATAGTCCATAGCAGCGGGAACTGGTCAACCAGCCACATAGGCTATGAAGACACCTCCCTCCAGCAATTCTTCACAAGGTGTGGCCGCTGCTTTCCTTGGCCTGGATCACAAGTGCATGTCCCACCCTCTCAGGTGACCAGTTCATCCTGATTTGCCCAGGAGTTTCTGGCTTTCCCATAATAAAATTCCCACCTCTCCAGGGCCCACTCCAGGGCAATATGATAGGGTTGGTCACCCTACAAGGAAAGTTTCCTTTCCTGTGGACATAAGCGAAGCTGGAAGCATCAAGGTGGGATGTGGGAGTTTACGTACGTCTCTTTCATGATCAAAAATGAAGCCCACACCCACAGCAGATGCTGCAGCAGCTCTAATGACCTACAGGCCACTCACACTTCTTTCCCACCCTGGCTCTCTCTACACCAGCCAGCAAGGGCAGAATTTATCACCGCTGCACACACACAGCCCCAGAAATGTCCCCAAGGTTAAATAGTGCCCATTTCTAGACCAAGGCTCTTCTGAACCTTCTCCCACCTCAGCAAGGGAAACAAATGAACCTTGAGGCCCAGGATTCCCGAGCCCCAGCCCTGCCCACATCACAGAGCCTCCCGAGTAGTCAGTATCCCCCAGTGCTTGGGGAACCCGGATTCACCATGAGGCCCTGGGTTTCCATTGCTACAATAATCTCCACTGCCTCCAACATTGCAGGCTTGTATCAGTGTCAAATTAATTAGATAAGACCTCTAAAGCCAATCAAGCTTCTTTTTTAAAAAAAAAAAAAGGCTCTGCAAATAGAAGGCATTTTTGCAATATAGAGAAGGAAAGAGAATCAGCTGGGGAATGAATAAGCTGATAATCAGGAGTCTTCTGGAATCTTCCAAATTATCTATCCTGCATTGGAAGAGAGGGTAGGGGGCACAGAGTCAGTAGGAGTGGGGGGTAGTTACGTGTTCCTACTACAGGTCCTAGCAGAAATGAATTTGCACTGGAGTGTTGGCTCCATACATGGTCATGTCTGAGGCAAGCTGGGGGCAGGTAGAGGGCAGAGGGTGGAAGACAGAAGCCAGCAGGGACTCAGAAGGGCTGGGCCACCCCCAGGATGACCCACAGGGATGAGCCCCGCCCATCCTTGTCTCCTCAAAGGGAAGCGAGTGCCCCCCCATTTTCTTCATGGAACAATTTGAAAATAAAACAAGAAGAGAAGACGGCACCAGTTTGGAAATTGGAGGCTTGTACAAAGTCAAGGGCTCACATTTTTTGCATGGCTAGGGCTCCAGGGGCCCTCTGGGTAGGGACCTGTGCTGTGTGCTTTGACGATTTCGCGTGGGGCAGCCTTGAATTGGTTCATAAAGGGTGTAACGCTGCTCCTTTCGTACCTCACTCGTTCAGTCATGGGCATTATCCCTGTGCGTGAAACTGACCCCCAGAGGCTCTTTTTCTTTTTACCTTTTTAAAAAAAGTTTTATATTGCAGTAAAGTTGATTAACAATGTTATGTTAGTTTCAGGTACAGAGCAAAGTGGTTCAGTTATGCGTATACATGTATCTATTCTTTCTCAAATTATTGCGGCATTTAGGTTGTTACCTAATATTGAGCAGAGTTCCCTATGCTCTGCAGAAGGTCCTTATTGGTTATCCATTTTAAATATAGTAGTGTGTACATGTTGATCCCAAGCTCCCAGTATATCCCTCCCCCCACCCTTTCCTCATAGGGTCTTTCATGCAGGGATTTATGCGGTTTGTCTGCTCAGAACCCCTAGGCTGGGGCTCCCCTCTTCTCTGGTCCCCAGAACATCTCAGAGCCCACTGTCCCCATGCACACTTCCTTGTCCTGTTGCCAGGGGCCAGCCTAGGAGGGAACTCCCCACCCCGGGGGCCAAATCTGACAGAAGTCTCTAGAACCCAGCTCCACTGAGAGCAGGCAGAGGGGAGGTGGCCAGTGTCAGCCACCAGCCAGAGTCACATGGAGACTGGAATCCCCAATTCATGAGTATGTTGTGTTTGTGGGGGGGAATGTCTCTTCAGCTCTAGGTCACTTGGGACCTCGCTCTATCTGACCGCTTCATGCATCCCTCAAACCCCAGAAAGATGAGGTCTCCATAGAGCCCTCCTCACCCGCAGTGTCAGGAGAGCCCTCAGTCAGGATGAGGTGCTGGGGAGCGAGGGAGCCTGTGCAGTCAAGGCGTGCCGTAGCACTGCTCCAGGACACGGAGCGCGCCCACTGTCCCCCTCCCAGGAGGGGTGGGGTCTGGCCAGTGACCGTCCCTGCTCTGCTCACGGGAAGCACAATGATTTGAATCACTAGGGCCAACAGAACTGGACTAGACTGAGACACTCCCAGGGGATGAGGATTTGGATGTGGCCTTACCGGTCCTGGCAGCAACCATGGCAGTGATGTGGGCCCTGCATGCCTGGTAGCCGGTCTTCACCCCATACCTCACTCCAGCCTGCAGCCCGGCCACCTCCAGACTCGTTCCAGAGGTGCTGGCACTCCTGAACAACTCTTCGCCCTGGTAAACCTGCACCCAGAAAGTGTGGTTCTGGGTGGAGTTTAAGCTCCAGGACACTTGAAAGCTGCTGCTGGTGACATTGAAGATCACGAGGTCTCTGATGGGAGGGTAATCTACAAAAGGGTAGAACAAGAAAGATGCAGAAAACATCAGAGGGAAGCAAAAGCAGCGAAAGTCAACAAGTGAACCAACATCAAACTGAGAAGCTGCTCCCCGGCAAAGGAAACCAGCCACAAAAAGAAAAGGTAACCTACAGTCTGGGGGAAGACATCTGCAAATTATTCAATGATCAGGGGCTAAAATCCGAAATATATATAAAATCATGCAACTCAATAGCAAGAAAAAATAATACTCCAATTTATAAATGGACGGAAGGTCTGAATAGACATTTTTCCAAAGAAGAAGTACAGATGGTCAACAGGTACAAGAAAAGATGCTCAGTGTCACCAATCATCAGGAAATGGAAATGAAAACCATCCTGAGGTAGCAATTCATAAGTGTTAGAATGGCTATTATTAAAAGGGTAGGAGATAATAAATATTGGCGAGGATATGGAAAAATGGGAAACCTCTGATGGTTTCAAGAGTGTATACTTATCTTCAAACTCATCAAGTCATGTGCGTTAAATACATGCAACTTTTTATATGCCAATCACACCTCAATAAAGTGATTTTAAAATGTGAAAAAAAAAAAGAAAAATGAGAACCCCCATGCACTGCTGGTGGGAATATAAACTGGTGCAGCCACCATGGAAAACAGCCTGGAGTATCCTCCAGAAAAGAAAACTAGAACTACCATGCTGCTGCTAAGTCGCTTCAGTCGTGTCCGACTCTGTGTGACCCCATAGACAGCAGCCCACCAGGCTCCCCCGTCCCTGGGATTCTCCAGGCAAGAACACTGGAGTGGGTTGCCATTTCCCTCTCCAATGCATGAAAGTGAAAAGTGAAAGTGAAGTCGCTCAGTCGTGTCCGACTCTTGGCAGCCCCACGGACTGCAGCCTACCAGGCTCCTCCATCCATGGGATTTTCCAGGCAAGAATACTGGAGTGGGCTGCCATTGCCATACAATCCAGTAATTCCATTCCTGGATATTGATCTCAAGGAAACTAAATCACTAGTTCAGAGAGACACCCGCATCCCCATGTTCATTGCAGCATTATGTACAATAACCAAGCCATGGAAATAACCAAGCTGTTTTTTTAGCTGCGGTCAAAACACATTATGGTGTGTGATGGACAGAATTGTGTTCCCCTAAAATTCATGTGTTGGGGTCCTAACTCGAAATGCCTCAAGATGTGTCTATATTTGAAGGCAGAGTCTTTAAGAAGTTATTAAGTTAAAGTGAGGTCATTAGGCTAGATCCTAACCCACTGTGACTGGTGTCCTTATAGGAAGAGGCAACCAGGACACAGACATGCAGAGAGCTGGCCCTGTGAGGATGCAGGGAGAAGACAGCTATCTGTATGCCAAGAGGCCTCAAAAGGCACCGGCCTGCCCGCACCTTGATCTTGGACTTACAGCCTCCAGACAGAGAAGGTAAATGTCTGCTGTTCATTGTGGTTGTTCATTCATTCAGTTGTGTCTGACTCTTTGTGATCCCATGGATTGTAACCATGGCTCGTCTGTCCATGGGATTCTCCAGGCAAGAATACTGGAGTGGGTCGCCATGCCCTCCTCCAGGAGATCTTCCCACACGGAGACTGAACCCACGTCTCCTGCGTCTCCTGCATTGGCAGGCGGATTCTTTATCACTGAGCCACCAGAAAAGCCTGACTGCTGTTTAAGCTCCCAGTTCGTGAAGCGTGTCATGGCGGCCTGAGCAGGTTAACACACGGTGTGAGGTTTCTGTGCTACGTTTATCTCAACACAAAATCAAAGGGCCCCGCTCTTCTGATTCACAAACACTTCATCACTTACCTTTGGACTTCTGCTTGGCTAATTCATCCCCAAAACAATGGCCCGGTAGGGAAGCAAGACCAGACAGAGTCAGGCTGAGGTGCTCTGTGTTCTCATATCGAAATTCATGTTTTAAAGAGCAACACTTGAATATAACAACCAAAATATATTTTAATGCTCACATGGAATTAAATCCCTTTTGTGCGAGAAAAATTCTGGCTTTACAGCAAGCAACTGGGCAACATGAATTATACGAAAAGTAGGGTGGCTGAACATCTAGGCACCATCACTTTTACAGTAGAATTCGAGTTCAATAAGAACCAAGCAAGAAGGCAATTTAAAAAAAACTTTTGTAAAACCATACTAGAGAATAAAGAATTAAAATATGCATTGTTTCCAAAGCCCTTCTTATAAGGATTCATAGGATATATGTTTTCAAATATTATGAAAAAATGTCTTTTCAGACAAAGGTGTATGCTTCCTTTTAGTAAAAAGTATCACTGGCACAAGTCAACCATCTCCCTTTTTGCCCTGGCTGCCAAGAGGCTCAGAATCGGATCGGAGTCCCTCCCTTGCCCTGCAGCTCGGCCCTGTGTGTCCTCCCTGAGCTGCCCTTTAGAAATGGCAGTGCGCAGTGACTGTGCTTCCCATCAGAAGCCCTTGCAAGTCTCATCAAAGCAGAGGGTATAAACTAGTGGATGCTGGAGAGACATGTGAGCCCAGCTTCCCTCCATCTAAATTCCTGCAGCTTCCTGAGACCTCTCCTTGCAGGAGGAGGGAGCCTGTACACATCAGTCCTTTCACTGAATCATCCAGTGTTTTTCTGTGCCTTTGTCAAACAAACAGTTTTCATTCTTTACAACACCATCTTTTGTTTCAGCTGAAGACTGGCCAACAGCTCAGACCCTGAGACCGCAGGTCTCATTCCCACGTCCCCACCCACTGGGACCCTGAATCAAGATGGTCACCTGCTGCAGGTCTAACAACCAAAGAGCTTTTAGGTCTGTCCCTGGGAACGTGTCTCACTGAAAAAGTAAGGAAAAGCTACAACTTTCCTAAAAAGCTGTAAAAGCGCTGCATGATCTGATTCACGCGGTCACACCACACGACACCAAATGCGTTTTCAGTCCCACAGGTGGCAACTCAACACCCACCAAACAGGACAGTGGGGCTGAGAATGAGACGCGAGGCCTGGGCGGCAGCAGCCAGCCCTCATCAGGCTCCGACCCCACTTCCTGGCTGTCATTCAGGCATCACTGGACATGGAACTGCCAACAAATCTATGTTAAGGGCTTGTGTGTGGCCCTTTACAAGCACGTGCTACAGACAGTGTCTCCAGGGCTGAGGGAAATTAAAACGGAAAGTGGCCCCTAGTTCTTGGAGAGAACTCCCAGGGGCTGACAGTATCAGGCTGGCTGGAGACACATTCACTGGTGGGGTTTTTTTTTAAGAATTTTTTTTTTTTTCTGGCCTTGCTGTGTAGCCTTCGGAGTCTTAGAGATTGACCCAGGGATTGAATTCATGACCCCTGCAGAAAGTGCAAAGTCTTAAGCACTGGACCACCAGAGAAATTCCCATCTTCACTGTTTAAATTAAGATACCATGGGTCCCTGGGTCACTGGGCTAAGGAGCCATCAATGGCCATTTCGATGACTGTCAACCCTCAGAAGCTGCTGTCTATCCATGGTTCCCGCAGTGAAGATGCTGTGGGTACATGGCCCTCTCATCCACAGACATAAATCCCCCCTGCAGACCATCCTACCTCATTTGTTTTGTTGTTGCTCAGTCACCCAGGCATGTCCAACTCTGTGGCCCCATGGACTGCAGCATGCCAGGCCTCTCTGTCCCTCTGTTGCGGCTGCTACTAAGTTGCTCAGTCATGTCCAACTCTGTGCAACCCCATAGACGGCAGCCCACGAGGCTCCCGCATCGCTGGGATTCTCCAGGCAAGAACCCTGTCCCTCACCATCTCCCAGATGGTGAGGTATAGCTTTCTCCAATGGAGACATTTGCCACTGTCCAGATTCCGCTGTGTTTGACCAACTGCAGTGGCAATTTCATATGGTTTGATGTTTCTTGAGTACCTACTGTGCCTCCAGGCAGTGACGGAAATAAAGATGAGTTAATGTCCACAGCAATACCAGACACATGCGTGGGATGTGCAAGCCAGTGTGGCTGGCATCGTATCAGCAGAGGGGACGCTGAGTTTGGGAGCACCCCCTCCATCACACTGCTGGCCACGCTATCAGCAACACACTTAGAGATGCCAGTGGCTGAGTGCTGTTGCACAGGACGTGTCATACCGCACAGCCTTGCCAACAATACCAGGTACTACTATGATCCCATTTTACAGAGGACAAAACTGAGGCCTAGAAAGATCAAGGAGAAAGTAAGTGGCAAAGCTACCTAATAAATAATGACAAAGCTGCCCCCTGCCCTGTGCTGTACTCCTAAACGATCCCATCACCAGGAACAGACTGACCTCCAAAGACAGCAGCTCCAGATCCCTAGAACATGCAAATGTGACCTTATTCGGAAAAGGAGTCTTTTCAGGGGTGATGAAGTTAAGGGTCTTGAGAAGAGATGGCCCTGGATTATCTGGGTGGGCCCTCGGTGCAATCACAAGACAGGAGAGTGGGCGCACACACAGAGGAGAGCACGTGAAGAAGGAGCAGAGGAACTGAAGATGCTGTGTCAGCCTCGGAGGTGGGAGTGATGTGGCCACAAGCCAAGGACTTCACGCTCCCCCGGAAAGAGGGACGTACAAAGCAAGGGTGTCCCTAGAGCCTCCGAAGTAGACCTGCCCTGCCAGCACCTCGACCTGGACCCAGGGACAAGGATGACAGGTTTCTGCCCTTCAGAACTGTGGAAGAACGAATCTCTGTTGCTTTAAACCCCTAGGTTTGTGGCGCTTCATGATAGCAGCCCCAGAAAATGAATCCACCGCCCCAGTCTAAGTAGTTCTCAAGGCAGCTGTTGGCGAGACAGCACAGCTGGTTGGAAAGTTCTCCATGCTGCTGCAAAACCAGCCAACTTCTGACACGCTAAGGCTACTCCCTCCCTCTTCTGTAGGACAGACCTTGAGATACTGTAAGCTGGAAATAATCTGTCGTTTCTGACCCTGCCACCTTCCCTCTGACTTGGATTTCAGTTCATCGGCCAGGACACTTTCTGTCCCTGCCCCCGTCTCGGCAATGACCTCTCCTTTTAAAATGTGGTCCCAGAAAATAAATCAGCCGATTCTCGACTGTGAGTGATCCCCGGGTACCCCTGCCCTGTGGCCCTCCTCAGGCTACAGCTGTGAACCTGAATTCAAGACTTGACGTTGATCTCAGTGAAGCACGTTAGATTCTCTGTGTCCACAGGTCTCAGCCCTTGTTTTTTCCAGGCAGCCCTGACCCATGTCTGGAGGGGCAGAAAGGTTGATGCCCACGCCATGGCCTCTCCCACATCTCCCGTGTCAGGCTTTGCTCCTCTCTAACTCCTGGAACCTCTCAGTTGGACCCCTGAACCTTGTAAACACTGAGGACTAGAGCCAAGGTGTTGAGCCTTCAATTGTCAAAAACCTGGTTGCAGATCAGGCTTGTGAACTTGAGTGGCTGTCTTTGGCAGCCTGCCTTCCTCAAGCAGCAGACCCAGAACAGTTATTTACCAAGAGGCACACCATCATCAGGCCCCAGCTGGGAAAGGACCATGTTGAAGGGAGTTAGGATGACCCTTGAATCCAGTTCCATCCATCCTAAATGCAGAACACGTTCCTGGAACATTAAGTGCAAACTGGGCAATATCTCTTACAGTTTTTGTTTTGTGCAAGAATCCAGCTGCCCCGTGTGTCATTAATTGGGTGACTAATTTCACAAGAAAAGCATCTGAGATTTGTGCTGTATTTTCCATGGATTTGTACCTCTAACTCCTTCCAGCAGATAGCTCATTTATTATATTAGCTTCTAAATTTAAAACATGTGCTGTTTCCCTTAGCCATATACAATTGGAATTCACTCTAAATTTCTGATCTGGAGACACTAGCTATGTCTTTCCTGCCCTGTTGGACGTGAATCTGGGGCGGTGCGCTTTCTCTGTTTATTTATGTTCAGCTGTCAGGTGGCCCTTTATCTTGAGGGAAACTTACAATGCAGCAGCATAGCAGTTTGGCAGTATTTCTCTCTGTAAATGGAGCCTGATGTTTTTGCAGATGCCTGAGCAGATGACTATTCCAACCTTCTATGTTCATGGGTCATCCCCAGGTGGCACTTGTTGTTGTTGAGTCTCTCAGCCGTGTCTGACCCTGTGACCCCCATGGACTACAGCACACCAGGCCTCCCTGTCCTTCACCATCTTCCAGAGTTTGCTCAAAATCATGTCCATTGAGTCAGTGAAGCTTTCTAACCATCTCATCCTCTGTCACCCCCTTCTCCTTTTGCCTTCAATCTTTCCCAGCATCAGGGTCTTTTCCCGTCAGTCACCTCTTCACATCAGGTGGCCAAAATGTTGGAGCTTCAGCTTCAGTCTTTCCAATAAATACTCAGGGTTGATTTCCTTCAGGATTTAAAGAATCTCCTGCCAATGCAGGAGACATAAGAGACTCGGATACAACCCCTGGCTGGAAAGATCCCCTGGAGGAGAGCATGGCTTCCACTCCAGTATTCTTGCCTGGAGAATCCCATGGACAGAGCAGCCTGGTGAGCTGCAGTCTATAGGGCCACGAAGAGTCGGACACGACTGAAGCCACTGAGCACTCTTCATGCTCATTGGGGCCAGTCCAGGTGATCTGGGATGGTCTGTAGGGGTTCCGTGAAAAGCTCGTGGGTGCATTTGTGCACAGAAGAGGCGCAGGTTCTAACCAGACAAAGCCCCAGGGCACAAGAGAGGAGTGTTTTGTTGCAGAAGTGGAGCTGGCAGGTGCTTTTTTAAAAGAGAAAAAGACAATGTGGTCTGTATACACACACACACACACACACACACACACACACACACACCAGAATATTACTCCGTCATTAAGAAATGAAATAATGCTGTTTGCAGAAACATGGATGGACCTAGAGAAAGAAGTGTTGTGTGACATTCCTTGTATGTGGAATCCAAAAAGAGAGGATACCAATGAACTTATTTACAAAACAGATGGTGATGAAATTAAAAGATGCTTTCTCCTTGGAAGGAAAGTTATGACCAACCTAGACAGCAACGACCAACCTAGACAGCATATTAAAAAGCAGAGACATTATTTTGCCAACAAAGGTCCGTCTAGTCAAGGTTATGGTTTTTCCGGTAGTCATGTATGGATGTGAGAGTTGGACTATAAAGAAAGCTGAGCATCAAAGAATTGATGCTTTTGAACTATGGTGCTGGAGAAGACTCTTGAGAGTCCCTTGGACTGCAAGGAGATCCAACCAGTCCATCCTCAAGGAAATCAGTACTAGGTATTCATTGGAAGGACTGATGTTGAAGCTGAAACTCCAATACTTTGGCCACCTAATGTGAAGAGCTGACTCATTTGAAAAGACCCTGATGTTGGGAAGATTGAAGGCAGGAGAAGGGGACAACAGAGGATGAGATGGTTGGATGGCATCACCAACTCAATGGACATGAGTTTGGGTGAACTCCGGGAGTTTGTGGTGGACAGGGAGGCCTGGCGTACTGCAGTTCATGGGGTCGCAGAGTCGGACACGACTGAGTGACTGAACTGAACTGAACTTAGCAAACAGAAACAGACTCATATACTTAGAGAAAGAACTTATTTAGAGTTGTCAGGTGGGTAAGAAGGTGGGGTAAGGAAGTTAGGGAGTTTGGGATGGTCACGAGTATACTGCTTTGTTTAAAACGAATAACCAACAAGGACCTACTGTATAGGACATGGAACCCTGCTCTATATTATGACGCAGCCTGGATGGGAGGGAAGTTTGGGAAAGAATGGATACATGTATATGCATGGCTGAGTCCCTTCACTGTCCACTACTGCAACATTGTTAATCAGCTATGAGTATGAAAGTTGCTCAGTGGTATCCAGCTCTTTGTGATCCCATGGACTGCAGCCTGTCGGGTTCCTCTGTCCATGGAATTTTCCAGGCAAAAATACTGGAGTCGGTAGCCATTCCCTTCTCCAAGGGATCTTCCTGACCCAAGGATTAAACCCAGCTCTCCTGCATTGCAGACAGATTCTTTATAGTCTGAGCCACCAGATTCTCCAATATAAAATAAAAAGTTTAAAAAAACCCAGAGACTTTAGGAATAGCCAACCCCTCCCTTCAAAGGGAAAGATCATGTGGATTAAATTATTAATTCAAACTCAATTGTAACAATACTCTCCATAACCACTTCACAACATTAGCAAGAACGTTCTAGTCTTCAGAGCAGAATGTTGGAGGTGACCTAAAAGCCGCCCCTGAGGGAAATAGCTAAGCGCATTGTATCACTGCTGTAGCATACCACTGTTACTCAACCATTGAAAATCGTAATCACAGAGACCAGGTTGCTTCTCAGAAATCTTTACACGACATAATGGGAAGTAAAGAAGCCAGATATAAAATCGCATATGTAGCAGAATTTAAATAAGGTGAAAAAAAAAAAAACTGGAAGGAAACAGGGGAAAATAAAAGTAATTTGCTGGGATGCTAAGACTAGGGGTGACTTAACCTTCCACTGCTGTTAGCATGTTATTAACGTAATAGGTCAGATCCCAGAATGATAAGAGGAAGTTCTGGAGGCCAGATTGAATCAGGTGTACCCGCATTCCTGCTGAACTGCTTGAGAGGAGATACTAAGGCCATCAGACCTACCCAACAGCATCCTCTTCTGTCCCCCTGCTACTGACCAGGGTTCTTGGCCTCTTTAATAGTAGAAATTCAGGCGAGGCTCTATAGGGGCCCCTGCTGCAGTGGGGGTGGGGGTGGGGTGGGGCAAGAACAAGGAACAGTTTCCCTTGCTCACTCCCAAGGTGCAGGGCGGGGGCCGTGAGCTGGTTCTTCACATGGGGCTCTGCTCCTCCATCCTCGGTATCTGGGGCTTATCCACAGGCCCCTGCATGACTCTGATGACCGATGGGATTCAGCCTTCACAGTCCCCTGCCCAGCAGGCTCATGACCTTCACCATGACTGGCATCAGTAGACTGGCTTTGTTACACAGGAGCAAATGGACCCAAGTTTGGTTCGGTAGCACTCAGGTCCAAAATTCAGGTGAGAAAAAAAATCCTTATCTTCACTGACCTCTGTCTAAAACCTCACATTTCCTTTCGTTGTGACGTTGGTGCGCACACACATCCCAGGAGGTCTCACATCGCAGGACCATGTGGCCCGTCTTAGTGGCCCCCGTGCTCCTCGCCCCCACAGCCAGGTGTCAAGGTTTGATAAATGAGTGAAGATGGGTTTGCATTGCTACTTAGTGTGAGTTCTCTGGGGAGCTGGCCCGGAGACAGGGATGCCACAGCCTGCGGTTTGTTGGGGACATTGGGGCATAATGTGGTCACAGGAGGAAGCAAGTGAGGTGTATGTCATTCAGGCAGCGAGCAGAGTGGGACCCTTCAGGAAAGTCTGGAACAGGGTGCAGCATACGTACCCCATCCCCTGAAGAGCGAGGGCGCTTGGGGTGTCCTTAAACCACTCCAGAGCTGTTGGTGAGGGCTTCAGAGTGAGGGGCAGGGCCCACAAGCTGCTGAGTGCAGCCCGTTCTGAATCCAACAGGTGGGAAGGGACAGCTCTGTCACCCAGTCGGGGTTGTATGATTTTGACAGTTGTGTCTCGGTAGAGCAGGTTTGCTCTGCCACCCTATATATTCAATGCACTTGTAAGCACTCATTAACTTCACCTGATACAAAGCAGGCCTGGGCACCACCAAAAAGGCCTGCCCCAGAACCAGCTGCAGTTTACAGAAATTCCAGCAGGGGTCATGGTGATGGGGAGCCCCAGGGATGCAAACTGGCAGACCCCAGTCAGCGGGAAACTCTGCCGGGCTAAGGGAGCAGGATCCTCCAGCAACTACGAGGAAACAGAGATGGAGGGGGAAACTTCTAGTTTAAAAAATGCCATAAGAGACCCCATTACTAATGGATGAGCATGGATGCTTGCGTGCTCAGTTGGGTCCAACTGTTTTGTGGGGATGGACTCTAGCCCGCCAGGCTCCTCTGTTGTGGAATTTTTCAGGCAAGAATACGGGAGTGGGTTGCCATTTCCTCTTCTAGGAGAATCTCCCCAATCAGGGATCAAACTTGAAGCCTACTAATGGGTAGACCTGAGTTAAATTGTAACTCAAACTGAAAAATGATGAAAATGAGATCACTAGGTGAGACCACTAGAAATTTCAACACACTGTTCAGTGATATTAAGGAATTATTGCTTTGTTTCTTTTAAGTGTTTTAAAAATCTCATTCTTCTCTCCTAGGAATTCATTCTGATGTAGTAACAGGTGAAGTGGTTTGAGGAAGGAGACTTCAGCATAATGGGGGTGGGGGAGGAGGGGGTGGATGGACGAGGGGATATGAAACCAGGGTCCTCCGAGTATCATCAGATTATCTGTTATACTCTTCTCTCTGTGTATATACTTGTCTACAATTTTCTAGAGTAAAATGTTACAATTTCTCGAGGTCTTGCCGTTCTACACCATGTGGGCCCTACCTGGCTCTGCCTCCTGTCCCCAACCCTCCTGCCTGGCTCCACCCCCACCGGCCTCCTTGTTCTTGAAGTCCGTGCTGCTGGGCCCTGATTCCTTGCATTAGTTTCCTGTGGCTGCTGGGAAGAATTACCACACACTTTGGGTTTCCCTGGTGACTCAGACAATAAAGAATCTGCCTGCAATGCAGGAAACCCAGGTTTGACTCCTGGGTTGGGAAGATCCCCCAGAGAAGGAAATGGCAAACCACTCCAGTACTCTTGCCTGGCGGGCTACATAGTCCATGGGGGTGTAGAGCCAGACACGACTGAGGGACTAACACTTTCACTTTGTTGTTGTCCAGTCGCGAAGTTTTATCTGGCTCTTTGAGGGTCTCCTGTGGACGCGTGAGTCAGCAGTGACCTGCTGACGGGGCACTGCCAGCAGCAGCCCTGGGAGATGTGTGTTTGCGTAAGCCCTCGTGGAAGTCACCATTAGCCCGATCATAGAGTTTGTAGACCCCAGGACTGAGTTGCCTCAGGGCAACCAAACAACTAACAGGGAGGGAGCGCAGCCCCACTCATTAGCGGAAAATCAAAGATTTACTGAGAATGGCTTTGCCCACCAGAGCAGGACCCAGTTTTCCCCCACAGCCAGTCTCTCCCATTAGGAAGCGTGCACAAGCCTCTTATCCTCATCCATCAGAGGGCAGATAGAGCAAACAAGAACGACAATCCCACAGTCTCCAGAATCAAAACCACAATCCAGAAAACTAACCAAAATGACCACATGGATCGCAGCCTTGTGTAGCTCAGTGAAACTATGAGCCAAGCCATGTAGGGCCACCCAAGACAGACGGGTCAGGGTGGAGAGTTTGACAAAACGTGGAGAAGGGAATGGCAAACCACTCCAGCATTCTTGCCTTGAGACCCCATAAACAGTATGTAGAGGCAAAAAGGTATGACATCAGAAGATGAGCCCCCAGGCTGGTAGGTGTCCAATATGCCACTGGGGAAGAATGGAGAAATGGCCCCAGAAAGAGAGAAGGGGTACACCAAAGTGGAAACGATGCCAGGTTGTGGATGCGTCTGGTGGTGAAAGTAAAGCCCATGCCGTTAAGAACTTTCATTCAGAGGCTGAAGACAAGAGGAATGTGCTCTCACAGCTCTGGAGGTCGGAAGTCTAACATCGAGGTGTGGCTGCAATTCTTCCGGAGGCTCCAGCGAGAACCATCTCTTTCTGCCCTAGTCCCTGGAGGGCCACACACGCTGAGGCTGGTGGTCCCGTCCCGCCTCCGAGGCCAGCGAGGTGGCTCCTCTCCCCTCTCTGCCTCCCTCATCATATCTGCTCTCTCTGGCTCTGACCCTCAGCCTCTCTGTCCTGAGGAGTCTCTGATGACATTGGACCCACCCAGATTATCCAGGTCACCTCCGTGTCAAGGTTCTCAGCCTAATCCCACGTGCAGAGCCCGCCCCCCGCCCCATGGTGTGAGATGTCCTACTCACAGGTACTGGGCTAGGGAGCGGTCATTTGGGGATCATGGCTCAGCCCACCACCTCCTCCTTGTCTCTTGTCGGTCTCAGGACCCCCTCACACTCACAAAGCTCAGCCCACCCCAGGGGCAGCCCCAGCCCCTCCACCTGAGACAGCGCACCTGCCCATCTCTTCCCTACGTCATTTTCCTCCATAGCAGAACTGTCGCACCATAATTTGTATCATATCTGTCCACATCTTTTTCATCTTCCCCGCTGAAATATGAGTTCCAAGGGAACCAGGGAATCTCGGACTCTGAGGAACCCAGCTAGAGCAGTCAGTGACTGGCATACAATAGGTGCTCTTTACAATGTATCCGGTAAGTGAATGGATGTGCCCCTGACCCTCAGCGCCCTGTCGGTGCCAGCTGAACCCTCTACCTGTTCATCTCCAACCCACCAGTTGAAGCTGTGAGAATCAGTGTGTCTCCTCCACTGCACGCAGATATGTTTTGGCATCATCATCTTTAAATAAGACCCTCCTGGAAGCTCAAAGAGTCAGACGCGACTGAGTGACTGAGCTGAACTGGAAGCCCATATCTCCTCCAAATTCTGCTCGATCTCTCTGAGCCCCTTCTTGGTAAATGTCTGTAAAGCATCACCCATTCTTGACTTCTGGGCATCATCTTTCCTGCTTTTCTTTCCACCTCACTTCACTTCTGCAAGCCCCTCCTCCTGGTGTCGTTTAGTCACTCAGCATCTGACTTTTTGTGACCCCAGGGACTGTAGCTCACCAGGCTCTCTGTCCCTGGGATTCTCCAGGCAAGAATACTAGAGTGGGTTGCCATTTCCTCCTCCAGGGGATCTTCCCAACTCATCGATCAAACCTATGTCTCCTGTATTAGCAGGCAGGTGCCTTACCACTGCGCCACGTGGGAAGATGTTTAAATACAGGGTTCCTTCCCTTCTCCCAACCAGCCCAGAGTTCAAATGCCACTTGCACATGGACGACCCAGGTTTACTACATCCCAGGCCCTGCTATGAGCTCCAGCCCCAATGACCCAACACAGTCAGCACCTGGCATCTCCACCTGCTTTCATCTCCATTTCAGTTTAAACTGTCAAACATGATTATAATAACCCCAGCCTTCCTAGTTCATTTGCCGTCTATTCGCGGTTACACCAGGACACGCTGTCTTGTTCCTCTTTTCCTCTTCTACATTTCATTAATCAGTAAGTGCCAAAGCTTCAGTCTCTAAAATATTCCTTGACTCCGTCTCTCCTTGCTGGCTTTCACCACCTAGACTCAGCTCTTTGCGAAATACAGTGATTTCTTACAGGGGCCAGTCACATACACCAGCAGCTTGTTCACACCTGGCTTCCACAAGAGATGGCCCCCTGGCCAGACCCCACACACAGTAGGACTTCCTTTCAGGTGTGTCCACCAGCACTCGGCACTTCCGTTTGCCGTCCAGTTGGTTGCTTTCAACTGCTTTTTTAATCAGTTTAAACTGGTGTGTTAGCTCTAAAAGGTCTTGTAGGTCTTCATAAAACCGTTCAACTTCAGCTTCTTCAGCATTACTGGTTGGGGCATAGACTTGGATAACTGTGATATTGAATGGTTTGCCTTGGAGACGAACAGAGATCATTCTGTCATTTTTGAGATTTTTGAGATTGCATCCAAGTACTTCTTTTTATGAAGACCTACAAGACCTTTTAGAACTAACACCCAAAAAAGATGTCCTTTTCATTACAGGGGACTGGAATGCAAAAGCAGGAAGTCAAGAAAAACCTAGAGTAACAGGAAAATTTGGCCTTGGAATGCGGAATGAAGCAGGGCAAAGACTAATAGAGTTTTGCCAAGAAAATGCACTGGTCATAGCAAACACCCTCTTCCAACAACACAAGAGAAGACTCTACACATGGACATCACCAGATGGTCAACACTGAAATCAGACTGATTATATTCTTTGCAGCCAAAGATGGAGAAGCTCTATACAGTCAGCAAAAACAAGACCAGGAGCTGACTATGCCTCAGATCATGAACTCCTTATTACCAAATTCAGACTCAAATTGAAGAAAGTAGGGAAAACCGCTAGACCATTCAGGTATGACCTAAATCAAATCCCACATGATTATACAGTGGAAGTGAGAAATAGATTTAAGGGCCCAGATCTGATAGAAAAAGTGCCTGATGAACTATGGAATGAAGTTCATGACACTGTGCAGGAGACAGGGATCAAGACCATCCCCATGGAAAAGAAATGCAAAAAAACAAATGGCTGTCTGGGGAGGCCTTACAAATAGCTGTGAAGAGAAGAGAGGCAAAAAGCAAAGGAGAAAAGGAAAGATATAGGCATCTAAATTCAGAGTTCCAAAGAATAGCTAGAAGAGATAAGAAAGCCTTCTTCAGCAATCAATGCAAAGAAATAGAGGAAAACAACAGATTGGGAAAGACTAGAGATCTCTCAAAAAAATTAGAGATACCAAGGGAACATTTCATGCAAAGATGGGCTCGATAAAGGACAGAAATGGTATGGACTTAACAGAAGCAGAAGATATTAAGAGGTGGCAAGAATACACGGAAGAACTGTACAAAACAGATCTTCACGACCCAGATAGTCATGATGATGTGGTCACTAATCTAGAGCCAGACATCCTGGAAAGTGAAGTCAAGTGGGCCTTAGAAAGCATCACTACGAACAAAGCTAGGGGAGGTGATGGAATTCCAATGAGTTGTTTCAAATCCTGAAAGATGATGCTGTGAAAGTGCTGCATTCAATATGCCAGCAAATTTGGAAAACTCAGCAGTGGCCACAGGACTGGAAAAGGTCAGTTTTCATTTCAATTCCAAAGAAAGGCAATGCCAAAGAATGTTGAAACTACCACACAACTGCACTCATCTCACATGCTAGTAAAGTAATCCTCAAAATTCTCCAAGCCAGGCTTCAGCAATACGTGAACCATGAACTTCCTGATGTTCAAGCTGGTTTTAGAAAAGGCAGAGGAACCAGAGATCAAATTGCCAACATCCACTGGATCATGGAAAAAGCAAGAGAGTTCCAGAAAAACATCTATTTCTGCTTTATTGACTATGCCAAAGCCTTTGACTGTGTGGATCACAATCAACTGTGGAAAATTCTTCAAGAGATGGGAATACCAGACCACCTGACCTGCCTCTTGAGAAATCTGTATGCAGGTCAGGAAGCAACAGTTAGAACTGGACATGGAACAACAGACTGGTTCCAAATAGGAAAAGGAGTACGTCAAGGCTGTATATTGTCACCCTGCTTATTTAACTTATATGCAGAGTACATCATGAGAAACGCTAGACTGGAAGAAACACAAGCTGGAATCAAGATTGCCAGGAGAAATATCAATAGCCTCAGATATGCAGATGACACCACCCTTATGGCAGAAAGTGAAGAGGAGCTAAAAAGCCTCTTGATTAAAATGAAAGAGGAGAGTGAAAGAGTTGGCCTAAAGCTCAACATTCAGAAAACGAAGATCATGGCATCCGGTCCCATCACTTCATGGGAAATAGATGGGGAGACAGTGGAAACAGTGTCAGACTTTATATTTTGGGGCTCAGAATCACTGCAGATGGTGACTGCAGCCATGAAATTAAAAGACGCTTACTCCTTGGAAGAAAACTTATGACCAACCTAGATAACGTATTCAAAAGCAGAGACATCACTTTGCCGACTAAGGTCCGTCTAGTCAAGGCTATGGTTTTTCCTGTGGTCATGTATGGATGTGAGAGTTGGACTGTGAAGAAGGCTGAGCGCCGAAGAATGGATGCTTTTGAACTGTGGTGTTGGAGAAGACTCTTGAGAGTCCCTTGGACTGCAAGGAGATCCAACCAGTCCATTCTGAAGGAGATCAGCCCTGGGATTACTTTGGAAGGAATGCTGCTAAAGCTGAAACTCCAGTACTTTGGCCACCTCATGTGAAGAGTTGACTCATTGGAAAAGATTCTGATGCTGGGAAGGATTGGGGGCAGGAGGAGAAGGGGACGAGAGAGGATGAGATGGCTGGATGGCATCACGGACTCAGTGGATGTGAGTCTGAGTGAACTCCGGGAGATGATGATGAAAAGGGAGGCCTGGCATGCTGCAATTCATGGGGCCACAAAGAGTCGGACACGACTGAGTGACTGAACTGAACTGAAACTGGTGTGGAGTTGCCCACACCAACCCATGGAGAGTCCAGGTTACTCCTGGGGACCCAGTGTCAGTAGTAATCATGCCGCCTTCACTCTTAAAGAGTCCCAGTTTAAACAATAAATTATACTGGCATCCTGTTTACATACCAGCCAGTCGAGTTTCTGGCATGTTCTCTACTGAGTTCCCCGAAAGCAAAGATTATGACCTGTTCATGTATCTGTCCCACCATATTCATAAATGTTTACCAGCATCTAGCATGGTGAATTGAAGAAGGCAATGGCACCTCACTCCAGTACTCTTGCCTGGAAAACCCCATGGACAGAGAAGCCTGGTGGGCTGCAGTTCATGGGGTCGCAAAGAGTCAGACACAACTGAGCGACTTCACTTTCACTTTTCACTTGCACACAGTGGAGAAGGAAATGGCAACCCACTCCAGCGTTCTTGCCTGGAGAATCCCAGGGACAAGGGAGCCTGGTGGGCTGCCGTCTATGGGCTCACACAGAGTCAGACACGACTGAAGTGACTTAGCAGCAGCAGCAGCATGGTGAATGGCACATAAACAAATATTTGTTAACTCAGAGAGGATAAGAATAGCCCACTCTTTTCACAGGGAACTCTACTCATTATTTTGTAATACCTATAAGGCAAAAAATCTGAAAAATCATATAAATACACACACACACACATATATAACTGAATCACTTTGCTATACACCTGAAACTAACACAACGTGGTAAATCACTACAATTAAAAAGAAAAGAATATCCAGCTATGAGGTCGAGAACGCTCAAAAGAACTAAGTGAGCCTTCTCTTCTGTAAGCCAGTCTTTCCCTCTTTGCAGAAGAGAGGGTCTTGCGGTCAGAGGACCGTCTGGCCTGGAAGATTCCTTAAAGCCCTTCTTCCCCACCCAGAAAGCCCAGTCGCTCACCTGCACACATGCCGTCCAGCCCCGGGGGAGACGAGCCGGGGGACTTCAGGTAACCCACACACTGGTGCGAGCCCTCCACGTTCAGGCAGAGTTCCCTCTCTGAGCAGGTGTTGAGTTCACCATAGGAACATTCATTCACATCTACAGAGAAGGAGAACAGGTGAGGACGCTCATCGGAGCCATCCCCGTCAACCTCGAGACGTATGTCACACGAGCTGAGGAAGTGCATGAGTCTGCGGTCTTAGGGGCCCTCTTGACGCCCTGCCCCAGAGGCCTCATTGGCCATAGCCTCCTCCACCGGAGCAGCCAGCCCACAGCTCAGTGCATGGTTGTGGCCTGAGCGAATCACCCTGGGGCTGTGTTGAGTCTGATTTCATGGGGTCCGGGCATCCTCCCCAAGCATCAGCCCTGTGGACAGCAGTGTGTGGACGGGGAAAGAGGGCAGAGCAGCCCCTGCTGTGCAGAAGGGGCCTGGTCCTCCCCTATCTGGTGGGAGCACAGCTCAGAACAGGCAACCAGGCTTCTCCATGACCAGGACAGAGTGACCCAAGGCAAGACCATTTATCTAAGCCACACGGAAAAAGACCAGCATTGTCCACTAAATACCAACCCCCTCTCTTGGCCACAGTGATGGGCTATTCATTCTTCACCAACCCTCGCACATCTTCATGCTGGCTGCCCCTTCCTGTGGGTAAGATTTGTTGAGATCCCAATCACAGAATTGCCTCTGCTTTGGGACAGCATCCAAGCTAGAACAAGCCCCACATCCTCACCCCTTCTTCTCCCAAACCACCCAATTCAAGCTGTACCCATAATGGATGCTCTCCGATGCCCTCCCCCATGAGATGCAAGTGATCAAGACACAATCCCTCCTTGTTCACCTACGGGGAGTTCTCAGGGTCCCCCCGTGGAAACCTGGCAGAACAGACAAGACAAGTGCTTGGCTTACAGGCACTGCTCAGTCTGGTTTTCAAGAACATTTGTGGAATTTGAAGATAATTAAATGCCATCATTAGAGCTTTCCCCAGGCTTCCCAGGTGGCTCAGTGGTAAAGAATTCACCTGCCAATGCAGGAGATGTGGGTTCCATCCCTGGGTCGGAAAGACCCCCTGGAGACGGAAGTGGCAAGCCAGTCCAGGATTCTTGCCTGGGAAATCCCATGGATGGAGGAGTCTGGTGGGCTATAGTCCATGGGCCCTCAAAGAGCCAGACACGACTTAGTGACTAAACAACAACAGGAGCAAAAGAGCTTTCCCCAGGCTGCAGACTCTGGCCTCTTGGTGTGTGACCTTCAGCGTCCTGGAATGAGCTGTTTCACAAGAGTGGCCACCCTCTCAGGAGCACAGCAATCTTCAGCTGCCTCCTGTAGCTCAAAAGAACCTTCTATTGAAGTCCACCCATCTGCTCATGGACTGTCCACAGCTGCTTTCATGCCACGTGGCAAAGCTAAGCAGCTGAAACAGCTCATGAGACCCACAGCCAAAAAAAAATTTACTATCTGACCTTTTTCAGAAAGTTTGCTGACCCCTGACATAGACACACACACACACACACGCACACACACACACACACACACCAGGTAATTTTTTCCAGAAACACATTGATGTACTTCACCAAATTCAGCTCTGTGTAAATTCTGGTTCAAGACTCTTTGGGGACTTGCCTGATGGCAGACTTGCCAGTGGTTATGAATCTGCTTTCTAATGCAGGGGACTCAGGTTCAATTCCTGGTCAGGGAACTAAGATCCCACACGCCATGCAGCATGTCCAAAAGAAATCTTAAAAAAGAGCCTTCTAGATACAAGGATGTCCTTGGCAAGGGTAGGAAAGAGACTAGAGGGCAATCTGGGACCCCAAGAACAGAGGAAGTGGATTACTTGAGGGGTATTCTGGGACTCAGGGTCCAGTTCTATCTGGATGGAAGGAGAAACCCGTCATGAGAGGTGGACAAGGTGGGGCGAGGGGAGAGGAAGGCGATGCTGGTACAGAATCAGTTCTCAAAGTCTTGGCTTCGGCATCTAGAGTTTAAACTTTGAGCTGGGGTGAGCCAGAGATGAGTCTGCCCTACCCCCCCAACTGGATGATTCTCCCAGCAGTCCTGCGGCCCCTGACTCAAGGGGACCACCGAGGGGAGCCCCACCTTGCACTTGGACATCGATCACTTCATAGATGCGCTTCACCATGCCATCCAGCACTGCCGAGACGCGGGCCACGGGCATCGGCCTTGGCAGGCCCAGCAGCAGCCAGGACACTGTGGTCGAGGTGTCCCCCCCAGCCGAGTGCAGGTGGTGGACAGTGGTGTCCAGTGGCTGCAGAGCACTGGTGACCTGTGAAACCAGGGTTATAAGCTATACACGTACACGGTACACGCACACACACACTATTCTCCTGTGCAAAAAAGAGAATTCTCTACAATATTTTTACTTCTGCCTTCATTCCAATAAAAGTCCTGCAAACCAGATTATAAATACTTTGGGGCTGAATCGTGTCCCCCCCGACCAAAAAACAATCCCCACATTGGAGTCCTAGCACCTCAGAAGGTGACCTCATTTGGAGACAAGGCTGATGCAGACGTAATTATTAAGATGAACTCATTAGGGTGGGCCTTGCTCCAATGTGACTAGTGTCCTTCCACCAAGGAATTTGGACACAGATAGACACTGGCAGGAGGGAATGGTGTGAAGACACAGGGAGAAGCCAAGGAGAGGTCTGACACGCACCCCTGCCTGTGCGCTCTGCCACGGCAGCCCCGAAAAGGGACCCCCCCACCCCTTGCAGCTGACAGCAGAGAATCAGGTCTGGAATTAGGTGTCAAGTCACGTCTGATATTTTCTGACGTTTAATGATCCCTTTTCTTATTCCACTTGACTTCCTTTTGCTCCAGTCTAGTATCTTGACATCTCAAGGTACTACTTGCCTTGGGAAGCCAGGCAAAGCAGCATGACCACCAGGAAAGCCTCACTGAAGTGGGCTTTGCCAAGAAGCTCCCGAGTCTCCCTAGGGAACCAGAAGGTGTTTGGGGCAGGGGCATCAAAGCCTGTACCCTCCTCAGCAGGCTTGAAACCCTTCACATTGGTCGGCAGAGCAGAAAGCCAACACTGGCCTCTTGCAAACCCCTTAGTCAAAGTGCCTAACATTTGCTACAGTCAGGAGCCCGTGTGGACAGGCTCCTCCAGCAGGGAGGAACAAAGCCTGCACATACGAAGAGATAAAGGGTGACAGGAGAGAGTGACATACAAAACCCAGCAACCGCAGTAGCTCAGAACCTACCCAGATTAGCATCATCGTAAGCTCTTTACATGGACTGTCTCAGCCTCACAGCCACTGTCTCAGGTAGGATTATGATTATTTCTGTTTAACAGACTCTAAGGCACAGAGAGGTTAAGTAACTTGCCCAAGGTCACACAGCTGATGAGTGACAGTGCTGGGATTTGAATCCAGGCAATCTGGCTGCAGACTGGCCATGTTCCTACTGGCCTACTGTGCATCCCAAACTCTGCAACAAGCTAAGGAGAGACAGAAATCTCTTCCAGTGGGGGCACTTCCAGTTAAGGACACTTCTGGGTCAAGGTGATGACTGAGAATACCTCTCAAACCAGTTACTGCACAGCCCAGAGCAAGGGGAGGGAGTGTGCCCTCTGTAAACTGGGCTCACCTCAGCCAACTCTGCGTCTGATGTCATGGCGTATGAGACAGATCTGCGGGGCCTGATGCTCAGGCGGGACCAGCCACACCATGTGGAGCCCAGTGCACAAGGAAAACGTGCACCCCTTGTTCAGGAATCATCAAGCATTTCAAGAGGCAATGTCCGAGCATCTCACCAGGCACAGGGCCCTTCAGAGCATGTGGGGGATTGTGTGGGTCAGTCGCCTGAGGTTAGACCACCATATAGGGCAGTCTCCTCACAGTGGGTGACAAGCAGTGCCTGCCCCTGCCAGCTGGGTTCCTAGGACCTGGGTGGGGGGCGTGGGGGACATCCAGCTGGTGAAGATATCCTGCTGGTTGGAGGCGTTGCTGAGGCGCCAGAAAGTTGGAACTGTGTCTAGGCTGGGGCTCCCCAGGGGACCAGTGTCACCCCTCAGGGGACCTGTGGCTACGCCTGGAGACAGTTTTGGTTGTCACAGCTGTGCATGTTTTGTGCTTAGAGCCAGGCCTGCTGCAAAATCCTATGGGACAGGCAGCCCCACAGCAAAGACCCGTCCAGTCCCAATCGTGGATGGTGGAGCCCTACCTAGAGGCCCCATCCAGCACCTTCCAAACTTCTGAGATACTCCCTCAATTGGGAGCCAGAACTTGGGATCCCTAAGGGAGGTACTCAAGGGCACAGCTCCAGGACCTGGGTCGGCTGCACCCAGCACCCTTGTGTTTAAGCAACAGACCCTGGAGAGAGGCAGGGTTCCCTGCTCCACGCCATGAGGGTACAGGGCTTGTATACTGGGTACCTCAAAACGCGCCAAACTGCATGCTTGCAAGAGTACATTTTGTTGCATGAAAATCATACCTCTTTCAAACCATTTTTAAGGAAGACCTCACGTTTGGTTCAAAGGCTGTCACTTAGGGTCCCCCGTGGAGTCCCTTCCTCCCCCCACCTACCATGGAGTGCAAAAGCCTCATGTGATCCAGGAGCCATGGGTCCACCTGCTGGAGCTCCTTGAAGTCCATCTTCACCACAACGGTCACGTTGTACCAGCAACCCTCCCGGTTGCTCTCTGGAGCTGCAGGAGGGAACATGGGTGAGCTACAGGCCCAGGACAGGGTGGGGCCGCCAGAGGTCACTGGGGCGGTGTGGCACAGTCCCGCACCTCACGTCCCCTCTCCTCTCATATTACAGATAATCCTAAGTGTACTATATAATATATTATTACATACAATGGATACTAGCCGGGCTTCCCTGGTAGCTCAGGTGGCAAAGTATCTGCCTGCAATGCAGGAGACCTGAGTTCAATCCTGGGTCAGGAAGATCCTCGGAGCAGGGAATGGCAACCCCTCTTGTATTCTTGCCTGGACAATCCCATTGACAAGGGAGCCCAGCAGATAACAGTCCATGGGATCACAAAGAGTCTGAGAGACTAACACTTTAACTTCCCTTTGATACTAGAAAATACTGTATATATTATTTATAGTATATATATATGTAATGTAATACCCCATGGACTATACGGTCCGTGGAATTCTCCAGGTCAAAATACTGGTATGGGTAGCCTTTCCCATCTCCAGGGGATCTTCCCAACCCAGGGATTGGACCCAGGTCTCTCACATTGCAGGCAGATTTTTTACCAGCTGGGCCACAGGAAAGCCCAAGAATACTGGAGTGGGTAGTCTATCCCTTCTCCAGAGAATCTTCCCAACCTAGGAATCAAACTGGGGTCTCTTGCATTGCAGCCAGATTTTTTTTTACCAGCTGAACTACCAGGGAAGCCCTGTAGTATAATACAGTTAATTATATATACTATTACTTTATACTATAACATATTGAAAAGCAGAGACATTACTTTGCCAACAAAGGTCCGTCTAGTCAAGGCTATGGTTTTCCCTATGGTCATGTATGGATGCGAGAGTTGGACTGTGAAGAAAGCTGAGCGCCAAAGAATTGATGCTTTTGAACTGTGGTACTGGAGAAGACTCTTGAGAGTCCCTTGGACTGCAAGGAGATCCAACCAGTCCATTCTGAAGGAGATCAACCCTGGGATTTCTTTGGAAGGAATGATGCTAAAGCTGAAACTCCAGTACTTTGGCCACCTCATGAGAAGAGTTGACTCATTGGGAAAGACTCTGATGCTGGGAGGGATTGGGGGCAGGAGGAGAAGGGGATGAGAGAGGATGAGATGGCTGGATGGCATCACTGACTCGATGGATGTGAGTCTGAGTGAACTCCAGGAGTTGTTGACAGACAGGGAGGCCTGACGTGCTGTGATTCATGGGGTTGCAAAGAATCGGACACAACTGAGCGACTGAACTGAACTGATGCTAGGTTATGTGCCATACCAATAAATAATGAATTACAACATATATTGCACCATATATACTATGATGCGTGCATGCTCAGTTATTCTGACTGTTTCCATGGACCATAGCCCACCAGGCTCCTCTGTTCATGGGGTTTCCCAAACAAGAATAATAGAGTGGCTTCCCATTTCCTTCTCCAGTGGATCTTCCCAAACCAGGGATTGAACCCGAGTCTCCTGTGGCTCCTGCATTGGCTGGCAGATTCTTTACCTCCTAGTGCCACTTGGGAAGCCTACATAAAACGTATACAATCATATGTTTCCCTAGCTCTGAACCTTGACGAACGCCTTCTCCTAGGGGCCTGCACTGAGAACCAGGCCACGGACCTGCCAGACAGGGGGGCCCCCACGGGGCTGCACCAGCTGACAGCCCGACACCGCCCAGCTCTGACACAGCTCAGCTCCCAGCAAACTCACGGGGCCCCAACGGCTTCCCCTGGCAATGTGGGGAAACTGGGGCCCCTGCTCTTCCGGGAACGTCCTCCCCACTTCGGGCATCTGTGAGCACACATTCCCCCCAGAGGTCAGTGGCCGGATGTTGATGAGTGAAACAGGCCAGACACAGGCTGTAGGCTCCCCGTAAAACCCAGGCTGCTGCTTCTGGAAACCCACTCCCCGCTCCTCCCAGATCAGGCCCCTGCCCTACCTGGGGCTGTGGGGGCTGAGCAGCGGTGGCCCCCTGATGAGGGGCAGCACTTCTGAAGACCAGGACAGTCAGCGTCCAGGGTGCACGGCAAGGCGGACACTTCCAGCCCCACCACCGGGCAGCTCCCAGGTCTGGATGCAAACTCCTGAGACCGGTTCAGGGCTGGGGGGACAGGTGATGAGGTGATGAGTGATGAGTGGTGTTGGCTGTAGAATCCCAGTGGGCCATTTGGTGCTGCATCTGGATGCCTCTGGGCAGAGGGATCCATCTGCGGCTCAGAGCCATGCAGAGCAACCTGCCAAGGGCCTCGCCATGCCCTGCAGAGCAGCCATTAAGACCATTTGCTCTGACTCTAATGTAGCCCAACCGACTTTTCTAGGAGGAGGGCAACTTTGGCTGGAGGCCTGGGTGTCCTCTCTCTTGGCCTTAGGAGTCCATGTACAGGGGGCCTCCACACCCCCTGAGAGGCCCCCTTGCTACTTTGCATCTTAACAGCTCACTCACTCATCCAGTATTTACTGAGCACTTACTCTGTGCCAGGCTCAGCACAAGGTGCCCAGGACCCAGCAGAAGGCCAGAGGCAAAGTCTCTCTCTGCCTTCAGGATACTTAGAGTCCAGTGGATGGGGGCCAGTGTACAAACAGAACTATGGGAGTTTGAGCAGATGAACACTGCAGAGAGGAAGGCAGGGCCCAGGAGCAGGTGGGCAGAGAAGACGGCACTGAAGACGAGCGTCTGTAGGGCCAGGGAGGTAGGGGAGCCTGCGAACTGTCAGCCTTTATGCCTGGGCAGGGGCAGCAGTGTGCAGAGTGAGGGGTAAAGGCAAGCATGAGGAGCTGGCCTGCTGATGGCATAGTGGGCGAGCGGGTGGGCTGGGTCACGGAAAACCCTCTGGTGTTGCGACAGGGGGCCTGGAGGGTCAGGGAAGTCCTGTGATGAAGGGGACGCTGTGGCTGCCCCGCCCAGATTCTCATGTTATTCTGACCCCATCTCACGTTATTCTGCGTCCCCATCTTCCAGGACCCTCAGGTGGCTCTTGGGGTCTGGAGCTGCCGCACACCATATGTAGAGCCTCCAGTACCTGCCGTTCGACAAACCACCTTTCCACCCCTCAGCCAACGCCATGAAATCATCCCATCCTCTGCTCCTTCCCTCCCCTAGCCTGCTTCGCTGACCTCCACGAGGGCAGTCTGACCTCCTCGTCTGAGCTGTGTCCCGGCTGCCGGGGAGGCAAGGACCTATCTGAGAGCCCATTGTGATGGTCCAGGTGAGAAATGGTGTAGGCTGGACCAGGGTGATGGGTGGAGACAGAGGGAAGCCTCCGATCCTGGCAATATGCAGCTGCAACTGTCTGCAGGAAGTACTGACAGACAGGACAGGATGTGAAAGAAGGAGAAGCTTCAGGAAGGCTTCAGGCCTGGTCATCCACTTGGCCCCATTCCTGGGAGAAGCTGCAGGAAGAACAGGCTCAGGCGCAGCCAGGGTTTGGGTGTGCAGATGGGAAGCTTGGCATGCCTTTGGAACCTGCACATGGAAATGTGGGCAGCATGGGCTGTGCCCTCCCCTGGTCAATTCCCGGGAGGTCCACCAAGGTCAGGTGGCAGGGCTGTGGGCTGCACGTCTCCAGGGCCACCACTCACAACATGCTCTGCCTGGAGTGATACAGCTCTGGACAGATGATGCAGACATGCAGGCAAGGGCAGGGCCACCACTCACAATGTGCTGGCAGAGGATGCAGGTGTGCAGGCAAGAGCCCACAGGAAGTGAAAATGATGGGGGGGGGGGCGGTGAGGTGGGGCGTGCAGCCAGATGTGACTGGAGCCGCCATGTGAGACTCGGGGGAACCGGTGCCCTGACCCTTAGCCAGGGGTCTGGGGGAGTCATGAGTGGGCTTTTAAAGAAAAAGGGCTTTTAGAGATCTAAGAAGGGCAGGAACTATCTAAGAATCTGCAGGCTCCTAGGGGATCTAGCCAGGAGCCAGGGTGCCCATATTCCAGGATAGAAGAGCACAGAGGATGGATAGAGTGGGAACCTGGGGGAAGCCGGCTGGAGGCAGGTGGCCAGGTATGAGCCAATGCTACGAGACACTCAGTATCTAGGCACTGGGGCAGCAGGACTGAACCCCGGGAGAATCTGTGGGTCTGTGCAAGCCCAGCAGTGGATGGAGCTGAGGGCAGCACAGGACACCAAAGGCTTCACAGCCCTGAGCTCCAGGGGGCTAAGAGCAGCAGGGAGAGAAGTACAAGGAAGGTGAGACTCCAGCACCAGCATCTGAGAAAGGGCCTGCATGAGGTCCGGCTACCCACCCTGGGATAAGTGCTCCATGCCAGCATGAATGTCACTCAAACCCATCCGGCTCCCGCCCAGATCTACATAAGGCTCTGTGTCCCACATGACATTCAGAAGCACAGCTCCAGGCCCCTCAAACCCCTGGAAAGTCAGAGGAGGCGTGACAACCACGCTCTGGAAGGACACCTACAGAGCAGGGGAGGACCCGCCCCTGGGGGGACTTGTGGGCTCGCCTGGTGGAAGGGAAGTGCTGAGTACTGATGGTGGTCCTCTGAGGTCCCCTGGGCTCTCTGCAGGATGCTCCACAGACAGAAAAAAGGGGATGGCCCCTCCTGCTGGGAACACATCACCAGGGCGGCTGCATCCGCCAAGGAGAAGAAGATTTAGCTGCTGAAACACATGCAGAGAGGGTCCCCATCAGCTCTCTCCTTGTGGAAGCTGAGTCTGGGCTTGGCGGTCACTCTCAGGAGTATTCTCACCACGCTGCCCTTGGCTCCTTCCTCACTTCCTAGTTGTCTTGGTGGCTAGTCCGATGTCTGAAGTCCTGGAGAAGTGGCTGCACAGGGAGGGTTTTGGGGGCGTGAAGAACAGACGTGCAGGGCAGCCTGAGAGGCAGGGCTGGGATGGAAATGTGGGAATCCCTGGAGGGCCACCAACCAGGGATCCGGATGTGCTTTCTCGCCCATCATAAAAACCGACCACCTCAGCACTGAAGATATTTGATACATGAATCTAAATGTATTAATAACCTGAGCTCCTGGGACAGAAAAGTGATGTTACGGGGGGAACGGAAATCCAAATAAAGCATGGAGTAGAGCTAACAGTAAGGCACCCTGTTCCAGGGTTGGTACTTGCTGGTACATGCACCCTGGAAATGTCAGAGCTAACATTAGGGACTCTGGGAGAGGAGGCGAGGGACTTTCTTTACTGTCTTTACAAATCTTTGTCTGGAAATCTAAAACTATTCTAAACCAAGAAGGATGAGCACCAAAGAATTGAAGCTTTTGACCTGTGGTGCTGAAGAAGACTCTTGAGAGTCCCTTGGGCAGCAAGGCAATCAAACCAGTCAATCCTAAAGGAAATCAACCCTGAATATTCATTGGAAGGTCTGATGCTGAAGCTGAAACTCCAATACTTTGGCCACCTGAGGCAAAGAGCAGACTCATTGGAAAAGACCCTGATGCTGGGAAAGATTGAGGGCTGGAAGAGAAGGGGACGACAGAGGATGAGATGGTTGAATGGCATTGTCGACTCAATGGATGTGAGTTTGAGCAAAGTCCGGGAGTTGGTGATGGACATGGAGGCCTGGTGTGCTGCAGTCCGTGGGGTCACAAAGAGCTGGACACGACTGAGGGACTGAGCAACAAGAGGCTTATCTGAATGAAAGGAAAATACAAGACACGAAGAAAAACTGAGTTCCCAGAATGGTTGCTTGCTCACAATAGAAGTGCTTTCGAGTTACAGTTTGTCTTAATTTGAAGGCTGCTGGTAGTCTCTCTCTGTCCCTTAGGGCTGGCCAGCCTTCAGAGAGCCCAAGAGAACGGTCAACAGTTCCAACTTGGTAGAAAGTTAAAAATCTGCTTCTCCTTCCCTAACTCAACACAAGCAATGCCTCTGGACTGCCCAGCACCTGGCCATCCCACGTTAGTCACGGTTCAATGAGATAAGGCAGAGCTTTCAATCTGAGCCACAGCCCTGAGGACTCTCCAGGGCTGGGGAATCTGATCCACTCTGGAATAATCAGATTATAATCCGCCTCAGAATCCTCTTTCCTCAAAGGGACCCTGGCCATCAGCCCAGGAGATGGGAAGTTTAGGGTAGGCTCCCAGTCCAGCGGGGTCCTAGGCGTGTCGTGTGAAGGAGGCCAGCCATGCAGGAACTTCAGGTATTGAGCATCCACTGTGATGTTTAGTCCTCCTCTGAGGAATCCATCCTGGGTCAATATTCCAACTTGTGTGCAGCCGTGTTTTCACCATACATTACTCATTGCAGCATTATTTATAACAAAAAACAATTGGAAACTACGAGATGTTAAGCGGTAGGAGATTGCTTAGTGCTGATCCATCCCTATGAGGTAATGCCTTGTGGGCATTAAATCATGCTGGAGAATGCGATCCATTGACACAGAAGATGTTCCAGATAAATTGCCAAGGGGTGAAGCGTGCTATAAAATGTCTTCAGCAGGGTGACCATGCTTTTGTAAAATGTCTGCCCTGAAGGAAACTAGAAGAAAATGTTAACAGTAGTTATTCTTGTGGGGCAAGGAGGGGGGTGATTATGGGAAATTTCCTTTTTTTCTCTCTCTCTTCTTTGTTTCCAAATTTTCTCCCTGGCTTGTGTATTCTTTTTTGTATTTTAAGAAGACATTTAAATAAAACCACGTATGGCTTATCATTGCTTTCAAAATGTGGGACTTAAAAAATTGAAAAGGTCATCTAGACTGAAAAACATACCACGTGTTCTCATAATGCCCTTCCCTTTTTTAGGTCCTTGGCTATTGAGTGGGAGGAGAAAGAAGAGAGCAAGGCTGAGGTTTTGGTGCTGCTGAGGATGAGACCTCTGAGCTGAGGTTGCTGAGATGTGAGAAGCCTCACACACAGGTGAGCTGCTTTTTGCCCTCCTCCTTTCCCAGACACCCTGGCTCCTCCTGTGGCCACCACGTTCGGGGGCTGGCCTCTGCCTGGTTCCCTGACGGTCAGCCCCAGCACAGGCCTCAGTGCATCACTTCCAGAGACTTCTCACTTCCGGTTCCAAACAGCCAGGCTGTCAGGAGGCATCACAGAGCCAACTTTGGTCCAACATTCAGGCTTTGATCAGAGAAGCCAGGCAGGCGTGGAGAGAACTGAGCTGCCGGTACCCATGGTGTAAACACTTCCGACCGGGTACTTTCCAGCTGCCCAGGTGGTGCCCATTTGCTTGGAGGCGGGGGGAATCAAATGCTCACCGGGGGCCTCACAAGCCATAGCGAATGAGCCCTGCAGGTCCCCATCCCAGCTCTGCGCTCACACACCAGCCCCCTCAGCAGCTGCGGTGCCCAGCCAGGTCTAGACACCAAACCAGGACTTTCCCAATGGGCTCTGGGCCCAACACCACACACTGAGCCTGACGGGGGTCAGGGAGACTCAGGCCCGAGTCTGCCCCGACTTGGTCAAGGCACTCGCCTTCCCCGGTCTGCCTCCCCATCAGCTCCTGTCCAGTAATGACCAGAAATCTCCACTGAACGTTATAGGATGCCCTCAGTCGAGCCCCCTTTTCCTCTCTCTTCTCCATCCTTTGGGGCTCCTGACTGGGTTCTCTCCATGTTGCTTCTAGAGTGACCCTTCTAAGGTCCGGGAGGATTGTGGACCCCCCACCCCATCTCAGTCCCCTTTGTGGGGCTTGGGGGGTCTTCTGGGTGAGTGCTCCTTCCGTCACTCCCAGCGCCTCCACCTGGTTCCCGTGCTCAAACATCTGTCACCCCACCATCTGTAGTTCCCAGAGCAGATCTGCCCACAGGACTCTAGTTAGAACGTTCTGGGCCTCTCCTGCCTGGTGAGTTTCTATTTAAAGGCGCTCACACTTTAAAAGTGGGGCTGAGTCCCCAAGAGGCTGGTCTGCTGGGAAGAAATATGTGCAGCAGGTGCCTCCCTGCCTTCTATCTGGGAGAATTCGCTTGTCAGCGCTGCAGGGCAGCAGAGTGCAGAGAAAGGTTACTGCTGGGGCTGGGTGGGGCCGAGGATGCCTCTGGCCTTCTGGACTTGTGACCTCATCAACCCCATGATAGCCAGCAGGTGGGAAGTGTGGCCTCCACAGGTGAAGGTGGGTGGGGCAGGGTGGCCCCTCCGTCAACCAGAATCTGATGCTCCAAGCCAAGTGCCGTGAGCCCCATCCAAGGCCTCTCTAACCTGGCACACCCCCCCAGGAATAGGGTGCTCCCAAGGCAGGGGCACCACCCTTTGTACATGCGGCCCTTAGAGACAGGGAGAGTGGAGAGGGGTCCCACAGTCAGTGCAGGAAGAGACTCCTCGAACCCAGCACCAAGGGACAGCGCCCCCCATCAACGCCCACAAATTTCCCTTTAGGGAACCAGCATGAACGCACAGCAGCCGCACAGCTCCAGACCTGACGCCCCCAACCCTTCCTGGCTTTGCTGGTGGTGGTAGTGGTGTCATTTGAAAATTCCAGGGAGAGGTTCGCTCCTCGGACCTGCTCACCCTGAGCTGTCTGGTTGTCTCTGAGTCTGGCCTCTGAGCAGGGTTGGTGCAGATGTCAGCTCTCCCGACCTCCGCGGGCTCCGGAGGCCTGAGGGAGGGCAACCTCAGAAGGACCCTGTGTTCCACCCACGCAACTATCTGCAGGGTCTGGCTGATTCCTGACTCTACATCTTATAGCCCCCGGGGTTGGGGGTATGGAGTCCACACCTAGCCTGCTGCCTGTCCTGGCCTCTGGCCCCGGCGATGGCGCATGTGGAACCCTCCTTGCACCCTCCCAAGCTGGCACTTTCTGCTTTTGGAGGTGGTGGCCCTCATGTCTCAGGGTGCCCCATGGCCACCCACGGAGCCCCACCCTTCTCGCTTCCCCTCCATCACCGGTGTGAGGACAGGGCGACCTCCTGACTGCTCAGAAACCCATCTTAGCTCTGGAACTGACTCAAAGTAACGATCACACCTCCCCCACATTCACACATGCACCCGCCTGCACCCTCGCCCTGGAAGAAGTCTTCTGGGAAGTTCCCTTTGGGCCGAGAGGCTGAGCCCCAAACCCCCACACAGCATGGTCCCCTCAATCTCAGACATGGCCTGGACCAGCCACACCAGTGCTGGTCACCACCCCAAGCATCTTTAAATCACACAGAAAGGATAAGAGGACCTGGAGGCCTCTGGACAGTTAGGGGCCCCTTTCCATGTCTTACAGATTGGAGTTCAGATACGGATTTCACAGTCTGTTAAATGAAAAACCTGGCTGCCAACATAGAGGAGATACAAATGCTGGTTCTCAAACTTAGCCGCCGGTTAGAATTCCTGGTGCATGTTTGTGCCTGTTAAGCGCTAAGTCACGTCTGATTCTGTGACCCCACCGACTGTAGCCTACCAGGCTCCTCTGTCCTCGGGACTCTCCAGGCAAGAATACTGGAGTGGGTTGCCGTTTCCTCCTCCAGGGGATCTTCCTGACTCAGGGATCGAAGCCGGGTCTATTGTGTCTCCTGCATTGGCAGGTGGGTTGTTTACCATTAGTGCCACCCGGAAAGCACAAGAATTGAAGCCTTAAAAAAAAGATCTCAGCACCCAAGCTCTGCCTAGATGGAATCCATTGCAGCCTCTGAGAAGAGAGCCAGCCGTCGTCATTTTTAAAACTCTGGGGACTTTAATGTGCAGCCATGTCTGAGAGCCTACACCCACGACAGGTTCTCAAAGTGGGGCCTCATACCAGCAGCATCAGCACCCGTGAGAACGCATACTCCACGCCTGACCCACTGGATGTGAAACCTTGGGCTGAGGCCAGTGCCCTGCGCTTGGGCCAGCCCTCTGAATGACCCAGCTGCACATGGGAGGCCGAGAAGCAGCGTTCTGGAAGGATCTAGTCAGTTCTGGGCTAAGGGCGTGAACAGTGGCTATCCCAAGACTGGACAGGACTCACGCAGGACACAGTAGAGGCCCAGCTGCTCGTAGCCCTCGCAGCAGTCGGTCACATTCCTGGGCTCCGGAACCTCCACTGCCAGGTACCGGGTCTGGTAGACGGTCTTCGGGCAGCGCCGCCAGGGGATCCAGCCGCCGCAGGGAACGCGGGTCAGGTGGGACATCTGCATAGCCTTCACGCTCTGCACGCTCTGGGTCACGCTGTAGTTGCACAGCCGAAAGCCCAGCAGAGAGAGGCCTTTTTCTAGGAGGGAGGGAAGAGGATGGAGAAACGAGAAGAAAATGCTAGGATCAAACAATATGAGGGGTCCTTCTGCAAGCCCCCAGCTTCTACAAGAGCAGGTGAAACAAAACCCCTGCACAGGGCAGACCCCAGGGGATCTGCCCACTGGCCTGTATCTGAAAAGGCAACACAGGCATGGAGACTCAAGGGATAAAGCATGACACCTGTGCTGCGCAATCCTCCTCTGCAAGACGAAGACGCCTCCCAGCCTGACCCTTGCTCCTCCTCCCAGCGGTGCTGACTCTACATTGAAAGGAGGGATACAGAGGAACCAAGCATCTGGGGCTCACGTCCTGGGCTCTGCTGCGCGTCCTCAGACTCTCCGGGCCAGAGAGACTGCGCACACCTCTCATCTCCACAGTAAGGGTTGTTGTCACATGCAACATGAATATGCAGCAGCTCCCTCAATGAACACACCAGCCCCACATGTGCTGGGCACACTAGCAGTGACACCGGAATGAGATGGAATATAAACACACACGCCAAGCTCATGTGAGACATGCATAGATGGTCAAGTGCAATCTGACTATTGCTATCATCAGCAGGAGATGAGGGCACGGCGCCTGCAGTGAGACATTCAGGTTGCCTTATCCGGCCCTGACTGTCTTTCACCTGGAGCTTGGCTCCTGGGCACGGATGCCCATGGCCTTCGTCAGCATCATTACTTGGTTCTCGAGACCCTGTGGCACCTGCTCTCACCAGCCCTGTGTCTCAATGTCATGGACCAGCTCACCTGGGGTCCTGGGGTGTTCTATCTGCCCAGAGAGCCTCTCTTGCCTCATGGAGCAAGGACCGTTATTATGGGCTGAAGGATGGCGGCTATTGTTCAGTCGCTCAGTCATAGCCAACTCTTTGCGATCCCATGGACTGCAGCATGCAGACTTCCCTGCCCTTCGCTATCTCCCAGAGTTTGCTCAGATTCATGTCCGTTGATTCAGTGAAGCTATTTAACCATCTTGTCCTTTGTCATCCCCTTCTCCTGCCCTCAACCTTTCCCAGCATCAGGGCCTTTTCCAATGAGTCAGCTCTTTGCATCCAGGCTGAAGTGTGTCCCATCCCAAATTCACACACTGAAGTTCTAAGGCCCAGGACCTCAGAATGTGGCCTTACTTGGAAGTAGGGCTTCTGCAGACATAACTGGTTGAGATGAGTTTATACTGAAGCAGAGTGGCCTCTAATGCAACATGACCAGCGTCCTTATGAGAGGGGAAATAGACAGAGACAGCAATGCACCCAGGGAGATAAGAGGTGAGGTGAGGCAGAGATCAGACTGTTGCTCCTACAGGCCAAGGTCACTCAAATCCCAAGCAGACCCAAGCCCCCGAAGCTGGGGAGATGTGTGTCTGGCACAGACCCTCCCTCCCAGTCACAGGAGGAATCCACCGTGCCCACACCTTGATCTTGAACTTCTGGCCTCCAGATTGAGGGGAAATAAATCTCAACCGTTAAGTCCCCCAGGAACCCCTGGTGGCTCAGTGGTAAAGAATCCACCTGCAATGCAGGAGACCCGGGTTCGATCCCTGGGTCAGGAAGATTCCCTGGAGAAGGAAATGGCAACCCATTCTAGTATTCTTGACTGGAAAATCCCATGGACGGAGGAGCTTGGCAGGCTGCAGCCCTTGGGGTCGCAAAGAGTCAGACACAACTCAGTGACCAAACTACCACCACCAAGGCCCCCAGTCTGCAGTGCTTTGCCAAGGCAGACCCCAGGGCTGACACAGGGACCATGGGGTGCCCTCCACATTTGAGGCTAGTGTGAGACTCGCTGCATTCATGGGCTGTCAGTGAAGGACGACTGAATGACTTGAATATATCTTAGGTCTTCATATACTCAACCTCATATAGAGCTCCAAGCTCTATGAGACTGTATATCCACTGGATAGGGGCTCTATGTTATAGTGTAAACCTTCAGGGAGAAGTTGGATTTCTGGGGCAGAGCTCACAGGGGAACATCAGAAATCACCTTCATCCCCACGCCAGGACAACACCCCTGGAGACTCCCACCTTTGTCCTCTACCTGCTCAAGTGTGCATGTGCTAAGTCACTTCAGTCGTGTCCGACTCTTTCGACCCCATGGACTGTAGCCCGCCAGCTCCTCTGTCCATGGGATTCTCCAGGCAAGAATACTGGAGTGGGTTGCTATGCCTTCCTCCAGAGGATCTTTCTGATCCAGGGATTGAGCCCACATATCTTACATCTCCTGCATTGGCAGGCAGGCTCATTACCACTAGTGCCACCTGGGAAGCCCATGGGTGCCCACAAACATGCAGAAAGCGAGGCTTGGGGGTTGGTGACCCCAAAAGAAATGAGGCCAAGCCAGCCCTCATGCTCAGGCTGGTGGGAGAGCCTGCAGCCTTCCTCCGGACAGAGTCAGGTGCTGAATCCCACCACCCCAGAGCGAGTCTACTCCCAAGCCATATGGTGGCCTCCCTGGGAATGGCCAGGCCTCTGAGGGTGGACACAACCTGCACCCACAAAGACCGGGTCCCAGGAAGCCTTGGGAGGGACCAGGAGGCCCCTGGCTGGGTGGGGCGAGGCAGGAGCAGGCGGCTTCCGAGGCCAGAGCTTAGAGGTGACTGAGGTGGCTGGAGAAGATGTGCAGTGAGCAGGGTCTCCATGGAGCAATGGGGTGAACAGGACAAAGCTTCCTGCGTGGAGAAGTTGGTGAGGCCGACCTAGACCTTGTTTTTCATCTGAACTGAAGGCAAGATGCAACCACTGATGAAGATTACTTCTCTGCCTCCAGAAAGCCTCCAGGCCTGATCATGACAAGGTCCCAGCTGATCCTCAGCAGAGCCCTCCTGCACACAGCCATGTGCACACACACACAGACACACAGACACACACACACACAGACACAGATACAAACAGACACACACAGAGACACACATACACAGACACACACAGACACAACACAGAGACACACATGCACACAGACACACACAAACACACAGACACAGATACAAACAGACACACAAACACAGAGACACACATACACAGACACACACACAGACACAACACAGAGACACACATGCACACAGATACAAACACACACAGCAGACACACACACATACACACAGGCACACAAACAGACACAAACAAACACAGACACACACACACAAACCTTCCAAACCTCACTTGCCTCTCCTTGTTTTGTCTTTTACATTGTGCTGGAGGCCACCAAGTCCTCCCAGGCCTGGCTTCTTGCCAGAGCCCACTGCAGAAACCACTGGGCATATTCTGCTGTTCAACAAATCCTTTCAGCAGCACAGAAAGCGGGGTTCCTGGGTTCTAATCCCAGAGGGAGAAAATCTAAGTGCTCTGGTGGGTGCTGAGGTCAGCACTCACCCCAGCTCCACAAATACCAGCCTTGTGGTTCTGACCTCATTTCATGTCCTCTCAGTGCCCTGGTCTTGCCTCTTGTAAAATCATAGCTGTGCCTGGGATTGTAGGAGGATTCAATGACATCACGGCCGTCGCCTCCGTATGTGGAACCTGGGAGCAGACAGACCTGCAGCCCTGATGGACCATTGAGCTGCCACCACCCAAGTCCTCACGTGCATGAAACACCCTCTGAGATCTCCTCTGGCTTCCCGACATTCCCATCGTCCTGCCACTGACCTGAATGATGTGCACATTACTCATTCCGGAGGAAATACCATGTTTTCTTACAAAATCACAGTTCATAAAAAAAGATATAACAAAATTATGCCTATTTGTGAAGAAATTTTAAACCAGTTCAAAACTGAAACTGAGAGCAGGAACAGAAGGGCTCTGTTTGAATTCCCAACAGAATAAGACGGATGTACAGGAGAAAATGACTGAAAAGCTTCGCAATCTCAGCGCTCTGAAATCTGGGGCTTGAGAATCCCAGTGTGTTTGGCTGCTGACACGTGCCTCTCAAAGACCCTGGATGTGCTCCTGGCCCTTCTCATCCTCCTGAGCCACAAGCACCCTCGTCTAATGTCGAGGAAATGGGGTTGGCAAAGCCCCAGGTGAGCGGGAAGACACACATCCTGAACCCCCCTCCCTGGTGGGGGAAAGGAGGTCAGAGTCAGGATCTAGGGCAGGGTCGTCCAGGTGGAAATCTTGCCCTTGGCCAGCTGTGTGGCCCTGTGTGAGTCCCTGGCCACTCTGGGTCTCCCTCCCCTTATCTATAAATTGAAGACTAATGGGCCAAGGCTCCTGAGACTTTGATTCTCCGTCTCCAGGCATGTGCTACTCTCGGCAGGCCTATAGCATCTGTACCACTGGCAGAAATGCAGAGTTCTGGGTCCCACCCCAGACCCGATGACTTAGAACTGGCCCTTGAACCCCCTGAGCCCTAGCTGATTCTGAAGCATTCCCATCACCTCTTTTGTGGTTACAGAAAGTTTGCCCGAAAAGGAGCTGTCCCTGACTCTCCCAGCAGGTGCATCTTTGCTGCCCCACTCTTGGCAGGGCTATTGTCCTCAGGAGACCCTCTCCTGGGAGCCCTTGCCCCTCCAGCATTGCCCACACGGAGCCCAGACCCCTCACCTGTGAAGCTGCTGGCCTGGCTCGGGTTCACGATGATGACCAGGGCCAGCAGGCCCAGCCCAAGGGTTCTGAGCATGGCTGGGCTGTGGTGGTGACTCTGGATCTCTCCTGAGTGGCAGCACGAAGGGGCCTGGGCTGCCTGGACCCAGAGAGAGGGCCCGTCTCTCCCCTGCACCACTTACTGTGGCAGTGGCTTCAGACCGTGTGCTTGCCGGGAGCAGTCCCTTATGCCTGCTCGTAAACACCAGCCACCACTGTGGCCGAGTCCCCCGGGGCACCTTTGTGTCATGGCCCAGTCTCCATCCAGGCAGATGGCATCTCTCAGGAAAGGTAAGTACCCACCTGCCAGACTACATCTCAGGGTCCCATCTCGTTGTTACGCAGAAAACACATTTCAGACCCGAATCTGACTCCCTCCATCAAGTCCAAAGTATTCTCTTACCTTATCGTAGCGAACTGGCAGGAGAAAACAGCAGCAAATCAAAGTGGTACATCAGATTCAGAGAGCATCCTTCGCACAATTGGACAAATAGATCAAAAGCCATAAACCTACCGCTGTGACCCAGTGATCCCTGCCTGAAGCTGGGTCTGAGGGCCATGAAGCTGCGTTCTCAGAGCTGTTCATCACTTGCCAGAATTTAAAGCCACAGGGTATGGAAGTGAGCCTTAGGGATGAAGGGGGTTAGTAAGTTAGTAGAGAGCATTTGAATGTAACATTGCCCAGACATGCACCCCAGGAGGACACTTAGCAGCGTGGAAACAGCTTCTCATCTTGTGACATCAAAGCAGAACCTCAAACAGTTCTGTCTCCAAAAAGAAATAACAACTCCATGACTCTATAAAAGTGGCCCCGGCCCAGGAAGGGCCAGGGGAATAAAATACGGTAAGGATGAACAGATGCTTTCAAACTGTGGTGCTGGAGAAGACTCTTGGACTGTAAGGAGATCAAACTAGTCAATCCTAAAAGAAATCAACCCTGAATATTCATTGGAAGGACTGATGCTGAAGCTGAAGCTCCAATACTTTGGCCACCCAATGCAAAGAGACGACTCACTGGAAAATACCCTGGTGCTGGGAAAGAATGAGGGTGGGAGGAGAAGGGGGCAAGAGAGAATGAGAAGGTTGAATGGCATCATCAACTTAATGGACATGAGTTTGAGCAAACTCTGGGAGATAGTGAAGGACAGAGAAGTCTGGTGTGCTGCTGTTCGTGGGGTCGCAAAGAGTCAGACATGGCTGAGAGACGGAACAACAACGAACGATGAGAGAATGATGGCTGATTTCTGTTTTATTTCAGTAGCCATCATGTGCTGTGTGAACTAAATTTGTAAATGTCATATTGAATACTTCCTGCTGCTGCTAAGTCGCTTCAATCGTGTCTGACTCTGTGCAACCCCATAGACGGCAGCCCACCAGGCTCCTCCGTCCCTGGGATTCTCTAGGCAAGAACACTGGAGTGGGTTGCCATTTCCTTCTCCAATGCATAAATGTGAAAAGTCAAAGTGAAGTCGCTCAGTCGTGTCCGACTTAGTGACCCCATGGACTGCAGCCTACCAGGCTCCTCCGTCCATGGGATTTTCCAGCCAAGAGTACTGGAGTGGGGTGCCATTATGCCATCTTCTTATTCCTCTATTGGGTCATCTTTCGTTGCATGGTACAATTTTTAATATTAAACTAGGCACAACTGTGAACATTATACAAAGATTCTATACATTGGTTCTACTGAGAAAACTTTCAAATAGGATAATAAAGATCCAGCTCAGATCCACGGTTCAGATGTAGAATTCCCTTGTGCTCAGCATACAAAACAGTTGTGTCAGGAGGGCCCTTCTGGCCTAATTCCCAAAGAACATGACTACATCTTTAATTCTCCAGAGATTAACCCCTGAGATGATTAACTGCTTGTTTGCATGGTTAATGACTAGATCACAGATGCCAGGACAAGAGAAAAAAAACTGGAAATAATTGTGCAGTTAAGGGGCTCAGAGCGAGTCTCCTGGGAGCCAGTACCCTTTAAAGAAAATCAGTACTCCAGGACTAACTCAAAAATCCTGCTGCTCTAACAGAGGTTTAAAAAAAAAGTGTCAATAAAAGGATGCACACTAAAGTTGTAATAGAACATTTAAGAGAATAAAGTTCAATTAGCAGTGACAGAATAAATATGTGTATGTGTGTTAGTAGCTCAGGCATGCCTGACTCTTTGCAATCCCATGGACTGCCAGGGTCCTCTCTCCATGGGATTCTCCAGGCAAGAGTACTGGAGTGGGTTGCCATTCCCTTCTCCAGGGGATCTTCCTGACCCAGGGATTGAACCTGGATCTTCAGAGTTGCATGCAGATTCTTTACCAGCTGAGCCACCAATAGGAAAAGTATTATAATGAAGCTAAATACGAACATTTAAAATATGAGTTGAATCTGTATTCCAGTATTCTATCACCCCTTAGAACTTTAGATGCTATAAGATATGAGTACTTCTCCAAAAGATGAGGTGGAATCAAAGATAATCTTGTATTTTGAAACTGGAAATTGGCCTCGGGCACCACTTTTTCTCATCTTCAGAATCACGCTATGAAGTAGGTCCCTTATCTTCCTGTACAAATAAAGAGACTGAGGGTCCAAGAGGCCCTCGGCAAATGGGATTCAGTTCTGAAGCCCACGTTCTTCACACTCCACCCCTGTCTGGACACAGTTCAAAAAGGAGGGAACCCAGCCTCAGACTCAAGAGAGGGCAGCAAAATCAAGATATTTTGTCTGCTGAGCACTTCCTGCTAACTAGAAATTGCCCATGAGGTATTGTCACAGTATGCTTTCTCCTCATATCAAAACCATGGGATTAAAAAATCCCTCAATCTCAGCAGCCTGGTCCAGCTCTGTCCTCTCTCACCCTGCATTTGCATCCTCCAGGCACAGGCAGGGTAAGCGTGTAGGCTGTGTGTTTCTGGTTCATCTACAGCAAGATGTTTCCCTCCTGTGTGCTTTTCTGCCTGATGCCGCAGGGATTTCCCACATTTGACTTTCCCCTGTAAACATGTTGAGGAAAAAGAACCATGCCCTGTAACCAGCAGCGGGAGGGATGGCCCTCCAGCATGTCACATCTGGGTGCATCTGGCCACCAATGTAACCAGCAAAGGGCCCCCAGGTGCCCCTCCTAGTGTACAAAGTCCAGCATCCTGCCGATGCCTTGTCCAAGAACTAGGGCACTGGGGGAAGCCAGCAGGGTGCAGGCTGGATCCAAGGACCTGCACACACGCTTATTCACACTCACACCACAGGTATCCACACATGTAGGCACATTCACACAGTCACCTATGACACACTCACACATACTCAGTGTCACACAAGCAGGCTCACCCACACATGTCCACATTCACACCCACATGTGTGTGTGTCTGTGAGCACACATGCATGCTGGCACACACATGTGTATGTGTGCAGTCTCACAATGCTCACAGGCACACTGCATAAGCATGCTGGCACACTCACAAGCTCATATGTGTGCCCGTATGTGCAGACACACACCCTTGCACTCTCTCACACACATACAAACACACAGGATGAGGGTGAGTTCCCTGACCCTGCAACACTCATCTTCAAGGACGGAGCGGTGCCCGCTGCCATCGGTGAAAGAGCCTGGGCTGAGCCTTCTGGAGGAGGAGGGGTTGAGTTAGGAGACTTCCAGAGGCCTTTCTGGTCCCTGCTTCCGAGTTCTGCGGCCCTAATGCGAGGTGCCGCTGACTCCACTACAGAATCACACCTGCCGTTACCCTGCAGGCCAGAGTGCATACGTGTCGACCTGGGATGGGGCATCATGTGTGCGTGCGTGTGCAGGGCCATTATGGGCTCCAGATGTCATCTGGGGCAGGGAGCGCATGGGCGGCTTTACTCACAGCCTCCTTCCTAGAATCCTGCTCCACACGCAGCCCAAGTGACAGCTGTCCACCAGGAAGGGCGGGCAGGTCGGGCCATGGGGTACCAGGTGCCCTCCTGCACTCTTTGCCCCGGGTAGGGGCAGGATGCACAGAAGAGGCATGGGTGGCAGAGGTGGGGACCGAGGGTGAGAGCTGCACGTGGGACCTGGGGATAGGGTGGGGTCTGGAGACAGCTCTGCTTGTTGTCCATTGGTGAGGTTGGTGTTGGAGATGGGGAGGCACCCCCATCTCTAAAGGGTCATTTCCAGGGACACTAGCCATGACGGACTCAGTCCTGAATGGACAAAGTCCATTGGACACCAGCCCTGATGGATGGAGAGCTGAAGAGGAGCTTCATTAAGATGGGAAAACGTCGGATTTCAAAGACCTCCTGGGATCCTGGCTCAGCACCTGACCCACTCCAGGCCACTCCCTGCCACCCTGGTCACTTAGAGCCATGTTTCCCAGGGCGCAGTGAGGACCTCCACATCAGAATCATGTGGATGAGCTTGCTGGAAGTGCAGGAGCCCCCAGCCTCACCCCAAACTTCTCAGGCTCTACAGGGGCCCCAGGGGCTGAAGTCCTGCAGGAGCACACAGAAGCTTGAGCACACCCACCAACCCTGAGGACACAGCCCTGTGTGGAGCAGCCCCTCCCATGGAGAGTGGTTCTGCCGGAAAATTCCTCTCGACGTGCATCAAAGTTGACCTCCACTCTGGAGCCATCACTCACCGGGGTTCTGGTCCTCCCTGCAACCAGATGGCAAAACCACATCAGCCTGCCCCATGGCTGCTGACATCTCTTCTGGAGGGTTCTCAGAGCATCCTCATTTTTAGTGTGGTTGCTCTTATGGTCCCTCCCCACATACTCATCTCTCCTCCACCACAAACACATAGACACACAGATAGACACACAAACACAGAGACACATACACAAACATACAGGCACACACACACAGACACACACACAGACAGACAAACACACAGTCACACAGATACACAGAGACACACACAGACACAGAGACACACACAAACATACAGGCACACACGCAGAAACACAAACACACAGTCACACACACAGACACACAGAGACATACACAGACACAGAGACACACACACAAACATACAGACACACACACAGACACACAAACATACAGACACACACACAGACACACACACACACAGAGACACACACACACAGAGACACACATAAACATACAGGCACACACACAGAGACATACAGATACACAGAAAGACACAGAGACACACAGACACACAAAGAGACACACGCAGAGAAACACACAGGCACACACAGAGAGACACACACACAGAGACAGACGCACAGAAGGGGCCCAGATACAAGGAAGTGAGGTGCAGAAGGGTGGCCTGGGAACAGGGGCCCATACCCCAGGCAAGCTCTGCTCCTGCTGCGCTGCCTCTGGATGGACATCCGACTCTACCTGTGGTGCCTGGAGGCTACACCACCTGCTCTGGGCAAAGCCATCTCTGGGGCAAGCCAGTGGTAGGTGGGGTGACACTCCTGGTGGCTGCCTCACTGCCCCTCCTCCCGGCCAGAGGCCCACCCCAGGATGTCAAGCTGGAGGTTTTCACTCCTGCCTGCCCTAAGGATGGGGTGACAAGCCTTCCTGGTTTGCCAAGGCTGAGGCATTTCTCAGGGTGTGGGACTTTCACTACAAACCCCAGGAAAGTCCCATGAAAACCAGGATGAGTTTGTCAACTACTGGGAATCTTGTTAAGAAACATCAGTTCCCTCTCCCCATCCCCAGCCCAGGAAATGGCTTAGAACCTCTCGGAGAGGAGCAGTTTCTTCTTTCCCTTTTTTAAATCATTTTATTTCATACTGGAGTGTAGCCAGTTAATGATGTAGACAGTGAGGGGACTCAGCCATACGTATACATGTGTCCGTTCTCCCCCAGACTCCCCTCCCATCCTGGCTCCCACATAACACTGAGCAGAGTTCCCTGTGCTGTGCAGTGGGACCTCATTGATTAAGGATCCTCTTCCTTTAAGGCATTTTGAGGGGGGTGGTTTCAGGGAGACAGCAAGGTGGACAACCCCTTGTCCAATCCAGACCCAGGGCAGTTTGCCAACGAAGAGACAGAAGTGAGATGCCCTGGGACAAGGTGCCCGCGTGTCCCCGCTGAACAGCAGCCCTCCCAAAAGATATGTCCAGGTTCCAACTCCCAGTCTCTGTGAACATGCCTTTATCTGGAAATAGAGTCTTGCATATGTAACCAAGACAGAGACAGGAGTGATGCGTCCACAGCTGAGGGACACCAGAAACTGGAAGAGGTGAGGAAGGAGCCTTGAGAAGGACCCACACTGCTGACACCTTGGTTTCAGCCTTCCGGCCTCCAGGATGGTCAGAGACAAGCTCCGTTGTTTCAGGGGGCCCTGCCTGCCAGGCTGTGTTACCGTCACCCCCAGGACACTCACGCACCGCACTGGCCAGACGTGTAGTCTCAGCCATGTTTCGTTGGGCCCCCGACGGTGGTGGTACTCTTCCCATCACCCCTGCCCTCTGCCCACCTCCCCTCTTCACTCCACAGGTCGGCCCCACATCCAGTAGAGTTTATTGTATTGAACAGTGAGAAACATTTGAAGATCATGGGGTCTGGAGGCAACTTGTACATTCATCCTTTCAGGGAGCGTAGGCATCAACCTAAAATAACCCTGCCGGTTTCCATGGCTTCCAGGTGTGGGGGGCTTTCTGCAGCCTGCAGAGCCGGGAGAAGGCCTTCAGGAGGTGTCTCCAGAGATGACTGAGAAGTCACCGCCCGGGGCATTTCCCATTCAGCGCTCAGCCCACGGCCCTGCACTGTTAGCCATGCCCAGGAAGGTCCCTCCCTTTGACTGAATGGGTCTATAACAGCTTCGTCCCACTAGGAAAGCACCTTTTCCATCCTCTGGTCGGGGGAGGTGTGCTTGAGGTTTGGCTGTGTTGTCTCAACCACATCTGGGTGATTCCCCTGCAGAGGCGACTCACCAGTGGCCCACCCTCAGCTGCTCACGCTTGGCATTGGCCCTGCCTGGCTTCTCTGCAAACCCTCACTCACTCTCACTTAGAGATTCTCACATTGTTTCTCATACTGCCCACAGTAGGCGGTTTACAGTGAGTGCTGTTTTGTCCAGAGCCTTTATCCCTCTGTATAGTCCTGAGGGTCAACACTGGGGTCTTAGCAGAGCCAGCGGTGGTGCCAGAACACCCAGCACCCAGCACTGGGTGCCAGGGCCCCAGCCCAGACTCCACCTCTGTCTCTGTGCCCGTCATGGCTTCAACCAGTAGTACCGGGCAGCATTCCTTGTGTGCTTCACAAGAAAATAGATTTGTGTTGAAAAAGTTGGCAAGTACGTTGTAGACTGAATGTTCGTCTCCTCAAAATTCATAGATGGAATCTTGCATTCCATTGTGGCTGTATTTGGAGTAAGGGATTAATTAAGGTTTGTGCTTGTTCAGTCACTAAGTCGTGTCCAATTCTTTGCAACCCCATGGACTGCAGCACGCCAGGCTTCCCTGTCCTTCACTATCTCGCAGAGGTTACTCAAACTCATCTCCATTGAGTCCGTGATACCATCCAACCATCTCATCCTCTGTTGTCCCCTTCTCCTCCTGCCCTCAATCTTTCCCAGCATCAGGGTCTTTTCCAATGAGTCAGCCCTTTACATCAGGTGGCCAAAGTATCGGAGCTTCAACTTCACCATCAGTCCTTCCAGTGAATATTCAGGGTTGATTTCCTTTAAGATTGACTGGTTTGATCTCTTTGCAGTACAAGGGACTCTCAAGAGTCTTCTCCAGGATTGCAGATCAACAGCACCAATTCCTCAGCACTCAGCCTTCTTTATGGTCCAACACTCACATCTGTACATTACTCTAACTGTATGGTCCATAGCTTTGACTATAATGAGCTTTGGCAGCAAAGTGATGTCTCTGCTTTTTAATATGCTGTGAAAAGTCAGCAGTGGCCACAGGACTGGAAAACATCAATTTTCATTCCAACCCCTAAGAAAGGCAATGCCAAAGAATGCTCAAACTACCACACAACTGCACTCATCTCACACGCTAGTAAAGTAATGCTCAAAATTCTCCAAGCCAGGCATCAACAATACGTAAACCGTGAACTTCCAGATGTTCAAGCTGGTTTTAGAAAAGGCAGAGGAACCAGAGATCAAATTGCCAACAGCTGCTGGATCATCAAAAAAGCAAGAGAGTTCCAGAAAAACATCTATTTCTGCTTTATTGACTATGCCAAAGACTTCGACTGGATCACAATTAACCACGGAAAATTCTGAAAGAGATGGGAATACCAAGCCACCTGACCTGTCTCTTAAGAAATCTGTATGCAGGTCAGGAAGCAACAGTTAGAACTGGATATAGAACAACAGACTGGTTCCATATAGGAAAAGGAGTACATCAAGGCTGCATATTGTCACCCTGCTTATTTAACTTATATGCAGAGTACATCGTGAGAAACACTGGGCTGCATGAAGCTCAAGCTGGAATCAAGATTGCTGGGAGAAATATCAGTAACCTCAGATATGCAGATGACACCACCCTTATGGCAGAAAGTGAAGAAGAACTAAAGAGCCCCTTGATGAAAGTGAAAAAGGAGAGTGAAAATGTTGGCTTAAAGCTCAACATTCAGAAAGCAAAGATCATGGCATCTGGTCCCATCACTTCATGGTAAATAGACGGAGAAACAGTGGCAAACTTTATTTGGCGAGGGGGGGGACTCCAAAATCACTGAAGATTGAGACTTCAGCCATGAAATAAAAAGACGCTTACTCCTTGGAAGAAAAGTTATGACCAACTTAGACAGCATATTAAAAAGAAGAGACATTACTTTGCCAACAAAGGTCCATCTAGTCAAGGCTATGGTTTTTCCAGTAGTCATGTATGTATATGAGAGTTGGACCATAAAGAAAGCTGAGCACTGAAGAATTGATGCTTTTGAACTTTGGTGTTGGAGAAGACTCTTGAGAGTCCCTTGGACTGCAAGGAAGTCCAAACAGTCCATCCTAAAGGAGATCAGTCCTGGGTGTTCATCGGAAGGACTGATGTTGAAGCTTAAACTCCAGTACTTTGGTCACCTCATGTGAAGAGCTGACTCATTGGATAAGACCCTGATGCTGGGAGAGACTGAGGGCAGGAAGAGAAGGGAATAACAGAGGATGAAATGGTTGGATGACATCGCCAGCTCGATGGACATGGGTTTGGGTAGACTCTGGGAGTTGGTAATGGACAGGGAGGCCTGGTGTGCTGCAGTTCATGGGGTCGCAAAGAGTTGGACACAACTGAGTGACTGAACTGAACTGAACAGAACTGAGGTTTGTCATCGCTTTTCTTCCACAAATGAGGTCCAAAGAGTGGGGCCTGATCTGATAGGATTCATGCCCTTAACAGAGGAAACTCCAGAACCCTCTCTCTTTCTCTTTCTCTCTCAGCCGCGTGAGGACCCAGCGAGAAGGCACCTGTCTGCAAGCTAAGAGGAGTCCTCACCAGCAAGGCCCACCTACCCTGCTGGCCCCTGATGGTGGACGCCCAGCCTCCGGAAATGTGAGAAAGTTAGTGTGTATTGTTGGAGTCACACAGTCTGTGGCCCCCGCCATCTAAGTGCTAGCAGCAGTGTTAATGACAGTGACCACTCAGCACTGTGGATCTTGCAGGTTTTCTGAGATTGGGTCAGAGATAAGGCCCGTGCCTCCTGGTGGTGAAGCAAGTTCCCAAGATCACAGCCCGAGCTGGGCTCTTCAGGCACCCTGGGTGGGATTTTGCCAGCATACAAGCGGAAACAGGAGGCACAGAAGGTGCTGCCTGGCCTCCGAGGGAGCAAGGGGGTCCACATCACAGCCTAGGGTGCTCTCATTTCCAAGGTGACAGGAGAAGCTGCTGGGGATGGACGGATGTGGGCCAGAGCCCAGGAGAAAGCGCCTTCTCTGTTCCTCCACCGTGGGCACACCCAGCTCTGATGGCTTCATTCTGAAACAGCCCTGAGGAGGGGCAGGAAATGGGAAGTGAGAAAGGAGGGAGAAGGGAAACCTTGACACAGAGGATTCAAGTCAGAAAGAATCAAAGGTACAAGAAAGGAGAAGACAGAGAGCTCACTAGCATGTATCAGACTCCTCCGAGATGTCCAACCTTCTCATCCCTAACATGTTTGCAGTCAGCTCCCTGTCTATTCATCCCATAGACATCGCTGAATGCATTCTGGGGCCACCTGGCGACTCAACAGTCTGGGCTGCTGTGGGTTAAATCATATCCCCCTCCTGAAAAGATATATTCAAGCCATACCCGCAGTATATGGGAAATAAGGTCTCTGCAGCTGTAATTTAGTTACAGTGAGGTTGTCTTGGCTTAGGGTGGACCCTAAATCCAATGAGCTTCTTTTCCTCCCAAGAAGGAAGTTTAGATACAGACTTACAGAAGCCGGGAGATGACAGAGCCAGAGGTGGGGTCAGCTGCCAGTCAAAGGGTGCTGGGGACTGCCCACCACCGCCAAGGGGGCACAGCCCTGCCAGCACCTCAGGTTTGGACTTCCAGCTCTGGGCTATGAGAGAACACGTTTCTATAGTTTTAGGACCCCCAGTTTGTGGTGCTTGTTACGGTGGCCCTAGAAATCTATTACAGAGTGGACTTTGTTGTTGCTTAGTCCCCAAGTCGTGTCCGACTCTTTGCAACCCCATGGACTGTAGCCCACCAGGCTCCTCTGTCCATGGGATTCTCCAGGCAAGAACACTGGAGTGGGTTGCCATTTCCTTCTCCAAAGGATCTTCCCAACACAGGGATCAAACCCAAATCTCATGTCTCCTGCATTGGCAGGTGGGTTCTTTACCGCTGCGCCAAGAAGCGCAGAGAAGACTCTGCAGAGAAGACTCTTCAAGAAGCTGGAGAAGCCTAAAACTGAAGTGAATATTTCACAACTATTTCTGACGTAGGGTGAAAGCTGGACTTGGATGGGGAGGCACTGGCTGCAAAGGCCTTGGGCCAGGAGCTCAGCTCCTCCAAGGAACTGATGAAGGAGAGGTCCCCGAGGCTCAGAGGGGCCAGACAAGGCCCCAGCCCTCACAAAATGGTATCCTTCCAGCAACAGCTGAGAACAACATGGCATCTGAGAGCCGAGCCTCTCTTGAAGTGGGCACCGAGGCAGAGAGCCAGGGAACGCATCGCTGGGTCACCTCCACCCGGGAGCAAGGTGCCAGCCTCCACAAGGTGTGTGACGCGGCCTCCAGGTCACTCAGGGCCGAGTCACAGGAGGTCGAGGTTAGTTTCAGCAGGAGGTATGTGGGTCAGATAATGAGGGCTGTTAAGCCCTGGAATGCAGTGTCCAGACCGCTGTGACAAGGAAAACCTGGTGCTATTGAACCTGCCAAGGCCGCTGGGGCTCCCCCACCCCACCGCATCCACCCCCCCAGGTCACATCCAGGAGCCCCACCTCCATGCCTCCAGCCTCCACGTCTGAGATTACAGCGCAGGGCTAGGCTCACTTCCCAAGGGGATGATTTCAGCTGGGGGTGAATAGGAGCTCAGCTCCAGGGAGCAGAATACAGAGCGAGAAGGGCCCACGGGCCACTGGGCAGAAGAGGATGAGGAGCCTGCCCTGGGCCTTTGGCCTCAAGGATCCGGCTCCATCGCCCGGTCCTCATGGCTTTCTGAGAAGCCTTGGAAGGCACCTGGGCACAGCCTTGTCTGCAGACAGGGACAGTGTACCTCCTCACGGGTGGTCCAATGAGCTGGAGACCCTTACATGTGACCATTGCTTCATCAAGGTTGGCATCCTGGCTCCCCCCTTGTGAAGACAGAGAACAAGAGTGACCATGAGATGACCTTGTGCAGGAAAAGGCTGTGCAATGCCATGTCCACGTGTGGGACCCACTGGACATGTAGACTCCTCACCGCTGGTGGTCAGGGACAGATAGACAGGCAGCAAGGGACCCCATGGAGGCTGGCGGTGCTGGGGGAGCTGCTCTCACTCGTGGGGTGGGGTTGAGGGGCACTCAGCCGGGGCCATGTCAGTTGTGGGCCGACCCACAGTGTGGATCACGGACACATAGTTACCACAGACAGTGAACCAGGGCAGGGGTGAGCCAGCCAGCTTCAGGGAGATCCACTGGGGTGGCAGAGCCAGAAACTCCTGACCCCAGAAGGACAGTCCTCAGGGTCATCTCAAGACCAGGAGGGCCCCTGAACAGACCACAGGACCAGGGCACAGACAGAGGCAAAGCTGCGCAGGAGGAAATGGTCCAAGGTCCAAGTCAGCCTGGGATCGGAGGCCAAGGTCAGGCATCATAGTTAGAGCTCGGCCTAAGGGGCCGATGCTCAGGAAGGACCCCAGGCCCATCAGATCAGGGTTGGCCCAACAAGGAAACAAATATGGGTCTGATCAGCACCTGCTCAAATACTAATTCCTCCTTTTGATCTCCTGTCCTTTCCCTCTCCCATCTATTTTCCTTCTGATGTTTTTGACCCCGTGGCCACCTGTAGCCATGGCAATAAATGTGTCTTCCCCTGATGGATGATGGGCAACCCAACAGGAGGAATCACGGCTAAGGCCACCTCCACCTGGTACCTAGCCCAGTGCCTGGCATACAGGAGGTGCTCAATAAGTGCTTATTACATGAATGGCTTTGGGTCGGCCCACATGCACATTAGAGGATCACCAAGACAAGCACATGGAAGAGAGGTCCCCGTGGCTCGCTTCCCCCACACTCTGCCCTGAGGGCACCTTGTTTTGGGGTAAACATACCCTAACAGAACCACAGACTTGCATCCCCAGGTAACCAAGACCACACTGGTGTTCAGACCTTCGGGAAAATGCTTCCTTCTTGTGATCAGGGCTCAGACCCGTTGGGCCTCCTTTCCCCTTGGAGACTGAAAATGGGGAAACGTAATTTTCGGCAGCTTTCTTCATCTACTTCCTGAAGAAGGTATCCAAGAGTGAGATGAAGACATTCCCAGGAGAGAAACTGATGCCCAATAGTGCATGTGGTCTTGGAAATACATCTAAATTTTATATTAATTGAAATTTAATATGCAGTCACTAACTTATGCCCAACTCCTCGTGACCCCTATGGACAGTAGTATGTGAGGTTTCTTGGTCCTCCACTATCTCTTGGAGTTTGCTCAAACTCATGTCCATTGAGTCAGTGATGCTATCTAACTAACTCATCCTCTATTACCCCCTTCTACTTTTGCCTTCAGTCTTTCCCAGCATCAGGGTCTTTTCCAGTAAGTAGGCTCTTTGCACCAGGTGGCCAAACTATTGGAGCTTTAGCTTCAGCATCAGTCCCTCCAATGAACATTCAGGGTTGATTTCCTTTAGGGTTGACTGGTTTGATCTCTTTGCAGCCCAAGGGACTCTCAGGAGTCTTCTCCAGTACCACAATTCCAAGGCATCAATTCTTTGATTCTCAACCTTCTTTATGGTCCAACTCTCACATCCATACATGACTACTGGAAAAACCATAGCTTTGACTTTATGGACCATTGTCGGCAAAGTAATGTCTCTGCTTTTTAATATTCTACCTAGATCTGTCATAGCTTTTCTTCCAAGGAGCAAGCATCTTTCAATTTCACGGTTATAATCACAATCTGTAGTGATTTTGGAGCCCAAGAAAACAAAATCTGTCACTGCTTCCACTTTTTCCCTCTTCTATTTCCCATGAAGTGATGGAACTGGATGCCACCATCTTAGTTTTTTGAATGTTGAATTTCAAACCAGCTTTTTCACTCTCCTTTCACCCTTACCAAGAGGCTCTTTAGTTCCTCTTTGCTTTCTACCACCAGGGTGGTACCATCTGCACATCTGAGGTTGTTGCTATTTCTCCCAGCAATCTTGATCTTAGCTTGGGATTCATCCACCCCGGCATTTTGCGTGATGTTCTCTGCATAGAAGTTAAATAACCAGGGTGACAATCTAGGTACTTCTAAACAGGACCGCATTGCAAATCATTAACCAAAAAAAGACTCAAAAAGAGTATCACACCACAGCACAAGGAAGACCCTCTGAGAAATCTTGGCCAGTATTTGAACCTGGAAGAGATGCCCGGTATAACACAGAAATCTCTGCTGAACAGTGCCTTCTGGGGGGGCTGGACAGCCAGGCCATCACAATCACCTGAGGGTTTGGTAATGGGTTCTTAAAACTGTGAGCTTCCTTCCAGATGAGATGAGTAAACCCTTTTCCATTTTCTGAAGCTTAGGAGATTTTTTGTTTTTTTGGTTAAGAAATACATTGGAAGTGATGTTAGGAAAAACATACCCTTTCAGAAAACCTCAAAGTATGTGAAGAAAGTCCCCTGGCGTCCCAGTGCTTTGCTGAGGCTTCCCCAGGGGAGGGAGGGCCTGGGATTCCAAGCCCAGCATTTACAGAGTAAGTGAGTGAGTGTTTACCACGCAGCGTTCGGTGGTTCGGGGCTTATGTAAATAAAAGGCAGACAGATGAGAAAGCCCAAATGGAAAGACTGGACTGGAATGTCTCACTGACTGGCGGGGCCATGGAGAGCAGTTTTCCATCCCAGAAGGAAACAGGGCATGCAGCATTTCCAGAACAACACCCAGGGAATTTGCTGAAGAGTTTTGGAGAAATGATACATGCACTGTTTGAGGGCAACCGTCTTGCAGATCTCAGCAGCACTGGAAGGAAAAAGAAAGGGCACCTGACACTACTCAGCGCCCTGTGGTGACCCAAACAGGAAGGAAATCCAAAAAAAGAGGGGATATGTGTGTATATGCGACTGATTCACTTTGCGGTGCAGAAACTAACACAACATTGTAAAGCAGCTATACTCTAAAAAAATTAAATTTGAAAAACAAAAAGAATTTTGATTAGAAGAAGAAAGAAGAAAGAAAGTGCATCTGAGAAGGAAAAGATGACAAGGGTGTTAAATGTCATGGGCTGAACAGTGCCCATTGCTGTTGTTCAGTCACTAAGTCATGTCGACTCTTTGTGACCCTAGGACTGCAGCACGCCAGGCTCCTCTGTCCTCTACAATCTCGCAGGATTTGCTCAAATTCATGTCCATTGAGTCGGTGATGCTATCCAGCCCTTCTCACCCCCCAAAAAATGGTGTCCACTCAGAACCTCAGAATGTGACTCTTAGAAGTAGGGCCTTTGCAGATGTAATTAAGGTAAAGAGAGAGTGAGATCACCCTGGATCTGGGTGGGCCCTGAATGGAATGAGCCTGTCCTTCTAAGAGGACATCCAGAGGAGCAGAGACTGCAGTGATCCATCTCCAGGCCCAGGACAGAAGGACAGACACCACGGTCGGGGACACTGCAAGAGTCGGAAGAGGCAGTGGTTCATTCATCCCAGGAGCCGGCTGAGGGAGCACGGCCCTGTGGACAGCCTCCACAATTCCGGATGATAAATTTCTGTTGTTTTAAGCCACAGACATTGTGGTGATTTGTTGCAACAGCCCCAGGACATTATTACAATGGAAAGGGATTAGAGCAACCCACAGGTCTCAGGCGGGTCCCACCCCTGAGTCTTTGCCAGGGCATCCACAGACGTCTTTAGGTAGAAGCATGTGTTAATGCTCACTCCGAGGAAAACCACAGGAAGGGGCTGGCTCTCCTGCTGAGATATGTTTGCACAGTTACTAAGGCCTCTGGACACAGAACTAGTGCAAAGTTTTTAAGTGGTTTGCCCTCAGGATTTCCCAAACTATTTTGAGAAAATTAGACAAGGAAACTGTTGAGCAGGCAGGGGTGGGAGCAGAGGATAGAGCGAGGAATTCTGAAACTGAGCTCGGACTCTGCTTCTAGGCTGAGGAATCTCCTCTCCCCCAGCCAATGAGCCAAGGGAAGAACGTTGTAGTCACTAAGCGCCCAAGGGGTGGGGGCGTGGAGTAGGGGGTGGTGCGGCAGAGGCAGGACCAACTGGGCTAGGTCCGGCCTTGCATGGCCGAAGGGGCTTAAACCCGAGACGTGGCCACCTGTCAACCACACCTTGCCTTGGGCCCTGCAGAGCTGAAACCCAGGGATGTACAATAATTTTGAATTCTTTTCTCAATTTTTATAAAATAGAAATAGAAAGGCCTTGTGATCATCCAATTTATTCTCCTGGAGATACTTTCTTAGAAGAATGGAAGGAAAGAAGGAAGACTGGATGCGAGGGAAGGAGGCGGGGAGAGGGAGAAGCTCCCAGAGAGACGGCTGTTCCCTGGGGGTCAGGACCACCTTCCCGCATGGTTACTCTGTGCCCCGCGGTGCCGCCCCCACTGCCCTGGGCTAGTGAGTCCAGCCCTGGCCTTGGATTTGGCATTATGTGCTTGGAGTTCCAGCAGAGGTCCACCTGTGACTTTGCCTTCGGGCCTCATCTCTGTGGGGAGGATGAGACCCAACACCCCAGAGGCGAAGGGTGAGGGGACACCAGGAGAGGCCCCTTCCCTGTGGTGTCAGCCCCTGTGCCCTGTGTCCTGTGTTCCCCGCACTGAAGGTCCCAAGTAAGGAGAAGTCCTACCCAGCTGAGTTCCAAGTCATTCATCTGCTCCAGGCTGGCTCCACAATGCCCAGGGCAGGGCTGGGAGGCAGGTTCTAAGTCTCACTCTACCCTTTCTTGGGGGTCTTCCTTCCATTCCTGAGTCTCAGCAACTTCCTGCAGGCTCACAACACCTGCCCCCCCAACTCATTCCACTCCAGTCACATGGTGTGGGGCAAGGGCACAGCCAGGCTAGGCCCACCTTCCGCAGCCTGCCACACTGACCCCACTTCACTCTGGACACCCAGTCCTGGTCTGTACCCCCAGTCCTGGTCTGTACCCGCCTCTGCCAACACCAGCTGGAATCCAGATCTTCCTGGAAGCACAGGGTCAACTTCTAGTTAATTGATGTCTATGCCAGAGGAGAAAAGATTGATGGAATCTGGGCTCGCTAGAAGAGGGTCACGAGAGGGCAGAATAGGTATGGTGCCTACGTATGCAAATAGCTCTCTCAGAAAAGATCAAAAGCAGGCCTAGTGGCCGATGTCAAATATTTGGACATCTGTCATGGAGAAGCAGCACATATTTATTTGGTAGAAAGCCAAAAAGTAAGACAAGAAATGATGGCTGGAGGTTATCCCCAGGTGGGTTTCGGCTTAGCTCAGGAAGAGGTTTCTCATGCTTGTGTGTGTGCTAAATTGCTTCAGTCTTGTCCAACTCTCTGCAACCCCATGGACTGTAGCCCTCCAGGCTTCTCTGTCCATGGGATTTCCCAGGCAAGAATACTGGAGTGGGTTGCCATGCCCTCCTTTTAGGGGATCTTCCCAACCCAGGGATTGAACCCACGTTTCTCATGTATACTGCCTTAGCAGGAGGGCTCTTTACCAATAGTGCCACCTAGGGAGACCCAAAGTGAAAGTGTTAGTCGATCAGTTGTGTCCAACTCTTTGCAACCCCATGGACTATAGCCCAGCAGGCTCATCTGTCCATGGAATTCTCCTTCTCGTGTTTAGATCAGGGTAGATGGCTGCCAATGGTGGTAATGAGCTCCCCAACACTGGGAGTATTCAAGAAGACTGAAGACCGTGTATGGTCCTAAGAGCTGGAGGATTGCAGGCTGGCCCCATGCTGCCGGGACAGGCTGAGCCCTTGCCCGGGGCAACAGTCTTAGACACTGATTCACAGGAAAGTCCCTAAAGGGGAAAGTGGGTTTGTCCAGTGAGTGGGAGGGAGCTTTGGGAAGAGAGCACAGCAGCAGAACAACAGTGTGAACTTGGATCATGCAAGGCCATTCAGAGGCCAGAGACATCCTCGGGAGCCGCTAATGCTGACAATTCATCAAGATTCAGTGACTGTACATGTAACATGTGTGCATATCAATGTATCTAAATTTTATTTTTAAAAAATGAAAAGCTGTAAACAAATGTTGGACTCTAATGTTACCCACAGTGAAGTATTCAGGGTGCAGGGCTTTCATATCTGCAAGTCACTTTGTATCAAAAACAAGACAGCACAGTCTGAAGGATGGAGGGAAATAGATACTAGAGATGTGCGAAGGTGAGTGGAGCGCGTGTTAATTGTAGAATCTACAGTACTCACCGTCACAATGTGTGCCAACCTTTCTGTATGTCTGAACATTTTCATAATGAATGAAATGCTTAGGATTAAAAAGCTGGCTTCCGGGGAAAGGATACATGTATGCTTATAGCTGATTCGTGTTATTGTATGGCAGAAGCCAATACAATATTGTAAAGCAATTTTCTCCCAATTAAAAATAAATTTTTTAAAAATTTGGAAAAAAAAAATACTGGTTCCCAAAAGCCCTAATCCCTCAAAAGGTGTATAGACAGCAATTGCAAAAGCCTGGCCAGGCTCCTTCTGTGTATCTGATCATGCTGTTAGGATGCAGCCCACGGGCTTGTCCCTTTAGTGTGCGGGGATTCCTTAAAACAGCTGAGAGAGTGGACAGGAAATTTGCTAGTGTGCTCCTTTCCAGACAGAAAACAAGGGTTCAGGCTCAGACCGTCTGATTCCACCCCCATCCTGCCTCAACAGGGAACTGGGCGCTTTGGGCAGAAGAGCAGCTACATGGGAGCGGCCTTTGGGGATCTCTTGGCTGTTGATCATCAAAGGGAGCACAGCAGGACACGCCTGGCAGATCAGGGCTGAGGCGCGGCCGGCCAGGTGCAGAGGCCGTGCCCAAGCGCACCCTCCGGATGACTGCTTCTGGCTCACACAGCATCTCCACAACCTCTGGCACCAGGCCGTACCCTGGCCGCATCTGGGATGATGACCTCTGAACTGGTGGCCTCAAAAATGGTGATACTGCAGGTGATGACCTCTGAGGTACTGGTGACCTCTGAAAATGTTAGCCTCTGAAACAGCCTGGCTCTGCCCTACACTAACTGGGTCACCTTGGACAAACTTCCTGCACGCTGTGAGGCCCTACTTCCTCACCTGCAAAAGAGGACAGGTGTCATGGGAATTTTTTTTTGCTACCACTATCAAAGCACAGTTAGGAAGGTGAGACCACCTCAAAACCCCACATGGAGAAATCCAGTGTATGATTTGAGCCAGGTTTAGTTACCTTGTAGGTATCCTCTGTTCACCCATGAAGCATCCTGGACATTTTGCTGTTAGGTAAGACATTTAATAAACATTACAAAGGTTTGGTTGCTTTTTTTTTTTTTTTTAAGATAAAAGACAGGCTAAAAACATCTTAATTTTCCAGGTGGTACTTCAGTCTCTCCTGCTGGAGGCTGGAATGCAAGAGGTCCCAGCCCGGGGATGCTCAGAGACTCCGGTCTCGATCCTGCCCTGGCTTAGGGCTGGAAGAGTGTGGCCAAGAACCATCTCACTGTCGCCTCTCTTGTCCCTTAAGCCACTCAGGACCTCGGTGATAAAGTCACCCCACAGAGGGACAGGACTTTGAGGTTGGCGTGACCGACATCACTCTGGACAAAGAATTATTATTCATTTATGGGCTTTCCTGATGGCTCAGCTGGTAAAGAGTCTACCTGCAGTGAAGGAGACCCCGGTTCAATTCCTGGGTCGGGGATATCCGCTGGAGAAGGGATAGGCTACCCACTCCAATAGTCTGGCCTGGAGAATTCCATGGACGATATAGTTGATGGGGTCGCAAAGAATCAGATACGACTGAGTGACTTTTTCACTTTCGCTTTTTGGGAAGATGGCTGATCTTGTTGAAACCCAGTGACTTGTGGCTTAAACTTTGCTGGGGAGCTTTCATTCCTTCATGGCTTGGGAGAACTTTGTAATCAATCTCATGATGGAAGAATGGGGTCAGAAATCTGCTTTTTTACACAAGAGCAGAGTCTCAAACCAGGTTCAAGGGCAGAGAACTAGGCACTACCTCCCAGACCCAGGCCAGGCCGGGGTCAGGACGGCATGCACCATAAGCACACCTGAAATAGGGCCTTATACCCCTGCTCCCCAGTGTCAGTCACTGGAGGTTTGCCCAGGCTGATTGTTTTAGATTTTTGCTGATCTATAGAAAGAATTTGCGGATTCCAAGCCTTTAAATAAAGCAATATTTATACCATTGACTCTAGTTTTGCATTTTCCTTTACTAAAGAAAATGAAGATATTTTTCCTCAATATCATTATGATCATAAAACTAAAAGTAACACATGATTCTGAAAAGGATTCTGGACCCCAAAAAAGTAGTTGTAAAGGGTATATTTATTTTTTAACTGGGCTTCCCCGCTGGCTCAGTGTTAAAGATTCTGCCTGCCAGTGCAGAGATGTGGATTCAATCCCTGGGTTGGAAAGATCTCCTGAAGGAGAATATGGCAACCCACTCCAGTATTCATGGACAGAGGAGCCTGGTGGGCTACAATCTACGAGGTCACAAAAGAGTCAGACTCTACTTAGTGACTAAACAACAGCAATACGTTTATTAATTTCTACCGAAGTGTAGTCAATTTAAAATGTTGTGTTAGTTTCAGGTGTACAGCAAGGTGAATCAGCCATACATTTACATATATCCACTCTTTTTCAGATTCTTATCCCATATAGGTGATTCCAGAGGACTGAGTAGATTTCCCTGTGCTACGCAGTAGGTCCTTGGTGGAGGTTTAGTCACTAAGTCATGTTCGACTCTCTGTGACCCCCATGGACTATAGCCTGCCAGGCTCCTCTGCCAGTGGGATTTCCCAGGCAAGAATACTGGAGTGGGTTGTCATTCCCTTTTCCCAGGCATCTTCCCAACCCAGAGACTGAACCTTGGCCTCCCACATTGCAGGAAGATTCTTAACTACCTGAGCTACCAGGGAAGCCCCAGTAGGTCCTTATAAGTTATCTATTTCATATGTAATAGTGTGTAAATGTTCATCCCAATCTCCCAATTTATTCCTCTCCACCTTCCCCCTTAGAAACCATAACTCTGCTTTCTACATCTGTGACTCTACTCTGTTTTGTAATTTTGTATTTTCTATGCTACAAAAATGTTTGGCTCATTTGTAAGACTTCTTTACTTCCACTCATCACCAGTGACAATATCTTTCCCGCAGAGAGGATCCCTCTATTTTCCAAAAGAAGTAATCTCAGAACACTTAATTATCTGAGTTTGTCAAACTCTCTAAACCTTTTCAAAGGAATAGAATCAGGCAAGAGTACCTCCCATACTCGTCCTAGTGAGGGAACTTGTGAGGATGATAAGGGACCAGCCAACCAGCAGCTTTGACCCACCAGGAAGAGGTCACAGCAAAGTTGTTTCACTTAAAGTCATCCTGTTCACAGGAACAAGCCACCATCATTTTAATTTGCTCTGATGCATTGATGGTGGAAACGGTAACTGATCGGTATCAGATAGTCATGCTATTAACCAAATTTACATGTTTTAACATAAAAAAAGACATTATCTTTGAATATGGATGACAGATGAGAGACTAGAATGTAACAATGTTGTCTCCTGATTTTAACAAATGTACTATGGTGATACAAGAGGATGTCTTTGGTACAAACACACAGATGAAAACACAGATGAAACAGATGTTATATGTACATATGAAAAGACATACATAAAGATTACAATATATATATGAAAAGATACTGTTTAGACAAAGTGTCTTAGTCTATCTAGGCTGCTAAAACAGAATACCTAGACTTAGTTGAAAAAGTGAAAGTGTTAGTTGCTCGGTGGTGTCCAGTTCTTTTGAGACCCCATGGACTGTAGCTTGTCAGGCTCCTCTGTCCATGGGATTCTCCAGGCAAGCATACTGGAGTGGGTTGTCATTTCCTTCTCCAGGGGATCTTCCTGATGCAAGCCTGAGTCTTCTTCATCCCAGGCAGGTGTCTGAGCCACCAGAAACTAGGTGGGTGACTTATAAACCATAGACATTTATATCTCACAGTTCTGGAGGCTTGGAAAGTCCAGATCAAGACTCCAGCAGATTCAGTGTCTGATGAGGACCAACTTTCTGGTTTGTAGGGGACATTTTTTCATTGTATTCTCACATGGTAGAGAGTGAGGAACCTCTGTGGGACCTCTTCCTATGAAGCACTGATCCCATTCATGAGGGCTCCAGCCTCACGACCTCATTACCTCCCAAAGGCCCCACCTCCTAAGACCATCACATTGGCAATTAAATTTCAACATAGGAATTTTGGGAGGACAAAAAAACATTCAGACCATAGCATAGAGTTTATACTATATATACTCATATACGTATATGTATATAGCATAGCATAAAGGTTATATTCTATATTTTTTGCTTCTTCAGTTGCTAAGTCGTGCCTGACTCTTAGTCCCATGGACTGCAGCACACCAGGCTTCACTGTCTTCCAAAGTTTGCTCAAACTCATGCCCATTGAGTCGGTGATGCCATCCAACCATCTCATCCTCTGCCACCTCTACCCCTTTTGCCCTTATTTCTTCCCAGCATCAGGGTCTTTTCCAATGAGTCAGCTCTTCACATGGGGTGGCCAAAGTATTGGAGCTTCAGCTTCAGCATCCCTCCTTCCAATGAATATTCAGGACTGATTTCCTTTAGGATTGACTGGTTTGACCTCCTTGCAGTTCAAGGGACTCTCAAGAGTCTTCCCAGCACAGTTCAAAGGCATCAGTTCTTCACCTCTCTGCCTTCTTTATGGTCCAACTCTCATGTCAGTACATGCCTCCTGGAAGAACCATAGCTTTGACTACACAGACCTTTGTCAGCAAAGTTATGTCTTTACTTTTTGGTATGCTGTCTAGGTTTGTTGCAGCTTTCCTTCCAAGAGGCAAGCATCTTCTAATTTCACTGTCCACAGTGATTTTGGAGCCCAAGAAAAGAAAATCCATCACTGTCTCCATTGTTTCCCCATCTATTTGCCATGAAGTGATGTGACCGGATGCCATGATCTTCATTTTCTTGAATGTTGAATTTTAAGCCAGCTTTTGCACTTTTTCACTCTCTTCTTTCACCATCCTCAAGAGGCTCTTTAGTTCTTTTTCACTTTCTGCCATATATATATGTAACAGATTATACTATATATATATGAAAAGTGTATACATAAACAGACTATTCTATATGTATATATAAAAGGAAATATATAGAGAGACAGATTATACTATAAATATCTAAGAAAAGATATCCATGTGCAGATGGAGATTATACTATACACATGAAAAGATACAGACATAGATTATGCTCAGTTCAGTTCAGTTGCTCAGTCGTGTCCGACACTTTGAGACCCCACGAATCGCAGCACACCAGGCCTCCCTGTCCATTGCCAGCTCCCGGAGTTCACTCAAACTCATGTCCATCGAGTCAGTGATGCCATCCAGCCATCTCATCCTCTGTCGTCCCCTTCTCCTCCTGCCCTCAATCCCTCCCAGCATCAGAATCTTTCCCAATGAGTCAACTCTTCACATGAGCTGGCCAAAGTATTGGAGTTTCAGCTTCAACATCAGTCCTTCCAATGAACACCCAGGACTGATCTCCTTTAGGATGGACTGGTTGGATCTCCTTGCAGTCCAAGGGACTCTCAAGAGTCTTCTCCAACACCACAGTTCAAAAGCATCAATTCTTCAGCACTCACCTTTCTTCACAGTGCAACTCTCACATCCATACATGACCACTGGAATAAACCATAGCCTTGACTAGACAGACCTTTGTTGGCAAAGTAATGTCCCTGCCTTTGAATATGCTATCTAGCTTGGACATAACTTTCCTTCCAAGGAGTAAGCGTCTTTTAATTTCATGGCTGCAGTCACCATCTGCAGTGATTTTGGAGCCCCAAAAAATAATCTGACACTGTTTCCACTGTTTCCCCATCTATTTCCCATGAAGTGATGGGAGAGATTATGCTATATAAATATTTTAAAAAGATACATACATAGAAATTAAACTAGAGAGAGAGAGTGGAGCAAAATTCCACCAGCTCGTAAATCAGTTGAAAGTACAGGAATTTTTTGTCCTATTCTTGCAACTTTTTTCTAAGGCTGAAATTTTATATCACAATGAGAAATTTTTAAATCATCAAAATGGAGCACACTACCTTGACCCCTTGACCCCTTGGGTGAGCCCCTATCTGGGAACATAGAAAGGTAGTCTCTCATTGGGCAGTACTTGTCCAGGCCATCTGCTCTGAAAACTCCTACAAGTCAAGACACCTGCTTGGCGTCTATAGGCATGAAGGGTTTAAAGGGCAGTTATGCTGAATCTGGCCATCTGATACGAAGAGCCAACTCATTGGAAAAGACCCTGATGCTGGGGAAAATTGAAGGCAGGAGGAGACGGGAGTGAAAGAGGATGAGAGAGTTGGATGACATCACCAACTTGATGAGCATGAGTTTGAGCAAACTCTGGGAAATGGTAAAGGACAGGAAGGCCTGGTGTGCTGCAGTCCATGGGGTCGCAAAGAGTCAGACACAAGTTAGCAAGTGAACAACAGCAACAACAATAGAGTCAAAAGCCTGCAATAAGGTCTCATGGGCTGCTGTCTGCTGGGCTTTGTAACCATGATGAGTGGGGACATGCAGACCACGCACCTTAGGAGCAGAGGGTCCCTGGACAGTGAGGCCAGTGCAAGTTCCCACTTGGGTTCTGGGCTGAAGCCATCACTGGCTGCACGTGGTGTTCTGACAGGTGAGCCCCTGGCTGCCCACTTCCGGGATCCCCTGAGGTCTCTTTGAGGGTGTCCAGGTCCTGCTCAGTTCCCCTACACCATCTGTCCTCTCTCCTCCTTTCCAAGATGGGCCCTGCTGACCTCCGCCCTCTGTGCAAGAGCCCCTCTGCCTTCTGAGTCTCAGGCCCCATGGCTTTCTCTCCTCCCGACCTCAGGTCTCCCATCCACGCCTTCCCAACTGACAGGTAAGTCTGTCTTTCCCTTGCTTCTCGCCAACAGGAACTCACTGTCCGTCCACATTTGTGCCATCAGCTGGGCCACGGAGACTCTGTCTGTTCACTTACCTGTCACGACTATGGACCTCAGGTGCTATGGAGGAAACCACATTAGAAGCAGTCTAGAAGTCTCCTGGGGCCCAAGGCGGTTTCGGGTTTGGCTACTCAAAGTGTGGTCCCCAGACCATTGGCAGCAGCATCACAGTTAGTCTACACTGACCCAGGCTGGCCTCACACCCACTACATCAGAAGCTGCCCTTTCATAAACCCTCCAGATCACTCATGGGCACATCAGTTTTTGAGTAGCAGCTCATTTAGAGGATGCTTGCTATCGGGGAAAAAAGAAAAAAGAAAGGTGATGGAGTTTTAATCAAAGACGCCCACTCACGAGCAATGAATTCAGCTACAGGTGTAAATGCCAAAGTTGCAGCAGAAATTCCCACCACTTCCGGCTGACCAGTCCCTGGCATCAGACAAGCAACTAACAGACAGTTACAAAAGAGGTCAGTTGGATGCAAGCAAGTCTCCAGAGAACCTGATCCTCCCCTGCCTTGTTGAGCGATAGTCGCTCAGTCCTGTCCATTCTTTGCGACCCCATGGACTGTGTACCCTCCCAGGCTCCTCTGTCCATGGGATTCTCCAGGCAAGAATACTAGAGTGGGTTGCCATTTCCTTCTCCAGGGGTTCTTCCCAACCCAAGGGATGGAACACAGGTCTCCTGCATTGCAGGCAGATTCCTTGCCATCTGAGCCAACAGGGAAGACTAATATTAAGAGACATTTCTAAGTAGAAAGACCTTGTTACTGTGGAGGAAAGGAAATAATCGGATATTTTCCTGCGCTCCCACAGGACAGAAGCATCTACTACCTCCCTGTGTTTGTACAGCTCTGTTCCCCTGGACCTCACCTCCTCACAGCCCAGCACCTCGTGTGCCAAAAAGTATCAGCTAGAATCAGTAAGAGCAATAAAGCATCGGACATGGCGGCTGCCCCACTAAGTGGTCCACACCTCGGTTGTAAATGTGGACTCAGTAGCAGCCAGCCAGTGACCTCATACCTGGCTTTCATCTGGGGGCTGTGGTAATGACCTAACGCTGTAGTGAGGTGTCCGTGTCTCCAAGACAAGGCGCATTGCTCAGAAAATAAACTGCCGAGGTTATGACATCAGAATCTTAAAATAAATTCCTTTTGGCCACACTGAAGTTCTGAAGGCCTGGAGTGACAGCTTGCTATTGCTTTACTTACAACTTCTAACTTCTGATATGCACAGTGGGTACCTTTCCCTATAGATAAGAAACGGCAATCACTTCTCCCCAACACACAGCCCCTTTTGCAGCAGCAAGGTCAGGCCACATGCATCAGGATGAGGTCACCCTGTTCCCCAACAGACATGGAAACCAACGGCTCCCCAAATGTTTGGACTGGAGATGCTGAAACCCAATTTTGGTTTCCTGGAATTCCCCCCTCCCCTCCCCCAGCACAGCCTCCAAGGAGCCAAAATCTTTTTTCCCACTGAGCCAGGTTTTGAGTTAATGGTGCTGTCAAAGATTCCATCCTGTTTCAACCAAACATAGAACAGCCAGTTGCCAATGTCTAAATCCTGCCTTATTGTTTTAAAAACAAAATGTAAAAGCCACGCTGCCCTGACCCTCCCTTGTGCTGGAGTCTGCTGAAATGGCCCGACTTTTTCTTCTGCATTTTGGGACATGGGGAGAGGATGAGTCATGGATGGTGACCCTTGTCCTAAAATCGTGCTGAATCGAGGAGGCAGCATCTTCTCCTGGACCCCCCCCCCCTTCCTATACCTGCTAGGAGGGTGGGGTGGATGCTGGGCAGGAGTCAGGCTCAGTCCAGGGGAGCCAGCAGAAACCTGCTAAGGCTTCCAGACATGCTGGGTGGCTGGCCTTTCAGCTGTTTAGGCAAAGGTGGTGGTGGAGACTGCAGTCATGGAGGAATGAAAGGTCCCTACACCCTAAAGTCACCTAACAGGTAACTGTAATAATGGAGCCACCTCGGAACCCTCTGGGAAGCTAGGGCAGAGGAGGGCAACATTCTCTAAATGCAGTTAAGTTGTACATAGAAAGCACATACTTCTGATTCTATTTGATGACTTCTAACTTATTTACCCTTTAACTTCCCTGCCTGCCTTGTCAATAGGGCCACTCTGATTTGCATGAAAACTAGTGGTTCCTACATTCACTCACTCACATCTAGGGGAGGGACTCTCCCCCATCAGCTCGCTCTGCCCTGCATCTCCAAGGCCACATCCTGCCCTGCCTTTGCCTCCCTACACTTTCATGCCTCCTTTCAGGGATGTTTGAGGATAGATAGGAGCTAACCTCAGCCCAGGTCACACACAGAAATGCAGAGCCACTGGAAAAAAGACTGCCTTCCAACAAATCATTATTTTATTGTGTGCCCCTCTCTGCCATGGATTCCAGTGATGAGAAGACCCGCCTGCATTTGAATTCCATGTTCAGCACCGAAAGAGCAGATTTGAATTCTCCATTCTTCTACCTGTTCGGATCTGTGCTCCTATAAGGTACATCCTGCACCCTGACAGATGCCAGCCCTCGTTGGCAGATTCCAGGGACCACAGGGACCTAGTTGCCCTGAAACAAGCAGGAAGGGAAGGGGAATTGACCAAGGAAGGTGGAGGGGGTGGGGTGAGGGGTGGGGAGGTGGGGGGCAGGAGGGTGAGGCTTGGGGAGGCAAAGGATAGTGAAAACAAGGGTGCTTCAGATGGCACCCCACTCCAGTATTCTTGCCTGGAGAATCTCATGGACAGAGACGCCTGGTGGGCTACAGTCCACGGGGTCGCAAAGAGTCGGACACGACTGAGCAACTTCACTTTCACTTTCACTTTCAGATCCCTGGGTCTTGAAAAATCTTTTTTTTTTTTTAATTTTGCTGTGAGGGCTCAGCAGTTGCAGTGTGAGACCTTAGTCACCCTGGGGACCATGGGCTCTTAGTTCTCCCACCAGGGGTCGAACCTGAATCCCCTGCATTGGCAGGTGGATTCTTAACCACTGGGCCACCAGGAAAGCCCTTTGAAAGTCTTAAGGTGGAAAATGCATAGTAATACTGCACAGAGAGACACAAACACATACCTACACCATTTAGATGGAATCTCCCGCATGAGACTTAGCTAAGGGTCTAAGTGCAGTTGGCAAGTGACTGACTGGCCAGTCCCAGGACCTGGAGGACTGAGGAGTCAAGGTCAAGGCATCTGCTTCCAGGGCATTTTCTTCCCTCTGTCCACAGCCCCCTCTCAGTGCTCCTGCCCACAGGGGGCCTGTGCACTCACAAACGCTAAATCAAGCAAGGCCAAGACCTCAGAAGCCCCGGGGAAGCCTGGTGACTACTCAAAGTGGACAGAAGAGGGGTCTGCTCCCTCCTGCCCCGTGGTCACCTGGCTGACAAAACGAGACCAGAACTGAACCGAACCAGAGGTGCTGGGTGGGGCCAATGCTGGGGACGACAGCTCTTGATGGCAGTGAAAGCTGGTGGCTGAGCCAGAGAAAGGCTGGGCTCAGATGTGTTTATACAAATCCCAAGCCCCGTACCCAAGAGGAGCTCCGCACCATCAGAAAGAGGGAAATAAGAAAATAGCACTGCTTCATGCAATAGACGGTCAACCTGTGAAATTAATGTCTTCTCCCTCCCACCAAGAAGTGGCCCAGGCTGAAAATATATACAATATAAATAGATAACTTCTTAGTTTAGGCAACTGAAAATGCCTGAGACCAGGCAGCTAAGATACAGCATTCATTCATTTCTCATGCTTCTGGAGGCTGGAAGTCCAAGATCAAGGCTGTGGGAGGTTCGGTGTCTGCTGAGAGTCTCTTCCTGGTTCACAGACGGTGCCTTCTTGCTGGGTCCTCACATGGAAGAAGGGGCAGGGAGCTCTCTGGGGTCTCTTTTATAAGGGCCCTGATCCTGCTTATGAGGACTTCACCCTTATGACCTAATCAATTATCCAAGTCCCCACCTTCCAAGACCATCATTACATCAGGCATTAAGATTTCAACATGTGAACTTGAGGGGTGGGGGACTCAAACGTTCAAGCCACAACAGGTACACAGAATCTGTGTGATGATGGAATTTTGTCCATTTCTTCATGGATACCTCCCATGCAGGGGCCTGCAAGATCTTGAAGAAGTCTATTCCGGGAATCAAAACCACAGCCCAGGGGCATGTGGGGCGAGCCGAGACTGGAATGAGATGCCCAGAAAAACCCCCAGGCTGAGCCAGACTGGGTAGGGTGGGGAATGGAACAGGATACAAAAGGTGGACTGGGAGTCCTTGACAAAAGGAATTAATTATATGGGACTTAATATGTTTGAGCCTTAGCCAAATGGATTCCAAGGCAACACATGGCCCTTGCTGGCCATCTGACAAATGATGTTCTTGGTTCTTAGGGGCAGGACAAGAGCTCACGGATGGAACTGTGGGCCTGGCCAGGGCACCTACCCTCCTGCAAGTGCCCAGTTGTCCCAAGAAGAGCCATTGTCCCCAAACAGAACCAGAGCCAGGTCTTGAGGCTCCAAGTTCCCACAGGGTCCAGCTTCATCAGTTACCACCTATTTGGCTGCAGCTTGCTTCCCTGAGTCTCTGCTTCCTAGTGGGTAAAATGAGGAGGAGGTACCTGGCCCTCAAGTCCTTGTCAGCATCAAATGAAACCATGGAGGCAGAAGCCTTTGTAAAACTGTAAAGTGGTTTGAGTTGTCGTGTTAATGCTGTCATAAATACGGGTGATGGTATTAAACTAGCCGCCAAGGTGACAACACTTGGCCCTGTGTACCCTGTGCTCAGCACGACAGGGTTGTGCTCTCTCATTCCGCCCAAGAGACTGCGAGGTTTGAGGTCTCAAGCATGTGTCAGTCTTTGCCCTGGTCTCCTGACTCCTTAGATGGAGAGGTAAGGAGCCCCTGATGGAGGGACTCTGTCCTGGAGGGGGACAGGGCACAAGAGCCCTAACAACGTGGTAAACAGATGCTCTGAAATAGGATATCACCTTTTAGAACCTGTGTCCCCAGCCCCACCACCACCTCACGCAGCCCACCTAGGACCCCTCATGGAGGGATCTCCTCCTCAGCCTCAGGCATCATAGGCAGCTTCGAGGGGCCAGCAGAACCCACCTGCCACCACCAAGGCTAGCCAGGCAAGCCTGCACCCCTGAACTACAGCAGCAGCAGACACATAATGAATGAGGGCACCCCCAGAAGCTGAGCTTCCTTCTGCCTTTGGCTGCAACTACCCCACAGCCAGCAGTGCCAGAAGGAAGGTCGACGAGGACTGCAGTCTCTGCCCATCCTTGACTCTGGTTCCAGTCATAGCAAAGCATCTACCTTTGTGATTCACCACTGCTGTCAATTAAAAGTCTCTGAGGCCTATCACATATGGATTCAACATGCTGGCAGCCACCTGTTCCCCAACACCCAAAGCTCCCACCGTGTTTTCATCTGTTTCAGATCTCACCCTGCAGGAGATACCAGCTGGGTGAAATTGAGGGAAGACACCAGCTGGGTGTAATTCATGGCAGGAAGATCAGGACTGACATCCCCTTCAGGCCCAGCTGACCAGATGGTTCCTCCGCAGTGCGATTCCAGGCTCATTAGGACGGTCACCTCGCCCCAGAAACACACCACTGGGCTGAATTCCCTCCTCCCCTTCACGCTTAATCAGAGTAGGATGGCAGTTGGCAGCTAAGCGTCGATTTTGTAGGACAAATTAATTTAGAAGCAAGTTTCTAAATGTCAGAAAATCCTAGCTCCAGATGTTTTGTTGTTACCTAAAGATCATGATGGATAATTTGGACTCGTTGTGATGGAATGAAATGGATCACAGAGCATTACTCCTAGAATAATATTTTCTCATTCTAAAACATGATGCGCCCTTATCCATTTTCAATTAAACGGACATCAGTTCAGTTCAGTTCTGTCGCTCAGTCATGTCCAACCATTTGCAACCCCATGAATCGCAGCACACCAGGCCTCCCTGTCCATCACCAACTCCTGGAGTTCACTCAAACTCATGTCCGTCGACTCCATAATGCCATCCAGCCATCTCATCCTGGGTCGTCCCCTTCTCCTCCTGCCCCCAATCCCTCCCAGCATCAGAGTCTTTTCCAATGAGTCAACTCTTCGCATGAGGTGGCCAAAGTACTGGAGTTTCAGCTTTAGCATCAGTCCTTCCAAAGAACACCCAGGACTGATCTCCTTTAGGATGGACTGGTTGGATCTCCTTGCAGTCCCAGGGAATCTCAAGAGTCTTCTCCAACACCACAGTTCAAAAGCATCAATTCTTCGGTGCTCAGCTTTCTTCACAGTCCACCTCTCACATCCATACATGACCACTGGAAAAACCATAGCCTTGACTAGACAGACTGTTGGCAAAGTAATGTCTCTGCTTTTGAATATGCTATCTAGGTTGGTCATAACTTTCCTTCCAAGGAGTAAGCGTCTTTTAATTTCATGGCTGCAATCACCATCTGCAGTGATTTTGGAGCCCCCCCCCAAAAAATAAAGTCTGACACTGTTTCCACTGTTTCCCCATCTATTTGCCATGAAGTGATGGGACCAGATGCCATGATCTTCGTTTTCTGAATGTTGAGCTTTAAGCCAACTTTTTCACTCTCCTCTTTCACTTTCATCAAGAGGCCCTTTAGTTCCTCTTCACTTTCTGCCATAAGGGTGGTGTCATCTGCATATATGAGGTTATTGATATTTCTCCCAGTAATCTTGATTCCAGCTTGTGCTTCATCCAGCCCAGCATTTCTCATGATGTACTCTGCATAGAAGTTAAATAAGCAGGGTGACAATATACAGCCTTGATGTACTCCTTTTCTTATTTGGAACCAGTCTCTTGTTCCATATCCAGTTCTAACTGTTGCTTCCTGACCTGCATATAAGTTTCTCAAGAGGCAGGTCAGGTGGTCTGGTATTCCCATCTCTTTCAGAATTTTCTACAGTTTATTGAGATCCACACCGTCAAAAGCTTTGGCATAGTCAATATATAACACACCCTTATTCAGTTTCCAAATAAATGAATGTAATTGACCATAGTATTCCACCTGATGTGAAGAGCTGACTCATTGGAAAAGACCCTAATGCTGGGAAGGATTGAGGGCAGGAGGAGAAGGGGACAACAGAGGATGAGATGGTTGGATAGCATCATCGACTCGATGGACATGGGTTTGGGTGGACTCTGGGAGTTGGTGATGGACAGGGAGGCCTGGCGTGCTGTGGTTCGTGGGGTTGCAGAGAATCAGACACGACTGAGCGACTGAACTGACTGAACTGCCTGACTGATGTAAGGAGAATTTGCATCAAAGCCTGAATTTCACTTTCCTCATAACAAACTCCAAGGTGAGGATCAGCGTGCAAATAGTTGGTTTGGGTGGTGATCCTGGGAACTATCTTCTGAAAGGCACTCTAATGGCAGAAAGCAAAGAAGAACTAAAGAGCCTCTTGTTGAAAGCGAAAGAAGAGAGCGAAAAAGCTGGCTTAAAGTCCAACATTCAAAAAATGAAGATCATGGCATCTGGTCCCATCACTTCATGGCAAATAGATGGAGGAAACGTGGAAGCAGTGGCAGATTTTATTTTCTTGGGCTCCAAAATCACTGTGGACAAGGCCTGCAGCCATGAAATTCAAAGACGCTTGCTCCTTGAAAGAAAAGCTATGACAACACTAGACAGTTGATTAAAAAGCAGAGACGTTACTTTGCTGAAAAAGATCTGGTTAGTCAAAGCTATGGTTTTTCCAGTAGTCATGTATGGATGTGAGAGTTGGACCATAAAGAAGGCTGAGTGCAAAGAAATGATGCTTTTGAACTGTGCTGCTGGAGAAGACTCTTGAGAGTCCCTTGGACTTCTCAAACCAGTCAATCCTTAAGGAAATCAGTTCTTAAGGGATTAATTTCAATCATCCATTCATTGGAAGGATGGATGCTAAAACTGAAGCTCCAATATTTTGGCCACCTGATTCAAAGAGCTGCCTCACTGGAAAGGACTTTGATGCTGGGAAAGATTGATGGCAGGAGAAGGGGGCGAGAGGGGACAGATGGTTGGATGGCATCACTGACTTAATAGACATGAGTTTGAGCAAACTCCAGGTTTGGTAGAGGACAGAAGATCCTGGTGTACTCCAGTCCATGGGGTCACAATGACTCAGAAACGGCTTAGTGTCTGAACAAAAACAACAATCTTGGAAAGCCATCACAGCCATTTCAGTTTTCTGAGATCCAGACCACATGGCTCCAAATGGAACGAATGAGACCCATGCCAAGAATGGCAGCAACTGACAAAACTTCATGTCAATTCAAGATGAGACATGCTGGCATATAAATCTGTGTTCCTAGCCAACCTGAATGCTGAAATACTCCCATCACTCATTTATATAGTTGTGCAACACCTGAGTCCCTGGCAGCAACTCTGCTCAGACTTTGATCTGCTTCTGGTGACTCGGGCCTCCCTTACCACCACTAGGAAGCGCCCTTGCAGTTGGGCATCATGGTTGACTCTCTGGAGCGATAGAAGGAGAATTTAACTGGTAGGGTCCAGGTGTCCACATAGAATAAGAACATGGTGGCAGATCCAAGAAGTAGGAGGGCTCCAGGTCAGCCTTGGTGACAGCTGGACAGTCCATAGCTGCTGGCCCACTTCAGTTTCTTTTCTCTTTTTGTCACAACAGCTTTATGTGGGATACAATTCATATGCCATACAATTCAGCCATTTAGAATGCAACATTCAATCATTTTTAGTATAAGCACAGAATTGTACAACTGCCACCACAGTCCTCTTTAGAATACTTTCATCATCTCAGGAAGACACCCTCTAGTGATCACCTCCCCAATCCTCCCAGCCTCTCCCGCCCCCGCCCAGCCCTGGGCAACCACTTATCTATTTTCTGGGTCTGTGGATTTGCCTGTTCTGAACATTTCCTATGCAGGCACGTTCAGTCTCTATGTTGTGTCTGACTTTTTGTGACCCCATGAACTGTAGCCCACCAGGCTCATTCCGTCCATGGGATTTCCCAGAAAGAATACTGGAGTGGGTTGCCATTTCCTTCTTTTGGGGATCTTCCTGATCCAGGGATCAAATCTGTGTTTCCTGTATTAGCAGGCAAATTCTATATCACTGAGCCCCCTGGGTTCTTATAAATAGGATAATACAAAATGTGGCCTCATGTGTAACAGAATGTTTCCAAGTTTCAGCCATGTTGTTATAGGAATCTGCTTTTTGTTCTTATTTATAGCTGAACAAGATGCTGCTGCATGGACAGAGCACATCTTGCTGGACAGAGTCATCTGCTGATGGGTATGTGAGCTGTCTCTACCTCTTGGCAGTTGGGAAGAACGCCGCAGCCCTCGTTTCTTGGGTTCTTTCTCGCAAAAGAATTGTGTTCGCAGCTCTAGGCTGGGGCCTTTGGTGACCCCTTCTCTGCCTCCCTAGGCAGGAGATGCAAGGAGTACCCAGTTCCCTCGGAACTATCCCAAGTCTTTCATCACTTAGAATTTATGGCCAGCACTGCCTTGCTCAGTGTATGGCCTACTTCCTGGTGGGGTTCCAGGTGATGCAGTGCTAAAGAATCCACCTGCCAGTGAAGGAGACTTGGGTTTGATCCCTGAGTTGGGAGTGGGAAATGGCAACCCACTCCAGTATTCTTGCCTGGAAAATCCCTTGGACAGAGGAGCCTGGTGGTCTATAGTCCATGGGGTAGCAAAGAGTTAGACAGGACTGAGCAACTAGGCATGAACATACACACACCACTTCCTGCCTCCAAGAGTCTGTGCATCAGGTCAAGCCAGGTGTACGGATTTTCAGCGGGTTCCCTCATCCCGGGGGGCCCAACCATGAACCCCGAGGATCCCAGGGTGAGTCCATCCACCCCTCTCATGGCCGGCCCCAGCCCAGGGGCCACAGGAGTCTTGGCAAGGCCAACAGCCTCCACAGGGCCATGACCGTCTCATCTAAACTGCAGACTTTAGGCTCTGGGAGCCTGGTGCCCTGGAATTCAATCATTCATGAGTGCTAGCAACTATAAACTCAGGAGTCAGTTTTCATAACCCTGATCAAAACACCATGACGTATGTTGCTGCCCACGCCCCGACACTATCCTTATAACACCCTCAGGGTGAAACCTTTCCCAGTAGAGTAATGTAAACTCACTGTGCTTTCCTCACTTGGATCAAACCCCACTGAAATCAACATTTCACTTCTTCTGTTCTCGCTGGAAGATTGATGGGAATCTTACCGAAAACTGTATCATACTCCGCCCACTGGGAATGAAACACTGGCAGATGGAAGGAGAGAAACAGCTCACTGTGTGCAGATTACAGACTCCTACACACCCACCCCCCCATGAACATGCACACACACATGCACACACACATGCACACACACATGCACACATGTACACATGACAGGTGTGCAAATATGCACACACATGCACACACATGCGGTCTTGACTTGTCCATCTGGACCCCTAAGGGTCCCTCTAGCTTATGAAGAAAGGGAGGTACAATGAGCCAAAGGTCCAGAGGACCATTCAGCAAACTCATCCAACCAAGGTGTGGTCACATGGAAGGTGTTCTAGCCCTACAAAAGGAGCCACATGGGAAGAACACCAAAATCCAACTTTCCAGAGGTCTGGACCTGGGGAAAAGGCTCTGGTGACTATAGGATCCCATGAAAGGAAAGAGCGAAAAAGCTGGAAATGATTGAAAGGAATGGGCAGTTTCACCAGGACAAGGGCACAGACTCGGAGGCGGGGGCTGAAAGTTCAGGAGATTTGAGATGTTTGTGGGGGGAAAGGCCAAGGAAAGAGAAAGCAAAAGACATCTGCTATGATATCTCCTGAGAGGAGCTGCAGGTGAGGAAATGGACATGAAATGAACAGGGACTGGGAGAGAGAAAAGAGAGAGAATGCTTAGAAGAAAAAAGTCAGTGCTGTAAGGAGCAGGGAGAGAGTGTGAAAACACTGAGACCGGAGGAAGGGGAGCAGCCTGGGCGTTTCACCCTCTGGGGCTGCCTGATTTCTACCCAGAAGTGAGGTTAAGGTGTTAATGGAAGAGTGTCTGTGCTGCATTCTGCAGGGCCGCCCAGCTGATCTCACACCTGGTTTTCACAGTACACCTGCAGAGGAGGTCCTGCCATCCCCGGGTAGAGGTTGGGACCAAAGCTTGCCCGAGCTTGCCCACAAGGCCTCAGATCAGCTCAGATCAGTTGCAGACCCTGGTCCATAGTCAGGGTCCTTGAGGGGAGGGCTTGGTGAACCAACAGCAGCAACACCCACCTGTATCACCATCTAGCCAGGGCCCCCATCTCGAGTGAAGATTGGGCTGGGGTGCAGCCTAGGCATTAGGTTTTTGGAAAACTCCCCAGCCAAGTCTGATCACTGCCAAGATAAGGCTGAATACTGCTGCCAGGGCCACTTCCATCAGGCAAGGGAGGTTCCATCCTCATTCTAGAGGCTGCCCAGCAGGCCAGTCACCAGTTATGCACAATGTAAAAACGTCTAATGTCTGCAAGCCATGATATCTGGTCATTCATGAGACACTGTTTTAAGATGGGCTTCAAACCAAAGACCCAGCAGGATGGATGAGCACCCAGGTGTGAGAATAGGGCTGGGTGAGGGTGGTTCCCCACCAGCCACCCTCCTGGAGGGGCAAGTTCAAGGTGAACCACTCCCATGAGGGCACAGTACCTGCCTGTCAGGTTAGGCCAGTCCTGGGAACACCCGGCAGCTGGAGAGCATCTCACCTGGATCAGCTTAGGCTGGATGGGAGCCAGTGCCCCCAGGGCTGAGCCTCAACTGTCAGGACCCCCAGAGGAAGGCCTGACACCAAGGACTATCTTCTAGGCCCTCAACTTTTAAATCCTTATCCCTGGGGCGTGACTAGGCCACAGCAGCCTCTGGATGTAACTGGGTCTCCTGGTCTTGCCAGGTGACGCTAGTAGTAAAGAATCCACCTGCCAACGTGGAAGATGTAGGAGATGCAGGTTCAGTCCCTCAGTCAGGAAGATCCCCTGAAGAAGGAAATGGCAAGCCACTCCAGTGTTCTTGCCCAGGAAATCCCATGGACAGAAGAGCATTCTGGGCTACAGTCCACAGGGTTGCAAAGAGTAGGATGCAACTGAGCATGCACACACGCACACACACACACACACACACACACCCACACACCCAGGCCCTCACAGCATCTGTAAGAATTCTAACCCCTTAGAGACAGGGAAAGAGAGCCTCTTTGAGTGTGAAGATCCCAGCTGTGCCTGGTCTGGCTGCTGTTTTGAAATAAGTCATCTGGTTTGACCACAGATACCTTCCATCAGTCAGCAGCAATTACTGGGTGTCTTCCGGGCTCATGGCTCTGGCCCTGCCCTTATTAGTAGCCACTCTATTTGCAGCTGGGCCAGAGTCCCGCTGTTGCCTGGGGCGAGTCCCTGCACAGGGGAAACTTGGCCCCCTGTGCTGACCTTCTGGGATGCCTTTGGGGGTCTCTTTCACACACACCCCACCATCCTGACTGGCATCTGCCTGGAGACAGACAGTGGGCGCTGAGGGCCTGGGCCACTCCCAGGGCTGATCCCACCCAGGTCTTACCCTTCCTTCACCCCACTTCTTTTTCCAAACTGTGAAGCTCCAACTGACTCCCAAAGTCACTCATTTTACAGAGAAAAACACATGGGAATGCTAACATGGATTAAGATCATGCAAAAGCCAAGAAAACAAGGAAAGGAAAAAGTTGTTTAGTTTCTCCATCAGCAGCTCCCCATACTCACTGCTGCGTGGCACAGCTGCCTGGGTCCCCAAGGGCTTCCTCTGTGGGGCAAGTGGGCTGCTGATGCATGAGTTTCTGGGGGCTTTCATTTCTATCATGAACTGAAAGTGGTAAACATGGGAACCAGAAGGACACCCCACTCTTCAGAGTTCACCAGCCCCATGTAACTCAGTGATTTTCAGACCACATGGGGCAGCAGAAAAGAAGGTGGAATTTCTAGTTACCAAGTGTGTGCTCATGTACTTTTTTAAACTTCTTTGTACCAAAGATTCTTCATTTGATCTCAGTTCATGGAAAACTTTAGGATTCAGTTCAGCTGAGTATAGCAAAGATCTGGCGACAGTGTCTTAAAGGCACAAAGGTTTAATTCTCTGACATAAAAGAAGTCTAAAGCAAACACTACAGGGCAGATAAAACAGTTTCATGAAGTCAGTGGATCCCCATGTTGCTTCTGTTTTTCTGTTCTGCCATATGTGGTTTCTCAGAGTCAACTCATGGAACAGATGGCTGCTGGACCTCCAGTCATGGCATCCACATTCCAGGCAGTGGAAAGAAAGAAGCAGGGGGATGTGAGAGAAGTGCCTCCTCCCTTTGGAGGAGACTGAACAGAATTCCCACATTTTCATGGACATTTCTTTGGCAGAACATCATACGAGGGCTAAGAGGCTGGAAGAAGCCGAGCACACCCACACCTCAAATGAAACTGGTATTCTATTGCTCCGAAGGAAGGGGAAGGTGGATGCAGGAGTGGGTACCAGCAACCTCTCACAGATGTCCAAAAGATATGAAGGTGATGCTCACTACCGGTCTTCTCCTTCTGTCCACAGTTAACACGTGACGAGGATCAAAGTTGCACATTATGATGCCACAGTCTTCCTATTAAGGTGTACGGAAACGAAAGTGGTGGTCGTTCAGTCTTGCCCCAACCCTGGTCCTAGAGCTTGCAGCATCCGTGGAACCCTTAACTGATGTCAGACACTGCTTCTGAGTGTCTGTCCCCAGCCTGTTAGTCAGCTGTGGCTGCTGACTAATACCGCAGAACTGCTTCGACAAGAGGACCTCATTCTCTCACAGCTCTGGAGGCTGGAAATCCTAGATCGAGGTACCAGCCAGGGTGGCTCCTCTGAGACCCATCTCGTCAACGTGTATGGTCATCCTCTCCCAGGGTCCTTACCTGGTGATCCCCTATGTGCCACTGTGTGCTGACCTCCTCTTCTTAAAGGACACCAATCAGATTGGACCTAATTTCAGCTTAATCATCTCTTCAAAGACTTTATTTCCAATAAGGTCATGTTCTGGGATACTAGGGGTGAAGATTTTCAATATATAAATTATCTGGGGACACAATTCAGCCCACAACACCTCTCGAAGCAGGACTCGTGTCCCCATTCTCTATTTAAGACCCTGCTAATAATTTAATGGAACTACTCTTCAGTATTTCTCAGAATGTTTCCCCCACTCCTCTGTATTCTGCCAGAGCAGAGGGACATTAATATCTAGGTCAGATGACTGGTTCCTGGAAGCCATAATAAACAGAGCTTCAGTGGCTCAAAGGGCCGAGTTTTTGGTGTTTCTGGGGGGAAAAACTAAACTAATTTTAGGGACACTGTCATTTTTCTAGTTAAGTGCAGGAACTCTCATTTTGGACCATTTAGCCTAAAATAAGTTCACCACTAATCTTGAGTTTCTTGAGCCCTCTTAAGCCTCTCAGATCAGTCCCAGCCACAGGTCTGCTTTGGTGTGACTGCATCCTGACGGCTTTTTTTAAGCAAGCCCCCGCTCGGCGGACTCTAGGTTTACGGGAATAGGGACATGGCTCAACTGTGCAGGCCCAGGAGGCCTGAAGTCAAAGGTGAGCCGCAGAGTCATGCTACTGTGCTATGCATCACAAACGCTGGGGAGGGAGTGGACGGCCGCCATACTGCAGAGTTAAGGGAGAATGTCCCATACTCCACAACTCTGGGGCTGAGGGCACCAACACCAGGATCTGCAAAGACATTCAGAGCTGGGGAAGGAAGAGCCAAGGGCAGGACCAGGCCAGTCCAGTCCCGGACACCAGGCGCCATGGCCTCTTCCGGCAAGTTCACCCTCCCATGGGAGGCCTGGCTTTACCCTGACACCGAGGCTTCATCACAGGATAAGCCAAGACCCCTTTTGCAGGCTGGAGAGGCTCTCTGCAGCCTTCTTGCCCTTGGAGAAAGAGCCCTGAAGTCAAGGTCTGAGTTCTGGTCTTGATGCTGCCCCCAGGCTGGACTGCTTAGCTCCCCATCCAAAAAGGTGAGCCAGTGGAACTAGAGACCTCCAGGCTCCCGTCCATCTCCAAAGTCTTTCAACTTTTTCTCGGGAACCAAGAGGAACTGATTTGTGAACCAGCCTGGTGGGGTGCAACTGCACCCTGCTAATCTAGGAGTCCAAACCTGCAGTGTTCTCTGGGGCCCTGTCCCCCACCTTGCCCACAGGGAAAAATGGAGACATGCACTCTGTCAAGGGTCAGCTGGACTCAGGTCACCGTCTGTCTCCCAGGGCCACCTGCAAACCACTGTTTATCGAGTACGAGCTATGAAGCCAGCTCTCTGCCTCCGAGGATGCAGAACCCATGGATTCTGAGGGGCAACTGTGAGACTCAAGTTGGATTTGGGCATCCAAGGAAGGCCCTGAGATGAATCCCGGAGGTTACCCAGGGACGCCTGTATTAGAGTGTGTGTGCGCCTGCTCAGCCATGTCTGCCTCTTTGTGACTCCATGGACTGTGGCCTGCCAGTCTCCTCTGTTCATGGAATTTTTTTCCAGGCAAGAATACTGCAGTGGGTTGCCATTCCCTTCTCCAGGGTATCTTCCCAACCCAGGGATTGAACCCAAATCTCCTGTGTCTCCTGCATAGGCAGGTGGATATTTTTTAACCACTGAGCCATCTGGGAAGCCCCCTGTATTAGAAACAAACTCATTTCTTTCCTCTTCTTAAAACAGATAAACATTCATAGATGATTAAAAAAAAAAAAACCTTCCTTTCTCTCACTTTGAAAGAGACTAAATCATACGCATGTCCTGCACTTTCTGGTGATTAAAGAACAGCTTGACCCAATAAATGGAAATTTTAAGGCACTTACAGGGCCTGGAAAGAAGTGCAGAAGCCAATTTGAGCATAGAATAAAAATACCATCTGGGTTTTGGTGACAATGAGTAACACTGTTGGCTCTTCTGAGCTCAGACAATTATAATATGAAAAAGAATTTTTTTAAGCCTGCACAGTTAAAATGGTAAAAAGATGGTTCATGGTGAAAAAAAGACAAAAATAATTCCTGTATTCGTGTGCTGCCCACCCTGGTACCAAGCGCATTCATCGTGTCTGGAAAAAGAGGCGGAGGATGGAGAATGTCATCAGGGACACCTTCAACCTCAGTGAGTGTGAGATGGTGTCACCGTGTTGCCCCATACACCCAGGAACAGAGAAGGTGAGGGTGGGTGTGGAAACGAGGAAGTTGATAAGCTGGGACTACGAGCCCTCTCTCAAAATATTTAGACTCAACTGAAGCCTGCGTGCATCAGTGGGGGACGCCCTCATCTCCTTGTCTTGCTGGAAGACTTTGTTCTGGACTTGAATCAGGACTAGACATCACTGCCCCCCATTTTGCATCTCAGTCCGGACAGCCTAAGTGCTCAGGCTGCCCACCTTCCCCTGGTTCTAGGACCACTATGCCCCTCAGTTCATACCTAGACCAGCCCAGGAAGCACAAAGATTTCTCTCTTTAAGGCTAAAAGGCACAGCCATGTCTGTGGGCTGGGAGGGGACGCCCTCCCTGAAGTTGGGGAGCAGAGATGAGTGGGAAGGAGGGAGACACAGGGCTCTGAGTTCCTCATGGCCCGTGAGCAGGAGGATGAGGCAATCGATCCTGGCAGTGAGGTGACAGCCATCACAGCTCACATGGACGGAGCCTTTATATGTGTCAGGCTCAGTCCGGAGTGTCTTCACGTGTGCTTCCATCTGAAAAGGATCGCCCAGCAGTTAGGCTCTTTCCTATATGGAAAACCACAGAACCCTTGACCTCCACATACGATCTGGACACCATCCTGCCTTCTCTGTTCCCCAACCCCGTGACACACACATACACTCACACACACACGCTCACACACAACATTCACACATGACACACATACACACAGACTCATACACACACTCATACACACTCACACACACAATACATACAGTCACACACACATACGCATACACGCACACACACATTCACACATAACACACACACATACACACACAGAGAGACTCATACACACACACTCATATATATACACAATACGCACAGTCACACACACACATACGCATACACACATGACACATACTCTCACACACATGACACACACATATACACACATACATTCATACACACACAACACAGTCACACACACACATACTCATACACGCACACACACGACACACACAACACACACTCAAACAGACACACACACTTGCTGTCCTAATACAAGTGTGTCCTAATGCCTTGCCTTGCATTCTTGAACCAACTTTAATCAGCCTGTCACCTCCACTACTGCCCCCAAGTAAATCTCAAGGTCACAGTGATGACCTCGTTGCTCAATGCAACTTTTTGTTAGAAAAATGTTTATAACAGTTTTAAAGGTTCCTTTCCAGTGTGGCCCCTAATGTAAACTATGGACCTTGGATGATAATGGTGTGTCAATGCAGGCTCATTGGTGGTGACAAATATACCATCTGGGGGCGGGGGTGCCAATAGTGGAGGTGCCTAAGTAGAGAAAAGGGGTTTATGGGAAATCTCTCAATATTGCTGTGAACTTAAACCCATTCCAGAAAAATCGTGTCTTCTTTTATTTTTAATTTTTATTTTAGTTGTCCATGCTGCATGGCTTGCAGGATCTTAGTTCCCCAACCAGCCAGGAATTGAACCTGGGCCCTCAGCAATGAAAGTGCAGAGTCCTAACCACTAGACCACCAGGGAATCCCCCAGATGTCTTTAAAATTTTTAAAAAGTAGCAGCTGCTGAGACTGTATGACACCAAGTAACAAAGTGCAGAGCCCACCTTCAGGCAACCCCAGACAGACGGTGATCCAGACTGTGTTCTCTGGAGGCCCTGCAGCCACAGATCAGCTTCTCAGAGGCCCAGGTTGTTGTTGTTCAGTTGGTCTGTCGTGTCCGACTCTTTCCAACCCCACAGACACACAAGGCTTCCCTGTCCTTCACCATCTCCTGAGCTTGCTCAAACTCAAGTACATTGAGTCGGTGATGCCATCCACCCATCTCATCCTCTGTCATCCCCTTCTCCTCCTGCCCTCAATCTTTCCCAACCCAGGAATCCCCTACAAGCTCCATCTCAGGCCTCCTCTAGCACAGGGCCCATGGACAAAGCTGTGGTTGGGGAGATGCTGTGTGGATGGGAACCTGGAAATGCCCGTGTGAGTGGGAGCTATATGAGAACAAAGGTCAGATGCTGCCATGTCACAACTTTCACATCCAGGAAAGGCGCTGCTGGCTCCAGTCCCCAGATGTAGGCGTCTGGAGAAAGCTGGTCCAGAGGCCACAACAGAGATCTGGAGGCAGGACTGAGACTGGCTTCTGCCCAGACCCACACCCCGGATTCAGTTTGTTCAAGCCCAGCTGCAGGGAGAAGGGGCCGACTAGCCCCAGCACAGCATCTCCTGACCTGACCCTGCCTCCCAAAGAAAAATCCAGAAAGTGGCAGGAACAGTGTCTGGGCCAGGATGAGGGGGCAGACCCACAACCTGAGCTCCTCCCAGAACAGGCCCAAGGCTCCCAGGCTGACCTTCAGGGCCCTCTGCCCTGCTTCCCACAAGACGTGCCAGGGACCCATGGGATGCAGTTCTTCCCGCGTGTGGTGGGCCTGGGGCAGGTGGAAGTGTACAGAGGGGCGGGGGAGGAGTAGGGGGCAAACCCAGGAGTGGGGAGGCGGGAGGCAGAGCCCTGCCCAGCACAATCACAACCATCTCGCTTTTCCCTTTTCTGAGGTTCAGGGTCCAACGTGGGCTCCCAACAGATGCAGTTTTCCCACTAATGTTTTATTTCAAGGTGTACAAACATCATAGCGTTGGTTTTGATGCTTCACTTCAAAAATATTCACCAAAACGAGTGATCTCACCATCCACGTATCCTCATATAGAAATATCCAAAGAGAACAAGTCTTCATAAAGCAGTGCTTGCCAAAAATATCGTTTCCTAATACCCTTGCTTATGGAAAAATTAAGTGTCTATACTAAAGTTTCAGCAAGGAGTCGGAAGAAGGATCCTTGCATGATGGAGGCTAGAACAGTCCCAGAAAGCCTCCCTATGTCTTATGTTTAAATAGATAAGGCAGCTCGGGCCCCAGACCTAAAATCTAAGGAATTCCCTGGTGGTCCAGTGGCTCGGACTCCACGCTTCCAATGCAGGGCACCAGGATTCCATCCCCGGTCAGGGAACTAGGTCCCCCATGATACAACTAAGACTCAGCATAGCCAAATAAACAAGTAAATATTTAAACAAACAAACGAAAAACCTAAAACCCAGAAATGAAAAGATTCCTGAGGTTTTTGCTCTGAAACTCTGTCTTCCTCTGGGTTTCTCCGGGGCATGTAGTACAGGGGAAGAAAGTTTTTCCTACCACTCATTCAGGTTCTTTGGCTGGTCTGATCATTAAATCCATTAATGCACAGGAAAAGAGGCAAACGAAATGACTTACATACAGAAGCCCCAGAAAGACACAAAAACTCAAAAGGCAACCAGGTAACTGAAGCTTGTAGAACATCCTGAGCTAAGGCAAGTGACAGGGAGGCCAGGGGGAGAGGGACCCTTCGCATGAAGGCAGAGGAGATGCTTGGAAAACAGGAGCTGCCCTATTAGGCAGGTAAGCTTTAAGAAAAAAGTTTCCTTGGTGAGTGCTCTCTTTCTGGTATAAGCTCCCTCTCCAATGTAAGCAGGCAAAGGAGGAGGTACAGAGTCTTTCCTGAATCTGCTGGGGGCTGATTGCATTTAGCTCAAAATAATCATTTACAAGTGGCATATTTGGGGATGGCAAAACCTGCTCCCCTTCCATGGTGAGATTTCAGAGGATTTTCTAAGTATTTATTTTTTGGCTGTGCCAGGTCTTAGTCGTGGCAAGTGGGATCTTTACTTGCAGCATGGGAGCTCTCAGTTGCATCATGTGGAATCTAATTCCCCACCCAGGGACCAAGCCCAGGTCCCCTGCATTAAGAGTGCCGAGTCCCAGCCACTGAGCCACCAGGGAAGTCCCAAGGTTTCAGAAGATTTCAGGATCCTGTGACCTTGAGTCTTCACATCTTCTGAAGAAGAGCTTGCTTTGCATTCTTTATGTTTTCCTCTCTAAGATGGATTTATTGAGATAAAATGTATAGCCGATAAAATTTACTCGTTTCGCAATATATACAGAAATAGTTATGCTGCACACCTGAAACTAACTCACAGACTTAGGGAAAGAACTTATGTCTGCTCGAGGTTGAGGGGAAAGATGGGAGGAAGGGATAGTTAGGGAGTTTCAGATGGACATATACACACTGTTATATTTTAAATGGATAACCAACAGGACCTACTGTATAGCACAGGGCATATGCTATACATAGCTCGGCATTTTCTTGCTCAATATTATGTGGCAGCTTGGATGGGAGGGGAGTTTGGGGGGAGAATGGATACCTGTTGGGATTCCTAAGTGGCTCAGTGGTAAAGAATCCACCTGCAATGCAGATGTGGGTTCAATCCCTGAGCTGGGAAGATCCCCTGTAGAAGGAAATGGCAACCCATCCAGTATTCTTGCCTGGGAAATCTCATGGACAGAGGAGCCTGGTGGGCTACAGCCCATGGGATCGAAAAAGAGTCGGACACAACTTAGAGATACAACAAGAGATACGTAGCGGCATCTCACGATCATGTTACTGTTCATTTCCCTGATGACAGGTGATGTTGAGCATCTTTTCATGTGTTCATCTGGGGTCTGTATCTCTTCTCTGGAGTCTGCTCAGCCTATTTTTGAAAATGGAAGCTCTGCTTTTCCTTATCTGGACTGCTCACGAGTAGTGGGGTGGGACAGCACCTCAGTCTGTTGGTGCCCATTTCCTGCATGTCACCTCTCTGATGCCCTGAGCACCCTTGAGGTTCTGTAAGACACACGCAGCCGTCTGGGACGGCTCCTCAGGGGAAAGTCCCTGTACCTGGGCATGTGGATCACTTGTGAGTCCGGAAGTCCTCCATGGGCCCTGTACTGACCCAGGGATGGTCCGGTAAGGTGGCTCTCCAGTTACGCATTCACATGCTCTCCTGAGAGGGAGACAGTGTGGACCACACCGCTGGTGCTGAATCCCCAGAGCCTGAAGCCTGCCTGGGGCTGGGTCTCCAGGGACGGTGGCATTTCAGCTGGTCTTGGTCAAGTACTTACGGTGGTGAAGGCCGCAGGTTTCCTGCAGCAAGCCCACCCTGAGGCTCTGGATGGGAAGGAAAGGTCTAGACCCAGAACGGACTGCTGCTGACCTCTGGATGTGCATGCCAACTCCCAACATGAGAGCTCCAAACCCTGCAGTGCCTGGGCTCCTGTCCACATTTGAACTACCTCTACCATCCACTGCGGTCATTGACCTCCCTGTGCACAGTCTGTGCGGCCTCGTAGCTTCAGCCTGCAGTGACCCCCGGGATCCTCCCACCCCCTACACGCCCTGAATCCTGCTGCTCACGCCTGATGCTCTGGGGCCCCCTCCAGCCAGGGGACACTGGGCAACAGCTGGAGATGTTTTTGGTTGTCAAAACTAACAGGGTTGCTACTGACATCTCACAGGTTGTGGGGCCAGCGATGCTGCACAGGATGGCTCCCACACCCAGCAATGATTCAACAGCCCCTAGCACTTCCTGATCCATATCTGTCAGGCATCCAGCCTGGGATAGACGTGTCCTGTGCATCTGGCCCATCATTGACAACCTGTGGTACTTTTAGCCATAGCAATGCTTATGAATTGCCACGTTCTCATGAATTATCATTAATTCCACTGTATTTTCATCCTTATAAGGGAAAAAAGCAATAAGAAAATGGGAGAAGACTCTTGAGAGTCCCTTGGATCCCAAGGAGATCAAACCAGTCAATCCTAAAGGAAATCAATATTCATAGGAAGGACTGATGCTAAAGTGGAAGCTCCAATACTTTGGCCACCTAATGGGAAGAGCCAACTCATTAGAAAAGACCCTGATACTGGGATAGATTGAAGGCAAGAGGAGAAGGGGATGACAGAGGATGAGTGGTTGGATGGCATCACCAACTCAATGGACATGAGTTTGAGAAAGCTCCAGGAGATGGTGAAGGACAGGGAAGCTTTCCATGCCGCAGTCCATGGGGTCTCAAAGAATCAGACATGACTTAGTGACTGAAAAACAACAACAGGAAAATGAAGAGGGCATGAGTAACATACTTGCCCGATCACTTGCACGTAGGTGGGACTGAAGACAGGAGTGTCTGCTGATGACGCAGAGTTACAGCTGCACATCGTCCTGTACAGATATCGCGTCCAAGGTCTGAGAAACCCACGTGTCATCATCTTCAGTGATGAGCCTTCCTTATTCTCATTCTTGCATTGTTCATTTCCACTGGGAGGCTTACAAAAACTTAACTCATTTTTAAAAATAAAGCTGAATTTAAAATCTGATTAGTCATAGTTTTACATGTCAACTTGGCTAGGCTGTGGTATCCAGATTTTAGTCAAATATGATTTTGGATGTTTATTTGAAGGTATTTTTTACATGAGATTAACTTTTAATCAGTAGACTTTGTAAAGCAAATTGCTGTCTGTATTGGGGGATGGGGGGTCTCATCTAATCAGCTTCCCAGGTGGTACTAGTGGTAAAGAACCCATCTGCCAATGCAGGAGACACAGGAGACGTGGGTTTGATCCCTGGGTTGGGAAGATCCCCTGGAGAAGGGCATGGCAACCCACACCAGTATTCTTGCCTGAAAAATCCCTTGGACAGAGGAGCCTCATGGGTTACAGTCCATGGAGTTGCAAAGAACTGGACAAGACTGAGCGACTGAGCGCACACACACAACACACTCATCCAATCAGTGGAGGACAAAGAAAAAGGAACTCCCTCCCCCAAGGAAGAGACTTTGGGCTCAAAATGCAACTCTTCTGAGCCACCAGTTGGTCAGCCCACCCTGAAAATTTTGGATTGGCCAGTCCCCTTAAATGTGTAAGATGATTCCTTAAATATTTATTTCTCTTGATCTAGACATAGATACATACACACACAAACCCTGTTACCCTGCTTGTTATCTGTTATGTTTCTCTGGAGAACCCAAATACACTGTATGTATTATTTTTCCTGTAAAATGGCACTCATTTGAGATTTTAAGTGGCCGACACCGCATTATTCATATGACATTGGCTTTTTTCTTTTTTCAGAATATTGAATATAGTTCCCCATGCTATACAGTAGGTCCTTATTTTCTATTTTATATCTAGAAGTTTGTATTTGCTAATTCCAGACTCCTAATTTATCCCTCTTTCCACCCTTCCCCTTGAAAACCTTAAGCTTGTTATCTACGTCTGTGAGTCTGTCTCTGTTTCCTAAGTTCTTTTGTATCATATTTTAGATCCTGTAAGTGATTTCTTTCTCCTCCTTACGGCACTTGGTATGCTAATCTCTAGGTCCAGCCACATTGCTGCAGATGGCATTGTCTCATTCCTTTTCTTGGCGAGTAGTACTCCCCTGTACATATGCACCATCTCTCCTTCATCCATTCGTCTGTCGATGACATGTAGGTTGTCTCCACGTCTTGGCCAATGTGAATAGTGATGCTGTGAACCTAGGGGAGCATGGATTTTTGTGGATTAGAGTTTCGTCTGGATATATGCCCAGGAGTGGGATTGCTGGATCATATGGCAACTCTATTTTTAGCTTTTTAAGGAACTGCCATACTGTTCTCCATAGTGGCTATACCAACTTACATTCTTACCAATAGAAGGGCCCCTTTTCAACACTCTCTCCAGCATTTATTGTTGTAGACTTTTTAAATGATGGCCATTCTGGCTGTATGAGGTGATACCTCACTGTAGTTTTGATTTGCATTTTTCTAACAATTAATGATGTCCGGCACTTTTTCATGTGCCTAGTCACCATCTGTGTGTCTTCTTTGGAGAAACGCCCACTCTTTTATTGAGCCATTTGCTTTTAGTATTGAGTTGTATGTGCTATTTGTATATTTTAGAGATTAAGCCCTAGTCAGTTGCATTGTTTTTTCTCCCACTCTGTAGGTTGTCTTTTGTTTTATTTATGGTCCCCTTCACTGTGCAAAAGTTTGTTCTTCACAGAGATTTTGAATTCCATTGATGCCTGGGTTACCATGCACATGTGTAGCTTGTGAAATCACAGTGGTGAGTAAAGTAGCTGTCCCATCCACCCACAGCAGAGATCCTCAGGAATGAGGGTTCCACCAGATCCAGCTGCAAGCAAGACACAAACAGAAGCTTGTGTGTCTCCCACCTGGGTATGGGGAGAAGGGCATGGGAAATCAGCTTGATTTGGAACAGAAAACGGAACTTTCAAAAATTGGAAAAAGATGCTTAGGACAAGTTCAAGCCAGAAAAAGCTGGACCAGAGCTAGAGGACCAAGGCCTCATATTCCATTGTATCTTCCATGGATGCTAGAATGCAAAGGATGCGACATTCGCTGAATGAACAAAGTAACGAGTGAATACCACAGTCAAAAGCTAGGAAGTTTCTGGGCCTGTGTGTGTGTGTGAGAGAGAGAGAGAAAGAGATAGCTGCTCAGTCGTGTCTGACTCTACAGCCCCATGGACTGTAGCTGGCCAGGCTCTTCTGTTCATGGAATTCTCCAGGCAAGAAGACCGCACATGCAGATAGGTCAATTTCTGATCCTCTGGAGAAGGAAATGGCAACCCACTCCAGGATCCTTGCTTGGAGAATGCCATGGATAGAGGAGCCTGATGGGCTACAGTCCAAGGAGCCTCAAAGAGTCAGACACAACTGAGTGTCTGAGCCAACTATTCATGAAACCTCACACAGTAGCGATCTATACTCAGGACCTGTTTTAACACACGTTCCACTGCCTGTCCAATGCTCATGCGTAAAATACACTTTAAAAAAATCTATTAAGTGCCTGAAGTGAAAATACCTCCCCACAATTTTTAGAAGTTTTCACAAGAAGCAGTGCTGTGGGGCAAATCGTGTCCTCCACGAGACACACTGAAGTCCTGACCGAAACACCAACAACTGCGGCCACCGTGGGAAACTGGCTCTTCGTAGATGTCATCAGGTTAACATGAGGTCACTGAGGAGCTGGTCTCTGATCTGACCACTGGGGTCACGAGGAAAGAGAGATGGAGACACCAAGGACACACAGGGAAGGTGGAGGGTGGAGTGATGTGTCTGTAAACTGAGGAAAGCCAGGCTCCCACGGAAGCTAGAAAAGGTCAGGGAGGACCTTCTAGCTCCCCTAGACGCCTTAGTGACACCACGGCCCTGCTGACTCCTTGATCCTGGACTTTTGGCCCCCAGAACTCTGAGAGCATAAAGCTCTGTTGTTTAAGCTGCCTGGTCTGTGGTGCATAGAATGAGCCCCCATACAATGGCAGAGAACAAGTATGTGTCCTGAGAGCCCATGCCAGCGCTGAAGTGAATGGGAAACTTAAATTCTGAAACATGGAACTAGCACTCTAAGGGGCTTACATCATGCTGGGCACCTGTCCACTGTCTAACACTGGAGACTCACTAACTCAGCCCTTCCACAACTCAGGGGGAGACCAAGACACAGAGAGGTTAAGTAACTCATTCAAGGTCACACAGCTCAATCCTGGCAAGGTGGGGTTGTGACTCAGGTTGGACTCACAGCCTCCTCCTTCAACACTAAGTGGTTCAGCCTGTGTTCTTGTTGGGGCTGCCATCCACAAAGGATCACAATCTTGGTGGCCTAAAACAATAAGAATATATTTTCTCTCAGTTCAAGTGCCAGAAGTGCAAGATTCAGGTGTGGTCAGGACTGTGCTTTCTCCGAAGACTCCAGGGAGGAGCCCCTCTGTGCCACTCCCAGCTTCTGGGAGCCACCAGCAGTCCTTGGCTTTCCCAGGCTTTCCTTGGCTTTCCCAGGCTTGTGGCCACCGCACTTGACTCTCCGCCTGCGTCTTTACATGGCCTGCTCCCGGTGTATCTGCGTGTTTCCAAGACACGGCTCTCTCCTCCTAAAGACACGGGTCTCTCCTCCTAAAGACACGGGTCTCTCCTCCTAAAGACACGGGTCTCTGATCTAGGGCCCTCCTCGCTCCATGATGCCCTCATCTCAACCAGATTACATCTGCAAAGACTCCATTTCCGAATAAGGTCACCTTCACAAGTTTGGGGCTTAGGAAGCGGACATACTTGGGGAAACATTTCCAATAAGACCTGCCCCGGGGAATGCGGGGTCCTCAGGGATGGCAGCGAGGAGGAGGCAGAAAACAGGGCAGTGTCCCAGGGCTACCCCAGGGCTGAGCCTTGCTCTCAGGGGGATGGAAAAAACCACCTGAATGCACACACTGTGGGAAAACAGAGATATGGGCACTCACGGGCCTCAGGAGGCAGGATACTTGCCTCTACTGCCCTGGACAGGGCTCTTCCATGCCTTCCACCAGGCCTCTGGATCAGGCCAACCCTTCTCTTCCACTCTGCCTCCTGCTCCATCCCGCCTTCCAGAGGCTCTGCCTCTCCCATCTTCAGCCCTCACCCCTCCCCAGGCTCGTACTCCATCCCATCCCTGCTCTCCCCTCTCAGCCACCTTGTACCTGGGACCAGACGCCCCCTCTATATCTCTGACCATGTGACCCAGTCCCACCTGGCCCCACCCACCACCACCAGAGCTTATGGCCATCTCCCAAGTTCCATCCGTGGCCCCCCAAGCCCATCCAAGCGTGTCCTCCCCACTCCCAGCCCCATGTTCCTTCCCACCCTCATCTCTGAATCCTCCTCCTTCATCTTCTTCCCCCATCTGGTCTCTAAGATCATGGAGCTCCTCCATGTGTCAGACACAACGCTAAAGCCCAGGACTGTATGCAGGAAGAAAAGGTGCAGGGACAGGTGAGACAACACCTGTGATTGCATCCAACTGACAAGCACTGTACCTGGAATGCACCTGAATCCCAGTGGGACAGCAAGGAATAACTACTTAGCTCTGTGTGGAGGTCAAGGAGGGCTCCCCAGAAGAGGCGACACCAGGTTGAGTCTGGGAGGATGAGGAGAAGCTGGCTAAGAATTAGGTGTGAGAGGGACGTTCCCAAGAGGATGAGGGCGGAAAGAGAAGCTGTGTGAGCTACCTGAATTGAAGTCATGTCTGCATGCATCTGTGCTCAGTTGCTATGTTACTTCCGACTCTTCTGTGACTCCATGGACAGTAGCCCTTCAGGCTCCTCCGTCCATGGGATTTCCCAGGCAAGAATACTGGAGTGGGTTGCCATTTCCTTCTCCAAGGGATCTTCCTGACCCAGAGATCAAACTCATGTCTCCTGCATTGGCAGGCAGATTCTTTACCACTGAGCCACCTGGGAAGCCCTCAGTTCAGTTCAGTCGCTCAGTCGTGTCCGACTCTTTGTGACCCCATGAATCGCAGCACGCCAGGCCTCCCTATCCATCACCAACTCCCGGAGTTCACTCAGATTCACATCCATCGAGTCCATGATGCCATCCAGCCATCTCATCCTCTGTCGTCCCCTTCTCCTCCTGCCCCCAATCCCTCCCAGCATCAGGGTCTTTTCCAATGAGTCAACTCTTCGCATGAGGTGGCCAAAGTACTGGAGCTTCAGCTTTAGCATCATTCCTTCCAAAGAAATCCCAGGGCTGATCTCCCTCAGAATGGATTGGTTGGATCTCCTTGCAGTCCAAGGGACTCTCAAGAGTCTTCTCCAACACCACAGTTCAAAAGCATCAGTTCTTCGGCACTCAGCCTTCTGCACAGTCCAACTCTCACATCCATACATGACCACTGGAAAAACCATAGCCTTGACTAGACGGACCTTAGTCGGCAAAATAATGTCTCTGCTTTTGAATATGCTATCTATGTTGGTCATAACTTTTCTTCCAAGGAGTAAGCGTCTTTTAATTTCATGGCTGCAGTCACCATCTGCAGTGATTTTGGAGCCCAAAAAAGCCCTAGCTAGTGGCAATTCAGCATGCCTGCGGGCTTCAGAGGGCCAGAGAGATGGGTGTGAGTTACATCAGCTCAGCCTCACATGCCTCCCTAAGGTCTAGAGATAATAGAACTTCCCTAACCGCTACTGCTGAAATTCTAGCCGCTCCCGCTTTAGGTTGTATTTGTCCATAGGCTTCTTATTCCTCATTCTCTCTTCCCAGATAGCGTGGGGCTGCTCTGTTGGAATCAGCCTCCAAAAACCCTTTGGGGTTCAAAGCCAAGTAGCATGGAGGCCTGAGGCCCACTCTGGCAGTCCCACGCGGTGCTGGGCATGTGTCAAGGCGTGGGACCCAGCTTGGGGGCAGGGAAGGTCGGTCACAGGGACCCTTGATGGAAACAATACCCCGCCCTTCCCCAGCCCAGACAGACCTGGTAGTGCCAGCTTTCCTCTGACTTCCTGCAGAACGACTGGACTTGGTTGTTATAATCTGCCCTACCGAAGATGCTGGGGTGGAGCCTTCACTCCGCTCTGTCCCTGGTCTGGCGCCATGCCCCCCAGTGGTGGAAGACCCTGGAGGACTTCTCCACCCCTGGAAGAATCAGTTCCCAACCCCAGGGTTCCAGAATCTGACTCCTGCCTTCTTATCCCCAAGGCCTCAGGTCCCATCTGCCTGGTTGCCAGCCTGTTCTGTTTCACTCCTTTTGCAGGCTTTGGCTTGGTTCTCTGGTCCTCTGATTGTGTGCGTGTGTGTCCCCAGTCATGTCCGACTCTGTGCAACCTCACAGACTGTAGCCTGCCAGGCTCCTCTGTCCATGGGATTCTGCAGGCGAGGATACTGGAGTGAGTAGCCATTCCCTTCTCCAGAGGAATCCTCCCAACTCAGGGATCAAACTCACATCTCCTGTGTCTCCTGCATTGGCAGGTGGATTCTTTACCACTGTGTCACCCGAAAGCCCAAAATTTAACAGCCATTTTTAAACAGCTCCATATAATTGGCATGCTCTAAGGAGAAGGCAATGGCACCCCACTCCAGCACTCTTGCCTGGAAAGTCCCATGGACGGAGGAGCCTGGTAGGCTGCAGTCCATGGGGTCGCTGGAGTTGGACACGACTGAGCCACTTCACTTTCACTTTTCACTTTCATGCATTGGAGAAGGAAATGCAACCCACTCCAGTATTCTTGCCTGGAGAATCCCAGGGACAGGGGAGCCTGGTGGGCTGCCGTCTATGGGGTCGCACAGAGTCGGACACGACTGAAGCGACTTAGCAGCAGTAGCAGTAGCAGAAGGACCTAACATGTCAAGTTCAGAAGGGAGCCTCATGAACAGGGCTGCATCTGGAGTAGGGAGATTCTAGGGTCACAATTAGGGTCTCTACCTGTTCTTCCCTATTTCCCTGTTCCCTGTGTGTGCTCAGTCATGTCTGACTTTTGCGACCATACGGACTGTAGCCTTCCAGGCTCCTCTGTCCATGGGATTCTCCAGGCAAGAATACTGGAGCGGGTTGCCATTTCATCCTCCAGGGGATCTTCCCCACCCAGGGACTGAACCTGCATCTCCTGTATCTGATAGGTGAATTCTTTATCACTGAGTGACCCAGGAAGCCTCCAAATAAATCCTTACTCAAACCCAAGGCCTTCCCAGTCCTAGCTACACCCACTGACACTGTCAGGGCATGACCCAGAACCTCAGCATGCTCAGGACTTCACACGGTCACCCTCTGATTTCAGAAGTCACATTTCCTGTGAGTGGCCTTCAGAGTGCATCTTCTGGACTCCCACGGGCTCTGGGAAGCTGCCCACGCAGACCATAGCAGGGATGTATCTACAGAACAGCTTCAAACAGCACCATTAACAGCTGACTAACCACTGTTCAGTTCAGTACAGTTCAGTCGTTCAGTCCTGTCCTACTCTTTGCAACCCCATGAATCGCAGCACGCCAGGCCTCCCTATCTATCACCAACTCCCGGAGTTCACTCAGACTCATGTTCACTGAGTCAGTGATGCCATCCAACCATCTCATCCTCTGTTGTCCCCTTCTCCTCCTGCCTTCAATCTTTCCCAGTATCAGGGTCTTTTCCAATGAGTCAGTTACTCGCCTCAGGAGGCCAAAGTACTGGAGTTTCAACATTAACATCAGTTCTTCCAATAAACACCCAGGACTGATCTCCTTTAGGATGGATGGATTGGATCTCCCTGCAGTCCAAAGGACTCTTAAGAGTCTTCTCCAACACCACAGTTCAAAAGCATCAATTCTTCGGAGCTCAGCTTTCTTCACAGTCCAACTCTCACATCCATACATGACTGCTGGAAAAACCATAGCCTTGACTAGACGGACCTTTGTTGGCAATGTAATGTCTCTGCTTTTGAATATACTATCTAGGTTGGTCATAACTTTCCTTCTAAGGAGTAAGCGTCTTTTAATTTCATGGCTGCAATCAACATCTGCAGTGATTTTGGAGCCCAGAAAAATAAAGTCTGACACTGTTTCCACTGTTTCCCCATCTATTTCCCATGAAGTGATGGAACCAGATGCCATGATCTTCGTTTTCTGAATGTTGAGCTTTAAGCTAACTTTTTCAGTCTCCTCTTTCACTTGCATCAAGAGGCTTTTTAGTTCCTCTTCACTTTCTGCCATAAGGGTGGTGTCATCTGCATATCTGAGGTTATTGATATTTCTCCCAGCAATCTTGATTCCAGCTTGTGCTTCTTCCAGCCCAGCATTTCTCATGATGTACTCTGCATATAAGTTAAATAAGCAGGGTGATAATATGCAGCCTTGACGTATTCCTTTTCCTATTTGGAACCAGGCTGTTGTTCCATGTCCAGTTCTAACTGTTGCTTCTGGACCTGCATACAGATTTCTCAAGAGGCAGGTATGGTGGTCTGGTATTTCTATTTCTTCCAGAATTCTCCACAGCTTATTGTGATCCACATAGTGAAAAGCTTTGGCATAGTCAATAAAGCAGAAATAGATGTTTTTCTGGAACTCTCTTGCTTTTTCGATGATCCAGCAATTTGATCTCTGGTTCCTCTGCCTTTTCTAAAACCAGCTTGAACATCTGGAATTTCACGGTTCACGTATTGTTGAAGCCTGGCTTGGAGAATTTTGAGCATTACTCAAATGAGCCTTAGAAAGCATCACTATGAACAAAGCTAGTGGAGGTGATGGAATTCCAATTCAAATCCTAAAAGGTGAGGCTGTGAAAGTGCTGCACTCAATATGCCAGCAAATTTGGAAAACTCAGCAGTGGCCACAGGACTGGAAAAGGTCAGTTTTCATTCCAATCCCAAACAAAGTCAGTGCCAAAGAATGCTCAAACTACCGCACAATTACACTCATCTCACACGTTAGTAAAGTAATGCTTAAAATTCTCCAAGCCAGGCTTAAGCAATAATTGAACTGTGAACTTCCAGATGTTCTAGCTGGTTTTAGAAAAGGTAGAGGAACCAGAGATCAAATTGCCAACATCCGCTGGATCATGGAAAAAGCAAGAGAGTTCCAGAAAAACATCTATTTCTGCTTTATTGACTATGCCAAAGCCTTTGACTGTGTGGATCACAATAAGCTGTGGAGAATTCTGGAAGAAATAGAAATACCAGACCACCATACCTGCCTCTTGAGAAATCTGTATGCAGGTCCAGAAGCAACAGTTAGAACTGGACATGGAACAACAGCCTGGTTCCAAATAGGAAAAGGAGTACGTCAAGGCTGTATATTGTCACCCTGCTTGTTTAAGTTATATGCAGAGTACATCATGAGAAATGCTGGGCTGGAAGAAGCACAAGCTAGAATCAAGATTGTGGGCAGAAATATCAATAACCTCAGATATGCAGATGACACCACCCTTATGGCAGAAAGTGAAGAGGAACTAAAAAGCCTCTTGATGAAAGTGAAAGAGGAGAGTGAAAAGGTTGGCTTAAAGCTCAACATTCAGAAAACGAAGATCATGGCATCTGGTTCCATCACTTCATGGGAAATAGATGGGGAAACAGTGGAAACAGTGTCAGACTTTATTATTTTGGGCTTCAAAATCACTGTGGACGGTGATTGCAGCCATGAAATTAAAAGACGCTTACTCCTTGGAAGGAAAGTTATGACCAACCTAGATAGTATATTCAAAAGCAGAGACATTACATTGCCAACAAAGGTCCATCTAGTCAAGGCTATGGTTTTTCCAGTGGTCATGTATGGATGTGAGAGTTGGACTGTGAAGAAAACTGAGTGCCAAAGAACTGATGCTTTTGAACTGTGGTGTCGGAGAAGACTCTTGAGAGTCCCTTGAACTCCAAGGAGATCCAACCAGTCCATCCTAAAGGAGATCAGTCCTGAATGTTCATTGGCAGGACTGAGCTAAAGCACAAACTCCAATACTTTGGCCACCTCATGTGAAGAGTTGACTCATTGGAAAAGACCCTGATGCTGGGAGGGATTGGGGGCAGGAGGAGAAGGGGACGACAGAGGATGAGATGGCTGGATTGCATCACTGACTCGATGGATGTGAGTCTGAGGGAACTCCGGGAGTTGGTGATGGACAAGGGAGGCCTGGCATTCTGTGATTCTGGGGTCACAAAGAGTCAGACATGATTGAGTAACTGAACTGAGCTGAACTTACTAGCTGTGTGAGATGAGTGCAATTGTGCAGTAGTTTGAGCATTCTTTGGCATTACCTTTCTTTGGGATTGGAATGAAAACTGACCTTTTCCAGTCCTGTGGCCACTGCTGAGTTTTCCAAATTTGTTGGCATATTGAGTACAGCACTTTCACAGCATCATCTTTTAGGATTTGAAATAGCCCAATTGGAATTGCATCACCTCCACTAGCTTTGTTCATAGTGATGTTTTCTAAGGCCCACTTGACTTCACATTCCAGGATGTCTGGCTCTAGGTCAGTGATCACGCCATTGTGATTATCTGGGTCGTGAAGATCTTTTTTGTGCAGTTCTTCTGTGCATTCTTGCCACCTCTTCTGAATATCTTCTGCTTCTGTTAGGGCCATACCATTTCTGTCCTTTATTGTGCCCATCCTTGCATGAAATGTTCCGTTGGTATCTCTAATTTTCTTGAATAGATCTCTGGTCTTTCCCATTCTATTGTTTTCCTCTATTTCTTTGCATTGGTCACTGAGGAAGGCTTTCTTATTTCTTCTTGCTATTCTTTGGAACTCTGCATTTAAATGGGTTTCTCTTTTTCTCCTTTTCTCCTTATTAGCATATGTGTAATGCAGTTGAAGTCTTTCCCATCCAAGATAAAAAGCTACTTATTTTGATGAATTCTGGCATGTTTGGCAGTGTTAATTAATTAATCCGGGATTGATTAATGCAGCCGCCTGCAAAGATTCAACAGGTAGGATCAGTGGGCTGGGGCAGTGTGTCCAGAGTTGACAGCATGCACAAGGGCATGAGAAGGAAAGTGAGAGGGGAAGCAGCCGTCATGGGCTAGGCCCTGGGGTACATCTCCCTCCCTCTTCGACTGGCAAACCCTTGGAGTCATAGCACCCTAGAATCTCCCTCCTGGTTGTTTGCATCAGTGTCGACGACTGCTGTCTTGATTCAGGCCCTTTCCATTCCTCGTCGTAAACATTGCAGTTGACTCATCACTTTTGCTCTCCTCTAGTCCTCTGCAGAACACCAAGGCTCACAAGTTGGATGTGTCTCTCCTGACAGGAAAACCTCACCATGTCCTGATCACCCAAAGGAAGACCAGGCCTGGTCACGTGCTCACAGATCCTCCACCCATCCAGGCTCGGCCCTCATCCTCATGGGTGCCAGCTGGGCCCACACTTGTCCAATGTGGACTCCGTGAGGGCGGGAGATTTGCTTTGCCTATTGATCCATCCTAAGGGCTGGAACTGGAGAAGGCACTGGCAACCCACTCCAGTACTCTTGCCTGGAAAATCCCATGGACGGAGGAGCCTGGTGGGTTGCAGTCCATGGGGTCACGAAGAGTCGGACATGACTGAGCAACTTCACTTTCAGTTTTCACTTTCTTGCATTGGAGAAGGAAATGGCAACCCACTCCAGTGTTCTAGCCTGGAGAATTCCCGGGACAGTGGAGCCTGGTGGGCTGCCGTCTAGGGGCTCACACAGAGTCGGACACAACTGAAGCAACCTAGCAGCAGCAGCAGCAATGGCTGGAACAGTGCTCAGCACATAGTAGTGGCAGAAGAATGAATGGATTAAGACAAGCGACCACTTGGTTTGGGCACAGGGAGGCTACCAGTGACCCTGGCAAGGGGTGAAGACTCAGAAAGACTGGAGTGAAGTAAGGAGAACCCGAGGGGCAGGTGAACAGAAATTGGGACGCAGACACTTTACACACTCATTTTATGTTGACGACTTCCTGTGCGCCACTGACTAGTTGAGCTCCTTCAGGGCAGGATCTGAGCCTTGTACATCTCTGCACCCCACCAGCAGCAAAAGCACACTTCCTCACTGGCACTTGCTCAGTAAGCACTCATCAAGCACCTGCCTAAAGCTGTAGATAACAAACATCACTTTTTCTCACAACTCACCAGCCATAACTGCTCATTGGTCCTCTCCAATGGCAGAGGGCAGGACATGTAATTACTGTGAGCACCCTGGGTTGCAGGGGAAGGACACTCAGAGAAAAGCATTCTAGAGCCTGTGCTCTGCAACAAAAGAAGCCAGTGCAATGAGAAGCCAGCTCCCCAAAACCAGAGAAAGTCCACACACAGCAGCGGAGAGCCAGCGCAGCCAAAGAAATAAACTTTAATAAAAATAAAAATAAAAAAGAAAGAAAGAAAAGAAAGGGAGGAAGGAAGGGACAGGGCATATATTTTAGGAGGAGTAATTTTACAGGTATCAAGGAACCAGACAGTGCACCAAATCAACTGGGTCCCATATTGGGGTGCTCACTAATTGGAGAAAGGGCTTCCCAGGTGGCTCCAGTGGTAAAGAACACACTTGCCAATGCAGGAGACATAAGAGACACATGTTCAATCCCTGGGTCCAGAAGATCCCCTGGAGGAGAAAATGGCAACCCACTCCAGTATTCTTGCCTGGAAAATCCCACAGACAGAGGAGCCTGACGGGCTACAGTCCATGTGACGGCAAAAGGAGCATGCACGCACTAATGGAGAAAGTAGATTAAATCATCTGGCCACGTTTTTATGAGAGTGCTTCATAAGCAAACTACAACTTTTATAATGTTTTATTGAGTCTAGGTCTATAGTTGCTACTTTGATATTAATGGGGGGGAACTATTAAAGGTGTTTAAATGTGTCAGATGTATGGCATTAGACATGCCCAATAGCAAAAGGAATCTTGGAAAGGATTAAGAACAGTAAGTAGTTTTAAAATCGAAATTCAATGCATGTTCATATTCCTTGTTTCAATAGAGTGACTCACGTTCTGGACAAGGGTCAACAAGGCTAACTCTTACTAGAAGAAAAGGGATGAAGCTCTAGAGTCTCCAAGATTTTTTTAAAGGGAAAAAAAGAGACAACGAAACATAGTGACATCTCTGATCTTTTAAAAGTGGCTTCAAGATCAAATCAATTTAGTCGGCAGTTTTATTTTATTTTATTTTAATTTTCTGGCTGCAGTGAATGGCATTCATGATCCTAGTTTCCTGATCAAGAATCAAACCTATACTCCCTGCAATGGAAGTGTGATTCTTAACCACTGGACTGCCAGGGAAGTGCCTAGTCAGCACCTTCAGCCCTTGGTTTACTATGTACTTGGAAACACATGAAGCTTGAGCTCCAGATGGGACAAAAGTGTCCATTCATGGGCGTGTCCAGGTGAGAGACGCCACCATCCCACCTGTGGATACCCATAATGCACTGCTGATTGGAAACTGCCACCTGACCAACGCCTTTCAGTGAGTTCTTTTCCCCCCTACAATTTTCTGTCTTGGTCTAAAAGTCCAGAAGGACCATCAGCTCTCATGTCTGCCCTGGGCCCATCTTCCTTTACCACAGACATCAGCTTTTAAAAGGATTGCATTGTTGTTGCTCAGTCGCTCTGTCATGTCCTACTCTGCGACCCCATGGACTGCAGCACACCAGGCTTCCCTGTCCTTCACTATCTCCTGGAGTTTGCCCAAACTCATGTTCATTGAGTCGGTGATGCCATTCAACCATCTCATCCTCTGCCACCCTCTTCTCCCCCCATCTTCGATCTTTCCCAGCATCAGGGTCTTCTCTAATGAATCGACTCTTAGCATGAGGTGGCCAAAGGATTGTAGCTTCAGCTTCAGCATCAGTCCTTCCAATGAATACTCAGGGTTGATTTCCTTTAAGATCGATTGGTTTTGAAGAGCCTAAGCTATTCCATCTTGTAAAAGAACTCCATTTTGTAAAGGTTCCGGGGAAAAAGACTTAGACTTTGGATATTGCCTAAACTTACCCCACTGTGCACGAGCCAATCAGCCCTTAGGTTAAACCTCCTGACTTTAAGTTCAAGAATTTGTGATTAATGATTTACCTTTGTGATTTACCTTGGAAGTAATGAGTTACATTTGTGATTTACCTTGGAAGTAATGATTTACCGTGGAAATGGGAACCAATCAGAACCCAACACCTAACCCTTCCACAGAAGGTAACCAATTAGACGTCTCCCAACCCGGAAACTCCCGTTTTTCGAATTTTTCGCACAAGAAAACCCTATATAAGCAATGTAACCCAGAGTTTGGGGCTCCTCTCCTTAGCCGCTGCGTCAGTAACAGTGGGAGCCCCAGCTCGAGCTTGGTAATAAAAACTCTCTTGCTTTTGCATTGGATATTGGCTCCCTGGTGGTCATTGGGAGATTTCGCAACTTGGACATAACAGTTTGATCTTCTTGCTATCCAAGGGACTCTCAAGAGTCTCCTCCAGGACCACAGTTCGAAAGCATCAATTCTTTGGTGCTCAGCCTTTTTTGTGGTCCAACTCTCACATCCGTACATGACTGCTGGAAAAACCACAGAGTTTTGACTATATGGACCTTTGTCGGCAGAGTGATGCCTCTGCCTTTTAATATGATGTCTAGGTTTGTTAGAGCTTTTCTTCCAAGGAGCAAGTGTCTTTTAATTTCATGGGCTACATTGCCCCCATCTTTCATGAGAGCAGCTTATAGAATGGCACACATGGCACACATATAGATGATAAATCTCATCTAAATCCATGCTTATTACATAGTTCATAATCAATACTGAGAACTACAACTGCTATTACACACACACACACACACACACACACACACACACACACAGGAGTCCTCTCCCAATCTTGCTGAAGACAAAAGGGCTGCTAGGAACTGGTGTTGAGGTGTTGATGTGATCTGGTTGCTCGGGAGCAACTTCGGCTGAACTGGGGGACCTTGAGGTGTCTATGTCTTTAAGGACCAGGGTGGTGAGAAGAGGGGGCAGGAAATCAGGTCCTGCCCAGAAGGGGAAGAGCACAGAGGACTGATGCTTCTCCTGGGGGAGGTTCTTCAGTTTGGTCCCCAATCTCTTCTTACCATGATGTGTAAAGACCGGCCTTCTCAGCAGTAAGAATGTAGTGGAACTGACACTCAGCCTAAGAGAGAGAGAGAGCTGGGGCCCACCCAGTTCTGAGGCTCACTGAGCATTTGACATGACTTACACTGTGCAGGTAATTGTTCTAATCCATTCACACAGAAGCTAACATTTCACTTCTCTTTCCCTTCCTTTTTTTCTATATCATCATATGCTTTTCAAAGACCTTTCCCTACCTCTAATATGCAAACAACAACACTAGCCTCATGTGTAGTAGGTTTAATAGTAGCCTCAAGATGTGTGTGTGTGTACACATGTGTGTACACTTGGTGATGTCCAACTATTTTGCGACCCTATAGACTATAGCCCACCAGGCTCCTCTGTCCATGGAATTTTCCAGGCAAGAATGTTGAAGTGTGTTGCTATTTCCTACTCCAAGAGATCTTCCTGATCCAGGGATCAAACCTGCATCTCTTGCATCTCCTACATTGGCAGGTGGGACTCTTGACCACTGTCAGTTCAGTTCAGTTCAGTCACTCAGTCCTGTCTGACTCTTTTCGACACCATGGACTGCAGCACTCCAGGCCTCCCTGTCCATCACAACTCCTGGAGTTTACTCAAACTCATGTCCATTGAGTCGCTGATGCCATCCAACCATCTCATCTTCTATCGTCCCCTTCTCCTCCTGCCCTCAATCTTGTCCAGCATCAGGGTCTTTTCCATAGAGTCAGCTCTTTGCATCCGGTGGCCAAAGTATTGGAGTTTCAGCTTCAACATCAGTCCTTCCAATGAACATTCAGGAGAGATCTCTTTTAGAATGGACTGGTCGGATCTCCTTGCAGTCCAAGGGATTCTCAAGAGACTTCTCTGACCAGAGTTCAAAAGCATCAATTCTTCAGCCCTCAGCTTTCTTTATATTCCAACTCTCACAACCATACATGACTACTAGAAAAACCAAAGCCTTGATTAGACAGATCTTTGTTGGCAAAGTAATGTCTCTGCTTTTTAACATGCTGTCTAGGTTGGTCATAACTTTTGTTCCAAGGAGTAAGCTTCTTTTTATTTCATGGCTGCAATCACCCTCTACAATGATTTTGGAGTCCCCAATCTGAATGCAGAGTTCCAAAGAATAGCAAGAAGAGACAAGAAAGCCTTCTTCAGTGATCAATGTAAAGAAATAGAGGAAAAGAACAGAATGGGAAAGACTAGAGATCTCTTCAAGAAAATTAGAGATACCAAGGGAACATTTCATGCAAAGATGGGCTCGATAAAGGACAAAAATGGGATGGACCTAACAGAAGAAGATATTAAGAAGAGGTGGCAAGAATACACGGAAGAACTGTACAAAAAAGATCTTCAAGACCCAGATAATCAGGATGACGTGATCACTAATCTAGAGCCAGACATCCTGGAATGTGAAGTCAAGTGGGCCTTAGAAAGCATCACTATGAACAAAGCTAGTGGAGGTGATGGAATTCCAGTTGAGCTGTTTCAAATCCTGAAAGATGATGCTGTGAAAGTCCTGCACTCAATATGCCAGCAAATTTGGAAAACTCAGCAGTAGCCACAGCACTGGAAAAGGTCAGTTTTCATTCCAATTCCAAAGAAAGGCAATGCCAAAGAATGCTCAAACTACCCCACAATTGCAGTCATCTCACATGCTAGTAAAGTAATGCTCAAAATTCTCCAAGCCAGGCTTCAGCAATACGTGAACCGTGAACTCCCTGATGTTCAAGCTGGTTTTAGAAAAGGCAGAGGAACCAGAGATCAAATTGCCAACATCTGCTGGATCATGGAAAAAGCAAGAGAGTTCCAGAAAAACAACTATTTCTGCTTTATTGACTATGCCAAAGCCTTTGACTGTGTGGATCACAATAAGCTGTGGAAAATTCTGAAAGAGATGGGAATACCAGACCACCATACCTGCCTCTTGAGAAATCTGTATGCAGGTCAGGAAGCAACAGTTAGAACTGGGCATGGAACAACAGACTGGTTCCAAATAGGAAAAGGAGAACATCAAGGCTGTATATTGTCACCCTGCTTATTTAACTTATATGCATAGTACATCATGAGAAACGTTGGACTAGAAGAAACACAAGCTGGAATCAAGATTGTCGGGAGAAATATCAATAACCTCAGATATGCAGATGACACCACCCTTAGGGCAGAAAGTGAAGAGGAGCTAAAAAGCCTCTTGATGAAAGTGAAAGAGGAGACTGAAAAAGTTGGCTTAAAGCTCAACATTCAGAAAATGAAGATCATGGCATCTGGTCCCACCACTTCATGGGAAATAGGTGGGGAAACAGTAGAAACAGTGTCAGACTTTATTTTTCTGGGCTCCAAAATCACTGCGGATGGTGATTGCAGCCATGAAATTAAAAGATGCTTACTCCTTGGAAAAAAAAGTTATGACCAACCTAGATAGTATATTCAAAAACAGAGACATTACATTGCCAAGTAAGGTCCATCTAGTCAAGGCTATGGTTTTTCCTGTGGTCATGTATGGATGTGAGAGTTGGACTGTGAAGAAGGCTGAGCACTGAAGAATTGATGCTTTTGAACTGTGGTGTTGGAGAAGACTCTTGAGAGTCCCTTGGACTGCAAGGAGATCCAACCAGTCCATTCTGAAGGAGATCAACTCTGGGATTTCTTTGGAAGGAATGATGCTAAAGCTGAAGCTCCAGTACTTTGGCCACCTCATGAGAAGAGTTGACTCATTGGAAATGACTCTGATGCTGGGAGGGATTGGGGACAGGAGGAGAAGGGGACGACAGAGGATGAGATGGCTGGATGGCATCACGGACTTGTTGGACGTGAGTCTGAGTGAACTCCGGGAGATGGTGATGGACAGGGAGACCTGGCGTGCTGCGATTCATGGGGTGGCAAAGAGTCAGACATGACTGAGCGACTGAACTGAACTGAACTGAAAAATAAAGTCTGACACTGTTTCCACTGTTTCTCCATCTATTTGCCATGAAGTGATGGGACCGGATGCCATGATCTTCGTTTTCTGAATGTTGAGCATCAAGCCAACTTTTTCACTCTCCTCTTTCACTTTCATCAAGAGGCTCTTTTGTTCCTCTTCACTTTCTGCCATAGGGGTGGTATCATCTGCATACCTGAGGTTATTGATATTTCTCCTGGCCATCTTGATTCCAGCTTGTGCTTCATCCAGCCCAGTGTTTCTCATAATGTACTATGCATAAGTTAAATAAGCAGGGTGACAATATACAGCCTTGACATATTCCTTTTCCTATTTGGAACCAGTCTGTTGTTCCATGTCCAGTTCCAACTGTTGTTTCTGGTACTGCATACAGATTTCTCAAGAGGCAGGTCTGGTGTTCCCATCTCTTCCAGAATTCTCCACAGTTTATTGTGATCCACACAGTCAAAGGTTTTGGCATAGTCAATAAAGCAGAAATAGATGTTTTTCTGGAACTCTCTTGCTTTTTCGATGATCCAGCAATTTGATCTCTGGTTCCTCTGCCTTTTCTAAAACCAGCTTGAACATTTGGAATTTCACAGTTCATGTATTGTTGAAGCCTGGCTTGGAGAATTTTGAGCATTACTTTACTAGCATGTGAGATGAGTGCAATTGTGCAGTAGTTTGAGCATTCTTTGGCATTGCTTTTCTTTGGGATTGGAATGAAAACTGACCTTTTCCAGTGCTGTGGCCACTGCTGAGTTTTCCAAATTTGCTGGCATATTGAGTGCACCAGTTTCACAGCATCACCTTTTAGGATTTGAAATAGCTCAACTGGAATTCCATCACCTCCACTAGCTTTGTTCATAGTGATGCTTCTTAAAGCCCACTTGACTTCACATTCCAGGATGTCTGACTCTAGGTCAGTGATCACACCATGGTGATTATCTGGGTCGTGAACATCTTTTTTGTACAGTTCTTCTGTGTATTTTTGCCACCTCTTTTTAATATCTTCTGCTTCTGTTAGGTCCATCCCATTTCTGTCCTTTATTGAGCCCATCTTTGCATGAAATGTTCCCTTGGTATCTCTAATTTTCTTGAAGAGATTTTCCTCTATTTCTTTGCACTGATCACCGAGGGAGGCTTTCTTATCTCTCCTTGCTATTCTTTGGAACTCTGCATTCAGATGCTTATATCTTTCCTTTTCTCCTTGGCTTTTTGCCTCTCTTCTTTTCACAGCTACTTATAAGGCCTCCCCCAGACACCCATTTTGCTTTTTTGCATTTCTTTTTCTTGGGGATTATCTTGTTTTCTGTCTCCTGTACAATGTTACAAATCTCCATTCATAGTTCATCAGGCACTCTATCAGATCTAGTCCCTTTAATCTATTTCTCACTTCCACTGGATAATCATAAGGGATTTGAGTTAAGTCATACCTGAATGGTCTAGTGGTTTTCCCTACTTTCTTCAATTTAAGTCTGAATTTAGCAATAAGGAGTTCATGATCTGAGCCACAGTCAGCTCCAGGTCTTGTTTTTGTTGACTGTATAGAGCTTCTCCATCTTTGCAAAGAATATAATCAATTTGATTTCAGTTTTGACCATCTGGTGATGTCCTTGTGTAGAGTCTTCTCTTGTGTTGTTGGACAAGGGTGTTTGCTATGACCAGTGCATTCTCTTGGCAGAACTCTATTAGCCTTTGCCCTGATTGATTCTGTACTCCAAGGCCAAATTTGCCTGTTACTCCAGGTGTTTCTTGACTTCTTACTTTTGCATTCCAGTCCCCTATAATGAAAAGGACATCTTCTTTGGGTTGTAATTCTAGAAGGTCTTGTAGGTCTTCAGCATTACTGGTTGGGGCATAGACTTAGATTACCATGATATTGAATGGTTTGCCTTGGAAACGAACAGAGATCATTCTGTCATTTCTGAGACTGCATCCAAGTACTGCGTTTCAGACTCTTGTTGGTTATGATGACTACTCCATTTATCTTAAGGAATTCTTGCCCACAGTAGTAGATATAATGGTCATCTGAGTTAAATTCACCCATTCTAGTCCATTTTAGTTCACTGATTCCTAGACTGTCAACATTCACTCTTGCCATCTTCTGTTTGATCACTTCCAATATGCCTTGATTCATGGACCTAACATTCCAGGTTCCTATGCAATATTGCTCTTTACAGCATCAGACCTTGCTTCCATCACCAATCATATTCATAACTGGGTGTTGTTTTTGCTCTGGCTCCATCTCTTCATTCTTTCTGGTTTATTTCTCACTGATCTCCAGTAGCATATTGGGCACCTAGCTGGGGGTTCATCCTTCAGTGTCCTATCTTTCTGCCTTTTCATACTGTTCATGGGGTTCTCAAGGAAGGAATACTGAAGTGGTTTGCCATTCCCTTCCCCAGTGGACCACATTTTTTCAGAACTCTCCACCATGATAGCATGGCTCATAGTTTCATTGAGTTAGACAAGGCTGTGGTCCATGTGATTAGATTGGTTAGTTTTCTGTGAGTGTGGTTTTCAGTTTGCCTGCCCTCTGATGGAGAAGGATAAGAGGCTTATGAAAGCTTCCTGATGGGATAGACTGACTAGGGGGGATACTGGGTCTTGTTCTGATGGGCGGGGCCATGTTCAGTAAATCTTTAATCCAATTTTCTGTTGATGGGTGGAGCTGTGTTCCCTCCCTGCAATTTGCTACTAAGTCACTTCAGTCAGTGTCTGACTCTGTGCGACCCCATAGACGGCAGCCCACCAGGCTCCCCCGTCCCTGGGATTCTCCAGGCAAGAACACTGGAGTGGGTTGCCATTTCCTTCTCTAATCCATGAAAGTGAAAAGTGAAAGTGAAGTCGCTCAGTTATGTCCAACCCTCAGTGACCCCATGGACTGCAGCCTTCCAGGCTCCTCCGTTCATGGGATTTTCCAGGCAAGAGCACTGGAGTGGGGTGCCATTGCCTTCTGGGGTCAAACTACGGTGGAGTAATGAAGCAGTGGTAGGCACTGGAGTGGCTGTGAGGAGAAGCCCCAGCAAAACAGTAGGAGGGGTGAATTCATGTTTAGAATCAAACCCTGTTCCTGCCAGAGACACTCAGAGGACCCCACAGAGACTGAGACAGAACTGTGTTTGAGCATCATCTCCTGTGGAGGTACGGGTTGGCAGTGGTCTGCCGCAGGGACAGGGGCTCTGGGTATGGCATAAGTCCTCTTGGAGGAGGTCGCCATTAACCCCACTATAGAGCTGCCAGAACTTACATAGGACTGAGAAATAGACTCTTGGAGAGCACAACAGAACCGTGTGCACCAGGACCCGGGAGAAAGAACAGAGACTCCGCAGGAGACTTGCCTGTGGGAGTCTCTGGTGAAGGCCTGGGTCAGTGGTGGCCTGCTGCAGGGTTGGGGGCATGGCCTGTAGCAGTACATGCCTGGGATCTTTCGAGGGAGGTCACCATTATCTTCATTACCTCCACCATAGTTTTTGACCACTGTGCCACCTGGGAAATCCCATATCCGGTCCTAAATACTATTTATTCCACTGATATGAGATCCCTAGAACAGTCAAGTTCATACAGTCAGAAAGTACATTGCACTAATAGATGCCAGGGGCCAGGGCTGGTTGTGGGGAAGGGGAGAAGGAGGCGGGTAGGGAGGGGGGGATGGGAGTTAGTGTTTAATAGGGACAGAGTGCAGTTTATGAAGGCGAAAAATTTGGGAGATGAATGATGGTGGGAGCCGCACAACAGTATCAGTGTCCTGAGTGCGACTGATCTCTACAGTTATATACGGTTAAAACAGTATGCTTTATATTATGTGACTTTTACCACAATAAAAAAAAAAGTTTAAAAAATGATATCAGGTCCTAATCTCTGGAACCTATGATGTGGCTGTATACGGAAAAGAGGTCTTTCACATATATGATGTGATTAAGTTCAAGGTCTTGAGATGGAGAGACTGTTGCTATTGTTCAGTTGCTCAGTCATGTCTGACTCTTTGCAACCCCATTGACTGCACATGCCAGGCTTCCCTGTCCTCCACCATCTCACAGAACTTGCTCAAATTCATGTCCATTGAGTCGGTGATGCCATCTAACCGTCTTGTCCTCTGTCATCCCCTTCTCCTCCTGCTGAGACGATCATCCTCAATTACTCAGGTGATGCCTAAATGCCATCCCACGGGTCCTGATAAGAGAGGCCAAAAGCCAAGGAATGCCAGCAGACAGCAGCTCATAGGCACCCCAGCATCCCCCCCACATCCTCGATGGGGAGAATGATACTGCCAGCACCCTCATTTCAGCCCAGTGACACTCATTTCAGATTTCTGACCTCTGGAACCGTGAAAGAATACGTCTCTGTTGTTTTAAGTCACTCAGGCTGTGGTAATTTGTTTAAAAAAAAAGCCACAGAAAATAAAACCACCACCCTCTACCCTAACATTAGTGTTTAAAGGGACAACCCCTCAACCTACAGGTTGGGAAAATTTGCACATTTAGATGCAAGTTCAAAATGAAATGGAAAATCACAGCTGGTTAAACCTTCCCACTTCCAGGACTTTCCTGGTGGTCCAGTGGTTAAGAACTCATCTGCCAATGAAGCGGACGTGGGTTAACCCCTGGCCCAGGAAGATCCTGCATGCCTCAGAGCAACTAAGCCCTTGCACCGAAACTATTGAGTCCTCGCGCCCCAGAGCTTGTGCTCCACAACAAAAGAAGCCACCCGAATGAGAAGCCCAAGCACCTGCTCACCTCAACTAGAGAAAGCCTGTGTGCAGCAACAAAGACCCAGCACAAAATAAATAAATAAAAACTAAAAAAAAAAAACAACTTCCCATTTCAAAGTATGGAGAGGCTTATATTTTTAAACCTCAATTAATGAAAGAGGTGTTTAGTACAAGAAATGCAAACAAGTCAACTTATAAAATTACTGACTCAGACTCGGACATCACAGTGACAGTTTCTGAAGGAAAATTGGTCATCAAAGGCAGATGGCCCAGGATGCTAGCCACAGGCCGGTAGCTGGGGGCACACAGGTTAATGGGCGCAGTGTCTGCACCAAGAGCCCACAGGCTAGTGGAGCAGCTGGCCCATGAGCAGCCACCAACGGATGGACAGGTGTCCCAGCAGAGCAAGTACAGCACAGCGACAGGAGGCCTGAAGTGATGGCTGGAGGAGAAACGGGGTCTGCCAACAGATTGAATAAGAAAAGGGGATCTGGGAGGTGTCTGTCCCAGCTGCACATGCTGGAGCTGCGTGCAGTAGGGACACCTCCACTCCACTTTGCAGGCCTTGCCAGCACTGAGGGTGCAGACATCAGATCTGCACTCATATTGGACTGAAAACGAACTGGACTGGGAAAGGACGGTGCAAACCCAGAGCAGGAACTTGGTTGAGTGGCTACAATGACTGGCCGGAGGCCCTGGAGGCAGGGAGCAACAGCAGGAGGGCAGCTGAGGACAGATCGGGTGTTCAGAGGTAGGCTGATAGGCCTGGGTGATGGCTGAATGCAGACACTGAGAAAGGAGAGTAAAATTACCATCAGGTTTCTGGCCAGGATTACAGGGCAGCCCCACTTGGTAGGACAGGGTTAGGGGTGGAGGAACAGGTTTAAGGGAAGAGAGAAAGCACCTAGAAGCTAAACTATGAGCCTGCTGAGCGCAGAGCTGTAGGTTATTTGAATGGTGATAGCTAACAAGAAGTTGGCCAGATAAATGATGTTAACTGTGTCTAAATAATTGATGCTTTTGAATCGTGTCCAAATAATTAATGCTTTTGAACTGTGGTGTTGGAGAATGAAATGGTTGGATGGCATCACCAACTCAATGGACATGAGTTTGAGCAAGCTATGGGAGTTGGTGATGGATAGGAAAGCCTGGAGTGCTGCAGTCCATGTGGTCGCAGAGTCAGACATGACTGAGTGATTGAACTGAACTGAACTGTCTAAATAAATATATAATTATATGGAGCTAGAAATCCTACTGGGAGGCATCTGTGTATGGATAACATGCAATAAAAAGATGTTAGGGGACTTTCCTGGTGGCCCAGTGCCTAAGACTGTGCTCCCAATGCAGCAGGGCTAGGTTCAATCCCAGGTCAGGGAACTAGATCTCACATGCTACAATTAAGAGTTCGAGTGCCACAGGTAAAGATTCTACACGCTGCAACTACGACCTGGTAGTTGCTGTTGTTCAGTTGATCCATTATGTCCAATTCTTCGTGACCCCATGGACTGCAGCACACCAGGCTTCCCTGTCCTTCACTATCTCCCAGAGTTTGCTCAGACTTATGTCCATTGAGTTGGTAAGGCTATCTAACCAGCTCATCCTCTGCCACCCTTCTCCTTTTGCCTTCAGTCTTTCTCAGCATTATGGTCTCTTCCAATAATTCAGCTCTTCCCATCAGGTGGCCAAAGGGTGCAGCATCAGCACCCTGCTGGGCACTAGGCAGGCAGAGGGGGGACAGGAAGCCTACTTCGGGGGAGAGGTTACTGGCAGGCAAATCCAACAGCATGTGCATGAGTGCAGAACAAGCTTCTCTAGCAACCATGGGAGCACGAGGCAAGAGCACCAAACCCAGAATGAGGCTGAGTGATGACAGGGGAGGAAGGGGGAATATGAACCAGGAAGATAAAATTACCAAGGGGAGACTGAATGTGCACAGGGCTGGGGGAGGAACTTCTCAGGGAAAAGCACACACACATGAGGACACTCAGAGGCAAGAGATAGAGCGTGACTTGTTCAGAGAAAGTGTGCGTCCATGTGGGTGCCATGGACATGGGATTAGTTAGAAGTGGGCTGTCACTAGGCTGGTCAGCCACACTGTGAAATTTGAAAGTTATCCTTAAAGCAGTGGACAGCCATCAACAACTTGAGCAAGGGGGCGGTGTGATACTTCTGGCTTTTAAAAAAGATCATGTGGACTGCAGAATGACTTTGGGTTGAAAGGATACCTCTTGGCAGCTGGGGGGACAGTTAGAAAGTTCCTGGACTGGCCGTGGTTACGTTATCAGAGTAACAGTCAGGAAGTGGTTGGCGTGGACTCGGTGATGGGCCAAACACTGGCAATGAGGGAGAGCCTCTGGCTCAACCAGCTGGGCTCACGTCCCAGGGATGGACAGGACGGCATGGGGTGAATGGAACAAGAGGGCCAAGGTCAGAACATCAGGAGACCCAAAGTGTGGGCAGGGTCTGGGCAGAGGAGCTGACAGGGAAGGCCGAGGGCCAGAGGTCAGATTAACGGGTAGGAAATTCAGGGGGAGGAGGCACCACTGAAACAAGTAGGTAGAAAGTCCAGAGCAGGGGATTCCCTGGTCCTCCAGTAGTTAGGATGCCGCACTTCCACTGCTGAGGGGCCAGGTTCAGTCCTTGGTTGGGGAGCTAAGATCCTGCAAGTCATGTGGCACGGCCCAAAAAAGAAAAAGAAAATCCAGGGGAACGAGGAGGCATCACCAAAACAAGTAGGTTTCAAGATGAAATTGGTAGAGCCACAAACCAACGGGGCCAGCTGAACAGACTGAAAGATTCTGCTGGATTTAGCAGTCAGTGTCCCCATTTTTATTGGTCTGTCTGAAAGTCACTCAGTTGTGTACGACTCTTCGCAACCCCATGGACTGCAGCCTGCCAGGCTCCTCTGTTCATGCAATCCTTCAGGCCGGAATGCTGGAGTGGGTTGCCATTTCCTCCTCCAGATCTTTCCAACCAAGGGAGGGAACCCAGGTCTCCTGCATTGCAGGCAGATTCTTTATTGTCTGAGCCATCAGAGAAGCCAGATTTTTATTGGTCATTGTTATTTTCATTTATTTATGTTTTATTTTTGGCTGAGGTGGGTCTTTGTCCCTTTGCTGGGGCCTTCTCTAGGGGCAGCAAGTGGGGGGTACTCTTCATTGCGGTGCACACGCTTCTCACTGCGATGGCATCTCTTGTAGCAGAGCACAAGCTTTAGGCACACAGTGTTCCGTAGCTGCAGCACGCAGGCTCAGGAGTTTTGGTGCGCTGGCTTCATTGCTCAGGGGCATGTGCAATCTTCCAGGACCAGGGATCAAATCCAGGTCCCCTGCAGTGGCAGGCAGATTCTCACCCACAGCACCAGTCCTATCACTCAGACCCCTTTCCTTGAAATGTTCTTAAACAGGAGACACCAACATGGCTCCTCCTGAAGCAACTAGAAGGGACGCAGGCAGAGAACTGCTTCTGGCATCTGGTGTCGTACACTAAAAACCAGACAACTGAGCTTCTAGCTCTAGCTACACAGATGGTACAGGTTTTCTTACCTGTAAAGCACGCTCACCCAGCCTAACCACACAGAACCATAAAACTCAAGGCCCTTTGAAAGACTTACAATCACTGTTCTTTTATGTTCAAAGCCATTTTTTGCTCAACCACGACTCAGCTCAAAATACAAAAAAAACTTTTATACAGTTTTTAAATAGTTGCAGCAAAGACTTTGAGGAGCAAGATTCTTCCTTTGAGACTGAGTCTTCTTAAAATGAGAGGAATGAAAACAATTCACAATAGAGCTGTTCACGTGGGACACGTTTTTCATTTTAGCCAACCTAAGGCAAGATTATTTCTTACACATATTCTTCAAACATTTCATAAATTATTTTATCTTAGGTCATGTGCATAAATTCAACTTTAAAAAACATTTTATCTGAAAATTAAGACTTTTGAAAAGTGTTAAACAACATGGGTTTAAAATCCAGAAATTAAGACATCAGTCCTAAAAATTATCGCTTTAAAAGGCAGTCTCCAGAACTCCCTGAGGGTCCAGAGGTTAGGACTCTGACTTTCCACCACAGGGGGAATAGACTGGACCCCTGGTAGGGGAACTAAAATCCGGCATGTCTTACTCAAACAAAACGCAGTCTCCTCACCCTTCCAATCTGATCTGTTCTGGCTTTGGGGAACACATCTAGATGTATGTTTATCTTGCCCAACAGAACCTTTCTTTAGTGTTTACAGTTTGGCATTTCTGTCACACTAATTTTCCGGTTCTGAGTGAGTGAAGTGAGTTTTCTAATTGACGAGCTTGTAACATTCATACAAGAAAACAACACTCTACCAGACAGCAAATGAGAATTAATAAGAGAGGGGGGAAAAAGTTAGCTGCCCAGTGATCTTTGAATCAATGACTATAAAAGTGAAGGCGTTTGGGAACGCGCAGCTGACAAGCGGATGCCGCGGGAGGCTGAAACACCGAGCAGCCACCCCCACCTGTTCAAGTGGAAGGAACCTGGAGGCCGGTCCACCTCAAGTCAGCCCTGAGTGGTACCCAAGACCGGACCGCCCAGGTCGGTTCTTCTCGGCAGGTCGCAGCCCGCGTGCCTCCACGGGCATCTGCGCCACCGGAGGCACCTGGACCTGGAGGTACCTGGGGTACCGCGCCGCCGCCGTCGGAGAACCATCCTTCGAGGGGGCGAGCGGAGGCGCAGGCGCAGCGCGCCGGGCCCGGGGCACCAGCCGGCGAGCCCACCGACGCGTGACCCCGCGGCGCCAAGCCCACCGGGGCTGCCTCTTGTGCGCCCTCGCGATGCGCGCCCCTCTAGCCTTCGCTGCCGCCTCCCCTCAGGGCCGCCCGTGGGGCACGCGCACCCCGCCTAGGGCCGGGAGAGGACGCGGGCGCGGGCGGCGCGGGAGGAGGAAGAACCTCGAGCGGAAGGAGCGCGCGGGACGACGCGGCGGCGGCAGCAGCGGTGGCGGCAAGCCGGCTCCCGTCAGGCCCGCCCTCGCCCAGCCCCCGGCGCTGCGCACCTCCCTCGCCCCACCCCCCCGCGGCCCGGTGGCCAATCATAGCGCCGCGCACGTGACGAGCGCTGCCTGCGATGACCTCATCCCTGGTGTGGGATGACGTCAAATTCAAGATGGATGGAATCACAGCGGCAGCGGCGGCTGCGGCGCGCGCGAGCCGAGTGTGAGCGGAAAGGGGCCTGACGTCTGCCTCGGGGCTGAAGACCGGTGAGTAACTGTCACGCCCCTCGTCCCAGGGGAACTGCGGGGCCCGTGGGAGGCCATAGCCTCCCCGCAAAACGCGGCCTTTCCTGACGTAACTCTGAGGTGATCTCTCTCCTCCTTTTTCTCTCCGCCAGCGGGTTGCGGGTTCTGAGCGCTTCTGCGCGTGCGCCGGGCCCGGCTCTCACCGAGCATGCCCCAGGCTCCCACGTAGCCGATTGTGCCTTCACACTGCGCATGCTCTTTGCCCGCACTTGGCCTCGCCCTCGCCACTGCGCACGCTCCATCCCTCACTGGGCTTCCCCCGCCGGGCCGGGCTCCCCTCCGCCGGGCGGTTGGGGTACCTTCCGGCCGAGGGCGCGTGCTCCATGCCGGGCAGGCGTGGAAGCCGGCCGGTGTTCGCCGGGGTGCGCGAGCGTACGCGGAAGCTGGGGTGCGGGAGAACCCGCACCTGCCGCGGCCCGCACCCCCGCCCTATCACCCCCTCGAGCCCCGCCTGGCGGCCAGCGGCACATCCAACCATTGACCCAAGTAGACTGCTCTCCCCGCCGCGTCTCCCGACCGACCCCTCCGGGAGGACCCGCTTCCCCGACTTTCCACCGCTGGTCGCGAGCGTCCCTGCTGGAATGTGGACCCCCCCCCCCCAATCGAGAAAACTCTGGTCCGCAACCTGCGGGGTTGGGGTGGGGAAGGGGGAGTTGAGTCCCGACTGTCGCGCTGGAGATCCTGCCCCAGAGACCTCCTCTGCCGGAGTCCCCGACATATTTTCTCTCATCGCCCAGACCCTTCACTTGGAGCAAGTTCACTGACCCACTACAGAAGAGCATTCCCTTGACCGCAGGAACGCTCCGCGGTCCTGGCCCTTCACCCCGGTTGGTGCGCACTCAGCCCGCAGCACTGCTTTGCTGCTGGAAGAAGCCCCTCGAACAGCACGTTAGCGGGCGGGGTGATTTTAGAGACAGGTTCTCCGGCTGGATGGCCTGGCAGTGGGAGGTGGGGGAAGCGTTAACCAGACGCCGCACGGTCTAGCAGCCTAGGGGTTTTGGTGCCGAAGGTCAGGAGCGGCTCACGACTAGCGTCTGAGGGCACCAGCATGTTCAGCAGAATACATGAGTGTTCATAACGCTGACCCTGAGTCATCCAGACGGAGCCTGCGTTGTGTGGGTTAATCCATTTTAGATTTCTCCTTGACGGTTATTTTCGAGACCTTTTACCCTCCGATGCTTGGAGTTAAATCCTTCATCCACTTTAATGAGTAATAGCCATTACATTGAGAATCACTAAATATCGATGTTAAAAAATAAAGTAGAAATTTGGGGCACTGGTTTACTTAAAAATAACTTGAGGTTTAATTCATTCTTCCTGTTAACACTATCCCGCGTTTAATGTGCTTCATTCTGTGGAAATAGAAGTTGGAAAGGCTATGACCCCCACCTTAGAGGAACTTAAGATAGTTTACGGCAGGGCATTTTAGGTGTTTAACAGAAGAGGGGCCAAGTTATTGAGAGAGTGTCTGGGTTAGCGGGAGATGACTGAGGGACCATTTCAGTTGGTCCCAATGTCAGTGGGGTTGAGGAGAGCAGACTCTAGAGCTGTTTATGAGCAGGGCTTGACAGGCTGGGTCACTGGCCTGTCAGAAAGGAGAGAGAAGAGGTTTCTAGTTTGAGAGACTTGCTGGTTGGCAGCATACCAAACTAAATGGAATATGTGAAGACCAGCAGATGTGGGGGTCAGAGTCAGGGTACTGGACAAGGGGCATATCCTGTAATGGAAGAGTCCTGAGAAGTCTAAGCAGGAGTACAGAGTTGGGAGTCATTGGCCAGTGGGATTTAAGGCCACAGACACTCATACCAAAAGCAAAGATAGCTGCCACCTGCAACTCTCCCGGCCCAGCCCCGGTCTCGAGCCTTCCTGATGGTTTGGCTCTTTGTCCAGGAGGCGCTTGTTGGACCTGCATGAAGCATTAGGTATACACGGCTAAAAACAAGTGTTCTTCCTTTCATGGACTCTCATGAGAGGGTAGATGTGGAGGCAGGTAACTTAAAATAGCTATGTTACTGAAGAAGAGATGAGGTGCTGTGGTGGCTTAGGTGGCTGAGCTCCTGGCCAGGAGCCATCTGTGGAGCTTTGCAGAGGCAATGACATTTGGGTCTGTAGAAGTTCTACCAGTGAAGGAAAGGTAAGAAAGATGGTGGGTAGGGTAAATGCTCATCTGCATGCTGTCCAGGAGGTGAACTGTGATCAGAATATGAAGACTCTGGTGTGCCAGTCTGGAGAGTTTGGTTGGGTTTTATCTAGGGAGCAATAGAAAAATCGATACAGTATTCTAAAGGGCACTGATGGGACTAGCTCTGCTTTAGGAAAATAAATAAAAGGCACAGTTTCCACTCCTGCATCTAATTAGAGTGTCAGAGTCCAGAAAAATCAACAAATATTTATTGCTGTGTAAGATATTGTGTTGGGCATTGTGAAGAGTGTCAAAAGACATTAAATAGAGTCTTAGCCCTTAAATAGCTTCCAGTTCTGCTGGGGGAACAGACAGCTAACAGTACGCGGCACTGAAGAAACACTGTGGGATAATACTGGAGTTGAAAGGTGTTTGCTTAATGCAGACAGCAGTGGTCCAGGAAGGTGTGTATAGAGTAGTGATCTAGGGTGGCCATAACAGAGCACCACAGATCAGGGGCCTTGAACCCCATTCTGGAGCCATTTAAGACGAAGGCTTTGGCAGAGTCGATTTCTCCTGAGGCCTCTCTGCTCAGCTTGTAGATGGTCGTCTTCTCTGTATTTACAAAGTCTCTGTGTCTGTGTCCTTATCCCCACCTCTTACAGAAACACCACCCCATTTGGGGGGACCTTAGGGCCCACCCTTAAGGATTCGTTGTAACTTCTGATCTTTTAAGGGACCCTGTCCCCATATCCACTTACATTCTGAGGTGCTGGGGTTAGACCTTGTGGGACAGTCCAGCCCGTGACTGAAGGCTTAATGGAAGAAACGGGCCTTGAGCTGAGCTTGGAAAAGTGAGTGAGCTTCAGCTGAGCAGTGTCAGGGGAGGGGTCAGAGGAGGGCTGGGACACTGTAAATTGGATAATAGAAGAGGTGAGACCTGCAGGTCATGTCTCAGAGACAAAGTATCTGAAGCAGGAAGTTATCACAAGGCAATAACTAAAGCAAAGAGAATTTTAAAAGTAGTTTGAAACCAGATTGATAGAATCCTGAAGTCCATGTTTTTAAAATTTTGCGTTTTAACCTATGGAGAGCCATTGTTTTCATCGTTTTATTTTTTACCGAGGTCTTAGGTGTCAGGTAAGCCGTGACATCAGGCATTTACCGACCATCTTCTGCGAACCCTGGTTACTCCCCCAAGTCCTAGCACCCTGTTTATTTCCTTGTAGCTCTTAACAAAGTCAGAGTTACCTTGTTTCCTTGTTCACTGTCTGATTTACCCCACAAGAAAATGGGGGCCTTGTCTGTCTTATGCACCTCTGTATTCCTAATGTCTAATTGCGCCTTGCACATAATAGGAGCTGAGTAAATAAGCTGAATTAATGATAGTAATACTTAATGCGCACATCCAGGGAATGATCAGAGCTGTATTTTAAGAAGCCAGTCTGGCAGCAGTATTAATAAAAGGTGGATTTGGAGAGCATGATGGGAAGAACCTAATACCACTTGAAAATATGTTAGGGTCCTTTTGTAACAAGAGCAGAAACTGACAGACCAGCTTAAATAGAAAAAGAAATTGACTTTAAAAGTGGAGGGTTGCTCTTGGGAGTGAAGGGAAAAATGAAGAATGGGGCCAGGAAGGATGAAACCAGGGTAACTGCAGGAGTCTGGATCGTGGGCGCCGCAGGCTGCATTTTCAGGCTGTGACTGAGATGCACCGGCTCCGCTCAGTTCTGCCTCTGTTGTTTTGAGCCCACTTTCCAAAAGAGAGTTTCCTACCAGGCTTAGCCAGCCCTGAGCAAGGCCTGACAGACCACTCAGGATGGCACGCTCCAGTGCAAGGAGGACTGGCTGCCCAGCGGCCAGCACCAAGCAGGAGGCTGCTTTAGTCACCGAGGTGCCTTCTCCTGGTCGTGGCCAAGCGCACATCTTTAGACCAGATCAGACCCTCTCTAGGGAGACTGAGCATGTGGGAAATGGGACCCAAGGCAGTGACATCATTGCTCTCCAAGGGTCAGATCAGCCAGGCCCGCTTTGAAATCCGAGGAGCTGTCAGTGGTGTCTGGATGTCTGCGTTATCTCCAAGAGAGCCATGATTAGACCTCACCTCAGAGCCGCTTCCTGTCACCATCTCACAGTGAAATCAAGGAGAGTCAAGGCTGAACCCAGAGGTAAGGCTGTGGGGTGAACAGTGTGTGTGTTTATATTCCAGAGTCAAATGTAGGTGCTTTGTTTTTCTGTTTGCTTTGTAGGACTATATAAGCAATCTCCAACATTCCAAAGCATCTTGTGCCCAGAGTTCAGTTTCACATTAATGTTTTGGATGTAAAGAGATATTTCCCTACAGAACTGGTAGCAAGGGTTTTATGGACTAGTCTAGGAGTAAATTTGATTTGCAATGTACCTTTAGCTCTGATGCCAGTCTGGTGTTAGTCTCCAGAACTCGGAAGCTGGTTGGTGTGAGGTTATGTGGCCCCTCCTCATCTCCCGGCCCTTATCTACTCCCAGTTTCCTTTTATCTGCGTGTTAGCTCTGCTTTGCTTTCTTTTGTTTATAGCCCCAGAATGTTCTATAGTCCAAAAGTGCCTACCCTTCCTCCATCTCCTTAGAAATCTTAGCTTCCTGCAGTTGGTATAAAGAGGGAATTATTTGCATTGAATCAACTTATATTAAGATATGGATTCTCTGTCTTAGCACACGGTCCCTGAGGACTTTGAGGTGATGGTATGAAGTAGTTTTCTGGAATCCAGTTGTGAAGGGCATTGAAGCTTTTCTAGGGAATTGGAACTTCAGCCCAGGGGCTTCTGGGGTTTTGAAGCCCTGGCACTGTTAGATGCATGTTTCTGGAAAATGTCTACAATACAGTGAAGAGTGGAGTCTGTGGTAACATGATCATCCAGTGAGCACGGAGTCCCCATCTGTACTCACACCCCCAGCATTCACTCATGGACCCCCCACCCCTGGGCCAGGTCGACTGCTTGCTGAAATCATTCTTCTCATAGCACTTTTTGTATCCTTATGTGTCTTTCCTGCTGTGGAAACTTTCAGGAAAGGAAGAGAAGGATGAAGTCAAGTGCCAGCTTGCAGACAGGAAATACTGTATGTGCCGGAAACTTGCAGACATACTGCGTTCGTTGTCCTTCATAAGAATCCCATAGGGTGGGCAGCTGTTAGTCTCATTGAACAAGTTAAGGAAACCTGTACTCAGGTCAAGTGATCTTTACAAGGTTAGATACCTAATAGGTGGCAAAGCCAGGATTTGAGACAAGTAGATGACTTTGAAAGTCTTTCCCATGGAGCTGTAGTGACTGCCATGGAGTGTTAACTGTAAAGATTCCCTCATTTTGAAATATCAGGAAACAACAAAAAATAGAAACAATTCAGGCAGAGTTTGGGAAGATTTCTGTTCAAGGATCCAAGTGGTAAGCAAGCCAGCCCTGCTTTAGAATCTGGTTTTCCTGGGGGATTTCCCCCCAGCTTTTTCCGTAGGGGAGGGACCTTTTCTTCCCTGTTTCACCCACTTTTCTTGTAACAGTGCCAAGGTTTCCACCATGACTGCAGCAGTGGCGGGCACTCCTGCACTGGGGACTCCAGAGATGAGCAGTGGAGGGAGGGGCTGAGTTACAGCGCATTCTACATCAGAGTCATCAGACCCAGGATGCCCTGTGTGTCCACAGTTAAAACATACTGAGAGATTAGGGCTTGATAAGTCAGCAGAGTTACGAAGGAGGAAGTACCTCTGGCACCAAAACTAGCCTTATCTGAGGCCAAAGAGCTGAAAAGGCAGGTGGTTTGAGAGTTCAGCCTGCATATCCACCAGCCACCAAGGGTGTGATTGTCACCCTAATCTTGATTATCTCATGACACTCAGTAGTCATGATCCCTGTTGTTGCCTGCATTCTTAGTGTAGCATTTTATATTTTTAATAAAATTCTTAGGCTCAATGAGTATACCTACCGTGTCATGAAAGCACTAGTCCACAATGATCACTGTTTGCCTCTAGACCAGGAAGGGGCTCCATTGTTAAGCTTTGGTGAGTGAATGGAAAGGTGACAGCAAGGGCTCCTGCAAGACGGTGAGGAGTCTGTGCTGCTGTGCCTGTGTGCCCCTCTCACCCCAGCACCCAGAACCGTTGGTCTGTTTCCTGAAGAGGATGGGAGGGGTCACTGTCCTCCAGTGACCGCGGAGGGGCCTTATTGATGCGCCCAGGGCCTCATGCCTCCACCCGCTCTGCAGCCTCATCACCTGCCCTCCCCTACATGTGTCTTTTGCTCCCCCAGGCAGTTGGTCTTGTCTCTGTGTATTGGACACACTGCTCCTGTCCTTGATATGTCCTCCACCCATCCTTCCTGCCTCCTACGTTTTCTGACGTCAGCTTCTCCAGGAAACTTCTACTGTGGAATGCCTCCCCGACCTTCCTCTCACCTGGACCCAGTGCCTCACCTCTGCTCCCATGTGTACCTCTGCACCCTGCTGCCTGCGCTTACACACCGGAGTGTGTGAGGGATCGACTTGTCCTGTTCCCACGCAAGGCTGAGAGGCAGGCAGGACCATGCTTGTCAGACTGAAAGCCTCCCTGTCTGGCCAGTTCTAGCACACACTAGACAGGCGCCCAGCCATGAGGAGCGTGCAGCATGATGACTAAGTGCAGGCTCTGGGGCCAGGCTCCCAGCCCACTGTCAGCTGAGTGGGTGACCTTCGGCACACTGCCCCCGACTCTTGGTGTCTGGGTTCCCTGCTTGGTGAGACAGGGATGATGGCAGTGCCTATTTCAGATGTTTATGTGAGAACTAAGAGAGGGAGCTAGGGGTAGGGTGGTATGTGGGTGGAGATCTTGCATGGCCTCTGGAGCCAGGTCATCTAGTGAGAGTTCTGCTCTGCTCCTCACTGTGCAGACTTGAGCAAGATACCTAACCTCATGTGCCTTGGTTTTCTCAGCTGTAAAATGGTGATCAAATAGTACAACCTCCTCAGGTTGGTGTAAATAATGAGTTTAATAATGTAAACACAAAAGATGTTCACAGTGGTATGTTTCAGTTCAGTTCAGTCGCTCAGTCATGTCTGACTCTTTGCGACCGCATGAATCGCAGCACGCCAGGCCTCCCTGTCCATCGCCAACTCCCAGAGTTCACTCAGACTCACATCCATCGAGTCAGTGATGCCATCGAGCCATCTCATCCTCTCTCGTCCCCTTCTCCTCCTGCCCCCAATCCCTCCCAGCATCAGAGTCTCTTCCAATGAGTCAACTCTTCGCATCAGGTGGCCAAAGTACTGAAGTTTCAGCTTCAGCATCATTCCTTCCAAAGAAATCCCAGGGCTGATCTCCTTCAGAATGGACTGGTTGGATCTCCTTGCAGTCCAAGGGACTCTCAAGAGTCTTCTCCAACACCTCAGTTCAAAAGCATCAATTCTTCGGCGCTCAGCCTCACATCCATACGTGACTACTGGAAAAACCATAGCCTTGACTAGACGGACCTTTGTTGGCAAAGTAATGTCTCTGCTTTTGAATATGCTGTCTAGGTTCGCCGTAACTTTTCTTCCAAGGAGTAAGCGTCTTTCAATTTCATGGCTGCAGTCACCATCTGCAGTGATGCTTTTCCCTAATTCCTTATTTCATCCAAGGAGTATAGAAGCCTGTGGTTTAGTGATTAGAAGCAGTTACTTAGAACAGAAATACAGGTCGTGATAATTGGAAAGGAGAAAAAGAAGGAAACTTTTCTGAACAATTAAAAGTGAGAAAATGTAGGAGTAGGGAGCAGATGGTGTGTGGGTCAGCACTGCTTCCTGTCCAGGGACGCAGAACATCTCACTTGGTTTCATCTTCACATAGTCCCTTGATTTCTTCATTTGGGTTCCCCCAGAAGCAGACCCTGAGACATGGATTCAGATGTAGGTGTTTATCTGGGAAGCGATCCCGGAAAGCACAGGAAAGGTTGTAGGGAAAGTGGAGCAGGAAAGGGTGTCCCCAAAGGGTCCATTAAACGACCAGGTTCCTGTGCATGTTTAGAATATCTAAATGAATTCCAAAAAAAATTCTGCACCCATTTTTCGGTCAAACGTCCTCTCAGGTAAGGACATCCTTCCAGTTCTGGCAGAAACCTTGGAGACATCTTTACCTTCTCCCCTTCCCATCCTCTGCAGTCAGTCCTGCAGAAATTTTAATGGTTATCTTTACATCCACTCCTGCCACCCCAGTCCAGGCACCATCCGGTCTGGCATGTGTCCCTGCAGTGGACTCTCAGCTGGCTTCCCAGCTTGTAGCCTCTCCTGTGCTCCATTCTTTGCAGCATAACTAGTGGAATCTTTTTGAAACAAAATTCAGGTGGTTGTCATTCTTCTGCTCAGAATCTTCCAGCAGCTGCCCTAGTAAAGAGTGCAGTCCTCCCAGTGGTCCAGCCAGCCCTGCACGATGCCTCCCCGTACTCCTTCAGCATCCTGGTCCACAGCTCCCTCAGCTCTGCTGCAGCCCGACTGTCACCTTGTCTTCCCTCTGCCCGTGTGCTCGGCCCTGGCTGATCTCATGGCCCACCTATGTGTCTTCCAGGCCTCCTCAATGTTGTTGACGGAGTGAATAAGTGGATGATACGTGAAGTTCCTGGTGCCATCTGTAGTGTGTTATAAGTGCTGAATAAATGGTAGCAATTATGGTTTTCTCCTTTAATTCTCACAGTAACATTATTAATACTATCGTTGTTTTAGGTGGGAAAACTGAGGCTCAGAGAGCTCTAGAGCATTAGCCTAGAGCTGTGCTGTGCTTAGTTGCTCAGTCATGACCAACTCTTTGCAACCCCATGGATTGTAGCCCACCAGGCTCCCCTGTCCATGGGGATTCTCCAGGCAGGAACACTGGAGTAAGTTGCCATGCCCTCCTCTAGGGGATCTAGAGCACTGACATTTAAACTGTATTAACTCAGCCACAGGAAGGAATGTATTGTACAGTCAGTCCTCCATATCGATGGGGTTCACATCCATGGACTCAATCAACTGCAGATGGAAAATATTCAAAAAGAAAAATATCCAGGTAGTTCCAAAGTGCAAAACTTGTGTTTGCTGCTCACCAGCAACTATCTAAGTATCATTTACATCATGTTACGTATCACTGATGTAAGTATCTAGAGATGATTTAAAGTGTTTAGGGGGATGTGCTTAGGTTATATGCAAATACTGCACCATTTTTATAGGAACTTGAGCGCCTGTGGATTTTGGTGTCCGTAGGGCCTGGAACCAGTCCTCTGTGGATACTGAGGGACGACTGCATCAATTTTAAATTGATTTTAAGCAACCCTTTTGGAAAGTACTTGTCCAGACTTTTGATTTTGCATCTCCCGAGCTTCTCGGTCCCTGGGGCAACATCTGAACTAGCTGTCTCAAAAATTATTTGCACTAAAAATAGTGCTCAGAATGCAGCTGAGTTATGAGTGTGGCATTTATAAGCTTATTTTTTTTTTTCTCTGCTGACCTCTGTAAATGATGGTGGATTTCTTTGCAGATAATTAGATGTGTGAGTACAGTGTAGTAGGATTGAGGAAGAAATTTAAATGGCTATCAGAAAAAAAGAAGGGAAAGTGTCTCTCTTGGGTGCTCACCATCAAGATGAAACGATGCCAGGCAAGACTGAATGGCAACTCAGCACAGGTTGACCGAGGGAGTTATCTATGTACAAGCTACAGGCTCCGAGCTTCGTCCCTGGAAGCAGAGCCTTGCCTCTGACAGTCAAGTTAAGTCAGCACCATAGCAGGGAGGGAGACCTGGGGCCACCAGACACTGGTCACTCCAGGTGGCAGCCTCTGTGGCTTCTGCCGAAAACCACAGAGCCTGTCAATTTGGTCTCTTAGTTGTGTCCGACTCTTTGGGACCCCCATGCACAACAGCACACCAGGCTTCCATGTCCATCACCAACTCCGGGATCTTGCTCAAACTCATGTCCATCAAGTCAGTGATGCCATCCAACAATCTCATCCTCTGTCGTCCCCTCCTCCTGCCTTCAATCTTTCCCAGCATCAGGGTCTTTTCCAATGAGTCAGTTCTTCACATCAGGTGGTCAGAGTATTGGAGCTTCAGCTTCAGTATCAGTCCTTCCAATGAATATTCAGGACTGATTTCCTTTAGGTTTGACTGGTTTGGTTTCCTTGCAGACTAAGGGACTCTTAAGAGTCTTCTCCAACACCACAGTTCAAAAGCATCAATTCTGCAGCCCTCAGCTTTCTTTATATTCCAGCTCTCACAACCATACATGACTACTGGAAAAACCATAGCTTTGACTAGATGAACCTTTGTGGGCAAAGTAATGCCTCTGTTTTTTAATACACTGTCTAGGTTTGTCATAGCTTTTCTTCCAAGGAGCAGGTGTCTTTTAATTTCATGGCTGCAGTCACCACCTGCAGTGATTTTGGAGCCCAAGAAAATAAAGTTTGTCACTGTTTCCATTGTTTCCCCATCTGTTTGCCATGAGTGATGGGACCCCCATGCACAACAGCACACCAGGCTTCCATGTCCATCATGGAAGTGATGGGACCAGATGTTATGATCTTAGTTTTTTGAATGTTGAGCTTTAAGCCACCTTTTTTCACTCTCCTCTTTCACTTTCATCAAGAGGCTCTTTGGTTCTTCTTTGCTTTCTGCCATAAGGGTGGTGTCATCTGCATATCTGCTGCTGTTGCTGCTAGGTCACTTCAGTCATGTCCGACTCTGTGCAACCCCAGAGATGGCAGCCCATGAGGCTCCGCTGTCCCTGGGATTCTCCAGGCAAGAACACTGGAGTGGGTTGGTTATGGATATTTCTGCCCGCAATCTTAATTCCAGCTTGTGCTTCATCCAGCCTAGCATTTCTCATGATGTACTATGCATATAAGTTAAATAAACAGGGTGACAGTATACAGCCTTGACATACTCCTTTTCCTATTTGGAACCAGTCTGTTGTTCCATGTCCAGTTCTAACTGTTGCTTCTGGACCTGCATACAGATTTCTCAAGAGGCAGGTATGGTGGTCTGGTATTCCCATCTCTTTCAGAATTTTCCAGTTTGTTGTGATCCTCACAGTCAAAGGCTTTGGCGTAGTCAATAAAGCAGAAGTAGATTTTTTTTTTGGAACTCCCTTGCTTTTTCAATGATCCAATGGATGTTGGCAATTTGATCTCTGGTTCCTCTGCCTTTTCTAAATCCAGCTTGAACATCTGGAAGTCCTCTGTTCACGTACTATTGAAGCCTGGCTTGGAGAATTTTGAGCATTACTTTGCTAGCCGTGTGAGATGAGTGCAATTATGTGGTAGTTTGAGCATTCTTTGGCATTGCCTTTCTTTGGAATTGGAATAAAAACTGATTTTTTCCAGTCCTGTAGCCACGGCTGAGTTTTCCAAATTTACTGGCATATTGAGTGCAGCACTTTAACAGCATTATCTTTCAGATCTGAAATAGCTCAACTGGAATTCCATCACCTCCACTAGCTTTGTTCATAATGATGCTTCCTAAGGCCCACTTGACTTTGCATTCCAGGATGTCTGGCTCTAGGTGAGTGATCACACCATCGTAGTTATCTGGGTCATGAAGATCTTTTTTATGTAGTTCTTCTGTGTATTTTTGCCATCTCTTCTTAATATCTTCACCTTCTGTTAGGTCCCTACCATTTCTGTCCTTTATTGAGCCCGTCTTTGCATGAAATGTTCCCTTGGTGTCTCTAGAGGGATACCAAGAGGCTGCTGACCAGCTGTTGGCCAGAGGCGGGGTAGCCAGCAAAAGCTGGCCCTTTGCAGCTGGAGGAGAGCCTGCCGGTGTGCTGGCTGCCATGCCTGCGCATCGATAGTTGCCCTCTAGAGAACGGGAAGACTCTCTGAGCAATCTCAGTTACTCTGAATCCATTTTATATTAAAAATACATGTCTTAGGTATTGTAAAGAAGAGATGGCATTGTAAAACCAGCCCAAAGAGATGAGATGTTATAGCAGCAGCTGCCTGAGAGAAAGATTTGGAGAGTCAAGCATCGTCTCTGTGTGAAATGGCTTCATCTTCATCAGGAGTCAATCTAGACGCTTTTATTCTGAATTAAATGTCTAGTAACCCTGCAATTTGTGAAAATTAATGGCACGTTTGCAGGTTGAGGTACAGGCTCGTCTAATTTTCCAAGCAGCCCTAAAGGAGGGCATGGCTGTTACCGTCCCATGTGAGGGACCTGATGATCCCAGAGACTAGCTGACCACGAGGGCAGAGCCAGCACCCAGCCACTAGGCCTTAAGATCTCACCTACAGGCTTGAAGAGTCTCGGTGAAATCTCAAGTCAGACCCCTTAGGTTTAGAATCAGTATAATTAAGTTTAGTTCCAGGCTAAAGTTTCCACTGTGTTATTGTTGAAAGTGTAATTTGGTAAGAATTAGTATTCGGATTACATGGTGTTCAGCATAAGAAACTAAAGAAACTTTTCTGTATAATATTTCTAACTTTTTAAAAACACTTTGATGCAGTAGTAATTAGTTAAATGATTTCTGTCTTTCTAAATTCTTACCTGTTTTTTGCAACCTCTACAGCCTATTGTTAATTCACATTGTGTTTATTCATCTCAAGTAATAAAACTGTTTCCTTCAAGAATTGTGGACTTTATAGGGTTTGGTACTACATACTTACCCTCTGATCTAATAAGGAATAGAATTAAGCATCAAATGCATAAGGGCCCTAAATAATAAACCTTGTTTTCAAATATTGCTTCTCTACATACCTGCCAGGTTCTAGCTGCCTTTTCGATGGTATGAAATGGGTTGTTACAGAGACTTAGTTCCTCAAGTTTGTCAGTTTTAATGATCGGTGACCTATTTAAGCTGTGATACTTGTTTCTTTGTATTTTCTGTGTTATTTAAATAAGATTGTTCATCCAGAAAGTTTTTGTCAGGCCACAGTCTGCTAAATATTGACACCGGTGAGAAGACAGCTGCTGTTCCTTGCCCTTGAGGAGCCCTCCCCTGGGGGAGCGTCGCCTGGACTTGTTCACAGTGACTTTATCTGTCTTTCAGATAAGGCCGAGCATGGAGGGGCTGCTGCACTACATCAACCCAGCACACGCCATCTCTCTCCTCAGCGCCCTCAACGAGGAGCGGCTCAAGGGGCAGCTGTGTGACGCACTCCTGATCGTCGGTGACCAGAAGTTCCGAGCTCATAAGAACGTCCTGGCTGCCAGCAGTGAGTACTTCCAGAGCTTGTTCACCAACAAGGAGAATGAGGCACAGACTGTATTCCAGCTGGACTTCTGTGAGCCAGATGCTTTCGACAATGTGCTCAACTACATCTATTCTTCGTCCCTGTTCGTGGAGAAGAGCAGCCTGGCTGCCGTGCAGGAGCTCGGCTACAGCCTGGGCATCTCCTTCCTGACCAACATTGCCTCCAAGACACCCCAGGCCCCCTTTCCCACGTGTCCCAACAGAAAGAAGACTATCACCGAGGACGAGGAGAACAGTTCTCAAAAGAGAAGTGTCATCGTTTGTCAGAGCAGGAACGAAGCCCCCGGGAAAGCCGGGAGTCAGAACACCTCTGAGCTGAGCCACCCACCCCGGCCCTCCCCCAGCATCGCGGTCAAGGCAAACGCCAGTAAGCCCCCCGGCCCCAAACCCACGGAGCCCCCGCACCACGTGGCGCCAGCTGAAAAAAGCTGGCCGAAAGATGGCCCCGCGGTTATGGCGAGGCCGCCGGAGCTCGCCGGGCCTTCGGAGGAGCCAAGCCGGAGCGGCCTGGCCAAGCGGGCCGCGGCACCGCCTTCGAAGCCCCCGCTGGACCGGGCGGCCGTGGACGAAAGGCCAGGCGCCAGCGCCCTGCTCCCCAAAGGCGTGGCCGTGGAGCTGGCGCTGCGGAGCCCGCGGCCGCCCGTCCTGTCCCTGCGGGGCTCGCCCGAGACGCCCTTCCTGCTGAAGGAGGCGGGCCGGGGCAGTGGGCCGGGTGAGGACCGGAACCTGCTGTATTACTCTAGGCTGGGGCTGGTCATCCCAGCCGGGGCGCCGGCGCCGGGGGCCCAGGGTGTGGACCGCAGCGGCCCGCTTGTCAAGAGCCTCCTGCGCCGGTCGCTGTCCATGGACAGCCAAGTCCCCATGTACACGCCCACTGCCGAGCTGCAGCCTCCCCCAGGCGCGGGCTCGGGCGATGTGGCGGGCAGCGTGCTCTGCGCCTTCTCTTCTCAGAGGCCGCCCTCCAAGGACGGGGGCGAAACAGCGGCCCCCGACGCCCGGGCCCCTGCCCCTCAGCCTCACCGCCTCAGGTCCTTCAGCGCCTCTCAGCCGGCTGAGCGGCCAGGGGCGCCCCCGGGGCCGGAGGTGCGGGTCAAGGCCGAGCCGCGCAGCCCCCCAGAGCCATGCGACATCATTCGCGTCACTGTGGGGGATGCCGCGGCCGCCACGAGAGACCTGGCCCTACAGACAGAAGACGACCGGAAAGACCCCAGCAGACTCCCGGCTAAGAGGCGGTTCCAGACCGACAGGAGGCTGCCGGCCAAGCAGCCCAAAGCTGAGAGCCCAGGCTCCCCGGGCTCGGGAGACCCCCGCGAGGAGGGCTTGAGCCCATCTGCCCTCCAGGCCGACTTCCCAGGCTCTGACTTGAACAAAGACGAATTCGGTGAGTTGGAGGGCACGAGACCAAACAAAAAGTTTAAATGCAAACATTGCCTTAAAATCTTTAGATCCACGGCGGGCCTGCACCGGCACGTGAACATGTACCACAACCCCGAGAAGCCGTACGCCTGCGACATCTGCCACAAGCGCTTTCACACCAACTTCAAAGTGTGGACGCACTGCCAGACGCAGCACGGTGTGGTGAAAAATCCGGCTCCGGCCGCCAGCTCCCACGCTGTCCTGGACGAGAAGTTCCAGAGGAAGCTCATTGATATTGTGCGAGAGCGGGAGATCAAGAAGGCGCTGATCCTGAAGCTGCGGCGCGGCCGGCCGGGCTTCCAGGGCCCTGGCGGCTCCCCAGCGCAGGTCCTCAAGCGGGGCCTGCGCTCCCGGGCCAAGGGCGCGTATGTGTGCACGGCCTGCGGGAAGGCCTACCGCTTCCTCTCCCAGCTCAAGCAGCACGTGAAGATGCACCCGGGGGAGAAGGCCCTTGGGGCTGCCAGGGCTACGCGGCCCAGGGAGCGCGTGGCCCCCGGGGGCGCAGCGGGCGGCCCGGAGCTCTATCTGTGCCGCCTCTGTAACGCCAAGCTCTCTTCTCTCCTAGAGCAAGGCAACCACGAGCGCCTGTGCCGCACTGCTACCGTGTGCCCCTACTGCAGCCTCAGGTTCTTCTCGCCCGAGCTCAAGCGCGAGCACGAGGGCAAGTGCGAGTTCCGCAAGCTCACGTGCCTGGAGTGCATGCGCACCTTCAAGTCGGCCTTCAGCATCTGGCGGCACCAGGTGGAAGTGCACAATCAGAACAGCATGGCCCCGGCCGCCGGCACCTCCCCGCCCCGGCCTGACCTCAACGGCGAGGCCACCGGCCCTGCCCGGCCCCCTGTCCTGCCCGAGCCTGGCCGAGCAGACCCTGCGGCCACTGCCGCCAAAGATGACCCCTCGGGGGGCGGCCGCGGCCCTGAGCCTGTGAACTTTGACTCCGAAGATTCCACCTGCCTCCCCGAGGACCTCAGCCTCTCCAAGCCGCTGAAGATCCAGGTCAAAGAGGAGCCGCCGGAGGAGGCCGAGGAGGAGGCACCCGAGGCCGGCGCGGCCCCCAAGGACCTGTGGCCCTGCGAGAAGTGCGGCAAGACCTTCCCGGCACCAAAGCAGCTGGAGCGGCACCAGGAGCTGCTGTGCTCCGTGAAGCCCTTCATCTGCCACGTCTGCAACAAGGCTTTCCGCACCAACTTCCGGCTCTGGAGCCACTTCCAGTCCCACATGGCCCAGGCCTCTGAGGACCCTGCGCACCGGGAACCCGAGGCTGGTCCGGGCCCCGCCGGCTCCCCGTCACCACCCCCGCTGCCCCCACCGCTGCCCAAGATCCAGCCCCTGGAGCCCGACAGCCCCACAGGCCTGCCCGAAACCCCCACTCCCACCGCCGACAAGCTGTTCGCGCCCCGAGAGTCAGACACGCTGTTCTACCACGCGCCCCCCCTCTCCGCCATCACTTTTAAAAGACAGTTCATGTGTAAGCTCTGCCACAGGACATTCAAGACGGCCTTCAGCCTCTGGAGCCACGAGCAGACGCACAACTGAAACACTTCTCAGCCCTGGAGACAAGCGCTGGTCTCCAGGCTTCAGCCCGAATCGTGAACTGTGTCATAAGAAACAACTTATTTTTTAAAAAAGAATAATAAAGGTTGCAAATTATTATGCTTGAATATAAGTTTGAGGTAAACTGATATTAATGAGAAATGTCCTTACTCAACCTAGGAAAACTCCCCAAAGCCTTGTGCTTCTGGACCTTACAGTAATGCCTTTATTACTGTGGAAGTTTGTTCTTGGTTGTTTGCATGGTTCCTCATCCCATGGTATCAGTATAATCTACTTGAGGTGGTTTGGTTTTTTCTTACTGATTTTCAGTTATTGAAACACTATGAAAGTATTTCTTCTTTAGATTCTATGAAGAAACCTAAGTTTGTACATCTTAGCCATGTTCTCAAGTCCAAACATATCAGAACAAAGTGGAGTAGTTTGCAGTATTAAGATCCTAGAGTACTTCAGCAATAAAATTAAAAAAAGATAAACCTCAACTTTTAATAAGATATCCTGACACTTGATAAAAAATAAATATTTGGTATTTTGTGGTTATTTAGAACCTTTTTTGTATGAAAATCGTGAGAAATTTAAATCAGCAATAGTAATACTTAGGTTTATATAAAATAACAAAAAACTTGCTCTTGGGTCAGTTCATATAATTAGTGATGGAGACTCAGGAAAGGAAAGCATGGAGATTTCTGGAAGCCCTCCACCTTTGCTTCTAAAGCTTTGGTGGTGGTGGGTGTGGTGGTCAGAGCACCCACCAGGGCCCTGAATTCAGACCAGCATTGAGGGGCTGTGCAGGTTTGCTTCCCCTGGTTTGTGCCATCACAGATTGAAACTGCGTATATTGGGGCCAGAAAACAGCATACGGCACAAATTTTGAATTTAATGTTAGTATAACAGGTAAGGTCAGGACATGTACCTACACAGCACCCCCCCAGAGTGAGTGCAGCTGCTCTAAATCCCGAATTACTGTTCACTTTCAGAGACTTGAAGCAGAGGGAGGAGCCACACCGCAGTCTCCACACCCTTTACAAGAACAACCTGTACAGTCATCAGTTTTCCTGCCTCTTTGTGTTGTGATTTCTGTTAAGATTTTTTGGAGTTTACAGTGGTAAAATGTCCATAGTGAAACCATCCTTCTTTAAGGCACTGCTGAATATTTCATAAATATGTATGAAAGTACTCTCAAGGGTCCACAATTAGTTATTACTTATTTTGCTACTTATTTTGGCCTATAGCACTTGGGCTTTTTTTGTTTTCCTATTTTGTGTAAGTTGTAATTTAAAGCCTTTGAGTTGGTATAGTCCAGAATTCGTTGGGATGTTTAAAAAGGAAAAGAATTTTATTTCATTGGCAGGGGTGGGGAAGTGAGATACATAAAAGTAGGAATATTGTCAAAACCCCTAAATTCTTTCAAAGTAATGATGGACCTTGATGGTAAAGCCTCCAAGTTTATTAATTTTTTTGCAAGCTCTTCTTTCAGATAAGAAAATCAACTACTGTGACTGAGAAATACTCTACCAAGTACTTAAACTGGTCCTCTGGCAGAAGTCTATTCATAGTCTCATAACCCGCATTCCATACCAATAGTAGGAAAGAGATTCTTTTTTATTGAAACACAAGCATTTTTATAAAGTTCTAATTGACTTTGTACGTTGTAGAAACTACATGTGAAATTTTGTCTTTTATTCTTTCATTTGGAAATTATCAAAAGTCCCCTTCCTATTTTGGTTCTTAAATTTGATGGAGAAAATAAAATTAAGTTGCCATTATTGATTATTGCCATCTTTAGATTTCCTTGAACAAACCTATGCGTTTTAAAGACAAAGCAAGAGCATGTGGTTTTCTGTGAAACATTAGGATAGATATATTGTTCGTTGAATTCATTCCCTGCATAATGTGGTATTTCTTACTCTGAACACCCTGGTAGCTATCACTTCAAAAGACAGTTCCGTTCAGAGTAATGCTTACTTATGGCTGCTGGAGGCTGGGTGGATAATTCCCTGATACATGGGATCTTGACATTGTAAACTCAGTATCCCAGGACTTGAACCTTTATGCTACATTTTTGAGGATTTTTTAATAACATTAATTAGTAAAAAAAAATATTTTTGATCTAAATATAGGCTCTGCATATCTGTTAGATTTTAAAAATTGCCAGTGTTTTGTCTTGTTCACATTTTTGTCTAGGCAAGGAACATAAGTTTTCAAATAAAATTTTGAACCAAAAACATTTATAATGCAGTTCTGGTTTTTCTATTACTTTTTATACTGTACCTTAAAAGCATTAGGCTTGGAAGAGTTTATTTTGGTGGTCAAAAAAATAGGCTTCCTCTCATTTGACTATTTTAAATGTTAAGATGTAAAATAATGAAAGACAGATAAATTGCTTTATGCAGTAAAGTGTTTTTTTAAGAATGTTTAACTCAGCCAGTGGGCAAATACTTGGTATAAGACAAGTTGGTCTTTTCATACTGAAATGTGTTAGCTAGGAAAGATATTCTTGAAAATCTTTTTTTTTTTTTTCTGATTGTAATTAATTTTGGGAAGTGTAGAAAGCTCCTTACTCCTTTGTATGTATTCAGGATGCCTGCCTTTTTATGCAATTGTGGAAAGAATGTCAGATGTTTTAATATATTCTTTGTTAATCTGAAAACTTGTTATCTGATCATTTTCTTCATTTGGGGGGAGGGAGGAACACCACAAAAAGGGCATTTTTATCAAAATAAGTAATGGAGGTAACAAATCTTGTACATTTTTTATAGTAAAAATATTTAAAGAGTAAGAGACTATTCACTTTTAGAACTGGTTATGGTTAATATGCGTTTATAACTTTGTCAAAATATACAACCAACAGTTTGACAGTGATGTTGTCTGCATCTGTAGTGAGATGGATGTGGTTCCTGGTTTTCTGTTTAGGAACAGATCATCCCAGCCTTCTCTTAAAAAATATAACCCCAGCACTTAATCCGTGATCATCTGGTCCACACACAGCACCCATGGGTGCTAAGAGTAGTAACTGAGACCGGAATAAAATGTGCCCTTCGGTGGAGAAAAGAGGTGTGTTCAGGCCAACTCTGTGGTCAGATGAGGGAGTGACAGGAATGGACTGGTCCAAGTCGGCCTTTGTTCCCTCAAACTGTGTGTGTGTGTATGTGTTTGTGTGTACAACCATAATCTGGAACTTCAGAAAGTAAAATTATTTTCATTTCTTACTGCAAAAATAATTACATGTCATTTGTAACAGGTTTCTTTATAAATTGCACTAATTAATATTGGAATGTTACAAGTCAGTTTATCAATTTCTGAAGTCTCTTTGATGTTTTTTGCAATAATTGTGAAAAGCATTATTGATTTCAATAATGCTAGCACATATTCTTTAATAAGTTCTTTAACACTGGCTTTTTTTTTTTAAGTTTTACACATAGTTTTTTCTCTTGTGGCTTTAGCACTTTAAGGAGTTTGGCGTTTGCATAGTTTTTGGTGTGCTTCCCGGGTATGCACCAGGGCGTCACGTTGCCACGTGACTGGAGAAAACTCATGGTCTGTCTTTAGATTCTAGAGGAGAAAAAATGAGTCAATGTCAGGTTTTTAAAAAATTCCATTTAGAGGCAGTCATTTGGGAACCAAAGTATTTTACTGTATATCTTTAAAAGCATTGAATTCAGTGCTCTTTAGTCATTTATTCGTGCTGTCCAGATTTTCCACAAAGTTGTAATTGGTTAATTTGCAAAAGTGATAATTTCTTCTTGACATTAATCCAAGACTGTTTCAAAATTTTCATTGAATAAATGCTTATTGCTAAAAGAACAACAAATGTGGTTTTATAACTGTGTGTATTTTGTTTCATATGCCTCAGCAGAGAAATCATTGTTCAATTTTATTTAGGAATAAGCTTTTTTGGACTGAAAATTCATAGTAAAATAGGATTCTACCTAATGTTAAGCCATCGCTTCTTTGTATCCAGTTGTCTGTTTACTTTGCTTAAATCTCAACTAAGATTGAGTGGAGTCAATAAATTTGTACTGTATTTTGTTTTGAGTTGTGGTCTCATTGGTGTGTTTTGGACTTGAAGGATACAATAGTTTATGGAAGCTGAGATAAAGCCCTTTCTTCTGCTTGGGAAGTGTGAGTAGCCACCCACGTAAGAGCTGTGAGAGAGATTTCATCTCCCCACTGCTCCAGGTGGCTCGTAAAGCTTAAGTTATTCGGGCACCACAGATGCATAATAAAACCCCATAAGCGGAAGTCTTTGCCTGTCCACCTTTTTCTTTACTGTCCAGATGGGTAGTTTTTAATGTGATTGTGGGGATAAATGCATTAAAAAGGACGTGTTTAACACCCTAGTTTTGTTTCACGTTTTAAGGGATTCCACATAGCGTCCTTTGTCATTCTAATCAGGCTCTTCCAGAACACCCAAGGTGTGCTCACTCTAAAATGTTAGCTTAAGTGAAGAGCTGGGATGATCAAGGCTAGTTCCCCTCACCTGGGCTTGCCCTCACGTCTTCTCAAGGTTTCGTTTTCCCTGCCTGATACCCTAGACTAGCTTTTCTAGGGAACCTCTGCCTAAAAGTTATGAACATACTGCACCAGGTGTAAGTGGGTTTAATCTTTATTTTAATCCACTTTAGCCCTGCTGTTCAATTTGCCTCCGAATATTCCTTAAAAAAAAAAAAGCTTAGATTTACCCTTTGTTCTTAGTAATCACAGGCTTCCTGAGGTTGGCACAGTGACACTCCCGTTGCATCCTTGGTCTTGGGCACACACTCAACAGACGCTTGTGGTGGCAAAACCATGACATTACATGTCTCCAACATGTAACATTTTCCTGGCTGGAGGCCCAAATCTTGGCTCTGAACCATGGAAGTAGAGTGGCAGGTATACCTACTACAAGGCAATTGTCTGGAGAAAATGATTCCCCATGTTGTCACAGAAGCACTTTAAATAGAAAGCCTGCTGTAGAATGAACTTGGCTACCATCAGCCCCCAACCTTGGGGTAGAGCCCCTGGGCCCCTTTATTGACATAATGAAAGCCACCATCAGCCCCCAACCTTGGGGTAGAGCCCCTGGGCCCCTTTATTGACATAATGAATCAGGAGGGAGGGGGGCAGGGCACAACTTCAGGACACAACATAAACCCATTAGAATCAAATGGGCCCAAGATGGCAGACAAGTCCACTTTGACTAGACCTTGATCCTCAATCAGCAAGCTAAATGGCACACCCAGAGGCACCATGACAGTTCCAAGGTAAAGACCAAAAAGTGGGCAGTGGCCCAACTCTTGGAAATCTCCACCCCTTCCCCAAAATAAAGACCATAAGGAAAGCTGAGTGCCAAAGAATTGATGCTTTTGAACTGTGGTGTTGGAGAAGACTTAAGAGTCCCTTGGACTACAAGGAGATCAAACCAGTTAATCCTAAAGGAAATCAATCCTGAATAATCACTGGAAGGACTGATGCTGAAGCTGAAGCTACAACACTTTGACCACATGGTGGGAAGAACTGACTCATTGGAAAAGACCTTGATGCTGGGAAAGATTGAAGGCAGGAGGAGAAGGGGACAATCAAGGGTGAGATGGTTGGATGGCATCACCGACTTGATGGACAAGAGTTTCAGCAAGCTCTGGGAGTTGGTGATAGACAGGGAAGCCTGGCGTGCTGCGGTCCATGGAGTTGCAAAGAGTCAGACACGACTGAGCAACTGAACTCCCCAAAATACTTGGAATGATCCTATGAAGTTTCCCAGGCCATAAAAACTAACCATGCCACATTTCAAAGCCACTGCAACTTACTGTCTGTGGTGAACCACAGTCTATCTGTGGAGTGTGTTTCTCTCTGAATAAATCCACTTTTTACCTATCACTTTGTCTCTCACTGAATTCTTTCTGTGATGAGACATCAAGAACCTGAGTATCATTAGGTCCTGAAACCAGATTTGTGATCTCAGTTGGGAGACCATGGGTTTTGGCTGAGATTGAGTCCCAGTCATGTGAGTTCAAGTCCCAAGAAGGGTTTTGGCCAGATTGGAATCCTGGCCATGTGGGTTTGAGTCCCAAACTGAGTTTTGGCTGGGTTCAAGCCCCAGCATGTGGGTTCAAGACCCAATCTGAGGTAAATGGTTTCAACAATGTAAACTTGCTTTTCACCCAGCTGAATGTCTCAGATCCCACTTGTGGTTGACAACATTTCCTCCAGGAAGTACTTCCCTTCCTCTGTCCGGCCACTCCTCCCACTCCAACCCAAAGCAGCTGTCCTCCAACGTGTTCTCATAAAAATGACATGACCCTACCATCCCTCTAACACCTCTGTCCCACGAGGTATGGTTCCTCAGGAAAGGCCCAAGGGTGGGGGCTGTTATTACCCATCTCTGTTTCCGGGGCCAGGCAAGGGAACGATTAACTATTTGATAACTACAGCAAAAAATCTTGCCCAAGATGAGAGACAACCAGACCATTGGTTTTCAGCTAGTATTAGAAGGAAACTTCCTGAATACCTCTGCATATATTCCCCCAATTTTGATTCAACTACTCAATAAAAGACCCAGCATGCATGCGTGTGTGCTAAGTCACTTCTGCTGTGTCCAACTCTGTGCGACCATAGGGACTGTATCCCACCAGGCCCCTCTGTCCATGGGATTCTCCAGGCAAGAAATCTGGAGTGGGTTGTCTTGCCCTCCTCCAGGGGATCTTCCTGACCCGGGGTTGAACTCGAGTCAATGACTCGAGTCATTGGCAGGCTGGTTCTTTACCACTAGTGCCAACTGGGAAGCCCAAGAGACCCAGAATGTATTTTCATTTTCCTGTTCTCAGTTAGCCTGAGGAGGAATGGAAATGCTCAAATAAGAAGTCTTAGGAGGAGGAATGGAAATGCTCAAATAAGAAGTCTTAGGAGGAGGAATGGAAATGCTCAAGTAACAAGTCTTAGGTTGATGAGTCCCTTCAACTGTATATATGTATCACCCTTGCACTGCTAACCATTCTGTATGCATCCCGGCACTCACTGCCAAAGGGCCCAATCGGTCAACACCAGTGTGGCCAATTGCCCAGATAAACTCATCATTAAACCCAGGAGTAGCAGTAGCTAATTGATAGTGGTTCCTAGTGTTGTTACAGAAAGGGGGACCCCTTACAGGGCCTGATAGTGGGCTCCTGTCTAACACTCAGAAAAACATTGTCTAAGGAGACATGTGTGCTGACAAAGCAAGAGACTTTATTGGGAAAGGGCGCCTGGGCGGAGAGCAGGAGTAAAAGGGAACCCTGGAGAACTGCTCTGCCACGTGGCTGGCAGTCTCGGGTTTTATGGTGATGGGATTAGTTTCTAGCCAATGGGTTGTCCTTAGCCAATCATTCTGACTCAGGATCCTTCCTGGTGGCGCATGCATTGCTCAGCCAAGAAGGATGCCAGTGAGAAGGATTCTCAGAGGTGGTAGGACACGTGATATCTCCTTTTGACCTTTCTCAAAGTCTTCCAGTTGGTGGTGGCTTGCTCCATCTTCCCTTCCAGACCCAGTAAGTAGTTGTAAAACAGCTCACACAAATGGTTACTATGGTGCCTGGTCAGGGTGGCCGGTTTTGGTCAGTGTGCTTCCCCTAACAATATTGTGCTCACTGTGTGTGAAGCAAGACGCATGTGTGTCTGAGAGTTTGTAAAACAGCAGCAGCAGGGCTTGTTTTCCTCACATATTACTTTTGACTTTCCCTTCCTGACCCCTGCACCCCCGCACCACCCCCGTCTCAGATAGCCCAGTGCTCTCTGTTCTCCTTCAATCTGGAACATTCCTCAGTCTGTCTATGACTTCTATGGCCTTGATGATTATGAAGACTGTGGGCCAACCATCTAGCAAATTCCCTCAAACTCTGGAGTTTGTCCAGTGTTTTCTCATGACGAGGCCATGTCATGGATTTTTTGTACCAGGATGTCACAGAGTCTGTGTTCATTTCAGCCAATGGGTGGCACACGATGCCTGTGTGTCCTATTACTGAGGGTATTAATTTTAATCATTTGACTGAGATCTTTTCTGCCACGTTTCCTCATTAGGTTTTTCCCCCTTTGGTGTCAGTAAATACTTAGCAGGGAGACATTCTGAGACTGCACAAAATTACCTTCTTCATCTTAGTTTTACTCACTAATTGTAGCAACTGTTGATATTTCTGTGTCTTGCCTGAATTATTTGTATAGTTGTTGCCAAGTGGAGATTTTCTCAAACCTTCATTCTTCCTTCGTTTATCTGTGGGCTTTCTGCTGCAAGGAAAAAATGTTCTGTTTCTCCCATTAATTTGTTCATTTACTTATTATGTGTTGCAGATTCGTGGATTCGTGTTCTATTCAATAGGTTACAATCAGTTGCCATCATTTTTTGTTTGTTTGTTTTCATGCTCAGATTACCCTGGATTTAGCCAGTGGGGCCATCACCCTGTCTTCTCTGACCTTTGGCATGTCCCCTTTATTCCTTGAGTATTTTCTTGCTTGCTGACACATCAAGATGTTCCAGACCCGTCTTATCTCTTCTCTGCTATAGCCCTGAAATAAGCCATTTCCCTAAAGAATCTGATTCCTTTTAGTGGAGAATGGGGAGAAGGCAATGGCACCCCACTCCAGTACTCTTGCCTGGAAAATCCCATGGATGGAGGAGCCTGGTAGGCTGCAGTCCATGGGGTCACTGAGAGTTGGACACAACTCAGTGACTTCACTTTGACTTTTCACTTTCATGCATTGGAGAAGGAAATGGCAACCTACTCCAGTGTTCTTGCCTGGAGAATCCCAGGGATGGCGGAGCCTGGTGGGCTGCCGTCTATGGGATTGCACAGAGTCGGACACGACTGAAGCGACTTAGCAGCAGCAGCAGCAGCAGCAACAGTGGAGAATGGTTTTTGGAGACCAGCATCTGGGTGTTAAGCATGCTTACTGATTGTGACCAAAGTGTAGGTGCTCCCGGGCCCTTCTGTGGACAGGCTTAAAGGGGAAGCAGACACACACACTTGAATTTATTTCTGGATCTTCTAGACCTATTGACACACTCAGAAACCTATGAGCTCACACACACAGCTTCAGTTACAGTCCAACACCACACGATTTATTCTCTGGCTGCCCCTCTCCAGGTTTGTATCTCTCCTCTCCGATGGTAAGGAACTTAGATCCCTGCATCTTCAGCCCCCTGGGGTCTCCCTTCCACACTCAGGCTGACTGCTGTCCACATGCGGCTCTATCTATTGGCTTTTAACAAAGGAAAGAAGGATGGGGGAAGAGAGGAGGGAAGGAACAGAGAAAGGAAGGGAGGGAGGGAGGAGGGACAGAGGATCATAATGGTCTATTTCTTTTCCCCTTTCAGTTCTCTCAGTTTTTATATATGTAGTTTAACACTCTGATATTAGGTCCATAAATGTACAAGGTTGATTAACTGACCCCTTTTTAAGCTTCCCTGGTGACTCAGATAGTAAAGAATCCTCCTCCAATGCAGGAGACCTTGGTTGGGAAGATTCCCCTGGAGGAGGGCATGGCAACCCACTCCAGTATTCTTGCCTGGAGAATCCCATGGACAGAGGCACCTGGCAGGCTACAGTCCATGGGGTTGCGAACAGTTGGACATGACTGAAGGGACTTAGCATCAGTAACATTATAGATTAAATCCTCAAATAATTAAATGTTGCATTTAAATCTACCATCTTGTTGTTCATTCTTTACTTATTCCAACTATTCTGTGTTCCCTGTTTTCTTTCTTTTTGTAGGGGAGAGGAAGATGAATCGAGTTGTTTATGATTTCATTAATGATTTTTTAATGACTTTTTGATCTTTTTTGTTGGCTTGTTACCTATAACTTTATTGCTTTAGGGTTTACAAGAGGCATCTTTACCTCATCGTAACCCCCTCTTAGTAATGTCGTGCCACCTTATGGGTCTTATAGAAATTGACAGCATGAGCTTCTCAGTCTCTACGCTTGCTGGTCATACATTTCACGTATGCATGCCTGTGTATGGCATAAGCCCCACAATACGTTGTCGTGATTTTTGCTTTGAATAATTAAAATTTAAAAGGAATTTAATTAGTCAAAAATAAAGTCTTTACATTTACCCATATAGGTTTCCATTTCTGGATCTCTTCATTTCACCTGCAGATCCAGGTTTTCACATGATGTCATTATCCATCTGCCTGAAGAACATTAGCGTTTCTTTCTCTCTTTTTTTTTTAACGTTTCTTACAGAGAAAGTATACTGGTGCTGAATTATTTCAGCTGTGTATGTTCAGAAAAGTTTTTTTTTCCCCCAGTTTTGTTTACTTTTTATTTAAATATATTTGGTTTACAATGTTGTGTTAGTTTCAGGTATACAGCAAAGTGACTCTGTTATATAATTATATGTATATTATATGTGTATAAGTCTATATTCTTTTGTTATTCTTTTCCATTATGGGTTTTTTTGCCAATTTTGAATGATAGTTTTGCTGGGTATAGAATTCTAGAATGAATAGTTTTGTTTTTTTCTTTCCAGTATTTTAAAGATATTGCTTTACTGTTTCTATCTTGAATTATTTCCAGTGAGAAATCTGCTCTCCTCATCTTTGTTACCCTATACATAATATACCAATTTTCCTTTAAATCTTTCTCTTTATCACAAATATTATGCAATCTGATTACGACATACTATGGTATACTCTTATGGGGTGTGTGTGTGTTTGTGTGTGTGTGCGTGTGCGCCCATGTACACTTGGGCTTATTTACTTTCTTAAATGTTTGAGTTTATAGTTCTTACCAGATTTGGAAGATTTGCACCCATATTTCTTCAAATATTTTTTGCTTTTCTGCCCTCTCTCCTTCAATATTCCAATTACACATTTATTAGGCCACTTGAAATTGTCCAGAGATCACTGTTGCTTTGTTAAAATTTTCCCTTTCTTCCTTTCTGTTTCATTTTGGATGGTACTAATCTTTTTTTTTTTTCCTGCAGTGTATAATCTGCCATTAACCATCTGGTGTAGTTTTCATCTCTAGAAATTTGATTTGGATCTTATATTTATCTTGTGTGTCTCTACTTAATGTGTTTGATCTTTCCTCTAGTTTCTTGAACATATGGAATACAGTTATAATTACTTTGTAATGTCCCTGTATACTAATTCTATCATCTGTTCCATTTCTAGGTTGGTTTCAATTTGCTTCTTTCTCTTCTCATCCTGGGTAATATCTGCCTCTTGGCATATCTGGTAATTTTTTGTTGGATGGTAGACATTGTGGATTTTATGTTGTTGGATGCTGGGTATTTTTGTATTTCTATAAATATTCTAGAGCTTTGTTTGGGGGGACATAATTAACTTACTTGGAAACAGCTCTAGCCTTTTAGGTTTTGTTTTCAAGCCATGTTAAGTGAGATTCCAGCAGCATTTTATCTGGACTAATTTTGCTCCTCTGCTGAGGCAAATACACTCCCATCCAATGTCCCATGAGTTATTTAAAGCAGTGTTAGCTCCAGGGTTTTCCTTCTGATTCACTCTGGTGGTTCTTTTCTTGGCCTCAGAGGTTTCCTCACTTGCACGTGTTGATTAGGATGGGGCTGAAGAGTCAGGTCCTCGCTGTGCAGGATCCTCCTCTCTGGACCCCTCAGAATCCCAGCCACCATGTCTTCCCTGGACTCCCAGCTCCAGTCTCCATCATGGAGATGCTGCTCTCCTTCATTTCTTTCTCACCCCTCAGTGGCCACTGTTCCTCATTGCCTGGGTGTTCGTTGTTTTAAACCTCATCCTTTCATATTGTGTTGTCTGGAATTCAGTTGCTTCAAGAAGGATGGAGAATGTAGTCCCTACTACTGCATGTTGGTCAAAAGGGGAACTGAGACTAGTTATTTTATTATCAGTAGGTCAGCAAACATGTCCTAACACTGTGCATCTGTAGACGCTACACCAAAAACCTGCCTATGGAGGAGTCCTGCAAGTTCCAAGCAACTCATAAATGAAAGAATTCAGTAAGGATTTTCCCTGATTTGAGCAGAAAATCACATCTCACTAAACCCAAACTAAACTTGTCCCCTCCCCAGCTTATCCTTAAGCAGACCTCACGAAGCCTATGTTCACCTCCACACTAACCATCGAGAAGGAAATGATGGCAGGGGGGATGCAGTATGGAAACAGACAGACCTCTCTCATGTTCAGTGTGTGCCTGGTCGCTCTGTGATACAAGTTGCCACAGTTGGATAATTTATGAAGTGGCCGGCACAGGTGAGGGGTCCTGGAGCCTAGCTTCATCAGCTGCACAGTAGATCGGCCTTTGTTTTATTCATTTACTATTAAACAAACAATACCTCAATCATAACCCATTATATGAATTTCCTGATCTGGTAATGGGTCACAGCCCACAGTCAGACAATTTATCCTGCCCAGGTATGTGGATAACTGGGTGGCAAGGGTGTCCTCCAGAAGGTGGCTAGGGGCCCTGTGACTTGCTACTGCGTGAAGAGCTGTCACCTTTGATACTTGGTGTTTTGATGGCAGAGATGATAAGTAGTTACAATGTCAGGCTCGCCAAACCTATTTTTCTCCCTCATGTGATAAACACATCAGGTTGTTCTTGTTTGTTGTTGTTTAGTCACTAAGCCATGTCTGACGTTTTGAGATCCCATGGACCGTAGTCCACCAGCCTCCTCTGTCCGTGGGATTCTCCAGGCAAGAATACTGGAGCGCACTGCCATTTCCTCCTCCAGGGAATCTTCCTGACCCAAGGGTGGACTGCATCTCCTGTGTCTCCCACACTGGCAGGTAGATTCTTTACCACTGCGCCACCAAGGAAGCACAAACACATTAGGATGAAACCTTAACTTGTTCCTTTCAAAATGGAAATCTGATAGAAGCAGGGATTTAGTTCTAATGATCTCAGTGAAGAAAAGTAGGTGCTCATAGGCATTAAACTTGGGTCTCCAAGTTGAACTCAAAGAGCTTATTAAGAACCCCTTTCTGTTCACAAAAGCAAAGACAACAGATGGGTTACTGAATAGTTTGTAACATCTGAGGTTATTTTTTTGAGTTTCTAACACCTAATACCCAACTTGCTCAGTTGCTAAGTCAAGTCTGACTCTGTGACCCCATGGACTACAGCACACCAGGCCTCCCTGTCCTTCACTATTTCACAGAGTTTGCACAAACTCATGTCCATTGTATCGATGGTGCCTTCCAACCATCTCATCTTTTGTTGCCCCATTCTCCTCCGGCCCTTAATCTTTCCCAGCATCAGGGTCTTTTCCAGAGAGTTAACTCTTCGCATCAGGTGGCCAGAGTATTGGAGCTTCAGCTTCAGCATCATTCCTTCCAATCAATATTCAGGGTTGATTTCATTTAGGATTGTCTGGTTTGACCTTCTAGCTTCCAAGGGAATCTCAAGTGTCATTTCCAGCACCACAATTCAAAAGCATCAATTCTTCGGTGCTCAGCCTTCTTTATGGTCCAGCTTTCACATCTGTACATGACTAATGGAAAAACCATAGCTTTGGCTATACAGACCTTCATCAGCAAAATGATGTCTCTGCTTTTTAACACACTGTCTAGGTTTGTCATAGCTTTCCTTCCAGGGAGCAAGTCTCTTGATTTCATGGCTGCAGTCAATGTCTACAGTGATTTTGGAGCCTATGAAAATAAACTCTGTCACTGTTTCCATTGTTTCCCCATCTATTTGCCATGAAGTGATGGGACCAGATGCCATGATTTTTGTTTTTTGAATGTCGAGTTTTAAAGCAGCTTTTTCACTCTTCTCTTTCACTTGCATCAAGAGACTCTTTAGTTCTTCTTTGCTTTGTGCCATAAGGGTGGTGTTGTCTGCATATCTGAGGTTATTGATGTTTCTCCCAGCAATCTTGATTCCAGCGTGTGCTTTATCCAGTCCAGCATTTCGCATGATGTACTCTGCATAGAAATTAAATAAGTAGGATGACAATATACAGCCTTGACGTACTCCTTTCCCAATTTGGAACCAGTCCTTTGTTCCATGTCCAGTTCTAACTGTTGCTTCTTGGCCTGCATACAGATTTGTCAGGAGGCAGGTAAGATGGTCTGGTATCCCCATCTCTTTCAGAATTTTCCACAATTTGTTATGAGCCACACAGTCAAAGGCTTTGTCATAATCAATAAAGCAGACATAGATGTTTTTCTGGAATTCCTTTAGTTTTTCTATGATCCAACGAATGTTGGCAATTTGATCTCTGGCTCCTCTGCCTTTTCTAAATCCAGAGAAGGGAATGACAAACCACTTCAGTATTCCTGCCTTGAGAACCCCGTGAACCGTATGAAAAGGGCCATGCTCAGTAAACCCAGTTTTCTGTTGATGGGTGGGGCTGTGTTCTCTCCCTGTAGTTTGACCTGAGGCCAAACTATGGTAGGGGTAATGGCGGTAATGGAGACCTCCTTCTAAAGGACTTATGCCAAGACTGTTGTATTCAGTGCCCCTGATCCCACAGCAGGCCACTGTCGACCCATGCCTCTGCCAGAGACTCCTGGACACTCACAGGCAAGTCTGGCTCAGGCTCTTGTAGGGTCACTGCTCCTTTCTCCTGGGTCCTAGGTACAAGCTTTTGTTTGTGCCCTGCAAGAGTCTGTTTCCCTAGTCCTGTGGAAGTTCTGTAATCAAATCCCACTGGCCTTCACAGTCAAATTCCATGGGGGTTCTCAGTTCCTTGCCAGATCCCCAGCTTGGGAAATCTCTTGTGGGCCCTAGAGCTTTCGCAACAATGCAAGAACTTCTTTGGTATAATTGTTCTCCATTCTGTGGGTTGTCTGCTGGGTGGCTCTGTGGTGGGGCTCACATGCCTTGGCTCCCAGGTCTGTTGCAGCCAGAGCCCCTGTCCCCGCGGCAGGCCACTGCTGCCCTAGGCCTCTGCAGGAGACATCCAAACAATCAAAGGCAGGTCTGGCTCAGTCTCCTGTGGGATCCCTAGGTCCTGGTGCACACAAGGTTTTATTTGTGCCCTCTGAGTGTCTCTGGTGGGCATGGTGTTTGATTTAAACGTGATTTTGCCCCCCCCCCCCCCCGCCCAAGCCACCGTCTTGTTTGGGCTTCTCCTTTGCCCTTGGGCATAGGGTATCTCTTTTTGGTGGGATCCAACACTCTCCTGTCGATGGTTAGTTGCAGTTTTGGCATTCTCACAGAAGATGAGTGCACGTCCTTCTCCAGGTCCCACAGACCCAACCAGGCTGGAGATATAATGGTTGTCTGAATTAAACTGGCCAATTCCAGTCCATTTTGGTTCATGGATTCCTAAGATGTCAATATGCACTCTTGCCATCTCTTGCTTGACCACTCCAATTTACCTTGATTCATAGACCCAACACTCCAGGTTCCTATGCAATATTGTCCTTTTGTAAATCACTGTACTTTAACCATCAGAAACAGCCACAACTGAGGGTTGTTTCTGCTTTGGCCCAGCTGCTTCATTCTTTCTGGAGCTGTTAGTAATTGCTCTCTACTCTTCCCCAGTAGCGTATTTCACCTTCTGACCTGGGTGTCATATTTTTTTGCTTTTTCATACTGTTCATGGGGTTTTCATAGCAAGAATACTGGAGTGGGTTGCCATTCCTTTCTCCAGTGGACCACACATTTTGTCAGAACTCTTTACTATGACTCATCCACCTTGAATGAGCCTACACAGCATGGTCCATAGCTTCATTGAGTTACACAAGCCCCTTCACCATGAAAAGGCTGTGATCCATGAAGGGGAAGACTGTGTGTGTAGGGTGTACATTGTTTTGCTGGTGATCCAGTATGGCTCAGCTCAACAATGGCCTTTGTTTAAAATGTTGGTAATTTGTTCATCATGGATTTTATGCATTCATCTTGATTTTTAAAAAATATTGCATAAAAATGGTGATTATCTTGATTTCTGAGGGGTTGAGTCTCCTTAAATTTTGCACCCAGACAAGTGCCTTCCTCACCTTACATTCACCCTGGCACTGGGCCCCCTTGCCCCCCACCTTGAGCCATCTACCCACCAGGAGCAGGGAGAGCGAGCAGAGATGGAGCTTCCGCTTTCTCCCTGGCTGGACACTTGAAGACTTGTGCATGTGGGTATAGGTCACATTGTTGTTCATCAGAGCTCCTGACTTGAAAAAAGTAAGGTTGGACTTGAAAATTTATCACAGCTGCCGCTGTCTCTGGAGGAACACAGAGGCTCCTGGAAATGGCCATTTGTTATCCTAGGGCAGCTGGACGAAAGATAGACAGGGCCTCTGCCAGTGCCATTCAGTGGGCGCTGAAGATGGAGGGGCTGGGGCCTGGGTGGGCCTTGTCCTGGCAGAGGTGCTAGAGGGATTGAAGCATTGTGTGGGCCCGTGGCTCTGCCCTGGTTCTGCGCTGAAGTCAGCACGGTAACCGTGAAGAGAAACGGGTGCCTCATCCACAGCAGTCCAAACGGGAGGTGACTGGTGCCCCCCACGGCGAGGGGAGCGTGGATGGAGCATTGAGTCTCCGTGATGGGCTTGTGCGCAGGCTAACAACGAAGCAGCTCAGCTTCCCATAGCAGCTTCTGGGAGAACCACAGCCGCCACCCTGGGCTGGCAGCGCCATCACCAGGTTCTCTCTGGAGGTGGTGAGGGGGCGTGACCGGGAGGGAGCCCGTCTGTCTGTCCGCAGGGCCCCAGGCGCTGGTCCCATTTAGATTCCTCCCCTGGGTTATGTGGGGATGGCCCATTAGTGACAACGCACAGGGCTAAACACAGGTGCGTTCACTTTTGGAGACACGGTGCATTGCAGTAAACGCTCACCGAGCGGCTGGGAGGAGCACGGTGCCGGGCCCACCGCAGGCTGGCCGGAGGGCCGGGGGGCAGGCGTGCTCACCCTCCAAGAGCCCCTGCTAGACCCTGGCGTAGGCACCGAGTGCAGGGCCTCTCAGGCGCCAATGGGCCTGGCCCCTCTCTAACTGCAGCTCCTGCTCACCCAGGCCCAGGCAGCCCAGGGCTCTGCATTCCTATCTGTGTTAGAACAAACCCAGTGGGGGCAAGGCCGCCTGACCCAGCATCATCCAGGAGCGCAAGTGCACTGTCTGTCCGGGCCTGGGGAGCCCGAGGCCCTGCATTTTAAACAAGCACCGTGGTTCTTAGGCAGGTTTGGGAAACATCCATCAAGTTCCCAATTGCTTCACTGGATGGTGAGAATTTCCTTAGAATTATCTGTTTTTCTGCAAATAAGAAAGTTGGCTTAAGGGATTTAAGAAGCTACTTTCAACAATGATTTTAACCGGCCAAAGGCAGGAGGCACATTCCAGGCTGGGAGGAGGCTCAGGGAGGGCACTTGCACAGGTGGGGAAGGAAAACAGGGGCCCCAGAGACGCCCCTTCATCTCGAGGGAGGCTTCACAGAGCGCCCACGATGACCGTGCCCTGGCCGCCAGCTGGAGGCAAAAGTTGAGTCCTCCTGGGTGACCCTGAGCGAGGCGAGGCTGGCAGCTTGGGACCCCCCACCCCTCCACCACAGGGGCCCTCAGTCTGTTCTGACTTCCTGTGACCCCTCACCCACCACAGCTGTCCGCAGTCTGAACATCATCAGTGGGACTGGGTGGGTGTTGCAGCCGGAGAAGGAGACAGTTCGGGTCAGGTCCTCAGGCCCAGGTAGGCCAACACAAGGACGCCCAGCTGCAGGTGTCGCCGTAGGATCCCTGTCCTTGGAACTGGGTGAGCAGACAGGTGTGCTGGGGGAGCACCCCAACCTCCCAGGGACCCCCTTCATGTGACCCCCCCTGCAGTCCTTGGACATGCTACCCAAGCTGCCTACAGGGCACAGGTGTGCCCAGCCGTCCCAGTGCCTGGGCGCCTGCACCTAGCTGATATAGGGGCTCAGCTAAGACACCCAGTCAAGTGTCCACTGGGCTCACCAGCACCAATGATGCCAGTCTCCCTCCTTGTTAACTGGTCACTTCACTACCAGCTTATTTAGAACCTCAGTGAGGAAGCGAGGTGCTAACTTTGGAGGGACCCCATTCAGAGATTCTACTATGAGGTGCAATGAAGGGGGATGGAAACATCCCAGTTTTTTCAAGGCGGCTCCCAGAAATTTCAGTCTGTCTGTGTTGGCAGTGATCCCTGACAGCGTGTCAGATGGATCATCGAGCAGACAGTCTGCAAAGATTTAGAAAACAGGAGACTCAAAACCAGCCAGGTTGCTACCACCACTCCCAGTGCATGTCTCCAGTTTCTAAGTTCTGGACCCGCAGCCACAGACGCCTAACAGGTAACATCCCCTACACGGAGCCCACCAGCCACCTCCCTCTTCTCTCAACCTGCTCTCAGCCCCGCAGCTCCATGAAGGATTTCAGCCCACCCGTGGACGAGAGTCGCTGCCTTGGCCCTACCCTCCAGGTTCTTCAGTAGGTGCCCCTGACCTCCCACCCCCCAACCTCCCCACAGGACATGATGCCCACCCTATCCACCCCACCAAGAGCCTCCTGGGACGGGACTTCTCAAATTTTAAGGTGAAACGCCTGGGCTGTTCTTAAAGGGGCAGGGCCTGAGAGTCTGGTTGCCTACAGGCTCCCAGGTGACACTGCTGCAGCAGGGCCCAGGCCACGCTCGGCACGGTGAGGTTCTGGGGGCCTCCTGCACAAGGTCTTCGCTGCTCAGGCCTTGGCTGGTCCCCCATCCCTCTAGGGCCACGGCCCGACTCTCCGCACGGCCACGTGTGGCCAGGCCCTGCCTTCACCCCCAGCCTCACCCCAGCACTACTCTCACTTCCTGGCCTTTGAACCTGCTCTGCCCCTCCTCTCTGTGCCTGGCCCTCCCACTCCCACTTCCTCCCCCAGCTTGTTGATTTCTGCTGGCATTCAAGACCCAGTTCAGACTTTCTCACATCCACGGCCACCCCTGGCAGCCTGGTATGCTTCTCCTGTGTCCCCCAGGCCCACTGTTCTGTAACTAATGGTTTCAGGGGTGCTTTCTCCATCTCTGTGGACCCGGAACCCCTTGTGCAGGCCATCACCAGGCTTCCCCGGGGGTAAGAGCCTGCCCCCTGGTGGTTTACTTTTGGAAGTGATTCTTGGGGGCTGGGGAGAAGGGGCCCGCCAGAAGATACAGAATCAAGCTATTTATGCTGTGGGCACGGGGGCGCCAAATTCCTTAACCTGCTGTGTCTGGGTTTCTTTAATTAACAGTTAATGTTTTAACTACCTGGTCTTTGTTGCAAAAACTCCTGTATATCCTGGCTCCCCGCTGACCTCAGAGATGCTGTGTCCCAGGCTCATGTCCTCAGTTTTGTCTGCCAGATAAAACAACTCTCAGCTTTCAGGCTGCGCATTTTCTTTCAGTCGACACAGAGTGCAACCATCAGCAACCACCTGTCGAGTCCATGCCCTCTGACCTGTCTCCTATTCCGTGTGGGCATACAGCTTACAGCACAGCAGAGAACAGGAATTCCTGGTCTTGTGAGGGAAAGAGACACAGAAAATGGGATTGCCACATCTGCACATCACCAGAGAGGAGCTAAGAGGGCCTGGGAGCTGGGCCGCTGCCAGCACTGTGCTCTTACACGTATGCGTTAGCATGTCCAGTCCTCTTGGCGATGAGAAAAATAACCTCATTTTACAGAGGAGGAAACTGAGGCATGGAGCAATGAGACGACTTGCCTTAAATCACAGGGACCCAAATTTGAACCCAGGGGATCTGACCTGGAGCCTGAGGTCATAACCCCCGTGTGACAGTTCCTGTTAGGGGGTGACTTTGACCTGATCTTGGAGGTAGGAGAGATGTTTGCAGCTGGAGGGGGAGGGAGGGGAAGGGGAGGAAGGGAGGAAAGTGGAAGGAGAGGGAGGGGGAGGGAAGGGAGGAAGTGGAGGGGGAGGCCCAGAGGGATGCTGAGAAAGGGACAGTTTGGCATTGATTGCTTCCAGGCTGAGGGGAAGCAGCTCCGCCCTCCTGTCTGCATCACCGAAAGACACCCCTGGCCGCAATGGGAAGGACCAAGCCTGAGGTGGAGGCAGGGCCTCTGGTCGCCCAGAGCAGACCCAGCCCAGCCCCGGAGGGCACTGCTGGAGCAGCGCCTGTGCGCACCTGGGCTGAGGTGCAGACTGCAGCCCTACACCAGACTGGCCTCTGGGACTCAAGCTACAAACCTCTACGCCAGACCAACAGACAGTTCCTGAAAACCTGTAGATTCTTGCAGAGAATCCAAAGGACTGCAGTCTCAGTCCTGAAGGAACCCAGAGTCTAGTGAGGTCACAGGCATGTGCACGCGCGCGCGCACACACACAGAAATGTGAAGTTCCCTCTGGTGTCCACACAGTGGAGGAGATACGACAGCGGAGGGCGTGTAGGCTCAGGTTGGGGTGGGGGGAGAGGCCATGGCAGGGGGCACAGGCCCAGTGCTGTAACCTGGGGGAGCACCGGTCTGGGGATTGGGCAGTGGAGGGTGGCTGAGGCTGGGGGAGCCTCGGTGCCAGGAAGTAATCCTGGGAGCACTGGGGAGCCATGGCCGACACTAGACCCTCTCAACTTGCAGCTGGCACTGGGCAAGAGCTCAACAGCTGCTGGGGTCGCTAGGCCACCCAGTGGCCAGGTGAGCTCAGCATTCTTGTGCCCGGTTTTGTGAGAGGAGGTGAGCTTGAGGAAAGTCAGGTGAATATGAAGGTCACTCAGCCTGAAAGGTACAGGACTGAGGGGGAGTAGCCACCCACCCCAGGTGGTCGAAAGTTGGGAGCAGGTGGCGTAGAGGAGAAAGCGACCCAGTCACCGGAGGACTGACGGGAGAGCCCTGCAGACAGGACCTGGGAGGAAGGAAGCAAGAAACTGCATTTAGACTGAAAAGGACAGGCTTGAGGTTCCGATCTATCAGAGGGGATGGGACCAGAGTTGGAGACACGAGGCAGGTAAAGATGATTTGGGTGTGTTTGTGAGAGAAAATGATGCCACTGGGGCACAGAGAGAAAAGTAGAGAGGCAGGAATATTTCTGTTGTTGCAAAAACATTTCAAACTGTTTCGTCTGTTGCCGCTCCAACGAAGCACTGTGTAAGCATGAGTTGCATGAATGAATGAGAGGCTCTTCCCTTTGTGCTTTCTTTGATTGTGTTTAAGGGAGAGAAGCATCACTGCCTTGGGTGAGGTACTGTGTCCTCTTTTGCTTCATTCTTACTTTAATAAAGTAAGAATGAATAAATAAAGTAAAAAATAAATAAAGTAAATCTTACTTTAATAAAGGTAACATTACGTGACCCAAAAGTCACCATCTTACAATGAACAATTTGGTGGCATTTGGCATTATTTACAGTGTTGTGGAGCCTGGTGGGCTGCCGTCTATGGGGTCGCACAGAGTCAGACACGACTGAAGCGACTTAGCAGCAGCAGCAGCAGAATTTTGTGCAACCATCACCCTAACTAATTTCAGGATGTCTTGATGGTTGCAAAAGGAAACCCGTAACCATTGAGAGCCAGTTTCCATCCCTCCCCACCCCCAGCCCCTGGCATGCATGGAAATCCACTTTCTCTCTGCATCCATTCACCTGTCTGGACAGTTCATATAAATTCGGTCACACTCTACATGGCCTTTCATTTCTGGCTTCTTTCGCTTGGCATCATGGGTCGAGTTTCATCCACTCTGTAGCCTGCATCACTATTTTGTTCCTTTTCATGGCTGAACTATTCCACAGTATGGAATAAAAAGAAACAGGAAAAGAGGAGAAGGCAGATGTGGTCTACCTGAAGCTCTACTGCTGCCAGAGGTGTGTTTAGTGTGGAACTGTGCCCCTCTGAGCAACAGACTGGTGTGAAGTGGTCACACAAGGAACATCCTTTTTTGTTGAGGACAGCTGGCCTGGCCATGAGTGAATGCAGTTAGTGAGAGCCCTGGACCAGGAGGACATCCAAGAAGGCCATTAGAGGAATTGTCCTTGTGAAGGAGGCCAAGTGGTGCGCTCGGCTGACCATTCATCTGTCGATGGACGTCTGAGTCTCCGTGCTCATTTCTGCTGACTCGAGCCCTGGCTTCCCTGAGGCTGATCCCAGAGCCACAGAATGGAGGATAGGCTGCCTCCGGGCTCATCTGGCACCATCTCTCCCCGCTGGCTCCCTCTTCCCTTGGTCTTCTCAGGACAGAGCTCATTCAATACGATGGATGGACCAGCTCTGCCCCTTGGCCTCGTGCGTGAGGACAATTCCTCTAGTGGCCTTCTTGAACATCCCCCTGGTCCAGGACTCTCACTAACCACATCCACTCATGGCCAGAGCGGCTCTCCCCAACAGAAATGTTCCAGCTCTCGCCAGAATCGTTAAATCCTACACAACCACCATCAGGAAGCAGTTTCCATCATCTGTTCCCTGCCTCTTCCTGGGAGAGAGGCGAAACTTTGGTCGGCATGCCTACTGACACGTATCTGGGTGGCTCTCGCCCATCATTTCTGGACCACAGAGCCTGATAGCCCCCCACAGTCTGCCCCTCAAAGGGGCACGGTTCCACACTAAACACACCTCTGGCAGTGACAGAACTCGACATAGACCACAATTTTTTTTTCTGTTCTTTCAATTTTGCATAACCTCTCAGACAAACTTAAAAAGACAATCCCCCAGTCAAGGTGCATTTGAACAGTGATGCACGACTCCATCATCGGCAGCCTGCCCACTGACACCTGTGCACTTTCTCACGTGAGGGCAGCTCTGATGATATTTCCTTAAAGGATATTCAGGGCCTTATTACTGGAGAAAATAATGCCAACCAGCCCTTTGTAATTGCTCGAGCTAAAGACCAAGAGGTCCCAAGGGCTCATCCAGGGTGGAGGGTGATATATCGGGAGTAAGGTTCGTGGCCCCGGGTCCCTTCTCTTCCCCAAGGCTGTTCTCAGTGACCAGGGGGAGCGCATGGGAGCAGCGGTGCCCTGGACACCTGCATGACCCCTCAGGTGTGTCGGTAGTAAATGCAGACTCTCTGGACTGCAGGCTCCTGCCACAAAACAGGGATGTCCACATCAGAGCACTGTGATAAAATCATGTCTCATTCCTCGTCCATGTTTTCAACTCCCTTTAAAGAATCTCTGATCATTTTTACTCTGGGTTAGTCTATGCTCCATCATATTGGCTAAGATTCTGGGTGGTTTCAGCTGCCAACTTTCCCCAAAGATTTTGTAACTTGGCATCTATGTTGCATGAAGCAGTTTAGCCAAGGGTCTTGAGAGTCACGATGAAAGATATCACTCTCCAGAGGGACTTCTGCAGGTGCCCTGGGCGTTCCCTTTTGTATAAATATTTGCATGGATTTCTCAGATTGCTCAATTAATGTAAATGTAAACTATCTTCCTTGACATCATTCTTTTCTCCCAGAAAATTGTTTTTCCTTCCAAGGGGTGTGTTCAACTTGAGAGAGGGGGTCTCACTTCCACCTGCTCTTATTCATCTGCTTCCTAGTGTTCTTAAACCCCCAGCTCCTTGGTGACAAAGACCACCGAGCCTTCCCTGCCTGCCCTGTCCTGTTGCATGGGAAGCCGCCCTGGCTTCTTTCTGTTCCTCCGGGGAGGCCTTGAAGTCCAGGCTGTTTTCCAGTCAAACTCAACAATGCATGTGAAAGGCTGCTGGTGTCACTCCCCAAAGGATTCCTGCTTGTGTGGGGGCAGGATGATTCTCAGGGTGTTTTTGCACCCTCCCATCTTGCTGGACACAGAGCATGGAGCTATGTGTGAAGATGGCCAACAGGTATATCAAAAGATGCTCAATATTGCTAATTATTAGAGAAATGCAAATCAAGAGCACAATGAAGTATCACTTCACACCAGTCAGAATGGCCATCATTAAAAAAATCTACAAACAGTAAACAATGGAGAGGGTGTGTAGAAAAGGGAACCCTCCTACACTGTTGATGGGAACACAAACTGGTACAACCACTGTGGAGAACACTGTGGAGATTCCTTAAAAAACTAGAAATAGAGCAAGCTTATGATCCAACAATCCCTCTCTTGGGCATATATATGGAAAAGTTCAAAACTCTAATTTAAAAAAACGTGCACCCCTATAGTCACAGCAGCACTATTTACAGGAGCCAAAACATGGAAGCAACCCAAGTGTCCATCGATGGATGAAAGGGTAAAGATGTGATGCATAATATGTATATTATGTATCACATCAACATACTGATATTATATATATGTTATATATAATATTATATATCACATCTTCTTTATATATATGTACATCCCTGGAGGAGAAATGGCAACCCGCTCCAGTATTCTTGCCTGAAAATCCCATGTACAGAGGAGCCTGACGGGCTACAGTTCAGTGGGGTCACAAAGAGTCGGACATGATTGAGCAACTGCTACATACATACATATATATATATATATATATATGACATATTTATATGACAGAATATTACTCAGCCATAAAAAGAATGAAATAGCGCCATTTGCAGCAACATGGTTGGACACAGAGATTATCATACCAAGCAAAGTTAAGTCAGAGAAAGATAAGTATCATATGATATCACTTATATGTGGAATCTAAGAAAAAAAGATACAAATGAACTTGTTTATAGATATAGACTCACAAACATAGAAAACAAACTTACGATTACCAAAGGGGAAAGGGGGGCTGGAGGGAAAACTTAGAGGGGTTTGAGATGAACAGATGCACACCACTATATATAAAATAGATAAACAACAAGGCAGGACCTACTATGTAGCACAGGGAACTATATTCAATATCTTGTAATAACCTATAATAGAAAAGAATCTGAAAACGAATTATACATACATATATATATATAACTGAATCACTTGTTGTATACCTGAAACACTATAAATCAACAATACTTCAGTAAAAAAAAGAAATATTTATAGGCTCAAAATGGGTTAAAGACCTAAATGTAAGACCAGACACTATAAAACTCCTAGAGAAAAATATTGGCAGAACACTTTCTGACATGAATTGTGGCAGTATCTTTTCTGAACCGTCTACCAGAATAATGGAAATAGAAACAAAAATAAACAAATGGGACCTACTTAAACTCAAAAGCTTTTGCACAGCAAAGGAAACAATAAACAAAACAGAAAGACAATCCACAGGTTGGGAAAAAATATTTGCAAATAATGTGACCCGCAAGGGATTAGTCTTCAAAATTTACAAACAAACAACCCAATCCAAAATGAGCAAAAGACCTAAACAGATGTTCTCCAAAGAAGATATACAGATGGCCAAGAGGCACGTGAAAAGATGTTCAACATCACTTATTATTAAAGAAACGCAAGTCAAAACCACAGTGATATATTACCTCACACCAGTCAAAAAAGTCCAGAAACAGTAAATGCTGGAGAGGGTTTGGAGAGAAGGGAACCCTCCTCCACTGTTGGTGGGAGTGCAAACTGTACAGCCACTATGGAGAACAGCGTGGAGGCGCCTTGAAAACTAAAAATAGAGCTACCATATGACCCTACAGTCCCACTCCTGGTCACATACCCAGAGGAAAGCGTGGTCTGAAAGGGTACATCACCCTAATGTCCATTGCAGTGCTGCTTACAATAGCCAAAACATGGCAGCAACCTAAATGCCCATCAGCAGAGGGATGGATAAAGAAAATGTGGTATATATACACAATGGAGTACTACTCAGCCTAAAAAGAATGAAATAATATCATTTCCAGCAAACGGATGGACCTAGAGATTGTCATACCGAGTGAAGTAAGTCAGACAGAGGAAGAGAGATAGCATATGATATCCCATATATGTGGAATCTAAAAAGAAATGGTGCCAATGAACTTACTTACAAAACAGAAAAAGACTCACAGGCTTAGAAAATGAACTTACGGTTGCCAGGGGGAAGGGATAGTCAGGGACTTTGGGAAGGTCATGTACACACTGCTGTATTTAAAATGGATAACCAGCAAAGACCTACTGTACAGCACATGGAACTCTGCTCAATGGTGTGTGGCGGCCTGGATGGGAGGGGGGTTTGGGGGAGAATGGATGCTTGTATATGTATGCCTGAGTCTCTTCGTTATTCACCTGAAACTACCACAACATTGTTAACAGGCTATACCCCAATACAGAATAAAAACTTCAAAGTTAAAACCACCACCAACAACAAAACGAACTTATTTACAAAACAGACTCACAGAGAATGAAATTATGGTTACCAGAGGGTAAAGACAGGGGAAAGGATAGTTAAGGAGTTTGGATGGACATGTGCTCACTGTTATATTTTAAATGGATGACTTTTTAGCATGGTTTTAATTTTTAGATTTTTAAACATTTTACTGAAGATAGTTGATTTATAGTGTTAATTTCCGCAGTGATTCAGTTATGTGTGTGTATATATATGTATATATATTCTTTGTCATATTCTTTTCCGTAATGGAATATGGACATTGAATACAGTTCCTTGTACTAAACAGTAGGACCTTGTTGTTTATCCATCCTATACATATACTAGTTTGCATCTGCTAATCCCAAATTTCCGATACATTCCTCGCCATCCTCCTCTCCTGCATAGCAACGGCAAGCCTGTTCTCTATGTCTGTGAGTCTGTTTCTGTTTTGTAGATAGGTTCATTTGTGTCCTATTTTAGATTCCACGCATAAACGATGTCATGTTATATTTGTCTTTCTCTTTCTGGCTTACTTCACTTAGTATGGTAATCCCTAGATCTATCCACATTGCTCCAAATGGCACTATTTCATTCTTTTCATGGCTGAGTAACATTCAAAAAAATAAAATGGATAATAAACAAGGTCCTACTGTACAGCATAATGTTACGTGGCAGACTGGATGGGAGGGGTGTTTGCAGGAGAATGGATACATGTATATGTATGGCTGAGTCCCTTTGCTGTCCACCTGAAACTATCACAACATTGTTTATTAGCTACGGGTGGTGGCACTGTTTTGTCCAACTCTTTTCAACCCCATGGACTGTAGCCCACCAAGCTCCTCTGTCCATGGAATTTTCCAGGCAAGAATACTGGAGCTGGCTGCCAGCTCTTCCTGACCCAGGGATCATACCTGCATCTCCGGCATTGGCAGATGGGTTCTTTACCACTATACCACCTGGGAAGCCCCTATACTCCAATATAAAATTTTTTAAAATTTAAAGACATATTTAAAAAAACAGAATATGTATTGAATAATATTTTATTGACTAATCAGGAATTGCAGTACTGCTAACAGACTCCAGGCAGGCAGGATTATTATGTTTGCACAAACTGAAAGGGTGAGGCCAAGGCGGGACCTTTTTCTCCCACTGGAATCATCAGCTGCCTTCTTCCTGTCGCCTGGGGAAGAGCCTGGAGAGTGAGGGCTCAGTTGCTCCCCTCGCTGGAGTTTCTGCTTCGTCTTTGTGACCCACCCTTAACTCAAGGAGAGCCAGGCCTGTTTGGGCAGAGAGGGAAGCTGGAGGCACAGGGGTGTCCCTCTCCCATGGTCTGCTGGCTGCCTGGTCCCTGGGCTCAGTGGGGGCCCTGAGAGGGAGCTGGCAGACTTTCTAGAAGGTGATTCTGCCAGAAATGATGCACCAGAAGATGCACGTGATGACCTCAGGTGTTCACAGGTACAGTCGAACCTCCCACTCGAGTGGCGTGGGGAGATGACAACTCCATCACAGTCAGTGAAAAATGAGACTCTGTGATAAGTCGTCGTGAAGAATCTCTCATCAGTTGCAAAAGGATGGTCCGCAGGTGCAGCAGGAAGGGTCCCACAGAGAGCACCCGGATTCCAGGTCTAGGTCCACTCAAGCCACGTGGTCCCTGCTGAGCTACCTGTTGTGGGAATCACTGCAGAGTGCCAGGCAAACAGCAGGCATTTGTGTTTCCCTCTTTTAAGCACTAGATCAGTCGTTTCCAGACTCCAGACTTTTCCAGACCAGCAAAATTGTTCACTTTGTCTTACTGGACTGCTCCGCTTGCCACTGCAATAGATAACTGTGTCCAGTCCCTCAGTTGTGTCTAACTCTTGGCAACCTCATGGCCTGTAGACCACCAGGCTCCTCTGTCCATGGAATCTTCCAAGCAAGAATTCCTCCAGGGGATCTTCCCAACCCAGGAATCAAACCTGAGTCTCCTGCCTCTCCTGCATTTGCAGGCATGTTCTTTACCACTGAGCCACCAGGGAAGCAACAGATAATAACCATATGTAATTACTACATTCATTCTCTGTAGGTAAACAGGTGTCTTTAGTTTTGGGGTTTTTTTTTTTTAAGTGTCTTTGGGTTGGTTTTAAAACCCTTTAATAGTACTTTAACTCTCAAAGAGACTAAATATTCCTCCAGATAGTTAGTTGATCCTAACCTTGTGCCCAGCAAGGCTTTTTCAGAAAAACACATAGCACAAAGGAAAATTTGGGGCTAGAGTAGAAGCAAAATATTAATTATATGGCCTGTACCTCGATGGGGGATGGGAGAAGCTTTCCGAGGCTGCAGGTGGGCTAAGCGTGGCCCTCCCTTCAGTTTGCGCCTTGTGCAGCTGCCCCATCTCATGCACCAGATCCATGTTATTCTGAAGTCCGCCCCGGGAATGGTCAGGTCAGGGGGAGGCTGGAGGCAGATCCCAAGGGTTCTGAGAAAGAAGGGGCCGTGCCCCTCCGTGCCCAGGAGTCTGCATCCAGCAAGAAGGCCCCAAGGTGGCCACACAGCTGTCCCCCTTGGAGCCTCTGATGTAGCCAAGCAAAGTTCCAACAAGGTGAGGGAGGGGCGACATCTGTCTTCAGCACCTTCATCTCTCTCTTCCTTGGTGTGCACTTCCGCCAGGCTGCCATGGCCACCCTGCCAATGTGACCTCTACCCAGCGGACACATCCGATTCTCTGACAGCGTGACTTCAGACTCCAGTGGACAGGTGCGGGGCCACATTCTTCTGAGAGCATAGGGTGTAGGCAACTGCCTCCTCAGGACAGTTTCACGGTATGAAAACAAACGAGCTCAAATATTTATTCATATGGTAGATCCTAGCCTTGGTTGCCAGCGAGCTTGCCCAGCCTCCTTGCTCTTGGGCAGTCACACATGGGAGGCTGAACCGAGCCACCTGGATGTGCTGGATTCCATTCCTCTGCCCCACCTCTGTCCCCCGCCACCCACTGTGGGCGCTGTGCACAGGAACTGTGTCATCGGGGTGGCCCAGGCGGGCTCTAGGCTGGCTGGCTGGCCTGCAGCAGGCTGCCAGGCCCTGCCTCTGGCCCTGCAACACCAGTGACTCAGGCTCCTCAGCAGCCATTGCCAGGGAATGAGGGCACATCCTGGTGGCTGCTGGCTCTGGGTGAGAGGTGGACGGCCTGGGCACCCTGCAGGGGTGCAGGGGGTGGGGCTTGGTGCTCCTCGCTGTGCGCCTGCACGAGGGCTGTCTGACTGCCCTGCAGTCTTCCCAGGAATGGGCTTGGATCCCAGGAGAAGCACCACACAAGCCCCTCTTGTATGAATGACCCCTGAATGAACTTCCTTCCCCTCTGGGTCTGAAGGAATCTGCCTCTCCTGGACTTCCGAACACAAAAGGCAATTCATCTTCTTTCGACAGATCTTCAGGGGAGCACAGGAGAAACGGGACCTCTTCATTTCCAGCTTTGAACAGGTTTCTAATTTTAGCAGAATGTGTTTACTTTATGATACTTGACGGAAAGAACAGAGGCTTGGGGGTCGACAACACCTGGGGGCCGACTCCGGCTCAGCCATTTTCTCACTGTGTGGCCTTGGGCCAGTGACCCAGCCTCTCTGAACTCTGATTCCACACCTTTAACACTGGATGGTGACATCTGACACAGTGCCATGAAAATTAAGTGAGTCCCTTAAGGGCAGGGGCTCCTCAATGTTGCCAGCACCCAGCTGTGCCTGCTGTGAGCACCTGCAGTCACCCACCCACACCAGGTGCCTCTGTGGGGGCCCACCCCCAGGTGCAGTGGTGGCCTCCGGGACGGGGCATGCAGGACAGATGGGATCTCCATCTCACGCAGCCAGGGATGACCTGCGTGTGGTCTGATCTTCAGCCTCAGACATTTTCTCACGGCCCTCCTGACACCGGTACTTGGGATTTAGGCAGTTATGCAGAGATGCAGCCTTTCTCCCAGGGATGGCATCACAAAACCACAAACATCACCAGCAGGAGGATCTGAGGGCTCTAATGCCACCGGGCTGCAGGCTCCCTGCATCCCTGCCCACCCCCACCCCCTGCCGTAGGCACAACAGGAAATGGCCCCCAACCCCCAGCCTCTGACTGTGGAAATGACTAAGTCCTGCCAATGGAGCCTAGGAGATGGGGTCAAATGTCCCCGCAGACCCCCACAGCTGAGGGCACAGAGCCAAGTCTTAAAAGCATCTCGCTAAGAAGGAATTCTCGGAATGTCTTCTGTCAAACACAGAGGAAGAAGCTGCACGTTTGCATTTCCAAGTGGCCCATCACAGCCCTACTGGGGCCCAGGGTGCCCATCTGCCAGTACGTCTGTCCATCGGGGAGTGCGAGCACAAGTTGATACTTTAAGCCATTGTCATTATCACCCTCAAGCAAACTGCTACAGGGTGAAGGAGAAGCGTCCCCACCAAGTCAGAGACAAACTAGAAGCTTACTAAATTGGTCCCTTTCCTCTTCTGGAAACTTAAGATAATTAGGCGGAAATTTAGTGACATTTTTAGTAAGTACTTAATCCCACTTTTTTGTTAAGTGTTTTTAAAAGACCATAAGAATATCTAGTTCAATGGTAAGGAGTACTTTCCAGTGTTAATAACTTTGTGTGTAGTTATGAAACATATATGACACTAGACATACTATTTTAAAAAGTAACATCATCCTCACAGAGCCTCCTGGGCTTGGTAGACGGAGACATTAGAACAGCAGCATGGAAACACAGATGAGCCGCCAAAGGGGACAACGAAGCCTCTCCTCCGCTTCTTGTGCGCAAGCTCACAGCCAGTTGCTGCAGAGCATTGTCTGGGAGGCCTTCGAAACACAGTGCCTGCTGTTTCCTCTCTGCTGCTCTGGGACCAACATGGTCCAAGGCTCAGAGTCAGGCCTTTCTGGAGAATTCCAGGCAGGTGGCTGCCTCTGGCGGCCCAGTAGGTTGAGGCGTAGATGGTTTTCCTTGGGCCTACTGGGTTGGGGACAATGGCCAACAAGCACCCATGAGCCCCACCCCTGCACCCAGACCCCTAGACCCCCGACCCCACCTGCTCACAGAAACTCGGTTCTGGGGCTCGGAGGATTCAAAGCACAGTGGTTTCCTTTGAGGTGGGGTTAACAGCAGCAAGCCACCGCTGCAGAGTGCTATGGTCCCTGACCCATCGGGAGGTTTGAGGGGGTGACAGCAAAGCTCCTTCCTGGGTAGAGCTATGGCCTGGTCCCTTGGGTTGAAGGGCTACAGGATTAAGGACTGTCATCACACGTCAGGGGAATGCTGCTCTCCCTAGAGACTGAGCCTCCAGTATCCTCCACACACTGGATGGACGGGACCAGGTGACAGAGCAGAAGTGAAGGGAGTCTGCTCTCTTTCCTCGGTTTGCAAGAAGAGTTTTAGTTCCTATTGCACATTTTGGCCAGCTGTGTGCTCCTGTAAGCCCGTGATATCCCTTCTTTTCTTCACTTTGCTTCTACACAGAAGCAATTCAATATTTATATGTTTATCTTCCCTTTGAAAAAAACTTAGAGCATGTGATGAATTCCACACCGGGGTGGTTGTTCGTTTACAGTGTGTGACAAGCCTCTAAATGAGCCAGTAGGGGTAGCGTGCCCCAGAGATATGGCAGCAGAGGAATGAGACTGGTTCCACCAGTCACACGGGGTGGGGACGGCCGTCTCCTACCTGCCACCCAGCCAGTGCACAAGTGCACACCTGTACTCTTCATGGAACAGGGAGACGGAGAGCCCGGGGTACCCAGTTGTCCCAGTTATTCTGGTAAGGGGGCCAGCCTAACTTGGATTATTGAACTACATAGGTCTGGCTACAGATCAGAAAGTAATTAGACTTTTCTGCCAAATAAGAAGAGATTTCTGAGAAAAGAAAAGCAATTCTCAACCCTTTCCTGTGTGGGGGTGAGGGGTGAGCTACGGTTTAAGGGATTGATAACTTGCTGGAAACTGATAGGATCACAGCATTTCCGCTTTTAGAAGGTCAGACCTGATATCAGACCAACTGAGGAAGGGCTGGTTCTCCTTGGCTCCTGCTCACCTGGGCCATTTGATGAATTCCCTTACCTGCCAGCTTCCAGTCCTGTCTCCCACTAGGGCTCTCAGCCCACCTACCTCCCAATTCCTACCTCCTTCTCAAAGAAAGGGGCTTCCCTGATGGCTCAGATGGTAAAGAGTTTGCCTGCAGTGTGGGAGACTTGGGTTCGATCCCTGGGTGGGGAAGATCTGGAGAAGGAAATGGCAACCCCACTCCAGTATTCTTGCCTGGAAAACCCCAGGGATGGAGGAGCCTGGCAGGCCCAGTCCATGGGGTCACAAAGAGTTGGACACGACTGAGTGACTTTACGCTCAAAGAAAATCAGGCCCTTGAGTGTAAACTCCTTGGCTGCTCTCACCACATCAAACTTACTCTATAAACAACGAGGTTCTACTCTATAGCACAGGGATCTATATTCATGATCCTGAAATACTGCAATGGAAAAGGATATGAAAAAGAATGTATATATCGATGAGTCACTTTGCTGTACAGCAGACATTAACACACCATTGTAGATCAACTATACTTCAATTTTGTTGTTGTTGTTGAGTTGCTAAGTCATGTCAGACTCTTTGCAATCCCATGGACTGTAGCCCACCAGGCTCCTCTGACTACAGGATTCTCCAGGCACGAATACTGGAGTGGGTTGCCATTTCTTCCTCCAGGGGATCTTCCCTACCCAAGGATCAAACTCAGGTCTCCTGTGTCTCCTGCATTGGCAGGTGGGTTCTTTACCACTGAGCCACCTGGGAAGCCCGTACTTCAGTAAAATTAAAACAAAAAACAAAGAAACCTCATCCACCCTCATCTCTTTGCCTCCAGTCTCTAAGCCAGAAGTGTCCTCTTCTGTGGCGGCCCATTCTCCCCCATGCCATGCACCAGGCCTGTGTTAAACCCTTCTTGTAGACCCTTGGGATCCCCTTCTAGTTGGTCTCTCTGCCCTCTCCCACTTTCTTCCAGTCTAGTCCCACATGTTGCTAGGCATGATCTTTGTAAAATTCAATTTTTCCACTCTGCTTAAGACAGGTTGTTGCTTCTCCTTTTCTGTGGCACAATCTATTATCCATAACTCAGGTGCTCCAGGTGCAGCCTCTGCCCCACCTCCTACCCCCCTGCAACCCTCACACCATCCCACTCACATTCTATGCCTTGGGGTACTGAGCCACATGCGGGCCTCAGGGCCTTTGCACACGCACACTTCTTCAAATACCATTACACCAAGCCCGCCCTTTCCGGCTGGCACCTCAGCTTTTTCTCTAATATTCGGCATCCACGGCAGATCTGTCATAGCATCTGTCTGTGGTTCTCTTTGCTCTACTGTTTCCAGGATTTGTGCATAATAGTTGTCAATACATGCCACCAACCTCCCAGCCGGATCTAGATCCTTATGTCCTTTGGCCAGACACTAGTCTGTCTTAGTAATCTCTCCCTGAGCCAGGTTGGAAAGGAAGGGTTGGGGAAGAATCAGCGAGGAACCTCTGCTGCAGTGGTGGGGCCAGGACCCATACTGATGGTATCAGACAGGCAGACCCAGCCAGAGAGACACCTCTGTGCCCAGGTTCAGTCAACCCAATTCAAGGTCAAAGCCCCTTCATAGAGCTGCAGAAAGTGAAAGTGAAAGTGAAGTCACTCAGTCATGTCCGACTCTTTGCGACCCCGTGGCCTGTAGCCCACCAGGCTCCTGTGTCCATGCGATTCTCCAGGCAAGAATACTGGAGTGGGTTGCCATTTCCTTCTCCAGGGGATCTTCCCAACCCAGGGATCAAACCCAGGTCTCCTGCATTGCAGGCAGACGCTTTAACCTCTGAGCCACTGCAGAAGGACAAGCAAATCACTATCTTACGGGTTCAGGTTTGTCTTTAGGACTCTGAGAGTCTCAGGCTACTGCCTTGAGGCATTCCCTAATGATGGGGGCTGACTCTGCCAGGTGAGGGGCGCCAGGAGGTGTCACACGCTTCCATGCGCACAAACTTCTTAGTGAGCCTTCTTTCTGACGCTCCTGGGAGATATCACGGCAGCTCTGCAAGGGAGGGTCCAGACTTCAGGGTGCGAATGGTGGGTTTCCAGGGACTTTCCAAGGATGTGAAAACCAGATTCGGTATTCTGCTGGCGGGCAGACCGCAACCCTAGAAATCACCCTTCCACACGCACGCACACACATATGCACACACACACACGTGCACACACGTGTGCACAGACGCTCATGGAAGTCCAGCCAGACCGCCCCACTGTAGCCTCGGCGTCGGGCTAATTGGAAAGTCCCGCGCTTTCGCGTCGCCACGCTGTGCACAGGTCAGGTCCGGAAGACGCCGCGCTGCCGCCGCCCTGGGGAGGCCCCGAAGCGGGCGGGCGGCGCGCGCACGTGGCGGGCCAGGCCGGAGGCCGCGGCGGAGGCGGGGCCGACAGCGGAGCCGGACGTCGGGCCTTTAAGAGGGCGGGCGGGCGGGTGGCGTGGGCGGGGACGGGCGCGACGACCCAGGCACAAGGGAGGCACAGGCCCCGCCCCGCCCCCGGCCCGGCCCCGCCCCGCAGGCCGCGCCCCCTCCCCCGCCCCGCGGCCCAAGCCTTCTCCGGCCGCCACTGGGCCGCGGGCGGGACGCCTGGGGCGGCGCGCGCAGGAGGAAGCGCGGCTGGCCGCGGCCCGGGAACAGCCCAGACGCCCGAGTCGGGAACGCGGGCCGCGTCTCTATCTGCCAGGTGCGCGGGGTTGGAGGCGCAGTCCTGGGCCGTGGCCGTCGCGCGCCGGCCGGCTTTTCCTCCCGCTCACGCCGTCCGCCCGGCCTCTCGGCGCCCGGGGCCCGCACCGCCAGCTGCCCTGATCCGCCCGCCGCGCCCCCGTCCCGCCCCCCGCTAGTCCCGGCCGGCGGCGAGCTGATGTCCTGAGCTTGCCGCCCGCGGGCTGTGCGCCCGGCCGGGGGCTGCCTGGGAAGTTGGGGCGAGGCGTGCCGGGTATGCGCCATCACCATGTCCCGCCTGGGCTCGTGGCTCGATGAGGTCCAGTGGCTGGTCTTGGTGGCTCTCTTCGTCGTGGCCCTGGGCACGGTGGGCCTGTACCTGGCGCAGTGGGCGCTGGCCAGGGCGCGACCCCGCTCCCGGAGGCGGGCGGCGGAGCCTGGCGACTGCCAGCGCCCAGAGTCGGATGCGCTGCTCGCCTGGATCCTGACTCTGAACAGCTGGAGGAGCCAGTGGCAGGCCGCCTGGGTGACCGCCCTGAACGATGAGGCCAAACGGAAGGGGGTGAGTTTCTGTGAGGGCGGCCGTGCTGCGGGGTCGGGCGCGGTGATCACGGGGTGTCTTCAGGCTCTTAGTCCCTGGAGCCTCGCCACAGCCCTTGACTGCTTCAAGGGGCAGAGCATCCTTGAAAGTTAGAAAGACCGTGGAGCCCGAGGACCCTCGGTGGGGAATGAAGGCGGAGTGATTAGGTCTCATTAGCCTGACCTGAAGTGTGCCAGGGGGACAGCCTGGCTGCTGGAGGGACTTGTTCAGGGGCCACTTCCCCGCTGGCTCTTACCTGTCCTTCCTGGCCGGCGTCCCAGGTGGCTTCCCGTATTCGCCTGGACACTGGACCGCTTTTGCACCTGATTTATGAATCACTCTGAACCAAATATGCTTCCATCTATGGAGCTGAATTTTACCCAGAATGTATAACCCAAAGGTTTGCACTTAAAATTAGTGACCATTGAGGGCCAGCTACTGGCCAGACATGTGTTGGGGGCTTTAGGTACATATGATCGTCTCTGAATCCTCACAGTTCCTGGAGCAAAGGCATCCTCAGCATTTTAGAGGTGGGGGAAACTGAGGCCTGGAGAGGTTAAGTAGCCTGCCTAAGGTTACACAGCCCATGGGTGGCAGAGCTGGGATTTGAACCCAGCTACCTGCCTGTTGGGATAGTCCTCCTTAAACCATTCTGCCTGGCTCCCTGACATTTCCTGATTGGCTCAGAACCTGTGTTCTGAATGAGAACTTCCTGAAAACTCTTAGGGGCTTAGTCTGAACTCTGTTGCCTTGGGCACCTGTGGTTGTGTTCCTGGTCTAGTTAATGGCTGGGTGGCTTATTGGTACTTTTAAGGCATCTTGGTTTAATGATGCACTCCTCTTGTCTGCTGTTTCTAAATATTCCATAGAAGGAATGAAGGCCTGGTGAGTCTGGGGCAGTAAGTCTTTGCCAGTCCTCCTTGCTCCTTGCTCCCAGGTGTACACGCTCCTCCACCTGCTTGGGAACTTAGTGGAGAAGCCCATGGCCTTTTGCTTTGGAAACAGCAAATGCTGCGTGTCTAAACTATCAGCCTTCAGAATACTGCGTGGCGAGCCCTCTGGTTCTTGTGCCGTGGCCTTGACTCATGTAGCCATGGACCTGAAAAACAGAAAAGCTTTGAGTGCGAATGAGCATAAATCCACCAAAAGACTTATGTTCTGAACTCTGGGAAAAAATAACCATGCCTTTTGGATGCAAAAAGCCTTCAAGGTCATTTGACTTCCGACTGCCTGGGTGCCTGGAGTCTGTGACCTCGCTGCGAGAACTGGACAGCTCTTCAGAGGAACCACCCCATTTCTTGTGGGAACCCTGAAGCCCCGTGACCTCACCTGGACAAGCAAACACAAATTTGTTTCCCCACGAAGCTGCTGTCATTGACCCCGGGTGTCCTGGGCCTGGGTTCCGGGGCTGAGTACACTGCAGGCTGGAGTTGTGAGCGGGTGAAAGTCTTGTCTCGGCTGGAAGAGACGGGGGCATGATGTGGGCCACTGATTCTGCCTCTCAGCCTTTTCTGATCTGATCTGTAGGGTCCTGTTGTCACCCTGGGGCCCTTGAGAGAGTCAGGCAGAGGCACAACCCTCCCTCTTGTAAGTCTGGGACAGTCCTGCTTAAACCATTCTGCTTGGCTCCCTGACATTTCCTGATTGGCTCAGAACCTGCAATTGCCTTGATTGGAAGCTTCCAGATTATCTGTGTGCCTGGAGGGCTGAGAAAGGAGGAAATCTCTGCCCTGGAATTTGTGGGCAGCCCTTTGAGTAACTGGAGAAAATACCTGAAGGTTTTGGATGAAGACCTTTCTTCCTGCTCGCTTGCATCTGTGTGGGTGGAGGCCTCGGCTGAGGGCTTGAGTTGGGGGAGGTTTCGCTTATTTGCCTGTCCTCTGCTATTCACCACGCACTGCAGAATCTTAGACACTAGTTTTTCCAGAACTCCTGCCTGGAAGGGGCAATGATGTACTGAGTATAAGCTCAAGGCAGCTCTAAGTCTTCTCTGACAGCAGTTGGGTCTGAGTGTGGTATCAGGTGGCTCAGTGTGTGTGTGTGTGTGTCACTTTGCTCTCCCTGGTACCTGGACGTGTTGCTTGATTTGAATTCAAATGGAAGGTTCTGCAGGCTGATAGGATCTGGGTAACTGCTGCTATGGCCTTGGCACACCCCCTCCCCTGTCCTGGGCCATCCGATTGCAGCACTAATGACAGAGTGGGTGAGCAGGCCCTGGTGTTTTCCTAGTGGGTGTCCTGACCTGGCAGCCAGCCCTGCGGGACTCTCCCTCTGTCCTCCCTTCAGCTTGATTCCCACTAATCCCCGATTAGGGTTGACAACTCCAAGTCCACATTCGGCGCAGCGAGCCAGCTTAGCGGCCCCCTCCTGCCCCCACCCTGTGCTGTTGTCTGTTTGCCCTGGCCCACGAGGAGAGCACTTCTGTCCCTGGGGGATTGGCAGTAACTGTCATCTCCAGCATCTTCTGTACAAGGTGGAGTTCTCTCCTGAGTGGAGCAACTCCTCTCATCCTGTTTTACCCCAGTTCGTATCTTAGGAGTGCAAGGAACCCTAAACCCTTCTAGCAGCACCTCTTCCTTCTCCAAAAGGGGAGACAGAGAAGTTTGAACTGGAGAGATTTGCCAGTGTTGAGCTAGACCGAGGGCCAGGGGTCTTCATGGTTCATCTACATCTGCAAGGGTCCATGGTCCCCCATGGGCAGCAAATTTGACTTTGAGACTCAAATATTTCCTTCAGTTGAGGTCCAGCAAGAAAGGATCAAAGGGTATGATTGTTTAACACGTCATCCCCAACAATGGGGCTCCTGTCTCCAGGGAGTTAAAGATGGTTAGTAACTTGTGGAGCCTCCTTTGACCCTGGATGACCAGTGACTGAGGCAGGGCAGGCTCCTTGTATCAGGGGGTCCTGCAGGGTTTTGACCCTTACTCCTTATGATTAGACAGGAAGCTGAGTTGGAGAGATAGATGAGGGCATGGCTGCTCTGGCAGCACATACCTGGTATTGGGGAACACTGGCAAATTGCCTAGAGACCTTTGAAAGAATATACATGTCTGCCACCTCCCCCACTTCAGACTCAGGGAGTCAGCGGGGGTACAGGGAGCCTACTGTATGTTTCACAAGTTCCCAAAGCTAGCTCTTCACTAGAGAGAAGCTGCTGGACACACACAGTGTCCATAAGCCAGCCAGCATTCTGTCAGTCAAAGTCCCCCCATCCAACAACACCTCTCCATGCTGGCATTGCAAACACCTGACATCAGCTGCTCTGATCGCAGCTCGGTCCATGAGAATAGGAAGATCCCAGGACTGGTTCAGTCACCAACCTGAGAACTAATGCCCTGTTATCTGAGGGCAACAGTGGAGGTTTTCCCTTTGCATTTATGAGAATATTTACAAAGTTGTTTGGGGTGACATCACCTCAGCAGCAGTCCACACCCTTGACACCCACCGCTGACTCTGGGGCTGCTCTTTCCACAGCAGGTCACCAGCTCTGAAAGCCAGAGCCCATGGTCCTGAGACCCCTACCCACAGGCTGGATAGAGCCCCCTCCCAAGGCTGATGCTGTCGGGACTACATGCGGGGAACGGCGGTCTGAGAGCAAGCACCATGTTCTGGACTTGTCTGGGAATGGGTTTCTTGAGTAGGCCCAGGCCCTGGTGGAGAGGGTCATGAAGCTGTTTGTTTCTTTAGTCCTTTGCCCCAGGATTCTTTTCAGAGGAATGTTCTAAATGTAGATGACCAAGACTGTAGGACAATTTGTGGTCTTCATAAAAAAAAAAGAAGAAGAAGATGCCGTGTGAACTTAAAACATGGTATTAATAGCTCTGACTTGTATATGAGCTGCAGCAATTTTAGGAGTAAACAAAGTGACAAGACTTGGAGGTTTCTTGTTCTGTAATGAGCTTCCTTCAAGTGCTCCTCACAAAAATTCAAGGTCCTTGAGCACCGATGGTGCCCACAGTGTAAGAGGTCAGCTGGTAAGAATGGGAAGGTGACCTTGAGTCAGTCATCCTTTACCTGACCGTCAAATTGCTCTCCTTGCTGTTGCTCAAACATTCAGGGTTCTTTCCTGTGTGGGGTCTTCCCGCAGGGCATTCCTTCTGTCCCCAACACTTATTCAGGCTTTGTCCTGATGCTTTCGAACTGTGGTGCTGGAGAAGATTCTTGAGAGTCCCTGGGACAGCAAGGAGATCAGACCAGTCAATCCTAAAAGAAATCAACCCTGAATATTCATTGACAGTACTGATGCTGAAGCTGAAGCTCCAATACTTTGGCCAACTGATGCGAAGAACCGACTCACTAGAAAAGACCCTGATGCTGGGAAAGACTGAAAACAATAGGAGGAGGGGGTGGCAGAGGATGAGATGGTTAGATAGCATTGCTGACTCTATGGACTTGGATTTGAGCAGACTCTGGGAGATGTTGAAGGACAGGGGAGCCTGGTGTGCTGCAGTCCATGGGGTTGCAAAGAGTCAGATGTGAATGAGCGACTGAAAAACAACAGCAGTATTTCAGGTCTCAGAACAAAAATCCCTCCTCCCCACTTTTTGGCGACTGCTGGCCCACTCCCACCCCAGCAGCACTGTGTGGTCACCGGTGCCCTCATCAGCTCCCAGGATCGTGAGGGAGGCCAGAGCTCTGTCCATCCAGGTGCAGCCCACCCGACGCCAAGTGCTCAGCTGTCTCAGGGCATGAATAACAGCCCCTGTTAGAAACTTGTCACTGAAGTGGAGAAACGGTGGTGATGTACCTCGGCCTGTCTGGACTCAGGCCTCCCCTGCTTGGGAGCTGGCCAAGCCTGGGCCAGGCAAACTGTTTAATGTGCTTTGGTTTTCACTTCTAAAGCATCGACCTAAAGGAGGCTCACTGATGACTCTGCAGATTGTCAGTAGAAACGAGGAAGAGATGCCAGTTCAGGTTGTTCCTTGTGTTCACCCATTCTCTCAGCAACATGGGAATTCAGGGGAAGGAAGAGTGGGTGTAGTGTTAATGTCAACTAAAATGCAGCCAAAGCTAACTTCCACTCCCGCCAGCCCCCCTGGGTTGTTGAGGAGGGAGGGGACCTCTTGAGCTACTTGAAGAGCTGTGTGTTCTCTGCTTAGGTTGGGAGGCAGCTCTGGGGCTGTGTGACCTTGGGCAAGCCCTGACCTCTCTGTACTTCATCCCTGGAAGAGGATAACTTGGGGTTCAGCCTGGGAAACAGCATCTAGTCCAGATGAGATGAGATCTGTGTGAAGCCTTTAGCCAATAGGGTCAAGATGGGCTGCTTTCTTGTAACATCCCCTTAAAAAAAAACTTTAAAAATGTTTACTGCTTCTAGATTTAGACAAAAGTTGTAAAAACAATTGAGTCTCTATCCTTTCCTTATCCAGCCTACATAACCATCAGTCAGTTCAGTTCAGTTCAGTTCAGTCGCTCAGTCGTGTCCGACTCGTTGCGACCCCATGAATCGGAGCATGCCAGGCCTCCCTCTCCATCACCAACTCCCAGAGTTCACTCAGACTCACGTCCATCAAGTCAGTGATGCCATCTAGCCATCTCATCCTCTGTCATCCCCTTCTCCTCCTGCCCCCAATCCCTCCCAGCATCAGAGTCTTTTCCAATGAGTCAGCTCTTCTTGTGAGGTGGCCCAAGTACTGGAGTTTCAGCTTTAGCATCATTCCTTCCAAAGAACACCCAGACTGATCTTCAGAATGGACTGGTTGGTTCTCCTTGCAGTCCAAGGGACTCTCAAGAGTCTTCTCCAACACCACACAGGGCCGCAATAATCAGAAACAAGAAATTACATTGGTACAATGTTACTATAATTCATAGTACAATGATATTAACATTGTAACAGTATAAAAAATTAACATTGGTACAGTGTTACTATAGTTCATAGTACAACATTAAAATTGTAACAGTGTAAGAAATTAACATTGGTACAATATTAGTATAATTCATAGTATAATGATATTCACATTGTAACAGTATACAAAATTAACATTGGTACAATGTTACTATGATTAAAATTTTTTAATTTATTTTTGGCTGCTCTGGGCTGGGGCTACCCTCTAGTTGCAGCACATGGGCTCTAGGGAGCACGGGCTTCAGGAGCTGCAGTACGAAGGAGGCTCAGTAGTTGAGGGGTCCGGGCTCTGGAGAACAGGCTCAATAGTTGTGGCCCACGGGCTTAGTTGCTTTGAAGCACGTGGAATCTTCCCAGATTAGGGATCAAACCTGTGTCTGCTGCATTGGTAGGTGGATTCTTCACCACAGTGCCAATTCATAGTACAATGATATTCAGTTCAGCCGCTCAGTCGTGTCTGACTCTTTGCAACCCCATGAATCACAGCACGCCAGGCCTCCCTGTCCATCACCAACTCCTGGAGTTCACTCAAACTCACGTCCATCGAGTTGGTGATGCCATCCAGCCATCTCATCCTTTGTCATCCCCTTCTCCTCCTGCTCCCAATCCCTCCCAGCATCAGAGTCTTTACCAGTGAGTCAGCTCTTCACATGAGATGGCCAAAGTACTGGAGTTTCAGCTTTAGCATCATTCTTTCCAAAGAACACCCAGGACTGATCTCCTTTAGAATGGACTGGTTGAATCTCCTTGCAGTCCAAGAGACTCTCAAGAGTCTTCTCCAACACCTCATTTCAGAAGCATCAATTCTTTGGCACTCAGCTTTCTTCACAGTCCAACTCTCACATCCATACATGACTACTGGAAAAACCATAGCCTTGAGTAGACGGACCTTTGTTTGCAAGGTAATGTCTCTGCTTTTGAATATGCTATCTAGGTTGGTCATAACTTTCCTTCCAAGGAGTAAGCATCTTTTCATTTCATGGCTGCAATCACCATCCGCAGTGGTTTTGGAGCCCCCCAAAATAAAGTCTGACACTGTTTCCACTGTTGCCCCATCTATTTCCCATGAAGTGATGGGACTGGATGCCATGATCTCAGTTTTCTGAATGTTGAGCTTTAAGCCAACTTTTTCACTCTCCTCTTTCACTTTCAACAAGAGGCTTTTTAGTTCCTCTTCACTTTCTGCCATAAGCGTGGTGTCATCTGCATATCTGAGGTTATTGATATTTCTCCTGGCAATTCTGATTCCAGCTTGTGCTTCTTCCAGCCCAGCGTTTCTCATGGTGTACTCTGCATATAAATTAAATAAGCAGGGTGACAATATACAGCCTTGACGTACTCCTTTTCCTATTTGGAACCAGTCTGTTGTTCCATGTCCAGTTCTAACTATTGCTTCCTGACCTACACAATGATATTAATGTTATTCTAATATAAGAAATTAACGTTGGCAGAATGTTACCGTATTTCATGGTACAATTATATTAGCATTGTAACAATATAAGAAATTAACAAAACATTTTAACTAAACTGAAGACCCTGCTTGGTTTCCCTTGTCTTCCACCAGTGTCCTTTTCTTGTTCCAGGGTCCCATTCAGGTCCTACCTTTGTTGAGTTGTTGCTTTGTGCTTGTCTCCAGCAGTCTGTAAGTTTCCCAGTCTTCCCTTGTTTTGATCATGACCTTGACAACTCTGAAGAGTATTGATTGCTGTTTTGCCAAATATCCCTCACTTCAGTGTTTTGCACAATTGGGCTGCAGTTCCACAAACCACAGAAGGGATGTGCCCCTTTGAGTATACTATTTCATGGGTTTATGATATCAGCATGGCTTACCAGTGGGGACTGTGGCCTTGATCCCTGTGTTAAGGTGATTTCCACCCATTTCTCCTCTTACATCTTATGTCTCCCTTATCCTTTCTCCCTATAGTTAACAGATAGCTCGGGGAGGTACTTTGAGACTGCACAAATCCTGTTACTCTTCACACTTCTGCACGCTGATTTTGGCATCCACGTATCTAGTCTGTGACACTTCTGTGGAGTTTGCCTAATGCTGATTTTCTCTTTTTCTCTCTTTCCTTCTGCGTTTATTCCTTGGAATTCTGTTGCAAGAGAGAGCTGACACTTCTCTTCCATCTATACATTTTATTGAGTATTTACATAAGTGTGTATTCATGGATATTTGCTTTATTCCATGGGTTACAACCCAGCATGATGTGCTCAGTCATGTCCAACTCTTTGCAGCGCCAGCGACTATAGCCTGCCAGGCTCCTAGTCCATAGTATTTTCCAGGCAAGAATACTGGTGTGGAATGCCGATTCCTACTCCAGGGAATCTTCCCAACCCAGGGATTGAAACTTCGTCTCTTGAGTCTGTTGCCTCTCCTGGATTGGCAGGTGGGTTCTTACCACTGTGCCACTTGGGAAGCCCCTAGAATCCAGTACCATCACTATTTGTTTTGTTGTTTAAACTGTTCTTGTTTGGGCCATTAGAAGCTCTTTTGTGTTCCTACACACACACACACACACACACACACACACACACACACACACACACACAAATTAGCATTTCCTTGATGGTTCTGCAAGGTCTTATATTTTCTTCTTCTCTGGCCCTGGATTTGACCACTTCTCCAAGCAGCTCTGATTCCTTTTACTGAAGAATTATTTAGAATACAAGATTTGGGCATCAGGGGTGTTCGTTAGTGCTGGGGCCTCATTGCTTCTAGACCCTCTTAGTGAACAGACCTAGGAAAAGATATGTGTGGATGGCACATATTCATCTAACACATCTCTCTGCCTCTATCTTCAGAATCATGGCTATGTTGACACTCCTTTTCATACTGTTGGAGAAAGGAATGGCAAACCATTCCAAGTATCCTGGCTTAAAAGTCAACATTCAAAAAACTAAGATCGTGGCATCTTGTCCCATCACTTCATGGCAAATAGATGAGGGGAAAATGGAAACAGTGACAGATTTTATTATTCTTGGGCTACAAAATCACTGCAGATGATGACTGCAGCCATGAAATTAAAAGACACTTGCTCCTTGGAAGGAAAGCTATGACAGATCTAGACAGTGTGTTAAAAAGCAGAGACATCACCTTGCTGACAAAGGTCCATCTAGTCAAAGCTATGGATTTTCCAGTAGTCATGTATGTATATGAGAGTTGGACCATAAAGAAGGCTGAGCACCAAAGAATTGATGCTTTCAAATTGTGCTGCTGGAAGAGACCCTTGAAAGTCCCTTGGATGGCAAGGGGATCAAACCAGTCAATCCTAAAGAAAATCAACCCTGAATATTCATTGGAAGAACTGATGCTGAAGCTCCAATACTTTGGCCACCTGATGCCAAGAGCCAGCTCATTGGAACAGACCTTGATCCTGGGAAGGACTGAAGGCAGGAGGAGAAAGGGGCAACAGAGGATGAGATGGTTGGTTGGCATCACCGACTTAATGGACACGAGTGTGAGCAAACTCTGGGAAATGATGAAGGACAGGGAAGCTGGGCGTGCTGCAGTTCATGGCATCACAAGAGGTCGGACATGACTGAGCCACTGAACAACAAATGCTGATAACCCAGATTCCAGGCCAATGGCACAGAGTTCATTTTCATCTTCCCCTTTCCTTATCTCTAACTTCCTCCTCCAAGAGCGAGGCATCTGGGACTCACTGTCTGTGACATACTTATGTGGTCAACTCCAGCGTACACATAACGTGCTTTCTGCATTGCTGACCTGTGCCCCCATGAGAATCACATTTCCTGGCTAGATTCTCGCATTTATGTGCAGCCAGGATCCTGTTTGCCACAGTTTCTCCGGTTCAATCTGTTTCCTGCCCCTTCTGGCAGTTGTGTTCTTTACTTGCGCAGTTACGTTTGTGTTCTATCTGGGGCTCCTCCCACATCCAGATTTTTCACAACTCCATCTTTAGCCAGTGATTTGGGATGCCGCTCTTGTCACTGACTCTTTCCATACATGTTGGGGTCTATTCTGCATGCCCGGTGTTAGCCCCCCTGGTCATCTGTGTGTTTGTGTGCTGGTACCACACGCTTGGAATCGTTGAGGCTCTGTACGTGCATGCATGCTGTCACTTCAGCGGTTTCTGACTCTTTGTGACCCTATGGACAGCCTCCTCTGTCCATGGGATTATCCAGGCAAGAATACTGGAGTGGGTTTCCATTTCCTACTCCAGGGGATCTTCCCGACCCAGGGATCAAACCCACATCACTTCCATCTCCCGCATTGCAGGCAGATTGTTTATCACTGTGCCACCTGCGAAGCCCACAGAGGTTCTGTAGTGTGTCTTAATGTCTGGGAGAGCTAGTGGCTTGTGTTTCTTTCTCAGTTGTTCTCCTGGCAGTTGCTGCCTGTTGCTTTTCCTTGTAGATGTAAAGTCTTTCTTTGGTCTGAGTGGGGTTGAGTCTAGAACGATGCTACCTGCCCATGGACAGAGTGCAGAGATGCAGCGATTTTGCTGCACACAGGCTGGGCTCTCTGAAACTCCAGGATCAATCAGAAAGGGAAGGGGAACTTTGGGGTCCTCATTTTAACTGAATCACATATTTTCTTTGTGAGCCTGCCTCTTGACATAACTTTCCTAGCAGACTATCTACAGAGTTTTCATTCAGAAGGTGCCATGGGTAAGAGGGTGTAGATGGCACCTCCTGATGGGCAGGGGCAGGAGGTGACATCCAGGCTGCTTAAGTCTATGTGGTCTCTTCAGGCTGATGCAGAAGGTACATTGTTTCACACGCAGTCCCAGCAGCTGTAGGGCTTCCCAAGTGGTGCAGTGATAAAGAATCTGCCTGCAATGCAGGAGACCCAAGAGGCATGGGTTCTAGCCCTGGGTGGGGAAGATCCCCTGGAGGAGGAAATGCAACCCACTCCAGTATTCTTGCCTGGAGAATCCCATGGACAGAGGAGTCTGGTGGGCTCTAGTCCATGGGGTCACAAAGAGCTGGTGGTGGTCTAGCAGCTGTAATGACTGCTGCAAGGGGTCAGTCTCCTGCCTAGTACTGCACTCTGTGCTGGGGCTGCTCTTTCAATAGGAGGCCTGGCACACAGGGCGATGTCATCCCCAAGCCACTGGCCAGCAGGTCGCACCATGGAGAACATCCATAGAGCAGCCCTGAGCCATGACTTCATCGCTCTTGAGAAGTGGATTTAATTCTCCCCTGATGGTTTGTAGAGGTGAGATTGATGTCGCTAAGACAAGATGAGGTTAGAAGAACGTCAGTGACAATGTTCTGTGCCTGTAGGTGTGCGCTGCATCACTGGGAATTCTTAAGAAACAGCCCTGGGCTGACTTCATTCTTGCTCATCCCCACTGCACTTGCCAGGAGAGCTTTGCTGCCATTTGTACCATTTCTATCCCCCACCCTTAATCTTGCCTTGCAGTTGGAACCAGCTCATCACAGCCGGGAGTCTCAGAAATAGATGAGATGTGGTGGGGAGCTGCGGGGCTGAGTCTGGTTTTAAATCCATGATCAGAACTCATTTGATAATGATGGGCTTTCTGGAGCATGTCAGGAAGAGAGTTGAAGGAGAGTTTGTTCTAGGGTCGTATTGTTGGCGTACGTGTTCAGCAGCACAAGAGAACTTTTTAAAAAATATACATAAATTTATTTATTTTAATTGGAGGTTAATTACTTTACAATATTAAATTGGTTTTGCCATACATCAACATGAATCTGCCACAGGTATACACGTGTTCCCCATCCTGAACCCCACTCCCTCTTCCCTCCCTGTACCATCCCTCTGGGTCATCCCAGTGCACCAGCCCCAAGCATCCAGTATCATGCATCGAACCTGGACTGGCGATTCACTTCATATATGATATTATACATGTTTCAGTGCCATTCTCCCAAAACATCCCACGCTCTCCCTCTCCCACAGAGTCCAAAAAACCGAGACCTGGTTGGTAATCCAAGTCCTGATTTATTCTTTCATAAAGCATTAGTCTTATTCCCTTGTGTTTATAATAATTGATTTGCATGTCTTGCATTGAAGATTTTAATTGCAAAAAACAAAATTTAATGCAGAATTTTCATGAAAGATTTTAATTGCAAGAACTTGTCACCTGCCAGAGTGACAAGCCGTGGAGGACATTTCTGGGAGGGTATGAGAGGATGTTGAAAGCTGAAGGTGGAGTTAAACCAGGAGACCACGGAGGGCAGGAGCCTGGCAGCTCTGGGGGTCCTCAGAGCAGGGACTCAGGAACCTGATCCTTGAGCAGTACTGCTGGCTGGCTCATTTCCAGGCAAAGAATCCTAAATTCCATGGAGAAGCACCTGTCTGCTCCCCACGGGTTCCTGCCCACCTGCCACTTGGGCAGTGGGAGACAAGAAGAGGGTAACCTAAGGAGAGTGCCCGCACCCCCGTGGGGCAGGGAGAGGTGATTCTCTGAAACTAGGGAGAGAGCTTTCCTAGAGAAAGGGGAGAACACAGCCCATGTACCTGCTGTGCCCCACCTGCAGGCCAGCCGCGCACCCACCCTCCTGGGAGCCTGGGCTTCTCCGCTCTCACTGTGAACCTGAGCTCTCAAAACCCCCTCTGCCGTCTTCATTGCCACATTTTTTATTTTGTCCCGGAGTTTCTTACTGATATTTGTCCCAGGCTGAGAAGCACCTATTGAACTAAATGAAGTCATATCACATCTTCTTAGAGCTGCAGAGCTTTGTGGCAAGTACATCATCTCCTTTAGAAAGTATCTCCCCCCGGCCCCCACCCTCCCAGGGCACCGTCTCCTCACTCTGCTCTTCTGTTCCAGGGCCCGCTGCTCCTCTGCTTCCAGGAGGACCTGCTGCAGCCACCCCTGGAGCTGAGTGTGCAGCAAGTCTCCAGCGTGGCCCGGTCGGCCCAGGAGAAGGTGAGCCAGGTGCTGTCACCTGCTGGAGGCCTTTCCTCACCCAGGAAGCCAATTTTAAACTGGGATGTATAACTGGGTCACTTTGCTATGCACCAGAGATTGACACATTATAATCAACTGTACTTCAATTTTTTTTTTTTTTAACTGGGGTGGGGGAATTTATTCTTCGAATTATTGAAAATGCCAGACATCTTACACCAAAAAAAATAAATAAAATATGGTCCATCATTGATGAATGGATAAATAAAATATGGCATTCCCACATGATGGAGTATTATTTGGCCTCATGAAGGAATGCGATTCTGACACGTGCTCCCACGTGGATGAGCCTTGAAGACATTCCACTAAGCGAAAGAAGCCAGACATGACACATATTACGAGATTCCAGTCACATGAAATATTCAGAATAGATAAATCAGTGGAGACAGAAAGTAGACAAGTGGTGTCCGGGGCCGGGGAGTGGGCTGTGAACAGTCACTGCTGATGGGGCTGGGATTTTAGGGGGTGACGAAACGTTCTAAACGTGGTGCTGGGGATGCTCGTACAACAATGTGAAATATATCTAACATATATTTAATATATTTAAAAGCCATTTGATTGTATAGTTTAAATGATCAGATTATTTGTAAATATATATATATATCAGTTCAGTTCAGTTGCTCAGTCGTGTCCGACTCTTTGCAACCCCATGTACTGCTGCAGCACACCAGGCCTCCCTGTTCATCACCAACTCCCGGAGTCCACCCAACCCCATGTCCATTGAGTCAGTGATGCCATCCAGCCATCTCATCCTCTGTCGTCCCCTTCTCCTCCTGCCCTCAATCTTTCCCAGCATCAAGGTCTTTTCAAATGAGTCAGCTCTTTGCATCAGGTGGCCAAAGTATTGGAGTTTCAGCTTCAACATCAATCCTTTCAATGAACACCCAGGACTGATCTATAAATTTTATTAAATTATAACCATACATTTTATAATTTATAAAATGTTGTTCAGTTGCTAAGTCATTTCCGACTCTTTGTGACCCCAAGGACTGGAACCTGCCAGGCTCCCCTGTCCAGCGGATTTCCCAGGCAAGGATACTGGAGTGGGTTGCCATTTCCTTCTCCAGCGGATCTTCCTGACCCAGGGATGGAACTCATGTTTCCTGTATTGGCAGGCGGGTTCCTTACCATTGGGCCACCAAGGAAGCTCTAGATTTATATGAGTACAGTTATAAATAATATGTGAATAATTCTGTGGCATAATATATAGATTTTAGCCATTTAGCTATTACACAGAGTTTATTTTATAGTTGCTAACAGTTTACAGGCTGAAATTACTTGTTACATTGGTCAACTATCAGAAAAAATGGGAAAAATTTTTTGTAATAAAAAGTCTCTGCGAAGTGCTGAGAGACTCTTAAGTATAAGCCTCCCCTTGTTCTTGATATTTTATTGTCAAGTTAAATGCATACCATTTAGCAGACTGTGAGGAGGAGATACCTGGGTGGCCCCTGGGCTCAGAAGGAGCTCCCACCCAGCCGCTGGAACCCCGTCCTTGTGTATCCTCGCCCACCCCCACCCTGGGTCAGCTAGAACATCATTTGTACATTTCAAATGTTTATTGTTTTATGTGTACATTTTCACAACAAGCTTTCTCTTTACAAGAACATGGCAGTTTGGATGTTCACCCAGGTTGGTTTTTGGGGCTGTAGTTCATTAGTTGGAACTGCAGTTCATGACTCTGGGTGGACACAGGCAGCTTTGTCCACCTTCTGCAGATGGAGACGGTTTTCTCTTTTTCACAAGTGCAGCAAGGCTGCCCTGAACTGTTTCCTGAGTCCTCAGACTCAAGCCTGGGAGTATCTCTGGGGCAGGTGTGAGGTTCCTGGGTTGTAGGTTCACACAATCAGCTCCAGAATTGGTCACCCAGGCACTGACCCAGCGTCCCTTGCCCTGGCAATGCAGAAGGGCTGTCTCTCCCCATGCCCTGGTGGATCCTGGAGCCTCAGAGCTCCATAACACCTGCAGCAAGCATGGGAAATCCCTGGGAGATGCTGGGAGGAAACTGGTGGCAACAAGGCAGGATGGCACCAGCACAGCCCTGAGAGCCGGAAGGGCCCCTGTGAGAAGGTGGTGCGGTGCTCTGGTTTCAGAAGCCAGGGGTCTGGGGGCAGCTTGCTGTAGGCCTGACCTACCCGAGTTCCCTGCTTGGAATGTGCCCCTGTGCATTGATTGAGTGCCCTATTATTGACAAATAAGCCTCAAGCCCCTTTGTGGTGGACAGTTTCTGTTTTCCTGTTTTCTGACACTGTCAGTATTAAAAGAACAGAGCTCAGAGACTGGCCTGGAGGTGCTGGGGAGGGAGCAGGGATTAGAAATGGCCATAGACCATTTTTAAAGGTCTTGATAGATAGATATAGATAGTACCAGAAACACAGCATTTGGAAAGTGGATGGTTAAACTGTGTTTGTTTTAATACCATGGCAGAAATATTGCACACCCATCAAAAAGTTGAGAACAATGTATAGAAGTCCACAGGCTTTTTTTTTTTTAAAGCCTGTCATTAACGCGTTTTTAAACATTCAGTTAATTAATTTTTTATCTTGGTTGTGTTGAGTCTCTGTTGCTGCCCCCAGGCTTTCTCTAGCTGGGGCAAGCAGGAGGCTGCTCTTGGTTGCGGTGTGTGGGCTTCTCACCGTGGTGGCTTCTGCTGTTGCAGATCACGGGCTCTCGATGCCCGGGCTTCAGTAGTTGCAGCCCCTGGGCTCAGCAGTTGTGGTACTTGGGCTTAGTTGCTCCCCAGCATGTGGGATCTTCTCAAACCAGGGATCAAACAGGTGTCCCTTGTGTTGCAAGGTGGGTTCTTAACCATGGGACCGCCAGGGAAGCCCTGCATCAAGTTTTTTAAGTCTGCCCTCTTCCTCCTTGCTCTCAGCCCTCCTTCCTTTGCTCCCTGCAGATGGGACCGTGGGCAGAGCTGTCCGCACTCTGTGCTAGGAAGCTTTTCACCCAGTAAACTACTAGAAAGTGCACACGATTTTGTTTTCTTTTACAAGTTTCTTCATAGTTCTTGTCTCCTATGTTTTCTTGGCCAGAGAGGACCTGAGCGCCTGCCAGTGCCTTTGTGCGGGCATCAGGGCCTCCTCTTGGGCAGGAGCCCAGCCCCCTGAGCAATGCAGGAAAGTGGGTTGAGTGTCGTGGTCCCAGGGAACCAGCTCGGGCGCCCTGTGGGGATCCACCTGGCCCATGGGAAGTGGGGAGCAGGATACCCCCAGGTGCTTGGATCCTGTACACAACCTCTTCCTCTCTTGGACGTGCATCTTGACTGATCACAGCCCATTTCAGGGTACCCACTTGCAAAGCAATCGAGGCTGACTAGTCAATTTCTCTTGTAACGTGTCCCCATGGGAGGTTCCCAAATATCCACAAGTTAAATGAAGGACAGACATCGTCCCAGGAGCTGATGACAGTGCCTTCCTTCTTTCAGGGTCTGGGCCGCCCGCAGGGTCTCCAAACGTAGATCGAATCCTGTACCAGCATTGTCACATCCTCCCTCTGCGCAGTGTAGTTCCTGAGAAGGGGAATCCACAGCAGAACCTCAGGATACAAACAGATCGTGTCCAGGGAATACAGACCGGAGATTCTAGGGTATCCGCCACCCCTCCCCCACCCTGCCCTTTCTCTGCTCCCCTCAGAGCATCAGGGCCCATGTTTCTCATCCTCCTGTCTCAGCCCTGACAAGGGACGTGTGGATGGCGTTTGAGGTAACGAAGAGGAGGAATCTGCCTGGACAAGGGGGCTGGTATATAGTCACGTCTTGGATCAAGACTTGAATGGGGCTTGGGTCAGATGAGAATGGGGCTCTGGTCTCCCTTTGTGGGTATCTTGCCGACTTGGGTTTGAGCTTGAGTCTCCCTGCAGGACCCCCCCAGAACAGAACTGGGCCTCCCCCTGCCCTCCAAGTGCCCTGTGCTCCAACTTTCTCCTGCAGCCCCTGAAGACCCCTGTGTGCCAAAGTAACCACCATTGCAAATATCTGTTCATCAGCAAGCCCCCTGCCCTGGTCCTGCACAGAGAGTGAGGTCTTGCATAGATCAGAGCATCAGAGTCGTCTTGCAGGACCCGTGGGAGCTGCACATTCCACACCCTGCAGCCAGGGCTGAAAGGGGACCTCTCAGTGGTTTGCTTATGACTCTTGACACCAAATACGTGCATTGTTCTTTCACCCAGCAAGCAGTCCTCCAGTCCTCTGAACACCAGCTGGGTGTCGTACAATTCAGTTCAATTCTGGCACTAACTGCAGTGCAGACCCCTCGGATCAAGGGCTCCGTCCCACAAGACTGCTCCCTATTTCAGATGCCAACTGTAGGTCTGGGCTTCCTGTACCCACCATCTGGCTATAAAGTTGAAGGTTCCCACAACCCCTCCTCATGCTAGAACAGCTCACAGAACTTGGGAAAGCAGTTTCCTTACTATTGTTGATGTTTACTTGCTCAGTCGTGTCTGACTTGTTGTGACCTCATGGTAGCTCTTAGGCTCCTCTGTCCATGGGATTTCCCAGGCAAGAATACTGGAGTGTGTAGCCATCCAAGGGATCTTCCCCACACAAGGATTAAACCTGGGTCTCCTGGACTGCAGAAGGATTCTTTACCACAGAGCCACCTTGAAAGCCCTTCCTTACTATTGAAAGTGATATTGAAGTCATGTCTGACTCTTTGTGACCCCATGGACTATAGCCTACAAGGCTTCTCAGTCCATGGGATTTTCCAGGCAGGAGTACTGGAGTGGGTTGCCATTTCCTTCTCCAGGGGATCTTCCCAACCCAGGGATCGAACCTGGGTCTCCCGCGTTGTAGGCAGACGCTTTACCCTCTGAGCCATTACCAGTGTCTTATAAAGAACACAGCTCAGGGACCGCCAAATGGCAGAGGTGTCTGGAGCGGGGAAGGGAGATGGGACGGGAACTCCCGTGGCCTCTAATGTGCCACCCTTCCAGGACCAGATGCTCTCTGAACCCCATTGTTAAAGGGTTTTATGGAGGTTCCATTACAGAGGATGTCTGATTAAACCACAGGCCATGGGTCTGTGGTCCCATCTCTAGTCCCTGTCCATTCCCCTGGGCTCCAGGTGGCAAAGCTTCTCCCCTCTCATCACGCCTTGATTGTGCGGACCTCCTGCCTACCTCCTGTTGTTATCTAGGTCCCCAGCCACCAGTCATCTCCTTAGCATCTAAAAGACATTCTTATCACTCTGGAGAGTCCAAGTGTTTTAGAAGCTGTGTGCCATGAGCTGAGGACGCCACCAAATATTTATCCCAAGAGACAAGCCTACCAGGTGCTGGGGCATTTCTCTAAGGGAGTGCTCATGGGACAGGGCATCTGCGTTCCTTTGGAAGGGCATCATTTCAGGTGGCAACTGGAAGCACCCCTGTCTGCAGCACTCGTGGAGCAAAGCATCACCCTTTAACTTCTCTGCAGGGCTCTCTGTGTCCTCCCTTCCAGTCCCAACACGCCCCCACCACATTTCTCTCTCCCCGAGTGTAATTACACTCTTACACAAGAGCAACAAGTTTCAGCTGCATTCTCTTTGCTCATGTCCTGGAAGAGCTTTGCTCCAGAATATTTGACCCAGAAGATGGAGACTTAATTTCTGTCTTGCAAGTAGCCTGAGAGCAGCTCCTCGTCCTCAGGTGGCAGCAGCGGCCCCTCCTGGTGCACCTGTGGAGGCATGAGGTCTACACGGGCAGCATTTGAGCTCCCTGAACATGATCCGGGGTTAGGCAGATTGTGCGGGACAGGCACTTGCTGCAAAGGCCACATATTTCCTTAGCAAGTGTGGTGAGTGTCCCTGTAAACGGGATTCGTATGTTGAAGGCTCGCCAGGGAAAGCAACAAACATTGGTCCTGAGGGACTGCAGTGCTGTTTACCTCGGTAGGTGGCCCTACCCTGTAAAAAGTATGAATTAGCTTTGTTGTCTGTGTCATTTGTAAATAAATAGAGGCTTCTAATGGTGCATCAATCAGCTGCAGGTTAAAGTTTTAAATAAACAATCCACCCAGACTGGAGTAAGATCTAGAAGTCAGAGAGATCCAGGCTGGCTGCGAACTTGTCTTGGGTATTTCCTTCTCCCTCTGAGCCGTGGGCTGTGTCTGTAAAGGTGAACCCCTGCCTGGCCCCGGCCTGTGCATTACCTGCAGGGACCTGCTTCTGATGTCGTTGGGCTATACAGATTCTGTCTGTTCTCCTTAGCACCCGCAGCTCTCCTCCACCCAAGGAAGCATCGTGACCTTTGTATAGAGGGGGAAGCCAGGCAGAGAGAGGCTGGTAAGGGAACTAAGAACCACTGAATAAGCAGAGACTGTAGCTGAACCCGAGTCAGCCTCCAGAAACAGGCTTTGACTGTGATACACCATAAATGGGGCTGTTACGATTATTCTTTCCTTTCTTATTATTATCATTTTATGTTTATCATTTCACTTAAGCTCCCACCCTCCCCAGGAAAGAGGAAAGATGGAAAAAGGGGAACTGAAAGGCACTAACCAACCTTTGCTTCCATGAAACCATAGCAACAAACAGATTGAGGCATTTGCTTGGAATTTCCCCCAGAATCTTATTCCACGTGATATGTCGGGGAACCCCGCATCCCTCCCTGGGTATGAATTGTGTATTCTGAGCACATGGACTTTTTTGATCTAAAGGCTGTCTGTTATACATTTATACACTAAAATACACTGAAAGATTCCGGGGTCTCCTCTGCTCTCTCCAAACCTTGGTGAACCCCATGCTTTGCAAGTCTATTGTTCAGTCACTAAGTCACATCCGACTTTGCAACCCCATGGACTGCAGCACGCCAGTCCTCCCTGTCCCTCGCCATCTCCCAGAGTTTGCCCAAGTTCATGTCCATCCAACCATCTTATCCTCTGTCACCCCCTTCTCCTTGGCCAGGGTAGTGGAACACAAAGTTGTAGTTGCAAATAGGAAATTTGGTTGACTTTTCTTTTTTTTCTGGATGAGTGAATATTTATTTATTTACTTTTGGTTGTGCTGGGTCTTCATTGCTGTGCAGGGACTTTTATCTAGTAGCAAGCGGGGACTACTCTGTAGTCGTGATGCAACAGCTGCTTGTCACAGTGGCTTCTCTTGTTGCAGAGCAGAGGCTGCAGGCACACGGGCTTCCGTAGTTGCAGCCCCTGGGCTCTAAAGCACAGGCTCAGTTGCCCTGCAGCATGTAGGATCTTCTCCACCCAGGAATGGAGCTGGTGTCTCCTGCATTGACAGACAGGTTCTTTACCACTGAGCCAGCAATGGAACTGGTTGACTTTTTTTCTTTTTTGGTTTTGCATGACTTGAAATTCCAGGTACCCTATTAGCCTGGTATTTATGCTAAAGTTCTAACAACTTGTGAAACTGTTTTGAAGCAGGGTCTTTCCAAAGGCAGGTGAGAGATTCCTCCCTGGGGGCCCCACCCTTTGAGGCCGGATGGGAGCAGAGCCTCTGGGAGAGTCACCTGTTTGTTTGAAGGGAGGCAGATGGAATCTGGGCTGAGTCAGCCCTCAGGTACTTTGCCTGGTGTAAACTGCTGAAAGGACCCTCGGGCAAGCTGGGGGGTTGTTTGTGAATTGGAACACGAGGCTGTGGCTAATGATGAAGATATGACTGAGCAGAGCACTAGAACACTAACAGCCAGCCTGGGAAAGACCCAGCTCTCTCCTGCCCTCATTTGAAAGGCAGTGTCTTGTATGTGTCTTTTAATGCATAGCGACCATGGAGGAGAATGCATTCTCAGGTTTTTAAGCCAAGGAAAGCCCACATTAAGCTGCATTATGTAGTAACAGTACCTCCTGGTAGTGTTGTTGTTCAATCACTCAGTTACGTTTGACTCTTTGAGACCCCATGGACTGCAGACTCATGTCCATTGAGTCGATGATGCCATCCAGCCATCTCATCCTCTGTCACCCTCTTCTCTTCTTGCCCTCAATCTTTCCCAGCATCGGGGTCTTTTCCAATGAGTCGACTCTTTGCATCAGGTGGCCAAAGTATTGGAGCTTCAGCATCAGTCCTTCCAATGAATATTCAGTGTTGACTTCTTTTAGGATTGACTGGTTTGATCTCCTTGCCATCCAAGGAACTCTCAAGAGTCTTCTCCAGCACCACAGTTTCAAAGCCTCATTGTTCATTCTAAAGAATCCAAACAAGAGAAAGGATGGAGAGTATGGGTGGGGGTGGGGTGTCGGAGCCCGTGTGGTCCAAGGCACACCCCTCGAGGGGATGAAATAGAGCGTCTACCCAGCATTCTTTGGGGCTGGCTGCCATCTTGTTTCCAGCGTTTTCCACCTCAGTCCACTGGGAAGTGAAGTGAAGTGAAGTGAAATTCTCTTAGTTGTGTCCGACTCTTTGCGACCTCATGGACAATGCAGTCCTGGACATTGTCCAGGCCAGAATACTGGAGTGGGTAGCCGTTCCCTTCTCCAAGGGGATCTTCTCAACCCAGGGATTGAACCTGAGTCTCCTGCATTGCAGGCGGATTCTTTGCCAGCTGAGCCACAAGGGAGGCCCCTAGCCCACTGGGAGACAGCGTATAAAAATATATCTTCAACCATGTGTTGTGAACAAGCAGCCAATAGTGTTAGCTTTATAGATGTTTTGAGAATTTTCAGCCAATGACACTATACTTTTTAAAATGAGTTTCTGTTCCAGAGTAGAAGTAATATTTTATATCAGACTCATGCCATCTCAGTGGCTCAGTGGTAAAGAATCTGCTTGTGATGCCGGAGACAAAGGAGATGATCGTTCGACCCCGGGGTTGGGAAGAGCCCTTGGAGGAGGGCATGGCAACCCACTCCAGTATTCTTGCCTGAAGAATTCCATCCTACAGTCCATAGGATCACAAGGGAGTCGGACACAGCTTATCGACTGAGCACACACACGCGCGTGCCATCTTACAGAATAATTATCTGACCAAGGCTGGATGCAGAGCTGGGGCAGAGACCTGGCTGGGAATTCTGAATGATTAGTGAAAGGTCATTTCTTCCATCTTATTTTGAAGTTCTTTCTTCATGATGTCATGTAGTGTGATTAAAGCAAAAACTATTCAGTGACATAAACCTTTTAGGTCCTTTTTATCAGCTGTGTTTCTAGTTCTTTTGAAGACAAAAGTAATGAAATTTCTTCCAGTTCTCTGGAGTGTTCTCAGAGAAGGAGGAGCTGGAGCACTTGTTGTTGTTCAGTCCCTCAGTCGTGTCTGACTCTCTGAGACCCCATGGACTGCAGCATGTCAGGCTTCCCTGTCCTTCACCATCTCCCGAAGTTTGCTGGGAGACTCATATCCATTGAGTCGATGATGCTATCTAACCATCTCATCCTCTACTGCCCTCTTCTCCTTTTGCCTTCAATATTTCCCAGCATCAAGGTCTTTTCCAATGAGTTGGCTCTTCATATCAGGCCAAATTATTGGAGCTTCAGCTTTAGCATCATCAGTCCTTCCAATGAATATTCAGGCTTGATTTCCTTTAGGTTTGACTGGTTTGATCTCCTTGCTGTCCAAGGGACTCTCAAGAGTCTTCTCCAGTACCACAATTTGAAAGCATCAGTTCTTCGTCCTTCACCCTTCTTCATGGTCCCGCAGATCAAACCCATGTTTCCTGCATCTCCTGCATTGGTAGGCAGATTCTTTATCACTGATTCAATCCCTGGGTCGGGAAGATCCCCTGTAGGAGGGCATGGCAACCCACTCCAGTATCCTTGCCTGGAGAATCCCATGGACAGAGGAGCCTGGCAGGCTACAGTCCCACAGGGTCGCAAAAGAGTTGGACATGACTGAGCGACTAAACAACAACAGAGAATCGGACGTGAGTAAAGTAACTTAGCACACGTGCACCTGGGAAGCCCAAGTCATATCAAACGGCTCAGTGTAATTGGGATGCTCTGAGGAACTAATGTATAAACTCCAGAAGGGAGCCTCATGAACAGGTCTGTGTTTGCAGTAGGGAGACTCCAGGGTCAAGATCGGGGTCTCTACCTGTTTGTCCATATTTAATAGACATCAACCTTGATCACTGTGGCCCTGGGTGGAAGGGTCTGTTTGACCTTGCATCGGGTGATCCTGCCTTCTGCCATTACAAGAGGCAGAAGACCCCTTGGTTACAGGGATGGCCTGGCCACTATTTGCCTGGGTTGAGATCATTTAATCTCCATTGTGTATAAAACACCATAATGCCCTGAAAGAAGATTACTTATATTTAAAATCTCTTTTCCATTTTGTTCTGGTCCATTTGACAAATGGGACTTTTACTCTCAGGGTGAAGGAGCAGAGGCTGGCCCTGGTCATTATCCCTCCCCACTGGACCTGTAGGAACGGTGGGGGCATTTTGTTTGCCCGTCTTGAAACTGATCAGATAGTTGTTTTAATTAGGTTTCTCAGGTGAACACTGAAGAGAAGCCAAGAAACGGTTGGTCCTTGTGACAGGTGTTACTGAGAGCATTGGCATAGGGCTGGGAAGACCTTCCAGGGATCTCTGCAAAAGGTGTCCCAGGTTTAATGATTGCACCTAGTTTCCAGATGTGACGTGAATGGTAATTGTGACCTTTGAGGCTTGCATTCTAGAAGTTTTAAAGTCTTAAAATCTATTGCTGGATTATTGGTTTAATTGCTTTTAACCAGGTGCTTCAGCTATCCATGTATCAGAAACGAAGCAGTGGGGTAGCTTTTTTTAAAAAAAATTTCATTCTTTTTTAAAATTAATTAATGGATTTATTTTTGACTGCACTGCAGCACGCAGGCTTTCTCTGGTTGTGGTTTGCAGCTTCTCATAACAGTGGCTCCTCTTGTTGCAGAGCATGGGCTCAGAAGCTGTGGTGCACGAGCTTAGTTGCCCTGAGCTATCTGGAATCTTCCCTGACCAGGGGTGGAACCCGTGTCCCCTGCATTGACAGGCAGATTCTTTTCTTTTCTTATAGTTACTTTTACCTTTGTATCGGTATATAGTCAATTAACAAACAATATTGTGATAGTCTCAGGTAAACAGTGAAGGGACTCAGCCATATATATATATATATTCTCCATTTTCCCCCAAATTCACCCCCATCTAGGCTGCCCCCTCGGATTCTTAACCACTGGATCAGCAGAGGAGTCCAGCTTTTTGTAGAACTGAATACAAACAGAAACCAAACTCTTCCTTGAGTTAGGGCGCTAATGAATCTGTCAAGGTTCTCAGTGACGTTCTAATTAGCTTCATATAGAAAGTTCCATAGAAATAACAGAATTCAACCAATCACTGACTGTTTTTTGTTTTTGTTTTTGTTTTTTTTACTTTAAGGAGTAAAACGACCTCAGCTCTTGAGACAAAGGACAGAATTTTCTATCATGTCACTTGTGTGTGTGTAACTCATCCGGCATCAAAATACATTCCTCCTACAAGGAATGTTTACAGAGCATTTATTTTTAAAGTGAATAGGCGACATTTCTTATACAAACATTTTTTTGTTCCAACCTTTGATGAACTCTGGAGATACAATAACATGATGAAGATGTAACTAATCCACATAAGTCAGTCCTCAGAGAGGGCCTTTACAGCAACGGATGAAAATAAGGGTTGTGCAATTTTCTGCCAGTATTTAGAAAAGGCAGGGTTTTCTCATTCTAACCCTGTGCCGCCAAAAGCTTTTATAGTGGACCCTGGAAATGGACCCCTTGCTGGGGGGTCCCTGTGTAGTACAGATCATGTCATTTTTGGAGGGGCAGGTGGGCTCCGAGTGAAGCTACGCCTGTGAGGGGGCCAGCGAGCCGGGGATCGGGACGGGGGAGGGAGACAGGCTTTCAGCCTGAACTTTGTGAAATAGCAGTTGCCCCGGCAAAGTAATTATTTTGTTAATCTTTCTACTTGGTATTTTAGGTTCTAAATCCACCAGAGAATTAAAGAATTTTTCCTTCCTTCCCAAGTGACACCATCCAATGTGGGGGTCAGCTTGTTCCCTTGGGAGTGTGGGGGTCCATCTTATCTTCCTCTCAGACTCTTTTGGCCAGACATGGCTGGCCTCCTGCCAGACACCCCTCATCCTCCCCAGCACCCCTCTACCAGGCGCAGCTGGTACCTGGCCTCATAGTCAGCCTGCTCGGGGCTCGCTTGGCATGCTGCCAGGAGTGTGGCCAGTCCCTCCTTCTGGAAGGTCTGCTCCTGCAGGGGATTCGCTGGAAGGGACTGAGTGCTTCCCTTTGCAGTAACAGCATTCACAGTCCTCTCTCAAAATGCTCTGTGATTTATGTCAGGAATATGGTCTGGTTTGTTCCTGATGTAATTGCTTTGTCTCATAGGTTTTAAAATGAGCTCATTTTAACAACTCTATTTTTGTTAAGACTGTATCATTTTGTAACCGTTCAATATTTCACAGTTCTTTGAATTATCCCCCGCATCTTTTTAAACCACAATAGGTTACAATATATTTAAATAGAAACAATTTCTTATGTTCTGGGTACTTAAAATTTTTTTTTTTACCTGTAAACATCCAGAACTAATTTTCTTTTTAAGGCTCATTTTTTTTTTTTTACTGAGAGATGGTGGCTAATGGCTTTCACACTGTATGAATCAATTGCCCAGGAAATTTAAAAATCAGCTGCATGAAGAAATAGAAAAAAGAAATATTTAAAGGACAAAAAAAAGTTGTATGGCAAGATTCTAACTAGATTTGGGCGAGTCCTGAGAATACATCAGGAAGAAAAGATTGGAAATATTGTTTCCAGTCTTTAAGCTCTGGTGTAATAGAAAAGATAGGCATCTAGAGAGTGACCCACATTTGAAGCTGAGTTCTCGTTCTTGCTGATCTGCAGAGTCCAGGTTGTTTTGTTCGGTGAACTGAAGATGGGTAAGGTGGACGCTCTCCTCTCTCGGGTGTAAAGTTTGTGTGCTTTCTGGCCCCTCCTCCAGGTGGTATTTTGTCACGTGGTGGGCGAGACCATCCAGTTCCTGGTCAACGTGGGGCCACTCTCGTCTGAGGACACGGGGCGCTCGCTGTATGGCGTGCGGCTCTCTCCGCTCCATCTACAGGTAAAACTGGGAGACTTGAGTGTGTCCTAGGAAAACAGTGTCCGTAAATCTGTCGGGTGAGTGGAGGTGCTGTCACAGACGTGAATGCTCCTATTTTCATAAATTACTGCTCATTTGTTTCAGACTGTTACCTTCATATTGTCTTTGTGGGAAATACAAAAGTGTGCATGTAATACGTCTATGTATAAATACACACAGGCTTCCCTGATAGCTCAGTTGGTAAAGAATCCACCTGCAATGCAGGAGACCTGGGTTCAATCCCTGGGTGGGGAAGTTCCCCTGGAGAACGGAAAGGCTACCCACTCCAAATAAATAAATAAATACACACATGTATATACATGCATAGGTATATATACACACATATATACACATGGATACACACACAGGTATTTGCACACACATGCATATACGCACCTGGAGAAGGAAATGGCAATCCACTTCAGTATTTTCTCCTGGAGAATCGCCATGGACCGAGGAGCCTGGTGGGCTACAGTCCATGGGGTTGCCAGAGTCAGACATGACTTAGTGACTAAACCACCAAAACCACCATATGTACACACATATGTATACATATATATAATGAATTCAGAGTTTCCATCTATCAAATATGGGAGATATGGTATTTTTCAAGGCACATGTCCAAGATGTTGTTGACTGTTGGATTGAGGATGATGGCATCTGAGATGAGGAAGGTGGTTCTGTTAATAATTTAGAATCAGGTGCTGGCCCTCAAAAGTCCCCTGCAGCTTGGAAAAACAGCTCAAGGTCTGGACTTAGCATTCTTCCTTTTAGTGTTTGAAAAAATCAACTTTAAAAGGCTCATTATTTTTATGTTAGAAAATGAGTATCACCATTATTTTTGGATAGTCAACATTATTATAATAATTGTAATAGACATATAATATGTAACTTTTATAACTGATATATTTTTATACATTGAACAATGATAAATAGAGATAATAATTATAATAGACTTAGTGACTAACCCACCAGATAACTGTGTATGTCACGCATGGAGCAGAAGTTCACTGATGCTCTTTGTTTAGAGCAATGTAGAAATTGTTAATTTCTGGGTCTGTTTTAGGGGTCACTGCCAATTCATCTTGTGCTTGGCTGCTAATTTGGGGGTGATCCCAAATCTTTCAAGATTCTCAACCACAAGAAGAGATTGTATTCTATTTGGTTTCCTTAAAAGACATGGTTTTAAACAACCAGGACAAACAATTTCCGGCTACCTAAATGGCTTTTTTTTCTGAAACCCATCCCCCACCCCCATCCATTTTCAAGAGTCAGGGAAGTTAAGTCGACCTCATGGACTTGTCAGATGATAAAGCCCTTCTGCTTCCCCTAGTTTTTTGGAAAGTGTGGTTAGAAGATAATTGCAAAGTCTGGGATGTGTTCAGGATGGGGTGAGTTCAGCAAGGACCACAGACATTCACCAAGGAAACACATTTGCTGAGATGCTGTTGCTATGCCACTGTACACAGCTCAGACACAGGTAATTCAATTGTGTCTTTGATCTCTTAACACAGTTTAAAGGCAGCCTGTCGGTTACGTCTCAAAGCAGAAGCAGCTGCTAGAGGTTGGTGAATTATTAATGCTCATGGCAGGAGGCATTCCCTCCTCTGTTCTTCAGATAAAAACTGCATAGAGACCAGCAGCTACACCCTCTCCCCCACCTGGTGGAACAACTCAGGGACTGTGGCAATGAAATTAAAGCATGATCTTGCTAGAGTCGCCCAGAATTACAGGGCAACAGGAGCATCCTTTGTCTTACCTGGTTGCTAGCATGAGTGGGAGTACCCAGTATTGAGAAAACAATTCTACAGCCATCCTTTCCTTCCCTTTCCCTGGGTGGTGGGAGGAAGCATGGAGATGGGAAGGGTCTAAACTTTGGCTTTAGAAGGAGTCTCCTGCTGAAGAAGGAGGGATGGTAGCTTAGCTTGCTGTGGCTGCTGAAGCAAATCACCACATCTTAGCTGAAAATGGCATACATTTATCAATCACCATTCTGGAGGTGTGATGTCCAACACGGGCTAAAATCCTGGTGCTGGTGGGCTGTCTTCCTTTCTGGGAGCTCTGGAGGGAATCTGTTTCCTTGCTCACCCGTTGTTGGCAGAATTCAGCTCCTTATGGTTGTTGGACTGAGGGTCCAATTTCTGGCTAGCTGTCAGCTGAGGGCAGGTCCCAGCTTCTAGAGGCAACCTTACCCTTGGGCTTCTGGCATCCTCCTCTGTCTTCAAGTCACCTCTTTCTGCATGCTCTTCTGTCTCCCTCTTCCATCTTTCAGGGCTCCTATACCTCTGTGGGCTCACTGGAATCATGTAGGATTGTTTCCGCACCTCAGTGTCCTTACCCTGATCACACGTGCAGAGTCCCTTTTGCCATGTGAGGAAATCTATTCACAGGTTCCAAGGAACATGCTTGTCTTTGCGGGGAGTAGGGGGGGTGCCTGGTTCTGCCATGACTTGCAGGCAGGGCTGGATGGGGCCCTGGGAGAGATTGGAGTCTGTGTGGAGGTTGTGCAGTGGCCCAGGCAAAGAGTGCTGATGCGCCCCTGCATACCATCAGGGCGGGGTGAGGGAGGGGCCCGCGTGAGTGTGTGGGAGCGGACAAGGCATCCTGGCTCACTTCTCTGTGCCTCTGGCTCCAGTATATCTTGGGGATGCTCTCAGAAGAGAGCTGCACAGCAGAGGTTGCAGGGTTTCCATGACGTCTGGTGTTCAGCCCCGACCCTGATGTTCCTCTCTGAGTGGTCGGTTGAGGTAGAGGAAAGTGCTTGTGGGGACGGGGTAGGCTACACGACAGGGGAGGGGCAGTCAGGGACTGGGGACTCTCCTTGCAATTTTGAAAGCACACAGAATGCCAAGGCAGGGGATAAACCACTGTCTAAGAAAAGAACACACAGACATACATCGAGGCTCCGGTGGAGAAAGCAGCCCTCCAATAATCTTTTTTTTCTTTTTTCTTTTTAAACAGCTGGAGCTCCACATGAAGGAGAAGAGGGAAGACATTCAGATCAAGTGGTCCTTCATCAGCGCCCCAGAGATGGCCATCACAGTCCAGCCCAAAGTCCTAGGCGAGGTCAGTTTGTGAGGTTTGGTGATTCCCCCCTCATGAATATGCAAACGTGGGCGCGTTGTGACTACCAGCTCTGGGAGACGGAGCCTCTGATCAGTGGGGTCTCAGGTGTGTGATCCTGGGGGATGGCAGGCAGGGCAGAGGCAGGGCAGCATGGTGGGTGGGGGGTAGCTTCCGTGGATTTAATGCCAGGCTCTCACCTGGGCTGCACCTGTAATCACCTAGCAGTTTTTAAAAATTCCCAAAGACTGCCCCGCCTCCCCAGGCAGGTTTGATTGGCCCGGAAAGCTTTTAAAGCCCCCTTGTGCGGTGGTGGCTGAGAGCCTCTGTGGTGGTAGCATCTAGGTTTTCCTCGCCCTTCTGTGACACTGCCCCTCCGTTGCCCTCCTTCCCTGTAAGGGCACGTCACTCACCTCCGTCTCGGGCTGGGTCCAAGACCTGGCTCTCAAGGCCACCACCTCCCTTCTCTCCCAGCTCTTTCCAAGCTGTGTCTCCAATCTGAAGGGCACCCCCCTGCTCCCACGGCCTTGGGTGTGTGAGGAAGTGACTTGGGAAGTGGGGCTGGGGGTGTAGGGCAGGCTGCTAAGTCACGTAGGGGCTGTTACTTTTAGTTACTGGAAAGATCATTCAAAATCATGTACACTGAAGGCTGAGGTCGTGACGTTATTCCTTTGCAGTGGCTTTTATGATATTTTCTTGAAATTTCACTCTATTTCAGACTCTTATTCTGTTACAAAACTGTCACCACAGCTGAAATATGTGTATTTAAAAATTCTTCCAGGGGCTTCCCCAGCGGTCCAGTGGTTAAGACTCTGAACATCCAGTGCAGGGGGCACGGGTTTGCTCTCTGGTAGTTCTGTTTTTAGTTTGTGTGAACATTCTAGAACATAGACACATTTCTTTTGAGTATTATTATAATCTAATAGAGCTTGCCATCTGGTGGTGCATGTCATCCTGCTTTGTTCTTCTACAAACTTCTTTTCATTCTTGGGCTTTTCAAACTTTTTGGATTAAAAAAAATTTTTTTAATACAAAAGTTTATTTCTCAGAAGCAGGGAGATCAGGGCTTGTGCAATGGTTCCTCTGTATCATCTGGGATCCAGGACCCTAATCTTTTTTATTCCACTATTGTGAGCACGTGATTTCTATCCTTTTTTTTTTTTTTTTGGCCGCGTACCGCATGTGGGATCCTAGTTCCCCACACCAGGGATTGAACCCGTATCCTCTGTAGTGGAAGCACAGAGTCCTAACTGCTGGGCCGCCAGGGAAGCCCCTTGAATACTTTTTAACTTAAAAAAAAAAAAATCAGATGTCAGTGAAGAAAGAAAAAACACACGTCTATGTATTTGGGGAAAGAGACTGAAAGAATGTACACAGAAATATTGACATAATTCTATGTTGTATGTGTCTTATTTTTAACCACTTTGAAGAGTAAGGAGCATGAGTGACTTCTGAGGTCAGTAAAGATGAGAATGAGTGAGTCTTTCCTAGCCTGAACCTTGCAGAGCCCCAGCAACATGGAGTTTGTTTCATGTCCAGGGCATCAGGAAAGCCATGTGTTGGCTTGCCCTCTGCCCGCTTTGGAGATGATCTGGTGACAGCCTCCTCTTTTGACAGGACCTGGTAGCTGGGACAGAGGCAGTCTCTGAGAGCCTCAAGGACATTCTGAAGCACCTGGTTAGCTCTGCCTCCCCATCGGTGGTTCTGAGCACCACGCCTGCGGACCTGAAAGAAGTTCAGGTAAACTGGCTCTCGGTTTGTGGTGCTTCGCAACCCCGTGACGGACCATGGTCATCCTCTCTTGGGGGATCAGTGGCACCTCCCATCCCTCTGCCCCGCCCCAGGGTAGAGCAGGATTGCACGACTGCTGGTGGGTGATGACTGCAGTCTGGGGCGAAGCTCTGTGTTCAGGGCACAGGGTTCCAAGGCCCCGTGGGAGGGAAGGAGGAGGTCTGGACCACTCAGCATAGTCCACGTCTAAGTAGCCCAGAAACTGTCATTTTCAGGGACCAGTACGTGACTTTTCACTGTCCATCCAGAGCCTATTGTTGGAGACCTTATCCTTCCAGGATCGAAGTACCTGGGAACTTGCCCTGAGACAGACAGAGCCAGCACACTGTAGCCACAGACTTTTAGCCCAGGCCCGGGACAGCCTGGTGACCAGGCCCTGCCTCCAACAGCACCACCTCTCAGAGGTCTGCCTCTCTTGGGCAGTGCAGACACACGAGGCTGTCTCCTCTCTGTGGGTCCCTGTCCATGCTGCCTGCCCTCCCTCCCCATTCTGGGACCCTCACCACTGCCTGATTAGGTGCTAATAACTCTTTGGCTAAATTTACATTCACGACATTTATCCAGGCCAGCCCCTGGGCTTGGCGTCTCACATCTTTACTGGAAGCGCATCTAAAAACGTTTGCTTGGGATGAATTAATTCTCCCAATTATGAGCAGATCTTCTTATGCTGGTTATGCAGAACAGGCATGTACTGTCCCTAAAGTGATTTTTCATTCGTGTTTCCAGTATTTTTATATGGCGTGGTAGAATAGCCACCATTATTATATGATGTGAAAAAGATGTTCGGTCCCAGTCATGTCCGACTCTTCTCGACCTCATGGACTGCAGCACGCCAGGCCTCCCTATCCCTCACCATCTAATGGAGTTTGCCCAAGTTCATCTCCATTGAATCGGTGATCCAAACATCCTCTGTCACCCCCTTCTCCTCCTGCCTTCAATCTTTCCCAGCATCAGGGTCTTTTCCACTGAGTCAGCTCTTCGCATCAGGTGGCCAAAGTATTGGAGCTTCAGCTTCAGCATCAGGAGGGAATGCTGAAGGAGGAGGGAATGGCAAGCCATTGCAGTATTCTTGCTGTGAGAACCCCATGAACTGTATTGTAAAAAAAGGCAGTATGATAATATAACCTTAATTTGACTTTGATGCAGGCTCTTGGGCTCTGGTTCCTCTTAGGGCATCAGCAGCCGTGAGTGTGTAGAGTCTGGAGACAAAATCTCTCTGATTCCCTGGACACATACCAGTGGATCACACTGTTCTGTCACTCCCTCTGGGCACTGAGAGTTATCAGAATATAAGAAGTAGGCTTCACCCTCCTGACGAAGCAGAAGGAGCCTCTGAGTAAGCCGACAGGCAGAGTGAGGGTTTTGTGGGTGTTTGTGCAGGGTTCCCAGTTCATCAAAGCTGCCTGTTTGGAATATGACTATACATGCTTCCCTGGTGGCTCAGAAGGTAAAGAATCAGCAATGCAGGAGACCCGGGTTTGCTCCTTGGATCAGGAAGATCCTCTGGAGAAGGGAAAGGCAGCCCACTCCAGTATTCTTGCCTGCTTCTGTAATGCATTCTATAATGCTTTTAAATACATTTGCAGAGTTTATGTATCAAAATAGCATGCATACTATATTAGGGTTCTGTAGAGAAGCAGAACCAAGGGATGTGTGTGTGCATGTATTTATGTACAGGAGCGTCTCTGTAACTGTGTGAGCCAGCTATATACATATAATTGCATAATGTGTATGCGTGCTTATTTACTTAGTCAAGGGCTGCATGCCCGGGCACCCCATGGTCCAGTCAGGTTGACACATAAAATTAGCCATTGCACACACAGAATTGAGAAAACATTGCATCTCCACCCCAGACATGTGGGTTACTCTGTCCCCAGAGCTCAGGGACCTGGATCTTAAGGATTCTATGATGACTTCTTGGCCACCTCGCCCCTTCAGCTGACAGTCGGCAATAGTGTTTTCTAGGTAGTGACCTAAAGGAGACTGCAGTCCTTGAGATGTTGGTAAGTGTCCCCCCGGAAAGCGCCGAGAGGTCAAGTCAGCTTTAAGGATCCTTCCTGGAAGACCTCACTGTGCAGAGGCCCGTGATGTCTCTGAGAAGCCTCTCAGGACTCCCAAACATTTGTGTCTAAAGAGCTGCTCTTAAAGAACACTCTCAGCCGTGAGTGGGAGGCGGAAGTTAGCTTGGAAAGGCTGGTCTGAAGGTGGGGTCCCCCAGGCTCTGGGAGGCTCTCCATTGGAGATACCTTGATGCCGATTTGAGGATGAAGTGACAAAGCTGCTCCAGGGCACCTGCCTCTGCTTTGTCCCCAGCATGACACCTGGAGGACGCTTAGCTCCTCCCCACGTGAATGGCGGGTCCGCCCCGAGGTGCGAAGCAGCCTTTCGTGTCCTGGTTGGTGTCCCGCTCGCTGCTGGTGGGCAGTGCGTGCCTGCAGCCCATGGAGCATGTCCCATTCTGTCGTTAGCTCCTGGACTGGCTTGGGCTTGACCCCATCTCCACCCACAGTGGGCCTCTGGGGCGCCCTCTCTGGGTGAACACTTTGCTCCTCCACTTGCTTTCTGTGAGAAGTGGCTGTGAGTGAGTGACTGGTACCCTCCACCCTCCTGAGAAGGGAACATTGTTCCAGAGCTGGCGTGAGGGCCAGGCTCCCTCTACAGGTCTGCTTGAAGATCCCTTCCCTGGAACAGGTGCCTGGTGGCCACTGCCTCTTTCCCAGGAGTCACTGCTCTGCGTTTTCCTTTCTGTAGCATCTGCAGCGCACTTCATCCACTCAGGAATCCTGCCCTCCCAAACCTCCAAGGGCTCATGACCTCAAACTGTTGGTGAAGAACATCCGAGTCTCGCTCCTGAGCCATCCTGGTGCTTCAGGTGGGTGATGGGGCTGCAGAAAGCACCCTGGTGAGGGCGTGGTGCCGGCTGGCTGTGGATGTGACTGTCTGCAGTATGAGCAGAGGGGCCGGGTAGCCTCATGAGTAGTTTGGGCTGTTTGCGTCCTTCTGTGGCTCCCTGCAATCTGGTATGCAGTGTGATCTCTGCCTTTCAGCAGAGAGCACCTCCTGAACACTGTAGTCGTGATGCAAGACGGTGAAAACACAGTCCTGCTTTTGCACACATGAGGCTGAAGGAAGAAGGAAGGAAGATACATTTTTTGCTTTGTCCTTTTCTCTAGCCTGGAAGCCATCTTTCTATTTTTATCTTTTCCTAGTGACGCTGTAAATACATGTTAAGCGTCCCTGACCAGCGCACTCCTTGCTTCCTGGGAGAGGAGGTGCCGCATGGGATTATGGGTGTCACGCAGGTGTCGGGCCCCTGGGGGCCCCTGTGTTGCCAGGAGAGGCTGCTATGGAGGAGGACAGAAACTGCAGAACGGGTGACTCTGCCGAGACTCCAGATGCCGAGGAGCCTGGGACTGGACACGTCTTTCCACTGCGGTGCGGTTTTTGCCCAGAATAGCAATGAGTTCTTTTTTATTGTCTGAGAACGTCAGGGGTTACTTGTGTTTATTTGTGAGGCGATTCATCCAGTTCCAGAAGTGCAGGCAGAGCACGTTTGACAGCCACCGCTCTGTGAAGCTGGGCATAGGTGGCTGTTTTGTTGATTCAGAGGTCGTCTCTGGAGGCCACACCGCTTAGCAGGTGGGAGGGGCCGCCCGGGACCCATTTCTCACCTCTGCCAGGAGGTCCCCATCTGGGTTGGAGCCTCTTCTTGAAGGTGATTGTGGTGATTAGTAAGGTGATGTGCTGCTGCTGCTGCTGCTGCTGCTGCTAAGTCGCCTCAGTCTTGTCCGACTCTGTGAGACCCCATGGACTGCAGCCCACCAGGCTCCTCCGTCCATGGGATTTTCCAGGCAAGAACACTGGAGTGGGTTGCCATTGCCTTCTCCAATGCATGGAAGTGAAAAGTGAAAGTGAAGTCGCTCAGTCATGTCCGACTCTGTGCGACCTCATAGACGGCAGCCCACCAGGCTCCTCCATCCATGGGATTTTCCAGGCAATAGTACTGGAGTGGGGTGCCATCGCCTTCTCCAAAGTGATGTGCATGGAACACTGAATACCACCCGTTAAAGGGTCAACACAGTCCGGTCCTTCACCATTGATTTTTTATATGCACAGATGACTTCATTTATTTATTTGATTTTGGCTGTACTGGGCTGTTGCTGTGCAGGCTTTCCTCTGGTTGCGGGGAGCGGGGCTGCCCTCCAGCTGTGCTTTGCAGTGGCTTCTCTTTTTGTGGAGCACGGGCTCTAGGGTGTCCAGGCTCAGCAGCTACAGCTTCCAGGCTCTAGAGCAGGAGCTCACTAGTTGTTGGCACATGGGCTTTGTTGCTCTGCAGCATGTGGAATCTTCCCAGACCAGGGATCAAACCTGCATCCCCTATGTTGACAAGTAGATTCCTTACCAGTGAGCCACCAAGGAAGCTCTACCATTGATCACTGATTACACGATATAGTCACAGCTTTATGTCATACGGCAAGCATAGCCTTGAAGCAGACACAAATCTTCACTAGTGAAATGTCCTGTTACCTGGATCAAACACCTCAAAAATTTTTGGCTGAGCTGAGTCAACTGTAAAAACATATATCTTTGTAAGAGGGAAGCGGGTTCTATGTGAGGTACCCCCAAATTTACCTGTTACCCCGGATGCCCTGACTTTTCCAAGCAGTTAGTCTTATACAAAGTGGGGCCCACATCTCTGCCGTAATGTCACCCCAGGGAGGGCACCGCCCCCCCCGGGGGGGGAGTGCCTACAGTCAGAGCTGAGTGGGGAAGAGTGTGACTTGGAGGCAGTCTAGAGCTGTGGATACCCAGCGAGTATAGAATCTGCCACCCCAGAGTATGTGCTTTGAGAGGTTGTAAATGGACACTCAGAAGTAGGGAAGCCAAGACCACAGACATCGAATTCAGCCTTTCTCTTATATGCAAAATGTCTTGATCCAACTAGAAGAGAGAAATAAAGGCTAATACGGTGGCCTTCTGTCTGATTACAGGCAGTGCTAACCCAGTGTGTATAGTTCGGCTGAATGACCCTGTGCAGAAGTTCTGCAGCACCCTCGCAAGAAACACCACTGCCCTCACTTGGGAAGAAGAATTCACCTTGTGAGTACGGCTGGCTGTCATGGGCTTGGGTTTCCATGGCCTCACCCACTCGATGCTGCCAATTCTGAAACCATCCCGTAGCACCAAAGGAGGGAAGAAAGGAAGAGAGAAAGCGTGGCTCTAAGTCAGATATGGATTTCTTTCTGAAGGCAGCGCTTAAGTATCGGTTCACACCTCACCTACTCCCAGGCCCCGCTGTGACGAGAGATGTGTTGTTGGGCCTCCCACTTGCTTTAGAAACACACACCATCCAGAGCAGAATGGAAGGAAACTTCTGATTGATAGTGATAGCTTACCGTGAACAATGCTGGATTCGTGATCTCCGAAGACGATTTAGCTTCAGGACCAGAGACCAGGCTTGATCACTCAAGAGCTTTTGTGCAGCAGAGTTTTATTAAAGTAAGAAAAGGGACAAGAGAAAGCTTCTGACATAGACATCAGAAGAGGGAAAAAGAATACCACACTTGCTAGTCTTATCAAAGCCTTATATACTTTTACCCACTCCTACAACATAAATCTTAAATTAACAAGATTAGAACTAACAATTGAGAGGTCTTATCAGACCCACTCTTACAACATACATCTTAGGATAACAAGATTAGTCAGAATGTTCTTCTTAAGAAGAAGAAACATGTCCTCTAGCAAGATACATTGTTGATATATAATCATTAGTACAGAACTTAAGGAAAAACATATCCTTGAGCAAGATGAGTTTGTGTCATCATTGGCTCTGGGCTTAAAGAAAATAACCTCTTATGTGACTAAGACAAAGCAATGTAGGAAAAAAACATGTTTGTCCTTTTCTCCTCCTTGAGGGCTCCAGACTCCTTTTCAACCCACCCAAGAATTAATTCTTTCAATACCAAAATCTGACAAAGAGAATGGGAAAGGGGAAAAGTGTAGACCACTTAAAAGTTATGATGTAGGAATTACATCATAATTATGATGTAAGAACTAATACTCTATTAGTTAATTAGTTAGTTAATTAGTCTGATTCTATTATCAAATAGAATCCAGTAGCACATTAAGAATAATATACCAAGGACTTTCCTGGTGGTGCAGAGGGTAGGAGTCTTCCTGCAAATACAGGGACATGGGTTCATCCCTGGTCTGGGAAGATTCCGTATGCCATGGGGCAGCTAAGCCTGTGAGCCACAACTACTGAGCCTCGCACTGTAACTACTGAATTAAAAAAAAAAAAAGAATAATCCACTGAGGCTGAGTACCAAAAGTGCAAGTATGGTTTAATGTGAGATCTGTTAATGAAATCCATTGTGTCACTAGATCAAAGGAGAACACAAAGTAATTATCTCTATATAGGCCCCAAAGATAGTCAGTGACATTTAATACCCATTTCTAATTTTTAACACTTAATTAGAATAAGATTTATGTTCCCTTTTTTTTTCAAAAGATTAAAAAAAATTACATTAGTGATAAGTATTAGAAGCAATCCCACTAAAGTCAAGAGAAGGAGCCCCATTGTTTTGTTCTAGAAGTACTGATTAATGCAATTAGATAAGAAAAAGAAACAGTATGCAGGTAGTAGAGAGGAAGAGGCAAAACCAGTCATTACTTGGAGATGATATGATTGCATATTTCGTCTACTCAGGGTTTCCCTGGTGGCTCAGGCGGTAAAGAATCTGCCCGCCATGCAGGAGGCCAGGGTTTGATCCCGGGGTAGGGTCGGGAAGATCCCCTGGAGAAGGAAATGGCAACCCACTTCAGTATTCTTGCCTGGGAAATCCCATGGACAGAGGAACCTGGCAGGCTACAGTCCACGGGGTCACAAAGAATTGGACACAACTGAGCAACTAACACGCACAGACTGCTCAAGAAAATCAATTGAAACTATTAGAACTAATGGATGTAGGATAGAAACAATAATACAAAAATTAATATAAATTATATTTTGGTAAAGTAGCTGACTATAAAAATATAGAAATCACTTTCTGGTGTTAAATAGTAAATAATTAGAAAAGTAATGGAAGAAGGTGTCCCAAGTATAATATAAAGGGGTTTTTATAAATTATTAATACAAATATGAGATTCTCATAGAAAATTGGGCAAAATATCTCAACTAGAAATAAAAAAGTAAGAATTATAGATAGCTAGAAACATCTGAAAACATATTCAATCTCAGAAATAGCCAAAGTAATGCAAACTTAAGCAAAGATTATTTTTCCCCTTACAAGTGGGTAGAGAAAAACTAAAAGTGGCCAGTGGATACAGATATTGGAATAATTATTCTGAAAGTCATCAATATATATAAAAAAACAAAATCTTTTATATGCATATACCTTTTGATTGGCAATTGCTCTTTTTCTAAGGAAATAATCACACATGTGTGAAAAGATATACATATGAGGATGTTGATCTCAGCTTGTTTATAATTATGAAATATTGGAGGGAAACCATTATTAAGGCTTGGTTATTAAGGAGTTGGCTGAATAAAATCTCATAGGGCCAGATATTGGAGTACTAGATGCCTATGAAAAAGGATGTTGCTCTGTAGCTATTGACATGGGAAGATGTCCATGAAATCTTCAGTGAAAACACTATATTATAAAGGAGTGGGGAGGTATATTATGTTCTGAATAGTTATACAGCTCTACCTTTTAATACAGGAACTACTCACTACATGTAGCTCTTTAAATTTCAGTGAATTAAAATTAACAAAATGAAACCCAGTTCCTCAGTTTACACTGGCCACATTTAAAGTTCTCAATAGCTGGGATTCCCTGGTGGTCCAGTGGTTAAGAATTTGCCTCGCAATGCAAGGGAACACAGGTTCGATCCCTGGTCCAGGAAAATTCCACCTCCCATAGAGCTGCTTAGGCATGAGCCACAACTACTGAGCCTGTGTGCCTGAGCCCATGTGCCTGGAACCCATGCTCTGCAACAAGAGAGGCCACTGCAATGAGAAGCCTGCTCACCACAACAAAGAGTAGCCTCCACTGTTTGCAGCTAGAGAAAGTTCATGTGCAACAATGAAGACCCAGTGCAGCCAAAAATAAAATGAATGTCTCAATAGCCAAATGTAGCTGGTGGCCACCAAATTTGATGGCAGTTCTACAGAACCTTTCCATCATCATTCATTAAGTCCCATTAGATAATCCTAGGAATGTCCATGTGGGCTCAGTCGCTAAGTCATGTCTTATTCTGCAACCCCATGGACTGTAGCCCACCAGGCTCTGTGCATGGGATTTTCGAGGCAAGAATACTGGAGTGGGTTGCCATTTCCTACTGCAGGGAATATGCCCTGCCCAGGGACTGAACCTGCATCTCCTGCATTGGCAAGCGAATTCTTTACCACCGAGTCACCTGGGAATCCTAATACCAAATATTAACTATTTCTGGATAGTGAAGTTGCTGATAATCTTTGTATTTACTTGGCTTATATGTCTCTGTAGTTTCTTAAATATTGATGGTGACTTGCATTCCTTTCTGTCAAATCAGAAAAAAAATACTATTTCAAGAAAATAGTAAAGCATTTTTAAGGACTCACAGCCCTTCTTTCCACAGTGAGTTGAATGCCAAGTCGAGGGAGTTGCACCTGCAGATTTCAGATGACGGGCAGTCCTCAGAAGGTGGGTGTTCAGCAGACAGAAGGAGGCCTGCTCCCTGGGAGGGTCATACAGCAGCCCTGACCAGGGCCTTGGGGCAGGGAGGGTGGGAGATTCGGCAGAAGGACTGGCCGTGCCCACTAAGCCACTCCAGGTCTTCCCAAGGGAATGTTTAGTCAAAAGTCCATTCCGATTATTGTTTCTGTTGCTAAGTCACCAAGTCCTGTCCCACTCTTTGTGACCCCATGGACCGCAGCAGACCAGACTCCTCTGTCTTCCACTATCCCCTGGAGTTTGTTCAAACTCATGTCCCTCAAGTCAATGATGACCGCCCACCATCTCATCCTCTGTCGCCCCTTTATCCTCCTGCTCTCAGTCTTTCCCAACATCAGGGTCTTTTCCAGTGAGTCAGCTCTTTCCATCAGGTGGCCTGATGGAAATCCTAAAGAGTTCCTTTAGGGTTGATTGGTTGGATCTCCTTGCAGTCCAAGGGACTCTCAAGAGTCTTCTCCAGCACCACAGTTCGAAAGCACGAATTTTTCGGTGCTTAGCCTTCCTTATGGTCTGACTCTCGTATCCATACATGACTACTGGAAAAACCATAGCTTTGACTATATGGACCTTTGTCAGCAGTTACTCTAGTTATTAGCAAGGTCAAACATTCTGAGAAACAGTATATTCAACTGGTTCTTTTCATTTTTTAAAACAAATATCCAAAATCTTTTATTCAACAATTTTTGGCTTGAGAAGCAGTTCTCAGCCTTCTTGGGCTTAATAAACCTTCTTTCTTAAAATTTTATCTCAGTTTTTAATTGTGGTAAAACATATATAAACGTTACCATCTTAACCATCTTTGAGTGTAAAGTTCAGTAGCATTAAGTGCATTCACATGGTTGCACAGCCATCACCACCATCCATCTCCAAAATTCATCTTTGTTGCGGTTCATTCACTCAGTCTTGTCCAACTGTTTGCGACCCTATGGACTGCAGCACACCAGGCTTCCCTGTCCTTCACCATCTCCCAGAGTTTGCTCAAACTCATGTCCATTGAGTCAGTGATACCATCCAATCATCTCATCCTCCGTCATCCCCTTCTTCTCCTGCGCTCAGTCTTTCCCAGCATCAGGGTCTCTTCCAGTGAGTCCACTCTTTGCATCAGGTGGCCAAAGTATTGGAGCCTCAGCTTCAATATTAGTCCTTCATCTTACAAAACTACACTCACTCCCCATGCCTCTCCCATAGCCTCTGGCACACACCCTTCTGCTTTCTGTCTCCATGAATTACAACTGGCTTTTCCTTGTAAAAGAAGCCCCAGCAGCTTCAGCTTAGCACATGCTTTGAAGTAAAGTGTTAGTTGGCTCAGTGGTGTCCGAGTCTTTGTGACCCCCTGGACTGCAGCCCTCCAGACTCCTCTGTCCATTGAATTCTCCAGGCAGGAATATTGGAGTGGGTTGCCATTTCCTTCTGCAAAATTGGGCACATGCTTTAGATACAAGAAAACAATAATCAGAGGTAAAACGCCCTAGACTGAGCGTGGACCTGTGTATGCATGTATGTAAATCCATAGTTTCAGTATTTATTAGGTTTCTTAAAATCTTTGTGAACAAAATGGAGAGGTGACCCTTGCCTGGCTAATTAAGCTGTGAAACTAAGCCATCTGTTTATCTCCTAAAGTTACCAAGACATAGGAAAAAGCAATTCAAGCTCCCTAATTAATTAGCCATAATTTTGAGGCAGTTTCCTCAGCTCTGTAGTCTGGAGATAACTGGGATGCTCCTGAGATAAGAACTAACATTCCAAGAGAGGGTGTGTGGTCTGAACGCAGGGTGGAACTGCTGTTTGCTAATCCATGCCCAGGGCACCGCCCCTGCTGGCCATGTGGGAATTCCATTCCAGTCCAGCCTGATGGGATTTGTGAAATTTCTAACTTAAGAAAAACAAAAACCAGAACAAAGAGCAACCATATAACCTTTACTCGAACTCAGATATTTTTAACATTTTGCCCGTTTCCTTCATTGTGTGTGCTCATACATGGTGGCTGCTGTCAGTTGGTCTTTCTCTCTCACCACCCCCCCCCCACACACACACACACACTCACACACTCAGGGTAAAAGCATGTGCATTTAAGTATGGGACATCCTGGCCCTTGGCTCCTAAATTCTTTAGTATGTGCTTCCTAAGAATAGGGGCATTCTCTTATTTGTCCACAGTGTAGTTATCAGCTTCCTGAGTCACACTGATTCACTTTGTTGATCTACCGACCAGATTTTTCAGTTCCCATCAGCCGATCCCCTAAGGTCCTTCCCAGCAGTATTTCCCACTCCAGGATAGGATCACATACCGCCTCTGATCTTCATAACTCTGTAGCCCCCTTGGTTTGTGGCTTTTCCACAGCCCTCTTGTACCTTTTACAACACTAACTTTTCTAAAATGTTCTGAAATGGGAGCGTTTCCCAGTGAGCAAGGCAGGAGGGTGGGGAGGGGGGAGGGGTGGGGGGCACGTCCAGGGTTGCTTCTGGGTGCAGCTGCTCTGGGGCCATCCTGCTCCCGTGCAGACACCCATGGTTCTCCCCACTCATCCCCTATCTCTTTAGCTCTGTTGGCGATGACGACTGTCCCCTTGGATTTGTTCAAGAAGCAGCCTTCCGGGCCTCAGAGCTTTACGCTAACCAGCGGGGCCTCCTTGGGCAGCTCGGCGTTGGGTTCAGTTACTGCAGAGGTATGACATCCTTTATGAGGCCAACGTTCTGCTCCAGCCACTTGAGCGAAGGGACATCTTTGTTGATGTCATGGTCCGAGCACAAGTTGAAAAAGAAATTTCCAGACATGAGGCAGAATGAGAGGAGAAGAGAATTTATTAGAGTGGGAGACACTGATAGAACAGTGGACAGGCTCAAGGAAGAGCCAACCCCTTTCGAGGACTATTGGCCAATTTTTACAGTCTCGAGACAGAGGAAATTCATGCTAGAATGGTGGTATTAAGTGATTGGTTAGGATGCTGTAGAGTGGGTAAAAGGGTGGGTATTTTACCTAATATGTCAGGGAACTGGCAGGTTTAGATCCAGAGGTTCGTGGTAAATGGTTGCTGTGGGGCTTGGTTAATTCCGGAAATTTTTGTCCTGTGACCTCAGTGTAGGATGCCACAACTGTGACCACAATGTAGGGCTCCACACCTGTGACCTCGGTGTAGGGCTCCACACCTGTGACCTTGGTGTAGGGCTCCATACCTGTGACCTTGGTGTAGGGCTCCACGCCTGTGACCTTGGTGTAGGGCTCCACGCCTGTGACCTTGGTGTAGGGCTCCACGCCTGTGACCTTGGTGTAGGGCTCCACGTCTGTGACCTCGGTGTAGGGCTCCACGTCTGTGACCTCGGTGTAGGGTTCCACACCTGTGACCTTGGTGTAGGGCTCCACGCCTGTGACCTCGGTGTAGGGCTCCACGCCTGTGACCTCGGTGTAGGGTTCCACACCTGTGACCTTGGTGTAGGGCTCCACACCTGTGACCTTGGTGTAGGGCTCCACACCTGTGACCTCGGTGTAGGGCTCCACACCTGTGACCTTGGTGTAGGGCTCCACACCTGTGACCTTGGTGTAGGACTCCACGCCTGTGACCTTGGTGTAGGGCTCCACACCTGTGACCACAATGTAGGGCTCCACACCTGTGACCTCGGTGTAGGGCTCCACGTCTGTGACCTCGGTGTAGGGCTCCACACCTGTGACCTCGGTGTAGGGTTCCACACCTGTGACCTCGGTGTAGGGCTCCATACCTGTGACCTTGGTGTAGGACTGCACACCTGTGACCTTGGTGTAGGGCTCCACGCCTGTGACCTCGGTGTAGGGCTCCACGTCTGTGACCTCGGTGTAGGGCTCCACGTCTGTGACCTCGGTGTAGGGTTCCACACCTGTGACCTCGGTGTAGGGCTCCATACCTGTGACCTTGGTGTAGGGCTCCACGCCTGTGACCTCGGTGTAGGGCTCCACACCTGTGACCTCGGTGTAGGGCTCCACACCTGTGACCTCGGTGTAGGGCTCCACGCCTGTGACCTTGGTGTAGGGCTCCATACCTGTGACCTTGGTGTAGGGCTCCACACCTGTGACCTCGGTGTAGGGCTCCACACCTGTGACCTCGGTGTAGGACTGCACACCTGTGACCTTGGTGTAGGGCTCCACGTCTGTGACCTCGGTGTAGGGCTCCACGTCTGTGACCTCGGTGTAGGGTTCCACACCTGTGACCTCGGTGTAGGGCTCCATACCTGTGACCTTGGTGTAGGGCTCCACGCCTGTGACCTCGGTGTAGGGCTCCACGCCTGTGACCTTGGTGTAGGACTGCACACCTGTGACCTCGGTGTAGGGCTCCACGCCTGTGACCTCGGTGTAGGGCTCCACACCTGTGACCTTGGTGTAGGGCTCCACGCCTGTGACCTCGGTGTAGGGCTCCACACCTGTGACCTCGGTGTAGGACTGCACACCTGTGACCTCGGTGTAGGGCTCCACGCCTGTGACCTCGGTGTAGGGCTCCACGCCTGTGACCTCGGTGTAGGGCTCCACGCCTGTGACCTTGGTGTAGGACTGCACGCCTGTGACCTTGGTGTAGGGCTCCACGCCTGTGACCTTGGTGTAGGGCTCCACGCCTGTGACCTTGGTGTAGGGCTCCACACCTGTGACCTCGGTGTAGGCGCCGCAATTTATGTCTGTCAGACTCCTGCTCTCATTCACCTTGAAACAAGAAGCTCGTCCAGGAAGAGCTGATGTTTCCTCCCACACATTTCTAGACATGAGTGGGATGCTTCCTGCCCAGGGTTACATTGTGTCGTCTGCCTGACATAACTGCCTGTGATATCCTTTCACTCAGGCCTGACTCAGAAAGGGCCATCTTATTTTGTTTGGTTCTCCATCCTGTGTTCCCGTCTTTACAAGCTGAGTGGCTGGGTCTGAGCCTGGGTCTCATCCTCCCATGTCACTTCTGGGAAAATCAGAATTCTTACCCATTAATTATGGTACTAAGTGACAGGTAAAGATATCAGAGGTTATTGCAAAGGCAGGCAGTATGCCATGGCGAGGTGTCCGTCAGCACGGACTACAAGCAGGTAACCAGCCTTCTCTGCAGTTTTCTTACATAGAACCCGGTGAGGGAAAACCCTGGCAAATGCCTGCACCTGCTCCTGCTGCAAAGATAGAGAAAGACCGCACTGTGATGCCATGCGGGACCGTGGTTACTACTGTCACTGCCGTGAAGACCAAGCCTCGCTTCGACGCAGGGAGGGCGTCCCCGCTGGGCTCTGGTGAGGCTCCTCCCCACAGAAAGTCTGCAGTCGCGCTTCCCCGGTAAATGTCTTGCACCTATAAACTGCAGAGCACCGCAGGCCGCAGGATCATTCGTGAGAAAAATCTCCTGGCACAGGAAGAATGGTGACTGGCAAGGCTTCTGCATAGCTTTTTTTCTTTTAAGACAATTATCTTTCTATCTTTTCAGATGCAGGACAAGACAAAGCAAGGTTCAACCCTGCAGTGTATTCTGATACCAAAGTCAAGATATTAGATGAAATATCTCATTAAATTAAGTACGCCATGACATTTACATGGGGCAGCACTTTATCTTAAAACTTTAGATGTGAGTGGCCAGTGTGTAGTCTCATGTTAAAAATCATTCATTCGGAGGCTTGACGCATAGTGGTTTCGGATCTAGCCAAATTCTGTACCTGTCCCCACATCCACCGCCTTGGAGACAACTTCTGTAGAAGTGTATGATTTATTATTACTTTTTAATTTGTACTGTGTTCCTGCCTATACAGAAGTATTATCATGCCAGAATAAATCACTTGGCTCAGTTCTTGAATGAAAATCAGAACGTGAAATTCTGGCTTAATTCAAAGGTTTCTGAAATTTAAACCTAGGTTTCCAATGCCCCTTTGGGGGCATTCCTCCCCTCCCCCACAAAAAGAATAAGAGAGTGTGTTAAAAATATTTTAAGGTTTTCCTCTTACCTTTTCCAGCTGCATGAATATTTGGTTAGTAATAGATTTTTTAAGTTTATTTATTTTTTAATTGAAGGGTAATTGCTTTACAGAATTGTGTTGGTTTCTGCCAAACATCAACATGAATCAGCCATAGATATACACATGTCCCCTTGCTCTTGAACCTCCCTCCCTCCTCCCTCCCCATCCCACCCCTCTAGGTTGTTACAGTTAGTTATATTTATGTATTTGGCTGTGCTGGGTCTTAGTTGTGGCACGGGGAATCTTTTGTTGCGGCATGTGGCATCTGGTTCCCTAACCAAGGCTCGATCCAGGGCCTCCTGCTTTGGGAGTGTAGAGTTAGCCGCTAGACCACCAGGGAAGCCCCCCAGGCTGCTTGAAGTAGAGCTGAAATGAGACATGATTTCACTTTCTGGTGACTGCAGAGTCAGACAGCTTTCGAAGGGCCGCTATAACCAGGATTTCTCCCGGCAGAGTCTCCCCTGAGGACACCTGTCAAGGTGAAAGTCATTGAGAAGGACATCTCGGTCCAGGCCATCTCCTGCCACGGTGCCCCCGTCAGCAAAACATTCTCTTCCTCAGACACAGGTAACGTGAGACCACTCGAGATGGTCCCCAATCGGCTCCTTCAGGCTCTGCTTGCGAACTCTCATCTGGTGAGAAGACGCATTTCCTTGTTAGAGTTTGGGGAAGAGTTGTTTTTTTCGAGGATAAGTGAGGAGCCAGAAGAGCACAAGGGAAGTGGAAGTCAGTGGAAGATTGAGAGTGCCATTGGCATCCCTGCCCTAAGTTTTAGGAAGCTTGGACAGAAGCAGCTGAAAACCCAGCTCATGCCTCACTACGAAAAATTTATGACTGTTATTTTTCCTCTTGTTCAATGTGCCAGTTACCTGGATACCATAAAATAAGCAGGATTCAGGGATGTAACTGTAAAGACTGCTTTATTTTTTGTCTCTGGAAACCTCTGTAATAAGGTGGCATAAGTCACTCAGTCATGTCCAACTCTTTGCAACCCCTTGGGCTGTAGCCCACCATGCTCCTCTGTCCATGGGGATTCTCCAGGCAAGAATACTGGAGTGGGTTGCCATGCCCTCCTCCAGGGGATCTCCCCGACCAGGGATGGAACGTGGGTCTCTTACATCGCCTGCATTGGCAGGTGGGTTCTTCATCACTAACACCCCCTGGGAAGCCCCTGTAACTGGGTTAGTGTCCCCAGAACTCGGGATGCAGGTTCTCACTTCCTGGTCGCTTGTGTCACTGCCATTGGGGTTAAATTTCCTCCCTTTGATCATCACACGTGACCAGCACTTTGAGATGGAGCAGGCAGCTTCTCTCCAGCTCGCCCACCAGCCCCTGTCCACTGAGTCCTGTTTTTCTTTCCTTATTAAGGTTGCAGATGGGATGGGAGGGGTGGGCAGGGGGCAGGCAGCGCTCCTTTGGTGCGTGCTGTCTTGGGATGGCTGTGTGTTCTCAGAGCCTAGCAGGAGTGGAAAACTGCCTCTTCCCCATGGGAGTTTCCCTGGCTCTATGGGAGCTACAGGGTACCCCCCACAACAACAACTGCAGAATCCTCGGCAGAAGCAATAACCCTCCTTTGGCTGCTCCCGAGAGTCCTTGCTCAGCTCTGCCTTGTAGCATGGGGCCACCTTCACCCTGAGCGGGGTGCCTCTGCTATGGTTCCCCCGCTGGCCTAAGGGTGGTATCCCCAGCCCGCTCTGTGCAGCCAGGGACCCTGGAAGCTTTCTCAAGCATAGCTGACACCCGGATGGGCTCTCTGAGGATGGACGGAAGCTCTGGGCTTGGTGCCGCCACCCCTGTCCTGAGACTTGGGACTGACAGCGCAGCCATGTCCCAGGAGCCCTCGCCATGTTCCACTCTTCCCCTGGGGTGGGGGGTGGGGGGGCCGTCAATGGCCACATAGGTCTCCACCGCTTGGTCCTTCACGACTGCATGGAAGTGGAGCATCTGTGGTCCACAGACTAAGGCCAAACTGAGAAAAAGCTCCTGCTGACATCCTGCCCCTTCACCCCATGTCCTTTTAATTGCCCCACAGCAGTGATTACCTGTGAGGTCCAGCAGCATCTCTGAGTGAGAGAGACCTGGCTGGGGAGCGGGGTGGTCCCAGCCCTGCTGCCCACCTGGCTGCCTCCTGTCTTCCCCATTCCTCAAATGGAGACTGAAAAAGCAGCCCCCGGCTGAGACCTTGGGGGTATTTACCTAAAATAACACACACTGAGCTCTTTGCAGGGCTTGGGTCTGAGTTAAGCATTCCCTGGATGTTGGCCAGGGTGCAGGCTAATCCTGGGGAGGAGCAGCCTCTGTGAACGGTCCCTCGACACCCTGAACAATAGCTTGTGTGTCCAAACCTCTTGGGAGGGCCAGGGAGTAGCTGCACTGCCCTTCAGAGTTCACATCTCCCCAAAGCTCCGAGGTTTCTGTTATCACCTCTACTGAGGCATCACTTCCATGCATTAAAATGCATGATGTGAGGGCCTCCCTGGTGGCTCAGTGGTAAAGAATCCCCCTGCCAATCAGGAGATGCCGGTTCAATCCCTGATCTGGGAAGATCCCACATGCTCCAGAGCAACTAAGCCTGTGCGCTGCAGCTACAGAGCCTGTGCTGGAGACTAGCCCCCACTTGCCGCACCTGGAGAAAAGCCCAAGCAGCAGCAAAGCCAAAAATAAATAGACAAAATTATCGTTATATTTTAGGTTCATGATGTGAAGCGTACACCTTGGTGAGTGTGTGTAAGCGCAGAGCCTCAGCTATAGACCAGAAACATTGCCTGTCCTGCGCATGAAGTTTCCCCAGAACCTGCCATGCCCATTGTAAAAAAGATTATTTATAAATTTTTAAATTATTATTTATTTTATTGACACACTGGGTCTTCGTTGCTATGCACGGGCTTTCTGTAGTTGCATTGCACAGGCTTCTTATTGCTGTGGCTTCTCTTGGTGCAGAGCACGGGCTCTAGAATCTGGGCTCAATAGTTGTGGCACACAAGCTCAGTTGGCCCGAGGCATGTGGAATCTTCCCAGACCAAGGATCAAACTGATGTTCCCTGCCTTGACAGGCAGCTTCTTATCCACTGGACCACATTCAGGGGTGAAGTCCCCTGTGCGCACTCTTACCTCCAGCCTTGCTTACCCACTTCTGAGACAGTGTGGAGTACTTGTGACAGGCCAGCTGCCCACAAAGCCCAAGCTAGTCACTCTCTGGCCCTTTACAGAAAATGTTTGCCAACCCCTCCTTAACGACCAGATCTGTTGCCCAGTCTTTGAAGTTCCTGTCGAAGTTCCAGGTTTTGCTAATGTGCCCGACCCTGCTTTTCCCCCGGCAGAGCTCCTGGTGCTGAACGGGGCCGACCCGGTGGCCGAAGTCGCCATCCGACAGCTCAGTGAGTCCTCGAAGCTGAAGCTCAAGTCCCCGAGGAAGAAGAGCACGATCATCATATCCGGGGTCTCCAAGGTGAGCCTCTCCTCCTCCCACGCCCGCCCCGCCCCGCCCCGCCCTCCACTTAACTCCAGAAAGTTCCACCCCCCGGAATGTCAGGTTGCCTGCAGGCTTGCTAGGTGGCTTCAGTCGTGTCCAACTCCTTGCACCCCCATGAACCGTAGCCCTCCAGGCTCCTCTCTGCTTGGGATTCTCCAGGGAAGAATACTGGAGTGGGTTGCATGTCCTCCTCCAGGCGATCTTCCTGATCCAGGGATCAAACCTGCATCTCTCAGGTCTCCTGCAGGTTCTTTACCACTGAGCCACCCGGGAAATGTCAGATTGTGTTCCCCCAACAAGGGATTACTTGTGGCATTTTTGTTTACGCAGCTTATCCTGTTGAGGAAGGAACTTGACAGTTTCTGACCTGGGATGCTTTGGGTGTTGAGAGGTTGGTGAATCATTTTAAGAAAAATTACTCAAAGAGAAAGACCGAGATGAGGTCAGCTCCCCTTCGGGACAGGACCTCCACCCCCGTTACCGAGCCGTCTTGGGGAACTTTCACTTTACACATGACTCATTTCCAAATGCTTCCTTTTGCAATGAATGTTTATGCCTCCTGCAGTCAGAGAAATGAAGCTTGTTTTAAAACACACACCCGTCCCCGTGCCTTCCTTGTGCTGCTCTGTGACCTTAGTCCAGAGCGGATGGCAGGCTCAAGGCATCCCATGTGGACATCCCCTGGCAGGCCAGGCTACGAGAGAGGCCAGCCCCTCTGGGCAAGGGCCCAGGTGACAGTCCCTTACTCTTTTTAACCTTTCAGAATGAGTAAAGAAAATGTGAGTGATTGAGGGGCAGGTGGGAAATTTAGTAGCTGGAAGGGGACAAGGAGGAAGATGAATTTTTTGACATGGCAGGTGGCTTGATTTCTTGAGGGCATAAGAGGGTGGCCAAGAGGGCATGCTGAGAACTGAGCCCCTGGCTCTTGGGAAAGGGGCCATAACAGGTCCTGGGAGGTGCTAGGGGTGAGTCACCAATGTGGCAATTATACCCAGGGTGTGGGTGGCCTTGGAAACCATCTTGCAAGAGCCAGGTGATGCTCCTGGGTTTCCTGCACGCACTTCCAGAAGCAGCCAGGAGAGGGCGATAGCATCTCTGGAAGCACCTGGCTCAGTTCAGTAGTTGGGTTTTCTTTAGGATTAATAAATGAGTGAATGTACTTCCCTGGTGGCCCAGTGGTTAGGACTCCGAGTTTCCACTGCAGGGGGCAGGGGTTCCATCCCTGGGGCAGGGAACTGAGATCCCACATGCCAAGCGGTGTGACCGAAAACAAAACTATACCAACCTAAAAACCAAAAAATAAGAATGAGGGTGGAAGTGTTAGTCGCTCAGTCGTGTCTGACCCTCCATGACCCCATGGACTGTAGCCTGCCAGGGTCCTCTGTCCCTGGATTCTTCAGGCAAGAACACTGGAGTGGGCAGCCATTCCCTTCTCCAGGGGATCTTCCCGACCCATGGACAGCACCCAGGTCTCCTGCATTTGCAGGCAGATTCTTTACTGTCTGAGGCACCAGAGGCTTCAAAAAAAAAAAAAAAAGAACAAATAAGGACAAGACCTGTGACTGTCTCCATCTCCGCGCTTTCTCTAAGGTTTTATTCTAGATCATTTAGTCCAGCTGACTTACCATTTTTGTTGTGGTTGTTGTTTAGTCACTAAGTTGTGTCCAGCTCTTTGTGACCCCTGGACTGTAGCCCACCAGGCTCCTCTGTCCATGGGATTCTCCAGGCAAGAATACTGGAGTGGGTTGCCATTTCCTCCTCTAGAGGATGTTTGCAACCCAGGGACTGAACTCATATCTCCAGCACTGGCAGGCGGATTCTTTACTGCTGAGCCACCAAGAAAGCCCCATTTTTACTGAAGGTCAAATTGTCCCAGATTGAATCAGTGGGCATTTCTGACTTGGGTCAGAAGAGGCAGTTGTCAGCAGTCACTAAACAGACTGTGTGCCACCTCTGCACCCAGACAGGGTGCTCTTTCCCAGATTCCCCCAGCCTGGCACTTCAGGCTGACCCTCTGCCTTGGGAGACCTGTGTCCACTGATTCTCAGCTTCCTGAGCTGTCTGCTTGGAGGGCCGGGCACCTTCAGACGCTGAAACCACCCCCACAGCTGTGTGTGGGGGGCTGCCAAGGCTTCTCCAGCTCACTGCTCCTCCCGAGTATCCTGGCATCTTCCTCACCCTGACTTTGTCTCTTATCCCCGGACAGACCTCACTATCTCAGGACAGTGACGCAGCCCTGATGCTGGACTACGCAGCCTCCATGGATGGTGCCCACCAAGAGGATGCCCCCCAGGACCAGCCGGAGGGGCCTGTGACCTCTGCCCCACCCGAGGAGGAGGCCCCAGTGGGGACCCTACCAGTTCTGGAGCCCCAGGAGATAGAGCTAGACTCCTGGGACTTGGAGAAGGAGCCACCGGCTGGGGCGTGGGGTGGCCAGGCCCTGCAGGACCCCGAGGGGGACGAGTTGTCTGAGAGCTCCCTGAGTGTGTCGGAGTTGGAGCCAGCCGCTGCCAAGAAGCATAAAGGTACCCGCCCCTCCCCACCCCTCCCTGCCCACCTCGGCCCTGCTCCCCGCCACTCCTCTCCGCCAGTCCATGGCTTTGGTCTCCTGCTGGTTTCCAGACTGAAATTCGGTTCTCAGCCTCTGCTCTCTTTCCCTTCTCTCTACAAGGGCACCCTACCCTTGCATCCCCACGCCTACAAAAACACCTGCACTCTATGTTTGAGCCCCTTTCGAGCCCATGGGCAGGGCTGGGGGCACGTTCAGGACCCTTCTGAGTGTGAGCAGCCAGGTCATCTCTCTGTGTTCTTGGGGCCACTTGGTGTTCATGGCTAGAGGCACCCTGTTCTCTGTCTGTGCACCCTCCTCCTGGGGGTAGAACCATCCAGAGCATGGAGAGGGGCCTCCAGGAGCCACACACCACGACGGAGCCAAGGAGACCAGCTGGGCCAAGACTGGGGTCCCCTCAGCTGCACAGAAGGGCTCCTCTGCACTTGCATGCCTCTCAGACGCTTCCCTCCAACTGAAACCAAACCAGACCTCCCCACTCAGCCCTGGCAGGACCCACGGGGAGAGAGCTCCCTAGAAAATTAGCCAGTTAGCTTAACACATGTGCGGAGGTGAGGTAATCACTGTATTAGAATAAGCGACTGTTTCGCATTAGCACTAAAACAGGGCTTTAAATCTGTACATTTCTTCAGTGTGCAGTTTAACCCAGACAGCGCTTTGGCACGATGGTGACCTGAAGATACTTGGCAAGAGAATTTAGCCCAGAGGTTCGGCCAGCTCTAGATGTGAGGCTTCAAGACTCGCTGAGTCTCAGCTCCCTCCTCTATGCACAGGGATGTACCTACTGCAGGTGGCCGCCTCCCCGAGAACCCCACCGGCCGGCGGTTATAGGAGGTCCCGGTGCAGAGCATGGGAGAGGAGAGCCGAGGCAGGGGCTGGGGCCAATCCGGGAGTCCTGGGTACAGCTCTGTCCTGGCTCCTCAGCAAGGGTAGATATTAGGAATCTCACGGGTCGAGAACCGTGGTCAGGGGCTCTGCCTTCTGCTCCTTTGTTCTTGGTGCCATGGACGAGTGCAGTGATCCCTGCTTGGGGCAGTCGTGTCCCCTCCCCAGGGGATGCCGGATGTAGCTGGAGAATTTCAACTGTCGTAGCTGGGAGTTGGGGGTGCTGCTGGCCTCAGCCAGGTCGAGGCCGGGGTGCCACTCATCACACCTCGGGGCACAGGACAGCCCCGGTATCCTTGGGATGGAGCTGGAGAGCCCTCCCCATTCGATTCCTGTCTCTCCCCCTTGACCCACTGCCTCAGATCAGATCAGGATAGATGGGGGAGGAGGCAGAAGTGAGAAGAGGAAGGGAGAGAAAGGAGAGGATTCCTGGGTGTGGTTCCAGACCCTGAGATGAAGATCAGACTCCATCTGCCCCCTGCCCAGTGTTGAGACCTTACCCCCAGGGCCCTGTCGGGTGACCAGGAGTGGCATGGGGAGCGGTGACCTGAGCACTGGCTCTGTGGCGGCTTCCTGGCTTCTGTTGTGGAAGAGGTGGCCTGGTTGTTGGTCCACAGCCCAGCATGCACCAGCCCCCGCCCCCCGTCCCCAGCGTCTTGGGGCCAGAGCCGCCCAAGGGGGCTCACCTGGACCTAAGGCACGCAGGTGGGCGCTGGGCAGTGGACACACGGGGAACCGGTGGGTGCGCCCCTTCTGTGCCCAACAGACCAGCAGTCGTCCGTCTGCTCTTCTCACAGAAGCTGACCCTGCCTCCTGCCCTCAGTCCATTCTGAAAGGCTGAGCCTCTCCAACCCAGGTGCATTTGGAGACCGCTGTTCCCTCCTCCCTCCCTCCCTCTGCCGGTCCTCCCAGGGAGCGCTCTCCCTGCGGTGTTTGTCCTTGCTGTGTCCTGGCCACCCTGCTTCTCTCCCGTGACTGGCGGGATGGGTGACACCCTCATTCCTGGGGACCTGGTGCCCACAGATGTGCTGGCCCTACACTCTGAGCCCTGGCGGGTGGCGCTGGGCTCACAGGACGCACCTCACTCCTAGGGCTTCACAGACCCAGGATGTTTTAAAGGGACCCATTTGGTAGCACTTAAGGAAAGTGCTTTATATTCCAGTGTTATCTGAGAGATCTGTTGTCAGAACCTTAGATGATTCTGCGTTGTGCAGATAGTTGCTGTCTTCCACCAAAACTGGTGACAAGGAGGCAGCTCTCCTTTTTAAACTAAAAACCAGTTTTCAGATTAAGAACCACCTATGTCTCCTGGCATAGGAGGAAGTTAGCTTTCCGAGACCTGCCAGCCTGTTAGAATTCCCCTGGAATTCTGCTGATTGGAAATCTACTTACTGTGATGATGCAGCCAAGACAGGAAGTGCATTCCTCAAACTAGTTTTATTTTTAGCTTAACAAAGCCCTGGTGTGCTTATACCACACTGCGAATGCGCTTAAGACAAACCAGACTTAGAAGTGGCTAAGATGGTACGTTTTATGTCTGTTTTACCACAAGTCAGAACAAAAGCATTGGTGGAGACTTTGAAAAATATTCAAAAGTAAGACAAACAAACCAACGTCCTGCTCAGCAGCGTCCTATGTTGTGTGATGTAAATGCTTCAAACTCTTACCGTCTCGCATTCTGACTTTGCTGTTGCAAACTTTTCTTTTCACGTCTTCCTTTTCTCCATCTCCTGCTCATCCCCTTTAACTTAAGAGGATCGCTATGCCAACCAGAGTTAATTGCCTACACAGTAAGTTATTTTTGTTTTATATATATTTTTTTAATTAAGAATAGTCTTGCTATGAGGAAAGCAGATAATCCTAACTGAGCTGGAAGTTAAATAACCTCCCCACTTCCTTCTTCCTCCCATCCCTTCCCAGTTTGACCTTCCCAGGATGCTAGTTCCCCCACCTTCCTCCTTCAAAGTGCCCTGGTCAGGTGGTAGGGGACCAGCATCTCAGGGAAAGACAGAACTGTGTTAGCTGATGTGACGACACCACCTCGCCGAGAAATACAGACAGACCGGCTTCCATAACTGTCCTTGGTTCTAAAAGGTAGTCATTCCTAGGAATGGGCTGTCTATGGTTCCCCTTGAAATCTAGAGCTGTCCTTTGGGTAGCAAACTGCAACTTACAAGTTTACTTTTGGTCACTGTTCCCCTGTCTGTAAGATGTTGGGACAAATTTTTTCCATGAGTGATTTATGTCAGTTAAACTGTGGAAACAACCAGGAATAAAGTGGGGAGTATCTGCAACATTAAATAGAGTAATTATTTTTAATTCCTTCATATATGAGTTTATGGGGTTTCTCGGGAGGGGGTGCCAGTGGTAAAGAATACACCTGTCAATACACCTGCCAATGTAGGAGACGCAGGTTCAATCCCTGGGAGAAGGGAATGGCAACCCACTCCAGTATTCTTGCATGGGAAATCCCATGAAAGAGGAGCCTGGCAGGCTACAGTCCATAGGGTCGCAAAAGGGTTGGACACAACTGAGCAACTGAACAACAACAACGTGTTTATACTTGAGCCTTGTGTGTGTGTGTGTGTGTGTATATATATATATATATATATATTTTTTTTTTTTTTTTTTTAATTAACCTTGCTGGTGGAGAAGGCAATGGCACCCCACTCCAGTACTCTTGCCTGGAAGATCCCATGGACGGAGGAGCCTGGTAGGCTGCAGTCCATGGGGTCGCTAAGAATCGGACACGACTGAGCGATTTCACTTTCACTTTTCACTTTCATGCATTGGAGAAGGAAATGGCAACCCACTCCAGTGTTCTTGCCTGGAGAATCCCAGGGACGGGAGCCTGGCGGGCTGCCATTTATGGGGTCTCACAGAGGCAGACATGACTGAAGCGACTTAGCAGCAGCAACCTTGCTGGAACCAGGGAAAGATTTTTTTTTTTCTCTTCCTGGTGCCATCTAAGATTTTGGTTATTTGCCTTAAATTTCTTGTAACCCATTTTCACATTTGACCTTCAGGCATCTTTAAGATCGGGAGTGAGGTCTGAGCCGTGCTTCCTGCCCGTCAGGTGAATGAGGTGGGCTTGTTAAATCCAAACAGCCCCACTCCATTGCCCCATGGTTGTGAGTTCCCCCATCAGCAAAGAGTGACAGATTCTGGGGTCCGGGGAAGGTGTGACCTTCCAAACTAGAATTCTTGTGTCATCGGGGTTCTCCAGGGAAACAGAATTGATTGGTTCTAGATTTCAGGGATCTGGTTTGTGTGGGTGAGTCTGGAACCTGCAGGGCAGACAGGAGCTGATGCCGCAGTCTTAAGGCAGAATCTCTGCCCAGGGATCCTTCCTCTTTGTTCTCAGTTGATTGGATGAAGGCCATGCACGTCGCCTGGGGTATCTCCTAGGGCTCAGGCACAGATGGGAGGCTTGGACCACACGGACAGGGGCTTCCCAGCAACACTCAGCTCAGTGCCAGATGGAGTCACTGGGCACGCTGGGCAAACTGACACAGGACGCTGGGTGCCAGTGTGCTGATCGTGGTGGCTCTGAATGGTCCTGCCTCCCTGCACAGAAGAGTGCACTTGCCCGCCCGAGCTACGACCTACCGTGCTGCGGCCGCATCAGCATCCACCAAGCGCACCCGTGGCTGTGTCCATCCCCAGTTATTTACCCTGAAGCTCACTGTGCTTGAGTGACTAAGTTTAGACAGACGATCACATGGAATAACCTCGGCTTGTACTGGTCCTTCTTCACGTGTGATGAGTTAAACTGTGGAGCCTGGAGAAGGGCTCACAGTGCTGGAATATTGTGTGCTCCCCAGGCCACCGGCATGCCTTTCATCACGCCCAGAAGCCTATCCAAGTCCCTGCCAAAGAGCAGGGCTCTGCTCTGCGCTCCCTCTGAGAACTGCTCAGTTCCACCCTCTGGAGGACTCCCCAGTGGCAACGTGGCAGACCGGCCCTCCAGATGCCCGCTGGCCAACTCCAGCTTAGATGCATCCTCAGCAGCGCAGAGGAGCCAAACTTTGCAGGACAGAGCATGTCCCTCTCTGAGTCTTTACTTCCTTATTTGTAAGCAAGAGATGAGAGCACCCTCGGAGGTGGCTGGGAAACGTAACCTGGGCTGCAGCTTGTAGAGGTGCAATCCTCAGTCTCGCCCCTCACAAGACCATGCTCTGTCCAAGAAGCTGATGTCCCCAGAGAAGCCGCGACAAGTCGTGTCAGGTTAGGGGTTGATCTGCGCCAGAGCACATGAGACAGCATCCGGTTCTGCACTGACACCGAGCAGGCAAAGTTTACAACAGAGCCCACCTGCTCCAGAGGGTGGAGGATGAGGACCAGAAACCGTGCGTGTGCCTGGCAGGGAGGGCAGCGTGATCTTCCACCCGGTGTCCAGGGTTCAAGGATACAGGAGGACGCGGCTGCCGTTTCAGGATCCTCATCCTAAGTCAGATCTTCCCCTTCCCTGTCTCGTCTGTGTTAGATCCTGGGGGTGGTTGAAACAGAGCTCCAGAGGTGAGGTGCTTTAAACAACAGAGATTGCTTCTCTGAGTTCCAGAGGCTGGAAGTCCAAGATCAAGGTGTGGGCAGGGCTGGTTGCTCCTGCGGCTGGGAAGGAGGGTCTGTCCCAGCCACTCCCCCAGCTTTGGGGTCGGGGGGATTGCTGACAACATAGCATATTGCCTCTTGGCTTGTAGACGCGTCACCTTGAGCTCTGCCTTCACCTTCACGTGGCGTTTCCCAGGGTGCCTCTGTTCAAACTTCCCCTTTTTATAAGGAGCCCAGTCATACTTGATTAGCACCTGTCCTAATGACCTTGCTATAACTGAATCACCAATGTCATGACCATCTCTCTAAATAAGGTCACATTCTGAGGACCTGGGTTTAGGACCCCAGCATAAGAATTCTGGATGGACAAGATGCAAACTGTGACACTGCCCCCACTCACACCTCAGACCCTGGCTCCAAACCCCGGGTGGGATTTCAGCACAGGGACACGTGTGAAATGGGCTTTGTGGATGGAGTGTTCGAGGGGAGGTTCTCTTACTGCTGGCTTCCACATCGCTAGGTCTGCAGCTGGCCTGGGGGACAGACCAGTCTGCTCCCCTCCCCACACCTCCATGCCCTGTCCGCCACCCCAGGGAGATGGGAATGGGAAGTGGGATTAGAGTCTAGATTAACCAGATGGGTCCCTCGGACCTCCCTCCCTCTCCTCTGTTCTGATGGGACAGCCCCACATTTACATGCTATTTGAGGGGCTGAAGCCTGTGTGCTGCGGTCCATGGGGTCACAAAGAGTCGGACATGACTGAGTGACTGTGAACTTAACCCAGAGCAACTACCTGTAGACCGGAAATACCTCCTAAGTGCCTCCCACCCCAACCCAAGGGAACCCGGCCAGGCTGGGAGCCTCCGGGACATTTGAATCCCTAGGTCATTAGCCATCAGGCGTCACTGTATCCACCCCACTGGCCAGACTCCAGAGTCAGGCCCCGGGGCTGGTGGTGACTCCTGCCATCACGCACCCTGCCTGGCGGCTTTTTTGAGATCCGCTGCATCTTCCAGGGATTAGAGTGGATCCGGGAATGGACCTCTGAGGTCCAGGGAGCAGCCAGTCAGGCCCGTTGACTTGGAGTAAAGCCACTGAGACTTACATTCACCTTTATGCTTTGTCCCCCTTCCAGCCTCCCTCAAGCCCCCACACACCACCTCCCAACGTTGGTGGTGGTGGTTTAGTCACTAAGTCGTGTCCGACTCTTGCAACCCATGGGCTGTAGCCCACCAGGCTCCTCTGCCCGTGGGATTTTCCAGGCAAGAATACTGGAGTGGATTGCCATTTCTCAAACTCATGTCCATTGAGTCGGTGATGCCATCCAACCTTCTCATCCTCTGTGTATATATATATATTTACAAGTATATAGATATTTTTATATATTTTCAATTATATATTGGAGAAGGCAATGACACCCCACTCCAGTACTCTTGCCTGGAAAATCCCATGGATGGAGGAGCCTGGTAGGCTGCAGTCCATGGGGTCGCTAAGAGTCGGACACAACTGAGCGACTTCACTTTCACTTTTCACTTTCATGCATTGGAGAAGGAAATGGCAGCCCACTCCAGTGTTCTTGCCTGGAGAATCCCAGGGACGGGGAAGCCTGGTGGGCTGCCATCTATGGGGTCGCACAGAGTCAGACATGACTGAAGTGACTTAGCAGCAGCAATTATATATACTTATAATAATTGTAAATATATACATATAATGCATATAATTATGAATATATATAACTATAAATATATATACACACAGAGGATGAAATGGTTGGATGGCATCACCAACTCAATGGACATGAGTTTGAGGAAACTCTGGGAGTTGGTGATAGACAGGGAGGCCTGGCGTGCTACAATCCATGGCGTCTCAAAGAGTCAGATACGACTGAGGGACTGAACTGAACTGACTGATGTATATATGTATATCCTATTCAGCCTTCTTGGAAGGTGATTGTATCCAAAGAGAAAATCAAAACAAGTCTTTGGGGGCAACTTTGACCGAATGAAATTCAGCCCATTTCTCTTGAGCTTCCGCACAGAAGCTCCTAAGTTTTCAAGGTAAATGGCTAACATCAAAATCAGATGTCTTCCTACATTTGTCATAGTGCCTTCGTTCCCGTGGTGGTTTCTCTGTTTCTCTGTCCCACCTCTCAGTCCACAGGAGTGGCTGCACTTTTTATTTGGAGCAGCCAATCAGGAGAGGAGACCCATCCATTCTGGGCAGAGCAAGTAGGACGGGCATCCTTAAGTTCAGGTCTAGGGTGTGGCCTCTGAAATTCACAGGATTGATGCCTTCCCCACAGTCAGTGCTGATCCTGCAAAGGTCTGTGGACAAGACTGGGTCAGATTTCACAACTGGCTGAACGTTTCAGCTAGAAGAGCAAAGTGTTGCTCTCTGGCCTCCCGTTTGGATAAAGCCGGATGGTTTCGGCATATGTTACAGCTTTTGAAGTACTCGCTGGATCTGTCATGAAAAGAATGAATTGCCAGATTAGCTATAAAGCTCCTCACTGGGGACGTCAAGCCATTCCTCTTTCAAAGTCCTTAACTCCTACATGCAAATGGCCATGGGTTTCACAGCCTGACTGGAAAGGACCCTGTTGGGCCTTGTTCACAGGGTGTTAAACTAGTTTGTGGAAATGAAAGCAGGTTAATGGGCTCTGTCCCGTTGCTGTGGTAGCTGGCCTTTAACCTTTAAGGAACCATCGCCGTTGAAATTATTGCTGCTGCTATATTTTTTCTATTTCACGTTCCATCATTTTACGTTGAATCCGCATAGGTTGGAACAAGCAAAATTGAGGTTTTGTAGATCAAAAGTGATCAAGTAACAGACATTTCATGTGACTTAGCTTGATAGACACATACTGGATCTGGAGTTATAAAAGCTCTTCCTCCCCAAAAGAATAAGTGTTATTTCACTTTCCTAAGGGGCTTCCCAGGTGGCTCAGAAGTAAAGAATCCACCTGCCCTAATGCAGGAGATGCGGGTTTGATCCCTGGGTCAGGAAGATCCCCTGGAGAAGGAAATGGCAACCCACTGCAGTATTCTTGCCTGGGAAATCCCATGGACAGAGGAGCCTGTCGGGCTACAGTCGACAGGGTTGCAAAGAGTCGGACACGACTCAGGGACTAAACAACTTTCCTAAGAAGGTGAAAATCATTTCTGTCAGAGTCCTTTATTTGGTTTTAATATCGGAGCACCCTTTCTGGGTCATTAGAGCCCTGCTCTGCTACTTATACTGTTCCTCATGACAAGGAGTGGGTAGGGCTGGGGGATCCCTTAAAGTCTGGGATCTGAGTGCCTTCCCTGGGAATGGATTCCAAGGGACAGTCCAGCCTGCTGCCCCTACTCTCATGTTTTAAGCTGCTCTGCTCACTACACCTTGGGAGCTCTTGTGTTGCGCACAGGCCTGACCCAGCTACCTTTCTGCACTTGCAGTCACAGGCTGCCTGTGTTAGTCACTGGAGCTGCCTTCTCTCCTTCCCTCCCGGGCACGTCCCAGCCTCTCGCCACAGCCCTCTGACCCTGTGCCTTGCTCTTTCAGGAGGAATTTTAAGGAAGGGTGCCAAGCTCTTCTTCCGCCGGCGGCACCAGCAGAAAGACCCCGGCCTGAGCCAGTCACACAACGACCTTGTGTTCCTGCAGCAGCCTGATGGGGCACGGAGGAAGGGGGTGACGCTCTCCCGGATCCTGAACAAGAAGCTGCTCTCCAGGCACCGGGGCCAGAGCACCCTGAATGGCGCCCCCTCGGACCCCTGCCCGTAGGCCGGTGCCCCCTCTCTAGGTAAGCTGCAGGTGCGGACCCACCATCACCGCCTGCCGGGATACAGCCACAGGGCCAGCAAGCTGCTGGACGGCCGCCCTGTCCACCATCTAGCTGGGGTTTTCCCAACCATTTTGTCTTTTAAAGGGAAAAAAAAAAAAACACACAGAAAAACAGTCTCCATCCAGGAGGTTTCCCTGAAGAGAACCTGCAAAGCCCAGTTTGCCACCAGAAGCTAGGGGACCCGAAGACTCCACCGTTTGTGCTCACAGCTGAGAACTGAAGTTAAATGGGAGGATACTTCCTGTGCGAGCTGTGGAACTCACTGTAAGGGGCTGTGGATGGGCAGCTGGGGAAACGAGCCCGGTCCTCCGTGCTCTAACCTTGGTTGGTGCCTGGACCACATAGCAAAGGGGGCGGTCCCTCCGTGCTGTCACTGTGAATGGAATGGATGGGTCACCTCTCCTGATTGGCTACTCAGAGTAAAAAGTACGGCTGCCCCTGAGGACTGATAGGAGGGACACGGGCAAACAGAGAAATCACCGCAGTAACGGAAACACTGACAAATGTAGGAAGACACTTGCCTTTGATATTAGCCATATAACTTGAAAAATTATGCAAATACTAAATATATCCTATGCATATTATGCTGAACACTTTTCTAAGTTTACTTTGAGCCTATTTGCAAGTAGGAGATATGTAAATCCTTACGTGGTTTTACATTTTTCTGAATAGCGTCAGAAGCTATAATAATACCAACAGAGCAGTCAACACACGGAATGTTTTCCCTGCCGTCTGCCGTCCGGGCTCACAGGAGAGCAGCCAGCCCGTCAGATGAAGTCAGGAGCAATAAGCCACAGACACAAGGTTGTGTTCACCATACATACGTGGTTTTTCTTTAGTTCAAGGTTTTGCCAAATATTGCCAACAGCTGAAACAAAGTACTATCAGGGCAAAGGAGGAAATCATTTTATGTCTCAGGTGTGAGTCTTAGGAATGGAAGTTTAATAACAAATGAGCCAAACATACAACAGATTTCTTTTAGGAGCTCTTCAGAATGCTACTGTGAACAGTGCTCAGCCGCTCTTGGGAGGCCCTTGTTTTAATTTCCAGTGGAAAAAAACAGTGAGCTTGGCACACGATGTTAGTACCCTATGGATCTTCCAAACTACCTTCCTCATCAATTCACCTTTCCCCTGGGGGGAACCACGTTCCTCATCCGTGAGCCCATCCCCTGGGGTCCAGTCACAGGTTTTCACTCCTTCTGGATGAGGCACTCTTAGGAGAAATGCTCATTAAGGAGCACCTGTCATCCTGATGACAGGTTTTGCATAAGATCCACTTTTGTTCGTAAGACTCGAAGGCGATTATGAACACTTGGCTTCTGTCACAGATATGAAATTGGGTGAGTCCCTATCCAGAGGTGCTTTTGTGACTCCTTCAACATATACGTCACGGGTAAGGGAGCCAGGGATGAGCAGAAACGTTTATAAAAATCAAGTTTATAGAATTCTTTCCTACTTTTTTTCTTTTTGAGGATGAGATTAGAAAATAACATTAAGAATTTTATTATAGGGACTTCCCTGGTGGTCCAGTGGTTAAGGCTTTACCTGCTAGTGTAGGGGGTATGGGTTCAATCCCTGGCCAGAGAGCTAAGATCCCACATGCCTCGTGGCCAAAACCTAGAATATAAACATCAGAACCAATACTGAAACAGGTTCAATAAAGACTTTAAAAATGGCCCACATCAAAAAACGTAAAAACTAAGAATTTTGTTTTAAAACGCACTATTCAAAATCCTTAGGTGTCCCAAGAGTTATCAACTGACTGTAAAATTCCTTTTTTTTTTTAGCATACATTGCTTTTAAAGATTATACTCCAATTGTTATCTCTGTAAATTAGCACCTGGCATTCCAAAATCTAGTATGTTCATACCAAGTTAGTCCCCACAGACTAGAAATCACTACTAGGCTTTTGGAACCAATGGTCCCATCAGTGTTCTGTTTCACTTGAGGGATTCTTGTCCTTTCTCATGTGATCGGCAGAACCTGTGACATTTCACAATTAATTCTAAGAAGGTATTGTGTATGTCAGAATGTCAGGCACTGATCAGAAGTTGTCAGTGCAATTTTTTATTTGATTCGAACTCAACTTTTTAGTTTCAACTTTCTCGCTCTAAAAGAAGTCGTAGCCATTCCCATTCCTGAACAACCCCATGAGCATCCTGCTCACTGCTCCATACCTTCATCCAGGGCTCTGCTTCTCAACTTTCTCAAGACCTGACACCTCTTCAGGGTCCTGGGGAAGTGTCCGGGGCTCTCCTTCCAACCTGTGAGGGAGGGAGAAGCACATGGGCTGGCGCGAGAGGGAGTGTGTACTGACGACATGTGTGTCTGCTGGTGTCTATTAGATGCACATCAAGAACCTGTACATTTAAGTCACTCCAGGAGCCCACCTTCCAGACGCACGTACATTAGTCTCCGGCAAATGGGTTTTTCGGAAGTGACAGAGGACACTGACATAGGAATAAGACAAGAAAAATGAGAGGTGGGGTCAGGGTAGTGCCGTGAGAACACGGGCTGTATTGATACTGTGAATGTTTCATTTCCAAGTTGTTTATCCAGGTGTATTTTTTAATAGTGTAGGGTATTTATGTTAAATGTCATTGACACCAAACATCAGTTACGATTATACACCAAATGCAAAACCTACTTATTGTAAATCACTTCATTCCCTTTACCTTTTCCACACGTGAGAGTGGTTTGGGGGCTTTTAATATTGTTTTGATGAAATTTCTTGCAGAGTGGTGCTTTGAAAGCAATTTCTCATGAACACTAATATTAATGTGTATCTGTATGTCTGGAACCAGCTGCTCATGTCTGTTTTAATAAGTTGTCAATACTTCTATTGGATTTGTTTAAGGATGAGCTTGTGTTATTTCCTGAGGAATGAAATGGACCTTTAGGTGTGTGTCTGATTTCATGTAGCATCAACAGAAGTACCCATCTCATCATTCTGGCTGAAAACCTGCTGTGAGGAAGAAGGTTTAGACCAAGCACTTTATTTCCATCAGGTCTCAAGTTTAAGTCCACAAGCATCCGGGGATTTCTAGAGATAACTACCCGGCCTGTTGCTGCCAGCCAGTCACAAGCTGGGTGCCTGTCCAGACGTTTGATTGGTCTTACTGGCCACGTCTATAGAAGAATGCTGTACGTTTTCTTCTTGAACAGAAAGGGAAAGGTTAATTTACACTGCTGCCACTCAATTCAAATGTTTTCTGAGTAATGTTCTCATGGCCCTCAGTCTTAAAACTTGAAATATAAATTGGTGGCTGTTGGAAGCCAGAACATTTAACTCCATCAGATGAAAAACAGGTCTCAGCACCAGCCTCGACCCTGTTGCCAGGTCCTGCCACCACCATCCCAAACCTGTGAAGGCGTGATGACCAAAGCAAGCAGCCCGGGGACATCAGCACTGCTAGTCCTACGAAGCAAACTCAGGTTACACCTCTCTGCTTCCTCCTTCTTCTTTTTTTTTTTTTGGCATTCCTTCCTTCCAGATGAGGAAGCAGTCAAAATGCAACAAACTGCCCCATTCACCCTGGAGGAGGAAATGGTAACCCACTCCAGTGTTCTTGCCTGGGAAATCCCATGGACAGAGGAGCCTGGCAGGCTACAGTCCATGGGGTTGCAAAGGGTTGGACATGCCTGGGCACAGCACAGCCCCATTCCCCCAGCTTCCAAACGACCAGTAATGTGCCATTTATAATTTAGGCTTATAGGTACCCCCTCCCCAGTGTTGTATCAAAGCTACAATTTTTTTTTTTTTTTTTAAAGAAGAAAACAGAAGGGTTTCCAGGTATGCGGAGAGGTCTGGCTTGATGACCAAGCGTGGTGATGAATTTACCCGACCGTGATTGTATTCCTGGGTAGCACTTTAAAAACAGACTGCGGTCTCGTACTGACCTTGTCTGGTTGGGTTCATTCCGGGAAGATGTGGCTGGAACGCAAATGGTCTTGGAAGGAAATAAATGGCCCACAGAGCACTAAACACTGAGTTGCCTTTGCTGAGTCCTGTGTTGCGCCCGTGTCCCTCAGCTTCTCCGAGGGTCTGGGAATCCTGGTCTTTCTCTCGTCAAGTGTGACCCTGGTCAGGTGGTTGGAGGAGGAGCTGTCCTAACATTCTTCCTAAATGATTCATATGCCACTAAGCACCTGCTTTAAGCCTGGGGCTAAAGTCATTTACTGGAACGACAGTGTCTCCAGTGGACTTCAGGGCACCGGTGAATTGTAGGTGCTGCCTGCCACTCAGGGTCTCTTGGCCTGGGTCCCTGGGTGGGTATGTGACCCTGTGTGATCCCCAGGGCCTTTTGGGAAACACTGTTCCCCTTGGGGTGAAACCGCTATCCATCCACCATGCCGCCATCATCACCCTACCCCAGCCGCCTGAGAGTTGGAGGGGTAGATGCCAGGTGGGGCCCCAGGATGGCTGGGACCCAGGCTGCAGGTTCTGGGGGTAGGGGTGGGCAGGGGCCAGGAGGGGCACGCAGACAGAGTATCCGGTGCCAGCCCTCAAGGCCTCACATCTTGGCTGCTTATCAGCTTCCCTGCTTGTGTCAGATTCCCGGCCCCCTGCTCTGCCCAAGCCCTAAGAAAACTGGTCCCCAGTTCAACCCCCATCCCCATCCCCCACCCTTCCTCTCAGCTGTCCTAACCCTGAACATCCACTAGGGTATGGAGTGGTCACTCGAGGGCCAAGACTGACTCACAGCGCTGCATTTCAGAGGAAGGGTCCGCCTGCATAAAGCCCCAGCATTGCAGGCTCGGCTCTGGGTTCTCTGCTCTGGACACGGCAGGTGGCGACGGCACCGAGTCTGGTTTGGGATCAAGGCATCTCAGGCCCTCTGCTGAACAGCTGCTTCCTACATGGCTAGAGGTCTGTTCTGCTCTGACAGTCCGGGAGGAGTCTGGACGGAGGTGCTGGATAGCCAGCTGTCCTAACCTGACCTCCTGGTGGTCACTTGCAGGTGCCCACTGTGTTCTTGCCAATCCCGTCTACACAACATAGATGGATCGAGTTCAGCCACTTCAGCACATTCAGTGTGGCGTGTGCACCCCTCAGCCCCAGGACACACCTCTTCTGTTCTTACAGTCTAACCAAACAAGTCCTGCATTCTATGTGAAGTGCCTGCCCCGGAGCACTTCTGTCAGCATCCTTCAGCCCAGTCACTCGGCCCCTTCTCACCCTGTCCTAGACTTGAAGCCCAGCAAGAATGTGGGTGCCCGCATCCCCTGGGTTTAGAATGGTGCCCATGAAGAGCAATGATGGACATCGGTTGACAGCTTTGTATCAGCTCATACAGGAATTCTGCTTACCCACTCCTACCGCACTCACCGGGGTCTGGGGACGGAGTGGACATGGAGGGGATGTGCGTGACAAAGAGTGCTGCTCTTGACCTTCGTCCCTCACAAATGTAGGGTGCTGTGTGTGTCAGTAAATCGTTTATTGAAAGAAAGGCAGCTCGCTCACCATAGAGGGCTGGATACCAGCATGAACGACCTAGTACAGTGCCTGCCCCCAAGAGAAAGCTGCCAGCCCAGGCCCCCTTCCCAAGGTGAGCCAGGGGCATCCCCCTCCACAGCTGTGCACAGCTCACCTCCGCTCTGAACTGTAACGTCCATAATGCAAACGGCCAAGCTGTGCCTTGCATGTGCCGGGCACTCAGAACTATTCATGATACTGATGCTGTCAATATTCATCAAGTTGGATGCTTGTATAGGTGCATTGCGCTGCTTCATATTTTAGAGAAATACCAGGGGAGGACTCGAGATCACAGTAATTATTGCTAAAACTAACTGAGCGCTTGCTATGTGCCAGGATCTTGCAAAGTATTTACTAAGACACTGACTTCTATGCTCTTTGAAGCAACCCTGTGAGTTATGATCTCAGGAAACTGAGGCATTAAGAGGTTTAGTCGCTTGCTCAAGATCACATAGCTGGTAACTGGCAGGACCAGAATTTAAGCCCAGGCTGCCTGGCTGCAGAACCCGTTTTTATGACCACTAGTCTCCACTACCTCATGTCAACTGAAGAGACCAAGGACTTATGGCCTCACTTGGTCTTTCCTGGACTTTATGTGATGGGTGAGAACGATGGAACATGAGATGCACTGCTTGGCACACAGTAGGCATGAGACTATTTGCTGGTTAGTTCTCTTTATCTGGATGGGAATAATTAGCCAGATTGAAAGCAGAAGCCAAAGGTGGGGTGGAAAAGTGAAGCTGAGGATACGTATGTCCACAGTATCCCCTAGCAAAGGAGCTTTATGTTTAAATTAACAAAAACCAGTGCTATGAGACATGTATCAGGCAGGCCAATGTCAGGGCTGGGAGCAAGAGCCCCAGTCTGGGGCTGCACGCTAAAGCAATGGCATCCTGACGTCACAGCAGCTCTCTGAGAAGGAAAACCCCCTGATAGCGTGGGAAGCACTTCTCTGTTTATGTGGGGTTTCATACATATCTAGTTATTTGGCTGTTCCTGGCACACAGGATCTTAAATCTTCTTTGTGGCATGTGAGATTCAGTTCCCACCAGGGAACTAACCTCACCCCCTACATGGGGAGTGTGGAGACTTAGCCACTCAAACACACAAGGGAAAGCCTTGTGTGTTTTTAATTCTCCCAATTTATTTTTTAAAATTCCAACCTAGAGAATAACCTATGTATCCTTCACCTAGACTCACTGGTTTCGCTCCATTTGTTCAGTCCAGGATCTAGTGCTCAACTGATCGATTATTGTTTGAGGACATCATGTTTCACCCTAAATTCTTCAGAAAGCACTTTCTAAGAACATGTTCTGTCCCTCAGTCGTGTCCAACTCTTTGCGACCCCATAGACTGCAGCACTCTGGGCTTCCCTGTCCTTCACCATCTCCTGGAGCTTGCTCAAACTCATGTCCATTGAGTTGGTGATGCCATCCAAACATCTCATCCTCTGTCGTCCCCTTCTCCTTTTGCCTTCAATCTTTCCCAGCATCAGGGTCTTTTCCAATGAGTTGGCTCTTCACATCAGATGGCCAAAGTATTAGAGTTTCAGCTTTAGCAACAGTCCTTCCAATGAATGTTCAGGACTGATTTCCTTTAGGATTGACTGGTTTGATCTCCTTGGTGTCCAAGGGACCCTCAAGAGTCTTCTCCAACACCATGGTTCTTTGGTGCTCAGCTTTCTGTATAGTCCCAACTCTCACTTCCATACATGACTACTGGAAAAACCATAGCTTTGACTAGATAGACTTTGTCGGCAAAGTAATGTCTCTGCTTTTTAATATGCTATCTAGGTTGGTCATAGCTTTTCTTCCAAGGAGCAAGCGTCTTTTAATTTCATGGCTGAGGTCACCATCTGCAGTGATTTTGGAGCCCCAAAAATAAAGTCTCTCACTGTTTCCATTGTTTTCCCATCTATTTGCCATGAAGTTATGGGACCAGATGCCATGATCTTAGTTTATTGAATGAGACCTGTGAGTGATGTTTCAAGAGGGGTGGGTGTGTTGGTGGGGGTTGCTCATTAGCTGCTGTGGTCAGTTTGGGGATCTTCAGAGTTGGGGCACACTTGGGCAAAGACCTGAATGATGGGGAGAACCTGGGAACATGTTCCAAGATACAGGGGTGAGTGTGGACCTTGGCAATGTGTTCAAGGAACAGAAGGCTGGAATCTCACCACTGGATGGGGCTCAGCAGGGTGGAGCTGAGGAGACACAGGTGAGGTGATCCAGGTGTGGGAGGCCGTGATGCGGACCTACTGAGAGTGCCACTGGGCAGCCACTGGGGAAGGCTGTCCGTCAACGTTGGGGATGAGCAGAGAAAGGAGCCCCAGCAGCACTTCCTCCCCAGTCCCTATGGACACGGGCTACTGATGGGAAATTAAGATCAACTTCACTGCCCAGGGCGTGGTTTCAATTCCTAGTCAGGGAATTAAGTCCCACAAGCCTCAAGGTATGGCCAAAGAAAAAAAAGATCAACCTCATACACAGATCAATTTGAACAAGTGAGTCTGGCTGAAGGATAAATTCCTGCAGGTGGGACTGCTAGGCCAAAGGTTCTGTGCATCGAGGATTTCTGTGGATATTAACAGATGGCCCAGATGGAGGCTGTGCTGATTACATCCAAACCTGGAAAGGATGAGACCATTTGTTTCTCTACAGGCTCTTCAAAATCATGCTATTAAACTTTGAAAATCTTTGCTAATCTGAGAGATAAAAATGATCTCACTGTAATTTTGCTTACATACATAGCTGCAATAATATAGTTGGTTAGCATTTCCTATGGGTTTCCCTGATGGCTCAGACAGTAAAGAATCTGCCTGTAATGTGGGAGACCTGGGTTCAATCCCTGGGTTGAGAAGATCCCCTGGAGGAGGGCATGGCAACCCACTCCAGTATTCTTACCTGGAGAATCCCATGGACAGGGGAGCCTGGAGGGCTACAGTCATGTGGTTGAAAAAGAGTTGGACATGACTGAGTGACTAACGTACATAGGAGTCACTGTATTTTCTGTGAACTGTCCATAGACTGTTCATTTTTTGTTGGGTTCTTTATCTTTTTCCTATTGGTTCTTAAGAGCTTTATATATATTAGGGGAAGGAGCCTTTTCTAATATCAATTTCAAATCATTGCTCTCAGTTCAGTCCCTCTCTCTGATTTTATTAATGAGTTTTTGGCAGGCAGAAATGTACAAGGCAGCTACATTGCCAAACCTGAGCGCCCAGGACTAGATGAAGGATCCTTCTGGTCTCTTCTGTTTTTATTCCTCTGTGACTGTTTGTTCAGTGAATGATAAGGGTTGAGACCATACAAGCCCCATTCCTCCCCCAAGCTTGGGTGGAAGGCAGAGGGGACAGAGTTAGTGCCAGGCAGTGGCACTCGCCTCAAGTTCGCAGCATCCGGGGTGCCTGTAGGTACTTGGCACAGCGCAGTGTGGGGCAGTGGTTAAGGCAGAACTCTGGGGACTCCCAGGGCCTGGACTGAAAAGGCAGGATCTCCACTCACCAGTGAGCTGCTCTAATTTAGGAGCTTGGCAGGCAGGTCAAGAGCCTCTAAGCCTTTACCAAGTGGAGAGAAAGGTGACCAAGGGTAGCAAGCAGCTCCGTGGGCTAAATCCAGACATCGTTATACCTGGGCAGCAAACAGACATGGGCACCGGCGGGGTGGGGGTGGCGGGGGGGAGGTTGAGATGTATGGAGAGAGTAACACGGAAATTTACAATACCATATGTAAACTAAATAGCCAGTGGGGATTTGCTGTATGACCAGGGAACTCAAACAGGGGCTGTATAACAACCTAGAAGAGTGGGATGGGGAAGGAGATGGGAGGGAGGTTCTGGAGGGAGGGGACACGGGTGCACCCATGGCTGATTCTTGCCGATATTTGGCAGAAAACAAAACTCTGTAGAGCAATTATCCTTCAATAAAAAATAAATAAATTAGAAAAAAAGAGTTCGACTCTCTTTTACCTCCCCTCCCCCCACCCCCAGGAAATTAAGTCTCGAGGGAGCCATCAGAAGAAAGGTCCGCGCGGGGTGGGGGGTGTGCGAGCTGCCAACGCGAACCCGTCGCGGGTATCTGGACCCGCCACGCCACCGGGGAAGGGGCGCGCGCGGCCGCTTGACGCCCCCTCCGGCCCCGGGGAAAGGGTAGCCGGAATCCGCCACGCGTGTCCCGGCCGATCCGGATCCACACCGCCCGTTCACCCAGCGACTGGCCCACGCCTAACCCGCGCCCTGCCAGTCCAGTCCACGCCGCTCCGGTCCCCCTTGTCCATGAGGTCCGCAATCCCGGACTGCCCCGTCCACCACGTCAAGCTACTCTCTGGTCCATGCCGCCCGCTTCCGCGTCCACACCGCCTACTCCCAGGCTCTCCAGTTCACGCCGCCCGCTGCCCCGTCCACACCACCCGCTCCCGGTCCACCGTGCCCACTCCCCAGTCCAGACCGCCCGCTCCGCGGCCACACCGCCCAGTCCAGGCCCAGGCCGCCGGCTCCCGCTCTCCTGTCCAGGCTCTCGCCTCCACGCCGCCCGCGCCCCCCAAGGACTACAACTCCCACAATACCCCGCTGCCGCCCCCCGGCTTCCGGTGCTGCGCAGTTTCCGGAGCGGATCGCAACCCGGAGTCCGGATCCGATCCCGCTCTGCACATTCCAAAGGCAGGTAAAGCCCGGGCCCCGCGCCCGCCGCCCGCCCCCGCGCGCGCCGCCTCGGCCGGCCACCCCCGGCCGGCCGCCCCCGCGCGTCCCGGCCCGGCCTGCCGCCCCCGGCCCCGCCCGGCCCGCCGCCCGCCCCGGTCCATCCGCCATGCCGCCTGTTCTTTGTTACAGTCGCCGGCTGCGGGCACCGTGGGCGATCGGAGTCAAAACCCGGCTGGATTTCCCGGAGCCGCTCCGGGATCGCCCTGCGCGCCGCCTGCCCGCCCGCCCGTCGCCGCCGGCCCCGCCGCGGGCCCCGCCGCCCGCCGCCCCCCGCACCCCGGCCGGCCGGCCGGCTCCCGGCGCGGGGCCGGGGCCGCGCTCGCCCGTGGGCGCGGCGCGGGTGGTCCGCCGCCCCCCGGCCCCCGGCCCGCGGTCCCGCCCCCGGGCGCCCTCGTCGCCGAAGGTCCCTCGTGATGTCACGCTACCCCGTCCTAGGGCCCAGCCTCAGGGGGCGCACGGGGAGGATCCCTGGACCCCAGGCTCCTGAGATTACAAAGGCAGACCCCTGAATTTGGGCGATGGGGCTGCCCACCCCACCCCCACCCTCAAGAGCACCCTGCATCCCGTTTATGTAAACCCTTGCGTGGCAGAGGCATGATAGTGAAACCCATGGACAGGTGACATGTGCCTACTCTCCGGGTGGGTGGCCGGCCGTGCTGGGAAGGGGTGCGCTGGCCCCGCCCTGACGCGGACAGGTGGACCAGCAAGCCATGTGGGCCTCTGGAGAGGATGTCGGGGACGGGTGAGGGTCAGCTTTGAGGGGACAAGTGGAAAGACCCTATGGAAATATCCACCTAACCTGATAGTTATAGTTATTTCGTGTTTATTAAGCTCTTAATGTAGTGGATGAGATTTTTTTAAATCCACAAACGCTCAGAAATTGCCTCCTCCCCACCACTGGGTACACCATGGGTAGATTAAAATGGTAGAAAAAAGTGTGTGATCAGAGACACGTGGACCCGTGTACATAGTTAAAGCTGCCAGCCCACAAATACCACGTTTGCCTAAGCCACTCTCATAAAATCTGGACTCACCAGATCAATTTGGAGAACACTGTTAAGTTCCTGGAAGTATTTTTAAGGATGAAAAGTAAATGAGCAACTGGTTTTGTGACAAATATTTGGAGGCAACAGTGTGAACTCTCCCTGGAACCTGTAATGATTGTGGACACTTTGTTTTTATAAGTCAGCCTCCCTCTTCTCTCTCCGCCCCACTACACACACACCACTACCATATTTTGTTTCAAACCTGGATATTTTCACATTTTCCACATTTTCACTGCTTCACTCTGCTTCTCTGCATTTCCTTGACATCACTACCTTATGGGAATGGTTAAGAAAACAACTGTAGTTTGAATTTTGAAGAGGAAAAATAGTAGGACTTATCCTATGCAGTTTTTTCCTCCTATATCTTTGATTCATATTTTTGCAAGAAAGTTGCCAGCAAAGAATGCAGTAGTAATATGTTCTATTTTGTAAACAGAAAAAGAATTTATATTTTACCAGAACACCCATTAAAAAAAAAACAAAAACCCTCAACTACAAGGCTAATAGCTTTTCTGGGAATGATTGTATCTGAGAAAGAGCTCCATTAGCTTGGCATATATGTGTCACATACCACTGTCTGTGTAGAAGGCCAGGAGAACACTGCACCCATTCTACAGATTTAAGAGAGATTGAAGGCAGCTGTTTCTCGGACATGGGATTTGAGAGGTTGAGATTGTGAGCAGGGACTCAAATGCTTTCTCAGCCTCCTTTTCACAGTTGTGACCCATGACAGTACTTGCTGAGTTCATCTCACACAGTTCATGTATGCCTGCATTCAAGCAGCTGTCCCTTGCCGGGTGCTGCAGAGGAGAAGAGAGAAGGCCCTGCCCCATAGATCGAATGTTCTGGAGGGGAGGAGATGGATAGTGGTTGGAGCCTGGCGGAGAAGGCAGGAAAAGTAGCAGGTGGAGGTGGGGGTTTGGGCAGGGGTGGGCGCACTTGGGCAGTGGGGACCCAGAAGGTCTGTCTGGGGAGGGGATGGCTGAATGGAAACCAGTGTTCCTCAGTGGAGATCTGGGGTCAGGGCAAGTGCGAAGGCCCTGGGGTGGCAGCAAGCTTTGTGTGGCCAAGTCAGGGCGGCCCAGGCTGTACTCTACTCAGAGTTCACCCTGAGAGCCAGACACCCCTGGGGGCTTTGGGCAGGGGTCCAGCAAATCTGTGTCTTCCCCTAGAAACAGGGTGGAGGTAGAGGGGAAATGAGTCAGGAGGGGACAAGGAGTGTTTCTAGAGTGAGGCAGGCCTTGCTGCTGGACTGGTGGGGAATGTGCAGGAGGTGTCAGCTGACAGGTGTGCAGGTTGGGGCGTGGTCGGGGAATCAGGGCCCAGGAGACCAGCAGCATTTTTAAACTGCCCCTCAGGATGAGAGAGACCTTTGCCCTGTGCTCACGGCCCTGGTCCTCACCTCCCTGGTCCTCACCTCCCTGAGGTGCTCCCGGCTTAAGAAAGAAAGGCCCCTCTCGTCATCCAGGACATGGCGACCCCCAGACCTCGGGTAGTGGCTTTCGCTAAGTGGTGACAGAGCTCCTCCCCCGCAAAGTTGCTTGTCTGTGGAGCAGAGCCTTCTGCACTTACATCTGTGAGAGCAAAGGATAGGAGCAGAGCTGAATCAACTTCCACCATACGTGAGTGGACTGGGGAGAAAGCCCCGTTTACCTCATTAAACCGAGCTTGTGTGTCAGGTCACCGGTCGCCAGTGTGGGCAGCATTTCCATTTTGATCAGTGGTGTCCCAGTTATTGGAATGATAGCTCAGTCCAGGAGAAGTTACCACATACTCAGGGTCCTAGAAAATCAAGACTGGTTTGATCTATATGCATAAAAGATCCATGTAAGCACCAGTGTAACACGTGGGGTTTAACACCTGCAGTGATGGAAACAAACGCTGGTAGAGACAGAAGCGCCTCCTGAAGGGGGAGAAGAGCTTGTCCACATACCCTATGACCGGATGGCACACTCTAGTGCTTCGATTCCAATAGACCTGCTTAAAGAGCCACAGAACTATTTTTTAAGAAGTCAATATTTATAATATGCTGGAAATTACATCCCTCACAGCTGTTGCAGATGGTGATTGAAGCCATGAAATTAAAAGATGCTTACTCCTTGGAAGGAAAGTTATGACCAACCTAGATAGCATATTAAAAAGCAGAGACATTACTTTGCCAACAAAGATTGTCTAGTCAAGGCTATGGTTTCCAGTGGTCATGTATGGATGTGAGAGTTGGACTGTGAAGAAAGCTGAGCGCCGAAGAGTTGATGCTTTTGAACTATGGTGTTGGAGAAGACTCTTGAGAGTCCCTTGGACTGCAAGGAGATCCAACCAGTCCATCCTAAAGGAGATCAGTCCTGGGTGTTCATTGGAAGGACTGATGCTGAAGCTGAAACTCCAGTACTTTGGCCACCTCATGCGAAGAGCTGACTCACTGGAAAAGACCGTGGTGCTGGGAGGGATTGGGGGCAGGAGGAGAAGGGGACGACAGAGGATGAGATGGCTGGATGGCATCACCGATTCGATGGACGTGAGTTTGAATGAACTCCGGGAGTTGGTAATGGACAGGGAGGCCTGGCATGCTGTGATTCATGGGGTCGCAAAGAGTTGGACACGACTGAGTAACTGAACTGAACTGAACTGAACTGAACAGCTGTTTCAAGTAAGGCTGAGCCACTTAATACTCTCAGGTGAAGGGCAGGAAATAGCATTTCGCACAACACTTTTGTGGGACCGTCAGCAAAGAGGTCGGTCATGCCTGGACCTAAGCGTCAGGTGGGGTCAGGGCCTGGGTGGACTCGGGCGTGAGAGGTGATGGCAAGTGAGTGTGGGGAGAGGAAGAAGGTCAGCCATGTCTGGAGTGACCCAGAGGTCAAGTGAGGTGAAGAAAAAGATGTTTAGTGGACTTGACGTGTGTCTTCGGTCAGCTCTGGGGGCAGGACTCAAAAAACGTCAATGGAAGCAAAGGACGGGACATGTGTACGGGTGCCACTCACAAGTAGTTTTCATACGAAAACCTGGACACAGGAAACAGGCTGGCAACAGTCACGCGTCCATCACCACCCCAGCCACCGCTGCCCGGGGCCTGACCACCCCCTCCACCCTGGCCAGGACTTGCCACTGGTCAGACCCAGTGGCAAACCCTGGTCACGTCACTGCATCGGTGAACATTTCAATCTGTGTCTCTCCAGGAGAAGGACTCTAAAAATAAACACCATACGTGAGCCCACCTAAAACGTTTAATGCTGGCACCTTGATGTGGTCAAAATCTGGCCAGATGCCCAGCCAGTGTTCAGATATCCAACTGTCCAGTCAAGGTCTGATGTGCTTTATTTCCACTGGGATCCAGACCATTCCCATCCATTGTGCTGGACGTCGCTTTTAAACTGCTGTGATCTGGAGATCACTGTGGCTACCCGGTGGTTGTGAAAAAGAATGCAGAGATCCATGTTCGCTTCATCCACTTCCCACCAGTGGTACCACCATGCACAGCTCCGGTACTGGGTGACTGGAGGAATGGTGACCTTGATGGGGTCCAGATACAGGACATGCCAGCCTGGTTGGAGCCCTCTTATAGCCTCATGCCCTCTGTCTTTCCACCCCAACCCCTCCTTGACCCCCACCAACCACTCACTGCTCTAGTTCCCGTCTCACTGATTTTGCCATTTCAAGAACGTGAACAGGATCACACACTATGTAACTGCTGGGGATTGGCTTTTTTCACCCAGTAGCATTCTGGAGACTCACCAGGGTCTGTCGTGTGTCAGGAGTTGCGTATTTTCAGTGCTGACTGGTATTCCAGACTGTAGATGGGTTACAGAAACGGTCACTCAGTGAGGCACCCTGGGTTATCTCCAGCTGGGGCTGTTAGGAATCAAGCTGCCCCCAACAGTCGTGTATAGGCTTTTATATGGATGTAACTTTCCATTTCTCTGGGATGACCACCCAGCCAGTACTATTGCTGGGTCATAGGCCATGTTGATTTATCAGAAATTGTCGAATGGATCCATTCCCACCAGGGCACATGGGTGCCCCAGTCCCCGCTGTCCTGAGAGGTATGTAGTGGTGTCTCATTGTGCTTTGCACTTGGAGGTTCATGATGTTGGACATCTTTTCATGTGCTTGTTTGTCATTCCAGTGTTTTTGTTGGTGAAATGTCTGTTTATGTCTTTTGCCCACTTTATAAATGGGTTGCTTGCATTTTTATCCTTGGGTTTTAAGAGTTCTTTGCATATCTTATATATGGATACATGGTTAGTTAAAATGTCTCCAGGTCTTTACTTTGTTCATCCTCTTAACAGTGAATTCTGTAAAGCAAAATCTTTAAATTTTGGTGAAGTCCCATTTATCAGTTTTCCTTTAGTAAACTATGCTTTTGGTAACAAGTCTAAAAGCTGGCTATCCCTAGTTTCTAAAGATTTTCTCCTATTTTTCTAAAAAAAAAAAAAAATATCCTTTTAAGTTTCTTATCTGTTAGGAATTAATCCTTGTGTAAGTTGTAAGGTCACAGTGCTTTTTTTTTTCTTTTTTTTTTTTTTTTTGCCTCTGCATGTCCAGTTGCTCCAGCACTGTTGAAAAGATCATGTTTCTTTAGTTGAGCTGCTTCTACCCTTTGTTCAAAATCAGTTGAGCGTATTTGTGTGAATATGTTCTCCATTTCCATTGACCTGTGCTTCTGTCCCTCCAACTGAACCGGAGTACTCATTGCTGTTGCTTTATAATTAAGTTTGAGTCAGGTAGGGTGATTCCTCCCACTTTAATCTTCCTTTGCAGAATCATTTTCTAACAGTTGTCATTACGGGGGCTGCCTTGTAAACCTCAGTTGTCACAGAGAACATCTGCTCCACGTCACCCTTCTTTTCAAACCGTTTCTCACCAAGTTGCACACAGGTCATCCTGACCTGAGCCTAAATGACGTTCAGGATGAATCTGGTTTCCTGACACTACTACTGTGGCCCTCCAGTGATCACAGTTGTTGTTTGTTTTCTTTTGGCAGCCGTGTAAGTTTTAAAAAGATTTAAGGTTAAGCAGCTGTTCTCAGACTTGAGCTGCCTCAGAATAACCTAAAGATTAGCAGAGTAGGGAGATCCCAGCCCAGAGAGGCTGCTCCAGCAGGTCTGGGGAGGGATCCAAGAATTTGCCTTTTCAAGAAATTCCCAGGTGCTGCTGGTGTTACTCTTTGCTAGTCCAGGGACCACACTTTGAGAACCACTGGTGTAAGGTACGTATCTCCAGGATCAGTAGTTAAAATGGCTAAATCTCACACTCTGTGAATTTTTCTGTCATTTTCCCCTATGACAGTACTATCTACAGTCCCTTATTCTAGGATTTCTTACATGCTGGAAAAGTCTAGAGACTGAACTTCCCTTCTACAAAGGAGCATTCCACGCACCAAAGGGATTTTTCCAGGATAGCACAGACTTCAGGAGGCTTCTTTATAAAACCTATTATGACATACACATCACTAATGTAATATGCAACAGTGAAAAGCTGAAAGCCTCCTTGCTAAAATCTGGAACAAGTGTGTCCACTCTCACCACTTCGGTTCAACATAGTTATTAGAAGTGCAGACCACAGCAATCAGACAAGAAAAAGAAAAGGTATCCAAACTGGAAGGAAGAGGTAAAATTGTCTTTATTTGCCAGTGACATGATACTATATATAGAAAAACCTAAAGATGCCACTTCTTCATGGATCATAGCCTTGTCGTGACAAAGGGGCTTGTGTAACTCAGTGATACTACGAGCCATGCCATGCAGGGCCACCCAGAATGGACAGGTCACAGTGAAGAGTTCTGACAAAACATGGGCCACTGGAGGAGGGAATGGCAGCCCACTCCAGTATTTTTGAACTCAGATCATGGCATCTGGCGCCATCACTTTCTGGCAAATAGAGGAAGAAAACGTGGAAGCAGTGAAAGACTTTATTTTCTTGGGCTCCAAAATCACAACAAGCCTTGGTTGCAATGTGACGTCTCTGCCTTTCTTTTTTTTTTTTTAATGACAAACCTAGATAGCAGATTAAAAAGCAGAGACATCTCTTTGCCAACAAAGGTACATATATAGTCAAAGCTATGGTTTTTCCAGTAGTCGTGTATGGATGTGAGCCCTGAACCATAAAGAAGGCTGAGTGCTGAAGAATTGATGCTTTCAAATTGTGGTGGTGAAGAAGACTCTTGAGAGTCCCTTGGACTGCAAGAAGATCAAAGCAGTCAATCTTAAAGAAAATCAACCCTGAATATTCATTGGAAGGGCTGATGCTGAAGCTCCAGTACTTTGGCCACCTGATGGGAAGAGCTGATTCATTGGAAAAGACCCTAATGCTGGAAAAGATGGAGGGCAGGAGAAGGGGCAACAAAGGATGATATGATTGGATGGCATCACCATCAATGGACATGAGTTTGGGCAAACTCCAGGAAATAGTGAAGAACAGGGAAGCCTGGTGGGCTGTAGTCCTTGAGGTCATGAAGAGCTAGACGCAACTTAGCCACTTGAACAACAAAAAAGATGCCACACAAAAACTATAAGAACCGATAAATGAATTCAGAAAGTAGCAGGGTACAGGATTAACATGTGTAAATCTGTTGCACTTACTTTACACTAACAGTGAAATATCAGAAAGGGAAAGTTAAAAAAAAAATCCTGTTTAAAATTGTATAAAAAATACTTAGAAATAAAGCTGATCGAGGAAATGAATGACTTATATGCTGAGAACTATAAAACACTGATAAAGGAAATTAAATATTGTTTAAAGAAATGGAAAGATAGCCCATGCTCTTTGATTAGAAGAAATAGTATTGTTAAAATGGCCATAATACTCAAAGCAGTCTACAAATTGATTGCAATCCATATCAAATGACCGGAGACATAATTCCTAGAAAAATAATCCTAAAATTTATATGGAACCATAAGAGACACAGAATTGCCAAATCAGTCCTGAGCAAGAAGAACAAAGCTGGAGGCATCACAACTCAGGCTTCAGATAATATTACAAAGGTATACTAATCAAAACAGCTTGGTATGGCACAGAAACAGACCTGTGGATCAATGGAACAGAGTAGAAAGCCCAGAAATAAACCCAGGCATCTATGGTCAATTAACTTTCAACAAAGGAGGCAAGAATGTACAATGGAGAAAAGACAGTCTCTTTAGCAACTGACATTGGGAAAGCTGGATGGCTACCTGTAAAGCAATGAAGTTAGACCATGGTCTCTCACTGCACATGAAAATAAACTCAAAATGGCATAAAGACAAGATACCAGAAAACTCCTAGAAGAGAATAGAGCCCATTCTCTGACATAAATCGTACTGATGTTTTCTTAGTTTCCCAAGGCAATAGAAATAAAAGCAAAACTGAACCAATGGGATCTAATCAAAGTCATAAGCTTTTGCACAGCAAAAGAAACCACAATGAAAAGACAACCTATGGAATGGGAGAAAATATTTGCAAATGATGCAGTTGACAAGGACAGAATTTCCAAAATATACAGATAGCTTGTATAACTCAGTAACAGAAAAACAAACAAGTCAAAAAGTGGGCAGAAGACCTAAATAGACATTTTGCCAAAGGAAGTCATAGGGATGCCAAGTGTTAGTTGCTCAGTCGTGTCTGACTCTTTGTGACCCCTTGGACTGCAGCAGACCAGGCTCCTCTGTCCATGGGATTTTCCATGCCAGAATACTGGAGTGGGTAGCCATTCCCTTCTCCAGGGAATCTTCCTGACCCAGGGATCAAACCCGGGTCTTCTGCACTGCAGGCAGATTCTTTACCATCTGAGCCCCCAGGGAAGCCCAGGGATGCCAGATGGGCATGTGAAGGGATGCTCAGCATCACTAATTGTTAGAGAAATGCAGGTCAGAACTACAGTGAGGTATCACTTCACACTGGTCAGTATGGCCATCACTGAGAAGTCTACAGATAACAAGTGATGGAGAGGGTGCAGAGAAAAGGGAATCCTTCTACACCGTTGGAGGGAATGTCAATTGGTACAACCACTGTGGAAAGAACCATGGAGGTTCCCTAAAAAACTAAGAACTAGCATATGATCCAGCAATTCCTGGGTATATCCCTGAGAGAAAACTGTAATTCAGAAAGATTCTGGCACCCCAGTGTTCACAGAAGGGCTACTTATAATAGCCAGGAAGTGGACTCCTTGAGAGGCCAGACCAGAGGCAGGTGGCCACATCAGGCCTCGAGAAAGGCCAGAATGGTTCCCGTCGTTTGCACTCTCTGATGCTGCCAGCTTTGTGGGAACCCTGTATTCTGCCATGACCTGGCAGAATCATGCAGGAAGTCCTTGAACATGACCGGGTATTGACCAGTAGAGGGGGTTCCTGCCAGTGGGCAGACGGTTCTCAGGCCCCTGGGGGCACCTCAGCAGCTCACGAAAGTGGGTTTCCACATGTTTCTTCCTCTTTGTCCTTCCTCTTTTGCTCTGTGACCAGCTGCTGCCCACATTCCAGACTGACCTCTGACCCTGCCCGTGCAGGCCATCAGGCAGGAAGCCCCAAGTTAAACATGCTGAGCCACCTGAGACATCTTGTAATGTAAAGGAGTGTTCCTGGGAACAGAAACTATTGTGCTGTGTTTGGGGGAAAATATGATCCTTGGCATTTTAAGGGCAAATTGGAAATCCCATCTCTCTGCCTTGTTTCCTTGTAACTAATTGACTTCCGTGGTGGAATTTTCAGCTCTGTCCTCTACTCTGCTCATGAAATTATGTGCTCAGCAAATCTGCATTTTCATTTGGACTTTGCATTGTCTGCTGTTCATCCTTTAATAGCTCCTGGGGATGGAAATGGGGCAGAGGGCATATGGAATCAGCATTCAGGAAGTATGCCAGCCTGCATGCTTCCCCAAAATGGTACCACAGATGGTCTTAGCCAGGAGTGGGATACAGGAGGGATGTACTGGGTTGACTTAATTGGGGATGGAGGGGTGGGATGGAAGAGGTAACTGTTAGTGAGTGGCACACACCAGGTGTATCTCACTTTATACACACCCCAAAACTATATGGGGTGGGCATCTTAATTTCCCTTTTATGGGTCAGGAGTCTGAGACCCCAGAATGAACATGTTCAGATTGCCCACAAATATATAGGTAGTGGGGCTGGGCGTGGCTGCCTGCTGTGGAGGTGAACCTCAAGGCTGAACCGGAAATAGAAGTGACCGGATGTGATAAAGGTTTTGTGGAGAGCGGGAGGGCTCCCCTCCATGATGTTAGGTGGTGCCTTAGTCCCCGAGAGAAATGTGGTGTTTCGCAGAGGTTAGCAGGTGGAGAAAAACAGAGGTCATGTGAGACAAGGCTGCCCTGGAAGCATTCACAATCCTGTGAGGGAGGGAGAATAGAAGTGGCCACGTGAAAACTGGCTTTCTTTAAATGGCAGTATATTAAAAAAAACTAAGATCATGGCATCTGGTCCCATCACTTCATGGCAAATAGATGGGGAAACAATGGAAACAGTGACGGAGTATTTCCTTAGGCTCCGAAATCACTGTGGAGAGTGACTACAGCCATGAAATTAAAAGACACTTGCTCCTTGGAAGAAAAGCTATGACAAGCTTAATGTGTGAAAAAGCGGAAACATCACTTTGCTGACAAAGGTCCATATAGTCAAGGATGTGGTTTTACCAGTAGTCATGTATGGATGTGAGAGTTGGACCGTAAAGAAAGCTGTTCCGTCGCTCAGTCATGTCCAACTCTTTCCAACCCCATGAACTGCAGCACGCCAGGCCTCCCTGTCCATCACCAACTCCCAGAGTCCACCCAAACTCATGTCCCTTGAGTTGGTGATGCCATCCAACCATCTTATCCTCTGTTGTCCTCTTCTCCTCCTGCCGTCAATCTTTCCCAGCATCAGGGTCTTTTCCAATGAGTCAGCTCTTCTCATGAAGTGGCCAAAGTATTGGAGTTTCAGCTTCAACATCAGTCCTTCCAATGAACACCCAGGACTGATGTTTACGATGGACTGGTTAGATCTCCTTCTGTCCAAGGGACTCTCAAGAGTCTTCTCCAACGCCACAGTTCCAAAGCATCGTTCTTCAGCACTCAGCTTTCTTTATAGTCCAACTCTCACATCCATGCATGACTACTGGAAAAACCATAGCCTTGACTAGACGGACCTTTGTTGACAAAGTAATATCTCTGCTTTTTAATATGCTGTCTAGCTTGGTTATAACTTTCTTTCCAAGGAGTAAGTGTCTTTTAATTTCATGGCTGCAGTCACCATCTGCAGTGATTTTGGAGCCTCTCAAAATAAAGTCAGCCACTGTTTCCACTGTTTCCCCATCTATTTGCCATGAAGTGATGGGACTGGATGCCATGATCTTAGTTTTCTGAATGCTGAGCTCTAAGCCAGCTTTTTCACTCTCCTCTTTCACTTTCATCTGAGTGCTGAAGAATTGATGCTTTTGAACTGTGGTTTTGGAGAAGACTCTTGGGAGTCCCTTGGACTGCAAGGAGATCAAAGCTGAAGAACAGATGTGAAGAGTAGACTCATTGGAAAAGACCCTGATGTTGGGAAAGATTGAAAGCAGGAGAAGGGGGCAACAGAGGTTGAGATGGTTGGATGGCATCACTGACTCAGTGGACTTGAATTTGAGCAAGCTCAGAGATAGTGACGGACAGGGAATGCTGGCGTGCTGCAGTCCACGGAGTCACAAGAGTCGGATACAACTGAGCGATTGAACAAGAACAACAGCAGCATTTATTTTACAAGTGGAAGCGGATGGTTGCTAGGGAAAGGTGAAAGTCAGGGTTCACAACAGTGTCCTAAATCCAGAGCCGTGCACATTCATGCTTGCTAAAAGCAACATTGTTCTGAGTGAGGAAACATTTCAAGGCCCAAACCCATCCCACAATAAAGAGGACCGTACTGCATGTTGCCTTTAGAGCACAAAGTCAGGGAATTCCCTGGCTGTGCAGTGGTTAGGGCTCTGTGCTTCTACTGCGAGAGCCCAGGTTCTATCCCTGGTCAGGGAACTAAGATTCTGCAAGCCACATGGTGTGACCAAAAAAACAAAATGGAAAAATAATTTTTCTTCTAATCACAAAGTCAGTTTCTATATATGGTTTAGGGGGCCTTTAGCTGCTGCTGCTGCTGCTAAGTCGTATCAGTCATGTCCGACTCTGTGCGACCCCATAGACTGCAGCCCACCAGGCTCCCCCGTCCCTGGGATTCTCCAGGCAAGAACACTGGGGTGGGTTGCCATTTCCTTCTCCAATACATGAAAGTGAAAAGTCAAAAGTGAAGTCGCTCAGTTGTGTCAGACTCTTAGCGACCCCATGGACTTCAGCCTACCAGTCTCCTCTGTCCATGGGAGCAGGAACTATCTTTAAAAATGCCAATGGAGGGGGACCTCCCTGGCGGTCCAGTGGCTAAGACTCCATGCTCCCAATGCAGGGGGCCTATATTAGATCCGTGGTCAGGGAACTACCACATGCCTGGTGCAACCAAATAAATAAATACTTTAAAAAAAAAAAATGCCAGTGGAGCACTGAGCTGAGCTTCCTGTCTTTATAGCAGCTTCCCACTAGGTAGCTATTTTACACACAGTAATGTATAAATGTCCATCCCAATCTCCCAATACGTCCCACCCTCCCCTTCTCCCACTGTGTTCGCATGTCTCTACATCTGTGTCTCTATTCCTCCCTTGGAAATAGGTTCATTTGTATCCTTTTTTTCTGGATTTCACATATATGCATTCATAGGTGAAATTTTTCTCTTCCTAACTTTACTCTGTATGACAGACTCTAGGTCCAGAAACACAGGGAGCTCAGCTCGGTGCTCCGTGGTGATGTTGAGGTGTGAGATGGGGGTGGGAGGGAGGTTCGCAAGGGAGGGGATATATGTATACATTGCAGCTGATTCACTTCATTGTACAGCAGAAACTAACACAACCTCCTAAAGTAATTATCCTCCAGTTAAAAAATATTAATCATCAAAAATGCCAGTGGGAAAGAATGTAAGGAAGAATTGTATATATAACTGATGGAGAAGGGCATGGCAGCCCACTCCAGTGCTCTTGCCTGGAGAATCCCATGGACAGAGGAGCCTGGTGGGTACAGTCCACAGGGTCACAAAGAGCTGGACACGACTGAAGTGACTCAGCACGCATGCATATGTAACGGAATCACTTCGCCGTGTAGCAGAAATTAACACCACATTGTAAATCAAGTTTACTCAATAAATTAAAAAAAAAAAAAAATGCCCTGGGCCCAAAGCTGCTCACTAATGCGGCGCTGTGTCCTGACAGGTGGTGGCGATGGCTGAGGACGGGAATGAAGAGATCATGTTCATCTGTGAGTGTTCCGGGGCCCGGGGCCCACCTTCACCAGCAGGCAGAGTCACGTGCGCGTCTGGTCTTTGTGTAGAGAAAAGCTGTCTCCTTTTAGATGGGGTTTTCCCTGTTACTAAGAACCATGGTGTATGACACAAAATGTGCTACCAGGTCCGATTTTAAAAGAATCTTCTTTCCCAGAACTCCCTGCAAAGGGCACTGGGGCAGGGGTGGCAGCAGACTCAGAAAGGTAATCCCGGGTTTTAGAAAGGTTTCTGACATGTTCAATTTATGAGAAACAGGTTACGTTGGTAAATTTTCATTTACTTTCATTTACGGAAACCCTGTCCTGCATCCCCATAGAGCTGACTTGGGCAGCCTTGCCGTGTGCCGTGGAGCTGGGTTTTTCTCCTAGGGGCACGTGTCCTGTATTGCTCACTTTTTGTACTTGTGGGGAGTGCTGTGGGTCACCCCCAGGCTGCGGGATGCTCTGTGGGCATCTCCCTCCCCTCTTGATGCCCCCCGCTGATGCCAGGATGTCTGTTTTCAGGGTGTGAGGACTGCAGCCAATACCACGACTCTGAATGTCCTGAGCTGGGCCCAGTGGTCATGGTCAAAGACTCCTTCGTGTTAAGCAGGGCCAGGTGAGTGACCCCCTCCAGCTATCTTTACCATCCTGCCTGTCAAACAGGGTTGTCTGTTTGTCACCTGTAGCAAGAGCCTGGCCACCTTGGTGTCTACACAAAGGGAGGAGACAGCAAATGAGGAGAGGGACGGTCCTCTTGTTTGAGGCCATCCGAGATCTCCACCCACTGCAAGCTGGTTACCTGCCCCTGGGATGAGCCAGGGCGTGTCAAGGAGGCATCTGGGTTAATGTCTTTTATCTAGTTCCTGGTTCAGCTGGGGCGCTAGAGTTGATTTATACACCAAATAACCGCAGCCGAGGTTGTAGGTCTGCTCATTCAGTCTCCCCTGTGGTTCAGACCCAGGCTCGCTGTCTGACACATGCCTGGTTGGGGGCTGGAGCCGTGGGCAGTGAGTGCAGGTGGCCAGGCAAAGGGGGAATAGCTGCTGGATGAGCCCCTAGATCTGGAGCCGGGACTCCGTGGCTCTGCCAGCCCACATTTCCCTGGGGTCGGGGGACCGTGTCCCCTGTGGAGCCCCAGGTTGCAGCCCTGTTGCCACGTAGTAGCTGTTTGGACTTGGACGAGACGTGCCTCTCTTGCATCTCGGTTGTCTCATCTGTAAAGAGGAGAGGATGGCCCCTTGGACGTGGCTGTCATCACGACATCTGCTTTAGGAATGGGCTGGCACTCAAGCTGTCCTCTTATCACTGCTGTTCCTAGAAGCCTCCCAACTGGTTTGACTGTGACTTACCTGTGCAGAGCAAAGAGATTCCTATTTTGGCCCGGAGCACAGATCTGACCAGCTCTCTTCCAGACCCTTCAGTGGTTGCCCATTGCCCACAAAGCTCCACTGGGAGCCATCGGTCCTTCCCGGATGGGTTCCTCGTCTCAATTGGCCTGCCGCTTCTGTGAGGGGTCCATGCACTACCCCAGACGTGGGTCAGGCGTGCCCTGGTCTTGGCTCGCGTTAGGTCCCCATCTACATGCCTCCCTTCCTCTTCCCCCGGGATACACGTGTCCTCTCCTTAACATTGCCTGAGTTGACTTAAAAAGGCCATATTCATGAGGAACCCAGCCCAGCACAGCCTAGCAGGAATCCCTCTTTGTGGTCCTCCCTCCCTCTCTATGGGCCCACTTGGGGGTGTGTGTGTGTGTGTGTGTGCGTGCGTGTGCGTGCGTGTGTGCGCATGCACGTGAGCATTGGCTCTGTCCTCCCTCCCTCTCTATGGGCCCACTTTGTGTGTGTGTGTGCGTGTGTGTGTGTGTGTGTGTGCGTGTGTGCGCATGCACGTGAGCATTGGCTCTGTCTCCTGGGTAGGGAGTATAAACACATCTTCAAGTCAGTGCGTCTCCATCAGCTGCTCTGGGGCCAGCAGGAGTGACCTTCTCCATCGTCCTAACCCTCTGTCTCTGGTGAGGGTGGCACCCTGGCCAGTGGGCACTCGGGGCAGAGACTCTCTTGCTTTATTTTATCTCTAGGTCATCCCTTCCCTCCAACCTGGAGATCAGACGCCTGGAAGACGGAGCTGAGGGGGTGTTTGCTGTGACCCAGCTCGTCAAGCGCACGCAGTTCGGCCCATTTGAGTCACGACGCGTCGCCAAATGGGAGAAGGAGTCTGCGTTTCCACTGAAGGTACACACTGGGCTGGTGGGGGCTGCAGCATCCTTGTTTGTGACCTTCCTCGCGTGCAGGTGGGCGAGGGTGATGCTCACTGAACAGTTCAGTGATTTAGAAACATCATAGAGACAGCTCTAGGTGTTGTAGTCCTGCTGAATTTCCAAGACAGTGTTTCTTTTTATTTTATTTTTTTAGTTTATTTTTATATCACAGGAGCATGAGTTAAGTTAGTATTTTGCAAAACTCAGAAGAGTGTATTTAAAACATAGGCAAGAGTGGACCTCCCCCCCGCTGCCCATCAGTGCAGGCTATAGGAGGGGCTTTCTGTGGAATTTGCAGGACCGCGTGGGGATTTCACACCTGCACGGAGTGTAGGGAACTTTGCAAGGCTCTTTCAAAAGGAAGGTGTTTTGTGTTGATAAGAGACCAGTGCAAAATTTGGCAGCTCTGAAAACACATCAGACAGGGAGGTGATGGCTTCTCTGTGACACTGAGAAAAAGGAAATGGAAGAAAATCACAGGGAGGACTTGATCACTTAAAGTGAGACCCCCAGAGGCGCCGCGAGGCTGGGATTCTGAGTATGAGTCACAGCTCTGGCCCTAGGCCCAGAGGGCTCAGCCGCAGCCAGCCTTCAGAAACACCCATGAAATAAACTGAGAGGGACAGGCACTGGTCGGACAGCAGTGTGCCCCACAGGCGAGCTTTCCTGGACACCCTTAGCAGAGACCCAAGTGTTTTCTGACAGAGATGATCCAGCTGACCATGGGGACTCGACAGTCCTCGGAGAACTGAGTTTACAAGGCAGATTTCAGCATGGTGGAGAGAAGGGAAAGGGACTTGATTTGTTTACAAAGAAAGGAAAGAAAGAAAGGCTGTTTTATGTGCAGGAGTGATGTCAAGAGACCCAGGGCTGATGGACGTAATCACTGTGGGCCCGTGGTTGGCCAAGGCCTCTTTGAAAAAGCCCTTTGTGCCTGTTTTGGTTTCTTTTGGTGACTCAAGTTTCCGAAGGTCTGTGTCCGGTATTGAGTTGTTCCAGCACAGGCTCAGTGTTGGGTACCTGGGTGCTGGGGGCACCTTTATGCCCGCAGAAGGAAGCTAAGGCCAACTGGGAGTAGCCCCTGTACCGACTGGGGGGCATTAGGCACCTGGTAGCCCCCTCCACCCGCTCCCCTTCTCAGAGGGGGTTCTCTAGCTCTTAGCAGTGGGGAGCCCCTACAGGAAAAGCCAGAAGAAGAAGGAAATTTCTTTCTATAATGAGGAAGCAACAATTGCATCAGAAAATAGGGGACAGGAGCCCCCTATTCCATGTGGTTACTTTGAACTTCAAAATATTCAAGCTTCTCCCCCTTGTCCCTGCCTGCATTCCATCCATAAAGTGATGGTGCTGCTTTTTAGATGAGGGCACAGCTTATAAAGATCAAGGAATGGGACTTCATGGTCCAGTGGTTAAGACTCCGCACTTCCACTGAAGGGTGCACGGGTCCAATTGCTGGTCTGGGAGCTAAGATCCCGCATGCCACCTGGAAAGGTCAAAAAGTCAATAAATAAACGAATAAATAACTAAAACTTTAAAAAAGGGATTGAGGAACTTTGCCAACGTCACTGAACATACTTGCAAAAGAACTAGAAAAAGAACTCAGGTGACCTGATACACCTGTCCAGGTATAGAGTTCAGGTGTTCCACTGACACCCTGGGCCAGGAGTAGAACTCAGGTGTCTTCATGCCCACTTGAAAACTGACTAGAGCTGAGTGTCCAGGTTCTACGCCTGGACCACAGGTAGACCTTAGGTGTCCTCATTCCCAGCAGGACCATGTGTAGCACTCAGGGCTCCTAAGAACTCCTGACCTGGGAGTAGAGCTCAGGCTTCCTCGTGCATCCTGGAACAGGAGCAGAGAACACGTGACCAGGTACCCGCCTGGACCACAGGTGGAGATGAGGCATCCCAGTACCCACCTGAGAACTCAGGCCTCCCGTGACACCTGACCTTTAGCTGTGCCTCCTGCTTCCCCTTTGCCTGTGACCAGCCTGACCTGTTTCGGGGGTCTTCCCCTGCCCTCCCATCAATGTAGTCACCCGTCAATGTAGATCAGGCCTGTGGCCACTGACTGATGGGGCAGTGTCTAGATGGGTCACTTAGTAGCCCCATGTGTGCACGCATGCATACACACACACCTGTGTGCATGCTAACACACACTGGTAGATAACCAGCCGCCCCCCGGCCCTGCGGTGGTCTGCGCTCCCCCCACCTCCAGGTGTTCCAGAAGGATGGGCACCCCGTGTGCTTCGACACCTCCAACGAGGACGACTGCAACTGGATGATGCTGGTGCGGCCGGCAGCGGAGCCGGGACACCAGAACCTGACGGCCTTCCAGCACGGCAGCGACGTGTACTTCACCACCTCCCGGGACATCCCTCCGGGCACCGAGCTGCGTGTGTGGTACGCAGCCTTCTACGCCAAGAGGATGGACAAGCCCATGCTGAGGCAGGCCTGCCCCGGGCTCCAGGGTATGTGCTGGCCCCTGCCTCACATAGCAGCCTGATGTTAGTGGGAGGCGTCTGGCTGGGCAGGCCTGCTGGGGTGGGGAATGTGACTGGGTTGGTTGGTCTGCATGTTGATTGCCCGGCCTGAGAGGCTGTTAGAAGAGCTCGCCCCAGGGCAGGCTTGCTGGCAGCAGCTCCATTCCCAGCTCGGTCCTGTGGCTTCCCACATCACTCACCTGCCCGTCCTCTGGGGTCAGGTTATGGTCCCAGGGTTTGGGCAGAGGGAATGGAGCACAGAGAGGTTAAGAAACCTGCCTTGAGTCACAGAGCAGAGAGTGAAGGAATCAGGATTTGAACCGTTGGGGTGTGTGTGTGTGTGTGTGTGTGTGTGTGTGTGTGTGTGTGTGTGTGTGTGTGTGTGTACACATCCATGAATGTGTACATGCATGTGTATGTATGTGGGTTGGGTCAGAGAAAGACCTAGTTGACATCTGTGATTCACCTGCATCGTACCGAAGAAGCAAATCGATGCAGGGCTTGCCACCCCGAACTGGGGCATCTGACCTTGTGAGGGGGCCGGTGGACTTAAGTCTTTTCCGCCCCCATTGTAGGTCCTTTGGTTGCATGTCCTCCCCACCTGACCTTGTGGATGGCCTGCATGTGGGGCTGTGACCTGGGTGAATGGGATTTCACACACCCCACTTGGGACTGCCTGGGGCAGACACGCTCGTGGCTGCCTCTAAGATGAATTCCTCTTGGGGAGAAGCAGACACTGGCTTTCCTCCTGACCCCAAACCACAGGATTCTAAGGAAATGATCTCTTTTGTTTTGAGCACTGTGGGTTACAGATGGCTCAGTAGGGCAAGAGGAGTTACAGGTTTGGGGTGCTCTGGGCTGTCCCATGACCCCTCCATCGTAGCTGAGGTTTGGGAGCCACTCCAGGTGGGTTTGCCCAGCAGTATCAAGGAGGGATACTGGAGGTCCGTGAGGTGGCCTATACGGTTTGTCGGAGCACCACAGACCAGGGCTTAAATGAGAGAAATGTACTGTCTCATAGTCTGGACGCCTGAAGTCCAGGATCTAGCTGTGGGTAGGGCTGGTTCCTCCCGAGGTTGGGAGGGAGGGTCCTTTCCGGGCCCCTGTCCCAGCTCTGGTGTTGCTGATGGCCTTTGGCGATCCTTGGCTGGTCGCTGCATCATCTTATCCCTGCCAGGATCTCTCCCTGGGTCTCTGGATCCTCTCCCTCTGAGGATACCAGTCAGTGGATTTAGGACCACCTGAATCCAGTCTCATCTGCCTTGCCTTGGTTACTTCTTCAAAGCCCATACCCAGAGCCTCTGGGTAGACGTGAATTTCCAGGGCATTTCTTCAGTGACTGTAGGCTGGGTGCAGGTGGCAGTGTGCTGAGCTTCTGGGGGGTGCCCCAGGAAAGACAGACGGCTGCACATGGGGCCTGATGGCAGCAGAGGTTTACATCTTCCCAGGGATACTGCAGAGGGACACTGGCCTTGATGGGCTTTTCTTTATTTTGATAGGAAAGGGGACAGAAGGAATTTGGAGAGACCCTTGGTTTTTCACCAGACTGCTCCTAGACCCACCCTCTGGATTTGCTAAAACTGGGTACCTGGCCCTGCCCCTCAGAGGCACCCGCAGTGGGTGGGATGAAGCCAGCTCCCCCACTGCTTCCAGGCTCACCAGCATCTTACTGACCTGGTTTCCTCGTGTCCTGGATTCCGTATTCCATGTGACCATCCTAGACTGCACGTCAGGGTTTGGTTGTTAGGGTCTGACTTTATCGGTTGTGTGTGGCACATGCCTCATGACTCTCAAGGTCAAAGCCAGCACAGAGGTTATCTCCCCATATTGGAGTTTCTCCTTCATGGATCACAGACTTGTCAGTGCAAAGGAGCACATGTAACTCATTGGAGCTATGAGCCATGCTGGGCAGGGCCACCCAAGACAGATGGTTTATAGTAAAGAGTTCTGACAGAAACGTGGTCCACTGGAGGAGGGAATGGCAAACCACTCCAGTATTCTTGGCACGAGAACCCTATGAACAGTATGGAAAGGCAAAAGGATATGACACTGGAAGATGAGACCCCAGGTCGGAAGGTGTCCAGTATGGTACTGGGAAAGAGTGGAGGGCAATTACTAATGGCTCCAGAAAGAATGAAGTGGCTAGGCCAAGTGGAAATAACACTCAGCTGTGGATATGTCTCATGGTGAAAGTAAAGTCCAGTGCTGTAAAGACCAATATTGCATAGGAACCTGAAATGTTAGAGCCATCAGTTCAGTTCAGTTCAGTTCAGTCGCTCAGTTGTGTCTGACTGTTTGCAACCCCATGAATCGCAGCATGCCAGGCCTCCCTGTCCATCACCAACTCCCGGAGTTCACTCAGACTCACATCCATCGAGTCGGTGATGCCATCCAACCATCTCTTCCTCTGTCGTCCCCTTCTCCTCCTGCCCCCAATCCCTCCCAGCATCAGAGTCTTTTCCAATGAGTCAACTCTTCGCATGAGGTGGCCAAAGTACTGGAGTTTCAGCTTTAGCATCATTCCTTCCAAAGAACACCCAGGACTGATCTCCTTCAGAATGGACTGGTTGGATCTCCTTGCAGTCCCCGGGACTCTCAAGAGTCTTCTCCAACACCACAGTTCAAAAGCATCAATTCTTCAGCAGTCAGCTTTCTTCACAGTCTAACTCTCACATCCATACATCACCACTGGAAAAACCATAGCCTTGACTAGATGGACCTTTGTTGGCAAAGTAATGTCTCTGCTTTTGAATATACTGTCTAGGTGGTCATAACTTTCCTTCCAAGGAGTAAGCGTCTTTTCACTTCATGGCTGCAGTCACCATCTGCAGTGATTTTGGAGCCCAAAAAAATAAAGTCTGACACTGTTTCCACTGTTTCCTCATCTATTTCCCATGAAGTGATGGGACCAGATGCCATGATCTTCGTTTTCTGAATGATAAGCTTTAAGCCAGCTTTTTCACTCTCCTCTTTCACTTTCATCAAGAGGATCTTTAGTTCCTCTTCACTTTCTGCCATAAGGGTGGTGTCATCTGCATATCTGAGGTTATTGATATTTCTCCCAGCAATCTTGATTCCAGCTTATGCTTCTTCCATCCCAGCATTTCTCATGATGTACTCTGCATATAAGTTAAATAAGCAGGGTGACAATATACAGCCTTGACGTACTCCCTTTCCTATTTGGAACCAGTCTGTTGTTCCATGTCCAGTTCTAACTGTTGCTTCCTGACCTGCATATAGGTTTCTCAAGAGGCAGGTCAGGTGGTCTGGTATTCCCATCTCTTGAAGAATTTTCCACAGTTTATTGTGATCCACACAGTCAAAGGCTTTGGCATCATCAATAAAGCAGAAATAGATGTTTTTCTGGAATTCTTTTGCCTTTTCGATGATCCAGCGGATGTTGGCAATTTGATCTCTGGTTCCTCTGCCTTTTCTAAAACCAGCTTGAACATCTGGAAGTTCACGGTTCACGTATTGCTGAAGTCTGGCTTGGAGAATTTTGAGCATTACTTTACTAGTGTGTGAGATGAGTGCAATTGTGCGGTAGTTTGAGCATTCTTTGGCATTGCCTTTCTTTGGGATTGGAATGAAAACGGACCTTTTCCAGTCCTGTGGCCACTGCTGAGTTTTCCAAATTTTCTGGCATATTGAGTGCAGCACTTTCACAGCATCATCTCTTAGGATTTGAAATAGTTCAACTGGACTTCCATCACCTCCACTAGCTTTGTTCATAGCGATGCTTTCTAAGGCCCACTTGACTTCACATTCGAGGATGTCTGACTCTAGGTGAGTGATCCTACCATCATGAGTGTCTTGGTCGTGAAGATCTTTTTTGTATAGTTCCTCTGTGTATTCTTGCCACCTCTTCTTAATATCCATGGATAAATGTAAATTAGATGTGGTCAAACAGGAGATGGCAAGAGTGATCATTAACATCTTTGGAATCAGTAAAACTGAAATGGATGGGAATGGGTGAATTTAATTCAGATGACCATTATATATATCTACTGCTGTGGGCAACAGTCTCTTAGAAGAAGTGGAGTAGCCTTCATAATCAACAAGAGTCTGAAATGCAGTACTTGGGTGTAGTCGCAAAAACTACAGAATGATCTCTATTCATTTCCATAGCAAACCATTCAATATCACAGTAATCCAAGTCTATGCCCCAACCACTAATGTTGAAGAAGCTGAACGGTTCTATGGAGACCTACAATGTCTTCTACAACTAACACCAAAAAAAAGGGTACCTTTTTCATCATAGAGGATTGGAATGCCGAAGTAGGAAGTCATGAGATACCTGGAGCACAGGCAAATTTGGCCTTGGAGTATAAAATGAAGCAGGGCAAAGGCTAACAGAGTTTTTCCAAGAGAACACACTGGTCATAGCAAACACCCTTTTCCAACAACACAAGAGACAGTTCTAAACATAGACAATACCAAATGGTCAAAGCCAAAGTCAGATTGATTATGTTCTTTGCCTCCAAAGATGGAAAAGCTTTATACAGTCAGCAAAACAAGACCAGGAGCTGACTGTGGCTCAGATCATGAGCTCCTTACTGCAGAATTCAGGTTTAAAGTGAAGAAAGTAGGGAAAGCCACTAGACCTTTCAGATATGACCTAAATTAAATCTCTCATGATTATACAGTAGAAGTGGCAAATGGATTCATGGGATTAGATCTAGTAGATGGAGTGCCAGTGCTAGTGAAGAACTGTGGACAGAGGTTCGTAACACTGTCCAGGAGGCAGTGACCAAAACCATCCCCAAGAAAAAGAAATGCAAGAAGGCCAGGTGGTTGTCTGAAGAGGCTTTACAAGTAGCTGAGAAAAGAGAAGCAAAAAGCAAGGGAGAAAGGGAAAGATATACCCAACTGAATGCAGGGTTCCAGAGAATAGCAAGGAGAGGTAAGGAGGCCTTCTTAAATGAACAGTGCAGAGAAGTAGTAGAAAATAATAGAATGGGACAGACTAGAGATTTCTTTAAGAAAACTGGAGAGATCAAGGGAATAGTTCATGCAAAGATGGGAACCATAAAGGACAGAAATACTGAGGACCTTACAGAAGCAGAAGAGATTAAGAAGAGGTGGCAAAAATACACTCAAGAACTGTACAAAAAAGGTCTTAATGACCCAGATAACCATGATGGTATGGTCACTTACCTAGAGCCAGACATACTGGAGTGTGAAGTCAAGTGGGCCTTAGGAAGCGTGACTACAAACAAAGCTAGTGTGGGTGATGGAATTCCAGCTGAGCTATTTCAAATCCTAAAAGATGACGCTGTGAAAGTGCTGGACTCAATATGCCAGCAAGTTTGGAAAACTCAGCAGTGGCCACAGAACTGGAAGAGGTCAGTTTTCATTCCAATCCCAAAGAAGGGTGGTGCCAAAAAATGTTCTAACTACCGCACAATTGCACTAATTTCACATGCTAGCAAACAATGCTCAAATTCCTTCAAGCTAAGCTTCAGCAGTACATGAACCAAGAACTTCCAGATGTACAAGCTGGATTTAGAAGAGGCAGAGGAACCAGAGATCAAATTGCCAATATATGCTGGATCATAGAAAAAGGAAGGGAATTCGAGAAAAACATCTGCTTCTGCTTCATTGACTGGGCTCAAGCCTTTCACTGTGTGGATCACAGTAAACTGGAAAATTCCTCAAGAGATGGGAATACCAGACCACCTTACCTGTCTCCTGAGAAACCTGTATGCAGGTCAAGAAGCAGCAATTAGAACCAGACATGGAACAACAAATTGGTTCAAAATTGGGAAACGAGTGTGACAAGGCTGTATGTTGTCACCCTGCTTATTTAACTTCTGTGCAGAATGCATCATGTGAAATGGTGGGCTGGATGAAGCACAAGCTGGAATCAAGATTGCCGGGAGAAATATCAACAACCATAGATATGCAGATGATACCACCCTTATGGCAGAAAGTGAAGAGGGACTAAAGAGCCTCTTGGTGAAGGTGAACGGGGAGAATGAAAAAGCTGGCTTAAAATTCGTCATTCAAAAAACTTAAGATCATGACATTTGGTCCCGTCACTTCCTGGCAAATAGAAAGGGGAAATGTGGAAGCAGTGACAGATTTTATATTTTGGGGCTCTAAAATCACTGCAGATGGTGATTGCAGCCATGAAATTAAAAGGTGCTTGCTCCTTGGAAGAAAGCTATGACAAACCTAGACAGCGTATTAATAAGCAGAGACATCGCTTTGCTGACGAAGGTCTGTATGGTCAAAGCTATGGTATTTCCAGCCTGGATGTGAGAGTTGAACCATAAAGAAGACTGAGTGCCGAAGAATTGATGCTTTAAAATTGTGCTCTGGAGAAGACTCTTGAGAGTCCCTTGGACTGCAAGGAGATGAAATCAGTCAATCCTAAAGAAAATCAGCCCTGTATATTCATTGGAAGGAGTGATGCTGAAGCTGAAGCCCCAGTACTTTGACCACCTGATGCGAAGAATCACCTCATTGGGAAAAATGCTGATACTGGAAAAGACCTCAGTCTTTTGCCCTCAAGCAAAAGGAGAAGAGGGCGGCAGAGGATGAGATGGTTAGGTAGTATCACTGACTCAATGGACATGAATTTGAGCAAATTCCAGGAGATAGTGAAGGACAGGGAAGCCTAACGTGCTGCAGTCCATGGGGTTGCAAAGAGTCAGACCCAACTTAGCAACTGAACAACAACAATCCGAGTCACAGTTGTCCTGTTGGCTTTTTTTTTTTTTTTTAACCTGTAGGAGAGCTCCTTAATCCGGGCTGAGTTTGATAGAACAGATCTTAATGAACTCACCCTCGAACCATGTCGTCCAGACCATCTGCCTCTCCACCCTGTCCTGACTACTCTCGTTCAGCAACAGCAGGGTAGCCGTAACTCCACCTCTGGGCTTCTAAGAACATTGGGCGCTGTTAATAATTAACAGATTTTATGCCTGTTTGCAGTTGGCTAGAATAGATATTAAAATATGGAAGGAAGTATTTCTCCTTCCACCTGAAGGAGCGGTGACACACACTTCTTTCAAAACCTAATCTATAAATTTTTTTCTCTGGTATTGGATTTACTTTCCTAATCACATGTTTTCATTGAATGTCCATGAAGGTTAATTTCTCTTCTTTACACACGTCTGGGCCCGTTGGCCGATGAAGGAGGTGGCCCAGGAAGCCTCGCAGTCTCAGCCAGCAGGCGTGTAGGGTTTAGAGTCAGCTGTCAGCGTCAGATTTTCAAAATCACTTTCCTAGTGAAAGAGGTGAGCTATAAATACATTTCCTAACACTTGAGGAACTTCTTGAGTACATATAACATCACCATCTTAACGACTCATGGCATTTTTGCGTGGCATTTTCTATCAGTTTTTAAAAACCAGCACAGTGGGCATATAGTTTTCAAACGATAAAATAGTGATTTTAGTGGGCAGTATCAGAGTTTGAACAAATGTCCACAGTTGCGTGAGCTCCATCGCAATCAAGATAGAGAATGGTCTGGGACTTTCCTGATGGTCCAGCAGTTAAGCTTCCTTGCTTCCAATGCAGGGGGCCTGGGTTCGATCCCTGGTCAGGAAACTAGATCCCACATGCTGCAGTTAAGAGTTTGCATGCCACAACTGAAGATCCCGCATGCCGCAGTTAAGAGTTTGCATGCCACAACTGAAGATCCCGCATGCCGCAACTAAGACCTGGCACAGCCAAAGAAATTAAAAGATAAACATTCAAACTTACTTTTTTTTAAAAGATATAGAATGTTCTCATCACCCCAGAAGGTTCCCTTGTATAACTCTGTACCCCATCCCCTGGTGACCAGCATCCATCCTCTGTCCTTGTACTTACGCCATTTCTCTTCCATTGTTTAAGCAGCCATGCGTTTCTGCGTGGCTGAGGTCCTGCCTAGCATGCTGACACACCGCGTGCTCGATCTTCACTTGTTTTGGTGACTGTCTGCTGGGAGCCTTCCGTGTCATCACTGCCTCTCCCCCACAGCACCGCTTCATTTTGCATAGATGAGTCTCTCTTACTGGACATGCGTGATTGTGATCAGGAGTTGCCTCTTGATCGTTGGCTAATTTTTTTTTTTCTTAGAATTGTTACCTTTTAAGATAGTTTTTGTGAAATAGAACACTGCCCTCAGTGAGAGGACAGCAGTCATGACTGGTTCTTCTAGTTGGTCCTGTCAGCCCCACTTCTGGACATCAGGCTAAAGAGAAAGGTTTCCTGCCCCAGGTCAGATCAGTGTGAATTCCACCCTTGGGCGGGGACCTGGTGCAGTGACCGCAACTTATTTGGCTTAGGAGCTGCCCACTCACCCCTTCCCAGCCTCCTCCTCTGAAACTCTCCTGTGCAAGAGTACTCCGCCCTCTTTAGACCATGTGTGTTGGGGAAGGTGAGTGAAATACGGGATTTTGGTTTCAGAGGGCACGTCCCGAGACCATACCCTGCTTCCGTGCTGCCCGCTCTCCACTCTTTCTGTTCCAGTTTTGGTATAACTGAAAATTTCACATCCACTTAACATTTCTAATCTCTTGTTATCTGACGAAGACTCAGAAAATGCACACAAATATTTGTAGCGGTGGTCTCCACTTTTCCTTCCATCTTTTGCAGCCTTATTGCTGGTTTTTGATACAGAAAGAGGTGTGCTTTTTCCTAGTAACTGAAGGCATGAGCAAGTCACAGTCCTGGAGGGTCTTGCTTTGTGGGTGGCCCCAGCGTGTTTTGGTGGGTGTTGTGATGGGTCCTGAGTGTCAACACAAGCTGCACAGAGACAGGAGTGGAGGTGGTGGTGAGAGCTGGTGGCCCCTGTCCAGCCCCGACAGGCTGCCACGTGGGGTTTAGAGAACTCAGTCTCCTGCGCCAGGATATCATGAACATACATTCGCTTGGAACATCCCTGTTACAGAATCCAAGCTCATACTGCTCACTGCATGAGCAGCCAGTCAGTCGAGAGACAGTTGTTGGAGCAGGAATAGCCACTTTATTTGGAAAGCCAGTGGATCGAGAAGATAGTGGACCAGTGTCCCAAAGAACCATCTTCTCTGAGTTAGAATTCAGGCCTTTTTTGTACTAAAAGGGAAGGGAATGAAGGCAGGCATTTCCTGGCTCCAGTCAGCCTCCAGAGGGGATGTGTTAATTTCTTCCTTCCTGGAGCCATTCACAGGTGAGCTGGTCAGGATGTTTCCTGTGAGCTAAACAAAGGTATTTCAGCTTAATGCTCCTTACCTGAGAGGCAGGGTTCCCGGGGATGGGCCGTGATGTGTAATTTAAGCTTATAGGCAACATCCCTTTAGTGATTAACTTGCGGGTGCTTGTGTGCTAAGTCGCTTTAGTCATGTCTGACTCTGTGCAACCCAGTGAACTGCAGCCCCCAGGCTCCTCCGTCCATGGGATTCTCCAGGCAAGAATACTGGAGTGGGTTGCCATGTCCTACTCCAGGGGATCTTCCTGACCCAGGGATCGGACCCGTGTCTCTTCACGTCTCCTGCGTTGCAGGCGAATTCTTGACCACTAGTACCACCTGTAATAGAAAACAAAGGTTCTTCTCGATTACATCCCTAACTCAGGACTCACAAGAGCATCAGTAATTTTTTTTAAAGAATCTACACAGCCAGGATCTCCCTCTGTGTTCCATGGACCCTGGTCATCCTCCTCCGCCCCAGACTCCAGTGGGGGTACCAGGAGGGCTAGAGGCACTGCCCCCCAGAGCAAGCACCTGCCCCGGGGTGGCTATTCAAACCTAAACTCAAATGCAGTAAAAGCAGAAGTCCAGTTCCTCAGAGGCACTAGGCACACGTGGCTGCCGTCTGGAAGGCAGTCACAGAACATTTCTGTCATTGCAGAAGTTTTGTTGGCAGTGCTTGGGCAGGAGCAGTGGCGAAACTGGGCTCCGGGCATGGGGCCTGACTGTCGTGGCTTCGCCCCTTGTCACGTGAGCCAGTGAGAGAGCGGAGAATTCGCTGTGGGCTCTAGGATGCCTTTTTCCCTTTAAGTCATCAGTGCGTGTGGAGGGGTGTGCGTCTGTTCTCACTGCACTGGCTGCTGTGAAGAGGACACATTTCCTTGACTGGTGCCAGCCCTGTGTCAGACTGGTTCCAGTTCTCTGTGCCCGGTTTCCTCATCTGTGAAATGGGGATGACCATGGGCATGAATGAGTCCCTGTGGATAAAACTCTGAGAACAGTGTTTGGAGGGTTGGATTTGCTCCCGAGAGATGGCAGTTGTCAGCACTGTCATTGTCACCGCCTATGGGGCAGGTGCGCCCTCCACTGGGCTGGGCAGCACAGAGAGGAGCTTCTGGACCTTCTCCCCCACCCTGTCTTTTGAAGCCGCAGGCGCCCCAGAGAACAGCACCCCGGTGGAGGCAGAGCCCAGCCAGTGGGCGTGCAAGGTGTGTTCAGCCACCTTCCTGGAGCTGCAGCTGCTGAATGGTAAGGGCCAGGCGCCCGCTGGGCCAGACGCCAGGGAGTCCCCGGCTGCGTTCACCCAGATGCGCACTGTCACTTCCATCGGGGAGGATGTCGGGATTCCCCTGGCTTCGCTCCTGGCCTGTGTCCTGCAGGCCTCCTCCCAGGGATCTGTGCTTTGCCTTGAAGTCCTCTGCGTGTCTGGCGCTGAGGGATCTTGTTTTCTTTCCGCCAACTCAGCAGAGTAGTTCAGTTGGGGAGGAGGGTAGTGGGGGCTGTCTCTGTTTTTGTGGCCTAAGTGTTTTCAGACTGGTGGATTCATCATAAGCATCTTCTGCAGAGCACCTGTTGGGCCACTTGGAACAATCCAAGAGCGGCGCCCCAGCCGGCCAGCAGGAGTCGGCCCCGGAGAAGGAAGCAGATGTGCCCCGGGGGGAACCTGCTGAGGTTCCCAAGACTGTCAGTGCCACCAAAGAGCAGAAGAAAAAGCCTCGAAGGGGAAGAAAACCCAAAACATCCAAACCAGAGCAGCCTCTAGTCATTGTTGAAGGCAAGGAGCCAGCAGGTGAGAGCGGTACTGGGGGAGGAGCCAGCTTGGGGGCGTGGTCCTGGGGAGGAGCCATCTTGGGGCGTGGCCCTGGGGGAGGAGTGATGATAGTGGGGCGGGGCCTGAGGCCATATTGCCTCCTTGCCAGGCAGGAAAAGTTGGTCCAGAGTCTTCATGGGGTGCTGTCTAAGCCCTGCTCTTGCTGTGAACCAGCTCTTTCGAGTACAGCTTACTCCCAGTGCGGTTGGTAGAATGCGTGGGCTGTGAACTTTGATAGGCGGGTTCGCCAGTGTAGGCGGTCGTCTGGACAGAACATTTCGATCTCCTCAGCCACCCATCCCGGGAGCTCTGTGCTCAGCATCTTCCAGGCCACATGTGGAAAAGACTCGCCCACGTTGGGCTTCCTTCGGTGCCGAGCCATGTCGGTCCATCCTGTGGGTGCTCCAGCGTCTGCTCCCTGTCTCCCGTGAACGGGCATACAGCTGCGCTCTGGGCCATGGCTAAAGGTGTTACTCTGACTCTATAGTAGCCTCAGTTGAGTTTGGAGGGAACTGGGTCTCTCGGGTGAGGGGTCCCCACGAGGCCATGTCCCCTCAGCCCTCATGGCCTCACCAGAAGTGCCACCAGATTCCTGGCGGGTCTGGCATGTAGGGACCAGACTTGATGCTCAGACACTCGTGAGTCCCCTCACTGCCTTCCTCATTGACCACCCACTGGGCAGTTTTTCTTCTTGCTGTCTGCTGTAGCCTAGGATTTCTTTGTGAGTGACAAGAAGTTCTTGTTCTCTCTCAGAATTAAAGAGAATTCAGAGGAGCAGCCCTCAGATAATATTCTCAGGAGAAGTGGTTTAAGCTTCCCCTGGACAGTCTCCATACTTCTCTACAAGAAGAAAAGACAGAAAGAAGTGAAAAGCTTATTAAGTGATTATTTCACTAATTATTAGTTGCATTAGGAAGACACATAATAGTAGGTGAAGTAGATAAATCTTTTTGTGTAATCTTCCCATATTTCATTTGTCTAGAGGGTCAGTCCGCGGTGCCTATTACTGTGGCCATTTGATATTTAGGTCTTACAGAAAATGATTATTTGCTTTTGAGCATATGGTGACTTGTGTAACTACAGAAATTAGTATTCCTAAGTCTCTGTCAGGATGAGTTTAATAAGTCATAAGTCCCTACTATATATCAAAGTGTTTCGTTTTAGGTGGTATGAGAAGGGATTGAAATAGAGTCATGACTCCTGTGGTTTTAAAAAGAATTACAGATTCCAACTCCAGTTTTGAGTTAAGAATAACATTTTGCTCTTTTCAATCTGCAGGCAAAGGTGTGGATTCTAAAGTATTGCTGTTTTTTTTCCCTCTGTCAATCTTGTGACCCGTGTCTACGGCATCGGCCTAGCTGTGGCCCCTTGGGCCTGTCGTCTGGGTTCAGCTGTGTTCTGTCCACGGCTCCGGCAGTGACACAGCTTGTCTCATCCCCTCCTTGCAGAGCAAGTGACTGAGATCATGACTGAGGTCGAGCCTGTGACTGCGACGCCAGACGAGCGGATCATGGAGCTTGTTCTGGGAAAGCTGGCTGCCACCCCCAGCGACACCAGCTCAGTGCCAAAGTAAGTCCCAGCATGGCACTCGGCCTGGCTTCACGGGCAACAGTATGTGGCGGCTAATCCATTTCAGAGGGAAAGCCTGACGAGAGGGAATGGTTTACTTCTTATGGGAAATGCATGTGTATGGGGAGCAGCAGGAACGTCCTGGAGCTCAGGGAGTTAATAGTGCAGCTTCTGTGAAAACAGATGAAAAAGCCTTTTTATTGTAGTAAAATACACATAGTATACGATTTATCATCTTAGCCATTTTTAAGTGTATGGTTCAGTGGTTTCAAATACATTCACGTCTTTGTGCAACCTTCCATCCATCTCCAGAATTGTTTCATCTTCCCCAAGATGAAACTCCATCCTTATGAAATACTAACTCCCCATCTCCCCCTCTCCAGCCCCTGGTACCCACTATTCTGCTTTCTGTCTCTGCGAAGACCTTACAGGAGGTACTCGTGTCTCTCAGGACCTCGTATAAATGGATCGCACATGTTTGTCCTTTTGTGACTGGTTTACTTCACTTAGCGTAATGCCCTCGAGGTCCATCCATGTTGCAGCAGGTATTGGAGTGTCCTTCTGGTTTAAGTCGGAATACTACTCCATCATGCGGGAGGACCACACTTGGTTCATCCACTCCTCCACCAGCTGATACTTGTGTTGTGCCTAACAAGGCTGCTACGATGGAACAGTTTGTATCTGAACTTCTGTAAATCTAATATTCTGCATTTCTCTTTTTATGAATGAGGAAAATGTTTATATTTTAGCTATTATTCGTGGTAATTTTTTGCCCTGAAGTTGAATAAGCCTGTGACAGTTTTTCAGGTCCTTTTTGGAGTGCAGCCTTCAGTGTCAAAGCATGCCTGGTCCTAGACAGTCCAGGAAGCTGTGCAAAAACAGAGCAGAGCAGAGCAGTATCAGAAATGGTGAGCGTGACCTACTTATTCATGCTCCATCTTATTGCCCAGAGGATTTCAGTAACTTACTGCTAGAAACACATTTAATAGGGAGAAGAAGTTTGAAAAAATCAGGTTCAGGGAAGATATGAAACAGGGTAGAGGCAAGTAAAGAAAGCAGAAGAGATGGGGTCACTCTGGCCAACACACTAACTGAGGTCCAGGCTTCTGGTGACCAGAGTTAATGCCGAAGGAGATGAGTGGCTGGTGTGGAAAAAGTTGAGTGATGCCACTGAACATTCAGGGTGTCTGCCTTCCCAGAGACATTCAGGGTGTCTCCCTTATCCAGAAGCCCCAAAGCTGGGGGACACCTGAGCCCAACACTCCCCTCCGGTGTCGAGCTAGGAAGATTCGACAGGCGCTCTTTCCAGGACAACTAACCTTGAACTTTTCTCCCCAACGATCCTGCCTCCCACCCACCTCACCAGCCTGTGCGTCTCTCCCGCAGGTTCCCGCATCACCAGAGCAGCACCATCACCCTCAAGAGGAGCCTAATCCTCTCGAGCCGGCACGGCATCCGGCGGAAGGTGGTGCGGCAGCTGGGCGAGCATAGGCGGGTATACCAGTGTAGTATCTGCAGCAAGGTCTTCCAAAACAGCAGCAACCTGAGCAGGCACGTGCGCTCGCACGGTGAGTCCCTGCCGCCGCCACGTCCGCCCCGGGGGCCACGCGGCGGCCCCAGGTGGGCACCGTGGTCTCGGTGCGCCTGGAGGAGTGACACGCTCATCACTGGCTGGTCCTTAGGTGACAAGCTGTTTAAATGCGAGGAATGTGCCAAGTTATTCAGCCGCAAGGAGAGCCTGAAGCAGCACGTCTCGTACAAGCACAGCAGGAACGAGGTGGGTGATGGAGGAAAGCAGAGAAATGATGACTGGAGAGTCCCAGGCAAGGGGAGTGGGGAGAGGGAGCCGGAGGGGGCCGAGATAGGCCGGGGCCTGGCGGGGTGCTGCCGGGGATCGGGGAGGAGCCGGAGGCCAACGTGGGCATCGAGGTCACCTGGATGCTTCTCTTTCCTGGGCAATGGGTCAGCCAGGCACGGTTCGTGTTTCTAAGCCAGGCGGGAGGGTAGCAGAGGGAGGGGCTGTGAGAAATGACATTGCTGGAGCAGCTCCCTTGAGGAGAGGGTGTCCCAGCTGCCCCACCACTGCCTCCGCTCCCCCGCCTCCTCCCACCAGGTCGACAGTGAGTACAGGTACAGGTGTGGCACCTGCGAGAAGACCTTCCGCATCCAGAGCGCGCTGGAGTTTCACAACTGCCGCACAGGTGAGCGGCCCCGCCCAGCGCTCAGGCGCAGGTACCTGGCGGGGCGGGAACCAGGTGCTCCAGCAGCGGGTGACGGTGAATTTAACTGGTAACCTCACCTATAAGATTCTGCTCCATTTGGTTTGCTTTCAAGCAGCTGCTATGCTAAGACATGCAGGTGGAGAGTTCCCATTTAAAAGAGAATTTATTTTATTTCCTACTATTCATCAAAATCAGCTGCATATGGGTGCATTTGCGGCTTCCCTGGTGGCACTAGTGGTAGAGAATCCTCTTGCTAGTACAGAAGATGTAGTTTCCATCCACGGGTCAGGAAGATCCCCTGGAAGAGGGCCTGGCAACCCACTCCAGTATTCTTGCCTGGAGAATCCTATGGACAGAGGAGCCTGATGGGCTACGGTCCATGGGGCCACAAAGAGCTGGACACGATTGAGCGACTGAGCATGCACATGGCTGCATTTGAGACTGGGGAGGTTTCATCCTCACCAAGAATGTTGAGCGGCCGAGGAGGGTTTGTTCGGGGATCAAGGGAGAAGTACGTGCCGAGGTGGGGTCATGGCTGGAGGAGTGGGCGTCTGCCTCCTTATCAGTAGGACCTTCCTCAACGGTCCACCCTCCTCCCTCCATGGACCCACCCGTGTCCAGCAAAGGCCCAGCTGCTCCCTCTTACCACCTGGTTTTGCTCTGAGCCTGCCTCTGTCCCTGGTCTCCACTCATGACCTGGACCTTCGTCTGCTTGTGTGTGGCTGATGCCATATGCTCAGATCAGCCTGTGGCCAGGATGGGTTGCTGGGCCTAGCCAAGCATCCTGAGCTCAGTGTCTGGCCAGCTCACAGCTGGTGAGCGCACATGATGTATATAAATCCCTGAGGATGGCCAGGAGACAACTGTGTGGGACTCAGCCGGTCGGGGTGGCCTCTGTCTGGGGCCCCGTGGTTGAAGGCTCGCTGCCTCCATCCCCACCCTGGGAGGATGGACACCGGGGAGGGTCACTGTTGTCTTTTCGGCCCCTCTTCTCGGAATCATGGCACCTGGGCAGGGGTTGGGTGGGAGGGGGTACTGGGGGCAGCCAGCTTAGACACTGCCCAAGTTAGCACTGAATTCCGAATCCCCTTCCACTGACCCTCCATATGGGTCCCTGTTCACTCTGTGACTGTGCTGGTTCTTGTTAAGGTGCCGGCCAGTCCTCCTCTTGGGGCATCCTTACCCACCCATCATATCCACCATCGCTGCCCTCCCTGCCGGCGCCTGCTCCTGCAGGCTCTGCTCTGTCCCTTTGTTTGATTCATGTGCTTGTTCCGCTCTGCGGGCTTCTGTTGGAAACCAAGGCTGTTTCCTCCACCCACGGTGGGGCTTTTCTGAAGTGGCAGGTGAGTCTTGTCTCACTTGAGCTCAGGCTGCTCTGCAGTGTCAGTCAACGGGGTAAAGTGGACTTGGAAGCTTCCAGGTGGATCCATATAATGCACCCTGCCACCTGCAGTCTGCAGTCCAGTGTGCCCCAAACCTGGGAAAACTCACCAATTTTTGATGTCATATCAGTCATATTGTTCACTTAGGGTGGCTTTCTTACTATTCTCTGGAACTCTGCATTCACTTAGGAATATCTTTCCCTTTCTCCTTTGCCTTTCACTGTTCTTCCTTTCTCAGATATTTGTAAGGCCTTCTCAGACTACCACTCTGCCTTCTTGCATCTTTTTCTTGGGGATGGTTTTGGTCACCACCTCCTGCACAATGTTACAAACTGTCCATCGTTCTGTCTACCTATTACTATCCATCTGTAGTTGTGTCTGTCACTCTGTCTACCAGATCTAGTCCCTTCCGTCTATTCGTCACCTTCACTGTATAATCATAAGGGATTTGATTTAGGTTATACCTGAATGGCCTAGTGGTTTTCCCCACTTTGTTCAATTTGAGCCTGAATTTTGTAGTAAGGAGCTGATGATCTGAGCCACAGTCAATTCCAGGTCTTGTTTTTGCTGACTATATGAACAATGCAAAGAAATAGGGGAAAACGATAGAATGGGAAAGACTAGACATCTCTTTAAGAAAATTGGAGAGATCAAGGGAACATTTCATGCAAAGATGGGCACAATAAAGGACAAAAACAGCAAGAACCTAACAGGAGCAGAAGATATTAAGAAGAGGTGGCAAGAATATACAGAAGAACTATACAAAAAAGGTCTTAACGACCCAGATAACCATGATGGTGTGATCACTTGCTTACATCCAGACATCCTAGATTGTGAAGTCAAGTGGGCATTAGGAAGCGTCACTTCGAACAAAGCTAGTAGAGGTGATGGAATTCCAGCTATTTAAATCCTAAAAGATGATGCTGTGAAAGTGCTGGACTCAATATGCCAGCAAATTTGGAAAACTCAGCAGTGGCCACAGCACTGGAAAACATCAGTTTTCATTCCAATCCCAAAGAAGAACAATGCCAAAGAAAGTTCAAACTACCACACAGTTGTACTCATTTCACATGCCAGCAAGATTATGCTCAAACTCCTTCAAGTGATGCTTGTACAGTATGTGAACCGAGAACTTCCAGATGTACAAACTAGATTTAGAAAAGGCAGAGGAACCAGAGATCAAATTGCCAACATATGCTGGATCATAGAAAGAGCAAGGTAATTAAAAAAAAAAAATCTACTTCTGCTTCATTGCCTAAGCTAAAGCCTTTGACTGTGTAGATCACAACAAACTGAAGAATATTCTTAATGAGATGGGAATACCAGACTATCTTACCTGTCTGTTATGAAACCTGTATGCAGGTCAAGAAGCAACAGTTAGACCTGGACATGGAGCCACAGACTGGTTCTAAATTGGGAAAGGTATACATGAAGGCTGTATACTGTCACCCTGCATATTTAACTTCTACGCAGAGTACATCATGTGAAATGCAGGGCTGGATGAAGCACAAGCTGGAATCAAGATTGCCAGGAGAAATATCAATAACCTCAGATATGAAGATGTTACCAGTCTAAAGGCAGAAAGTGAAGAGGAATTAAAAAGCCTCTTGATGAAGGTCAAAGAGGAGATTGAAAAAAGCTGGCTTAAAACTCAGCATTCAAGAAACTAAGATCTTGGCATTCAGTCCTGTCACATGACAAGTAGATGGGGAAACCGTGGAAACAGCGTCAGATTTAATTTTCTTGGGCTCCAGAATCTATGCGGATGGTGATTGCAGCCATGAAATTAAAAGACACTTGCTCCTTGGAAGAATAGCTATGACAAACCTAGACAGTGTATTAAAAAGCAGAGAGATTACTTTGCTTACAAAGGTGTGTCTAGTCAAAGCTGTGGTTTTTCCAGTGGTCATGTCTGGATGTGAGAGTTGGAGTATAGAGAAGACTGAGCACCAAAGAATGGATGCATTCAAACCATGGTGCTGGAGAAGACTCTTGAGAGTCTCTTGGACTGCAAGGAGATCCAACTAGTCTATTCCTAAAGGAAATCAGTCCTGAATATTCATTGAAAGAACTGATGCTGAAGCTGAAGCTCCAGTACTTTGGCCACCTGATGTGAAGAACTGACTCATTGGAAGAGACCCTGATGCTGGGAAAGGTTGAAGCCAGAAGCAGAAGGGGACGACAGAGGATGAGATGGTTGGATGGCATCACTGACTCAACCGACATGAGTTTGCGCAAACTCTGGGAGATAGTGAAGGACAGAGAAGTCTGGTGTGCTGCAGTTCATAGGGTCGCAAAGAGTGGGACACATGTTAGCCTTAGCAACCAAGCAACAGTCATTTGGGCCTCAGCTGACCTTGGTGCCCAGTGGGACAATGGCGCCCCATGTGGCCACGCTTGGTTCTGCACGAGCACACTGGGTGAGTGGAGGGTGATACAGGTCGTTTGGTGAGACTGGCTCAAAGCCGCGGAAGAGAAGTTGTCCTTTTTTTATCTTTATTTCTCTGGACACAAATGAAACAGAATGTTTGAAGACAAAGCAGCAGTTGCTACACGTCAGCAGAAAATTCTGTTAAAAGAGACGCTTGTGGTTCTTTGTTATATAGAAGTACCAGAGCAGCAGTGGGTTGAAGTGTAATTTCTCTGTAATTTCACACGTTAGAAGTTTTGAATGGAAAACAAAGGATAAACCAGGAACTGAGCTGATTTGTGTACTATGTATTTGCACCATTATACTTTTGTATAGTACTCACATTAGGAGGATGTATCTTCCATAGGCTGTTAAGTCAGGGATTTGTGTGAGCTTTGAAATGATGATTTCTTGGGCTTTTCTCAAGGTTTTGCTTGGCGGAGCCTGTCCTGGGTGTGAGGAGGCGTAAGTCTAACTCTTGTAAATGGCCCTCATCTGCTCTCAGCCTTTCTGAGGGAGCTAGAGAAGAGCTGAGGTTCACGTCTAGGCCATCGGGCAAGACAGAGCCACCTGGGCTCCCGTGCAGCCAGGCCCCTGGAAATCCTCCATCCTGTCTCCTGCACACCTACCCTTCACCAGAGCCTGCATGTCAAGCTGCACTCCCAGGTTTGCAAGCCTTGGAGTTGCCTGTCCTTGAGACCAAAGAAAGTCCAGAGACAGCGACAGAGACATTACCTTACACGTCAGAAACATAGGTTCTGAAGCCACAGCTGCCTCTGCTATACACACACACACACACACACACACACACACCCCATTTCTGGGGGGAGATTGCCTCTGCTGTACACACACACCCCATTTATAGGGGGAGATTGCCTTCAGGTTGGCTTGTCAGTTACCAGGGAGTCCAGCAGCTGGGCACATCCCTTCCAGCCCCTCAGGTTAACAGCCAGGACCAGCACGAGGGCAGGTGTTCCCTTGAATGAACTAGCAGGTGGAGTCTTTCTGGCCTAAAGATTAGGACAGTCCCTAGCTGAGGCAGAGGGCAAGCGGTTCATGTGAATGGAGGAGAGACAGATGCTGGTCAAGCAGGAGGTGGACAGAGAGCTGGGGTACGGCCATCCCGCGTGGCTTGACCACACACCACGTAATAGGTATTCGTTCTCAGTTGCTGCATTTCATCAAAAGACTAGTGTAGACCTCGAGGGCAGCAGGATTACGGGTGGGAGAAGGTTGTCTTTGAGCGCCTGTCTGGATTCCTGAGCTGGTGACAGGTGGATGCCACACTGGGAAAAGCCGCCCAAGCTGACAGTCTGGCCCGACAGCTGCTCCAGCTCCACTATCGTGGGGCAGAGGCCACCTCCGTGGGTTGGGAAAGGCTGGAAGTGGGTTGTCTCCATTGAGTGGGAGGGACTCGTTAGGGAGAGAGGGAGCTGAAGTCCAAGGGCTGCACTGCACTTTCCATCTGTCGGGTTCCATCTGGGGCTCATGGGGCCAACCTGCCCAGGAGGGACACTCACCTGTGTGGTTTGGGAGGCCCAGGATGGCTGGGGCCTCCAGTAATCTGATGGGATAGCTCTGTAAGGTGTTGTTCAGTTATTCACTTGTGTTTGACTCTGCAACCCCATGGACTGCAGCACACTAGGCCTTCCTGTCCTTCACTATTTCCCAGGGTTTGCTCAGACTCATGTACACTGAGTCAGTGATGCCATCCAGCCATCTCATCCTCTATCATCCCCTTCTCCTCCCGCCCTCAATCTTTCCCAGCATCAAGGTCTTTTCCAGTGAGTTGGCTCTTCACATCAGGTGGCCAAAGTGTTGGAGCGTCAGCTTTAGCATGCTGGAAGGTGTAGCCCTTCACCAAGCAGGATGGCAGATGCCCTGGTCTCTGGTCTTGTTCCTAAGAATCAATGCTAGGGAAATCTAGTTGGGAAAAAAAAAGAAAGTTACCAAGAAATACTAAATTGTCTGCAATATCAAAAATAATGAAGAAAATTGTGATACATGAACTGAGTAGACTATTATGCAGCCATTAAAATAAGTCTGAAAATCTTTGCCTGCTGAGTGCATGTCCTGCACACATTTGCACAAACCCGTGTACAGGGCATTGTGTGGACACGCCTGGGCCTCACGGGGGGCTGCACACTGGGGTCAGGAGAGAAGTTAACTGCTGAGTCTGGAGCTGATTGGGTTGTAACAGTTGGGGGTGCTGCTGGCATCTGAGGCAGGGGAACCAGGGATGCAGCTCAGCACGCAGACCATGGGACAGCCGCCGCCGCCCCCCCCCCCGCCCATCCCCCTCCACTGTGATCCAGCTCAAGTGTCTGCAGCACTCAGGCTGAGATTCTGGGATGGGGGTCCATTGTGAAGCAGAACGAGAACCCCAGTCAGAATCAATGTAGAAAATGAAACTTTAACTCTGGGATTGGTGCACTCAGCACACAATGACCACGGGAAGTGGTCAGTGGGCTGTAACCAAGGGCCCAGAAATGAGTGCGATGCAGAGCATCCTCTGGCCCTCGCTCCGGGGCAGGAAGCACACTGTCGTGCCCACCCACGCAGGTGACACGGGACAGGGCTTCCGGGCTGCAGGAGGGCCAGTGGGTAGCGGGGACTCCCTTCTGGGGCTGGCTTAGGTGACAGACTGGCAGGTACGCGTCCTGGCAGGAGCAGGGTGGGTATGGGGGTTAGGGGATGACATGAGAGGGGGGATCAGGGGACCAGTCTGAGAGGAGAGTGCTGGCCGAGACCTCCTGGCGGAGGCCCGGTGGGCGGGACCAAGGTGGACAGCTGAAGAGAGGCCAGGGCCTCGCAGGTCCCCAGATGGCCCCTCTGCTTGCGCTCGTGGGGAGCAGATCCTCAGGGCTAGGGGCCTAGGCAGGAGGGCTGAGGGGATGCCCTGCTTGCCAGGAAGGAGAGAGCAGGGTAGGAACTGTCAGAGGCCCTGGTGGGCAGTTTGGCCACCTTTGGGGAGGAACTGGGGGTGAGGCTGGGATACTGGCTGTCAGTATTTCCAGAGGCTTCATTAGGGAAATGGAAGGTATATGTCTCCTAAAGGGGCCCTAGGAAGAAGGCAGTTTCTTTACAGATGGGAGAAATGGGGGATGTCTATGTGCGATGGGGGAGGAGCCCGTGGAGGGCCAGGTGGGAGAGAAAGGGCAGGTGATAGCTGGGCTCTGGGGGAGCAGCAAGGGGCTGAGCCTGGGGTGGGGTGGGAGGCAGCTTGTCTGAGGTGGGTAGGGGAAAGCGGGGGCGGGGGCTGCAGTCAGGTTAGCGGCCTCTTGCCTCACTAGGAATCCCCAGATGCTGTAGATGTGTGTCCTGGGGCTGAGGGGATGGGCTGGGCAGTAGCTCTTGTCTGCTCTGCACATGGCTCAGGCCTGGCTGGGCAGGGTGTCTTCTCAGTTCAGGTGGTGGCAGCGGTGCCTTTTCCTGGCTCTGCCCTTCCCCTGGGCATCGCTGCTGGCCCCAGGGGAACGCGCGCTCAGTGTCACACACCTAAAAGCTGCTTCCTTTTCCTACCTCCTCGACAGACGACAAGACGTTCCAGTGTGAGATGTGCTTCCGGTTCTTCTCCACCAATAGCAACCTCTCCAAGCACAAGAAGAAGCACGGGGACAAGAAGTTTGCCTGTGAGGTCTGCAACAAGATGTTCTACCGCAAGGACGTCATGCTCGACCACCAGAGGCGGCACCTGGAAGGTGAGCGCACCTGTGGGCACGGGGTGACGCCACTCCACCCCCGTGGGTGCCTGCTGTAAGGCGCTGCCTGACGGGAACTGGCACAGCCTCAGAGGTCCTGCTGGGAACTGTTGCGTCATGTGTTGGGAGGAACTGGAGCCATCCCGAACACTCCACGGGGTGCTGAACATTCCACGGGGTGCGGGGAGGATATCAGGGAAACTGGACTCTGTGGGACTGAACGTTCTCAGTCACCCAAAAGAGCTTTTCCAAGGAGTTTAATGCTGAGGAAATGCTTCCGATATAAGTAGGGAAAGGACGGGGTATGAAGTGCCACATGCTTGCAGCCATGTGGGTGGAGCAGAGCGCTGCAGGAGGATGCTGTTGGGGCCACGAGTGACTCCCCCTCATCCGCCTCTGTTTGTCGAGGGGCCCTGATGACCCTTGCCAAGTGCGGTGGGCCTGGGGCTGCCCTTCCTGTGGGGGGCTCACGAGAGGCCAGCACAAGACAAAGGTGCACTTAAGTGGGGTCAGTAATGGGGTGGGATGTGGCAGGGCGATTGAGGGAAGGAGGTAAGACAGGAAGTGAGGTGTGTGTGCGGGGGATCCCGCAGGGCAGACCCGACGGGAAGGCCAGGGCACCAAAGAGAAGAAGAAGACCTGGTTACCTGGGCCACAGGTGTGTCCTGAGCACACACCTCACCTGAGGCTTTCTCCAAGAACCTGCTCTGACCCTCTTTTTAAGTGGCATTTCAACTTTAGTGGCTCAGATGTAAAGAATCCACCTGCGATGCGGGAGACCCAAGTTTGATCCCTGTTTTGGGAAGATCCCTTGGAGGAGGGCATGGCAACCCACTCCAGTATTCTTGCCTGGAGAATCCCATGGGCAGAGGAGCCTGGTGGGCTACAGTCAGTCCATGGGACACAGAGAGTCGGGCATGACTAACTAAGCACAGCACAGCACAATCCTAATTTTTATTCTACAGGCCATTGCTCTCTTGCCAACTGGCCTCTGTAAGCAGCACTCACTGAACAGAGCACCTTCTTATTAAAAAAAAAAATCACTTTATAAAGAATTACGAATGGAGTATATGCCTGTTGGGGGAAAAAGTCAGATAACAAACTCGTACGTGAAGTCTGACCACTGCACACAGCTGTGTCATCGTGGCTTTTAATACATGCCTGATCACGTCCTGCCTCACATTTGCATCCTGCCTTTTTACCTGGCCCTTCCTCACCTGGTTCATAAGCTCCACCACTCCCTCTGTGATCTGGGGCTGCTTCAAGGGCCTGGTGTCCACTTAATGACTAGGTGGTCTTGGGCACGCCCCTGGGCCTGTCTCCTCACCCATCTGTGGTGGGGATGACCACTGCGCTGAACCGCTGGCCTCGTTGAACTGGACCCTGATTATCAAGCCCCAGGTGGGCCCCTAAGAGCCGCTATTACCTGGAGAAGTCAGATGTTTCCTGACTGATAGATGTGTGGGTTTTATCTCACAACTTTTATCTCACAACGTTTTACAGCTGACACAGCTCAGATCATTTTCCTTGGGAATGAGCGAATACTGTGTGGCTGTTCATGGCCTTCCCTTCTATATGGAAGCGTAAACCACACCCGCTTCATACCTGCATGCTTTACCCGCTGGGAACTATTGGTCTCCAGGTCACCTTGCCAGCCAAGTTTGAGCCTGGCTCTGTGTTCACATGGTTTATGCAAGAATGCCCCAGAAAGAGGTCAGTGGTTAGTAAGAGACCTTGAGAAGGAACTTCTTTCTTGTTTGTATCCAAAAATTCCTTGTTTCCTGAGAACTCAGTCTGTTTTGATCCCAATTATGAACACTTGGGCTTCCCATGTAGTGCTAGTGGTAGAGAACCTGCCTGCTAATGCAGGAGGTGTAAGAGGCCAGGGTTTGATCCCTGAGTGGGGAAGATTCATTGGAGGATAGCAAGCCAACCCACTCCAGTATTTTTGCCTGGAGAATCCCATGGACAGAGGATCCTGGCAGGCTACAGTCCATGGGGTTGAAGAGGCAGACACTGAAGTGACTGAGCATGCACACGTGAACACTTATGCCTTAATTTTTTTTTTTTCCTTACTGTTTACCTTGATCCTGATTGGGCTGATTTAACGTGAAGTATGAATATTACTATCTTTTTAATAAGTTTTTTTTTTTTAATAAGTATGCCCGCCTACTCTCAGCTGCCTCAAAGAATCCCACAGTTGTCTTGAGCCTTTAGGTTGAGCACAAATGCCTTCCTTACCAGTAACGCATTGTGACTCCTCTGCGTTGTAAAACTGGCTGCCCTTGGATTTGCAAGTTTCAGGTGCGGCCGGCATTAAGGAGCTTGTGGCGTGGGCTCCTGCTGCATCGCCCGGGCTCCGTCTCCGAGTGGCAGGTGGCACTAGTGCGTCATGGACAAGAGACCCTGCTGGCTCCTTGGACCCACCCGTGGGCAGCCCTGACCTCCGCTGGCTGGGCGAGCCCCTGGCCGATGGCGGATGTCGGAAGGGACCAGGGCTCCCATGTGCGGTGCGCGCTGACTCTGACTCTCGCGGGCGGGGGTTTCAGGAGTGCGGCGGGTGAAGAGGGAAGACGTGGAGGCCGGCGGCGGTGAGAACCTGGTGCGCTATAGGAAGGAGCCGTCTGGATGCCCTGTGTGCGGCAAGGTAACACGGGTCGATGCGGGACCCGGGACCCAGCTCACCTTTTCCTATGGGAAACCTCAGAGCTCTACCCACTGCACGTGGGGACGGGTTGAGGGAGAAGGTTTAGGGTCGAGTGGATGCTCGGGTGTCCTGACCCACGGGGTCCCCTCACTCGATGCTCCGGTCATCTGCTCTCTTGCCGTCGGGGTGGGTCTCCAGTGAAGGAGCTCAGCCTTGTCTCCGCTCAGCTAGGATGTTCCACCGATGCCGCCAGAGTGCGCATGCTCCATCTCCAGTGCGCGGAGCCGGGCGCGTCTAGTGGAGGGGGCTGGACATTCTAGGTTTACATCTTGGTCAGTGGTGATCCTCCCGCACTATTTCCAAGTGAGACACTGACCCAGCCACGGCCACACACGCCATGCATGTCCATGGATGCTTGTGCCCCAAGTAAGCAAATCAGTGCTGGGGTGTCTGAAATGGCTGTCAGAGAGGCCCAACTGCTCGACAGACCCTAAGCTTCCGGAGTGCACTGACCATCTGAACAGCCCCGGGCCAGGTCCAGCAGGGGCATTGATTATCCCTGTGTGGGGAACCCTGTCCAGGTGCTGCCGTCCAGGCCACCTCAGCTTACTATGGGAAATGGTGGTGGTCTTTGTGCATGCACCCCTTGCAGTTGCTCCACCCTTAGACTTGCCTCCCACCGCTTGAGAGGCCCAGGCTCTCAATCCCATAAGCCCACGGGAGCCACGTGGCCCTGGAGCATTGGTGCACCCTCAGCAGACACCAGGTCCAGACGGTGGAAAAGTGAAACCCCAGGCCACTGGGCATATGTGATTTGGTCCAGCCTGCTGGCATGTGGCCACATTGCCAGATCTTTTGACCTTTTCAAGAGAAAACGGAAATCCATGTTTTTATGGGAAATTTCCTGATTTTTTTTTTTTTTTTTTCAAACCACAAAGCAAATAGGTCAGCTGGGTTGTGTGGCCCGTGGACCCACAGTGCAGGTCCTGACTCAGTGTGGGTTTAGGGGCTGGAGGGGCAGGGGCAGCTAGTGCCGCAGAATACACACCTGAGCCGAAGTGTCCAGACAGGGGTGGGTGAGGCTGCCCTGTGTCCACGGAGCCTGCCGACCACTGGCTCTGGGGAGTGACAACACCGTGTTCCTCCTGTGTCCTTGGGAGACCCTGTGCACGAACCAGCCAGCTATGTGACTCACACTCAGACACGTTTTATTCTGTGAGATGTTCACTGGCTGCTCCCAGAGGGACGCCGGCAACAAAGGAACCTGAATGTCTCCAGAACTGACTTCTTCACTGCCTCCAACTATACCTTGTCTCCAGACCTGCCTGCTTGGAGAGGACAGGTGCTGGGGGACACCCAGGGCCTCTGTCCCTCCCCAGAGATGCTTGTCTTCCTGCTCTGCTGACTCGACTTCCCGCCTGGCCTCCCTGGGCTGTGGTCTCAGGGCTGTCGGCCCCAAGTCACCTGCAGATCTTGAACGGAAATGTCCCTCAAAAACATTTGCCTCTGTTCCTTGTGAACTGTTTTCCCTTTCATTCAGGTTTCGGTCTCTTTCTGAGAACAGCTCTAAGGAGACCTACTCCTCTGGTTACTTGACCATTAGGGGGAAAGCCATGTGGCCTGAGACTTCAGATCGGGGGGCTCATGGGGGTGGGCTCTGCAGCCACATCTGGATTAGTATTGATTGGGTGAATGGCTGAGTCCCCACACTCATCACTTTAGACAGGAAATACAGAGAATTGAGGGAGGTGATAATTATGCATGAAACAGGGGACACAAACTGTAACTCTGATACCCACTTTGAGAAGACTGCAGCTGTTTGTGTGACTTACTCTTCTTGGTAGGCCCCATTCCAATGAAATATTTGAGTAAAATTGTGAGCAGACTAGTTTATGGTGAAGACTAGGGAACGGTTAGTTCTATATTATAATGTAAGCACCAGTTTAAATGGTTAAATGATCATGATTGCAGCCCCACGCGATTATTTCTCTCGAACACTGAGGATTTGTTGCAACTTATAATTGGGGAGGAAAGTACTGCATTTTTGTGCCCGATTATGTTCTGTCAATGAGGTACTACATGCGTGGTAACAAGCATCTCCGCCCCCGCTCTCCTGCCCACAGGTGTTCTCCTGCAGGAGCAACATGAACAAGCACCTGCTGACCCACGGCGACAAGAAGTACACCTGTGAGATCTGCGGGCGCAAGTTCTTCCGTGTGGACGTGCTCAGGGACCACATCCACGTCCACTTCAAGGTGAGTCATGTGCCTGGCGCGGGGCGCCCGGGGAGGCGGGGCGCCCGGGGAGGCGGGGCGCCCGGGGAGGCGGGGCGCCCGGGGAGGCGGGGCGCCCGGGGAGGCGGGGCGCCCGGGGAGGCGGGGCGCCCGGGGAGGCGGGGCGCCCGGGGAGGCGGGGCGCACGGGGAGGCGGGGCGCACGGGGAGGCGGGGCGCACGGGGAGGCGGGGCGCACGGGGAGGCGGGGCGCACGGGGAGGCGGGGCGCACGGGGAGGCGGGGCGCACGGGGAGGCGGGGCGCACGGGGAGGCGGGGCGCACGGGGAGGCGGGGCGCACGGGGAGGCGGGGCCGGCCCTCGGGGTTTGAGAGATCTTTTTGCTGCTCTCCAGGTGAGCTCTTTTGAGTGTTTGCTGCCTTTCACGCCCACCTAAAGGGCTCACGTTAAAAACCTTCCCCACTAGGTTCCTCCTGGGAGAAGACCAAGGATCAGGCCAGGGGCTTTTGCTTCCCTCCCTACTTTTGAGGAACGTGAGATGAGATCTTCCCAGTGTGCAGGGTAGTGAGGATTAGGGGTCGCTCTCGGGGGAGAAGTGCCGATCCAGGAAAAAGGAAAGAGTGGTAGGGGCCCAAGTGAGAATGGAGAACATGCCCTCCAGGCGTCGTCCGGCTCAGGCACTGGTCTTGGGAGCTCCAGCTCTGGCATGCAGAGTCGTCTGAACGCAAGCAGGACCTAATGGTGGGGTGTTCCAGGTGACCCGAGGATAGTTTCTGCACCTAGTGTACAGGCCACCGGTTAAAGCTTTTGCCAAGCACGTTAGAAGCAGAGCACGGTGCTTGTCTTGCAGGACATCGCGCTGATGGATGACCACCAGAGAGAGGAGTTTATTGGCAAGATTGGGATCTCCTCAGAAGAAAACGATGACCATTCAGACGAGAGTGCAGACTCAGAGCCTCACAAGTACAGCTGCAAAAGGTGTCAGGTAACCGGACCACGCCTGCCGAGTGCTCGGGGTAGCAGGGCTGCTGGCCCACAGAGGCTCAGGCATGGGTGGGGGCCCTCACAGACGTCCTGGAGGGCGCCCCGGGGCTCGTTGCTTCTCCAGGATGATGGTTGTGGGCCTTATCACCACCACAGGGACCACCGTGTCAGAACCAGTCTGGTCCACACGGTGCCTGTGTGGCTGACCAGCATGGGCCTTGTGCGCCGGGGCTTCTCTCCTTGGCTGTGCCCTCGCACACAGCAGAGGGCCTTGCTTAGAAGCTGGGAGTGCGGGGGGAGGTTTCTATATCCAGCAATTGGTAGACCCTGCGGTTTCACGAAGTAGGTCCCTGTTCCTCCGGGGCACCCGCACCTGGCCCTGTACTTGTCTGGACCTTTGGGCGTGGGGGAGATGGGGTCGGTTGAACGTAGAGGAGAGGATTTCTGGAAGCTGCCTTGGGGGGTGGGGGACAGGACCTGCTGTAAGAGTTACAGGAGGACCTGAGGTCCGCCTCTTACGGCGCCCCCCTGCTTCGCGGGTGTGCCCGGCACCGGCCCTGCCCCTTGGAATTCTGCTCTGCTGCGTGGAGGCGGGTTCTCCCCCTGTGCCCGGGGCGCCTGCGTGGAGGCGGCGCATCGTTAGCCGGGGAGGGGTGGGCTGCGTGCGCAGGTAAACAGCGTGTGCGTCCGCAGCTCACCTTCGGCCGCGGGAAGGAGTACCTGAAGCACATCATGGAGGTGCACAAGGAGAAGGGCTACGGCTGCAGCATCTGCCACCGGCGTTTCGCCCTGAAGGCCACCTACCACGCCCACATGGTCATCCACCGCGAGAACCTGCCCGACCCCAACGTGCAGAAGTGAGGATCCCGGGACTCTAGGGTGGAGGGAGGGCTGGCTTCCCGCAGAGGGGTGATGAGCACGGAGCAACTTGTCTTCTCGGAGAGCCCTGGGCCGGCCTGGGGGATGCCCTGGCCTTGCTCCTTCCTTGGTCATCAGCTCGCACAGTCTCTGGGACCCGCAGCAGTGGGCGGCATTGCAGACCTGCCTACATAAAACCAGAGACCCTTTTCCCCAGAGTAATTAGGTTTTGTGAACATCAGCTCCCCCATCTGGCTGCAGCCGGTAATCAGTACTGCGTGTCTGGGTGACTCAGGCTACAGCCTTGTTTAGAGCCGAGTCCTCCACTGGGGGCTGCGACGCGGCGGCCTGAACAACAGTGGCGTGTTATGTCGAGGCTGAGGCCGAGCTCTGGGTCCCCCTGTGGCCATGGGAGAGGGTCAGCCCCAGCTCTCTCCTTGGCGTCAGGGTGTGTCTTCGTGGCCTTCCTGCTATGCTTGTCTCTGTGACCCTGCTTGAAAGGACACCAGTTACTGGGTTAGGGCCCTTCCAGTGACCTCATCTTTAATTTGAGGACCTCTGCAGAGACCCCCATCTCCAGGCTCAGCCATGTTCTGAGGTGCAGAGTCAGGATGCCAGCGTGTGAACTTCAAGGGGACAACTCAGCCCAGATGTAGGCTGAAGTCTCCGGCCCGTTGTCACCCCCACAGCACCTTTTTTTTTTCACCCCACCTGCTGATAAAGGCACTTATGCAAGTGCACTCTGAGTGCCGGTTCACCGAGGCTGTGTGCCATCCTGAGCCTGTGTCTCCTTTCAGGTACATCCACCCCTGTGAGATCTGCGGGCGGATCTTCAACAGCATCGGGAACCTGGAGCGGCACAAACTGATCCACACAGGTAGCCAGGCCTGAGAGGACACAGTGCCGGAGGGCCAGGCCCCTCTGCGTGCTTCCTGCCCCAGGGGGTCATCCTCGTCTCCAGGCTGGTCCTTCTCCATCCATACTTGCTGCTCCTCCCAGCTCAGCCCCTCCTTGCCCAGTTCCCCTCTGGGTCCTTGCAGAGGCCAAGGAAGGAGGGCTCCAGCTGCAAGGGGTGGGTGGGGGGGATGTGCTTCTTCCCAGTGCTGCCCTCATGCAGTGACCTTGGGTCAGGATTCCCTGCGGTGACAGCCTGCCGTGTGTTTGCTTGTAGGTGTGAAAAGCCACGCCTGTGAGCAGTGTGGGAAGTCCTTTGCCAGGAAGGACATGCTGAAGGAGCACATGCGTGTCCATGACAACATCCGGGAATATCTGTGTGCGGAGTGTGGGAAAGGTGAGGGCAGGTGCAGGCGTGGCCGTCATCCAGAAGGGGCAGCAGGCCAAGTGGGAGTTGGGGGTTGCCCAGACCTGAGTCATCTACTCAAGAAAGATAAGACCTGGAGTATTTAACTGCGGGTCAAGAAGAAAAATCAGTCAGAGCCGGGGGATAAAACCAAGGCATAGGTAAGCTGTTTTAAGAGCAGGGAGATGGTGCAGCATGACTGTGTGATGTATAGAATACCCTCAGAATCACCATGTGGCCTCAGTGGAGGTGCAGAACCCTCAGCTGCTTACAAGGACCAGCTGTGTATTAAGACTTACTTTCTGTGGCCGGTGATGACGATGACCTTTATTTTAATCGGGTGAAATTAGTTAAATGAACCTGTTAGTAAAATAGCTCATATCGCTAAGTATAACCAGAAAGAGATAATCCCAGTCCATGGTAAAATTTTAACACATTTCTGTTTGAAAAGAAACCAAAGCTTGAGGAAGGCTTGGAGCTGTGGCTCTTTGGTGGTTTCAAATGGCTGCCAGTGCTATGTATGGTGGAAGAGCGGCAGGGCCACCCTCCTTCAGATACAGGACAAATCAAGTTTGTCTTGATTTAAAAGTTTGTCTTGATGCCATTAGCATCTTTTAAAAATTTAATATTTCATGAAGTTTTTATTTTTCCTTGATTTTAAAAATTAATCAGGAAAATATAAAGCAAACACAAATGTCCCATAATTCTACTCACTGGATCAACCCCTATTGGCCTTGTAAAATAAGATTACGTGTAGAAGATTAACCAGAGAAGAGCAGAAAGTGAGGAGCTGCTCACCCCAGGCAGCTCCAGTCCCCCTCCCCAGAGGCGAGTTTCTTGTCTGTTCTCCAGTAACCATGTGCAGCAGTGTAGATTGTTCTATTGAAAAAGTAACACAAGCACCTAACCACAAAAAGTTTATTTTTAAATAACTGGAATGGTTACGCAAAATAGTTTTTCCCACCTCAGACCGTAGTTACGTGCTTCCAGAGCAGCATGTAAATGTTGCACAAAGTCGTTTCTAGAAGTTTCTGCCCATGTCTTAGCCCTGGCTGTAGTGGGTGGAGCCCCAGCCCCATCTTTGCCCCAGCTCTTCCAGCCCCATTCTCGCCAGCCTGGAGGGGACAGGTGTGGTGGGCCCTGCCCCCAGGTGGGCAGGGACAAACACAGCTGAGCCCTGAGTGCTGCTCAGTGGGCCTGGCCGGATGGGGAGGGGTGCCCAGGGCAGGTACTATGGTCTGTTCTCCCATCTTGTACTGCATACATTTCCTCGGGGTGGGCATGAGAAGGGCATGGGCTCTCGGGGTGGAGTGGGGGTGGGACATGGGCACTGGAGGTGGGGTGTGGGGTCAGGGAAGGACATGGGGATGGGGACAAGGACCCTTGGGGCAGGACATGGGCATTGGGGGCAGGGCATGGGCACTGGGTGGGGGGTCGGCAGGCATGGGTGCTGGGGGCGAGGTATGGGGTGTGGGCATGGGCGGCTCCCGAGGTGGGGCTCTGTCCTGCAGGCATGAAGACCAAGCACGCGCTGCGCCACCACATGAAGCTGCACAAGGGCATCAAGGAGTACGAGTGCAGGGAGTGCCACCGCAAGTTCGCGCAGAAGGTCAACATGCTCAAGCACTACAAGAGGCACACTGGTGAGTCCCTGGGGCTCTCGTTTAGAGAGACCAGCCCGCTGGTGCGAGACGGCTCGAGCAGAGCCGCCGCCGCTTCACAGGGTCTTTAGCTCCCAACAGGCCCCAGGCTTTCTGGCCGAGCTTTGCTGCTGCTGCTGCTAAGTCACTTCAGTTGTGTCCGACTCTGTGGGACCCCATAGACTGTAGCCCACTAGGCTCCCCCATCCCTGGGATTCTCCAAGCAAGAACACTGGAGTGGGTTGCTATTTCCTTCTCCAATGCATGAAAGTGAAACTGAAGTAGCTCAGTCGTGTCCAACTCTTAGCGACCCCACGGACTGCAGCCTACCAGGCTCCTCCATCCATGGGATATTCCAGGCAAGAGTATTGGAGTGGGGTGCCATTGCCTTCTCTGCTGGTCAAGCTTTAGGAAGCTGGATAAGTAGCCGATTTCCCAGAAGCTCCCCCATCCCGGCAACAAGCCCCCTGCGTCCTGCTTGCCACCCTCAATGCCTTTGGCGCCCTTCCCTCCCACTCAGCTAGGAGAAACCATCAGACAAGGACCTGACGTGTGTGTGCATGATCGTCATGTCATCTGGACAGGAAACTGGACCACCTTAAGTGTCTGTCAGCAGGGCAGAGGCTGAATTGTGGTGTGTCCACCTTAAAGGACAGTGCATCCTTCAAATGATGAGATATGCATGTTAACTTTCATCAGTGTTCGTGAGCTCATTTCTTATAAACAGTTGTCTATCGGTAAACGTGTTTAAGACAGAATCAGATCGACAGCAGAATGAGAGATGGTCCTCCCTGGGTGGTGGAGCTGTGTGTGAAGTTTCTAGTAGGAGCATCTGGTTGGTTCATATCTTCTCTAAAATGGACTTGAGTCTTGCCACTGCCTGGCCCAGCTGTGTGCCCACCTCTCTCACTGCCCCCAGGCCTGGCCAGGCCACCACACAGGTCTGCTTTGGGTCCCCCTGGAATGCCAGCCCCCAGGGCGCTGGGCTTTCACAAAAGCATGCCGCTCTCCTTTTCCTGGGAAAGTCCATCCATTTCTTGCTTCTCCTTTTCTGGGAAGCACTCGCCTCCTGGGACTGTGGGACAACTCTTCACCCACTGGGTTATAGTGGTCTCTGTCCCTCTTGCCTCCAGGAGCCACATGAACATGGGGTCCCAAGTACCAGGGGCCCAGCAAATACAGGACTGAGATAAGCAGGCTTGAAAGTCACTTGCCTTGCTTTACATTTAGGGCAAATGTTTATTTAAGAGGCAGAGGGCCCACCTTTTTTGTCAGCTTGGGGAGTGCAACAGTCTTGACGGCTCGACGCTTCCATATTACCAGGTTCCAGGCGGGCAGGGTGACCACCCCAGGCCAAGTCACTGATCTGAACACTCAGACACCTGCAGTAGGATGGTTTTCAAGCCACAGTTTGCCGGTTGAGTGGGGGAATGAAGGCTTACTGTCTGTCATCTCCGGGTAACTTACAGCCCCCACAGTCTTTACAAATAAAGAAACGTGTCATGGACAAGACTGATGCTGTATACAGTTAAAACACTCGTGAGACGTGAAGTTAAACGTGCCTTTTCCTGCAGGGATTAAAGATTTCATGTGCGAACTGTGTGGAAAAACATTCAGTGAGAGAAACACAATGGAGACGCACAAGCTCATCCACACGGGTAAGCGGGGGCGCCTGGGGACCGGCTGGCTGGCTGCTGTGGTCTCTGCTGGGGCCGTCTGGGTGTGCAGGGTATGAAGAGCTTGGCTGTGAGGCTCTATGTGAACTTTTTCAGAATATCTGGCACTATTGTGCCTTAATGCTGGCCCCTTGCCCCCTAAAATTCAGCCACAAAACTTTCAAGTATTCATGCTCGCCTTGTCAGACGGTGATTGAAGCATTCCTGGGTGGGAGGAGGGTCTTTCCAAGGCCTGACCTCGGGGTGGGTGACTCAGTCCTCAACCTAGAGGCTGACCCCCTCACCACCCACGCTCGTCTCTCCCCGTGCGCGCGGGCAGTGGGCAAGCAGTGGACGTGCTCCGTGTGTGACAAGAAGTACGTCACTGAGTACATGCTACAGAAGCACGTGCAGCTCACCCACGACAAGGTGGAGGCGCAGAGCTGCCAGCTGTGTGGGACCAAGGTGTCCACCAGGGCCTCCATGAGCAGACACATGCGGCGCAAGCACCCTGAGGTGAGCGCACACCGGGCGGGGCTGCCCTCTCCTGGGCGGGCCCGGCGCCTCTGTCCTCGGTCCCCTGGCTTCCCCCGCTCCAAGACCCCACCACACAGGGTCACCACCCCTGGGATTCCCCTGGGCTCCCCTCTGCCTGTGGGTAGGAGGCACCGGATGGATGCGTGAATAGAAGAGCCCCAAATGGGTTTTTGCTGAAGTAATCAATTACTCCCTCCCTGGAATTAGAGCAGGACAGGGGTGCTACCCTTCCTCTCCCCCATTCCTCCCTTTAGAGTAGCCAGAAAATGTGCAGAACCAGGGGCTCCGCATGGTGTTGGGGGCTGCTTAGAAAGTGGGCCTGAGGACTGAGACGGAGAAAGTATATCCAGGAAGGTAGGTGGACCCTGACACCCCGGTGCTAAAGGCAGGTCCAGGGCATTGAGTAAGTCATTGTGTTTGAAAAAGCAGTGAACTGAAAACAAAACCAGAGGCTTTATAAGCGCAAAAGCAGTGAAAATTTTGAACAAACGATTTGACTCAGTAAGCAACCTAACGTTTATAGAGTTTCTGGGGGTCAAGAGAACACGCAAAGGGAAAACTGAAAAGTGTGTCAGTATCATTAACAGATACTGGCTGTTAATAGTAAAGATAGCACGCCTTCCACGAGAAGAACAGAGAAGCCCCTGTGTCTGGGGAGAGGAGATTCACAAAAGGAAGTACACGTGGTTGAGACACGAGAGAAAGCCTTTAATAGTAGAAGGTGCCATCCTTCCTCCATTGAATTAGGGGAGGTTCTGGGATTCAGAATGACTGGAATTGCACCCAGTTCCAGGACTGGAAGCTCAGAGGTTAAAGCGTCTGCCTGCAATGCAAGAGACCAGGGTTCGATCCCTGGGTTGGGAAGATCCTCTGGAGAAGGAAATGGCAACCCACTCCAGTACTCTTGCCTGGAAAATCCCATAGATGGAGGAGCCTGGTAGGCTACAGATCATGGGGTTGCAAAGAGTCGGACACGAACGACTGAGCGACTTCACTTTCGCTTTTCCACGATGTGCACAATTGCATGTCCTCCTGAGGGTAGTGTGACCATCTCCCAGTGTTTTAATAAATGACTCTTTGGACCGCTGGGTGTCCAGCAAGAGGAACGCCACTGTGTTAGTGGTAGTTCAGTGATGTGTGTGACTGTAACGTATTTGCAGAGAGTTCTGAGTAAGATTGTGAGTGCTCATTGTAAGAAGGCAGTATACACCTTGCACAGACTACAGGTGCACCCACAGCATGTCATTCACATTGTGTGTTTGCAGGATGCTCACCTGTGTAACATAGACAAGGTGGTGAAGCAGGAAAGGGAGAAAGCATTGCACTGTGGTCTTCTGGCACCGAAGTTTTGGTTCTTTCTTATCTGTATGTTTTCCTCTGTTTTAAATAGTTGCCTCTGATGAACATGGGTTACTTTTGCAATTACAAAAGCACCTTCTGCTTCATTTGGGTAATAAGTTCGTCTTTTTCTCCCATCACCTCGCCATGTCCTCCACAGCCCGTGCAGGTCCCTGACCCGCGGACCCCCGGCTCTTTCTGCTTAGCACGAGGAACTGGAATCCCACCAGCTTTGCTCCCTTCACTCCAGCCTTTCCAGCTAGTGGCCTGCTGGCGTCTCCACCTAGAGAAACAAAGTCAGGAGCAGGAGCCTGACGTGTCAGCATCTATCCGGCTGCCCAGTGTCAGTGGGGCCCCCTTTAGGTGTTGGGGCCCAGGGCAGGCACTGCAGGCTCCCCCGGGGGCTCATGGTGGGTGGGAGCGAGTGATTTCTCGGCACGTGGGTGTCTGTAGCTCCGTACACTAATGGTGTACACAGCGGTTTTTGCCCATGGCACGTGTGATGCGTGCTGCTGGGTGCAGGGGCCTTGTGGACACGGAGTGGCTCAGCAGATGTTTTCCTCTGGTTAATGATCACTTGCCTCATGTGTCCATCTGCACGGCTACCTCTTGGCACCTCTTCCTCTCAAGCCCACCTCGCTGGGCTGCAGAGTGCTCTGGAGGGGCCCCCAGCAGGCTCGGGCTCCTCTGTTGGGGCTCTCTTCTCAGTCCCTTCTGTCTCAGGCACTTTAGCTTCTCTCCCCTGGGCTGCTTTCCTTGGATCCTTTGATGTTTCTCTGTTGTGTGTTCAAACAAATAGTTAAGTGCCTGCGGGAGTGAGCGCTGTTGACCAGCTGGAACGGGGGCGCCCCGTCCTCTTGGACCTGACGGTCTAGGGTGGTAGATGGGAGGAGGGGAAGGATGCAGACACGTCATATAGAGGAGAGCAGAGGGAACGGAGGAAACGTCCGCAGACTGCGGGAGTGAGGCAGGGAAGGCTCTACTGTGGTGAGGGCACCACCCGCGGCCAGGCTGTGCAGGTGTGCTGGGTGCAGACTCGGGCGTGGGGGTCTGGTGAAGACTGGCCAGCGTGTTAGGGTGTTAAGCATAAACTGCTTTCACATATTCAGGATCTTTCAGAATTGATGCTATTTTGTGACTTCCACTTACAGTCTTTCCCTTTGAATGAGTGTTACATTGAGGAAAATGGAAACACAAAAAGTGCTTTTCACCTGTGGTCTAATCTCCTAACGAGAGTAAAGTCAGTAAGTGCTGCTGTGGTTGTTCTCTGTGGCTTCCAGATGGTGTGACGAGGACACTGATGATGCCATTGGTGATGATGGAGATGGTGGTGGCGGTGACGGGGTGGTGATGGTGACTGACAGCCTTGGAGGTGGTGTGGTGGGAGAGAACAGTCAGTGGCCTCCAGCTGCGCTGACTCAGCTTTGCAGCCTCTGTCACGCTTGGGTTCTCGCCACCACGTCACAGAGGACCGCCTTGCTGGCCACCCTCTCAGAGGGTGCCCTGTCCTGGATGGTCTTGTATCCTAAGCCCAGAAATACAGTGGTCAGTCATCTTTCTTAAATAAGCCACACCCATGATATATAGCCTGTAGTTTTATTCTTAATTTATTTTGGAACAAAAATGGGAAGATGCTTGCAAAGCCTTTTGACTGCAGAGCCGTTTGGACAGACTGCCGGGCTCTCCCTGGTTGTGTTTAGTTTTCCCACAGCCGCCTACGTCCCTTAGCGGCTCCCCGTCACAGCCTCCCTCCCAGGTGTCCTTCGTGCTCTCTGCACCACCTGTGACTTGTTCACGTAGGTGACCACAGTCACCTGTATAGCCAGAGTCAATGGGGTGTGGACCAGGTTCGGGGTGAGGGAGGAGCTGTGTAAACCTCGAGTGTGTGTCCCGGTGTGAGAGTCTGCCTCCTGCTGAGGACAGGCTGGTGAGGCTCGTGGGGGCACGCAGGTAGGAAAGTAAGGTGTGTTACATGTACACGTCTCTCTCGGTAGCTCATTTGCCATACTGTGTCTCTTCTGCTCTGCTCTTAGTGAGAGATACTGAGATTGAGTGAGGACGCACTTCCTGAGAAGAGTGGACAGCATGGACAGGAAGGGAAGCAGAGTCTCCACCTGGGGCAGTGGACAGTGCGATAATGCACAGACGGGCGAGGGGCACCCCCGTAGGTGGGAACGCAGCAGACACTTGAGAGGGGACCTGGGAGGAGGGAAGGAGAGCCGGGCAGGACTCTGGATCCCAGGCTTCTGAGTGCCGAGCAGGGCCGGTGGGCACGCAGGAGCCTGTGAAGGAGATGGCTCAGCAGCCGTGTGTCTGGCCCCACCCGCCCTGGGCTGGCCTTCAGGCGCCGTGTCCTGGGCTCACGGCCCTGCGCCCCCTCCTAGGTCCTGGCCGTGAGGATTGATGACCTGGACCACCTCCCGGAGACCACCACCATCGACGCCTCCTCCATCGGCATCGTCCAGGTGAGCCCGGAGCACACGGGGCAGGTCGTCTCATCTAAGGAGCCCAGCAGGTGTCAGGAGCGGCCTTGGGGGAAACCCCCATGTGTTACTCTCATTTCCCTCTGTTTTGTTAATTGGTCGTCAGGGTAGCTCAGACAGTAAAGCGTCTGTCTGCCTACAATGCGGGAGACCCGGGTTCGATCCCTGGGTTGAGAAGATCCCCTGGAGAAGGAAATGGCACCCCATTCCAGTATTCTTGCCGGAAAATCCCATGGACTGAGAAGCCTGGTAGGCTACAGTCCATGGATCACTAAGAGTCAGACACGACTGAGCGACTTCACTTTCCAGGAGCCTTCTAGTTTCTGTGAACACTTCTAGAATTTAAGTTTTCTGAAAACAGATGTGTGTCTTTTTAGAGAATAGATTGTTTATTAAGACTGAGTTCCCCCAGAGAAAACAGTAAAGTGTGTGTGTGCACGCACGTGCAGAGAGAGTTAGATTTATTTAAGGAGTTGGCTCACTCAGCTGTGGGTCTGGCAGGTCCAGAGTCTGCCGGGAGGGCTGGAGGCTGGACGCCTAGGAGGAGCTGATGCTGGAGGCAGAGTTCCCTCATCTTCTGGGAACTTTGTCGGCTCTCAAGGCCTTTACCTGACTGGTCCAGGCTCATCCCCATTTCAGAAGGTGCTGTTTTATTCACCACCTACTGGCTTCAGTGTTAATAATATCTGGAAAACACCTTCAGGACAGCATCTGGACTGGTGTTTGACCACATGACTGGGCGTCCCAACCTAGCAAAGATGATGCTTTAGTTAATCATCACAAGTATCACCCAGAAGAGCTTAGTGTGATTAGACTGTTATAAGCAAAATAACCTTAAACGTATTAGGTGAACTTTCAAAAGGAATTTGTAGTCAGTACCTCTATATAAAGGTTTTCTCTTATTTTGAAGGGAACATTTCATGCTCAGTTACTTTAAAATCTCATTTTCCCATCTCTGTTTTGCAGCAGAGCTTTGAGCGCAGTGCTCAGTGGCTGGGTTGCGCTGAACAGCCAGGCCCAAGGCCCAGGACCACATCCACCCCTGACATGGGCAGTCCCTTGTGGCCATGGGGTCTGTCTGCCACTGGGTGGGACCACACCTCATGGGATGGCACCGAGGACAGGACGGGTGGTGGGTGACCGGGGCAGAGAGCCCTTCGGGCCACCACTGCCCAGCGGCCTCTGTGATCCTGGGCTGGGCCAACTGTGGGTCAGCAGGAGGGAAAGAAGTATGCCGGGCACCCATCTGCAGTCACCATTACTGCTGGGCCCTTATTTGCTGTCCCTAAAAACCATGACCACACAGTTCTTGCAGTCAGACTCATCCTTGATCCAAGATTATGTCCACAGTGAGCCTATGTCAGCCTGAGGCAGAGAGCCCAATGTGAAAGCCTTTGCAGCCTCAGGCAGAGCTCAACAGGGCTGAAACAGGGGCTCAAAACCTCTCTTTTCAGAGATATTTCTGTTTCAGCACAAAGTATGATTTGTACCCAACTTCCCTCACTTTAAAGAAAAGCAGCGGAAACCGGCAGGAACTTGTTCCCATCCCTAGACGTGCACGTTAGCAGATGGGCCTAGTAACCTGGTGTCTGGAGATGGTGCCAGGCCACCTCGGGGGCACGACACGCTGACCTGCCATTGTCTCACCTTCTGCTCGTGCAGCCTGAGCTGAGTCTGGAGCAGGAGGAGCTGGCCGAAGGGAAGCACGTGAAAGCCACCAGAAGAGCTCCCAAGAGGAAGCAGAAGCCGGAGGAGGAGGCCGGGGCCACGGGGCCTGAGGACGCCGCCTTCAGCGAGTTCTCAGAGAAGGAGGGCACGTTCTCGGGCGCTGTTGGGGATGAGACGGACTCGGCCGTGCAGAGCATCCAGCAGGTGATGCTTGTGCGGAGTCCGGCCGGGTGCGGGGGGCTGACCTGTTACCCTTCCCCCCGTGGGGACTTGGACCCTGACCGCTGTCAGCCTGTGCCCTGTTTCCGCGTGAGCGTTTCCCAGTGCAGACCCAGAGGTCACCGCCATCGTGGTGAAAAGCAGCTGAACCCCCACGGTTGGGAACTGGCTGGGACCAGTTTGGGAGGTTTTCAGGGGCCTGAGTGTACTGGTCAGGCAGGGGGACCCAACCCTGCAGAGCAGGGGGTGTGTCCAGCCGCTGCTCTTAGCCAGAACTTCCCCTTTGCCGACCCTTCCCTGCCTGGGTTTCGAGGCCCCCAGCTCTCTGTCTGCGTGTGTTGGACGCCTCACTTCTCTTGAGTGGCCCTGGTCATCCTGGTTGCAAGGGTTCCTGTGTTTCTCTGGCCTTTTGTCCCTCTTCGTGGGGAGAGCGCTGCTGTCTTGTTTGTTAGCTCTTGGCACTGCACTCGGGTTTGTTGTCCTTCTGAGCTTTGCAGTGTGTTAAGAGACAACGAAGAATGTTCTCGTGATCGTTGTTGGTCAGTTGCTAAGTCATATCTGATTCACAATGAATCAGATATGACTTCCCTGTTCTTCACTGTCTCCCAGAGTTTGCTCAAACTCATGTTCCTTGAATCAGTGATGCCATCCAACTATCTCATTCTCATTGTCGTCCCGTTCTCCTCCTGCCCTCAATCTTTCCCAGCATCAGGGTCTTTTCCAATGAGTCAGCTCTTCACATCAGACGGCCAAAATATTGAAGCTTCCGCTTTAGCCTCAGTCCTTCCAGTGACTAGTCAGGGTTGATTTCCTTTAGGATTGACTGGTTTGCTCTTGCAGTCCAAGGAGCATCAATTCTTTAGCACTCAGCCTTCTTTATGATCCAACTCTCACATCCATACTACAGGAAACACCATAGCTTTGACTAGATGGACCTTTGTTGGCAAAGTAACGTCTCTGCTTTTTAAGATACTGTCTAGATTTGTCACGGCTTTTCTTTCAAGGAGCAAGCATCTTTTAGTTTCACCTTCTGCAGTCACTATCCACAGTGATTTTGGAGCCCAAGAAAATAAAATCTGTCACTGCTTCCACTTTTTCCCTATCTATTTGCCATGAAGTGATGGGATCAGATGCCATGATCTTAGTATTGAATGCTGAGTTTTAAGCCAGCTTTTTCACTCTCCTCTTTCACCCTCATCAAGAGGCTCCTGAGTTCCTCTTCACTTCAGCTTCTCTCATGATTACTGTTCTGTTTTTTTTCTTGACACTGAAATCATTTGTTGCTCAGTTCCAACTGATGGTCTCAGCGATCACATCTGTATCTCGTTTCTCTTTTTCCCTGGAATTCTGTTTCCAGGAAACACTAGTGTGGTTTAGTCTTTCACCAGCATGTTTCACCTCCTTCCCTTGGGCCGAGCATGAGATGATCCCCGCGTCACCGGGGATCCTCCGCAAAGCACAGCACAGGAAGCTGCTCTTGTTCTCAGTTCTTGAGAAACTAAAGGACTTGTGTCATGCGTGACTCTTCCAGGTGGTGGTGACTCTGGGTGACCCCAACGTGACCACCCCGTCCAGCTCCGTCGGCCTGACCAACATCACCGTGACCCCCATCACCACCACGGCCGGGACCCAGTTTACCAACCTCCAGCCGGTGGCCGTCGGGCACCTGAGCACTCCGGAACGCCAGCTCCAGCTGGACAACTCCATCCTGACTGTGACCTTTGACACCGTCAGCGGCTCCGCCATGCTGCACAACCGCCAGAACGACCTCCAGATCCACCCGCAGCCGGAAGCCTCGAACCCTCAATCTGTGGCCCACTTCATCAACCTGACCACCCTGGTCAACTCCATCACGCCCCTGGGGAGCCAGCTGGGCGAGCAGCACCCGCTCACGTGGCGGGCGGTGCCCCAGACGGACGGGCCGCCCCCACCGCCGCCGGCCCCCGCCCCGCAGGCCGCCCAGCCCTCAGTGCCGGCCGAGCAGCAGCCACAGATGTACAGCTACTGAGGCAGCTTGCAGAGACCAGGGAGAGAGCCACAGATGGGGGTTTGTTTTCACTTGAGATTTGCTGGCTGGATACCAAACAGAGAAAAGCAAACACATTATTGCAGTGTAAGTGAGGTTGACTTAGCTTTTGCAGAATTCTCTCCAAATGCCCCCAGAACCATGGCAGTATGGCAGCTGAACTCAGAAGTGAGCCTGGGCAGGCCAGTTGTCCGCGGGAGCAGCCCCCTGCCTTCCGCCGGATAAGGCGGGCCCCCAGGCTTCCCTCCCAGAGCTGGAGGGACTCGAGGTTTGGAAAAGGGAAGTGGTTTGTTTGCTTGCTTGTTCCCTTTAGGGCTCAGCTGCTGTGTTAAAATGTAGCAACGTGCTGGGCAGGAACAGAGTTTTCTCCTGGCTCCCGGACTTTGAACAGATAGAAGTTCAAGTCACATTTACCCTCTTTGAAATTCCAGTTGAGTTGTCCTTGGCTGAAACCACGTGGGAAGCTGCCCTGTGGGGTGACGCCCCTCCTCTTGCCTTCCGTTGGTCACGGGCAAGTGGTCACATGAGGTCGCTCAGCAAGGTGTCTTAGTAATAGGGTTCCTGGATGGATTTTCGGTATGGTTCTTTTTTTAAACTTTACCTAGAGCATATCTCGCGTGTTCGAAACTGCAGAGACCACGTTCTTCTCTGTTTTCCTTTGACGCGCGATGTCATTTGCACTGTAGGCCTATGTCCAGCTTACATAGCTGCCCCAATGCTGGAGTCGCTGTTAACGTGCATCAAGAGGGCCTCCTGCTGGCCCTTCTGGAGGCTCCCTGGAGCTGTCTCAGGACTCTGCCATCCAAATGTGTTTATTGTGGCTGAGACTCAGCTAGAGTCCCCTGAACTGGAGAACAGGGAAGAATTTCATGTCTTTTTTCTGTTTAAACTCTAATTCCAAAGGTTGATGTGTTTCAAGACCAGTTTTCTATAAAAATGTTGAATGAACTTTGCTCCTTACGGGGAAAAGGGGTAGGTTTTTTCTGAAATACAGAGGTAGCGCTGTCCTGCCAAGTAGTGTGAAAGCAGAAAAGGTCATTAGCTGAGCAGTAGAAGCATCAGCACCCCGGATGAATGAATGAATGAATGAATGAATGAATTGCTGAGTGACAGCTCACACGTGTGCACCCATTTCAGGGGTGGTGGGTGAGGCTCAGGGCCACCGAGGTGGTGGCCAGCAGCCAGTCCTCTGGCTGCCCAGCCAGGGAGACAAAGAGGCAGGTGAAGAAGCTTGAGTGAGGCCTTTGCCCTGTCCAGAAAGAAAAGATAACAGTTGCTTTGCTTTGTCTCGATCGCTCTTTGTGCTCCTGTGTTAGTTGGGAGACCTTCAGTAAAGAGGGAGTAAATGAGACAGGCTCACCTGATGGCTGCCAGTGAGGCTGCGGGTGATCAGTCATGCCAAAGGCAGCGTTCTCAGCACTTCACGTAGTTCTAAGTCACAGGATGTTGAGGAGAGGGCTAGGTTTTGATGTGTGCAATACAGGCCTTCGTGAACTAAGCTCATCACCCATGCAGCATGTGAAAGGGGGCTGCAGAATTCACCCTCCACACCCAGCTCGTCCCTAACTCCCAGCTTGCACCTCTCCGTTGAATTTGTCGTGGGCGATTATTTGACTTTTAATTTATGATAATTATTTTTATGTTATTTATGTATATAATTAACTGCTTTATACGTAATAGTTTCATCAAATGAACTTGGGCTAGGGGTGATAATATTTTCTAAGCATTCTCTCTGTTCTCCAAATGTAAGTGGTCCAGGTGTCTGTGGAGTCATCAAGCACGCCAAGGTCCCTAAGTTATTTTTTTAAACATCACTGACCATTTCCTTTTGCACTTGCAGAAGATAAAGGACAAATGACCAAGGAAAAAAACCCAGATGTGATTGAACACCCGCTATCATTTATGTTTTATTCCTCTTCCCTATGAAATAAAGGCCTTTTAAATCACAATTTTATTTTTTTAAGAAAAATTGTTTTTGTGACTAGGATAAGAATGCATCGTATGTTTTTAAAGAACCTAATTTAGGTTGTGTGGCCCCGGTGTACTTACCATTGTTCATTTAAATACACAGATGTGTAATAATACTTGTTACAATAAGTGAAAACTCGAAATAAAAATCAGATTTACTCCTGAGTTTTCTGTAGAAATATTTGTTCTAATAGGATCACTGTCTGAGGCAAAATAGATTTGTGCTGTTGTAAAATAGTTGCTATGAGTTTCTGTATAAAAAACTGGGGAGCAAAAAACCTACTCGGCCCAAAGAGTCCTCAGCTCTAGACTTGTGCACAAACGGACAAGGCAATGGCACCCCACTCCAGTACTCTTGCCTGGAAAATCCCGTGGACGGAGGAGCCTGATAGGCTGCAGTCCATGGGGTGGCTAAGAGTTGGACACGACTGAGCAACTTCACTTTCACTTTTCACTTTCATGCACTGGAGAAGGAAATGGCAACCCACTCCAGTGTTCTTGCCTGGAGAATCCCAGGGACGGCGGAGGCTGGTGGGCTGCCGTCTATGGGGTCGCACAGAGTCGGACACGACTGAAGCGACTTAGCAGCAGCAGCAGCAGCAGCAGAGGGGTTCACAGAGGGCCACAGTGATTTCATCCAATTTCCTCCTACAGTTGTGCACCTGGGATCTATTAAAACACTGAATCCTTTCTACCAGGAAACGGGTGCTGCTGCTGCTGCCAAGTCGCTTCAGTTGTGTCTGACTCTGTGTGACCCCACAGACGGCAGCCCACCAGCCTCTGCCGTCCCTGGGATTCTCCAGGCAAGAACATGAGTGGGTTGCCATTTCCTTCTCCAATGCATGAAAGTGAAAAGTGAAAGTGAAATCGCTCAGTCGTATCCGACTCTTAGCGACCCCGCGGACTGCAGCCTACCAGGCTCCTCCGTCCATGGGATTTTTCAGACAAGAGTACTGGAGTGGGATGCCATTGCCTTCTCTGGAATCCCTCTGAGTTACGCTAAATCAGTAAACAGAAGACGCTTGATCTAGGCCTGTAAACTTGTGAACTTGTGTCGTTCCGAGCCACCCAACTCTGTGAGCCTCACAGAGCTGGCCCCCAGGGTACACTGCCTAACGTGGACTGTGAGGCAAGGATGGGAGGGGGCCCACAGGGGGCTGTGTTCCCATGCTGGGTGCTGCTCCACTGTGACCATGTGACCAAGGGTGACCGCCTTGGAGGATTCCAGGCTCTGGAGGCAGATGGGTGGGCCTGACTGCCACGGCACCCAGAACTCATGGCTCCCAACTCAGGGCTGTGTGAGTCACTTTCCTATTGGGTTTTGAAAGGTGTCAAGGCTGAGAAGTCACATGTCCTTCAAATCCCATCAATTTGTTCAAAGTCAAGATTTGCCAGGAGCTGTGTTTTTCCATGGCTCACGGTCTGCTCAGATCACTCATCCCGAGTGGGGGACACACTTGATGTATTTTGAGAACGATTGTAATTCCTGTGTGGTTCAGACCCTGTGAAATGTTTGGATTATTTTAAATGACCCAAACGTTGAAAATAAGATATTAAAATATTAGAAGCTTTGACAGGTCTGGTTTGGTTTGGTTTTTTAAGGAACAGAGCCAATCCCTGGTCAGAGAACTAACATCCTGCATGTCCCACAGTGCAGCCATCAATTTTTCAAAAAAGCGGGTGGTAGCAGCAATTTTTGTAAAGCTTAATTGGAGACATTTGTGTTAGTTACTTAGTCATGTCCGACTCTTTGTGACCCCATGGACTGTAGCCTGCCAGGTTCCTCTGTCCATGGAGTTCTCAAGGCATGAATACTGGAGTGGGTTGCCATTCTCTTCTCCAGGGGATCTTCCCCACCCAGGGATCAAAGCTGGGTCTCCTGCATTGCAGGCAGATTCTTTACGGTCTGAGCCACCAGGATAAGCCCTTAAACGGAGAGAATCAGTCCAGTTCATTTGCTCAGTTGTGTCCGGCTCTGCGACCCCATGGACTGTAGCATGCTAGGCTTTCTGTCCATCACCAACTCCCAGAGCTTGCTCAAACCCATATCCATTGAGTTCGTGATACCACCCAACCATCTCATCCTCTGTCACCCCCTTCTCCTCCTGCCTTCAATCTTTCCCAGCATCAGGGTCTATTCCAGTGAGTCAGCTCTTCACATCAGGTGGCCAAAGTGTTAGAGTTTCAGGATCAGTCCTTCCAGTGAATATTCAGGGTTGATTTCCTTTAGGATTGACTGGTTCTATCTCCTTGCCATTCAAGGGACTCTCAAGAGTCGTCTTCAGCACCACAGTTCAAACGGAGAGAATAGATCCAAAAAAGATGAGTAGCCAGAGAAGGGAGAACATAACAAGCAAGGTGTTTCTTTGGGCAGGTGGTCTGGAACAATCTCTTAAATTGTATTGATCAAATTGTCCTGATTTGTTAGGAGTGGTTATTTTAAACTTACAAAACACCTGGTGTGCCATCAGACCTTCTAAGGATTTGAATGAGGAGATCCTTGTTTTGGATGCTTCGGTTCTGTCTTAGAGGACAGCTGATAGCAGCTAACCCTCCTGCCAGTGAGTGGGATTCACCTGCTCAGGCTGCAGCAGGCTGTCAGCACATTCTTGTATGTCCAACAAATTCCAGTAGAAAGAGGGAGACAGTTGGGCCTCTGCCTGCTTTTCTTGTCACTGTTTTCATCCGGCTTGAGCGCCTCTGCATCAGAAGTGCCCTGGTTCTGGAATGACAGCAAATGATCTGACTTGCGTGATAGTGGAGGCAACAGAATTGTCTGGAAGCCGCTCTGGGTTACCCGCACAACCAGCTGACTGGGATAACCCCACCCACCTAGCCCCAGTGCCCCAGGATCGGAGGCTTTCCTCCCTCCCTACGGTCCCAGGTGCAGGCAGCTGGCATCCAGACAACACCTGAGGGTTGGCACCTGCCTGCAGACTGCCTTGGATCCAAGCTGTCTGCTCTTTCCCGTTGACAGGTGTGTCTGCCCACATTTGCTCCAGAAGGAGGGAGACAGACTGTCTCTGTGGGAAGATGGCCCATCGATGGGACACAGACCTACCTGAGTCTTCGCAGGGAGCCTGGCCTAGCACACCTCCCTGGAAGAGCAAGGATGCAGGACCCAGGACTCAGTACCCAGTGATCCCTGTCTGTTCCACTTGGGACTTTCAACTCCTCCTGGGCACTAGTGTGTCATGCCCTTGCACGACCATCTGGAGCTTGCCTCCTACCCTAGAAATTCTCTCTTCCAAGCTTTAGCCACGAATCAGGGAAGCAAGATCATCAAGGAAAGAGAGGGAGTTGGCGCTGCGTGGCAGGAGCCGTTTTAGATGTCCTCAGGCGTCGCCGTCTGCTTTTCCTAGACGATCTAGGGTGGGGGCAGGGGGCTGGCTGCAGGTGGGGGAACGGCGCTGTGTGGCTCCTGCATCGCCATCCTTTGTTCCCGGGAAGTCCACCGACTCATCTCCACTTAGATGTCCCCAAGGGTTGTCAGGCTTGCACGTCTGACCCTGGAATCTATGACCCCCGACCCCAAACCTGGCGCCTCCCCTACACTGTCACCTCTCACAGCCGATAGCCTGGCCCGCCACCTACTCACACAGGCAAGAACCCAGAGCCACATTTAGACCCCCAACGCCTTTGGATCTGTCTGGGTGTCACCATCTCCGTGACTGTCCCCCCAGGTTTCCAGTGGACAACCCCATGGGGCCGGTCAGCCCCCCTCGTTCCCCTCTTCCGCACGGCGGCCTCAGTGGCCCTTGTGGAGGTGTTGCACTGTGGTCACCCATGCATCGATGCTCATGTCCTCCAATAGACTCTGTCTCTGGACACACCCTGATCATTTCTGCGGCCTCGAGCCTGCAGCGGCTGTCCTGCCTCCCTCCTCCACCGCCTCCCAAGGAAGGTCTCCACCCACCTAGCACCCAACCCTCACTTGGCTAAATCTGTGTGTCCTTCAGATCTCGCCTCAAGCTCCACCTCCTCAGAGACGCCTCTTGGAGTCACCCTCATATCACATTTGAAAGCAAGCACAGCACTGATCAGTTGGCAATTACACTATTTACTCATTATATGACTTTGTTCATACTTGAGCCTCCCTGCCGTTCAGTAAGCTCCAAAAGGCTGTGTGTGCTTAGTTGCTCAGTTGAGACTGCTTTTTCTCATCATTTCATCATTTTCCTCTGAGCCACCCCCAGCCCCATGCAGTAAGCCTGACCCACAGTATAGATTAATAGGCAAGTATTTTTCCTAAGCATCGAGGGAGACAACATACTTCCTTGAGCACCAAAGCTTTGAAGCACTAACCCCCCAAAATAGAAATTTATTATATCTAGTTGGAATTATCACTTGAAACTTCTGAGTCTTTGAGGGACTTGGAAATCCTAGTCTCCAATGACTCAATCTTATTGATGAGATGACTAATTAGTTCTTCAACTTTGTTTTATTAAGATAGTCTATCTCTGTGTCATAGATAGGTTTATTTCTGTCATATGTTAGATTCCACATACAAGCAATACCGTATGATACTTGTCTTTCTCCTTCTGACTTACTTTGTTTAGTACGATAATCTCCAGGTCCACCCACATTTCTGCAAATGGCATTATTTCATTTTTCCAAGGCTGATATCCCTCTGAATATATGCACCACATCGTCTTAATCCATTCATCTGTCAGTGGTTCCACACTTGCTTTCGTGTCTTGGCTATTGTGAATAGTGCTGCTATGAAGCCTGGTGGGCTGCCGTCTATGGGGTCGCACAGAGTCGGACATGACTGAAGCAACTTAGCAGCAGCAGCTATGAATGTTGGGGTGATGTATCTTTTCAAATTCTAGTTTTGTCTGGATAAATGCCCAAGAATGGGATTGCCGGATCATTCGGCAACTTCATTTTTAGTTTTTTGAGGAACCGCCATACTATGTTTTTCCCTTTTTAACTGCAGAGGCAACAATAAAAAAAAGTTAAATGACTTTACTGGCTCCCTTCCAACAGTTTGTCAGACAGGGCTCAGCTTTCCCACTCAGGCTGTAATTACCCCTCACCCCTACCCCACACCTGCCTTCAAGTAGAGTCACAGCCTAAATGTTTCAACTGCTTAGTCACCAGCCACAGTCAGACTTGTGACACTCCAGAGCTTACCGTCACCTCTGGCTTGCCGTGTGAATCGCTGTGAGAACTTCCCTGGCTCTGGTGACTCACACCCAGCGGAGCAGCTTTTCCACAGCTTGCTACAACTCAGATTTTAATAGCCCTGAGCTGCTGCTCGGCACCAGTATTTCAAACCAAGAATAGAAACACAACTAAACTCCCCCAGACGTGATTTATTTTACTGCTAATGAGGCGAGTGGAAGAGATTTCATCACACAGTTGTTTCTGTGCAAAAAACATCCCTGTGTCAGATAATTGAGGGTATGCCTCCAAAGATCAAGAGGAGCCAATCACAGGATTTTGTCCAATAACCTTTCACTTCTTAAACCCACAAACTAACTCCATAACCTGCCCTAACTCTTCAGACTTTTGCTCTTGATGTTTTCTCCTCTTCGATTTACCCTTGAACCTTGAAGGGTTCCAGTTTTTCTTTAATAAATTATAGTTGATTTACAATATGTTAATTACTGCCGTACAGAAAGTGATTCAGTTATAAAAATATATACACACATTCTTTTTTAATAGTTATTCTTTTCTGTTATGATTCATCACAGGATGCTGAGTATGGTTTTCTGTGCTGTACAGTAGGACCTTGTTGTTGCCCCTTGTGTTTATAAAGCTTGCATCTGCTAACGTCAACCTCTCCCTCCAGCCTTTGCCCAACCTCCTGCCCCTTGGCAACCACCAGTCTGTTCCCCATGATTCTGTCTCATAGATAGGTTTATTTATGCCATAGTTTAGGTTCCACATATGAATGACACGATCTGATATTTGTATTTCTCTTCCTGACTTCACTTAGCATGGATAATTTCAAGGTCCATCCATGTTGCTACAAATGGCCTTATTTGGTTCTTTTTTTATTACTGAGTAATGCTTCATGGGCTTCCCTGGTGGCTCAGAGGTTAAAGCGTCTGCCTGGAATGCAGGAGACCTGGGTTCCATCCCTGAGTCGGGAAGATCCCCTGGAAAAGGAAATGGCTGCTGAGTGCCGAAGAATTGATGCTTTTGAACTGTGGTGTTGGAGAAGACTCTTGAGAGTCCCTTGGACTGCAAGGAGATCCAACCAGTCCATTCTGAAGGAGATCAGTCCTGGGATGTCTTTGGAAGGAATGATGCTAAAGCTGAAACTCCAGTACTTTGGCCACCTCATACAAAGAGTTGACTCATTGGAAAAGACTCTGATGCTGGGAGGGATTGGGGGCAGGAGGAGAAGGGGACGACAGAGGATAAGTGGCTGGATGGCATCACTGACTCGATGGATGTGAGTCTGAGTGAACTCCGGGAGTTGGTGATAGACAGGGAGGCCTGGTGTGCTGCGATTCATGGGGTCGCAAAGAGTCGGACACGACTGAGCGACTGAACTGAGCTGAACTGAACTGACCCACTCCAGTACACTTGCTTGGAGAATCCCATGGGGGAGGAGCCTGGTGGGCTACAGTCCATGGGGTCGCGAAGAGTCGGACACGACTGAGCGACTTCACTCACTTCACTAATGCTTCATGGTGTATATATAGTATATATACCATTCATCTGTCGATAGACATTTAGGTTGCTTCCATGTCTGGGCTATTGTGAATAGTATTGCTGTGAAAACAGGGAAGTATGTATCTTTTTGGATCAGAGTTTCATCTGGATAAGCCCAGGAGTGGAAATGCAGGATCATATGGTAACTCTATTTCTAGTGTTTTAAGGAACCTCCATACTATTCACCATAATGGTTGCACCAACTTACATTCTCACCAACATTGTAGGAGGGTTCCCTTTTCTACACACTCTCTCCAGGATTTATTGTGTGTAGACTTCTTCATGATGACCATTCTGCTGATGTGAGGTGATATTTCCATGTAGTTTTGATTTACATTTCTCTAATAATTAGGCATATTCAGCGTCTTCTCATGTGCCTGCTGGCCATCTGTTTGTCTCCTTTGGAGAAATGTCTGGGTCTTCTGCCCATTTTTGATTAGGTTTTTTTTTTTTTTGGTGTTGCATTGTATGAGCTGTTTGTGATTTTGGAAATTAAGCCCTTTTTGGTCACATAGTTTGCAAATATTTTCTCCCAGTCTGTGGGTTGTCTTTTCATTTTGCTTATGGTTTCCTTTGCTGTACAAAAGCTTGTAAGTTTGAATGGGTCCCATTTGTTTATTTTTGTTTTATCTCTATTGTTTTGGGAGACTGACTTAAAAAAACTTTGGTACAATTTATGTCAAAGAATGTTTTGCCTATATTCTCTTCAAGGGTTCCAAATACTTTTGACTGTAAACCCAAAAGTATTATTTTGCATATTCTAGTTAAGGGTCTTCCTGACAAGGGTTGTATCTAGTGAATTAGCAACTCTGAATCATTTTACTTCAATTAAACCTGAGTTAAGTACTCAGCAGTAAAGAATCTGCCTGCCAATTCAGGAGATGCAAGAGATGGAGGTTCCATCCCTGGGTCGGGAAGATCCCCTGGAGATCGAAACAGCAGCCCACTCCACTGTTCTTGCTTGGGAAATCCCATGGGTGGAGAAGCTTGGCTGGCTACAGTCCAGGGGGTCACAAAGAGTCGGACATGACTTAACAACTAAACAACAGCAAAGTACATAGATAGTTTGTAAAATGGACTGACTGTCCTGTCTTTGGTGATGAAATTTGCAGGACATTCCTGAGATGATAGCCTTTTTAAAATCCTCACTTTCCTCGGGGGTTGAAACAATGATGAGTCTAGACCACTTTTCTGTGACCTGAAGAAGTAAAACTGAACATGTTGACCCTCCCTGGGGGCTTGAGTCTAGCTCAGGTGATAAAGAGTAACTGTCGGGAGAGCCCAGCTGGTCTTGGAAAGGTCTTGCACAAAGAACGTTGCTCAAAAATAGATCCCTTAACACAACATTGTAGTAAGATAAAATAAGAAATAGAGTCCTTGCATGGTTCTTAATAAAAAGGACAATGCTAAAGCCAAGCAGAAATCTACCTGTTGCTCTATTTGTTCATGGACAGCAATCTGATTTTCATTTCTTGAACAGAAGCAATTCATTATTGTGTATTTCTGCAGCTTTGCTTTCTGTAATCTGTTTCTTTTTTGTTTTTTGGCCACACCCCATGGCACGTGAGATCCTTGTACCCCAACCAGGGATCAAATCCAGGCCCCCTGCATCGGAAGCATCGAGTCTTAACCACTGGACTGCTAGGGAAGTCCTCTGAGGTTTTGTTTTCATCCAAACATGTACTCCATATAAACTTTGAACTTAACTTCTTTTGACTGAGGTGTGCAGCATTCAGGATTGAACCCATGGACTCTGCAGAAGAAGCACAGAGTCTTAACCACTGGGCCACCAGGAAAGTCCCTGAACCTAACTTCATTGATGATCTATTTTTCAGGTTTTCGGGGGAATTTAGCTTTTTAATGTACCCCTCATCCCCTAAGCATTGTGGTTACATCTGGATGGACTTCCGAATCATGTCTTAAACTGAGCTGGCCCACACTGAGGGCTGGCGTGCCCCTGGGGTACACATTTTTCCTAGTCTCTTCTTGTTCTTTGAAAAAGCGTGCACTAGTAGTGAAAATCCAGTTCCGTATGTCCCATCTTGACTAGACGGGGAATAAAGCTTTCAGGATCCGTGACTTGAATCACATTACTTTGTATGTGTGCTTTGTAATTGTCTTCCTTTTCAAGTGGATGTAAGTAGAGCTCTCCCCTAGACAATGGCTGAAAATATTGCTTAAGCTAATCATCTCCCTTTCACTTTTAGAATGCCTTGCAAAAAATAATGTTACTTTTATCACATGACCCAGCTGAAGGGGATCTCTTAATAACCTGCAAGGACATACCTTTAAGACAGGGGCCAGGAGAACAGGAGGCACCAACCCAGCGGGAACTCAGAACACACCCTAGGAGGAAGTTCTGGCTTGTCCTGCTCATCCAGGAATGTTCTCCCCAAATGTAAACTTTTGATCTTGTGAAATCACAGGTTCCAGAAGACAGTAAGTCCATGGCTGTTTTTTTGATGACAAAGTAAATATTCTTGCCAAATATTTTATTTTCCGAAAGTCAGATTCAATCCAGAGGTTAAAAGTATGATGTTTTGAAGGCTTTTGAATCATAGTTACATGCTTTTAAAAAATTGATTATTTAATTTTTTATATTTGGCTGCACCAGGTCTTAGTTGTAGCAATAGGGATCTTTGATCTTTGTTTCAGCACGCAAACCCTTAGATGTGGCATGTGGGATCTAGTTCTCTGAACAGGAGTCAAACTTGGGTCTCCTGAATTCAGAGCATGGAGTTATAGCCAGTGGACCACCACAGTAATATGCTTTAACTTGGCACTTCCTTTTGGATCTGAAGTAAGGGAGACTGTGTACATATGATACACAGCTCTTCTGGACAGCTGGAGAGACTGTTCCTCAGTTGATCACTGCAGTTCAGTAGGTGTTTAACAACTTCTTTTAGAGTTAAACTGAATTGACAAGACACTGACGTCAACTTCACCGTGTTGTTATTGTACAGTGAAGTTGTAGGCTATGGTCAGTAATGGTAATATCAGATGAGCTCAGGGTCCAGGCAAATGCCTGCATAGATAAAATGTATAACACTGGCCTCCTCTTAACCTGTCACTGTGAACACCCTGTGTGTGACTCTGTACAAGGGCTTTCTTCAAGTTCATTTTATGTGTGTGTGTGTGTATTTTATTTACTTGTCTGTGCCAGGTCTTGGTTGTAGCAGGCAGAATCTTCTAGATATGGCATGTGGAATTCAGTTCCCTGAACAAGGATGGAACCTCCAGCCTGCTGTGTTGAAAGACTGGAGTTTTGGCCAACGAACCACCAGGGAAGTGCCTCAGGTTCATTATATTTAGATTTGAAGTTCTTTTAAGAAAGGTTTAGAAAGTGTATCACTTATTGTTAAGACAGGAAAATTAATGTTTAGAAATTGGAGATTTTGGAAAGGTTTAGAATTTGTTTTTAAAAGAGAATGGCATATTTTTCTGTGGTTATTGTTATTCATTCATTAAAAAAAAGAGAGAGACTTTTTTTGCAATCTGATGCATTTGCTTTTGGAGGTCATCTAATTGTAGCTTCAGCTTATCTTAAAAACTCCTTGATATCTTCTTATCGTAACTGTGGGTGACCTACAAGTGACATAAACTTTTGTGTTGACAAATTGGGTGCAGTCTCAGATTAAGTAAGGGATCAGGGTCATATTGTGCTCTCTGGATTCACTAGCAAGAAAAGAATTTAGCACTTTTCTAGAGCATTAACTCTTGGGACCTCCCTGGTGGTCCAATGGTTAAGACTCTGAGCTTCCACCGCAGGGGAGGCAGGTTCCATTCCTCCTTGGGGAACTAAGATCCCACATGCTGCACTCAAGTGGCCAAAAAAAGAAGAAAGAAAGAAAAAAAATAGATAAAGCATTAGCTCTTAGGAACCTTCCTTCTTGATTTTGTACGGATTGGGGCAGCTTGAAGTCCTTGTAAACTGCTTGGGTCCCAAATATCTCTACTGAATTAGAGTGGGCTGGAGTGTCCTGATATGTCCATTTCTAAATGGGAAGTCCCTTGGAGTGTCAGGATATCAAATCAGTCAATCTCAAGGGAAAGTAACCCTGAATATTCACTGGAAGGACTGATGCTAAAGCTGAAGCTCCAGTATTTTGGTCATCTGATGTGAACAGACAACTCACTGGAAAAGTCTCTGACGCTGGGAAAGATCAAGGGCAGAAGGAGAAGAGGGCGTCAGAGGATGAGATGGCTGGATGGCATCACCAATGCAATGAACATGAACTTGGGCCATCTCAAGAAGATGATGAGGGACAGGGAGGCCTGGCTTGCTGCAGTCTATGGGGTCACAAAGAGTTGGACACGACTGGCGAATGAACAACAAATGGAAAGCAAGCCTATGGAGCACATTGTAAGATCAGCAATCTACGGCTAGGCTCTCATGATCCCTAACGAAACCTGTTGCTGGCATCAGTTCAGTTCAGTTCATTTCAGTCGCTCAGTCATGTCTGACTCTTTGCGACCCCATGAATCGCAGCACGCCAGGCCTCCCTGTCCATCACCAACTCCCGGAGTTCACTCACACTCACGTGCATCAAGTCGGTGATGCCATCCAGCCAACTCATCCTCTGTCGTCCCCTTTTCCTCCTGCCTCCAATCCCTCCCAGCAGCAGGGTCTTTCCCAATGAGTCAACTCTTCGCATGAGGTGGCCAAAGTACTGGAGTTTCAGCTTTAGCATCATTCCTTCCAATGAACACCCAGGACTGGTCTCCTTTAGAATGGACTGGTTGGATCTCCTTGCAGTCCAAGGGACTCTCAAAAGTCTTCTCCAACACCACAGTTCAAAAGCATCAATTCTTTTGTGCTCAGCCTTCTTCACAGTCCAACTCTCACATCCATACATGACCACTGGAAAAACCATAGCAGTTCTAGTCTATTCTGAAAAGGGTAAAATATCAGGTTGGGGAGTTTGATTAATTAGAATCTATCCAAGCTGAGGAAAGAAAAATGGAGATGAATCCCTAGAGATTCATATGACAAATTCATCTTTAAAAAAACAAAGAAACAAGTGGAACTTTTATATTCTGAATTTCCTTGTAATGAGGTTTTTTTCTGGCGATTTTCATTTTTGGGCACCTGGCCATGATTTGATGCTGAGCAGTTTAGCATAGCAAAATGTATGGTTTCCATAGCAACTACAATTTCTCTCAATCCCTACCTCTGACCAAGACCATCTGCAATCTCTTACAATGTGTGGGACTCTTCATTCTCCCTGTAGCTTTGAGTGGCCAGGGAGAGCCCCTGGCAGCTAGCAGGACCTATCGAGTCCAGCCTTCCCTTGTCAATGTGAGGAAGGGAACAGGAAGCCAGCATGGGGTCATTGAGGGCAGGAGGGAGGTACGGAGCCCACCCCTTCTCATTGTTGAAGAGACCGTCTTGGAAATGGCTGGTCCACTGGGGCTATAGGTTAAAGTATTTTAAACCACTGCTATGAAACATGCCAAATAGTTGGGGTTTGTTGGATACAGAACATATATTTATTCAAGACAGTTGACATTATTTTCAACATCTTTGCTAACAAATTACCTTTTAATAAGTAAGGCAAACATCATGGCGGGTGCTAGCAAAGCCTTTTGCTTTGATTTGCAAATCGAAGAATTAAGGTGTTGACTCACATTAACTGGATTGTTTTAACTTTCCTACTGATTTCTTTTTCATTAGCTACTCAGTCTGACTATTGTGCCCTGTGGTTTGTGTCGATGTCTCATCTCTGAGACAAATGATTCTTGAATTCTGGTTTCTGTGATAGCAAGACAGGATCAAGGAGAAGACAACTGGACAAAAGTAACTGAGGGCTTCCCAGGTGGTGCCAGTGGTAAAGAACCTGCCTGACAATACATGTTAGACGAAAGAGATGCCAGTTCAATCCCTGGGTAGGGAAGGTCCCCTGGAGGAGATCAGGGCAAACCGCTCCAGTATTCTTGCCTGGAGAATCCCATGGACAGAGGAGCGTGGTGGGCTATAGTCCATGAAATCACACAGAGTTGGACACGACTGAGCAACTTAGCACCCATGTACGTACTCAGGGAACATGGGTAGCAAGCCAGGAAAACATACATGTGGGAGGTGTTATCTGCTCAATTATAACGCAACTTCTTACCAGCTTGAAAAAAAGTAAATGGGATAGGTTTTTTTTTTTAATTCAATAAGACTTTATTGAATGAAGAAAAGAATGATCTTCAGCACTTCAAGTTTCAGATATGATGGAAAGGTTTAAAAGTGTTTCTGATTTATATTGTGCAATCTTAAAGTACGAAAATGATCATATGAATCTGAATTAACAAAATATTAAGTTTTTGCTTAACATCTAACATGGTTATGGAACAAAACCAACAGAAGAGAGAAAGGCAAAGGGCTGTGTAATTTAATATTTTCTCCATTAACATTCCTAATGAGGATTTATTTTAGATGCCGTACCTCTTTTTATTTGATTTTTATTTTGTATTGGAGTATAGTTGATTTACAATGTGGTGTTAGTTTCGGGCGTACTGCACAGTGATTCAGTCACATATAAGAAGTAGGCATTCTTTTTGAGATTCAGTTCTCTTATAGATTAGTGAAGAATATTGAGTTTAGTTTCCTGGGCTATTCAGTAGGTCCTTGTTGATGATCTATCTTATATATTGTTGCTGCTGTCGTTTACTTGCCAAGTTGTGTCTGACTCTTTTGGGACCCCATGGACGGCAGCCCATGGGGTTCCTCTGTCCATGGGATTTCCCAGGCAAGAATACTGAAGTGGTTTGCTATTTCCTTCTCCAGGGGATCTTTTCTACCCAGGGATCAAACCCGCATTTCCTGCATTGGCAGGCAGATTCTTTACCACCGAGCCAGCTGGGAAGCACCTATCATATGTTGTAGTAGGTATATGTTAATGCCAGATACCTTTAAAAAAATGAGTATTTTTTAATGTAATACACTTAAAATTATCTCCAAGGAGAGCTTACAGACGCCTTCGGCATGAAAGGCAGGGACCTGTCCTTGAACCCTAAACCTAAGGTGTATCAGGGCTCTCAGGGAATGGCAGCCAATCTTGCCGTCTCCTCTAGGCACCAGCCTGTCAATATTTACTGAGTTAAGGTGCTCCTGGCTCCCATCCATGCACCCACCTCTTGGCCTTCTGCATGCTGTTGACTTGTACATGGAGACTAGCTGGTTGCAGAAAAAACAATTTCCACAGAAAGTGAAAGTACTTAGAAATGGATCCTAAAATGAAAAAATCTATCTTCAGTGTGTAGTTAGTAGTCACTTAATTTAAACGTTAATTTTAGATTATTAGGTAAGACTAACTCATTGGTTGTTGCTGTTGTTCAGCACAGAAAGTGAAAGTACTTAGAAATGGATCCTAAAATGAAAAAATCTATCTTCAGTGTGTAGTTAGTAGTCACTCAATTCAAACGTTAATTTTAGATTATTAGGTAAGACTAACTCATTGGCTGTTGCTGTTGTTCAGTTGCTAGGCTGTGTCCAACTCTTTCTGACTCCGTCTTCCTGATGCCAGTCTCGCCCATCCCTCACTGTCTTCCAGAGTTCGCTCAAATTCATGTCCATTGAGTCCTGGCCGTTCTCTGTGTTATCTGACAACCTTTCTGTCCCTCCATTTCTCTCTCCTCCTGTTTTGGAATTCCTGTGAGTTAGACATTGGACCTAAGGTTACGTGCAAGCCTCCTGTTTTAAGCCATGCCCCCCTCCCCGCCCCAGGCTTCACATAGTTGTCTCTGAACCATTTCTTCTGAGTTCCCTTTTTAAAATTGTTGACTGCTTTCACGTTGGAGGCTTTTTTTCAAATCTCTGCCAGTCTGGAAGGTTCTTTGGGTGTGAGCTGGGCCTCTTCCCTTAGTCCCTTCCCAGAGGCCCTCAAGTGCTGTGTGTAGAATGTGGGGTCATCTGTGTGATGGGAGTGGGTTATGGGGGCATGTCTGGGTGACAGTGTCCTAGGGAGGGGGTCCTGGGGAAGCTGAGAGGGAAGACCTTGGTTCAGGTTCACACACACAAACACACATGTGTACACACAGGGGAAAGACAAGTGCTCCAGACCTTAGGAAGGAACGCAGCTTAAGGATAAAGTTTGATAAAATTAACTAATTTTGTCATGCACTCTGGAGTCACACATTTCATGTTTTCTCTTTCCCACTAGACAGGATTTTTATCTCAACCACATCTTTAGTAATTAATATTGACTTCTCTTTCTGCAAATCAAAAAGGAGCATTTAAATCAGGCAGCATTTGTTTAATCTTTAAATCACAAATGAAATGACTTGTCATAAAGCAGAGGTGGGTCCGAGAATCATTTAAAGGTGGCATTAATGACCTTCATCTGAGTTCACTCCAGTTTTACAACGGCACGTGCTGCCCTAGGTAAGCATGTGGGAAAGTTACGTGACCCGCCTTCTCGGATCAGCAGCAGAATTTCACCCCAATCCCCTCCCAGAAATTCGGATCCAAAGGGGAGTCAGTTACTGAAAGCATGAAAACCCTGATTTCTGCAGAATGATTTTACTGGTTGCATGTAACCTACTGTTGTTTGACAGCTTTCAAATGCTATGTTATTCTAGAGAGTGAACGTTTTGCTGACTTTTACAATTAATAGTGAAAAATTAAAAATTACGATAATCTCATCGTCGATCACGGATAGAAGTAACCGATCAGGTGGGGAGGGTTTTGGCATTTTGAGACTGTAAGCAAACTCTGAATAATCTATTTCACCCTTTATTCTTAGAATGGGCTGAAGATTCACTGCAGTAAACAGTACCTCTCATTTTGGTAGAAATGGGAGTCTTATGTGTATATAAACATAGTCAACACAAGGAGCAGAGGAGGAGAATCCTTCGCTATTTGCAGGAACGATTCCCCAATACACTACTGTTCGATGGCTAACCAGCCTCATTTAGAGCTTGTTTCTATTATCCATTCTGATTAATTTTGCTGATGACTCTGTGCTAATATTCCTTTTAAGTTCAGAGCTCCTCAACTTCCACCCTCTCAAAACAAAAACCTCCACATCACAGGTATTGACAGAATCTGAATATCTCATTTGCTTTATCCCTTGACATATACCAGTCCCAGAATAATAACACCAGAATAATATCAATAACAAGTTGATAAATACTTGACAGATTATGATAGATAGCTGAGAGCTGGTAGACAGTTGATAAATCTTGATGGGTAGATGATAAATAATTGAGGCATAGTTGATTGATTGGAGAAGGAAATGGCAACCCACTCTAATATTCTTGCCTGGGAAATCCCATGGACAGAGGAGCCCGCTGGGCTCCCATAGTCCATGGGGTCATAAAGAGTGGGACATGACTTAAAGACTAAACAACAACAACATAGCTGATTAAAATGGTTATGATTATATGAAATGGTTATATGATTTATGCTGAAGCTGAAGCTGAAATACTTTGGTCACTTGATACGAAATGCTGACTCACCGGAAAAGACCCTGATGCTGGGGAAGACTGAAGGCAAGAGGAAAAGGGGACGATAGATGACAATACGGTTGGATGACATCACCGACTCAATGGACATGAATTTGAGCAAACTCAGGGAGATAGTGAAGGACAGAGAAGCTTGGCATGCTGCAGTTCATGGGGTCACAAAGAGTTGGACATGACTTAGCCACTGAACAAAAGATATGATCAATATATTGATTATGATGATAGACAGGTATTATGATGATAGCTGACTGCCTTCCTGTTCCCCACCTGTCCTGGAAAAACTGTGATATACACTTTGGGCTTCATTAGCTCCTTCCCCTTGTTCTGTTTACAGATCTCTGTGATCACCCCAGGGCCACCGCTCAGAACTGACTTCCTCCCTCTTCCCCACTGCCTGCTGCTCCTCCACAGGGATAAGTAAGTGTTCGGTTCAGTTCAATTGCTCAGTCGTGTCCGACTCTTTGCAACTCCATGGACTGCAGCACACCAGGCTCCCTGTCCATCTCCAACTGCTAGAGTTTACTCAAACTCATGTCCATTGAGTCAGTGATGCCATCCAGCCATCGAATACTCTGTCGTCCCCCTCTCCTCCTGTCTTCAATCTTTCCCAGCATCAGGGTCTTTTCCAATGAGTCAGTTATTCACATCAGGTGGCCAAAGTGTTGGAGTTTTGGCTTCAGAACCAGTCCTCCCAATGAGCATTCAGGACTGATTTCCTTTTGGATAGTCCGGTTGGATCTCCTAGCTATCCAAGGTACGCTCAGGAGTCTTCTCCAACACCACAATTCAAAAGCATCAATTCTTCAGTGCTCAGCTTTCTTTATAGTCCAACTCTCACATCCGTACATGACTACTGGAAAAACCATAGCCTTGACTAGATGGACCTTTCTTGGCAAAGTAATGTCTCTGCTTTTTAATATGCTGTGTAGGTTGGTCATAACTTTCCTTCCAAGGAGTAAGTGTCTTTTGATTTTGTGGCTTCAATCACCGTCTGCAGTGGTTTTGGAGCCCCCCCAAAATAAAGTTTGCCACTGTTTCCACTGTTTCCCCATCTATTTCCCATGGAGTGTTGGGACCTGATGCCATGATCGTAGTTTTCTGAATGTTGAGCTTTAAGCCAACTTTTTTGCTCTCCTCTTTCACTTTCATCAAGAAATTCTTCACTTTCTGCCATAAGGGTTGTGTCATCTGCCTATCTGATGTTATTGATATTTCTCCTGGCAATCTTGATTCCTGCTTATGCTTCATCCAGCCCAACGTTTCTCATGATGTACTCTGCATAAAAGTTAAATAAGCAGGGTGACAATATACAGCCTTGACATACTCTTTTTCCTATTTGGAACCAGTCTGTTGTTCCATGTCCAGTTCGAACTGTTGCTTCCTGACCTGCATACAGATTTCTCAAGAGGCAGGTCAGGTGGTCTGGTATTCCCATCTCCTTCAGAATTTTCTGCAGTTTATTGTGATCCACACAGTCAAAGGCTTTGGCATAGTCAATAAAGCGGAAGTAGATGTTTTTCTGGAACTCTCTTGCTTTTTCCATGATCGAGCGGATGTTGGCAATTTGATCTCTGGTTCCTCTGCCTTTTCTAAATCCAGCTTGAACATCTGGAAGTTCATAATTCACATGCTGTGGAAGCCTGGCCTGGCATTACTTTACTAGCTTGTGAGATGAGTGCAATTGTGTGGTAGCTTGAGCATTCTTTGGCATTGCTTTTCTTTGGGATTGGATTGAAAACTAATGTTTTCCAGTCCTGTGGCTACTGCTGAGTTTTTCAAATTTTCTGGCATATTGAGTACAGCACTTTCACAGCATCATCTCTTAGGATCTGAAATAGCTCAACTGGAATTCCATCACCTCCACTAGCTTTGTTCGTAGTGATGCTTACTAAGGCCCACTTGACTTCACATTCCAAGATGTCTGGCTCTAGGTGAGTGATCACACCATCGTGTTTATCTGGGTCATGAAGATCCCTTTTGTACAGTTCTTCTGTGTATTCTTGCCACCTCTTCTTAATATCTTCTGCTTCTGTTAGGTCCATACCATTTCTGTCCTTTATTGTGCCCATCTTTGCCTGAAATGTTCCCTTGGTATCTCTAATTTTCTTGAAGAGATCTCTGCTGCTACTGCTAAGTCACTTCAGTCATGTCCAACTCTGTGTGACCCTATAGACTGCAGCTCACCAGGCTCCCCCGTCCCTGGGTTTCTCCAGGCAAGACCACTGGGGTGGGTTGCAATTTTCTTCTCCAGTGCATGAAAGTGAAGAGTGAAAGTGAAGTTATTCAGTTGTGTCCGACCCTCAGTGACCCTATGGACTGCAGCCCACCAGGCTCCTCCGCCCATGGGATTTTCCAGGCAAGAGTACTGGAGTCAGATGCCATTGCCTTCTCCTGAAGAGATCTCTAGTCTTTCCCATTCTATTGTTTTCCTCTATTTCTTTGCACTGATCACTGAGGAGGGCTTTCTTATCTCTTCTTGCTATTCTTTGGAACTCTGCATTCAGATGCTTATATCTTTCCTTTTCTCCTTTGCCTTGGCTTCTCTTCTTTTCACAGCTATTTCTAAGGCCCCCTCAGACAGCCATTTTGTTTTTTTGCATTTCTTTTCTTGAGGATGGTCTTGATCCCTGTCTCCTGTACAGTGTCACATACCTCCACCCATTGTTCATCAAACACTTGATCAGATCTAGTCCCTTGAATCTATTTCTCACTTCCAATGTATAAATCATAAGGGATTTTATTTTATTTTATTTGAATGGTCTAGTAGTTTTCCCTAATTTCTTCAATTTAAGCCTGAATTTGGCAATAAGGAGTTCATGATCTGAGCCACAGTCAGCTCCCGATCTTGTTTTCGCTGACTGTATAGAGCTTCTCAATCTTTGGCTGCAAGGATATAATCAATCTGATTTCGGTGTTGACCATCTGGTGATGTCCATGTGTAGAGTCTTCTCTTGTGTTGTTGGAAGAGGGTGTTTACTATGACCAGTGGGTGTTAGTCCCTCAGTTGTGTCTGACTCTTTGTGACCCCAAGGACTATAGCCTGCCAGGCTCCTCTGTCCACGTGATTTTCCAGGCAAGAGTACTAGAGTGGGTTGCCATTCCCTTCTCCAGGGTTTCAGTCCCTCCAGACCCAGGGATTGAACCCAGGTCCCCTACATTGAAGGAGGATCCTTTACTGTTTGAGCCTCCAGGGAAGCCCCACCCAAGGGGATGAATGACAGTAATTGACCGAGTGCCCAACAGTAGGGACTTGGGTTGCTTCCAATATTTTGCTTTTGCAAATAGTATCATATTTTAACAGAAACCTAAATCAATGGGAAGACACACCAGATGGAATTAACAGCAGCAGTTTTCAGTGCATCACTGAAAGCCCTTGAAAGCACTCCAGACTGAAAGAAAAAAGACAATCAGAGCCCACACTCTTGCTGACACTGTCCTGGAGTCAGTCTGTTGAATTCTCAGTCCTGAGCGGTCGGAAGCCGCAGTTCCACCTTCCTCCTATAGAGGGAGAAACTGTCACCTGCTGGGTGGTGGCAAGGCAGGCAGGCCAGACACCACGAGGCAGCCCTTGCGGCCCGCTGGAGCCCAGGCTGAGAGATCCAGAGGGCCAAAGCCGGGCCGCGGCCACTCGTGCCCACAGCGGCACCCGGCACACAGCCGCGCACCACGTAGATGTCCCAAACGGCCGCCGCTGCAGTTCCCGCGCTCGGCCCACAGGTGGCAGTCGTCCACCTTGTGGGACGCTCCTTGCAGAACTTGGCGAAGCCACCTGGGCCTGTGTGAGAAGCAGGACCCAAGGAGAGCTCCTTTCCACAGATAGCTTGGAGAGCAAAGCCTTGACTGGTGAGGTCTGATCTGGAGCAGCGATAGGAGAGACCCCCGTGCAACGCAAATAGCGGGATGTGGGCCCTTGGGCCGAGGGAGTGGGTGGGGGTGTGTGTGTATGTGTGTTGGGAGGGGGGTGGTGGTGGAGACAGGAGGGCCTCCTCCTGGCTAGGATCCTTTGTACAAGTTTTGTTCCAATTCCTATCTTCAATTCTTATGGGTATATACCTAGGAGCGAAGCTGCTAGATTATATGGTTTTCCCACAAATACTTTTCAAGTTGTTTGATGCAAGCTTAATACAGGAAACTTCAGGGCATTTCTTTGGGGCTCACTGAGATATTAAGGAGTTTGGGAGCCTCTGACTTAGGGAGCTGTATCATCCAGGCACTAGAGGCTTGGAGGCCAGGTAAGCAGGACTCACTCCTGAGTAACTGAACTCATTAAGGGCAAGTGTCAGCAGAGAGATGACAAAGTCACCAGCATCCCCCGTGGCTCTGAGGGTGTGCCATCCAGGTAGAGTGGTTCAGCGCTTTCGTGGACAGGAAGGCCTCAGTGAGGTGGTGATACTGAACAGAAAGAGGTGAAGGCAGGTGAGGCCCACTGAGGATTAGGGCCAGAGCAGCCTAGAACCTGGAGCCCCACCTGCCAATGGGCTGAGGGGGAAAGGCCAGTGGCTATGACAGAGAGGGGTTGGGGGCCAGTGATGAACCCACAGAAGTGCCTGGGGTGGCGTTAGACATGGGCCTCTGCCAGGGAAGAGGGAGGGGCTTCCCTGTCCCCATGGGGCCCAGAGTGGAGGAGCCAGGTATTAATCAGCAGCCCCCCAATAAACACAATGATACACCCAGCCACATGCCCCATGAGCTTGTAACAGAAGCATGTGACCGAGTCTGGGACTTGGGGAAAACAGAGAGATGTGCTGAGTGGGAGTGAAGCAGACATCAGCTGAACTTTCCAGACAGACAGGACAGCTTGTGCAAAGGCCCTGGGGAGACTGGGTCAGAGGACCTGGGTGATGCAGGGTTGGGGAGGGGCCACCAAGGAAAAGAGCAGGGGAACTAGAGGGTGAAGCTAGAAGGGCAGGCTCATTTCCATCCTCAGTCAGTGAGATTGGGGTTTGAGTTTTTTTTTTTAAGATTTTTTTTTTTTTTTTTGGATGTGGACTATTTTAAAAGTCTTCGTTGAATTTGCTACAATATTGCTTCCATTGCTTTTTATGTTTTGGATTTTTGATTGCAAGGCATGTGGGATCTTAGTCCCCAACCAAGGGTCAAACCTGAACCACCTGGGTTGAAGGCTTGGTTTTAACCACTGGCTGCCAGGGAAATCCTGGATTTGTGTTTTCAAAACATCAGCTACAGTGTGAAGATGGGAAAGGGGCTGTAATGACCCTGCTGGGAAATAACCAAATAGCTCAGGGGCTGGTATGGAAGAAAGAGTTCTCTTGGGAGATTCTCAGGAGGGAAGAGCTACTGTCAGTGATCAGACTACGCTGACATTTCTGCGAGGGACAGGTTCAGATCGAAATCTACATGCTAATTGTCTAAACTGGTGAAGATGATAAACCAAGCTACCAAAATACGAAATAAAATGTATCCTGGGGCTTCCTTGAATAGGTTAAGAATCTGCCTTGCAATGCGGGAGATGTGGGTTTGATCCCTGGTCCGGGAAGATCCCACAGGCCTTGGGACAACTAAGCACATGTGCCACAACTACAGAGCCCTTATGCCTAGAGCCGTGCTCCACAGTAAGAAAAGCCACCCCGCTAAGAAAAGCCGCTGCAGTAAGAAGCCCATGCGTCACAACCAGAGTAACCCTCACTTGTTGCAGCTAGAGAAAGGCCAGCACAGCAGCAAAGACCCAGCACAGCCAAAAAATAAATAAATAAAATAATTTTTAAAAATGTATTCTGTCCTTCTGCTCTGAAAAACCCACGTTCACAAGGCCCTGGAGAGCCCAAGTCCAGGCAAATCTCAGCAGCGGGGTCATTCTCTGGAAGACAGCCAGCCCCATGCAGGGGCTGATGGGTGGGCATGGGGACATTTGGGCTGGGAATTCTCAGGTCACAGGTGCCCAGAGCTTGATGTCAATGGGTGAGCCTCTCCTGGCCCTGGGCAGGCCTAAGAAGGGCAGACAGGAGCCCTTTGGAGCAGCTCTGTGGTCCATGTGTAGGGTGGGGCTGTTGGCGGTGGACTGGATCTTGTAGGATGGAGGGTGTGTGAGATTCTCACACACTTCTTTGCTCCTGGCCTTCAGAACACAAGGCATTTTATTCACAGAGATGGGTGGATAAACCAGTCTGAGGGTGAAAATTATAAGCTCATCTTAAATGTGTTGAGGTGGCTTAAAGATATTCCAGTGTGGGTGCCATGCTGGATATGGGGGTCTGAGGCTCAGAGGAGAGGTCTGGCCTGAAGTTAGACATACAGGAGTCTTTGTTGAGTAGATGGAAACTGAGGCCTGGATGACTGGGGATAAAGAGAGGAATATCCAGTGAGGGAGAAGAGGGCCTGGATGGGGCTTGACGGAGCCCAGCACTTGGGCAGAGCACTGCCACGAGTGTAATTCAACAAACAAAGGCTTAATGTTGCACTCCACGTGAGGGGCAACCAGGGCGTTGACACTGACCTCACAGGAAGACCCAAGGGAGGACGTATACAGGACCTCTAGGGTCAGAGGAGGTGGTCTCTGAAAAGGGAGTTTGGGTAAAAAGGACACAGTAGCCTGAGAAAAGCTAGAAATTGGGAGTCAGTTCTTCCTTCTTTTCTAACCCAACCCCTGGGGCAGCTGCGGAAATCCTTGCCAGGAATCTGGCTCCTGGTGCCCCGTTCTTCCAAATCACTTTTTTGCAGAATTCAGGGAGGCAGTATCGCCAGCAGCGAACAAGTTATGTTCTATTTGCAAATAGCTTTCAAATCATGCAGGGAATTCTCAAAAGTGGCCACGCAGGTTGCTGCAGGAGTTGCAGTTCCAGGTGAACAAGGACACCTTCCTAGGGAGGAGCCTGCAGGGCAGAGAAGGGGCAGGCCTGGGAGGAGCCCCTGGGAGGGCAGGGAGGATGGGGAAGTGGGGAGAGGGAGGGGGAGGGGCAGGGGGAGGGCGGGGACGGGGTGTGGAGGATGCCCTGGCTTGGCGGGGGATCCACTTCCTAACTCTCCCTGTGGGCCGGTCCAGCGGGAGGATATTAGCGGCTCTGGCTTCCTTCTGGGCCCAGGGACCACGGTGGCTCCAGGACCCAAGTAAGCCATTTGCCTGGGAAGTCTGTGTCAGGGGGCGCGCTGCTCCGGGGACCCTAAGGAGGACAAAGACAGGTGTATGTTCTCAGAGCTGACACACGGCTGAGAAGTAACAAACAATCGACACAGTTTATCCATCACTGGATATCTGCCAGGTGCACTGCCTGGAGACTGTCGCCAACCTGAGGCAGGGACCCACACTTCAGGAGCCGGCAAACTCAGCCACAGTAGTGGCGCTGGGACCCTGCCCCGGGAGAATCTTCGCAGCTGCTTGTCCTTTGCCTGCAGGGTTGGCCTGTCCCCACAGTGGGACAGAGGCAGTTCCCAGCCCAAGGCTGACCCGCAGGGTCAGCGCATGGTGCTAAATGGCTACGTGGAGAAGGGGGCATCTCCTCGCAGCTCAGCACAACCTGAGGGACCGCCTATTGAGATGCACCAGCCGGGGACCCAAGAAGGAGGAAGCAGACTTAGGAATTCTTAGCGAGAAGGACCAGCAGCCTCCCTGTGGGTTTCCTCCTCACCGTCCCTCCCCTGCTCACCCGTGCTGGGCTCCCAGGCAGGTCAGCTGTCTCTTATCTGAGCATCAAGCCCTCGGGGCTCTGCTAACAAAAAACTTTCCTCCTGGAACCCCTGCGATGTGGCCAGTGCAGTGCCCTCGTGGGGCGGCCCCCGTCTGGGCTGACCGATTCCCTACCGCATCGGGGCACCCAGGCACTGTGAGGATGCGGTGGCAGGGACTCTCACGATCACCACTTGCCAACTGTGAGATGCAAGGCTTGCACTGTTATCCACGTAATACTTTTCTTTAAATCAATCCACTTCTACTTTTACGTTAAATGTATTAAAAGTGATAGTTGATGCTTTGATTAAAGGTTCCCAGTGATATAAAAAGTATTGAAGCTGGAGTCAGTTCAATCATTTCCTTGAATATGAATGCTTACAAAATACAGATAAGGTTTCTCTGTTTACTAAGAAACTCGCTACAGCTCTTTTAAGAGGGAAAATTCACTTCAGTATGCATTTCTTCTGTAATATTCTAATAAGGTCTATTGTATTTTAAAGCTAACATTAAACGTTTTGCATTTCAATTGTATATGCGTAACTCCTACAGGGACTTCCCTGGTGGCTCAGACAGTAAAGAATCTGCTTGCAATGCAGGAGACTGGGGTTCGATCCCTGGGTCACGAAGATGCCCTGGAGAAGGAAGTGGCTACCCATTCCAGTATTCTTGCCTGAAGAATTCCATGGACAGAGGAGCCAGGCAGGCTACAGCCCATGGGGTCGCAAAGAGTTGGACAAGACTGAGAGACTAACACTTAATCACCTAACCCATACTGCCTCTCTCCCTACTGGTAACCACTAGTTGGTTCTCTCTCTATATATATATGAGTCTGTTTTTGATTGTAAGTTACTTTCATGTTTGGAAATATCAGCCTTACCTTCCATTAACATAAATACCATAAGTGACATAAATAACATAAATACCATTAACATAAATAATGATTACTCTCCTATATTCCCAAAAAGTCTAGAACCCACCTGTCTTCACAGTTCATGTAAAGGAAACTGTTTCCCTTTTACAGATGAAAACCCTGACCCTCAGAGAGGGATGAGCGGCAGACATGAGGACCCCAGTATAGCTAGCTGGAGGAGCAGCCGGGCCAGTCCAGCCAGCCCTGGCCTGAATCTTTGGCTCCATCTACTTGCAGCTGGGTGCTTGCTCTGCAGGGCCCTGTGGGCTCTGGATCCCCAGTTCAGGAGGCCAACACTGAGCCTGCGGCAGACACTCCATAAATATTTGTCAAGTGAAGCAAGCGGGTGATTAAAGAAATGAAATTGGTGTGTTTTATTACTAGACTGGTGTGGACTGTTAGTCACCAAGCCTGCTGAACTTCCTGTAGCTGAGACTCCAGAGTTGATAGGAAGTTGAGAGAAAGGTGGCAGAAGGAGCCCAAGAGACTCATTTTCTACTCAATTTTGTTTTTTTTCCCCCTCAAAACAATGACCATGTTATACGTTTCAACTTGTCTTTATATATCTTAAATCCCAATTATTTTTAAAATGTTAGTTACATTTGCCATGAGCAAGCTTGAGATAACTATTTGCCATGCTAGTCTCAGGGAGATCAGTGTTGATTTCAAGATTATATGGAAAAGGATACAGCCTCCTGGTCTTCCCAAGAGGCCCCAGAACCAGCACTGCCCTGTTTCAGTGTGTGAGTACTCGCCAAAGAGAAGATGAAATGGGGATCAGGTACTGGCTGTGAACTAAGATTATGTGCCTGTGGGCAGGTAAGGTCTGTGAGAGCTAAGGCTTCCATATGTTGCCCAAAATCAACCTCTCCTTTTTGGTGACTAACACAGAAATACAGTTGATGTCATTAAAATGCTCCTTCTCATCTATCCCATCCTACCCCCATTATTCATCTCTTTGGCCAAAAAATAAATTTCTCACCACTCAGCCATACACTCGATGAGTGGTATTTTAAGCATGAAGTTCGCAATCACGCTTCTTGACCTCTGATCCAGATATCTTTCCAAGAGCAGGGAGCATTCAGGACGGGAATTTTTTTTTTCTCTCCCAAAGGTGGAAAAGCATCTTTTCAAATGGTCGCCTAATAAAGATGCTGCTCTCTAGGAAAAGATGGGAACCTCTGCTGTCTTAGGAGTGCACTTTAGATTTTCTGCTGGGGTAACTGAAAAACAAAACAAGGTACTTTCAAAGTGGAAGCTTCAGTGTGAAAAAGCGAGACATGAATCTCCAGAGAATTATGCTGAGTGCAAGAAGCCAATTCCAAAAGCTCCCACGCTGTGATTCCTGTGTGGGAACATAAGGTAGTTTGAGATAACAGGATTTTAGAAATAGAAGAAACTTAGTGGTGAATGGGGCTTGGGAGTTCGGTTATAAAAGGGCCACAGAAGGGGTTCTTGCGTGATGTAATGTCCCAAATGTTGACTGTCCTGGTGGATACACGAATCTACACAAGTGGTAACATAGTATAGGACTTCTTACTAACAAAGAATATAGGAGAAATCTGAATAAGATGGGCTGATTGTATCAAAGTCAATATCTCCTTTTTTCTATTTTTGCAAAATTTTGTAAAGTGATAGCACTTTGGCAGAGTGAATTATTTTTTACAACTGCGTATGGCTCTACGATGATCTAAACACACACACACACACACGCACACTCGCAGGCCCGCAGCACACACGCGGGCGCCGCCAGGTCCTTCTTACGCTGGGCGCCCTGCGACCTCACCTGTCCGGTGGGTCGTTCTGCCCAACCTGGTGCTCGGGGGGCGGGGCCGGAGGGGGGCGGGGCCGATGGCGGACGTGATGTCAGCGGGCGGGGCGCGCACCTGGCACCTGGGCGGCCGCGGCGGCGCGGGGCGGCGGCTAGACGCGCGCGATGGAGGGCGAGAGCAGGGGCCCGTGGGCCCTGGGGCTGCTGCGCACCTTCGACGCGGGCGAGTTCGCGGGCTGGGAGAAGGTCGGCTCGGGCGGCTTCGGGCAGGTGTACAAGGTGCGCCACGTCCACTGGAAGACGTGGCTCGCCATAAAGTGCTCGCCGAGTCTGCACGTCGACGACAGGTCAGCGGCCCGGGCGGGGGCGGCTGCGCTGGGCAGGCGGTGGGGAGCCTGGGTTCCGGGCGTTCCCGTTCTCTCCACCCGAATGGCCTCCGGAGCAGCATCGGCAGGAAAACCCAGCGCCGGGAGAGGCCGTGAGCCCCCGGCGGGGTCGGCGCCGCTGGCCGGGTGGGAGGGACGCGAGAGGCGGCTTGGCGAGCTCTGGGTCTATTTGCTCCCGCCGGGGTCCCGGGATGCGGCTCCTACGGGAGAACCTCGGGGAGCTGCGTTCGCCTAAGGAGCTGTTAAGTGCTTTGTATTATTACCCGGCTTCCGGTGAGCCCCGGATTTTCAAGGTACCGGGCTCGCCTTGCTTTCGACCCTCGGTGGCCTGTCCGGTCCGCCCAGGTCCCACCCTGGCGCTGCGGTTTGCGCCCGGCTTAGAAAAATTGCCGTGTGGGGATCTGAGCTTTGTGAGTGAGTTAGACTCCGTTCGACTTACTTAGTAATTTACTTTGGAGCACAAATTGGTGTAAGACTGTAATTATTTCGGTCGGAAGCCCTGGACTTGGCTTGGCCAGGCTTCCTCGGCGCCCTAGCACTTGAGAGTCGCTGCCTGGCTTGGGCTTGGCGGTGGGTCCGGCAGGTGACCCGGGAGCCTTGTTACAACACTCGGTGCCTTCTGGTCGCACACTGTCTTTTAGGCTGATTTCATTTCCAGACAAGGCCTCTGGGGAGCGGCCTTGCACTTACCCACTTTGTGGCATGGCCACGGCGCCCTCCTAGACCCCGGTTTCCCCATCCAAAGCCGGGAGGATATCTGCTTGTCCCTTGGTAACAGGGGCGCTCAAATAAAGACAGTTGAAAAGGACCAGAGCTGCCCCAGTTAAATTCAGCCGGTGGATTATGGTCTGTGTGTAATTTTAGGGGAGAGGGAGGTGGGAGGAGAGTCTTGAGAAGCAGCTCTTTTTGGCTGGGTGTTGTTTACTCTTTATGGTTGCATTTTAATAATTTATAAGCTTTAATTGAGTGCATCTAAATTACTTAGCCTTTGGTGAAGTTTGCATTCAACTTGGAAGTTGTGTGGCATTTGTGTTTCGTATGGAGCCATGCCACACAATGCTTGTTGCAAAGTTGGGGCTCTTTGCAACCCTATGGGCTATAGTCCACCAGACTCCTCTGTCCATGGAACTTCCCAGGTAAGAATACTGGAATGAAAAAAAAAAAAAAGAATACTGGAATGGGGTGTCATTTCCTACCCCAGGGGATCTTCCCCACTCAGGGCTCGAACCCAGTGTTTCTTGGGTCTCCTGCATTGACAGGCGGGTTCTTGGAGAGCTGTCGCTATAGTCAGCCCCGAACAGACACAGACTAGAAAGGTGACTCCTTTGCTATCTCAGAGACCTGGTTTCTAATCCTCGGCTTATTGAGTGATGGGGTCTACAAACTCCAGCTCCTCTCCCCCTCCACCCGTCACCCCCCCCGCCAGTGGTGGCAATGCTCATTTCCAGGGTGGTCATGTACGTCCCCTGGACTGAGGTACACAGAATCACAATGCGTGTTGCCCAAAGCCCTGGGCATCTTTTGCGTTTTCATCCTGGCTTAAGAGATTATACATAGAGCAGAGCTATTGGTGGCCTATTGCTCTAAGCCTCAAATTTCAGTAGAGTGGTGACAAGTGTCATGCAAATATCAGCAGCTCAAAGGTGAGCTGCCTGAGAAGCTGCGCCTCGGATCCTGGGAGCTTCTCAGTCTGGGAGGGGCTCTGTGGTTATTTTGATGAAATTGAATCACTTTGAATGCCAGCCAATAGTTAGATCTTGAAAGGCAAGACTCTTGCCGCTGTGTAGATATTTTTATGCTTTCGGGGGCATTTATTTGTCTGCTGGAGTCTTCTGGCCGAGTTTTCTTCATCAGTGAAGGCTTTTAACATCACCTTATTGTGTTGGAAAAGCAGAGTAAACAAGCAGGTCCCCAGGCTGACTCATCAAGCCCTCCCTAGGATCTGTTATTTCCAGCGTCCAGGCCCTTGTTTCTTGGGTGGCCCATTTGGAGGTCGGGTTTCTCCGTGTGAGGCAGGCCACTTAGGATCTTGCATGGCCTGGTTGAAAAGTGTTTTGTCCTGTAACTGGAAGGCTTTCCTGCCCTGCCTGAAATAGGCAGGTGGAGGCATGTGCTGGGCAGCTGGGTCGAGGTCAGCATTGCCCAGCAGGAAGAATTCACCTCTTGAGCTTTGCCAGGCTGAGTGGAGCAGGCTGGCTTCTGCATTAGCAGCGGATTCCTCTGATTGAGAAGATGGTCAAACCCCTGCTCTTTGTAAAGAAAACTCTTCAGAGTTAATTATTGACGCTTTGGTTTGAGAGTCTCATTCAGAGTTCATGCCCCTCTCTCAGTGGCGCAGGGGGAGCAGGCTTGCATCCCTATCTTGGAATGGTGGAGTGTCCGGCCAGATTTCCACAGATTTCCACGGCTCCATGCTCTTTTGATGAGCTAGCTGTGCACCATCCTGACTCTTCTGTTTGCAAGATGTTTCCTGGAGCGGGGAGTTGATTTGACTGAGGTTCCTGGGTGCAGCCCCCAGCCCCGGGCCTCTCCTGGCCAAGTCTTGTCTCACCTGTTTTTAGGCTGGTACTTCTCACCCCTGCCACGAGGGCCTGACCTTTTCCTTCCAAGGGCCTCTTCCACTGGTTACATTGGGACCCACTCATCAGCTGCTTCTCCCTCTAGGGAGGCTGGGGTCTCCTGGCCCCAGTCTTCATGCCACGCCCTGGCCACAGTGGGGCCTGATCCCCAGCACCCAACGAGGGTTCCTCAGAGTAGCAGGCTGCCCCAGACCATGTGAGCAGGTACTTTTCTGGGAGAAAGTCAGAGGCTGCCTGGTCCCAGACACCCCTTGAAGTTTGCAGCAGGCAGAGGAACACCTGCCACGTAGCTTCCAAGGGGGACCTGGGAGAAATGATGCCCCCTTCATCTGCATCTCCTCTCATGGGGACGTCTGGTAGGCTGGTAGCTTAGGGGAGACGTGTGTCCTCCCAGCTGACCCTCATTAGGGGATCTTGAGGTTTTGGGCAGAGCTTAGTTGCGGGGGGCATTCCCATTTAGGTGAGAACTAGCCCTGCAGGCCCGTTCCTCTGGCCCCCACCCCTGGCTAAGAGGAAGCCCGGGATAGCTGAGCACCAGCAGCTGCTGGGTGATTGGCTGAGGCTCGTTGGGGCGAGCCTGAGCAAACCCCAGGTTTGTACATACAGAGCCGACAATCCGACAAGCCCGGTTCTTGTCAGTTTTAAAAATAGCAGTGTGGGAACCCCTTGCAGGCTCCCTGGGAACGTAATTGGGTTGGTGCAGAGAGGAGGCCCGGCCGGGAGGCTCAGGAATGATTAAACGGTGCTCCTGCTGCCTCTTCCCATAGGTGCTTCCCAGCGCTCTCCCTCTGAGGAGCTCTTTGTTACCAGGTGCCTTCCCTGCACCTCCACGCTTCCTCCTCTGCCCGCAGTGTCCTGCGGCTCCTTTTTCAGAAGCCTGAGTCCCAGGACCCATTTTCTCCCCTCCTCCCCACAAGGTACTTGCCTCCAGATATGGCTGGATGTCTTTGGAATTTCTGCCTGAGACTGGAGGAGAACCCCACAGCTTCTCCTAAAAAGGTCCTTTGGAAATAATCAGTTTGGGACTTCCCTGGTGGTCCAGTGGCCAAGACTCCTTCCTATGCAGGGATGCAGGGAACTGAGATCCCATTAGCCGAAAGGCAGCTCAGCTCAGGCTGCATGCAACAAAAGATCCCGCATGCCTCAACTAAGACCCGACACTGTCAAATGAATATCAAAAGAAAGAAAGAAATGATCAGTCTGGTGAGATTTCTCATCTCTCCCCACCCTACGTCTTCTCTGGGGTGGGGGAAATGGGTTTCAGCCAGAAGAAAGATTGTATTGACCTAAATGCTGCTGAGTAAGTGACTTTAACAAATTGGACCCTGGCTTGGTGTTCCCTCTTGGAGCAAGAGGGGTGGGGCGGGGGTGCTTTCCCCCATTCCTGCTGGGGAACAGCAACCCTTCCCCAAATGGGAGAAAGGAGATGTGATTGAAATGATTACAGAAGAGAAACATGACGCCAGCCCTACTGAATTATGCCTAATTGTAGACACGCTTTTAGCACGTCACCATTTTGGGGTTTAATGAAGACTGATGTCGGTGTTCTTTGAAAGGAATGATGCTAAAGCTGAAACTCCAGTACTTTGGCCACCTCTTGCGAAGAGTTGACTCATTGGGAAAGACTCTGATGCTGGGAGGGATTGGGGGCAGGAGGAGAAGGGGACGACAGAGGATGAGATGGCTGGATGGCATCCCCGACTTGATGGACGTGAGTTTCAGTGAACTCTGGGAGCTGGTGATGGACAGGGAGGCCTGGTGTGCTGCAATTCATGGGGTCGCAAAGAGCTGGACACGACTGAGCGACTGAACTGAACTGATGTCAGTGGACTCTGGTGGCTGGAGCTTCACCCCTCACTGGGTGGAATGGGATTTGATGGTGAGGAGTCTGGGCACCTGTAGGCCCCTGGCCTGGTCCTGCACCTGGGCTCTGGGACGGGTTTGACTGTCTCTCCTTGTCCTTGAGTAATAGCAGCCATCACAATATCCAATCTCCATCCTTTGTGTGTTGTTGTCAACATAAACTAGAAACACTGCTTCGAGGAAAAGTGCATTTAAATTGATGAAAACACACTGGTGGTTTCATTCTGTGTAAGAAGCACTTTTCTGTCTTTTCCAGCAGCTCCCGGAAAGGGCCCAGCCCAGCCCCGACTTATTGAACTGCGGATACTGCCAGGTGTGGGGTGGGCATGGGGGTCCTGGCATGGTACCAGAGGCCCGGGGAAGAAAGACCTAGAGGATAAATGGGATGAACACCTTTTGTGTAGACCTTCCTGAACCTGAACAATGAGGGTGGTTAGGGGGCTCGGCCAGCCCACCCCAGGTCCATGTGAGGGGCTCTTTCCGAGTTCCCTTGATTCCCCTGCTGCGTGGTCCTGGAACCCCCTTCCCCCTCCCTGGTGGGTACAGGTGCCAGGGTAGGGTCCTCGCTTTAAGGCATTTCTGATTGAGCTGTCACGGAGAGGGTGATTTGTTCCTTGAAATGCAGACTTCATTTCCAAGTTATCTCACCTTCCTCCTCCAGCTGTCCTGGGATGTGTGGTCAGTGGTCACACTGACCTGTGTCAGTCACAAAGCCTGCCTGGTGGTGTTTCCTGAATGGGTACAGGCTGTCTCAGAACATTCCAGCCACAGTCAACTTTCTGGAGCAGACAGCTGCAGGGCCGCCCGCACCCCCACCCTCCCCCCACCATGCCCCAACTCCACTTAAACAAAGTCAGGTTAATGGGGTCTCAGTTTGGCAGGAAGGGCCCGGGGCAGGGGAATGAGCCGGGGACCTGCTGACCTCAGCTGGTCTGGCCTGCGCGAGTGATCTGCTGCCAGCGGCTCCCCTGAGCCTCACGAACTCCGCCATCAGAAGTCACCTGGGTCTTATGTATTCAGCCCTTTGGGCAAAAGGAAGCAAACGCTTTTGCTGAGAGGCACAGAGCCGCTCTTCTCAAGACCTTCAGCCTCAGTGTAATTGACAGCCTCCTTGGCTGTTGTCAGGCTGGCAGAGGGGTGGGGCTGGGGCTGGCTCTCAGAATGTCCTCTGAGTGACTGGCCTGTAAACTCTGGAGCCAGCAGTGCCGGGAAGCCTGTGGGCCTGGGGGGCACTCCCGGTGGAAGTGTGTCTCTGTCCATCCCGTGGCCAAACATACGTCAGGACCACGTGAGTGCTGCGTGCTGGACTCGTGCGGGTGGGGAGCAGCGGCACACCAGTCACTTTGAAAGAATATGAAGGAAGGCGGGAGGACCAGACAAGTCACAAACCCGATTCTTCAGTAGGGAACAGGAGCGGCCCCAGTCCTGATCCCCACCACTGGGTAGTGAGTGTCCGAGGAGGGTGCTTGAACTGGTTAGTGTAGGTGGCATGAGGTCTCCCCGGAGGAGGAGGAAGGGGATGGGCCCAGGGTGCCATTTCTGATCCTTAAGTGACTTGTGTTGTTCAGTCACTAAGTCGTGTCCAACTCTTTGTGACCCCATGGACTGCAGCACATCAGGCTTCCCTGTCCTTTGCTACCTTTATTTTAAATGATGCTTGATCCAGCCCTTTTTCAGTATAGATGTCCCTCGAGATTGGGTACAGGGCTGGGGTCTGCCTGCAGGTCATCCTGGAGCCCAACGAGCAGCATGGCTGCAGGGAGGGGCTGGCTGGGGCCAGGCATCTGAACCCAAGCTTCAGCCCAGCCGGGGGCCCCCACAGGGGCTCTAGTGGGCATTCTGCTGTCTGTCCATTCATTGGCTCTTTAACCAGAGTGCTAAGGAAGCGCATCAAACTAAGGCGAGTTAGCTCAGTTTTGTTTTGTAGTTGTGTCTTTATTTACTCCTGATGCCTGTCACACTTTTGTTTGAGGCCAGTGGGGTTCTCTTGCTCCTCGAACCTGTTTAGAACTAACCCACCCCAACCCCTCCTACCTCCCACCTCCTGCTGCTTCCCTGAATGGGGAGCTGCCTAGTGATTCCCAGTAGCATTCTAGGGCCATCCTTGTTCCCTCCCTCTTCACATCTAGTCTGTCGCCAAGCCTTAAAGATTCTCATTCAGAAATGAGCCCCACGTCGGCCAGCCTGCTCCCCCTCTACTTCTGGCAGCCAGGGCCCCGGTGACCTCCCTGAGTGGGTCACCCACCCTGAGTGTGTGTAGCCCTCTGCTCCTGTGGTTTCTAGCCTGGGACCTCCTGCAGAAGTGGGGGTGTGACCTCCTCATAAACCCTTACTGCTGCCTGCCCTCTGCCCACCCAAGTTAGGGACCCGCTTTATTAAACCTCCCCAGGTCTCTGTTCTTTCCCTTCAAAGATCTCGGATTTTTCAACGACACCTCTTTTTTGGGGGTAATTTTCCATCTTCTCCTCTAGAAGGTAAATATTCTGAAGGCAGGGAAGGGTCTTCTTGTCATCAGTTCTAACATGTAGAGGATGTGCAGTAAATATATGTCAGTAAATGAATTTTAATTGGATACTGATTAAAATTAAAGCAAATGCTGGGAGTACTGAAGTGGGTGATTCCAGGCTGTAGTGGTTTATTTTAAATTTGGCTAAAAATGCGTTAGCTCTGTTGCAGGGGTTGTCAAGCTTAAACCTTGGCTTTTGGGGCTGGATAAGTCTTGGCCTTGGGGGCTGTCCTGTGCAATGCAAGGTAGGGGGGTGGGCGGTGCTCCTGGCTTCTCCCCAGTGGATGCCAGCAGCCCCCAGCTGTGACAACCCACATGTCTCTAGGCAGTGCCCAGCATCCGCAGAGGCAAAGTTGCCCCTAGGTGAGAACCACTGGTCTACACCCAGAGATCCTCTCCCTGAGACGCCCACCTTGGTGAGTGTTCATGGGGCGGGGGGCTCCCCTCCCAAATGCAGGGGCCGAACAGGTAGGCAGAGGTGCTGAGATGCTGTCCAGCCAAGCCCACTGAGGGCAGAGCCAGAGCTGGTGTCAGCGTGTCATGGCTCCTCCTTGCTGGTGGCCCCACCCTGGGAAGTGCTTTCATGCCTGTGAGGGGAGCCTGGGAGTGAACTGTGGTCACAGAGGGGAGGCTGCTCAGTGAGAAACAGACTCGTTTTTCTTGGCGGTTTCTGATTCTGCAGCAGGCTGAGAAGCGGGACCAGGGGCAGGCAGGGTGGGCAGGTGTACCCAGACTCTGGAAGAGCCCCTGCGGTGGGAACCAGCCATCCTGGGTCTGGGTGAGGTGGCTGGTGTGGCATTCTGCCTTCTGGGGGGCGGGGGTGTCCGTGCGGCCTCTTACACTGCTTCTGCTTCAGTTCCCAGCCCTCCGTGGGCTGTGTGCTTCTGAACTGTCCCTTAAGGAGCTTCGGAGAAAACAGGTTCCTGGCACCCACCTGGAGCCCATTCCCCAGGAGCAGGGCTGAGGAATCTGCATTTCAGCTAGCCCCCAGGTCCTTTCTGCGGTGGCCAGATGCTGTCCTTTTGGGTCTCAGCCTGGTCTCCTGAATGCACCCTGAGACTTTGACCCGTCACACCAACCCTGACCGAGGCCCCGGGTGCTAGGCTGTAGGGCCACGGGCTGCACCAGGAAGTGACCTAGAGCGGGGCTGGCCGATTTTCTGTGACAGGAGAGAGCGAATATTTCAGGCTCTGCAGCCCACGGAGTCTGGCCACGCATCTCTGCCTTGAGTGTGGAGGCTGCCTTGCCCCTGGGGATGTGAATGGATGGGCAAGACTCCCAGCCAGTCAGAGTTCCTTTACAAAATAGGAACTGGCCGTGGACAGCAGTTCGGCAGTTTCTCAAAAGGTTAGACGTAGAAATACCAAATGACCGGGCAACTCTCCTTCTCAGAGTATATCCAAGAGATAGAAGCGGGGACTTGAGCCACCTGTGTGTATAAATGTACAGCATTAGCCCCAGTAACTGAAAGGTGCAGACCAGCTGAGTGCCCATCGGCAGATGAACAGATACGCACAGCATGTCGGTTCCTACGGTGGACTGTTACTCAGCTCTGAGAAGAGGGACCTTCCCGTGTGTGCTCCAGCATGCGTGGACTGGGAAAGCAGGACGAGTGAAATAAGCAAGTTACTAAAGGACAAGTATTATGTGATCCACTTATGTGAAGTCCACAGAGGTCCTGGAAAGTGGGAAAGAGGCTGGGGGCTGCGAGGAGGGTTCCGGTTGGGGTGGGCACAGAGGTTTTTGTTGGAATGATGACAGAGTTTGGGTGGAGAGAGTAGGGTTGACTGTACAGCCTCGTGAATGGATATTGATGCCTGTGAATTGCACACTTGTGAATGGTCACAGTGATAAATACTGTGTTACGTGTAGTTTACTTACAGTGGCTTTAAAGAGAAGGAGGCTTTTGGACAGTGGTCTCTGCAGACCCTGCTCAAGACCAGTGCTCTCTCTGTGGATTTCAGTGTGGGGTTACGGTCAGAAATGATGAGGCCGGCTGGAGTGATGGGCTTCAAATAGAAGAGGGCTGAGCTCCTTGGGTGGACAGTTCATTACGTTTTAACCTGAACATCCCTTCTGTCATTCCAAGAGACGGGTTTGTCAGCATCAGCCGCCACCTCTGAAGCCCAGAGCCTGTAGTGGCTCAGTGCTGCCTGAGAGTTTTCAGATCATAATCAGTCTCTGTTTTCACCTCTGATAACCCCAAAACATGTAGCTGTGTTTGAATGACCGTGGAACTGAAGGCCTCGGAGGGCCCAGAAAGTTCCCTACACACGAACCTTTAAGTTGCCGACTTTCAACGATGTGAATGTGCCCCTGTGTGCCAGCTGTTGTGCTGTGCACTGTAGCTTTCAAGGTCCTGTACTGTAAGGTCAGAAGGTGTTTTCTTTCTTATTTGTGTTTGTTTTTTAATATATTATTTCTGAAAAGTATTTATAAACCTATGACAGGATAGTACTATATAGCCGATTATGTTAGTTGGGTACCTAGGCTCACTTTGTTGGACTTACGAACACGCTCTCAAAAGGAACTCTTATCGTAGGTAGGGGTCTCACTGTATTTGACACTAAAGTGAGCCCTGTGTGTATGTGTGCACACACATCCATGCATTTGTACATATGTGTACGTGCATTTTAGCAATTTAGTCAGCCATATGGAGCTGATTGTCTCCTGGCTGCGGTGCCCGTGTTTGCGGCCAGGCGACTGCTGCCTGCCAAGTTCCTCATGTCTTTGAACTTTTCCAGGGAGCGCATGGAACTTCTGGAAGAAGCCAAAAAGATGGAGATGGCCAAGTTCCGTTACATCCTGCCCGTGTATGGCATCTGCCGGGAGCCAGTGGGCCTGGTCATGGAGTACATGGAGACCGGCTCCCTGGAGAAGCTGCTGGCCTCCGAGCCGCTGCCCTGGGACCTGCGCTTCCGCATCATCCATGAGACGGCTGTGGGCATGAACTTCCTGCACTGCATGGCCCCGCCGCTCCTGCACCTGGACCTCAAGCCCGCCAACATCCTGCTGGACGCCCACTACCATGTCAAGGTGGGGGTGCGTGGGCAGGGCTCGTGCTCTGGGGGTGCGGTAGGGGAGGCTGGACCTCAGGCCCACCAACATCCTGCTGGATGCCCACTACACATCAACGTGGGGGTGCCCAGGGAGGGCTGGGTGCTCTGGGGGTGGGGTGGGGAAGGTGGTGGAACCTCAGGGCCAGCAAGAAGGCGGAAGAGGAGGTGGTTCTCCTGCAGGAAAGAGCTCGAAGCAGAGGCTCTCTCAGCATCAGGACCCCCACTGTTGTCGTATGTGGCTGGTCTGAATGCGCCTGATGGTGTAGCTGGAAAATGGGCTCTTAGGAACACAGGTCACCCTGCCCCACATTTTGGATCAGGACTCTAGGAGTCCGGGCTTATTGGCCATCTGACAAAATCAGGTTAGAAAGTGGACCACGGATTGGCCGACTCTGTGTGAGGCCCGTTGGGGCTGTGTTTCCCCTTGGTGGTTACTCCCATCACGGGAGTCTCGGGGTGTCATAGAGAGAAGCCCTGGAGGGACTCCTGTTGTCTTCACCCAAGGCCTGTTAGTTCTGATCTATTTTTTGGTAAGTTTATAAAGCAGAAAAGCATGAGGTATAATATGACTAAAAACCAGGGGCCGCCTGCTGGGATTGGCCATTGTTAGTGTGGTCAGGGTTGCATTTCTTTGGATATCTCTGTCCATGGAGGGCACAAGGTGATCTGGGTCCTAGGGCTCACCCAGCCGCCACGGTCTCCCCATGCCTCAGGAAGGCAAGTTGGCAGGAAGACCCGCACGCCATGGCCTGGGTCCCCTCTGGCTCCTCGGCATCCTCGCTCACCCTTGGAAGGGAGGCTGGACCCCCGCACGCCGCGCCCACCACCCGCATCCTGACTCTGCAACAGGCACAGAGCTCTGGCCAAGTCCACCTGTGGCTGGTGGGGAAATCGGTTTTCACATCAGATGTTTAGTTACAATGTGTCCTTAAGGAGGTGTCGCTCAATGATCAGATTTTAGTAGAAATTGGAAGTACGCTCCTGCTAAAGTGAAGCAGGGAATTGAGAAAACAGATATCAGGTGGGTGGTTCCTGATCCGCCCAGCTCTCGCACCCCTGCAGTCCTGCTTCCTTCTGGTTGGGGTGCTGGCTTCACGTGTGGACCCTCTGCCCCTCATGAACATTACAGGGTTGTGACTGGGAGCCTGGGGTCGGTGGGCACCCAGTCAGTGTGAGACCTTGGATCTCAAACTTGCATATGCCCAAGAACGGGGAGGTGAGGACAGGTCCCTGCTGTGTGCAGAGGACCCCACCTGCAGGAGCTGTCGCATCTCCCAGGGGAAGTACCACGTGGACAGTGGCTCCTGCCAAGCTGGGGCTTGGAGGGTTGAATCAAGGGCCCGTGTTGTCCCACTGTACATGGTTGAGCAGAGGTTAGAACCAGATTCGGGGGCCCTGGAGCCCTTGGACCCTTACCCAACCCGCTGCCACACATGGGATGCTCACAGACATAATGGGTGGCAGGCATTGTCACTTAGGGGTGGAGTGGGTAGCGCTGGTAGGTGTCCAGGCAGCCCCCGGGGTGCAGTGTGAGGAGACACTGTAACTCCAGCGCAGGGTGGGGGTGTTCCTGGATGGGGCTGGTCTCCAGAGAGGACCAGTCAGGATTGGAGGCCACACAGAACAGCTCAGGGTGGGGGTGTCGCTGGGTGGGACTGGTCTCCAGAGGGGACCAGTCAGGATTGGGGGGCATACACGGAACAGCCTTTTGGTGGAGGGAATCATCGAAAATTCTGGGTTTTAGGGGCAGGGGAAACAGACATAGTCGGGTTAGGGTACAGGGTGTGGGAAGGCTGCTGAGACATCGCTGGAATAAAATGCGCCTTTCTTAGGGAGTCCCCAGTGGGCACAGCCCGGCCTTCAGAGCTGTCTTTTCAGCATCATGGACCACAGTGGGCCTGGCGGGGCATGTATTTCAGCCCATTCCCTCCCCATGGTGCAGGTTGCTCTGCTGATAGCTGCGTTTGGGGCGGGAGGCCACGCCCTGTAGGACCACGGTGACCTTCCTCCCAGCACTCTCCTCAGCAGCACAGCCCTCCCGTGCTCTGCCCTTGGTGGGTGGGGTGATCGCCCTGTTGTTGGGGGGTCCCTGCTCCTTGCCCGTGGGAGTTGGAATGGCCAGGACACAGTGCCTCTGTTCTGTCCATACCGGATGTTGACCCATGCAGGGATGGTCCCGATGATGCTGGGCGCACAGTAGGACCACTCACTCACCCAGCAGGGTGGAGAGTGCCACTCGCCGGCACCTGGGGCTGGTGTCCCTGTGGTCTGTTTCTGTGTCGGCTCTGAGGCTCCTCGGTTTGAGCACTTTCTCCCTCCGCTTTCTTCTTCCTGCACTTGGCAGCCCCTGGCTTGGCAGGCCTGGTGCTTCGTGACAGTTTTAGGAAGTGGTTGGACATTCCATAAAGGACCATGTGGCTTGTCATGGAGGACCTGCGATAGCTGGGAACAGGTGGGGAGGGGATGCTGCCACTTTGAGGACGCGGCCAGGGCACCGCCCGACTTCCCCGGAGAGGTCAGGAACGGACTTCTCCGTGACTCCCTTCTCAAGCAGGGAGGCAGCCACCATGCATAGCCCCAGACCAGCAGAAAATCTGTTTATGGTCTGGGCTTCTTCCATCCTTAGGAATGGCTCAGCGGGAGCTTGGTCTGAGGTTCTAAGTCATCTGCTGGATTTCTGGGCAGCTCTTGGTTGATGGTTATTTGCAGTGATATAGCTGGAATCTGCAATCTTGAAATAAGATGATAAATTGTCACTCCACCCCCTTCCCTTGATCCCTCCAGACTACATTTATGTCCATAGATAGGAGGATTGGAACTGAAAATTTCACAGCAACCACTGTGTTTTGGAATGAGTATTCAAGGCGCTTAATATTAAATGAATACTTGATATTAAGTATACGAAGTGTCACTACTAAAATATTAATTTTAGTATAAGCCGTAAACCCATTTCAATTTCATAATGAAATAACTCGATTTAAAACCTCAGGCTATGCTTGAGGCCCAGGTTACTCAGCCCAGACTGTGTTCAGAGGGACAGCCACATTGTAGTCCACAATGGCCTTCTCCCCAAGGTGGCGCAGCCCTGCCCCTGGCCACGGTTACTCTCTGTTAGTCTCATCCAGCTGGGCCTAGCAGGGAAGGGCTGTGTCTCGGGGCCTGTGTGAACACTGGCTCTGGGCAGTACCAAGGTGGACACTAAGTGTGAATTCATTTGTGAATTGTAGACGCTTGCTTTTCACCGGGATTGCCACACTGTCCCTCTCTCCAGGAACCTGGGGACGGACGGGGAGATGAGAAAGGTCAGGTGGAGAAGTCTGGCGGGCCGGGGGGTCAGTGGGCATCAGAGGATTCTGATTCCTGAGTTTGATTTTGACGCCAGGGCTTTCACATAGAATTGTGGTTCTTGTCTTTTCACCACGTATATCGTGAAGCAGTGGGCTGTGCCTGAAAACAGCAGAAATGAAAAGAAAGGGCAGCCAGCAGGCTTCTGAGAGTCTGGTCCTGACACTTTCCACTTGTCCAGCTGTTACCTTGTGTTGCTCCCTCCTCCCGAGCTGCGGGGTTGGGTGATGGGTCTGGCGCTTTGCTCTCCAGAGTGGAAAGTGTCTTGGAGGCCAGAGAACAGACAGCTGCTGGAAGCCCAGAAATGGCCAGACTGGCCTCCTTCACATGGACCCACACCCACCCTGGCACAGCCTGGCCACAGAAATAGGGGGCCAGGTCCAGTCTTGCAGGCTTTCTTCCCATCACCCTCCCCAGCCCCTGCAGATGTGAGGACCGGGTCCCTAGTCATGAACTTCCCTTGCTCAGCAGTGATGACACCAGGCCCCTGGCTCACCTTGTGGGCAGGTGAGCCCAGGACTAAAGGTCTGACTCAGCTACATTTCCGATCACTCCAGAGGTGTGTTTGAGGAGGAGCCCAGAATTAATTAGAAGGCTTAGAAAATCCATGAGCCTCAGAGAAGAATTTATTAAGGGGTCATTTTCCACCTGCCGGCAAGTGTGGCTTAACTGCAAAGGGCGTTTAACACCACCAAGGGCTCTGATTGACAGCTGGGGTGGGGGGCTGGAGGGCAGTCGGTCCCTGCAGTGACTTCCCCCTTGTGGCTTCCCCAGACCTTCAGGGTGGGCACCTTTGTCCCAGGAGCCAAGGAGGCAGAGGGGTGTGAGGAGCCACCTAGGAACAGGTGGCCTTGGACTGGTGGGCTTTGCGGTGTACAAGCCAGGTGCAGGACGCTGAGATGCTGTGTGTTTGCAGCCAGCAAGTGTCTGTCTCCAGAACATTCTGCGTGGAGGACAGATTGGCTGTGTGTGTTCTGCTCGCTTTAAAGGGCTTCTGAAGACATATTTCCCTTTAAAGGACGTGCCGCCACTCGCCCGCTTCCCCAGCTGTGAGATTGCATAACTGCTTTGCCCCAACACCTGAAAACAGAGGGCCGCTTCCTCCCTTTGTGCGACGGGGCAGACGCAACGCCCCACAGACAAGCTGTAATTCTTCAGTTCCCTCTCCCAGTGAATTCCTTCCTGATAGTATAATCTTTTCCCTGCCCGTCAAGCTCTTAATGTCTTCAGGCTTGGCTCTTCCCTGGCTGGCTGGGCTTTCCTGCCTGCTTGGGGAGCGCAGCTGACGTGAGAGCTGTGATCCTGATTGGTGAAGGGGCCTGCACAGCCAGGCTTGGGGGCCGCACCCCCCCAACACTGCTGAGGGACACGATGATAAACGTCATCAAGCAGCAGCTGGGCCGCCTCGCTTGGCACGCTGCCAGCCAAGCCTGACCAGCTCCCTCCTCGCCACTCTGTTCCAGATTTCCGACTTCGGGCTGGCCAAGTGCAATGGGCTGTCCCACTCGCATGACCTCAGCATGGACGGCCTGTTCGGCACCATCGCCTACCTCCCTCCGGAGCGCATCAGGGAGAAGAGCCGGCTCTTTGACACCAAGCATGATGTGTACAGGTGGGCGACAGGTGTACAGCCCCGGCTGGCCCTGCACCTCCATTCCTCGGGTTCGGATGAGGCTTTCCCAAGGGCTCCTGGGTGCCGTCAGATAAGAGGCTCAGTCCAGATGAGAGGGCGTTTAGTCGGTGGGCACAAGCCACCGCAGAACTTTCTTTTTTTCTTCTCTCTTTCGTTGCTGCACTGTGCAGCATGTGGGGGTCTTAGTTCCCTGACCAGGGATCGAACCCATGCCCCCTGCATGGGGAGCTCAGAGTCTTAACCAGGAACCTTTAGGGAAGTCCCAACCCCAGAACTTTCTTACAAGAGGAACTTCTCTGCTGTGGGTGATGCTGCTCAGGATGGAGGTCGTGAATGGCTGGTGTCAGTCAGGGCTGGTTACATAACAGATGGGCAGCTCCCGCCTGGTGAGAGCTTCAGTGTTTGTAGGAAAGGTGGGCTTTCTCACTTGTCTGTTGAGAGCACCTGCTTTCAGTGGTCTGTGCGGCTGTCTGCATGTGAATTCAGGCTCCCAAATCCAGTCCCTCTGGCTCAGAACTTACCCTTCCTAGCGTCACTGACCTGTGACAGGAACGTGGACACCTGGAGGCTGTTCACAAGCCAGCATCGGGGATTTCTGAGCCAGAGAACAATCAGGAATCACGTGGTAGCATTGTTTCCCTAATTGTCATGGTCTTAATCCCTCAGACTTCTCGAAGAAGAAAAGCAGGCGGGCGGGTGCGAGCGGCACTTAAGCCCCGTCATTGTGGTTCTTGTCCACACGGATGACTGTCACCCCGAGCCCTGCCTTTGTGTCATCGCCGCTGCCTGGAGTCCCAGCCAACTGGTTTGACCACAGCCGCCCTGTCTGTGCTCTGCTGGGCTTCTCCATGTCCAACTGTAGTCAGCAGTACAGGGGGCACTGGGCCCGGCTTATAGGGTTTACGGAGAATAAGATTCTCTCTTTATTCAGAGTTCAGAGTTTCAGTTTTTGAACTGGCAGATTTCAGTTAATTTTCACTGAGGACTTTTGGGTCTCTATAAACAGGTGCTGTTAACCCAGTGCAGCTGATAGCCCAAGTTTGGACTTCTTTTTTTTTTTTTTTTAATTTACCAGATTGAGCTCTTTGGGGGGTATATCCAGAGCAATTATATAGATAGATTGTGTGTGTGTGTGTGTGTATTATATATATAGATAAATATGTGTGCATATATAAAAATATGTGCGTACGCACACACACATTTATGTATGTATATTTATATGGTTGGACAAAATGTTCGTTCACGTATTCCGTAAGATGTTACAGAAAAACCCAAATGAACTTTTTGGCCAACCCAATTTATATCTGTATTACCACACAAGTATATATAGCTTCTCATCACCACAAAGGGCTGTGGAAAGTTCAGCTGGCTGCCTGCTCATCTTTTCCGTGCACTTGGATGACATCAGTGGGCAGGTTACTCAAGTCACCGAGAGCTGTAGTCAGCATCTTGTGGACGTGTCTGCAAGAACAAGGCGCGAATGAAGCAGTCATGGTGTTCTTCTCACAAGCTGATGGTCCAGGGACAGGGTGGCTCCCTCTCAGGGACCCCTTCCTACTGTTTGGACCAGCAGTTCAGTTGATGGGGTTTTGTCTGTTGTTTGACATCTGAGCTTCCAGCATGCCTTGTCCCGCAATAAGGGTATTTCCCCATTTAAGACATTCATGAAAAATACCTCCATGTCCTCTCTTTCTCTCCCCACCTGTCTCTTGAAGACCCTGGTTGAGGGGGTGGTTTTCCTGAGCTTGTTGCAGTGTCAGGGGAGGGGGTTCTGGCTTTGTTTGAGAATCTGACTTGCAGGCACTGATGTGCTCGTCTCCTTGCAGCTTTGCCATCGTGATCTGGGGCGTGCTCACGCAGAAGAAGCCGTTTGCAGGTGAGTGGACGTGTTGGGGGTGGTGCAGCCGTCTCTCCTGGCACCGTGAAGGGCGCACTTTGTGGTCCTTTCTGTGTAAGGAGGGCCTGCCAATCGCAGAGGGGCTGCCCTGGCTCGTGGAGCTGGTGGGCTGTCCAGGCAGGTTGGGTGGTGAGGCTGCTCTGTCCAGCCCAGCAGGTCAGCACAGAGACCCATGGCCCACCTCATTGCGGGCTTTCATATATGCCAAAAAGGTGATCTCTTCATGCAGTTCACATACAGGGAAAGGCACAGATCTGATGGGGTCCAGTCAGTGGATCTTGTTAGGTACCAGCTCATTCTTTTATGTTGTGTGACGTAATATACATAGCATATAATTCCCATTGCAATTTTTAAGAAGTAATTCTCATTAGCATTTAGTTGCTAAAATTCCCATTTTTAATCACTTAAGCTATACACTGTGGTGTTAAGCTCACAGTGTCCTACGATCGTCACCACCTGGACCCCCTGGTGGTTAGGCAAGTCATTCCCAACCCCCCACCTCCAACCCCTGATCACCACTCATCTGTTTTCTGTTTCTGTGGGTTTGTCTGTTGTATGTATTTCCAGCTAGTTTTATTTATTTTTTTAATTTTGTAATTTTTGGTTGTAAAACACATGTCTAACAGAAATGACTACTCGAACTGTGCTGAAGTGTATGGTGTAGTCGTGTGAAGGGTGTTCTTGTGGGGCAGCCAGTCTCCAGAATCACTGGGTAGATGCTGCCGCAGAGGGGTGCCCCCTGGTCAGAGTCCCTGGGTCAGCCTGCCCAGCCTGAGAGCTGGGGGTTTCCTCCTTCCCCGCACCCTACCCACAAGGCACCCACCATGTGGATTTCTGGCCTTGAGATTTCAGTACCTTGACTTGGTTTACTGGAAAAGTCAAGTACTTTTTCTCTTTATTTGGAAAGCTTTCCTCTTCCTCTCCAAGCCTATCTGGGCTACTTCATCTTTTCTGGTTTGACCAAAAAGTTCTAAAAATGCAGATCAGAGTCAGCGTGCAGCCCTAGGTCTGCTGGTTGAGAAGCAGAGTAGGATCCTTGTAGGGTTTTGTCCGTAGTTGTTACCGTGTCTCCATGATACTGCCTCATCTGCAGAGGTCCAGGGTCTGGGTTCTTTACAGTGTGGCCGTGTGCCCGTCTGACCGCAGCCGTCTGCTGGACACGGCCCCTGGGGTCAGACACACGATGGGAAGGAACGTGGGAGCTGAGGTGCCCCTGCTTTATCGATTGGTCGATGGGCTACCCAGGGTGTGCAGAGGCAGCTTATGAACCTGTTCCGTCTGTGTTTGGCAGCAGAAACCCTTCCATGATGACTAACGTTTTATCCAGAGGACCTGCTGGGTTTTGGAAGTCTGAGTTATTGTGGAGATAACATGTAGATACCTGAGCTCGCTATTGCATAAGATTTAACGGGAAAGTGGAACAAAACATCAGAGCAGACTCCTGGCAGCCATCAGTGACTTTGGGCCAGTTTTCCACCCCTGTGGCTCGGCATCTCGGGAGTCCCCTGGTGTGGGCGTGGTGGGAACCAGAAGCTTGCACTCCTGCTTGGTCGCTGGTGTGGTTTTAGGCTGATTGAGGAAATCTGGGCCCTGAGGGTCTCCTTGGGCCCCTCATTCTGTGACCAGGATGATGATGGTGAGGGGTCCGTGCCTGCTTCTGAAGGGGGTTAGGAAGGAGGCCAGGTGGGGCCCCACATTACAAACTGCAGAAGGGTCCCCGTTTACACAGCCCATGTGTGAAGGGACTGAGAGCCATGTACCATCACTGGGACTGGCTCATCACCAGGCACCTGCGCTTTGGGGTAGGAATTCAGAAAGACTTTTTCATCGTTGCGGGGAGCTATGGGCCACTTGGGGGCTGGGCAGTGTGACTCCACAGTTCATCAGTTTTCCTCTGTTTGGGCACCTTTGGAATCTGCCCCATTAGATATTTTTCTCCTTTGAACTTGATTTTTCTTTGAGTTCGCTGCACAGAAAGATCTCTGTGATACAAGAGAGTGATTCTCCTCAGTAGATCACAGGTGGTTTCCAACATCTGGAGAATAGAGGACAGGTGTGTCCGGCAAGGTTAAGGATTTCAGAAACCTCTGTGCTTTAAAGAGGAAATAATACCGTGTCTCCCAGGTGGGCGCCCAAACTTTCCCACGGTCGTCGTTGCTCCTCCTAAGGATAAGAAATCCAACCTCAGCCCCTAGGAGCTGCCCTGACTTGTGCGCCTTCCCTTTGCAGATGAGAAAAACATCCTGCACATCATGGTCAAAGTGGTGAAGGGCCACAGGCCGGAGCTGCCGCCTGTCTGCAGACCCCGGCCGCGTGCCTGCGGGAGCCTCCTTCGCCTCATGCAGCGCTGCTGGCATGGGGACCCCCGGGAGCGGCCCAGCTTCCAAGGTGAGCACCTGCCCTGGGCTCCGGGAGCCCTGCTGCCTGACACTCATGCTGTTGTCCCAGGGGACGGAGTTGATGGCCAGGAGGGGGACAGGCGGCAGCCGGGACGAAGAGGCTGTCCACAGACAGGAGTGCCAGAGTGAGCTCGCCTCCTGCAGGCTGTGCCCGCCCAGGGCCAGGGAGGGGCGGCTGGAGCCACTTGGTCCTCTCCAGCTGTCTACCCCCGGCTGCGGCCTGGTGCTCCGGGTGCAGATACAGTAGTGCATCTTTTGGGGACCACGTGACCGCTGGCCTGTGGCCTTTGCATTTCTCGTGGGGCCTCATCCCCAGGGAACAGCTGTGTCCTTTGGTTAGGAAAGTGATCCTGATGCCTTTGGAACTGATCATGACATTTCAAACATACAAGGAAAATGAGTATGAACAAGGTGGGGGCTTTCTAGCCTGGTGCTGGCAGCCCAGGCCATTGGGGTACGAGCTTTGGCTGGGCTGGCTAGCGGGGCTCCCTGGACGAAGGCTTCTTGGGGAAATAGTGACACGGTGGCTCCTTTTAGAGCCTGGCCAGACGCCACATGTGGTTGCTGATGGGGGTGCCGGGGGTCCGCCGTGAGCTCAGCCAGGGGGCAGCAGCGTGAACAGTGCTGACCGGTCACACTGAACCCCGCAGGCGCTGGTCCCCTCCAAGGCCACAGGCTTAAGTAGCTCATTTGCTAATTCATTGTCTGAGTGACACACCTGTTTGTGTTTTCCTCCAAAGAAATCACTTCTGAAACCGAAGACCTGTGTGAAAAACCTGATGAGGAGGTGAAAGAGACGACTCAAGACCCAGATGTGAGAGAACCGCCTGAGGCCGAGGCCGAGGTAATGGGGGCCCTCCCGGGGCCTGGTTTCTGCCACATCAGCTTCAGGGATTGAGTCTCTGCTTCCTGCAGATGCCCTGCCAGCCTGGACCACCTGCCCGGTTCTGAGGCTTGGGCCGGCCGCAGAATTCCATCTCAGGGCAGGGGTAGGCCCATGGTGTGCTGGCCCCAGGTTGATTTCCTGCCTGATGGTATCCCATCCCCACCTGCTGTCTGTGCTTAGGGAAGGGCAATGTGGGCCCATGGCTGACATTAAGTAGCCGCCGCCTGGATACTGTGTGTGTGTGTGTGTTTTCTGACTGCACTGCACAGCACATAGGATTTTAGTTCCTTGACCAGCGACAGAACCCACATCCCCTGTATTGAAAGGGCACAGTCTTAACTATTGGACCGCCAGGGAAGGCTGGGCCAGATGCTCTTTGAACCAGGGTAACTGCTTGAAGCCCCTGCTGGGCCACATTGGGGAGAGAGGTCTGGGCTCCAGGGGTCTGGGTGTCTTTCTGCACATTGAGGTTGGGGATTGGCGCCTCTCTCAGTTCAGTTCAGTTCAGTCGCTTAGTCGTGTCCAACTCTTTGCGACCCCATGAATCGCAGCACGCCAGGCCTCCCTGTCCATCACCATCTCCCGGAGTTTACTCAGACTCATGTCCATCGAGTCCGTGATGCCATCCAGCCATCTCATCCTCAGTCGTCCCCTTCTCCTCCTGCCCCCAATCCCTCCCAGCATCAGAGTCTTTTCCAATGAGTCAACTCTTTGCATGAGATGGCCAAAGTACTGGAGTTTCAGCTTCAGCATCATTCCCTCCAAAGAAATCCCGGGGTTGATCTCCTTCAAAATGGACTGGTTGGATCTCCTTGGAGTCCAAGGGACTCTCAAGAGTCTTCTCCAACACCACAGTTAAAAAGCATCAATTCTTCGGTGCTCAGCCTTCTTCACAGTCCAACTCTCACATCCATACATGACCACAGGAAAAACCATAGCCTTGACTAGACGGACCTTAGTCGGCAAAGTAATGTCCCTGCTTTTGAATATGCTCTCTAGGTTGGTCATACTGCCCATAAATGTTTTTCCTCTACGAGTGCCACATGGGTTATGTAAGATGTGATAAGAAATTCTAACTATGCTAACTAAATAGATACCTTTAAGGCAGTAGGACTTGTAAAGAGGAGGCTGATAAACTGACTTTATAAGGTGTTATCTGGTGTTATCGTCCCTGGCTGGGGTGTAAGGCCGGCAGATAAGTAACCATTTATGGTGTGTCTGCTGTCTGGGCACGAAGGCCGTGTGTGTCAGGTCAGGGGGCAAAGCGACAGTGGAGGGGACCTGGCCCCTGATAAGAAAAAGCGGCCCAGCACATGGGCGTGACTCGGCACACCAGGCCACCGGGTCAGAGGATTTGGGGAAGGGCTGTGAATCCCTCGCAGGCTCTGATCCCTCACCAGGACCTGCCTTTCTCCCCGCTGTCAGGACAGAGCCTGCGAAGGGCCTGTTAGCACGGGTTGAGCTGGAACGCTGTGACCTCCCCAGGGCTGGGCCCCACACCTCACCTGTGCACCCGCAGCCCCCAAGCCAGCCTTGCATAGCCCCAAGGAAGGTTCAGGGTGTTAGGACTCTACCCAAAGCCATCTCCTTCCTCCGTTTCCTATCGGCACTGACCTGTCCTGGGTGGACCTGGCCAGCACACAGGCTTCACCTACTGCAGCTTATTCACCTTCTGTCTGGACAGCGGTGCACTGGGGCTCAGCATGGTGACGGACATCTGTTCCCACCATCTTGTCTTACGATGTCCTCCTGCTGGAGTCTTTGGGCACTGTGCAGCCGCGGTGCATGCTGCGTGCTAAGTTGCTTCAGTTGTGTCCAACTCTTTGTGACCCCATGGACTGTAGCCTGCCAGGCTCCTGTGTCTGTGGGATGCTCTAGGTAAGAATACTGGAGTCGGTTGCCATTTCCTTCTCCAGGGAATCTTCCTGACCCGGGGGTTGAGCCCACATCTCCTACGTCTTCTGCATTAGCAGGCGGGTTCTTTACCACAAAGAGTCGGATTTGACTGAGTGACTAACACTTTCACTTTCTTTAGCACCAGCACCGTCTGGGAACAGGAGTTAAATTCTCTGTGTGGCTCACGGGGGACCCACGTGTTCCCCTGATCCTGCCCCATCCAGTCATGGATGGAGCCTCATCTCTTCTGTCTTCTTGTCTCCACAGGCCCCTGTGCCCACCCCGCTGAAGCGTGCCTCTGCCCCCACCTTCGACAACGATTACAGCCTCTCCGAGCTGCTGTCCCAGCTGGACTCGGGCATCTCCCAGACCCTTGAGGGCCCGGAAGAGCTCAGCCGCAGCTCCTCCGAGTCCAAACTTCCGTCGGCAAGCAGCGGCAAGAGGCTCTCCGGGGTATCCTCTGTGGATTCCGCTTTCTCCTCGAGAGGGTCACTGTCCTTGTCTTTCGAGCGGGAGCCTTCAACGAGTGGTGAGCAGGGGCCCCCACACCGGGGAAATAATGGGTTTAATTGGGCGGGGGGTCAGGCACGGTGTGAGCAACAGAAAAGGATCAGGCGTCTTGTTTCATGGCCTGGCTGTAGTTCTTCTGTGTTTTCTGCAGCCCTTTGCTTATTGGATTTGGGTGTCAGTGCACAGTGGAGGGGCACAGAGGCTGAGCAGGTGTCACTTAGGTGTAAGGGGAGTGGGTCCTGCCCCTGGCTGTGGGGAGGGTCTCGCCTGTGCCAACACTGGGTGCAGAGACTGACCTCAGGTGTGTAGGTTGAAGAAGCTGGATTGCACCAGGTAGTCCTGTGAATGGATGGACCCCCTCTTCCTGGAGAGCTCTCTCTCTTTTGTAATGTCAGCCCTGCACCCCCTTTCTCAGGCAACGCTGGGTACACACCCCATTCTTTCCTATTTGTGGGCTCCGTTTCCTGGGCCTGTGTGTGTTGATGGGTGCACTGTCGCTGGCGGTCATAACTGCCTGGTCCTGACTATACACCTTGAGTTTTCTCTCTGGAAGGCACTTTTCCCTGCTCCGGCCCTGTCCCAGTTGCTGGCCCTCGGGCCTGGGGGCCCTCCTGTGAGGGCCTCACTGCGTCTCCTGTGAGGACAACATGTGAGGTTTCCTTTCCATGAGGAAAAAACGGATGTTTATGTGTAGGGCTGCAGCACAGGGGTGGCCGGAGGGTTGTGGGGTGGGTGCAGACCTCAGGAGGAAGGGGAGCTTGCTCTTCCTGGGGAATCGGGAATTTCTCCTGGAATGAGCTCCTTGCCTAAATGCCTTGGCCCTCCTGGGCTTTTAGAGTGGTGTGTTTGGAATTAAAGAGAGCATTTTGAGTAAGGAGACACCTTGCAAAGATGCAGAGGTAGGGAAGGCCTGGCTGCATTGGAGGTAAGCAGTCAGCGCTGAGGTTGTAAAGAAAGAAGCACCTGTTTCCCATGGAGAAAGTCATTAGAACTCTCTCTTCTCAGAGTCTGATACCTTCAGGTGACGTGTTCATGCTTAGATCAGTCACTGGTCTGTCTCAGGAGCCTGTGCTGAAACACCAAGTCCCAGCTGCATTTACTCTGTTTTATTGGTACACCCGGCACCCCCTCCTCCTGTGCAAGGCCCCTTGAGCATGTTTCCCTTGAAGGCGTCTTGTTTCATGCACATCAGAACCCTAGACAGCATAGTGCGGTTTTTCTGTAAATCAAACATTTACATGTTTACATCATGAGTAACAGTCCTTCTAAAGTGGGAGTCTCAGTCCTTGGAGGACTTTTCTAGAAAGCGTGCTAGGTGGTGGTACCGGGACAAGAGGCACCGTTTGGAGGTTGGGCTGCAGGCAGCTGCTTGGCCCTGGAGGGGTGCCCCAGGGTGGGAGCTGCCAGCTCTCCGGTGGCTTGGGGGCTCCTGCCTGCTCTGTTCACCGCCCTCTCCCCCTTGTGAGCAGTCACTGCCACTGCTGAGCACCAGCAAGGGCCTGAATTTTATATCCTTTATTTAATCACAACTTTATCGGATAGCTGGAAAGATTTCCATTTTGCAATTTGACAAAAGAGCACCTTGGGGATATTCATTGACCTGCCTGAAGTCTCCCCACTAGATCTTAAACTGCATGGACAAACACTTAGGTGATTTCAGGTAAACAGTAGCTACGTTCAAACACCGGCCAGACCTTGGGAGCTGCCCCGTCTGACCCCTGCATCTGCTCTCCCCGCAGACCTTGGCACCACCGACATCCAGAAGAAGAAGCTGGTGGACGCCATCGTGAGTGGGGACACCAGCAGGCTGATGAAGATCCTGCAGCCCCAGGATGTGGACCTGGTCCTGGATGGGGGTGCTAGCCTGCTTCACCTGGCCGTGGAGGCTGGGCAGGAGGACTGTGTCAAGTGGCTGCTGCTCAACAATGCCAACCCCAACCTCACCAACAGGAGGGGCTCCACCCCACTGCACGTGGCCGTGGAGAAGCGGGTGCGGGGCATCGTGGAGCTCCTGCTGGCCAGGAAGATCAGTGTCAACGCCGCGGATGAGGACCAGTGGACGGCCCTGCATTTCGCGGCCCAGAACGGGGATGAGGGCAGCACGCGGCTGCTGCTGGAAAAAAACGCCTCCGTGCACGAGGCAGACTGCGAGGGCCGGACGCCCATGCACGTGGCCTGCCAGCACGGCCAGGAGGGCGTCGTGCGGATCCTGCTGCGCCGTGGTGTGGATGCAGGCCTGCCGGGGAAGGACGCCTGGGTGCCGCTGCACTACGCCGCCTGGCAGGGCCACCTGCCCATTGTCAAGCTGCTGGCCAAGCAGCCAGGGGTGAGTGTGGACGCCCAGACGCTGGACGGAAGGACACCCCTGCACCTGGCTGCGCAGCGAGGGCACTACCGTGTGGCCCGCGTCCTCATTGACCTACACTCCGATGTCAATGTGTGCAACCTGCTGGCGCAGACACCGCTGCATGTGGCCGCAGAGACGGGCCACACGAGCACGGCCAGGCTGCTCCTCCACCGGGGCGCCCACAAAGAGGCGGTGACTGCAGAGGGCTGCACTGCTCTGCACCTGGCCGCCCGCAATGGGCACCTGGCAACCGTCAAGCTGCTGGTGGAGGAGCGGGCCAACATGCTGGCCCGGGGCCCCCGCAACCAGACGGCGCTGCACCTGGCCGCTGCCGGCGGGCACTCAGAGGTGGTGGAGGAGCTGGTCAGCGCCGACGTGCTCGACCTGTCTGATGAGCAGGGCCTCAGCGCACTGCACCTGGCTGCCCGGGGCCGACATGCCAAAACGGTGGAGACTCTGCTCAGACACGGAGCCCACGTCAACCTACAGAGCCTCAAGTTCCAGGGTGGCCCCAGTCCTGCCGCCACGCTCCTCCGGCGGAGCAAGACCTAGCCTGCTGACCCAGGAGACGGGGCCCAGCAGGGTTCCTGTCCCAGCGTAGTGCTCTGCTCGTCCCGTCCGTGGCCTGCGGGACACTGACCGAGCTTAGGTGTTACCCGCCCTCCCGATGAGGTTGATCAGAGTGTGCTTGGCCACTGATAGTGGGCACCCCGTGTCGGAGGGATGGTGGGCCGGAGGCATTTGGTTGTGTCCCTCACTCCTAATATTGGTCCCTCGGTGACAGAACCGTGAGCCCACCTGTCCTGAGCGGCTGCCCGGAGCGTACGGGAACACACGTGTGGGAGGAGCTGAATCTTTTGTTTCCATTTGCAGCAGTGAAGAAGCTTGCTCCACAAAGTTTGAGTGGGATTCTTGTTTTATAGAATATCATTAATGGATGAAGAGTGTCAGCTGTCGCTTGAAATCTGTTAAAAGCACTCACTTCGGGGACCACCCTGGTGGTCCAGTGGCTAAGACTCCATGCTCACGATGCAAGGGGCCTGCGTTCGAGCCCTGGTCAGGGAAGTGGATCCTGCACGCCACAACTGAAGATCTGCATGCACAGCTGAGACATTGCGCCTCCAAGTGGACAATGAAAATTTAAATAAAAAGTAGGTAATCTAGTTTGTGGGCAACGAGCATAAACTGATAAGTTGGGTTTTTAAAACAAAAGCAGTCGTCTTACCGGCCCTTTTACACCCAAGCTTGATTGTCCATCACTCTGTCCTTATGGGCGGCCGCACATGGATGCCAACTGTGCTACCTGCCGTTGTTCATTTCATGTTGCGTAAAATATTTGAACTCTAAAGTCAGCTGTCCGAAAGTCAAGAAAAATGAACCGACAGCCTCAGTTCTGGATTCAGAACAGTGTTACCAAGTTCAGTGACCCACCTTTCATGTCATTTCCTCTCCGGTTCTTGTTTTTGGAGAGACGGTGGTTTGTGACGAGTGATGCTGTGTTGGGGTCTCCCAGGGGGCTCCTGACTTGCTTTACAAACAGCTACACTGTGCAGGGGCCTCAGCTTTCGGGGTGTGACCCCCGAGACGACTCCAGGAGACAGCCTCATGGTCTTGGCTATAAAAGCACTGTTCTTTCATTGTCAAGTGTGTCTCACACCTCCCGCTGATGTTGTTGTGAGAGTCAGCTTGCTGAAGGACCCCAGCCTGTGTGTACACATGCCCCTTGGCCTGGTGTATGAAGCAGAGATTGATATTAATGTACTGTGTATGTTAATGTGAATCTGTGGGCAGGTTACTTCTTTTCTATAAGAGGAAATATCCCAACTGCTTAGAACTGGCTATGTTTTAATATGCCTTGTGCTTTACTACGTTGTATCACTGTTGGATGTAGAATGCGTGGAAGAAAGTCTGCTTGATGTCAATAAAGCTGAGTTCTCTTCCTACTTCTCTGAAGCCCATGAGACTACATCTTTTTATACATGAGCTCAGATAATTGGATTTCTACAGACCAGAGGTAGAGGCGGTCACACGTGGTGTGGAGACGCCCTTTAGAAGGGCAGCTTGGTGTTGAGGTCAGAACCAGGGGTGGCCTGGCGGCAAACATTCCCTTGTTACCGACCAGGATAGCCAGGGCGGGGACCACCCAGCACACAGTATCCGCTGGCTGTGTCTGCTGCGTCTCAGCCCCAGCCCTGGAGATGTGGTCCCGTGGGCTCAGGTGTCTCGTGACCTTGTCACTGTGTCCCCCCTAGAGGCCTGCCTGCTGCCTCACTCTGAGCAAAGAGGTCAGACCCCTGACCATGACTGGCGTAGCCCTGTCATTTCTGTGGTTTCCCGACTCCATGTCCAACAACTGTGAGGACATTCTGAGCCGGGTGCAAATTTCTTCTGGATCCCCGTTGGGCTAAGGGCACCGCCCTTCAGCTCCTGGTGCTCTTCCCACTGCACGCGGGCCTGGGCACCATGGGCTCCTGGTTTTCCACTTGAGCGCTCCACACCCAAGTGCTGACTCACCCAGAGTTGCCATCTTCTTCCAGGTCACTGTGCCTGGTGCCGGTTCTTCGGGGCCTTGGCTGGAGGCATTTCACCGCCAGCCTCAGCTACTTGGGTGTGGCAGGCAGTTTGATTCAGGCCTCCTGTTGACGCAGCAGCAGAGCGGAAACCGGTGTTGGAGAAGCTGACATTCAGCAGGGTCCTTGCCCTGAGCTTTCACTTCGCTGGCCAGCTTATGGAAAACTGATCTTAACCCTGGGCAAGGGTCCCTCCCTACTCAGCCACCCCCTCCCCCTCCCACTTTCCTCAGTCTTTTTCCCCCACCCACCTCTCCCTCCCATCCTTATCCCCCTCTTTTCCTCTCTTCTCTTGCCTTCCTTTACAATTATCATATGAGCCAGGGGGTCAGGATCTGCCATTCCAGCACCGGCACGACCTTCGCAGGTGCTGGAGCTCCAGGCTTCCTGTTGTATCCACACATTGACGTCGTCATCAGGGACATGTGGCTCTGGTGGGGACTGTTGAATCAGGAGAGGCACCACATGGGCAGTGTACCATGCAGGGGTGTTAGTCATCACTCTGGGCCCAGTTGGCAAAGAAAAATATGCTGCACCATGATCCAGTGTGAACAATGGCTGGATCCAGTGCTCGCAAGTGTCACCCTTCCCCACTGGTGGTTTCATTAAGGTGCAAGCAGGCTCCATGCACAAAAACACAAATGGCTCTGGCATCTCCAAGCTTAACCTCAGCCTGAGGATCCCAGTAGAAAGGGTGTTCTCGTCGTCACTGCCCCTTCTCAAACCCCAAATTCAATGTCATTCATAGAAACTTGGGCTTTCCTGGTGGCTCAGACGGTAAAGGATCTGCCTGCAAAGCAGGAGATGTGAGTTTGATCCCTGGGTCATAAAAATCTCCTGGAGAAGGAAATGGCAATCCACTTCAGTTTTCTTGCCTAGGAAATCCCATGGACAGAGGAGCCTGGTGGGCTACAGTCCATGGGGCTGCAAAGAGTCAGACACGACTGAGGGACTAACACACACATACACAGAAACTTACTTTTTTTCCTCCTCACATTTTAACAGCTCTTGCGAGAGTGGATGGCATCTTACAGTTGAACTTGGCAACTTTTTTTTCTCTTTTGGAGGTGCTCTAGATAAGGGTACATTTTATCATTCACGGCATCTCAGAATTGATGTAGTACCGTGGCCATTCCCCTTAGGAACGGCCTGGCTGTGCCCATTCCTAAGACCAGCTGTGGTGGCCAGGGCAAGAGAATGCTCTGGACCCCAGGCTGAGTCAGGTGGTTGATCTCACCCCGAGCTTGGGGGTGGTAGTTTGCTAAAGGAAAACCAGGACACTCCTGCTGGAAAGGTGGATTAGAGGCTGGGTAGTGATGATTGCTTCTGGGCAGGAAAGCTATGACAAAGCTAGACAGTGTCTTAAAAAGCAAAGTCATCACTTTGCTAACAAAGGTCTGTACAGTCAAGGCCATGGTCTTTCCAGTAGTCATGTACGGATGTGAGTTGGACAATAAAGAAAGCTGAACACCAAAGGATTGATGCATTTGAACTGCGGTGCTGGAGAAGACTCTTGAGAGTCCCTTGGAAAACAAGGAGATCAAACAATCAATCTTAAAGGAAATCAGTCCTGAATATTCATTGGAAGGACTGATGCTGAAGCTGAAGCTCCAATAATTTGGCCACTTGATGCAAAGAACTGATTCATTGGAAAAGACCCTGATGCTGGGAGAGATTGAAGGCAGGAGGAGAAGGGGATGACAGAGGATGAGATGGCTGGATGGCATCACCGATTAAATGGAAATGAACTTGGGCAAACTCCGGGAGATAGTGAGGGACAGGGAGGTCTGGTGTGCTGGAGTCCATGGGGTCACAAAGAGTCTGACAGGACTTGGCAACTGAACAACAACTAACAGACACAGGTTTCCCCACACAGTGAAAGTGAAGTCGTGTCCAACTCTGCGACCCCATGGACTGTAGCCTATCAGGCTCCTCTGTCCATGGGATTTTCCAGGCAAGAGTGCTGGAGTGGATTGCCATTTCCTTCTCCAGGGGACCTTCCCGACCCAGGAATTGAAGCTGATCTCCCACATTGTAGGCAGACGCTTTACTGTCTGAGCCACCAGGGAAGCCCCTACAAAGAGCCCTCAGAAAAGCTGGAGCCACCTGGGGGCCTGAGATGCCTGTGGAATGTGTGTCTGGGCATCTCAGGAGTTGGACATAAGTCTCCCTGATCCAGGCCCTTCTTGAAACCCCAGGAAAATAGCAGGGATGTTCTGGAAGGCACTGGCCTGGTCTTTGGACAGGTACCCAGTGGCTTCCAAGCCACAGCCAGTGGGTCAGAGAGAGTATCTTGGGGCCACCCACTCGATGCATCAGAGGTGGGGGAGGAACCCCTGTTCCCAGGCTCTGTGAACTCCCACGATATCTAGAGGGAAGAAGAGTCATTCCTAGCTACTGAGCCCCTGCCCTCCCTAAGCCAAGCTGGATCCAAGAGGGTGCCCACCCGATTGAAAGGGACGAAGCAACCGAGTAGCCGAAGGGTGGCTCAGGTGGCCGCCTCTACAGGCTGCGGGAGGAAAGAACAATCCAGAACCTCCCAGGTGGCTGTGGGCTGTGATGATGAAGGGGTTGCACAAAGAATAAGTGTCCTCTGCGACTACTGGAAAGTACTAATATCTGTAATAAAAATGTTTGCACTAAAAGAAGTAACGTATGTGTGTGTGCGTGCTCAGTCGTGCCTGACTCTCTGTGACCCCATGGACTGTAGACTCCTCTGTCTATGGGATTATCCTGGCAAGAACATTGGAGTGAGTTGCCATTTTCTTTTTCAAGGGATCTTCCCAACCCAGGGATTGAACCTGTATCTCTTATGTCTCCTGCATTGGCAGGAGGATTTTTTCCCAGCTGACCCACATTTTTCAAAAAAGCATTTAGCTGCTGGATGAGGATGAGAAAACATGCGGTAGGAGACAAGCCTGCCTAGGGCAGGAGGCAGCCCTGCTGGCCATTTCACACCTACAAGTACGTGTAGGGAAAAAATGACTATAGAGTTTGTTTGTGGGCTTCCCAGGTGGTTCAGTGGGAAAGAATCTGCCTGCCAACGCAGGAGACCCAAGAGACGCAGGTTCAGTCCCTGGGTCGGGAAGATCCCATGGCAAAGGAAATGGCAACCCACTCCAGTATTCTTGCCAGGATAATCCCAGGGACAGAGAAGCCTGACGGGCTATAGTCCATGGGGTTGCAAAAGAGTACATACAACAAAACTTAGTGACTAGACAGAGCAATAGTTGCATGTAGTTCCAGATGGATGCTCCCAGAGTCTGCTGGGCACTGCCTCAGAGAGTGAGGGTCCAGGGTGCTGGGGGAGGACACTCAATTTTTAACACTCGTGTCTGAGTTAGATGCTGCTGCCACTTGGCTCACAGCCTGAAGGTTTCATCAAGCCTGGGTGCCTCTGTGGCAACCAAAGGGAATGAGGTCTCCTTCCTTGCTTCCTCCCTCCTGAGTCACTGGCTGGGCCGGCAGGGCCACCGGAAAGATGAGCCCCAGGTGAAGTGGCACCTGGTGGGGACAGTGAGTGTGGTTGGTGGGGAGGCGGCCCCTGCTTAAGAGGAAACTGGCTCTTGGGCAAGCCGCTGCCTCCTCCGCGGGCTGTGGTGGGCTGTGGCCATGGAAACTCCTTTTTGTTTGGTCTTTTCTGGGCAGCTGTGTGTGCGTGCATGTTAAGTCACTTCAGTTGTGTCTGACTCTGTGACCCCGTGGACTGTAGCCCGTCAGGTTCCTCTGTCATGGGATTCTCCAGATAAGAATACTGACATGGGTTGCCATGCTCTCCTCCAGGGGATCTTCCTGACCCAGGGATTGAACCTGTGTCCCTTGCATCTCCTGCATTGGCAGGTGGATTCTTGACCTCTAGAGCCACCTGAAAGAGCCCTGCTGATTAACCAGCCACCTCCCCAGGAGGCAGGGCATCTCCCTGCTCGTCCACCTCTCCCTGTGCCTCCAGGAACAAAGCCAACTGGATGCGTTGAATCTGACATTAAAAATGTCAATCTTCAGAGGTGAAGGTACCAGACTCTGAAAGGCAGAGACAGACACGTGGACTGCTCAACGCTCTTGCCGGGAGCCCTTAGACCCAGACCTCTCCCTGCTCTGCCCCCTGCTCCATCAAAGACGGGACATGGGACACGTTTGAACCAGTTTTGCCTGGACCCTGTGACTCTCTATACTCACAAATAGGAACTGTGTCTCCCCTGCCCCCTGCCCCAGACCTCCCTCCCTTCTCTCAGCACTCAGCACCTCTAGCCAAAAAAGCTCTCTGACCCTGACAGTTAAAGGTCCCCACCGTCTGTCATCCTGCAGAGACACCTGCTCATTGGTAAGCCCTGCCCCTGCACACAGGGCTTCCAGAGTTCAGTTACTAACTCGCATTGGGAAGATAAACAATGAGCCTCTCAGAAGAAAGACAAAGAAAGACACTACCCTCCACCAAAAAAAAAAAAAGAAAGAAAGAAAAAGAAAAACATCACCCTCAGCTAGCCCAACAAGCAGAGAAAACAAAATATGGAGCAGGGGAAAACTTTAGAAGCTACAATTACCTCCGAGAGAAAGCAGAAGACTTCAAACAAACGGCAACCAGAACAGGAGTGTGTGCGTGAACATTTCAAGAACAGAAATTGAAAATTTTTTAAATGTGGTGGGAAAGACGAAACTCTTAACAGAAGGAGAGAAGGTCAGAATCATTCCAGGAGGCCCAACATCCCAATGAGAGAATGTCCAGAAGCAGAGAAGGAAGCCGAGACACCCAAAGTAAGGACAGGCGCCTCAGCTACAGAAGGGCCATCACATGTTGCAGGGCAATGTCTGGGTGGACAGCTAGTCAAAGCATGGCACCCTGGAAGGTCAGGGTGGGGATGGGGAGGTGGTGCTGGAAACTTCCGGGGGGTTGCCGGGACATCGGGGTGGGGGGTTCTAAGTCAGGTGGCATCAGACGGCTAGAAACCAAAGGGCAAACTGAAGACGAGAGAGCAATGCCGTCAGCGTTCTAAGGAAAGTGTTCTTCTTCCTTCCTTCCTTTCTTTTTTTGACTGCCCAGCAGCATTTGATCTTACTTCTCCGACCAGGGATCAAACCCATACCCGCTGCAGTGGAAGCGCAGAGTCTTAACCCCTGGACTGCCAGAGAAGTGCCCCGGAAGGTGGTTTTTCAGTCTAGCACGCCTGTGAATTTTCTCCTTTAATTGTCGGCTTGGTTTGTCTCTCCACCTTTTTCTCTCCCTTCGCATGGTCTGCATCATTGGCCCCTATGTAGGAGCTGCGCCTTCTAGTTGTAGAGTCGAGCTGACTTTGTGAGAATGGGGCTGTGTCTAACCTGTCATTAACTTATCCATTGATATTTTTATTCCATTCACTGTATTTTTTATTTCTAAATGTTCTATTCCACTCGTTCTGAATATGCCTTTTTTTTTTTTTTTCCCAGCAGTACCTGGGTTCAATTCCTTGTTTTTACATCTATAATCACTTTAAACATGTTTGTTTAAAGCTATTATCTGCTAGTCCAATTACCTGAGGTTCTGAGGAATCTCATTTCCCTGTTTATGGGGTCTGCTGGTGGATTGTCTTCTCATGTCTTACGGTTTTGGGTTTTGAGCTCATTTTCAGTAGGGCTTGGCCTGTGGGAATAGTTTGTGCTTAAGCTGAGGATGTGTTTTTCCTGAGAGATTTTGTGTTTGCAAGATTCTTATTTGTACTGGCAGTCAGTGATTATTTTCATGCTAAGCTCAGGGCTTTGTGAGTCCTAGACTATGCAGGTAGTACACATTTGACTCTCACACCTGAAAAGGACAGGCTGACCACTACAAGTTCTCAAGATTGGTTTTGTTTTTGCTTTCTTTGCTTGGTTTTTTAAACCACCCATGGCACAGGCTGACCTCCCTCATGGCTCAGCTGGTAAGGAGTCTGCATGCAGTGCAGGAGATGTGGGTTTGATAACAGGGTTGAGAAGATCTCCTGGAGAAGGAAATGGCAACCTCCTCCAGTATTCTTGCCTAGAAAATCCCATGGACAGAGGAGCCTGGCAGACTACAGTTCATGGGGTTGCAAAGAGTCAGACACGACTGAGTGACTTCACTTCTCTCTTCTCTGGCTCAGGCTGAGATAGACATGTTTCCAGGTCTTCTCTCTTTGTTGGTGGGTAGACATATTCCTTTGGAGGGAGCTGTCAAGGGTCTCACTTGCAACAGCTGCCTTGCATGGGCCCCAGCCTTATCTTGTGTCCTGGGATGTTTGACCCAACTCCCCAGGCGTGGAGACTGGCAGCTACATTTACCAGGTTGCTCTTCATTTCTCTCTTCTCCTTTGGTGCCTAGAAATTTTGCTCCCTTTTTTTCTGGTACATTTAGATAGTCATGTAAAGGGATTCTCACATTTTATGCAATATTTCTAGCTGTGTATTAGGCAAGTCTTCATGTCTGGTCCACACAGGATAGGGGCAGGTCCAAGCCTATTGGCCTAGGCATAGTGATGTACAAACAGTGAATTTTAATTTCATGGTGGCTGATGACATAACCACCCTGGGTGACTGTGGGTGTGGGTGGGGCTGTTAGTGGGGCTGTTAGTTCAGTTCAGTCACTCAGTTGTGTCCGACTCTTTGTGACCCCATGAATTGCAGCCCTCCAGGCCTCCCTGTCCATCACCAGCTCCCAGAGTTCACTCAAACTCATATCCATTGAGTCAGTGATGCCATCCAGCCATCTCATCCTCTGTTGTCCCCTATTCCTCCTGCCCTCAATCCCTCCCAGCATCAGAGTCTTTTCCAATGAGTCAACTCTTCGCATAAGGTAGCCAAAGTACTGGAGTTTCAGCTTTAGCATCATTTCTTCCAAAGAACACCCAGGACTGATTTCATTTAGAATGGACTGGTTGGATCTCCTTGCAGTCCAAGGGACTCTCAAGAGTCTTCTCCAACACCGCAGTTCAAAAGCATCAATTCTTCAGCACTCAGCTTTCTTCACAGTCCAACTCTCACATCCATACATGACCACTGGAAAAACCATAGCCTTAACTAGATGGACCTTTGTTGGAAAAGCAATGTCCCTGCTTTTGAATATGCTATCTAGGTTGGTCATAACTTTTCTTCCAAGGAGTAAGCATCTTTTAATTTCATGGCTGCAATCACCATCTGCAGTGATTTTGGAGCCCCCCAAAATAAAATCTGACACTGTTTCCATTGTTTCCCCATCTATTTGCCATGAAGTGATGGGACCAGATGCCATGATCTTCATTTTCTGAATGTTGAGCTTTAAGCCAACTTTTTCACTCTCTGCTTTCACTTTCATCAAGAGGCTTTTTAGTTCCTCTTCACTTTCTGCCATAAGGGTGGTGTCATCTGCATATCTGAGGTTATTGATATTTCTCCCGGCAATCTTGATTCCAGCTTGTGCTTCTTCCAGCCCAGCATTTCTCATAATGTACTCTGCATGGAAGTTAAATAAGCAGGATGACAATATACAGCCTTGACTTACTCCTTTTCCTACTTGGAACCAGTCTGTTCCATGTTCAATTTGAACTGTTGCTTCCTGACCTGCATATAGGTTTCTCAAGAGGCAGGTCAGGTGGTCTGGTATTCCCATCTCTTGAAGAATTTTCCACAGTTTATTGTGATCCACACAGTCAAAGGCTTTGACATAGTCAATAAAGCAGAAGTAGATGTTTTTCTGGAACTCTCTTGCTTTTTCCATGATCCAGCAAATGTTGGGAATTTGATCTCTGGTTCCTCTGCCTTTTCTAAAACCAGCTTGGACATCTGGAAGTTCAGGGTTCACGTATTGCTGAAGCCTGGCTTGGAGAATTTTGAGCATTACTTTACTAGCCTGTGAGATGAGTGCAATTGTGTGGTAGCTTGAGCATTCTTTGGCATTGCCTTTCTTTGGGATTGAAATGAAAACTGACCTTTTCCAGTCCTGTGGCCACTGCTGAGTTGTCCAAATTTGCTGGCATATTGAGTGCAGCACTTTCACAGTATCATCTTTCAGGATTTGAAATAGCTCAACTGGAATTCCATCACCTCCACTAGCTTTGTTGGTAGTGATTCTATCTAAGGCCCACTTGACTTCACATTCCAAAATGTCTGGCTCTAGGTGAATGATCACACCACCGTGATTATCTTGGTCATGAAGATCTTTTTTGTACAGTTCTTCTGTGTATTCTTGCCACCTCTTCTTAATATCTTCTGCTTCTGTTAGGTCCATACCATTTCTGTCCTTTATTGAGCCCATCTTTGCATGAAATATTCCCTTGGTAACTCTAATTTTCTTGTAGAGATCTCTAGTCTTTACCATTCTGTTGTTTTCCTCTATTTCTTTGCATTGATCACTGAGGAAGGCTTTCTTATCTCTTCTTGCTATTCGTTGGAACTCTGCATTCAGATGCTTATCTCTTTCCTTTTCTCCTTTGCTTTTTACTTCTCTTCTTTTCACAGCTATTTGTAAGGCCTCCCCAGACATCTCAAAAATGACAGAATGATTTCTATTCATTTCCAAAGCAAACCATTCAATATCACAGTAATCCAAGTCTATGCCCCAACCAGTAATGCTGAAGTTGAACAGTTTTATGAAGACCTACAAGACCTTTTAGAACTAACGCCCCCAAAAAATGTCCTTTTCATTACAAAGGACTGGAATGCAAAAGTAGGAAGTCAAGAAACACCTGGAGTAACAGGCAACTTTGGCCTTGGAGTACAGAATGAAGCAGGGCAAAGGCTAATAGAGTTTTGCCAAGAAAATGCACTGGTCATAGCAAACACCCTCTTCCAACAACACAAGAGAAGACTCTACACATGGACATCAGCAGATGGGCAACACCAAAATCAGACTGATTATATTCTTTGCAGCCAAAGATGGAGAAGCTCTATACAGTCAACAAAAACAAGATCGGGAGCTGACTGTAGCTCAGATCATGAACTCCTTATTGCCAAATTCAGACTTAAACTGAAGAAAGTAGGGAAAACCACTAGACCATTCAGGTATGAGCTAAATCAAATCCCTTATGATTATACAGCGGAAGTGAGAAATAGATTTAAGGGACTAGATCTGATAGATAGAGTACCTGATGAACTATGGATGGAGGTTCGTGACATTGTACAGGAGACAGGGATCAAGACCATCCCCATGGAAAAGAAATGCAAAAAAAGCAAAATGGGTGGGTCTGTTACGAAAGGGCTAAATCTTCATCTTTTGTAGTCAGGAATGAAGACTTAAACATAAAACACAAATGAACAGCAGTGATCACTTAGGACAGGATGAACACTAAAGATTTGAACTTCAAGTTTAAAAAAAAATTTTTATTTATTTGGCTGCCTCCGTCTTAGTCTCAGCATGTAGGATCTTTGTTGCAGTACGTGGACTCTCTAGTTGTGGTGTTTGGGCTTCAGAGCATGTGGGCTTAGTAGTTTAGATGCACAGTCTCAGGTGTTCTATAGGACCTTAGTTCCCCAATCACGGATTGAACACATATCCCCTGCACTGCAAGGTGGATTCTTAACCACTAGACCACTAGGAAGTCATGAATTTCAGGACTTGAATGTGGCTGCCGCACTGTGTGAGAGCTGGATTTTGGCAGTGGGCGACCAGTAAGGCAGGGGACAGCTGTGTTCCGCTCCCTTGTCTGGACCTCTTTACTTTATGCACTGTGTATTTTTACTGATCTGATTAAAAAACACACAAGGAATACTGTGGCCACCTGATGTGAAGAGCCAATTCACTGGAAAAGACCCTGATGCTGGGAAAGGTTGAGGGCAGGAGAAGAGGGTGACAGGATAAGATGGTTGGATGGGACCACTGACCCAGTGAACAAGAGTTTGAGAAACTCTAGGAGATGGTGAAGGGGAGGGAAGCCTGGTGCGCTGCAGTCCATAGGGTCGCAAAGTAGTCCGTAGGGTTGCAAAGAGTCGGACATAACTTAGTGACTTAGTGACTGAACAGCAACATGAACATGCCTACACATGTTGATTTGCTGATGAGAGGGCCCCAGGGGGCTTGGGAATGAACAAGGCCGGGTATCTTGGCAGAGACCCATCTCTCTGAAAGATCCCAAGTGCAGGATTCTGAGGGCTCTGCTTTCACTTTTTAAGGCAGCTGCCTGGAGTTTCAATGTCCACCCAACAAGCATTCTTCAGCCCTTCCCAAGTGCCAGCGCCTGAGCTAGGAGCTGAGAACCTCTGGGCTTTCCTGAGGGAGAATGGAAAACGTACACCAGTGATGTCCATGAAACCGACCCTGAAGACCTCTATTGACTTAAGATCTGACCCACTGACTTTGTAATTAACCCACACAGATTTTCCTGTCCACGCAAACCCACCTTCAGAGGCTGATGGTGGCTTCTTGGGATGGTGGCATCATCAGGGAACTTTCCTTCTCGTTCTTTTAGCCCCGAGTGGGAATAACAAACTTTACCTGCCACTGACTAACTGGGTGAGGCTTCACTCATGAGCCTGCTCCTCCCGGCACCCCTCCCTCCCTCCACCCAGACTCGGGCTTTGCCTCTCTCCGTGAGACGCTGAACCTTGATCTCTGTCTGAGGCTAACCAGGTTTCCTCTAGCTGCCCTGGCATGTGGACCAACCTGGTTATTTCATGTGGCGCGGGTGGGCGGTGGCAGGCTATGTGGGCCCCACCTCCAACAACATTGCCTGCGGCCTGGCCTGGCCTGGTGGGTGTTGCCCACCTGCTAAGGCAAGCGGATACACCTTCTGTTCCCTTTCTTCACTGTCAGAGCAGCCTCAACATGGAGGGAGAATGACATGCAGTCTGGAGACCCGGGTACAAAGCCGGCCCTCTGCTCCTGACTGTGGGTGGTGAAGCTATGATGCCTGAAAACTGGATATCCACAGCCCTGTGAACTGTGAACTGTTGGTGGTCTACACCCCAAGAGTTGCAAACAGAGACTCAGAGAAGAGCAAATGCACCTGTGCTCAGAGCAGCTCGTTCACAACCAGCAAGGGGGAAAGAGTGCAGGGTCTATCTGTGGGCACCTGAATCAACCCAGTGTATCATCTCCACACAGTAGCGTGTTATCCAGGAAGGAAGGAAGGATGGATGCCCACTACCACGTGAGTGAGCCTCTAAGTCACTACATCCAGAGAAAGACAACAGACATGAAGGTCACATACTGTAGATTCCATGGATAGGAAATGTCCTGGATGTGGTGGCCAGGCCTCGGGGGAGGGCTGGGAAGAAACTGCTGAGAGTTCCAGGGTTTTCCTTTGGAGGGAAGGAAACACGGGGTTGAAACAACATTGTGAATGTGTTAGATGTTTCCTCAACTGCCTCTAACATGACTAATCTTATGTTGTGTGTATTCATCTCAATACATTAAAAAAAAAAAAGGTCGCTCAACAGAAGCAAGTCCTGCAGCTGCCAGGTCCTGAGCTAAGGCCAGCAAGGGGCCACTTGCTTGCGTTTTCCTCTTCTGGTCCCGCTAAGGACCTGGGCAGTGCCTGGTGCGTCCTTCTTTTACACTGACTTCTGGCTTGTTTTATGATTCACTGCGTCTCTTTTGTAGATGTAATGAGGCTGTGCAGCATGGACATGTCAGACTAAGGCATCCGTTCAGTCCACCTTTTGTTCCTTCACTTCCTCCATCGTTTGCACAGACCAAGCTCCCACCCAGCAGTGTGGGTCACCTCCTGCTCTCCTGGTCACAAAGGGCACCAAGCCCTCTAGCATCTCTGACACTTGCTCACCTTCTAGAGGACAGTGGGAGATAGAGGGAGCCGGCCCAGAAGAGAAGGGGAGGGAGGAGACCTGGAAGTTCCTTGCCTGGGGAGTCAGCCCTCAGGTGACTAGGTGATGGTGTTGGGAGGTCAGGGAGACCAGGAAACCCCTTGCAGGTGGGAACAATGGACTGAGGTGTGTCATGGGCTGGTGTGCTGGGAGTGATCTGGATGCTGGTCAGAAACAGGGGCTGTGGAGACATGGGGAGCAGCCCATGCTGCCCCTTTTTGGAGTCAGCTAGGCAGTAGCTTAGAACACTGTGGCCCCAGCATGGCAGTGAGCCATCCTGGGCTCCTCCCAACAAGTTGGACGAGCTCCTAAGACCAGGCCTCACAGGCTAGAGAGTCTGTCCAGGGGCCCCCAACCCCGCCCTGCCCTCCACCATTTCCATCTTGGCTGGCAGGGCTCTGTCCCCAGGGAAATCTCTACAATAGGACCCGTGCATGACCATCCACTCACAGGACACATCTTCCTGAGGCAGAGGAGTCTCAGGCTGTGGGCCCCCAGAGCTGCACTTTGGAGCAACTCTGAAGCAGCAAAACAGAGATGCTCCCAAGGAGTCAGAGGAGGCCTGGCTGTTGTGGAACCCTGTGTGGGTGCCGGGCTGGGTGGAGTTTCCTGGGGATTATTGGTGGTGGCAGTAATGATCTCCACGCCCTGGCCATAGCCATGTCAGGGATGGAGGGGTGGGGCTGGCCCATGACGGAGGAGCTGGGGGAGCTCTGCCAGTTGTTTGGCCCAAATCTGGCCCCTCCAGAAGGCTTCTCCCAGCCCCGGTCGAGCCTGGGAGCTGTGTGTCTGATGCTTGTCAGCTTCTCTTCGTCTTGGGGGAGGGAGCAGGCCTGATGTGCCCCACATTTGTCACATCTGTCCAGAGAAACAGAACAGTGGATGTGGAAATGTGGAAATTAAGAGATTTATCATGAGGAATTTGCTCATGAGATTATGGAGGCTGGCAAGTCCCAAATCCTATGCGGTAGACCAGGTGGCTGGAGACCCAGCTGAAGTCTAAAGCTCATATGTTGCTGCTGCTGCTGCTGCTAAGTTGCTTCAGTTGTGTCCAACTCTGTACAACCCCATAGATGGCAACCCACCAGGCTCCCCTGTCTCTGGGATTCTCCAGGCAAGAATACTGGAGTGGGGTGCCATCACCTTCTCCAATGCATGAAAGTGAAAAGCGAAAGTGAAGTTTCTCAGTCGTGCCGACTCTTAGCGACCCCATGGACTGCAGCCTACCGGGCTCCTCCGTCCATTGGATTTTCCAGGCAAGAGTACTGGAGTGGGGTGCCATTGCCTTCTCCTCATCTGTCGCAGCAGCCCTCTTCTTCTTGGGAATGCAATCTTTTGTGCTATTGGGTTCTTTGACTGATGGAGTGAGGCCCACCCACACCACAAAGGGCAATCTGCTTTACTCCAGGTCCACCAATTTACATGCTGATCTCATCCAAAAGCATTCTCACAGTAACCTCTAGAAAAATGTTGGCCATATATCTGGGCACCATGGTCCAGCCCAGCTGATACATAGAATGAAACCACATTCTCCTCACCCTTACCAGCAGCCCTGGGTGCTGGAGCCCCCTCAGCATCACCAGGTTCCCATGGAATCTTGTTCATTTGGGTGAATGTCACTGTCCCCACCTGTATCCAGGTAAACTAATAAGACTGAAGGTATTGGCTTCCCCAGGGATGCAGGGTGGCCTGGCAGTCCCACTAGGGGTCTGGACCATGCATCCTCTCTGGAGATGAAACAGCAGGAGGGAAAAGGTTAATGTAGACAATCACAGCGCCGCCAAGGAGGCCAAGTCACAGGAAACCGCTTCTGCTGATCTGGCCACATTCTTCCTTCATTCATCAAAGGCAGCAATGGCCTGCTGGGACCTGCCACAGGAAATCATCACTTCTACCTACCTGAACACACCTTCCTGGGGTGGCCTCCCCATCGTCCTCTCTCACAACCCAGTTCTCCCTTGACCTTCAGCTCTGTGGTCCCAAGTCCCCTTAGAGGGGGGCTTCCAGGATGACCTGAGTCAGAGCATCACAGCCAGGGGCCAACTTCCCTGACCATGTTGGTTAAAACCAAGGTCAGTATCATCACTCCCAGGGGACAAGGAGAATCCTGATTAAGTGGGGATGGGAGTGTGTATGCTGGACTGCAACCTTGGATATGAAACGATCGAGGCTCCAGAGTGGTGGAGCTATTGCCCAAGATCACTTTTTAATACTCCAATATTGCACAAGACATACTTACAATAAAAAGTTGGCCATAATATCGTTTATTAATTTTTTATTAAAATGTACAATTCTCAATTTTACTAATGTTCTGTTTGAAATTTTAAAAATGATTCATAATTTTTAGCACAAGTATACCCTAAATATTGCATGGGACTTACAAAATATGATGAATAGCTCACAAATGTTTATACTTTTATACTTTATTACTTATGACTGTGTGTATGTGTGAAAGTCACTCAGTCATGTCCAACTCTTTGTGACCCCGTAGACTATACAGTCCATGGAATTCTCCAGGCCAGAATACTGGAGTGGGTAGCCTTTCCCTTCTCAAGGGGATCTTCCCAACCCAGGGATCGAACCCAGGTCTCCCACATTGCAGGCAGATTCTTTACCACTTGAGCCACCAGGGAAGCCCAAGGATACTGGAGTGAGTAAGCCTATCCCTTCTCCAGTGGATCTTCCCAACTCAGGAATCGAACTGGGGTCTCCTGCATTGCAGGTGGATTCTTTACCAACTGAACTATCAGGGACTAGTCATACTAAAAAATTGTTGCTGATCTGAATTTCACACTTAACTGGGTGCCCTGCATTTTATCTGGCAACCTTACTTACATAACATCCTCTTAGTAATTCTTGGTTCTTTAAAGAGTATAAATTTTGTTTCCATCTTTTAAATTTTAAATTTTTTCTTGTTTTTTTGTTTTATTGAAGTATAGTTGATTTACAATGTGTTAGTTTCAGGTGTATAGCACAGCGATTCAGTTTTATATTATATATAAATTTTTTCTTGTGTATATATATATATATTTCTTTTTCAGATTCTTTTCCATTAAAGATTATTATAAGATAATGAATATAGTTTCCTGTGCTGTACAGTTGCTGTTTATCTATTTTGTATATTGTAATTTATATATTAGCATATATATATTTCTGCTAATTTCAAACTGTTAACTTATCCCCCCAAAAAAGTTTGTTTTTAAATAGTTCAATTTTTGGATTTCTCTCCAGTAAGTTTATTGTATAGGTTTTACTGCAACCCACAGATGTCATTATTGTTGTTCAGTTGCTCAGTTGTGTCCGACTCTTTGGGACCCCATGGATTGCAGCCTGTCAGGCTTCGCTGTCCTTCACTGTCTCCTGGAGTTTGCTCAGACTCGTGTCCATTGAGTTGGTGATGCCATCCAACCATCTCATCTTCTGTTGCCCCTTCTCCTCCTGCCCTCGATCTTTCCCAGCATCAGGGTCATGACCATTAACAAAGAGCTGACGTTTCTTTCATTACAAAGACAACGTGCTGCGCTATCTTGTTCTTGTCTCTGGGCACCGCTTGGGACCAAGGACGTTGGGGGAGGTGTGGGGGCTCCTGGGTCCATCTGCAGGTACCCCCAGTGGGTGTGGCACTCAGTGGTGAGGCACCTGGGGTGGAGCCAGAACCCAGAAAGCGCCCAGGAGGGAGCTGGGAGAGTGAGGGCTGCCGGGGGTGTGCTGGCTGGAGTCCCTGTGGTCCCGGGTGCAAAGTGCAGAGGACTCTGTTAGGTGACTGTGAGTGCTCACCAGGGCACCTGACAGGAACTTTGGCCTCTTCCGTGCTCTGAGCATGAATTAACTCCTGAGGTTAATTCAGGACACCAGCCAGGAATGTCCCTCTGGGAGGCTCCAGGCCTCCTTCCATCTTACCTTCTGTCTTCTCTCCCTTCAGGGGCCAGCGGCCTCTAAAGGAACTTGACTCTCCTTCCCAGGCCTGACGCCCCCAGGCCCTTCAGTGCTCCTTTTGCCCCCATGAAGGCCGCTCCCTCTAGCCTGTGTCCAGCCCCACTTCCAGTTACCATTCTGGGCCTCTGTCCTGCCCCCTGAAGGGCTGGCAGCCCCTCTTACACACCCGTGCCCCTCCTCCTGGAGCTTCCTGGCTGGCCTGCTCCCCCCCTCCCTCCTCCTCCACGCAGTCATGGCCACATTCTCCAGGAAGTCCTCCCCACATGCAGGTGTGACTGGGGCCAGTAGGACAATGCCCTGCCTCACTTGTGGGACTCTCCAGAGTGTCTGCATTGAAGGAAACGGTGAAAGCATCTCCCCAACACCTCTCCCTCAACCACCAAAACAGGCAACAGTAACACTCATAACAGGTGACACGCCCTCCCCCCACTGCCCCATCGAGAGAAGACAGTGCCAGGCAGGTGGGTGCAGGAAGCAGTGGAGGGTTGGAGGTGGCGAGGAGGAAAAGAAGGGCGAGAACATGTGTTGCACGGCTCCACTCATATGAAATGCCCAGAACAGGCACAGACATAGAAAAACTGTAAGTGTTTTGGTTTCCAGGGCCTGGGGCTGAGGGGAATTGCAGGGTGTTACTGAAAGGGTAGAGTGTTTCTTTTGAAGGTGATGAAGGTTCTAAAATTGACCGTGGAGATGGCTGGGAGATGGTTGTACAACTCTGTGAATGTACTGAAAGCCATTGCATTGAACACCTTAAATGAGTGAATTATGTGGTATATGAGTTGTTGTTCCGTTGCTAAGTCACGTCCAGCTCTTTGTGACCCTAGGGACTGCAGCACACCAGGCTTCCCTGTCCTTCACCATCTCCTGGAGTTTGCTCAAACTCATGTCCATGGAGTCCATGATACCACCCAACCATCTCATCCTCTGTCTCCCCCTTCTCCTCCTGCCCTCAGTCTTTCCCAGCATCAGGGTCTTTTCCAATGAGTCAGCTCTTCACATCAGGTGGCAAAAGTACTGGAGCTTCAGCATCCGTCCTTCCAATAAATATTGAGGGTTGATTTCCTTTAGGACTGGTTTGATCAGAGGCTGTATTGGGAGAGAAAAGTCTGGATTTAAAGGTGGCAGGAGGAAGGTGTGAAGCACAGGGAGGAAGTGGGATCTGGGGTTGGAGGTCAATGAGAGGCCACTGGGCTGGTTCCCTGTGGCTGCTGTTACACTTGGCTTAAGACAGCTTGCATTTATCAGCTCTCAGTGCTGGAGGTCAGAGGTCTGATGGGGGCCTGGCTGAGATAAAGTCAAGTGCAGCAGGGAGGTTCCTTCTGTAAATCCTGGGGAAGAATCCTTTCCCAGCTTCTAGAAGCTGCTCACCTTCCTGGCTCTCTGGCCCCTTCCTCTAGCCTCAAAGCCAGCCATCACATCCCTCCCTCTCTGCTTCCCTGAAGGTCTCCTTCACTGACTCTCTTCCCCTGGGATGACGTTGGGCCCATGTGGATAATTCAGAATGGTCTCCCAGCTCACAATCCTTACCTGAACCATAGCTGCAGGGTCCCTGCTGCCAGAAGAAATGACACAGGTCTCAGGGCCAGGATCATCATCAACCCTGGGTGGAGAAGGGTGGAGGGGGGGTTATTCTGCCCACCATAGGCATCCCCGCCTGAAAGCAGAGCAGTATGCTCCATAAATATATGTTGAATGAAAGAATAGGGGTCAGATGAAACCAAACCAGGCCTGATTGTTGGTCCTGGAAGTGTTATAAGAGCCTTTCCTGCTTTGAGAGCAGCGGGGTGGACGATGAAGTCAGTGGGCATCTCATAAGTGTTCTTGCCCACCTGCCTGCCTGCAGTGAGACCTGGAGGTTGGCAGGCAGGTTGGAGAGTTCTATAAATAGAACCTTTACACCTCCAGCCGTGCTGCCCAGGTCCAGTCCTATGGAGGGTGAGATTAAGGGCAGCTTCCCCTTGGCCCCCCTTGCTGTTCCAGGGGTGCTAAGCCAGCGTCCACCTCTGCTATGGGGGCTGCCAGCCCCTGCCAGGCACAGTAGGAGTCCGAAGGACGGGACCTGTGACAGCTCAGCAAGTCGTTCCAGGCAAGCCCTTGTCCCCAACCTTAGGGAAATAATTAGACTATTGTGTGCGAAATAACAATTAGGCCATTAAAGAGAAGGGCCAGGAGAATCTGCCTTCCCACGCCCTACTCCTAGACTGACCTTCAACCTCACTGTGCAGTCTGTTTCCACTGCAGGTGTCCCGGTCCCCATGGCAACCAGGAATCATTTCACACACAGAAGGTTATAGTCGTGTGATAACGGGGAGCTGGGGAGATGTCAAGGGGCAAAGTTTTCATTTATAGTACCTGAGTAGAAAGGTGTCAGAACAGGTCTCAGCCAAATTCTACGCAGATGACTAAGCTGGCCTCCTGACCATTTATTTGTCTGTCAACAGAATGGCTGTAGTTATAGGGTGCTTTTGGTCATAAATAATAGAATCTCTAACTCTCAGAAGCTAAAGCAAAACTTTCTTTAAAAAAATTTTTTTTTTGCATTTTATTTATTTATTTTTTAATTTTAAAAAATATTGGTTTTGCATTTTTTGCTTTTTTGCATTTTAAAAATGGAAGCGTAGTTAATAGCAATGCCTTCGATCATTTCATGAGCTATGGAGGGAGGGCACTGGGTTGGTGAGATTTTCTTGGCTTTCCCCACAGTGACAAGATGGCTGCAGGGGTTCCAGGAATCACATACTCCTAGGGCAACACCCAGTGCAGGGAGGGGCAGGTGGCAAAGGGCTTCTATTCTCACAGCTCTTGTATCGCCTTGTCCAGAAGCCGTGGGTGACTTCACCTTCCTGATCACTGACAAAACAGAGTCACACAGCCACTGTCCGACACTCAAGCACTTTAAAGAAAAGGAAACAGGCGCAGGGAGCTTCCTGAAGTATCTGCTCTCTGCGGTGGATGGCCTGCCTCCCCTACCACACTCACGTGCATACATACACACTCACATTTGGCCCAAGCAGTTCTGAAGGGGTAAGCTTAACCCCTTGTCAGGAGTGGACACCCCAGCAAGAACTGAATCAATCAGGGCTTTCTCTTCCCCAGGCCCTGGGGAATGAGCGAGGGGTGGGCTCTGCGATCCTGCCCCACACTTTTCTTTTAAAAATATTTATTTATTTGGCTGTGCCAGGTCTTAGTTTCAGCACATGGCATCTTCGATCTTCGTTGAGGCATGTGAGATATTTAGTTGTGGCGTGTGGGATCTAGTTCCCTGACCAGGGAACGAACCCAGGGCCCCTGTACTAGGAGCATGGAGGCTTTGCCACCAGACCACCTGGCACAATCTGGAAGGAGGTGCCCACTGCATTTAGCCAGGGGCCAGGACCTAGCTGGAGCTTCAGGATACCCACTCTGAAGTCTTTTATTGAATTATATCACAAGTACAGAGAGTTATTGTTTTGTTTGTTTGTAATTGTAAGGTTAATATGGAAATAAGTGAAAAACGAACTCTATGATGCCTGGATCAACTACCTGAATTTGTGAAGTGAATAACAAACAAGCAATTTTCATTTTATTGGCTGACTTTGGCCAGCAAGTGAAAAATACATCACTGTTTTAGATGACTGCTATGGGATGTGTGTAGGCAATAAAGAATGTATCAGATTACAGAGTGACAGATTTATAGCAGAAGCACTGATTACAGTGATGGATGTCTCAAATGGCAGAAGGAGTATTTTGCCCGGAGATGCAGAAGGATGGGCTTTGCATGAAGACAGCCCCCTGGAAGGATGCCTACCCCCGCCCCCCAACCCCGTGGCTTGCGTGTGGGACCTCTCAGCTCCTGATTTCCTGCAGACAGTCTGCAGAGGCACCCAGAGAGGACAAGTTCTCATTTTGCTTATAGCCTTGCGACTCTTTTCTAAGGGGATGGATGCACGCCCTTTCCTTAAAAAAAAAAAAAAAGAGGTTGTAATCCACACCTGGTCTTGTGATCTTCGTTTTTCTTTTAGGAAGAAGCGGAAGTTTTGTCAGGGAGTATGCTTCTGTACCTGATGTTAGTGGCGTTCCTACTGCACGTGTGCCCCTTGGTGGGTGCAGTTTAGCTTCTCCACCAGAGAGCATCCTGAATCTTCCTTGTTTCCAGGTGGGTAGCAGCCTTTGCACCTGGCAGGGCGGCCCCCTGTACAGTCCTCTCATCCAAAGTGGCCAATTCGTGAGCTGCCTTTGAACCACTCTTTCCAATCACTGCTCTCATCACAGCCCCATTTCTCCAGGCACTCAGACCCTCATCAGCCCCTCAAGACTCCCTCTTGAGGGTTAATTATTCACATGGCCTGGGACCCGCAGCTGCCAAAGTCCACTCCATCCCCTCCCCCATGCTGACAGAATCTGCCCTTTGGACTCAGGTGCCAAGGAGGAGAGAGTAATTGTTACTGGAGTCATTAAAATATTTTCTGTGAAGTAGATGTGAGCTGAAAAAATTAGAAAACATAGAAAAGTATAAATAAGGAAATAAAACCGTCTGTAAGCCCACTAACCAGAGATAAGGGCTATTAACAATTCAGTGTATTTCTGTCCAGGTTATTTTCCCTGAGTATAACTCAGCATCCCACTATACAGAAACCCCTCTAAATGTTTAAAACATGGTATTTAATGGTATTTAATGCAAGGAATAGACCAGCTGACAGCCCATGAGAGCCAGTGGTAAGATTCAGAACACCTAGTTAAATGTGAATTCGAGATAAACACAAATAATTTATTGGTTTAAGTATATTGTATGCAATATCTGTTTATCTGACATCCAAGTGCAAGTTTAACTGGGCATCCTGGTTTTGTTTTTTTCCCCTGCGTAGGTTTGAATGAGAACCAAAGCAGGCAGTTCTGAGGGTGTGTGGCTCTTCCTCGTCCCACTGCATGCATATGCACACGTGCGCACACTCACACACTCGCACACCATGGCAGGGCCCCCTGCAAGTCTTCCTGCAGGGCACTCCCTCTCCTGGGGTCCTGGCCGTGTGTCGACAGAGCAAGGTGACCTAGGCCTGGCTAACGAGGGTGTGGACAGCCCTGCATTCCGACCCTCACGCCTGCTGTGTGGATTTTGCTGATGCCAACCCCCCTGAGCCCTGGGGTCCTCCTCAAAAATGGGGCCCACACATGCTTGCCCTGCAGGATCCCAGACAGTCAATAAAATACTACAGAAGGAGTCCCAGCCTCGTAGCAGGTATGGAATAAATGGATGTTTTCATCATCTCACACCCAGTTTGCACTCATTTGGGAGGGCTGGTCAGGAAGCCCTCTACCACCAGCTGGAGGTCAGCTGGTGATGTAGGGCACAGATCTGGGGCCTTCCATGGCTTCAGAGAGGAGTGTTTCCTGCCTCCGTGAGTCAGTGGAGGCAAGGTGGCCTTCCCCATCCCTGCCCTGCCTCCAACTGCTCTCCATGGCCTCCCCTGCTGGCTGAGGCCCGGTTCCCAGGACCCAGACTCAACTGCAGGGCCTGCCCACTCGCTTATTACCATCTCTGCCCCTGCAGGGAAGGAATGTCGTGGGGGACTGGTATGCCCAACGCCTCCTGTGCCCTGTGCCCCAGGTCCCAGCTGCCGCTGTGGGAGCAGGTCTGGGGGAACCCTGTTCACTTCCTGCCCCTGGCTTCTCCACATGGAGCCCACCTGGCATGCAGGTGGTGCCAGGAGATGCGGAAGTGACTGCTTGACTAGGGGAGCCAGGGGTGGACGGGCAAGGCTGCTCCCTGTCTGGCCTCACCTGACAACTCTGATGCCCAGGGGACCCAAGTCCTTTTGACCCACCTCCCCTGTGTCTTGCAGTGTATTTCCTCCTCCAGTTTCACCCTCTTCCTCCCCTTGCTGGGGCTCTCTGGGGCCTTCTCCTAGCAACGCCTGCCCACGGGCCCTCTTTCAGGCCCTGCACGGGTGAGCCAGGGGCTGACGACTGCTCCTGGTGAGCCTGGGGGGTGCCTTCCCAGAGGACACAAGAGGAAGCCAGAGAGAAACCTGGGAGATGGACTGTGAGGATGGATCAGCCGTGATCCTGCTGAGTCCAATTTTGGGAACAGATGGCATTGCCTTGACACTCAGATGTCACCATTTCTAACCAGAGTCTAGCAGGCTGAGACCCCTGCCATCCCCAGGCTGCTCCTGAACAGAGGCACCCAAAGCATCATGTGATTCTTGAGTCGTGTCAGCACAGGGAGGACAGACAGGCCCCAACAGACAGCCTTGTACGTGTTTTCTCCAGTACCAGGTTTTAAGGTTGAGGCTTCCTAGCCTCATGGCAGCCGATACCTCCGAAGCCTGAGACCTGGCTGGCAGCCTCATGGGCTGTGAAACGTAGATGGTGCTGCTGAAAGGACCCACTCACTGCATCACAGACGGTAACAGTGTGCTCCATCCACAGAGTCAGGAACAGGCCGCGTGTAACTTTGAACCATGCTTCTTTTCTCCTGGGAAAGTCACTAGAGGCCACCTGCCAGGGGGTGGGTCTCCCCAGGCCCCATTTCAGGGCCCATGACCTACTGCCCCACCTGAAACTTGACCCAGACTGGATGGACTTCAGACCCCAAACACTTTCGAGACAAATCACAAAAAGCCATCAGCCAACAAAGGTCCATATAGTCAAAGCTATGGTTTTCCCAGTAGCCATGTACGGACGTGACAGTTGGACTGTAAGAAGGCTGAATGACATAGCATTGATGCTTTTGAACTGTGGTGTTGGAGAAGACTCTTGAGAGTCCCGTGGACAGCAAGGAGATCAAACCAGTCAATCCTAAAGGAAATCAACCCTGAATATTCACTGGAATGACTGATGCTGGAGCTGAAGCTCCAATATTTTGGCCACCTGATGGGAAGAGCCGACTTATTGAAAAAGACCCTGATGCTGGGAAAGATTGAAGGCAAAAAGAGAAGGCAGAGGATAAGATGGTTAGATAGTATCACTAACTCAATAGACCTGAGTTTGAGCAAACTCTGGGAGATAGTGAAGGACAGAGAAGCCTGGCATGCTGCAATCCACAGGGTCACAAAGAGTTGGACATAACTTAGCAACTGAACAACAACAAAAAAACCACTTCTTCAGGTGATGTTCTCACCACTGTGTCTTTGGCGCCATCAGGGTCTGTGCTCTGGTTTTGCGTTTTAATTCTTTTGTTCTGTCTGCGCTGCATGTCTTATGGGTGCAAACCACGAAAGTGAAGTGGGCGTGCCTAGAGCAGGTTAGGCTTCTCTCCACATCTTCCCTCATGTCTCTCCTCCCTCTCCCACCTCTGCTCCTCCAGGAGAAGCTAGGCAGTGCTATGGATTATTTATGTGATCCCCCAAAGACATGTTGGGGTTCTTATCCCCTATATCTCAGAACATGACCTTATTGGGATTCAGGGTCTTTACAGAGGGGATCAAAAGAAAATGAGGCATGGCAGGCGCCATGTCGGGCCCCGAAGGAGGCAAGAAGAAACCCCTGAAGCAGCCCAAGAAGAAAGCCAAGAAGATGGACGAGATAAGGAGTTCAAGCAGATACAGGAGGAGGAGCGGAAGAAACTCTAGGAGCTAAAAGCGAAAGCTGTGGGGAAAGGCCGCTTGACCACAGGTGGAATTATGAAATCTGGCAAAAAGTAAGCTGTTCCTTGTGCCTAAGGCAATGACGATCCTTCATTCCATTCTTGTTTAAACACCTGGATGTCCTGCCATAACGTCTGTTGCCACCTAGAGCTGATAATAGAATGAAGTGTTGTCTTGGAACCTATTGTCCATTGATTAATTAACTTGCATGAAAAAAAAAGCATATACTGGCTCATCTTGTCCTTAGGACTTCTCAGCCATTCCTAGCCAGCCCAGAATATTCCTGCCAGAGTGTGTTCTTTAGTCTTTGTTCTATCCTGAATTCTACACCACCTGGAATTAACCAATTTATTTGCAAAAAGGGGCTTCCCAGGTGGCACGGTGGTAAAGAATCTGCCTGCCAATGCAGGAGACACAAGACATAGGGGTTTGATCCCTGGTTGGGAAGATCTCATGGAGGAGGAAATGGCAACCTGCTCCAGTATTCTTGTCTGGGAAATTCCATGGACAAGGGAGCCTGGTGGGCTACAGTCCATGGGATTGCAAAGAGTTAGACAACTGAGCAACTGAGCACAGCAACATAGCAGCCTTTTAAAAAAATGAAAGAAAATGAGGCATTGTGTAGACCCTACCCTGATATGACTGGCATCCTTAAAAAGGGAAAATTAGACAGAGGCAGACAGCTACAGAGGGAGGCAGTGAGAAGACACGGGAGAAGACGACCATGTGACTGGGAGATGCATCTGCCAGCCAAGGATGGCAAACATGCTGGCAGAGGTCAGGAAGGACCCTCCCCTGGAGACTTCGGAGACAGCGTGGCTCTTTTCATGCCTTGATTTTGGAGTTCTAGTCTCTAGAGCTAAGAGTAAATTTCTGTGGTCCAAGTCCCAGTTCGTGGTACTTTATTTTTCCCGTAGTAGTGTACGGATGTCAGAGTTGGACCAAAAATATGGCTGAGTGCTGAAAAATTGATGCTTTTGAACTGTGATGTTGGAGAAGACTCTTGAGAGTCCCTTGGATGGCAAGGGGATCAAACCAGTCAATTCTAAAGGAAATAAGCCTTGAATATGTAGTGGAAGGACTGTGTTGAAGCTGAAGCTCCAATATTTTGGCCACCTAATGCAAAGAGTTGATTCATTGGAAAAGACTCTGATGCTGGGAAAGATAGTAGGCGAGAGGAGAAGGAGGCAATGGAGGATGAGATGGTTAGCTAACATCAGTGACTCAATGGACATAAGTTTGAGCAAACTCTGGGAGATAACGAAGGACAGGGGAGCCTGACATACTGCAGTCCATGGGGTCTGAAAGTGAGACATGACTTAGAGACTAAACAACAACAATATTAAGGCAGTCCTAGGAAACAATAGGGGGAATTAACACATCAAACGTGGAGGAAGAAAGCTTTTTAAATAGTACCTTGATCAAGGAGTACTATTATACCTGATTTTATGTTCTTATTTATGAAATGGTTGCACATCAACCAGGACTTTTGAGAAACTGAATATACTTTCTTTTTATTGTTTATTTTTTAATTTTTTAACTTTGTGATGGGTGCTTTCTAGTTGTGGCATGTAGGCTTAGTTACTCCGGAACATGTGGGATCTTAGCGCCCCAACCAGGGAACCATCCCTTTGTAGACTTGTTTCATCTACGTTGTCATTCATTTGGTCTTCTTAGAAATAAGAAACGCATGGTTTAAATGTCACAGAATATGAAAAAAAGTGTGAGGCTATCTCCTCTCCCAGGTTGGGCACCATGGTCCTGCCTGACCTATCTTTGGAAAGCGTTTGGAGCCACAGTGTGAGATTCAGGGGCCTCAGTACTGTTCACAAAGCTCCCCTTTGCCGCGGGCAGGCTGCGCAGGGAAGACTAGGAAAGTCACCATGATTTCCTTGTCAATCTGTGCTGCTGCCTGGTGTGGAAAATATGATGGTGTTTATTGATTCTGGCTGCAGACTGGGACTATTTTTAGCAGCTGGACTGGCCTATAGTAGGCCCAGGGGCATCCTCTGCATGGGGTGGGGGCAGGGCAGGGCCCTCCTGGCAGCCTCCCAGTGGAGCCAGAGGAGGAAGAGTACCCACGTGCTCTGGCACCTTCCTGGGCAGCCTGTGCTCTCTGTGAGCATCCCCCACGTGGGCTGAGTGAGTCACCTTCCTAACTGTGCTTGGCAAACACCTGGAAGGCTGTTGCAGTGGGAACTGAGCAGGGGGCCTTGGACCCTGCCACACTCTGATCCTCTGATCCTGGCTGGTACCGGGCTCTGACCCCCTGGCACCCTGTTGGCCAAGGGCGAGGGTCTGAAGGAAGCATGCCAATTTCTGTCTTCTTCTGCAGGCCCCTGCTGCACATGGAGACCTTGCACCCCTCCTTCAAGTGGTCTCGTGAAATGGACACAGTCTGAGTCTGAACCAGAGTTTGCCTTCATGATGGTGGCCATGGTCCCCTGACTGGCATCAGGCCCTGTGGGTGGGGGCCGCACTCTCCCCAGTTAGGGACTCAATGTCCCTCCCCAGCGGGAGCTGCCCTTTCCCAGAGGGTGTGGACCACAGGCATCCTGTCCGCCCTCCTCATTTCCTGGCCTGGAGAAGACCTGAGTCAGTCCACGAAGCTGGTAGAGGAGTCCGCCTTCTGCAAAGAAACATAAATGCCAAGCAAGGTGACTGCTGCCTGGGACCGCCTCTAGAGAGGGCGTGGCCTAACCTCCTGCAGATCACAGACTGTCAGTATCATCGAGGGTGACGTGTGTCAATCCTGTCACTTGGAAAAAGGCTGGGAAGGAGAATCCTCTTGGATAATGTCCTGCAGGACATTGGCTCAGGACCTTGACTGTTCATCCTCTCAAGGACTCACAAATCAGTGTGAGTGCACTTCCCACGTGTATCTGACTTCAACTTATATATTATTATTTTTTAGAAAGTAACAGAAATATTGTATTTTGCTAAATTGATTTATTTAGTTGGCTGCCTCAGGTCTTAGCTGCAGCATGCAGGATCTTTCTTTGATGCATGGACTCTCTAGTTGTGGCACGTGGGCTCAGTAGTTGCAGCCTATGGGCTTTGTTGCTCCACGGCATGTGGGATCTTAGTTCCCTGACCAGGGATCGTCCCTTGCATTGCAAGGTGGACTCTTACCCACTGGATCACCAGGGAAGTCCCTCAACTGCTTCCTTGGTAGCTCAGATGGTAAAGAATCTACCCGCAATGGGAGAGACCCGGGTTTGATCCATCGGTTTGGAAGATCTGGAGAAGGGAACAGCAATCCACTCCAGTCTTCTTGCCTGGAGAATCCCATGGACTGAGGAGCCTGGTGGGCTACAGTCCATGGGGCTGCAACGAGTCAGACACGACTTAGCAATAAACACTTTATTGGGATACAACTGGCATAGAGTAAAACTCAGTTCTGCACGAGTTTTGACTCATGTACTCAGTTGTGTTACCACCACACAATCTAGAACAGACGTCTACGACCCCAAACCCCTCACTACCCCTTAACAGTCAGCCTCCTGCTTCCGCCCTAGCCCCTGGCAACCAGTGACCATTCCAGTCTCCACTGAATGAATTTCCAGAATGCCATCTCAATGGAACCTCCCACTTCCACTGGGAGGATGTGGCTGCTGAATGCGGCATTTCCACGTGGCATAATGCATTTGCGTTGAGTCCATGTTGTTGCATGTACATGTCTGTAGTGTCTTCCTTGTCATCCGGCTGATAGACAGACTGTTGGTTTGTCTCTAGTTTGGGGTGATTATGAATAAAGTTGCCATAAATATTTGCATACAAGTTTTGGTGTAAACATTAGTTTTATTTTTAAAATATTTATTTATTTAGCTGCATCAGGTCCTAAAGGGATTCCCAGGTAGCTCAGTGGTAAAGAATCTACCTGCCAGTGCAGGAGACACAGGTTCAATCCCTGGTTGGGAAGATCCCCTGGAGGAAGAAATGGCAACCCACTCCAATATTCTTGCTGGGAAAAATCCAATGGATAGAGAAGTCTGGCAGGCTGCAGCCTGTGGGGCTGCAAACAGGCAGACAGGCCTGAGCATGCATGCACATCAGATCTTAGTTGCTAGCATGTGGGATCTTGCATTGTGGTGCATGGACTCTCTAGTGCAATGAGGGGTCAGCTGCTCCGTGGCATGTGGGATTTTAGTTCCCTGACCAGGGATTGAACCCTAGTCCCCTGCATTGCAAGGTGGATTCTTAACCACTGGGCCACCAAGGAAGTCCCTGTAAACATTAGTCTTTATTTCTTGGCTGAATATCTAAGATTAGGCTTGCAAGGTCATTTGGTGAGTCTATATTTAACTCTATCCTGAAAGTAAAAATCAAAGTCACTCAGTCATGTCTAACTCTGTGACCCCATGGACTGTACAGTCTATGGAATTCTCTAGGTCAGAATATTGGAGTGAATAACCTTTCCCTTCTCCAGGGGATCTTCCCAACCCAGGGATCAAACCCAGGTCTCCTGCACTGAAGGCTGCCAATCTGGGACTTCCCTGGCAGTCTAGTGGTTAGGATTCTGCACCTCCACTGCAGGGACGCTGCTTGGGGAACTAAGATCCCACAAGCTGCATGTCACAACCAAAAAAAAAAAAGAGAGAGAGAGAGAGAGACAAACTGCCAGCCTGTTCTCCAAAGTGGCTATACTATTCTGTGCTCTGGTCAGTGATTTATGCAAACTTCATTCGCTTTGCCACCTCACCAGCACTTAGCATTGTGAGTTGTTTATTTTTTAAAAAATTTTATTTATTTTGCTTTTTGGTTGTTCTGGGTCAACAATGAAGATTGCTGCTTAACAGAAGAAAAAGTTGCCAAAGAAACAATGCAAATAAATTCACTGGAATTGCGGGACATGATTTTCCTGATTGAAAGCATGAACCAAGTTTCTCAATAGAACATGAAACAAGGAGCATCATGTTGAAATTTCAAAACACAAGGGGTTAAAAAATTCTAAACATTTATAGAAGAAAAACACTGGGATATTCAACGCGTCAGAATTTCTCAACAGTGTTCAGTTCAGTTCAGTTCAGTCGCTCAGTCATGTCCGACTCTTTGCGATCCCATGAATCGCAGCACGCCAGGCCTCCCTGTCCATCACCATCTCCCGGAGCTCACTCAGACTCATGTCCATCGAGTCTGTGATGCCATCCAGCCATCTCATCCTCTGTCGTCCCCTTCTCCTCCTGCCCCCAATCCCTCCCAGCATCAGAGTCTTTTCCAGTGAGTCAACTCTTCGCATGAGGTAGCCAAAGTACTGGAGTTTCAGCTTTAGCATCATTCCATCCAAAGAAATCCCAGGGCTGATCTCCTTCAGAATGAACTGGTTGGATCTCCTTGGAGTCCAAGGGACTCTCAAGAGTCTTCTCCAACACCACAGTTCAAATGCACCAATTCTTTGGCGCTCAGCCTTCTTCACAGTCCAACTCTCACATCCATACATGACCACAGGAAAAACCATAGCCTTGGCTAGATGAACCTTAGTCGGCAAAGTAATGTCTCTGCTTTTGAATATGCTATCTAGGTTGGTCATAACTTTTCTTCCAAGGAGTAAGCGCTTTTAATTTCATGGCTGCAGTCACCACTGGAAAGCAGAAAACAGTGGGGGCAATGCCTTCAAAATTCTAAAAAGTTTTACTTGGAATTCTTTATCTATACAAACTGTCAAACAAAGGACAGAATAAAGATGCTTGAAAATATGTAACATTTTTAAGAACTAAAAATTGCACCCCACATGCATCCTTTCTTAGGAAGCTACAGGAGGGTGTGCTTCACTTGAGTAAGAAAATAAACCTAGAAAGAGAAAGACATGGGACCCAGAACACACTGTATATAGCACAGAAAAATGTAAAGACATTCTCATTGAAGTTGAAGGGAACTCTGGGGAGGACAGCTATGCCACAGCCAAAGAGTCAGCCAGTCCAGATACAAATGGGAGGACAGGGAGCTCCAGACAGGATGTCTCCACTGGAAAAACAAACAACAAAACAAGACAAGCATGCTTACCTGATGTGCGTGGTTTGGTTGGGTGAGTTTTCAGCTTTGTCGGATTCTAACATTGGGGAAGAAGTGGTCCATGCATGTGTGTTAGTCACTCAGCTGTGTCTGACTCTTTGCGACTCCACGGACTGTAGCCTGCCAGGCTCCTCTGTCCATGGGATTTTCCAGGCAAGAATACTGGAGTGGGTTGCCATGCCCTTCTCCTGGGGATCTTCCCAACCCAGGGATTGAACCCAGGTCTCTCACACTGCAGGCAGATTCTTTACCATCTGAGCCACTAGGGAAGCCCAAGCGGTCCACAGTACATAAAAAATTAAGTGTATAAAAAAAAAAAGAGTCAATAATTAACTTCAGGAGGAACAAAACTTTGCACAAGAAAAGAAAGAGTATCTTAGTGCTGTAAGAGACTTTCTTGCAACATTTATGGAGTCATAGTAATGCCAATCCTAAACAGTGATTTGGCCAAAGATTGAGATATAATTGTGAAGATGATAAGTAGTGTGGAAGAGTCTGAGAGTGTATGGAGGATGGTGGAGGGTACTTTAATAAGTGAGCTAAAATGGAAAAAACGAACAAACAAGAAATAGTGTAGTAATCATGTCAGGTAAAAATGTGAAGGTAAAGATTAAAAAATAAAACAGTTAAGACATTTGGAAGTAACTCAATGGGGAGGGAATGGGAGATGGGAAGAGGTGTGGTGACAAACACAAGGCTTGCAACACTGACTTTTAAAAGAATGTTATAAAAAATAATTTAACAGGAAGGAATAATCATCTTCATAAAAATTACAAACTCTCCTCTCAGGAGAAAATCTGAACACTCCCTCTGAGCTGGCTTTGGAAACCCAAACCCAGCTATGTGGACGTCAGGGCAGGCACCCTAGGTGGCCTGAGATTCTCCGTTTTGCTGTGTCCGGTGGCTGCGATGGTCCTGGCCACTGAGCCAGCTGACATCTGAGCACAGGCTTACGTGACTAAGTTAGAGTCGCCTCCTGGCTTTGGCAGGTTTATGGGTTGGTACAGGTGGATTTATGGCTGTGCAGTCAGCCACCCGGTAACAAATGAGGGGTTCCAGCATGTTGGACTGGTGACGCAGACACCTGGGAAAATGGAAACCGTCCACCCAACGCTCTTTTCCCTGCTGTTTTCTGCAGTCTTTTTGTTTTCTTTCCCAGGGGAACCTAAGTGCTGGTATTTAGGCAGCAAAGGAGTTGCCTTTGCTTTAGGGAGCTTCTCTGACCAGACAGAGGTTTCCTATCCTGTTCTGACACTCCTCGGACATACCTTCTTTGGTAGTGGACAGGAGATTCTCCAGCAGATATCACACCCACCCCCCAAGGAATTCTTCAGGTCCCTGCTGCCCCAGGGGTGAGCATGGAAGAGAGGGGTAGCCTGTTCTCATCCCTTTGCTCAGACCACAAGGTCACATCTGATTTTTGTGTCCAGTTCTGAGATGTCAGAGCCCATCTGTTTAACTCGTGTATGTATGTTTCCTGTGGTTGTCATGACAAATGATACGAATTGGTGGCTTAACCAACGGAAATTTATTTCCTCACAGTTCTGGAGGCCAGAGGTCCAAGATTCAGGTGTGGGCCGGGCTGGCTAGTTGCATCTGAAGGCTTCCTTTCGAACCTGTCTCCTAGCTTCTGGCGGTGACAGCAGTCCCCCATGTCCCTTGGCTCTAGAGGGCTCACTGAGATCTGCTTCCATCTTCACGTGATCGTCTCCTCCAGGTGTCTCATCACATTGTCCTCCCGCTGTCTGTGTCTGTATTTACATTTCCTTTTCCTTTTAAGGACACCAGTTTGATTGGGTTTAGAGCTCATCCTAATCTGGTATGACCTCATGTTAACTTGATTACATCTGCAAAGACCCTGCTTCTAAATAAGGTCACATTCACGGATACTGGGGCTTAGGGGATGGACATATCTCTTAGCAGGACACAATTTAATACTCTCTCGGCTGGCTCCACCCTCAACGGCTGCTCAAGACTTCTTGCACTGAAAAACCCCTTCTTCAGCATGCTGGCCCCTAGAAGCTACACTCTTGTCACCGTCTCTCTTCCCTTGTCATCGAACTTCTTGCAGATGTCCTTCCCTTTTCCCCTCAGGAGCATACGCCCAGCCCACACCTTCTTCCTGGTTATGCTCCTCACCCGTGTCCGCTGCATGCCCAGCACAGCATAGGTGCTCAGTGGTGACTCAGCTCTCCTGTCACTGGCCTTCTCCATAAGGGCAGGCAGCTGCGACCTCTGCAGAGCTCACTCAGGAGTGGGACAGACCACCACCAGGAACTTGATCTAAGTCACCCAGCACGGATGGGTACTTCCAGAGCCACTATTTGGGGTGGGAGCTCCCATTGGGCTGGAAACTGTACCCATTTTCCAGATAATGCCAGGAGGTGCTTCATCTGAGCTTGGCTTCCAGAACAGGCTTAAGAGCTACACTGCCAAACACTGGGCTCACTGCTGAGGAGCGTCACCCCTCTTTTTTTTTTCCTATTCAAACATTTTAATTTTTTTTTAAAGAGTAATATGGGCTAACTGACTCAATGGACATGACTCTGAGCAACTCCAGGAGAGAGTGAAGGACAGGGAAGCCCGGTGTGCTGGAGTCCGTGGGGTCACAAAGGGTTGGACATGATTTAGCAACTGAACAACAACTATGACAACACGGACTAATTGGAGAAACACTATGGTGAGTCTATGGAAAGTGGGCATTATTATGTTAAAACATGTAGTTTTAAATTTCATGTACATGTAATTAGAATTAACCTAGCAATTAAAGACCATTTCCAATTAAAAGGTATGTTTATGTTGAACTCCCAGTTGTCACATTGTAAATAGTTATTTTTACAGTCAGTAAGAGTCAGTAAAAAAAAAGAATGCTTTTCTAAGAAGCTTGTACACATATTGTGGAGTCCTATTATACTTTATTTAGCAAAAATATTTTTATAGATAGTGAAAAGACAAGATCGCTAAGAGTCGGACCCAACTGAGCGAGTTCACTTTCACTTTTCACTTTCATGCATTGGAGAAGGAAATGGCAACCCACTCCAGTGTTCTTGCCTGGAGAATCCCAGGGACAGGGGAGCCTGGTGGGCTGCCGTCCATGGGGTCGCACAGAGTTGGACGCGACTAAAGCGACTTAGCAGCAGCAGCAGCAGCAGCCTTACCCTGAATGAATTATCACAATTTTAAAAAGTACAGACCAGCAGGGTTGAACTTCTCTGGTGGTGCAACGGCTAGGAATCTGCCTGCCAATGCAGGGAACATGCGTTCAACCCCAGGTGCAGGAAGATTCCATATGCCCTCAAGCCACAGCTACGGAGGCCCACGCATTCTAGAGCCTATGCTCCGCAACAAGAGAGGTTACCAAAATGAGCAGCCTACGCGCCTCAACTAGAGAGTAGCCCTCACTCTCTGCAACTAGAGGAAGCCTGTGCAGAACAAAGAAGAGCCAGCGCAGCCAAAAATAAATAAAATCTTAAAAAGAAGCAAATGAGTGAGGTTAATTACATCAAAACAAAATAAAGTAAGTTGTGTTTACTTGGACTTCCCTGGTAGCTCAGTTGGTAAAGAATCCACCTGCAACGCAGGAGACCCCAGCTCGATTCCTGGGTCAGGAAGATCCACTGGGGAAGGAAAAGGCTACCTACTCCAGTATTCCTGGGCTTCCCTGGTGGTTCAGTTGGTAAAGAATCCACCTACAATATGGGAGACTGGGGTTCGATCCCTGTGTTGGGCAGATCCCCTGGAAAAAGGAAAGGCTACCCACTCCAGTATTCCTGGGCTTCCCTGGTGGTTCAGTTGGTAAAGAATCCACCTACAATATGGGAGACTGGGGTTCGATCCCTGTGTTGGGCAGATCCCCTGGAAAAGGGAAAGGCTACCCACTCCAGTATTATGGCCTGGAGAATTCCATGGACTGTATAGTCCATGGGGTCTCAAAGAGCCGGACGTAACTGAGGGACTGTCACTTTTTTTTTCAATTAATAAAGATAAATATTTATTATTTTCAAATAATAAACTTTTCTTAAATAACACTCATCCCACACTCCCACAGAATAAATAACACACAATTTTTGTCGTTTTTACAAAAACAAGACTTTGACATTTTTATAAATCCATAGATAAATAATTCTTAATTAAATCTTGAGTGATTTTTGCCATTAATTTAAAGCATGTTGTGTTTTAAGAAGCTGAAAAAGGAAAAGCAAAATGTAAATTTCAGTTCTGTTGGTTTAATTGTCCCCTTTCTCACATTGTTTTCAAAATGCAGTGAGTAGGGTATTCTCAAGGCAATAAAAAATCAGAGATACACATCAAATGATTTTGGTGGATGATAAAGTTTGGACATTTCTATATAATAAAAGAAATTATTTTCTACCAAAGTTCTGAACTTGAGTTTGCCCCTTGCACCCTCAAAGGTCAGAGGTCAAATCAATGTGCTAGAGACTGAGAGGGGCCACGGAGGGGGCTTCCCAACTGACCAATTGATGCTGGGCAGACCTGCTGGCCTTTGGAAACCTCAGTTTTTTCATCTGGAAAGTGGGAATCGGGTGACTGTAGGAGTTAAACAAAATACACAAAATACTCAGGCACAGAATAGGAACTCAGTACACAGTGACTGCTTATCCATTAAACTTAGATTTCCCGTAGCAGTGGCCTCCTGTGCCCTGCTGTGCACTCAGGGTCAGCTTGTGAGCTGCCGGGCACACCCGCCATGACTCGCCTCCTGCAGGGCCTACTCTGGGGTTCCTCCCTGGCCTGTGACAACGGTGCTTCTCTGCGACAATGAAGGCAAACAGGTTGGCACCATCAGCTGGGCTCAGCCGGGTCCTCCTGGGAAGACCAGTGGGAAGGGGGCAGTTTTCAGAATGCAGGCCCCACCCTGCTCTGATTCCCAGTACAAGGGACTGTGGCTGTGGGGTCAGGTTGATGGAAAGAGCTTCGAACTTGGACCTGGAATCCCTGGGTAGGGCCTTGGGGGCTGCCAAGTCATACCGTGGACCTATCTGGCCACTTCCCTGCCCAACGCCTGGCACTGGGGCGTCCATTGCCTGGAGGGAGCCTCCCGGGGCCTCCGTCGTCCTCATCTGCCTCCTGCGTGCGTCCCTGATTCTGCAGTCTCTCTGTTCCCCAAGCCAAGTTGGTGTTACGTGGATGGACGTTCACTCAGGGGTGGGTGGAGGTCAGTTTGGTGCGTTATTCCTCTTGTGAGTGTTTTATTTGTTTAACTGTGATAAAAATACACAAAACATGAATGTACCATTTTGACCATTTTTAATTGTATGGGTGAGTAACATGAAGTCTGTTCACATTGCTGTCCAACCATCGCCACGGCTCCATCTGCAAAACGTGTCTATCTTTCCAACCCGAAACTCTGCCCCCATGAACTGCTCACTCTCACACCCACTCCCATCCCCTCCCGCAGTCCCTGGCCCCCACCTTCCAGCTCGCTGTCCCCATGACTTTGGCTCCTCTAGGGACCTCGTATAAGAGGAATCATATTTGCTCTTTCAGGGCTGGCTTCTGTCGCCGAGCAGTGTGACCTCAGGGTTCATCCACGTTGCAGCAGCTGTCAGAATATCCTTCCTCTTAAGGCTGAATACCATTGCCTTGAATGAATGAACCACACTCTCCTTGGACTGCATGCCAGTCATCCATCCATGGACACAAGGGGCCTCTGCACTTGGCAACTGTGAGTCATGCTGCTATGAACATAGGGTGTGCAAAAATCTGTTTGAGTTCCTGCTTTCAATTCTTCTGAATATATACCCAGGAGTAGAGTTGCTGGGTCATATGTCAATTCTATGTTTAATTTTTTGAGGAATCATAAAGGTTGCATTTTATTTATTTTTTTATTGAAGTATAGCTGATTTATAATATCATGTTAATTACAGGTGTACAGCACAGCAATTCAGTTCCACACACACATATATTCTTCAGATTCTCTTCCCTTATAAGCTATTACAGAATACTGAATTCCCTGTGCTACACAATAGGTTCTGGCTGCTTATCTGTCTAATACAGAGTAGGGTGTATATGTTAATCCCAACCTCTTATTTGAATGTTGCATTTTAAAACAGGGATTTAAAAATCAGTGTCGAAAGCAAGACATCAAGCAGAAGGGAGAAAGTGCCTGGATCTTGCCGACCCAGCCAGACTGGGGCTGGAATTCTGCCCCTCCATAATCATAGCCAAGTTACTTCACTTTCCTGAGCCTCACTTTCCTGGTCCATAAAATGGGATTAATACCATTCACTCGGGTCATGCGGAGTTCTGAGAAATTTTAACTGCATTAGGAATGTTGGAAAGGCTAATGGCTTAGAGCAAGGGTCAAAAAGCCACGCTAAGCACCTGTTTTTTGTGCTGCCTGAGAGGCAGGAATATTTTTCACATTTTTTGAGGGTTGTTAAAAAAAACAAAGAATTTGTGTCAGAGTCCAATGTGGCCCGCAGAGCCTAAAACATTTACTCCCCAGACCTTTTTAGGGAAAAGCTCCTGATGCTTCATTTAGAGGACAAACTATAAATGTACCGAAGTCGGAGTACTTGGGTTCAAGGACAAACTATGCGACCTTGACCAAGTCCTTTTGTACCTTGGTCTCCTCATCTGTAAAATGGGGATAACAATGCCCATGGCCTGTTGTCTAATCTCCATCTAGTCTCTGCTCAGTGAGGCCATGCTTGCTCCTTCTAGCACTGTAATGCGTGTCTCCTGTTTTCTCTGTGGTCTGCCTCCCCGCCTAGGATGGAAGGCTCACCTGGGCATGGATGTTGAGATGTTTTGCTTGCTGATGTGTCTCTGACTTTGCAGGGAGCAGGCACTTGGTAGATATTTGCTGAGAGAACTCAGACCCCTGGGGAAATGTGAAAACCAAACATTAGCACATGGAGGACATTGACGTAGTGCTGGGATGGGTGAGTGCCCAGTGCAGAGTTAGCCCTGAGCTGGCATGTACTTGGGGGAGGGGGTTTCCACAGGGCAGATTCTCAGGGGTGTCTGCCCTGGGCGCCGGCCCAGCCTAACACAACTTGGTAGAAAAACAGTAGGAAACACAGTGGAAAAGCTTGCTTCCTGGAGGCTGACACATGGGGTGTGGTGCCAGCAAGTGTGCAGACCAGCCCCATGATCCAAAGCAAACATGGTCACCTCCCTGAAGACCTGCCTGACTGGTCCCCACACCTTCCTGAGGACGGGCGGCGAGATGACAGGTCCTGTTTGCTACAATCTCTTCAAGGAGTTGGAGCCCCCTACCCCCTGCAACACCCGGCTTTGCCTTATTGACCAATGCCTCCACTCCGATCGCTCAGGTGACCACCCCTCGATCACCCACTGGAAGGCATTGGCTCCGTTTGACAGATGAAGCATTGAGGCTCTCAGAGCCGAAATGACCATCAAACTCTCTATTATGGTGTCGCATTGCTGGGACTTGACCCAGGACGGCATGGCATGGGGTCTTCTACTGTGCAGAAAATGGGTGAACAGAAGATGCACTTAAGAAGGGGGCGTTGGAGTCACGGACCTTCTGGGGAAGAGGTGGGAAGTCAGACCATCCTTCTGGAAGAACCAAGGACGGGTGGGGTGGTTCTCCAGGCTAGGCCTGTGACTGAGGGTAAGGACTAGGGGGCGGGAGGCAGGCACACAGACTCCTCTCGGATGATCTGCAGCAGAAAACCTGAAGACGCATGGGCTACCCCACGTCTACAGATGGCTTCCCTGAGGACAGGGGGCTTAGATGTCAAACCCCAAAGTCAAGGCGATCTCTGTAAATCTCCATGGCCTTGCATTGTGGCCACTGGAAGGATGACTCACCCTCACAAACGTGCTGATCTGATTCTTTTCTCAAAGCCCTTGTTTTTTTTTTTTTTTTTTTTTTTTTGTAGTTCTCTCCAGGGCAGATAGTGCTCCCAGCACAGAGGCTGGGGTTGGGTTCTGGGGGAGGGTGGAGGCAGAGGTGGCCGGGAAGGAGGGGGGTGGGGGAGCAGGTAGAAGTGGCTTTGTTGACAGACAAGTCAACTGATGTCAAGGCATGTCAGTGCCTCCCTCAGCAGGAAATGCAGGTCGAGTGACATACCTGAAGTTCAAGAACAATTATTAGCTAGCAATCCGCTAAGACAGTCTAACAGGACAGCCCCCAGTTTCCCAGGGCAGCAAAGGAGGGCATCAGAGAAGCCCAACTGCCTGGTTCAGAGGAATGATCCTCACCCATTCCGTCAGAGGCAGAAAGGGAAAGTGAAATTGCCCGCAGGAGAGAAACAGAAAGCCCTCAGAATGGAATCCAGGCCCTCACCCCTCTTCCGCCAGCTCAAGGGAGAGGCTAGGGTGCAGGGATGAGGAGCCGGAAAAGAAGGAGCAAGATTCAGGCCATCTCCATGTGCCAAGAGCTCCCTTGTCACGTTTACAGCATCATCATTTAGACGGTGTACTCTGCATGGAAGTTAAACAAGCAGGGTGACAATATACAACCTCGACGGACTCCTTTCCCCATTTGGAACCAGTCCATTGTTCCACGTCCGGTTCTAACTGTTGCTTCTTGACCTGACTACAGGTTTTGCAGGAGGCAGGGAAGGTGGTCTGGTATTCCCATCTCTTGAAGAATTTTCCACAGTTTGTTGTGATCCACACAGAAGCTTTGGTGTAGTCAATAAAGCAGAAATAGATGTCTTTCTGGAATTCTCTTGCTTTTTCTATGATCTGACAGATGTTGGCCATTTGATCTCTGGTTCCTCTGCCTTTTCTAAATCTAGCTTGGATATCTGAACATTTTCAGTTCATGCCTAGCTTGAGGCCTAGCTTGAAGGATTTTCAGCATTACCTTGCTAGCGTGTGAAATGAGCGCAAATGTGCAGCAGTTTGAACATTCTTTGGCATTGCCCTTCTTTGGGATTAGAATGAAAACTGACCTTTTCCAGTACATATGCTCATTGTTAACATATCAGCATGCTAAACAATACCCACAGTCACCATGACAGTTCCAAGGCCAAGCATAAAAGGTCAGAAAGTGAGTGGTGGCCCAGTTCCTGCAACCTCTGCCCCTTTCCCAAAACAGTTGGAATACTCCTCCCACTCAACTGCCTCTGAAATTACCCAGCCCTATGAAAACGCTGGGGCCTTTTGCCTACTGAGATGGACTACAGTCTGTGGAGAGTGTATCTCTCTGAATAAATGTCCTTTCACTTTACTAAGACTTTATCTTGAATTCTTTCCTGCGGGAGGCCAAGAACTCACACTCAGCAGCCATCACAGGGACTCACCTGAGGCCTGGGATGTGAGCACCCTCTCGCACCTCACACTGTCTTTCCTGCAACACCATCACGGGGTAACAGTGCCTTTACACATTTCAGGCTCTGGACAGTAACTGTTGCCCTGCCTGGGAACCAGAGGATGAGATGGTTGGATGGCATCACTGACTCCATGGATATGAGTTAGAGCAAGCTCTGGGAGATGGTGAAGGACAGGGGAGCCTGGAGTGCTGCAGTCCATGGGTCACAAACAGTTGGACACAAGTGAGCGACTGAACGGAGCTGAACTGGGAACCAGGAGACTTACCCCAGGGGCGCCTATGCCCCAAGGGCATCTCTGACACCCTGGGGAAGGGGTGCAGGTGCCAATGCTCTTGGAGATACTGTTCCCCTCAGTGGCTGCTCAGCAGGGACACAGAGGGGCAGGAACAAGGATTGTATGTCCAGGAGCTGAGAGAAGCTGGCAGTTCAGCAGTAAGAATGGGGCTGGGGGGAGGGTAGCTTCTACGCATTCAGGCTCTGGGTTTGATTATTTTGTTGTTCAGTCGTTCAGTCATGTCCAGCTCTTTGTGACCCCATGGTCTGCAGTACTCCAGGCTCCCCTGTCCTTCACCATCTCCCAGAGCTTGCTCTAACTCATGTCCATGAAGTCGGTGATGCCATCCAACCATCTCATCCTTTGTTGTCCCCTTCTCCTGATGCCTTCAATCTTTCCCAGCATCAGGGTCTTTTCCAATGGATTGGCTCTTTGCATCAGATGGCTAAAGTATTGGAGTTTCAGCTTCAGCATTGGTCCTTCTAATAAATATCTAGGGTTGATTTCCCTTTAGGATTGACTGGTTTGACGTATTTGCAGTCCAAGGGACTCTCAAGAGTCTTCTCCAAGACTGCAATTTGAAAGCATCAGTTCTTCGATGCTCAGCCTTATTTGTGGTCCAACTCTCACATCCTACTACTACTTCCTAGTACCTAACTACTGGAACAACCATAGCTTTGACTATATGGACTGGATTCAAACCTCAGCCCCACCCACCCATAACCTTCCCCATGCACTTCCCTCATCGCTAAAATGGGCCTGGGCTGAGTGTCTGCCTCCCAGTATCCCTGCACCAAGCTGAGACCAGAGGGGGGCTGAGGATGGGCAGACGGCTGGGACCGCTGCTCTCTTGTCCATCACCCACCCTCTGGAGGCCATGGCTCCAGGCTGGGGCTGGGGCTGGGAAAGGCATTTCAAAGGTGGCAATCAAAGGCCAAGTGGGCTGCCAGGAGCCAAGATCAATAGGCCCAGCCACCCGTATCAGTGGAAGGAAGGAAGCCACCAGCTCCCACCTGAGGGTTAAGATAAAGGTGGAAGTGGGCAAGCTCAGGATGCCCTACCTCTGCCGGGGGACATGCCCGGGGGAAGGTCCCTGAGGACAGAGACATTCCTATTAGCTTTGTGACTTTGTCCAGGAAATCTGAGGTGTATAATCTGGCCTGGCCAGCAGCTCCTGATCTCCCTTCGCCTTCAACGAGAGGAAGGTTGACCATGCCTGCCTGCCTCCACTAGCTGGCTGGTCTAGAATGATGGAAACAGCACTGTAAAAACCTCATGGATGTCAGGCCCACCTGGACAATGCAGGGAAATCTCCCTCCTCGAGGTCTTTGATTTAATCCCACCTGTAGAGTCCCTGTTGCCACATGAGGTAACATATTCACAAGTCCCAGGGACAGGACATGGGTGTCTTTGGGGAGTGTCAATACTCTGCGTCATGAACTCATGCCAGGATTTCCCTGGGAGCTCAGTTGGTAAAGAATCTGGCTGCAGTGCAGGAGACCTGAGTTCGATCCCTGGGTCGGGAAGAGCCCCTGGAGAAGGAAATCGAAACCCACTCCAGTATTCTTGCCTGGAGAATCCCATGGACAGAAGAGCCTGGCAGGCTACAGTCTATGGGGTTGCAAGAGTCGGACACAACTTAGTGACTAAACCACCACTGATATTCTGTCTACTATGTCTGCCAGGTAAGAAGCAAAGAGAAAAATCTGACTTTGGGATGTAACTGGTAGTATGGAGATACTTGGATGGAGTGCAGCTTCTATTTGAGCCTGTGATCCCAGGAATAGCTTTAAAGAAATGGAAACTTTGGCCAAAAGGGTTGCAGGCTTGCATCTTCCGATGAAAGCACCAAAGTCTGGATGCAGGACAAACTTTCCTAGACCTGAATCCAATGAGGCAGAGACGGGGACAGAGGGAACGAGTCTCTCTCTGTGTTTCCTGCACACAAAGACTGAGGCCCAGGGATAACTGGTGCTTACTTAGGGTGGAGATCTGCGGGTCTGGTGTTACCTCCCCCAGGTCTCAGCATTCTGAACATCCAGCCGGGTTGGGTACTGAGTCTGGAGGATGTTTGCTGGCGTGTGCATTGGCGAGGGGGTCTCTCCCAGACATCTGCTGTCCTAGCTAGACCCCAGTCAGCGCTGTCCTCACATTGTTGCAGGAGGAAGTTCTTTTGGGAGGCAATGCTGCGAGCCAAGCAAGCAACTGTTTCAAACTTGATAAGAAACAGGCTCTTCCTTGCTATATTTAAAGTGCATAACCAGCAAGGACCTACTTACAGAACAGGGAACTCTGTTCAATGTTACATGGCACCCTGGATGGAAGGGGAGTTTGGGGGAGAATGGATACATGTATATGTATGTTTGAGTTCCTTCGTTGTTGTCCTGAAATTATCACAACATTGTTTGTTAATCAGCTATACCTCAATACAAAATAAAAAGTTAAAAGAAATAGGTAGTTCCCAGTGGACAAAGTTCCGACTGTGGCTCACTGGCCATTGAGGGTTTTTTTCCAGTAATGAAGATGCCTTTGCTCTCATCTGTTCACAGGCTCTAACTTAGAAGTCAGGAGAGACACCCCCTTCCAACCTGAGCTGGTGAACGTCTCCAGCCAGGAACCGGAGTAGAGACCTGACCCTCCGCACTCTCCAGAGGTCCCTGGCACCTGTCAGGTGCGGCATGGGACATCAGCAAAGAATGCAGAGGAGAAGAGGAGAGACGGGTGATCAGGAGCTTGCGGGGTGCCCTGCTCCCTGGGATAACCTGGATGGCTCTCCAGCGTTTAAAACATCCATCCTGTCGGTTAGAAGGCTGCCCGATTTTATGGTTCCCTTTAAGCAGAGGGTTGGACATGACTGAGAGACTTCACTTTCACTTTTCACTTTCATGCATTGGAGAAGGAATTGTTCTTGCCTGGAGTATCCCAGGGACGGGGGAGTCTGGTAGGCTGCTGTCTATGGGGTCTCACAGAGTCAGACACGACTGAAGTGACTTAGTAGTAGTAGTGGTAGTAGTAGTAGTTAAGCAGCAAAAAGGGAAAAAAGAGGAAAGCGGACATTTTAGAACTTGGACAAAAGCTGTCTCAGCAGGGCTCTGGTGAATGACCAGTATTCTAGTCTGCAGAAGAGGCTATAGAGAAGTACACAGGGCAAAACTTACTAGCAATGGAAATTAAAAAAAAAAAAAAATCTAGTATGACCCACTTCCAAGTGCATTGTTTTTTCTCAATTTAATGGAAGAATGTTGGTGTTATTTTTTGACTCCATCTGTTTGTTTTATAGTCAGGCCACCTAGTGGGTAATTCAGGCTCAATCTTCACCTTTGGCCTTGTTGCAGAAATCTCTCACGTCTCTCGCGTGTAGAGCTGGTGACCCATTCAGGAATGGCAACTCTGAATCCAGCCATCTCCCCTCCCAGGCTCTCTGGGGTCTGGGTGTGGCCACACACTTCGGAGAAGGAAGGTGGGGGGGCAGCCCTAGGGGGAAGCTTCAGGCATGCTGACAGGTGTCAGTACTTCTGGTTGGCAGATGAAGCAAACCTGAGGCACCACATTTGCTTCCCCCAAGTGGAGGTCCTGGAAGCGGAACTCAATTAAAATTGATTCTTCCTGAATTCGTGCTGGGAGGGCTGCTCCCTGGATGTACATGTTGAGGAAGGTTTCCTTTTCATCCAGGCTGGGGAAGGTGCTGGGCTTCAACAATCTGGCCATTTCATACCTGAAGAAGCACAGCTTTTGTTGTTGTTCAGTCGATAAGTTGTCTCCGACTGTTTGAGACCCCATGGACTGCACGCCAGGCTTCCCTGTCCTTCACTCTATCCCAGAGCTTGCTCAAACTCATGTCCACTGAGTCAGTGATGCCATCCAACCATCTCATCCTCTGTGACCCCCGTCTCCTTCAGCCCTCAATCTTTCCCAAAAGCATCAGGGTCTTTTCCAATGAGTCAGCTCCTCGCATCAGGTGGCCAGACGATGGCCCTCATCACATTCGCCCTGTTTCTGAGGATGGATCAATGCCCAGACTCTCGGGGAGCAGCTGGCACGGGGCAGCTCTGCTCCGCCCCTCCGGGCCCTTCTGGAAGACACACCTGGATCTGACCTGAGCTACTGTTACTATCGCTGTTCCCATCAGCTTATCTGGTTCACGCTTACTCTTCCAAGTAGTAATGCTGATTCCAAGCAGCTGAATAATGGTTCCTAAGACAGCCTTGGCCTCACCCCCAGAACCTATGAATGTGACCCTGAATGGAAAAATAAAAAGAACTGTGTGGGTGAGATTAAAGATTTGGAGATGGGCAGAGGATCCTGGAGCACCCGTGTGGCCATCCTAAGTGTCCTCATGAGCAGGGGACAGATGGAGACCTGACTATAGAAGGGATGGCCATGTGGCCAGAGAGGCAGAGCAGCCACCAGCCAGGAACACGGCAGCCCCAGGAGCAGGACTAGCTGAGGAGCGGTCATCCCCTGGGGCCCCCAGAAGGAGGCACTCCTGCTGTCTCCTTAATTGTAACCCCTATAGACTCATTCTGGACTTCTGTCCTCTAGAACGGTAAGAGAATATGTTCCTGTTGTTTGAAGCCACCGTGTGCTCACTCAGTCGTGTCCGACCCTTGACAACACCAGGGATTGCAGCCCGTCAGGCTCCTCTGTCCATGGAATTTTCTAGGCAAGAATACCTGGAGTGGGTTGCCAGTCTCTTCTCCAGGGGATCTTCCCAACCCAGGGACTGAACCCAAGTCTCTTGAGTCCACTGCATTGACTGTGCTGTGCTTAGACGCTCAGTTGTGTCTGACTCTGTGCAACCCCATGGACTGTAGACCACCAGGCTCCTCTGTCCATGGGAATTCTCCAGGCAAGAATACTGGAGTGGGTTGCCATGCCCTCCTCCAGGGGATCTTCCCGACCCAGAGATCGAACCCACGTCTCCTGCACTGACAGCAGACTCTATACTGTCTGAGCCACTGGGAACGTGAGTTCCTTACCACTAGTGTGACCGAGGAGGCCCCCTTGAAGTCACTAAGTGTTGGTTAGAGCAGTCGTGGGAAAGTCAAACAGTCCAGGATTGGGATTGAGGGGCTCAGGGCCCCCAGTGACCTCAGGGGGAGCTGGGCCAGGAAGTCAGCGGAGCTGTCCCTTCCCCAGCTCCCCTAGACATCTTGGGAACAGAAGATACTCATAAAGATATGAAGCAGGGTGGTGGTGAAGGGGGGTTCTGTTCATTGTGAACCTGCCTGTACCGTCTGGGTCTTCTACCAGTAGGTATCGTTATTGTCAAAGATGCCATTAGGAGTCATCTGTGCAGACAGATTGGGTGTGTGTCCCTGTTTGTACTTGTCTGTGTTAAAGGGACAACTCACACCCAGCACCTGGGGAGTGTTATGTTCCATTGGCCTTCACTCTCTGGGGGAGTTTTGCATCTCAGGCTATCAGTGATCCTCTCACCCCTCTCTTCCTCTCATCCTTCCCCCTGCTCCCACCCCTCCTCACACCCCTTCCCCCACCCTCCCCCACCCCTTCCTCCAACCTTTCCGCTACCATCTCTCACCCTCTCCCCTGCCCCTCCTGCTCCTCCCCCACCCTCCCCAGCCCCTGCTTGGAGCCCCACCTCGAGTCAGGGCAGGCAGGCGCACTTTCCTAACCTGTTCTGTGCAGAGTGCCCTGTCTCCTGGTCCTTTCGTTGCCACAGTCAGCGCACACTTGTTTGGACCCGCAACCTGTTCAAGCTTTTCCTTCCATCTTCACAGTCCATAAGGTGGATGGTTTTACTCCAGTTTTAAAGCTGAAGAAATTGTAACTGTGGGATGTTTGGAGACCAGTGGGAAATGACAGCCGGCAGCGGCTAAGCAGGGTCTTCCTGGCCGTCTGACCCCATGACCCCGTGGAGGCCGCCTACCGTGGAGGACGCGTGCCACTGGCCTGGCGCCTGAGGCTTCGGGGCTCCGCTGGGGACATCTCCACCCGTTCAGCCGTCCACCCACTCCCTGGTCGAGCGGTCGCTGGGGCAGGAACCACCCTGATTTCTGATTTCGGTGAAGATGGTTTCTGTTTTTTACCCTTCTCCAAGGGACCCAGTTTTCTACCCGATCCACTGACAAGTCCTAGATGCCCTCTGAGGGCAGCATAGAGGGCAAGAGAGTGACCAGAGTTGTCCTTCCCCTCCCAGTCCTGGCCACCAAGAAGAAAAACAGACTCATGTCACCTGCACAAGATCAAACTGCGAAACTCACACCTGTTCTGGCAGAGGCCAAGCTTTTCACTCTGGATGGCTGCCCTCGCTGCTCCTTGGCAGCCTGGATGAGCCAGACCTAAGGTGTTAGCAAGTCCAAACAAAGGCCGTTACTGTTAGGAGGGCCAGCCTGGATGCCCCCAAGTGAGAAGGCAAGAGAAGGAAATGTTCCAGAACAGATGCAGAAAGCGCTGGCCAGGCTGGGTGTCCTCTGTTATGGAAATGCTGGCCTGGCTGCCCCTTTCTTCTCCCTCCCTATTTCCTCGTGATAACTTGCTTTTGGATAACCTAGCACGTGGCTCACTCTCTGGGCCGCCTGATGCTTGTTTGTGTTATTCTAAGAAGCAGATTGCTGGTTCATGCCCCAGCCTCTTGTGGGTGTGTCTGGGTCAGGATCCTCTTGATCTTCTGAGTCAGAGGTTAGACCCATTTTGCAGATAAGGAATCAGAGGCTCTGAGAGGTAAGCTCACCTGCCCCAGCTTGTAACTCGGGCCCAGGGATCAGAGCTCAGCACTCATCTTTCCAACAGTGTAGGCAAGGTGCCCAAGTCAGAGGAGCCTGGGGTTTGAGCTGGCCTGGGTGGTGAATGTGAAGATCACGGCAGAGCCCTGTGCTCCCAGGAGCTCAGAATCTGGGATCCAGACGTGCAAGGGGGTCATTTTCTAAATTAGGGGCAGGGCACAGTTACTAAACAGCAGTGGGCATAGTACAGGGTGGGAGAGAGACAGGTCTGACTGTTAGGGTTCCCAAAAGACACCTGAAGCTGAAGCTCCAACACTTTGGCCACCTGATGTGAAGAGCCGACTCATTGGAAAAGACCCTGATGCTGGGAAAGATTGAGGGCAGGAGGAGAAGGGGGAGATAAAGGATGAGATGGCTGGATGGCATCACCAACATCATGGACATGAGTTTGAGCAAGCTCCGGGAGATGGTGAAGGTCAGGGGAGACGGACGCGCTGCAGTCCATGGGGTCACAAAGAGTCTGAGCTAACGCACAGCAACACAGAAGATGCCTCGTTGGGAGCAGGGTGGGAGTTTGCTGGGTGACCATATGTGGAAGGGCTTCCCCGGTAGCTCAGATGGTAAAGCGTCTGCCTGCAATGCAGGAAACTAGGGTTCGATCCCTGGGTTGGGAAGATCCCCTGGAGAAGGAAACGGCCACCGACTCCAGTATTCTTGCCTGGAGAATCTCATGGAAGGAGGAGCCTGGTGGGCTATAGTCCATGGAGGAGCCTGGTGGGCTATAGTCCATGGGGTCGCCAGAGTCGGACATGACTGAGTGACTTCACTTCATATGTGGAAGGGCCTCCCTGACCCAGGGAAGAGCAAGGCAACGACAGTGTGGTGGGATGAGGCAGGGGCCGGGGGCCAGCCTGTGAGCCACGGGATGAACTTCAACAGTGATCTGAGTGGTGATGGGATCCGACTCACATTCCAGAGAGTTCTCCAGAGGCCGTGGTGGGGCTTCGAGGAGACAGAGCGGATGAAGGGAGAGAGACATCCAGGGAAGTTCTGGTTGCTGGCTGGTGCCTTCACAGACGGTAGGAGGGGCCAGGTGTGCAGGCAGGCGCTCATCTCTCCAGCGGAATCACCAGGGAGCAGGGTGGGTGCAGATGTCCCTCCAGGAGGGTCCACTGCCCATCTGGTCCTGGACCCTAGACCCTGAGCCAAGACCAGAGGCTCCTGAGATGGACCCTGCTCTCCTTCTGGGACCCTGGGGGCCATGGGGCTTCCCAACCATGGGAAAGGCCCAGGTGTGGGACCCTCAGCTTCTCAGGATGGCCCTGGCCTCCTCACATGCCTTTCTTCCTCCACTTGCCCCTCCTTTCCTTCTGCACCCAGAGAAACGGGCTCTTCTGGTTCTGTAAGTCTAGGTGATTGAAGTTCAGGGCCTAGGAATCTAAAGTTGACCTTGAGATCTTCTTACTCACTGTCAGGGTCCTGCTCACCCCAGCTCGGCGGCCGGCAGAAAGGTTTCCCGTCTTCTGTTCTCTCTTCCTTATGTACTCAGGTTTCAAATAACACTTACACAGCATTTGCCATGCGGGGAAGGTGTTTCTACTCTCAGTTTCACAGATAGGGAACTGAGGCAGAGTCTGGCTGAGTAGCTAGACTCCAGCAGTGAGGTCAGTGGCTGAGCCCCTGAGTCTGGGCAGGGCTCAGCAACCTGGGGTGGACCAGCTGTTCTGGGGTTCGGATGTTCTGGGGTTTCTTCCCCCACCCTCTGCCTTTACTGAGCCATCTTCCCACACAAGCCGTTGCAGGAGGCAGTGCCAAGGCATACACGGCCATGATGAAAACCAAAGACATCACTGGCCTGCTCAGACCCTCAAGAGCTACAGACACAGTTGACGCATCTTTGGTTGCCAGGAAGTTCAGGGTGTTCTTTGTGGAACACTGGAGGCATGGCTGGAATCCCAGAAACAGCCAATGGAAGGGGCTGAATCCATAGGGTAGAATGGGCATTTCAAGGTGGGCTGTCCTGGCTGACCCCTTACCCACAAATACGCCTATTCATGTTTGATTCAAGGATTCCCCCCACCTTTTTAAATTTAAAGACATGGGAGATGGACAATGGTAGCTTTGTGGACCTATATCATTGCTTCAGAATTTAGGCTACTGTGTATTCGGAGAAAAAGAAACACAGGACAGTCTGGTGCTTAGAGCCCTAGGCTGGGATATACACCCTGAGTAGGGGGTTTGGGGGGGATGTGGGGGTTTCTCAAACTTCCAGGCTGTTCCCACCTCCCCACATACTCACACAGGGTCACTGGAGACCCAAAGGAAAGTGCTGACCTCAGCTACAAAACATAATCACTTGTTCAAAAGGCAGGAATAACCGACAACCAACCAAGCAAACAGCCCTAGAGACCCTCCAATCCATCCCTGTATAAAGACAGCCAGTGAAGGGTTAACCCCGGCCCTAACCCCAAACACCTTCCCAGATTCCACTGCCCTCTTCCCATGGGGAGCAGAGGAATCTGTCTGGCTTTCTAAAGTTCTGATCTGGCAAACTGACCAGGCTACACCTGGAGATGAAGGACAGGGAAGCCTGGCGTGCTGCAGTCCATGGGGTTGCGATGAGTTGGACATGACTGAGCAACAACAATGCCAGGAGAGGCCACAATCCTAATAAGTATCCCCAAAACATCTATGGGACACGGGTTCTCTCTGACTCAAGATTTAGCCCCCAGTGGACAGGCCATCACCCCTCCATGTCTCTGGAGAGCCCACCTCCCTTTCCTGTGTGGCCTTTGGCCTCGGCACCTAGCTGCTGGCCCGTTACCTCTCCCCTTCTCGGGGTTCTGCTATCTGCATAGAAGAGCAGGGGCCACAGGGCTCTGAGCGGGTGCTGTCACCCACACTGTATCCTATTGGCTGGCATGAGTCACAGGCCCAGCAGCTTCCAGGCATGCACACTAGATTCCTCCTGGGATGCGGGACGAAGGGGCATGGATTCAGAAGGGAACAATTGCAGCTATTTTGGCAAAGAATCCAGTGCATAGGGATTTCTGCCTTCAATCCTTGCAGCAAACCCACTTGTCAGGTGGGAAAACTGAGGCACAGAGAGGTCAAGTTGCTGCTGGGAACTGGAAGAGCTGGGACATCAACAGAGGTCTGGGTTCTGGCTCCCTACATGTGCCGGGGACTCCACAACATGCCCTGGTTCTCATCCCCAGCCCTCAGCACCCCTCACTGCCTGGTCACTGTAGTCCACCCCAGGCACTTGGAAACAGTGAGGGGTGGAATGGATCTGTGCCTGGCTGCCTGGGAGCAGCGGCTATTCTTGTCTCCACCTCTCCTCTCTCGCTTTGCAAGAGGAGGCCTTCTTACCTGGTGCCTGGGTGTAGGGTTGCAGAGGGACTGTTCCCTCAGTGGCCTTAGTCAGAACCCATCAGTGTGTACATTAGGCTTATAAATAATTCAGGCTGGCAATTATCCAGGGAGGAAGTGAACCTCTGTGCTCACAGCCAGGGCAGGCTGCGACAAGAACCAGGTGAGTTATTTGTGCAGATGAAACAGCAGGGAGGCAGCAATTCATGAAGCCCTCCCTGCCTCTCAGATGTTCTTGGGACCTTGCTTGTCCTGCAGAAGCTGCGTGCCTAGACCCTGGGGGTGGTCCCAGTGGCTGTGAGCAGCCCCTCAACACTCTCCTGCCTTGGCATCCTCCCCCTGCTGGCCGGAGGATGGGGGCAGAGAAGGCCAGCCTTCCTTTTGGCCAGAGGTAGCTCAGTTGCATTTCTACAGCAGCCACCTCATTCAGGTTCAGTTCAGTTCAGTTGCTCAGTCATGTCCGACTCTTTGGTATCCCATGGACTGCAGCATTCCAGGCTTCCCTGTCCATCACCAACTGCCGGAGCTTGCTCAAACTCATGTCCATGAAGTCAGTGATGCCATCCAACCATCTCATCCTCTGTCATCCCCTTCTCCTCCTGCCTTCAATCTTTCCCAGCATCAGGGTCTTTTCCAGTGAGTCAGTTCTTCGCATCAGGTGGCCAAAGTATTGGAGCTTCAGCTTCAGCATCAGTCCTTCTGATGAATATTCGGGACTGGTTTCCTTTAGGATGGACTGGTTTGATTTCCTTTCAGACCAAGGGACTCTCAAGGGTCTTCTCCAACACCACAGCAAAGAACTGAGACCGCCTCAGGCACAGACTCTGATGAGCTGAACCCCAGTAGCCTCCAGCAGGAGGGCACCCCTCTAGTCTCCTTGTCAAGGGACAAAAACAGCCCCCTCTGTTGGGGGCTCGGCTGATGGGTCCTTCTGTTACTTGCAGCCCAGTGTATCCTAACCCACAGCGGGAGTGATTGGCAGAGGATCCTGTATGTTTTCCTTTCTGCCCACTTCACTGGGTCCAAGCTCGGGGCTTTCCATTGCCCTGGGCTCCACCTTCACTGTTTCCTGGCTTGTTCACTTCTTAGGCTTCCTGAATTAGCCATCTGGAAGTAGGACTGCTCTCCTCCCATTGCCTATCATCATCTCTAACAAACATGGGGGCTTCCCTGGTGGCTCAGTGGTAAAGAATCCACCTGCCAACGCAGGAGACGTGGGTTCCATCCCTGATCCGGGAAGATCCCACATGCGGAGGGCCAATGAAGCCCACGCACCGTAACCACTGAGCCTCGGCTCTAGAGCCCGGGGGGCCACAACTACTGAAGCCCACACACCCCAGAACCTGTGCCCTGCAACTGGAGAGTAGCCCCGACTTGTCACAATGAGAGAACCCCCCCCCCCCAGCAACGAAGACCCAGCCCAGCCGAAAATAAATAAATAAAATTATTTTAAAAAATCACCTGCTTAAGAAAAAGGTGATTTTTTTTTTTAAATGGGGAAAGTGAAAAGAAACTGCAGACTCAAGTGTAGCACATGAGAAGCTCATCTATGTCATACCTGTGGTGACCCTCATGGTAGTTCCAACTGTGATATTCTACAGACTTACATGTCCTTAAACCTTTGGGTAGAGCTGTTGATTGCTGTGCGAGCATTTCTCATTCTCAAGCCCGACTTGAAATCTACTTCTTCCATTAGCAGGGATCGACCTGGTAGAGGTATAACAGGTTCTCCCACCCAGGTGGTACCCTCCCTGTCTCTCAGGGGTGCAGGATGCCTTAGGAGGAATTCTGAGTGGTGGAGGGAGGGGTATGGGGGTGCCGTCATACAGATGCCCCGTGACTCTGGGTACATTACCTGACCTCACTCACATGCTTCCTCGTCTCTAAAACAGGTGCTTCCTTGCTAGGGGTGCTGGGAGGATTGCACAAGTGTGTCCCTGTGCAGAGTATACAGATCAAAACTACTAGCAGTTACTAAACATTATAAGGGGTTTCCCAGATGGCGCTAGTGGTAAAGAGCCCACTTGCCAATGCAGGTAGACATAAATAAGAGTCCTGGGTCGATCCCTGGTTGGGATGATCCCCTGGGAGAGGGCCTGGCAACCCTTTCCAGGATTCTTGCCTGGAGAATCCCCATTGGACAGAGGAGCTGGCAGCTTACAGTCCATAGGGTCACACAGAGTTGGACATGACTGAAGCAACTTAGCACGAACCACGCAAACATTATAAGGTTTTCCTCTTTAAATGTCAGAGCCCTGTCTCTCTGATCCCTTGGACGTTCCCAGTCCTTTACCTGCATTATATTTACATGTACATTTTTTCTTCTCTTCCAGTAGTGGGCAGATGCTTCGGAGCAGAGTTCTTGGGTTCAGTCAGTGCCTGGAAGAGAGACACTCAATCCATGTCGCTTTTTCAGGCCATTACCTGCTCCTTCCTTCCTCCCTGCTTCCTTTTTCTTACTCTTTCATTCGTTCACTTCATTCATCCATGCAGCCATGCAGTCATGCAGTCATGCGCTCATACATCGTGTTTATCAAGCACCTGCAGTATGCCAGGAAATCCAGAGACCTTTCATCCAGGACTCTCCCATCCAGATCGCATTAGGAAGTTGTTTTCATCTTTGTCAAACTGTTGGAGAGTAACCAGTAGAAACAAAGTTGAGCTAACCTTACAACAATGAATGTACCCGGCTCATCATCCTCCCACTTCTGATCAAAGGGCCGCTGTGCAGGGAGTGACTGCTCGGCAGCCTCTCAGCCGTCCTCCCCTCCCCTGACTCCCACCCCCGTCCCCGTCTGGAGGACTCCAGGAACCCACCTACGCCCCGAGTCCTCCTCTGGAGAGTGTGTGAACTGGGGCCTGTGCCACCGGATGATGTGACATAGAGACCCCCTTCTGGGAGACAACCAGACACAACCAGAGCCCCTGGAAGAACAGAGCACAGTTGCTTTGAACTTGTTTAGAGATCAACTGCGGTTTCAAAGGCACAGCAGAGGTCCTCCTCCGAGGCGGGGGTGGTGGCCCTTCTTCATGGCTGGTGACTGGGCCGTGACCCAGAATCTCCCCGCTCCCAGACAGGACTCTGCCCTGTGTGTCTCCATGACACCACGAATCCTCTGCCCGGCCAGCATCCTGGTCTTGCGTCCCTTCGGCCTCATCATCTTTCCAGTGACGTTTGCTCCCCAGGGCATGTTTACTGCCCAGAGTTGGCAGAGTGAGTTAATTACAGTAAATTATAAAATGGCCCTTAAGTGGCTTGCCCTCAGTTGGTGAGCCAGTGGGGGAGAGTGGATATTCTTAGCAGAAGCTCAGTTGAGAGAAAACGAAGGCGGCTGGGGAGGGGAGGCAGTAACATTTTAATTGGATTTAATAAATGAGTGGTGAGTGATTAGTCCTCTTCCCAGAAAGAGGGGCTTTTTTGGTTTGCCTTGATCAGTTGATTGGAACTTGCAGGAAGAACAATCACCATACACTGAGTTATTACTATATACTGGATTTTTTTAACATTTAATTGTTCAGTATTTTAAATTCCTAATAAGTTGGGGGTTATCTGCATCATACAGAGGACAAAGGGGACCTCTGCTGTTTTTCATCAGAAGGTGGGAGTTGTCTTCTTCCTCTGGAGAGCATCCCATCTGCACTGGCAGCTCTGGGTTTTGGGAGGTGTCACCCCCACCCCGAGGTGGCCTTATGGCCCTGGAGGATGGATCTGGGCCCTGAACGGGAAGCCATGAGTCCAGGCCTGTGACCCTGGGCAAAGGGCTCACCTGATAGACACTTGGTTATTCCTAAAATGAAGGACTTGAAATCGTTAATCATCACATCATTTTTTTTTTTCACCAGCTGGTGCATAAAAAGACCAAACAGTGCCTTACATAGGCCTAGAAGCTCCTCCACAATCTGAGTCAATGTTTCCAGACTTCTCTCATTGACCTCTATACTTGGCCCAAGATGACCAGAAGGAATTCCTTCCTTCCTTTGTTTTGCCTCGGTTACCTTGAGAACTTTCAATACCCGCCTTCACCCTCATCTCTACCCAGTGAAGCACAACCTGCCCAATTTATAGGCCACCTCCTCCAGGAAGCCTTCCATGAGGGTCTGACCCCAGCACAACTCCCTCTTGGTTCTCGGTGGTCAGGTCACGTGCAGGCTTCCTTCCAATCTGTGACTGTTACCTTTTCAACCTGCCACGGCCTCAGGGTGTTGGAAGTAGATTTGAATAAATACATTTAAATAGGTTCCGGCTGGATTGTTCAGCACCTCAGAGGAGTTGGAAGAATGATAAAAAGGAAGCCCTTTGGTCACTTACAAAGAAGTTGGAAGAAGATTCCGGTATGCACTAGAATTATTAAGTGCCAAATAATGGGCACTTCAATAAGAAAACCCAGCCAGAACTGACTTAATTGGAAATTCTTACTGCTCACACAGCAGGAAGAACTGTCATCTTGTAGAACCCAGCCTAGAGGTAGGAGGTCATTTCTGGGGCTTAGCGATCTGCACTGGGACCAGGGTGGCTCTGCACCACCACACTTGGAGTGGGCTTGTTCTTTCTAGTGAGATCCCCTCTCTCATTGCTGAGACAGCTGCTACCTGTGCCTGGCATCAGAAGCAGACAATAATATTCAGGGTGGAAGAGGAAGTCTTCTTCCTGGGTTCCTTTTTATACAGAGAAACATCCTCCCAGAAGCCTCTGGGGGAGACCTTTCTTTATGTCTCATGGGCCGGAACTGATCACCTGCACATGCCTGCTTATTTATTTATTTTAGACAGACCGGAGTTTCTAGAGCATGTTTAGGTTCACAGTGAAATTGAGGGGAAGGTACAGGCATTTCCTACAGACCTCTGCCTCCACCCATGCACAGTCTCCCCCATTATCCACACTGCAACAAGAGGCATGCCTTTGCCACCATCCGTGAACCTACGTGGGCTGCCCTGGTGGCTCAGTGGTAAAGAATCCACCCACAATGGAGGAGCCACAGGAGACCCAGGTTCGATCCCTGGTCAGGAAGATCCCCTGGAGAAGGGAATGGCAAACCACTCCAGTATTCTTGCCTGGAGAATTCGTGGACAGGAGCCTGGAGAATTCGTGGACAGGAGCCTGGAGAGCCAGTCCACGGGGTGGCAAAGAGTCGGACATGACTGAGGGACTGACACTTTCACTTTCATTTTCTATGCATCTAGAAGGACGTGTTCGTTTAAAAATACAGTCACAACCTAAAAGTTGAGAGTTATGTTTTACTCGGTGGGAATTTTTAGAACTTCAAGCCCGGGAAGCAGCATCTCAGATAAACCCTGAGAGAACGACTCTGAGGAGAGGAAGGGAGGAGCCAGCTTACACAGAAGTGTTACAACAAAGGACACGTAGCCGGAACATTAAGAGATTATTTTTAATTAAAGGAAACCAGATATCCCAGGTTAAGGAATTTAGCACTTGTCTCTATGGAAAGTTGCAAGAGTCTGGGCCCATTGAAATCATTCCCTTTATATGCATTTCAGCTATACTGTGTTTTTTTCCATCCTGAGCTCCCTTGGGCTCACTACAGGGAGTGGCTACAATCTGATGGCTGTTAGATCACAGGTATTCTTCTCCTTCCTGTGGCATACTTGATTACTGATATTTTTATCTCTCAGAGAGAATAGAAAATCCAACATACATGACCCTGTTTTCCAGGTTCAACAATGATCAAGACTGCCACGCTGAATAAAGCATCTCTTTTCTTTATTCTTCTCCTCAATGAAGTATCTGAAAGCAACCCAGACGCTGTCATTTCACCCCCCACATAGTTCAGTATTCTATTCACAGCAATGCAAAAACTTTTGAACAATGTTTTTACATAACCACAATGCCATTTCCACTATTAACAAAGTTAATGCTAATCTCTGGGTATTATCTGAAAATGAGTCGTATTCAAAAGTTCCTAGTTGTCTTAAATATGTCTTTATCCAGTTTAATGGGTGAGTTGGGATTCTAATGAGGCTTGTCCATTCCATTAGGTTGTAAGGTCTCTTTAGTTCAGTTCAGTCCCTCAGTCGTGTCAGACTCTTTATGACCCCATGGACTGCCTGCAGCACGCCAGGCCTCCATGTCCATCGCCAACTCCCGGAGCCTGCTCAAACCCATGACCATCGAATCAGTGATGCCATCTAGCCATCTCATCCTCTGTCGTCCCCTTCTCCTCCTGCCTTCAGTCTTTCCCAGCATCAGGGTCTTTTCAAATGAGTCAGTTCTTCGCGTCAGGTGGCCAAAGTATTGGAGTTTCAGCTTTAGCATCAGTCCTTACAATGAATATTCAGGGTTGATTTCCTTTAGGATCGACTGGTTTGATCTCCTTGTAGTCCAAGGAACTCTCAAGAATCTTTTTCAGCACCACACTTCAAAAGCATCAATTCATCAGTGCTCAGCTTTCTTTATGGTCCAACACTCACATCCATACATGACTACTGAAAAAACCATAGCTTCGACTATACAGACCTTTGTCAGCAAAGTAATATCTCTACTTTTTAATATGCTGTCTAGTTTGGTCATAGCTTTTCTTCCAAGGAGCAAGTGTCTTTTAATTTCATGGCTGAAGTCACCATCTGCAGTAATTTTGGAGCCCAAGAAAATTAAGTCTGTCACTGTTTCCATTGTTTCCCCATCTATTTGCCATGAAGTGATGGGACCAGTTGTCATGATCTTCGTTTTCTGAATGTTGAGTTTTAAGGCAGCTTTTTCACTCTCCTCTTTCTCTTTCATCAAGAGGCTCTTTTGCTCTTTTTAGCTTTCTGCCGTAAAGGTGGTGTCATCTGCTTATCTGGGGTTGTGTCTCTTTTAATCTAAGGAGACTCTCCCCTTGCTTAAAACAAAACATTGACTTGAAGAAACTGGTGGATTGACCTGTTTCTATATTCTAATATCCCATATTTTGGAAATTATCTATTTATTTCCTCATTATGTCTTTTAACTTCTTCCTTTTGCTTTCGTATTTCCTGTAAATGGAATTTGGCTCTGCAAACTTAATTAAATTTGTGTTCAAGTCTTTGGCAATATTTCACAGGTGACAGTGTCTTCTTATACTGTGTGACATGAAAAGCGTGGATTGTCTTTTCCTGATTTTGCTAAACTTAAGCCAGGTTGGTGGACTCAGGAAGCAGCAGCCTGGTCTCTCCGTGGTCACCAGGTCACTCAGGCCCAGTCACCATATAATTCATTGTCCAAATCAGGATATTATTTCAAGAATAGAATGGGGGGGGTAAAAAATTGAAATCGCATATTTTTAAACACGTAAGCATAGACTGGAGGTTTACTTTTATCTTTGTATACCTACAAAATAATATTTTTAGATTTATTTATTTAGTTGCTCTGGGTGCTCTGCATGCAGCTTTCTCTAGTTGCGGCGAGTGGGGGTTAGGCTTTCTTGCAGTGCCGGCTTCTCACTACAGGGGCTTCTCCCATTGCAGAGCACAGCCCCTGGAGCGCAGGCTCGATAGTTGTGGCAGATGGGCATTGCTTCTCCAGGGCACATGGGATCTTCCCGGATCGTGGACTGAACCTTCGTCTCCTGCATTGGCAGGTGGAGTCTTTACCACAGAGCCACCAGGGAAATCCTCTGCAAAATAAGGTTATTCAAATTGATCTGTGCATTCAGTACATTCCCAGTCATTAACTTAGCAGCCTTTATTTATTTATTTATTTATTTTGGTAGAAATTGATAACCCAGATCTAAAATTCATATGAAAATGTGAAGGACCTAAAACATTCAAACCTGGAGAAGGAAATGGCAACCCACTTTCGTATTCTTGCCTGGAAAAATCCCATGGAGAGAGAAGCCTGGAGGGCTGCAGTCCATGGGGTAGCAAAGAGTTGGACACGACTGAGCGACTAACACACTAACATACAAAACAGTCAAAACTACTTGGAAAAGAACCATGAGAGGATTTACACTGCCTGACCTCAAGGTTTATTATAAAGCTATAGTAGTCAAGGCATCAAGATGGTACTGGCTTCAAGATGGACAAAGAACAATGGAATCCAGAAATAGAGCAATATTTGTATAGTTCTACTTCAAAATCTTATTTTCAATTGCACACAAATTTAACCCAAAATGGATAATACATCTAGTGTAAAACCAAAAAGCTGTTTAAAAGACATATAAGGAAACTTTAGGGACTTTGGGTTAGGCAGAGCACTGTTTTTCACTACAACATCAAAATCATGGCCTGTACAAGAAAAAATGGACAGATTAGACTCATCAAAATTGAGATCTTCTCTTTGGAAGACACCATTAAGGAAATGAAGACAAGTCACAGGTTGGAGAAAATACTGGACTGTAGCCAGTATATGGAAAGAACTACCAAAACTTGATAATAAGAAAACAAAGAGCCCATTTTTTTTTTTTTAAGAGCAAATCATTTGAAAACGTACATCATGAAGGAAGAGATTCGAATGGCAAACAAGTGCAGGAAAAGATGTTCTTCGAGAGCATCAGTTATTAAGAAAATGCAAATTAAGATTACAATGGAGGATCACTACATGCAGGTCAGAATGGCTACAATTAAAGAGACTGCCACACCGAGTTTTGGCAAGAGAGTGCCAATTCTCATGATGGCTGCTAGGAATGTAAAATGGTACAATCACTTTGGAAAACTGATAGTTTCTTAAAAAGTTAAACATACACCTAACAGATGACTCAGGCATTCCTCTTCTAGGTATTTATCAAGAGAAATGAAATCACGTGTCCATGGGAAGATTTTTGCACAAATGTTCACAGCAACATTTGGCTTTACTTATAAAACCAAACAAGGATACAACCTGTGTCCATCAGCAGGTGAGATGGATAAACAAATTGTAGTCGCTCCATTCAATGGAACAATGGATGTGTTCACTGTCTTGATTGATATGATGGTTCCACTGTGGGAACACAAATCAAAAGATATCACATTGTATAAATTAAATATGTAGTTTGTTACATGGCCACTATACCTCAAGAAAACTGTTTTAAAACATTTAAAAATGCATTAAAGACTGGTGGTTATTAGGGGCAGGGTTCAGGGAAGGGAAACAGGGCAAGTTTAGAGGTTTTGTGCTTTGGCTTCCATCCAGAGAATATTTCTTTCATAAGTTCAGTTCAGTTCAGTCGCTCAGTCATGTCCGACTTTTTGTGACCCCATGAATCGCAGCATGCCAGGCCCTCCTGTCCATCACCATCTCCCGGAGTTCACTCAGACTCATGTCCATCGAGTAGGTGATGCCATCCAGTCATATCATCCTCTGTCGTCTCCTTCTCCTCCTACCCCCAATCCCTCCCAGCATCAGAGTCTTTTCCAATGAGTCAACTCTTCGCATGAGGTGGCCAAAGTATTGGAGTTTCATCTTTAGCATCAGTCCTTCCAATGAACACCCAGGAATGATCTCCTTCAGAATGGACTGGTTGGATCTCCTTGCAGTCCAAGGGACTCTCAAGAGTCTTCTCCAACACCACAGTTCAAAAGCATCAATTCTTCAGCGCTCAGCTTTCTTCACAGTCCACCTCTCACATCCATACATGACCACTGAAAAAACCATAGCCTTGACTAGATGGACCTTTGTTGGCAAAGTAATGTCTCTGCTTTTGAATATTCTGTCTAGGTTGGTCATAGCTTTCCCTGTAAGAATAAGCGTCTTTTAATGTCATGGCTACAATCACCATCTGCAGTGATTTTGGAGCCCCCCAAAATAAAATCTGACACTGTTTCCCCATCTATTTCCCATGAAGTGATGGGACTGGAGGACATGATCTTCGTTTTCTGAGTGTTGAGCTTTAAGCCAACTTTTTCACTCTCCTCTTTCACTTTCATCAAGAGGCTTTTCAGTTCTTCTTCACTTTCTGCCATGAGGGTGGTGTCATCTGCATATCTGAGGTTATTGATATTTCTCCCAGCAATCTTGATTCCAGCTTGTGCTTCTTCCAGCCCAGCATTTCTCATGATGTACTTTGCATAGGAGTTAAATAAGCAGGGTGACAATATACAGCCTTGACGTACTCCTTTTCCTATATGGAAACAGTCTATTGTTCCATGTCCAGTTCTAACTGTTGCTTCCTGACCTGCATATAGGTTTCTCAAGAGGCAGGTCAGGTGGTCTGGTATTCCCGTCTCTTGAAGAATTTTCCACAGTTTATTGTGATCCACACAGTCAAAGGCTTTGGCATAGTCAATAAAGCAGAAATAGATGTTTTTCTGGAACTCTCTTGCTTTTTCCATCATCCAGTGGATGTTGGGAATTTGATCTCTGGTTCCTCTGCCTTTTCTAAAACCAGCTTGAACATCTGGAAGTGCACAATTCACGTACTGCTGAAGCCTGGCTTGGAGAATTTTGAGCATTAGTTTACTAGCATGTGAGATGAGTGCAATTGTGCAGTAGTTAGAGCATTCTTTGGCATTGCCTTTCTTTGGGATTGTAATGAAAACGACCTTTTCCAGTCCTGTGGCCACTGCTGAGTTTTCCAAACTTGCTGGCATATTGAGTGCAGCACTTTCACAGCATCAGATAGTTTTCTAAGGCAAAATATAGGTGTGTGTGGGTCTGTGTGTATGTGTGTGTATGATGCTTTTGAAAGTTTTGTCCAAGTTATCTGCTGAAAATCATAGGCTTTCTCAGTTTTATTCCACTCCAATAGCTATTGATATCTATCTATTTATCCATCCATCCATGCACCCACGTATCTATCCATCTATCTATCTACCTACCTACATCTCCAACTAATATATGAGCCCCATCAAAAATCCACTCCATAATGGAGATATTCCAAGGAGCCTTTTCAGAATTCCAAAGTCTTTCTGATACACCATTTGGGCAGACAACTAGCAATGTGTTGAGTTCTTCTCTTTCATCTGAAGTGATATATTTAAATAGTCTTTCTGTTTCCAATCTTGTTTTTAATAGTTATAATAATTTGCCATAAAACTTCAAAAGAAGTTTTTGAGAATCTATTTGTTGAATAGTTTGATAAAAGATTTTGAACAAAAGGCAGCCAAAATCCAGAGGACACAATCACAGACTCAAATCTAGTACCACTGAAGTCACTTGGATTGATTTGCAAAGGCTATGCATTTCTAAAATCTGAGCAGATATAGATGTCAAAGGGAGGAAGTTTGTACAGCCCTGATTAAACACTTCTTTTTTGTAATCTGTATTAGCTTTGTCACAGAAATTTTGTAGCTCAGTTACTGTATAAATATAAAAATGTTTATAAGTTTTGATATCTGCAGCTTTTATTTCAGTTATAGGCATACTGCAGCTTAAGATTCATGTATGAGTTGTGTTTGTTACAACAGTCCAACTATATTTCTGCTTCATACTTTCCTTTTTAAATTATTAATTGATTAATTTTATTGAGGTATGTGAAATGCCAGGCTGGATGAAGCACAAGCTGGAATCAAGATTGCCAGGAGAAATATTGATAACCTCAGATATGCAGATGACACCACCCTTATGGCTGAAAGTGAAGAGGAACTAAAGAGCCTCTTGATGAAAGTGAAACATGAGAGTGAAAAAGAGGCCTTAAAACTCAACATTCAAAAAACGAAGATCATGGCAACTGGTCCCATCACTTCATGGCAAATAGATGGGAAACAATGGAAACAGTCGGGCTCCAAAATCACTGCAGATGGTAACTCCAGCCATGAAGTTAAAAGACACTTGTTTCTTGGAAGAAAAGCTATGACCAATCTAGACAGTCTAGCATATTAAAAAGCAGAGACATCACTTTGCCAACAAAGGTCCTTCTAGTCAAGATTATGGTTTTTCCCGTGGTCATGTATGGATGTGAGAGTTGGACCATAAAGAAACTGAACGCCAAAGAATTGATGCTTTTGAACTGTGGTGTTAGAGAAGACTCTTGAGAGTCCCTTGGACAGAAAGGAGATCAAACCAGTCAATCCTAAAGGAAATCAGTCCTGAATTCATTCATTGGAAGGACTGATGCTAAAGCTGAAACTCCAATACTTTGGCCACCTGATGTGAAGAACTGACTCATTGGAAAAGACCCTGACGCTGGGAAAGATTGAAGGAGAAGGGGATGATTGAGAATGAGATGGTTGGTGACATCACCAACTTGATGGGCATGAGTTTGAGCAAGCTCTGGGGTTGATGATGGACGGGGAAGCCTGGCGTGCTGCAGTCCATGTGTCGCAGAGTCAGACATGACTGAGCGACTAAACAGAGCTGATTGAGGTATAGTTGATACATGATAGTCTGGTTAACATCTGTCACCATACACTGTTACAGACTTTTTTCCTTGTGATGAGTTCTTTTAAGATCTACTCTTGGCAACTTTGAAATATGCGCTACAGTATCATTAACTCACGTCCCCATGCTGTGTGCTGTATCCTCATGACTTATTTATGTTATAAGTGGAAGTTTGTATCTTTTGATGCTGTTATTTTGTCCATCCTCCTACCCCCCACCCCCCCACCTTCCACCCACTTCTGACAACCACCAATAGGTTCTCTGTTTTTATGAGTTTTACTTTTGTTTTTGTTTTTGTTTTTTTTTCAGACTCCGCACATAAGTGAGATCATAGCTATTTGTCTTCTGTCTGACCTTTCACTTAGCATAATGCCCTCAAGGTCCATCCATATCGTTGTGAATGGCAAGATTTCATTCTTTATGTCTGAATAATATTCTATTATCTGTCTTTCTAGCATCTCATGTTTTCCCTTAGCCATCCCTCCATCAATGGACCTTTAGGCTGTCTCCGTATCTTGACTATTGTAAACAGCGTGGCAATGAGCATGCAGGGAGCACATGTCTTTCTGAGTTTGTGTTTTGTTTTCTTTGGATAAATACCTGGAGGAGGGATTGCTGGATCATATGCTAGCTCTATTTTTAGTTTTTCTGAGGAATCTCCAGACTATTCACCGGAGTGGCTGCACCAATTTACACGCGTAGGAGGGTTCCCCTTTCTCCATACCTTCCCCAGCACTTGTTATTTCTTGTCTTTTTGATAATAGCCAAGCTCCATACTTTCTTAATTTAATAATAGCATACTTTTGCTATGACACTGTGTGATATCAACATTTGTCTTATAACAAAAACAAATAATGGTATCATTAATATGGACTGTTTCACTGAATTCACATCTTGCATTTTCAAAACCATCCAGTGACACATCGTCAACAGAATAAATGTTCAAAGCTTCACTTTTATTTAATGATCTAAATAAAAACTAGGCAATTACGTAAATTAACTTAATTGGCTTTTCTATTTGAAACATCTGATAACACAAGCACTAAACGTGCATCATTTAACTGTTTGTGAAATTATTCTGCTCCTGGAGCCAACATGGTAACAACTATCACTTCATCTCATAAATGCACCAGAAAACTCGAAAATGAGCACAGTTAATTAGAATTGCCATTTGATCGAAACCAAGTTAGATCTCTGGAGAAGGAAATGGCAGCCCGGTCCAGTACTCTTGCCTGGAGAATCCCATGGACAGAGAAGCCTGGTAGGCTACAGTCCACGGGGTCACAAAGAGTCGGACACGACTGAGCGACTTCATGTCACTTCACTTCAAGTTATATCTCACAGCTACTGCTAAGTCACGTCAGTCGTCTCCGACTCTGTGACCCCATAGACAGCAACCCACCAGGCTCCCCCGTCCCTGGGATTCTCCAGGCAAGAACACTGGAGTGGGTTGCCATTTTCTTCTCCAATGCATGAAAGTGAAAAGTGAAAGTGAAGTAGCTCAATCGTGTCCGACCCTCAGCGACCCCATGGACTGCAGCCTTCCAGGCTCCTCCGTCCATGGGATTTTCCGGGCAGGAGTACTGGAGTGGGGTGCCACTGCCTTCTCCAAGTGATGACCAAATTCAGCTGCCTGGACTCAGTCTTCATGGCTGTCATATTTTGAGAAAGATCTTGCTTTCCACAGCATATAAAAAGCATATATAAAAGTTATATACTGTACGTTGCATGCCTGCTTAGTCACTCAGTCATGTCTGACCCTTTGGGACCCCATGGACTGTAGCCTGCCAGATTCCTACACCCATGGAATTCTCCAGGCAAGAATACTGGAGTGGGTTGCTGTTTCCTTCTCCATCCATCTTCATCTTTTGCCAGCTTCAGAATAATTGTGAACTTTGAAATAAATGCTGGTGTATTTAGCAGTTCTCTGTCGTCTGCTTTTCACATGATCAGTGATGTTACTGCAAGCGGGCTTGCTATTTCTCCAGGAGCTCATGGGGCGGTGGTGTATGAAATGCCCCAGTCAGGGCATCCCCTCACCTGGATGGCAGGAGAGGTGAATTCACTTATCTGAGGTCATTTGGTCACCTGACTCCACAATTCAGTGTGTGTGCTGTGGGGAGAGCAGCAGGGTGGGGTGATGGCACCAGGCTTGCACTCGGGTGGAGGCCAGGCTAGGGTGGAGGACCCAACCACCGAAAGGCCACGTCCCCCACTATGGGAAGGAAGGAAATACAGCAGAAACGGGTGTCCTCTTTTGTTCTGTGAACGTGTCACTGATGGTCAGTGGCAGCAGGAGACCCATACATCAGTGTTGCTGGACAGGATTCTCTCGCAGGGGCTGCTGACACTCTGGTCAGGGTCCTCTCCTGTCTTGGTCAGGGAGCCCACCCAGGTGGGGGCTGGCTCTTGACCTCCCCCTGGTAAAGGCCTGGTGGCTGCTGGAGCCACCCAGATAAGCCAGAACAGGTGGGACCCTCACTAATGCCATGGGCCGGACCAGGGGTTCCTGGGAGGTCTCGGAAATGGGGTCCACCTGCTGTCACAGTGCCATGTCCTTGGGCATCCCGGGGCCTTGTGCCAGCAGCCTCCCCCACCAGTCTGGTCCCGGCCACCTTCAGGAACTTCTGTGGACCAAGTACAGGATTGTTAGTTGTTCAATCAAGTCCGACTCTTTGCGACCCCATGGACTGGAGCCCACCAGACTCCTCTATTCATGGAATTTTCCAGGCAAGAATACTGGAGTGGGATGCCATTTCCCCCTCCAGGGGATCTTCCTGACCCAGGGATCAAACCCATGTCTCTTGCGTCTCCTGTGTTGGCAGATGGGTTCTTTACTGCCGAACCACCAGGGAAGCCCAAGTACAGGTGGGCAGACCCCAAAGCCCAATTTTTTTTCTTTGGTTGTAACCTCTTCCTGCCCTGGGCATATCTTTAAACATGCCTATGCCTCAGTTTCCTTAGTGCTAATGCCAATTAACCCCTCCCTGCCCCTCCAGGCCCTACAGGGATTTGGCAAGAAAACTAAGATGAAGTCTTTAGAAGGCCTGGCGTTTCTGGCAGATCGATGCTCTGTCAATCCAAGCTGTCATTATAATAAAATACGGGCCTCCACAGCAGGGGCCTAATTAGAAGCTCATCAGATTGTTGAGGATGCTGCTGCTGCTGCTGCTAAGTCACCTCACTCATGTCCGACTCTGTGCGACCCCACAGACGGCAGCCCACCAGGCTCCGCCATCCTTGGGATTCTCCAGGCAAGACCACTGGAGTGGGTTGCCATTTCCTTCTCCAATGCATTAAAGTGAAAAGTGAAAGTGAAGTCGCTCAGTCGTGGCCGAGTCTTAGAGACCCCATGGACTGGAGCCCACCCGGCTCCTCCATCCATGGGATTTTCCAGGCTAGAGTACTGGAGTGGGTTGCCATTGCCTTCTCCTGTTGAGGATGGGCCCTCCCAATGGACCGAGGTGGGTCTATACCTCAGAGGGATGTTGCCTGTGGCACCGGCTTCCTCTCCCCTGGGGTTGGCCCCCAGTGTGATTTTAAGGCTGGATGTGGATTCTGTTTGGGCCCCACTGATTGCCAGGCACCCAGTCACCTCTCTGTCCTCGATTCCAGGTCTGGATGCCCTACGAGGCTGGGCCTGCCTTTCTCTTGCCTCCCCCAGTTTGGGTGGGGGTGGGTTGATTCTGAAACTGAGTAGGACCCTTCCTGGAGCAGACATCCCCCCACCCTATGCCCTCCACCTGCCTGTTGTCGGTAGAAAAATTTATCCTCCCAGGCCTGTCCCAAGTTCCAAAGAGTAAATCTAAGCAGAGAAGTGAGAAAATACAGAAAGGAAAACAAACAGTACAAAGCAATAAGAGTTTAGCCCTCAGACAGTCACGGACCTTGAGTTCCTTCTCAAGGGCTATAGACAGCATTCTGAGCCATGTCCTTTGAGCTGTTTTGCTCATACTGAAACCCCCACCAGGTGGGAAAAGTTAACTGTGTGCTTCCCATAAGCATGGAGACTCCAAACCAGTTAGAACCAGAAGGTTGATGATGTTGACCCCTGATTACCTCACCACCAACCAATCAGAGGAATGTCCATGAGCTGATCACATAATACACCACCCCCAACCCTGTCTTTAAAGTGAAAGCCACTGGGGAGTTCTGGCCTTTTGAGCACTAGCTGCCTGGACTCCTTGCTTGGCACCTGCAATAAACGCTGCACTTTACTTCACTACAACCTGGTGTCAGCAGACGGGGTTTACTGTGTGTAAGTAAGTGGACACAAGTTCGGTTCAGTAATAATTTGATGTCTTCCCAACTCCATGGCAAAGACAGTGTCAGAAGGAGGAGGTGGAGAGAATGTTCCAAGAAGGATCCCCTCTGAGTCTTGCTGACCTGCAGCCCAGCAAAGTGAGTCAGTGGCCGGAACGGCATCTTGCACTTGGGCCCCTGGCCCGCACGGGCGCTTGGCAGCATTAAGTCATTAATCCCCACACCTTGCCTGTGAGGTAAGTTATTATCCCAGGTCCCAACAAGACGGGACAGGCCAGAGCCACTTAAACCAGACCACTGGGTTGCCCAGCTTGAGGGTGGGGATGGAGCCTGGGGCCCAGCCGACACAGTGCGAGGGGTTCAGAGTCCCATCCCCACAGCCCCAGAAGCATCCCCAGCGCCCCCCTCCCTTCACCTGCACCCTGAGGACCCCGATGCTCTCCTTGTTGTGGCTGGGAGTCCTTACTGTGGAGGCTGTGGATGCTTTAGACAGCACTCATCAGCATGAGTGGGGTTTGAGGAAGCAGTGGATTGAGACAGACTCTTGGGGTCTTTAAGCTGGGACTGGGTGGGCCAGCCCTGGGAGAAGGCCAGCCCCACCTGGCATTGTCCTTTGAAAAAGAGCCTGACGGAACTTCCCTGGTGATCCAGTGGTTAAGACATTGTGCTTCCAATGCAAGAGGCTTGGGTCCCATCGCCGGTTGGGGAAGTAAGATGTCACATGCTATGTGGCTCGGCCAAGAAAAAGAAAGAGCCTGATGTCTTTGAAGACCACCCACCACCTTGGAGGAAAGCGCATTTCTCTGAAGCCAGGGGATGACGCCCCAAGATGGAGCTGGCTTTCGGCACCTTCAGAATTGTGACCTGAGCCGGGGGCTATAACACTGGACACGGTGGCCAACAGTGTCCCCTCCTGTTGGCAACACCTGCCCAACTGACCTACTTGGTTCAGTGGGGATCTGACTCCAGGGGACAAGAACAGGACTAGGAATCCAGGGGTCTAAACTCTGCCCGAAACAGACACTCTTTCATTCTGGGTCTTGAGTTCCCACTGGGACCATGGAGAAGGTACTAGATGTCTCAGGAGTCAGTGACCCCACCTCTGTCTCCTGCTCATGCATTAGACTCCCAGCCCTGCCTTATTTCTGTTGGGGCTGCCCCCACACTCAGGCTCCAGGGTTCAAGATAATCTCAGTCTGTCTCACGACCCTGACCTTCACCGAGGCCTGTTGACCCCACCTCTCTACAGACACCCTTCACTTAGAATGACAGCAGCCACCACTGTGGTGTCAGAAATGCAGGGACGAGTCTGCTTCAGCAGCCGCAGACTTCCCACATCACATCCCAGGTGCTTTTCTCTGCAAGCACCGCCCACATCTCCAGTTTGAAATGATGGTCATTATTAGATTCAGCCCTGGTCCTACAAGCAAACGCTTCCCAGGGAAGCAGGTTATCTATTCTATCTAGGTTCTGATAGCTGTGTTTGAACATCCTTGATTTCCTTTGGAGTCCTACTTTGTTACCTTAACATATTAACCTGAGAAATATCTGTGGCATGAAAAGGTCAGGACCCCCCCTTCCTATCAATGCCATCTCCACCCCCACCCATGCCCCCACAGCCTCTCCTTGCTTGGAGCCACCCTCCTCCCTGCTGGCTGGCTTAGCTCACTCCTCCAGGCTGTGGCCAACTTGTCTGCCTGTGCACAGATCACTGCTCTTTGCTGCCGAAAGTCAGCTCCATCTCTAGCCCCTCTACCCTAGACATCAAGGCCCTCAGCGAGCTGTCCCACCCCACAACCCCCATTACCTGATGTGATTTACCTGATACTTGTCCCCAGGTGGAAGATACAGGTAGAAGGTGTCCAGTGAGTGCTTAGTCAGCAGTAGTCAAAACCGGGATGGGATCAGGTGTACCCAGGAAGGCCTGGGAGCCTGGTCCTACTCTTCCCCCACGGATTCTTTCTGGACCTTCCTTTCCCTTCTAGAAAGGGAGGCCCAGCCCTGTTTTCTGGGCTTCAGGTGGTGGCCAGGGTGAGATCATCCTTGGAGCTTGCAGAGGAGAGGATGGAGAAGAGCTATTCCAGCCTTATCAGATCCTTCCTGTTGTGGTGTTGGAAGGAGCCAAAGGCCTGACCCATGCTGGGGACCACTCCCCACAGCCAGAAGGGGCGGGTGGAAGGGGCGACTAAGAGGTCTTCCTGCTCCGGGCAAGCCCCAGCACAGAGCAATGCTCCTCAGCTCCTTTGGGGAGGTGGGCTTCCTGTCCACAGTCCATCCTGTCAGCTCTGTCACTGCTTCCCAATGTCAGAGGTGGCACAGGTGAGCACAGGTGTCAGGTGTCCCACCTGGCGAGGCTGTGGAGGGTGGGAGGACAGCAGAGCTTTGGGGACGTGGCCAGACAAGGCTCCTCCTCCACATACTGAGAAGACCTTCATTCCTTCCACCTCTGCCTCCGGAAACCTGAGCACTTCGGGTCCCCTAGAGTACAGGAAGTTGTTACAGCTGCATCTTCCACCCTCCACATTACCATACCTCCGCATCGCAGGAGGAAATACTCCTCAAAGCCTGGAGAAGCTTAGCCTCATAGTCCTCACAATGGAATTCTTTCCAGGCTTGAGACAGCCAGCGGTCATTGCGAGGGAGCACAGAGAGAGGTCAAGATCGAGGACAGCTCCGACAAGTCCCACTCTGAGACAGGCTGACATGTCTGCCTGCTCTGGAGAGGTGGGGGCACAGAATGTCAGGGGACAGGGCTGGCGGGAGTGCAGATGGAGAAGGTCCAGGGCTCTGTTTCTTTCTCTGAGAGCCTCCTTCCTTCTGTCTGCTTCAGGGACAAGCCTACCCCCACCTCCCACTTTCTTGAGCGCTTGGCTCCACTTGGATTGTTGTTACTGTTCAGTTGCTCTGTCATGTCCGACTCTTTGCGACCCCATGGACTGCAGCACGCCAGGCTTCCCTGTCCATCACCGTCTCCTGGAGCCTGCTCAAACTCATGTCATTGAGTCAGTGATGCCATCCAACCATTTCATCCTCTGTCATCCCCTTCTCCTGTCTTCAATCTTTCCCAGCATCAGGGTCTTTTCTAATGAGTCAGCTCCTGGATAGTAACTGCTTTTACAATATCAGCTTTCTCTCATTCTCAGTGACTTTTGACCATCCCAGTGGACAGATAAGGAGATTTGTGAGGTTGAAATTCCTGCCCGAGGCCATATGTGACAGGTGGTGAATTCTAATCCAGGCCCTTGGGACACCAGGGTCTACACTCTATTCCTTGCTCCCCACACCTGGCTGCCGATGGGGGCTGAGTTGTCTGTGGCTTTGTTTGCTGATACAGGAAGGGGCTGTGGACCACGGCAGGTGGAGCTGGCTGAGAGACGAGGATTCCACAGAGCAGAATCCCTAGCATACTGATCTGATCTGGGAAATGCATTCGTGCTGCCACATCCCATCTCACGTCCAGTCTCACTCCTTGCCTCCAGCCAGCGTTCCTGTCTGACGTCAGGTTTCCGAGAAGGAAACACTTCAGGTTTTCTTTGTACTTTGGTTTTTCTTCTTGGATGAAGAGTGATTTTTTTTTTTTTCTTCTGCATATTGAACCTTGGCCATCGCAGTAAAAACTCCAACACCTGGACTGCCAGGGAATTCCTAAAAGAAGAGAGAGTCTCGAAGAAACCACAGTTGTAGAGCCATCTTTCTGTGCACGGGGGCTCGGTGGGGGCCCCAAAGTGCGGGTGAGGTTTTGTTGTAAGTCATGGGACTTGAGAGTTACAGATTCCTCCCAGATTCTCTGTGCAGCTCATGGAGGCAGCTAAGGAAGAAAAAGAGGGCCCGGACAGGGGAGCGTGGCCATCTGCCCTCTGCTCATGCCCATGCCCAAGCTGCCCATCTGATGTCACACTTCTGGGAACACCCAGCCTCATGTGAAGGGGCAGAAGAATGACTCCCCACCCACAAGGGGACAAGACTGTGAGTTCTGGGAGAGGAGGCTCGGGTCTGCTGGCAGAGGGGCTGCTTCCTTGGCTGCCTTCTGGGAGGCTGACGCTTCCGGGCTGTGGCCCAGCAGGGCTCACTCTGCCCTCTGTAGGAGCCTCACTGGCCTCTCCACATGCATGTGACGAAATTCCAGCAGTTATGACACTCGCCATATGCTGGTGGGGTAGGGGAACCACATCCTTCCCCAGGGGATGCTGACGGCCGATCTGGAATCACGGTAACTGTACAAGTAGGGTCCGCCTGGGAGGGTCAGACCAGGGCAGAGACTCGGGGAGTGCTCATAGAGACCATCCAGGCTGCAGCCTCTCCAGCAGCAGAAAAAGGGAATAAAGCTGGAATGGGGCTCCTGATGGGGAGGATCTTCTGTGCCGTGAGCAGGAGAGAAAGAAAAGCAAATGGCAGACAGATGAGTAGGGTGGGAACCCATTTTGAAGCCAAATCCCAAATGCCTAGCGTTTGCATACACACCTCTGTCTGCACAGCCTGGGTGGGGGCAGCCTGCACACGGGTCGTGGAGGGGAGCTGGGGTAACAAGGACATAGGGGAGGACTTTATTTTTGTTGTTCTTTGTATTTCTCAATTGCTTGAATTCTAAAAGCAAATGTACATTCATTATGAAGTTTAAAAAGAATCACCCAAAAAAGGGTTCAAAAAATACAAAGGGAGTGTCTCTGTGGCTCTGCTAATCAACCGGGTTTGGAAACATTCGACCTATTACCCTAGAGTTTTGGGGTGGCTGAGGATGCCAACTGACTGTCCAGGAGGGCAAGGTGTTGGGGGTTTGACTAAGCCTGCAGACTGGAGGTCATCCTGGTGGTCTGGTCCCTTCTAATGGGTAAAATGTGAATTCAAATGCCTTTGGGGCAAGGGGTACTCACATTCTAGTCACCACAGCCCCTCACCACTCCCCCCACCCCCACCCAAGTGGCTGAGGCACTTGCCTAGCTCCTGTGGGCCTCTGACTTTTCAACAGCTGGGGCAGAGAGCAGGCAATGCCACCACTCCGCACACAAAGAGAGCTCTGGGCTGTCCCCGGCACTCAGTCTCACCCACAAACAGGGGGCGGGGCAAGCTGCTGCTCCCCATCCAGATCCCCACGGCTCACAGCCACTACAGCTCCGGTGTCCCTTCTCTGGAGCCAGGTCCTTGGTGATCAGGAGCTTCCAGACGTGATCCCACTCCCAGCAGCCCTCGGCCAGGCCCTTCCTGGCTGATACTAAACCACCAGCCCCGGGCCTCAAGGAGGGACGAGGCCATACTCACCCCTTCCTCGGCCCCCTGCTCCCCACCTTCCTCCTCCAGCATATCCAAGGGGTCCATGCAGGTCAGCTGAGGCTCTGGGTTAGGAGGATGGTCCTAGTGACATCGACCAGGGTTCTCAGCCTCCTTAATCAATAGAAATTGATTACAGGCCAGACAAGAAATTCAGATGGGGCTTTCTAGGGGCCCCTGCTGCTGCAGGGGGAGGAAGAACAGGAACTAGATTCCCTGGCTTGCTGGCTCCCTGAGGAGGGTATGAACTGGTTCCTTATACGGGGTGAGGGTGTGTCCAGGAGTTGGGCTGGAGGGGTGGCTTAGGTGTTTGGCCCAACCCTTAGGTCGTGTTCTTGCAGGGGTCATGCTCAGTACCCTACTTTTGCTCCTGGGGCTTCCCAGGTGACATTAGTGGTAAAGAACCCGCCTGCCATTGCAGGAGACATAAGAGACACAGGTTCAATCCCTGGGTAGGGAAGATCCCCTGGAAGAGGGCCTGGCAACCCAACCCAGTGTTCTTGCCTGGAGAATCCCATGCACAGAGGAGCCTGGTGGGCTACAGTCCATAGGGTCTCACAGAGTTGGACACGACTGAAGTGACTTAGCATGCACACACTTCAGTTGGGTTTTTGTGGTTTTTTTTGTATCTTTTGTCCAGATTTTGTCCCAACTGCTGCATGCACAGTAACTGTTAATCCCTTCTAGTTTCTTGGTATCTGTAGCTGGAGGAAATATTTGTCCAGGTGCAGGTCCTGCAGCAAAGTCTCCCAGGTCCCATCCTGTCTCACTAGGAAATGACTCTAAAGATGAGCCCCAGGGTGGGGACCCCGAGGGGCAGTGCTGAGGATCCCACCCCATGTTAACTGGAAGACTGACAGTCTGGTGGGCGGGGCTTCGACTTGGCCATTGAGCGGGGTGGGGTAAGAGTGGATGGTGCTGTGCTCCTAAGAGGAAAGTGACCATCTAAAGTCTGTTAATCAGCAATTTAAAGAAAAGGCGAGAGTTGAAGCCCAAATTGGAGGCCTTCACAGAGAGCCTGGTCTCCACGGCAGGCAGAGCCCAAAGACCCGGAGGGTGACTTAACCCGAGGAATGAGAAGTGATGGTACTCTGGCCATCCTGGCAAGACACACACCTTCCAAAGGGTAAACTCTCTGTGGGAACACACCCAACAAAGATTCTGGGGCCTCCACCCTGGTGCCCCATTTAGAGCAACCTGAATGGGCCAGAACCGCCCTCCAGAGCAATGGACATGCTGAGCACCTGCCCTTCCTGCCAGTCAGCACATCCAGTGCCTTGGGTATCACTCTGACCCACCTACCCCATGGAGTGGAAGCTGCTGGTTTGGAGAAGACCTAGAGCAAAGACGGTGTCACAGGTGTCGGCTGTGGAGCACACAGTCCTGCTTCTTGGGCCACGTGACATGGCAGAGCCTTTGTGATCAGAGGTGCCTGAGCTCAAGAAAAGCTGTCAGGGGGTGCCTTCAGCAAGACCTGACTGGTGCATTGCAGGGCAGACCCCGAGTTCCAAAGGCAGCACTATGGGAAAGCTCCCAGGCCTTGGGAGAAACAGGACCTCTAACCACGGGACATGGCCAGACAATGGAACATCCGTTAGTGGAATATTAGCCAGAAAGAAAAAGGAATGAAAGTCTGACCCGTGGTATACCATGGAAGAACGTTGAGGACACGGTGCTCAGCTAAAGAAGCAAATACAAAAAGCCACATCCCGTCTGATTCCATTTGTGAGGAGTGTCTGGAAGAGACAAATCCATACAGAGAGTAAGTAGATACCAAGGCAATGAAAATGTTTTAAAGCTGACTGCAGTGTTCGTTGCCCACTTGTGAAAATACTAAACCATTGAATTAATATACTTTAGGTGGGTGAATTGTATGATGTGTGAATTGTATCTCAATAAAACTTTACAAAAATGTTGTGTAATAAAAATGAACAGTGACCACAATAACAAAACCTCCACACAAAGTGCTAACAAATGCTGATGTCTCAAATCAAATATGGTAACTCTCCCAAAGAACTGATGCTTTCAAATTGTGGTGCTGGAGAAGACTCTTGAGAGTCCCTTGGACAGCAAGGAGATCAAACCGGTTAATTCTAAAGGGAATCAACCCTGAACAGTGATCAGAAGGACTGATGCTGAAGCTGAAGCTCTAATACTTTGGCCGCCTGATGTGAAGAACTGACTCACTGGAAAAGACCCCTGATGCTGGGAAAGACTGAGGACAGGAGGAGAGCGGGGAGACAGAGGATGAGATGGTTGGATGGCATCACTGACTCAATGGACATGAGTTTGGGCAAACTCTGGGAGACAGTGATGAACAGGGGAGCCTGGGGTGCTGCAGTCCATGGGGTCGAAAAGAGTTGCACACGACTTAGTGACTGAGCAACAACAAAGCCGTACAAATCTTCTACGTACAAATCTTCAAGCTGTTACATTCAAAGATATGAACGTTTGTCTGGTTCCAGCCAGCGAGGAACTAGCCTGCCATCAGTGTCAGGCGTGAGTGACACTGTAGCATGTCCTCTCTCTTCTATTGCTGATGACCCTTCAGCTCTACCATCTCCCACCTCCTCTCCCTCCTCCAGTCAGGAACTCTTCTTGCCTGTTCACTCGGTGCTGGCTCCTGTGTGCTGGCTGATGTACTATACAACTCCTGTACTTTCCAAGGTCCTGTACTGTAAGAATAAAATTTTTTCCTTTATTTTTTGTGCTTGTTTTTTAATGTATTATTTGTGTGAAAAGTAGTATAAACCTATTACTGTATTACATCGTGTTAGTTGGATACGCAGCCTAACTTTGTTGGACTTACAAACTGTATTTATGAACGTGCTCTTGGAATGGAACCTGTAGGGGACTTACTCTACAGACTGGTTCCACGCATGACCTCTTCCCCTTCTGCCTCTTAGCACTGCCAGGGGGCCAGGACTCCCTGGGGGCTAGGAGACAGGCCTAGATGAGGTGCCCCCAGAGTCCCCGGCTCACAGCAGGATCTCCTGCGTGTCTGCTTCTGACCCTTTGTCTCCCTCTCTGCTGGCTGCTCTGAGTCAGGCCCTGGCCGAAGAACCAGAAGAACTGGATTCCAGCTCTCGCTCTGCTGCTCGCTGTGTGATCTTGGATGAGTTACTCCATCTCTCTGGTCTGTCCTCTTTCTTCACCTGTAAATTACAGGCAGTGCCCCGGGTCTAAGGTCATCTGATTTGAGCTTACGGCTTTAGCCGTTTATAAATATGTGCTTTGTTTAAGGGTCTAACAGGAAATAATGAGAAAGTATTAAGAAAATTCCATTTCTTTCTACATTTGGTACTGCTTTATGAACGAATGAGATATTTATCAGCTCCTGTTTCTCAAATTTAAATGACTAGGAGTGACTTTCAATGACTGCTTTGAAGGACCGAGCCATGTACAAAAGCAACAGCCTTCAGAGGAAGACTTCCCTGGGACCCTGAGTCTCCGGCAAGGGACGAGCCGATGGGGAGAGCCTGCCAGACTGCAGCCAGAGCCACAGGCCAGGGCAGGGGCCTCCAGGACACAGGCCTGAGTCCCTGGCTCTCTCCCACCTCCACTCCTGGCTGCGAAGCTAAGAGCGCAAACCCAGGGACAGGAGAGGATAGATCCCAGGTAGCTGTAAAGTGCTTTGAGATCCACATGAAACCACCGTGTTTACCCCTCGTTGCATTTCAGAAATGTGGTCG